>NC_140302.1:28629532-31029532 GCF_964211825.1 Aythya ferina | reverse complement strand
ATTACGAACCATAATTCAACAATGTTTACTTAACAGGACAGGTCAGCTCTCAACACCAGATGCACAGAGCAATCTAGTTGAAGGTTTTGTCTTGCTATTCAAAATTACCTCTGATTCTTCAGGAAAACATTAGCTTCCATGATAACTGACTCACCAGAAAGTAGCAATAAAGAATAATCTGAAAACAAATAAACTAATTAAGTGACTTATCATGCAAAGATCTGGTTTCTGCTCATTTCCCGGCATACCTGGGATCCTCTCCAGCACTGCCTGCAGGGTCTGGGTACCTGGACTGGCAGTAATTCTGCAGCATCACTCACCAAGTGTTCTCATCACAGAAAGCTTGTGTAAACAGGTTGTGCTTTTTTCTCTGCTTTGTTGAGCTGCCATGTTACTGTGAGGAAAAGGTATTTTGACCATCAGGAGATTGTGATTGTCCTGCTTTTTTTATTGTTTGTTTGTTGCAGCTTAAACTGAAACTGGTTGAGCCAACCTTACAGCTATCATGCAACCAGACTGGCTGCTTCGAGAATTTGCTCAAAAACAAATCCTTGGTGCCTTGGGCAATCTGGACACCAGCACCAATGGTTAAGAGAAAAGAAAGAAACTTAGGAAGGAACATCTCCTTGTGCTCACTGCCAGCCCTTGAATTACTGGGAAGGCTTTCCTAGAAAAAGGGCCTCCAGTCAAGGCAGTGAAAGGCAGCACTGCCTCCAGAAAAATCAATTCTATGTGGTAAGAGCCCAGTGCCTCTGTTCTGGAGGCCTTCTTTCTTTGAAGCTGAAAAATCAAATGAAGCTTCAAAACTTCATCTCAGCTCTAAATTGTCATAAATCTTATTTGTGCTATGAAAGGAAACAAAATACGCTGAATGGGTAATCAATTGGTGATATGCCCTGGAAGTTCTGCTACTTCTGAGTACAAGGAAAATCCCTTCTCTGTCTCCAGAAGGTTTGGGGGGTTTTTGCTGTGGCTTTTTTTTTTTTTCTTTTTTTTTTCCTTTTTTTTTTTTCTTTTTTTTTTTTTTTTTTTTTTTTTCATTGCTCGGGGTGTTCCTAATTTTACACAAAGAGGGGAATATCACATGCTGACACTTGTGGAATGATTTTCATTCAAACATGACTTGATTGGAAAATGATCCAGCTTTATTTCAAGGGGATAGGCAACACTAGGAGGAAAAAGCAGGGATAAAAACCACACTGATTGCAAATACAATAAATGATACACACACACACACACAAAAGGAAATTGGAGAATGGAATCTGACCCTCCTTGAAATGTAAACTGTGTACAGATTTACTTTTAAAAATGAACAGATGTTTTTGAGATTAGGGGAAACTACTGTATAAAACCTCTGCTGGGTGCCTAATATTTTAGATTCCGCAGTCCAAGTTTTCTTAAAGCCGACATTACAGAGTTCTCTACTTTCTAGTAAACCATGAAGCAGTCCAAACGATTCATAATTTCTGCACCTCTCCAGCTCCTGATTTTATATTTAGTTCTCAGCGCTATCAGAGATCGCTTACTGGCACGAGACCCAGCGATCTGTCATGTTGCTCTGTAACGCTGCATAACGTTATTGTTGGCAGCCCTGGAAAAGAGACAGCCGATGTGATGAATAGCACACATTTTTCCTCCAGCAAAGTATGCACGGTTGAATCCTTCATGAAACATCAAACATGGCTGCAGCTCATGCATGGTACTAGACTGATTTTTTATGTTATCCACAGTGGATAAAGAAACTACAGAAGGGAACATGCAATACTTTACCTTGTCACCCACCTTTTGAATGGCAGCAGGCTGGAAGCCACAGCCATCAGCCCTTTACTGACTCCCTATTAAAGAGGGTTTATAAAATGTTTTACCCATTTCATACATGCCCAGTGCCTGAAAGAGGCTCTTCAGTATAAACTTTAAATCTGCTGCTCAGTTCTCAAGTACCTACTCAGAGGCATGAATGTACTTGATGATTTTTTATTTTTTTTTAAAGAGATATTTACACATAGAGCATTATTATAGTACCTTTCAACTACAATCTCCACAGGAAAAGGTTTCAATTAGTAAAATATATGTTAGATTAAGTGCCAAGGGATTTGGGATATAGCTTGTTGGGATGCCTGCACCTTTGCATTTATTCAATGCCTGATGATACAGCAGCAAGTAACACTTTTATATTCCTATTTATAATGATTGGATTCATGGGTTCAAGAAGACTTTGTGTGTATCACAAAATGTCTATATTTTGCATTGAGAGGTAAAACATGTATGTCTTATGCCATGATGTGAAACCATTGCTTTCAAATGTATCAGAAGCAGCAGAATGTACTGGTCCTATCTTCGCAATGGTCCTGTCTGTCTTCAGAGAACTGCAAAATTCAGTTGGCCAGTTATAGTCTCCACACTTAGCATCTTTCAAAGCAATATAGAACACATGCTCATATGTATGTGTATATATACACTTATACATGCACACAAAAGAGGAGTCATACTTGTTTTGATCAATTCGCTCACTCTTAAAATTACTTAATTAAATGAAGCAAGTCAATTTGGGAGCTATCATATGCAATTTAGAATTTTTCATACACCTCAGATGTGTAGTTTCAACTCCAAAGAATATCAGCTGTGCCTGAGAAATGTGTTTGTAGTGTTTGTGCAACAACTTTGGCCACAGTTGTTGTGGCTAATGAAGAGATAAGCCATGAAATACAAAGCTCTGTGGAGTTCTGCAAAAATTAGACTGTGAATCTGTGATGAGTCCAGAGGAGGAAAAAGAGATGCTTCTTCATGCCTATAGTGGACTGACTTGTTAGTTATTGTATTTAGGTTTTTACACTAGCTGATTTCTGGCTTTGCATCATATTTGCAACACAGTTGAATATGTAACTCTGTATTGACAATTCTGTGATTAAAGGATACCATTTTAATGATAATAGAAATATTTACTGGTTTATGGAGCTAAATATTTTCTCTTCCCTTTATTTTGCATTATATATTTGTATCCAAATATCTAGATCTTCAGCTAGATTAATTATGCTAAAACTTCCACACCCGCTGAAAAATGGGTGGTCCATAATATGTAGAATTAATAAAGCTAAAAGTGTCAGCCAAAGACCACAAAAGTATCTTCAAACCTCTTAAATGACTTCAAGGGGGTTTGGATCAGGCCTGGAATTGAGGGGTAGAACGTCATCTCATATAATTTGAGAGACTCTTTCATATTCCCCCTCCTCTTTCTCTTCTAGAACTCTTTGAAATCAGTAGGTAGCCAAAAAACAGAGACAGAGAATGAAAATGCTGAACAAAAGTGTGTTTGGGGTATTTAGAAATCAAAACATTGGTCTAAAGCATGTATAAGAACAAAGAGCACCTGTTCACATCAGTACTACAAGGCAGGTACCTAATGAAAAGTATACTGTGTTGTGAATTTATTCTGAAGCTTCTTGTCTATTTATAGCCTTCAAAGTACTTTCATTAAGGTGTGAGGCACCACAGTTTGATTACCTTTTTATGTGCATTACATATGCAGTGCAAAATGATGTAATTACTTGATTGTTCTTATTAGACTTTTATAATATATATGTATATGGCCTTATTATAAATTGTAGCAGGCAAACAATTGACATTAAAACCTTTATTTTAATTCACAAATGAATCCAATGCAAAGGTGGTGCCAACACTATTGCTTGTCTCGTGATTTGATTTACATTCTCCATGCTGTGCCTGGTATATATGAGTAGGGGCAAAATGGCTGATGTTTGCAAATGCCCGAAAGGCTAATAAAGATCACTCTGCTCCCAGCATGCTCTCTGCTGTCAGAAACCAGCAATTAACTTAATAGGGTTCCTGAAATGCAGTAGATCCATGAGATGTGGCATGTGTTGACATTCTCCGGCTGATCTAAACAACCTCCCATCTCTGAGTAGCAGGATATGTTTGCTATTTGAATTATTTAGGAGCTTGTTATGTGAATTATAAAGCAGCACTTTGCAGTATTAAGTCTAATATTTTATGATCTTCAATTGATTAGGTAGGCTTTCAGGATTACCTATAAAGGTTAGGATAAAACAATCCAGATTCTGGCAATTTGTGTTCAGAGCAGGAGTTTCAAGCTATATGCAGCAAAAGCTGAGGAAAATAAGTCCTTTTCTCTTATGCTTTCTTCTAGAAACACTATTTTATTCACACAGTAACCACAATATACACACAGTAGGTTTGTTCTGAGATGTTCAAAGGCAGTAACTGTATTGACTCTTTCAGTGAGATAGAGCATCTTTGATATTTTTGAGTTTCAGTAGGTATTCATGCAGAGGTTTATGTAAGGAAGGAAACTTTCATGTGCAAGTAGTATGGAAGAGGAAAAAGCAAAGCACATTGGATTTGCACAAGAGGAAACCAGCAGGTCTGAGACAGTCAAACAAGGGTAGTAGGTGACATGGAAGAAAACATAAAAGCAAGAATGAAAGAAACAGAAGGAGACAAAGGAGCAAATCTAAGACAAGGTGCAGAAGGAGGATGAAAAAGAAAATATATGTTAAAAAAAAAGGCAAGATTTTCAAAGGAATTAAGAATTATCCATCAGGCCTCGCAAAGCCTATGGTTGATCCTGTTTATTTCTTCTTGCTACTTGCTTCTCCAGTTCTGCGCTACTGGCTATGGCTTCTAACAATAGATGTAGGAATATTGGCTCACTATAAACGTAATTAGCAGATTTAATGTTTCTGTCGCTGCAGGGAAGAACAAGAAATCTCTGATCTTTTCTGACTGGCCTTTTAGTGAAGCATAGGAATGAAATCTATCAGGCCTTCAAAAGGTGAGCGGCTCCCATTAAAAGCCATGTTTTTGTTTTAAGAGATGAGGCCCAACCAAATACCACTTTCTCAGACCTTGCGATGGTCACTGTTTTGAGATCATAATGCAATATGTATCTCAAAATTACATGAGACTTCACAATGATGCATTAACTTATTCAGCAACACCAAAACAGACACTTTTCAGAGTATAATAAGCTGGACAGAGGCCCTGGAAAATTATTCTACAATATTTTCAGTAAATGTTTTTTTCTTTATAGTTTTGGGCTTGAAAATTATGTTTGTGGTCTTGACTGGATATTGAAGATGGATTTTCATTTTAAAAAGGGAATTGGCCTTGGACCAAAGGGCTGTCTCTCCCAGTACAAGTCCCATGCCCTGTGGGAGGCATCACCCTGAAAAGAGAGCAGAGCACTCCCTGCTAAAAGGGGACACAGCTTGTGAAGCCAATGGCTTGGCTGTTAGGAAATATGCATCCTCACTAAGTAGGAGGAAAGCTATTCGGAGAGGAGTGGTGTCTATCCACAGGAGATTGGGCTGCTTGAGAATCAGCAGTTTTCTGAGTCCAGCCACTGACTCAACATCAGTGTTAGTGTCTCAGACCATCCATTCCTCTGTGTCATGTACATGTATTTGTGATTTCTTCCACCAAGCCAAACACTGGATAGATACAGCAAAGGAACAAAGTTCCTCAACATTGTTGGGTGGAGCTGTACAGAGCTCCAAATGTTGGTGTCCATGAGTGCAACCAAGTGCAGGCATTCCTTGGAGCTGATCAGAGGACGTTCAGTCAGACTCTAAAACCTGCACGGAAATCTGGTTTCTTTAGCCCAACCCAGATTCAGCATCATTCCTGCACCTACCGCCCATTAAAGTCAACAAGTTCTCCTTTTTGACCTGAAGACAACTAAACCCTCACTTTGTGCTCTACAACCAGTACCAGTGTGAAAAACTCAGATAGCAGTCACATGGCTTTTAACATCACCCAGAAAATCAGCCTGCAGTCAACAGCTGGTGCAGGGAAGCTGCACGGTGCACGACAGCACCCTGCTGCATCCTGGTGCAGTGCTTGGGACACAGGCCAGGTGCTGCACCCGCACACCAATCAAGCATCCTGATCCCCTGAAAAGCATGGTGATACCTGGAGACTTTCCCGTAATTACATGATATGGTGCAAAGCAGGAGAGCATCACAGAGGAGGCCAGACCCTCGCTCCTCCCCGGCCCCTCCACACCACACTGCAGGCAGGAAAGCATGGGGAGGGGGGGGCCAGAGCCTGCACACCCTCAGTGTTCTCTGCACTAAAACACATCCGTCTCCTCATTTCTGAATAACGAAATTGTAAATGTCAGCATCTTATCTTTACTCAGCAAACAGTTTACTAAACGCTGCTCGTAATATTTATGGAGGGCGCTAATCGTGTTCCCAGCCACACCGATGGGAGCGGTGGTGTAATATAAGGGAGAACAAAACAGGGCAGGATAGTACAGAACTCCCTTAATTTATACCAGTCACAGCATTGCATCCAGCAGCCTTAGATTAACGTGACGTAAATTATTGTGCGCTACTCCTTTCGCATATGCATGTTTTTTTTCTGAACAATTATTTATTTTTAACTGCTCCCTACTGTTCTGAATGCAGTTATTGACAAGTAACAAGGTATGGATTGTTATTGCTTTTCTTGTCATAAATCCCTGCAGACATTTACTTAGCGGGAATTAAATCACAATCATGTGTCATTTATTTTGCATAAAATGAGACATAAGTAGTCTTAATCATATAGCTGTAGAAAGAACAACCACACCATTGTTTTCTATATTTGAACAATAATTCTATATTTAAACTTAAATATTATAATTAGTGGCTTTGTTTGCCTTGCTTAGAAGTGAGATAGGTAAGATTGACACCTCACTTTTGACACCAGACATTAGATTTAATAAGCATAATTTTCATTTAGTTAAGTCTAGACTGATTTTTTATCAATGTATTTATTGTAGAAAGCAAATGTACATAAAGAAAGTTGGCATATTTATGAAGAAAGCTGAAATGACTTTTATGTGCTGCTTTGTCCAACTGATAAAATACCTACTGGCAAGAAAATACCTATAACAAGAGCTGAAATCACACCAAACTGTAATTGACATGTGATTTTAAAAAATGCTCAAAGTAACAATATACTATCTCCTAAGTAAAGATTCTTCTGTTCACACTTTATCCATTTCCAAGAATCTTTTTGTCATGTAAATTTGCATTGATTAGTTTTTAATTTGAGTTTCTAAAAATGTGCTCTGAATACTTAATTCCAGCAAAAGTACTTTTTTTTTTTTTTTTTTTTTTTTTTCCTAGTATTAATAACAATAATTGCAGTCCACAAATGTGGAGCCAGGATGGATATTTTTCACTACCCACAAACGTCAGCTGCTTCAATCACCAAAAGCTCAATATTAGTTACCTGTGCTGGTGAACTTACATTGTTTGATCAAGCATTGCTATTCAAAAGAAGCAAAGGTACTGAAGTCCCAGCCCTGCTCTGCTTATGCAAGCAAAACTGCTGACTGCTAAGCAGGCCAAAAATTGCAGCACAGAGCGTAGCAGGATTTGACACCCGAGCAAATGAGAATTTTGTCGCGAGCACGATCTGCGAGTGGGAATTCACCATGGCCCTGATTGAAAGTCCTCTGCCAGCCCACGGACCTAGCCTGGATGAGAGAGGTTTAGCAGCAGGCCCTGGAGAACGGCGTTTCCCTGGGGTTCCTCAGATTTGGCCACGAGCAACTCCTTGGCCAGCACAACTGGTTCTTGGAGCAGGGGGCTTTGCCGCCCGCTGCAGAGATGGATGTGGACAGAGCGGGTGGCTGACAGAACGGGTGGCTGGGGAGAGCAGAGGCTGGGCTGCAGGCAACATCACAAACAGCAGAGTGTGTTTCCAAAATTAACAACAAATCCGATGACAGAAAGTCCTTTGTCAAACAAGAGAGGCAAGGGGAAAAAAAAGAAAAGAAAAAAGAAAAAAAAGAAAAAGAAAAAAAAAAAGCTTTAAGACTTAACAGTGGGTAAAAAAGAAGGTAAAATGAAAATGAAACAATATTTTAGCCAAATATAGATAAACAGGCATTTGTGCAAAGTTTGGATTTTCTTCCAATACTTTAAAAATACAGATTTTATTCTTTTATTATTATTTCTGTTTAAAGATGTTAAAATGTTAAAAGATGCTTCACAAGGAATATTAGCTTTGGATGCATTTTTTTTTAAATCAACATGGACAATTAATTTCCTCTTTCTGGATATACAAAACCTTATATCTTTTTATAAAACTGCATTTATAGTCATATTTTTTATTGTTCATACATCACTTTTGAAGCAAGCTTTTTATTTCTTTCCTCTTTTAAAGCAAACGTATATCAAATATTACAGTATAAGCATAAAAACAAATCACGTTTGAAATAATCTAAAGATTAAACTTTATTTTTCTTAGCTGATTGCATTATTTGAACAATAATATTTTCCCCCTAAAAAATTATTCATCTGACTGATGAAAGAAATTACCTGATACATATTTTTATTCAAATATTACTCCCGTGGAATATTGGCAACATTTTTTTTTCAGCCTAAGCTACAAATTCCTTCAGAACAAATCAAATGTCTTTAAAGAATATTTCTGTTTGAAAAGGAATTAAGCTTTCCTGAAAGAATTTTAAAGGTTGTGATATTCGCAGTCTGATAAAGCAGCACCTTTAATGAAATTCTAATTAGCAATTTCATGCACTTTGCTATTAGTCATATCAGATTAGTGCACATTTTCACAGCCTTCCTTTAATTAAGTGCACTTATTCCAAGTTTCAAACACTTTCCTTATAAGATGAAAACTGTGCTGAAATGTTATTTAGTAAACAGCAGACGTGTGAAATTAAAGGTGTGTATCTGTGTGCTGATGGACATTTTTAAACTGTCCACAGATTTATACATTTATACTGCTCACCAGCTGGTTTGTGGGATTTGTTTTGTGCTATTTGCTTGGATGCACGTGCCCTTAAAAAAATGCACAGAGATGATGTCCAGTTTTTCAGCTGGCTCAGAAGATAGCCAAAGTTTTTAGTGGTTGACTCGTGCACAAATTTCAGATTTGGGCAATAAAAGCAAAATTTTTATTAAGAAAAATAATAATAAATAAAGCAAAAAATCAGCTCAGGCTTAAGCAAAATCTTGGTGGAGTTATTCTCCACCACATCACACTGCGCAATCGCAGCAGGGCCCTCGGTGTAGATAATGCCTCATGGACCTGATATTTTACCCACCCAAACCATCAGCAAAATGCCCAGATACCTTAGTGGGAGGAGGTTAGGCCTTATCTCTTGTGTAAGGATATTGCATTGCAAAGGCAAATACTTCTAAAATACTGTACATAACACTCATCTCTGAGCAAGCTGATTAACTTATGGTCAGCATTGTAAAAGGTGAGAGATTACAAACAGTGCATTAATTCACAGTGCACCTTGTTTTGCATGATAGGAGCAACACAGGGAATGATTTAACACACATAATGATAAGCAAGCCTATTATGTACTTGCAGATAAAGAATATAACGCATTTCTTGCTCTTTCCACAGCGCACGGCTATAAAAACCTCAACACAATATTTTTTCACATTTCCCATATTTTCTCAGAGATCCGTGAACATTTTCTAGCTCTCCAGGGCAGAAGGTTTTGGTCCATTTTGCTTTCAGGCGCTTCTTACCAGGTAGGGCTCTTCAGGACCGCTCTGTTCCAGGATTTGCATTTTATTGCATTAGCTAATTGCACGTGTTTTTAAACACATGTTCTCTTGCTGATGTCATTCATTTAGACTGTAGCATTTCTGACATTTTTAGGTAGTCCCCCAGGCCTCATAGCCCTCTTAGCAGGGTCCTTTCAGTGAGGGGTGTTTGCTTTATGATTACTGACTGACATCTCAATAACGTAGAACATATTGAGTAGTGCATGTCTATCGAGCAGCGTTTTTAAATGCGTGGTCCACTTTGTCAAGTCATGTGCGAGCCATAATTTAGGCTAATAATTACCAGACATGAATGCTATGAAACATTGATGTCTACACTTTTTTCCCCCTCTAAGTACTGAATTTTAATACATTCAGAAAAGGTTTTCCAAAGGCCAAGATAAGCCCCCCAAAAAGCTCATATGGAAACACTTTAAAAGTGATAAATGATTTGGAATCTACACTGTCTACTGATGTACGTCTCAGGAAAGAAAATTAGAGCTAACAGGTGTTAGATAGGGAATGGTGAAGCATTTTAATAGAATTGTCAAAATGTTGTTCCCAGATGCTGACATTAATGCATGCAACAAGGAATGTAATGCTGCACTGCCATTAAATGATTATTTGTTTAAATTTTGAGTCAATGGCAGGAAATCCTAACTTTGTCCACTACTTCTCTGTACAGGCCATCCCTCCTCTGCTTTCCTCTATGATTTGCATCAAAGTGTAATGGTTATATGGCTCACATCTGCATGCTTTAAATAATCCATGCCTGTCAAATTTCATTTTTTCCCCTCAGATCAGAACCATCATAACCCCTTCCCCGCCAGCCTTGAAGTCAGTACAAATATATTTGTACATTTGGGAGAAAATAATTTAAATACTGCAAGTTATGGGATAATTAATCTTTGAACTATTTTCTTACTTCAAATGTATTTACTAAGTAATCTGCATTAACTTGCGATTATTGCGTATTTGGAAGGTATTTTCCATGTAATCACAAAGTAGTTACATGGTCATACAAATCTTGTAAATTATAATGATACCGGGGGGAAGGGGCATGAGGGGGGAGCTCTGCTGCCTGCATTAAAAAGCTTTTCCAGAAATCTTTGGAATTCTCTTCAGTGAGGTAGCCTGAGAAGGCAGAAAAAGCACGTCCTTTAGAGATTACTAGAATTTCTGCCAACAAAAGGGATCCAATATCCATGTACAGTTCAGCTGGATGAAGGAGGAGAAGGGAGTGGAGATAGCGACGTTATTTTCCTTATCCCTTGTTTTAACAGTAAATCATTAATTTAAAAGTTGCTGTTATTTTTCAGAGGAATTGCTGCAGTTTGCAGACTGCTGAAAGCTCAGCAGCCATTCGTGCTTCAAAGACAAAAGCGAGATTTCTCTTTTTAATCTTTGCAGAAGCCTAAATAGGATGTAGCCTGTAGTCAGCCCATCTCTGGCTGTAATCTTGCCAGAGCTGCGCACACATGCATAGGCGTGCTCACAAGCACACGTGCGCACGGAGCCTTGCAGCCCCGGCGTTAATAAAGCTATTGCTCCAGCACGGAGGAAAGACAGTGAGAAAGCTGGGTGATTATTGCCTTTTTTAAATACTTGGGAGACAATAAACAGACCTGAGGAGAAACGAACGGATTAGAAGTGAGCACGAGGGTGGGTGAGATGAGGAACGTGGGGTGGAAAAGCCTGGGCTGTGCAGTCATCAGGGGAAACCTCCCGTGATATAAGAGCAGGGCTGGGGAGTCCATGACCAGCACTCTTATCTCTGTGCAGAGCCCGCGGTTAAAAGCCAATGCCTTTTTGGAAGCTTTTCCTTACAGATGAGATATAAAACCAACGCCTGCCTAACCACTTATGTACATTAATGATCCCACAGTGCTCTACAAAAGAGGAAAAATATTAACCCAGGCATCATAATAATATTCTGCTTACTTATAAGCCCCACACAATTTAAATTCAATCTGGAGTTGTGTTATTTTTAACTTCCTGACCCAAACTGGCGTGCGTGCAGCTCTGAGCTGTTAAGCAGATGATTGTTCCATCCCAGCAGCAGACCCATCTCTCTGATGCCTTGGAAGGGATTTTGTAGCCTGCGTTTCAGTGAGTGTCTTCTGGAAAATGTGCCATATGTAAAACCATTGGCTGAACACGACACAGCATCCACAGGGCCATTTTTACTGTACACACACATCCTTCGTCTCCTACAAATACAACATTGCCAGAGACTGCAGATGAAGAAAGGCTCTCAAATCCCTCTGTTGGTAAAAAGGCGAAAATGCTCCAGAAAGATTTTCCTCTTCTTTTCCATCTACCCACAGCTCCTTCAGACAGTGCCCATGCAGAAAAGCACAGTGCTGTGAATGCTAGAACCAGGCAACAGGCTCTCACTTTACAGCTAAAATCGTGGGAGCAGAAGGGAAAGAAGCTCTCCTGATTCCCGTCCTGCATGGGTTTTCCTGGGAGAGCCCCAGTGCCTGCACCCCCTGAAGCTGCTTGCACCCTGTGTGCTCCACAAATTAGCAGAGACAAAGCAGATGCTGCAAATGGTCAGTGAAACAAAACAGACAGCTCCCTGGCAAAACACTGCCCCGGCTCAGCGGAGTGGGAGAGGGGCTGAGTGGTGAGGGGAGGAGGCGTGGTGGGGCACTCCTGCACTGGGCAGCTGGAAAAAAGCCCCTGGAAGGTGAAGGTGCTGGAAGAGCAGACTGGTCACTGACTTCCTCCACATATTGCCCTTCTGAGCTTGTCATTACCCTCCCTTGCTTCAGTGATACTGAGTGCTCAAAAATCAGGATATTCTGCCTGAGAAGACCACCTGAAGATGGGGCCACCTGATTTCAGTACACAGGCTGGAGCCAATGTAATCACTAGTCAGGAAATCTCATATAACACTTAACCCAGCTCTCTTTGCTTCTGCTGAGCACCTGCAGGGGGTTGCTCATACAACTGCACACAAACATGCCACACTGCAGCTCTGTACTCACATGTGTGATGTACTGGTGTTGTCCATGGAGCTAAAAGAAGCAGAAGGTGTTCATGAGCTGTTCTAGGTATGTGTTAGGGCATGAAAGAGACACCTTTTTGTCATGTCTTCATCAAAAAAATTCAATAGATTCACTTCAATGGGAAGTTCTGATGAGCTGAATGGCATGAAGTATCTTGTCATCATTCCTTCGGAAAGTAGCATGGTCCTCCCCAGCCTGAGCAGACGTAGGAGTTTGCTTGCTATCACATGATTGTGTGCAATGACATGAACTCCAATCTCCATTTACAAGTTTCTGCAGTCAATAGTATGGTGAAAGATTGCTTGATAACTATGCTTGCAAATTTCTGTTTCTTACTGTCCTAACAAGCAGCAATGAAATGTTTTTAGTTGCACATGTTTTGGTAAAACAGTAAAATGCTGGATTTGTGCATATATTTCAGTACTATTAGTGCAGGCAGCTCCTATCATTTTAGATTTTTTTTGTGGTATTTGCAGCCAACAGTTTTTCCATGTTGTTTTCCCTTCCTCATTATAAAGGTAGTATAGCTCTTGGTATAATTCATGTTAACTAGAAATGAGCCCAGACAGAGATCAGATTTCAGATCCCTGAAGCCCACTGATGTGAAGATCTGTGTTTTTGAAACGTCCTAAAGATTAATTTGAAGCGTGTATCCTGTCCTGTCAAAGTCCATGAGGTGTTGTTCAGACCTATTGCTAAAACTAACTCAAGAGGGTAGTATTTTCAGTGGCCTACTCACCTGTGCTCTCATAGTCCCCTTACCCAACCAAGATTCATTCTCACCCAAGTAACAAACTGTATGTAATAGATGGACAGATATCAAAGGTAGAGCCATCAGGTCTCCTTGCCTAAGAAACATCAATTCAAGATGGAATGGGTCAGGGATGGGTTTCAAAGATGCTTCCCTGCATGAGAGAAGATGACAATTTTTTCCTTGCCCAGCTTTAGAAAATATGAGGTTGAAGGTATTGTTGCCTACACCACTACAGGATGAAATAGACAACAATGTTTAAAGAAAAAGAAACTAATATAAAGCTAGTCATGAATAAATAAGTGGAGGCTTGGAGTATGAAGAAACCTAGCTCCAAAAGGAGAAAGCTTCTGTATCAATCTTCCAATTATTGGTTGCAAAGAAATGCAATCGCTTTCAGCTTTAATGTGCTGGAAAGCAATGAGACACTCAATCCCTGGAACACAGGATGTGTTTTCCTGTAGGGAGTGCTTTACAAAGAACAGATATAAGCATGCAGCAGAAAAAGTGGTTTGATGAGTACTCTAAGCTCCAACGTGACAAGAAATAGAGAGAGAACATGGTTCATGCTCTCATCTGAGCTGCCATAGAGCACATATACATTTCATTTATTTCATTATTCTTACTTCAGGGCAAAATCCCCCTCTCAAGCCCTTTCTGGTAATGACAGCTTACCAGAGAGGTGATGGTGAGAAACTGCTGTGTCTCTGAAAGAACCATCTCACTGGGACCAATCACACCAAGAGAACCACAGATTATCCTACTAAAATAGAGGGAGTCTTGTTTTCATTTCTTTTCCAGAACCAATTCAGAACATTGGAAATTTGCTACAAATGCAAAGAGAGAGGAAGGAGCATGTAGACAGGGTGTAGGAGATTCAAACATTTTGACCAGTTTTTAAAATTTTAACCTTTCTACCTCTGAGCATGAAAGACTTTCTAGGAATGCTCCAATCTGATATTTCACAGTGGCTGTGTAAATCACTTCTGTGAAGCTTTTACGTTTGAAGGAAACAGCTGACTGGGACGGAAAAAGTCACGTCAGCCCTTCTCTCATTGAGTGTTCAGGTAGAGATGTTCTGGGGCAGGGTGGTTCTTACCCCTGGGCTCTGATGTGGGCCAGACTCTGCCCTCACCCACTACCTCCCAAACCCAGCTCAGCTTCAGAGGATGGGTTACCACTGATAACAGCCTTGGTGGGGAAGTTCTGGTTAACCAGCGCCCACCCCTATAGCTGTTGATGGGGTCAACCAGGAACATTTCCGAGGGCCTGTCCTTCCCTGTAAATGGTTGAGGTAGTGGGGGTTATTCTAAATACTCGCCTTGGGATGAGAGAAAGAGAAGGTAATTAAGTGTGGCAAGACATCCTTCTGCAGACAGGCAGATCATTGGGGAAAACAGGTGACCTCAGAGGCCATGAGAATATATCAGAAGTGTCTCCGCTTGTGTAGGAGAAGACACGGACCTGGAGCAGACCCTCAGCTGCTGCAGAGGGGCTCTGGCAATTCACCTCAGCCGAGGAGCCCCCTCACCCCCCTCGTGTAACAACAATGCTGCTCCCTGCGTGGAGCTGAATAAACTTTCTCCCAGCAACTCTTTTTTCTGCCAATATTGAAGCGTGCCCTGACCCCAGGATCACTTCTGCACTAGCAAAGAAACCTCCCTCGGCTCAGTCAAGAAACGTGCACATGAGCCCTGCATAAAAGAAGTATTTCACCCAGACAATATTTCTTGCTTAAAGTAGTCGTTCTCCCCACAGCATTGCCACTTACCCAGTACGTGAATGCTTTTCATTAAACACAAATAACATATTTTCTATCGACTCAAGCCTACGCTCTTTGTACCATTCATCATTATGCATACCTAATATATTTTGCAAACCCCCAGTTCTCCAGCTTTCTGCCTTTTGAGGCATTTCTGAAATCAAATAAAAATATTACACCCCTGTTTACTTTTAGACATGTATTTTTTTCAAAGCAAATGCATTCTGTGTTTTAAGTAAGATACCACCATGTATTTATGGGAGTTTAATAAGTTCTTCCATTAATAACATAGACAAACTAATTTACCAGAACGTGTCTGTTTTAAACTTTGGGAACAAAGAGTGGGAGTATGAAAATCAATCTTTCCTTTGTACTTGAGCCACTGACCCATTAAAGCTTTGAAGATCATTTCTTTAAGAAATTGTGAGGAGTTATTTAACTACAAACAGCAGCTACCTTCCCATTCCAGCTGCGTAATCAAGCGTAATAAATTAGAGAAAAAAAATAAAGGTTCACTCCATTTTTTTTTATAACTGAAAATTCTTAATAGCACTTTGACAAATCGGCCCACAGCAGAAAGAAACCAGCATTCTTCCTAAGACGGCTGTTTAGCACAAGTTAAAACATTGCTTAAAAGGTGTTTTTTGTCTTTAATGAAGGTTCAAAAATGTTCTTAGTTGCCTAGACTTAATTATTTAACTCAAATTAATTGTAAAAGTTAGCCATCACTGGAAAAAGTTAGCAAACCTGTGAACTACAAAACTGTTATTGTCTGCATGCATGAAAATGTAAAGCAATTCCTTTTTGCTTGAGAAATGAACTCCTAATGGCATTACTTATTGTTAGTTATCATTAATAACTATTTCACAGTTTAGTACTGATAATATGCTCTGTTATACAAGAGTGGAAATGTAAAATAATCTTCATCTTAAAGGGCTTAAGCAATCTACATGCTAAACAAATTATAATGCTGTTCTAGTTATCAAAAATTCATATGAGAAATGTCTATGTGGGATGTCACTAAAACCTGTCTCAGAGAGGTGAAAAAGTGTGAGCCTTTTCTAAAGATCTAAAATATGACCAGCATAATGATGCTTTAAACAAAACTGGAAAAAAAAAAATGTTTCTTCAGTGCTGAAGGGGTCTATAAAATACACAAGAGATTTCAAAGGACTGAAATATCAGCAGCATCTTGCTGCAAGAAAGCTGGTCAGGATCTGAGTACAGTGCTCTAGGAAGGACTGCCAGAGGTTAACTCTGCAGCATTCCCCATTCCCAAAGCTTAAAGGACCACATGGAAAAAAATCAGAATTACTGCCTGCTTTTCTGAAGGATGTTTGCTAAATCTGCATGGATTTATACATTTTCCAAACATCTAAATCAGAAGTGCTTTTCCCAGCCCACTCAAGACACACAGGAAATTCTGTGACAGAAGAATACCTTAATAAATATTTTACAATTCTGTAATATAGGACACAGTGTAATTTGCATTTTCAGAGATGGACACGTGAGGGTTTGTCACAAAGTGTAAATGCATTTTATACTTAGGAGGTCAGTCACTGAACACATACCCAGCACTGCCCACACCATACCTAGGCAGGCACCTCACTGGGTATATTTTGCACAAGATTATGTATTTCTAAGCAAGCTTGCAGTCATTGGCTGTCTTTTTTTGCCCTCAAAGTGGACAAGCATTAACATTCACTTAACGCATTCAATGATCTTTTAACTTATATGCATCAGTGAGGTCTATTTTAATTAGAATTGCCACTTAGTTTGTATTTTTGTATCTACATATATATAATATATATAAGACATTCATATTTGCCCAACAAGCGGGCCTGCTTATTGTTCTGAGAGATACTCAGTCCAGCTGCAACAGTTTGCAAGTCTGTTGGAGGTTTTTCCTTATAGAAGTATCCCAAAATGCTTATCCTGCACAGGTGTTAACACAGCATATGGATCCACTGGCCCAAGGTCCAGTTCCTTGGGGGTATTTAGAGGAATATATTTTATTGACTGAAGGATTAAGTTCCTTTGAGAGTCTCAGCTGAAATCCTCAGCTTCACAGACTTCAGAGAAATGATGCCCTTTATTACTACTGTGGGTCAAGTAGTTGATTCCAGGGCCCATTTTGACCAGCTCAGTGTTCCACTTCTAAAACCACCCCACTTATGCAAACCTTTCCATTAAGGCAAACCACACCTGCAAGTCTCATGAGAACAGCTTCTTCCAGAACATTTCACTGATTTCTGCTCTTGGAACTAGTTGAACATATCTGCTAGAATCTCATTAATTATTAATTTTTTACTGGTTTTGTTTGGTTAAACAAGTTCCTTGGACTTGGTAAAAGAGTATGGTCACATAACAGTCAGACAACGGGTTGCCTGCAAACTCTCCATGTTCAGCTATTTGCTAATCATTATTCATGACATACATTAGTCACCCTGAAGCTCTACAGCATGTGCTCATCCTGCAGGGAGCGAGCGCTGTCTTCAGCAGAAACTCAGTGGAATCCAGTGGAATTCATTTTACAAGCAAGGAAATCCCCTGCAGACCCAATAATCCCATGGTGTGTCATCTGTGAAGAATGTACATGAGACCCTGAGCACCAAAGGTCTGTCAGTGACCATGACATGGACTGAAGGTAACACCAGGAACAGGGAGAAAGGCGCCACACACAAAGCATTGCCTAGCCAGGGGATTACAGCTTCTGCTTCTTGACTGAATCCCCAAGATCATCATTCAGTAATGTATTTAAGGACTTTTTTGAGGGTTTCTTACAGCAAACAGTGTACCTGTGTGCTGATTTTCTTTTTAACATATAAGTTAACAGCAAATGAACAACAAAATGACTTTCATTCTTGTAGTAAAATTATCATCTTTTTAATAGCTAATGAGACTTGGGGATTCCCAAGTGTTGCCAAAACCAAACATCCTGATTACCCAGTATCTAGATAGTACCACGGATGAAAAACTGTCATGAGCAGCGTAAAATATGGTGGATAAGAGTTTCAAAAGCATCTAAGTAACCGAGGAGCTCAGCCCCCATGGACATACCAAAACAAGTGCCTAAAATGTTTCTGAAAAAAGGCCTGTATTAGAAATATCTTTGTTCTCATAGTTTCGTCTTCTGTTGATAAACTAAGTGCATGTTAAAGAAAAAAAAAATACAAGTCCCTTTTTTTTTCAAATCACTGTCATTTCTCCTAAAGTATTCTTCTGATTTAGCTGGGATTCAGTTCATAACATCATTAGAACAACATATTTCTGTGTCAATTATTAATGTGCTAAGAGGTCTGCCCTAGCAACTAAGTCAACATATTCTCCACCAATAGAGATCATGAAATAGAGACAGCAATAGTGTTAAAAAACAAGCTTTTAGATCCATTTTACTTTGTTGCAACACTGCTTTGCAGATACTGAATTAGAGCCCATTTAAACCATTCAAGCATATAATCAAATTTCAGTAATGAGTTATTAATTAAGCAGGGGCATCCAATTCTGTGCTAACTGCCTCATAAACAATCGACAGGAGATTTGTGAATTTTGACTTCCTGACACTATTAAACAAATCAATATTAGGTTTCAGACACAGCAATTCAGACAGTTTTCCCTGTTATTTGGCAATCGTCTGCCTGGAATACTAATGAAAGAATTAAGAGCTGTAGATTTTGCATGTGTTCCATCAAAAAGATCCTTATCTGCGGGGAATTGGGGCCTGATTTGCATGGCAGAAGACTTTGCTTTTGTAGGTACAATTTTTCTCAATATGTCACTCATTAGTATTTATAAACTACTGAGCAGTGAAGCCTTCAGCCCCTATTCATAATGAACAGTCATATCCCTGCTGGAGATACAACGGAACAAAGCCAATTTTTTATTTATTTAGTGGTCCTTTTAATTTATGGCTAGCCTAACCTGCAGAAAACTTGAATCTAAGCATATCTTTGAGCAACTTACATGTAATTTATTTATAGGGAGGCAATATGTATATGTGTGTGTGCACGTATATATGTACATATGCATGTGTACACAATGAGCTTATTAGCAAGTGGTTGTATAAGCAAAGAATTTGTTTACATGCAGGAAATTCAGCGTCCAACAATTACTTCTGACAAAAAAAAAAAAAAAAAAATCGATATCTCTTGCAGATTTACCTTTCCTTTCACTCTCCCTCTGCTCAAAGCCTGCCCTCACACAGCCAAGCTGGGGAGTGAAGCAGGGGCTGTGGGGTTTTGCTGAATTAGGGATTAGCACTGTGCACCGTGCTGGGCTAACCGTGCTGCTGGAGGGAGCCCAGGGAGCCAGCACAATAGGGATGCCTCTTCCGCTGGCCGCCCTTCCAGTTGAACTTCACCTTGGGATCAGCAAGGGTTTAGCTTCCATAATCACACAGTCCTTGGCCCCTTAATGAAGCAGACAGCGGGGGCCACCAGCACCTGTTGAGGTGACAGCTTTTGCCAGGAGGATTATCCACGAGCAGAGAACTGGGCTGAGAAGGCACGTGTCTGTCTCTCGGGGTGGCTCGTTCCAGTGGTTTCAATGGTTTTACTGGAGATTTCTGAATGTTCTCTCCAGAACTGGGTGAAGCAAACCTATGACCCAAATTTTTGCCCTAAATTATCTCCTCCATTTGTGCCCGTGATTCAATATTCTGCTCAAACTGTTCGTGGCTTAGAGACTCTATGGGAGGCTGTTTTCTCATGTCCATTTGCTATTCCCCAGGATTTAAATACATTTTTCCTTGGCTTCAGTGTCTCCAGCTCAATCCCAGCTGCAAGAAAAATGCAGAAAGGTATACTGGACTTAAAATTAAGTTGATGTTTCTATTACATGCACCTTCATTTCTAACACAAAGCTGTCTCCTGCCAACAAAAATATTGAATCTTGTTTGGTTAGCAAAACTTGTGCTGTATTTACATAAACAAGTATCCAACAACTTAAAGGATAAAAGCCTCACTAGCACAGAAATCAGTGTGAAAATAGGTCACAGACAAAGTCTTTTAAAAACAACAGTTGTGAGGAAGGATAGAAGTACTGTATAAAGTGATCACTCCCAAAGTGGGTCAGGATTTCTTCTGCAGGAACAAGCCTCCTCTGGCATTATTTCTCCTTTATGGTACTGATGTGCAGGCTCTACCCCAGGACTCCTTTGTTCTAAGCACAGAGCAAAAAGATGGTCTCTGGCCCAAATAGCTCATAGTCAAAAGGAAAAAGTAAATGGCAGTGGATGCACATAGTCAGGAAATGTTGTCAAATTACAACACAAGGAAATTAAGCTGCCTACTAAATGACAGGGGGAATGTGGGATTGAATGCATCTTAGGTCTGAGTTTTGTTTTATTTAGCTTTTCCACCAGCCTCTCTCTCTTTCTTTATTTCCTTCTCTCTAGGATCTTAAGACATCTAACTCATTAAAAATCTTCTTTTTAATTATCTGCCAGGAAAGAAAATTAGCATAATTAAGGACATTTAAATTTAGATTAACAACCAACCTAATACGTGGCACTGCTTCCAAGAAAAGAACATTTCTTTTAAATGGCCACAGAACAACCAAGGATTTGATTTCAGTTTCTGTTTTGATTTCTGTTCAACATAGCACTGAAACTGTATTTCACTGCATGGAACATATCACTTGATCTGTTTAAGCAGTGTGCTCTCATTTTCGTGTTGTGTTCAGCTCCTTTTAAAAACACTTGCCTCAACGCTGTTCCCTGTGGTGGGCCCCACTTCTAAAAGGATAACTTCAACATGAAATGTAAGTAGGTCTGTAGTTCATGAAACTGATTGATGTAATGTTCCCTTAAATATTAACCTCAAATCTACAAAATAAATTTAGTTTCTAAAATCACTCTAGAAGTCATTTCAGGCATGACAATTGCCTTTCTTGGTGTTTGCCCTGTGGGGGACAGCAAGGATGTTTGGTTTTGCAGCCACACAAAAGCTTATTTTTTTCTTCCCCTAAGAACCAGCCAACCAGATGGAGCTCCACAATCTATGTGAGATGTGCTCAGAGACCTATTTCTGCTTGGGTCCCTGCTGCAACAGGAACGATGAGTGGCACTGTACATCAACATGGCTGTTTGTGATGACTTTCCACAATATTCAGCAGCAGGTATTATATCTGCAATAAGGTCTCATTGACCTGAGTTAAATGGAGGGTTCACCCTCTTAGCAAAGGACGCTGAATCCTAGTGCCTCTAATAGGAGACTGGACTTATGAGGCTTGCTTGCTGTATCACCAGTACTAAAATGAATAGGGTTCAGGTGTTTAGCAGTCTGAATACCTCAAAATGAGCAGAAAGCAAATTCTAATGGCTCAGGGACAGTGGAGAGAGCAAAGGTGAGACCACACAGGGAGGGATGCAGACTGGGCTGAAGGTCAGGTGGTGGAGGAATGTGCTGTGCAGGAAAACGCAGACAAAAAAAATATGGGATGAACACCACCAGGGACTGGATGGGGATTGTTGGTTTGTGCTGCATTTCCATCCAGTAGAATAGATGTGTTCTACTGTTCCACAATGTCAGTGTGTTAAATAACCCAAATATCCAGTGCATCCCTGTGTCCAGATCAGGTCAGACCTTCTGTACATGCTGTATGTATCTTGCACCCATTCGGTGAGCTCTGGCATTGTTCTGGGCATCCAGAAACCCTAAACAAGCACAACTGCCCAAACAGCAGAGACAAAGCATCCTTAGCACTTTCTAAGCAAATCCCAAATCTGCTGGTAGTGCCCCACATGGGGGAAGCTAAAGCAGGTGAGCATTCCCCATGGACCCTCAGTGATCTGCAAGGCTGAGCTCAGCCCCCAGCCACAAAGCTTAGAGGAAACCATGTTTCATCAGCTCTGCCACTCACAGGGCTGCTCTGCTCTTAAGGTGAGAATATCCCTTCAGTGTGGAAAAATATGAAGCCTGAATAAATTAAAAACGGGAGCTGTGTTACACGTTACTGTCATTTAATTAACATCTCATAATGTGTTGCTTAAGGAATCAAGGCTCTATCAGGATGAAGCCTATAAGCATTTTCCTTGTTTAATCAAAAATGTTGATCTCATCACATTTTATTTCTTTTAAAAATTACATACTTATTGAGAAAGCTATGATTAAAATTTATATTAAGAGCCATTTCTCAGAATTAATTCTTCTAAAAATTCAGTGTCAAAGAGGAACATGGAAATTAGTGTATAAAATTCCAAAATCTGCAAGGATAGATGGATGGGTTCATTTGACTTTATTACATTTCATTCATTGTGCACTGATAATGTCTTGTCTGTATTTATCCCTGTAAAACTATATATATGAATATACACTGACAGCTTGAGCTATTGACCTCTTGTTTAGGTGGCTTAGCAGTTCATAATATAAGAAAGCTTTTTTTTTTTTTTTTTTTTTTCCAGTTTTTCCTTTCTTTTCCTTTCCTTTTCCTTTTCCCTTTCCTTTCCCTTTATTGTTACTGCCATTAAGATAAACACACCCATTTGGGAAAATTTTCAAGCCCTCAGAAACCAAGGGCTTACTGCACTTACTGCAGATGCAGGTGTTAGCAGCTGTGTGTTTCATCTGCACAAGGTGCTGAGCAGAGCTCTGAGGAGCCAAAAAATGTGTTGGGACCCAGTGCTGGAGACCAGCCCACAGAGCCAATTCTTCTGCACACTCAGCCATTGACAGTTCAGCCCAGACACATTTAAATTCAAGAAAAAACCTTCAGGGCCACAGAGAAAAGGGGAAAGAGGTGGCTAGAGCAGAATCAAGGACAGAAAATTTGAACAAGTTTTACAAGGACGGAAGCATAGAAATTAAAACTAAGGTGGCTGAGGAGGAGACATGGATTCAATAATTTTGGGATTTTGTCTCTTTTAATCTTAATAGAAAATAGGGAAATGCATGCCAAGAAGCTGTGCTGGAATACAAAGTAAATGCAAGCTTTTTAAAGTTGAGAAATATCAGGATTAAAGTTGCCTGGGAGGTGTAATTTGTCTCTCAAGCATAGACAGAACAATACAGTCTTTAACTAAGTGACAAAATGTTATTTTTCTCCTCATGACCCTTGTGTGAGACATATTCAGTGTCCGGAGACTTACTCAGAGGACAAACTTGTATTGTTTGCTGGAGGAGGGAGGAATCTGACAGGCTGCAGGACAAGAAAGGAGGCAGGGAGAAGAACAATTATCTTAGACCTAAAGCAGGTGAGATACCTTGGAAAATGGCATGCTGTCCTTGCCTCCAATGCATCCCTGCTGGATATCAGGCAGCTGTTGTCAAAGGTGCTCACTGTGTGTGGCTCCCCATTTCTGGGTGCCAAATGAGGGACCAAGCCCAACCTGAAAAGCTCAGTGCAGTCCTGGTTGGAGCTGGCACAAAGAGGAGCTGGGCTTTAGGCACCACATGCATAATTTTCATGTCCTCTTAAAATTCAGACCTTTCAAACTTTTCAGCTAAATTAGTGGACATTTTACTGTCACATTCTCAGCATTTAAGTTATTTGTGAAGCACCCTCTCCTCTCACAGACATGCTCTGCAAATAAATTCACTGATGTTTGTGAAGCAACTAACTCACCAGAGCACTGAAGCCACAAACTCACCTCCGAGGACTCCTATCAGTCACATTTCAGAGGAAAATTTGAATGGAATACAGTAAATTAGGTATGGGACCCACATCGAGTGAAGAAAATATAGCACTTAATAACTACCTAATAGGTGAGCATGGGGCATTCTGTACCCTGAATGAGGCCAGAGGTTTGTGAGAAAGAATTGCATGTGACAGTATAATTAGAGGCTGTGCCACAATGCCTGAAATACACTTCTGAGCATGTGATTACAACCCTACTGCCTCTCTTTCATATGTAGAAGGGGACTGTGAGCTTGAAGGGTCAGTACAACGCGATGGGATGCTGGGTTAAGGTTTGTAACTGATGTCTTTTTCTGCCTTTGGCATCAATGGCAAAATTGTGTACCACTTCACCCGGGAAAGTAATGCAAGTAGTTTTATTACCCTGTTCTCTGAAAGGAAAGGACAAATTGGCCTGCAACACGGTAAAATGCTAGGCTGATCATTTTCTAAGCACTTAATTAAGTTATACTAATCTGAATTTGTATGGAGTTGTGACTGACCTTATTAAATCAAGTGTAATGAGACTGCATTAAACCTTTGCCCTTTACCTGGCCAGACATTGCAGAACAACATGAATTATCTCACAATAGCTCTAAATATGTACTATCGATTACAGAAGTCTAATATATTATAGAAGTAATGGTAAGAATAAAAATCAGTCCTTCAGTCTAAAAAAAAAAAAAAATAATAAAAAAATTCTTTGCTCTAGCTGTTTTACTTTTAAAATATAAATCAGGCAGCTAGGGCTTGATTTTATGCACCATGTAAGCTTTTCTTGAAAATCAGTCTAGGTAGAAATAAGAGTCTTGAAACCTAAATTATAGGGAAACAGCAGTTCTTTGAGGAAGAAAACAATCAATCTTCTCAAAGTTACTGCCTCTTATCAAGGCTCGCTGGCATTCCCTTTCAACAGTGTGGTGTGTCTGCTTGCATGGGAGAGAGTATGGCTATAGGTAGATATTGTGCCTGGAGCTAGAGGAACAGGCACTTCATTTGTGAGCTCTCCCAGAACCAGACTGTGGTGGATAAGCTGGTCCATGCCTGGACTCTGAAGATGGAGAGCCTCTCCCAAAAAGCTGCCTGAGACCTCTCTGGGGAGCTCTTGGCAGGTCCCGTGGCCCCATCCATGCTTCTGGCCACTGACATAGGAATATTGATGTTTGCCCATTCAGGGGGAATCTTGCATAGATGTGTTCATGCATGTCTGACATGGAGTCAGTCATCCTTACTTTTGAAAAAAGAGACTAAGCAGGCAATTCTCTGGCAGGTATTCCCACCTCAACTGATGCATGCAGTTGAGTTGGTATGACTGTCATCTGGTGAATACAATTAAGAATAATTACCTTTCCATATTTCAGCACAGCTGTTTTACTCCAGAAGTCACTCTTCAGAAACCAGTACTCAGTTTCTTTGGTAGGACACCGTGGAGTCCACCAACTAATTGTAATGACAACTGCTGGACTGCACCCTTGTGATTCCAGCCTTCATCCACAGTCCAGCATGTACTCCTGAAGACATCCTGCTGAGAAGAACCAGCAGGTTTTTCAGAAGGTTCAGCAGAGCTCTGGCAACTCAGCAGAATTCTGGCTCATCTGATGCTAAACATGACTGATCCTGAGCTCTAAAGTTAGAGGTCAGAGAAACTTAAATAAAAATATACAGTAAGGGTTTACTACATGTGTATCAAAGTTTACCATGTATAAATATCTGGTTAAATAAATTCAATTAGATGAGGAAAAAAATAAGAAAATCTCACATAATTGCTTTAGCCCACGCAGCACATTTACCATTGAGTAGGAAGGAGAATCCTGTATTCTGTGGGGCTCAGGGAAAAAAGGTTGTGGTCGAATGTAATGGTTATGGGCAATCCATGTGTACCCAGGACATTTGAAAAAAGTCTCATTCCATAATCATTGTGTGACACATCAGACACAACAGACACCTATATAATGAGAATTTTCCAAGCCTCTCTTAGATAATTAGTTGTTAATGTATTCAAGAAAAGGAATTGTAGACATGTCCCAGTAAATATAATTTTGTTTTAGAAGTTACTACATATATCAGGTGAAGGAAATTAATCAATTTGGTGATCATATCTGACAGAGTGATAAAGGTCACTTAATACCTTTTGAGCTTTTTATGCTTTTGATATGATATCTCATTTTCAGCATGAATGGAAAATTCAATTGATTTAAAGAAATCTGAGTTTTAATTTACAGCAGATGAAGCTTAGATCATCAGATATCCACATTTCCAACAATCATTAAAATTGTATAGTTGGTGGCCACCTTTCTAGACATTGGCAGACTCAGCATGTAAACACATGAACAGTGCAGATTTCTGAGTGCTTAGCCATTAATTTAATTCTGAACCTTGTGCTTGGCTGCCTGCACAAAGGGGAACAGCATTCAGGTGGAGCTGGAGATAAACTTCAGATTTATGCTCCAATCTGCACATGCCCACCCACATATTTCTCAGTAAAGTAATATAGGGCTAAATCCTATGGGTGGAAAGAGTAACACTGCAGTTTTTGGCAAGGTTCTCCATTTCAGTACAGTACAGTTCCCTTACAAAAGAGCAGTTCTTGCTTTTCAGCATATAATACCCAACCTAGTAACAACTCGTGTATAGCTGCAGGTACTCAAAGCCGTTTTGGACAGCTGGGCACTGTCATCATTTCAACTGAAATATTACAAACCATGCAATGGCAAACCTAAGGGAAACCAAGCTACCACCCTTCAAACAAGATCTGGACATATATATAGTAAGAAAACCTTTTTCCTGGATGAATCATAGCTCTGTTTGTCCTGATTTCCTCCATTTACTTTTCATAGTACTTTCCAAGCCTTTTTCACCCCTTCTAAAGTAAGGGGTCCTTCCTTTACATGCAGCTGCCCCTGTCTCAGGTTTACTTCTCAAGCTTTTCTTCACCATACCAGGGCACCTCATCCTGACACTCTGCCTCACTATATCC
The DNA here is from genome assembly GCF_964211825.1 of Aythya ferina. Taxonomy (NCBI): domain Eukaryota; kingdom Metazoa; phylum Chordata; class Aves; order Anseriformes; family Anatidae; genus Aythya; species Aythya ferina. Next base: position 31,002,855 of record NC_140302.1, on the reverse strand, counting down.
CTGTGCCAGCTTGTGATTTGCAGCTGAGCTAAGAAACTGAGAAGTGACTCCCGAGAAGACCAGCACAGTCACTTAGCACTGCCCTGAGCTCAGAGACTCTGAGACCAAACTACTTTCCCTCTCTGAGGCATGACTTGAAACCATTTCTATGTCTATTGCTTCCGCCAAACACTAATGTTAACAACAATGTTCTGGGCTAGGATATTGCAGAACTGAGAGAACCAGAGAAAGCTGTATTTGAGCATTTTTGAGCTGGAAGGCTAACAGTTAATGGTATATCAGGCATCAGCATGTAAAGAGAGTCACAATATTCCAGTGTAGCTTATGCCTGCATACATCAACATTCCATGTGGACTACTATATTCTTATGTGGTTGGAATAATATAGTCTCTTCCTCTTGCTTTCACTTACAAATGAAAAGAATACTTGTGTCCTGTGTGAAAACCCCCAATTGTAAAAAAAAAAAAAAAAAAAAGTCCTATGCCCTAAAGGCCAAAGATCCCCAAGGATTTCTTTGGGTCGCTGAAAAAAGAAAGAGAGTTCTTCTTCTGGAAATGGAGATTGTTAAAGGACTGTTAAAATCTGGTTTTGAAAAACAAAAGATCATCTAAGTGGAAAGAGTTGTAATATGGTCTCTAGAGTGGTCATATTCTGGATTTGTATAATCTCTTTTTCAACTTTGTACCAAAGCTGGGCTATGTCCTTCTTTGTTCATCAATTTGTTTTCCTGTAAATATTCTGTAAATTCAGTCTTTGGAGGCTGAGAGAGAAACAAGCAGATAACTCAAGTGGAGTCTTAAAATTTAAGCTGCACTACATCTCCTGAAAACTGTTTCTTTGGTTTAAGCCTCAGACTTTGGTTGGAGGGTTATGCTTGTTTTAATGTTATTTACATAGCAATGCAAACATGAACATGGTTTTGCAGATGGCTAGAGATAAATTCTGTAGGCAGGAGGTGATTTAAATATAAGCAAAAAGCACTATAAATTCAACCTTCCCATAGCTAATAACAGTCCTTAAATGAATACCTCATTCACAAAAAGGATGATGGTAAACCACACTAGCTATCAAGTTTTGTTGATAGCATTATTCTTGCCTAATGCACATACATCTTATAGTGGAGGAGTGTGCACATGCATTAAAATGTTAGGAATATTCTGGTTTACCCAGTTCTGACACAGCATCCGACTCGCCAGGAATGTTCCACTTTGCATGAGAAAGGCGCAGCTTTTGTGGAGCTTCAGATATTGCCTTGTTTTAACAACATTTGCAGAAACAAATCACGATAACGATCATGCCTTATTGTGCATGAATAACTGCACTTTTCACGCTTTCATGGGAGTCTGGGAAAGGAAGAGGATGATCATAGCTGAATGAAAGAGGCATCCACCCACGTGTTCCGCAGGAATTACGAGCATGAGCATCACAGCTTACGTGTTCACAGCAGGACCTAGGTACAACAGAGACAGCCAAGTCCAAAATCATGATTAGGAAGCCCACTTATCTACTGCCTGCCAATCCTGGGAGCATATGAACTCTGGAGGTGTCTTGCAGCTAAACTCAGCCCTCGTACAAGTATATGCTTTGGGCTGCATCTCTGTGCACCCCAGAACTGCACCACAGTCCCAGCCCCTGCAGCCCAGGCTGAACCCAGATATTGCCCCAAAATAAGATTTAGCCAGACAAGAAAAGTACTTTTGGAGCTGGATGCTTGTTAATTCCCACACCTGAGGAGACACTGAACTGCACTTATGCATGCAGACATCACCTCACCTCTGTTTACATTCCTAAAGATAAATAAATAAATAAAAGGTCTTTAAAACGCTGGTAAAGTCTGCTTGAAAATTGTGACCTATTAGGCTATAGTAACATAGCTGATGTTATGCCTCAATATAGTAATTTAGGAGGAGATTTTCAAAGGCAGAGGACAGTTAGCTTCCCAGTAACATTTAACTTTCATAGTATATGGAAGCTAGCTTCTGACACATCTTGGAACAACGTCTTCTTTGGTATTGTTTAGTTGGCTCGCAGCCCTTTCTAGAAAAAAAGGAAAACAATTCTAGTCATTTAGAAAAAATAATTATAATAATAATAATTCTAAATGGATTCTAAAGTTTTGCTAAACATCAAACTTTAAGAGAAAATCATATTACTTTATTTCTTGGGACTATATCAATTCCAGACTCCTTGTTATTGTGCCATAGCTCTGGAAAACAATTCACAAATGCTAAAACAATCTAACAGAAATAAATGAAGTAAGGATGAAAGAGAATAGCTTTAGACTGAGGGGTTTCTTCCACGGTTCCCATTTGCCTGTGTCATATGCAGCTCATGATTAGCATTTGGCTGTATGTTTTGTTATTATTTTCAGCACAGTAGTAGAGTGTGCATTAATTGGGCTAATTATTATGAGCTGTAATTTAACTCAGTAATCAAACTCATAAACCAAGCATTATCAAATTTGTAAACTCAGCATGCTCAAGTGTCCTTAGTGATAATGAAGTTGCTGAGTCAGATTATTCCCTTGCAATTGTTGATAATGTTGGAAAGAGATTTGGACTGTCTTGCATTAAGTATTTCCCATTGCTGTGTTACATGGACAAATAAAAATAACCAATACTTTAGAACAGAATCCTCAACATGCTCAATATTTTTTTAACATAAAGCAGCAACCACTTCATTTTTTGTTTGCTTGTTTTAACTTCACAAGATGGGTTTGTTTTGATTTTTACTCCAGTGGCAATGAAACCTTTTGTGGCTTTGCATACCTCAGTCTCTTCCTCATAATCATCTTTGGGTAAGACAAACAAGTGTCTGGTATCTACAGAACTTTATTTCTACAGATTCAGAAAATTTTGGCCTCTTCACACAGGTCAAATGTTGTGCCAACAGAAGCAGGGCTGACTTCCTAACATTGTTGTATTAACATACCTCAATTTTAGCCTGAGGGAGAGGGAAATGATGTTGTTTGGAATGAGATGGTAATTTACTTTCCATGCTTTCTCAGTCCTAAGGCATCTTTTCAGGATGAGACAGCCAGCTGTGTAAATTGAAATTGGTGAACAATTGTCCACTGGAGGCTCTAACATCTGAAAAGCAGAGTTATATGTTCTTCTCTGTCTGTGTAGAATATGGTGTTTTCATTTTACAGGGATAAGGGATTTACTGTTAAATTAATGGACATTTCAAACTCCAGTGGCAACACATGTTAGTGCCTGCATTACTGGGAAATAACTTGCATCTGTGCAAGTTATCACTTGGAAACAAAAGCTTCCGGTTACTTTGTGATGGCACGAGAAAATAACACATCCGACCAGCATGCCAGGGGAAATGAGGTCACAGCTCCCTCTGAATGCCGTGCAAGTGGATATCTCATGTACAAGTTAGGACAGGCATTAAATTGGTTATGCTTCAACTTCTGATTTTTGTTTTCATTAACATCTGCACTCTTACGTGGCCTGGAGCATTTTGGCCTTTTTGTAGCCTTCCTCAGTAAAGCCATGGAAAGCTGATCTCAAATTCACTTTAAAGGCCTTGGATTTTCAGCAAAGACTCAGTTCTGTCACTTTTCTCGTGGTGTGACACCTACACCCCGGTGGAAATCCTCACCTTCACTGCCTATGTTCACATCACTGTTTTCAGCTGTACTTGGTTAAATCACGAGGTCAGAGTAACTTAGAGCTAGGTGCTTCTAGGCCAAAAGCATCAGAAAGATACCAAACTGTGAGCCACATACTATGGATTAATAGTCATTTACCCTACACACAATGTAAAGCTGAAGTCTGTATAGAGTCTTTAAGGTTTGCATGCTCTGTCTGATCCCTGAGCTCACCCCATCATCCTGAGCTGAGAGCAGGATAAATAATAAGTCTTTTCTCATTCTTGTGCAGAAAGGCCCTGTAATTTTCAGGGAGGAATCACATCATTTATATGTACATGTAAGGCAAAATTTCTGAAAAAAAAAATGCCTTGCTTCCAGTGCCTAGGTCTGAATGGCAGCAGAATCTGTTAGAATTCACTGAGCATCTATATAACTGCAAGCTGTTGGTGTAAGGACACAAAATTATTGAATGTAGATGAAAATAATAGTGGAATCAAAATCCTGAGGTTCCTCATTCAGCCTTCATTCAGATCGTCTTTCTCTTCAGAGGTGCCTTCTCTGTGTACAGCAAAGCTGAGGGGCGCATGCCCACAAACCAAGCTGTGAACTTGTCCTGAGAAGAGAGAAATTTTGCTGTGAGCTGAGTGAATCTTTCCTATAAAAGTTTTGTGTGTGTGTGGTGTTCTTATTTTTTTTTTTAAGTACACTGATACCACTGAAGCAATTCAGAACTTTTGCCCCAGCCCAGGGTAAGCAAACACTGCTCTAGAAGCTTGTTCATTACAAGCCATTTTAACCTCAGCATAAATGTTTATTTTTCCCTTCCTTTTCTTACTGTGCCTTGCTGGGTATAAGAAAAGACCATGTGGTGATACTGATACCTTGTCAATCAGATGAATCAGATGACAGGCTGTCATTTTTTATTTAGATGTGGTAGTAAGTGACTTTGAGGGGTAAAACATGTCTCTGAAAACCGGCAAAACATTGAAAAATAGTACCCATACATTGGGAAATTCTGCTAAGTATTACTAAAAATGATAAATCCTAATTTTCTCAGAACTAATCCTGAGATATACTTTGTACACACAACTGTCAAGGTCAAAAGAAGATAAAAGACCTGGAAAATACCCTAAGTCCTTCGCATATATCATTGTTTATTCCTTTTTTAATAAAGGAGTTTCAAGAAGCAAAAACATATCATTATGACTTAACTGATTCTCCCATAATAACTGCTTTTGATTTAGAAGATAAAATTAAATTAGCAGATAAGCTCTTTTATTTCTGCTCAGCCACTAGTGTATTCAAATGGGTGCAACTTGTCCCTTTAGAAGGCACAGGAACAAAAACAAAGTATAAGGCAGTCACCTAGTAATCTCTGTTTCTGCATAACTATTCGGAAATTCTGCTTTGCTATCATTATTTAAAGCTCATAAACAAGATATACTCAATGATTCCCGTGACTGGAATTCATGGGAATTGTCTAAACAAAACGTAGTCACTCCTCTTATGTGTAACCAAATGCACAAATGCTGTTGTCTTTTTATGCCTTACAGATGGTTTGTATCTCCAGAGATTTACAGAAGAATTCATAAATTGGCATCACTGGTATGTCAGCAATGTGAAGCAGCCTCTGCTCCCATTGTTGCCTGACTGTGAACCTGCCACAGGCTGAAAGAGTTTGCTTGAAATATCAAACTCACGGTACAGCTCCAGTGTGATGTGAAGCTGACCCTCCTCTGCTTTGGGAGCTCCTTAGAACTAAATATACAGCTTGATAAGTATGAATTGTCATCTCTTTAGGTCATCTATTTCTACATCTTTCATTCTCTTACCCTGGCACTGCAGGCTAAGTAGACAGGAGATATTGATTAAGTAACTCAAAGGAAATGATTGTAACCAAATGCTCTGCTGAGTGCACCCGCAAAGAGCTCCAAAATCATAATAAGTGAGCTGGTGCACTTGTCGTCAGGAGCAACATATTCATCCAACAGTGACCTGTCAAATTGACTTGTTAGCATGGCTGATAATACTCCAGCATTTCCACTGCTAGAGAAGAGCAGGGAATATCACATATGCTTTCAAATATGTTACGAAGAGCATCAGAAAAAATGCGTTACTCCTACTTTCACAGACGATTTGTGGAAAGGCTGGGAATTGAATCCAGATTGCCTGATTGCTTATGCGGGGCCTTATGCACAAGACCAACCCCCCTTTTGAAGCTTGAAATTCTGGTCTTTCTCTATTTGACAGTCCTTTCCCTTGTTCTCATTTGTCTTTTGGATGCACTGAGTTGCTCATGTGAAGATTGCTAAAATCACAGCACACAAGATTTTGCCAGAGATGATTTCTAAAACCTGTGTTGCATATATGTAATATCACACAGGTCTGATGTAAATATGTACAGTGCTTTAGAAGTAGATTAATATGAGACTGCCCACAGGAAACTTACTTGTGGAAGAGCAGCTCACTCAGAATGAATCCAGGCTGGACCAAACAAACGCTAGTTCTGAGAAATTCCCAAGACTTGTCTTACACACCATTGTGGTATCACAGAGCTTTCCCTGCAGGATTAATAACAACATCTTTTGTACATTTCCCCCTCCTTGATCAAATACAGCAGCAATATGGAGAAAGGGAGGCAAACCTAGTCTTTTTAGAAGAATTACCGAGAGATTGAGTATTGTACAAATCACTTACAATGAAAGTATTTTCTCAATGAAGAAACTCCTGAAATGCTAAATAATAATAATAATAATAATAATAATAATAATAATAATAATAATAAAAACATTTGGATTGACCTCATCTTTTTTTTTTCCAATTTGCCCCATAAATTTGATCCCTACAACTGAGAAAACACTGTCCAAATCTCTGATGTTTCATAATTAGTCTTATCTCAAAAAAAAAAAAAAAAAAAAAGATACATTTATCAAAATGATTCCTAGATATATATTCACCTTATGATCAACATGATTATACATTAATTTGTTAAGACCTTAATAGACCTTAGGACAAAAGCCTAAATATGGAGTCCACTGGACAGTCACTTTGCACCTGTGGAGAAACTGAGGATCATAACCTGAAGCAGAATAAATACCCTCTTCATTAAAAAAGCAATGCAGCCTGGATGCAACAGATACCTGGACTTCTATAGCCAGGAAAATGAAACATCTAAAATGGGACTTGTCTTGGAAACTGAACATAACTTTTCATCCAAGTTTAGAGACAAGTCAAGGTCTTTCTAAAATTTCACTCTAGTTGAATTTTGCACGTGTCCAAAAGGAGACAGGAACATCCTTTAGAACATTTCCCCATTTTGGCCGGTCTAACTAGGTCCTTAAGAATTTTTTGCTGAATTCACTGATTTCCCATAGACATTCTGACATTTTAGTTATGGTAACACTTGCAATGGTCAAGAATTCACTTTAACTGAGCATCTCCAAGAGTTAAGAGGAATCTGAGCAGTTGTGAGGGAGTCCATGGGACCAAGAAAGAGCTAAATCCTGATTTCATCCATGAGATTCCAGAGAGCAGGGGTGTAGCTTGATTTACAGGGAGGTGCAAACTCTAGGCAGGAGAATGCAGAAGGAAGAGCCTCAGGGGGATCTTTGATGAGAGAAAACAATCTAGACATAAATAAAGACTTCAATGGATTTGTCCCTTCATTATTTTGGAGCCTGCTCGAAAGCCTCACTAAGTCAAGAGAAGAAATCCAGCTGGGGTTTAGGTGAAGAACCAAGGGTGCAATTTGCACACAACTCATGTCATTCAGGAACATTTCTGCATTGCAGGGAAATATGCTTGTTAAAGTACTGAGCTGACACTGAGAAGCATTTGGCTATTACAGGATATTCTTTCATTGAGTTACTTGTTGCTGTCCAATAAAATAAAATATAGGAAACCCTTTAGTGTTTCATCAAATTCTTGCTCATTTCAAAGAGTACCAATATTTCTGTGTCTGGCTCACATATTAAAAAGTTTGCCTGCATATTAAGTTTCTTTTTTTTCTTTTTTTTTTCTTTTTTTTTTTTTTTTTTGTCATAGGCTTAGCTTCAGATCTTTCTATGACTTTTTACTAGGGGCTATTTTTGAAGGATTCAAGTCTGTTTTGCCAGTATAACCTTCAATTTCTAATGAGTATTATTTCAAAAGAAATTTTCCATTGGTAGGTAGGAGAAAATAAAGTTACCTTGAAATTTAATAAGCATTATTTACTTTGTATCTATTAATAAATTCCATCATACATCCTGCTTCTCAAAATGCTAGAGGTTATGATCTCTTCCTATGTGCTGTCCAGAAGTTAAAGAAACATTTAATTATTTCACTTCAGGTAATCTTAGACACTTATTTTTCTACCGTTTGATTTTTCACTAGTATAGCCGGGTGACACTCTTACTATCACTAATTCTTAAAGTTTTAGAAACATATTGCAATTTTTCATCCTGTTCACTCAGTCAAGCATTCTTCTTCCAATATTATGAAGATATGATCATATTTTAACCACAACATACAGATGTTTCCCATTTCGTCAAGGCCCAGTACAAACCCAATTACAATTAGTGCAAAGGCTTTCCCTGGACAGGGTAGATTTTAGATAAGGAGTAAAGCATGCTGTAAATTCACATTCATATGCATTGTGTGTGTATGTGTGAGCACATAAATACCTTGTAAACAGTGTTAGGTTTCTTGGAAAATGTACACTATTATTATCACTATTATGATACATTAAAAACAATACATGTATTTATGCATATATACTCCATTAGCCCATTGACATCAGTATAATTTTTAAAATCAGCAGCAGAAATAAATCTGTATCTATAGCTCCAGTGACCCTAATACATTGTTATCATTCATGTTGTTCTGCTTTCTGTTGAATTATACAATAACAGACCTCTAGGTTGTATTTTTTACATTCAGTTATGTTATAATGCCCTGCAATACCTGGGAGACAATTGAAATGAAATGAGTACATGCAGTTCTGTGGCATGAAATATTTCTCCCCTTGAACTGGGATCCTTTTAGTGCTGTTTTACTGTTAATAAATACATAAGCAGCTTTGTCAGTTTAAGGAACAATTTTTTTTAAGTAATGCAAATTAGGTATCTTTGGGGAGGTTTTGAAAATGTGTTTGAAGAACTAATTAAAAGGCTGTTACAAACAATAATAACCAGCTTTTGCCAAATTGCTTTCAATTCATTAATGCAACTTAAACCGTTTTTATTTGCTTTAAAAAAAAAAAAAATAGAAAAAATATATTTCAGCCCAAACTTTCTTCTTCCACCTTACATCACTAGTTAGATATTAAACATATTACACACATAAAAATGTAAACAACAACACACAGAACCTTTCTATTTTAATCATTTTAAATTTTGTTATTAATTCTTTAATTTTCCTCACTCTGTGTAAGTGTGTGTGTGTATGCGTATGAGTGCACGCATGTGCCTCTGATCTGGCTTATACACTGTACTAAATTGTTCAGTAAATACACTGCAGCAGGATAAGGTCTAACTGGAAGAAAATTGTTGTGAGTTACAGGAAATTAAAAAATTCCTGCAATACCAACCCACTACTCAAAGTCAATCTGTGGTATCCCACAATCCACTCGGCTCTGAAGTCAAGCCAGAATGATTTTTGAAGAGTAATTTCAAGCCTTATAAAGGGTCACATCATGTATTAAAGCCATATTTGCTTCTGTGTTTTGTAAATTTTGAACTCATTACTAAACCTTTGTCTCTTATACTGTACGTCTGGCTCTGAACTCTCCTTCATCAATCTGATCCTTAAAACTCCAACAAAAAAAAAACATGCAACACATTTTCCATGTGAAAAAGTGGTAAAACATAAATAGTTACAATCTCAAGGTGAAAGCATTTAAGAAAAGCTCTAAGAAGCTTATCATTTTTTTTTTCTACTCAAGATAGCAAAATCTTGAGCAAGAGGTTGCCCCAAACTGATATTTTCTGACCACCTTTGGGAAGTGCTGAGTGCCCTCAACTCCTGTTGACTTCACAAGAGATTAAGAAAGCTCAGCACCTCCCAGTATCAGTCCCACAGATATATATCTATATCTATTCACATACACACACACATATATAATGAACTGCTAACAAATAGTGGATCATCTACTCCTTTCCCTAGCCAAATTCTTTGTGAAAGGATCAGACCCAAGGTTAGAGGTAAAACCATATGCAATTTACAATAAGCAAAACGTGTCTATAAACAAAATACAATTGGAAATCTGGGAATCATTTATATAGAAAGTGCTGGCAAAGTGCAGGCATATGTGTACAGAGCAGTGCAGCACCTCTACAGATTTCAACAACCCCATTTCTGAAGTTGCTAAGCTGAACCTTTGTCGTAACTTGGGACTGGGAAAAAACACATCATTAGTTAAAGAAAAGGATTTTACCCCCACAGCACCTTCAGAACTGGGGTGACACTGTACATTTAGAAACCCAAGAAAGTGATGTGCACAACTTGGGATTTGGTTCTTCCAACCCATCTCCCCTTAATGATTCTGTCATTGATCTGTTCTCACTCAAGGATACCCACAGTATTTCATTATATGCCTACATCACATATTTACACTGACTGGTCCAAATCCCTTCTATTTTCCCTGAATACATCATTTTTTTCCATGATAATAGTCCTGAAGTGAATCAGCTAGAAGAATCTGGAACAATCTAAACAGATATTTAAGGTAGATATCCAGGAAAGTGGTTCCAAAACTAGGATGAGATGCAGTTTAGGCAGGGACCATGGCTCCCCAGAGCACACATGATGAACCACATGAGAAAACTTCCCCATCATGTGGCTTTCCTCTCTCTGTAACATGGATGGCCCAGTCAGGTCTGGATGTGGGCAAGGAGAAAGAAGGACATATTTTGGACGTACTTTCCACCATGTGGAACACATTGATAGTCAAAGCTGCTCAGGCAGACGGTGGGTCAGAAACTACCACTCCCAGTCTGGCAGTCATGTAGGCTTTCTTAAGAAGTCAGAATATGCTTAGATAGCTACACAGACATCAGGCTGAATCTGGATGAAACATCAAGCTCTGCTGAAGAAGTAGAAATACCCATGTATTTCCCATGCCTGTACATTTTCACCTGATCTTCAAGCTCCGAGAGACTTGTGACTTGGTCCAGTAGAAATACAATAGCATGGGCAAGAAGAACAACAGAGGATGGCTGATTTAATATCCAACAGGTCACTGAGACTAAAGGAAGAAGAATTCACCACTGTATTTCAGGATCAGGCAGTGGTTTCACTGTGCAAAGAGTTAGTACAATAGCTATGATACCATCCTGAGACTGTGGGTCTTCAAACAAATTCCTCTTTCTGCCCTGGGTGTCTTCTGAGGTGCTGGGCAGCTCATTTGAGCTATTTCTTCACTGAAAAAACACTTCTACTAGTGGAAGAGTGGTGTGGCTGGTCAGTGACACATAAGCTGCAGTGCATGATAGGAGTAAGGACAGAGTAATGTTATCTCAAACGTTTTGGCAGACTGGATAATGCAAGTAAGAAGTTCCACTGTGTTTAAGTCAAGTGCTTTGGGTTTTAGTTGTTAGCATGAAGATAAACCTTCTATCCCTGTAACCGCTATTCAGCCTGTATTGGTCTTAGGAATCTATTTTGGCACAAGAGAACAATGAATTATTTAGACTACCCAGTCTCCAGTACTGCCAAATTCTGGTTCTGTCTACTGTTAATGTAAAGTAGCCTTGGCATTTATATTAGCAACTTGAATAGGAAGCTTAAATAGAACCTTAGCTTCCCACCTAGAAAAATGGGACAATGACATTCATGATACTCTGTAGGTGTGAAGAGAAATGTTTTGAGAAGGACTGTGAGATTATCTCACAATATTATGATATGGGACATATTCAGTTATAAATCAAGAGAACTGAGACTAAACCAGAAGTGGTCCAAATTAAATTATGGAGGTTGCACAGGAAACCTGCTGCAACATGTAAGATACTAACTTTGCTCTCAGACAAATGACAAGAATTCTTGTGTCTGATAAGACAAGACAGGTGAGTGATGTATATGATCTCCATGAATCAATGGCTATCTCAGACTGGAAATGGCACTCTATTTACTACTTGAAGAGAGAAATTTCACAAGAAAATGAAGACAAGGCATTAGAGGTAAAAGAACTATCAGATAAAATATATTTGTATGGTTTCCAATAAGCATCAGGATAATGATACAGCATTCGGTCAAATACACAGGAAAATGCAAGATGAGAAGTGGAAGTTTATACTCTTTTTATTGAAATTGTGTTGCATAGAAAACAGCATGTTGGTGTCACAGTACTTAAAGGATTTAAATGTATTAATTGTTGATGTACATCCATTAACATAGACATATGCTCAAAAAATATTACATACTCTCTGTCTCTACCAGCATTTATCACAATAGCTCTGCTTCTAGTGGAAAACAGAATCCTTTAAGTCCCAATAAGATACATGCTAAATGACATAAAACAGTTAACATAACCTATGCCATAATTATACATGTGGTTGTTATAAAATTATGTTGATAAATTTCTCTAAAACTGTAGAACTCACATTTGGGGGCTTGGTTTGAGGTAACGTGCATCAGAACCACAAAATGAAGGAAGAGGCGTGCTTGGAAGTTCTGTGTGTCTAATTTACAAATTTATTCAACTGAAAGAAGTCTCCTTGGAGGCCAATAGAGAAAGGGTCTGCACATTTCCTCTGCAGGAGCATATACATATGTCAGAAAAGGCATTGCTCCAGTATGATCATTACAGCCCCATGAGCACTTCATGTTAATTTGACGGCAGACCGAGTGGCTCCACCCACATCCAGGAATCTGATTCTTCAGAACAACTTTAAAATCACTGTATGAACAAATGCAACATCCCTCATAAGCTTAATTCTTTTGGAAATCCAGCAGCTGGGAAGATTCTAAAGATGCCTTGAAGAAGCAAATATACAGCAAGTTATGTTTATAAATCAGACCGTCAGCTTTCTATGGGTGGAAAAACAAATTCAAGAACTCCACAAATCACATCTTTGTTTCCATACATATCCCCTCTTCTCACTCCTTTTGCAAAATAATAATAATAATAATAATAATAAAACATAGAGAACTCATGCTTGATGGAATATAACTTTATTACTCTTCTTATACATTATGTATCTCAGGAAACAGGAATACCTAACTCACAGGAGAAGTTTTAGGATATTTTGTTGTGGTACCCAATGCTTATGTATTATGGAGAAATGCAGTGCAGGAAACCTGCACTAAAAAGGTGAAAAGAAACATAGTTTATTTAAACATTTCCAGTACTGATACAGATATGATTTTCTCTGATTAATATAGAATGAAAAAAAAAAAAAAAAAAAAAAAAAAGCAGAAATGAGCAGAAGGAAAAGTGGCAGTTTATAATGGGACAGTGGCAGCTCTACCATAACTGTGGTTAGGATTGTTTCCATTATAAATCCAGGCATGCACTCCCACTGCTACAAATCACAATAAAATATTTTCAGCTTCAAATATGGCATACATGGCCCCTGGCCAGGAAATTGTTTGGGCAAATTTGAGGTCATATGTCAGATATCAAATATTTTTTTGAAAATGAGTCACAGTTCATGCATTTCTATTTTCACTATTTAGTCACACCCCAAATAGCTGCTGTACCACATGGCTCATCCAGAACACATAAAACAAGGCTAATTAAAAATATATTCCTGATATCTTGTACATAAGATCAAGTCTAGGATATGAAAATTATATTTAAAAATTCCTCTCATGATTAATTCAGAACTACAAGATTGGTTAATGTATAAATTTTTGAGATTTTCAGCAAACAGGAAATTTTTCATGATGATGAAATGTATAAAATATACTTTATCAGAAATGTCAACCTATGCATCAGCATTGTCACTACATCGTGTCCATCCCAGGACTGAATGAGTGGGTACTCTCTTTGGATAACTGTACGAAAAAGCACAAGAAAATATCACGATGAAACAGTATTTCCATAGGCAAATTAGTCTAAGTACTAGTGCTGGCAAAAAGGAAATTTGGTTCTATTTCAGGCCATTTATGTAGAAATATTTGAGGTTCTCAGTCAGATATCTAGTGTAAGAATACTGAATTACATTAACCTACAGCCTTAAGCCAGGTGATCAAACTACTCTGGAGGCTGGATCTGTTGTGGTGGCTTTAGAAAAAAAGTGCCTAGTTCAGGACAAAGGAGTCTTGGGCTAAATCCTGACCTTTAGCGAAACCAGTGAAGACATCACCACTGAAACCAGTAAGCACAGCATTTAATACATGCCGGTTTGGTTATGCCCACTCTTTGTGGTTGTGCCTACACTTTGCGGCCCAGGCACACAATGGTGCACTACATCTACTCTCTGCACGGCAAACAAATCTTGGGTTGTGCCATTTTCTTTGGAGAGAAATTCATGCAGAGGGACAGAAGGAGCTTCAGTAAACTCCAGTGGATGTTTTGGATCAAGACAGATGTGAGGACAGCATCAGATGCCACCCCAGAAAGCATCTCCAGGACAGACAGTCCTAGAGGCCATTAAACATTTCCAATTTTCCAGCTTAAATTGAGTGCCTCCTCTTTTGTATGAAAGCAAGTAGTAGAGAGGACTAAAATTATGTAAATCCTCATGCATTTTAAGAAACTATGTATTATAGCTTTTTCTTTAAAAGAATTCCTCTTTTTAAACATGTCTGTGCATCGTGTAACTCAGTGTGCTTTAAGCATGACCATAGAGAAGTATTGAAAACCAAAGTTAACTTCTTCACAATAGAACATGTGCATATCATCATGTGGAATTTGGGCATCGCTATAGTGACTAACATTCTTGTGACACTGCCCCTCCAGGAATTTGATTCCTAGCAATATAAGATCAGGTTCATTTGATGTTTATATTGAATCTTGCCATTGGTTTGGCCATAATTGAGTTGCTTTTGATAATCCGTTAAACAGTTTCTGGAAAGTATTCAAGTGCTAAAATATCTTTTTATTAAGCTAATGAAAATCACTAGCCTGATATAAAGAGATGCAATTATGAAATCCACCCTGAAATAGCTTAACATCTTTTATTTCATCCTGCTAAGATTACAATACAGACATACTTTTAAATAGGAACCCTTCTTTTAAAGGGTTACAACTGAGTGTTTTAGGTTATCTGTAAATGTTGGCAATAACTTAGGGAAGTTCCAAATGCAAACAGATACTTGATACAAATGTACCAAGCTTCAAAAGAATCACTAAAATTTCCTTCAAAAAATAGAAACCAAATTAATATATAATAAAATTATTATGTTTCTATATGAAATGAGAAGACATGTAAATGGTCAACCTCCATTTTCCAAGAGCCACAAGAAAAAAAAAAAATATATGTTTTTATCATACTTTCCAAGAGTCTTAGAAGAATTGAGAGTGGAGGGCTGAATTAGCCTCTTACAGGAAAGATGTTTCCATCCCAGTGGTGACATAACATATGTCCTGGAGGTGCACTTTTATGGCCATTTTCTCAGCAGAGTAACTGCAGAGCCTGAACATGTTCATGGAGCAAAGCTAGACCTCCACGTGAGATCTGCTACATCTGTACAATGCTGTGCTTATTTGATGGATTTATATGATATCTGACTCAGTATGGTGATTATTTCTCCACTTGCTGAAAGTCAAATCCAAAGCACATACATGGCAGCAAAAGCCTCCCTACTAACTTCAGTAGTACTTGGATTAGGCCCCAACTACACTTAAAACTTTGATAGATAGGGGCCTGCAGTGCCCCTACAAGAAATTCATGACAAAGCATGCAGCTTAGGGGAGAAGGCTTCAAACCTCTGCAGATTCAGGTCCATAAGTTATCCAGTGTGTAGGTTAGTATGACCTCTGTGCACTGTCTACTGAGTTACTGTGGCTCCACTAGCATCTCCTGCCTGTCCCTAGAGGACTCTTCATCTTTTTTCCACATGCCCTGCCATGTTTGCCATGGCACCAAGCCCTGGAACAGAGCACAAGGACTCTGCCTGTCCTCCGTGCATTGTTAGAACCAGAAGAAATTCTCTTTTGAAGCTTTGCTTTATTCTTCAAGGTAAAGATACATGGATAGAGACATCTAAATACAATTATCCCTCTTTCACTAAGGTCTTCTTGTTAAGAAATGTATTTGAAAAAGCCAAACTCACTATAATATCTTCCAAAAAGGCAGACCAGATGTTTTTTCTATTTAAAACCATTTTAAATTTCCAATTTTCCTTCACTTTTATTGAAAAATAAGTGTTGAAATTAAATATGAAAAATCTCATACACATCCAGTATAATTGTGTTCCATCTGGCCAAGTGAAATACTTTTACCCATAAAGAGTTTGTTTTTTCAATCCCTCAGAATTTCAGCAACAAAAACTAAGAATATCCTTTTATTTACACAGTTTTTAAACAATGATTTTGCTTGTTTGTTTTGGAGTTGCTGGCAAGCCAGGAAATCAGTTTTGTTTTTGGTGATCTCCCCACTGTTAGAAGACAGCGTGAGAGGAAAACTGCCATTGTGCTATGTGAGAAATGATAAAACAAGGATCAAGACTGGGAAAGAAAGTGAGAGAAGATAGAAGTTGAAGAAAGGAAAGGATGAAGATAAAGGCAAGAAACCAGGAGTGTGAGATGATTTCCTCCTTGCCACATCCAAGGAGTCAGTATGAAGATCAACAATATCCTCAGTAGGAAGGATAATGAAAGTAGCTAGAAGCCCAGAGTCAAAGAGTAAATGGTAATATGAAGCCCCCAGCAACAATTATTACTGACAGCACATTATTTTTAAACAGATCTCAGAACCGGAGTGGAAGGAATCACAGAATCACAGAATTTTCTAGGTTGGAAGAGACCTCAAGGTCATCGAGTCCAACCTCCAACCTAACGCTAACAGCCCTCCACTAAACCATATCCCTAAGCTGTACATCTAAGCGTCTTTTGAAGACTTCCAGGGATGGTGACTCCACCACTTCCCTGGGCAAGGATGTTCAATTTTTCAACAAGTCAAAATTCCATGGAAAGCAGATATTGCTGGGGGCAGAGGGGTTGAAGAAGGTAGAGAGAAATCATTCAACCAAATCCAACTTTCTGTCAGAAAATGCTTTGTTGGAAAATATTCTGTCAAATTTGTTTAGGGCATATTCTTAAACTTGAGACCATGAACATTTGTTAAAACTTTGCATTCCTAACTCCCCATATAATGTAGGTCTTGAAGCTCAGTTAAATCTGAATTCTTCTAAATCACAACAGCTCTCTTACATTAGGAAGGGATGTTCATAATATGGACATGAGAGCTGGGGTTTAATATGAAAGGAGGCAGAGTCTGTGAAAGGGTTACTTCAGTCATAAAGGAGAACATCAGTATATTGGTGTATGTGAGCTATATTGATATATGTACCTATATTTGAAAATGATCACACAAAAAAAAAATCATTACATAAAATAAATACATATTTATTTGGAGCTGACTGACTCAGTCATCTCCAGTAGAAGTAAGTTGGTAGTTGTTCTGAATTCTCCACAATCCAGCCCTTCAAAGTCATGAAGTAGCACAGAAGCATCCAAGCTGAAATCCTGTGCCTGCCCTCTCTTCCCCACTGGCCTTTAAACCCAGGCCAGCACCTTCCCATGAGGAACCTCATGGTCCTTGTATCTCTCCCTTTCAGCACGTTTACTCAAGTGCTAAAATCTTACATTTCATTTATATCTGTGGACATTAGGCATCATCCAAATGCATTTGCCTTGCAGTTTCAGCAGAGCCCTCTTTGAGCACATCAGTTGCAGGACAGGTAGTGAAGAGCATGTCACAGCCTGGTCTCTCAGCTCCCAGCAGGTGTGTTATTTCACAGTGTTTTATCACAGCACTACAACAGGTGCAGGTCATAGCTTTCTGTCCAGGCATTTCATCTAGTGCAACGCATAACATCTTGGCAATAGGGAAAACTCTTTCTAGGGAATATTTTATAGCATACACATCGAAAGGCATTGAGAGAGTAAACAGCAATTAGGGAAAAGGCTAAGAACACTGTTAACCCCCTAAGGTTCCAAGTAATCATTGCCAAAGTCTATTTATTCTACTGTGGAATTTGTGTACAACCACAGGGGATATAAAATGGAAATGAAATCCCAGAAAGACCTTGACTGTGACTCTAACATAACAAGACAGAGCTACTTTGTTCATCCTAGCAAAGGCACCCGTGCCCCATGAACCACACAGGATAGCAGCATCTCAGTGTGTGACACCACTGAACATCTTGTCAGATTTCTCTTCACCTTTTTAAATTAACTCAGTTAACTCCCTCTGCTGCACCTGCTCATGGAACAATGATGTGTTTTCTGAAATATGGACTCTCCAAACGCAAACTGCATGCTGCTTGTAACTTGCCCCTGCAAATGTGGGCAACCAAGAAGCCACCATAAATCTCCAGTCATTGACCATCTGTCAGAAAGCTCTGCGACAATACACAAATCAAATCACAGAATGGCTGAGGTTTGAAGGGCCCTCTGAAGATCACCTAGTCCAACCCCCCCGCCAAGCAGGATCACCTTTACTCTGCACATTGCGCAGAATGGCATCCAGGTGGGTTTTGAATATCTCCACAGAAGGAGACTCCACAGCCTCTCTGAGCAGCCTGTCCCAGTGCTCTGTCACCTCACAGTAAAGAAATGCCCCCTCATGTTGAGGCGAAGAATAGATACATTAAACGGGAAAGGCAAAATGAGAAAACCTATAGTCTCCACTCTCTGTGGTAACAAAAGCTATGGTGAGGGCAATCACATTTGAGGAGGTAAAACATTATGTCTTTCAAGCAATGATAAGTGAACAAATACCATCAAACTCTTGCTAATGACCTCCTATAGGCTCTGTACATCTCTCAAACAGTGAGGCGTCAGAGCTGGAACCTATATCAGGCTCCCCAGGTCTGGCACACATGGGCAAGAGAGGTGACACTGTCCAGGAAATGGGACATGAACCTTCAGCTCCAGGTCCTTGCCTTGGAGCAAACAGTGCAGAGCTCAGCAGGGACCTGAAGGCATATGAAGCTAACAAGGCACCTTCTGGGAGGGAAAGCACAAAACACAGTGAGCTTCAAATGCACACAGTTTCTAATGCACAGCAGTAACAAGTTCTTTCTCGCTCTACCTCCACAGAAAATGTACTGAGTGCCTGGCTCCCATCACAGCAGATTTACAGAGCTACCATCCAGCAGCTGCGCAGCACATTAGCTACACATTGTTTCCCTGTCTTAGTAGGGGCAGTAGGAAAAGACAGAGATATTTAGCTTGGGCAAGGGGTCATGCCAGCATCGCCACCTGGCTTTCAGACCAGAGCTGATTGGCATTTGCCAGCTCCCACAGAGGAGGCTCCCTGTCTGTGAGCAATGCAGAGCTCTAACAAGTACAACCAGGTGCACCATGTAAAGGCACAGACACTCTTGCTGATTTTGGTTTTACACTGTTGTGCTACTCACGTTAAGCTTCTGAAATTTTTAATGGCTACTGTTGATCCAAAACTTCCATATCTTCTGTAGGTGTTAAAGTGCTGGAGCTTGCACCTTTCAGGTTTCTATTTGTCAGAAGAAATGAAGATATCTTAGCAAAACTTTTAAAACAAACAAAAAAAAAATCCATGAGAGCACACTCTCTAGCCCTGGAAACATATTTCTCAACCACAAAGATGTGCATACTGTAACATAAGAATATGCATAGAAAATTTAAAGCAATATTCCCTTGAAATTCAATACTATAAAACATTAAATATCGCAAGTTAAATCTGAATTCAATTTTTCTTCAAAATCACTAACCTGTATCTCTGTGCAATATTTCTTCAATTCTGTATGACATCCTTCTCACAAATACATTGGAATACCAAAATCCGTTCCATTAATTATGTACCCCTGCAGATTCTTCAATCTTCAAGAAATATTCTTACTCTTAATTTTTTTTTTTCCTCCTCTTCAGAATCAGTAAAATTAATACAAGTTTAACTCAGTCTTATTGAAAACAAATTTCTCCTATATTTATGCCAAACAGCAAGTACATCTCTGCAAGTTCATCAACTTCCATAGAGACTAACTCATTTGATCTGGAGAAAGACAGGGGCAAGGTGTAGCAGCCCAGCACCTGGAGGGTTGTGAAGTGTTCACCAGTGACATCATTACTAACAGCTGAGGGCTGCTGCTAGCAGAATCAGCTGCTTCAAAACTGGAGTGCCTAAAAAGCCAGTTTACGGGCTGTCCTATAGCTTTTGGGGAAGGTGGAGGGGGGAAGAAATAAGAGGGTTTTATAGTGCTTCAGCTGCCTTTGATCCTGTGTTTTAGGGTGTGTTTGCTAAAGAAATCAATTTCTTTTGATTTAAAACCAAAAATAGGGTTAAACTCATGCCTGATGTAACTCTTATGGAGTTACACTAGTGATTAATATTTTAGGGCAGTGGTGCAAGCTATTTTAGGTGCTGTGCTTTCTTTCAAGCACCTTTGAATGTATATATGAAATTCAAGGGTACCATAAACTAAACAATATTAGGAGTTGTAAATAGAGTCTGTGAAAACAGCAGAGGAATCTAGTAACACAAAAAAGGTGTTTTAGTCAGGAATGAATCCCATAGAGTTCAAGATAGAAAGATGTCACCATCACTGCGAAGGTCTTTTTCATAAGGATAACAGGAAAAAAATTAGAAAAGGCACGGATGATGGGATGCCATTTTTATGACTCTGGAAAACATCCAGAACCTAAGTTGAGGAATATATTGAGCTTTCATTTCTACATAGATGGATCCCTGTGAAGTGTAACCTATACCCCCGCTGCTTTGTGTGCAATGGATTTCCAAGGGACTCTTTGGGGAGAGCATGAGATTATTTGCTGGACTCAAAGCAGATTTCAAGTTTGAGAGGTGTCTAAATAAAACAGGGGAGAAACACTTCTAAAACAGAGGCTCCTCATATTAAGGAAATACCTTTTAAACAATTCAGCTTTCCTCCAGTGCTAATCTTTTACTCCTCCAATACTAATCTTTTCCTCAGAGAAGGATGAGTTAGAGACTTATTACTATTTTCACAAATCATTTTATCGTGTTTCCTTGAGGTTTAATAGGTGAAGCTGCTATAGGTTGTATGATACAGTGCAACTGAAGGATATTGTAAAGCCAAATCACATCTTTTCTTATCTCTTTGCTGTATCAAATTAGACAACTGAAAAGATTTCTCTTTTCATGAGTATTAAAAATGATGTTTAGTGTTCTAACAGTATAACTTTATAGAAATGCAATTCTGTAAAATATGTATAATTAGAACCAGAAGTATTCTTTTGGAAGAGAAATAGGTCTGCTTAGAGTTCTTTAGAAAAAAAAAAAATTAGTCTGCATTCACCAGCAATTCCAGAGAATTTTTTCAATCTAGCAACTTTTTCAAGCAATAAATCATCATTACTTTATGTTACTTTACATAGAGAGATAACTTATACTCTGGCTGATCGACAACTTTCTTATTCAGCCTTTGACATCAATTATCTATTATCTATTCTTCTGTCAATATCTGCTTTCTAAATCTCATGTGAAAGAATTACACCTTTGCAGAGGAAAAAGTGCCTTTACTAACAACAGAACTATCCAAGATTTGAATGACTACATTTATTCAGTGTTCAATAGGACTGGACAAATAATTTAGTCAGCACAAAGACACCCCAAATTTGTTAGAGTTAATGAGTTTTTGCAAGTCAAAACTTGAATATCTTTACTGTTCCCTTGGGAAGTAGTGTCCCTGGACAGGATCTTCTCTGTATGCAGTTCTCCGGGCTGCTTTGCAGGGGTGTACAGGGGATTTCAGGAACACTCTGAGATATGTTCCTGCGCCTTGCAACCGCCCAGCTGCTGTTGCAGCCCCTTGGAAGCATGACCAGCTGAATAAGCAGGCTTCAGGCTACTGTAATTTAAGGAAATAACTTGAGTGTTTTTATGTTTGCAAAGAATTGTATATATAGTCTTTGTTTTTGTTCAAACTCTGGGACTTTTCAGAAAAAGAAAAAAAAAGCACCAAAGTGTTAATGCCCTTGTGGACACAGGATGGGCTGGACAAGAGGGAGACAAGATGTGGAACCCACTTCCACAGCAGGTGTGCAGAATGTGGGCTGCTCTAGGCACTGCAAGGACATCTGGGGCCTGAGCACGGACCATTAAAAATGATAACTGGACAGCCCTAGCTATGTTACTGCAGAGTGGGTTTGCAACATTTTATACAGATTTATAAATTTCAAGTGGATGCTGGTCAACAAAATAGTCAAAAGAAAAACAAAAACACTTTACTAAAGGAAAAGCAAGGAAAAGCATGTACACTAATATAGCGGTTGTGGGATGGGCTGAATGGATACTATGGGAGTGGTTCAGGTCTACTGAGCATATAATATGCATTTAGGAAGACCAATTAATTTAATTTCTTTCTAATCTTCCAGAGAACTTTCTATTCTTTGGAACATTAATAACCTTGCTTGGTGAAAGAGGACGCGTATATTTAAGGTGGAGATGAGGTTTTCAAATTTTCTATTTTTTTTTTCTTCTGAAAGATTTTCTTTAAATAATCAATACTTTTTTGTTGTTGATAAAAAACTGAAGTAATATTGTATCTATGCCACTTTTTTTGAACATCCACAAACTTTGCTGAGATGCTTTGGATGCTCAGCAACAGGTTTACATCTGTCATGGACACAAAAAACCTGCCAGCAAATTCTCAGTTAAAGCAGCCACCACTCTTCATGGCTTTTCCTTCAGGCTGATGCTAGCTCAGAGTCAGGGTGACCCAGCTTTGTCATTGTGTGTTTTAAAGCAAAATTCAATCACAGTTCTCTCCAGTGTCATTGTTTCCACTTTATTTTCCAGCATTGTTATTTGAACACAGTGACATGTTTCCAGAAATCTGGAAGGACAGAAGCTGACAATTTGTATTTTGCACAGATGTCTTATAAAATGACAAAGGAAAAGGTGAAATTAATCAAAAACCCAAGCATTTGCCACAGCAAATGATGCAGCAGGATATACTAGGACTTCTTTACAGCCATTTAAAGAAGAAATGTGGTGATATGGATGATCTGTAGCAGGACAGGTCTATCCATTTAAAGTTATTTTGGTTCTCCCCAGGGTTACCCAAAGGGCTGTTCTGGAGACTGGGAGCTCCATTCTGCACTCAGATGGTGACCTTTGTGCAGCAAAGTGGGAAGGTGCTTCTAAGCTGCTTTTCTGATGTGTCCAGCTGTGTCTACTGAGTCCAACCAAAAAAAAATACAAAGGTGGAAAATGGCTGGAACAAGTTCCCCCAGGCACTGGGGCACTGTACATACCCTGGTCTGCAGAGGCTGTGGACACCAAGCACCACGCTGTGCATCTTCCTACATCCTGCCATTCTAAGGAAATCCCTCAGTTTTTGATGTCTTTCTGAAGCTGTCCCTGTCAAAAGTTAGGGTTTTCCATTTGACGCATGAAGCTGATGTCATCTTTGCATTTCTCAAGATGTTAGTAAAGATGGCATTAATGCTCATAAAGACCATCTGGAATTCTTTCCGTATAGTAAGGATGTGCATCTCAGGTTCACATCAGATATTAACCAATATCTTAAGTTGGTCTGCTCTCTGTGTATTACGCATAGTTATATAAAGAGAGACTGCAAAATTTTCTAGGGAGGTATTCTTTTCTTTGTCTACAACATCTATGAACTACTGCCTGAGTCCTTCAGGAGTTAACAAGTTAAAATATTAACAGATAATAGCTAAAACTCTGCCTGCCTGCTGTTGGAGACATGGCAAGTAAATCCCTTCACAACCCTTAGCAGAATTTTGGAAAGACCTTCCCTCTTCACTGGCCCTTATAATACCCTGACTTTGATTCAGGAAACACCAATAATTATTATGTGAATATCCAACTTCATGATCAGGCTCCAGTGTCTCTCATGGCAGATTAGACCTAAATTTTATGTTGATGTCAAACATGCTGCAATTTTCTGGATACACACGCTTGTACTACAGCTTGAGAGAATTTTTAGTGGAGATTTTACTAAAGTAAATACATTATATTTACTGATAAGACAGTGCGATAGTCTCTGTACTATTTCATTTGATCCTACATTCAATTCAGTATGCAAAATTTGAGCATTTTCTGACCCCGGTGCATTAGCTTGTTGTCTTTAGTCAACACAGCTCAAAATGGTCAGAAAAGCCAAAGCTGGACTGTTTTCTGTTCCTTGTGTGTTACTCAGTTAAAACCTGAGATTCTGAGCAACAGTTCAGAAATACGGGGGAGAATTTCATTGCAAATTTTACAATCACAGAATATAGGTGTTCCTATATTCTTGTGTACCTTTCAATGCACCTTTTTCAACCTTATGCACCTTTCAATTATATCTTTTTGGTTTTCTTTTCAAAAAAAAAAAAAAAGTGACAAGGGGCATTAAGGCCCATCCTAGAGACTCAGCTCTGGCTTGTTTTCACAGCAGCAAACAGATATTGAGATTAATAGATCTAGAGCTCTTCAGCAAAAGAAACCCCCTGCCAGTTGTAGCTTCTGCCACCAGCCCCAAAATAGCTTTCTGTATTATTTTTCAGTGCTTTTACCTCCCAGTTCTTCAAGGAAGGTTTATGTTTCACAAAGACACAGACAGTGCGTATCTCTAAAAGGGAAAGTGTACACCACAAAACAAGGTGGTTTGAGGTTTAATAGGTGATTATTTCATTTATTCACTTTTTATATTTATTTTTTTTGTCTAAAATCTTTCACTTTTTCCTTTTAAATATTGGCCTGATCATAATATCCAAGCCAAGAAAAGGCAAAAATTATCCCAGCCCCTGGGAATAAGATTAGTAACTGTTTACCTGTGAGTTTTCTTCTAATGGGTGGCAAGAATGAAAAGCCTTATTGTTCAAAGGCAGATAAATAAAACCCCATATGCTGTAGACATTGAGGGAGTATACGTATCTATACACTACACAGAACTCTGCCATTAGCTAATAATAGCATTAACAGTTCAGAAGTTAAAAAAAAAATAATAATAAAAAAAAGTCCCTAATACTTAGTCTTAGCAGCTGATAATGTAAAATAGGGTGGCATTTGGAAGCATAGGATGATGCCAGTCCCTGGGGAGAGAAAGGTGTTAACTTCTAATAGCTTTTCAGTAATAGCCAAGCATCTGCAGTCCCCCATAAAAAAGGGTTTTTAAAAATTAATAGAGCTGAATGTGCTTCACACTGAGGAGAATGCCAGATTAATAAGCGCATTAAGGACCGCTTTGGATTGGAAATAATTATGGAAGATGACAAGGAGCAGAGGTGGCATTGGTGGTGCTTTCAGGAATGCATTTTAAAAAGCAGTTTAAAGAGCCTTCAGATGTTGGTATTATCCTGCGTGACCAAATTAAGAGCAAATGAGAAAAGTTTATCTGGCATTTTGGAGTATTGAAAGGGCTTAGTGTTATAAATTATACAGTATGAGGATAGGCAGTGGTGAGTAAATTCATGTTAAACATTATTGGCAGTTTAAATAGCAACTGCTTTATAAAGCACTAAATGTATTAATTTGGAAGTAAAAGTATATTCACCCCCCTTCCAAAAAAAAAAAAAAAAAAAAAAAAAAAAAAAAGTGTGTTTGACTTATTTATTTTCTAGCACAATCATTAGACATTTTCTCAGTGAGGAATTAGTGTATATTGTTCCCAATTGGCTATTGTAACTGTAGAACAATAGTGATGGGTTATAGGTTTAGAATTGATTTAGAGCTTTACTGATGAAAAAGTTGAAAGCCACAATGACATCTTAATCTTTAGCTGCAGGCTAGGCTGTACGCATTCAAGGCTATTTCCAAATGGGTCTAGTGTTTATCAATATTTAATCGTCTTGTTTCAGCTCTGTTTTACTACTTGCTCTTTCAGCCATTACAGGACAGATATCTTCACACCGTGTCTCTAGATGTCATTGATACAAAACAAATCAGGCTGGGTTTTTTACGATGTTAATACAAACCAAATTGAGTTTGGTTTCTTGATGATATTAACACCAACCAAGGCTTCCAAGTTTTACTGTCTATACGATTCTCTAACTCAGCAGGGACTTCGTGCATACATTAGAGCTTTTGCAATCCTACCCAATGGGTGGTTAGTACAAAGACTGCCATCCACAAACCATGCTAGGCAGGCCACAGTCCTTCTATACCAACGAAAGCAACAACAAAGTGCGATTTCATGTCTGTTTATTGATCAGTTTCTAAATACCAAAATATTAATGAAAAAATTAAAATTAAATTAAAAAAAAAAAAAAAAGACTTTATATAAAGACAGAAGTCTGTGCAGATTTCCAAATTGTTTTTAAGACTTTTTTCTGTTATAATCTAAACGTGTATTGTTGTTTTGTTTTGTTTTTTTCCTTTTACCTGATTAGGTAAATACAAGAAGCTACAAAAAGAATGTTGTTAATATCCAGTATTCTAATATCCAGTATTCTAACAATTACCTCTAGGGGAAAAAAAAAAAAAAAAAAGAAAGTACGGGAAAGGAAGAGAAAAAGAAAAAAAATAATATTTAAATACCTTCTAGATGTGAGTGATACTTGCACTGAGACCAACCCCACAATTATAACAGCATCTTCCATTAAACAGTTCTAAGTGTCATATATGCAACATGCTGGAGACTCATTATTTCAAATCCAACTTCTCAAAGATTTATTTTTCTTTTGAAACAATTTCTGACAGCTTTTGATCTTCTAAACTGAAAAAAATCAAAGAAATCTGTTTCTCTGGCATATTAATAGCAAAGGAATTTCTGGATGCTGCAAAGTAGGAACTGAATATAATAGCATCTCAGTTTTATTCATCTTCAAAGAAAACCAAATATATTTTTGAGACTAAAAAAATAGGATACCCTACAGATTTTGAAGGGATGGGATAAACCTCTTTTCACAAGAAAAGATGACAAGAAATTCATCTTGAAGGACGTTCACTATGCCTCTGTCCATTTAATACATTTACAAGCCAGCTGCCATGAGTTAATCTGGCTTTTACATCTAAAGCAAAAATATTTTATAATTTGGGGCTCATATGTGTAAGAGATTATTTTATTTTTCCAAATTCTTTCGATATTGTAGATCAACATGCCAACAGACATGGCACTAGAGTGTACACTTATCTAAAATTTATGCAAAGGGTTCATTAAAAATCATTTTGTAAAAGTTATAGATCTTGAAATCTTAAAATCTTTCATCTGTGGTTTCACCACTCCAACTCTTTGAAGGTGTAAAATAAAATAATAACAATTGATTAGGCAATTATCAGGATGTGTTTGTGTTTTATGTGCACATATCTGTCTATATATAGATATCTATAATAACACAACTAATATACATTTAAATAATTAAGAAAGAAATTCCTTAAAGCCACATTTTACAAAGATTTATATATTTTGGTAATCTCAGAGAGATTTTCTTGTACAACTGGCTGGTCAAATATTATGTTTCTTTAATATCATTCAGCCAGCTGAGTAGGTCCAAAATATTCATCACATACAGTCATGACCTTAGCTATGGCTGCCATAGGAAGTTGCTATCCTCTAATGTGATGCTTACAGTGCCCAAGCTTGTCAAGAGGAGGTCAATGTAAGTGATATCTCAAAGAAGGGACTGGCCATTAAAAATTGATAGAAGATGCTGATTTCAATAGATAAATTATACATTTTAAAAAATAAATAAATAACGAGAGAATTTAGACTATAGAGAGTGAAGTTAGACACTGCAAAGAAACTGCAAACTGTGATGGGATTGGAAAATCTTGCTGTGAAAACTGATTACACATCCTAGGTAATGAAAATCATAACACATGCATGTGTTATGAAAAAAGAACAATTAAAAAAAAATGAGGAATTAAACACACTAATGTATGCAAAGTGAATTGTAAAACCTACAGCTCGGTTATTTAATGTGTATTAGCCAATTGAATCTTCCTATGTTTTGTAGAAGCAATTTATGGATACCATAAGTATTGTTTTCCAAAAGACCTTGACTTCATATGTATAGAGAAAAATCTGATAGTTTGATTTTATCTTAAATAACAGCAAGAAACAAAACTTGATAGAAATGCTTAGCTAACATAAATTCATTTTTACTAGTCTGTAGCAAATTATAAAATCTAAGATTAAAAGGATTCCAAAGATGGCACTGCTTTCTGCATAATCAAGCTTGAAGTCATAATAGAGGTTATCATAATAAAATGATGACTTTTGGAAGTCCACATTTTAAGAAAAATAAAGGAGAACAGGCATTTCAAAAATCACACCTAAGGAAAAAAATATATATGTTTGATTTTGCATGAAGTGGATTCCAAATTCATACAAACCCCTACCAGTTATGTTTTCTTATGTCTTAATATTCCCTAGAAAGTCTCTCTATAAACATCAGATTTGTTTATTTACAAAATAAATGAATCAATAAATAAACCTATCTTCTGGCAACCTCTCTTCACTACAGCCATTTAATCAATCATTTCTACATGGGTAATTCTAACACTTATTTGCTGGATTTCATTACACAAATATATATATATATATTATTTCTTATAATCTATGATACACATACACACAGGATGGTAGAATAATATTGCTAATTTCAATCCAAAGATTGGAGGCATTGAAACTGATACTGAAGATTTAAAAAACAGTCTAAAATATCATGTTATCATGTGTGATTATATATTGGTAATCTTTGTTGTAGAGTGACTAAACTTTCCATGAATCGTTCGTCATGACTAAAATAAAGAGGAACTAGAGTGTCAAGTCTTGACCTGGATGCAGATCTTTTAAAATATTCCAAGAATACAGTTTATGTATCCCTGGTTTTGTTCAGACAGCTGCAGAAAGTAGATTTTTTTTTTTTCTCTCTCAGTTAAGAGCTAAGATTTTTGTTTGGAGCATCTTATGACTTCACCACAAATTACCTACTTAGGATGGGTAAAAAACATGCTGAACAAATGAGGTTCTTCAAAGGTCACATACTTCTAAAGATAGAAGATGGTTCCCAAAACCTGGCTTACAAAGAAGAAATAGAACAGAAATGTGAGATCTAGACTTCCAAGAGTCTGCATATAGTCTTCAACAAGATTTTTGGTATGACTCCTCTGCAGCAAGCTCTTCACTCAGTGGTCTTCAATTTCTAATTCATCTGGAAGAATGATGCTCTTTACTGTCATGACTTATTAACTGGAATTCTATGATTAGAAGAATGTGACAACCAAGATCCCTGTAAATCAAAAAGTTTTTTAAAATACCGTTCATGAATTCTAGAAAATCACTGTATGATGACTGCATTTCATAAAAAGCCAGGAAACTTGGAGATTTATGGGCTATTATATCTCACATCATATCAGGAAAAAGTGATAAATAACCTGCTCAGAAATGAAATAAATCAACACCTGTATACATGTAATCTGATGAACCAAAAACATTTTTGAAAAATACAGAAACTTTGTCAACATCATTTTATACTGTTATTTGCAACTGTTAACACAGAGAACCTGGTTTTCTTGACTCTATCTAGAACTAAATTTATGTATAAATTCTTCAGAGCAGGACTGTCCACTTTTTTGGCTTTGCATAAAGTCTAGCATTGTATGATTTTTATTCAGTTTGCAGTCATAACTACAGTGTAATACTACTACTACTAATAATAATAATAAAGTAAAAACTTCTTTATTAATGTTTTATAAAAGTAGCACCAGAGGTGACACCAGACAAAAAGTACCCTAATCAAAAATAACTATCTCCTAATTTCCAAAGTGTTTGGATATTAGGTATATTCTTGACGTATATTCTTTACATAAACAGAAATAAATCAGGAGCCAGTATTAAAATTATTTTTTTATAAGCAGTTGAAAATTGGACTACTGGTTTCCAGACTTATTGTTCAGAATAACAGTTAAAAATGAGTGTCCCAACCTTTGAAGTTACAACAGACTTAGACACTTGCTTCAGAAAAATAACAGCCTGTTGTTCTCTGCATATATTTCAGATGGGAAACTCTGTATTATAACAAAACTCCAGGGGTTTCAACTCTTCTTGAGGAAACATATGCTCTTCTCATAAAATTATTGTTCATAGCTCCAGAAAATTAAATGCCACCTAAATATGCTGAGACACACAATATAACATTCCCTCTTTAACAGTCATAAAGAACTACACCAAAAAGAAAAAAAAAAAAAAAAAATTAAGTTGGGCCTGTGACTACTTAAACTCTTCAGTTTTCTAGCTGTATATCAATACCTGTGTGAAGGACATGGAAATATTTCATTTGAGTGAATAAAGCAGTTGACTTTCTGTACTAAACAAACTACAGTTTTGACTTCAAAACACACAGTACTTCAAATTTGGTCTTAATATTCCACAAAGTACGGTGTGTATTTTTGCTTTATATGCTAGCATAAAGTAGTAATCATAGTATTTTTTTTTTAATGGCACTGAAAAAAAGAAATAAGAAGCATTTCTCCCCACTTTTTTGCAACAAA
The DNA here is from genome assembly GCF_964211825.1 of Aythya ferina. Classification (NCBI taxonomy): domain Eukaryota; kingdom Metazoa; phylum Chordata; class Aves; order Anseriformes; family Anatidae; genus Aythya; species Aythya ferina. Next base: position 30,972,702 of record NC_140302.1, on the reverse strand, counting down.
GTATTTTCCACAAGGAATGTGCATAAGTGCCCGAAGGGAGGTATTGAAGAGCTGGAGAATCATGTGTTTCCTTTAGTTTTCAACTGGCGTCTGTCTACAGTAAAATTGACAGCTCCATCTGAAGGACCTACCCTGAACTGGAAAATTATCTGGTTTTAATACAGTTCTTTTGAATTTTATGAAATTACTGTTGGGTAAATAGCTGCCACTTAAAAAACCTCTTATGGGATCTTGCTAACATGAACTAAAGTGAGATTGTTTCTGGCAAAATTAAATCTCTCCCACCTTTGGGCCAACATTCCTGTCCAAATCGGATACACCAGAGTGTTAAATGAATTCAAATGTTCCTTGACAGATGGACTGAAATAAGGGGAACTTTTTGCTGTATCTGTAGGGATGAGAACAATGTTATTTGTTGGCCAAGAAGTAATTCAGGATAGGACCATATTTCTGACAGCAGCAAAGAGAATGAAGAGCAGTTGTGTGTACTTGTCTGTGTGTGTGGGTTCTGGACTTGGAGCGTGAGTTAGAAATACTCACTCAGAAGGAAAGGGTGCCAGAGGGAATCACTTCTGCTGATGTCCCTTACATCCTGAATCTCCTCTATTTCCCCAATAGTTCTGACCCCCAATTGAGATACCAAAATTTCTCTCAGCCCCAAACACAGTGTGTTCCAATTCTCTTGACCCTAAACACTAAAAAATAAAATAAATATATATATATAATAAATACAAATTTTGCTTTTTAGAAGAGCTTTCTCCTTACTAATACACCTTTTATCTAATCTCCTTAAAAGTACAAAATCATAGCTTATTTCTCAATTGACACTGCACTGAACAAAAATAATAGGCTAATTTCAGAAAGCAGGAAAGAAAAACATTTCCAGAAAAAAAGCAAGGGACAGAAAAAAATCATAAAATGTCTAAATCTAGTCAGTGTCTTCTTTCTGCTGTGATGCTTGCCAGTATCATGATCCCCACCAGTAATGCTATAAGAACAGTCAATAAAAATGAAATCTCTGGATAAGTCCCTTGTCCACAAAAAGTCTAGAAGCAGATTTAATACTGTGTGAATGCAAGATATGAAGCAGCTAAGCAGGATGCACGTAAATATTCCAGTTCTCACCACTGGGAAAATGTCCACAGCAGGTCTCCACCAGCTCCCTGCCGATGCAGGAGCTGCCAGGAAATTGCAGGGAGGCAAGGAGCATTGTCTAGAGATGGAAGCATGAGAGGGACTGGTGGGGCAGTACCAACAGCAATGCCTTCTCCCATCTTTCTGTTATTCATCAAGCTTTAAGTAAGCTTTCCAGCTTACTAAACAAGAAAGACTCACAAGCAAATGTAGAGCCACCTGAAACCACTGATAACACATGAGTAACAGGGATTGTTCTCCATGGCTTTTCACCCATGGTTCCTACAAGTTGAAGGACTAGTGCTAAGGGTTTTGAGAAAGGTGGCTGATAAATATACTTTCTTTACTGTGACAGCTCTGTATGGGAGGGTCCAAAAGACTCCAAAACTAAAGAAACACTATAGCTCTGGCAAGCTCCAAAGCTACTCAGAAGTCTTTGACTGAAAGTTTCCAAATATTTCCAAAAGCTGCATCAAATTCTCAGCTGGGTGGGGAGCCAAGCAAAGCAAGCCCAGATGCAAGAGCATTAGCAGCTTCCTGCTTCTGTCTTCTCATACCCAGGCTCAGATGCATATGGAGCATCTGGGTCCTTATAACACTAAAATTCTATTAATTCTGACCATTCACACTGTTTTCAGACTGGCACCAATGTGGTATGGGAAAGAATAGGATATTTGATCCCCATTTACATTGTATTGGCTTCTGTGTAACGATATTTGACAATGGGTTTACCAGTTTTCCACCAGTCATGTTTCCTCCTCCAGACTAGCTGCTCTTTCAGGCGTGACAATGGGTCTGTAACTTTAGACAGAAAGTGTGAAGCCTGAGCTCAAACACAGCAGCAAGACAAAAAACGCTTCAGTATCATTCAACAACAATGAATTGCCAGCACATAGTGAATACAGATAGGCAGGAGATGTCTGTTGGACTCATTCTCACACAAGGAAACTTAAAGCAAACCTGTAGCAGACCTGGAAAAGAGACATGGTACTTACAGCCCGAGTTCAGCTGAAATTAATTCAGATGAAGTTGTTAATGTTTTTTGTGCCTCATGTTACAATGTCTTCCTATAATCTGATGATCATCTTTAGTTTGAATCAGAATACTTCATTTCAATGAGAAAAGAATATTAAGCAAGTGAACTGACAGTGAAAAAGGAAAGTATCTATTTGGCCACTTAGGTGAATACTATAATCTTTGAAGTGTCTTCTTATTTGATCTACCAAATTGCTGAAGCCAAAAAACTTTGCTTTGTCACAGAAGACTTGTTTGTACCTGCAGGGAAAAACAGGCTGTCAGCAAACTGGAATGGAAAGTCAGACAAGAGGCTTGATTTAATACCTGCCTCACACAAGACCATTCTCACTAGATTCAGAAAATAAATCGAGATGTTCAAAATTACCGCCTACCTTGCAGTGAGACAAGTCTACTCTCTCTGTTGCTGTCACTATCTCGCTTGTAAGTGTGGTAAGTGTTTTGAACTAAGGTGCTGGAAGTCTTCTGTCACTGCTTTCCTAGCTGACAGTGGTCAGAACACGTCAGTGCACTTGGAGTCACAAGAAGATCACATGAAGTGTGGAAAGTACATCAGGGTTTACATGGATGGCACACATTCTGTGGCAAGAAGTTTTCTGACTTGATAGGACACTTCTCCAAAACAGCTCTTAATGACCACTGGGAACATCATAGCAGTCACTTGGAAGCTCTGACAGCCAACATAAAAAGCATCCTGGATGATTTTATCAGATCTTTACCAGTAGAGTCATGTCTATTTTCAGATACATGTAATGAAATGATTGGCAAACACGCGAGTAATGGTTGTCAAAAGCAAAGCACTTGCTTAGTGCTTTGAACTCCAAAAATTTCTTTCATGATGATCCATTTGAACTGGCACATGATCCTGAAATCTAAGCATGGCTTTGCTGGATTGTTTTTCTCTCTGGTTGTTTTCATGACTGAATGATTTCAGCTTACATTTGCAAGTAAAGAGACTAATGGCTTTGAATATGCACACTAAAACTGAGATCTCAAAAAAAAAAAAAAAAAAAAAAAAAAAGTTTTAACGTAAATAAGAGGTACCCTTCATCATTTTTTTGGCTCACAGTGATCTGTGAAGTGAAGCAGAGGAGCACTTTTCAGTGTTCAAATGTCATTTTCTGTAATACTTCCTTGAAGTAAGCAAAGAGAGTGATTAGATAAGAAACAGCAGTGCTGCTCTGGTTTCAACCTAGCTGCTATGGAGAAACAACAAACTGCTTGAATTACCCAGCAAGGGTGACCTGGTGCTTGAATTCAAGCAAGACCCTCTTACCTGATTACAGTAAGAGAGAAAGAAAGAGAACCCTGTCTTGCAGAGTTTATTATGCTCTCAATGCCATTCACAGCAGCAGACTTTTGTGAAGTTGGTTTTCAGTTTAGTGTTAGTGAAAATATTCTGTCATTACAAAATAGATGTTAAAAGAGATGTCTGTTTAAAACTGCCATCAATCCTATCAAACCTTCACTTTCTATCTGCCAAAAAGCAATCTCAACTATCTCAAACCTCTGAGTATCTTATACTCTGTGTAAGTACACAGAGGTGTATCAGTTTCTCCTGTGCTTTATCAGCCAGTTTAAATATATCTAGTTAAAATAGTTCATTACAAGTACATTACAAATCAATTTATGTCAATGGTATTTCTCAGGATTCCACCATACATGTATGCCTAGCGAATAACAAAACACTAGAGGTTCAAAAAAAAAAAAAAAATTGTCACATGTAACACGTTTCCTGGAATAGGTCCACCTGTTTGAAAGGCTTCATTAAGAAAACTTCAGATCATCATCAAGGCTCCCAAAGCTTCCATGATAACACTGTTTTCTCTAGCGTTTGGAGATTAAGACATTGATCTTAGTACACCCATCTCAGAAAAGGATCTGTTTGGTCCCATCTCTACACACTGTTCCATTTTATTCATGTTTGAAAAGTTCTCCAACACCTTCACGTGTAAAACACCAGGGCGGAACATGCTGGATCAGGCAAGAGAAAGAAGAAGATTAAACAAAAGTCCTAAACTTCAAGTATTTTCCATTCTGGAACCTCATCTCTTTCATTTTTTACCTCAGTTTTTGTTATTTTTAGGTTTCTAAATTCATTCAAACCAATGAAAATATGAAGAAATATTTTACAAGACTTTAATTAAAGTCTTCTACTCTCTAGTCATTCAGACTGTCATTTAATTCATATTAACTGTAATTTTGAGGGAAAACAGAACAGAGAATTTCTTCTCCATATATGAAACTTTAATAAACTAGGTAACGATGGAAATATTCTGTCTCCTGATTTAAATGAATTGTTAAGAAACAATGTTATCCTGAAACCTGAACATGCATGTTAAAGGGGAGAGTAAATTTTATTACGTGATCCATCTATTTATTTTAATCTGCTTGCTCTTTGAAAAAATGAATGAGAATTTAAACACACACAGCAGTTTTACAAGGAGCAACTTTTTTTCTAATTATGTATTCTTTACTTATTAATCAGTGCTACAATTTCCTGTGGCATTTAACACAGACACAAGTTATTTTCATTCCAAAAGTTAGCAGCTCACTGTATCGCTATACACATGGCACAAGCTTTGCAAATGTAAATAAATGTAGGCGTCTGGGTTTTAACCACTGCTCTCAAAGAAATGTCTTTTTTAATGTGGTATAACTTGCAATCACACTGAATGTCATCACAGCTTTTGAGAGTGGGCAAATCTTCATGCAAACTTAATTTTTTACAGAAAAAAATCTTGGCATTTGTGCAAAAATAATGAAGCCCATAAAAGAGGAAAGAGAGGAATGTAGCTAATAATCCTATTTATGTTCTTATGAACTACATTTAATTTACTAGAAATAGCATGACTAAATTCTAATAAATAAATATACTAATTGGCCATTGGAAATGCAAATTTCAACAACAATCTTTAATGCAGTATAATAAAACCCATTACAAGCACCAGCTTTGTAGATGCTTTGATTGTAAATAAGAGATTAGTTTTAAATTCAGATGTGCTGAACAGGTTGGCATAATTTCAGGTAGCAGTGGATTTAGGCTGCTTGCCAATCTGTGGGAACAGCAGATATATTAATACCTGCACTGTTTCTGCTCTCGTATATTCAGTCTGAGTATCTGTTATTTGCTACTTTAAATTATATTGGGTGGAAGACTTAAATATGTTTTTGTTTTCCAGTTTCTTACAGATCACTTCTCTTAGTTTTTGTATATTCCATAAGGCCATATTGTCCTACAGCTTGTTTCACTTTTCCATCATGTTGAAAAAACATATCTTGATGACCACAGGATAAGACACCTCGCTGAAAATGAAAAACTAACATGTCATTTCCCCTGCAACTGGGATATTGCAAACACATGCCTTCACCATCCTTCATTTTCTAGTTAATGAGAAGAGTCTTTCTGTGGTATTGTCCATCCCACTACCATTGAAATCAATGAATAAACTTCTCCTATGGCAATTCTGCAGATGGTCTCAACTGTTCTAGCTCCTGGGCAAAGATTCATTTCTTTCCTGACATGACTTAAATTACCACCAAAAAAGGATATGTCTCTGACATCACGCGTAGACAAAGATCTTGGTCCTGCAACATGCAAGTCAGTAGAAGTGTTGGCCTTGGTGCCAGTGGGAGAAATAAAACACTTCATTTGGGTAGGGCCAGAAAGATGTGATTTACGCTAATGTAGCTTGCTAATCTTTACTCTTTTAAAAAACTTTTATCCTTCTAGATTCTATTTCTGTGGCCCCAAGCACTTGCTCAAGCCTCCCCAGGAGAAGAATATTTTACAGAGATGCTAACAAAAAGTATCTTATTTACCTGAATAGTACTGCCCTGCTGACAGATTATCAGATGGTACTAAGGCTCTTTGAGCTTTCCCAGCCTCAGCCACCTGTCTTCCTAAAACGAAGAATTCAGCTGACACCTTGGCAAACATGACTAATGAGTTTTGCAAGCTACACCTTTAAGATTTTCTAAGGCAACCTTATTCAGGTTTGGAAATGGATAGTTTTAGAACCTAATCTCTCAAGTCTGTTGAAAATTTATGAAGAGAACTGAGCCTCCCACTTTGCATGTACATAATATGAAAATTAAGGTCACTCAGTGTTTGGCAGCTTTTGGCTTCTACCACTGAAATTCTTTAGGGGTTCACCTAAGTAAAGCCAAAGCTTCAACCTGTGAGAGATAAAGTGACTTCTGTCATCTGAAATGAAGGATTATTAGTGTCACAAGGAGTCTGAGGACTTGACAGCCTAAGCACTAAATCACGATTGTATCTATTTTGTTGGTTAGTAAAAATAAAATAAAACATAATAATAAAATAAAATAAAATAAAATAAAATAAAATAAAATAAAATAAAATAAAATAAAATAAAATAAAATAAAATAAATAAAATAAAATAAAATAAAATAAAATAAAATAAAATAAAATAAAATAAAATAAAATAAAATAAAGGCTGACTCTAACCCACTAAGTTATGCTGAGATAATCTATGTGGCTGTGTGTTGCTGCCACTGGTTATCTTTCCAGTCCCCTTGCCTAATTATTGTCTCATATACCCACTTGTTGCATCCTGCCTTAGATTAATTGTAAATTCTTAGGTACTGGGATTGTTTCCAGTTCTGCTTTAGCATACCCCCAAGCACTGCAGTCTGAGCAGGACCTGAGGGACATCTGTAATAGGAATAATTAGTACTGAAACTGGGATGCTTTGGCCTGAAGGAGAAAAACTAAAACAGGGAAATTGATTGAGGTGTCTAAAATGAAATTTGTTTCCCTAAAAAAGGCCTGAGTGGCATCTCCGAGTGATGATATAATAGAGTGACAGATCTTTTTGATATACCAAGTCAGCACGCAACCTGAGGTAGACAACTTTGACATGTGCTCCAAACACTGTGGGGTGAGCAATCCCTCCTTGTCTTCAGGAGCAGGCAGCTACGTGCTTTATCTTGAAATTTCCCTCACATTCCTCCATGACATATAAATTTCCTCAGGAGTTTTCATGGCCAAGACCCAACAAAAGTCTGGGAATCCCACACTGTGTGCCCAGTATTTTTCCTCTCTCCCTTTTGAAAGGACAGTAGACTATCCCCAGCACCCTAGATTGTGTAAGAAACACCAGTTTAGCAACAGTTTGAAAATATCTGTTTTTCTTTTTTCTTTTCCTTCCTCATAAGAAAGAATTATAAATTTCAACTGGCCTACAGTAAACCCATGGGATCCAAAAGACAGCCTAAAGTTTTACAGACCTTGGACATAGGTTTTTAATGTTTTTATCATAGCATTATCACCATCGCAGGCTGATGAACATTTCTGCATTTTTAAAATAATATATCGAATACTGTGTGAAGTGGTCATACAGTTTGGTTAATAATCTAGAGCTCCCCGTGGGGCATTTTTCATTCTGCAACATTGTCTTTAGCAATCCAAAGATCTTTATACAAATTTATCAATTATTTATGAAAAGAGTACTTAACTGTAGTATGACAGATCAGGAGACCAAAATTCATGCCTTGTGAAAGCAAGCCAAGCTGCTTGTACTTCAGTTAAGGCCAGCCCCATTACACTACTGCTACATTTGACTGCCAGCCTGGAATATGCTGCACTGTTATTAATAAATTATCTTAATGATAGTTTTTAGCTAAAACAATAATTTGTAAATTTCCTGAATACACCCACACACAAAATTGCCATGATGTTTTACATTTTGATCTTTTATTTCTCATATCCTGTTGAATGCCCTACATAAATTATTCATTTCTAGCCTTGCTATGTCCCTTTTTCTTAGTTTTGACTTACTGATGCCAATGAATAAAATGTGATTCAGCCCTCCGGTGCATCAGAAGAGCCCACAGGACTGACTTATGTCTATTCCCTGTCTTTGTAACCTGCTGTTTTTGTACAAATAGTTTGGTTTGGGGAAATAATAATAATAATAATAATAATAATAATAATAATAATAATAATAATAAAAACTATACTTGGTTCTTTCAAGGTACTTTGGTATTAATGATCATAAAACACACTTCCCAACTCAGTCCCAAGAGAACTGTTCAAAGTTATTTTATGAGAGACTAGGGAGATCTATTAATGAGTGAAGTAATTGTTACTATGGGTATAGATTTATGACAACTTCATGTTTCAGATTCCAAAAGCACAAATACATGTATCTTTCTTACAGCCATGTCACGTGCAGCAAACAAAAGGGATGCTCACAGAGTCAGAGACATGGATGTTAGGCTGCACAATATGTATTTTATTACATGCAGGAAAAAAAAAAAAAAAAAAAAAAAAAAAAAAAAAAGCATTCATAGACAGAAGATTTGGTGTCATAAGCTCTTGTAAAACAAACAAATAAAAAAATCAAAACAATAAGTGGAGTAATATTCCATACAGCATGATGAAATCTACAACATGCTGTTTATTTACAAGCATACACAAAATTAAACTACATTTCCTGTTTAATTTACAATATTAAACAAAGGCACAATACCAGATCCTGATACCACTGTGCCAATTCAGGATGTGTTCACTTCTGGTTTATTTCCAATATTTAGTTCTTAACTTAATCTTGGGTGGTATAATTATATATTTACATGTATATTAATTGATAAGATGATAGTATAAAATCAGAGTATAATCTATTTCGGTGTCTCAATTTTGCACATTTCAGCAGCATCAAAAAGACTCAAAAAATAAAATAAAAATAAATAAATAAATAAATGCAAAATAACTATCTTATGGAATATCCTTTATTCTTGGAAATGCCTTAAAGGACTCCAGTAGTGCCCCATTCCACCACGTGGCACAGCAGAGGACAGGACGAGGTGTTAGAGGTGTTACTCCAGGAATAAAGTGATGCCCTGAACATACTGAGAGGCTGTGAAGCAAAACACTTGCTTTCAATTTACCCCCTCTGTGTTTAGAGGGTTTTGCTGAAATTATGTGACTATCCCACTTGTGACAAGCACATGTGTATTCTTGCACATGAAACCTTTCTCTCCAAATTCCTCCCTTGTTTGTGTGGGAATAAGTCTCACTGTCTGTGAGAGGTGGCATCACCACGTCACCCAAATTTCTCTGCCATACCACCACCCCAAAGATCCATGGATTCATTTACTCCATCATTCCACCCACTCCACTCCCCACAGCTTAGCTGAACATCTCACCTTCCAACAACTACTAATTCCTGAAGGACTTCAGTGTCAAGTATCCCAACTGCCTATGATCTTTCCTTCAAAGTCAGTCTGTTCCCTTGTTTCATCTCTTACCCTTTTGTGCTGGCACTGCTCTATTGCTCCTGTGATAAGCAGATCTATGTACATGGGAACAGGCTTGACAGCTACAGGAAACTTGATGTCTTCTCTCCAAGCATGTGTTGTTTGTTGTAAACAGATACCAATTTATAATCTATTCTTGTCATGCTATTGTAGGCCAACACAACAGTTAAACATGAGCAATATGGCCAAGGTGCTGGATGCACAGCAAAAGAAAAGATTCAGAGTGAAGTTTCTTAAAGATATAACAAATGTTGTGTTTTCTCCTCTGCCCCTGCTTCTCCAAATCCAGTAACAACCATGACATGATGAAGGAAGGGGGAGGAAGCATCTAGCTTCATGCAGCCCACCATCATCCCTCTCAGGAGGAGCTTTTAGGGGCCTCCACTGTGTTGTTCTCTTAGAGGTATTAGCTCATAATATTCAGGTATGAGCTTCTACAGCAAGCAGAGGCCCTTGCAGGGAAGCAGGCAGACTGGAGAAAAAAAAAAAAAAAAAGTGGGGGAAAGGGGGATTTGCAGAACAGAAAAATGTTTTTTGTAAGTCATTTTCTCTGTTCCCTTTTGGTTTCACTTCAGCTGTTTGTGGGTCTGTAACTGTCCCTCCTCAAGAGTCAGTTTTATCTTCTGATGGTTTGAACAGCTTAATAGTCATCCAAAAGCCATTACGAAGGGTTTCATCACCTTCAGGCACACTCGCCATTACACTCCTTCTAGGGTATCCAGTGGGCAGGACACAAGGAGATGAGTCAGAAAGGACAAGCTCTTGATTCAGAATAAATGCCTTCAAAAGTTAGTGGCTATGATCTAAAAAAAAAATTTTAAAAATAACTGCAAGTGTCATGGTATAAGGTTCATTATAGAATACATTTAAAGGGCTGAAGAGCTCTGGGTAGCTGCTTGCAAGTACTCAGTGGTTATAGCCAAGACAGGCAGAGAGGTATTGAAAGTGTAGCTTAATGCAATCAAAAAGAAAATAAGATTTCTATTCACAAAAGGAAGATAACTAAAATAACACCTGGAAAACTGATGTAATAGACTTCAGAGTCTCACCTAAAGCATCAAGAAAGGTAGCTACCAGATTTGTGTCACTCAGAAAACCCATTGCCTAAATTTTGGTTTTTGATAGAGCTCGACTCCTTTGTGACATTAAAGTCCAACAGTTGCATTTTGCTCCTTTGAGGATTTCTGATGAGTTTATGTAAGACAAGGTCAGGGCTGGCTTATGGCCAGGCATGCAACAAACATAAGAGATTTTCTCAGCCTTCTTGAATACAGAATGCACTTTCAGTAAATGCATACTTGGTGCAAAGCCACTGAAGTTGGGTATTATGTAATAAATTAATTTCATTTTACAGTCTACAATTGCACAGATGATATTTAACTGACCTGAACTGGCTCTCATCTAACTAGTTATGTGATGTTCTGGAATATTTTTCTTCTTTAAACAGTATTTTTTTGCTTTTGTTACAGATTTTACATTTTATAGGGAAAAAAAAATACCCCAAAACCCAGCAGGGCCCCATCCATCTGTTTACTTAGAAGTGAAATTATTCAAGACTTGATAACTGCTCCTCTGGTTATGTTCTGGAGTTTTCAAAAATGCATAACACAGCAAGCACTTTGACAAGGCTTGCAACGTTTTTAAAGGAGAGCCACAACCTACACTATGAGACAATTTTTAAAGCATTTTCATTCCTAAAGTCATAGATTATTACCTACATGCTTTTGTGAATCTTATTGCACATTTATCTTCAGCTTGAGTACCTAAAGAGGATAAAATGTAACTTTGCTTGTTCCATCTTTTTATTCTTATTTTATATTGCTTGTTTTGGATTTATATCTCAAACACTTGTCTCAAATACAAATGAAACATTTTTTTTTTATTATTTTTTTTTTTCTGCTGAAAGGTATGAATTCCTGAATGGCAATTTAGCATGTACATTTCAGGGAAACACTGCATGACTTTTCATATGATTTAAATTAACCTTTCATTAAAAATGAGCATGATTTGGATCCTACTGCATAAGAGCAGCAGAAAGTAAATGATAGTCTCCAGAAACTGAAGCTTTTTTTTTTATCTAACTTGAGAGACTGAGCATTGCATGATTATTTGAAAATTTCTCCCTTCTTCTCATAAGTTAAGAATGCTAAAGTAGCTGATGGGAGTAACAGAAAAAAACTGCGGATCAGAATAATTTTGGGAAGGGGGAATCATAGGGAGTATACTGGGCAGGGGACGTCTCTGTTCACATCTAATAAAATATCCAATTCCAGTGGGAAAATACCTAAATTTTAGACCCGATCCATTTGAACCAGTTTGCCCATTAACTTGTGTATAGTCAGGAGTACAGGGTTAGGATACACATTCTTAACTGTTGGACTCCACACCAGCATCACTGACTAAAATCTACACTATTCTCATGCAGAAATCCAGAGTAAATAGGGATATTGGTCCCTGCTGGACTTAAAATCTATGAATATATGGCCAATATAGCCACTTCCAAATGAAGATCATCTACCATGTAATTTTCAGAGGGATTGGAGCCACGGCAAAGGTGGGACAAGAATAGCATCAAATAAAGGGAAATATTCCTGAAATCAGGTCCAGGATGGTGGTAGTTGGAAAGAACATCTGGTGGCTGGAAGGTAACCAGAAATCAGGAACATATGGAAAAGGGGCTGTGGAGAGGCGGGAATGGGGTTGTTTCCAATACCCTGTGTCATAATGCCTAACCCCAGATTTAGTAGGGGCCACTGAGTAGGTTTGTGCAGTGTTTGCCAGTGCTTTGTGTAGCATTATTGTTGCTTTGTTTTGTTTCTAAGGAGAATTACAATCTGTTACTATATTAAATATGGGTGTGTGTTTAGGTTGGTGGTTTTTTTTTTTATGTATATAGAAATGCATGCATTTCTCTTCTACTTTAAGGCATGGTTTTCAGATTCAGAAATAATTTTCAGATTCAGAAACGGTGGAAGAGCCAAAGAAACATGAATTGTTTGTCCACATTATCTGGGAACTACATGACTTGCTGTTTCCTAGGGAAAGCTCTATAATTTGATTGCAGATCTATATTTAAATTTGGGAAAGAGTCTAAAGGGGACCTGACACCTCCACTGTAAAAACTGAGATAATACAGACTTCAGGAGCATAGAGTTCAAGATATTTACATATTGATGTTTTCCAGCACTAGTGCAAGCAATCTAACAGTATAAGATGTGCTACCGACTGACTGTTTGGTTCAGGCTGGGGGGTTTTCAACTCTCATTTAAGTGTGAATTCCTAGATATCTGAATTTACAAAGGCAGGTCCACTGGATTTCCATTTACATATTTTTGGCAGCAGTCCACCTCATTAATGCAAGAGAGAATCAGCCAATATTATAAGAAAAACACATATGACACTCAAGGGAATTAGAAATATATTGTTAATTTGACGGCGTGTTAATAGGCCCCCTAATGTCACCAGTTTTTCCTAGCAGTTTTCTGCAATGTTTATTTCTTGTTGGACCAACAAAATCCCAGTTCATATTATAGACATGAGCTCAGCAGTGATAGTGGCTCTTTAAGAGAGATGTGTTCCCAAGCAGGTTTTCAGCATTTAGTACTCCTCTTCGTTTTAATCAAAGTCTCTAAGTCAAAGGAGGGAGGAAATCAAACTCTAACTTAAATCTGTCATGTAAAAGTAGATATTATTTTTGAATGATGCCTCCCGAGAAACTTTTCATTGACCTCTAAAGCAGGAAGGCTGCAATGGAACGGTTATCAGCTTTAACTTTGGTGACCCACAGCTGAAATCATTGTAGACTGGTGGCTGGAGGGAGATTAAATTCAGAATGTCCTGTAAGCTGAAAGAAATATGAATCTAAGCAGTGCTCTTTAAGAAGCATTAAAGAGAGTGTATAGAAACTTAAAATTCCTCTGTGTTAAGTTACTTGGTATTCGTTTGACGTTCTTCATAGATTTATAAAGGACTACCCCATTATTTTCGACCTTTTACCGGTAAGGGCCAGGAGGTTACAAGTTTTGCTCTAGTAATTACCTATCAGTCTAACAAAGTAACCTTAATTAGTGGGATTTTTTTCATACCGTATATAGGAATGGGGCATGGTGTGAACACATGTTATTATGATTTAACACCTTGCTTGGATCTCATGTATATCCTTTGTCTTTTGCTGTCACCACTGTAATTAGGCAGCAGAGGTGCAATATATTCAGATTTTTGTCAATACCTGCCCAAAGCTCTAAATGCATGTGTGATAGAAATGAAGGCTAATATGCAAAGAAAAGCTATAATGACCACTGCACACAACCAAGCTCCATTTAGCTCACTACAGGCATACACTTTGTTCATGTGATCACTCTCATTTCACCTAGATAGGCTATTGCTTAGAAAGAGTGGGGTTTTTATCTTTCATTTCAGTACAAATCTGTTTTATCTTCCCTCAACCTGACTTTTGATTAGAACAGGTTGAGGAGTGCTGCAGACAACACTAGCATTTCATCGTCTGTGCCTTTTCTGTTCAATCCATACTGATTAACCAACTTCATTATGTGTAAATCCTAAGCAGGAAATCGCCAGCACTGACATTCCATGCTTCCCTCCCTCTCAGTGCCCCAGGATTTGAAAAGCACAGAAAAAAGATCTTCTCACTGAACACAAGGCAGAATGTTTCTATCTTTCCCCATCCATCATATGTGCCCAGTTATTTTGTGCAAAGACCACAAGAAAATAAATGAAATTAAGCTGCAGAGCTAAGTATTGCTAGAAATAGTCTTTTGGTAAAAGTTTGCTTGTAGCCTGGTAGGTTGGTCTCCTAAAATGTACCAGTTTCTTCTCATTTATTTTCTGTCTAACAAAGAGATCTCAGTCCCCAGAGATTTTCTCCTCTTGATCCCAAGAGCAAAATTTATTCATTCAGCCAGGGATTAAAAATCATGCTGTGTGGTATAGGTAGCCAATCACAACTAATCACATAGCTCAGACATTGACTGTCAAATCATTTCAGTGAAATCTTTTCACCAAAAAAAAAGGAAAACACCACAAAAGCTCTTTTGAAGAAAATATGATTTTTAAGTCTACCAAGAGACAATCAGAAAGCAAGAAAAAGGCAAATTTCACTAAGTTGTTTATTTTAAATAGCATGATGTCATAGAATCATAGAATAATAGAATGGCTTGGGTTGAAAGGGACCTTAAAGACCACCTAGTTCCAACCTCCCTGCCATGGGAAGGGACACCTCCCATTAGACCAGGTTGCCCCAAGTCCCATCCAGCCTGGCCTTGGGCACTTCCAGGGACAGGGCTGCCACAGCTTCTCTGGGCAGCATGATCCAGTGCCTCACCATCCTGTGTGAAGTATTTCTATAACAGTAAGTAATTTATTTCTAAGGACCCATATTGCAATTTCTGTTGTGATAAAATAGTACTTGTAACCAGTGAAATATGTGAGCTACCAGCTTCTAAAAGAATTTTTCTTATCATCTCCTACTTTTTTCACAATCTCATTGGAAATCTTCCTCCAAGCCACTTTAGGATATAGCTCATTAAAGCTGTGTACATGATGAAGAGCCATCTGGGAGGGAAGAGGGCTGCTACAATACATAGTAGGAGAATGGATGAAGAATACATAGGATGCGTATGTTGGGGGAGGGATAAGAAATGATGAAAGTGACATATGGCAAAGCAATCTAAATACTGGGAAATATGAATTATTACAAAGTTCTTACATTAGGCTTTAAATTAGGTTGAACAATTCCTCTCATAAAAGTCCATGGGACTTCTAGTAGTAGTAGTAAAAGTAGTAACCAATACAAACAAGAGCATGTATCTTGCAAATAAGGCAAAAGCAGGAAGTCAAAAGTAGTCATCTAGATTCAAATGGATTGCCTAACTTTAATTTATAACTAGAGGAAAAAGAATAGGTTTTACAAAAGCAATTCATCCCAATCAAAAGAAGCAATCTAAAATAGACCTGATGAATTGCACCTTATTTTTCACTGTTGACTGCAGTAGTTATGTAGAAATTCAGACTACATACAAATAAACAGTTCAGATGAAGATGTTTGTTTTTCAGGCAGCTAAAACTAGGGAACTTTATCCGAAGTTTGTGCATATCCCATCAAACTCAGAAAAAAAAATTAGCAATACAGGGAATAAACAACATTTTGCATTAATAAAAATCATATCACCATCTACTTCTATGTAGTTTTCATTTTTATGACACAATAATTATCCTGCTCAGGTGGCTGATTGACTGAGTGAAAACTCTTGATACTGCGAAGCATACTTTAATATATAAACAAAGCTCCAGGATTTATTAAATGCTTCTTTAGTTATGTCTTTCAGTCTCAATACATAAGATTAATATATTAAAAGCCAACTATCTCAGAGGTATATGTCATCCTTTACTAAGAGTTAATGCTCTGTAAATATCTACTTTACACATTTTTGTCTAATGAAGACACAGTGAGAATCTTCTTTCATTAGGTTAATGTGCCAACATATCCAAGTTTCATCACCAAGATAATTTACAAACATAAATGTATCGACATAACGTACTTTTTCTTATTACTTTAGGAGACTACATCTTTAATACACAAAGTTAATAAAATAAGTATTGGTGTATTTAAATCTACAGCAATAACCCATCTTTGAAGGTAGATATGCAAGATGACCTTTTTTCTTTTTCTTTTTCTTTTTCCCCCCACTGATTCCTGTGCAAGTGGCAACGTATTTATTTTCCCCAGCAGGTTTTCTTGCCAAAAAGCAAGATCCATGGCTAAAAAACTGCACAGGAGGGAAAGCTTTCATAGCTCTACTCCTTTACAAGTCATCTGTATATAACAGGCTTTTAGAAATATTTTCATTTTTATGCACATTTCCATAGTATCCACCAGTACAATATCTCAACATTGTGCCCAAACTAATGTATGCTTAGGCATGGCTCAGTTCTTGCTCTGATTTCTACCAGTGTAACATTGACTTCAATGTACTTATTCCAGATTTTCACTAAAGGAATTGAAATTGCAGCAGACCTCTTTGAGCAGCACTCAGTATTATGTAGCTCTGCTGAATTTACTCAGTTTCTATTAGCACTTATTCAAAGTTGGCCACAAGTGTCAAATGAAGCTCCCATTTATAGAAATCAAGGTACTTAATTAAAATCTTACCAATAAAAAGAGATTTTCCATTGTGTAATTGGAAGTCCAGATACTTAATCCTACTTAAAAATAACAAGTACTTGCACTTTTAAATAAAGAAATGCCCCCTTTATTTTTTTAACTTTCAATAGTGTGTGAACAGTAAGCTTGCTATGATTGTAACCACTGAATTCTTATAACTTAAATGTTTTTGAAATTCTGGTAAATGTTCATATTTGTTTTTGACTTTGAATTTTATCATGTCATTTTATATAGTGAGGTTCCCTACAGCCTTGTCAGGATAAGTAAGTTTCCTCTAGAAATCAAGTTTTCAGGAGGATTAATAAAAGAAAATAGGTTGTATTTTTAACTAGTGTTGATAAATAACTTATATGTCTATTCACTTTAGCAGGTTAGGTTCAAATCCAAAGGGCTTGGCACTGCTTTTCTACCTGGCCGTCCAAGGCAAATCTTGAGATATTCAAAGTCTCTGTAACAACAGCTAGCTAATATTTTGCAGACCCTCTCACCTAGGGTCTTCAAGGGGCATCTACATCTCATGCCTTAATCTGAGAGATGGAGAAGCTAAGGTACACAATATGAGTAAGATGTGTCTCAGGTTGCCCCCCAGGACAGCAGCAGGTCTCTGTGAGGCATCCAGTAGGTCAAGCTACCTGAAAAAGACATTGTCAGGTCTCAACCTTCAAAGATCCCTTTCAGAAAGCAGACAAAATATGGAAAAATCAATCCTGAGTACTGAATACATATATTTTGATTCAACACATCTTCTTAACTAGTGGGAGTTCAAAATACAGAAAGACTGGTGCAACGTTGTGTTGTAGAAATTACCCCATCCTTTTCCACACTCACATCAATAATCATGCTCACTAAGATTCTTGAGGCATTATGGCAATTTATTAAATGATTGTGAAAGTATATATTTGGACATTGTTTAAACAGAACCACCTGGGAATTCTGTTTAATGGAAGCAGAAAATAATAGAGAACTTATTCTCATGGAGAAGTCCTGTGCAGGGACTAATGTGTGCTCATGTGACCAAGTCAAATTGTCTTGTTGCTAGTTCTGCATGCTAGGCCAGTTATGAATCATTCTATTTAAAAAATTTTATCCAAAATTTGAGAGCATGGTAGCAGGCTAAATTTCAGTGGACAAAGTGTTTTTAATCGTCGCTGAGGTGTAGCAATAGAAGGTATCTCTAGAGACTTGTAACACTCACTTTCCTGCATCTGATGGCAAAACTGTGAGGTTCTTCTCTGTAGAGAACATCCTGCTCTCCAGAAATCACCATAGATTTTGGCAGAATTATATGCCATTTGGCAGGCTTTGTTCATGCTTGAGAATTGCCAGGGCTTCCTTTGCCAGGGAAGAAAACTGATCCAAAGCTTAAAGGAGTCAGCTGAGAGAGTTGGATTCAATGAGTGTTAGAGCAATCCTAGGTCAGAGATGATGCACCACAATGAAGCATCTGAAAGCAACAAGTGTGAGTTATCATCCACTACACTCCATAGAAGCCAGTTTGGTTACATGGTTATATTTGATTGACTCATAAGACTGACAGGGAGCATTGAGGTTTGCTTGTCTTTCTCTCTCTAGAGTCTTTTGCTTCAGAGGATTACCTGGGCACTTCACCTAATATATGGGAACAAGAGAAAACTTAAAATACATGCAGTTGTAGGACCTCAGGTATTGAGGACCTGCAGCCCTTGATTTTACCTGCTGTCTTGCTGGGACACTTCAAAAAATAAAAGTCAAAATTTCCAACTGCTAAGTTGCATTAAAAAGCACTGGGAACCAAAGTGTGCTGTACTAGGATTAACTCTGAAGATACACCTGGATCGAGCCCGTACAGCCATGCATTGCATCCAGCATCTAGCATTGGACTCTATTACTCACATGAGTTCTTTGAAACCCATTTATTCTTCTATGGATGTACAGTCCCAGTCAACAGGGACACTGGGATGCCTGTGTCCAGTGAAATCTGGTAACTGTGTGAGTGTGAACATTATACCATCTTCCAAAGCCTGGCCAACAGCAAAGGTTAACTAACTGTATGATGTCTCTCTCAGAGAAACAAGCTTCAGTAATATTACTTAATGGTTTTGAGGATGTCCAGTCCTATTTACCACTGACATATATGCTCCATTTTATACTTATTTTCATGAGTAAAGTACCTAACATATTGAAGCTCAAAACCTTCTTCCTCCTCTACATTTATTTTGATGAGTTCTACATTCTGGAGAGAAGTACTGCAGACATAAGTTAGAGACTTAACTAAACTGAAAACTATGAAAGCCCTTGTCAGGTATCCAGAATATAGACACAGGAATATAGTGCTTTTATTCAGGTTATTTTCAAATGAGCAGATAGTCATCCACAGAAATTGCAGAACTTCTATAAGGTTTCAAGTCTTATGAAGATGTTTAACTGTCTTGAAATTAGTCAGCATTAAATCCATGAGTCAAAGTTAAAATCACTTTCCCGTCCTACCCTTAACCCAAGCTGTATGAAATATTATTAGCCTAGAAGCTTACTCCAGAAGGTGTTTACAACAGCCATAAAACAAACTATAACCACCATTTAGTTGATGGGATCACAACTGCAAATATAAGAATATCTGTTGTACTCTTATTCTAATTATTATCCACTTTCTTCAGTTTTCTCCAGAGACTTGAGACTTGTTTGTTGCAGTAGACATATCTATTATTAATCTGTAGGTAGTTAGTAGAATAATTTGCAACATTCATTAACAAGTATCACCTTATGGATTACTAAAAAGCATCTATGCTTCTGCTAATGAGCCCCAGTAGTACTATACTTTACATATTTTATAGCCAGACAATTATGTGATGCCTTGCTTTTGTAGTCAATCTGAAAATAAATTGTTTCGGACATAAAGATAGATAGCTAACATGAGTAGTTAACATTGGGAAATCTTGCCGCCTGAGCTGCTCAGTTATAACTATGAAGAGATGACATATTTCCAAAGCATTCTTTTATTATTTCTAAAATCTTGCAGCCCACAAAAAAATGCATGTTATTCACACTTAGGATAAATCACAATAAATGCAAAGAAAATTGAGCCAGAGTTTAAGATCTAAACTGTTCCTCCATTTAGTGTTTTGTTACTTTGATTTTAAGCAGGTTCCATCTGAAAATGTTGCAGATATTTCATACTCACCAACGTAAGGTAATAATAAAAAATGAATCACATCAGTAAGTAGATGGCAAAATCATTCAGCTCTCAAAAATAAAAATAAAAATTAAATAAATAAGGCAATTGGTACTAAGATGCACATTTACTTGTACTGGTTTACCTCCAGTAAGTGAAGGCACTCATCTATTTACATATGTGAAGAATTCACTCATTTTGCCTCACATTCATCCAGGAAAAAATATTTGTTTCAATTCCAAGGTATCCTTGAGAAACAGCATGCAGTCCCTTTTAATTCCCATATCATTCTAAGTTTCTCATTTCTCCCTTTTGACTTTGCCTCCTTTAAAAACCTGGGTAAAGCAAACCCAGCACAAGTGGCAGCAGTTCAGGCTCCTAGTGCCGGCCTGCCAGTGTGCCCCTGCCCTGCTCTGGAGGGACCACCTTGAGGCATATGGGAATAATTCCCTCTCAATGCCCATTAAATCTTTAGCCTCCCCTTTGAGACTGCAACAACGGTGCCAATTAATGTCAATTGTCGTGGTGGTTTATGTGACTGGGACACCTGCCCACAAGGAGCTGAGCAGAGATCACCAGCTGAGACAGTGCAGCCTTTGCCTGTGATGCTCCACTATATAAATAATTTCACAGGCAATAAAGCTGCATTGACTCATCACAACTTTCATTCATTACCAACATGAGTGGGATGGGAGCTAGAGCTTGACCGGAGGGGAAGGCTCTGCAATGCATCTCAGCTCTGCTCCAGCCTTTTCCTCTTGCCGTCACCTCTGTCTTGCAGTGGCTGACATCCTCTATTTCATTCTTATAAACTAACAAGAGTCAGTGTTCTGTTGATAGCTCCTGCTTACACAGCTCTGCAGGCCAGCTGGTATAGACCAAGCCTTTGGAAGAATGAAAAAAAAAGGGACTTGTATTCCATGTAAAACCAGCCAACAAAACAAGTTCTGCAACAACTGAAACATCTGGCTTTTTGCCTCAAGCTTGTCAGGCTTTCATGATGACAAGGTCATATTATTCAGACTGAAACATCCTTAAAAATTACTTACTGTCCACTACCACTCCATATAGCAAGGAGTAGGAGATGCCCTTCCCATCACCATAAATTAGCTTTTCTGTGCTCTGCAGAATTATACCCTTTAAGAAAAAGCCCCCAGGTCAGTAAGGCCGGCCTGGTTGCATGACAGGCCCCCAAGCCCCTGCAGCAACTCTACAGCAGGGTTGTGGTTACCACCATGAACAGTGCCTTCCCCGCTTAGCCTGCTGCACGGTCCCATGGATGGAGACCCACGTGCATGGGGCTGCACCAGTTATAATCACAGCAGAATGTGTAGCATAATGCACAAAACATTTAGGAAGTCCTCAGGTTCCATGGTGCAGGAACTTGAATTGTCTGAATCTGAAGCATTTTGCACAAAGTTCTCACCATTGATTATTCTTTTTCCCTACAGAAATATTCCCTTTCCCTACAGAAATAATAATAATAATAATAATAATAATAATAAATTAAAAAGTGATCAACAGATTAACAGCAGGATTTTTTCTTCTCCTTTACTAGCTGTCTCTTTCTAGTGTTCCTGTGATATTTGTTTTTTTCAGCTTTGTCACCCAAAGATATTTGAAAAATAAATCAACAAAGAAAAAAAAAAAGAATCAGCTACTTCAATAAAAATGTAATCTGTCAATGGGAAATCTCACTCAAGCTTTCAGAAAACCAAAACATTTTAACCAACTCTGGTATCAATAAATAATACATGTTTCTGTATGTGTCCATGTGTTTATGTAACATCTGAGGTAGTAACTTCTCTGGAAAGTGAACTCACAAATGAAACGCAACTCTCATTTTCTCTTTAAACTCCTCTCCTTTATAGAATTACTGCCATGCCAGATGCAATTTAAAGATGTGTTTTTCTGTCCACCTCCAAAAAAGTGGGCTAGAATTATTCAAGCCATCAGTTACCATATTTTACCATTCCAGATGTTTCACTGCATATTTTAAAGAAGGGAGGAACATTAATTAATAAACACCTCCTGTAAGCTTCTACTCGCTGTAGCTCCCTGTCCCACCAATTGTACCCTGTGACTACTGGGTATAACAGCCCACATATACACTTGTACTTCAAAATTCAGTGCCAAAGATAAACCAGAACTGCTCCAAACTTTTGGCAAGAAGCAGTTAATTTTGACAGTAAATATGGCAAAACAAGCTAGTTGTTTCATGAGCAGAGGACCCAACAAACCCGGGCTTCCTCCAGCCAGGCATGTGCACCCTGCCCTTCCTACAGGCTGCACTTAAGTTGGCCCTTCTCCCCTGTATATTTATATAATTCTTTTCCCAGACGTAATTTCACACTGACTTTCACTGGAATAATATTCAGCCTTGTTCCTCAGTTTTCTGTGGAGCTTCTGTTAAAACTAATTGGTCCCCCGGGACTAAGAGCATTTGGCGATATCCCCAATAACCTGTTACCGATTCTGCTCTCCCAGGGGAATAATTAGGGAGAAAATTCATTGGGGAAAACTTCATGGAGGTGTCTTACTCTTTTCCTTACTAGCATGGGCTTTGCTAGGAAATTAGCTTATGGTCCTGAAGAACTGATCTGGGTGACTGAATGGCTGCCACCACCTATTTGAGCTCATTGCCAGCAATCTCAATGAGATCTGATGATGTGCCACCCCATGAGATGAACAGTAGTCCCTTTTCTTCTGACATCTCTGGCTATTCCTCAGTAATATTCTGTTCTTAAACTGAGCCTATCACCTTGGCATCTGAGTCACCCACCTGTCAGTAAGCTGTGGGAACTGCAGAGTGGCCACACCACCCAGTAGCTATTTGTACAACATAATTAATGCACCTTCCAGTTTTCTGACTCCTTCTGACTCCAGAATTACAGAGGTGTTTCAGACTTAGAATGAGGATGAAGTTCCATGAGCATGAGGTTCCTCATTGCAAGAAGCTCCTGAAAATACTAAAGACTGTTCAGGGCAAAATTAAATTATAGCGAGATATTCTTATGCCAGACTTGAGAATTTATGCATTGAATGCGTATAAGCATGTAATTGTACACAATAGAATAAAAACAATAAAAAAATAATTTTAAAAAGAACATAAATAAATTTTTGAATATTAAATTTTGATGTAAGTACATCATGGCAAAGTCTTTGTCTTCTTACAAGTCGGTATGTCATTGCACCCCTAGAAAAAAAAAAGACAGAATAAATATTAAAAATCAGATGTTTTAATTACTTCTCCAATCCCTGCAGATCTCTCACATGTATAGTGCAAAATTAAGGGCAGAGCCCATTCAGTGGGCAACTGCATTCTTTCTTTGACCCAGAGTAGAATTTTACCAGAATCAGAAAACTGTGGACAACATGGAGAAATTCTCATTTAAGTTCCCATTTTCCTATCCCTTTGATGACAGACTCCCTGTAAATGAAAATGGCCACCCAAACACACCCTTCTGCTTGATAGGGACCTTACCATCCCATCACCCTGATGTTGAATGGATGCAGTGGAGCTGTGTGAGGGATGACAGAGGCTCCTGCTCGTGTTTACTCCATCCTGGAGCGAGGTGTGATTGTCTGAGTGCTGGACACCACACACTTACTGATGCGTAACTGCAGATTTTCTCATTTAGCCAATTGCCCTGCACTCTGGCTGGGGGTGTGTAATTTGCATAATCATTGCCCAGGTACAGTGCAGTGAGTGCATCCCCTGCTCTGGCAATCAGCCACCGTTCACCCAATCAGGGATTTGCATAATCCCTTTGCAGCTCTTTCCCAGCAGCTTCTCTCTGGATATGCAAATCCCTCCATTCTCGTTGGCTGCTGCAATTCCCCTGTGCTGATTGATTTCTCTGCTGTTTCATTTTTCAGATGTTTTCAAAAAAAAAAAAAAAAAAACAGCTATTCCTTTAGCTCATGATGTCCTTTTCCATGAAAAGAAAGGAGAAACCACACTGGCATCTCCATACAGGTTGGTGTCTCCAGTAACTTCCTCTCTCTTTCCCTTTTGGTTTTCCCTGTCCCACTATCCCACTCTCGGCAAAAAAGACAAATGATAAATTGACAAATGTCCATTTTGTGATTCCACCAGGAGACCCATGTTCCTGTTTGCACTCGAGCTTTGTAAGATAACAGGTAAAGCCGGGCTGTGGAGAGTTGCTTTTCTGGTCCTTTGGGAAGGTGAAAGGGAAAACAGAGGATGCAGAGCTGAACAAAGAGCAATTTAGAAATGATATGTCACCTACAGAAATACAGGTCCTGATTACCTTACGGTACTTAATCCACAAGAAAGACATTGAACTGTTGGACTGGGCCAAGAGGAGGGCCAGGAAGATGTTCAGATGGTTGGAGCTATGAGAACAGGCTAAGGGAGCTGGAGGTGTTCAGCCTGGAGAAGAGAAGGCTCCAGGGACACTTAATTGTGATTTTACAGTACTTAAAGAGGACTTACAAAAAGATGGAGAGTGACTTTTTATACTGACAAATAGTGATAGGACTAGGGGAAACAGTTTTAAACTAAAAGAGGGGAGATTAACATTAGGTGAGAGGAGGAAATTCTTCCCTGTTGGGGTGGTGAGGCACTGTCACAGGTTGCCCAGAGAAGCTGTGAATGCCCCATCCCTGGAGGCGTTCAAGGCCAGGCTGGATGGGGCTTTGTGCAGCCTGGGCTGGTGGGAGGTGTCCCTGCCTGGGGGGGGGGGGGGGGGGGGAGGTGTGGAACTTGGTCGCTCCCTTCCAACCCAAGCCATTCTATGATTCTACAATCAAAATAATTTCCATTGTTCTTTCTGGTTTTGAAATCTTGAGTTTAATATGCTTTCAGGGCAATGCAACCTACAGAAGCAGCTAACACGAGTTCTGCAACACCAGCAGCCTTCACGTAACCCATGTAATATCGCTGCATGTTATATAACTATGAAATCCAGGGGTAGAATCCTGACTTCATCAGTGTCAGAAAATACTACAAGCACATTATATGAAAGCAATAAATGGCTGTGGCTGATTTTTCCTTCAGCCCATTTTAAGTGGGTATGTGTAACTCCATTTGCTTTTAATGAGTTATATGAATGCACAAGAAAATCACATATAATGAGTGTATGATGAATCATCAGTTTCAAAAATAAAGTTGATTGCCAACACTAGCACAATCGTAATGTTGAGGTCATGGCTTCAATCTGGAAAAAAAACATCTCAAAGATAATTATTTTGTTTTGGGAAAATAAAAACAAAAATTATATTAACTTCAACTGGTAATGGAGTAAAAGGTGCTTGCAGTCTGGCTCCTGAGGTCATAGGCTATTTGTGAAATGCAACACCTTTTCCAAGACCTTTCAAGGAAATAACCTTAGCAATGATGTATGGTACAGCCTAATAGTCTAAGAAGAGTCTTTTGCTGACCACTTAAATAATCATGTGCTCAGATTCCCCACATTTTACGATGTCACAAAATGCCGTAATCCATAAATCTCTGGTAAATACCTACTTATCTCTAAAGCACCTACACATACTGTTGACAATGTTTCTGCAGAACTGTAAATTCTTACTAGTTACAGGTATTTTAATGTTTCTGCAACTCAGATATTTGCTGATGTGCCTTAGGAAGAAATATGCTCAAGGCAAAATTTTTACTTTATTGCTGTCTGTAATAGGCAGATATTTTTCTTGCAAGGGATTTCCTGCAATAAATACCATTGTCATTCTTACTACTGAAGTTGTTGCCTTGAAACACCTTGTCCTGAAATACTGCCTTTCCAAGCCATTATTCTATAACTATTTCAGCTTTTGACCTAGTTACATACAGCATACAGAATGCTACTATTTTCTTTCCCCTATTTCCAGGGAAAGGACTAAGCAAAAATATTTATTATTCAGGTCAAAATTGTTAATTTAGAGATACCAGGAGACAGGTGCAAAACATCTTTGTCTGAGACAGTACTTTGGCACCAGCTTATATTAACGGGCATATTCTAGCTCACATCTCTTCCATTTTATATTTCCATCTCAAAATTACTATATCTTCCTATGGAAGTATCTGTTGATTCTGTTACTGCTCTTCTACTCTTGTAAGGTTTTCTTCTTTCAACATTCTAGATTTCATTAAAATGGATCTAGAATAATCTTTGTGCTGTATTTGTGGAAACACAAGCAGAGTAGAGGAAAAGAAAGGTTCAATAGGGATAATCTAGTCAAGACAGTAGCCACATTCAGCCACTTTGATATATGCTCAAAACAGCACCTATAGTCCATGTCTGGATACAGAGGATAAACTGTTCTGTTTCCTGTCATAGAGTTATCTCAGCCCAACAACTTACAGTGAGTTCTGCAGAGAGGACTGTGGTTGACATCTTCACAGGGTAGCCTGAAA
The DNA here is from genome assembly GCF_964211825.1 of Aythya ferina. NCBI lineage: Eukaryota > Metazoa > Chordata > Aves > Anseriformes > Anatidae > Aythya > Aythya ferina. The sequence goes on along the minus strand of NC_140302.1, from coordinate 30,946,548 downwards.
TAACCTCAGCCAGCTGAACAGACTATGCATAGCATACAATTTAAATTTGTCCTTGTATTGAACAATTTTGTTCACAACAAAAACTTGTTGGGAAGCCAGTCAAGTGTGGCAGATTAAATCCATTTTTTAACCAGTCTGAGCTGTTGTTCTCTTTCCTCATTATAATTTTGCCCCAATACTAGTTAGACAATTTTCATACAATATTTGACAATATTATATTTTTGTCTTGCAAAATACAAAAATGCTTCATTAGTATCCCAGCTCTCAGTGCAGTCTTCTATTTTAATTTGTTTTCCCCAAACCATCTCTTTTTTTCATTCTGAAATGTAATGCTTGCCTTACCTGAAATGAAATGTTTGCTTTCTCACTGGAGTGCTGTAACTTCCTGTTTGCAAGTACTAAACACCATGCTCTTTAAGCCGCAGTTGCTATTAATAAGGGCTTCGATGACTGACAAGTCCCTACTTCATGCCTCTTTATTTTACCCATGGGAGATAGCTGAGCTTTATTGTTTGATTTATGTACATTGACGTTCGGATAGCACTGGCCACTTCCATTTCGGTTGGAGTGGAAACACATTCCTTACTGGCTCCCGATTAAACATTTGTTTGGCAATTTTTATGTCCACTCAGAATCTCTTGCTTTCTAACTACTTAAACACTGCTCTCATTTTTTGTCATTTTCTAATCTCACATACTCTTCTGAGTGTGGGAAGAAAAATAACTCCCATATGCCTCGTTCTCCCTTAGCTTGCCCAGTTCTTCCAAAATGTCTCTGTATAATTATTGTGCTGTTAAACAACCTATCCAGAATTCCTTAGAAATTTACTTCTTATCTCCCTTGGAAGTAAATCACAGTTTAATCACCTGCCAAAGCTGGTATTAAGTGTCCAATTAAAAAACAAACCTTTGCAGCTTATCACTTTATGTGGTAAGGAACAGGTGTGTTTTAGGTGACTCCTGGGCCAATGTCTATTGAATTATCTGGTAGGACTCCCACTGGCTTCAGAGGGTGATGAGGCAGATGGTGAGGATTTGTTTGGGGTAAGAACTAGATGGATATCTTCTGAGCCTGGCTAACTCCCCCAAGGCTGATTGAAGGTTGCAGGTCCCAAATTCTTAAGGATCTGTCCCTTTTCCTTATTATATTCGACAGCCATACAGCTGGGATTTTGCACATTGAACAGAACTGGAAATGGCAGGTACTTAAGAAAGCTTCATTAAGAAGAGCTGCTGGAAGGCTAGGGGATCACTGGCCCAGGCTTCTTCACCCTGTTTTTAGATGGTGAACACCTGCCACTGCAGCGCCCAGTAATGTTACTGCTGTTGTCTGACGGATGGATTTGGCATGAAGTTTGTCCTGGCAGCAGCATTACGGTTGTTCCATTATTCATGAGAACAAAGTCAGCACAATTTTGTGCAAATGACACCAAGAAACTGTTCCAAGAAAATGTTCAGATGACGTTGTTGGGCATTCAGGTGGGTTTAGGCTGGGGAGGTGCTGACATTTCCCACCACTCCTCAGGACATTTCAAAACTTCACAGAGAGCAGGCAGCAATCAGCAGAGCAGCAAAGTCTCTATACTCAGATCACACCTAGAGAGATTCGTCAGAGGAAAAAAAAAAAGGGGGGGGGGGCAACATTCTTATTTGCCTTGCCTTTCCCTGCCCATGCTTTAAATCTGATCCCCAAGTGGCACAGCAGAGCAGCACCAGTTCTCTTTCTGGGAATCTCTGTATCTGGGGAGGCGACCGGCTGTATTTGCTCATTATTGATCTGTAGGTATTCCATCACTGCACACAAAGAGAGACTATTTTCCTTATATTTGTGCTGTCCTGTTTGCGTGCCAAGGATGAATTCACATACAAAGCCATGTGCTGTACATAAGAAGTGCAGAATCCCTTGTAAGTTTTTCTGGTCACCACCACCAGCCCAGCCGTATGCAGTGCCACTGCCCAATCATTCCTACAGACACCACTGACTCCCCTCTTTTACTGTGCACTGTTCTTCTGTGGTGCTGAAGAATGCACTGCACATGCTGCTCTTTGCAGATACCTTCACTCTTTAATCTTTTATGCAATCTGTACACGTGATGTGTACTAATTGGCAGGGTTTTTTCTGTATCTAAATGTTGTCATTCTACAAATGGGCCATTTTGTCATGAGGGTTCAAAAACTATTTCTTCTCCTTTACTAAATGTCCTAGAGGTAACGCAAATCACAGAAAGTTGTGACTGAATGGAAACTTCAAGTCTTTAGCTGTACTTCTGATTAACTCTGCCACTACAATGTACAAAGCCCTTTCCAGTGGGCATTGTTGCAGATGGATACATCTGGGTCAGACCTTGAAGACCCTGCCTGAGGAAAACTCCCACTGAACTCAAGTCCAGAGTGAGAAGGGAAGGCAGACCCTAAAATTCTCTTCAAATAAATCAGGGCTGATTATCAGTGAGTGATGAAATGACCGTTTTTGCACAATGATATGTACACATTTGGCTGTTTGAGTTTTTTGTAGTTACATTCATTTCAGTCATCCTGTTAAATGAAAAACAGATGCCACCATCAAGTATTAAAGCTCACAAAGATGGATTTTCACATTTCTTTTAGTGAGTGTTTTTATCAATAATACACATGAAAAGGGCCTGGGAAGTTTTATTACATTAATTTAGCCACCATAAATCAACACAGAATGCAAAACTCATTTAAATTACCACCTTAGGGCCAACACAGGAATGATGAAGTGTTATGTTCCAACCCTTACTGTGGATTTGGTGAAAATCCTCTCTTTAAACATCGGTGAAGTGATCATGAGGGAGTAAGGACCGATGGACTTTCTGACAGCTCTCTTCTCTCAACCAGAGAAGACAGAGAAGCAAAGGCAGCCCTTGTGCAAAGGCAGCTCACAGTTGGGTGTGTGTTATCAGCCCCTGCCCAGGTCAGTGCAGAGGAGAGATGTGGCTACATGGTGTTTGCTCAGCCTCAGCAAAGCTCATGTTTTCACCTGGGAAAGACACCAGTTTAATAGCTCGTGTGTCATTCTGTGGAGGAGTCATCATGCAAAGGGGATTTGAGCTGCTGTAGGCAAGCCAGAAGGATGCATGTCACCCATGGGCGAATGTGTGCCACAGGTCCTGCCCACCACACTGCCTCTCCACAGGGGTCCGAATTGACATAGCCCCTGGCTACAAAGGTAGGACTCTTTTGGCTCGTTCGGCTGGTGCTTTTAGCTCTAGAGGGCTGAAAACCCCGGTTCAATCCGTGCTCTGTTAGCCAAGATAGCAGCAGTCACAGATGCTTTCCTAATCCAGCCACAGCTTGCATCTCACATCTCAGCCTTGCTTTACAGGAATCCCCTTTGGCTGTGTAATTGCTGCCATCCTCATACAGTTGTATAATTTCCTCTTATGAATTAATAATAATAATAAAAAATAACATTAGCCATTGTTTTTATTTCTGGTTGTTATTAATTGCTTGCTCAAACAGTCCTTGGCCTTCCTACAGAAATGGCCAGCACTAAAACCAAGCAGAAAACTGTTATTTTGTTAGAATACTGTCAGATGCCTCCTGAAACCAGTATTGAGACCACCAGTTCGTTCCAGAGAGGACATGCTCAAAAACTACCAGATGATCATGACTAATTGGTTCGTGAAGTCAGGTTAGTGGTCTAAAAGTAAAAGGATTTATTTTTTTGTTTGCTTGCTTAATCTCAACACCAATCCTCAGAGCCAGAACTGTTCCATTTTTGTCCCTCCATCAAGCTGTGGTTACACTGATTCGTCAAGATGGTTTGAAATTCTTTTCCCCGGTCCTTTGAGACCAGAGGCTTCTTTGTTCTTTAATATTTTCCTCTCCTCGGTATATTTTAGGATGGTTCTCTAACCCTGTCTTGTTAAACCTAATTGGACAGGACCTTAATCGGGGTGACTACATCGAATGTCATGTTTTCCTCCTCTCTGACCAGTACTGTACCCACTTCCAGGAGCTATTCTTTTAGAGAAACTGTTTCTTAGGAAGTACAAATGTTTGGAAAACAAATTAGCTCCAAATGTGACTAGCCACTCACCCATAAGTCATGATTTGCCTTTTTTCCCATGCTTTGTTTTTTTGTACCAGTCAAAGGAAAGCTAAAAACAAAATAGATTAAATGTTTTCGCAGCATAGCATCAAAGGCTATAATTTTGTCCATTCACATAATTTAAACAAGATCAGGCTTAGTGAATACTTGGAAGGGACCCACTGTAAATTCACAGGAAACCTAAGTATTTCAGGAACGGATGGTGTCTGTGCAAAATAGGCAGTTAGTGCTGAAGCGATGCCACAGTGTGGTTTTCAGGGAAAACTGTGAAAAATTAATCAGTTTGATTAGATCTGGTAAAAAATAAGGAAACATTCTGGACATAAGATTTATGATTTCATTTAAAAGAAGCGAGATTCATTTACTGCAGCATATCTTTTCAAAGAGCTTTGAAGGGGAAAATGGTACTTTCCAGTCGCTGAGTGTTGTTCACATTGTTGTTTTTTCAGCAGCTATTCTGCTGACTGAAATGCAAAGCTAGTTTCTTGATTCCATGATACTTTCCAAAGCACTAACTACCCTGCTGAAGAAATGTGCACTGTGAACTAATTATCCAGTGAAAACAAGCCTATTTTTCTGCTTGTGAACTGTCACAGCAGAACGTGACTTCTGCAAGTACAGAAGCTGATAAGTTACAACACCTTGTTTATTTGCGATGATAACTAGGAAAGACAAGAAACCCTTGATAAAAGTAAGTAAATAAATAAATTAGGCTGGAACTGAGGGCTTCCCCAAACCTTTCTGAGGATGTTCAAAGTGTGCAGCAACACGCTGTCCACCTCCCGTACCGACAGCAGGTCTTCTCCAGGCAGCTGAAGCCTGGTGAGCACTGGCAGGCCTGGGAGGCTGCGTTCAGTTAGCGTGGGAGCAAGGCAGCGAGAGAACTGCAAGCTCCTCCTCATGTCCAATGGGCTCGTCAACCCAAACATCTTACATCCGTTGCACTGGAGTCCTGGTGAGATACTACGTCACTCAGCAGGAAAAATAGTCTCATTTGGATCATCCAGATGCAATCCCAGGAGCTTATTAGCGAAACTGTGTTTGAAGACATTGAATCGCATTCAGTTATGTCGTCTAAAAGTTGCCCAATTCCATATCTTACGTATTCCGCTTTGTGGTTGTCCACTTAAATGCTTTTGCACTGTTCATGAAAGCATCAATTGCTCTGTAAAGGCTAAATAAATACATAATTGTGTTTCAGCAATATAGCTTTCCCCGAAACAATTCTTAAAAACATTCACAGATAAACCCATTGCCATTTAAACTGTGTCTAAAACATGAGTTTTTATTCAGGGTGAAATCCTGGCCCCAGTGAAATCAATGGGAGTTTTGCCATTGACTTCAGTGGGGCCAAGATTTCTCCCTTGATGCGCATGATATATTTTTCCTGACATTTAGTATGATGAAACAGCCCTGGTTCTGATTAGCCCGGGGTATAAATAGTATCAGTCAACTAGAGCAAAATTCAAATCAAACCTCAGGCATCTTTGCTGATGCCGCTTTGTTTCTGAGAGCTGAATACTAGAGAAGAGACCCAAGTGGCTATTTGGAGGCAAGGACCTCATCTGAATCATTTTTGGTGGATTTGAATTTAACCATAAATCAGTGCACGGGGAGCAAAGGGTTAGTAATCATGGAGACATCTATTCATATGTCTTGTGACATACATTTTTCCAGCGTGAATTCTTCATTAAAAGAACCCTTGATGTCTCACAGCTTGTTACCAAATTGGGCCTTGACTCTTAATATAATTTAGATGTGTTTAAAATATGTTACTCAGAAAAATCGTCTCTGCATTTATGAAAAATATATACAATAATATTTGGAAGAAATCTTCTGGTTGTTTTGACAGGTTTCACTTTTTAATATCTTACAAATGAGCATATGAATATATTTTAACCTGTTGCTTTATATTTAAGTCAACAGTACTGTAGGGGAGAGCGGCACAGCTCATCTTCCGAGACCATTCAACAAATTGCTTGCACATTGCACAGCAGAGAAAAATATTTCTAATCTTTCCCTAGAATTCAGATGGATTTTTTTTTTTACACAAAAGGAAAAAAATAAATGGGACAGTGTCATCAGAAAGCAAAGGAAAAAAAAAATAATGGCGCGACGGCGGAAGAGACGAATTGAGGCTAAATGCGAAGGGAACTGCTGCGACACGTCGTGCACTTCTCAGAGCTAATCCAGCAATTTCCAGGGCCTCCTTGCGTAGGTTCCCCAGCCCACGCAGTGCCCTACACCACTGCCGAGCATCTTCGTGCTGCTGCGGCGCAGCGGGGCCCAGCCAGGCAGCCCTGGCATGGCTCCGCTCACCGCGGCCTGCTCGCCGGCCTGCCCTCCCACTCCCTTGCCTCGCTGCCGTCCCGCTATCTGGCTCTGCCGCACATGTGGGGCTGCGATATGTCTGAGGGAGACGATAGAAAATAAGGACCTGTTATTTGCCTGCTATTCAGGCAAAACTCCCACTGGCATCTATGAGGCCTTAAATAGTACAGCATGTTGCAAGTGGAATTGTTTATTGTGTTCAGTCAGAGCCGGCTACAGCCAGCTCTCACTACTGACTCAACTACACGAAAGAGCTCACCCTCCTGTCATCCCACACTGCAGCGCTCACTGGGCCCAGTTCTGTTTCCACTTAAGCGCTGGAATAAATGGAGGCAAGGCAGCTCCACCATCTCCTTTCACCCCATCTCCGAAAGCAGCTAGAGGCCTGGAAGACGGAGAGAGCGGGTCAGGCTCTGTGCCGGCATCAAGGTCTGGCTGCCTAGGGCCAGCTGCTGCTGTAGCTTGCTCCCCTGAGCTCCAGCACTTCAAAACCACAGAGCTGCTCTGGGTGAGTGCCGGCAGCAGGATTCGGCCTCTCATGGGCCAAGTGGATGCACTCGCCCCTGGCTCTCGTGCTTTGCCCCGTAGCAGCATCCAGACACAACCCCGTAGCCTTCTCCCAACATCTGCACACATCTAGCACTGGCTGGCATTAGGGCTTGCGGGTACTGCTGCAATTTACTCAGCTTTATAAGTTCTTCTTGCAGCCCTGTTCACGCATGCTACTTGGCAGTGCTGCATGCAGCAGGTTGCATTCTTGTTTTAGCGGTGTTAAAATTCATCTGGTATCTCTTTCTTGCTAAGTGCAGGTAGACACACACTCTTGAGTGAATAGGATATGCTCCACTTGTGAAGTGTAGAAGCAGGTCAATAGACAACTTTCAAAAGGAACCATTTAGGATAATTAAGCAGCACATACACACCAGCAAGAGTTTATTTTGTATTGGAAGGCATGTGGTTAGGGAAACAATAGCAGTTTTTTCCCTAGAGAATGTTAATTAAATTGAACACCCTGGAAAACTGAACTATTCTTACCACAAATCTATAAATCAAACTGTTCTGTTTGCTTAATATAATGCTTTGCTATTCTAGTCACACTGAAGTGGGCCAGCCGCACAATGCCAAGATATTTCCATGATGAGCACATTAGAAACACTGATTGACTATAGATCTTATGGATGTAAGGCCAAGCCCGTATCTCATTTACTCCAGAATAACTAAGATGAAAATCTGGCCCACACTGTTCAGATTAGTACATAAATAACATGAAAGGTTTGCAAGCTCTCTAACAGATGCATTATGTACTTGTTAGTTGTGCCGCAGAAGTCCCTGGCAGCTTCAGACACTGGCCAGGACTTTGCTGTGCTAGGTGCTGTACAAATACAGAGGAACAAGGTTTGTCCTTCTGTTTTGCCAGACTAGCTTGAAAACACCTGCACACACAGGGACAGCTTCAGGTATCCTTGAGATATTCCACAGTGATCCAAAACCTGGGGAAAATTGTTCCCCTTTTCTTGATTGAGCTGTGACTCAGGTTCCCAAGGAAGACCCTTGGCATTCCCATTATGCACAGTTGGGAAAAAAAAAAAAAAAAAGAAAAAAAAAGTCATTTTAATTATAGTCTGCCAATTTGCCACTTGCATCTCACTCAAATTTAGACTTAAAAAAAGAAAAAAAAAAAAAAAAGATCAGAAAGTTCATGTTCTGAAAGGAGTTTTACATGTGCTGAGGAAATAAGTTTAATAGCAGGCTCTGTGCTCTTTGAAAGCAACGTGTGTGAACGAGCGTGTGTCCCTGAGACTGTGGCAGGCATTACGAATGGTCACGTAGTGAGAAACAAAGGAGCCACACCAGTGTTCACTGGGGTGCAGCACAAACCAGCAGTGGGTCCGTATCTCTGGGAGAGGTTCTCCTTAAATAGGCATGGTCCAAGAGATGCGTAATTGTTAACGGTCCTCGCGACATTCAGACGATTTTCTGGGCCATGTATGGATCACAGAGCCTGTATAAGTCAGCTGCACAAAAATATAAAGTAATCTAGAGTCAAATACCATAGGATCATAGAAGCAGGAAGGCACACACGGACACTGAGCACCTCACTTGGCAGTGGCATGCCTGCTGTGCTGCTGGCTGGTTGGATCCCACTACATGGTCACCTGCAAGGCATCCCAGCAGTGAATGTCAGGGCTTCTGACACCAGGCACACACCAAAGGCAGCCTCATTTATCATGATGTGTAAATCCTCCTTATTGAAATAAATAATAATAGTAATAGTAATAGTAACAGTAACAGTAACAGTAACAGTAACAGTAACAGTAACAGCAATAGCAATAGCAATAGCAATAGCAATAGCAATAGCATGTCTCAGCATGACAGACACAAATTTTGCACAAATTTCTGCATCCATTCTTTTTCAAGCAAAGCTCACTCAGTGCCTTTCCATCACTCCTCATCCCTGGGCCAGAACTGGAAGGGTTCCCACTGTTTGGCCCAATGACTCTGTTCAGAACAGCAATCTTATCATGAATTAATAATTCACGGTGACAATGGAGAGGCAGGAAAAGACGAGGTGGTATTTTGCGTCACCCTAAAAATCTAAGAAAATGTGCCAGTGCAGAGCAAGGACCATAAGCATGTGCACAGCTCTTTCACAGCTCTGTCACAATTTGCTTATCTGCATGTGTGAGACAGCATGTAAAACCATTATTTAAGAGCATGTAGATTTGCTGGTCTGTAGCATATAACCCAGATATGCTACATATATCCACTGGAACGATTTAGCTGCTACTGGGTTGAAGCTATTTCTTGTAAAAAAGACAGTTCTTCTGCATCAAAACAACGTCATGAGGTGAACATAGCTGGAACTTTCCAAAACATGTAATTTAGCCTTTTTAAGAGAGTTATTTTAATTCTGACATGTATTAATGTTTCAGGCTTTCTCGCAAAATATGCAGAAGTATGTTATATTAAGAGAGAGGTCTCATATGAACCACAGTTGTTCAGCCAAGCACCAGTCACATCACAGGAAAAGATGAGCAGTTCTTTCTTGCTCTTATTTGACCCTTCCAACATTGTATTGTCCCAGCTAATGAGCTGAACATTTTTGCTGATTTGTTATATGTAGCAAATATAGAAGCAATGAAACCCATCTGTGTAATTTATTCATTGATTTGGACTCGAATCCAAGTGTGTTCTGAGCAGCTCTTCTCTGTGTGCATGTGCGAGATGGAATAGCGCATCAGCAACAAAATGCCTTAAACTTACCTGCTTGAAATATCTGTGGATAATTAAAAAATAAATAAAGTAATTAATTAATTAATTAAAAAAAAAAAAAAAAGTGTCTCCTTGTGAGTGACCCAGCAACCATTTCAGAAATGGTGACTGTTTCTGTTCAGTAAGGGACACTGGCCTGGGCCATATGGTTGTAGTAAGAACACAAGATCATTTTTATCAGTTTCCCAGTAATTCCTTCAGTTTTTAAAAAATAAAAATTAAAATAAAATAAAAAGGAAGTATGAAATGCTGCAATAAAATAAAGCAAACTAAAACACACTTTATGTCTTCCGCTTGGTGCTGACAAAAATACACCAGGGTGGTGGTAGTTCTCTGGGTCCCATCTGATTTCCACTTTCTATAAAACAATTTTAATCTGGGGACAAGCCGTGATTTCTGCCCTGAGCTCTTCAAAACACTGGCGATTCCAAGTCACCTGTTAAAAATCATTTAGTGTTTTCCTTTCAGCTATGCAGGGGCCTATCTCTTCCTTCAGATGCAAAGTAACCTTGTGAAGGAGTTGTTTTTAAACAGTTGGTCTCAGCCTGTTTGAGTTCCCTTTGTGGACCTCAGCACCGGGGTGCTTGGCGCAGGCTGCGGGTGCTGCACCGAGGCTCCCACCCAAACATTCCCGCCTGTGCGAGCAGGACGGGAGCTCCCTCGGCACGTTGTTATGAATGAAGGAGGGAGGTTTGTGCTAGCCAAGTTTCTGGAGGCAGCGGAGGGGTGAAGGCCTACGTATACCTCCAGAACTTTCCGATCACACAGCCGTTTTCTGGCCGGGACGTGCAGAGGCAGAGATGCTGAACAGCGCTCGCTGCTCTGCAGAGCCCCTCTGGTTCTTCTTTCCAGTGGGCTGGTGCCAAACCTGACGTGAGCCAAATGAAAGAAGGGGAGAAAGTGCTCCAAAAAAACTGGGAGAACACGTTAAACCACAGGCTATACACTGCACTCAGCAAATGGGGTCACAGCCTGGCTGCAGGGCAACTGGCTTCCCCCATCCTGGAGCTTCGCAGCCCCACCAACTCTGAGATAAACCAAAGACTTTTTTTTTTTTTCTCTGCTCTGTACTTTTGCTTCTCCTCTCCCTTCCCAGCTGAGTGCTGGTGACAGCAGACTCCCAGGTCACTGGCCTGGGGCTGGGAACTCCTGCCACACTCACCACTCATTGCACTATGGTCCTATGGCACCATTTGCATGCACTGCCCCCCAAAAACACAAGATTGCTGGCTAAACCTGCCCATGCACACTGTGGCTCATCGTCTCCCAGACAAATGTCCTTGTCCCTGCCTCCTCACCTGGACAGCACAACCCCAACCACCTGGTGCCCAGCCAGGGAGGCAGGGGAGAGGCTGGCAAGGCCCTGAGCCTCCCTCTGCATCGGCTTCAAGCTGCTGCTCTTCCCCTTCAGCCAGCAATTATGGCGAGAAACATCTGAATCAACACAGCATCATTTACTTAAAGAATTGACAGCGCTTCCACTTGAACTGCTTTAAATTAGGTGACACCACATTCTTTTCCTCCTGTGTGTTTTGTTTTGTGACACCTCCCTCCCCAAACCCCCTTTATTTTTTATAGGAATATATAATTGCAGTCATTTGCCCAGCCCAATGCGAAACATCTCGGTGGAGGGCGAGGGGGGAGAGCAAGCCGGAGAAGGGAGGCTGAGCGGGGAGGCTGAGCAGGGAGGCCGGCCTCACTCCCACCTTCTGCGGGAGGCAGCGGACAGCTCCGGCGGGACGGGACGGGACGGGACGGGACGGGACGGGACAAGGAGAGAAGGGAAGGGGAGGAAAAGGGGGAGTCTGGCAGAAGGGGGGGCCGGCAGGGAGGGAGCTGCTACCTTCCGGCCGCGTGCAGATGGAAAAGCGGGGACATCCACATCAAATGGCATACATGCATAAAGGCAGAGCCCTTCGTTTGCAGCAGGCATGATTAAACGGAACGGCTCGGGAAACCTCCTGTATGAATATTTCATGTTAAATGATGCGATCCCCCTGAAGGTACAAGAGCCCTTCTTAATTAAACCGGTGTAAACGTTGCCTGTTACTCCTTGCTCATTAAATCGCGGGCAGGAGAGGGAAGCTGCCTGAATTTCTGCCTGGTGCCCCAAAAAGACGAAGCGGCCCCGTTCCGTGGATGGGGACACGGGGGCGGTGTCGCAGGTCCCGCAGCGCTGCGCGCATCCCACGGGGAGCGCGCAGGGACCGGCTGGGGCAGGGACAGGGACACGGGGACACGGCGGAGCCGGTGACCGCGACACCTCCTTCCTGGGAGGGGGGGATCCCAGGAGGGCAGCGCTGAAAACCGGCAGTGACCAAGGTGAAGGCTCCGCTCCAGCATCCCATCGCCGCATCTCCGTCCTGCCCCGGGTCCCTCAGCGGGGGACCGGGGTTGTGGAGGGGGGACCCGGCACAGGGGAGGTCGGGCAGCCCCCCCGGACCCCAAAACATCCCCGGTCCCCTCGGTGCTCGGTGCTGCGCGGGCGGAACGGCCCCGCCGCCTCGCAGGGGATCGCCGGGGTCGCTCGCATCTTGCCCGAGACACGCGGTAAAAAAAGCCCGACCCCAAAACCTTTCGGGACTTCGCCACAATGGTGGGAAGAAAGCGGATTTCCGAAAGCCCTTGACTCTGCCGAAGGCAAATTGGCGTGAATCTCCCAGCCGGTCCGCGGCTGAACTCGCGACCCTTCCCTGTACTCCCTGTGACACTTCTGGGTGACATCTTCATCAAGTGCCACGCTGCGAGACGGGCTCTGCTCTCACACTGCTTCCCTTCCTTCTCTTCCCTTTCCTTCTTTTGCTTTCCTTTTCTTTCTTTCTTTTTTCTTTTTCTTTCTTCTTTCTTCCTTTCTTTTTCTCTCTTTCTGTCTGTCTTTCTTTCGTCTGTCCTTTCAGTCTGTTCTTTTCTCCTTTCTCTTTCTTTATTCCTCTCTTTTTCTATTCCTCCCTTTCTCTCTCTTTTTCTCTTTCTTTTTCTTCCTCTTTCTTTCTTTCCTTCTTTCTTTCTTTCCTTCTTTCTTTCTTTCCTTCTTTCTTTCTTTCTTTCTTTCTTTCTTTCTTTCTTTCTTTCTTTCTTTCTTTCTTTCTTTCTTTCTTTCTTTCTTTCTATCCTTTTCTTTCCTCTCTCTCTCTCTTTCAGTCTTTCTTTCTTTCTTTCTCTCTCTCTCTCTCTCTCTCTTTCTGATTTTAGCCAGTGCTATTTCTTAGATCTGGCTTCTTCTTATTTTGCATTCCCCGGGAATTAAAGTAAAATAACGTTATTCTTATGAAAAGACCCTTTCAAGTGTTATTTGAGCAGCCGTTACTCTTCCAAATCCCGTCTTCCTCTTTCGTTCTTTTTTTTTCGTAGCTCCGAGGAACAAAGTCTGACAGCCCACGTAAAGCAGGCACGGGTCGGGCTTAAAGACCTCTGCAAAAAGGCAGCGGCTTTGCCGGGACAAGGTGGGCGATACAGGAGATAACACTCTGGAAAAGGCTTTTATAATCATATTTGGGTCCTAAATATCCCGTCATAGCAAACATCTCGAGCTTACATATGCCAAATAAAATAACCGTGATCGTGTGGATTATAAACGAGATCAGAGAAGAGTTTATCTGGGAATATCTCTCTCGCAACCCACAAGAATGCAGTTTCTTCCCTGCCTCTGATACCAACTTGCTGCTCGAAAGATAAAATAACAGCCGTGGCTGTATCCCCCTGCCCGGCCTTAGCGCAGTCGGGACTCCACGCACTCTGCGAAGCCAGCAAAACCACAAAAAGGTTGTTCAATTACCGATAAAGCTATGAATGAAAGCCACAAAAACAAGGGAATTCAGGACCTTCTCACTACTCGGAGGCTGGGCTCAGCTGCTCTTTCCAGACGCTCGGGACTTGACAGCTGAGTTTCCGCATCTTATCTAAATAGTTTGTTTGGGGCCAGGTCACCAGCACTCATTCAGTCAACGCTCGCAGTCAGAACTGAAATTGTTTTGAATTCTTCCTGCTTTTTTTTTTTTTTTTTTTTTTTTTCTTTAACACTATTATATGGCCAAAAAATAAATAAAAAAGCGGGTGAAACCCAGCACCGCCGATCTCTCGGGGATGGCTGAGCCTCCCCGGGGGGGTGGGTGCTGTGCCGGCCGGGGGTGCGGAGAGGGGACGGAGGGGCACCCACCCTGCTCTCTGCTCCCCAGGACCGGAGCCCTTCTATCTCCGGGCAACAGGAGTAGGGGATAGAGGGACGGGTTCCCTCACAACCCCCGAAAGGGCGTTTAGGGACGTTTTAGGTAGGCACCGCGGTTCCCTGCCAGATGCGCGCCGTGCTCGGGCACAAATTAGGAAAAGATGAAGGGTCCGGGCTCCTCCCTGCCGCCCCCCATCCCTCCCCCGGCTGACACCGAGCTCCTGACCTCTGCCTTCGAGACCTTCTCTCCTTCTGCGGGGAGGCATCGTCCCCTCTCACCCCCCCCCCGCAGGGAGCATCGCCCCCATCCCCAGAGCGGCTCCCCGGGGGCAGGAGCCCTTCCCCGGCCACCCTCACTCCCAGACACTCGCTGGTTTGGGATCCCCAGGGTGACAAAGACCGAGGGTGACATCAGATCCCGGCGTGTGCGGAGCATCGCGGGGGGGTGTCCTGGAGAAGCGGGGGCCGGAGCTTTTCTCTCCCTGTCCGCCCAACAGGGGAGGGTGCTGCCTGCAGCCTCCCACCGCGCTGCAGCCCTGGGGCCGGGGGACTGGGTGCCTGAGAGCCCCCCGGCTGTCCCCAGCGACAGCTCCTCGTTATTTAACTGTCCCAGGGACCAAATCAGCCCGTCTTTCTCTCGGTCCCCCCTTAGGGAAGGAAGAAGGATTAATCCTGGGGGCGACGTGCAGAGCATTGGTGGAAAAGCGTGGACTTTGTTTTAAGACATCAAAGGGGAAGGACATAAAAGGATGGACACTACCTTCCAATACACTTTACTTAGCCGGTGACAAAAACTCCGGGCATGCAGTGAATGCGTAATTACCCCCATCTGAAAATTCCCTATCTAATTTGATATTTGGTGCTCAGCAGAAGCTAGCCTTCGTAAATAATATACAAAGTAAGAAACCTAATCCAGCAGGCTAGAATGTTTAATTCATCATTATGCGAGCTAATTGGAAGGTGATTATATGGTAATTGCTCATTAGTGGTGTATATTTATCGCTGTACCTTATGTCAAGGCCATGGGAATTGTGTAGAGGCTGTTCTCTCATTTCAAGGCTCAGTTTCGGGAGCAGGAGCGAAGCGGGCCGGATCGAGTTCTGCCCGACGTCAGCCCCGCTGCTTGCGGTGCCCAGCGCCCCTATAAAGCCGGGAGAGCTCGGGGGGCGCGGGGCAGAGCTGGGAGCAGAGCCGAGCCGTGCCATGCCATGCCGTGCCATGCCATGCCGTGTGGCCGGCCCGGGGACAGCGAGGGGCAGGAAAGCGGGGGGCTCACCCGCAGCCCCCCGGTCTCCATCCCCGGGGCTCCCGCAACAGGCGCTAATTGCAGCAAGGTGATTAAAAGCCAGCGGGGGCTGGCGATTAATGGCCCATTCTCTTTCCAGAGGAGGACCACGGCCTGGGCTCCCCGACTAAGCCAGCTGCCCCGCCAGAAGAAGGGATGGGTTGAGGCTGGGGGCCAGGGGGTGCCCTAAATTCCCACCTGCAGCCCTTGGCAGGAGTAAATGGGAGCTGCAGGAGCACCGAGCAGGGAAGGAGGGCTGCTGGCTAAGGGGGCAGGGGCCGGGAGATGCTCCTTATCGGGGAACGCTGCCCTGACTTCGCCTATTTCCTACCAGCCGGGCAGATAGGCCGTTCGCTAATTAAGGGGAACTGCTAATTTCCGCCAAGCCCTGCGAGGTAACGGCGAGATCCATCAAAGGGGGGAGGTAAAAGGAAAACAGCGTGGCGAAACGCCCCGAAGAGAAGGCTCCGAAGGGACCTGCCCTCGCCCCCAGAGCGGCCCGGGGGACAGGAGAGGGGTGCGGGGGGGCGAGCCGGGAGAGGAGGGGTGGTCGTGGGGGCCGGGAGCCGCCGGCTTTGTTCGAGGGAAAGGGTTAAAAACCCCAAGGCGAGAGGGGCAAGATCCCGAGTGCGGAGCAAAGCTGGGAAGCGTCGAGGTCAGGATCTGACCCTCCCCACCTCGCCATCTGCAAGGGAAGGGGCGGGAGGAGGCGGTGGGGACGGGGTTTGGGGAGGGGGCCCGCAACCGGGACCCCCACCCACCCCACCCCATCCCACCCCATTCCACCGCACCGCTTTGCGGCCGCTGCTCCGCGGTGACACGTCTGGGGAAGGGACGGGGAGGGGAGGGGGACACATTTAACCTAAAACAAGAGCAAAAGCCGGGGGGAGACCGCGGGGCAAGCAGCGGCTCCGCCACGCACCCACTCGCCAGCCCCTCGCCCCGCAGCCCCCGACTCCGCACCGCGCATCCCGAGCGGGGGGGGGGATCGCAGCGGGGCCGGGGCTGGGGGCTCCAAGGGTAGAGCCCCCTGCACCTCCCGGCTCCTCCCGTCCGTCTGTCCATCTGTCCGTCCGGGGGCTGCGAGCAGGCACCCAAAATCGCATTCGAAAAAGCGGCAAAAATCCGCCCGAGCCTGCAATTCGCCACCCGAAACGTACCCTCCCTCCCCCACCCCGCGCAGTTATTTAATATAAAATGTATTTTTAAACACCGCTCGGATAGCATCTCGCCAATATTTATATTTCCACGTTGCCTGGCATCCACTGTCCCGCATTTGTCTTCTCCCTCTCTCTCCCTCTCTCTAATCCTGCCACTTTAAATAGATGAATTAATAAAGCAAATGAGGGTCTAATAAGCTGACTGTCCTGCCTATTGAGGCAGGGGGAGAGAGACTAGAAAGTGCGCCAAATTTGTTTGCAGTGGATCAAGGCTAGCCGCCTTTGCTTCACTTTCTTTATCTTAATTCCGACTTGAAAAGATATAATTATCTAGTTTGAACAGAGCTGCTATCAAATCCTTCTCTAGGCAAGGCAGGGGAGAGCTGGAGTGGATTGCAGTGTTCTGAGCCGCTTGGTGCAGCCGGAGATAGGGAGTAATGAAGTTGTGGAGTCCTGAGATACAAAGGGCATTAACCTCATTAGCATGAAACCTTTTCTTCTAACCATTGTGGGACCCTTTCAGACTCCTAATCCCCCCTATTTTCAAAGCTTGGTTTGTAATAAAGCTTTTAGGGTTTTTTTTCAAAGCTAATGGCATTCTCTGAAGATTTTATTGCTGTTACGCTACATAGGACGCTTAATTTTTTTCCCTCTCTCCCTCTTCTCTCTTCACTTTTTTTTTTTTTTTTTTTTTTAAAGGAGGGGAAAAAGTATATGGTTCCTGCAGAAATAAGCCTTTTATCAAGATGGGAAACAATTTCTAGGAAGGCCCGAGTCTGCTGTTCAGCCGCGACCCGTTTAATGTTTGCCCATTTGCATGGGTTTGAAGTGGAGCGCAGGCTAACTTGGGCGAGGTGAGCGAGGGGAAATGTGCGCCCTGCTTCGCTGCCCGACCTGCACCGTCAGCTCTTCGGGAAGGGGGGAAGGCGACGGGAGAAGTTTACCTTGGGAATAGCTCCACGAAATAATTAGCCCGGGTTGAAATGGAAGGGACCCGCATTGCGACATGCGTCCGAGCCCTGCCTGGGCCTCTCTCGTGTTTGGAGCGCCGGTGAATGGAAAGTCACCGGGATTGTATAGGGAGCGATGGTTAAAAAAAATAATAAAATCGGATTTTTTTTTTTTTTAAATAAAAATTTGCATAGTACCCGATAGAGCCAACACGTGCACGGAATGTCTAATCTTAACTTTTCAAGGCAGGATGTTTAACAAAGCTCGTATTTTCGCGATGCATTGTAACTTCGCCTTATCACAGTGTAAAGGGTAGTCAGATTGTCCTAAATTATGTCCAACTAGCCCCCCTGGATCCACGGATTAAGAGATTAAAGGAGACCACTGGGCAATGCCTCCTCTTTCCCCTTCATATTCCTGGTATGATAATTGCCTAAACTGATTTGCACTTTCACAAAAGCTTGCAGGATTCTTTGTAGCTCGAACAGAGCAGACGAGGTTTCTCTATCAATGGAAATAAAACTGATTAATGCAGTCTATCAGGCTAAGGAGCAAATGAAGCATGAAAAAACAACTGTGTACCCCCAGAAAACCAGCTAGTTTCCTCAAGGACCCAGAACAACTTTTTTTTTTTTTTTTTTTTACTTTTTTTTCTCCCCCCTAGGTCTTTAAGGCTGGAGTTTTCCGCAGAGCCCAGAATCGCTCCCGCAGCGGCGGGGACACGGGCGGCTGGGGCGCAGCCTCTGCAGCGACCTGCGGAGGGGATGTCAAAGACAAGAGCAGGGAAATTAAAAAAAAAAAATCTTTCCCGCAAAATAAAATACATATTTCTGCAAAGGAAACCCCCTGCTGCAGCAGCACTCTCCCTTTCTGCCGGGCTGTTGCTGCGGGCCAGCCTCCCATCGCGGCTCGGGTTCCGAGCGGGGAAGGGGCTGGCTTTGTTTTTCTGTGTCTTTTTTTTTTTTTTTTTTTTTTTTTTCAAGGTGTTTATTTACGGCGAGTGGGGCTCTGCGGCTTATTTTTAGAGGTCTGTTTACAAGCGAGCGGCTTCATGAAGGCGATGCGCCCGTGGCCGCAGGAATGCGCTGCGCGGCTCCAGCGCCCGGAGCGAGAAAAAGTCTGGGGAGGGGGGGAAATAGATGGCTCCAAATTGTAGGGCATATTGATAAATCTTTATTGACAAAATATTGACAATGACATACTTCTTGGAAGTATATAGCGTGTTAGAATTCTAACAAATTAAACACAAAACACAAAAATATTTACATTCTGGTATAGAAGACATGAAGGAAACATTTGTCACTTTTTTTTTCCTTTTTTTCTTTTTTTTTTTTTAGTAGCTCTATGATCTCGGAACGTTATAAGGTCAGTGCTTGAAAATTGCCCCAATGGCCATTAGGAAAAAAAAAAAAATCAATCCGCGATTTTAAGTCCTTTTTCTCTGGATCCTCTCAGCCTGGGAGGTGTCCCCACCGCCAAACCTGGTGGCAGGGTTTGCGCTTTAGTTGTGGTAAAAAATAATCACCAGCCGTTTTCACGATGGGGATATAATTGGAGAGGGGAGGGAGAGGGGGGGTAATTTAATTTGATTTTTTTTTTTTTTTTTGGCAGAAAAAGTTATCACCAGCCCCAGCCCCCCCAACCCTCCCTGTCCCCCCCCTCCCCCTCCCCGTGTTTGTCCATCGGGAAGGAACTCTATGCTTTGTTACTGCTACTTCATTTAGCTTTCACAAACACTTTGACGCCAGAAGTTATCATAAAATGTTTACAGACTGCACATTTCTCGTAAAATAAAATTAAAAAGCACACAGAACCTGTCTTAAAGGGAGAAAAATTACAATTCGTTTCTGTCTTTAGGAACCGGGGTATTTTTTTTTTCAATTTTTTCCTCTTTTTTTCCTTTTTTTTTTTTTTTTTTTTTTTTTTTTTTATGCCCAGACGGCTTTACACATGCAATTCAAGTTTCTGAAACAGGTGTGGGTTTTGGCTGCTTATGGAAATTTTTCTTTTAAAGACGGAAAAAAAACTGTGAAGTGCAAAAAACGTCCTGCAAGGTGGTACTATTTCTTTCTCTCTTTTTTTTTTTTCGTTTTTTTTTTCTTTTTAAGATTTTTTTTTTAAGATTTTTTTTTCCGAATTTTTTTTTTTTTGACGTTACGTTTTTAAAAGTGGACTGCGAGAAACGGAATACCTGTCAATCACCTCGTCCCGGAGAGTTTTGGCTCTGATTGACAGATCCCCTTTGCCAGAGTTGTGCCAGCGGTGCCCCAGCCTGCACCTCTCGCGGTCTCGCCCTCGCTCACTCGCGGCTGCCCTCCCAGACGGGGATGGCGATTTGATGAAGAAGATCCCGGTGTCCCTTCCCCGCACCGCCACGCCGGGGTGTGTGAGCCTCTAACACTTTATCTCGGTGGGGTGGCTGGCTTGAAAAAGTCCAAAAGTGCCAGTTCGTGTTTTTTTTTTTTTAATCGTCCGACGTGACGTCGATTTCTTCTGGACTGGCTTGTTTGGTGGCGATCCTCCACCGGTTAATGTGATGAGTCCCTTTTTTCTTCTGTTGTGAGTCTGAACCTTCCTCCTCCAACTTTTGCCGCTTGAACTTCGTCCTCCTGTTCTGAAACCATACTTTTACCTGCGGGACGAAAGGCACCGCCCGTTAGCCCGCCGCCCTCTACCTGGCCTCTACCCTGGTCCGGGGACCCCCGCACCCCTGGGAGCACCTGAGCCCCTCCAGACACCTGCAGCAGCCCCCCACACCCCCCGCAGGGCCGCGCAGTTTCCGCGCAGGGGTGCGCGCAGTGCCGCCGGCCGCCTCCCCGCACCGCCCGCCACGACGGCGGGGCGCCCCCCTGTACCGCTCCCCCTGGGGGCTGCGGGGCTCCAGCGGCTGGAAAGTGAGCCCAGGGATGCTCCGGGGACACCGGGTCGGTTGCGGGGTGTCCACCGCACGGGAGCCCCCGGCCCAGCACGGTAGGGCACGGCACGGCGCGGCGCGGCCACCGGGAGCGATGCGCACAGAGCCCAGCGAGAAGCTCGGCCCTAAACGGGGTGTGAGGGTGAGATCTTGCTCTTGGAGAAGTGAATAAAATGAAACCAAACCAGACCAAAAAAAAAAAAAAAAAAAAAAAAAAAAAGGCCTAAATTAAAAACGTCCGGCGCTGCCCCGAGCGCCTCCGCAGGGCTCGCCGTCCAGGAGCGATCGTCTGACGGCGAAACCTGTCCTAAATGCCGTCCTAAATGCCCCCCCGGATTTGTTCAGCCCCGAATAAATCTGACTTAACCATCCGGCAGCTGACTTCAGTGCTTTAATTACAGATAGTATTGATCTGGGAGCTATCTCCAGGGCTGGCCACACTCCTCGTAGTGGCCAAAGGTAAACATTTTTTTTTTTCCCGAAGCAGTTTAAACTCTGGTTCTGTCTGAAAGTGCCTGATAAAGGCCCCAGCGAGGGGGGAAAAGGGAACTGGAGCATTTTAATAAGCTGGTTTAACCCGCTTCGCTGCCTCTTCAGAACAGAGACCTGCCCGGCCGGACACACATCTCTGCTGCATTTTCATATTCTCCAAAAGTCCCCCATTAAAAAGCTGAGCGGGGAACAAGGGGTGAGTTTAATTTGCTTTTAGTTTGCTAATTGAAGGGGAGGACGGTTCATTTCTGCACGCTGATCTCCCAAAAGGGAGCTCATTTGTAGGGGACTGGGGGTTTGACATCCGGACAAAAGACCCCAACCAGCTTCGGAATCAAGCAGCACAAAGACCACCTTAAATACAGCTTTCCAGTGGAAATAAGCCTGTGACCGGTCCCTTGTTCGGAGAACCTCATAAAAGTGGCGATCCCTTTTTATTGTTTTGTTAGGGAGACATTTTAAAACAAAAGCTCCAACCTCTTTATTGCTTCCCCCACGAAAAGGAGTTAAAAAAAAAAAAAAAAAAAAAAAAAAAAAAGTGTTACAACTTAATCCGCCCGGAGAACGCTCTGTTTACTGGGAACTTTGAACTAGGCTGCGGCTGGGTATTATTATTATTTTTTTTAAAGTACAGTGCCCCATACTGTAGCGAAGACAATCCCCATCTGGAGCCCTCTCTCCACGATCCTCCTGGAAGGGCGCAAAACAAAAGCCCGGCAGCGGCACCAGCAGCACCACCACCACCACAACAACAACCCCCCCAAAAGCCCGGCCTCTCTTCCGGCGACGAGAAAACCCCGTGGAAAGCGCCCTCGCCTCGGGGCCGAGCCGTCGGGGCCGGGCCGTCGGGGGGTGCCCGCCGAGCCCCCCGCTCCCCGGCCGGCCCCGAGCGCAGCGGGCTCCGCTGGAGCCCTGGACCGCGGCCAGGCGGCGGGGGGGGTGAGGGTGGGAAGGGGGCTCATTGCCATCGGTAATTTCTCCGCTTTTATTTTTAATCTTCGTAGCCTCCCCAGCTCATTCCTCGTTTCGCCTCTGCCGGACCCGGGGCTGGAAATGAGCGCAAAGCTATCCAAAAAAACCGCATTTCCATCCCGGGATCCAAAGAGGTGTTTTGTTTTGTTTTGTTTTTCCTTCCCCCTCCGCCTTTTGTTTTCTGGGCTTTTTCCCTAACTTGTAAATATTTTCGAGGGGCACACCGGGCTCTCAAAAAAACCGAGCGGGGGCTCGCATTTGCCATCAGCGGATCGCCATCCCCGCCGCTCCCTTCCCACGCCGGGGTCCCTGCGGTGGCACCCGAGCTCCGGGGCTTCCAGCGGCCACCCCAAGGAAGGCGATGGCCCTCAAAACCGAGCGAGTTTTTATCACACGCAGCCACACGGGGACGAGAACCACGTCGCCCCCACTTCGCGGAGGCCTAAACCTCTGCACGGGGTTTTTGCACGGGGTTTTCGCCCCCGTCCCCCGGCTTTTTCGCTTCGTCCCCGGCCGCAGCTGCTTCCCCTTACCTGAGTTTCCGTGAGGCTGAGGCTGTGTGCCAGCTGTTTTCTCTCTGCTCCTACTACATAATGGTTCTTCTCAAAGGCATGTTCCAGTCTCAGTAATTGGGATGGGGAGAAAGCTGTACGGATCCGTTTGGGTTTCCTGGCCAGTGCGTTGTGCAATAGGAAGCTCTCCGGGCTGGTTTCATTCCCTGGGCAGCAGGGCAAAACGGGGATTAGCAAAACACCTTCCCCAAAAGCACTCGAGAGGAGTTTTTAGCGCAAGAATTTGGGTCTCCCACCATTACCCGCTGGAGAGCTCTGCCTCTTCTTTCTCCCTCCCTTCTTCCCTCTTTCTCTCTTTCCCATTTTTATTCAGAAAGAGACTTTAAAAAATATTATTTCGATAACTAGGTGCTAGCAATAAGTAGGGAAAGGAGAGAATGGGGAGAAAATCAAATCGTAAACATGAGGCAGGCAGCACTATTAAAAACACACGAGGAAAAAAAAAAAAAAAAAAGTAAAGGAACTGGCCAGAGCCCGGCTGCGGTGTCTGCGGCTTCATCCTACAGCTGCCCTGCTCTCTCTCACCCACCGTATCTCTCTGTGTTTGTTTGCTTATTTATTTCCTGGGAGGCAGGGCAAGGCTCCGAGCGCGGCCCCGGCACGACCCGGCCCGGCCCGGCCCAGCACGGCTCCGCTCCGCCGCCGGGCCCCGCTTCCCTCTCCGGGGCCTCCTTCTCCCCTTCGCCCCCCTGGTCCCGGGGGGGGGACAAACTTCGGGGAGGCCCCGGGGTGCCCACCGGAGCCGGCCTGCTGTGGAGCAGGGATTTTTTTTTTATTATTTTTTTTTTATTTTATATACATATATTTTTTTTGGGGGGTAGGGGGTCGCTCTCCCGGCTGGCCCCTGCATCTCCTCAAATCGGTCCATCCAAGGTGGAAAACCCACCGAGGGTCTCTCCCCGCAAGTGCCTTAAAAATCGTTGCAGCAGCAGCAGGAGGAGGGTGTGTTTGGGAGCAGGCTGTGGCTCAACACCGGGACGTTTCCGCCTTTCATCTCCCGCTCCTTCCCAATCGCCTGATGGCTGTGACAAATAATTTGGTGAGCGAAACCTGTAATTTTATTCTGCGAGGGTAATAATCCAGCTCGTATCTCGGTCCGCCTGGCTTCGGGGAGAGCGGCTCCTTTTCCAGCCCGGCTGCAGCGGCTGCGGAAGGCCAGGGAAAAAAAGGGGGCTCGCAGGTGGTTTGTTTTCGTTGGGAAATAACAAATAAATTTTGAAAAAAAAAAAATTAAAAAAAAAAAAAGGAGTTCTCCGAGAGGAAGCTGATTTTTTTTTGTTTGTTTGTTCGCTGGTTTAACGAAAGAAGCAGGGACTGGACCCATTACTGGAGGAAATCTTCTCCCCCTTCGGAGAAGACGCTGCCGGTCGCAAAGGGTTAAAGAAGGGGGATTTTATTGATTGGGCGCCATTGGGTTTGGTTCTTTTCCCTCAGCTGGGCAGCGATCACTCGGCAGCCCGGAGGCTTTCCCTGCCTGCACCGGCCCTCAGTCCCGGCTCTCACGGCAGCCCCATATCCTCGGCTCTCTCCTGCGCTGGGCTTTTATTTTTATTTTTTTCCCCCTTCTCCTTCTTTGGGCTCCGTCCCAGTCCTTGCTGGGGCGCCACCCGCGCACCCCTCCCGGCTTTCGGGGTCGCTGAGGAGGTTTGAACTAAAATACCCAGGCGGCTTTTCCAGCCCCGCTTCTTTCGGGGAGCAAAAACCCGGGGAAGCCGGGGCCGGCCGTTCCCTGATCTTGCTCGAGGGGAACCCAAACCGAGAGCAAACCCGCAGCCGAGCTCGACCCGCCGGGCTCCGACGGCTCCCGGGGGCCGGGGGATGGATAGGGGCCGGGGAAGGGCTGGGGATGGACGGGGGAAGCCCGGCCGCAGGTGGGAAAAGGGGGGAGAGGAAAAGTTGCACGTACCTTGGAACCTCTGGCCCAGATACCGGTAGCGGTGTATTAGCCAGGGGTAGAAGGTGGAGGGGTCCCTCTGCTGCGAGGCGAAGAGCGGGTGCGTGGAGTGCGAGGCGGGCAGCGGGTGGGCGGCCAGGGCGTGGGGAGGGGGCACGGGATGGACCGGCACGGCCGGGTTCGGCGGGTGCGAGACGGCCTCTGCAAAGACCAAGTCCGGGTTGGAGTAGACCCCCCTGCCGGTGGAGTGGAAGCCGTTGAGAAAAGGGTTCATCGGGCTGGAATTGGCATAGCTCAGCGCCGCCGGCCGGATAGGATCCTCGGAGCGAGACGCGGGCAAGGGGCTGTCTTTGGCCACCAGCGACTCGATGGTGAAACACCGCTTGGGTGCGGGCTGAAACATGCTGCCGCGGCGAGAGTCCCCGAGCGAATCTCTGCCTGGCTCTCTGGTGCGCGGGAGGCGATCCGGGGAAGTTTGCAGCAGGGAGTGACTTGAGGAGGGATAGATACACACATAAATAGACAGGGGCTGGAGGAAAGGAGGCAGCGGCAGCCAGCGGTACCCAAAAGGGAGACACACGCACGCACACACACACACACACACAAGAAAAAAAAAAAAAAAAAGTTGCTGGGAGAAGTTTCCCTCCTGCAAGGAAAAGGCGGTCGCCCCCCCCTCCCTCCCTAAGTCCAAAGACAATCCATGGATGTGATCGGCCCCTTCACAAGTTGTGCAAACGATTTGTTAGTTCATGAGCCTAATTAGTGCTGGGATCACATAAACAGCTTCCTCTGAAGCCTGGTAAATGGCTTGATGATTGGTCGCTATTACTCGCCTTGAGGTTGAAGGGGGAGACTCTTTAAAGTGCGTCAGAGGGGAGGCGAGCGCCGGGCAGCGCCATCGGGAGGGATGGAGCCGCGGATCGGAGTGCGCCGGGAGCGCGCAGAGCGGCGCGGGGGGAGCGCGGCACCCGCCCGGCCCTGCCCGCGCAAGCCCCGCGCAGCGCAGAGCGCCCCCGGCTGCGGGCGACCGAGGTAGGGGGACGGGGGCGGTGCGGGCTGGGGGGGCTCCGCATCTCTCCGCGGGGTGCGGGGAAGGGGAGGGAAGGAGGAAAGCAGCGCGGCTCCGCCGGCCCCCCCCCGGGGGTTACCTCGGTGTGCACGGAGCCCCGCCGTCCCGGGGGGGTGCCCCGCTCGGAGAAGGCGTCGTGTGCCGCTGCGGGGTCGGGCTGCCCTCCTCCTGCAAAGTTAGCGGTGCCCCCCCGCACGGCGAGGGGCCGCAGACAAAGCGCAGGGCAGCGGCATGGTGCGAGCCGGGCCCCGCCGGGCGCTCCCCTACGGGACAGGGGAGCGAGTCTCCGGTCCCGGCCCTGGCCGGATTTTCGCGATTACCTTTGGGTCCGGGGATGATTTTAGGGCTGAGTTCTCCTCCTCCCATTGGCTGGGGCCGCGGAATAATTATGATCACATCCTAATACTCTTGGCTGGTGCTTACTGTTTATTGGTAGTTAAGGATCTATTATCTATTCATCAGCCTCCCATTTTTGCCAATTACATTCTTCTAAAGTGAAGTACCAGCAGGTATTTTGCACATTTACAATTAATGATAAAAAATCTGGCGTGCTTTAAATCTATTACGCCGCTGTGTAATTTATCTTAAAGATGCAGAATTGCTAATGTAAATTAATGTTTCTGTCGAACCGAGGGGACGGGGGGAGGCTTAAAACCAGCCCAGCGTTTCTTTCCTTCGTTCATGCACTTTGTTTTCTTTTTCCTTCCCACTTTATCCACAAAGAATCCGTTACTCCGCCGCATTAAACCAGGCTCCAAAACGCTGTCGAAGCGGTGCGGGAAGGTCCTCGCTTCTTTCCAGTAAAGGGCGAGCTGAACTCTGGGCGCCTTCCCCGCTCCCCGATAGCTGATATTTTTAACACGACAGCAAACCGGGCTAAATAGATGGGACAAAACCCGGCGAGGATGCCGGGTTTTTACGCCTTTTGTTTAGGGACGCCTTTCCCTTTGTGTGCGCCGCGCTGCGCGCACTCGGTGCGGGGACAAGTTCGCTTTCCGTGTAAACATAAGTGTGCTCCCCGGCCCGGAGCGGCTGCACCTACGGACAGCACAGACACACGTGCATGCGATGGCAAGGACGAAGTGAGAGAGGTGCTCGCAGGGAAGGCGTAACTCAAGGTTTCTGAGGGATTTTGCAGCGCGGTGCGCCTCTCGCACGGTGGGGAGAAGCTCTCCTCCCGGCCGCCGGGCGCAGAAAGGCACGGCCCCGCCGGGCTGAGGCGGATTTGCCCCCTTGTGTGCCTTGGGAACAGCCCGAGGTTCAACTTTTCAAGTCCCCTCGCCCCTTTTCTGCAGCACCTCTCACTGAGCCGGCGGTACCGCCAGACGGCTGGCTGCGTTGGAAGGAGCCAGGCTCAGAAAGTGCCCTAAACACGGCGGGTGTTTGGGGTGCTGAACCCGATGGGATCTCGGCTCCTGAGCACCGAAAAGAGAAAGAGAAACTTTTCTTTCTCGTAGGAAGAGACGCGATCTGCCTCTGCGTATTTACACTTCCCCGGGACTGCAAAATGAATCTGAACTGGAAAAAAAAAAAAAAAAAACTATTTTTTTCCTTTTTTTTTTTTTTTTTTTTTCCAGACATCCTGAGATAATCACAGGGCTGCTTTGAAAATTGCATCGAGCAGTTCGGCAGCCGGGGAGAGAGGAATTACACCCGTGTGAAAACCAGCCTCACCGGCACGCACGGGGAGCGGGGAGCAGGGAAAAGCGGCCAAAACGCTCGCTCCTTTTCCCTCGCCCCTCTTCCCTGGGAAATATTCGCTAGGCTGAAATCCCCTCCCGGAGGGTGTCCCTTCGCTCTCGGGTGGAGAGGGGAAGGCCACAGCTGCTGCTCAGAGGGAGCAGGGACCTGGAGCTTCCCCTGCCCGGCACGGCTCGGCCCGGCTCGGCCCGGCGCGCCCCGTACGGCGACTGTGGCCGCTCCGCTCCGCGCCCTGCTCGCCTGCTGTGCCTGCTGTGCACATCCATACGTCCTTATACATCCCTATCTATCGATGGATGTGCCTGCGTGCCCACGGACAGAGCAACCGCAGGGAGCAGAGCCTGGGGAGCACCGGCTCCCTGGTTTTGTCACGGAGAAAATAGGCCGGGAATGGTCGGAACAGAAACCAAGAGGGCTCGGGATGGGGTTTCCCTGTATTTTCCGCATCCCCCTGGTTCCCCATGTCACTCTCCAGCCGTGTCCCGGGGCACCACCCGCCGCTGCCTGCGCTGCCCGGGCCGGGGCCGCTCGGTGCCCACCGGGGCACGGCTCCCGCAGCTCCTCTCGGGGGCTTTGCCGGCCCCGCATCCCGACGGGCCGCTCTCCCCTGTCCTCTTGGCGTCTACGAGGAGAAAATCTGGCAGGGGCTCCCTTCCCAGCAATCCCCGATCTGCTCCAAACACACTTGGAGGCAGCCTCTCTCGGAGGGAGGGGTGCGCTACATTCGCAGTCAAATTACATGGCTGGCCTCAGAGGCAACTCGCTTCGGATTTCCAAACTAATACTCATCTTTTAAAAGCCGAGCCAAGAAGAAAATGCGAGGAAGGCCTCAGATGCGGGAGACCTCGGGGTAAGGCGGTTGTTTACGGGCTGATCCAAGCTGAACTTTGCCGGGTGGGGGCTGGCGGGGAGGAAAGTTTCAGCCTGCACGGAACTTTTCTTGTTCCAGGCTGGATTTGTCCGTCCCCGCTCCCCTGCTCGCAGGGAGCTGTGTCCGCAGCGGGGCGGAGAGGTGGCACAGTCGGGTCGTGCCTGGAGAGGGCTTGCGTGAATTAGCGGGCTTAAACTCACAATTTAATTCCGTCCTGGGCATCCTAAAGCCCAGGAGGTAGGGCCGAGGGTGCTGCAAACCCTTCACAAAAGGGCGCTGCGAGAAGGGAGAGAGGAAAGCCGGGGCCGCGCAGCGCCGGGCCGGGTACCCGGAGCCCCCGGGGGCTCCGACGGGCAGGTGGATGTCCTCCGAGGGGGTCTCG
Organism: Aythya ferina; assembly: GCF_964211825.1. Lineage (NCBI taxonomy): Eukaryota > Metazoa > Chordata > Aves > Anseriformes > Anatidae > Aythya > Aythya ferina. The sequence continues at coordinate 30,918,442 of NC_140302.1, read as the reverse complement.
CTGCCACAGCCCGGCTTTCCAGCGTGGATAGCAGCCCTAAAACTCTCCGTTCCCATTATTTTGGCCCTGCCGTGATGGCCCGGCTTTAGCAGCACCTCCGAACAGGGGGATGCGGCGGGAACAAAAGAGGAAAAAAACGAAGCGTCGGGTGGCGACCCCGGGACTCACCACCGGGTGCCGGGGGAGCGGCTTTCTGCCGGCATCCCGCACCGCCCGGCCCCAGCGAAGCCTCTCCGGGCCCGTCCCGTCCCTGCCCGGGGCTCGGTGGCGGCGCATCCGCGGGCCCGGAGCATCCGCGGGGCGGCAGCGCCCTCTGCCGCCGGCAGCTCCCTTCCGCGGAGCCCTTTTTGCGCGCATCAGCCGCAAATTTGCGCGCCCCGGGCCGTCGCCGGTCCCCGCGGAAGGCCGCTGTCCCGGCCAGCCTCGGCCACAACCAGCAGCGCCCGTCCAAAAACCCCGCAGCTCCGGGGATGCTCGCAAGGCACCCAACCATCCCCTGCGCTTTTTTTCTTCCTTTTTAAATTTGATTTTATTCTTCACACCTCGTGGTTCGTTGCACGTCGTTGATGACAACGCCGTCGTGCGCTCCTGGATGAGGGGGACGTTTTAAAATTATTTTTTTTATTATTTTTTTTTTTTTCCCACCACCTGCCGGCTGCGTCCCGGCGGGGCACCGGCAGCAGGGTGCTGAAGGCGCGGAGGTCCCGGCTGCCCTGCGAGCTGCGTGTTCCTGAGGGCATCTCCACTGCGAAAGCCCCGATTCTGCCACCAGGGCTCTCCCGGGATGGGAAGTCACCAGACTCAAAAACTCAACCGAGACCCGGGGCAGCGCTGCCGGGCAGCCGGGACCGCACCAAGGGGGGGGCTCCGCGCATCCCGGGGGATCCCGTGTGGGCAGAAAGGTGCTGGGAGAGCAGCGGTGTGTGCAGAAAAACTCTTGCACCTGATGCTTCTCTCGCTGGAAGATCCCAAAGGAAAAACGAGAGTCCCCCTCGCAGCCCCTCTCTGCACTTGGGCTGCTCCGCACCGGGGTGCACAGCATCCATCCTCTTCCCTTTGCGGCCAGCTGCTGCCCTCACCCTCTGTGCCCCCACCCCGGCTCAATATTTCCCCCCCAAATTAGTGTTTCCCAGCTCCGGAGCGAGCTGTGCGGCTCCGGTGCGCGGAGTTGGTTAAGAAAAGGAGTTTTCCTGCCCTGCCCGGTGCCCGCCGGTTCCAACCCCAAAGCCCCTCCAGCCCCGGGACTCGGCCGCCCGAGGTTTGCCCGGCGGCGGCGATGGCACCCGCCGGGGCTGTAGTTGCAAACTTTTCTCAACTTTCCTCCGGACTGAATTTACCGCCGTCGAAACGGAGAGGAAACAATAAATCTTCAAAAGATTAATTTTCTAAGGAAAAATAGAAAACTGCACTATCAGTTAACATTAGCTCCGCTCGGTACTTTTTGTTACTATTGGAGTGCTTTGAGTTTCTCCTCGAGACGTTGAATTTGGTTAGTGTTGCCGGTGTAAAGTGCTCCCAACGGGCCCGATCCTGCCGTCCCGCCAGGGCACGTTTGCTTTTCATTTCACGGTGCTTTTTGCTGGCTGTCAGGGAGGGTCGTTGCTATCTTCTGCGGGATCGAGGAGTTTTTATGCAGCACACGGTGCCATGCGCTGCGGCTGGCCCTGCCGGGGGCAGTCCCCGGGGAACCCCAAATGCCATGGGGCCGCTTCTGCATCCTCACCCGGCAGCTGCGAACCCCGCAGCTCGGTTGAGCCCCGCGGCAAGTGAGCTCTGCCCCGAGCCCCCTTCCTCTCCGCCGTTAGCTCAGTGGCCCGTTCGTTTCTGTCTTCCCTCTCGCCCATCTGCTGGCGAAATTCGGGCTTGCAAAGAGCTGAGGGCATTGCGGGGGGATTCATTCTGCTCCCCTCACCACCACCGGCACCACCTCCAGGCATCTACCTCCCGGTGACCCGCATGAGGCCGAAGGGGTTTGCAGTGAAGGAAGCGGAATAACTCTCAAATAATTCTCCAAGCTTCCAAAGTACAGCGCTTCGATATTAGCACGTTAAAGTGTCGTTTAGTGTAGTAATCAATACGGATTTCATTGTAAATCACGATTTATTATTTTTTTTTCGAGGACTTGAAGAACGTAATTGCTTGCAGTGGCACCTTAAGAATCGAAAGCTAAGTGTCCTGCTTTGACACGCATAACCTTGCCGAATTCCTTCCCTGGCTGACGTGTTCCCAAATTTTCAGGCTTGCAGGGATGTGCGCGCTGTGGAACTCGTAAAGCGTGCGTTAAAAGAGAGCTCCTAAAGCAAAATCAGCCTTTTACGTGGATGTTTTAGGCCCCCGAGACCCGAAGTGGCTTTTTATCCGTGCATAGTCTATGTCCCACAAATACGTGCGGGCTGTTTCTTAAACTGCGTGCGCGATTCCATCGGGTTGCCGCTCCGTTACGTGGTGTTGGATGCTCCCATCCAACAACCGCATTCAACCCTAGGCTAGTCCCTAGTTAAAGGCTCTTTTACAATCTACATTTTTTTTTTTCTTTCCTGGAGGAAGGAAAAAAAAATAAGTTAAAAGCTTTTTTAGGAGTTTCGGCAAACTTCCCCCCGGCGCGGTGCGTAAGGGAGGGGACACCTGGGGCAGGGGTGGCTGCCTTTTTTCAGGTCACCTCCCTGCCCGTTCCCGTCGGGGCACACGGCTCGCAAACCGCCTGGCCGCCTCTTTGCGCCCCAGGAACAAAGGGCGAGGTCAGGCCCCTCCGGGGGAGTCCCCGCAGAAGCGCTGCACCCTCCTGCGCGCACCCCGCTCCGCGGGCGCAGACGAGCACCGGGACTGCGCGGCTTGGTCAACGCCTTGCCAGCCTCCAGACCTCCCCGCAGGTCCCCGGGCACAGCAGCCGGGTGGCAGGGCCATGCCGAAAGAGCCTCTGCGAGGGGCATTTTCTATGGGAGCAGAGGCTGGGCTCGGCGGGGGCTGCGCGCCCGAACCCCCTGGCGCAAAGGGGGAGCGAAGCGCTGAGCACCCGGCGGAGCGGGGTCCTCTGGAGCAAGGAAGGGCAGCGGGGGTGCTCCGGGGCTGCCGACCCCAAATCTCGCCCTGGAGCTTTGCGGGGCTGCGGAGGCGCCGGGGAGCCGGCCTGTGCGCTCCCGCTCTGCGGCCGTTGAGCCGGCAATCGAAAGTGACCCCCTCGCCCAGCTCCTGCGAGGTCTGGGCTGTTTGATGCTGGAATCCAACGAAAGTCTGAACTCGAGGGGTAATTTTCTCCATATGGGCAAGCGAGCGCTCACGCAGCGGCTCTCTCCAAAAAACTTGCCTACCTCCGATTGTTTTTCACTTTCCACAGACAGTTACGGGAAAAAAAAAAAAAAAAAAAAAAAAAAAGGAAAAAATAAAAGATAAGAGAGAGATCATATGGTGAAGAAAGTGCTTTTTCTCGCAGGTCGGAGGAGGCGGCCAGGCTGCCCCGCCGGCGCAGGCTGCGCTCCCAGCAGCGAACACCCGCACCGCGCAGCGGGCGCCTCCGGCCGGGGTCCGCGGGGGTCGCGGAGAGGGAGATCCCCCCGCAGACAAAGCGAGGGATGGAGAAGGCAGGGAAGGAGCCTGGAGCTCCGCGTGGGAGGCTGCGAGGAGCCTGCTGAGTGCCGCAGCGGAGCGACGCTGCTGAAAATGTGCTCGGCAGCTTCTCGGGGAAGCGGAGCCGAGCCCCGGGCAGCGCTGCCCGCAGCTCCCCTCGCCCGCAGGGCGCAAACGGGGGAGCGGAGGCCGGGCCGAAGGCAGGGAGGCGACGAGGCAGCGCTCCATGGGCCTCCCGGCCTCCCTCCGGGAGCCTCGCACAGGAGGGTTTTCCCCTTCTTATTTCGCGAGGAAGAGGAGAAGCTGGCCGAGCAGGGAGGGTTTGGGGAAGGCTGCAGCCCGGCCGCCGTGCGGCATCGCGGAGAGAGATCCAGCCGCTGCGAGGGGAGAAGGAAAATCACACCCTAGCACTCGATATGATTATATATTTTTTATTTTTTTATTTATTTTTATTTTTTTAAGGCTTCAGTGAAGCTACCCGACTTGTTAGCCGTTCGCTCCGTCCAGCCAGGGCATCTACGAGCGGGGATGTGCGCGGAGGAGGCAGCCGGCACCCTCTGGTCCCACGGCGGCACCCAAGGGCTCCGCGCAGCGCTTTTCCGCAGCCGGGGCTGCTCCTTTCAAACGAGCAAACCTGCCGTGTTTGGTCGGTTGTTCGGTGCTTTGGTTGAAAGAGCCGTGCCGTTTTCCTGCTCGCAATTTAGCTGCCAGGGAGCCTTCTGCTCCCGGCGATCGCCGCCGTGACGTTGAGTTATGGAAACACTACAGGTGTTACCGTGGTGCTGGGGAATTAATTCGCCTTCCTTCCCCCCCTCCTCCTTCCCGGAGTTATTTCCTAGCCTTCCCAGATAGCTGGGAAAGGGTCCCACATACCCCGGAGCTGTAAATTGAGCGCTGAAATCCTTGATCTCGCTGATTCTTTGGAGAATTAAATCTGGCCTCAGTTTACGGGAGGAAGCGAAGTCAATCTCGGAGGTTTTGCGAAGAAAGGCTGTTATTTCCTAGAGGATAGGCGTTTAAGTTGTTAAATATTAGTTTTTAATTACATATTGTTCTTTAAAAAAATAATATTTATCCTCAACTCCGGGCAGGTATTCAATTGAATTTTCAAGCCATCAGCTCACCAGTCTTTACACGAGTGATAGAAAATAACGCAGCGTGCAAGAGCCCGGCTGGGCTCCTCCGGCTTGAGCGCTGCCCACCCGCTCGGGGCTGCGGGGGGGCCGCGGTGAAACAGCTCAGAAAGGCAGGGGGGGCTCCTTCTGACACAGCCCCAGGGGGACCAAACGCCCTGCCGAGGGCACGGCAACAAGGATCAGAGATTTGGGCTGCCCCGCCAGGTCCCTGAGGCCACGTCTCACCCGCAAGACACCCCTGCGAGGGGCTGATCCTGCCCCCCCACCTGCACAGCACCGCTCCCCAGCACCCTCCGCTCTGCTCCTTGCACAAAAAAACCGCTTCAACTTTCTTTTCGGGCCGTGCCCGTTTGCCATCACCTTTCCCCACAGGCTTCCCCCCAAGCCCGCAGTTTCCCCGCACCCCAAGTGGCCCTTTGGCAAATTGAGCTCCTCCCATCCCCGACACCTCCACCCCGGCCTCAGCATCTCGGGGCTGGGGCCGACCCCCTTTGGGGTAACCCCAGAGGGGCAGGCACACGGGCACTGGGGGTCAGAAGCGGATTTTGTGGGTTCGGAGGCAGCGAGGGCCTTGCTTCGGCGTGTAAATGCTACTGCTCCCCGTGAAGTGGCAGAGCGCACTGAAATGAACATATGCGGGGAGGCATCTGCTCAGCTAGATGCATCTCGCAGAGGAATATTGGCTTTTCACCTCCAGGTCCTAAATGGGAAATATAAAGAGGTTGATGTCGTCTATTCTGTTTGCAATTGCCTATCCTAGGATTAAAGAGCTCTCCGTTTTACTGGCTGTCTTTCATTTAACTGTTTGGAGACCAGAGATGGAAAATATTTGCAGAGAAGAAAAGAATAGCTGCATGGGATCATTTGCCATTCAGTGTGAAAATATTCGAACAAACCCATTTCTATCCCAGTGCCGCTGAAAAAATAGCACATAGCCGTCAACAGCCCATTGCGCCCTGCTGGACAGCACGGAAAGTTTTAGGCAACTAAATTCCTAATCGGAGACAGCAGCAAACAGCACAATCATGTCTTTGACTAAACTGTGGGGCAGCTTTAATTGCAAAAAAACTTCTCGTAATGGCTAAAATATTACGGGTTGGGTAAATGGGAGGCTTCCTGCGAGGGGCAGAGCGGGCAGCCTGGAGGGGCAGCGCCCCGGGGGGCGCACGGCCGGGCTGGCACAGGGGGGGAGACCCGGGGGGCACCGGGGGAAGAAACAGGGAGGGGAGTTGAGGTTTGGGGGGCCGCACGTCCCGAGCATACAGCTTTTTGAACTGAGAGCCACGAAGAAATTAGCGTCGGGGACATTAAAATCCCTTCCCCTTGTCCCTGTCACCACGGGAGGGACGCTTCGTGCTAAAACGCACTGCGGGAAGGATGAGCAAGGCTGGCCGCCCCCAGATCTGTCCCAAGTCCCCCAGAGGGTCCCCCAGGAGGTCCCCCCGCGGGTCCCCTCGGTCCCTGGCTGGCCGCACAGTGCCCACTGGTGGCTGGCCGGGTGGGGAGCACAAGGTGCAGCCAGCCCTGGCATGGGGCCGCCTGCCCCGGCGGCTCCTGGAGAAGGCTCCTGGCACATCGGCTGCTGGTTCTTGCTTGCACTGGGCATCCCAGAGTGGGAAGGAAGGGGGGAAGAAGGGAACGGGGGCGCCCATGTGTCCATTTCCAGCTAAAGCTGTGTCAACACCCAGCACCCAGGGGAATCCCACCACTGCACCGTTCCCGGCAGTCATGTGCAGGCCGATGGAGTTCTAATGCTCTGGCTCCTAAGAGCCTTCTTGGAGGAGTGGCTGGTTGTGGATTATTCTTTTGCTTTGCAATAATGCTTAGCAGACCCTTGCAAGGGTTAGGGCTCCCTTATGCTAGCTAGGCTGCGCTATGGATGGAGCCAGATGACAGTCCCTGGCCCAGGGGTGTAAGAAAGAGGACAAAGTAAGTGTCTGCATCTTGAATAAAGCAGAAGAGAAAGTGTTGAAGTACAAAAAGCTCTTGGTGAGAAAAGGTGGAGCTGAGGACAAAAGGACGTTGCTAACTCCTGTGTACTACTCAGGAGCCTTCTGCTCTGGCTTGAAGTCAGTGGCAAAATATCTCTTGCTACTTCACGTGCAAGATTAAACCCCATTGCATGATGATCTCATGATCACATCTAGCTTTCAAATAAGATTCTGCATCTTGCTCTTTTCCTACAATCTTAGACCTGTGTATCTCCATGCTGAGCATTACCTGGTACCAAGGCAGAAGTGCTGAGAACACCACAAACCCAATCTCAGGACAAACCATAGAAGCAGGACATGCAGTCACAGTGAAGACAACTTGCGTATGTGATTTAGTAATTACATTGCAACACTTAATCTCTGCACTACTGCGTCACTCAACAACGCTTCCTTAATGCTTTCCATGGAAAAAACTCCCTTTTTATTTAGAACAATTAAATAGTTATCAAGTCATCAAAAAGGGCCATGTGAACTCAGAGGAGGGAGTTTACTATCAACTTTCCTTTCTAAACATGGCTATATAACCTGTATCTGTGGTCAAAATGAAGGAACAAACCTGAGGCCTCAGAGGGGATCAGTTGCATCAGGTTTATTTGGCCTTGTATTTTTCTTGGCTTTTCCAACTTTTTCAGATAATCAGTAAACACTGATTTTTATCTGTTGTCCTTAGATTTGAGAGTCTCAGGCAATGGGTAAGGAAACATAGCTCCAGTCACAGCTTTTCTTTCCACCTTAACCTGTTGGTTAAGGTCCCGTGGCACGCAGAAGTGAAAGGGAAAGGTAAAGCAGACACACACACACCCAAGCCTGGCCTTCCTTTCCATCTGGGTCAGGCTGCAGACCTCACCTCCAGGATGAACTCCACTGTCAGCCCCAAGCACGTTTCTTGCTGTCAGACATGTTCCGGACAAATGCATAATGGCATTGTTTTGGGGCAAACTATTTCCTTAGGGCTGTCTCTTGGGCAGCTTGCCTGCGACATAAACACGCTCTGAAATTTAGATCAGAAACATTAGCAACTACCAAACAAAAACATACAACACATGCAGGCAGCCAAAATACAACACATTACCCGTCAGGTCTCTGCTTATGCAAATACTTGCAGCGAGGTAGAGCCGCACTATGTTACCTGTGAAAAGTTCATTAAGAGGTTGCCCGAAGCTGTGTTTTTTTAACCCACAGCACTCACTTTTCAGGCAACTCACCATTCATCCAGCAGAGATCACGGGGCACCGGCTGCTTTATTTTACATTCCTGATCCTATGAGCGTTGTGCCAGGCAAGCAGGCTCCGCAGCAAGGGAGAGAAACACCAAATAAAAGGATGGTCCCTGCCCCAGAGCACTCCCAGTCTTAATATAAGGTACAAAGCAGAGAGGGGAAAAAAGGGAAAAAAAAAAAAAAGGAAAAGAAAAAGAAAAAGAAAACAGCAGGTGGAGACAGGGAAGTGAAAAGAAAGGATGAGACAGTGCTGATTGGTGTGATAGCGAGCAGCCTCAGCACAGCAGCTGCTATCTGGCATCAAATTCTTCGCATAAGCGGTGGCTGGATGGGGCCTACGGGGAACTCGCCAGCACATTTTACCACATGAGCCATACGTTCTGTGTCACAACTGCCAAAAGCACTTTGGGGTTGTAAGGATGGTTTGTGGTTGTGGCTTGGCAAAAGGCGTAAGAAGGCAAGAGTGTGTGCCTTTCGACTGCTGATATGCCAAGAAGAAAGAAAAAAAAAAAAAAGCAAGACTCTCAAGGCCAGGCCTTGTGACATTATCATGAAAAGAAATGTTTATTTATAACGAGGGAGCAAACTTGTGAAGCACAAAACCTCACTGGCAGTCTCCAGTGCTTTGGAAGTGGCATTCAGAAAGTCTTCCCAGACAGTCCCTTCCCCACGCTGCCAGGCCGTGCTGGAGGTGGGCTGGGAGCAGGGTTTGAGAGCTCCCCATGCCTGCGAGCATCAGCCAGGTATCCTCAGGAAATCAGCACCTGGTAGGAGCTGGGCTGCCCCAGGTTCTTTGCTTGCCCGCATCTGGCACGCTGCACACCTCAGTTTGGAAACCTTGATCCGTATTAGGTTACACTTGGAGTTCAAAAATCATTCATGTCAGCTTGAAAACCACATCCCTTAAAACATCATGTACTTTAGCATTCTTTCTCTCCCCCCCAGGTCCCTTGCCTTTCATTTAGCAGCCTTTTAAGACCATCATGTGCTTGAACTCTAAGCTGCTCCCGGGCATCTAAAAAAGTAATTGGAGTGTTTAGGCTTTAAATGGATTCTCTTTTCAATCTAAATGGTATCACACATCAGAGATGTCAGAATGAGTGGCTGAAGAGAGATTAGAAATTCTCCTAAACAGTCTGGTAATTAAATCATCTATACATCCACATATTTGGCCGAAGAAACTCTAAATGCCCTAGGCCCCATCTCCCATGTGCTCCCACCACCTCTCAACATGTGCTGTAAAAAATCAACACCCAATCTCAGCTGAAAATATTGGGCATCAGTCCCGCTGCCAGCTGCCTGTTTGGGCACCTGCCAGTGCCTCTCTCTGAGGGAACACTGCTGTCCCAGTGGAGCATCCTGAAGCTGCCTGACTCTAGCCAGCAGATGACAGAATTAGACACTATCCCACCTTTGGGAATTACACCTTCATCTTTTATTCCTCCCATAAATTATGTAGTGTCTATAAACCATTGCGAACAAGAATATGGTAAATAATGACTACATTCTGCTCCAAGTTCAGACCTGAGAGCAGTTGTTATAATTAAGTCATATTAGTTACTTACATTTTTAATTACTTCTTCTGTGCTTACATGTTTTTCTTTTCTCTGCAAGGAGTCATAAACCAACAGGATAATGCCTGGTACAAGTGCACGAGGTGCTCAGTACCACGGCGATGTCCTGCACAAACCCTCTCTGCAAAGTCCAGCCTGCCAGTAACAGCAGAGCAAAGGGGCTATAAATAAAACCAGTCCTTCATCTTCCCTCACCTTAGACCCATGTATTGATCTTAAGGCAGCGCACACCTGAAGTGCACCTCTTTGATGGCAAGTGGCCCAAACGATCACTCTTTAATGTTCTTAACTATCAGCTGTTTGTTTTTGTTTCTCCCTTAACTCACAGAGGAGCTGCTGCACAGATGCTCTCACATTTTGTTCATCTGACTGAATTTGGAGAGCTGTGTGCGGGCTCATTACTGACACAGGAGCATAGATAGGCCCTTTTCCTACTCCTTCCCTTCCAAAAGAATTTAGTAGGATGAAGAGGTCAGCAGCTGAGAAGGCAATGCAAAAGTTTTCCTATACTTTTCACTGTACTCACTAGCATGGGAATGGCAATGGCAACTCTTTCAGCAACTGCACCACTGGTCTCTTATCATGGCAATTGTTACAATAGCTCCAAATTTCATAGTCTCAAATACATGCTGCCAGCTATACTAATAGATAACAACATCTTAAAGTCACCAGCATTGAATATAATTATGTCAACTAACCCTCTCCAGATATATTGTCTGAAAAAAAAATAATAAAACAATTGGATTAATTGTATTCCTCTACTCTGTCATTATGCTTGTGTGGTCCCCTTCCAGCATGCCAGCTGATGGTAACAATGAAGTGTTAACCCTAAACAACAAAATCTTCTGTGAGGATTTTACATACTGGAAGATCAGTTTCTTCATGCCTGGAAAGGAGTTTGGTGACTCAGAGCAGGCCAGTAACCAGAGTTAACCATGCAATATATAGGGTAACTCCAGCAGGTTCCTCCAGGGCACTTGTTCACACCCTCTGCCAAAAGCCACAAAGCACCTGAGTGCTGCTCAACACATTTCAGGTACTTCATACAAAACAGCGGCCTCGCAGTCAGCATTTCTGAGCCACTTGGGTTTGGGGAATGTGCATCACCATGGGAGAAACCTCTGCTCCTTAAGTGCAGTTTGAAAATTGAATTAATGTCTTTTAAGCACTCCCTTCTTTTGTCCTAAGCTAAGAGCACCAAAGCAGTCATGCCCATGGAGTCCAAGAGCAAAGTGGCAGGGCATGACAAACCAGCTCTCTTCCAAGTGTCTGCAGCCTCCACATTTGCAATTTCATTTGGGCTTTCTGAAAATGCTCTTCAATGAACTGAATTACTTTCAGTTGTAAATCTAAGATGGAAAAATGCAATATTAGGCATATCTGCTCTCTATCCCTCAAGTAATATCCATATGCACATTCCTTCCCCTTGCCAATCTCTGTTTGCTCATGACTCTGCTGGATTTCAAGCAAAGGACCCTTGCATATGGTAACAGCACTCCAGTGGTCACAATTCAAGGCAGCTGTAGATTTCTAGATGAAATACAATATGGAAGTCCTTAAAACAAACAGAGCCTCTTGGGCTTGCAAGTACAGAAGTGCCTGAGACCCACTGAATACACACAACAGCTCATTCCTTGTGCTTCTGAAGCTCGCTGGAGGAAGCAGGGCTTGTCATTTAGTATAGTAATTATAATGATTCATTATTATGATTATTAATTGTAATCATATAATCACACTAATGATTAATAATTACAGTAATTACTATTCATATGAGAAGAGGACCTAGAGGCCCCAGTTAGAATATGGGCCTCACTGTGCCTCTTGCAGCATGGACAGGGCACTAATGGTGTAGAGATTTTGGATAAGGACCCAGAGCCTTCAGATCTGCGCCCTGTGCTTGCAATATGCAATATGCATAACCTTGTGGGGAGCCACGCAGGGTGTGGATGAAAATGTGCCACTCTGTCAGTAATGGGGGGCCAAAAGGCAGAGGACACTCTTGGGAATGACAGTGGGACAATGACAGGAGAAACACAAAGCAATGGTGACAACTTAGAGATGGGGCTGCAATGGTTGCAGAAATGGGGCCTGCTTCTGTGCATCTCCTGGTTCTCTCACCCCAGGCTTGAGGCACGGTGCCAATCACTGCCCAGAGCCAGGGGCTGCCAGCTCCTTGGGCTATTCTTGCCCTGTCAGGCCATGAAGATGTCCTTCTTGAGGTGTGTTTTTATTCGATGCTGCCTGAAAATCGCCCTGACTTCTCCAGTGCCCTTCTCCGTGTCATCTACACGGTTTAAACTTTTGACTCTGGGATTTATAAACATTACCCTCAAATGCTTGTGTAAATGCTCATATCTCATTATACCATAACTTCTACCAAGCAAGGGATGACAATCTGTCTTGTCTGCTTAGGAAGTGCCTGCATTAATTGCCCAGCCTGCAGTTTGCGGTCATCGAGCCTCCACAGAACACTTTGCTCACCCCTGGAGTTTGCTCTCTGCAGCAGTTTAACATATTGCATGCTAATGCAAGAGCCTAATACTGCATGCTCAGGGGCCTCTCGGAGCCAAGGTACTACCAAAGTTACTGGGCTTAATCACAAGTGTAAAGATAAGTATGCACAAGTCTTTGCAAGATTAAGCCCTTGGCCTATTTTTATTTATTTATTTATTTTATTCTGCCTGTGTGTAAATTGCTGCTTGCTTGCCACCTCCTTGTACATGTTTAGCTTTTGAAGAGGCAAAAGGTAGGGAGTCCTACACCCAGTGCTGCAATTTATCTGTTCTTCTCCAGTTTGCTCCCAAACTGAAATTTCTTTGTTCTTCTAGTCTAGTTCCAAATTGCTTGGTTTATAAATAAAAGCTATTGGGGTTTATTCAATTTAAAGACTGCAAGACAGATTCAGCTGCTGAGATGTAAGCCAGTCTAACTTAACTAACTTAAAAGGTTTCTGCACTAGATCAACTGATAGAAACAAGGAACAAAGCCTAACTTTCCAGGGTTGTAAAATGGGTGAAAATCCATTGCTTCAAAAACTGGGGAATATAAAAAATGGTGACATTTTATATGGTGCTCTCCCAAGTCCCCAAAGAGAAATGCAGGTGAGAATAGGCTTATCTTGTTATTATCAAACACTGCAAAGTTGATCTCATATTACATGGGCAGATCTGCTACAAACTTCATTAGGAAACTTAATGAAAGCACATTTGGTATGTGCTCCATGACACAATGCAAAGAGAAAAACAGGAGCGGCCCTGGAGGTACTTGGGTTCTTTCAGTAATGCAAGAAAAGATACTGGCTGGTGCACAGGTACAGACGTCTTTGTTTTTACAGGACAGTGTTGCTGCTTAACAAAGAATTGCACAGTGTGATGGGATTGTTCAGGGGATTATTATTAAAAAGCTTTGCATCTCTAGGTATTCTCAATAAAAACGTCCTCAGAAAGGAAAGCTAAGGCTGGAAAATGAAGTTCGGAAATGACAAAGTTAAAGTTTTTCTTATGACCCGGTTCCTGATTACGTGATCACATATGTATGTTGAACAGGGAGTGAGGCGGAGCTGGAGAGTCCAACCGGGTGAGTTATGGAGGAGCCTTGTCTGATTCACTACAAAGGTTAGATGGTATGCACTCTATGAGACATGTGGCCGCACAGCAAACAATGAGCATAAAAATAAAAATTGAACGGCTGCCTCATTTGCTAAGCACGTCCATCTTGTACATTGAGCAAGTCTGGGTTTCTGCAGGAAAAAAAAAATAACGTCTGATCGTATTAGCTATATATATACACTCCATGCGGATACATCAATATCGGATGCTTTATAAAGCTGGGATATGTCCTGGACTCCAGACAGATATAAGAATAAAAGACATCTTAGAGAATATTGCATTTTTGGCAACATGTGTTGGCTCAAAGGAATTGTAAAGGAAGTAAATTAAATACTACTAAGAATGTATATATTTATAGCACTTTTCATACAAGGATCCCAAAACACCTCTCAAAAAATTAAGCTTCACAACATTGCTGTGATCTAAGTAACAAGTATATATATATATATATATATATATATATATATATTTTTTTTTTTTCTAATCTGCAAAGTGAATCAGAAAAAGAAGAGGTAGGTTAACCAGACCATCAAGAGCAAGAATGTCTGAATTTTAGGCTCTCATTTTAACTCCCAGCCCAACTGTCTTCTGTGAAAACATCCAGGGAAGCTATTGATTTTCATGCTCTCTTGCCCTTCTCCAGCAATCCAGCACTATGCTCAGGCATATGGTTAACTTAAGGCCATTGATTCTTGGCCTAAGTTTCTGAAAAACATTTTGGAGTGCAGTAGATATGGTAATGCAGAGAGAAAAAGTAGGTTTATAAGAGCATCGGTCATTTTACCAACCGTGCCTAGAATTTCCTGGACGTTACAAATGTTCAGCAGAATTCCCGGTGTCAGACTGTATTAAAATACTGTCCTCAAAAAGGAACATTCCGAATTTCCATGATCCTTGCCAGTTTCCAATGATTTGACGTTTATTTGAGCTATTGTGCAAAGTTTTCTGTTGAGTCAGATCATTCAGGGCTAGCTGCTGGGACCACAGAGTGTCAGCAGGACATAATTCATCTGCAGCTAATGGCAGCACAGTTTATTGGATAGGTAATGCTTCTACTTGCAGAGAGATGCCACTGGGAAACTCTTTTTATTATTATTATTATTCATTTTTGTTGTCAGAAAAGGCATTAAGCATTCTGTTTCCCCTTTGGTCACCTGTTGGATTTCTTTAGGAGGAGAAATGACTCTGGTATCTTTGTAGGGTGAGAAGAGGGAGGGAGAAGAAATATATTGATTTACATTATGCCCATGGCATCCAGTTCTCTGTATCATCTTTGTTGCTTTGTGTCTTTGTTGGATGATTTGATTTTATCTTTCTGATTCCTACGAGTACACATACACCTGCTCAACCTCTGCATTTTCAGTCTACTCTTGGGGGAATTTCCTCAAGTGCTTGTACCAAGCTCGTTTATTTTATAAGTGAATAAATACCCACAAAGATTATGCCTCACTGTTGCAGCATGAGCTACAGTTGAACAAAACTTCCCTGGCTGCACAGTGAGCCCAGGTCTTTGAGCCTACATATGCTTTTTGTGAAAAAGCTTGCCTGTAAAGGTAAGCAAGATTTTTTTAATATATATATTTTTAAACTGTTCTCAAAAGTAAGTCTGCATGGAGCTCTAATTAGCTTTTACCTCCATAGATGGAACATCTTGGCTTGAAGATAGAATTTGGGTTGACTTAATTGCTTAGATCTTAAGCCATGCAAGGCAAAGACCCTGTGCGCTGCGTGCCTGTGTAGTACCTCGCAGTGCTGGAACCAGCCTGACGTTCCTCAGCAAGACCTCAATGCAAATAATGAATGCAGCTACATAAGAGGACATTGAGTGACTCATTCTAAACCACAAGATGTTTGGACTGCAAATAAAGAAAGATATGTGGGATATAATCTGCTGCTGAGTTTTAACACAATTCCTGTTAACTTTGAGCCACGCACGGACAGAACAATAGCAGGCTATAGATTTTGTTTCCGTCCTCAACATTTTACTGAGTGCTGTGAGACTAAAACGTTTTGAAGGTTATATCCAATGTCCTGCAGAACGAATGACAAATGTCAACTCTTACACTCCTGCAAGATCTGAGCAGGAATAAGACAACTCTATAGACTGAGGCAAGTTTATTATTACAAATACCTTATTAAATCTAAATGGTAATGGCATTCCAATTAGCTCATTGTTAGGAATCTTTCATGTTTGACTTTCATTTAGACTGATTACGGGAATAATGCAGACCCTGTATAAGTAATTGGCACAAAATAAAAGCATTTGAGCTGCAAAAACCCTCCTAGAGGCTGCGCTCTTTTAAAAAAATATATAAATAAAAGCTTCCTATCTTTCCCAGCTCATGAGCTCTCTCTGTTCACCATAATAATGAGACAACCCATTGAGTCTCCTGTGGGCCTGGTGGTATCGCAGTCCCCTTTTTACCTTCCCCTCTCTTCTCAGCAGCTGTAGGGGGGCTCCTTCCCTTTTCCTCTCCACCCTCCCATTCCCTCTCCCGTCGCCGCAAGCCTCGGCACTGTTCCATTGATCCTGCCCAGACGTGGGTTCTTTCACACCCAGATCACAGGCTGGCCTCATCGCCCACACCATCCTCCTCCTTCTTCTCCTCCTCCTCCTCTTCCTTCTCCCAGCAGCCGTGCCAGCCTCTCCAGCGATCAGAGAGCAGCAGGGAATGTGCCTTTCGGTGTACTGGCTGCCTGCTGCTTGCAGAGAGAGGTGTTTTGTTGTGCAGCAGGGCCTCCATCAGTCTGAGGGAGGCTGGTGGGTGATTCCTTGCAGTGGGTCCTGCTTACTTCCCTCAGAGACAAGGGTGTCGGGATGCTGCTATGCCAAGATTTTGCTTTACAAGACAACCCAGGCCCTGGAGGTTCCCCTTCTTTCCCCAGCAGGGACGAGACCCAGAGCAGGGCACCCACCCAGCCATGGAGAGCTCAGGGCACACAGTGCCTGCAGGACCCAGCTCTCGACGGGGCGCAGGCTGAGAAGGAAACATCATGTTGTGAAAGAAGCTGGTTTCGGGGAAAGGCATCCCAAACCACCGCCTGGAGCCCCAGCTCATTAGGCTAAGGGAAAGAGCAGCACGAGATATTTGGTGAGAAGGGAGAAGGCCGCAAGCATTCATCTCTGCCAGACTTCCCTTCCTCCGTCTCTGACTAATCTGGTGCCAGCTCCGTCCCGTTCTGGGCACAGAGGCTGCAGTAAAATGTGCACCGTAGGAACATTTTCCTGCTCTGGATGCCTGCCTTGGTCGCACCCTGCTCTGCACCGGGGCCAGACACAAGCCTACACACACCTCGTGGCCCGTCCCACACCGTGGTGGGGGCAGGAGACCCAGCAGGTGGGCTGGGGGTCTGGCCGCGCTCCAGCCCCTTCCCCACGATGGGATCGAGCCGGGAGCAAGGCTCTGGATCCCAGCTTGCTGGCAGGGCCGACACAGCATGTGTTAACCGTATGACGGCGCGCCAGGAAAGGTCTCTCTGGTGTGGGAAGGGGAAGGGCCAGCAGTTCCTATTTGGGAACTATTTGGCTTCTGCAGGGCTCTGGCTCTGTAGGGTGAGCTAGAAGCTGTGTGTAAGCAGCAGCAGGGTTTTGGGAAAAGCTGGGGAAGTAGATAGCAACAGCAGGCAACTGTTGAATAACACAGAGAGGCTGTGAAATCCTCATCCTTGGAGGATCTCAAGGCTCAGACAAACAAAGCCCTGAGCAGCCCAGGCTGAATTCAGTGCTGACCCTGCTTGGAGCGGGAGCTCAGAGTAGAGATCTCTGGAGGTCCCTTTCAAACCGAATGGTTCTGTGATTGTGTGACGGAACGTGGGCTGGGAACGCCTATTTTGCTGTTTCAATTTGGTGAAAGCATCTTCTATTTCTGACAGCATTGGGCACAGAATCTCTCCCATCACCAGAGGAGCAGTGTTCAGAGAAACCCATCTGTGCTGGGGGCCTTGTCCTTGGGGTGCCAGTGCTCCCCACACTCCCTGGACAGCCAGACTGCGACCCTGTAGATGAGCATGGTAATCCTTTGCAACAGATCTTCTTCAGTGCTTCTGCAGGGTGAGGGACTACCAGCCTGCAGGCAGTGTGTCTTCCTTCCTTCATCTTCCCTCTTGAGAACCGGTGATGCTCCTGATGACATCAGGGGAAAGATTTCCATGGATTTCCATAGGTGGGTCAGGACTTCCAAGTTTTTCTGGGCAGTGATGCTTAGTGGACCATCTCTACAAATATCGGTAGTGTTTTATTCAGTAACATTTGATGTATCATAACCTGGCATCACAGTCTTGTTAGGAATTAGGTGCCTGGGTTTTGTGTGTGTGTGTGCAAATAATGAAATAACTGGCTCAAAAAGCTGCAACAGGTGAAATGACAAGTTATGGGCACATGCCTAACTAAGGCACATAGTGAAGCATGTGCTTAATTACTTTTCTGGACTGAATATGAGTACTTTCCCAAACTGAAATGGAAAATTGCTCCGGAGTTGAAATATATAAACAGACCTGCACAAGAGAAGTCTGTATTGTGTGAATGAGAAATATTCCCATGGTTGGCTAAGTTTTAAATTAACTCTGATTTTTTATGGGACTCTTTGAACCAGAAACCACTACAGAACTTTTAATACTAAGCTGGCAGTAATTTAGGCATGGCCGTATTGTCAGGCGTATTTATCCTGCCTTTGTATTTGTAACTGGTTTGTATTTACTTGTCACATTAAAATAACCAAGAATTCACTTTTGTATGTTTGAGCCATTCTGATGAGGTATGTGCAGATAAGAGCCTTGCTATCTGTCTGCAGTAATAAAGATGAAAAATCTGCTGACATGCCAAACAAGCTGTAAACTAGGGCATTTAGCAATGTTCATTTTAATGCTTAAAACCTCTATATTGTCATTGTAAATTAGGAACCTCAGGTGAAATCTTGGATGTGTTGAAGTCATCTGCAACAGTGGATCCAAGGTAACTAGCTTAATAGCTACAAAAGTCTTATGAATAACCCTATTTCCACTTCTGCCTGTAAGGTTAACCAGAAAGGAAATTATGCAGAGTAAATTTTCTCTGTTTAAAACCCATAAGCCTTACAAATTATATTTACATTTAATTAAAAAGTAGACACATTAGCTATTTTTTCTGCACTTTTTTTTTTTTTTTTTCCAGATTCTGCACTTGTTCAGAATTTCTCTATGAGATGTTTAATGATAATCTTTTTATAAATGTTAAGATGTTTAGATAGGGTTGCCTTTAACCCAGAGTCTTGAATTGTAAGTTTAATAAGTTTTCAAACATATTATTAAAAAGTGTGGACAAGAAAAAAAAAAAAAAAAAAGGAGCAAGAACAAAGAATCAAGGTGCATTGCTAGTATTCAGGAGTGATATGTTCAGGGAGAGATGAATTCCCTCTGTAGCCCTTGAAATGTAGCTTTCTTGTCTGCTTCAGAATTAAATCATCTCCTTATCTCAGCTGTATATCCATACTGTAGTCTTTATCTCAGCATATAGGCTCTGTCAACATCCTAAAAGTTATAGCCAGAAGGATTAGTGATTTTGGTATCTGGATTTTGATGTGTCTGTTCAGAGAGCGCCTAATTTGGGTTATGATTTTTTTGTTTATTCTGTGCTTTTTGTTAAGAAGTGTATTTAATTGTGAGAAAAATAGCTGGAGACTGCAGAACATTAAATTTCCAAAGCCAACATGAATCCTAAGCACCGGTCGGCTACCAAGAAAACTCTGTCCTCTGCTTATACCAGTATTGACCCACAGCCTCTGAGGAAGCTGGATACATGAAACAAGTATGGAGATGAGGGACAGAACCTTGTTCAACGGTGAAAGCAGACCACAAGGACACTGCTGTCCCTAAGATCTGCATTGCTAAATTATCACCATCTGAACCTAATTAAGCACTTGGGGGATCGAGGTAATAAAGCATTGAAGCCATAAATGTATTGCTCATAGCAAGCAAGTTCAAATGAGAAGGATGAGATAATCAGGCCAGGGGGAGGTGAAAGAGGGAATTCTGATGATTATAGTTATTTGGAAATCCATGGAGGGAGGATCCCTATGGCTGAGAAACATTTCCACACCTAGAATTTGTGGAGGATGAGGTTTTGGTGGTGACTAGCACTTTGATGTCTTTTCCTTTCCCCGCCTTTATCTAAGCTTCTCTTTAGCCTCAACCAGCAGCTTGCTCCCAGGTGAGGTTAATTCCTAGATGCTGTGGGGAGCTATCAGCCAACTTATTAAAACCCTGTTTAATTAGTAATGATATTGCATTTTCACAAAGGAGGCATGTACACAAAGGGCTGAATTTACGAATTACAGTAACAGAGGATAATCTACAGAGAGACAACAACAAGAGATATTAATGCAGTGCCCAGACTTGCCCATGGATTGTGCTTAAAGCCGTCCAAGTGATGAGTGTGTATGTGGGATATTTGACTAAAGGCTCACATAGCACAAAACAAAATAAAGCAAATAGAAAAAGGGAGAGAGAAGAGAAGAGGACGGAAAAAGGAAGAGTTTCCCGAGGCACTGTGTCACTATGTCAGTTCAGAAATCAATAATCTTCCACTGGAGAGGCACTGGCTCTGGGCAAAAATGAGCCAGGAGGCTTCCCCGTGCATGGTGTGCTGCAATAGCAACTCTGATGGTGCTTTGGAAAACCCTAATTAGCTGAGCACTAAGAAAAGTGTTTTCTCTTGCTCCAGTGGACCTCTTTGTCTTTATATTTGGTGTAGAGAACACAAGCAGTACCAATCTTTCCTTGCAGGAATCACAGCAAGGTCAGAAATTTGGGGAGAAGATTTTACCTTAGCAGGGTAAGTTAGGGAGGCTCTAATTGCTTGTAAACTAGGCACAGCTACTGCTTAACCAGGAAAAACAACATATTTTATGAGAAGTATCTTAACAAAATAGGTCTTCAACAATAAAATATCCCTATGAGTATTTCTCAGGTTTCTGCCATTTTCTCAGTAAATGTCCTACCAAAATTTACACTTTTTCTGCTCTTCTTTAGACTGTGAAGGTCCGTCTGTGTTTTCCACTGCAAGTTATGAAACAAGCACTTTCCTTCTCCTGGAGATGGTGATTTTGTCTAAGCTCTCCTAAAGGGAGTGAGCCACAAGGCTATCTGTAGGCATGCAGCTCTACCAGCTCACGAGGAATTCAGCAGGGGAAGACGAGGCACATGCTCGATGGTGTGTCAGTCCCAGCGTGATGGAGAGCTTCCCGTGGGATCACACCAGACCTAATGTTAGTGGTGAGTAAGTGCAACTGGATGAATCACAGCTTGTAAGGAAGATGTAGATCCTCAAAAGTACCTGACTCCATCGGTCCTAGGTCCTTGAAGCAGTATAGGCATGTAACGGCCATCGATTGCAGGGGGTCTGCAATAATTGCAGGGGGTCACTGTAACACGCCCCCCTGTGGATCTGAGAGCTGAGCAGAGGCCTTGGACTCCAACCTCTACAACAACAACAACAAAAATAATAAAATGGGTGACTTTAGGATAGCCCAGAAGAGAGGAACGAGTGTCAGTATGGGATCACCACGTGCAAATAACCCTGCTGAGCACCAGGCTTGCCAAGGTATATGGCTCACTGAAGTCAGTGAAAGGATCCTTCACGATTCCAGTAGATCAGCCCCAGAGCTTTACTTTCCAGCTGAGCAGGCTGGAGCTCTGCCTGCCTCCTGCCTCCTCCCCAGGGCGAGCAGCCCAGAGACAGCAAGGCAAGTTCGGCTTTTGATTTAAACAAGGTTTGGCCAGGGCCCAGGCTGGCCCGGTGCGAGCCTCTGATGGGATCAATAGTCATAAGTGACTTAGCCTGTGTCAGAGTGCAAATGACATCTCCGGCTGCCACGTGCAAATCCTGCAACAGTAAAGACGTCATTAGATACTCCACATCTGAGGCAGACCACTCCTGCCAAGCCCCGGCCCCACAGAACTTGGCATGACTTATAAAGATTAATCTATTAGTATATATTATAGTTACCATTTAATATTATTCTCCAAATTGTCAGCAGGGGAGTTGAGACTGTGGGTAACCTGCAGGCCAATGAAATTTCAGGAGGAGCAAACTTCTGAACTTCTGGAGCTGTTTCTCTTCCCTTGCTTTCCACGGAGTATTTCTGGCTGGCTGAGCGATGCGTGGAGCTAGGGTGACAGCCTGTGGCAAAACAGAAGAATTTCAATATCTGAAGCTGTTTGATTTCCACTCTCTTTTGATCTTTTCTCTGTTTCCTGCTTGTCAGGCCAGACAAAGGTGGTGAAGTTTGGGTTGCTACCATCAATTCGGGTTTGGAGGATGGCAAGTTGCCATCCTTTATTCCAATTGTTTCTGTCCACTCCTCTTTATCACAGGTCTTTTCAGATGCTGCAGTAAATAACAGCCCGTTTGACAAAAGGGTGCAGTTCCTGGCTGCATGACATGAAGGACATAATCTTGTGCACATCTTTACAAGTGTCTGTCTGGTGGGTTTGCTGCTTGGCTCCAAAGGAGAAGGGCAAGGAAGCAGCCCAAACTTCGGTTCTGCATTTTTCCATATTTCTGTCCTATTCCTCCTTCCATGACATGGGCACTATTACAACCACCTCATGCTGGGGTCTCCTTTGACAGAGCAAAAATCCTCTAACTCAGGGGCAAGGCAGCAGCCTCTGCATTCCCAATAACACATTAAGCATTTTTTCACTCCCAGAAATGTTTATTTTGGGTCAGGGTTTTCTTCTGCTGCTGTTTTTTCCTCTTGAGCAAGAGAGTTTTTTTTAAAAAAATCGATATTCTTTCTATGCTCTGCCTGAATTAATCAAATAAATTTTCTTTAAAGTGACACTAAATGAGTTACAGATGGTTTTGGCCTTTTACAGGTTGCAGAAATCACCCATTACAGTTCTTTTAATTTATCAGTGAGGGAAAATAAAATGGCCTCTTGCTCCCTTTGCAATAATAATCAGAAACAGTCTATTTGGAGTTTAATTTACCCCAAATACGTATTGATAGTTGCAATGAGGAATATGTGACCTCTTTGGGAGTCACCAGCGGATGGAAGGTGGATAGCTTTTATAAAACCACCTTTAATAAAAAAGAGTGTTATATTGAGTATGTTTGGTGGTGTATTTAAGCATATGGTTTCCATATCAGGAGCTAAGATGGCAAACACATGCTTTACCTTCTGACTAACCTTTCTTACGCTCGTCATTTCTTGCAAAAAGAAAGTTGCGAGGGATTTTTATTTTTTTATTTATTATTTATTTTACAACGCTGACAATATGGAAGAGCTGAAGAAACTTCTCAAGGAATGCAAAGCTCGTGACATGTCTGCTTTTTTTTTCTTTTTTTTTTTTTTTTTTTTTTTCCCGCTTGCACAGAGAGGAGGAGATGAAATTTGTCTGTGGGCTTCGCCCGACTCCTCCACACTCCCGGTGGGACCCAAGGGAAGGGGACGAGGCACAGCGGAGATGGGATCCCGGGGGATCCCGGCGCAGATCCCCATGACTGGATCCACTCCTGCGGCTCCCAGCGCTGTGACCCCCGCCCGTGGGGCAGGGGCAGGGGCTGCCTGGCTCCACCAGTGATAAATCTAGCGGTCCCCTCGCTTTTTCGTCACTTGCCTAATCCTGTGCCCTTCTTTTCATGTGCGGTAATTGCTACCAGCTGCTCCCGCAGCCCGAGCCGTGCGGAGTTTGCAAACGCAGAACAATGGCAACAGCTGTTTCATTTCGCCTAGGGCCAGCGCTTCCTGTTCAGTCTACATCTGCCCTGCTGTGTCCAATTTATGTTCCGGGTGTTTTCCCCCTGACCCCGCTCCGGGCCGAGGAGGGGCGTGGGGGGCCCGCTGCCCCGGCCCCGGCACAGCCCTGCCAGCTGCCCTGCACGCCCGGCTGGGGAGATGGCCTGCCTCCGCTAACCCAAGTCATAGCGAGTGGCACGGGACAGAAAGAGGCATAATAAATATATAAATAAAGGAAAAAAATCATGGGAAGGTGAGCGAGTGCATCCCTTGCAGAAAGGAGAGCTGCTCCATGGTGGGATCCCACAAGGGCCTGGAGCCAGGAGCCATCCTGGATAGGCTGTGAGCTCATTTCGGGCTCTGGAGTTGACCAGGATGAGAGCCAGAGTATGCAGGATCCTTGTGCTTCACCTTTTGGCACGAATTCTTCCTCTCCCTCCCCAGTTTTATTTCTTTATTTATTTTCCCTGAGAAAGCTGCTGCATTCTTTCCCGAGTTAATTGTATCTCGCTGGGTTGGATAAGGCGTATCTCATTAGAGGGGGAGAGATTTACCGTGAACTTTAAGCTGCCTTCTCCATGCTACAGAAAAGAGATCCCTAATCAGCACAGTATATATTTTTCTATAATTGCTCTCTGGCATTCCCCCTCTTTCCTTGCTAATTAAAGTGAAAGAAAACTGTGGTGAAATGTTCCAGTGTGTTTTTATAGGAGAAGAAATGCTAAAACCCCATTTTGTTTATAAATACAGAGTATTTAATGGTGCAGAGAATCAGCTGTTTTCACAGGCACGCTGCTGAAATTTATCACTATTTTTCTTTCTAGAGCACGGCTGCACTCGGGGACCAGCTTCGTGGGGGAGCAGAGGAAAGGTTGCTCCCTCCTGCACTGCACAGCAGCCCCAACCCGAGGTATTTCAGATTGAAATACTCGGCACCACGTAGTGAAATATTACTATTTTTTCTTTCAGGACTACCCTCTACTGAGAACTAAATAAATAAAAAGTGAGCAAAGTGCAAACAGTAGTGGGGGTCTGCAGCTACTGTTATTATTCTGTGTTTTCTGGAGCTCGTACGATGATTCCTCCTTGTTGGAAGGGTTCATCTCCCCCTCCCTTCACGTTTGTGTTTTGGAGCCTGAATATGTGATGCACACATATGGCAGTGGCCCTGGCCACGCTTCTCCCCATCACCTGCAGCCTGTGTCCCCTACACGAGCTCCTGCAGATGGAGCCCAGAGTAGGGGAGAAAAGAAGAAACCTGCAACGTTGCAGGGTCAAGATTTCATCCCAGGTCTCCTGGGACGAGTACTGGATTTTTTTATAAAGCTGGGAGTTGGGGGGTGTAAAGGAGCAACAGTATTATCCTCTGTTTGGTACTTAGGAAACTCTGAGTTTTTGGAAACTGCGCTAATTGTCAGAGGCAAGAAAAATACTGAAAATACTTGCAGATGTGAATGAGTCTAAAAACAGAACAAAAATAAAGTCTTGGATATACGATTTATTTTTAACTTTTAAGATTATTTAAGGTAGACTCTGGCTTTTAAGTAGCCAGTTCAAGGTTTCTAGAGCTAACACCACGGCAGCTGTTACAGCAGTGGGATTTACCATTCTCCCCTACACTCTGTAGCAACATTTTACAAAGGTATAAAGGCATCTGAAGGACGTTAAGAGCAATCACTCCATTAGAAGGGGCTGAATGTATTCACAGAGTGCCACACACCTCCAGAAAGGCAGCGTGTGCTTGTTCCTAGCAGTTAAGGATAGCTTGCTGAGAGGTTGCCAGCATTTTCTTCTTATGGGAGATGGCATTATATACCCTTAGTGAGTGCCTGTGTGTATCCATATGTATTGTGAATGTGTATGTAAAGCTGTTCTTCCTATTTATCTGAGGAAGGCTAGGTGGCACTAACCAGTTCCTGCTGCATCAGCTCTCTTTTTCCATCTTCTCTTTATGTGAATTTATTTGGGACAAGGGCATGCCCTCTGCTACTGGGGACAAGAAACCTCCCAAGTCCTAACAGAGCCACATGGAGAGGGAACAGGACAAGGAAGGCACAGATCTGTCTCACGGCTGCTGGGCCTCTGGCCTTGGTATTTTGGGCATCAAGAGGGTGACACTGGGTGATATTGGTCGCCATTCACCCATTTCCCAACCCCACCAGTAATTCCCAGCTCCAGGTGGTGATGATACTGGTCTCGTGCTCCCTGTAACCCCCAGCCATTGCAGTAGAAGACTGGGCAGATGTGTTAATTAAAGAACATCATGATGAACAAAGGTGTCCCACACAATGATACGCAGTCACAGACACTCTGCAGGTCCTCTGAGACTGGGAATTATTCCTACAGTTTTGGAAACTCTGCCCATACAATGTGCATGTCCCTCTCACCGGGGAAACACACCCTGTTCTTGCAGTGTGAGCATGTTGTGTTTTTTACTTAATAATACCTCTCTGCAAGCTTTCATGATTTGTTCTCAGGGTGGTGCTAAAAAGTTCCAGGTCCTGGCCTTTGCCACAAGGCTGCCACCCTTCTTTCCCTTCCAAGACGGCTGGTGAATCTGAAATAGCAGCTGCTGTATTTATTTTCCTATGAGCAGGTTATTTTTAGGGGAGACGTGGCCATAGCATCGGTACCTGTTCGCTGGATGGAATCTCCTGCATCACGATGATAATACTTGAAATTTTTCAAGTCAAGTGGGATTTACTTTAAAACACTGGCAACACAAAAAAAATATAGATGAAAATGTGATGGTTTCGTTAAGCAAAATGCATTTTAATGCACATTTCATGAGGCACTGATCTGAGAGGTACCTGCAGGGTGTAACCCACCGTTTCATGGCACTGTACTCACGGGACACACAGAGCTGGCTGCCTGCGGCACGAACAGCTCCCTCCCACCCCGAGGGTGATGGCACCCAGCCGGGGAGCACCCCTGTCCCACACCACGCCACCCGGGCCCATCACACTGCGCCTCTGCTGACTCCAGATCCCAGCGCTGCGCGCGGTGCAAGGCGCAGGAGGGGATTCAAAGGCGCTGGTCACACAATGGAGGCAGAGTAACTAGCTGCTGACAGATTTATGGGTTTTAGCCCAATTAAAGTGCTGTTTATTGCTTTTAGAAGGGGCCTGTTTGTTTCTAATTTTAGAAGTAGGTTTGGGAAGCGAGTAGCTCGGCAGTGAGTTGTGAGTGTGGGACCTGAGATTTTCCACTTGGGCTGATGTTATTATCGATTACTAAGCATCACTAATAAGTATTTAGCCCAGTATTTAGCTCATTCCACCATGGCAGGGCAGAAATGCAGAGCACCACCTGAGTAGCAGCAACACTTTTGCTGTGAATGGTCTGGGCTTTGCTTCTTTCACTCTGAATGGCATCCTGCCAGCGCTCCCCTCACTGCCAGGGCTCGGCAGCAGCATCCCCCTGTGCCGGGACATGGATGCGTCAGGGAAGCCCTGGAGATGTTTGCAGAGGGGATACACCAGGCCGGGAGCAGCATCTGTGGATTTACTGCTCGCAGTGGGTGTAGCACCTGCATCTGCTGATTTTGGTGTGTGCTTGAACCTGTTGCTCCTTAAAGAGCTCTCCTTGTTCCCCCCGCACAGCATCTCTTCTGATCTCTCAAGTTTGGGGATTTCATGCATTCATGTTGAAGAGAATAATAAGCGGTGTGAATGAACATTCACATCTCTGGCCAGATGTGATGGGAACCTTGGGCGAATTGCCAGAAAGAAGTGGAGAAATACCAAATTCTGCTTTTGAAAATAGAGCTGGAATTCAGAATCCCTATGGCCTGTCCCTAAATTTGTGCACTTTTTCTGTGCAGCAACGGGGAAGTCACTTTGATGTCAGCTCCCAACCATCCAGAAAAGCTGGATTATAAAGCTGTTGTAAAACTCGGGTACTTGTTTGTGCAGTGCTCTGGGAGCCTGCAGTGAAAGGCAGCGGAGAGCTGCGCGGCTCCCTGTGGTTTGTAAAACATGCACCAAGCACCATTTACCAAAGGCAATGACAGTGGATTTTAAACAGGGCTCGACCCAAACACAGGATCCTCATGTTTCCAGGTCCCGGAGAGATTTAAGTTCTGAACTTGCATCCAAGCCCGGCGTCTCTGCAGAAGGCAGAAGGAAAACCACACACCAGCACGCCAGCCTTGGGAGCAGGAGGACTTGGGGGCTCGGCGCCATCCCCTGCCTGCTCGGGTTTGATCTCCTGCTGCAACTGGGGCATCCCATAAAAACTCTTCTTGAATGGAGGCAACTGCCAGAGCCCAGTAAGCCTTACCTTTCCTTCCTCCACCCTGAGTCATCTGCAATAATCCTCCAGCTTCTGGCTGAAGGCACAAAAAATAAAATACAATAAAAAAGATAAAAGGGAGCATGAATCAACTTCTGTGGTAGCTGAGGCTTCAAATATGCCCGAAGATCACTTAGATTGCATACTGCTTGGGCCGTATGCCATCCTTTTATTGCTTATCCATGTACAGGAGAGTTTGCTGACATTCTGTTAAAATATATATATTTCTTTTGGCCAAATTCAGAAATCTTTTAGAAGAAAGCAAAAAGATTTGAGCTAAAACTGATTTCCCCCCCAAACTGTTTTTTTTTGTTTTTGTTTTTGTTTTTGTTTTGTTTTTGTTTTTGTTTTTGTTTTTCAAAAAGACATAGAAGAAAGCAGGTATTTTTTGAGTTCAATAAAAACAATATACTTCTGCTGAAAAACACTTTCAAGGCTGTTTGTTTTGTTTTGTTTTGTTTTTTTCCTGTAGCTAATTTTTTGGCTATGTCTAACATACGGAAGCTCCTTAGTAATGTATCTGCTGTAAATGGGATTATTTCTGAAAAACAGAAGAATGTTAGGATGCCAAGAGGGGAAAACATAATCTCACCTTTTTCTTTTATCCTAGCAAATAGCTTCAGCAAGCTAACAGTCAAGGAGGTTAAAATATTAATGGATCCTGCACAGACCACACCAGATGGAAAAGATCTGAGCTGGGCAAAAAGCTCCTTGTTGAAAGTTTTTGTGCTGTTAAGCAAAACCTTTTCGGAAGGGTAGAGCACCAGGCACAGGAGCATCTTGCCATTTGGACACATTTTTGCCATACTTCAAAGGGAAAGTTGTGAATTATTACTTGCGGCGTCAGTGATGCTTGTTCCTTCTAGCGCTCTGAAAACCTTCCTTCTCTGATGAGGTTTGGTCCTGCGGGCCACTCTTAGGAAAAAGTCTCAAATTGTGCTGTTCTGCTGAGCTTGGAGGGGGGCAGTGCTGCAGCAAGGGGAGGACTGGGAATGTGTGGGAAGGGAAACGCCCCAGTGGTTTTGGTTTGGCAGCTGTATCCCACTGCTGCCCCATGCTTCCCAAGGAACTTGGAAAGGCCTAACAGCATGGAGCTGCAGAGCATCAGCTGGGCTTTTGGTAGAGACAAAGGCAGCAGGGGCTTTGCCCTGGCTGCCACAGTGGGCAGGAGGCAGGAGAGGCACCTACAGGGGTTTCACAGGTTTGTAGGTGCTGACTGTCAGACTTAGGAATCCTTCAGCATCATCAAGCCAACTGCACTACTTGAGGGAATGATTGTTCTCATATAACTGGATGCATATTAACACTCAAATTTCTTCCTAAGTAACCATCTATACTATACATGTATGATGGAAATAAATATGTGGAAGGAGCTTTCAAGCCAGCATGTGGGCTTTCTACTGACATACTCTGCAGCCCTGGGTGGATTTCCGACTTCCAAGTACCTCTTGCTCCCTCTCTGATGAGTTGCTGTTTGTATGGCCCTGCAAAAAGACTGGGGAGAAAGACACTGGGAGACAGCAGTGACATTTGGTAGGTAAAGGGAGAATATTTTCAGATCATTGGATGCCAACAGCCCACTGGCAATAGGGCATTTGGGAGAATCCACTCTTCTGGGCATGTCACAAATATGTTAAAAAAGGAAGAAAAAAAAAAAAAAAGTGTGATGCTCACAATCTAATGACAGGGTGTGTTGTGTTTCCCAGACACATCCCTGACATGGGCTAAGATTTCAAAACTGATTCCCGCTGTAATGCCCAGGGGGCAGAAGTGAACCCGGAGGATGCTAACACACCAAACTGTTGGGGTAAAGGTGTTTTATGTAAAACCTGGGCTCCTTTGGATGCTTATAAATGGTGAGACTGGCAACATGAGTTCCAGCTCACAGAAGTCATCTGGATTCATGGCTGATAGACTGAGCTTTGCTGGACCTACTCTCAGTATGGCACAAATCCTACTAATAGGTATTTGTGGGTATGATTGTGGGTACAGAGCTGTCCCTGTAAAAAGAAAAATCTGGATTAAAATCTAGTTCTCTTTCCTCAAACACTTGGGAATGTTGCTCGTAAGTGGTGCAGGGCTCCGAGGGCTCACAGCAGCGCCACGCCGAGCTGGAGCCGCGGTCAGCCTTCCGAGCGGTGTGGAAACCGAAGGCTTTTGTGCATGTGGAAAAAGCCTGTTGTTTGTGGGCAAGGCCAAGGCCTGGCAAAACGGGAGGTATGCTGTCTGTAGCCAGGCTCGGCAGAGATTAATGAAATCTGATTAAAAAGGCTCACAAAAACAAAGTGATTCCATCCCTTTCCTTTGTGCCCAGCTGCTCTCCACCTTCCCCAGCACGTTTAATTGCCCCTTTCCTAGGCAAGAAAGAAGCACGGCTCTGTGCATCACGGCCTGGTGGATGTTCCCGGCACTGCCACATGAAACGGAAGCTCTATTTTTGGGGGCTTTTTTCTTTCTTTCTTCCCTTTTTTTTTTTTTTTTTCTATCTGTTTGAATATTAAATGCCAGGAAGATTGGTAAAGATTTCAGAAAAACAAATCGACATTTGGCCTAGTAAAATATTGCACACAGTTTTTCCTTTCTGCTTTGACTTGGCAGAAGGTTGTGTGAAAGCTCAGAGGAGAAATATTCAATTTTTTCCTTGAGGGAGACAGGAAACTATTAACAAACAGTGCCGGAGCACAATATCCTGATATGCCCTTTAAAATTAGCTCATAAAAGCACAAAAATGCGAGATGTGTACATTAAGATTAAATTCAGAAATCACGAATGTTCTGGTAGGAACTGCTCTGTTTTAAATGAGGTATCTTGTCAGCTCTCACAATTTCTTCATGATGCACACAATGTTTTTCTTAACACTCCAGCTGCTGAAAGCATGTGTAAGAACGTCTCAGATTTTTGTAATTAAAGCAAAATCTTTTTTTGAGTAAAATATCCTTAAAATATGACAGAAATGGTCATAGCTCCCCAGCAAGTTCCCAGATTCCAGAAAAGTGAGAAGAGCAGCTCCTGATGCCTTATGGGGCCACCAGATTGACCTGCCCAAGCTCCCAGTGCCCCCACTCAATTTTGGGACCCGCTGCAGCTCCCCACCTGGTGTGTGATGGCTGCTGTGCTTGTCAGGGTGCTGTGGGCAGCTCCCAAAACAGGAGGGCTGGGTCTCGCTACGAGCAGTCCCTGCCTGTTTTAAAGCCAGGCTCGTGCAGGAGCTGCAAGCTGCATTTTATCAGTCCAGTAGCAGGGAGGGTCAAAACCTCCCGTGCTGCAACTCCGTCACGACGGCTCTCGGCACAATCCTGCGGCAAAGTGGGGGAAAGATAATAAAATTCAATTTACTATCGAAATAAAAGACAGAAGGCGCAGCGGTTTGGTTCGCTGAAACCAGCCGCTTCTCAGCTTACTGGAAGTCATTGTTGTGCTGCCAGTTTGCCATGGAGCAGATGGACCAGATGCCATTTGGGGGCTTTGGCTGGGGGAGCTGGCAGCTCCTTCCCTACAGGCTCCAGAGACGACATTAACCGGTGCAGCAGCCTGGGAGATGGTGGAGTGCTTGAAGACAAAAATGTCGATAATTTTAATCTGTAGGACTGGAAAGGGTGGACAGATTTGGGGAGGTTCAGGGCTCTTTGACTTGGGTCTGTGGGAGGCAGGTTTAGAGGAGTCAGAAAGGAACAGGGGTAGAAATGATGGAAACAATGAGTTAAAAGCCCTGTGGCTGTAGAGGAACTGAGCTTCTCTGCCCAGAAAAAGCACAGGGAATTACTGTGTGATGGGTAGGATGAGGAAGGTCCCTCTCCTCTGCCCCGCTAGGAACGAGCAAGGAGAAGGGACCTGCTGTGAGGTGAGATCTGACTCAATCAGAGCCCAAGAAGAAGCCAGGACTGAGGAGGAAACATCCTGAATGGGGTCCTAAGACAACCTCCGGGGCCCACTCCAGGGCTGGGGCTGTCAGAGCGAGTCCTGGCGCCCACCAGGCTCCGTGCGGAATCATCCGCCGTGCCGCGCTGCTCCGACATTAAAAATAGGGCAGAGGCAGGGGTGTCGGGAGAAAAACATCTCTAAGTGCTGTCTGCAGCGAGTGCGTGCACAAACCGCTACTGGGAGGCAGCGGCTGTCGGCCTGGCAGAGGCTGGGCCGGATTTTCAGCTGGTGTAAATCAGGAGGGCTCCGTTATTAGCGCTGCACTGGCTCACAGCAGCTGAGGCTCTAGCCGAGTCACTGAAGTGGTAAATAGTGCTGACAGCAAGTTGTGGCTTCGACAACCTTAAATGAACTCCATTAAGTGCTCGCTTCTGAAGAGAATGTTGTTGAAACCTGGAAATGAGGCTTTCAAAGGTTTAACATATTTGTCTGTTGTAGAGGGTTTGTTTTGAAACCAGATGCAGCGAGAGAGGCAGCGCTGCTGCACATGGCAGGAGGGGCGGCGTGCGAAGGACAGATCCTGCTCCCCATCCTGCTGGAAAGGGAAGGAAGCGACCTCTGCAGAGCCAATGTCATCACATCAGTGCCGGCAAGAGCTGAGGTAGGGCAGGCGGGCACAGTTCCTCCCAGCGAATTGAAGACGATGACAAGCTAAAAACCTATCTGAATAATTGAAAAATGTTGGTGCGGCTGCATTCTTGGAAATAAAACTGGCACACGGTCTGCAGAAATCACAAAGTGGTGGGAACAATTGATCATGACAGGGTTGGGTGAAGAAACAAAACCGTTCCCTTGAGGGTTTGAGCAACTCGCAGGCAGCTTTAGGAAGCCAGTGGGCAGGGGCAGAAGCAGGCAGCACAAATTGGAGCAGCACCACTGTGACTGTGTTGGCCCCCTGGGCCAGGCTGGAGACGTGGGGCTGGCCACTCCGACGGGCTCCAGGACATGGTGCAGGACAGCAAGAGCTTATCCAGGGGACAAACGTACTACCAGATCACAGCTGGTAATGAATGCAAGCCTCAGGTTAGATTTGGCAAGAGGGCTCTCTCGTGCATTGATTTTTCAGGTTCTTGGTCAGACACCCTGTTGGCTGTGGCTGTGGACACCTGTGGCTGTGACAAAGCAGACTCAGGTTGGATGCAGTGACTGGATCTTTAACCTTGACCACCTGCACTGTGAAGGTACTGGCAATTTTTTGTGTTAACATCCCTCAGGATGAGAGATTATGGCATTGAGTTGGCCCAGGAGGGCTCAGAGGCCCCAACAGTTCTCTCCTGCATGTACCCAGGGATGATGGAGAACGAGAAGCCGTGCATCACCGGGGCCCCTGCCCTCTTGTCAGGTCGGGGCTCTCCTGTCTATAAGACCAGGCTCCTCCTGGCACACGTCTGGGATGATCGCTTCCTCATAGAGAGCATGGGACCAGAACTCAGCTGTGATGTCCTCCCTCCTTCAACGACAGCATCCTTGGCACCATGCTGAAACGTTTCTGGCAGAGCGGCAGGAGCCCTTCCTGAGTGCAGAAGATAATTCGGTGCTCTTTGTGAGCTGGGGGTCTGGAGGGACAGCAGGGACATAAGGACACAGCTTTCCTGCCCCCAATTAGGATGCTCACATGCATCCTAACGTGGAGCTGGGGTTTCCAGCCCTGCTTCCAGCCCAGGAAGCAGTCTGGACATCCACCTCTGGGGAGGCAGATGGAGCTGCAGAGGTGCTGGCCAGACAGCAAGAGCCCAGCAATGCCATTCTGCCTGGTGCAGGGAAGGAAACACATCTTTATTGTGGGCCAATAACTGCAGCCTCAGGATTTCCACTGGAGGAAGCCTCCTTGTAGGCAAGCCTAGCAAGAGGCTGCAGGTGACCACATGGGCTGGAAGGAGACAAAGAGCAAAGGCAAAAGTGGATGGGCTCGTGGAAGGCTACAGGAGGAGGATGTTTCAAACCACCTGCTGGCCTCAGAGTGCTCTGGGAGGTGCAAAGCAAGGAGGAAATAATTTTAATTCAAAGCATGTGCTAAAACACAGCTGAGATCAACTAGTTTTCAGGTGGATCTACCTGGGAAAAGAAAAGAAGCTGGGAAGCCTAACTGATCCACTGTACTAGGATTGTTCCTTGCATAGACCTTCATCTTCTTAAAAATAAACAATGGCAGAAAGAAATGTATGAGAAAACATTTTTTGCAAGTCAGATAACAGAAAATTTATTGGCTTCTGATGCTCTGCTTGAGTCTAATGCTGGTTCATTCAGTGCCACAGCCTTTGAGAAAGGAACTGACAAAGAAGCTGGCTGCCTAGAATCGCAATAGCGTAGATGGACATGTTCCACCATCACATTAAGGCTCCTCACTAGCCCACATTCAATTCCTTGGCCAGATCCAGCAGAGGACAGAGGCATCTGCGAGAAGAATTTCAATAGAATTCCAGAGAATTACAATGGAATTACACAACAACTCAGAAAATAAAATTTGTTAGTTATTATGGTTTGTATTTCTGTGGGTTCCAAATAAACAATCTCAGTGTAAGTATTCCAAAAGCCATTGGAGTCTGTTCTCAAAATTAAATAAATAAATAAATAAAAAATAAATAAAGGAGGCAGATATAAAGCTCTACTCAGTGCACTGTTTATGCAACAAGCATTCAAAAATGGGTGCCATCCAGACACGCCAGTACCACATTGTTCCTACCTTAGAGAGGTTAGGCGCTGAAGACCTAAGCTAGAGAAAACTCAAGCTATAGGTGAGAGAGAAGAGCAGGTGACAGACAAGGTTTTGTTTAGCCTGCAGTATCTGAGGGACAGGGACAGTCTTTTTGCTCTGTTTATGCCATCCACAGCACAATTGAGGCCCTAGGGCTTTTAGGCTTGACTGCAGTACAAATTATAAACACCAATAACACAATAAGGTCTCAGATATTTTAAGGTTGGTTGTCTGGAGCAAACTATCATGCATTCATCATGTGGCAATGTTAACACATGCTCTCTATGCCTAAAATTAGGAGTTGTTTTTTTTTTTTTTCAGTGAGTTCTGAAAGCTATTCCGAAAAAGCTATTTGTTTTTCAACTGAAGTGTGCAATCTGCTCATCCACAATGGCATGTTGATGATCCCTGTGTTATATTGATATTGTTTTGTAGGCTGCAGGCATGTTTATTGCTGGGGCATCATAAATGTGTTTCTTTTTTTATTTTTTCTCTTTTTTATTTTTCTTCTGCTGCTTTATGCTGTATAAGGACAGAAACATTTCTTTGATTATGAAAGCCTGTTTTTGTTTTTTTTTCCAGATTTCTTGTTGACATGAATAGTCTTTGTCTTTTGTTTTCCCACATTGCTGGAGGATGGTAGCAAAAACATTAATGGATTTGGACCAGCAACATCACTCAGAGTCTGGGAAAGGAGGAAGAATGTCTCATCCTTCACTGATGAAGCCTAATACTAACTCACTAGCCCATCCATGGCACCAATATTACTGCCAGCAGATGCAGAGTTTCCAGAGGCAAATGAGCCACTAAAGGGTACAAAGTCTTTCCCAATATGGTTTAACACTTGAGCAACACAGACCAAAAAGAAATCAACTCATGCATATTGCCATATCAGACTAGAACAAAGGACTTGAATTCTTCAGTGAATAAGAAACCAGAAGGAAGATCATGGCGGTCAGATAAGAAGTTGGAAGTGTTGTGAGCCTTCAAATAAAGAGGTTAAGCATACAATTAAAACCACAAAGCAAAATATCTGTTGTAAGCTGCATGGATAATCAATATTGGATGTGATGCCTTTTAATCAGGGGGTCTTTTAAACAGCTTGAGGGGAGGCAAGGTTGGAGGGATAAGTATTTAATTGCAAGAGCAAATTTGCTATTTGGGAAGTTGTAATCCATGTCTGGTAGCAAGCTCCCCCAAAAAATGTAGGTTGCAGTGAGGATGGTGTTAAGCAACAACGTTCACAGCGCTTAGATTGCCAGCGAGATAAAAGGCCCTATTTATTAAAGATAATTCTTCTGGATTAATCTCTTTTCTGTTCTCAAAGCACAATGAGGACATTGAAGTGTCCTATCCAGATGATTCTCTCCAGACCTATGATACAGCAATTGTGAATGAAAGCTCCCTGACCACAACCTCTGGACAAAACCAACACTACCCTAGAGCTAGCAAGCTGGAAAGGCAGCTATTTCCCAGAACCTCAATAGTTCCCCCCAAAAAAGCATCTGAGCAAACTGTTTTTTTACATTAAATTGTCCTCAGCCAAAGTGAAGCGGGTTATTGTCTTACTAGAATACGTGTTGTTTTTTTTTTTTTTTTTTTTTTTTTAAACTTAAGAGCTTTTGACAACTCTGAATTGCCTCCCGCAGCCCCAGCACATCCTCTGCAGCCCATGGGATGCCGGGTGACCCATTAGGCTGCAGCTTTCCTTCACTCTCTGACTTCTCCTGCATGCTGCTGGATCCCAGTTCCAGTTGGCATGTGGTGGTTCTCTGTTGATGAATGAGCACCATTGAGCAGATGGGATGGAAACAGAGCTGTTCTTGCCATTCAGTCAGCTCCTAATGAGCAGTGCTTTGGCACCAATGTGCTGAGACGTGCCCACTTCTTAAGAGCTGGTTTTTCATTTACGTGACCCCATGTGACAGCTCCCTCTCATGAGATTTCCTCGGACTTGATTTATGAAATCTGACTTCCAGCTGTACGCTACTTGGGGCACAGACCAGTGTGATGCTCCTTGTGAGGTTCGCAGCTTGCAGTACACAGCAGACACAACAACGGTTTTAAAAAGTCAGCCAGTGGCCCCAAAAAGATTTGTCAAAGCTAGGGGAGGGAGGGCCATCTTTTGCAGGAGAGGGGAAGTTAAGAAACGCGGGAGCTGTGCTGTAGGAAAATCTTCAGCTGAACTGTTTTCTTCCTTATACGATTGCCTATGCTGAGCCTATTGAAGGAAATCTTTGGGAAAATACCTAAGAGGATTTTTCCTTTCAGATTAAGTGATTTCTAGATGATTTTACCCATAGCACATCAGCAGGGGGGGTGAGTTCAGCTGCACTTTGCCTACACCAGAGAAAGAGAGGCTCACTCTTCTGAAAGTCATCTGCTAAATTAATGAAGACAAGAATGTACATTAAGCTGAACCTATTTAGCTTATTAAAGGCTCCTCTCTCAGATCATTTCCTTCTGTGTGTGTCTCTACATCGCGGGCTCTTCTGTTTGTAATTTCCAAAGTTTAAAAAAAAAAGAAAAAAGAGAGAGAGAGATTGTATCTTTTTAAGGGGTTACCCTCAGCTTTCAGCAGTCAGAAACTGTACTTACAGTAGTCAGCCTAAAATCCCATAGGAAGATAAAAGACCTTGCCGTGTGCAGTTAATGCAATAATAACGACTGTCACTCTGCTCCTCAAACGTAATATGAGGTGAGTGTCATGATTAACAAGGTGGTAAGAACCTAAATAGGACATCAACTTACATTTTGTTGTGCTGGATGTATTACTGGGATCTTTGTGCTCCAAAGCTTTGGCTAGGATCATTCTTACTCTCCCGAGGAAAATAAAATGTTTTGTCAATGCCAGTTCCTTTGACTCCCATTGTTTTCACTGGCTTTGGGAACAGACCCTTATTTTTGCTTTATTTTTTCATTCTTTTTTTCATCCTTATATCTAATGAATAGGCTGATGCACGAACTCAGCAAAGAAATACTGAAAGGAAACTGCAATGAAGGAAAACAAGGAAGATACAAAAAAATGCAGGGAAGCTATTTTTCTAGGACAAAGTGGAAAAAAATCCTAAAAGACTATGAATTTTGTCCTCATGGCTTGACCACTCCTTCACTATTTTAATTGTGAAATAGGTTTAATGAATCTGAAGATAGCCCAGTAATTTAACCCCTTCCAAAAGTTTCTAATGACTTGATGAAGAAGTACAACAGTCTTTTGCATTCCTCCAGCACCTGCTGTACATTTGTTGAGCAGCTTTACAAATGAGCTACACTAAACTCTCCAGCCCTATAAGTTATAATTTGTGGAGAACAGCCTTCGTCGGCAGGAGTTGGACCATGTGTAGCATGGAAAGGGAGATGGAGTCATCCTGAGCAGTTGCACATTTTACCCAGGAAGCAAGGGACCCATCCTGACCCTTCTCCCAGCTCCATGCCTACAGCAGTCCACAGGAGGAGTGGGGAACCAGGATTTGGGGTCTCGTTGCAGAGCCCAGACCCGCAGCTGCGGAGGAAGGACCCTGCCTGCTCTGGGTGTCTTCCGGAGCACTTTGCGTTTAGGGACCTTGCTTTTATAACTTTTTACTTATTTTTCCTTTCTTTTATTTTTTTTTCCTAGCTATGCTTCTGTCAAATACCAGTTTCCACATGAAGTTTTGCCCCAAACTGAGTGAAAGCGCTAAGATAACCTATTTGTAATAAAATACTTTCCCTTCGCTTTAGCAAACTTAGCGCTTCCCTGTGAAAACAAACTCTTTAGTTATTCAGGTGTGACTAGTCACCGTATTAAATCACTATACTACCTCCTCAGCGTAATAATGCATTTATTTAAAATTTCATTTCAGAATCTCTCTTCTTTTGCTGACATTTAATTTTGCACAGGAGTAACACTATCATAAAAGAGCCCAGGTGCAAAAATATTACGATTTTAGTAATGATGTACTGTCCATTACTACTAAAAACTAGAAAAACTATCAATGTTGCACAAAATTGACTGGAATTACAAATCTTAAACATTTAAGAGGACTCATTTAAGAGTCATGTTGCAGTATAAATGCCTGTGTACCTCTTTTACACTTGGCCATTTGGTGATATACTTTTATAAGTAAGACTGTAAGCTTTGGCACAGGTAAATATTTCTTAATATTTCTGCCCCCAAAATTGCAAACAGAGAGTTTTTTCAGTAGAGGAGAGTTTGAGGAAGAGAAGGGGCAGGTATGAGTTGCATGTTTAGTGAATGCTATTTTGACAGGTTTGTATCTATGGTTTTCAGATGATGTTTTGGCC
This sequence comes from Aythya ferina, assembly GCF_964211825.1. NCBI lineage: Eukaryota > Metazoa > Chordata > Aves > Anseriformes > Anatidae > Aythya > Aythya ferina. Next base: position 30,880,441 of record NC_140302.1, on the reverse strand, counting down.
TCCCAAATGAAGCTCAGGCTCCTCTAACGGGAGCAATTATAACTGCAGTAGCTTTCACTTCTGTCTTAATTTAGTATAGTAGTGGCTCTTTATAATGGAAATTGAAGGATCTTGACTGTAACCCAAACCTACATCGAGACATACTGGAACTAATCTCTCCAACATTTGTTGGTGTAGTTTACCAACTAGGTAACTTGTATTGTAGCTTACCAGCTAGGCACCTTCTTTCCTCATGGAGAAACACAATCTCCTGGGAATAGGACTATGAGAAATCCCAATTAATATCCATGTACTTCTGATACAGGCACCTAAACCACGCATACCAGTATGCACGGCTGCTTCTCTCTTCATAGGCCAGAACAGCAACTTAACGGTTTTACTTAGGTAAAACATCCAGCTTGCACATGAGTAGCGTTTGCTTAGAAGTATCCACCAGATGACTTTGACATATTTGGATCAGACCTTACAAGGGCATATGCAAGTGGAAATAGAGTTTGATGAGAAATTTTTAATTAAGTCCTTTTATTTGGAGAAATGTCTCTATATTGGTTTGCCGAAACTCAATCTTTTTTTGCTAGCATAAGGGGACAATACATTCTAACAGTGACTGAGAGAGATTTTTCGGTCCAGGATGAGATTTTTTATCAAAATGAAGAAAAGATCTCAACCCCAAAATAACCTTGTGATGACACTCTTGAGATAGGCGAGAGCTGGTCATAACAGGCAGACACTGAGCTCATGAGGTGATGGTCCTGCTCTTAATCGGGTTGTTTATGCAAAACTTCAGGGAGCCATGGCTTCATTCTAGCACAAACCAGACCATTTTTACAATAGAAGTTTTTATAGAGTAGAAAATATTAATTCCCTTTCGTCACTCTTAAAGAGTATTTCAGACAGCAGACAAAAGTCTTCAGTAAATATCAGTTGACTTGGCTTTTTGGCAGTCTTTCAATGGCCAATATTGTCTTTGCTATGCTAACAAGAGTCAGTTCACCCAGTTTTGACACCGTGAGATTTAGCTTAACTCTCCTATTTATTGTTTGGACCACTATAGTTGTCTCAGAGCCCTAGCAGGAGTGCTACAGCATGCAAAAACAAATGGAAGGACAGCCTCTCTTCTGAAGAGCTTGTGAAGGCTGATGTTTGCTCTTGGAGCTGACCTGCAGTAAGGCTGCAATGGCAGCACTGTGCTATGCAGTGCAACTGGAGCTCCATTCTTCAGGCAGAGATGCTTGAGGTGAGGAGGATCTGCTCTGTTTTTTCTTTCTTTCATAATTTGTCCAGTAATTTGTGAAATTCTCCAGAGCTATTGCAACTTTTCAACTCCATAGTCCTTGAGTTTCTTCTATTTGTTTCTTTTCTGCTGGCCTTTTGGCACATCTGGATCTCTGAGCTTTCTTTTTATGTGATTATTGCCCTTATTTTTATTCCCTGCTTTCTCTCAGAAAGTTTCTGCACATTGTTATCTGCAACTCCAATCTCTGCTTGTTTGCTGTTCTTTTTCCTGAGCTGCAAGTGGTTTGCATGGTGGTTTCTCCCGTCATGTTTTTATCAGGCATCCTCCAGTAACAATCCTGCATTCGTCCTTTTTTGCCCAAGGTTCTGTTTACCTTCTCTATCTGTTCTGGTTCTCATGTATTGGGGCTGTTAGATTTCTCATAATTGCAAGGTTTGGGTATTTTTTAAGGGTTGGGTTTTTATCTAACTAAGATGTAGGTTTCTCTTTTCTTCATGCATTGGACTGTTCACTTTTAAAACTTTCTTTTAATCAAACGAAAGGAATTAAAAACGAGGAGGGAAAGCCCAAGAATTTAAATTCCAGCCTTTTTTCTACCACAAGGAACCAAGAATTCTTTCTATTTAAGACAGTCACAGATTTTATCATTGTGACTGGTTTCCATTAACTTTGTAAGTAGAAAGACATTTAGTAAAGTTGAAAGCTGTCTCTTATGTGATGACAGACTTTGCCTGTTTTAATATTTTTACTGGTTAACTACCAAATCCCGAGTCTACCACTGTCTACAGCCAACATTTAGTGCTCACTACTCCTCTGGCAAGAAACGTGACTTAGAAATATATCTTCCATACAAAGCTTTTGAAAACTTCTAGTATTTTGTGTTATAAAAACAACAGTTTCAACATGTGAGAGGAGTCACTACAGCAAGGCCTCCTCAAGAGAAAGAAACAGCAGAAAAAAGGGTGCAAAGGGTCAGGCAGGGAGTGTGTTCTGTAGTCAGCTGCCTCGTCTACACACAAGAGAGTCTCATAAGTACTCATGCATACAATTAAAGAAGAATGAACTGGTTATATAGATTTAGAAACTGAGAGCTTTTCTGTTACAAAAGTTCTTCTCTCATGTCCTCCTACAACACTTCTCCTCTCCATATCTGAGCTTCTGAAAGGCTCCAACATTACAGGCCACAAAAAGTCACAGTGGGGCCCATAAATCAAGCTCTACAAGATTCCCATCAAAAAAAAAAAAAGTATCTTGGGAGGAGAACCTCATTCTATTCTTCCAAAGAAACAGATGCAGTGTCCTGTGGGACAGGGAGGACCATATTCAGCCTCAGCACTATCCAGAGACACATAGCCTTGAGTCACCAATGGCAGGCTCCCAGCCTCCTTCTTTCCTGGCCTCATGACCACAGGGCAGATGATGTCCTCCCACATCCTTCCCTTGCCTTGCACCTCAAACTCCCTCTCAAGACATGCTGAAGGCAGCCTGAAGGCCAGCAATTTGCAGGTAGGAGCTAAATTCATCCTCAGGCTACTGTCCAACATCTCGAGTGACCTTGACCCTCTGGGCTGAGGCTGCCCGTGGCTGACTGGTAGGGATGGCATTAGGGGCAGACTGGAGCAAGACCTCTACACGTGGCATCTCCTCCAAGCCAGGACTGAGGGGACTTGGTCACACCAAATGTTATCTAACCCCTCCTGCTCTGCAGAACCGCACTTTTGGCTTTTAATCCTTGGTGTTTGGTTTTATTCTATGCAACTGTTGCTAATTTCATTCTTAGTTTATTATTGGAGAAAGCCTTCCCTATTTAATTATTAGAAACAGAGAATCCATAATATATTCAAAGCTGTGAAAAGTTAATCCTGGTTAATTTTTTACTCTCTGAGAAAAGTCGTTATGACTGATCTATTCTTTCAATCAAGTACACCCACTTAATTTATTTTTAACATTCCTTTCATTATGTTATGAGCTTCTTAAGGATAATGAAATAATTGCTTGTCTCTTTGATTGATCTTTGTTTTGAAAGGAAACTTTAATAGTGTTATTTCTACAGCAGGCTTACGGTATAATACAATTAAAGGAAAACATGACATTAAAACACATTAAAGCACATGTTCCAATAATTAGACCTACAATTCTAGTCATCTAGAGGACTGTGCAGGGAGGAGTTACTGTTAAAATTTATGAGGGAAGAATTCATATTTTGCTCAATAAAGGAAATAAAAATATATTACTAATGACATTTATTAATAGCTGTAGCAATATGTGAAGAAGGTCCTTACCCAGACTGCTCTGGAAAGCCATCCACATGCTACAGAGAATCCTAAATTCTAACATTTTATTTTATTAACACTAAAGCGTGCCAATAATATGGTAACTTGGGACCTAACTTCACCCTGTGTGAAAGATTTTGAGGTTCTTCATTTGGGAAATGTATGTTCATCCTGGATCTTCCTTTGCTGAAGACCCCCCACCACCTATTCTGGTGCTGGTGTTGCCCCCTAGCAAGCAGCACTTGACTCCCTGGTTCCCTGGCAGCAGGACCAGAGCCTGCTCACACAGCAGGGCATTTTCAGCACTACCTGAGCATACGTGGAAATTGAAAGTAGGCAGGTTGTGCAGACTCCCAGGAAAATTTGGGATGGGTTCCTGCCCTTCCAGACCATTTGTTTCCAAGGTATCAGGCTAAGTGACGCATAGGCACAGGGCGTAAGGAGCCACCTGTGATGGTTTGCTGGTTGCCAAATGACATCTCCCAGTTATACCTCTCCTACTTTGTTTAGCAGTGCTATGGATCCTCTTCTGGCATAGCTTTAGTGGACTTACTGTCACTTAAATCTTTCTGACCAGATTTGATTTAAGTCTGGTTCACTGGGAAGAAAAATAGCCACATATTTATTGACTGTTAATATACATGTTCAGCCAGCATACATGGGTGGTTGTGTTAACTGAACTCATGTGTTAAGAAAAAAAATATACTATCTATGGATACATAGATAATGTTATCTATGGTTACAGGACACAACTCACACCCCTCACAAGGAGATTTCAAGAACAACTGTATGGAGGAACAAATCTGCTCTATTTTTATTCTTTTCCACATTAGCATGTCCCATGTCCCTCATCAGCCTTCCAGAAGTGGATTAGCAAATGGAATAAACAATTAGTTGTATATATTAAATAGAATTGATGCCAGGCTTTGTGACTCTGTTTGGGACACTTACTGTATGGATGAATGTATCAAAAACAATGCTGATTACCTAAGAGCTGCCAGGTTGCCTGGAGTTTAGAACCAAGTTCTTGTTTAGAAGAATAACTAAGTATCTTTAAAATCACTTATCTTTTAATAATGCTTAATGCTCATCTCTTGCTCTTAGAAGTGAATTGTGTTTGCATTCTTGGTAAACTGGATGCTTCTGTACTGTAGGAATAATCACAGTTTAAAGCTTTTATTCAGCTAAGAAATGGAAAGAATCCTTGGAGCAAAGCATCACTAGCATATCAATGGAAAGTAGCATAGAGCAGTGCTTTGACAAGCTCCAGGCTCTCAGAAGTAAGAATTCTAGATTACACAACTCTGTGATATCACACGGCAAAGGAAAGTTCAAAGACTTTGATATAATTGGGTATCTCTGAAGCGTGGATGTGCATCATGCAAATTAGAAGGGGGAGAGAGGGGAAAGATAGAAAGAAAACAACAGAGTTCTTGAACCTGCCTGCACGTGTTGTCAGCTTGAAATACAGCTGTGTTCCTGTGCTGGTGACTAGACCATAAATGAGATAGTGTGGGTCAGCCATACTAGACTGTACCAGCAGGCACCTCATTGTCCTACAAAGAACTAAAACAGGCTTTTTTGGTCAGAAAAGCCTTTCATCCTTAGACAATGACATCACAAAGCCTTTTAGGACATGGACATAAGGGCAAGGAGGAAGCATTGGGATCAAGTATTTTCTAAGATGTACTTTCTCTCCTATCTTCTCTGACCTGATTTCTAGGTGACAAGTCTGATATCCCAGATAATCAAAATATTCAGGGATTTTATTTTTTTTTTTATTTTGTCCTGATGCAGTTGCATTCAATTTAAAAATTTGGGATTTGGAAGAGAAGGGCAGAAATTTTTCAGTTCTTTAAATCCTAGACCCAGTAATCTTTTCTTTATTTAAGACCAGTGAGATCACTTGGAGACAGTTTGGCTGGACTTGTGCTGGACAGACAGCCTGCCCTCTGACTCAGAGGAAGGGAGAAGCAGGTCCGGGCACCCTGGGGTGCTCTGTGTGGAAGGGAAGGCACTGCAGTGGCTCTTCCCAAATGCTGAATTTGTTTCCTATGGAGCCAAGCTGGGTCACCCTAGCTGCTACATGGCAGAATCCTTCATTTTTCATTTTGTATGATCCCAGCATCTTCATGCTGTGCATGGCCCAATCCTCAGACAAGGTACAATGATGTTGTAATTCTTTGGATGTTGTAATTTTATTATTATTATTATTATTTTATAGGAGATGAGGAATCACTAATGATAAGATTTTTTTAGCATCCACCCACGCAGGGCGCTAACAGCAGGAAACCACACCAGCAGTTATGCAGTGCCTTGTGGTGTGGTTTGGCAACTGAAGAGGGAAAGTGAAGAACGTAAGTGAACAGAGATCTAGGTAATGCTCTGGACTGTCCCAAACTGGAATCATGGGTTTAATATTTCTGTTCTTGAGAAGTTGTGCTGCTGGTGAAGCTGGCCAGCATTACAACTGCAGTGTGGTTGGGATCTTCTACTCTTATCAAAGAGGCCTCCAGGTTGCAGGTACAGCTAATGAGAAGCTCGGGCCTGGGCCTATCTGGACTCCTGAGCTCATGCTGGACAAGGATATTGTCCTTGCTTTTGAGGATGCTTATCAGTCTGCATTAGTAAACACAGATGATGGCAATTAAGCCTTTGGGAGAATCTTGGCACATTGGAACTGACCGCTTTTCTGATTGAAAACTGAGATAGGAGGAGAAACCTTTATTCTGTGGCTGAACAAAACATCTTGAATCTGTTTGTCTGTGTATGAAAAAAAAAAAATAATTAAACCTCTACGGAATGGATTCCTCAAGGATGATAAACTCTCAGCTGGCTTTAGAACCCTGTACAAAGAAATATGGGTTACCCTGGTGAGCTTTTTTACTCAAGATAAATTTGAGGGGCAAGGCCACAGGGCACATGTAATGGGATGCCATCACAAGTTGAGGCCATGACTTTTCTATGCACAGAGCTGGCACTGAGCCACTCAGGTTTATTTTACCCACTAGAGTGTTTTTCACTTTGTGTTGCCAATAAAGCCAATAAATATTATCCCTCTCTTGTTTTTATTTGGTGTCCCAGAGGCCACAGCCCAATCCCTGCCATAATGCGTGAGGATCCTGGCTCAGAGGCAGGTAAGTCTCAGAGCTTCAGTTTAAGGAGCATGAGTAGGAAAAAAACAGAAATGAAAGACTGGTTTCTCTGGGAGTGGGACAGGGGATGGTTAGCCCAATCTTGTCTCCGAAACAGGTGATGGCTGAATGTATAAATGGTCTGGTTTAATTTGCCAGAACCGACAAGCCACAGGTCAAACCAAGCCTCCTGCCCAGCTCAGTGCCCCGTCCAGGTCCCTGGAGCTTGGGAGCTGAGGAAGGACCCACAGCTCCATGAGACAAGAAGCTGCTCAAACCTCAGGCTGCTTCACTGATTCATACTTTCTCTCTTATCCCACCATTCCCTACACAGCAAGATGCTGATGATGGTTATCTCCCAGAGGCAGGATTCACATCCCTTTCCCCAGAGAGATCTGAACCTGCATCTCCCACATCTTGGCTGAGTGCCTTAAATATTTGGTAAAGGATCTGGATATCCTCCTCAGTGTTGTAAACCTAGGCCAAAAATAGTTTCCAGCTGCAACTATATGACTAATTTGACCTGAGACTACTTTTCAGGGGCAAATATTTCATTCACAGAAGAAAAATAATTGCCCTCCCTGTGAAGAAGATAGAAGGGAAGAGGCTGTGCTGCTACAGGAAATGAGCCACGGAATCTTGTAGACAAGGTTAGGACTCCACACTAATACACACAACCTTTTCTTAAGCTGCATTTTGAAAAATCTTGAGTACTCCTCTTGTATATATGCCTCTTGCCATATCATCACTTACATGTTGGTTTCCAGGATATCTCAAAGTCACTAGCAAGTTCTCAAAAAAAATAATGTGAGGTAATGATGAAATACATTTTATAGGTGTAGCCCCAGAGAGACAGTGCAGGTAGATGCCTCAAATGCACAATATCTTTCCAGAAAAAAAAAAAAAAAAGAAAAAAAAAAAAAAAAAAAAGAACACTCAAATTATTTGACTTCCTACTCCTGTGTATCACAACTACAATTTCTGTGGGGAAATGAGAGTGGAACATGAGCTACCAGGTCAGTATACCTTATACCAGTTTCTCAGTGTGGTTCTGTTACATTAGTGTATTAGTAGCTTCATAATATTAGTAAGAAGTTTGCAAAACACTTTGTTCTGTGTAACTTCGCTGGGTACAAGTGCTGGTTCTAGGTTTTATAAAACATTTAAAATTAGGCTAATAGGATCATATTTAGACTTACAAATAAATAATTCAATTTTCACATGTGCTATGTTCAGCAGCTTCTCATAGCACATGCAGTTGCAGCCGCAGGGCCAACATGTTCAAAAATCAGGATACTTACCCAGGGACTTGAACGCAGTCTTGAGAGGAGGATTTGCAAAAGCAGCTAGGTGCCCTGTCTCTATTGAGAAAAGATTTAGGAGTTTCACGAGCATAACTTTTAGGTGTCCATTAGGAAAATCTCAGCTTTGCTGTAAATGCCTGTGGATTCCTTAGATTTCATTCATTTGGCAGCCAGGCACCTAGTCCTGTTGTATGATCCTAAAGAAATTTGCAGAGTTCTGTATAACTTATGTAGCCTTTCTTTGGAAAATAAATAAATCATTCAAATGGAAATACTCAAATAACCGGGCACATGTCCAGATACAGTATGCCTAGCTTAGTGGCAAAAACGTTACGGCACACATCCTGTATTGTCGAGGACACTGAATGTTTTGGCTGCCCTAATAGAAAAACAATAATTCAATCATGTATTATGAAGGAATTTCCTGGAGAAGTTTGGCCTCACTCAATCATCCTATTAGATTTTTTCTTAATGTGGAAGAACAGCACATTAAATTCATTACATACATTAGACCAGCTACATTTATTTCCAGATGGGTTTCCATAAAGTGGTTGAAATGCCTAAAAAAAGACATTTTGAAGATGCCTTTATGAGTAACTCATATAGCATAATAACGGCACTGCAGCCTTACACCACTGTATGCTCAATAATTCTTTCTCACAGTGGAAGGACGCATTTAACACAACTAGCTGTGAGTAAATCAATAATTGCAAACCCACAGGGCTGGGATCATTGTTTTATTTTGCTGGCAGCAGCCCATAGGGCTCAGATACTATGCAAAAGCAAGAGAGGATGTGCGAGGAGCTAGTTATGCTAATACACACTATTTCCCCTTCCTTCTCTCCTCTCTGCAATAACTGCCTTAACTTTACACGTGTTGATGTGTCCTCAGCAGTTCCAAATTAATTACACCTGTCGGCTCTGGCACATTAAATAAATACCCAATTAAACATCACATTTAAACCTCCTTTCCTTAAAGGTTATTATGAGCAGAATCCTGCCTGTCCTATACTGCACGACCTTCTCCCAGCAGCAAACCCATAACTGTCAACATGTTCTTGGCATTTACAGGGCATGTTTTAATATCTCAGGGTCTTTTAGGTGCTCCCACCTCACAGTCACCATCACCTCATGAACCAGCTGTGTGTCCTGCTGCCTCTCTCTGGCTTGGAGATGCCCAGATGTGGCTGGCTAGCCAAAGGACCACTACTGGTACCTTTGTGCTGGGGGTCCAGGCCGGAAGAAGCGTATTTTGTGTCATCTACCAAAGCAGCAAGTTATTAACATGCACCCACCCTTCCTTCCTCACCCAATGTGTTCAGGCCCAAGCCCACCCTGCAGCCCATCCCATGTCACCCGTGTCCCTCCAGGGATGCTTGCACCCACCAAGCACTGCAACACACAAGTCTCGTGGGGGAGCTTCTCCATAACAGAATCAGGATCACCTCTGCTCCTCACTCATCACCTGCATTTCTACCACCCCCACACTCAGGAATTTTCTAGTAGCAATAGTCCATGTGGTTTTGCAGTTCTGTTCCTTTTCATTCAAACCAGATCCAGGCAAAGGTAATCATCTTGGTGGCAACCTCCCTCCTACTTGATGCTGCTCTGAAGAGCCCAGGAAGGTTTTTGAGCAATGCTAACATAACTGTGCTCATGCCAAACACTGTTCCCAGCTGTACAATCAGCACTGTGACAAGTTAGCAATAACACAGCAATGCTTAGGGAGCATCTCCCTGGAAAGTTCCTGATTATTGATTTGTTTGCACTGTCAAGTTGTACTGCTTTAACCCTCTCTCCCCAGGGAAAGCAGAACTGCTTCTTTAGAGTGCAGATAGCTTATCAGGGGAGGATGGAATATGCTGTGTGGTGTGCAGCACCTGCTCTGGTAGCAGCATTGCACACTGCAGATGTGCAGTGATGGGATGACCTATTATTTCAGTAATAATAATAATAACAAGATCAGCCCTGAACTGATATTGTATAAAATTGCATGTTGACTAGGCTTCAAAAAGACTGATTACTGTAGTAGCACTGAAAACTTAGCTAAAGCACTTTTGTTTGTTTATTTGTTTATGCATTTGCATACACACAGTGCCAGACCCGAAACAGAGCAGGACACAGCTTTGATCTTGAAATATCATGGAGCAGTGGCGTATCACATTTAGCTAAACTGAGGTGGGTGCTGTGTGGTGCTAGTCCACCTCCACTCCTTTTCTGCCAGGAGAACCAGAAACGTGAAGTTTCATAGCAGAAGGCTCAACTGATGTGGATACAGCAAGGCATTAATTACACAGCTCCCATTCACATACCAAGTGACTGCAAGCTGTCTTTTCAACTGTACTCAGTGCTGGGAAAGGCTTACTATTCTTGGATCTGCCACAAAAAACATTTCAAGTTGTTACAAAGCCTGTCTGAAAAGAGGCAGAAGGCTCCAGTATTTCAGCAGTGCCAGTGCAAACAGCTTCTTAATCACCTACCCTGGAGCTTCTCCTAATGGCACCCCTGGACTTGCTCTGCACTCCAGAACACATCTGCTCTTGCATTTTTCAAAAAGAAATTTGAATCTACATCACAACATCTACAATTTGTGCATGTGTAAATATTCCTGCTTTGCATTCCTGTGTGTAATACAGGTATCACTTCCCTAAGCCTACAAGATTCCTAATTTACTGGTGTGTATGTATGCCTCCTGCACGCCTAGAAATGCCATCTAGGAGATATGTGTGCCAATGTTTTTCAGGAAGGCATCCGAATTGGGCAATATCTGGAAGATGAGCCAGGATCCGTGATGTATGCCCGCTAAGCACCATGTGCCATATTCCCTCCAGGACAGCAGCTGGGGCAGACAGGCTGTTCCCCGGCTGTCCTGCAGCTCTCCCGAACACCCACAGCTTTTCAGGAAGGTCCCCTGGGTGTCTCTTTGCACTCTGCTCGTAGAATTTACTGGTAATATAATTTACATCGTGTTTGGACTGCCTCTGGAGGCTTAGAAAATGTTAAAAATGTAAATATTTGTAAAAAGGCTGGGTTGCCTGATGTATTGGGACATCATGAGGTGCCTGCAGTGAGGTCTCTTTGGTCAATCTGAAGCTTTTTTCCTCTTAATTTCTGCCAGGTTTGCCACAGTCCCAAGGGGGTAAAGTCCTCATCTATCAGTTCCAAATTGCTAGAACCGTAAGGCTGAGAACATCGTGGTTACTGAAAGCTCGGGACTATAAATGGAGGGTCTATTTATAATACACTGCTGTTCGGTCTCCTGCTGTGCTTAATCCAGTGTCCCCGCTCTTAAAGCCGTAGGTCCTTTGTTCTGCGCTGATGGAAACAGTTTTGTACAATTTCAGATGTCCCACCGGGACCCTTCATTGTAGTTGCTACATTAATCTTTCTTTCCTCTGAACTCACAATGTCCCTGGTTCTAGGTCCATGCTTGTAGCCATACTCCATCTGTAAATTTGTAAGTTCCTCATTTTCCTCATCTTTCTGAAGTCAGAACCCTCCCTTCCTCACCATTTATGATATTAAAAGTGAAAATGAGGGATTAAAGACAAGATTCCAAGTGGATATTCCCTTATGAAGTTTTCTGTATAGCAGTTAACTTAAATGTTTATAAAAAGCAGAGAAATCCTGATGAAAAAAAAAAAAAAAAAAAAAAAAAAAAAAAAAAAGGAAAATCATTACTACTTACCCTGTCAAAACTCGGTAATAAATTGTTGCTCTTGCTACAGGGAAACTCAGTACATTTTTCTACCTTGAACATTTTCCAACCTTATTTTTCTCCATAACTAATAATACATTGCTGGAGAGCATAGACTTTCTGAATAAAGCTCCACAGACATACTGAGATTATAGACTGCATTCTGATTTCCCCTATGTTAAAGAAATACAGTATCATGCCAATTACTTCAGGGGGAATGACTCCAGATTTATACCACTGTATCTGAGATCATAATTTGACTCCTTGTGAGTAATTGAGGTCATGTGTCTTCCTTTTCAACTTCACCACTGTAATGCCTACGCCTCATGCTGGAGGGTGAGTAGCTTGAACCATCCCAGATGACTGAGTCATGAACATTTTTTCTAGATGAATACATGAGAGTTTATATGAGAGCAAGTAATTGCTCCTCATATGTGCCTGGGATATTATTTCATTAAGCAAACTACTCCCTGTTCATGCAGAAGCCCTAAAGATCAAGCAGCTGCTGGTGCCAAATTAAGTTTTCCTTGGGGTTAGAGCACAAAGTCAAAACTCTTGGGTCCTTTTTCATTAACTTTCTCAATTTGTGACTTTGGACAACCTCCCTAGGATCTCTGTGCATCAGTTACCGATCTATAAAGTGGAGGTAAACATTCCTTTATGGGGGAAAGGAGATGTGAAAGTTAAGTGTGTAGGGCCAAATTCTGTCCTCTTACTCATACCGAAACAGTTCCTTACTCTGTGCTCCTTAATGGCTTGGCTCCGTGACATCGCCGAGGGAAGCCGGACTTGGGGTAAGTTTGTGTGTTTACCCCTGGCTCTCCGAGTTGGTAAAACACTCAAATTCTCCGATGAAAGCTGCCCTATAAATACAAAATGTTCCTGTGACTCAGGTTCCCTCTTTGTTTGGTTACAGATCCAACATCTCACTTATGAGGCAGGTTGTTATTGCAGGGTTCTTTCCTACCTCCTAACACTTACCTAAAAAGATATCACTTCTTCTACTCTCACACTGAGGGCACAGCAATCTAAACTTTCCTTTCAACACGAAGGAAATCGTTAAAGCCAACCTCAATGCCTCTCCCCAACAGGGGACTGCTGTCTTCCTACACCACATCTCAAAGAAAGCCTACTAAATGTCTTTACTTTTGATTTTCTTTCTGGGGAAGGACCTTACAACCAAGACTGAAGACAGTTCTCAAAAGCCACAAGCATCACAAGATAGTGCAGACAGAAGTTCCCCTCCCCGTGGAAAGGGATTTAATATGCCTGAAGAGGGGATCTAAGACTGCAGTTTGGGACTTTTGCACCATGTCTCTTAAGTAGCACTCTGTGGCATAAAATCACTGTACTGAGGGGAAGCAGGGCACTATCAGTTATATTTATACCAGCAAATTTGAGAATATATTATTCCCATTAAACGCGTAAATGGCTATATAACCTACCAGGCTGTAGAGGTCTGTTTTGATAAGTTTGCTCCCTACAGTAGTAACTTACCTACCCTATATATAACACATAAGCTACAGTAATCAAGGCTAGGGATAGAAAACTCTTTTCTACCTCCCACAGCTGCCCAGGTAGCAGGTTGTATTAGCAGCAGAGGTGATCAAACCAAGCAGCACTAAGCCCCAGCAGACACAGAGCCAGCCCCCTGGGCACACACACACAGCGGACACTTCTTACCTCGCCTTCATGCACACGCCTCGGGGTCCGGAGCCACCAAACCCAGATGTGTTCCAGAGACCTATTAGTGCGCACACTAAAGAGCATATTTATGACACCACAAAAATCTAAGTGTGGTCTCTGCAAGTGGGAGGAGAAACTGCTCGCTCCAAAAGCTTTTGGCCACAGGATTTCCCTATCTTGCCAGCCTCCCTGCGTCCCCCTGAAGCTGTGGGTTCAGTGGGAAGGCCTCCGATAATCATCTGGCATCCCTTACACTGCTCATAATGAGAGCTGGTGGGGACTCCTTGCATAGTTTTGTTTCAGGTTTCCACAGGACAAAGCAACACTTCCAGTAAAGGAAGGAGTGCGTGCAGTCAGTGTTAAGGTGTTCAGGGTTATTCTGCCAGGCTGAATGTAAGGAGCGGGGAAGGAAGGACCCTGCCAGTGTCTCTGGGAAAGCTCCAGCCAGCTACTGCCCACCTTGCTTTTTTGTTAGGAAAATTTGTCTTTATTAGTCTAATATATGGTGTGATTTTGAAGTGAGGCTGATGAAAATGAGATTTAAACTTGATATTAAGTCTCCTTTTTCAGACTGATGAATGGCTTTCTGGCACTGTGCTGCTTTACAGAGTGGTCACCTTTTCCCCTAGCTCGAGCAAAAGCCAGACTGAGCCTCTGAGAAATCGAATGATCTTTGTCCCAAAGTTTACATCTTCAGCTGAAAATGAGGGATCAGATTCACTGCCTCGGGCTGGGTAGCTCCTTACCCCGTGAGTAATCCCAGTGAAACCAACGGGACTGCTGGTGGGCCTGAAGGATGTGTTGGCACAGTGTTAGGGTTGCTGGCTTTGGTTCCCAACATCCACTCACAGTGTTTACTTCTGTGTTAAAAACTTTCTAACACCTACAGTCACTGCAATGTCATGGGGCTAAGGTGTGGGCCAGATAGAGAAATACAGAGTCTGGAACGATGGAGCAAAATTCTGGCCAAAATAGCGTTTTGTCTTCTGGTTGATTTTTTTTTTTTCTTCTTGTGCTTCTTCCTTCCTCCAGCAACGTTCCCAGTCATACTGGCAAAGTGAGCAATGCTTCACTGGTTTCAAAAAGAAAGTAGCTTTTCTGCTAGCAGAGGAAAAGGACAGATCCCATATGTATGGTCTTGCTGCTTTTTTTTTTTCTTCTTTTTTTCCTGTGCAAAGGCAGCCGATTAACTGAAGTACCTGCCCTGTGTATCCCCTCTGCTGTTACAGGTAGGTCCTTCCTTCATTTCCCATGACATTAATCTAGCTCTGCATGTAATGTCATTTCCCCGCGGCATTAATATTGCTCCACATGTAAGGAAATAGGAGGCAAAAAGGAGCTGTGCAGAAGACCTCCTCATGTTATCCTTTAGCTTTCGCTAAAACTGGCTGGAAATTTCGGAGAGAAAAAAAAAATAAAGAAAAATCCACTGGCAACCTGCCAGGCTGATTAAATCAAAATGAACCTCCCAGCAGAAATCAGACAAGTTTCTCAGGTTTCCGATGAGCTCAGTGGGCTGGTAGGCTGCTGCAGAGCCTGGTGACTGGGAGAGCCTCAGCTCAGTCCCGTTAGATCCACGGCTCCGTTAGATAACCGGGAGTTAGCCACTGCTATCTTTGTCTGGGTATGTCATAAGTCATTCATCAAGCTGAGGGAACCCGTCGCCAGACCAGTCTCCTGGGTTGGGTGAGGACACTGAGGCCACGCTCTGCTCCTCTAGAGCCTGTTGTGGAGCTCAACAACCCCTGAGCTCAGCAGTCCTGAGCTGCTGAAAATAACTGAGCCGCCCTGAACGACAGCCCACCCCAAGCTGGGTCGCAACAGGAAGATACACACTCTGAAAATTACTCACAACACTTCAAGGAGTCAAGGAGGAGTTCAAAGGCGATGATTTTGGGTTGCCTGTAGCAACTTAATTCCATCCTGAGCATAAAATCAATTCTCCATCCCTCTAACCAACTGGTCCTGTTCTTCTCTCTCCTCCCAGGCTGTCTTCATGGCTTCCCATGTAGGACCTGCTTCCAAGCCCGTCTGGTCCCAGGTTCTCCCCTCCCCATAAAAATCCAGTCTCACCCAAATCCTCACGCCAGTTCTTCTCTTCTTGCCCCAGTTCCTGTCCCCTGTGTTCACATTTACTCACCTCTCCTTGTTTGCCTAACCAGAGGCCAGCGGGGCAGAGATGATGGCAAGCCCAAAAAAGACAGGGTCTTTATTCCAGTTTTGGTGAGTGGTGTGGTCCCAGACCACAGCACCTAGGAGCAGCAACGAAACCACAAGTCTGCACCCCAGTTCCCCATCACCAGAGCATCTGAGGCTGGCATACAAATGGCTTGGAGACCCCTGCTTGCCTAAGGGGGATACATCTTAGAAGAGTCCAGTTGTTAATTTTTATAAGTCTGTACTGAGTATATGTGATTTCTCTTTCAATTTTCTTTCTTGAAAATAGATTAATAGTTTCTCCCCTCTTTTTTTTTCCAGCTTGAGGCAGAAATCTAACAGAAATTTTCAGCTTGAATGATGAAAGTTTCGCGAAGCTGTACAGAATGGGAAAGAGCTTCTTCTTCTGGGAAGTGCTGAGTGACCCTGAAGTGGGCTGGGACTCTCAGGCGGCGCAGGGTGGTCTGGCAGAGCCTTCAGCAAGGTGCTGCACTGGTCGGGCAGGTAGGTGATGCCAGAGCACTGCATTTAATGTGTAAATGTGTAGGATCTGGCCTGCTATCTCAGGGAAGCAAGGCTGGTTCCCAATTCCATGATGTTTTCTATATAATATTTCTGGGAGCTCCTTCTCTTTCCCTTTCTTGCTGTCAAACACCAGTCTCATCCAAATCTTGATGTCTTCTCTTTTCCCCCCTGGTGCCGCATTTCATCTGCTCATCCCTTCTTCTCTGTGGGGATGCCAGCAGAGCAGAGCAGATCAAGAATATCACAGAGAAAGATCTTTTCATCTCTGTTACCTCCTTCGTCGCAAGCCTTCAGAGGCAGACCTGCCTCACACTCGATGTCTACGCAAGTGTCCTGTGCAGTGAAACTGATCTAGAGAGAACTGAGCTTTAATGACTTGGCAGCTGCTTTCTTTTTACCACTTTTTAAAATTTATAGCACACAGGATCAATCTTTTATCCCCAAGAAAAGAAGCAGATTAATAGAAAAAGAGAGGTGGTTGGCTGTTCCTTAGCAGCAGCTCCTGGCAAACAGAGGAGGTTCATAGCACCCACGTCGGGGGTCCCCCAGCACATCAGCCCTGATGTGCTCCTGCTCCACGCTGGCCTTGCTGTTTCCACACTGATCTTGACGTGGTGTGATCACTCAGAAAGTTTCTTCCCCTCCCTCCCAAGGTTTCTTCCCCTGTGAGAAGCTGTCTGGCACCCCAAGGAAACCCTCCTGCAAGTGTACTCCTCTGCGTTTGTAGGCAAGGTGACAGACACGCGGTGCTGGCTTGGGAGAATGAGCTAATGAGTTCTCATAAACAATATTAATAAGTGAAATAGTACTTCATTTTCTCCAAATTAGAAAGGCTTTTGTTTTGCTCTCATAAAACTCTGCTGGTCCTCTGAAATGGATCAGTAGTGACATCCAGTGGCCGTGAACTGAGACAGCTGTAATAATTTGGGGTTGTAATAGAGTCATCTGGATTTACTGCCAGTTAGAAGCATCGTAAAAGTGTTCTGTATGAAAGAAAAAAACAAACAAAACAAACAAACAAACAAACAAACAAACAAAAACATTCTGTCTACAGTTTTCACAAGTACTGCTGTCCAGGGAGTGAAGAAAAACAACATATTCACCCAAAGCAACAACTTCTTTGCTTTGGGGCCCTGGTTCTGCTCTGGCCCCCCTAATCAAGTAATCATTTGGGCTGGCCTTTGCAAGTAGCTTTATGCACTCTACAAGGTATTGTGAAGTAAAGATCTTATGGAAGAATTTGGATTGCCTATGCAGGTTGCCAACTTGCTGTTATCAATTTTCTCAAAGGGCTTTGTGACCCTTACATGGTTCCTACTTATCTGTTTGGCTTCTGATGATGCTGGCTGAACCAAGGGGCTATCTTCAGTATACAGAGCTTTGCAGGTGTCAAAGTTTGTGTATGAAGGGGTAAGAGAACTGCTGATAATGCTTTGGGGGTGTTTGTTTGTTTGAGGAAAATGGGCATGAAATCCATTTCCCCAATGCATACACTGATTAAAATGTCAACAGCATTATCAGGGCTTTAGATACAGACATGAGATCTAGGCAGTCTGAGTGCAACTTGGCAGTCTGAAATTATGAGTGATTTTTGTCTTTTCTTATCATGTTATCATGGTGTTCCAACATGCAATGTGCTAAATACAGCAGAGCACATACTTCAAGCGTCCCTGACCTTGAGCAAGCATACCCAGGAGCACTTTGTTGGACGGGAGCCACACTGCTTCACTTCTCGCTGATACAGGGCTTCAGAGCAACTCAGATGCTGGTGGAGAGTATGCACCAGGCCACCGACTCGTGAATCAGCTGTTTCGTCTGACTGAGGGAATTTGGGGAACGGCTTGCTTCCCTTTCTCAGTACGGTAGAGAAATACCTGCCAGCCCAGTGTGCAGCCAGGAGAACAGCACATCAGCAGCCGTCCACAGAACACTTTTCACAGCCTAACTGTGAAATGGGAAATTCTCAACTCTCCCTAAAGAGACAATACGCCTTTCTTAACCAAAGTGCTGACGCTGTGACTCTATAGAGTAAATCCTCAGGAAAACGCTGTTTCTCACTTGCAATTTAAGAAGTTAAATTTACAGACCCTCCGACAGCCCTCTGCCTCGCACTGGATTCTAATCTGAAGTGACTGCTGCGGTTCAGCTCAGGGCTCAGACAGATAATCGAGTTACTGTTGGTTAAAGAGTCACTGTGTGTTCGCCGGGGCTGGAGGCTCAACCACATGCATACTTCCAGACCCTCACAAGCATACGGCAAAAATGCATTATCTTAAATCTTTTTTGCTGACATTTCAATGAACACATTTTTCCTCAAATATGTGACAGGCCAAGAGCATCTGGCTCTGCCGATGCTTAGTGAGTAACTCATTACACTGCAGGAACTCACTTATTTTTGAGCCCTGAGCTTTGTTAATGCTCTTGCCTGTGTTATGGTGCTGGAGCACTTGATTTGCACTTGAGCTGGGGTATTAGATTGAGGTGCTTGAGCAACAAAGTTTGCAGAGATCCAAACCTTTAATCCATAGCTATGGGAAACGTTGGGGTAAAAGCCTTGCTCATTACTCATTGCTTTCATTCAGACTGTGCATGTTTTGAGGAGCGTATGGAGTCTACAGACTTACAGACTGAAACTAAAAAGCAGAGGCAAGTGTGCCAGCCTTTCAGATCCTGCTGATACTTTATCTGAGAGAGCAACCTAATAAAACATCCTCCTTGTCTGTCTGGTATGGGTACTTAGGACATTTTGATGGCTGACACGTCAAGCACGTAACCTTTAGTTTTGTGATTGTAGGGATGGCTCTCATTTCTCCCCTTCTCCCATTTCCTGTAATGCATGTTTACTTACTTAGTAATGCTCAGTCCTCTTTGGGGATTAGAAGATGTTAAGGCAACAAATAAGACACAGATGGCAGCAAGCTCATATTTAATAGCAAGGCACTGAATGCTTATAATTACTTTTACTAAGCTATTACTTAGTCATATGGTAGATCATTGATATTATTTTCTAAAACAGATAGGTATCTTCAGAAAATCAGACTCTGGTCCTTTTAGAAAATAAAAAATCCTGATTAATCAAAAATACTGTATCAAAGGAACTTCCAATACTGCAGTAATAAAATTACCATCTCTCTCCTAATGTGCTGAACAGAACAAGAAGTTCATCATTATCTAGAAGTCTGATTCCTGCTAAGGAATGACAAAGTTATTAAACAGTGACTGTCTCCACAAATACTGTGAGCTACTGTGTGAGCCATTACCTGGGTACCATGACACAACGGGGTTTGAAACATCCTTTGAGCAGGACAGAGTTAACAAACTGCCCCTAACAGATGTCAGATCTGTCCATAACATCTGAGAAAAATATTAGACTGCAAGGGAGGAGTTAAAAGTGGACAGCTTTGTGTAATTGGTCTCAGATTGGGTGACAGAACAGGTTGGTTGAAAGGAAGGAAGAAGGAAAAAGTGAGCAAGACTGGTGTCTGGCAAAGTATGAGTGTAAATATAGCAGGAGCTAATTGTCCTGTCATGAAGAAAGTAATAGGATTAAACTTGACTGAATATAGAGCAAATAGTGAGATTTGCTTTCCTGGAGAGTTTGAGATCTTGCACGTTTGGCAGCTCACTAAAAAATGAAACCTGGAGAGAGATGGTTGGATTATTATCATTGTCGTCATCATCATCTTAAATCTTTCAGATCTCTGGCAGGGATAGCCCTTATGTGACCCACCTACAGAAGAGGTGTGGAGGGTGGACACTGACTTAAACAAAAAAAGGCAGTGGCATGGTCATGTAGTGTTGTGTAGTCTTGGAGTGTGACACATTTCTTCTTGGGTACCTTGGTCTTTCTCCAAGCCTTGAGGTTGTTGGCTCTGTGGGGAGGGATCAATACAAAATACAGCTACCTGCTGCTGGAGATACAAGGCATATAGATTCCTCACTACTTGTGGAACACGGAACTATTTTATTTTATTTTATTTTATTATTTTATTTTATTTTATTTTATTTTATTTTATTTTATTTTATTTTATTTTATTTTGTACAGCCAACTGTTGGCTATCTCTGTCTCTCTCTCTCTTTTTTTTTTTTTCTTTTTTTCTTCTTTTTTTTTTTGATTCCTGTAGCCAGAAACAAAGGTGGAACTTTGAGCTTCCTAGGTCTTGTTGGAGAAAAATACCCAAAGAAAAAATAAGAGAAATATAAAGGGATTGATAAGGTACAAAATCATGTATTAACTTATGCTAAAATACTTTGTGCATCTGTCCAGAAAAGTCTCAGCTATTGAGACAACTGGGCAACAGGATGCTTGCTTTGTGGTGGTGTCACACTGCCACTGGAACTGAGGGAACTCAGCTGAGTGGTGGGAAATGTACTCATGCTCTTCAAAAAAATGTTACAAAATGTAGATTTTTCTCCCTGGTGAGAGATGCAGTTGCATCATTACACAGAGATGAAAAAAAAAAAAAAAAAGGCATCTGATGCTGCATGGTTTTATGCATGGGGTCAAGCTTTCTTGTGCTGATTCTGGCTCAGCAGGGGTTCTAACTGGGACAAAAAGAGGGAAGATGCCAAAAGTCCCCTTCATTGTAATAATTGTTTGAGTTTGCCTATACAACCACAAAGCTTGTTAATATCAATACGAGGGCTCCCTCTATTCTTACCTACATGAAAACATATTTTCTTGTGACCATCCTGTAAGTGCTATTTCATCCACTCAGTTCTGCTTGTGTACAGTATCACTTTAGCAGGAGCTCATTTGGATGTGTCCAGCAAATTCTTGTAAGTTAATAATTGGCATTTTTATTGCATTTACAAATAACAGACTCTGGTTATCCAGTTCTCATCCAGCTACTTTATCACAGCACACAAGAACATACACTCTGTCTGTCAGACCAGCTTGAGACTCGATTAATTTCCTTAGATGAGCTAATGAGCAAACAGGTGCCAGCTAGAACAGGATGAACCAAGGCAATGCCAAAAAAAGTCAGTCTTGTTCCCAGACAAAAATAAGAAAAAAAAATGCATGAAATTCATTGAGCGTGAAATCTTAATATGATAGGAATCAGCTATTGCAAATTTTCACTATTCATCAGGGTTTCTGGACTAGTGGAGCACTCAGTACATCGGTGGTATTGCTGAAACCACTGCCAGTCGGGTCCCATGTGTAAGCAGTGGGCTATGGAAAGGAGATGTGCTTGCGTGAAGATAAGCACTCCTCAGAAAAGCTGTGAAGCTGACCTCTTAAAAGGCAGCAAGACTCATTTTTACATTGTTTACCAAAACCCAGCATTCCTAAATGCTTCTCTACTAGAAAATGGTGCTTCGTATTGTCGGTAAATGGGATAATAAGGAAGTGTGAAAGATGAGTCACCAAGCCACAGAGAGAGAAAATGCAGTGTGAGCAACCGCAGCACCCTCACTTGGCCCTGTGGTCCTTCGATAGAGCAGCTTCCTGCAGCAGCGCTCTGCAGCCAGGGCTGAATTCAGCTCACTGCTCTGGGCGAAGGTGAAGAATTATTCTAGTCCCAGAGGTGCCCACACAACCTTCATTAACAAGTTATCTAAACAACTTGCAATTTTAGTAAGCGCATTTATCCGGTTCAGGGCTTAAAGAGCTAAGCCCCATCTTCTCAAGGGACTCAGCCAACAACCTTCCCACTCAAGATGGGAAGCGTAGGGGCCCTGGCATGGTTGTCTAATGGGACTGTCCTTTCTCTCCACGTTTGATATCCAAATATTTACAATACTGTAGCTAAATGTTCGGATGGGGCAGGTTCATGGCAAAACCACCCTGAAAACAGGATAAGTTGAGCCCAGGTGCAGAGTAACACAAGAACAAAATGCCAAGCCAGAACGATGAGCAGGAGGGAAGACAGGGCTGTGCCGCTGAATTCTGACCGAAAGATGATACTGCAGACAATGCTTGTGCCAAAATGAAACGACGACAATAACAATAACACACACAAAAACAAAATGCAACAACTGTGATACTACCAATACGGCTACTAAAAGTTGAAAGTGGGAGAAACCGAAGGGGAAAATCAGTGGTGTGTGGCCGTGTAGCAATTACTTTTCAAAAACTTCCTTTATTGCTCCTGTGACCTCCTCTTTTACCTAAATTTGACCCCATGCAAACACTTAAAGGCATCTATCATCAGGTGAACTGTCTCTGTCAGTGAATGCACCTTTCCAATAAAAGATGCTAAAAGCAAAGTTGCTGTAGGAAGAGTCGTGCTGATGAGAGTAGCTGCAAGAGGAAAAGAAGAACTTGGCCTCATGGTAAAAAAATACTTTCACTGTTCTGTGTGAGTTTCACAATTAACTTGGCGTATACTTTGAAAATGTCCTTGACAGTGCCCCTTTAACCAGCGAGAAGCAGGCACGCTCATGTTACAGCACCAGGCAGGCTGAGCAACTGGTGGGGAGGAAGCGTTAATGCCCAGAAATCTCCTGTGTAAAATCAAACACAATTACCTTGACTATGAACCTATGGTGTAACAGCCTTTATCTAGCTGCTCTTTGGCATGAGTCCTGAACAGACCTTGCAGTAGGTCCTGAATCTTGAGTTACTTCCCCCCTGACACACACACACACACACACACACACACACACTTTGTTAGTAGCTGTACCCATTACATTTTACATTCAGCATTTACACAGCTGCTGATGGCTGCCCTTTTCCTAGAGATACAGACAGCTCAGCCAAATTGCCATCGACAGGCTCTGTCCCAGGCTTTCCCAGTAAAACAGCCAAAGGTCTAAGAGAAAGGAGGAAGACAGTCCTGAAGGAGAACTTCCTAGATGACTGCCATCCAGAACACAGCAGTGATCAGATGGAGAAATCTGCGCTCCCTTCCTCATAGAAGGGAAAGAGGAACTCCCCAAATGTAAGGCTTTGATACCAGCTCTCCCACCCCAGGCAGTTCTGTAGCACCAGGACTCACCTCTTTGCATATCTGTAAAAGAAGAGATTTAGCATGGGGCAAAGCTCACTCATTTCACTTGCCCTGGCCTTCACTGAGATACTGTTCGTGACAAGATCTGCTGTCAAAACCCTAGTTCTTTTTTTTCCTGCCATCCTTCTTACCATGTCATTTAAATGTATTTATCTGTGGTTGTCTCTTCCTCTGCTTTTGACATCCTTTGCACCCACGCTCCACCAGAGAACAAGCAGGGGTGTGTGTGTGTATTAGCAGACTGGGCAAAGGATGAATGCATTCTCATGCTCCCTGCGTTGTGCTCCCTCCAAATCAGATCATTTCTGCAGGGTGCAAGCAGTATTGCCAGACTGTACTTTAAGCATTTAAGCTAATGAAAGAAAGATTAGCATCTCAGAAATCTATTAACAAACTCAGGTGGTTTTTGTTGTTGTTGTTGTTTTTAAACCAGTATATTATGTTGATATATTATTAATGAAATCCAAGTCTTGTGCAGTATACGCCTGCGTTACTCCTACATCACTCCTGTGCACTGCAGTGTATAAATTATTCCTATTACTGGCCCTTGCTGATTGTCTCTCGAGAAGGTAGCAATGGAAAGGAAGAGGTTTCTGCTTCTTGCAGAAATGAAGCAACCATGCTGATCATGGGGCTGAGCTTAGCCTGCTCTCTACCTGGTTTAGCTCTCTTAAATCTGCATTCCCCCTGAAAACTGCTTTGACTTCTGCAGGGCTAAGAAACCAGGGAAAGTGACAGGACTACTCTTAGATAACAAAGGAAAATGCCAGGTGTGAGGAGGTCTGGAAGTCCCTGCCAGCCTTAACTCTGTCTTTACACTGGATTCAGTGGGGGGATGAAGCTCTTGGGAAATGATTCAGAAGGACAAGCATGCAAGAAAAAAAAAAAAAAAAAAAAAAAAAAAAAAAGCTTTATTTCTGAGAAAAAAAAATGTTATCTCCTTTCCTGCTCCTCCTACAGAAGCAGCCATTTGAGCCATGATCCTTGAGATAAAGGCATTTTTTGTCGTTCCTCCTCCCTTCACCAAGCTCTGCTTTTGCAGCAGCTCCTCTGCTGCAGCGTCCGTGCTCATGGGCAGTGGGAGCTTGAGGAGGTGCCTTCCAGTTCCCGCCTTCTCCTCACCACTTTACCTGCTCTCTCTGCCACCCCAGACCTGCTCCTGAGCACAGTGTGCCTGGACAGCCTCTGGTTTTCTACCCATTTTCCGTTGACTGTGTGCAATTCATTTGGGGCCACACTCTGCTCAGGTTTTCCTCGTTAATTCCATCCTTTACTCCTTTACTTATCCTTTACTCCTCCCAAGAGAAGAGGAAGTTCTCACAGGTTAATTTTCCGGACCAGCTGCATGTCAATAAATAATTATGCAATATTTAGTGGATATTTATTTAGAGCAAAGGAAAAAAGCCTGCAGTAATCTATGGCAAAACAAAACAGGGATCATCTTTTCATGCCTCAACAATGGAGTTCTGATGGGTGACTAGCTCATAGCAGCATTTGCAATGGAAGCAGCTAATATTTGTATTAAAAAAAAAAAAAAAAAAAAAAAAAAAGAACGTGAGACTAAGGTAGAACATTTTAAAATAACTGTTCTTAATGTTGCTACGGAGACCTCTATTATAGCCATTGTACGTGATGTGCAATGATTATATTCCACATAGGTAACATTCCTTGCTCAGACTAGTAGAAGCTGATGATTCTCCCATGCATACAAGGCAGTATGTAGAACCATGCAGGTCGTGGCAGAGTTTACTTCGGTTTTCAGCTCTTAAAAAAAATGAAATGTGCTGTTTTAGTACTCTATTAACAATTTCTCACCCTTGAAGATATCCCTTGTTTAACACATTCTGCCTTTTCTAAAGCAAACATGCTTAGGATTCTAGTAATTGGGATGATAAACATAGCAACCCTATCATAAAAATAGAGGCTATAATTGATATGGTTGGCAGGGCATGCATCTAGAGCTCTGTGTTAAAGCTGAGTAGTTTCAACAAGTTACCTTTGAATTAAAAATATATTGACTACTTCAAAGATTTTATTTGTCTTTGAGCCCAGTTGATTAGGCCACAGTGCTAAACACAGAAAATGTATTGCTTGTGTTCTTGCAGGAACATGGACTGCTTTTTGAAAATACTGCTGAGAAAATGCTGCTGATCAAAAGCTGTTAAGTCAAAATCCGGGAAAAAATAGTTTTCATTTCTGTATTCTAAGCTTTACCCAGTCCAATAAAAATAACAGTAGATGGAAATGCAGCCCTCATAGAACTTGTTTCACTTCTATATGACAGTTTTCATCTTCCTGACTTTTTTTTTTTTCTTTAATATTGACTTGGATTAAATAACCTTGTATGGATGACAAATTTTTGCAGAAATTATTCAGGAAGCCAAGCTTCTTTAGGGCTTATTTCATAGAAGTTTTAAATTTCATATTGAAAATATTTACTTCAGTTTTTCCATTTGTTAGACCGACAGCTCAATAAGTAAATTCAAATAGAAGTGTATAATGCTGCATTTCAGGCAGCTGTGGTTTTACAGCCAAGCTTCTAAAATCATTGCAATAACTGAAAAGTTGTAGGTTGGTAGTGGGAGGAATTTATAAATAATTTGCTGAGATACTGAGGACAGCAGACAAGTTCCTCGCTTCTTTCAGCCTTCAGACCAGGATTCTGCTTTCTCAGTCAGTCCATTCTTCTAAACATCAGTGAGTGCCCAGAAAAGGAAAAAAAAAAAAAGCAACAATGCAAGTTGAACAAAATGAAAACTGTATGAATATACATGAACTTTGCCTTCTGGCTTACTGAAGCTACAACTCTGCCCCAAAATGGGAAAATTATTCTTCAGTTAAAAATTATTTTTTTGTTTTTCCCTGTCAGTAGTTTGGAAATGAACATGAAAAACATGGATTTAAATCACACCTCTGCCAGAGGTTATCTACTATTTTTACTGATCATCCAAACATTGGAAGAAAAAAAAAAAATCCCAAACTAATATTTTTCTTAATTATTTTTGACACTTTCCTTGGCTATGCAGTTCATTCAGCCTGTTCCTCTGAAGTCTTAAACACAACCTCAGTGTACAAGGGTAAGACTAGACAATATAGCTTTCCAAGTGGCAAAATGTTTGTGAAGCTACAGATTGCTTCTGTCCTAAATGACACTTTTCAGGGTGAAACATGAGGTAATGTTTATAGGTGCATTCATATTTGGCTTGAGTTTGCCTTGCTTTGAACAGATTCTGAGCAGAAGCAGTGCAGACATTAGTATGAAACCAGACTATTAAATAAACTGTAACAGGATGAAGACAGGAATGGTAGCATTATGCCTTCTCAGCAGAAATGTGTTACTAATGGTACTTACATAGATTTCAGTAATACAGCTATTTGTCTTACATAGCTGAGCAGAGTAATTTATGTTATTACAAATATCTAGCTGGGGCTGCCTGGACTACAGTTAGGTTTGCAACTATTATTGTCATTAAAACTAGTCTTCAGGCCATATCCTTAAGACAAGCTATTTGAGTTTGTGAAAAAATATTTTGTGATAAAACTACCTGCTTAAAGGTTGGTCACGTGAGTCATGCTCTCTCTTTTCGTTCTTTGAGTCTAGAAAAATCAATAGAGGCACAGGAAGCCTGTTGTAAAAAACTGTTCCCAGGGAAGAGCAGAAATGAGACTATGTGAATTAATGTTTCTGTTTACCTTTCCCTAGCTTGCTGCCAATACAAAGGGAAAAAAAAAAAAAAAAAGCCAACCTACTGCTCAGTGCTCAAACGGCCTTGAGTTTGCATGAGGAAATGTAATGAAATGGCCATCTTCCAGCTCTGCTGTGGGAACTGAAGAAACTGTTTCTTTGCTTAGTGCTTGTCAGACTCATCTCTAAAATAGGTATTTTTCTCCCCGAGAAGTTATTTACATCAAGATGCCTGGTCCAAGTCGACTTTCTGTAACAAGTTCTTTCCAACTTAAATGTTTAAGTTGGGTGGAGGGGAGTGCAAACAGGAGAGAAAATTAAAGGATCCTTCAGGTGTTTGAGAGGTTCTGCTCCACCAACACCTCCCTGTGTCCATCTAAAAGATGGACAACTTTTAAGTGCAGTGAGGCTGCCCATGCTGCAGGCACTGAGAGGGCTGGGGAGTCGCAGACTGCCAGCAGAAAGGCATGGCTGCAGCCCCAGTTACACAGCACACTTTCTCCATACGGAAAGCAGATGAGCTGACTGGTAATTTCCTTTTTCCTTTTTCAGTGCAATGAATCTCAGAGGTGATCCGAGAGGCAAAGGTAAATAACAGATAAATCCCAGACACTTCTTCCAAGAAACCTCACAGATCTAGGCTAAATTTTCTGAGATGCTCCCTCTGGCTTGGAGAAGTGGTGCAGATTGCCTCACAGTTCTGTACTATTCCCTTGTCTTTTCTTTCCAGGACACACCAGCACACGCAGGTGCTGGTGAGTAGTGACTGAAACCCAAGACCTGCTGCAGCACAGCACTGGTCTGGGCCATAGTCAGTGAAATGGGATGGCCGACTATTTGCATGAGGAAGCACTGCCTGGAGTCCAGGACACAGAACTGCTCAGGAGGTCAGGGCACCGGGCAGTTCTTCCCCTGGTCATGGCAGTAAGGGCTAATAACAGCCTCAGCCCTGCTCTGAGGTGGCAGGTTTACCTGGAGGCTGGCAGGACACAGCAAGCGGCCTGCCCCAGCCTGCTGCCCTTGAGCATAACCAGCCACCCGCAGACACTTAGTGAAGGGCAAGTGAAGCACAAAGCCTCACAGGAACCCTTGTCTCAAACATTGTGATCAAGCGTACATTAACTGTTTCACCATTGAGCCCTTCCACAAAGTCAAAACTGCTTTTTAATGCAGTTTGTTGGGGCCCATATATCAGACAGAGGCCGATTTGGACTAATCCAGGAAGGGAGCCAAGTATTAAAAAAAAAAGCCAACCTCTGAGGTTGTGGAACATCTAAAATATATTGATCATGGTGTAATTACACTTGAAATGTATTAGGGGAAGTAGCTGAAACAATCTCCACTCTGAGAAAGATGATGTGGGAGCATGCAAGAGGGCTTCGGGGAGGCTGACTGGAATTCTTATGAGGGATGGCGAAGCTGTTTCAGAAAATGTAAAGAAAAGTTACCTGAGTGAGCATTAAATGACAGATGTGGTAATGACTATCTCAAACTTCCACTTTCTAAAGATTTAGCTACCATTTACATGACTATCAGAAGTCAGTGAAGCAGATGCAGCAAGAAGCAGCATACATGTGACAAATCTCACTTGCGTGTTTGAATTAAAAAGCAGTTCCTCAACTTAAGATGTAATGACAGGCTGGAAATAAAGGAATTCTTCAGTATGCCTTGGATACTGGTAATATAAAAAAACTGAATTTGTTACATTTACATTTAAAATGGCTTTTTTTTTTTTTTTTTTTTTTTTTTTTTAATCTCGGATAAGTTATCTCAGACCTGCAGTTCATAAGTGGAGGATCTTGTTCCATGACATAATAAAAGCCAGGGTCTGGTGAGATAGTAGCAGAAACCCTAATTAAGAGACAGGATACCTACCCTAAGCTTGAACACGAGCCTCTTGAAATAAGTATCCAAAGCACCTTTACATCCAAAATGTTAAGCTCTTGATTAAACAAGCATAAAGTACTTTTGATGATAATTAAAGATGAGCTTCAGTCAAAATACTGGCTTTGTGTTTGGGCTGAACTAAACCTTGGAATCAAACTCTCACTATCTTTTTGTTTTGACATGTTGTGATCCAAACTGTTTGGGCCCTTAAGCCATTACTAGTAACCAGCTAACCAGCTCAAGTACTTTACTTGTTGCATGTAAGATTGCAAAGCTGTTTCTTATTAACACTGAAAACGGAGGTTTAGGCATCTCAGATAGGGAGGGCCTATCCCAAAAACAGCATTTAAAATCCATCCAAATCCCCAAAACATCAGCCTACTTCCCTTTTCTGAATTCACTCTGAGTCAGTTCTAGGACAGAAATAAAGTCCCTTAAAATTCTCAGTCACCACCCTTAAAAATTACTAAAAGTTGGTAAAGTGGGGAATGGAGGAACTGAGCTCTTGATGGTGCACTATGCTTGAGGGATTTAGAAATGAATGTTGAGCCAGAGGAGACCATCCTCTGTGCAGAGAATGGGCTCAGAAGGGACACAACAGATGAGTTTCTCCAGGTAAGTTGAACAGAAGACTTCCAGGGGATGACCAGTTGGAGGTGGGGTGAGCCCCTTCTGCCAACACTGGGAGCAGATTCATATTGCAACCTGCCTCCTCAAAAGGCAGAATTAAAACTGACGGGAAAAAAAAAATAAATTAGATGGCATCAAAAGAAATCTCACATGCTCTAAAGCTTCAGTTTTTAATGAGGTTCACTCCAATAAAATGTAGGATCACCTGATAAGTAGATGACTTTGTGCATAGAGAGTTCAGAACTAGAACTGCAGGCAGTCCTGATCACAGTATTCCTTTTTTTTTTTTTTTTATTTTACAGAACTCCAAAACAGGACCAGACCAGCTGCTCTCTAGTATTCTGTCTGAAATGGTAGAAGCCTGAGGACAGTTAAGAGGAAACGACACACCACAGTAGTCTGTCACCAGTGCAACTTCCAGCAATCTTTGTATTTAATAGCCCTCAGTGGATTTTTTTCCTCATGAATTTACCTAATCACTTTCTAAATCCTGTTTCATGCAGTACCATGAGAATGATAATCTAATTTTGGCCTCTAAGACACGTATTACAAAAACAATAGGAGGCCCAGGAAAGAATGAAATAATTTTGCCAAAAGATATTACAAAAAAAGGCAACAACTAAAGCACACTGATGAAGAAAATTACTAAAACCACTCATTACAAAATAACCCAGCATTTCCTTATTTGAAAAAGAATCTGTTATTTAGACTATGCTGCAGTTTTGAAAAATCCCAACCTGTAATCATTTTGCTAAGCTTGTGACAAGGGCATTTCTCTCTTCAGTGCCACAGTGTGCCACATTTTAAAGAGTGCTTTTTCCACTGGTCATACTATATAGGATTAACAGAATAATTCTTCTAGATTTCGCTTCATCCATAGATTCTTGGATCAGTCACTAATGAGATGAATATTGACAAATATTCCCAGGGTGCCACTACTCTTTAAGCACTACTCATGCTTAAACATGAGAAATACAGTTTCTGTGAATTTACACTTCCTTTTCTCTACTAGATTACCTATTTCTATATATTTTGCAATCCTTGTTCACTATCCCTGTTGCAATCTCTTGTAAAGTGTCAAAAATTTTTTTAAAGTTCTATACTTACGGGTTTATTGTTCTAAAATCTGATTTACAAAATACAATAATATACCTGGACTTTTCCTGAGTATTTTTCTTGCATAGATATGGATGAAATATCCTTTTTAATAAATTCTCCCCTAGTATGTTTTTTTAATTAAAAATCATATATACATAGTCAAACTTTTGCATGGCAATCCTATTAATTTACAGCTGTGCAAAGAGCAAGCAGGTGGGTATATTCTATACAGTTGTACAAAGCTCTGTGTAACCATGGTGGAAATTGGCCAGATTGCACACACCTTTCTATTTATCCAGACCTGCAGAAAATGCAAACAGTAACTTCTAAACTGAAGCCAAAGTCAAATATGCCTAGAGATCATCCCAATACCTCCTTAATCACTATGAAGATGAACCTTTTTTTTTCCCTTTTACCTGACAATTTTATTTACTGTCTTGACTTACTTCAGTCCTACTTAATGTTTTATAAAATTTGTGCATGCCCTTCTTGTACTTGTGTTAACATTACTAATTTCCCTTCATTCTTTCATTGTCACTGAAAATGCTGAAACACATGCAATTCTAGCTTTGTAAAGTGTCTCCAAGATTACATGGCTCCTATTGAAAAACTTCCTAGGAGACAAGAAAAGCGATTACTGAGCTGAACATTTCAGACTCTTAAGCCGCCATCAGGTGCACGAAATGCGCCAGATTTTCTGTTCTGCTTATTTAACAGGGGAAGATACTCAATTGAGACATCTGCAACACTTTTTTTTTTCCCCTTTTTTCCTGGTGTTCTTCCCGACACAAAACCAAGGCTGCTATTGCCTTCCTGAAGGTATTATTCCTTATCTGAAAAGTCATTTAGTTGCAAATCCCAAAGCTTTTCTTTCTTGCTGCGTATGCCCGTATTAGCCATGGCGGAGGCCCGCAACAGAGCGGCTCAAATTTTGTACTAATGACCTCTCTGGTATTTCTATAGAAATGCCCTGTTAAACACCCAGGCATTTCAACTTTCAGTCACAAGACCTATAAAAAATTCATACTCTGAATCTCCAGTTTCAAACCGCAGCCCTGCCTCATTAAGAGCTTTTCAATCCTCCCACCCCACACACTCACAAAGGGGGGGTGTTTTTATCTCCCCAGCGTTTAGATTTCACATTTTCTTCTCCTCGTTTGCATTTTTTTAAAGCATCTCCCGAGGCTGGCAAAGAATCAGCGTGACCCTGGATTTCCTGGTATTAAAATATAGTTAATAGGAGCTTCTTTAGAGGTAGGTGACTAAATAAAAACAGGCAGAGAAAAAACACAAGAACTGAATCCCACAAGCTTTATTATTAAGTAACTTTCGCGCACATCGCAGACGCCTTGCAGAAATCAGAAAACCTGCAGGCTGCAAGCACCCAAAATCACCCAAAATGACCCCAAAGCGCCGCGGGGCTGCCCCCGCACATCCTCCAGCAGCTCCCATTGCGCCTTTCAACGCGTTCCAACGCATGAGACCAACAGGTGGGGCTCAATTTTTGAAGCACATTTGCGCTTTCCAACAAAAACTCGACTACGGAGCGTGTCAGTAGCGCAGAGCACCCCGCGGCTCCCCATCGCCTCACGACCCCCCGGCCGCCATTTCGGGCACCCCCACCCCATCTCCCCCTTAAACCCCCCCCTTACAACCCCGCGTTCGCGCATGCGCGTTCCGCCCTGTGACGCCGCAGCGCCCGGCGCCGTGACGCGCCCGGCGGGGCCTCCCGCTCTCCTCCAATGGGGTGGCGCGGAGAGCCCGCGGGGCCCCGCCCCCTACCGCCGCCGCCGCCGCCGCCACCGGGGCCGGGGCCGCCGCCGCCTCAGCAGCAGCAGCGCAGGGCGCGGAGAGTGAGGGGGGGGGGGACCCGGATGAGGAGGCGGCGGCGGCGCCCGGTGGCGGTGTCGGCGGTGCCGGGCTGAGGGCCGGGATGCTGCCGGTGTACGCCATCGTGCTGTCGGCGCTGGCCGGCGCCTTCCTGACGCTGCTGCTGCAGCTCCTGCTCCTCTACGGCAGGAAGCCCGAGCCGCCCCCGGGGCCCAGCGGGGAAGGCGAAGGCCTGGTGTACGCCCGCGTGGCGGCGGGGCACGGCCTGAGGGAGTACCTGCAGGGCGCGGAGCCCCCCCCCGCCGGCACGGCGGCAACGGACGCGGCCCCGCTGCCGGCTGCGGCCGCCTCAGCGCCGCCCGCTGCGGGCCCCGAGCCGCCGCCTCCTCCTCCGCCTTCTCAGCAGCAGCAGCAGCAGGCGGCGGAGCCCCCTCCGGAGCCGTCGTCCCGCGAGGAGACGTGCCACTTCCTCAATGCCATCTTCCTCTTCCTCTTCAGGGAGCTGCGGGACACGGCCCTGGTGAGGAACTGGGTGACGAAGAAGATCAAGGTGGAGTTCGAGGAGCTGCTGCAGGCCAAGGTGACGGGGAAGGTGCTGGAGGGGCTGAGCCTGCGGGACGTCTCGCTGGGCAACGTGCTGCCCGTCTTCAAGGCCGTCAAGCTCCTGCGGCCCGTGGTGTGCAACGAGGAGGGCTGCCCCGAGGAGCTGGGCTTCGAGGTGGACCTGGAGTACAACGGCGGCTTCCACCTGGCCATCGACGCCGACCTGGTCTTCGGCAAGTCGGCCTACCTCTTCGTCAAGATCTCCCGGGTGATGGGGAGGCTGAAGCTGGTCTTCACGCGCCTCCCCTTCACGCACTGGTACTTCTCGTTCATGGATGACCCCGTGATACTCTTCGAGGTGAAGTCGCAGTTCGAAGGGAGGCCCATGCCGCAGCTCACGTCCATCATCGTGAACCAGTTCAAGAAAGTGATCAAGCGCAAGCATACCTTGCCCAGTTATAAAATCAGGTAAGAAGGGGCCTGCATCCGGAACATTACTCTTGGAGAAATGTGTTAAAATTGTTGTCATGTGCTTAATAGGCCAAAAGAGGCTTCTCTTGGTATTCTTGCAGTTGGGGCACGTGCACTTCATTGATATCAAATGCTTTCCATGAAGATAAGCATGGGTTTCCGTTTATAGCGAGTGAAATAACCTCACTTTGCACAGTGAGGTTGTGATATGCCCCAAAACGCATATAACTGAGTGGTGGAAATAGTGGGCTTCAGGAATTCTTGGGTCCTGTCAGGTGTCTGACAACAGGACCAGGATCCTTCTGTTTGGAAGAGGTAAAAGGATGCCTGTGTGGAACTGCACATGGGTTGGGGGTATCCTTCTGTCACTGGTGAGCCCCCAAGGCAAGGCTTGTGACTTACGCTTATTGAGAGAGAGAAGGATTTTGTTCCTTCACATGAGGCAGGAATAACTTCCCTTCGTAGGGAATATTTTTGGAATCACGTGATAGGTGGTGACCTCCTCCTTTCCGGTTTGCTTAATTTCTTCAATAGCTTTGGGAAAATCTTGAAGTTGGTAAGAGATGTGTTTCTACTATTGTGTTAAAGCTTTGAGGGGCTTCTTTTTTTTCTTTGGAAGCTATCATGTTTTCTAAAGGTACATGTAGCAGCACAGGCTGTGTAATATTTCGCATCTAATGCGATGTTCAGTGATGTTTCTGTAGCAGAAGTTGCAAATGGCATCTTCTTTTCTTCATTCCACTTTGATTTTTTGGTCTAAAAAGATACTGAATGTCTTACCTCTGCTAAGGTACAGTGTTCCTCTTCTCTCATGTATCTTAGGTTACCACATTTCCTTTCTCTCTGGTTTATTCTTTGTAGTATTTGTCATGTGTTAATTCACATTTTCGTTTTGTTTACCACATTCTTTTCCAATAAGCCTTTTCTCTGAAATTCCTCAGACATGAGTAACTGAAAATGCCTACTTGAATTTTGAAGTGTAATTAGCAGTGACATAATTTTTGAAGCCTTTTCAGCTGGTTCTTCTGCAATCTAATTTAGAAGAGCTCTTGTGAAAATGGATGTGTAAAATATCCAGGACTTGGAAAGCCCTGAAAGGGCAGTAAGTAGTTTCTTAAAGTAATGTGGTGGTCCCTCCAGAGACTGAAGAACTGAATTACTCTCTGAAAGGCCTTGGGCAGCAGTGAAACTGTCAAGAGCAAGTTTGCTTCCATTCATTTACTGCTTTGGGAAGGGACTGGAGCTGCTTACTGTGGAAAAGAGCTGGAAGGAGAGGCTGGGATAGTACAGTCACCCTGGCAAGTGAGCATTCTTGGCATACCTAGAAGGACCAAGTAGAACAGATGAGCAGTGCACTCTCTAGGCAAGTTTCTGGCCTGTTTGTGGAAGCAGTGATGGTGTGCTTGTCCCCTTTGGGAGCAGGAGAAAGAGGTTTTCATTTTTCCCCTGGGAGATGCACCTGGACAGTAGTGCTCTCTCTTTGGGGTTAGAGTACTGAATTTTCCATGGATTTCTCAAACGTTCTGCACCATTAGGCCACTGGCATGTTAAAAAGAGACAGGAAGGGGCAAAAAAGGAAAGAAGCAGAGCTCAGTGACTGGGCCAGAAATGAGTAGAAGTGTATGAGGACAGAAGGTAACTGACACTGAAGACAGTACGGGAAGCATAAATTCTTGTGGAGTTGAGATGAGTTAAAGAAAACATTTTAAAATAACAGTTAAGCTGTCAGGAGCTGGGAATTTCGGAATGCTTGAGAAGAAAACATTGTCAGCTGTTTTTCACCCTGGGTAGCAGGCTTGTTGTGCAGGGTGGCAGGTGTTCAGCTAAGCGGTGTCTAACCTTGTCTTTGGTGCTTTTGACCTTTACATTTTACACCGTGTTGTGAACGTGTAATTCTGGCCCACTGTGTTGTAAACGGGGAAGGCAGCAGGCTGAGCTAAGTGCCTGTTAATGAAATTACCTTAAGTAAGGCAGATTGGGTCATCGGTGCCCGAACTGCTTAGAACTTTGCCTTTGACATTTTCTAGTTGGACTGCTGACCTCTTCGTGGGGACCTTTAGGCTCCTTATCCATGAACCCTTTGGCTGTCTGCAGGTGCCCAAGGACCTGTGGGGATATTCTCTGGCAGCACACCTTGGAGGAGTTGATTTAGCCAGATCCCTGGCAGCGGGGGTTAGGAACAGCCCAGCAGTGACAGTGCACCCTTACCTGATGGTGTGGCTGAGGAGTTACGGCTTCTGTGGTGTGGAGAACTGATTTGGAAAGTTCCCTGGTGATAAGATAGAAAACTTTGCATTTTAATAGATTTTTTTTTAAAGAATGGATTGATTTGGGGTTATGGTAGTCCAAGGCCATGTAATGTATTCCTTAGCAGAGAACGTGTAGGAAGAAGTCAGGACAGTTTCACAACGGCTTAATAACCTGGTGTCTTACTTAAAACATAACAATTCCTCATGTACAGGGAATGTGCTTCTCCTCTCCCCATTTCTTTCTTTCCCGTGGCCCATACATCTCAT
Source organism: Aythya ferina (assembly GCF_964211825.1). Classification (NCBI taxonomy): domain Eukaryota; kingdom Metazoa; phylum Chordata; class Aves; order Anseriformes; family Anatidae; genus Aythya; species Aythya ferina. The sequence goes on along the minus strand of NC_140302.1, from coordinate 30,844,812 downwards.
GTTTAAGTGCTTAGTAAGTGTTTGGTTCCATGTGTAGTTCAAAACCTCTTGCTCAAGTAACTCTGTAAATAAATCTTTGAATAGCAGTAATTACAACCTTGTAAACAAAAGCACTTGGAGAGCAGGGAGTTCTCTTTCCAGCTGGTTAAAGGGATTTGTTACCCAGCTAGTTTCCAGATTGAAGTCCATAAAGGAGTTTTAGCTTTATTTAGTTGATGGTAACATTTAAAATAAATGGATTTTGTTGTCTTCTGTATTAGGTAACTTTCAGAGGGTTGTTGGTAATGAATGGTGTAAGAGGAGAACTGTCAGTAGTTGAGTTTTGAACATCCTGTAACTAAGTTGGAGTTAAACAGATCCCTCCTCCTCTTACATTAGTCAATTGTGAAATATCGTATTAGAGAACGCATACGTGTGTTTTGTCTTTGCACATAGACTGTGTCCTTAGACAAGCTGCTACAGACACATTTTCCCAGATGGGTGCCAAATTTTAGGCAGCAAAACAGTGATGAGTAAGATCGTCATCCTCTGTACCATTGCTGAGAGAGACTTATGCATCCTCTGTAACTGGTTGGAATGGGGAAGAAGAAATCTGGCATTCCTGATGCTCTCTGAGCCCCATAAGGGAGGCAGTGTAAGCTGGTGAGTGCGTTCTGAAACTCACCTAGCATTCTTTGTAGCAGTTCCTCCACAAAAGCAATTGTCTGCTAATTGACAAAGGCGGGATGCACTTTGTCCAAACAAAGAAGTAGTAATTTGTGTTTTATTCTAATGGTGTGTAATCAGTTTTCTTTGGCTCTTGAAGAGACATTTCTAGCTGGTAAACACTCATTTTGAAGCAATTGCCAGTCAGTGGTAGAGCAGCTATCTCATACAGTAGAAGCTGGCTATATTTCTGGAAGCAAGGCTGTTGGCAAAACTCAGTGAATAGTAGCTATTTCTTTTATTTTTTTTATAATTGTTGATGAAGTGTTGTGCAATTCAGCTGAAGTTGCAGGGATTGCTGCTGTTCTATAGCGAACTTTGATCTCTGTGCATTTATTGCTTCGTTACAGAAGTGCAAACAGCATGCGTTTCTGAAACCACTCCGTCAGAGAAGCCTCTCATTCAAACGTGGGAAAGGTTTAAACTGACATGCTCGTTGTTTCTTCCAACATACGTAAGTGCTGGTGTGCTCTTGAGAAATTAAATGCTGTCTCGTGCCAAAATCTCTGCTGCTGGCACCCTCAGGATCCAGGCTGAGTCAGCCGTGCCCACCCACACGGCTTGACCTGATGCTGGATTTCTCATGTAGGTTTCTTTTGGTAGAGCACGATGCTGATTGTCAGCACACAGCGGAGTTTATCCTGCAGACTGAATCCAAGCTTTGGTTCTTTATTGTATGCACTCAATTCTTCAGAAGTAGTACCGTAGGCATTTTTTGTGTTGGTTTGAACTTTCTATAACTTTCACATGGCACAAAGTGGTTAATACTAGGCTGAAGATACTAGCATTGCTGTAGCATGTTTAATTCGTAGAGATAAGTAGCAGGGACTGTTTCAAGTGTCCATCTTTTTGCCTGTCTTTGCTGCTGTAGGTATCACAGGCTCATCCCTCAGTTCTCTAACGAGCTACACCTTGCTCATTAATCTACTTATTGGTTCCAACCTTGATATTCCCCCTGCTAATGCCAGGTACGCTAATTACGCTGTTCTCCAGCCTATTCTGAAGTCAGCTGTAGTTCTGTTGTTTTGAACAGGTTCTGATACCTTGGTGTAGATTTCAGTGAGCTTTGATTTATTTTTTTTTTGATGCGCTCTGTAGATAACCAAAATACACTTTTCCATAATGAAGATCCAAAGCCTTTCCTGTGCACGCAAAGGGAAAGGAAGAAGTACTTGCAATCTCACCTCCCTCCAAAACTTCATTCCCCAGTATTTCCCCAGCAGCAAGAGCAAAACTCTGACAGCTGCTGTTTTTTCCCCCCTAAGTTTAAGGTCTTGCAAGTTCACCCACTGAGGTTCAGAACAGCTTAGGTACTGCCAAACCAGCAAGGGAGGGAGTTCTGGATATTTTAAGTACACTTGGTTTCTCAGTTCATTACAGTAACAAAAAAATAAAATAAAATTCAGTACAGATATTAGCCTGTTCTTTATTTTAATGTATGTTATCAGGCTGCAGTCACTTTGTTTTTGTTAGCAGCAATCTTTGATGGATTACTTTAACGTTTTTATATCAGTTTATATATTAATTAGATAAACTCCTGAATTCCCTTCCAGCATGAATTGCCCTTTGACCTGATCATTTGCAATATAGTGAGCTACGTTAAATCATTTTATGCTTTATTTGGAAGGTGGAGCTGTATTGAATTTCACTGGGAAGAACTATTAGAGAAGCCTATTTTCATTTGCTGTTACAGAATGCAATTAGAGGGTTACACAGCAGTTTCTTATTTTTGGCAAAACCTAAGCTGGGAGGTAATGTAAGTAGCTATTGATTATGAAGTGTTTCTTATAATAGAAATGACTTCATAATTTGGTAACAGGTATTGGAAAAAGTATAAAATTAAAAAAATCTATGTAATTCATATGATGAGGTTAATGCAACCAGAAATACTTACAGAGATTGGGACTGTGAGCACTGCTGACTTCAAAAATCAGCCGTCAGTAGAGATACCTGCTTTCTTTTCCTCTCCTGAGAAGGAAGAGGACGTGGAGTCTCTCTACCTGGGCGGATTGTGACCATAGCTGTGATGTGACCCTCTTGAAGCAGCTACATCTGTGAAACACACCAATGTGAAGTTCATTCCTATTGTTGCTAGAAGGAAAAATTAGACCTTTTTTTTTTTTTTTTTTTTTCTTTTTACACCCTACCTCTGTCCATTCTAGGTGGAAAAATCTTTTAGTCTATAGAAAGAGGAAAAAAAAAAATGGTTTCAGGTCCTTTTTTACTCTGCAGAAACGGATGGTACAGAAGCGCTGTGGGTTTTCAGGTTGTTCCAGAGGTGATGCTCTGAGCGATGCCAGCACAGAGACTCGTTTTGCTGCTGGCAGAGCAGTGGTAATGGCAATCAGTGGATCTGTCTGGAGACAGCAGCTTCACGCTTGGAAGATTATCTTTGTAGTGCAAGGACAAGTAATATTTTTTTATTCATACAGGATTTAGATAAGTGGATTTGTGGACAACCTGACAGATAGTAAACAAAACCAAGCCCTGGAACGTTAAATATTGTGATTTCTTCAAGGGTGCTGTGTGACTAAAAGGGAGCTTTTTATAGTGCACAGCTTTTCTGCCTTAATTTTGGGAGTGGTCCACCTCAGCCATTGTGTTTAGAGGGTCACCAAATTCTTCAGATTAAATCAAAGTCATCTTTATGTAGATACCGTGCCCTAAAACACTGGTTCCAGGGGATTTGAAACCTTTTACTCCAACTCCAATGATTTGTGTTCTTTAACGCAGAAAAGCTCTAATTCTGAAAGAATGCTGATTTGAAACGTTTTCGTTATAAAGAGTAATTTAATGAATGACTAGTTACAGCTACATATTGGACATTTCCTGGAATACAGTCAGTGCTCTTTCCTGTTTAAATGCGAGCCCTTTCCTATGACTAGTCAACAAATGTTACGTTTTCATACCCGCAAGGACTAGGAGTTAATGTGGCACTGATTTGGGATGGACTGGGCAAGAAACTGGGGACCAAAGATATAGCTGGGGACAAAGAAAACAAACAACTCATTGGGGGGGATGAAGAAATACAAGAATTAATTTCAGCATTTGCATTTGGTGCAGGTGGTAATCCAATAAGCATCAGGGTTAATTGTCCTGACAGGAAAGTAAATCTCCATCAAATTCTTTTAATTGAAACTTGAAAACTGGCTCTGGTTTCTTCTCAGGCTGGCCACGAGGGAACCTTGCTTTGCCGTGAGGGTGGGCACAGTGTTTGCACAGCGGGCTCCCTGCAGGGCTCGGTGCCCAATGCTCCCTGCTCAGGAGGCTTTTGGGAACCCCTGAGCTCTTGGCTAGCCCCAGAGTTGGTTGGGCATTTGGACCAGGTGGTTGCTGCAGGTCCCTTCCAACTGAACTGTGCTACGACCTAAAAACAGTTTATAAAAGATTATCTGTGCGATGGTGATAGAAAAATTGTCTTGTGTGCTTTACACATTTCCATTTTGTATTTTTAAATGCTTTGTTTTAATTTTGCAGTGAACTTTTTTCATGTGAGTGTGACTGAAGGCTCAGAAAATTAAATGCATTTGACACTTAATGGTAGAAAGATACTTCATATTTCTGTTCCCTGTATTTCTTCTCGCTTCTGTTGTTCTGAACACTGCTCTTGAGCACTGGAGCTGACCTGGCTGCTCAGTGAGAGCAAATACTTTGCTTTGTATTCAGTTGTCATTTAGAGTTACCTTGTCATGATTTTTCATCTTTTTTTCCTCAATGAAATATGAAATAAACAGTCGTCCTTTCTTATCTTTAGAAAGATAATTTATTTCAAAGTAAATATGGGGCACACGGGAGCTCTTCACATTCCCAAACTGTGGGCATCCGACCAAAGCCTGCCTTTGGGTTTTGGCCCCCTGCGGGCAGCAGGCAGGGTGTGTGTTACAGCATGGGGCTGGGCTGTGACCCTGGGAGCTGGGGGCAGGTGTGCGATGTGGGGAGCACTGGGGGTGTGCTGGAACTGAGCATGGGCTCTGCCTAAAAAGAGGTAAAATCTGTGCCCCTGTGCCTTGAAGTGATCGGTAGAAACGGGCAGCTAACAGTTCGCAGCAGCTCGTTTGGTGTGGAAATGTAAGACTGTGTTACAGGACCAATTCTGTACAAAGAACATAAAATATTGCTGACAAAAAGGTGAAATGCTGGGTCTGAAAGCTCATGGATAAGGAGCAAGGCTTCAGTAGGCAGCGGGTACCAGTGCGGTGCTCCAGCCGCTGCCGAGCTCGGTCCCCAGCTGGGGGTTCCCCCTCTGGAGCCCGTCCTGGTCCTGTTATGCTGGGGGCTCCGACGGGAAACTGCTCGCTCTGCATTCCTGCTGAGACTGCCTCAAGTCCCCCAATGTGCCTCTGTGTTTACAGTTCGTGTTCACACTTGTTTGATTTTAAACTATTCCAACATTTGATTATTCTTGATATCATAAGAGGCTTTACATTTGGAAGCGCTGGTAGGACTAATAAGCTTCATTGGCTGAAATGAGTATGAAGGGGAAAATGTCACGTACCTCTCTGATTTGTTAATTTAATGATAATTTGTGCCACCCTGGTCTGCTAAAATCAATTAATTGCTGTAATACAAACACTCAAACTGTGCTTTTGTCCAGAAGAAAGCAATGAGCCGGTATTAGTGATAGGTGAGGGCAGGTAGCTTTTTCAGCAGGTTTCATTCTGGATGGTACAGGAATATCAGTGTTTTGTGCCTAACAGCGGGCAGGTTCTCATTTTGGAAGTCTGTGGGTGCCAGTTTACAAGAAGGGCATCCGTGGGTGGTTGTTTTATAAACATTGCTCAGACCAACAGGGACACGCTAAGCTCAACTTAAAATTTAGAAATTTCTTCAATTGAGCATTTTCTGCTGCAGTCACTGAGTTTCTGGCTGACGCAGAGGTTTTGCTGCCGGGATGTTGTTTTTCATTCATACGGGAAGAAGGTCCACAAATGCCTTGGAAATTTTTCCAGTTGTAATTTACCTTTACCAGGTAGCAAATCACAGTTATTTCACAAGCCAAGCAGATCTGGGCTAAAACACAGACTTTACTTCAAGATACTCGATGATCCCAGCCAGGATATCTGGTCCTGTAGTGAGAAAAGGAGCAGTGAGGGCTGGAGCTTACAGATACGTGCGCGTAGCAAAGCAAGCTGTAGCTTTTGTGAGATGGCAGAAAGGCTTTTCAGCGCTGGAGAACTGCTTTGTCTTGTTCGGTTTTATTTTATTTTATTTTTTTCCTGCAGCTGTTGTAATCTATTTTAGCCTTAAAAGTGCATGGGAACAGCTTACCTTTGTAGCTTCTTAATTCCACTGCTGGACTTGCAGCTCTGCTGGATTTCAGCAGGACGGTCTGCGGGGAGCCCTGTGCGCAACCCGTTCCTTTAAAGCTGTTCCGTGTAATGCCAAAGAGAGGAATCCCAGTACAGCAGTGTGCTTTTCATGTTTTTGAAGACATATCAGATGTCATAAAAAAAAATCTGTATTACAGAGATCAGCTGATGATAGAGTTCATCAGATTGCTGCGCTCAAAGGCAGTAATTAATTGCTGGATACGACTAGCAGAAAATCAAATTTGGACAGTCAGTCATTCAGGAAAACTTTTTTTTAGAAGTTTTGCGTTGCTTGAAATGTAAAAACTTGCAAGGGCAATTTGGGATTAAGTTAAAAACAAACCTTAAAAATGATTCTGATGTAAATTAAGGGAACACACTCAGGCTGGGCAGAGAGTGAGCAAGGAAAAAGGGTCCAGGGGCTGTGCCCGAAGCTGTTTCTTGATCCTAAATCCTATGTAGGTTACATCCGGCTGTTCACGTGCCTTCTGTTTTCTGGGTCTTGTAGGTTTTTCTTGTTTGTTTGTTGGGTTTTTGCTGTTTTAAAATATTGGACAAAATTAAGAAATAATCCGTGGATATCTAATAAAGAATAAGGCATAATATGACTTTCTTAACCTAGTCTTAATGCTAAACTTAATGAATTTTCCTGTGTCAGCTTTAAACAGCAGCATAGTTATGAAACATGCCTGTTCAGAAGAGAATATTTACAAATATTACGGCCTGCTTTTACAGTGCCATTAGGTACCAGCTGCTTTCTGTAACCAGTGCCTCATACATAAAATGCTTTGAACAGCACCGCAACCTCTGCAAATTGCCCTGTCAAATACACTTTTACATAGGATTTCAAAAGTAAGTCATGGTGTGCTAAGAGCATGAGCATCGCTTGTGTAGTAAATGCCTTAAAACATTATTCCTCTGTGCCTGAGCTGGAACAGGACGAGGGGGAGCTGATGGTCGTGGTCGTGCAGCGACACAACAGAAAGCTTTGCAGAAGTGTCTGAGCTGCTGCTGCGAGAGATCTGCCTCGGCGAACAATTCCTAAGCAATGAAACGGGGGAAACGAAGCCATCTAGTTCTGAAAACTTCATAACAACTCGGCTTTCTGGTGGTGATTCTGTTCTGAATAAGCCTGCATCCTTCTGGCACTGGGGTAGAATAAACAAAACAAAACTCCGGGTGTTGCCAAGCGAAGAGCCCAGTGGATTACAAGGGGAGGTGGGGTGGGAACAGCAGTGTTAGTCAGCAGTATTGTTTTAAAACAATACCGCAAAAACTCGGATTGTTGTGTTCTTCTGAAAGGAGGACAAATTAGAGAAAATAGCCAAATTCATTATGGGGATGGTGGGAGAGGATTAGGGTAATTGGAGCAGCTGCTGCTTTCAAACGCCCTCGCCAGTCACAGCTCACTTGCCGCTGGTGGTGCGGGACCCATAAAATGCAGGAATCGTGCCCGATAATTCTGCACCCTTCTATTTGCTTGTCCCCAGGCCCTGTCCGTGCAGGGTGGCCGCATCATTTGGTCTTATTTACTCACAGCACGGGCCCCTTAGTGCCGTGCCACGTCCATGCCCATCACTGCAGTGGGGTGGCTGAGCTCTTGGTGCCGTGGTCCTTGGTGGCTGCTGCTGCCCGTGTGGGACTTTATGGGAGAGCCCTCAGTCAGCCCAGCTTTGGGGGGATTGCTGTGGGTTCTGAGCCAGGCTGGCTCCAGGGCTTTGCAGGACTTTAAGGGCAGGAGCTGGGCCATCTTCTGTGTGCCCAGGGGTGGCCAGGGTGCTGTAAGATGGGGAGAAGCTTCAGTAGTTGGTGCCTTGTCAAAGCTAAGTGGAGGAGCGGGGATGAGCCTGTGCAGGCTCTGGTGTTTGGAGGCAGAACAGGCAGAAATGGTTCTCCACGTCTGGGTTACGCCTGTCAGAGGCCCTCTTCAGGCCTAAAAGTCAGAGGTGATTTTGTGGCCCCTCAGGAAGCTGTCTGGGAAGGTGTCAGTGATCAGCGTGTCCATGGAGCTAGTGCTTGGCGTAGAGAATTAAAACTCTGGAGTTCGGAGGGCAAGCTGTGTGCTGAGCTGGGATTTCACGGGAACACCAGCACCGCTCCCCTCTGACCAGGGCTGCGGAGAGACTTGAGGCCTCCTTACAGAGAACGTGCTGTAGAAGTAGGGAGGTTTTGCTAGCAGTGCTTGCTGCAACCAACCCAACCCCACTGGCTGAAGGTGTAGAGCGTTGGGTTTGGGTCCCTTTGGGTCCTGCCAGTGTTAGTGCCATTCTTCTTGAGCGCCTGTGAGCTGCCTGTTGGGGTGGGTGCTGACCCACACCTGCCTGGCTTCAGCTCTCCATGAGGAACGCATCTGCCCGGTTAGACAGGGAGGTTGTGTCCTGTCCTGCCTCAGCCTGAGGATTTCCATCTTTCTCGTAGTTTGAACCAGCAATCGGCTTCAGTGAGAACACATGTAGCTTAAAACAAAACCAAAAGAAACGCAACTCAGGGAGATGAAAGAGTCGTTTGCTGCATTTCATAGCTAAGTTATCTCGGTGTACGTAGAATTTGGAACTTGGGAAACTGTTCCTGAAATGCAAAGAATTTCTGTGTGGTCAAATTGATGTTGCTTGTGCTAAGAAAGTAGTGTTGATAAACCTGATTTGAGATTTCTTTTTGCCTTCGGCTATTTCAGTACAGACGGCAAAGGCGAGACTTCCTTTGCCGTATTTACAATTGCTTCTCTCATAAAAGCAGGACAAGAAATGTACCACTTCTTTTCCTCCCTGAGATTGCTACTTGAATATTTACTTTTTATTAGCCATTGTGAAGTAGGTCTTAAAGCTGTGAGCGCTCGTTCTGAGCCACTGATGGGAGGTACTCGGAGGTACTGATAGCGCTGCACGGAGGAGATGGCCGTCGAAATCTGGAAATGTGTGAAACATCTTGGAAGGAAAAACAAAATTAAATCCCTGCATTTCTGAGGTCTTGATTTAAAAAGTGACTGCTCGTATATTGAGAGCTTATGTGTGTAAGCCTCTTACAAGTCTGTGGCAGAATATCCTGTAGCAGTGGGTGGAGTGCTAGGAGTGACTTGCAGCCTTGCCTACAGTTTCTGGGAAAATAAACCTACTCGTACTGCGCTGAGTTCCGTGGGTCAGATTTTCCTGGGTGGGAGTAAAACTAAAATTAGCAGACATCTATATTGAATAGGAGTGTGCTTTGAGGTCCTGAAGTCCCCTGAATTCTGACACTCGTGCAGCGTCGTTCTTTGTGAAATCAGTGGAAGCTGCAGAAGTACTTTGTGCAAAATCTGCAGTGGTGGGGCTTAAATAACACAGCAAAACACCCAACACACCACTCGTTATTGCTTTCAAAGTAAGGATGAGTTCCACTTCTACATTTCAATGTGAAGAATGATATAAGCTATTTGCAGTACAATATTTAACATTAGCAAGCCTAACTGTAAGCTGATAAGTACTTTAAAAATGTCATTAGTGTGGTCATGCCCTTTTAGAAGTAGGTTGTAAGATTTTAGAATTTTAGTGGATACACACAGGGGAAGAATTGAGGGGTTTTATGAATTAAAATCTCATCTGGTGTCAATCACTTTCTGAATGTATACTTCATGAACTCATGACTTGTATTTCTGTAAATCGGATAAGAAGGCTGTCTTTTAGAGACAGCTGTCTCTAAAAATAACTCTGGTATTTTTGAGTTTTATTTTGTAATTTAACAAGCCTTCTGTTTATTCAAAAAAAAAAAAAAAAAGACACACACACAACCTGCTGAATAACTTTATTTTTTCCAAAATATTTTGGATATTAAAATTTTCAAATATAGCAGCATTTACAAAAGCAAATGAATGGTTTACTAAACAGTTTCGCTTCAGATTTTGATTTATTTTATTTACTGTGGCAAACAGGTTTTGCAGACTTGCAACGTATACAAAGTAGTTCTTGCTAACGATAGCCACATTCTTAGCTAGTGGGCTCCTCTGAGGTTTAGGGTCTCTTTTTGCCTTGTTTATTAAGATTGAAACATTCAGGTAATGTGTCGTGACATAAATCTGTGACTTGATTAAAAATTCATAAACCTGTTGATGTTTAGTCTTGTTTTATGGCAGCAAAGTAGCGCTGAGATCCATAAAATACACATGATTAATGTGGGCTTGAACAGATACCCCGTGATTTTATAGACCACTATTTTAGATATCAGACTTCCGTAATGAAACCAGAGAATAATTTATTTTTTTCCTAGAAACGGCTTCTCACTGCTGAGCTGAAGCTCTGCTTACAAAATCCTAGCCTTGCATTTAGAAGTGGAGTTGTCTGTCCTGCTGCTCAGTGAATTAGGAAATGGGCTGCTGAGTTAGAGTTTTTGAAGTTTGTTAGTCTGTATTTAGCCTTATTTTGTGTGTGTGTGTGTGTGCGCGCACTGTGATTCTGGACGTTTTTAATAGCTGCAATGAACAGAAACACAGAACCCCTTGGTGATCTTTGGCCAAATAACTTAATTTTTTTTTTCCTCCCCCGTTTTTAATAGATTTCCTTATGCAACTAAAAATACTGCAGTTAAGTAGGAGCCGTGGAAGCAATCGATTTACCCAAGAGGTTATTAATGGCATTATAGAGGAGGCCCTTCTGAAAGCAAAGCAGTGACTTACAGCCTTGTCCCGTCTAGGTGAGCCGTCGCACATTCCTGCCTCCCCCACGGAGCTGGCGGCTGGAAGGAAGGAAGGAAGGGGCTGTGGCAGCTCTGCAAGCCCCCCAAGCGAGGGGGAGCAAATTGGGTTTGGTTTTCAGATGCAGTTTTGATCTCAGCTTTGTGAGTGATGGGATAGGAGCGAAGGAGCCCCTGAAAGTGGCTCCAAAACGCGGCATGAGCCCAGCGGAGGAGCTTTTGTGCGGAGGAGACGCACGGGCTGCAGGCAGGGTCTGGAAGCATTTTGCTGGGCTTTGTGTGTGGAGGAGCTAAGTATTACGCTATTTTAAGTGTATCTTGAATCCTGTACGTTAATCGAGTGACTTTATCGTAATTATCTTTCAGTATAGTTATCTGACCTAATTCTTCGTGTGAAATTACTTTTTTTTTTTTCCTCTTTGTGCCTTGTGATATTTTTCAAAACACTTTTGCTACTCAACAGCTTCTTTTAACTATTATTTTTACTTTTCTTAATGCTAAAAATTCACATGACGTTGATTGCTGTATATTCCTATTCGTATTAAATTATAATGATGCTCTGTAACCTTTTCTTAATCGTGCTATTTGAGTTTTAGACTTCAGAACAAATAAGATCAATTTATGGAGGGAGATGGATAATCTAAAAACAAACTGAAGAAGCACTATAAGCATCTAACGTAAGGCATTTTAAAACACTTTTTTTTTAAAGCAGGATTTTGAGGCAAGGACTTGGTGTTTGCTTTGCAGTATAACTCCAAAGTGACTTTTTTTTTTTTTTCCTAGGGAAAAGGCGAAGAGTTTACAAAACCTTAACTACAGTGTACAGACAGTAAACTCTACCTTAGTTCCAGTATTGTTTGGTATCATTTCACAGGCTAGGAATTGAAAAGGAGGTTTCCAGATATATGGATGGAGTTGGTGTAATCCTGCTTTGCAGCCTGAGGATGTGTGACACACGCATGAATTTTTGCCATTTGACCTTACAGAGTAAGGAGAGGCAGCAGCAGACCCCTTGTGAAAGGCATCTAAGGTGCACACAGCAGAAACGTGCCTTGGGGACCCTGGTACCAAGTCAGCGGGGTTCAGACACAAGCTGTATTTCTTTAAGCAGTTTTTGGTCACATTTTCTCAACCATTGCGCTACCAGCAGAGACTCTGAGATTCCCCCAGCCCGTTGTCAAGTCCTAAAACCCTTCCCCAGGCTGCAGCAGCCAGCGGCCCCACTTCCCATGGGCTTGTTCTCCGCTGATAGAGGTCCTCGGTTCCACGTAACCAACTTTTTGCTTACAGCTTAAAGTTAAGACAGGGAGAACACTGGAGTAGTGTTTGAAGATACAGACAGCCAAATAGAAGCCACATTTTTCCTTGTTCAGAGTTTGCCTATGAGAGCTGTGAATTCGGGAGAGCAGCCTGCTGGGGCTGATCTCACCCAGGGTGCTGAGGCAGCTGCAGGGACCAGCCGTGATTCCTCCGTGCCTGCAGTTCACACTTTGGCTTTTTGTAGGCTTGCTGAGGTTCCCTGCTAGGCTGCACACACACATTTTCATTTTTAGTTCGTGTGATGGATTTCTCTAATGCAAATTTATTGGTGGACTCTTGCTCCTTGGAGATGGACTAAATTTAAGTGTATTTGCTACCTCTTAAAGCTATTACAGAAGTTACGAGGTTATTTATGCAAAATAACTAATAAAATGAGCACTGCCTTTTAATGACGAACCCGGGATGATAGGAAATAGTCATTTCTCCTTTTCATAGGAGTGTGTGGGTCATGAAGATACCGTGGCTCTAAAGGGAACAGATGCTGCAGGGCTCGGGAGCAGAGTTCTTCTCTTGCCTGCCTCGCTGAATTGTTACAGCCAGCATTAGCTAAAAGCCTTCTCCTGATGCATCAATGCAACGAAAGATAGCTTCACATTCATATTAACAGTGTGTTTTGTTGTCTTTGGTGGAAATGCTCATTTCATAAAACCTGACAACTCGTTTTGTTGGCAACGTGGCTGTTCATAGGCAGGAGAGTTCCCTGTTGCAGGTAGAGGCGGTGGGGCCACCCTCTTGCTGGTCAGCTACTGTGGCAGCCGGGAAGCACCTGTGGCTGTTGGACACTGCTTTAAGAGGTAAAATGGCTTATAGGATTTTCTTACCATGGGGGAGAAGAAGGGAGAACCTGGGATACCTGCTGGGTTACGTGCAGGGATTGCAGGCTGCCTGCGTGTGGCCCTGCAGTACAGCCCGGAGGTACCCGCGCGCTGCCGACGTCGTGGGCTCCGTGTCCTGCTGCCAAGCTGCCTTGAACAGCCTCGTGCTGCCTTCCAGGAGCGGGAGGCTTCAGAGCAGCAGTTGCATAAATAACCCCATATCCCAGGTAAAATGTAGGGTTAAGGTTTGGTGCTAATGCCAGTGGAAATACGTAAAGTATTGGGACTCAAAACTGATTTGGCAAATCAGTTTTATTGGTAAGAACGTGAATGTAGACCTGTGCTGTAATGAGAACTTCTGTTGAGACGGCTTTTTAACTCTGTATTTTTATGAAATTTTATTAGTTAAGTGCCGCACAACACAAAGTTTAGCATATACTCTTAAGTGTTTTACGTGTTATTGTAGGTAACTGCAGTGACACTTCAGATTTCCCGTCTTTAATTCATTGGTGCAGTAATCAAAAAAATAAAATCTCAATTTTGATTTCTACATTGAAAATAATAATGAACATTTTCTTAGAGTAAGTCATTTATTTCTAGATTGAGTTTTTTTCTTTATTCCATACTGTAGCAAAAGATTGCAGCATGCAGTGTATTTAACATCTTGTTCTGAAGTTACTTTAGAGACCACATCTTTGGTTTGACTAAATATTATAGTTGGTTATTTTGCTTTTTTTCTTGCTATTATTTGTAGTGCTGTATGTGTTGTAGACAAAATAGATTTGTCTAGGCGTTGTTGTTAAATAGCCTGCAGACTTCTTATAATAACGGGAAGATTTTATCAATACCAAAAACTCAAATCCTTGCATTTGCTGCAGTTCAGGAAGGTGGTGGTGATCTACTGGACCCTTTCTTCCTCTCTTCGTCCCTCCCAGAGCTCTTGTGTCAGCAGCTCGCTGAGGGGCCTGCTGGTGGTTGCTGGTTGTTGGAGGTTCCCAAGGCAAACAAACTGTCCATGGAAGATATTCTGGAGGCGGTGTACAGATAGCTGCTGCTGCTACTAATTGGAAAGTTGGGTGGTTTTTTGTTTGTTTGTTTGTTGCATTCTTGCCTCTGCTCATGGAAATTAAATTCTTACTGTGCTGAAAATTAGAAAACCTACAAGTAATTACTAACCCAAAACTTGCGTTATTTTGCAGTGTAATTGCCTAACTGATGCTTTTTTGCTGAACAGAGCAGAAGCTCTGTTGGAGGGGAAAAACCAGCCCTAGCAGAGGGAGGGAGTGCTGTCGCTTGTGCTGCACGTGAGAGCTCCGCGGCAGGTTTGTGCCAAGCTCCGGGCAGGGGTGTTAGGGTCCCAAAGCAGCAGGGCTTCTTCCCAGTTTGTAGAGTGAAAATAGCACTGCTGCTATTTCCCCCCGTCTTGTATTTGTTCCTATTCCTTACTTTGCAGTTCTTGAATTATTAAAGATCATAAGTAACATATCAAACTAGATGGTGTCTGCGCATTAGGGGTATTTGGGGTTGGTGGCTTATGGTACGAGCGTACCGTAAGTCTGAACTGTGGCCCGTGTGATTTAATTACTTCATATTTTTAATACACAAAATAATTGTATATAATATTTAAAGCTGAGTGTTTTGACTTGTCTGACTTCCTCCAGTCTTTTTTTTTTCTGGAGGAGTTAATGAGGGAGAAACTTGGAACAAAATTAAAGTTAGAAGTGGAATTGGGTTTCAGTAAAATAACCGGAGAGTTAAGATGTACTTATTCACAAGGAGAATAAAAGAAGCGTCTTTTGCATGGCTTTGTCCGAGGCTGATGCTAGCACAAAAATGAGGTCCCTCGAAGCAGAGCATCGGGCTCCCTCCTGAAGAGTGTGTCGACAGTTAAAGGGCGCTCCGTTATTTATTTGGGTTTCTGAAACTCCTCAATCCCGGTCCATGTGACTGTTTCCTGAACATATTGTGATCTCCGAATGTGACAAGCAGATGCTTCTGATGGTTAAGCAAACAGTTTTTATGAAAGACTTCTTTGTTATGAAATGGCAGAGACGTCCTGCAGGCAGTGGTGCTCATCTTCTGCTGTTTGTTCGTCTTCTGAACAGCAAGAGCTGCTGGAAGGCCGGTGGTGACAAGGGAAAACCGGGCACTGGAAAGTGGTAGGAAACAAGCAATGAGTGAAAATGGAAAGCAGAGAGCCCCTACGAGTGCTTTCTCAAACACTTCATGTAAATAGCAGTGCCGTTCCCATAACATATTCCCATTTCCAAGGTCGGGGCCCTTGCTGCTGGAATCGCAGGGGCAGCGTGTGCGTGAGAGGGGCTGGGGCTGCAGCTGTGCGGCCTCTCCCCCTCCTGCTCCCCCTGCATCACGGCCGTGTCCAGCCCTGAAACGGGGCCGTTCAGAACTGAAAGCTGGATTTATGAGTCTGGGTATTCTTATCAGAAAGAGCTCGTTGTGTGGTGAGATAACGGGTGTAAAACACTCAGTGTTTCGAACATGAACTGCTTTCCCTGAGCCACATGCAGCGATGGGAGAAATAAAAATTCAAGGAAAACTACTTAGTATCTGTATTTTAATTTTAATTCCAGAAGATAAAGGAAAAAAAAAGGCAATTAAATTTCTTTATTTTTTATTTTTTTTTTTTGCAAAATAAGAGACTAAACTAAACTAAAAGTGTACGGCAACTAAAGTGTACGGGTTTTTAGGTTGCATCAGTCCTTGTAAGTACAGCAGTGTTGTGACAATTTAGGTTTTAGGGTCTTAGTGTTTCTTCACCTTAAACTTGTTTAAGTATTTCCTACAAAAAGGTCTTGTAATAAGATACTCCAATCTTCTCCGTTCAGAAAGTGTTATTAACTTTATTAACTTCTGCTTGTTCCTTTTGAGCAATAAACGTGCGGAAATGGCAGTTTTTCTCTCTTGGAGCATTAAAGATTCTTTCTAATCTCGTACTATTTTTAAGGTGTGGTAGTGCAATTTGTGTAATTTGAATTCTCTTCTTTATTTTTTTCAGGTTCAAGCCATTTTTTCCATTTCAAGTATCACCACCTGATGAATATGAAGATCGGGACCTCTGTATACAGGATTTTCTGCTGATAGAAGGTCGACTACAAGTCACGTTAATTGAATGTACAAGGTACCTTTTGTGGTCTTTTGCTCATTCTTTATTAAGCAAGTACACACATGTTCCTTAATTCGTAGTAATTATAGCTGTAAGCTTGTGCTGGTTCAAGAAGTAGCATCTTTGTTGTGATGGAGCTTTAATCAAGAAATATATTTTTAAAGTAGAAATGAACACATGAAAGCTGTAGCAAGTTTGAGGCAATTCTACAGTGTGTGTGTATGAACAGGGATTTCCTTTTATTTTGGATTTTGTCTGTTTAAAAGCTAATGTGCCTCTTGTTTTTGTTTTTATTTGTTTGGCACTCCAAATTATGAATCTCTTTCAGGACAATATAAAAGTTGTAATTATCCTATTGTATTGTGTTGCAAGCACAGGCAAGTAATTGTTTCACTGTTTTACTTAGATCGATCCAAATAAGTTTTATGAGGCATTATTTGTCTTTGTTTTGAACAAAATAATGGGAAGAAAGAAAATGTACCTCCTTCGTTTATTGAAGAGAAAATTATTCTCTTTAAAACTGGACAAAGGTATGCAGACATGGTTTGGTTTTGTGGTTTTTGTTTGGTTTTGTCAGACCTTTTAGTTCTTGGTTTATGGTAGATCTTATCTTCATGGTGCTTAGGCTTTGATCTAGCCTTGTGCCATTCTGCTCTTTATGAACAAAACCTCTGGTTTACAATGCGTTTTTTTTTTTTTTTTTAACTAGCTTTTTCATTAGTTGTATTACCAAGTAAGCTCCTTTTTGCTTTTTTTTTTTTTTTCTTTTCTTGTAGCCTTGTACAACCATGTTGGAACTTTATTTGCTGTGATGATGTCTTTTATTGGTGCTATTCACCATTTGCAACAAGATTATTTCTAGATGATGATCTTCTGCTTATGCTTCTTGTTTGGTCTTTCTTGATTGTGTTGGTCATGAGTGATTTTTATTTTTATTTTTTTTAATTTTGGGGGGCAGTAAAATTGCTGCTTACCTTTTTTTCTAGCATTGTGATCAGCCTCTTATGAACACACCAATAATGTTGTTGGTGCATTCCTTGGTTGTTAAGAGCATTTATTCTTCATCCCCTCTTAATAAAGGAGCTCAAAATCTCTCTATAGACAGTCTCCAATTTCAATCCAATAGTGTGTTTGCTTTTATTATAATAGGGCCCAAAATAACTCTTTAAGTTACATGCAGTTGTTTTTGGTTTGGAAAGTCACTTTAAAATACCGTGTCTTTCCTGCATCTGACATACTGTGTGCAGCGTTGCCAACGTAACAGTACTGTTTTGTTTCTTTCTGTTACCTTCTAGAAGCCAGATTGCTCAGTTTGACATCATCAGCTGACCTCTCAGTATTTTCAGCTGTCACAGATGCTTATCAGATGGCAGAGAGAGGATGCAGTTGCTGGCTTGTCAGGCCTTTTGAGCTTCAGGTCTGATTTAATCTATTTTATGCAGCGTGGAATTTCTAGATGCACTCTTGAAAGCGGTGTGAACAGACACATCTCGATCTAAATGGCTGACTTTGGTCCTACAGTAATTCCTCAGATCTTCCAAGTTGTTCCATCCTTTTTTTGAACTTAACCACAGCTGCTGTCTCCAAAATACCCCTCTAAATGAATATTCTTGCTTGCTTTGCACCTGAAGACATTTGTGAGGTAGAAGCTGAAAGGCACAGAGAGGACTTTGGAAGTAGAGAAAGAAATACACAATATGCACAAAAGTAGCAATGTCACAATTTCCCTTTTCATAACTACTGCATGTGAAGGCTGTCCGGGGCTGTTGGCAAGGTTTCTTTTTGCAATACCACTCCATATGCTGACATGCAGAGAGTTTTTCACCAACATCTGCTGCTGGGACCTCTGCAGACCTGCTACAGTCCCTGCTGGTGTGCTGGGACTTCGCCCTGAGCATTCCAGTGAGTGCTGTGACCTGATACTGACTGAGCATTGCTTCATTTCCCCAGATGTCTTAGTTTTTCACCCAAAGGTGCTTTGAGGTCACTGAACCTCAAGAGCCTCTTCCATCACAGGCAGTTTGTGTGAGTGAATTCACAGCAGAATGGTCGGCATCCCCTAATGAGAGCCGTCATCCGGAGGGGGGCACCTGAAGTTTTCTTCCTTGGCAATCTTTCCAATTCCAGAAGTGAAAAATCACCTTGATTTCTGTATATTTTTCAGTTTTGCTCAATGCCTGAGGATTTTACATTCTGTCTCAATATGGTAGCAATGGCAGAGCTGAGTGATTTAAGCTTTGCTTTGGTCCTTGCGTGGAGTAGTAGCGTTCAGTTCCTGTTTTCTGTTCTAAGCAATTAAGTCTTGAACGACAGAGGAGAAATTGTAGTGATGAAGCATCTTGCAAACTCTTTGTATGTTAGAAATGTCTAACTTAATTTCATTTTGTTCTTCACATATCCAAATGCATACTTCCTGCACTTTTTCTAATCACCCCCCAAGTTTCCTTGTTACTTGTTTGAAAGAAAATTTTCGTGTATTTTTTACACGAAATTATTGAAAGAATGGAAACTTCACTGATGTAGATAACATTTTATAATTTTTGTCTGACCTATTGAAAGCATGTTTTTATGATTGTAATACCTTCACAGAATACTTTCATTGCAAAAATGTATCTGTAGGTGAAAACGTTGTACAACGTGACAGTTTCTTCTACAAAAGAGAAAGGAAAAACTGAAGTTAGACTAACAACTGCATCCTTGCCTTAATTTTTTTAGGGTGAGAAAAGAACAAAGCAACACGCTGTTAAATCTCCCCATATGACTTTTTAAGGGTACTCTGCGAAGAAAGTCTTAAATCCTGTCAACTCTTACTATATTAAGCAGAATATTCTTCTAAAACTGTGCCACAATGTGGGCTTTTAAAATGAACATTTGTTTTAATAACCTTTGTGGACAAGGAGACTTTTCCGAAGACAGTCGTTTTGTAAAACACTGCAGTGTGTACCCGAGCCCGATGTGTTAGGTTTGGAGTTTTATGTTTATTTTTTTTCCCTTTTGCCCTCAAGTGGACTTCGTGCAGCAGTGTGTGGATGTTGAATCTGCTTTTGGCATTCTTAAAATTCAGGAAATATTCTGCTTATTTTGACTCCAAAACTGTTTGCAAATAAAAGGGTCACATTTGAAATTTAAAAAGTTTAAAAAAAAAAAAAAAAGTTTTAAAGGAAATACATTGAGCTTGCTTTTATGTACCTGGTAATAAATAAGATGTTAGTATAGATCAGTGTGTACTTTGCACGTATCGACTTCTTGTTAGATTTGCATATCAACCCTTTTGTATCACCCCACAAAAAGCAGCCAGCTTGATAGCCCATCTAGTCATCCTCCTCTCTTGGGGACTGTAGAGACAGGCCAAGGTCTTGGGCTTCAATCAGCCCTAAGAGCTGAGACTGCCCCCGCCTCGGCCTCCTTCTGCTGCCTGCCCTCTGTCAGGGGGCCTCCTATAACATTTGGGGTCTGTATGGTGCTGGGACAGCCCTGAGCTGCTGCTGTTCCGGCTGCTCTGCTGAATCGCTCGGCTCTGCCTTGTGCTTGCCCGAGGGTATCCCGTCTGGAGGTAGGGAAGCAGTAGAAATCATCCTTCTTATATACTTATTTTAATTACTCAGGCAGTAGCTTAATCATTTTTTCTTACTGGTGTAATTTTTGCTTGGGCTATAAACTTAGTTTCAGGGCGTCTTTCATACACTGTTTGTTACTGGCTTATTAATGTTACATCTGTGGAGTGCACAGTAATCTGCATTTCAATATGCAGTTGTTTGGGGTGTGCTGTGATGCGATTGTAATCAGTCTTTATCTGCAGCTGCATTGGAGAATCCAGCTCTTCTGTTTGCGTGCTATCGGAGATGTTATTCAAACAAAAACTTCCTTAGTGGCATAGAAGCGAAAATTTCCCCTTTGTCTTCCTGAAACTGGAAATTGTATTCCAAACTCCAGCACGAAGTGTCCGTGGACCAGGACTGCTCTTTAAGCGTGCATTTTTGCTGTCCTGCGATACGGTTCTTCAAGTAGGGCGTGCGTAGCATAATGTAACATGAAATCTCATTGTTTCCTATGCACCTTTTATGTTATGGTTGTAGTTGAAAATCACTTTTTTTTTTTCCCCAGTTGTGATGTACCTCCTGTCCTTGTTCTTGTATGTTACTTGTCACCAGTACAAGACAGATAAATAGCTGCTGCGCTGATATTTTAGAGGAATTAGGGGTTTAGAAACAGGCAAGGACTCCTGGAAGATACACTGTTGAGTGTTTTGTCTGTCTGTCTTTATCTTTTGAACTGCATTAACCAACTGGATCTTTGATCAGCTTCGTTATTATTCCCCCCCAACCCCCTGACCCACCGTGCTTCCCTCCTTTGCAAAGCTGGAGAGGAAACTCGTGCGGTCCTGTTGGGTGAAATGCAATGTGTGCAAGCAATGACCAACTGTGGAAAAACTTTACTGAACTAGCTGATGGCGATGAGTTGCAGTTGACATGGAAGGAAAAGTGCATTATTCAAAAGCAACTACGAAAAGCAGAATAGGAGAGCCACGGAAGGTTGCTGAGGATAGTTTAAAAATGAGCAAAGAGGGTACGAGCTGGTCAGTTTTAGGTAACCCTGAACAAATTTAGTCTTGCTCAGACAAAATACCCAATCGGTTGGTTCTGAGGCTGGATTTCTGCTTACTGTAATCAAATCAATAGCGTCTAGACTAACAAGTGCTGAAGGTCAAGCTGGAAGTGCTGCTGACAGCTGCTCTTTGCAGGGTTTCAGTAGAGAAGGGATGGGGCAGCACGCAGACTGGACACCTGAGGCTGGCAGCACAGCATGAAGCCACAAGGCTGGCACCTGGAACAGCAAACACAGCAAAATGCTGGGCACCAACCCAGGGGTAGATGTAGAACTGAGTAACTGTAAGGATCTTTGCAGTTGAATTATTTGTAGAGAGACACACAAAAGGAACACTTCTTCCATTCCCCGTGCTTTAATGCAAGCTAGAAAACTGTTGTAGAATTAGGTGTTTCCTTGGGATTGGTGTAATTTTACCAATTCCAGTTGCTGAAGAAAGTTGTTTTCAATTGCTTTTACTTAATTTTCAAAGTATATTTAATATATAATAATACAGATAGTTCCATATCTAGAAATCTACATGCTTTTTAATCATAAATACTTAACCGAGAAACATTCATTAAGAACAACAAAATGAACAAGGAAATTGCTGTGATTTGATTACAGCTTTTGTCTCCATCTGAAGAGTTGTGTAATAAATCTCAGTCATAAATAAGCTAGTTTGGATGAAAGCTTAGACTTACTTATTTTGAAGTTTTCTATATGCATTTGACAAGGATCGTTTCTAATGGCTCTCTTGGAAGAGCACAATTTATTGGATGTTTTTATTCCCAAATATTTATCTGCTTCTAAGTACTGAGAGAGAAACTGTGTACAACTTCACTGCTTCCCACACACCCCCTCTTATAGCATTGTTACCTAACTGAAAAGCTTTGTAGCCTTCTGGAATAGAATAAGATGCCTGAAGAACCACTTCAGTTTGTTAGGAAATAGTGTGCTGCTGACTGTGTATCTGTGACTTTGCTACTACAGTAACACTCTCTCTCCAACCAAGGAAAGCTGTTGTATGTTGTGAAGTTTAGGACTAGAGCTAAAGAGTCTTGCGTCTGTAACTGCTTTATTTTTTAAGCTATTTTATATAAAAATAGTAATCTGCCAATTGAACACTTAAAAAAACAAACAAACAAACAAACAAAAAAAAAAAAAAAACACAAAAAAAAACAACAAACACCCCTTCCTCCCTCTAAAACCCTGTCCCTAAAGCCCTAGCTAACATTTTAAAACAATTTTAGATACATGTAAAATACTTCCACTAGAGGGTGGCAGTGCCTTGCATTTTGTGAAAGGCTGTGCTTTTGGAATCACTTAAGTATGCACTTCTGTGTCTGTACACATTGAAAATAGTAATGGGGTGTACAAAGGAAGAACACGGAGTTTAATATGATACTTAGGATGCATACTAGTATTACAATTCTTACTGTACGCTTTTCTGTTTCAGGTTGCTTATATTTGGATCCTATGAAAGAGAAACAAATGTCCATTGCACAATGGAGCTGAGCAGTAATGTTTGGGAAGAAAAATCAAGGAGTTCCATTAAAACGGTAAAAAAAGGTTTAAGCTTTACATATTGCAGTATGTTTTATGTTCTTAGCACATTGTCTAGAATAATGTATCTTTTGAATGACAAAATGAGTGATTTAGCAGGAAGAAAACCCTAAAAATATAATGGACCAGTTACTATTTTTTAATTCATTGTCAGATCAGCATGGATGGATCATGTTCAGTTGTCACAGCTGTGCTTGAAAATGTACCTGATTGGAGCATATTGATTATCAGCTGTACCAATGCATTAAAAAAAATCAGTGTAAAATAGGTATTTTGCAGTTCTGTTACATTTGAGCGAGGCAATGAGAAACAGTGAATGAAACAATGAAAACAGGGAAGGAGATTTATCTGTCTTTCACTGGGCATATTCCCTTCTGACACAGGCATTGAAGATGTATGTGGTCAGAGGGTTAGGTTAGACTGATTTCCTCCTTTTGTCTATATTTTTGACAAAAGGCAGAGGGAATTGCTGTAGGTCTCTTTTGAGCATATGAATCCTCCCAGGTCTGCTGCAGAAAAATGCTTTTACAAGTGTCTGCAAATATAGAAAGTGGCAGTATTAGTGGTATTGTATGTTACTCTTTTATTATCATACTTGATAATGTGAGTTCAGCAGCACAGAGCCTACAAATTGCATTTCTCCTTTTTTTTCCTTGGAGGATGAGTTGCCTTTTTTTCCCTGTCAAACAAGAGGTGCAATATATGAAAGAGCCTTTAAATTTCACATTAGCGATATTGTGGTAGTCATCAAATGGAATTGGGCTTATGCTGAGCAGTAAGTACTGTGCCTATTGAAAACAAGAGAAGCTTTAAAAAGACTTTATCTTAACAACTGGCTTCATACAAAGAAATCACCACAACGAAAATCAATGTCCTGCATTTTACCCTCTGCTGTCTGAGTGCAACTAGCTTAAGCCCTGTGCCTTCCCTGCATCAGACTGGAGTTCTGGAGACCGGCAGCGTTGTCTGGATGGAGCAGCCAGATGCCATTCAGCACCTCCTTCAGTTTCTGCAGTTAAATTCCATTTTGTGGTGTTTTAAAAACTCCTGGTGACAACTGCTATGGTATTTGTTTTGAATATAGAGTGTAGTAGACAAAAATACTGTTTTGGGTATATTACACAGGAAGTATTTTCTGTGTACTGTGTCTTGCCTAAAAGGATGTGTGTCTGAGCAGCAAAGACAGCTGCCTCTTGTTGTTGCAGCTGCTGTATTCTCAGTCGAGTGAAAAACTTGACGGGTGGAAAGGATGCACTCTTGCTTCCTCAGCCCTCTCGAGCACTCGGTTGCAATTAGCTTTCTGAGCACAGCATGGGGAGGCAGGCGGGGGAAGGCACGAGCAGGGAGTCAGGAGCTGGTGTGCAGGCAGAGAAACTTCTGAGAGCTTTCTTGGAGCCTGGGTCAGCAGCCGAACGTTGTAGTGGTGGCTCAGGACTGTGTTTTCTGGAGTTGTCTGTCTTGGCCTTCTCCAGTCAGGGCTGTTTGGTTGAGCTAGGCACGTCGGCTCCCTGAGCTGACTCTCTGTGTGATTGCAGCTGCAGTGCTAGCCAAAAGAGGAGGAAAGGTGTGTAAGGAAAGAAGAGAGGGATGGTGGCAGCTTAAACTAGTGTCAGCTGCAAAGCATCGCACCGCCAGAGGTGTTAGGAAGCGTAATGGGTTGCAGCGGTCCTGAGAGGATTTATTGAGTTCAGTTAACCCTAGAAGTTGCAAGATTTCATTGAGTCAGTAGGCGAGGTAGAGGTTTGGGGTAATTTGTTTTCAGATATTTTTGTTTAGTCTGTTTTATGGAGCTGATAATTTTGTTTAACTTCCGGTTTGCTTTATTCTACCTCTAAAGATTTAATTCTATTTGTATGATTGCATAAAGATGATACAGGAGCAATTCAGCCCTAATTCTGGCCAGTTCATAGTTTTAACCCATTCCTAACAAATATTTCAAAATTTTCAAGAAACAGGCAATATTGTCAGTGTTTAGAAAACCATTTCAGGGTTTGCACCCAGTTCTGATACTAATTTATTTATCTGAATGACCCCTTTGTGGGGACAGTCAGTGTGTGAAACTGTGAACACACTCTCAGGGTTGGTGCTCTGGTAGTTACGGTGGCAGTGCGCTGCTTTAACATAGTACTCTGGACGAACTGATTTGTCTTAATTTATAGGTTATATTGAGCAGCAGTATCAGGATGTGTCCTGTTGCTCTTTTGCTGGCAGATGGTGTGTTCCTGACAGCAGATGGCAGTAGGGCTAAACTGATGGCAGGCAGAAAGGCATGGGTCCTGTTTAAAATTATATATATATAAATCCTCAGGCTGAGATTCAGCTCATCTTCTGTTTGAGCACCTAAAATGAAATGGCAGGCTTTCAGAATTTTGGCTTTTGGTAATATGGCTTGCAATGTGCAGAAGTTTAAGTATCTGTGTTCCAGTTCTTCATTGCTCAGTCGCTGTCTGCCAGAGAGCACAGGCTCCTGATCTGCGTTGCTCACCCTCTAGCTCTGCTGCCAGTGTGAGGAACTCACTGGGTTCAACCGCCCTGAGCTTCAGGTGACTGAACTTTAAGTTCCTGATTTTGGAAGTCTCGATGTGGTTGAATACAGCACCTGTAAGTTAGCACCTTGCAAAACCGCGTTGCTTTTCAGCTTCAGTTCACCAGATGTAGGGAAATCACAGAAGTCTCTTTTCCTTAGGAAATGACTTTAAATATGCAAGTTAAGTCACAAAATATCAGGAGATCTTGCTGGGAGGCAAGAGAATTTGCCAAGCCCTGCAGTTAAATGAGAAATGTTGCTAACGTACTTAAGATTGGAACTTACTTATTTTTCTGAGTAATTGCAACTATATGAATACCTTGCTAATATTAAATCCTTCTTTTATTGCCCTTGTGTGCAATAATTATTGGAGATGAAGTTGCTGGAATGAATAATAGGTTCAGAAGCTATGGAGAAGAAATAATAGACTAAGTTGAAGTGAGAAATAGTTAAATAGGTTCTGGTTGAAAAGTGTCTGTAATTTGTAATGGTGTCATACAGGCACCATTCATCATCATTCAGAATTCGTCACCTGAGTGATTGCACTCAACAATGTTCCTGAAGAAAATTCTCATAACTTTCTGCACTTATT
Source organism: Aythya ferina (assembly GCF_964211825.1). Classification (NCBI taxonomy): domain Eukaryota; kingdom Metazoa; phylum Chordata; class Aves; order Anseriformes; family Anatidae; genus Aythya; species Aythya ferina. The sequence goes on along the minus strand of NC_140302.1, from coordinate 30,819,608 downwards.
AGCATTTTTATTTTTTTTACTACGTTAGTAATAGTGATAGAAGATTAGACAGGCTTAATACTTCGTAATGAATTTGGCGAGACTTTAATCTGATCCCATTATTTATGGAATATTAGTAGATGTCAAAATTGGTTTTTGAAAAAAGGTGCTGTGTTATTGAGCACGTCTAGACTATTTCTGAAGAGTCTGTTCTAATACAAAGGTTTTTCTAGAGAGATGATTTGGCACATTCCCATGTGACATAAGTAAACATTCATAAATACCCTAATTAGTAGTGTGTGCTGCTGGAATTAACGTTAATCACTGCATTGCTATGTAAAATTTATTTATGAACAGGATGTAGTAATTAGACAGCAGTTAGCAACATTGGATTAGTAGACAGGTATTTCATAGCTAAAAAATTTAGGTATATCTTTATCTAAATACTGGGCAGTGTGTGCATATATGAAAAATTTGTGCTCTTCGTTGGGTCTAAGAATGTAGAGTAATGGGAGAAAGGTTCTCAGTTATGAAACAAAATGCTCTGTGATTTCTCTTGTCTATCTTTTTCTGCCTTTTTTTTCCACAAGAAATTCAGGAGCACAAGATAATTACTTCTGATTTTGAAATAATCACGTCACATACTCTGAGGAAATTTGAGGGAAAACCTTTAAATTCTGGTTTCAATGATGTTGCTCCTTGAGGTAATGCTGTAGGAATGGCAGCACTTCCATATCCTTAAAGGCAATAAGGGTTTTGGGGAATCTGTTTTGAGGGCTCTTTTTGTTGTTGTTACTTGGGCTTTGCTTGTTTTGGAAATCTCTTCTGTAAATGCAAACATGGGTAATGCAGGAGCTTCATTTCATATTCTGCAAATTAAATATTTCTGTCTAAAATGCTGCATCTGATAGCCCATAGGACTGTGCTTTTGCAGCAGTTCTCAGAAGCACACAAATAACCTCTGAAGCAGCATAATATACAGAATTGAAGAATTCAGATGTGTCCCACTACACTTTAGGAATTCCATTTGCACTTTTCTCTCATTCACTCTGAATATTCAGAGGCTGATACTGGAATGGTTGGAGGGGAAGACCACTGACATCTACCTCTCAGTATTACCCCAAATCTGTGTGTGTATACACATATAGGCTATGATCTTCTCTGTTTTGGGGGGGGTTATTTTGACAGCTATGGACTTTTACAGGTAAATTTAATGGTGACTTTGAAATTGCTATAGGCTGGCTTTTTTAATAAAAACATTCTGATAAAAACAAAGGGATATTTCTCAGCCTTTCATAAAACCAAATTTCCTTTGTCAGGGATTAAGGGAACCTTACAGGTGTTCCAGTAGAGTGACATAGGAATGTAAAATGAGAAATAATGTAGATCAAATCCAGCACCTTCTGAAATGAGTTGCCTGAAGATACTAAACAATAATGTCAAATTTTGAAGCAACTGTGAAACGTTAATTTGTAAATACACGGAGTTAAATGCCTCACAGTTGGCATTTCAGTCTGCTTATTTAACAGTCTGCCATTTCAATGTTTAATCCTATCAAAAGAAAGGAGGAGGATTAAAGCAAGCGAAGCTTTTTCAAAATGTCACTTTTTATGAAAATTCATGATCTTGTAAAATTTGATAATATTTGTAAATACAATGGGGAATAGTTCTGAGATTTGTGCCTTACATAATATTCTGTAATCCGTCTTTCAAATAAACTTGAAGGCCATCAGGATTTTTTCTGGCTCATCCTAAACATTTAAGCTTTTTTGACTGGAGGCTTAAGAAAGCTGCTCTGTTATTTAATGAGACCTTCTGGGTCAGCACACTGCAGTGCTTTGCTTTGCAGAGACGTGGATATGAACGTTAAAACAAAAGCAAGCCAAAAAAATCTTTCTCTTTTCTTGGTACGTGTATGTTCAAGTAGTTTAGAATAAGGTGTCATCAGTGTAGTCGCAGCCTGACCTAATATATAAAATATATTATTGCTTGCTTGTAAAAATCAATCATAAGGTATCATATCCTATGTTCTTGGGCATGCATACCCTCACGTGTGGTTACGGTGGTTAAGAAGCAGAGCTCTCCACACTCCGCTGCCTCTGGTAGCAGCCAGCGTGAAATGCATCGAGTACATCCAAGTCAGTAATATTCCTTACATGTGCTTTTCTCCCCCGTGTCCAGGCTCAAAGTCAGAGGGGTTGGAGTTCTGCAGAAGTTCATATTGCTTGCAATGAACCCAACTTTCTGGGTTTCAAATGTAAAATGCCAGGTAAAAAGATTAATGAATAAAATAACGAGAGAGAAGAATCTGTTAGGAGCAGGGCTTAATGCTTGCTGGTGGTTGTGCTTCCCTGGCTCCCAACTCTTCAATTCTTAGGTGAATTCATCTCTGCGAACTGACTGTTCTTGAGCAAAATGTCTATTAAAAGCTAAGCTTTGTCTTCTATTCTGTTAGTGCTGTTTCCTGAACTGATAAGCAACATTAATTTTAGCGGTGTATTTTTGCTTTGAAGCTTGTTCACATAGTAAGAAACCTGTAGTACATACTTGTTAACTTTTAGTTGAGTTACTTCCATATTCGAATAGTACCTAGTTTGAATGGAAACTGCAGATTGTCTTATAAGATTGTCTTATCATACTAATTAATTGCAACTTCACATTTAAAACATAAAACTATTAAGTCAGTGCAGCTTGATCTCTTTTCCTTAAAAATGCTAGTAACCTCTAAGTCAGTGCCTTATTTTAGCGTATTACCGTGCTGACTTTTTTGTATTCTTCTCATCTGTTCCAAATATTAGATGCAGGAAAGAGTTCTAAGCACTTCTCACAGCAGCTGTGTTTCTCATTTGCGAAGAAATTGATTTACCGTGATAGCTGATCTTGCTAAATAAATAGATGTCTGATGCATGAAAGCTAACCTTGTTTGTATAAACGGTATGGCCCATTGTACGAGAGATAACAGGGCTTTATTGACCAGAGTAAACAAAATGGTTTCTGGGCAGTTCAGTGCGTTTCTGGAAGGATTTTCTAAACTCTGTTGTTCTGCCCTGTTGCGAAGCTCGGCAGCCAGGCAGGCGGCTCGGTCTGGTGGCTGTTGCATGGGGGGTGGCAAGCTCAGGCCCCTGTTCTCTTTGAAGTGGTTATCAGTGAACCATCCCTCCGAGTTCTGCTTCCTGAAGGTTGTCATTTCCAAAGGTAGGTGTTTGGTTTGGGGGTGTGCTTGACAGTGTTATTTTGGGTGTGCAGCTTCCAAACTGTTTAAAACTAGAAGCCTGAGATACATTTTCAGAAACCTAGCTTGGTTTTTGTTTTGTTTTAGTTTTTCCTTTTAAATCAGACCTTATACTTCCATGTCCGTCATGAAGCATCGTTTGTCATTTTGGTATATTCAGACTCGATTGTTTTCCCATGAAGCACGTGAAGAAAAAGAAAATAAACTTTATCAACTTTGAATGGAATTATTGTATGGAGTTTCTTTTACCAGTTGGCAGACTGGCCAAGTGTCTCCTATCCAAGGCATAAACTGAGAGCAGCAAAGTGGAAACTTTTAAAAATCTATTGAAAACTTTAAAATTTGTTTGAAGTTCGTGTTAAGCATTTTCTGTCTCCTGGGATTCTTGGAAACAATTCATAGCATCCAATCTTGTCATAGAGTCAAGTCAAGTTGGGAGAGCCTCTAAATTAGAATAGCAATCTGACTAACCTGATTACCCGACAATAAAAATCTAAGTAGTAGTCATATGGTAAGGTTAGAATCAACGTGTTTGTTTTTAGCCTTTTCGTATGATGGGAGATGTGAAGGGGTAAGAAGATTTTCATCTTATCCAAGCAAGCAATTGCCAAAACTTCTTCAAATAGCAGTGTGCAATTAGTTCTTAGTTTTGTTTCAGTGCATTCAAGGTAGTTGCTTAAACACAGATACTCACAACAACCTTTGGAAAAATAACTTCTCATTGCTTGTTTAAACTTTGTGTTCCTTTTGGGTCTTCTTGTTTACTTTTTAGATATATTTTCTTGGAGAACCATTATAAAAGTTAACCTTTTCTTAACACACGATGTTTAAGGAACAGGGAGAGTCTGTATATGCAAATTAATGTCTAAGAGGAGTTAACTAATTTGGGTAAAATCCTATTAGAAATTAGTTGTATTTAGCTTTTGTGTCTTTTTTATTTATTTATTTTTTTAACCCAAGTTTGCTGAAGGAGTTTGGAGACTTAATGGATTTTTTTGACTCCTGCTAAGTCAGTAATAGCAGTGAATAACATCGGCAGACTTCATGAAGTAAAGGAAGCCTGTTGCAGGTTGGCCTCCTGGAAAGGTTATACTTCTCATTTTATAGGATGAAAAAAAACACAACATACCTAGACAGGAGAAATATCAGGTCTTCAGCGACTCAGAAGAGCAATTCATTTTGGCAGAATGAAACAGTGAGACATAAGGGCATGTGTTTGGCAGCTGAACTGGGCCATCAGAAGCTGAGATGTTTTTGAGGACACAAAATTGCAGTACAGGGAGCAGATGGAGATAGCTGAGAGGTAGGTGGATTGATGGTCGCTAAAATGATGCTCTGCACCAAGGAAGCAGATTCTTCAGCACCAGGAACAGACCTGGGAGGGGTGTATGAAATGAGAGGCTTCCAAACAGGGTGGCTGGTACAGGTTGCGACGTAGCTGGAAAGGTTCTGCTGTTGGTAAGTTACCTGTCCCTCCTGTAACAGGAGTTTGCTCACTATTGTTGCCATAGTCAGCAGGAGCTGCTCTGGCTCATGGTACCTGGCATAAGCTTGTACTCTTTTTACACATCTCCTTTGGCCTGCAACATGTTACACACTTAGGAGCTTGGTTTGCACTTAAAGTTGCTAAGTGGAGCTGTTGGCATTAAGTGGTGAGATGCACAAGTCTCTTTTGTGGTTCTCTGTATGATTCAGGCTGCTTACCCGGTGCTGGCCCTATGCATCTGTTTGGATTTCAACAGTGACCCTTCTGTTCTGGTGAGGTTTTGAGAGATGGCATTAAAGCATTCAAGGAAACTCGATATGCAGGCTGTATTAATGTATACTAAAGTTTTCATTAGTAGAGGAAATCTCAGTACTTAGGTCTGATTCTCATTGCTATTTTAATTGGTTTAAACACAAAAATTACATTATCTTAAGCATAATCAGGCTAAATATCAGGAATAAAATTGGAAATGAAGGTTTCTGAAAATATCCTTAATTAATATTAAATATATAATACAATAATTTTATTAAATATTTCACTAAAGAGCCTGCTGTTCTTTAATGTAGGTATTTGACGTCCTTCAACAGGAGGAAAATGAATTTTCATACAGCACAGACAGTTACTATCTAGTGGTCTTAAATTTTGTGGTAAAAGCGTCAAAATACGAGCCTATAAAATACTGAGTGACTGCAAATAAAGCCTTTCATTTTGTGGGAGGAATTCCTTCTCCTGAGTATAGTCTTATGTCACGCTGCTGTTTTTTGAAGTCAAATGAGTTAAGTAGCTCAAATTTTTGGATTGAGAGTAAGTACAGTGTTGTTACGTGGGTAGTGTCTTACCTTACTAGAGTGCAGCAGTTATTTAACTGAACGATACCTCAAAATGACTACTCAATTATTTTTTTTCCTTCCTTTCCCCTTCTTTAACCACAAGCTGAAGCAGAAATTAGATGCTTATCTCTAGTGTTATAAATCTCTTGCAGGTCTAGTAGGGTGGAGCTCAGCATCTAGGGGCAACACTGGTAAAGAAAATGGTGGTTGGACTATTTATGTTTTGTCATTGTTTTCGCTGCCTAGAATACTGTGGTTATTTTCTGTCTGTGGAATAGCAGGAGAGAAATTTGAAAAATTCTGATAATTACTGGTACAGGATGAGCAATTTTTCTTGCTTTTTCTTAAGGGCTGCTATTTTAAAATGCTTCCAGTAATTTTAAAATAAAGAGAAAAAAAAAAACCATAAACCAACCTTTTGTAATGCAAGTGTGGTAGGTGATCTCCAAATGCTCTATAATGATGCCATGTAGAAATGGGAAAGTAATATGGGTGGGCAGCATAGCAATTGCCCTGCAAAAGCCTTAGGGATCAAAAATGCAGTTGCAGATTCCCATCCCAGAAATGGCTGAAAGGTCATTCCGGTGTATGAAGGTTAGATAGAGCAGACTGATGCTTTGCAAAGGACACCTGCTTATCGGAAGTAATCAGAAGTGAGTCATGGTTAAAATACGGAGCATTTCCCTTAATGCAGTCTGTTAAAAGGCTGCCTCCATTAAATTTTATTTAAGATAAATAGACTCTTTGAACTACGAACGTCTTTACAAATATTTTAACCAAAAGTCAGTATCTTCAGATCTTTACTAATGTCATCTGTTTCCATTTTTAGGTGCTTAGCTTGGAACAAATACAATGTCTGCGCAGCCTCAGATCCATTTCATGTTAATTGAAGCTATATATTTTCCCGAGCTGAAGGAAGAAAATAAACCCAAAACCCTAGAAATCTGAGGCTGGATATCCAGAAAGATTAGTTTATATTTTTTGTTTTTAATTATAAAAACAGTCATACAGTTTTTCATCTCTGAACATATAAACATATGCACACTTTAATATGTATAAGGTATGTGTGCATATAAACATGCATGCACTAAATCTGTAGATGTGTGTATGTGTATATATAAAATCAAAACCATCAGTTGTCCTTCAGTTAAATTTAAATGGGAGTCTCATGGGGAGCAAATTGCCCATGCATTAAAAAATGTAGATACTTACAATTACAACAAATGACTTCTGAGAAGTTGGGCTTGGCTTATCTGGAGCTCATTTATACTTACAGCCCTAACCTTATAGAAAAGTCACGAAAATGCAAAGATGGTTATCAGAACGATTGCAGAACTGTTCCTAGGTAGCTGAGTCATACAGCTGGGGCAGTATAGCAAGAATAGCCTGAAAAACAGCTCGTAAGCTAAGAAGACTTAGATGGCAGTATGAACTGCATGGGATGTAAGCTTAGGAAGAGTGTTCACACCGTCATAACGTGACCAAACACCTGATCTGAACAAGCAAGTGTAGGCATATGTTTAAATAACTGTTAAAGTCCAGATTCCATCTTGGGTTTTGGCTGGTTTGTTGCTGCTATGTCTCTTGTCTCTAGAATGAGCTGAAAAAACAACAGTTTTCTTGTGTTTTTTTTTTCCACTGTCTTGCATGTGGCACAGAGATCTACCTGTAAAAGTTTATCAAGCTCTTTTCTTCTTTTTTTCTTTTATGAGGAGCCCAGTAAAGAAGGACCTGAGCTGCACTGGAGGCATGGGCAAAGCTTCATCCTGCGGGGTGGCAGTGAGCTTTGCTGAACCAAACCAGTTCTCTGAGCAGCACTTGGAGATGTAATGCCTGTTAATAATTAAGAGAAAGCAGGCACAGTAGTAAGGGAGAGCAAATAATGCCTGTTGGTGCAGGAGACCAGGTGTGATGATGAATAACAGCATCAGTTCAGCTGCATAAACAGAGCAGAGGGCATCTAACGAGGGTACCACCAACAAAGCCATGGAAGTAATCAGGTCATGGGAGTACAGTAGCTGTAAATATTTGGCTAGTGTGGGATCTTTGCCTAATTAATGTGTGTTATCTGTAGGCTATAGAAACTACAAGGGAACTTGTAATTATACTATCAAAACCATTAAACAGCAGCAATACCGACTTCAGCAGAAAACAGCAAGAAAATTGGCTAGATTTCAAGCAGTTAATCGTATATATAATTCCAAACAAGATTTAAATATATCTGAACAAGGTGTCTGGTTACTAGACTAGACCCAGAGTAATTTGGAGTGAAAGAGACCGCAGGAGGTAACCTGGTCCACCCAGGTCTAACCAGGTTAACCCAGGTCAGTGCTAAGCTGGACCAGGCTCTCAGGCCCCTCTCAGAACATGGCAGGCAATTGCTCGAGGAGTCCTTCTCTTCATTTTTTGTCTTTTTAGAGCTCTCACAGAATGGTACTCGACAGACCATGCTGTTACACGCAGAGGGAAAGCAGCAGAGTTAGCTGAATTCATTTACAATAGTTCAGACTAAATCACTCCTTTTACTTAAGACAAACCTAGGTGTATTTCTGTGCTGATGGACTCAAAGTAAGGTTTTTGTGTTGAAGGCAGTCCAGACAGGAGTCGGGTCTAGCCTAAAAACAGAGAAAGTAGTAAATATGCACTATGTTTGTTTCTTTTATTACATTTCTGCAGCCTGGCTCCAATAGGTGTTTAACCTAAGCATGGGAACATCTGTCATGGATTTTTATTACTTGCAAGCAATATTTGAACAAAGAATACTTTTTCAACAAAGTTTGTTTTTTTGTTTTGTTTTTTTTTTTTTTTGCCAGGTTCGATAAATATTTTTATTTCCACTGCAGCTTTTGAAACTGTAGCTACTGGAGGAAAATTGAAATAATCTGATTTTCAGAAACTACGTTGGTAATAACTAGGAATGAAGTGTTGGCTGCTGCTGTGAGCAAGGATACTCCGATTCCTGCCAGCTGATGTGTAGAAGTGCCATTAGGAGCCACAGTTTTGGTTGCATATGATTGGGGTAATCGATGATTGTAATTAGTTCCTGAACTTTAAAAATAGCTATTGGGGGGAAGTAATTTTGCAAAAGGTCACTAAAGCAGTATTCTCTCATGTCTAATAATTGGAATGAAAGGAAACCAGATTTACCAGAAAGTAAAGAATGTGTTTCTAGCAAAGATCACACAATTTACTTTCACAGATATTAGTTTAATTTCTGGTTTTGTTTGGACAGCTGGAACCAGAAAGCTGTACAGGCACTGGTGATGTGCCCTGGACAGAATATGCTCTTGCAAGTTCAAAAAATAATTCAATGGAGCAAAGAGACTTTTTAGTATTGCAGAACCTGCAACTCACTGTGCAACTCTTCAGATGTTAAAATAAGTATTTTCAAGCTGCAGCAGAAGGGAAGCAAGAGAAGTTGCAGTGGCTGCAAGAAGACCTGCTTAAGGGAAGATACTGTGTGGGTCTTAACGAGCGTATGCATAATTTTTAATTGGTTATTGTTAATGTTGCAATTTTTTGACATCAAACAGTGTCAGAACAGTATATTTAGCCAGGCTGCTTACGGTAATTATGTCAGTTCAGTGAGCAGTCCAGAGGCAGAGGTTTGATACGTATTTACTTCAGTGACTCATTTTCATATTCATACAGGTATCTCATCGTTTATGTTTATCCCAATAAGTAGCACTGATTTCTAAAATCTCTGTGTTTTAACTTGTATTTGGAAGAGGAGGGGAAAAAAAAATGTAAGTATTTAACCAAGTGTGGATGTAAACCAAGGAGGCAGTCCAGTTGGCTCTAGTCCCTCCATTAGCCCAGTGTAACACGTAGAGCTTTACTATTTGTATTCCTAAAAACCACATCTCCCCCAAAAGCAGCGATGAGCCCAGGCAGCTCTGGTTCTGCGCAGGGTTGGCTCAGGCTCCTGGGGACGAGGGCAGTGGGAGCAGCCCAGTGCCCCCAGGAGGGCAGCCCCACTTCTAGGAGGGTCCTTCAGTAACAGGGACAAGTGGTGCTGCCGAATGGGGCTTGGCCCTTCCCGATCACCTTCTGGGAAGGGTGTGTTTAGCCAGTTGTTCACATCAGGGCTGTGTTCGTCCCGGAGAACTTAGAGCATTGTCAGTGTTGTCGAGAAAGGCATTTACCAAAACCATGCGTTCTTCATTGAAACAAAAACATTTACTTTCTGTGTAATAACGTTACAGCTTTTTCAGTAATTATAAGCAAAGTATTACTTGATTTCATCATGGTACACGTATGCAAAATCTGTATGAACAGAAGTCATGATCCTTACATGCTGTTTTTAATTTTGGCTTGCTTTTTATGCAGAATATTGTTTCCAGTTCAACTCAGAAGTGTGTCCTTGCCTGAAAAAAAAAAAAAATAAAAATCAGTGATGCTTCTACTGAAGAGATCTAAGTTACAGTCCATGTTGGTATTTGGGTGAGATAGCAATGTAAAATTCCTTCAGTTTTAATTATCTTCTGGGACTCGTGTTCCAATGGTATTAAAGTGTGTAAGCCAAAGGCTCTTTTGGGGAGCCTCGAGAGTTCATCAAGAGGGGCAAGCTGTGCATAATGAAAACACGTGGTTAGTCATTAGGATTTTCCTCTGGCCCTGAACCCTAACAGACTTTGGGGGGTCTGGGGGGAAACCACCTCGCTGACAATTTTTCTTTCTCTCTCCAAATTGTTCTTTTGTCTCACAAAGAGACAATTCTTTATACACCTTTCTCCAGCAGACTCTATTGTAATATTTGCATGAAAATGATTACCGAAGAGTAATGTTGCACATGAGTAGGCAGCTATAAATCTAAGTCTAAGCTCTATGGGGTTTTTGGTAGTTCATGTAAATATTTCTAATAGTCAGAGATCTTCACTGGGGAAATGATGAGTGCTTTGCTGAGGTACCTCATGCATTGGCTTGCAGGCAACAGTTCTGCAATCCAGGCTAGTTATTTTCTCTCCCCATCTTCCTTTCCTTCCACTCTATATATGTGGGGTTTCCGGACTTCTCCACCCTAAACTATGACTAAATATAATTTCCCAGGTACTTTTTTCGTAGGCTTCCTAGTGTGCTTCAGAGATTGAGAACTTTCTTGAGTTAATGCATGTCTTCTTCTCTTGAAATAGAGTGGTAAGTTAAGTGATTGTATTAAAACTGGGAAGCAAGTTAATCATCAAATTTGTAGTTTTGCATCCTCTAGTTATACTGTAAGATATTTCATTTCTTTTACTTTTTCTCAATTTTATTACCTTCAGCTATTTCCTCATCCATCACATTGCGTATTTGTTTTTCTACGAAGTTCTAATTTCTTTAGTCTGTCGGTTTTCAAGTTCTGTTTTTATTATCAACGTTTTAAACTTAGCTTTTTTATTATAAAAAATGCACCTTCTTATGGATTCACTGTAAAATACGTGTGTGTATATATATGTGTGTGTGTTTATATATATAACTCATGCCCAGACTAAACTTTTGGATATTTTACTAGCTCTATGCTCAGTGCACAGTACATCCACTTTATTCACAACTTTTTACATATTACTTTTCCACTATTTTAAAATAAAAGTATCAAACAAGAAACAGACTGAACATTTAGTACTGGATGTGCCGTTCATGACCAGTGACTCTTTTTGAGGCTGCTGCTCCTCAGGGATTTTTAGAGAGCTCTCAAAATGCACAGCAGCCCTCGGGGAGCTGCAGCCTTTGGCTGCTAAGGGCTCCCTGCCTGCATTTGCTTCTGTGTGCATCCCGTGCTGCTGTCGTGGCTGAGCTGTTGGGCATCAGACCATCGGTGATGGTCAACAAGTATAGTACTGTGGGCTGGTATCGAGCAGTCAAATTATAGTGTACAGAATGGTCTCATCAGCTTCTTTGATGCAATCTTCAGTATCTCTTTTGTTTGATAAACCTCATGGAAATTATTAAATCTGAATTATTCATACCAAAGTCAAGAAATAACAAAAATACATCATGGTTTCAAATTCCATCCCTGTAATATTTCGAGAAATAAATACTCATCACCTCAATCTTAAAAGAAAAAAATAAGATCTTCTTAAGGATAGCTTCTATCATGCACGTGCACTTTACAGTCTTCTCTCCCCCTTGTTAAAAATGATTTTTTGAAAAAATATTTATTTCTCTGGCACTGTAAGGTATTGACTAATTCTTTTCTCATTTTTTAAATCAAATAAGGAGTGAGCTGTAAATTCTTTCAGTGAGGTAATTTGTCACAGTCCCAAACAAGCTCTGTTTCTGATGGCAGAGGAGAGAAGGGGAAATGGAAGTAGGAAGAAAATGCATTATGAAATCCGCTGGGTATTTTTCTTATACACTTCACTAGCTATCAATAAGATCTGTTGTTAATTTAAAAATAATAGAGCATAAAACCAGAGTCTGTGAAGTTATTGGGAGTGCTGAAGTAAAAGGAGGCATCTTTAAGCTTGACATAATTTCCTATTCATTCTTTCACTTACCTTCCCGCAGGGAGACATGGAGTTGGTATATATCACTTCTCTAAGCCAGAGAATACTTCAGAAACCCATCAGAAGGGATGAACTGTTACTTCTGTTGTAGATAACGTCCTGCTCCCCTTGAAATTAATTTTTTCTTTGACTCCCGGTAAGCTATTTCTGGAGGAGTGTTTTTCTTCTAGCACTAGTGCATATTTCAGTGCTAGTTGGGGTCTGCAATGCTTTGATGGAGAATTCACCTGCTCTGCTACCTCCAGAAATGCATGGGAGCTGGGGAAGTTAAGGGAGAGATTCCTGTTGTGTTGTGCCCAAGCCTTAACACGGTTCAGTTCTCACATGTTTAACAGAAATCTCTGTGACATAGGAAAACAGGGTTTTTATTACTTTTCATAATGTTTTGTTGATTTGGCTTTTTTGTTGTCTTGGACATGTAGTAAAGCTTTTTCATATCCTAGAAGGGGAGGCTAGTCGGGTCTTTGTCTAAGTAGCTACACCTCTTCTGTTTGCTTGCCACTCGGCCATTTAACTATAGGGAACATTTCTGTTATCCAAGTAAATGACCGCCTTGATTACATGGAGAGAAAGTTGCAACGTGAAAAATTCAGACCCTCAGGTCTTCCTGAAGCACTTGCAGGAGTTTGGATCCAAAGTTTGAGAGTGTATTGATTCTAATTTGCAGATAGTGTTCACTTTCTAAACCCTTCTCCTGCTCCGTTCAGTCTTCTGCTATATCGGGAAGCGATTTCTGTGTGCATATGGGGGAGAATTCTACAATATTTTTTCAAGTGCAAAGCAAACAGAGGTGGGTATTGATTTCTTTTGCAAAGTGACTTGTCACTATCTGGCTTGGTGTAAAGACCTTTTCAGCTCATAGCAGTGGCAATTTTTGTAAGCGATGAATGGTAACGGTATAAAAATCTGGCTTCTAGATGTGCTGTTGTCTCGGTGCATCTAATGAGATGTGACAGTGAGCTCCTGTTCCACTGCCTGGCACTGACTCGTGCCCTATAACCATAAACAAATTGATTTGACGTGCGTTCAACGAAAAAAACAGAAATAGATGTATGGTCCTGGAAATCTTTACTGTTTATATAGTTATGTGTTCATACTGCAGCATTATGTCCAGAACTTAATTGGAAACAAGTCTGTGTGGTTTGGATTATGTTCTACATAGAGAAAGATTATTATATACCAAAACCTTGGCCTTCTGGCAGTAATTATTAAGAATAGGCTAGATACAGATCCCCAGCTCCTCTGGTCCTGGCACTGCAGAATTTCAGCAGTAAGCTCATCTTCTGGCTTTCCCAGAAAAAGGGGGGACGGCGGTGATAGATACAACAGGATCTTTGTTTTGATCCAGATGGATCATCTGTTTAATCGCTAGAGTTGTTACAGTGATGAATCATTTTATTGCATCTGCCTTTGTTCCTTTGGGTTCAGCTAGATCTGTGGGTAAGTAGGAGTAAGTAGGATTTTTTTAGGGCTTGCATTTCTATGTCACGGCCAGCTAGCCGTTCATTAATATTGACAAGAAATAGAACAGTTGTGACAAAGATTGTGTGCGTATGCAGTGCAGGAATCACAAACCCCGTTCCTTAAGTCCTGCGATAAAGTAAATTGTCTGATTAGATTGGTCCTGAGTGGCTGCTGCTTAGGCTATGCTATTGCTAAGGGCATAATTTGCATTGCCAGAAACTGCAAGGGTTTGCTTGTAAGAGTGTTTTTACATATATTTTGCAGACCATTGGGTAAGTAACTGTAAATACTCGATTTTTAATAACACTGCTTGATTCCTTGCCTGCGGCATGAAGGCTCATCTCACAGTCCCTTTGCCTGTGACGGCAGCAGTGGGGAGCCTGGGTGGCAGGGACAAGCAGAACTACAGCTGCTTCCCTGGCCTGTCCTGGGACTGTCCCACTGCTCCAGCAGCTCTCAGCTCTTCCTGGGAATGGTTTCAGCAGTGGTTCTGCTCCTGTCTCAGATCTGTAGGTTTTGCTGTAGATCCCCAGGTGAGAACTATTTGCAAAGTTCCTGCTCTCTTCAGAAGACGCGCTGTACTCCAGATGCGGCTTTCTGACATTGGCGTTGCTGCAAAGAAAATGCTTCTGCTCCAGAATAAAGTAAACCTATAAATAATGCACTTTATCTCAATGTTTTGTCCTTCAGAAATGAAATTTTAAAGCCCTTTAAAACTTAACTTTTGAGCCCTCCAGTGTAAGCTAAGAGTTCGATTTGTATTCATTAGAAAGTAGTATTGTGGATTTTATTTCCATGGAAACTCACATCAGTGATGCTTTTTGATGACAATGGATAATAACTTTTCATATTTCTAGTTTTGAAGGCAATATGCTTGTCAGTAATCAGATTGCTGCTGCTGGGTGAGATCGTCACGCAGTTTCTTTGTGTGAAGAGGAAGACTTCAGAGTGCCTATTAATGCCATTAGAAAGACCTTTAAATTGATATTCTAATAATTTGATTTCATGAATATCAATAAAAATTGTTCTCTAACTATTAATTAGTTCTGATATTAACATAATTACTAGCTGGTTTAGAAGTTTGCTTTCAATACATACACTTGAAAGTTGTTTTTTGTTTTTTTTTTTTTCCATCTCAAGCAATAAACAAAACCCCAGATTGACCTTTCTCTGCCACGCACATATTCAAAATGCACAAATGCTCTTGTGTTCTCATTAATCTCCTGTATCTGTAATTTGCATCGCAACAATTTATAACAAATTTATACAAAGGAAACCATTAGCAAGGTAAACTTCCCTTTGGGTCTGCATTGCACATAGAGCAAGTTGATTTCTAACACTGGATTTTTAATACCCAGTTTCAATGAGCTTATTTCAGTATTTGTTACCAGGCTACCTGAGCGTTTCACTAAACGTTCGTGTAGTAACTGAGTCATGCTTAAGCAATATTGGAGGAGGCCTTTTTTCTATCGAAGACATGAGTGGTGATAGAAGATTTGAAAAAAAAATCAATCTTTTCCCATTTTTCAGGGCCAAAGGAAATCATCACGGTTGGGTTTAATAAAGACTAAAGATGTCAGTGAGCAGGAGCACTTAAAGAAGAGCTACGTTGGTGTTTGTACTAAATTGCTCTCCAAAGAAGAGCTATGGATAAAACCGAAGGTGTTCATTTTATTTGCCTCTGACACTTTGAAGTTAAATGCCAGGTTTGAGCTGCCTTGTTTGTCTTTACCTCCTCCATTCAGCTCATGTAATTACTGTTTAGTGAGAATGCCTCGGCACTACATGATAATTGCTAAACAGTTTGCTTTTTGCATGTCACATAACCTGTTTCCCTGTACAATTGGAAAGTACAGGGGTTTTTGGTATTAGTTCAGTAAAAGAGGAGCCGCAATGCGTCAGAAGTACTGAGGAGAAATAATGTGTGGTTCCTTATTTTGTTCAGTATCTAGATTTTGTTCTGTATCTCACTGATATCAAATGTTTTCGTCAGGGAGACGTGCAGATGTTGACTACCATGAATTGTCAGAGATTTCAGGCAAATAGCGTGTGATGGAAAAGTTAGACATGTGCATAGCATTTGTAGAATTTGTGACCTTAATGAATTATTGCTTTAAATATAAGCTTGGTCCAATATGTAACTCATTTCAGAATGAGATTGCCATCATATTTTATAATTTAGATTTTTGTTTTCCAAAAGGGATTACGTTGAACAGAAAATGATGAGGCCCGCCAGCTTGCTATCTAACAGGACTTTCTCCAAAATAAAAGAAATTTATCCATAAAGAAGCTTCTTCCTTAAAAGAAAAAAATGTGTAAACTTTATTAGTTTGACATAATTGTGTGTCCACCTGCACAGACCATGGTTCCCATAGCCAGAAGAATGATCAGTGCAGGGTTTAACACCCGACTTCTTTCACTGCTGTTACTGTTACAGGAATTCTGTCCCTGATACTCCACAAAAAGCAAAGCTGTCTACTATCACAGGCCACGAGGTTGTGATTCCACTGCTCATAACCCTGATTCTTTTTCTGAGACAGTTGTACATTTAAAATGTCATTTGATGGTTTAAATAGAAAGTGTGTGCCACACTTTCAAAAATAAATTAGTGAAATCATATTTAGTTGGGGTGGTTGAGATATACATCAATTCAGAGGAAATTCTGTTTCTCTAAAACTGCTTCCAGTATGAATGACTTCTCTGAAACTTTTGTTTTTCAGACTGTTTTAAGTTGGTCAGAACATTTTCACTTCAGAAGTATTGATGGAAAATTCTCTGACCTCTTTGTATTTCCTGAGACTTACATAGTGAGTCAAACTTAGCCATTCATTCAGGCAGGTAGTTTGTAACTGTTTTGTTTTTTTTTTTTCACCGATACTCCTCTTGGCAGTTTGGAGAAAATTCTGTGTTATTCTTAAGGAAATTTGAAACGGTCAAGAGGAGATAAGCAGAGGAAAACAGTAAAAGCCTTAGATGCGCACTGTCAAAGCTATTGAAGGTAGGTGCCCACTTCTGTACAGCACTGTGATATCGATACACCTGAGGCCAGTACCGACTTCCCTGTACTAAATCTAAACACAGCCTTAATGTCAAAGTCAGAGTGGGCTAATTCATCTTGGTCTCTGTCATCCATCATCATGGATTCCTTGGTCAAGGGCTACATCAGACAATTTGTGGTTAGATTGAAATCCTCTCAGAACATTCAGATTTTTTTTTTCTTTTTTTCTTCTTTTTTGAGTCTGGTGTTTCTGAGGAGTGTCTCAAGAGATTGATGATCCTTGCTTCCTTTTGCTGTCTCATCTAGCCCATATAAATAAACTAGCAATCAATTCACTGTGTAGGTCATATATAATGACTGCATTCAATAATAGTGTTGAAAAAGCAAGAATGTTAAAGTCCATATTTTAAAGATTATATGCCAAAAACCTTTTTTTAATAATATAAGTATCTGAGTCTTCTGAATAGAAGTAACTGCTTCCTAGTTTTTGTTCTTTAATGTTATTTTTTGACATGAAATATTCCTTCCTTTCCTCTCAATGTGCAGGGTTGTCTGGGAGAATGTAATAGTTCACAGGCACATTCATAGGCATTTAATCTCTACTTTTTCTCCAAAACGTTAGACCATTCTTCCACGAATACACGAGATCCGCTGTAGTCACTCAAATGGGTTGGAAAAAAATTAAGTTTTTTATCTACAATACAGCACAGAAAATATGTCAGTTTGACTTACATAGCATGTTATATACCACTGATAGTCAATAAAAAGTATTTGTAAAAGTCTTGGTTTTTATTTGATGTAAATTAGTGAAATAAGATTTCTTGCGCGTGCTTAGGTGATTGAGCTTTTCTTGGCGTTTATTTGAAAGAATTCTCATTGTGAAGGACATTCTTTAATGGCACCTTAGAAATTCTGAATGGAAGTGTTATATGTAATGTTAACTTGGAAGTGTTACATCTAATGTTAACTTACTGTAGTCCCATAACAATAATATATTGATGGTATTCTTACCTCTGTATTTAAAAATAAATTCATAGGTACAGTTTTAGAAGCAAATAATGAATGAGATGGCATCACACTTGTGTCTGTAAGTCTGTAGGCAGTTGCCTATGAGAGAGATGTTTATAATTCCTTCACATTTGCAAATTATTTCACACTGATAAATTAATGAAGCATTTGGAGATTAAGTTTTCATCCTATATCAACATTAATCTAAATGTTGATAGTTCAGTCAATTAAATGGCACTAGCAAGCTATAAACTTCTGACTCCTTACTGTGTAGCTGTGAAGTTCGGTATCAGTATGCTTAAAACAGGTTGAAGAAATTAATTTTCACTGACATCCAACATCTGCTAGGCTTTCAGAATGAAGAGACTGAGGTAGGGTAAGGCTGTGAGACACAACATGATTTTCTCCCACATTGTATTTCCACAGCATACTTCCACTATTGAACGGAAAGTATTGGAGGAGCTGTGCTCCACAGTGGCTCATGCACTGGTGCATATAAATGAACTAAAGCCTTTATTGGGAGATCAATGCTTATATACTTCTTTCTGTGAAAGTCTGGCACTCACAGCCATGCATCAAAATGTTTTATTAATTTTAAAGTGAATGGAAATCTTGTCTTTTTTTTTTTTTTTTTTTTAACCTGAATAATAAAACCCTAAGGAAATTACTTCCTCCCCCTTGGCCCCAAGTTAGTCATTATTGTTCTGTAGCATCTTAATTTCATCACAGATAGCCTGGGGGTGCATACTTAAAAAAAATATAATAATAATAATAATTAAAAAGAAATTTAAGTTTTCCAAATTCTATGACAGTTGAGCTCTAGCTCTTTCAATATAAATTACTCTCTGTCTTTTACTAACAAATGTATTATCTGCTTTATCTTGAAACTTAGTGAAATTACTGTCGTGGGAGGCTTGCAGGAACTAGTAAAACAGAGCTATTAAATCAAAATAATTGGATTTTAATATGATGTAGTTAATTGGTTAAAGCGCCTGCTTCTCCGAAGCATATCTGCTAATTTTTCTCCCTTGCACCCAATGTCCTTGATAACAGTTGTCCTTTCGTTAGCAGCAATTCTCTCCTGACCCCTCCATCATTTACCTCCTTTCCTCCTCCTGATGCTTCAGGTTCCAGGCGATCTTGGGCTCTTCACGGAACGTACGCTCTGCTTGAGGGAGGGTCAGAAAGGCAGAAGGTAGCCGTGCTGGATGCACAAAGATGCTGTTGGGGGCTTTTGTGACATTACTGGTTGGGGCAAAAAGCTTGAAACGGCATTCAGCCGTGCTGCGGCTAGCTGGAGATACCAGAAAAAGAGAAAGCTACTCATCTGGTTTGGGTTGATAAATAAAACCAGTTTACTCTGTGAGAAAGCTTGTGGCTGTGCCAAAGTTAATAAAACGTTGAGATGAACTTTGCTTGTTACGTTCAAAGGCCCTCTCTTTCCCAAAACAGCTTTCTGTCAGACACCAGTGTAATGCTGCAGGGCTCCTCGCCACGGGTGATTCGTGCGCCGTGTCCCTGCATGGAAGCCAAATGTGCGGAGATACCTAAATGCCTTTGGTCCCAGCTGTCCCAAGTTCCTTTTATGTGGTCTGGCCCTGGGGGAGGAGGGAAGGGTGAAATGCTGGAAATCACCTCTGAGGTTTCTCCTTTCTTGCAGTAGGGAATGTCTCCATTGCTAAGCCATGCTGCTGTCTAGAGTCCTTGGATTCAAAGGAAGCTTAAGAGGATCAGGGTCTATACTGACAAATGTTGTTTTGGTAACTTTTCCCCTTTTGCCATCCAATTGCACCCTTTTCCCTCATATTTCGCTCATCGTGCAGCTTGCCGTGATTTGTCAGAGGTCACTGCTGCCTTGTTTCAGGTGCTGGGCATTGCGGGACCAGCTTGTGTTTTCCGTGTGAGTTTCCTTCTCAACCAGGGCTTGTTACTTTCTGAAGAACAGGCCTTCAGAAAGGCTGTCATTGCTTCTTTGTGTTACTCTGGGAAGGACAAATTTGCTCTGGAAGGAGCAAATCTGGACGACCAACTGGAAAGGAAAGTAAATTTTCATGCAGTACCTCCTGTTTGTGTTTGCTTGTTGGCCACCATAACATTAAACTTAGAGCAACATTTCTTCTGCAGGGATGCCAAACTAACAGGGTCTCTTTCTTTTGACTTGAAAATGTCATGTCTTACTAACTCATAAGGTTTCGGGATAAGCTATATACCATCAAAACAGATGTATACATAAAGAAGCATAATTAAATTACAAAAATAACTTAGTATTAAGGGGAGAATTATCCTACTTTTTTCTCTACTACTCTGTCTACAGATCCATTTCTTTCCTAAAATTCTTTCTTAAAACTCTCACTAAATAGCTTTGTACTTCAGTGGTCTCGTGAAAAGTGGAGTAAAAAGTGCTTAACAGTATCAAATTAGCACTTGTAGTAATAGTAATTGAAGACTTTTATTTAAGACGTTTCTCTTTTCTTCCATATGTATTTCTAATAATCTTTCTGTTTTTTGTTTGTTTTTTTTTAAATCTTAAAAGCTTTGTAGCAGTGTAGTGATGTGTTGTATATCTGAGTTTCTTTTAGATGGGAATGACCTGAAACAAGAAAAAAGAGCAGGTTGTTTCTGTAAGGAATATATTTGTTTGCGTTGTAGAAGAACCTTGACTCTTGGAACTGCAATTAAGCTTATTTTAGATCTTGTTGTTCTTGCATACTTTACTGGGCACTCACAATAGTTGAACAGTTTGAGAGAAAATATCTTTAAGTGACTCTGGGAAACGTAGAAAATAAGTGGTACAGCTTAGAAAGTTAATGCAAGTCTGCTGCTTTAAACTCAATTCTTAAGCGTACTGTTAATTAGGATAGCATTTTCACTTTGTAAAGAAGTGATCGACAACAAAAAAAAAATATATTAAAAAGTGCTGATGTTAGGATTATAGCAAAGGAATGAGCGCTGTATGGTCAAAGAGAGAGCTGCGTGTTGAAGTTAAGTAATTCCTTTCACCTATGAGAAGCCATTGTACCAAACTAAGCAAACGAACACATCCGCAGAAGAGGAGGATCATCTCCAGACAGTTCAAACACAGACAGTGGAACAGCAGCAAAGTAAATGCAGAAGGATGGAGGAGCGCACTGTCTACTTAAGCTCAGTAAATTGAAGCCAAATAGAAAATTTCCTATGGAGGTTTTCTACAAACAGTATCTGTCTCTCTGTTCTTGGGAATGAAAAAGCAAATTAAATTTCTCTCCATGGAGCTGAGACATAGCCTGTGAGTTTCTCTGTCAAACAGACAGAATATGCTTCAGCAGAATGATAGCAGTCATTTGAAACAATCCAGAAGAAATGTCCTTTAAGAAAAAAATACCAAAGATCTTAGACATTGAGATATATGAATAAATGGTCACTACCTTGATGTATTCTTTAATTGGTATCTCTTATGACTTAGAAATCTGTGAATGAGTGGACAGGGTGAGACTCTGCTATGGAAATTGTACCTCAGACGTTATTTTAAAAACAAAATACTTGAGATTACAACTAAAATTTATCTTGTATTTATCCTGTTAAGGAAGGTAAACGTGAGGACATGGTTCCTGGTCTTACAAGAAACTTCTTAGGCTATTAAGTGTTTTACTCTGTCTTAATAAATGTGAATAATGCCACATAGATTTGTCCTATGTTGTTGTAACGTGTAAGGCTACAAGGTTTTTCACTCCAAATACTTGTTGTATAGTCTACTGAAGAGATTCTGATAGTAACAGGTTTTGTAACGTAGCTGTGGGATATTAAAACTGAAATCTGGATCGATGGTTCAGCACTCCTTTTAACAAACCTTCTTCGCAATACAGTGGATCGTGAGGCTGTGTCTTGCAAAGATGAGCCATGTATTGCCATTCTTGGCAATTTGTGTTTGCACCGGTTAACTCTTTATGTAAAAAAAGAAACAGATGTACATGCAGTATGTGTATTTTGCTGACAATTCCTTTACTGCTTTCTAGTTTGGGGCTCTTCAGAACTGGTTCCATGTTTCTCCAAAGGTATAAACTATGTTGACAGATAGTGAATCCAGTATGTGATAACGTGCTCAGTGAATTCAGTGGATGTCCTAATGCTTTTTTCATAATACCAGGTGTATAATTTTAGTAAAACAAGAGCATTAGTAGCCGTAAATCCTTACAGTCAGCTTAATCAGTATGCTCTAACTTTTTATTTCCTTCTCTCTAGGCAGAGCTGGTGAAAGGGAATCTGCAAAGTGTTGGACTCACACTGCGCCTTGTGCAGTCCAAGGAAGAAGATGCAGGACATGTTGTTATTGAAACGGTTACACCAAATTCACCTGCAGCAGCTGCTGATCTACAGAGGGGAGACAGACTTCTAGCAATTGGCAGTGAGTAATATGTCAGCTTTCAAAATCATGTCTTGTAATCAGGAAGGACGTTTCTGCATAGAGTTCAATTAGACTGCTGTTCTCAACAGTTACGCATATGCCTGGCTCTTGTAATAAATTCATTTGTATATTTATGACCACTTAAGGTTGTCGTTCACTTGATCAGTTTTCTTGTATATTTATTCTTTGCTAGGTTTATTTACTCTTTGCCAACATAAAGGTGAATAAACATTTGAATGTAAATACATTTTGACCATTCAAATAGTGATGCTATAAGGTTCCTTCCTTGTTTTTTGCTAGCAATGTTATAAAATGTGCTTGGCTTACAGAGAAAACAGTAACATTTTGTTTGCATCATAGACCTGCATTCTCTTAATTGAATCTAAATATACTAAATAGAGCATGGAACAAATGGTATAAATGCCTTTTGATTACCAAAGTAATTGAAATAACAAAATGACCCAAGATGATCTGTTGACTATTCAACAGTAGCTATACTTTTGGTACCAAACTTCATCAGCTTTGATATGTAGTTTATCTACTCTGAAGTTCTCACAATGAAAGACTTTGGCTAAGTTGTAAATGAGAGAGTTAAGTGCTGCATTGAGGCAAAAACAAACAACTGTTGATGTTTTGTTTTGTTTTTTTTTTGTGGGGCCAGCATTTATGAGAATTAATAAATGGTTTGATGTAGGCTTATAAAGACAAAAAAGTGGGAATACCATTGTATATTAATATGTGTCTTAGAAGCAAGTGTAGGTAGCACTGATAAAACTGAATGCAAACTAAAATCACTAGGGGGAAATGGTAATAACATTTTTGTAAGGTTATATTGTAAATATAGTTGTAGAGAGATCATCTCCATAATGTCATTAGTAGAGAATAGAATTCAGCAAGAGTTGCAAATTTAGGAGGAGTGTATATAGCATCCCTGTTATCCCTGCTTGTGGTATCCATGTGTGTGGTACATGTCTATTTACAAACACACACTTCTCCAAACATTAACTGTACAACCAGGATTTAAAATTTTATTCTAAATTTGGTTTTGCTAAGTCATTAACATACTATAGAAGAGTTAGTATGATAAAAATACTGTGAAAATAGAACTTTACACATTTTGGTATACAAGGACTACTTAATGTGACTGTGCTAGCATGGAGTTAAGATCCAATGGCTTAAAAGGATTTCAAGTTGCTTTGGACATGTAATTGGTTACCTAAGAAAAAGGGAAAAGTCACTTTTATATGACCTTCTTCATTTGAACTGCGAGCTTACCGAGATGCTTTAGCTTGCACCTAACTTGTTAAATCTAACTCTTAGTGTAGGCTGGAGATACTGCCAAAGGGGTCCAAAAGTCTGTGATGATGAAGATGGTTCAATTTATTTTCACCGTTCAGCCACACTGAGAATGTAGCATTGTGCCTGTATTTTGCAAACATAGCAGACCCCTCAGCTTTATTGGCCTAACTCTGCTTTAATTATAGCCACATTTTAAGATACCCATCGCTTTTGAGACCTTTGTTAATGCTTACATCTGAAAAATCCAACTATAAAGTAAGCAAAAGTTAGCATGTAAATCAACATTACTCTTCAAAGTGTTAATAACAAACAGAAAACTGGACTTTGTCTGTTAGCATCATTACCAGCTCCTGAGGTAATATATTTGTATGAGTAAAATGGAAGGATTTCAGTCCAGCTCTTCTGTCATAATTGCTTGACTTCCTCTGTTAGTGGTAATAATACTATTGCTCATGGCTAAAGATCTCAATGTATGTGTTGACTATTTTTGGTCGTTTAGATTATTAACATATTTTCAAATCTGACATTTTTATCTTTTTTATAGGTGTTAAAATCACATCAACTGTCCAAGTGTTGAAGCTTATTAGACAGGCTGGGGACAGAGTTTTAGTCTTTTATGAAAGGCCTGTTGGGTATAATCAGCATGGTTCAGCACTACAGGATGGATTTGGACAGTTGGAAGACTCTGCTTTCTTGACACAGCAAGATGATGACCCAGCTAGCTTATCAGCTGATGTTGATAACAGAGACTTTGATTCAGAATTCGAGGACTTAGCATGCGAATCACCTGAACAAAAAGAAGATATGCCAACTACTCCAAGTCCAAAACGTTCAGTAGTAATACTTGCTTCTAAACCTCTTGGAACTATATCTCCGATTCTGAATCGAAAACTGCATTTAGGAAGTTATCAGGCAACATCAAAAACTCAGCAAAAAGATGGAACTAAAGTGGCAACACCCAAAACAGCTGAGAGTTCAGATACATCACAACAATCAGGTAAACAATCACAAGGATCCAGTACTAAGCCTCCTGTACCACCTAGGCCACAAAGTAAGCCTAATTTGCCTACTAGTGAAACTCAAAATCAGTTAGAAACTGGAGGTTTATCTTCTGAAAAACCAGAGAGGCCACCTCCACCTGCCAGTAATGGAGATAAATGTACAGAGAAAGTAGTAAAGAATAATGATCAAACAGAAGACCCAACGGTATCAAAAGTAGCAACGGTACCAAAACAAGATCCATCAAAAGATGGAATTTCAGAAAATGCACGTAGTAACAAAGATAGTGGAGATGATCATCAGACTTGGGAGTCACCAGAAATTCCGTATCGAATCCGGCAAGGCCGATGGCCAAAGACAAGAACATCCTGCTGTGTATTTGAAGTAGAAGAATACCATAAGTACCTTAATGTTGCACTGTGGTGCAGGGACCCTTTCAAAGCCGGTGGTTTTATCTGTTTAGGCTATGCAAGCATAAAACTTGAAGAAATTGCTTTAGATTGTATAGCTACGTCATCAATGGAATATGTTAGAACATTTAAATTGGATGCTCCTGCACCTAAAGCAGCGGTCACTAGAACAGCATTGAGGAATTTGACAACCCATAAGGGATTCAATGAAAAATTTTGTTATGGTGATTTAACATTACACTTCAAATATTTAAAAGAAGGTGAAGTAGATGATTCAAACTTTCTGGTGGAGAAAGAAAAGGAATGTCATTTTGAAGAAGAAGTTCCTGTACTTCCGAAAGAGGATCCTTATTTGGGACAAATTGTTGTTAATGAGAACAAGCATAACTTTCAAGATACTCAGTTTCAGAATCCAACGTGGTGTGATTACTGCAAAAAGAAAGTATGGACTAAAGCAGCTTCACAGTGCATGCTCTGTGCTTACGTTTGCCATAAAAAATGTCAAGAAAAATGTCTGACTGAGACTCCCTTTTGTGTAGGAGCTGAAAAGCGACTTGATCGAACTGCAGGAGCTTGTAAAACAGAAGGACAGGAAGCTTCACAAGCCGCGTCCTCTCGTGTTGATTCAGAATCTAAATCTGTTAACAGAACAACAGGTTTGACCAGACATATCATCAACACAAGTACCCGTTTGTTAAACCTTCGTCAAGTCCCCAAAGCTGCTCGCCTTTCAGAGCAAGGAACAGAGGCTGTAGAGCCGTCGCCAAAGCACACACCAAACACTTCTGATAACGAAAGTAGTGATACCGAAATTAGTGGTCCAAGTAGTCCTTCAAAACGTGCATCAGGTACTGGGATAAAGCTGGTCAGAAAGGAGGGTGGTCTAGATGACAGTGTCTTCATTGCAGTTAAAGAAATCGGACGTGATCTCTACAGAAGTTTACCCACAGAGGAGCGTTTTCAGAAACTAGAATTTATGTTGGATAAGTTGCAGAATGAAATAGACCAGGAGCTGGAAAATAATAATTCACTTGTTAAAGAAGAAAAAGATGCAAATGATACAAGGAAAAAAGCATTGATTGCTGCTGCGCTGGCTAAATCAGGAGAAAGACTGCAAGCCCTTACGCTGCTCATGATCCACTACAGAGCAGGCATTGAGGATATAGAGTCTTTGGAGAGCATGTCGTCGGACCGGCAGTCCAGAAAAGTGACTAAAGATTCAGAGGAAGCCAGTATAGCAGAAGAAGTGGATAACGAAGATGTCAGTCTGACAGAGGCTCCAACATTCAACATCGTATCAGAAGAAGCAGAAGAACCACCTCAATCAGTAGACTGATACTTAAACGTTTAGCCTTTGAAGGACTGGACTAAAGAAATACTTTGCACTTAATTACAAACACACAAATCAAATTAAAACACTGGTATAAGACACCTGCTTCTCCACAGTTATTTGCCTGTGTAAGAGTACAGCTGATAATGGTTCTCCAGCTATAGCACCGACATTTTGTTAAACTGGCTGGTTAAAGCTACATTTTGGGGTTTATATTGGAAATTTATTTTTAATAACTTATTTTTATTTTTTTCTAATTATGTAACCTTACCATTTCACATTAATGTGTGTGGTATCCCTAATATATTACTTGTTCCCCTTCCTGCTCCCCTTTCGTTTCTTTTGAGCTAATGTTCTCAACAGGAAACTGTCAGGATTCTTGAAATGTTTAGTTTCCATCATATGATGAAAAAAATAAGCTCGTTGCATGCCTAAGCTGATGACTGACACAGAAATCACTGAGGGACCAGGCTTCAAAACTTTGATCACGGTTACTGTATGTCTCCTAGGTAGTTGTGTTATCTCTTTGCCAAACATATCATGACAGCAAACAAAACATCTTTTTGTGTCTGTTAATAATACTCAGTAAAGTTATTGAATATCAGGTCATTTGTTTTCCATCCTTTTGTTAAATGCAAAAACTGTTCATAGTTGTTAGCATAGTTCGTAACAATGCCATGCTAGAAAAAGCCTCCTTACAACTTTGGAATACTGTAGCCTGATGGAATTATATTAGATATTGAAGTACACACTGGTAATAATTGAACTGAGAGTATTTTGGAGATAAAAGAAGCTGGTTGCCTTCTGGAACAAAATTGTCTTTAAGTATTGCTGTATTATCTGATAAGCTGATAAAGGAAAAAATGGTCTTCACAAGAGTTGGAGGTTTCATCGCATTCTATGAAAAAGCGTGTAATGACAGTTTAAGTAATTTCAAAAGTTTTAATATTCTGCTGCAGATTTTATCATTTCAGAAAGCTTAAGGTACAAAGTAAGAGTTGACAACACACCTAAACATTGTCTCTCAGCGTTTTTGAGTAACCACAGAGGCAAATTGCATTCAGCTTCTCAGACAGAAGAGGCAGTCTGAACAGACGATCACCTTTTTCAGAAAAAATGTCGTATAGTGTATATAACATGTTTTCTTTTTGAGTCAAAATAAGTGAGTCCAGTAGTCAAGAGGAAGAATTACAGCCAGCAGCTTTTGAAAAGAACTATCTGGTCTTGTGCATTGTGTAAATTGCAGATCTTAGCATTATCTGGCTACGGCCATTGTTCTTATTTATTTCTTGTAAACATAACTTTAAGTTTCACTCTCTGTATAGAAATGCCATATAAAATATCATCTTTATTTTAGGTACTGCATTAGGGTCATTATCACTGGTATCACTGATAGTAGGAAGATGCCTTTGTGGAAATGGAGTTGAATCTAAGATGGTGAAATAAATAATTTAAATTTTCAGGCAGTTTGTATTGTAGCTCTCCATTAAATTTGCTTCTCAGTTTATTTCGTGGTGGGCAAAATTAAGAAGCAACGGTTTTCACAGATGGAAAAGCATACTTGTACTTCTAAATGAAAAAAATTACTTCCACTCATGCAACTACTTGCACTTTTTGTGAGTTCTGGGCAGTTGATAATTATTTAGCTGATGTATGGAAAACACTATCCATGCTAAAATAGGCATGTATCACACTTCTGAAATTAAGCTTCAGCAAATAATCGCACAAAATTAGCTTCCCTTATCAACTAAAAGTTATTTAACCTATACCTGCTTGAGATGCGTATTAAGACTTTCCCACTCCATTTTCTCAGTGGCTTACCATTGGTGGCGATCTGCATTAAATCTCCATCAGTGTTTGCTCTTATGGACTACTATACAAATTTTCAAATATATCCAAGTACATCATTTAAACCCTGGTACACATGAAGGAGCTGTGAAAACAATGCAAATACCGATTTCAAAAATGCATTCGAGGTTTCAAATTTACTTGTGTAATACAGTGGGTAAGAAAAGCTGGATATAGTTTTCCTTGTATAGTACTGCTAATGATGATTGTAAGAGATAAATTAAACGTAGTGCAATATTTTTAAATATACTGAATGGGAAAAGGGCAAAATAGTTGTATTTTAGTGATAAGAAGGAAAATAAATTCCTATCTGGCATTAATTACAATACATGGTGAATCTTGAGGGGAAGAGTGTAATACATTCCTGATGTAACCCTTGCTTCATGCTTGATTGTACATAGCTGAAAATAAAGAATACCACAGAAAACAAGAATATCTTGACTTAATGATATCTGAATAGGTGGCAGCTACACACACTTGCAGAAACTCTGCCTAATATGATTTTGTTGGCTATTATTTTATCATGAGAACAAGCTTTAATAAAATAGTTTTGCTAAATTATCATCTTCTTTGCATTGTCTCAGTATTTTTTAACCATTTGTATCACACCAGTGTGTCATCTAAAGCCACTACTTGAAAATATCTTTGGGAGAAGAAGACACATTTTGCATTAAATAAAATTACTGAGTGCCAGATTAATTGAACTTTCATGCATTCTTTGTATTTGAATATGTTTGTTTTTGTTCTACACAATTTAATAATAATCATAAATTCAAAATGGTGATTGCAGTTGATTCATTGTGTAGTTAGCATTAAAAAATGCCAAATATATATTTTTTGAGACCTCTAACCTCTATACAAATAATGTTCAGTTATCAGCACTATGAACTATCAGTGGAGTTGCTGTGTGTGGGGAAATGAGATGAGGAGGTTATCCAAAAAATGACTTGCAGAATTTTTTCTGCAAGGAAGAAAAAATTCCTTCCCTCAGAAAATGCTAATGGATAACTAAAGAGGTCTCTGCTGTTCACTTGCTCATTTTTTGTTTAATCAGTTTTTCATCCTTTATTTCTTTTTCCTGAAATTTGAAATAAATCACGTGTGGAAGTTTACACCTTCAAGGTAGGACTGAGGACTGAGTAGTGGGAGGAAAAAATACACAGAACATGGGAGAAAACATGGGAGAACCCAAATTATTCCAGGACAGAAAGTATTCTGTGCTGCTTAGATTACTACTCGATTACTATCTGATAAAATCCACTTATTTCTCCATGCTGCAGAAAATCCCAAAGGTAGAATGACTGTTCAATGTCTGTGTGGGGTAAAAAGAGCACAGACAGCCCCACACATGGCCCTGACGTTTTGTCTTCATGTGCAGGGACAGATACAGAGCAAAGCACTGCCCCAGCCCTGTTT
The DNA here is from genome assembly GCF_964211825.1 of Aythya ferina. Lineage (NCBI taxonomy): Eukaryota > Metazoa > Chordata > Aves > Anseriformes > Anatidae > Aythya > Aythya ferina. The sequence continues at coordinate 30,790,443 of NC_140302.1, read as the reverse complement.
GCAGCACAGGAATTCAATCAGTTCATCCATCCCTGGGGCTCCTCATCCTCACCTGCTGCTGCAGATAAATGTGAGGTGTTCTTAGCTTTGATTTGTTCAGAAGTACCAATCCAATACATGAAGTAAGCCAGTCTATGCTCTTTTTGGTATGTAACTGCTATGTTTTTCATTAAGTTTCAATGTTTGTGAATTTAAGTGATCCATTAGATAACCAGCTGGAGAATAACTGACCTTGCCCTGTGCTTACTCTGAATTCCAACATCTTTAGTTGGGTTAGCAATTTGATGTTCTGTGAACTAAAATACCATTTCTTAGGGCAAAATTTTGGGTATCCAAATGCTCTATGACAGCAAAATGAGAGCCTAATGTAAATATTCATTGACATGCACAAGTGTTATTTAGTGGCAGTGAAATACTTGGCAAGCTGCAGATTCTTGGTTTATGCTCTGTTAATGCCTCTCTTCAACCACTTCTCAGCTTTGAAGAAAGGTTCTCCCTCTGTTACACATTCACAAGAACGCAGTAGAAAATACACTGGTATAAAACCTCTAAGTGGATTTTCAACTCAGCCACGGACCGTATTGCTTGGCCTTTCATATCATTCAAGCGTCTTCGGATGTTTTCTCAGAATATTCCCTCTTGAACACTCTTCTGGCAGGCTCTCCAAGTGTGTGTATCCTGGTAATGCACAGTTTGTCCTTACCTATTTCACAGAAGTTACAGCTCAGATCAGCCGTCACGCAATAGGCAGCATTTGGAAGCTATTGTGGTTGTGTAAAGAAGTTACACGTATTTGTGACCTAGAGTGAAAATGTTTGTCCTCTAACACAACAAAGGGACTAGAAACAAGGAGTGCTTTCCCAGGAGCTGGATTTTTTTTTTATAGTATACAGATCACAATGTATAGAGCAAATTATGAGGGGGAAGAGGTTAATTTTTTTTTTCTTTTATTACAATAGATCATGAAATTATTTTAGATACCTTTATTTTAATGTGGTCTGAATGCATAATTTTTGACAAAGCATTATTTGAAGTTTGATCCACTATTTTTTCATATTTTCTGACCAGAGTATATACACTTTACAAAACTATATGTAAACATAGTATCTATAGCTGCAGTACATAAAACATCTGCAATTACATGAAAGAAGGCACATAAAGATTTTAATTTTACAAATAAAAAGATACACCACAGTTGATAAGAACATTGTGAATTGTTTTAAATGCTTTCTTTCAAAGTCATATTTTTCTCATTGCATACAGAGACCAGGTAATCCAGTGCTGTGTTCCTCTGTTAGACCATCTCCCCAGATGTTAAGAGAAATTGGTGACAAACAGGATATTTTTCATTATCTTTGGGAAAGTTGATATTTTTATTTCATTTTTTTGGAAAAAAATATGCTGAATTTCTAAATGTGTATGCAAATGCATGTCAAGTATTTTTGTGAACTGCTTAAGTTACTAGCTTACTTTCAGTACATGCTGAATCTAAATACTTTGATACTGCAGTTTTTTCTAGTCAGTCACTTAGGATGCATCTAAAATAAAATTGAGATATTAAAAATAAGATCCAAAAGATAGAAATATAAACAAGTATCTTGATGTGGTTCTTATTCCCTTTCAGGGAAAGGAACTACATACATTCAAACATACTTGTTTACCAAGTACTCTTTGTGTCTTTGGGCACTTCATCTTGCACAACTCCTTAGCTGATTAAAAACTTCATTACATTGTACTAATAGCAATATACTCATCTGTTCAAAATATATATATATTTTTTCAAAGCATTCCATGAGTGGTCAGGTACAGCTCATTTTTCAAATCGCAAAGTAGTCGTGCCTTTTATTTTAATAATACGTGATCCAAAATTGATAAAAAAAAAAAAACTCATAGCAATGTCTACACTCTTAATTCCAACCTTCAGCACCTGTGTGTGGATGTACTTACAAGGGTACAATTTAAAAGACGGGAAATTGGATAGGTTTTCTTTGAGCTTTGCAAGGGTTTTGTGTTTGGTTGGTTTTAATCAATAGAATAAATCAGAGAAGTTATATTCAAGAGATCGGTTCGTTCTTAATGACTCCAAACAGAATGTGAATCATTGTAGGTCAGTGAGTTGACTTGAAAAATCAAATAGTTTAAATTCACGTTTATACAGATTTACACTACACATTTAATCAAAAATATACTGTGTAATATTCAATGAAATTAAATACACAAAAGAAAGGTAGACACTATACAAATCCTCTATAAAAGCTTTTTTCCCTCCTTATAAGGCAGTTAGCAGTCTGCTTTATAACCATGGGAGATGAATAATATACCTTTGGTTTTTTGACCATTTCACTATTAAATCTACAGTACATCTAAAACATTTCTGGATGAGATGTTTCACATGAAACACTGCATTGTGTACACCAAAATATAATATATGGCTTTTACTGTTACTCATCGCTTTCATACTCCTCTTCTTCGTCACCTATCGGGTAGGCCTGGATGTTGTTCTGGGTGTACATTTTTGTTTTAACGGGGCAGTTGTGATCCATGAGTATTGCCTACAAGAGAAGAGAGCGTGAACATTACCACATCCAGCTAATGCACAGCTGCGGCCTGCACACAGCTCGACCGCAGCCATCTACAGATTTCAGGATTCACTGGATTTCTGTGAAAGCAGAACCAATCTGATTTCTATCAGAGCGTCTGTAGGTCAATACCCTACCTCATACTCCTCAAGATATCACCACTGGTAAATGGGGCCACCATCATTAGAAGCGAGAGGGGCGGGCCAGAGGCCTGCTGCCTCAGCTGCTGAGGCCGGGGACAGCCACCACATTTCCCCACCATTTCGCCATTCTGGATCAATTTTTCCTAGGACAACCCAGCTCTATACTCAGAGCAGTTGTGTAGCGTTTCATGTTGTAGGGATTTAGTTTAGCTGTTAATTAATTACCCAAAGAGTAAAACACAGGAAACCCTGGCCATGACAGGCTCCCTGCTGCTATCACGGCAGCCAGCACTGCACCTCATGTAGCTGTAATCCACACACAATTTAAGGCTGTAGTGATGAACAACGTGCAGGAGCACAGGCTGACAGTCTGATACTGGCCCTTAGCCTACAAAAGGCAGCAAACTGAGCTTGTTTTTCTCACTTCAGGATGCACGCAGCTCAGCTGGATGGCACCACGTGAGATTAAAGCCAGCCCCAAGCACTCCTGGAGCCACAGTGTGCTTTGCCTCATCCTGGGACTCCCTCTGCTCTTTAATCTTTCCTATCCCACGCTCTCATTTTACAAAGCCCTCTGGACTGCCGAGCACAAGCAGCAGCTGAGTGCGGTGCTTTAGCAAGCAGCTCAGTGTGGGGGGATGAGGGGAGCTCAGAGAGGGACAGAAGGCTCTGTTTGTGCATGAACGCTTCAGTACAGATTTCAGATTTCAGCCTTGGAGGTGGCTCAAATGAGCTGAAGGCACAAACCAACTGAAAAGTAAACTTTCTGTCCCGATTTGTACCAAGAATGCTGTTTTATCAGGTGGAAATACCCGGTAACAAATGCAGTAATTTAAAAATCTTTAGGTCCAGCACGGTTCATTGAATTTATGACCTCTGCCTCCTCTCTGCAAAACAGTTGAACTGGTATCTGTGGCTGTCCTTGATCCTTGATGGCAATAACTATTACATTTCCAAATTTCAAGCAATAGTACCAAAACCTTATGCCTGTGAATCATCTTTTCTCATGGCTGTGCAGACAACCACCACATGCTCTTACATTGCTTCACCTGCAAGCCTACCCCTGCCTTTTCAAAGGACTTTCCGCCAAGCACCTGCACATGGCAGTGCCTCCTGCTCAGCTGTGGGAAGCTGACAATAAACTTCATCTCTGTGCAAACAACAGTAGCTCTTTTGGTTTCTGTTCTTTCTGTTCCATAACCTTAGTGTTAAAAAAATAAAAAATAAAAAGTCATTGCAGTGTTCAAAGGTCATACTGAGGGATTAGCTGGAATCTCTGGGATTCTGCAGTACAAATATGGGTGACACCGAAGGTCTGTGTCCTCATACACATCACATTTCAGCAAGATCCATTTTTCCAGCTTCTCTTTTATGAATACCAGTACAAACCATGCACAGCTCATGCACTAGGTTCTGTCGTTGCCTTTCAGAGCTTTGTTACTGCATAGTAAGACAATGGCCATGCAAAATTACATTTTCTTTCCTTAAACAACTTGCCACTGTATTTTGGGTGCAAGCCAACCTTGTTCAGCATGAGCAAGGACAGAGTGCTGGGGCCTGGACTTACACATGGTGAGTGGTGTTGCAGCAAAGCTTGTACTCGGGACTTTCCTGAGTACAACTCCTTCTGGAGCATGCTGCCAGGCGGAGGAAACCCTGTCAACACAGCACAAGGTACCCTCCGGGAGTAACAGGACTTCAGAACCAGATCAGTATAACAGGGACAGCAAACCTTGGAACAGCAGCACGGGGGACATGTAACTAAAAAATTTCCTTTATACATCTTGGGCAGAAAATGAGGTGGGGGTTATAACAAAGGTGATGCAAGACAGTGAAATAAACTTTGCTAGTCCCGTTTTTGGAAAATTAGAGGCAAAGATGTAGAATTAAGTTATCATTCATTTCACTGAAAGAAAAAAAGCAAAGAAGATGTCACGCTTACCATTTTCTCTTCTTTGGCAGGTGGACTTCGAAGGAAAAAGCACAGAGGAGCAAAGAGGATATCCACGATCCCTATAATTGTCATGAGCCATGGAAATCCAATTGCCTTTGCAATGGCACCACCAGCAGAGGGACCTTTTATAAATAAAACCCTTTTCCTGAATACCATAAAATTTGCAGCATTCACTTTGAACAGTAATTTTACATGCATAACTCCCACTTTACAAACAGATTTATGGAATACAAGCATACATAGGTAATTAAAACAGAAACCTTCTCTGGCTGCAGACCCTGCATTCACTGCAGAAATCAGAGATGTGCTGAGGGTCTGTGGCGTGTCTGTACCAGGCACTCAAGGGACAGGGGGTGATGGGGGAGTTAATTTGGGGAGTTATTTCCCTCCCAGACACATAGGAGCACAGCCACGGTGGCAGTCCCAGGTCTTGCAAGGTCTTTTTCCTAGGGATATCCTATCTCTGATCAGTGCTTGCCTGCCTCAAGCCTCTTAACAGCTATTCAGACATGCATAGCACCATGGCAGAGGAGGGGAACTGATGCCAAACAGCTCCCTGCATTCTTTCCCTCTGCTTCTGGCTTCTTGAAAAAAAAAAAGCAAGAAAAAAAAAAAAAAAAAAAAAAAAAGCAACCCCAGCTCAAAAAGCCTGCAAATGCCACGGGGATTCATGCCTAGCAGCACAGCACATTTCTCTTTACTGTCAAGTGCATTTTAGGCAGGAAGATGGAAGACTTACCTATCGCAAAGCCCATGCAAAAGGCAACATCGGCTATGGCATACACGCTGCCATACACTGACACGTGGCGCAGATCCACAAGGTAGCCCATGATGGGCATCATGGAGGAGTCCACCATTCCTGGTCGTGAGGGAGAGGAACAGAGTTCAGAAAAAATGTCCTTTTTTTTTAAATTTTATTTAACATCTCAGCCAACTATGTGCTAAAATGGTATGCAACAGCAACTAAAAGGGTGATTATTCTTAAATATGCAAAAGTTTGTGTTAAAACAGCCTGTATTGTGTCTGAGGTCACATATGGATGTATACAGATGTGCACATGACACTTGCTGACGGACATGAGAGACACAAGCTTAGAGCACATCAGCTCCAGCACTGCCCCGTGGTCCTCCTGGCTCCACCTGCCAGTCCAGGCCACAGCTCAGGCCTCAATACTGTCAAGCCAGGATAGCAACAAAGCTTGTTTGCTGTGTAACTTCACACAAAACCATTTTTACATAAACAACAGACTGAAAAAAGTCATTGTGATTTTTCTCACCGATGGCAAATCCAACTCCAAAATTGGGTGCTATGAGCCCATAAATGTTCTTAGCAAATGGCACCTATGAACGAAATTTCAGGTAGTTAATTAGGTTGCACTAACGAGGTTAGTTTTCTTTTTCTAAGAGAAATTCCCAGAGTAGTTAGAGCATGCTTTCTACAGTTGTGCAGCTGGCGTTTGACACATCTTCTGGCCTGCTGCAGCAGATGGCTGTGCCACTGCACCACTGACACCCTCTCTCTCACGAGCAAGAGTAAGCTGCTGAGTGACAGCAGCTTACAGAATGATCCTGCCCCCCCCTTCTTTGGGAGCCACACTTCCTTCAAAATAATTGAACCACTGAGATTTTGAAGTGCTCAGATAGGGGATCTGGAACCCATTAGCTACACATTGTTTAATAACATATCTGTAAGGCAGAAGCTCCAGTGAAATCTCACGATAAAGCACATGTTCAAAGATGAACACGGGAACATTTAGATGGTGTGACAGATACATCTTCTACTTACGCATAAAATGCTTACTCCCACGATTAGCATCCCGAGTAAAGCGCAGAGCCACCTACCAAAGAAGAAACATCAGTCAGACTTCAGTGCCTGCAAGGTATTCAAGGTGATTTGGGATGGTTCAAAGCCATGTCTGAAGTGCAGAGGAGCACAACCAAAGGAGCAACGTGTTCCAAAAATGATTTTCCTACTACAAAGAAAATTTTAATAACTTCCACCATCAACAAACTGCCCTGAGAAACACTGCAAATGGTACAAGAACACACTGGAAGATTATTAATATTTTTAAATTAAGCATACCTTCCCATTTTGTGCGCAAGTATCCCAAAAAGATTAGTCCCGATAAGATAAGAGATACTAGCCGGAAGAAAAGCAACGCCTGAAAAATATGAATGAGATGATTTATCAGCAACGACTTCAGCGAGGTGTTAGAAGAAACTAATAAATTCCAGACGATGCAATTTTGGTCTGAACACATCTAATGGAGGCTTTGTGCATAGCCCAGAGAATCAAATATCCGGTTTCTTACATCCTTTTCCTGAAATCTCAGGACATCATCTATGAAATGCAGGAGCAATATGACACCTTTGAACAGAGCTTTCCAGCATCAGCTGCAAGGCCTGGCATGGGAGAGGAGATGCAAAGAGGAAAAAAATAAAAATAAAAAAAAATTCGAACTGCAGTAAACTTTGGGGTAGTTCAAGAAAGATCATTTTTCTCCTTCACGCTTCTTTCTGGGTTGCATGGCTGGCATATGGAGCATGTGTTGGGTACCCCATGGCCAGGAGCCCCTGTACTACAGGTGGGCTTGTAATGCCATGATGCCCGATCACCACTGCCAGCCAGGAGGTGGCCTTGTACGAAAGATTTCTGTGAGACAGGGGCACAGGTGGTGGCTCAGTGTTGTAGGGTTGATGTCTCTTGGAACTAAGTAAGGCACTGCATCTTTCTGGTGTTCCTGTTCAATTTTGCATCTTCCCGAGTAAATCTGGGAAACCTGACAAAAGTGGGAAAGTCTGGCAACTTAACACATGCCACAGCAAGCCTTCCATTTGGTCATTTTTAAATCAGATAATTCAGATTTAGAGAGCGGCCATGACATTATGGTACACAATCAAACAATTTCCTCTAAGTGTATGTGCTCCTCATCTCTCACCAAGGCAACACAGATTTTCTCATTTCCTGCTTATCCATCCTCCTTCCTTTATCTCTCTGATATTCATAAGAAAAATCGAGAGGTAATTTTTAGCACAGCAATATCCTGTGATTAAAATCCTTGTGGGTCACAATGGCAATGCTGCCGAAACCTTTTCACCTGTGCAACCGCAGCTACTTCAGTATGGCTTGGAGCAGACTTTTTATATGAAATGGCCATTTACAGCAGAGCTCGAAAACTAAGAAAAATACTGCAAAAGCTTGGTCAATAAGGCTTGCATGTTGGTGTGGTACAGTCGCAGTGGTAAGCTGTGCTTCTACTGAAGCAGAACTGTGATTTTCTAAATAAGCTTTATGCAAAGTAACATTAATTGATCAAAATTAGAGCCCTTTGTACCTTCTTCTGATCACTCTTCAAACAACTGGATCTCAAAACTGCATAAGATAATCATTTGCTTAAAACCCTGCAGTTCAGATATAATTTAAGAGGCTTAAAAACTTTAATTAATGCTGTCAAATCAGACAAAGTGTAATGGACTCAATTACTTATATCATTAAGGGGTAAAATTAGTCTTAATTTAAAATGGATATTTTCCTTCTAGGAACCTCTGTTCAGATAGGAGATTTGTAAATCTCATTTCTGTTACACCAGTATACTCTAGTGGGGGAGGCAGATAAGCCATCTTTGTTTTTCTTTGTGAGGCTTAAAATATCTAGGTCTGTGTGTTAATTTTGCTGTGTAATGGGCTAGCAATCATTACCACTTTCAACAGTACAGTAATACATTAAGGACTGCCACCTATGGCCACCCAAGATCTGAGTTTGCATTCATTAGAAACAGGGTTTGTATTTTCTCTGTGGTGTAGGGACACCTGTATTAGTATTCTCTAGGGATATTAGTCTGATGAATATTATTTTCAACAAGGATTTTTCTTTTGCTTTCAAATGCCATTCATTGATACTAGAAAATGTTCCTCGTGTCCTGTTTCTCTCTGGTGGCTACATTCTAAGAGAAGTCCATGCTTTTCCTACCATTGCCATCTGCAGCCCTGGAAGCAGTCCATGCTAATGTGTGCATGCTGGATGCAGCATACACTGCATCCAACACAGATTTCTTGCTCCCAGCAGTTCACACTAGGCACTGAGGAGGGATTCCCTCTGGGAAAAACCCTAAACCAAATGATTTTTGAAAATTTTTGTCAATTGATTCTTTGAGAGTCTAATCTTTGTGCTTTTCTAGAGTGCCACAAAGGCTTTACAACATATATTTACAAACAGAACCTGAAATGTGCTCATGTCTAGAGTGCTGGGCCAGGAATTGAGTCATGTTGTGCCCTGTTCAGTGATAAGTCTCCAATGCAGCAGCATTGCTGCAAGGGATGAAAAAAAAAAAAAAAAAAAAAAAAAAAAAAAAAAAAGACTACCTTTAAGTGTCTAAGGAGAGCATTATTAACAGGACCAGAACAGAGACATCCCTCAGACAAAATATAGCAGACCGAAGTAATGTGCTATACTTTACCAAGTTGCCATTTTTTGGAACACATGGTCTCCATCATCCAGATGGGTAAAGCTGGTTCAAGCATAGCGATAGCCATGTTTGCAAAGCAGATTGAGCCTTGGAGAAAGAAGGGGGAGGAAAAAAAAAAAAAAAAAAAAAAAAAAAAAAAAAAAAAAAAAAAAAAGTAAAAATTATTTATTTTGACTATGAACAAAAACCTGTGCAAAGAATCAATGCTTTTATTTAAAAAAAAAAGTGCTTTTTACAGACCTATTTGTCATGCATCAAATGCTGATTAATGTTAAATAGAACAGAGTGTAAAGTCACTGAAGACTAACTTTCTGTATGTTTCAATTCTCCCAGAAATTCTGCAATAAAGGTTAAGCTATTTTCATAATGTGAAGGGGGGCAGCAAAGTCTACAGCGAGCCTGATGACATTTAGAAAGTTCGTGATGTCTGACCGTGTACAAACGACAAGCTAAATCCACCCTCCTTTGGTCTTTATCTCCAATCTCCTGGGGCAAAACCTGAACCTGTTGTGTAAGAGGCATGGCTCCAACCCGTTGTGAATGAGGAAGATGAGCCGTGGAGGTCGGTATCCTAAAAATACCACCTGACAGCCAGAGGGATGCCTACCCCCTGCAAGAGGGAGCCGGCAGCCACTAAGCCATGCCACAAAGCATCAGCTTGGCTGAGCTTGCCCACCCATATGAATTTCAAATGCTTCCAAATCTCTTTTGAATCTCTGGACCTTTGGTCATTTACATGCAAAGAACAGAAGCGCTGACTCAATCCTGCCTGCCGGCTGCTCTCTGCCCGCGTAGGGTTTTGCTTCCTGCTCCACTGCCCGCAGATTGAGCTCTGGTGGTGGGGTCCAAGCCCTCTGCCCTCTCTCAGGAGTGGGCTGCAGCCTTAGTGTGGGGATTGCTAGACCCCACAGTGCTTTTTTTGAGTTGGGAGGCCTTCCCCACTTCATCCAAAGGGCCTGAAGCAGCCACAGGGTAACAGAACCTGTCCCTGCTGCCAGCCCCTCACAGAAGTGACAAAGGTACCTGGACCTTTAGGATGTACTGCAAGGGAAAGGTGAGAGCCTGAGTTGGTACTCTGCAAACTCAGGGCACAGTTTAATAAACACCGTGCTACCTCAGTAAAACTTCCCCAAAACAAGGTAATTTTTTCCTCTGCTTTATCTGGAGCTGAGCTCTCTTTAGGGGTGTGTATCTTGGGAGCAGAAATCCTACATTGTTTCTTGCTTAAAATAGATTAAATGTCCTGCATTGGCCAGAAGATGTGAAATTGCAACCTTCCAGCTGGATTCCACCTCCAGGGCTGGGAACCCCCTAGCTTTCTGGCAGAGCACCGTGGAGATCACTGGTATTTCTCTGTGAAAAACCCAGTACCCAGCAAAAAGCTGCCTTGAGTTTTCTCAAGAGCCCACGTGCTAGTGACAATAACCGTCTCAGATCTGCTTTTTGGGTCTGGTAACTCAAACTAGCCCATCTCGCAGCCCAACCTGGGTGACCACAGCACCTCACTGCAGCATCGCTGCAGGGCTCAGGACATCAGTGTGGCACTGAGTGAAGCCAAGTCCCCTCTGTCACCAGCCCAGGGGCAGCAGGGGCTGCCGAGGGAAGAGCTGAGCTAGGATGAGGGGCCTGTGTGCTTCAGTTTGGGACAGCTGGTGCTGAAGAGTGACGTGGTGCCACAGGTAGGGGAATCGGTCAGGAAGCTCTTGTGCTTTGGAAATGCAAACAATTTTGACTCAAGGGTATGACGCACACTTAGCAGATTGAATTTATGCCACAAAATTCGTGTACCTAAATTGAGAGTGCAAAAAGCACTTAAACTAGTAGTCCATTTGCAGCACCCCTTAAATTTCCCTGTTTTTTACTTGTGGTTAGCAATTAACCCACTAGAGAATTAACCCCATGCCTTGAATTTTGTCATTGTTTAACAATTTTTTTTTTAATTTAATTTTAAAATTAAAATTAATTTTAAAGAGTTTTTAAATGAATGCTTAGAAGGCATTCAGAACTTCTGTCCTCCCTGAGCAGTGCAAATCCATGAGACTTTCAACCTTCCCAAATCACTGTATCTGAACAAAACCCTCACTGGGGTGAGGAACAGCAAATGACACTTTCAAAACTCTTTTTGCTGCATAAAGCAACAGCTTCAGAACTGAAGCAATGAACATTTAAGGCTGAGGGGGCTGAGGTTAGAGAACATGGGCATCATCCATTCTGCCAAGCACTGGGCAGTCTCTCTCCTGGGATGCAGGGACAGTGGACACTGAACCAAACCCATGTGCAACCCACGGGAGGGACCCTCAGCAGGAACTTTCATCTTTCCTGGACACCAATGCCTGGTGGGAGGTGGACAAGTCACCATGTGCAGCTGGAGAGAGCAGGAGGGAAGGGAGCAGAGAGGGTCTCTGTGCTTCTGTCCCTCCGTACAGCCATACAGTCTTCCTTCCTGGGATAAAAGGTGAGATCCATGGGTCTTGCTACCTTTTCTCTTACGTGGTTAAGACTAAACTTGGCATGAGCAGCTCAGGCAAGCAAAGTATCCCTTGAAATAAACACCCCGACATATTTTGTGGTTTAAAACAAGCTCTATCAGATTATACCCTGACAGGGATTGCACTATTCCCAAGACATCTACTTGTAGGAGAGATGAACCTCACCTTGCAGCACCTGCTCTTAACCACTGTAAGAGGCCAGGTACTGGATCAGATGAAAAGTGGATTTGAGCTCTTAAGACAGTTCCCATCTGTGCAGCTTGTTTCCCTCACATATTCTTGTCCAATAGCAAAGTCTTTAAATGCTCCAAGAATGTTTTAAGCAAAAGTCTCTGTATAACTTCAGTCACAGCTTGACCAAGTGTCCTGTCACAGAGCTAAGGTAGTGATAATGCCCTGAGATCACCAAGACCCGAGCACCCCAAAAATGCTTGTAGGCATTGCTTTGTCAGACAAGCAGGTTAGGATTAAGGGACAAAGCAGTAAAAATCATGATCTGCTTCCAGGTATTTTACAGACATTTAAAAGGGTCAGGCTTAATTACAGCCCTCTTCAGAGCAAACCAACAAAACATGACGCAAAAGGCAAACTTCCCTCAAGGCACAAGACAAACAGTACATGTAATACCAAACGCCACTCACCATCTGACCCAGACCTTTTCTGAAACACAACCCATGCTCTAGAGACCCTCACTCCCTCCTCAGATGGAAGAAAACTTCTGAGTTATTTCTTCTGTCTGCCCAGGATGTGCTGGTGGTTCCTTCCTCCACATCTCTGCCCTATTCAGTTGTCTCATGGGCATTTTCATGGCCACATCTCAGCACAGTGCACAATTCCTTGTTTTAGCAAGGATCCGCAGCTCATTAGTGCCCTCTCAGCTAGGCAGACACCTACGTTTCCAGCTTCCAGCCTACCGTGTTTCTACTGGTACCTCCATCCAGAGTTACTGATGGATTACTTTGTTCTTTGTGCTTCATGTAAATGAAAACAGCAAATGACATTATTGCTAGGCCAGACTAGCTCGAGGCTTTCCAGGATGGCAGGAATAATGCCAAGAGTTGATTTAAATAAAAAAATAAAAAAGGATCTGGTACCTGCTGCAATGATGATATATGGGTCCTTCAAAAGTGTCAGTAACGGTGTCCCCTTCTGACTCTAGGAAACAAATGGAAAGTTGGGATTAGGAAAGGCAAAGCATCAGGTGTTGCCTAGAGTGCTTTACTGCAATACTCACTTCTGCCTGTGCTCTGGACGGCTGCAGAACAAATAATTGAACAGCTGTGGAAAGAAATCAATACTGTAAGGTTTCTTCAAGAAGGGGTCGGGACACAGGCACATGAAATGGGTGTGCTACAAGGCAATACTGATTCTCCATGTGCACTGACCTCCGTCTAGCAAAGCCAGCGCTGCCAGCACAAGGAACGGCGAGCTCTTCCCCACAAACTCATACATGACGCTTCCAAAAGGTGGGCCCACTGAGGGGGAGAAATGAAGGAAAAGCTGTGAAACCACGTTTCTGACCCCAAACAAATGTCCTCTGCAAGCATTTGGGCACCCTGTGTTGGCACAGGGACCACATAGTTTAATTTAAAACAAAACAAAACAAAACAAAAAACAAAAAACAAATGAACAACAGCAACAAAAACAACAACAAAACAACAACAAAAAAAGATGAATAAAACCAACAGAAAAGCTCATTGATCTCTGTGATTATGAAAACCATATTCTTCACACCCCAAAACACTCTTCCATTTAAACAAAACCCAAGCACCTCAGAGATTATCATCTGATGTATATCAGCATAAGAAATACGTTTCTGCGTAAGAAACGATTCTTAACATGCACTGTGTAACTAATCTGGAGATGGCACAGTAACATTGCACCCAAGGAGATCCTGCTGCTGTTTTCACAGACCACAAGGAGGTGCTTTAGGCGGTTTGTGATGGTGGCAGAGCCCCAGTCTCACTGACCTAATACTCCCATAGCAAGTCCTCCCAGTGCGATCCCCATCGCATTGCCTCTCTCTTCATCGTCTGTGTATACACTGGCAAGCATACCCATCCCTAAAATACAAACAGAATAGAACAAAGGAAAAAATTAGGCAGCTGTGTCCCACAATGTATTAGATAGAGGTGACAGCAGGTATCTGTATATAAGTATATACCTACACGCATATACATGTATATCTATATTTATACACATATATAGGTGCACATACATATATATGTGTGTGTTTAAGTCCCCTCCACGTGCAATTTGCCTTGAAGCAGAAGGGAGTTTGGCACACATAAATGGTCTCAATGCCATGTTCTATTACACCCTATTACTCAGGTAGTTTAATGATGCCCTGATTTGCTGGATTCTCTGTCCCTGCCTTTGTCACACAGTGTTTAGAAGCTGCTTTTCAGCCAGTTGAAACAAAGCTCTCGACGAGTATTTTCCATCTGCTATTTGTGCTCTGGATGCTCGACACAAAGGTTGGTGATGGCCAACAGCTACAACCCCGGTCGCTGCAGGCTGTGCTCTGAGCATAAAGTATCATGCCCAGCTGATTGCTTTCAAAATGAGTATTTCAAGTTCAGCACCCAAAATTAAAGGACGCTTTTGACCTTTATCTTCATGTTCCCCATTTCTGCATTCGATGATGAGCCATCATTTCACAAAATGAAACATGAAGCCTCTTTCATTTGCTTTTGTGGAGCACTCAGACACAGTAGTGGTAAATGCTACAGAAGAGTCCTCATAGAAATTATTAATTCTGTTTTCAAATCAAGGACTCAGTATATAAGGTCCCCAGCCAGACAGCGAGCCAGAAAGAGAACACACGGCCCTGCATGACTGATCACTATGTAAATACAGACCATCATGTGTACTGAAAGTTAAGGTAACAGAGGTCCTGTGTGGATGAACACGCTTACTGAAAGTCGTGGCAGACTTCAAACTGGTTGAAAAGCAACTTAGAGAACAATATCAGAATTCACAGCAAATTTACAGAGATCACTTGCACAGCCGCAGGGGGGATACTACACCCACTACTACAGTACTGCAGCTCTGAGGGCAAGTCATGGCTGAGCATGAGCAAGCAGGTATTGGAAATGAGGTGGACTGTTGGACTCATTAAGTGACTGTTTCCCTCCCATTGGCACTTGTCTGGGGTCTGAGCTTCTTCTGAGGGCTGGGTCTGGCCTTGGTGCAGTGCAAGAAGAGCTGGGGGAGTCCAGACTACTCGAAAAAGAGCAATGGGCATGAGCAAAGGTCAAGTGACCGTCACCAAGGGACAGCTGCAGGTCTTTGGATTTAAAGCTAGAGAGGGGAAACTGATGTGCGATGTGATGTGGTCTTGATATTAAAAAAAAAAAAAAAAGCCACAAAGATAAAGAAAAGAAACTGTAGAAACTGTTCTTCATGTTCTCTCAACTATGAGAACCAGAAATGGATATGAATGACAGGAAGGAGGCTTTAGATGAGAGATCAGAAAAGGACTTCCTAACAGTAAATGTAGTTAAGCACAAAGCTCAATGCTGAGGGCATTTCTGGAGGCTTTTGAGAGCACATCTGTCAAGTATGCATGAGGAATTACAGATCCTGCCTTCAGGAAAGGGGTGGACAAGGGAGACTCCTGGCCTTTTCTGCTCTGTTTTGTAGGCTGTCTGGGGAAAAATACGTGCTCATCAAAGAACCCTATCTCAAGGTACACCCCTGAACTGGGACTGAGATAAAGCTGAACAAAAATTTTGATCCTGGCATGTCTTATCTTTGGAAAGCTTGACTTGTAAGCTTAATTAGTTTGGGGGCTGAGGATCTCCATTGGATATCTCCACCTGCCCCAAGGCTGCAGCACAATCCCTGCAGTGGGGATCTGGGTGGAATCCAACTCTCAAATGTTTGTTATGTTCCTATGAGAAGTACGTGAGCCCTGTTTATTGACCAGTCCCATTTGGGAGGGGGGATTTTTCCTGAGGAAGCCAAGAGACATGCTCTGGACACAAAGCTCTATTCACCTCCCCTTTCAAGGCAAATTTATATTCCTGCTGTCATCATGAACAAAATATAATTTCTCTAGACTCAGTCTCAGAGATCATTGAATAATTTGGAGTGAAAATCCATACTCCATTTTACTTGTTCATTTAAAAATAAAAATAAAAATCTTATATTGGATATCTAGCACAGGCAATCTGAGTCCAAACTGGCAGGCAGAATAACAAGCCACAGGAAACAGCATTTTATAACAGAAATTTCAGAAACAGGCAGCGGTACTATCCCTATGATAATAAGTACCAACATAAGTTCATGGTGACCTTTAAAAGGGCTAAAAATGAATTTAAAATCTTGAAGGCACACATGCAGAAACCCCAGGGAGAGAGCACATCATCTAGTGCTCTACCTTCCTGCAGCCCACATATCAAGTTATTCTGAAAAGATACTTGCTTGTGAGCTACTGCATAGGAAAGAGGCAGAAAAAAATAATGAAATGGATTTAATTGAATAATTTTGTGTTAATTATTGAAACCACAGACAAAATACAATTAAGAAATGACTGTTACTGAAAAAGACAGAATTGGTGATCTGTATTTTACTCTATCATATGCTCTCTTACCTGCCACTGAAGAACAAGAGGAGCCCACTCCTTGGAGGGACCTTGCAATAAACAGTAATGTGTAGCTTCCTGAGAAGGCAAACACTATGGAAAAGACAGAGGTAAATTTTTAAAATTAGGTTAACTCTAACTAGGTTAAAAAGTTAGATTTCTTTAAATGATCACAAAAAGAAAAAAAAAAAAAAAAAAAAAAAACACCTTTCTGCAATTCAGTCAGGTGTTTACAGTGACTTGTGCCACTTTCAATGCTAACAGCATTATTCTCTCTTATTGCATTTGGATGTGTCAGTGTTGAATTGTTCTTAGGTGTCAGAGCCTTCTGGTAACACAGAATGCAAGCGCCCAAGCAGTTTTAACTAATTACTTGGGATTTGATTACATCCTGCTCTGATTCAGCTGCACACGGAGGCGTATTAAGACCTTTCTTTCCAGCCTTGTTCCCCCCATGGCTGCACTTTGGGCTGCCCAGGCTGAAGCTCCAGGCATTCACAAAGATAGGATTTAACACATGCACAGGCTCACACCAGCGTTTCTTCCAGTAAGTGAATGGGTGGAGAGGTTTTACAGAGGTGTTCCCAGCTCTGCACTGGATGCTGTGTGGCACAGCTGACCATGAATTAGACTTACTACTGTTATAACCACACTAAGTAACATTTGTTCCAAAAATCTGGAGTTGTCAGAGACTCTACCAACAGATAATCTTATCCATCATTTCAGTCCCCTTGCTGTCAGAAATATTTTCCTAATATTTAATTTAATTTTTCTTTAATACTTTCTTAAGGTTGCTATTCCATTTCTTACATGCAGTGGACATGGAAAACTCTTAATTTCCTTCCATTTTTTGTCATAAACTCTGATAAATCTTACACCTGCCTTCTGAAGCAACCCCAGTTTTTTAATCATTCCCCACAGGCTTCTAACAATGCTTGATGTTCTCCTTTGTCCTCTTTCCATCTGGGCCACATCTTTAAGTGCCATGCAAAACTGAACATAGACCAGAAGCTAAGGCCTTATTAACACCATTTTGGGTGGGCAAATTATCTCAGCTGACTTGCAGGCTATGCTCCTGTTTGCACTCCTCTGCATCAATTCCTCTACATCAACAAGAATTCCTAAGGATCATTATTATAGATCATTTATTTAAAAGTTGCATCTGAACAATACTAAGTAAGAAGTGGCCACTTACTGATCGTTGACACAAACATGATGCAGAAGCCAGCAAACAATGGAATCTGGTAGCCTATTCTGGAAAAAAAAAAATAAAATAAAATCACATTTGCAGGATTGTTTCACTGATATTTTGAGTTACATTTAATTGCATGAGGTTTTGGGTTTTTGTTGTTGTTGTTGTTTTGTTTGTTTGGTTGGTTGGTTGGTTGGTTGTTTTTTTATGCACATGCACAAAAGATGCAAAAACCCAACCTGTGGTTTCTTTGCAGGTTTTGAAGTATTTATAGTGGACAACATGATCAAATTGTTCCATGTTACAAATGCCTTCTCATTTGGTGCAGCACACTTTTCATCTGAAATCCCTGGAAGAAGTCCTTCCTTCATTAGAATTTGATTGTCCTGTTCTCGTTCCACCATAATTGTTCTCAGTAAAACCCCTCTGGTTCTCTATGGGGCTGCCAAGAATATGAGAATGGAAGATTCATCTAAGCATGCTGAGCTTTGAAATATTCCAGTAATGTTTCAAGAATCGTCTGTTTCCACCCTCATGAGACAATGACTGAAATGAGACATGGTCAAACCAATGGATTTTTTTCTGGGAAAATTTGTCATCAGCTTCACTGGGAGTTCTGCTTCAACTACAAGTACTGAAAGTGTCCCAAAGTGTCTGAGAGTAATATTTTTTGCTTTTCCACAGTGTTAGGATTAAGTATGGAGCTGATCAAAGCTTTCTTCATCAAAACTCAAAAGTACAAAAACATCAGAAATAGCCTGGAGATATGCCCGGCTGCTATGAGCATTTTCAAATTTCCAGGAAATAAATTATTTTCTGTCTGGAAAGCAAATGCATTTTTAGGCAGCTAAATTTGAAATTTCAACAAAGACCTCACAATATGCTGCTTTTCATGTCATTAAAACACTGCCTTGGAATCAAAAGTACTACCCAGGTAGCTCTGCAGACAGTCTGTGTGGTCACCATACTTTATTCACAGCTTCCTTTTCCCTAAAATTCTGTATCTCAAATGTATTTGCAAAGACATTTTTTAATGGCCAAATTCTTCAACAGTGAAGATATTCAAAGGAATAGTAATTGACTTTAATTCCCAGTGACTTGACAGTACTGGGCTTTTATATTGGGGGTACTAGTTTAAGTAGGTCAATCAAATAATGGAAGACTCTACAATGGCCCTTCTCATTTTTGATAATGGTAGTCTTAAGACAGGTAAAACAACATAATTTTTCTGAGCTTTGTTTATTTGTCAATGTAATTTTTATACAAGTAAGGACCACAGATAATAGTAAAGTCTTTGAAGCATAAGGCTGTTCATTATTGGTGTCTAACATTTGTTGGAGTTTTGAGAACGGAAGAAATATAGCATGCACTTTTTCACAAGCCTTAGAAATTTCTAATGAAGAACACGTGGAAGAATTTTGCCATTAAAAATATGACAAAAACATAGTGCACTGAGTTTTCTACTTGAAATCTGCAAGTAGGTGCTACAAAAATGCAGCAGAGGAAACGTTACTCTTGTGGTTACTTAACTGGACTGGTTAACAGCAAACAGCAACCTCAATTCCTCTTCTTCTGTGGGCTTACGATAATCACTTTAATCTCTCAAAACCTTGATACCTGATCATTAAAAGAATACAACTATACCTTTTTTTTTTTTTTTTTTTTTTTTTGTCTGTTTAATTTAAAGAGGATGATTTTTCTAGGCTTGTCTTTTCTATCATTGTGTGTACATGGTAAGTATTATACAGAGGGACACTAATCTCCACTGATGTCTCTGTGTATGCAAGGACATAAAAAAGAATCACCTCCTATTGCCATCCCCTTGACTGCTCTTCCCAGTGGGCTCATGTAGAAAAGGCCACAGTGAGTTTGATCACAATTGCTTTGAATTTGAATTTTTGAATTACAGAAAGCACTGATACAAATACAGATAAATAACCCCTGCATGCACGGCTACTGCTGTTGGTGAGTGATATTATCTGGCTCTGTGGTACTGTGAATGCAGAAGTTGAGTGTGCATTCCTTCTCCCATTGGAATTGGGGGTTTTGTCTGTGAAAGCCATCCCAGAGGTGTCTAGGATGGACACTGTGGGAGGAGAAGTCTGATTGCAGTAAAGAAATTAAGTAATTCTTTGATTTGCCACAGGGACCATGAGACAGCAATTCACAGCTCCTACAAGTACACTGCGTTAAGACTCAATTTGCTTTGGTCTTAGCTTTTGCAGTCATGCATATTATTCCTCCTTTATCTTGGACAAACAGAGTCACACCAAGGTGTGAAGCACCACATAGCAGAGAGTCATGGAGGCAGAACTCATTCTTGCTCTCACCCTGCAGCAGACCATGACGTCTTATTGCACATGCTGAGGTCTAACACATGCCTTTCCCACCCAGAGAATCATCTCAGAACCAGGCTCTGTGTGAGCAGAGCTAGTCCTTTCACCCAAAATCTATATTGCTTGTGGTCCACCATATAAAGCGATGTGAAGGTAGAGTCAGGAGAGGACGTGCATTTGTGCTGAGCTAAGCAAGTATTTATAGTCCTCTGAAATGGTCGAAGTTGCCTGGAACTCCCCCCACAGTTTAGAGATGATGTGCTACCGTGCACAGGGTTGCTGAGCCCTTGGATGTTGTGGTTGTTCTTGCTCTGGGGCCATTCTTACCCACATCCAGCTGACAGCTAGAAGTGTAGATTGTCTTTTCCTGCACAATCTTAGCAAACCCTGCCTCCTCCTAAAATAGCAGTGCTAATTACTTGGCAGTTGTGCCACCACAAATGTCTAATCTGCAGCTGCAGTTCTGGGCTGTCCAACAGACATGAGAAAGCACAGACTGGGAGTTTTTACTGATCGGAAAAATTACAATATATAACAAATGATCACAAAAAGGGGAGGCACTACGTGTAACAGCCAGCTGTTCAGAGACTCTGTCCCCAGTCCTGGGCTGTTCCTGTTCTTGCCATGTGAAACCTGTGCATATGCAGTTTCTAATTTGAATGGAGCACAACATGCTGTGCTCCATCACAGTTATCTCTACGTTTTTCCTGTCTTGTCTCTTCCTTTTTCTTGCTATCACACCTTAACAAGTCATTTTCTTGGGCACTCCTCACAAAACACTACAAGAGAAGCAGAAGCAACCAGAGGGTCCAGCATGTTTCAGGGAGGCTACATATAGCTGAAAGTGCTTCCTACAAGTGTTTCCGACTCCCAAAAAAAGCCAGTCATCAGTTGAAGAAGGGATAGGAAAGGCTGTCAGTGACAGAGAAAGCCTGAATTACCCCATTTCAGGGTCATGCTGACCCCAGACTGCAGAACTGTTTGGAAGTGGATTACACTCACTAATAATGTTACACTGCAATGAGACGACCAATTGATGGGTCCTGTGCAGCAGTAAAATAAAGGTTACACTGACCAGGTTAGCAGCTGTGGATGATTAGAGCCTAATTGCCTATCCATTACAGGATTGCAATCTACTGACTTTAACCCTGTTACAGTATAGCTACAGCAATACCAACATGAGCACCGCTCGCTCAGCCTTCCCTGGCTGGCATTTTGGCCATCTTCAGCCCCAGTGGAGATGTATGACAAGAGGAATATTTTCCTCCAGGTCATGACCCAGCGAACCTCTGAACATGTAGGAAGGAAGAGAAGAAGGCTCAGGGGCAGTGATGGCAGTTTGTTTTCTGGGATTTTCACTAGAACTTAGCACAAAGGGAAATGGTGGTGTTCCATCAGCTGACAGCTCACAATGATGGGTTTGGGTCTTCTTTGGTGTTCTTTGAAAGGAGATGGGCTTTAAATAAGACACCTTTTAGCATAGCTTGCTTCTTGAAACTAATTTTGAAATTTATTTTTAAAATTTTTCAGCTCCAGAAGTTATAGAAAAAGTGGGAAAAAAAAAAAAAAAAAAAGCCTACAAGGTTTTCAGAAGACCTAAACTCAGTAATTACTGGCACAGCCTTGTGGCACAGACTTGCCACTTATTGGCAATATGAGTGGAACAGTCTGTTGCATCCTATACAATCTCAAGCACTTAAAGACATTGCGTCTTTAAGACAAGTAACTCCATGCTTGTTTAACAATCTGAGCTGTGATAGTTTGCTGAAATTTTGCAGAAGCAGTAACAGCAATAATAATTATCATTAAACAGCTTATCAGTGGTAGAGTCATTATAATGATGACTCAAACGTCTTCTGTTTCATTTATAATAATCATTTTTCACACTTCCTTTTAACTGCACATATACATTGTTCTTAGGAAATATCAATTTTAGTTGCGTTTGTTCTTTTTTTGTTTTGTTTTGTTTTGTTTTGTTTTGTTTTGCCAGTGGCTTCTACAGTTAATTGATAAATATGTGAACTGATATTTCCCACTAAACATTTCTCAGAAGAAAGGCAGACACTGCTCCGAGACACAAACAGTGCATGAAAGAAAACCAGCAATCCTTAAATCTAATTTAGGGCCACTTGGCCATGAAGACACTCGTTTCTGCCTGGATGGGAGGACGGCGTGCCACACGGGGCCATGTGTTCTCCTTGATTCTCCTTTTCCCACTCGTTGGGAAACCACTGGTAACATGTGGTGCCTTACTTCTTTTTCCCTGGTTTGACAGTTTGTGGAAATGATGATAAGAACAGCAGAATAAGGAGAAAAGTAAGATAGGAGATAAGGCAATGATACAGACAATTATTGGTAAAACCTAAAATAGCTAAAGAACTGTTATGGAAATATGATTTGACTTCATGCTGCTTTGCCTGTGGATGTGCCTAACAAAGCAATATAGGAAATCTGGGTAACAAAAATCTGTTTTCCTCCTTAAATTGCAACAATATTTGTGTAAAAGTGATTTTGTAAGGGCAAACTTTCAGAGCAGTGATACACGGGAGGAGATAAGGTGAAATAAAACAGAAATGAAGCTGTCTATCTAATGTAAAACTTTTGTGTCTATATCAGTTCCACAGATTTAATACAGGTTTTGAATTCATAACATTGTGGGTCCAACCACTGCTCATCTCTCCACTGGAAACTGCTCTGTCAGACTGAAATTAAGCAGTGTGCATATAACCTGTAAAATCCAAGAAAGGTGCTTTTAGTTCAAAACCTGAAATATCCAGCCTTAAAGAGTATCAGTTAGTTTGGTTATTGACACCTGTGGTAAGCACTGACTGCCTAAACAGAAGTGTTTTACAAGACAGGAAACAGAAAAATTTCCTCTGCTTATAATTTTCTGAAAGGAAAATGTTTTCTTTGTAAAAATAGATTCATAAGAAATATGAGAGTTGGTGACCTAAGTACAATTTGGAGCTTATTTCCTACAGAGATTGATCTCACACTCCGTTTAGAAGGGCTGCAGCTTGTTCTGTGGGGAACAATTACACAGAACACTAACAATAAAATCAAATTAATTATTAACACCAAAAATTTAAATGATATTATAAATACTTTTTAATTTCTGCGTAAACGTAATTAGTGCTTGGATTTGGTTTTGTTTGTTTGTTTATTTGTTTGCTGTTGTTGTAAGCGATTTATTTTGGTGCATGCATCTCCTATGCTGCTCAGGAGGATTTTGTGTAATGTCCTACCCAAACACATTCTGCTCAATACATCAAACGTACACATGGACTCAGAGAGGACAATTTGACAGTCAGAGCAGATCATGCACAGATGTAAATCTGAGCTGTTGAACTCAGAGATGAACGTGGCACCAGCAGGGTTTGTCAGACCTGCTCCCCTTCTGTGGAAGCCCATGAGAACCTCCCGCTTGGCCTTACCTCGGGACATTCAGAATTGCTGTGCACTAAAGCACACCAAGAGCTGCAGGTCTGCAAGAGCTGGGGAGAGATCTGAGCACTGCCTACACCTTCAACATCATTTTTGCCTAATACAGGTGTAATAGATGTGTCACCAAGTCACAGAGCTTGATCCTTGTAACTACTGAGCCGTAGCATCTTTTAGCCCTGTAGCCGTAGCCCTGTAGCTGTAGCATCTTTTAGCCATAGCATCTTAGCCCTGTGTAACTGTATTGAAGAAATTTCAACACCGCTTCAGTAAAAGTTTCTATAAAAGCCTGAGGACTCAGGAGCTGGAGAAAAAGAGAAGTGTACAACACTGTCAAGTGGCTTGTGTGCTTACTGATTTATTTCGGAAAGGATGCGGTCATTCAGAAGATGTGTTCATCAAATGTGTTTCGCTAAGATACTCTTCCAGATAAAGTGAGAAGGCCAGGAAAACAGGGCCACAACAGAGACAGAAGTACTTTGAAATCCCTACCCAGACTAAACCATGAACACAAATCCTAACTGCATAACATACCTGTTTGTCAGTGGCCCTATGAAGGGGTTAGTGATCAGCTGCACGGTTGCCTTTGAAGCAAACAACAGCCCAACTTGAACGTTTTCGTTCAGCAGGTCCTTGTCCTCCTTAGGGCAATCAGATGGAGGAGCAGTCACGTTCACTGTCATTTGTTCTGTCGGGGTGTGGGGCAGCTCTCTGGGGCCTGGCTGAGCAGACGCATTCCCAGTAACCATCGTCAAGTTGTCATAGTAGGAGAAGATACTCTGAAAATTGTCCATCGTTGCTGAAACTACGTTAGGCTTAGCAGTCTGGACTTCTGATGCATTTTTCTCATGTTTGATGCTGTAAAGGTAACTGGGAATTATTGGCACTGGAAAAACAAATAGAAAATATTAGCATCTTACCGTAAGGTTACGTACAAATGGAATCACCAAATTTTCTTGTTTGCTTTGTCATTGATTGGGAAGTACAAGGCTTCCTTACTGATAACATCAGTAAGGATTTTAAAAGACTGAAACACAGAACTTAAATAGTACAATTTAAAACATGGTTCTTTTACATTAGTCTTTATTTTTTTTGCCAGTTTTTGTAATTATATTTTTTTCTATACAGAGATAACTCAGAAAGAAAAATATGAGAAGTAGCAAAACCCATGTCTGAACAGACTGTTGCACATGACTGCATAAATCCCTTTATTAGATTGTGAAAACGTGAATAATGAGAAAAGCACTGAAACTAGCATTAAGCCAAAGTAGTAAAAAGTAATAAAACATGTTAACAAAACAAGCCACAAAAAATGAGTAATCAGAATTGATGTATTGCTGTTTACATATTTCACTATTTCTTTAAAATTTACATTGAAAACAGCACCTAGAAGGGACGCGCTTTATAAGCTTTAGTTCATAGCTGCAATTTAATTGTATTAACGTGTATCTCAGAAACTAGCATATCCACGCTGATTGGAACAGATGTAAGATTCATTCTACTGGGAAGCATCAGTGACAGAACCAGCAGAGTCACCTGGCCTCCCTTCTGACACAGCCCCATCTTTCAGTGAGTCTACAGACCAAAATACTTTTAAGGGCTTCTAGCACACATCTTATAGAAAAAATAGGGAAACATTAACAACTTTATAAGAAAGGATGTTCATTTAAAAAATACAAAACTGACTTGGTAAAAGTATTCATGGAGTTTTTGTTAAAGGCATCAGCTTTAAGCTGAACCCCCCCCAGGAGCTGAGGCTGGCAGGGCAGCACTGCACAGGGTGGGCTCCACGCTCCATGAGCAGTGTGTGGGCACAAGCCAGGAGTTTCTCTGATCCCTTGGACAAAATAGATATGAAAAGGAGCCTTTTGACATGGGGACTTAAAGAACTACCAGCAAAAAATGTTCCAGGACTTGATTTGAGTTAATTCCTAACTCATGACACCATGCCACTTGAAGCTAGTAAAAGTCGCACCTTCAACTTTGATCAAAACTCTGATTATTTTATTAAACCATCTCCTAGAAGCACTTTTCTTAAAACCCATGTAGATAGTTTTCTTATTAATCTACCATTTGACGAGCAGCGTGGGGGAGAGGAGAACTATCGCAAGGAAACAGGCATCTCCAGTGTTATCTAGCCTGGTGTTTCAGTTGCATGACCGCAGGAGGAAAAAAGATGATGAGCTAAAAATATCAATGTTGTCATTCTGAGGAGTTTTAGTGGCTTTCAGTGGGAAAATAAATAAATTATGAAGGTGGTTTTATACAATTCCTTATCCTGCAAGTGACAGAGAAACAAAGTGAGACTTTGCTGCTTGTGCCGGTGCCCGCAGTACCTGGGGCACCCAAAGTGTTTGAAAACCTTTGGTTTGCGAGCATCACTCGCGCACCCAAGCAGCACATCTGTCACCGGCGATTACTGCTGGCATAAATCGGGGGGGAGAGAAACCAACGAAAAACACTGTCACGAACCAAAAACCGACCCACCCCCGAGCCACCGACGGCGAAGCGCGCAGCCCCACCGCCAGACCCGGTCGCCTACCGACCACGGTGAGCAGCATGTTGTCCAGGAGCAGGGCGATGAAGACGATGAGGAGGATGAGCCTCCGGGAGCTCCGGCCCTCCCGCAGCCAGCGGATGATGCTGGCCTCGCCCCGGGCCATGCCGCCCGGCCCCGCCGCCGCCGCCGCCGCCGCCGCCGCTGCCTCTGCCGCTGGCCGCGGCCTCGCGGAGGCCCCCGGGGGCCGCCCCGGGCCAGGGGCTGAGGCCGGAGCCCCCTCCTCGCCCTGCCCCGGCCCGCCCCGGCTCGCAGGACCCCGGCCAGCAGCCCGCTGCCAGCCGGCTGGGCAGGAGGAGGAGGAGGGGTTGGAGGAAGGAGGAGAAGGAGGGAGGAGGGCGACGACGACGAAGAGGAGGAGGAGGAGGAGGAGGCGGGGCACAGAGACCCCTCTGGGTGTCCCTTCCCAACCTGAGCGATCCGCAGCGCTCAGCCGCCCTGCCCGGAGCGCCGGGCTCCGTGCCCAGCCCGCTCCCCTTGAGCCTTTCCCCAGCACCACGGGCTGGCAGGGGAGGCTGCTGGGCAAAGATTCAGAGCGGCTTAGCAGTCAGCTTTCAGCCGCTGCCCAGCCTGGGGGCTGCTCTCTGCTTCACCCTCTTCCCGGTGCTTCGCCCCCGGTAAAGAGCACCGAAGTCGGGATGAGCCTTGCGATGAGTTGAACAGCTCCAGAAGCAAACGGCAGGCTGAAGGCGGTGACAACACCGCTGTGCAAACAGTTCTTCTTCAGCGGTGTTCCCTGTATTCGTGTAGTTTCACCCCGAGCCCCTGCAGCACGATGCCATTAGGACGCGGGTTGCCTGTGGCGTGGTGCTCAGACTCAGCCTGGTGCTCCTGCAGCAGCACTCGCTTCGTGCCATAAACAAGCTGCCTGTGCTGGTTTGTTCATTTGAGAATTAATTTATTAGTTAATGAAAGCCATTTACTCTGTGAAGTCTTGGCAAAGTAGCAGCTGAAGAAAAACCAATGTGGTCTAAACTGATCTCAGGTCCCAATCCATCGCTGGCAGGGGTCTAGCAGGCTTTAGGAATGGGATGAATTCAGTGCAGTGTGCTCTTTACTACACACATTTTTTCCTAAAAACAGTGAAAACAGGCAGAGGATGTGCTAATAGCACCTGTTTTGTTTGCATGCAGGTAGTTCTGTTTTCATTTGACATATCCACTAAGCATTATGTTCGTATGGGAACAATTTTACCAGTGCACAACAAATGCCCCCAGTGGGTATTGCTAAACTCTTGATTCACAAACGAGGGTTCATATCCTGAAGGCACTTGCACCATAAATCACATCACTGAGCTGAGGACTGCGGAGGAATGCAGGAGGAGGCAGGGAACACTGCCTGGGTCAGCAACAGGAGCCAGGTCAGCATGGGAAAATAAATCTCACCTTTTGATGAAATGTTCATAGCAATTTCCTATGAGGAAAACATAGGTTTGGGCATTTTGTAAGCACAGCAGTTTGGAGGAGAGTTATCTGATAGCAGTGCTGCTGTTACTGTCACCTGTCAGAAAGCAGATGTGGACAAAGATGCTTTTCCAGCCGTCTGTGATGAGGGATGCAGTTGCAGAAGCCTCTTGCTTCTTTCTCTGTATCACCCACATGTCAGGGGGAGAACACCCCCTTCCTCCCCCCAAGTCTGTCTTCCAGAATTTCTCTCCTTCCTCTGCCTGTCCCTGCCATGCTGACATTCATGCTGGCAGCATCTGGCCACTTTGCTTGAAGTCACTCCTCTCTCCTACTCTCCTAGCTTCTCTTACCCTCAGCCAATTGACTTTTAGACAACTAATGCCAAAATATGTGTGCATGAGCATGCCTGAGCTATTAGCATGGACAAGCATAGAGCATTTGAGTGTACTTATTTGCATGTGGAGATGCCCACTGGTGCACAGACACTATTGCTTTATTAATCTAGCTGATTAAATCATGTTTACCTCTAGGAAGCAAGCAGGTCAGGAAGACACAAGGTTTGCTGCTGTGCAGGTATAGAGTGTATTCCATTCCTTCACCACTATTTATTTATCCCTAGTCAGGGATCTTTGTGTCTACCAAAGAACACGTAAAAGAGGAGTAGGAGCATAGTGAAATTGAACATTATGTTTGAAAAGCTGCTTATGACTTGGTTTCCCTATTGAACTGCCAGTATACAAAATATAAAATGAAATACAAATTTCATGCTTTGAAAAAAGATGTTCAAATTTATTTTTTTTAAAGTATCTGCCTTTTTTTTTTTTCCTTAGTTGTCCTTTGAATTATACATGTGCCTGTTATACCCAGATTATAATATTATAACTTTATTAGTTTTTGATAAATAACATCTATAAGCTTAAAACTAACTTCCAAAATCACATAGTTATATGGGAATCCAAATTTTGAGAACGTAGCATTTGTTCATATAGATGCTCCCCTCTGATGGAGGTACCCCTAGGACTTTAGGGCATAGGCTAAAGGCACTGAGCATCATACAGTTGGTGACCCAAATATCGTTTAACATGGACTTGATGCTTAGGCTTTGGCCAGCTGACTGGTAGGCTCTCCTCAATCACCTCTATGGTGCATAACCAAATGAGCTATTCAGACAAATAAAATAGCCAAGAACACCCAGGCAGCAATACTACAAATGATCATGAGTCTGGGAGAGATGCTGCAGAAAAACTACAACTTGGCAGCCAAAAGTCTGATCTCCGCTAAGAAGTTTCCCTGTGGCAAGATGTCCCCTGTGCACAGCTGGATGCTGTCACAGCACACGACACAACATTGTTACAAGCACCAGGGGGAAGTGCCATTTTGCTGGTTTGCCTCCAGGTTCCTTCAGTGCTGAACTTAAATAAATAAATAAATAAATAGAAACCACCAACAAACAAAAAAATAAAACCATGCGAGAGTTCTCACCATCCAGGCTGAGAAACACAATACTTTGCTGGCTCCTGTGGGAAAAATAATTCCCTTCAAAGCTGTCTTTTTTTTTTTTTTTTTTTTTTAAGATTTACTTTTATTTCCACAGCTTGCAGTTTAACTTGCAATAATTCATAATTATCTCAGCTTTCTGTATGAATTAATAATTTACAGTTATTGCTAGTGGGGAAAAATCCTGCTATAAATAATTCTTATTATTTAAGTTGGAAGACATACCTGGCAGCTTACTAATAACAAGTAATATACTTAGTCAGCTTTTTCAACCTTTGTAGCTCTTTCAAGACTTTTCTTCTTTGTGCCCAAGAGTCATGCTACTAATTACTATGTAGTAAGGCAGTGTGGTAGTTAGATTCACTGAGTAATGCATCTCATTTTCCCCAGGTGTTGAAGATATACATTGTGTTTTAATCTGCTGCCATATAACCCACAGCGAGTATATGTGTGAATGTATTTATGTGTGTATATAAATAAACATGATTGCCCTTTGTGGCATGTAGTGCTTTGAGGAGAAAGAGAAAAAAAAAGTAGAATTTTGCTTTTAAAAGGGTCACTTGTTTATTATTCCATTATGCTAAACTACAGCCTGCCTGGATTTAGCTGAATAACTGTGTGTGATACCCAGGTTTAAGACTATGAGGGGCTCATCCAAAGAGCTAGAATGGCTCAGGGTAGATAGATGGGAGGCAGGGGAAGAAGAGAGATTGTGCAGTTTGGGGATTTCCTCTAAAAAGGAATGGGTTAAAAACAATTTATTTAATTACCATAAGGGTCTGAAATTTGTAGAGAGTTTCAGAACTAGGACATTTTATTCTGCAGCACAACATCACTCCTTCAAAAATAACATTTTGAACTATTTGCTCTTCACATTAGGAAAAAAAAACATTCATCTCTTCCAGTTCTGGGGAAAGTGGCTGAGCCGAGAATCTCCACTCCATTCCTGCTCCATGTCCACAGCCACCCCTGAGGAAAGCACACAATCTGCAGTACCCAAGCTAGCAGGTTATAGGAGAGAATATTTAGCTACGTATGGGAACAGCAACTGAAGTGATGGCAGAAGAGGTGCCAGCAGTGCCTGCTCAGCCAGGCACCTTGTGGGGCTGCTGCGGCCTGCCTGGTAGCCTCACCCGCAGCCCACCTGGTGAGATGTCCTCCTGGTGTGCTCATCCGCTCCTGTCAGACTTCCTTCAAAACTTAGCCTAAAGAAGCACTAGGAAAAGCTGCTTTACCCTGAGGATTTAACGTGATCCTCCTCAGAACCGGCCGGGAGAGCTGTCACGCTGAGAGGTGGCGGTGGGAGCTATTCTTAGCGTTTTTAGTGGCAGGCTTTGTGTGAGCACGGTGACATTACTGACCACAGGTTAGTGACAGTAACCTCTAGCTCTGACATGTTCCATTGCTCTGATGAGAAAAGAGCATCCTCCAAGCACAATAAAAGCTGGAAAATAACTAGGCTAAGTAGCACCTTGTTCTCTCTCTTCCTTCCGAGCTGGTTTTCTGTCTGCAGTCAGCACAGCCCCCAGGGCAGCCCACTGTTAGCTCCATGATCAATGGGGACGCATGCTGGCCTCAGCTTTACAAACCTAATTAT
This sequence comes from Aythya ferina, assembly GCF_964211825.1. Classification (NCBI taxonomy): domain Eukaryota; kingdom Metazoa; phylum Chordata; class Aves; order Anseriformes; family Anatidae; genus Aythya; species Aythya ferina. The sequence continues at coordinate 30,760,199 of NC_140302.1, read as the reverse complement.
TTTCTTCAGAAATCTGTCTGAAGCTAAAAGGCATCTGACAAAAAATCTTTCCTGTCCCTGGAGCTTAGAGGAATTTGGTCATTGCATGTAAATTGTGTTTATATTGACTGTTCTCACATCCTCTGCAACTGTGGCTTTGCGAAAAGCACAGTCTCTTCCAGCACAAGCTGTGAATGTTATGTTTGAAGAAATCTGGTTAGTAATGATAATGCGTGTGTGTTTATACACACACAGCACACACGCCTAAATATGTGCTAGGGCCTGTGTGTGCTGGCAGGTACGTGTGTGTATGTGTAAGGTGTCACTGCCCGTCAGTTACAGGGTAATGCACCATTTGCTTGCATTGGGAAGTACGAGGGCAAAGCAGAGGCCGAGCAGGCTGTGGGGAAAGGAAGCAATAGCTCTTGCTTCAGTGACTGGGCTTCACAGGCAAAGGCCTTCCTGCTTTATTAGCCTGTGCAGTAGCTTAGAAGTGTACGGGAAGCTATAAGGTCAATTTGGTCTAAGTAGCTCTTCACCTTTAACATTTATCTACTGGTTGAAAGAGTAGCCAGCTTTCATGCACTTCCCAAGCCCTTTGCCACAACACAGCAGAGCTCTGAATCACAAAGAGGGTTCAATCCTCTTCTCTCTGGGGGCCGCCTGCATTAGTGCTGGTTCATTTTGCAGAACTGGCCAAGTCCAAGTGAATGAATGCAGGGGTCAAGAGTCTCCTGTGCAAAAGAGATCCTGAGCATGAGGTGGGCCAGCCCTGAAGGCTGGCATTATCACCATCACTGGTGGTGTTGGTAGGAAAGAGGAAATGTAACTAGCTCAGAGACAGCAACGGGCACAAAGCTGGAAAAGTTTTGAAGTGCATTTCCCAGAGAAGTGGAAAGGCAGCAGTGGAAACACAGAGGCAGGCCTGCTAGGCAGGGACATGCTTTTACCAAGTCTTGAGTCCAATTAGAGGAAACAGCCCTGTGTGCTTGAACTCAGCCCAGGCATCTCTGTATGTTCAAGACATAACTCAAGAATTCGTGAAGGTTTGCCTCCAACAGGAGGAAATACCTGATGGCCAGAGAAGGCTCTCCTCTTCTGCCTACATCTGAAACTGGCTCCAGACTCCCCATGGATGTGTAAGCCTCCACTTAGCAGAAACAAAGTCATACCAAAAAAAAAAATGGCAAAGAGAGAAAAACTGGAGAAAAATCCTGCAGGATCACCTATGTCTCTTGGTTACAGTTCAGGCAGTAGCTGGACCACCAGGACAAAGCACAGCGCCTTCCACCAGCCTGAAAGCTGTACTGGGGGCCTGGCTTAACAAAACATTTGCCCAGCTGGCTGTCAGGGCTCCCTGTTCCCGTGCAGTAGGTGGGTGCTGGTGGCATTGAATCAATTTCCAGGCCTTCATCTAAATATATTATCTTGGATTAAACCCTGTGGAAAATTCATAATGAAAAACAAGCAAACCCCCCAGAGCAGGCATGATCTGCAAGCTGGCAAATACTGTGATTGCTTCCCACAGATTATAATTTTACCAACACCTGGGCTGAATGCACGGTGCTGATGCAACAGCCTCATGGATCCTAATGAAATAATTATGGGATAAGAGCACAAAGAAACATTCAGAGCTTGAGAGAAAACAAACAAGTGTAATGCAGGAACAAAGATACTAGATCAGCTGGGAGATGAAGAGCTTTTGTGTGGCCTTATTTATATTATTGGCATGTATAAAATCTCTTCAGACCTGTATGTAATACATTACCTATAAATGCAGTCAGTATGAAATGTTAACTGTCTGGTCTGGAGGGAATTGCTGTGGTTTTGCAGAAGGCTGAGGTCTTAAATAAAATGTCCTGCTCATCTGTGAAAGGCGAGGGGCAGAAGAGGAGTATGTGGTACCCCTGCTCTGTGCTCACCCCTACGGCTGTGGACAAACCACAAAACCATGACATAATTGCCTCTGTGTAATGTATCACTCCACACCTAATCCCCTGTAGCTTTGCACAGCCTTTTGAGTTAATGTATTGAGTTACATTTGAAATTCTCCCATGAAAGACATCATTAAATAACTGGCTTGTAGTCTTTTATTTAAAGCTGTTTGGCCACAAACATGAGGAAACACTTCCAATGGGCATCAGAAAAAGAGAAAGAGAGCTGCAACTCTGAAAGCAGGAGCAATGTGGCTCTCCTAGACAGACCTATGAAGACAGCAGGTTTCCCTTTTGAAAGACAATAGAGGTCTTGGTAGGACTGAAGGCCAGACAGATGTACCAAGAAACATGAATGTCTCTGAAGAATCCTATGACAGTGTTTAACCTGATGTTGGACAGGTCTGAATTTTTGGGGGAAAAAAAAAAAAAAAAAAAAAAAAAAAAAAAGTTTCTGAGCTTATTCTGATTATTGCATAACATTCTCTATTTATAATGCAAAATCCACACGTTACAGGACTCTGGTTGGGAAGGTCCAGAACTGCATTTTCCAGGTCTCATTAAGAGCTGATCATCTCTTTCACACCCCATATGTGAGTTTTTGTTTCATTTCCAAGAGCATTGTGTTAAAATAGAGAAACTAAGTGGAATATTGAAAGAGAGTAAAATCTTCTGCTAGACCAAAGAAAATCAAGACTAATAGATACAGGAGCTCCTGAGACAGCTCAAACAAAAACTTGGCTGTTGTAAGGCACATAAAGTAGCTTAAAACCATCCATGGGCTTATTCCCTCACCCTTTTCTAATGGATGAAACTTAGAGAAGGTTTCTGCTCTAATACTTTGACAGCCCTCCCAGCCACTCACACTTATAATCTTCTTCACTTCAAGACATTAGTTTGCAGGAATGGATCCCAAAGCATGCTAGCAATAGTAAAAATTACTTTTATATACATATATATTATTTTTTTAATAAATAAATCAGTGCTCTCTAAACAGTGTTCTCTTTTCTATCCTTCTGGACTAGAGTCATGTAAATTAACACAAATTAAACTTATGTCTTAGCTGAGCCTGTTGACTTACAATTCTTCATACTCAGGAACATGATTAAGATCTAGAACAATTGAAATACTTTGTTTAATCAAAGGTGTCACCATTTCATAGGGACCTGCATATACTAATGGAAATGCTGTAGTAAATTTCTGCAGCCAAGTTCTTCCATTTTTAAAAATCCTGTTCAATCTTCTTCCACCAAGAGGACATGCAGTTTTGCAGCATTTGTTTTCAACAGGAAATTTTTTACTCTCAAAAAACCAAAATCTTCATATGAGTCTAAACACTTGGAAAAATAGGAAGCCCTGCCTGGGAATATAAATTGCACTTCTGTGCTTAGTCACAAATGGCTGAGTGCAATGAGATTTTACAATAAACCAGAAATGTCTGTGTTTTGTTGTGTCAATAAATGTTCCAGTGATGCTCTTAAAGACAATAAATTACTGGTAATGGAACACTATCCTCAGCATGTAGAAGTCATTTTCCACTTCCAGACATTCTCAGATTAGGTTTAAATTGCTATTAGAAAATCCTAAATGTGTTTGTTTGAAGAAAATCTTTTTAATGCCTAGAAATAATCCAGCGGCGGCTGGTTTGAGCAGAGTTAGCTGGAGTATTCCTGGGGAGCACAGTTTAGAGGTTTGGAAGGGAGCTCAGCTCCATCATATCCTTACCACTAACAGAGAGAATGATACAGAAAGATTTCACATCCTGTAATTTTTTGCAGCTGCTTGATGGGTGTGCTCAGCTGAAGAGGAAACTTGTTGTCAACCTGCTACAGAAATTGTTGTGAGAACCTGATTTTATATTATGAGCATAACATTTGTTCCTGAGACAGCGCTCACAGGTTGCAGTTTGCAGAGCATCTCTGTGCAGTGGTTTCTCACAGACAGCCTTTGGGGCAGCATGGGTGAGCAATGGACATTGCAAACAAGGCAAAATAAATAAAAGGTGAACAGGGGAAACAAGACAGTGGAAAGTGAAGGAAACTGTAGAAAAACAGGACTGATATACAACCATTAACGCTTCTTGCAAGTGGAGCTGCTGGTTGTGCTGAAGATCCCCTGAAATCCGTGGTGTTATCCAGCATTAGTGTTCAGATGCTCGGCAGTGCTTGCAGCAAGGACCTGAAGGTACAAATGTTGGAGTTCCTACCCATCCTCTTCAGAGCTTATGCTGGCAGCAGCAAAACAAAGCAGGACAAACCCTTTACTGTTTTGTTTGTTTGTTTGTTTTTAAATTAAAGGCAGCTGTAGTAATGATCAGAATAGTGTGTGTGTTTAGAAATGTAACAAGTTATAAAGGCTGCAATACTTTTACTGCACTGATACTGATCCTGCACTGAAAAGTAGTGAACGGCAGACATAAAGCATTAACAGGAATTCTTGTATTGGCTTTCTGAGCTTTTTCAGATAGAAGTCCACGAGGGATTGAGTAAGAATTTCAGAGGGGCTAATTAGCTCTGTGCCCCAAGAAAACATCACTGGCAAACTCAGATTGTGTGGGCTTGTGCTTCATTATCTCACAAATGAATGACCCAAAAAATGCCGAGCAAATGATCCTTTCCTGGTCAGTGCCCAACAGTGATTCCACATATTCAAATTCAGAATTGGATTCCTGTTAGCAGAAAGTCTGCTTTGCTCCTTATTTTATTTTGGGAGAAAAAGAAAAAAGAAAAAAATAAAAGCGGTGCTAGTGGCTGTATTTGCATTAGCAATAGCAGGCTTTGCCCATGCACAAGATCTCTGGCCCATGCTGACATGACTGAAAATCAAAGGTTACAGTTCCATGTTAGAAGTCATCAAAATTGTCTGTGCTTCTTCCTATTTTCTGTCAGCATTTTGAGCGATTTTAAGTCTGTGCAGACTTAATGAGCTAAGTAATCATGCACAGCATGCACAGGAGCCCCAACAGAAGCAAGTGGCACTGCCAAGCCTGCAGCACTGTGAGGGCACAGTCGTCTTCCCTTGGCATGGCAGGAATTAAACTGATTTCACCACCATGGTGACTTGTACCACGGTTTTGCTATGGATCCTGTTGATTCCTGGCAATGGAAGGGTTGTAAAGAAGCTCATTACGTGACTGTGTGTTAGAGAGTGGGTCTGGGGCAACTTTCTAGTAACAGTCTGTAGAGAAACTTGAAAAACAACTATAAAAGTCTTGAATATACTCAGTTAATAGAGTATTATCATTAAAACAGATGAAACAGTCAGAGCAAGGGTCAGTTTATGCTGGTTTCTTGCCTCTGACCATCATCAAATGCCATTGCCTTGAGGAAAACACAAAAAGCAGGGCAAGCATGTAGTGCTGCCTCCCCAGTGCTCTCTGACTCACAAATTATTCACTTTGCAAAGACTTCTCGAGGCAAAATGATGACTTTGTACCTGCCAGACATCCACGCATGAGGCCAGCTAGATGCATTTTCTGTGGATGTCCTGCCTACCTCCATGGAGAAGCTGGTATGAGGAGTGCTTCGGTGCCCTGTGCTGTGATCCTATGGGAAGGGAGCAAGGCTGTTCAACAGGATGCTTTATTACACTTGTACCTTCTTATATGCCTTTCTTTTTGTCAGTGTATCCAAATATTGATGCTAATGTAACAGAAGAATGAACTTGGCATGTCAGATGGTTACCAAACCTGTAATTAACTGCTATAATGGCAAGAAATTGTGAGTGGCTCTGTTTGGCATGTAGGAAAGGGGGCTGTGTAGGTGTGAGGCAGGTGGTGTCAGCAAGCAAAATGCCATGAGCCTTACCACAGGTGGGGGAAAATGCAGCAAGGCCCCTTGCAGCTTTCTGTTATGGAAAAGAACATTTGCAGTATCCCTCAGACAAGTGTTGGTCCTGGCTGGAGCCGATGAGCAGTACCAAGCCTTCTCTGAGACAGGGAAGGGAGCAATCCAGCCCTTTTCCATTGCAAAGATAACTAGAAATAACAAAGCTGCTGCTGAGACATGCATGACCTGGTCAGCACAGCCAGGTGGCCTGGCCACTTGTCACCTCTGCCTGCAGTGTCCCAGATGTGGGGCTTGCAACCTGGAGCGAGTGGAGGAGGCAGCCTGCAGAAGCAGCCTGCAGAGCCTGCGTAAAGGGCAGGGCTGGCTGCTTTCCCTGGGGAGCCTGGGGATGCTTTCTGCAAGTGCTGGGAGAGATACGTGACTGGCATTGCTAGCTTTCATCCAAACAGGGAATCCTTGAGAGGCATTATCATACAAATGCCATGCCGAGACAGAGAGTCAAAAGATACACTTGTTCCAACCGAGAAGCCACGGACTGTAAAATCTACGCTGAGCCCAGAGCTCTCCATGACAGCCTTAGGAGAGCTTAGTTTGCCTACCAGAGATTTTTCTTTAATGCAGCAGAGTACAACACGATGGACAAAGCCAGAGAAGTCATGAAATGGAAAAATGTGATTTGCTGAGCACTGTGTTTAAAAACCCTGAAGTTTATCCATCGCTGTGCAGAGACCAGCCTGTGAGCAGGAGAGCGTTTCCAAAAAGAGAGCAAAGGGATTCCTCTGCGCATGGCTGCACGGGTATTAAACATTGCTGTACATCATTTCTACCTTTCTGGAAAGGAAATGGAGAAAAGGGAGAAGTTATATAAAATCAGGATTCTTTGATGTGGAATATCTTCTTTGCCATATAATCCTACCTTTGCCTAACTTTTACTTCAATTATTTATTTATTTATTTATTTAAATTCATTTCTTCTCCAGTTTTTCTGTGTGAACAAAGTCAGCCACGTATGAAGTATAGAGGGCTAGCCCTTCAGCAGGCAGTTCCTCTGCCTTCTAAACCACCTCACTGCAACTGAAGCTTGGATCCAACAGTTCATTAATCACTGAAAAAATTGCACACTTTAGGGGAGGGCATTTAGACAGATATTCTGATCTGACAAATGTTTGGCAAACAGATGTTTGGTGCCACAGATGACACCTTCCTACCTCTGGGACACCACAGGAGGTCCCATCTGTTTCAGTCCCCACCAGCTGCATGTTACTGGAGGCACGGGCAGCATTGCTGTCCCTCTCCTTCTGCAGGATCCCATGTACCAGGTACAGGGTGCCCATCTGCAAACCATCCACTGCTGGCACATGGTGAGAGGGAGGCAGCAGCAGCTCTCTGTAAGCGTGGGGGATGCAGGCACCATGGCCGAGCTCTGCAGCTTTGGAGGTAAAAGGCTTGTCCTCACGCTCGGCAGGTGATGCTGGATGGGGCTGGATGTTAGATCAGGCATCTGCACCTGCCAGACGCATTTTCCCTGCAGGAAGAGTCAGTCATCGTCAATATTTATAAAGCCCGGTGAGACCTTCTCACTGAAGGGCAGAAGGAGCGAAAACTGTTTCATTATTATGAGTTTCCAGCTCTTCACTGACATTTGATGAAATCATATTAACCGTAATTATATTTGAGGGGAACGCGTCTAAGTTCTAATGAGCCTTTATAGTTATTCATTATCTGATTTCTTTACTTTCATTCTACAAAGGTTTGTTTGCTTCATTCAGTTAAATTAAGGGAGAGCCCTTTTTATAACCTCTTCCCTTCAACTTGCAGGTCCTTTACTGGCCATTATGGCTCTATGTCCACAAATATTACACACACTTGCTTATTTTCTTAGCTTCTAGGGGGTCCCATCATATACTCAAAGTTACAGATAAGAATAGCTTTGTGGATAAACACCTGTATATTTATCAAACAAAATTCTCACAATAAGTGGGCTTTGCATTTAGTGGTATCAAATCCAGGCACTACAGATGCTTCACACGAGTTATATGCAGATTTCAAGCATAAATCATCAATCAGTTTGATTTCATACCCTGAATTTCAATGGGAACGGACAGAGCAGCACACTGACTTCTGCTGAAGATGAATATCTTCTCTGTCTAGTTTATTATTTAAGTCCCCAATATGGGGAAAAAAAGTGTTTTGGACTTTAACAGGACTGAATATCTTCATTCTTGTTTGCTTTCTCTTTCTGTGTGTTTTTCAGTCTGAGGAATCCAGGTCATACACATTTCCTGAAAGCTGCAAATTGTACCTGTAACTGTAATTATAATTAACTCTTTAGATTGCCTGCAGTTAAGAAGGTGAAGAACTGATGAAGGTGCTAATTGGTTTCTGTGTAACAATGTTTTTTTCCCAATAACTTTTACTTGTAGTCTCATTAAAAGCATTTTGGGGGAAATGAACGAAGTTTGAAATAGTATGTTGTGAACAATCATCATAAAAAAAAAAAAAAAAAAAAAGCATACAAAATATGAAGCAGCAATACTACCAGAATATTAGCAGAAAATAATTGTTCAACTTTGTATATCTTTAACTGATAAATTTCCAATATTAAATATTGATTTTTAAAATGTAGTCTGTTGGAGCAGATCACACTTACTTTCACAGAGAAGAGACCCAAACCAGAGGTCTGAGAACTGAACTCCTGTAAGCTTCAGGAGTTCTGGAAATTCAAACCTATAGTTACAAACCATATCTTTGGATTGATTTCGTTGTGCTTTTTCTCTGTCAAAATTATCAGGTACTCCAACTTCCACTTTTATTGTGAAAATGACCATTAATTTAGCTCTGCTAGAGCCCGCATCCACATGAAAGGAACTTTCAATAGGCTGCATCCATTGCTTATGTTTTCAAATCATAATATCTCCATAGTCTCTCCCTTCACAAGAATAAATAAAAGAGATGCAGCAAAGCAATAAAGGGAAAATCAAGGATAAAAGAAATAATTTGCAATCATAGTAAAGTCAAAGCATCGTGCTACATCTTTGTTTTTCAGATAACCCAAAACATCTTCAAAGTTAAAGGCAGGACAAATATCCATAGCAACAAATTGCATTTGCTGCACCTGCTGGCAAGTGCCGTGGCTGTGTATGTGAATACCAAAGTAAACCCCACTGCTGCAAACAAGCACAGAGCCCGACTGGAGGGGTGTCCTTGAGCACTTCTGTGCTGCCAGGATGCTTCCATTCTGCGAACAAAGCTCAGACTTCATTATATATTTTTTTTTTTTTATAAATACGCTGTGCTTTCTTTCACATTATTTTTGACACCAAAAGTATTCTTCAATAATTTCCTTAAAGAAACGTTGTCCTTCCTCAGCCCATGATAAGTTCAAAATCTTGGCAAAGAGATGGAGAGCTGGCAGATGGAAATTTCTGCCTCTTGATCATTTGACTATACCATTTTTCCCTCCTTTTCCTTAATGCATCTCTCCCTTCCTCTCTTCTGTTTGATGCAGGTTATATGTAACTTGGGACAGGCATTACCTCATATTATTTAGTTGTGCAGTGTATAGTGCAAAGGGCTTCCAGTCCTTGACTGGAGTTTCTTCACGCTACCCCCATACTGATATTAATACATCAGTTGGGGTTTATCATTACTTTTAGCAACACCCCTCTATTATAAAGCACTGACCCAAGCAGTTTGTTTCACTGCAGACTGAATACAACTTGCTGAGTCCAAACAGCACTCCTATTAGCCATTTACCAGTGTGCTGTATTTAAAGTGTTGATAAAAGCAGGAATGATATTCTGCAGGTGGAGCTCCTGCTTGAGGATATTGCACAAACAGAACATACTTGCTTTGTATGCATCACATATTGTACTTAATTTGAATTTCTTTATGAAACAAGTCATTCAGTGCCAGTGGATGATGACATTACAAACTCCCCTCTACGTGATTTAGTGTAATTTGATTACAATGGTAACGTGCTTCTGTTCCCGTTTCTCAGGTCTATATACAGAGCTCATAGATGCAGAAAGAGGACCAGGTTTGATGCATATAGAGAAAAACAATAAGCAGAAATAGAGAATGTTTTAAATGTTAATCATTCCCTTTCTGAGTCATATAAGCCTTGCCAGGGATTGCACATAGATATATGATACTATTTAAAGCACAGCACTTTGATAACCAAACAGCATCATTAGTGAACAGATCCTCCTCTTTTTAAAATCTATGACATTTGAGTTTGTCTAAAATAATTTGCCAAACATTAAAGAAGCATTTCAACAAAATTATCATCTGTGTGATCTGTCATGATTCTGAAGTATTTTTTAGTGATTTTCAGTCATTCCTTTCTAATAAAGAAAGCAACACTCCTTGGGCAGATGTCAAAATTAATATTTGGATATGCTCCTTTCCAGTAAATTCATGGCCACCACCTCACACAACATGTGAAATGCATTTCTGTTTCCTCTTGCTCGAATCTGCCAGTCCACACTGCAAGGTATAGGTTGCCCTGCTGCAACTGGGGCAGGGAACAGGCAGCAGGGCAGGTGGGCACAGGGTGGGCATGGCGATGGCTGTGCTTGCTCTTCAGCTCAGCACCTGCCCTGTCCTCCCCTTCAGCAAGAAAACAGAGAAATCCCTTCAGACACGTAGCATCGAGATGCCCAGGGGCAGGCAACAGAGGAAGCACGGGGCCATCAGTGTCAATCCGTGCTCGTTCCCCCCCACTCCTCACAGGAAGGTTGCACATTGTGCTCTGGGGATGAGGCTTGGGAGCATGTCTCTGCTGGTTGATCTTCCCTTTTCCTCCCCAGTTTCCATGGAGCCATTCACAATATATTTATTGCCATTGCTATCCAGCCATTGTATTTCACCGTGTGTGTATGTCAGGGCAGAGAAAGTTCAGCAGCTGAGCAGGGGGGTTAAGGTCATTGCTAGTCATGGTGGGGCTGACATTTCCCGTGGTTATATCCCTCTGCCTTTTGCAGTCATAGTCAGCCATGCTGCCATAAGCTGGAATGATTCAGGCCCCATGGCCTCTTACTGTTGCAGCTTAAATTCCACTAAAAATAGTAATAATAAGAGAAACTGGTGACATTTAAGCAGAAGTCTGGGTGGAGTATCAGCAAGGTTAGAAGAGAACAAACAAAAGATTATCTGTCCTTTGAAACATCCACCTTCTTGCCAGTTCAAATATTGACCAGCTGCAGAATAGGAAAATCACTGCTTGCAGTAGCACAGAAATGGCTGAGTTTGCTTCAGAGATAACCCCTACAGCAAAAAATGGTGTTTGGAGGCTTCCAACAAAGGCTGTGGACTCCAAAGGAGACAAAAGGCATGTGTGCACTGAGGAGGTGGCTATCTCTGGGATGCTGTTTCAGTGTAAAATCTGGGTGGAGATGATAGACCTCGCCCCCAGGCTGCTCTGTGACATTCAGATGTGTGCAGTGGTGATACCAGCCCCCAGCTGCTTGCTTCAGGGTGCTGTGAAATGGATTGGGGAGCTCATCTGCCTGCAAAAAGGCCTCATGCATTTGGGGTATGGCTCCCAGGGGTCAGTTCCTGACCTGTCATGGCACAGGAGAGCCACAACAAGCATGTGGTGTAGCATGGGGCTGGAAGGGCAATAGGATGGGAGGAAAAGGGAAGAAAAGGCCAGGTAGGGGCAAGACCTGAAGCACCATGATGCCAATCCTTAGCACTTCACAACACCAAGTCGTGGTCTTAGTATAACCGGTCTGTGGAAAGTATGCCCGGAATCATCTCATGTGGTTTCAGGCATTAAAAGTAGTGCTGATCAGGACTCCATCTGTTTGGGGTAGATTTAGTGTGATGAGTGGTGTTTTGCTTTGCCTTTTATATAACCTTTTGTTTTCATCGTGATTCTTTGGTACTTCGCGGCAGAAAAGCGTCAAGATAGGTTTTTCTGCCTGAGATTTTGCATGTTCACTTTCTAATGCTAGAAGGCCTGTAGAGATCAGTACTGAGAACAATGAAAAACTAGAATCTGGTCACTCTCCCACTATTAATTAAAGCTTTTTTCCCATGCTGAACAAACAGATTAGGCCTTGCCACAGCCCTCAGAGGTATTATTACCACCCTTCAAGGGAGGAGGGCAGAGGAAGCCAAGGAGGGCTGTAATTTGCTTCAGGTGAGTCAGACGAAGGGACGTGAAATCAAAAAGAGAGTAGAAAGGGCCCAGTCCTGAATCATATGCTCCTGTCAGAGCTGCTTCCAGTAACGTGCCCGGCAACACTGGCAGTGCTGGCACAGCCCGGCCTCCCCACATGGTTACCGGCACATCTTAGGGGGTCAGGTGAGCCTGGCTGAGGGGCTTCTGCTCCTCTGTCCCCAGTCTCTGTGCCTTGATATGCCTCTTCACGTGGCCTTTGAGATCATATTTGGGACGCTAGATGTGGTTCAATGGTATTTTTGACTGAAATAAAGGGTAAAATGAGAATTTATTGAGAAGCATCCTGAAACCTACTCTCTCTATATATAGGTTAATTAAGGGCATCACACTAAATGATCGCTGTGGTCCCTTCTAGCTTTAAAACTATGAACAGATAGCTTCTCTACATAAAGTTTAAGCATTTTCCTACTCTTTCCCTCCTAAAAATTACTCGTTTGCTTCTCCTTCTGAACCCTTCACCCACTTACACATGCCTCAGCTCCTACATGGAGAATCGTGCTTCTCGCTGTGCACGGACTTCTCCCGGTCATTCCCTGGTTCCCAAAGCAGATGAAGCACAGCAGAGCAGCACCAGGCCTCCAGGCGGTGTCAAACGGCTGTCGGGACCAGGTTAAATGGAAAACCTGACTCGGGCCACCCCTGCAGGTCGCGGCTCTCAGCCGTGCCATCTGCCGGCAGCCGTCCCCTCCGAGGAACGAGGTCTGCTTGCACCATCTAGTGGCTTGCTCAGACCGAGCTGAGATGCTGCAGGCAGCCCGAGTCACCGGTAAGCAGAGCCTGGGTGATAAAAATACAGAGGAGGCACCTGTGGTTGCATATAACTGTACGTGGAGATAGGAAATACAAAAGGCATACCTACCTACATTAGTATAATAAAAGTTCTGAATCATAAATTCTTTTTTTTTCTCACTTTTTGTTACATATTATTATCATTAAAGACACTCACACATGTATCCCCCCCAAATAAAAAGAAAAAATAAAATAAAATAAAATAAAATAAAATAAAATAAAATAAAATAAAATAAAATAAAATAAAATAAAATAAAATAAAATAAAATATGCCAGAATCCATATGAAATAAATTGGTAAGGAAGGTTCTTCCACTATAACACACACACACACACACACACACACACAAAAAAAAAAAAAAAAAAAGTATTCCAACCTCATTTCCAAGGGCTGAGATTATGGAGATCAGACCATAATCATTATCACACATCCTTGTTTTGTAGCTGATAAGGGAAAGCTTTGCTTTCCTGCAAAGGGGGGTTGAGGAGTGAAAGTGATGCTAGAGAAAGAGATGATTTTACTGAGTGAAGAATGGAAGGAAAAGGATATTTCTAATAAATATGTTGAAGAGAAGGAAAAGATCATTTTCCATAAGTACATTAGTGTTATTTTTCAGTGGCAACCATAATACTGAAAAATATCCAAACCAAGATAGCTTTTGTTTGTATTTTCTTAAGTGTTTACAGAGGTGAATCCCTCCAAGCCTTTAACTCTTCTTATTTCTTCAGGCTTCACAAGCCAAAGTCTAAGCCTTCAGCTGTACTGAGATAGGGAAAGCATGACCTGGCAGAGGCATGTGACGGTGCCCAGCAATAAATCATTATTCAACAGGCCCTGACACCAGGAGAGCCACTGGCCTGACCTCCTCTTCCCCTCCTTTCTTTCCTCCTGCCCTCCCTGGGGCTGGGAGCAGATATATTAGCTAAGATCCCCTGAGTTCAGCACTAAGCAGGAATGAAACACAGGCTTTGCAAGATGAAGTATCTCTGGTGAAGGCCTGGGAGCCCAGAGCTGGCAGCCTACCCAAGCTCTGTGGGTAGGCAACCTCAGGCATGCCTCTTCACTCCTCCGCATCCCTCCTCTCCCTGTTTCATAAAATAATGGCAATTTCTTATCTTTGAGGGAGGCTTAGAAATATACTCATGGAGTACAAAGCATTACTCCTATGCTGTATATGAAATACACTATTATTTCTAGGTGCTATTTTGCAGTTGATGAGTTTCTCTATTAATGTGGCAACGGGTGCTGAGGCAGCACAGAGCTGGGAGTCACCAGGAATCCTCTGCATGCACAGTTACAGAGAAAAGGGGCAATTAAAGACCGTATCCATAGGCCATACTGAGTCAATACTTCCCTTTTCCCTTGATGGCATTGTCTTTGAAATGCAGGAAGGCATTCTCAAGACTTTGGCAGTGCAACTAAAATGGTAGGAGGTGCATTATTCAGGGATAGGGTCACTTTTAAGGATTTTGTTTTTCCTTTGAAGACAGTGAGAGCTTTGCAAGCCATGTCAGTCACCCAGGTGTGGGAGCTTACCTTCTTGTTGCTTCCATCCATGGTCTCTGGTATCAGAGCAGAGCTGACACTGGAAAAAAAACTAGTTCCTCACTCGTTGTTAGGTGTGGACTCAGGATGGTTACTTTTCAGTACATATGAGTCTATTTATTTTATAAGTTAGGCACGTGACCTGCTAAACAGTCTGGGCTGTCTTCAGCTTGGACAGTAACCTCCAGCTGCTCTTTTCTCTTCACTGCTATTGCCAGGACCAACAGAGCACAACCTCTGTCCTAAGGGTTTATAAACTAGGGACTGGGAGATCCATCTCCCACAGAGATGGATAAGGATCGTGTACCCACAAGGATAGCACAATGATAAATAATTAGAAGACATCCCTATTTTCTTCAGAGGAAAGACCTGCAAAGGCCTCTCCCAATTCAGCATACTCCTGCCCAATTTTGACAAATGTATCAGCGAGCAAGCCAGCCAGGCTCTGCTCTGTGATATCCCTTCTCCCCTGAGGATCTGTCAGTCTCTCTTGATCTCCTCTCACCAGATAACAAGCATCTGAGTGTGGCTGCTCCCCTGACTGATCTCCTTTCTGCACCTGTTCCAGCTTGGTTTTCAAGGCAGCTCCTGTCTATGAACAAGCCATGCTCATGGCCTCAGGACATCGATTCTCCTACTATTAATCTCATAAATTTGGTAATGTGTAATATGACCATGACAACTTCTACATAAGTGCTTGTTTTACATACATACTCTCTGGTCCAGTTTCATAAAATGTGTTTGATAATTTGCAATTTTGCAAGTGTATCACATTTCTCTTTCTCCACTCTGGAGAGGGGAAATACATCTTATTCACTCTGTGTTTTTCAGATTCTTGCTCTGTTTAATTACCCTGCTTTCCCATCTTTCCAGCCAGCTGCAAGAACCTTGACCAAGAGCTATTTGGATCATTTCTGAATGCTAAATTAACAATTGCAGACTGACAGACTGATGCTTTTCCCAGTATTCAGAGGAGTGACCTGGCAGGCTTATGCAGGGATGAAAACAGGTATTCATAAATACCAGCACTCAAAAAACAAATGAATTGAACAGTCAGGCACTGACTGATCGATGTGTCAGGTCAAGTGCCCATGAGCTGGACTGCAGCTGGTGGGGTAAAGTAGCTGAGCTGAAACAGGACAGCAGGGCAGTGCACACCCCGTACTTGCCATGAAATTTCACTGCATTGCATGAGGCTCCTGCATTCACGGGTCCTATTTCACTGAGTTTCTTCCTTTTTGAAATACACCGCAGCTGCTCCGCAGATCTACTCAATCAGCCGGTGACACATATTTGTAAACTAGCCATGAAGATTTTTTCTTTCTTGCCTAGCCAGCACGGGCAGGAAGTGATAAGGTCTGCTTTGGTTACAATGAGGGATGCATGCTGCAGCAGGCGTGTGGCTAGAAACCTTGGATAACGGATGGTAACTTAAGGTCCTTATCTAAGATGCTCTGAGGAACTGCCATAATAAAAATAATAAACAGCAGCAATAATAATTATTAACAGAATTCAAGGAGTCTGACTCTAATCCCATGCTGGGTTTAATAATTTAATGATTCTGCTGACTTCGACAGATCTGCTTCTGATTTAAACTGCTGAAAGTGAAATCAGAACCAGGGCCCAGATCTTTTGTCTGCCTTATAATTAAGCTATTCTGAGAGGTTGTATAGCTCCTTGATGATGCTATTCAGACTAAAAACCAAGTGAAATTTTTCTGATCTAAGAAGCTTTTACTAAAGTCAAACACTTCAAATCTGGAGCAGAAGACTGGAGGTTTTTACAGGAACAGACTCCCCAATGTTTTTGTTTATTTGTTTCTATGACACCTTTTTCCAAATAACAGAAATGCTGAGAAGAGTTCCTGACTTGATTTCATGTTTCCATTAATAAAAGCTTGCAAATGAAAAAAATACATGTATCTGATTTTTAAAACACTGGGCTTAGATTAAGCTCTAGGGTTGGGCAAAATGTTTATTTGAACATAATTCCTAAAATCTATTTTAAAATTGCCTGCAGATTGAGTTTAATGACTTCCTTAATTGCTATGTTTATGGCATTGTTAATATTTGTGCTTCTGTTTCCCTATTCTCTTTTAGTGGAGGATGAGGCTGACAGAGGAAATGCTTCTCTAAGGATGAAGCGAATGTCTGCCCCTGGACCCATGTCCCATGTCCCAGGAATGCCTGAGGAACTGAGGGCACGTTGGGACACTGATGGGAGCTGAGACGGGGAGCTCTGCCAAAATACAATGACAAAACATGGCCACAGGAAAAATAATTGCTAACCACAACAGTGCTTGATGGAGGGATAAAATAAGTCTTAATGTTTTTCTATTTTTGACCAAGAAAAGCTTGGGTTTATTTCAACGAGATGTTTGCTTGTTTGAGGCATCTGTGATCACATCCTGACTGTGGATCACTGCTGGCAGGGAAGAAAAATGCCACCCCTCGATGAGTGCAAGAAGAGCAAGCAACAACTGCCAGCAGTTTAGCTGGTTTGTGTATAAAAGCTTTCCATGAGATGGCAGTTTAGGCATGAAACAGCTCTTCTAAAACCAGGATCAGAGGGATTAATGGCAACACATACTCTATTTGTCCCTTGTTTCCAAATCTTTCACTAAAGGTACTGTGAGCTTTGCCATGGATTTCCACAAGATCAGAACTCAGCCCTCTGCTGCTTAGGTAGCATTTAGAAGTAGCTTTTCTATAAAGTAAAAACATGTCTACATACCAGTCCTTAATCTCTTTAAGCACAAAGTTTATTTGTTTCATCAGCAAAGCAAATTGCTGTAAAAACCACTTAGAAGCATGAACTCTGTTGCACAGCAGATTGAAAAGCAGTGCTGCCAGTGGTCAAACCACTGCACAAGCACACACTTTTTCTTTACAGACCCAGACAGCAAATCTAACTTCTTAGTGCAGCAAATCATGTCTTGTTCTTAAACTCTGAGGGAAGTTCATAAACCGTCTTTTTTTGTTGTTTTTATTTTATTTTATTTTATTTTATTTTATTTTATTTTATTTTATTTTATTTTATTTTATTTTTATTTTCATTTTTATTTTTATTTTTATTTTTATTCTTCCCAGTAACTACAAAGCTATCTCAAGACTATTTAAAGTGTTTGAGAAACATCTTTTAACTATAATGCCATGTATTAATTTGTAGATTATACCAGCTCTTCTCCTGGGAAAGACTGAAGAATATGGTCTCAAACCTGGAGAAAGACGGTGCCATTTCATCAGCAGAATGCCACAACGTGTCACCATGTCTGTGTAAGAAGCTGGAGCTACAAAAACAGCACAGGGGGGTCACAAGGAGCTTTATTCTTTCAGGTCCTTCTGTCCTTACTCAGGTGAAGGACTCATCCCAGGGAGATATTAAAGATAAAATTGCTAAAACCTTTTTTAAAGCCCTCTTTTGTCCATCAGCATTAAGCAATTGAGCCCAAAGTCTTCCTACACATCCAGGCTTGCTTTGAAAACATTTTGTGAAAATGCTGCTATGACATTTGCCCAACAAAAAATTCAAAACATGTATTTACCTCAACATTTGTTTAAATGTCAGCAGAAGTTTTCATGCAGGCATCAGCCAGTCTCGTTCTCCAGGAAACTGAGCAGCCCTGTGCTTTTGGCTGGCAAGTCCATTTGGAAAGCTATCCATTAAACATCAGTGAGGACTATTCAATGCTCTCCTGTGACTGCAGACTGGCAGATGAGAGAATGACAGCCTAAAACCAAGTGTAATGTCAGGCTGGTGGGCAGGATGTCTCCCCCCAACTGCATGCTGAAAGCCCCAAACTCATAAATTCTTTTACTGACAACAGCTTTTATTCCTTGCCACAAGATAAGTATAAGTGGCAAAATTGTGGAACACGAGTGCCCTATACCTACAGTCAGAGACCCAAACCTTGCCTGCTTCTCAAACTTTTTGTCACAACAGCAAACAGGCAGATTTCCCCTCCCGGGCACTGATCAGAGAACACGATGACAGTCTGCATCGTAGGGCAGGTCAAACAACTCCCTTCCAGCACAGCAGTGCTTTTTTATGTATATATATATATATGGCAATTCTGTATGCTGATTTGTGGTATCTTCCCTTTATATTTTCCTGTTCACACACGACCTGTGGAAGCTGATAATGTAATGAGTCAGTGTTGTTAGACAACATCGTTACCCTGATTTCTCATCACTAGATGCTTAACACAGCAATTTATTTTTCACCGTCAAACATCTCTACTCTTTCCGTTTCACTGTCAAACCTCTCTGCTCTTTCCTTCTTGCTTTGTTTCTCTTTGTTTGCTTGCTGATTTCCTTCCATTTCCTCTGGACTTTGATACAACCTGAAAATGTGTAGACATAAAGTTTTGTGCCTTATACACAAGCCTGAAACAGACTGAACTAACCTCAAAAGAACTAGATTTTATCTTCTGAGACACTGAATTTTTAACAAAAAAAAAAAAAAAAGGCTCAAGTTCACATGCCAAGCTGTGAGTGCACATGCCAACTAACATTTGTCCAAGCACTTCCCAAAACTCCCTAACGAGTACCACGTGCAGGCAGCCAGCTATTGGCACGCACACGTAATGCACTCATGGACTTCATTGTCCATGAAGCTTTGCACTTAGACCTTGGGCCCCTATCCCAAAAATATTGGCCTGATATATGAGAGGGCTGTTGTCTCTGAGCAGCTATTACTTGCTATGAGTGATGGAGCAAATTCCTAGTATTTCTGTCACCATCTGTGCTGATGCACTTTAACAAATGTAATTGAAATTTATCCGGTGCAACTTGATCCCCCTTGCTCTGTGTGTAATGCAGGATATCGCTTGGGATGGCTTGAGAAATAGGTTTCTTAGCATGTATGTGTGTGACAGGTAAGGAAGAAAGGGAAGGGTAACCTTAAATACTTAATTTAGGTGCTTTTTATAGATAATAGTAAAGAAGAAAAAAAAAAAAAAGAAAAAAAAAGAAAAAAAAGAAAAAAAATAATAAGAAGAAAATACAAGAAGATATAAGAGAATACAAGAAATAAAAGATAAGAAAATATAATAATAAAAAAATAATAAAAAAATAAAAATTACTCAGTTTGTGAAAACCCAGGAAAAGAATGAGACCCATCACTCTGGACTCAGAGAACACTCATATTGCATGCAACAGCCACACATGCTATGTTTGATGCACACTGGGGTCTGGAAATGAGGATCACAAGGTATGCTGGGAACCTGGAAGCAAAGGGGACTGCAGGGACTCCTCTCAGCTGGAGTCTCAGCCTTTGCCTCTGCTGAGGCTGCCGTCACGCATGCTATTAGCATTCATTATATGAGAATGTTTGTGTGATGTGGGTGCATCTCCACCTGGAACGAGTTGAAAAAGCATAAAGGCCATCAAAGTGCTATCAGATGTTATTAACGTTTAGCCCACTAAAATCTGGACCACATCTGAACTACTGGCTCACAGATGACAAGTTCTCCATCCCATGAAGAATTTCCTGAGTCCTCAGGCATATTGCTCATGTGAGAGATGCTTCTGAATGGCTTACTGTTCTTTAAATGAACAAGCAAAAAAAGAAGGGGAATATTTCTGGTGGTTTCATTGACAGCTTTTTGATTCAGTCCCTGCATCTTCCTTCTGCTGCTGTTTTCTCTCTCAAGAGGCTTCCTTGCACGAAATCCTCTCCTCCCTGTGGCTGTGGGTGATGAGACTTGTCCTCCAAATACTGTGCCAACCATGCTGATCTTCAAAAAGATCTTGGACCATGCACAAATGTTCCCCAGGCCACCACTGTATTTTCAGTACTTCTCAGGCACCTTTTCATCATACTCATGGCTATACAGAAAATGGCTCCTTCTACCTTTGCTGTCATTTTCTCCCTCCAACCCTTCTGCCCAAATGTTTTCTGCTTCTTCCACTCATTCCTCCATCCCTCCCTCTATAATCCCCACACCAGGAATGCCCTCCTTTTCTCTCCTAAGTGCTCGTGACAGCTGCCATCTTGGCCCAATCAGGAGTGATTGATCCAGCATCCTTCAGCACCAAGTGCATTTGATCTGTGAAGCTCTCCAGCTGGGCTTGTAATAACTTATATCCTTTGTGGGTTATACATCAAGCAACTCTTTCCCCATCAGTCACGTCTTTCCTGATAGAAAAGTCCTTCCATGAAGCCCTTCACTACTAATCCACCATCTCATGTGGCACGTGGTGGAAAAAGTTATTATGAAAAGCAGTATTTTGTATTGCTTTGATGCAAGCCAAGCTGATTTCCATGTCAATTTGTTCAAAAAAATAACTTATTGGGGAAAAGACTGTGAATTCTTGTGGAATTCAGACCATGATAAGAGCAGTCAACTCATAAATATTTATGCCTGAGGCTCACTAAATGAGCCACTGCTCACTACTTTGTCTCATTTTCATTAACTCTGTTGCTTTATTTACTGAGCTAGATTCAGAGCTAAACAGACTGATCTGGTGCTATCAATGTCAGAACAATGCTGCTGCGTACTCTGTCATCTGGGAATCTGCTTTCTGACTCTGATAGAAAGAAAATTAGGGACAGATATTCCTGGTTGTGTGGGAGCAATGTTTCATTGCACCTGCAAAGACAACATCAATACCTTTTAATGCCTGACTTTTGGGTGTGTGTTCAGCTCTCCACCCTTCTTTAGGTCCCTGACATAGGACAAATGACCGTGTTATGTTTGCTGCAGGTTGGTTGTCTTGGAAATCACATTTTTCTTGTGACGTGCTTTGCATAAACAGAGGGCGTTTGTTCAGAAACTCTTGGGAACTGATTTGTCTACCTCACACACCTATGTGAAACTCCAGAAAATATACTTACTGAATATGTTGTGGGGTAAATAACAATCCACTTCAATGCACTGCAGGCACTGAAATTAGGTCAGAACACAACCAAGAAGCCCAATATCTATCTCAGAGATACCAGGTCACAGAGAAAGAACGGAAGGACAGAAAAGGCTGTAGAGATATTTCTTCAGACTCTGCCAGTTTGGGTCTCAGATATTATTGAGCTAGAAGTGTTATCTTTGTATTTAATTGTTTTTCAAGTTATTCTTTCATGAATTTACTCCATCTCCCATTGATCTAATGAGAACATTTAATTGCCACATCCTCTCATGACAAGTAATATCTATGGCTTAATTATATGTTGTGTGAAGTGCCATTTACTTCTCTTTTTGTTTCTTTTCTTAAACTTGCCACGTGCTAGGTTCATTTGGCAACCCTAGATCTCATAATGAAAGATGTATAATAATCTTTCAGTCATTCCCTATTTCCCTCCTCCATGCCCTCTTTGTTCGGAGAGTTGCACACTTCTCTTGTGCTTCCTCACCTCTTTCCAGACTAGTGGGCTACTCTACACCTCTCATAAGGAAGTTGTCCCATATCTTTGTTCATCCCTTTCCCTAGCCTATGGACTTTTTCTAATTTTCTTATACCCTTTGGGAGGTGAAGGACCAGAGCTGCACATTGTATTTGAGAGGCAGGAACATCATGATCTTACAGAGGGCCGTGGTGATGTGATTTGTTCTCTCTACTTCTATAAAATAGTCTCTTATCCCCCACAAGTGACATGTTCTGTGTTAAGTAAAGCAGTTTACTGCCATCCCTTGGCCATAATGAGAATGATTTTATTCATGACCCTTTTTGCTAGTCCAGCCAAACTTCTGTAAGTCCTTAAAGTAAATGTGATGGTATGAAGGTATGACATCTATGAGAAATCTTTAGGGGCCAGACTCTGGATTAATCCTTTGGCATAAAAGAGATCTCACTGATATGGGAGAGACTAGTTCTTTGACATAAAGACCAGTTCTTACTGATGCTGGCAGTGTTAGGCGTATCACAAGGAAAAACCCTGGGGAGCAGGAAGTGCAGTCCTCTGATCCAAAGCCCATTAAATAATATGAAACTTCTCATTGATTTCTGAGAACTTTGGCACAGGTCCAAAGTCCTACACTGATTTAAATCCAAAAACATAAAATGAGGTAATATGAGTGTAGTCTGAACGGAAGGACTTTGTACACGATGTCAAAGTCAGGGCAAACATTAAAAAAGTCAACCAGGGTTTTTTCCAACTGCTATCTTCTTTATTGTTGTCCTTATAATGTACTTTTCTACACAGTCTCATTCATTATATATATTGCATATCACCAGTTCTTAATCACAGCTAGTTAGTGACAACAAGGACAATACATGTTACTGTTCACAGTGACTGTAACAGAGTTAGGATGTCATGTAAATATTCTGTACATCTCATCTTCGAAAGGCAAACTTGCTATGGAAAACAATGTACATTCTCTCACAATCAAGCATGCTGTAATATCTAATGATGTCATTCACATTCCATGTGCATGCATATAATTTACATGCTAAGAGGCAGTTAGTTAAAGTCAGTGGTTTCTTTTATAGACTGTCTATATTTTTTTGACATTAAAAATGATGGTTGATAGCTTGATTCAAATTATGAACAATATAAGCAAAATCTTGAAAAATGTTATTCCCAGAGTTCTGTGCTTCATTACAGAATCCTTACCACATCCCGGAGAAATTGGTAGACTTCTCTTTCTATGAGTGGGTGAAGGGACCCACAGAAGCAACCATGACGGACCAGCAGCTGGGTTCACACTTCTTCTCCCCAGCTCTCTCTGATGATGAATCCTGTTACCACAGCATGTGCTCGCAGTTCAGCACTGACAGCCATGACCCAGCTGTCCCTGGCTGCAGGCAGGGTGCCAGGACGAGACAGGAATCTGGGCTCTGCATGGAGAAGTGCTAAAAAAAATCCCCAGTTGGCTTGTTGTGGGAGAGAGGACAGGAAGCCTGCTGAAAGTCAGAGCTTTGCAAAAGGTGCTGGGGAGCGCTGGCAGGGAGAGCTTTCTGCTCTTTCATCATGCATTATCGGCTTTTATTATTTAGGAGATGGGACCCTTGTGGGAAAGTACTCCCTGGAGATGCCTACACCAAGTGTCTCCTGAGGCACCCAACCAGTTTACAGCAGATTGGCAAGGGAAATTAGAAGAAAATGTGCCTCCTGCAAGCCCAAGCCAGGGAGTAGAAACGCACAGGAACAGTTTCATCATATTGCAGTGGCAAATGCATGAGTGAGGGAGAAATGACTACGCCTATTTTGGATATAACTTCTTTGGATATACCTTCTTTGATGGCATCTTTTTCTCTCCACAAAATGAAATCACCTTTTTGTATAAGACAATTAAGCGGTCCTGGCCCAGCTTAAAAGCAATGAAGACAATTTCCATTCCGATAATAATATAGAGGGAGAAAAACAAGAAAAACTTGGGATGTTCCAGTTGTGTATCTCCAAACCCAATAGTTGTCAAGGTGATAAAGCAGAAATAAAAGGCTTCCTGAAAATCCAAACTGGTTTCCCAGTTTGGAAGAATGGCAGCTGCACAGGAGATGTACACAAAGATAACCAGCACCATTAACACTATGGGCACATCTAATTTTTCTAACTCTTTTCCTATTTTGTCAAAATTCTCAATTACTCTGGACATTGTTTTTCCCCTGTCTAGTTCAGGACATGAGCTCCATCTCTCTATGCTTTTACTTCTTGATGGCTTTTTGTATTCATTTTCTCTGGCAATTAACAGCTCAAAAATTTCGGCATTGCGATATTGGACTGGCTTTCTTTTAACAGCTGACTGTTTTTTCAGCATTTCCACAATATTCAAGGGTTCATTTGTGGCTACTTTAGACAGCACTCTATCCCCTCTGTTACATGTGGATCCAGAACAGAGTTTAAAGGCTAGAAGTTTTGACTGTAGCTTTCTGAATTCGTTGTAAGACTTGGACAAGACAGTCGCAAGGATGTCTCCCATGTCTGTCAGGACCAAGAACATCAAAGGGATGCCAAATAAAGCATACAACATGCAGAGATATTTTCCAGTCCTTGTCACAGGATAGGTATTGCCATAGCCTTGAACAAAAAGAGAGAGAGAGAGAAGGGAGAAAGGGAGAGAGAGAGAACGTTATTTATTACACCTGTACTGGACTTTTTACTGACACCAATTTTAATGAGCTGGTTTTTAGTCCAGAGCATACTGTCCTTTTGGGCTTTGCTTGGAAGCTGTTCAAATTTCTGCCTTGCGGCCTGGTTACTGATGCAGGCACCTGCCCTCTCCAGGCATGTGGAGGTTTGAAATTTGCAAGTTCTGTTGACTTAACTCTTCCAACCACACTTAAGTGGGCTCTTTGACTTACCTGACTCTTAACAAGAGGCCATTTAGGGAGAAGAAGCAAGAATTTGGAGCAAGTCCATGACCAGGGTCCAGTCCATGCCCTGCTGGAGACCAGGAAGATTTCCTTACCTGGAAAAGTAGGAAAGGTCCAGAGGGGGAGACAGCAGGAGAGGTCCTGCTTTTCTTTGCCCAAACTGCTTATCATGAATGGTAAGCTAGTAGTGTAATTTGAAATTGTTCCTAGTTCATCAGATCTAGCTCTAATGGCATGCCTTGTATTGACATTTTATTTGTACTGGCTTCATAGTTCTACGAGGCTCTTACATGTACACAGAAAAACAAAGGATCAAGTGAGGAAACATCTGTTTATCACATGGGGAAATACATGCTTATCCCAGAGTACTAAAGCTTACAAATATCAATTACAACACATAGGAAAGTACTACCAGCCACACGGCCTTTGTGATCCATAAAGTGGCAGAAGATGTACCCTCTCCCTAAATTCAACTTGGGTATTTAATTTTTCTTCCCCTAACAGTTGGATGTGAATGTCAGTTTGTAAATTAGTGCTTTTCCCTTACAGTGGGAGAAAACAACTACATTACATTAATTTATTAGTTTAACAACCATTTTTCTTCTCATCTTCCAGAAAGACATACAGCTTTTCTCCTCCCCCTTCAAGCACATTGTTCTTTTATAGGTGACCTCCCAGGCCAGGTACTCAGCCTGTGAGGTTATCAGCTGGGAAGCTGAAGTGTGGTTTTCTTCCTATCCTCCAACCATTCACCAATGGTCTGAATCCAGCCTTGGCCCCTGCTTTGCTGTTGGGCACTGACAGACTATTTATTCTCTGTCACTCTGTTCCCCACTGTTTTATCGGGAATGTTAACACTGCTGAAATGACCGGGGAAGATTAATTCTAGTAGTTATTGCACTGAGTGACTTCTCAATTCTCATACATTAGAAACACCTCATGCAGTTCTGACCACCAATCTCTAGCCTGGATGCTCATTTCTGCTAGATAATTAAAGGGAGCCAGGTGGACTCTCACCTGAAGTGATTTACCAATTCCTAATACTGCAGATAACAAACCCACCACAATAGAAACAGCGATCTCTTAACAAGAAATAATCCAGGCTTCCCACTGGTCCCAAAATGCAGCTCAAAACATGAAGATGCTGTGTTGATGTTCACTGCTATGAAGACCAAAAATAATGTAGTTTAGAAATTTTAGAAATAAATGGATCACTTGGGTCAGTGTGTATGGAAATGTCTCTACAGTCCCATGTAAATGCAGGTGGGTAAGTATTTCTAGGCAAGAAGTCTTCAACAATATGTTTTCCACCTGTTTGTTGAAGTCAAAGCTTTCTGGTAAGAGGTACTTCGAAATGTTCCTGGCTGTTGTGTTTGTAGTAAGAAATATTTACTGGGAGGAAGATTCAAGTCTGTATCTCCAGCATGTGTCTGAACTCTTAAGCTATTCAAATATGCCTGTGGAATAGAAAATGTGTCATTATCTCCTCGAGACAGAAGCACTCTAGCATGTAGCACTGAGTGAAGCACACTCTACGAGAGCCAGCTGTACTGGGGCTGCAGGACGCTACTTGAAGGCAGCCACCAAAGTCATCAAAGACTGAGGTTCAAGCCTCTGCAGTGACTGAGCCAGCAAGCCCTATGTGCTCCAGTGAACTCATTAACTCTCTCCTTATTCCTTGTGTAGAATAATCAGGTTTTATTTTGCATTAAGATTTTATTTTGCATACCTGTGCTGGGATCTTTTATATGTCTTAATGCAGTGGAGAAACGTCTTTACAATTTGATACAATGCTGTGGGGCTATTTATCATCCAGCCTCAATGCTGACAAAATATTTAGACAATGTCTGTATTCGCCAGCATTTAAGAAAGATTAGCAAAAGGACAAGAGTAACTTTGGAAATGAGCATGAGGAGTTGTATTTAGCAATACAGTGCAAGCCAAAACCGTAACAGATGTTTGTGTTTGATCTAGGTCATGCTTTGAAATATGAAGGCAGAAGGAAAAATTTCAGAGGTGTGATTTAAGCAGCTCTGTGTGCTGTTAGCCCAGAGAACTGTGAACAACAACAACACGGTCAATTATAGATCCAGAGGTTTACAAAGCAGCATTAGACATAAACAACAGGGAAGCAATTTAAAAACAATATACGCATAATGAATTGCCTCTTTCAGTAAAGAAAACATTACCCAGCATAGCACATAATAGCGGCAGGAATAAGGTTTGATTGAAAAATTGAGCTTTCTTTCATTTCAATATAATAGTTCTGTGCGTATGTCATATATGAGCATGTGCTACAGTATGCATGCAATGCTGCTGCTAATCAGCACATACCATCGTTATTGCCTAAATTCTGACTTGTCCCTGGGGCTCAGCTACACCTCTGCCACGCATGTTTGCAGCACCCCTCACAGACCCATTATCAACACTCAGGAGAAAAAATCAGGAAGATTTGGAGATTCTTTTTCTTTTATTATTATTATTATTATTATTATTATTATTATTATTATTATTATTAATCTAATTCCCTGGAAGAAATACATTAGAGAAATCAGTGTGGCATTTGGTTCTGTAGGTGTTACTTTACCTCCAGACTTACCCACAGTGGTGAATACTGTGCAGCAGAAGAAGAGAGACCCAAAGAAATTCCATATATCTTTTGGGTTGACAAACCAGTCTCGTTTAGCTGTGTTGAGCAGTGCATGGATTTCTTTTTTAAATGACTCCTCATTTTCCGTCATGTTATCTGTTACAGTAACAGCACAAGATGCACTGAGAGTTTGCAGAAGCCCAGTCGGGGAGCAGCCTAAGTTTATTATCCCAGGGAATTTTACTCCAGCTAAGCATTTTCTCCTAGTCCTTTAGAAAATAAAAAGATTCACCTCACACACCCCACTGAAAAAATCAAGTGTGTCCACTGGCTCATTGTGCTAGCACAGCTTCCCAAGGAAAAGTCCAAGCCCACGTATGAACCCCATCACAGATCCAGGAGGGTTTCAAGCCCATCTCCTCCACTCTACCCCTCCACCAGCACAAGTGGGTCTGGGGAACAGCACCACACCTGCCTGCATTGAGCATCCCATCGCCAGAGGGATGCCCAGGTAGGGATGCTTGGAGCTGGGACAAGGAAGCAGGGAGAGACTTTCTGAGACAGAGAACCCAGCCCCCCAGCAGGCAGAGGGAAACAGCACGGAAATCTCAGCTGCTCCAGGACCTTAGGGAACTAGGGCAAAAAGGGACAACACAAGCACATCACAAAAAGTCTTTTAAGCATTTACAGGCAGGAGCTGAGGGACCAAGGAAGCTTACAGTCAAAATCACAGTTAAGGAAGAGAAGCAGGCAACAGCAGTCATCAGCTAAGCACAGAGGAAATCCCATTTTCAGGCTCAGCTATTATTACTTTGAAGAATGTCTTCAAAAGCCAAAAATCTCATTCAGAAAGCAAAGGAGTAACTCTGCGTACAATTAATTTATTTTGCTATTCTGGTACATACCTGTTAAATTTCTGGAGATGTACCACAGATCCTGCAGAAAATTTCTATATTCTTCACTTAAATTTACCTTCCGGTTACCTTCAATGTGGGAAAACATGAGAGCCCCAAGAAAAGCATAGATCACGAGAGACAGAATGAAGCAGGCATGTGGAAATACTGCCCAAAATATTTTTTTGCATGCCCTTTTACCTCGCAGAGGCTGTGATGTTGATGCCATCTTTTTTTTTTTTTTTTTTTTGATTTTGTGGGGAAGATAGCTTTTAGAGACAAGGAGGAGGATGTGAAACCTTTTGCATCCTAGAAAAGCTTCTCCCGTGAAAACAGGGATTGTTCTGCCTCAGGCTTTCAGATCACATGTCTTATAAGTGAAGATTGCACTACAGTCCCAATGGAAAAGGAGCACAACTCATCAAGCCTTGAAATATTTCTCAGTTGACAATATGCCCCTGTATCCCTGAACCATTACTGCCCAGACACTGCTACAATGCATGTGGATCACCAGCTCCCATGGGTCTCTCATAGGGCCAACTCATTTTTAAGGTTTCCTTTTCTGAACTACAGTTTCTCACAGGTACAGAAGACACATATTTCCAGCTCCTCAGAGGAAAAATGCACACTGTGAGTGACAGATTTCTATAAAGATTTCTCCCAGAAGTGAATATGGAAATTTAAAATTAATCTAAAAAAAAGGAGTGGGTGCTGATTGCTGTTGCCTCTGGGCAGAGCATAGAACAATTACATTATCTGTCAGATGACTTAAGAACCTCTTCCTATACCGTGTAAGATTTGCAGGGGGAGTCTTCTGAATTTTAAGGATTTTTCTCAAAAAAAAAAAAAAAAAAAAAAAAAAAAGAGGAGAAAAGAAAAAAGAGAACTAAGAAAGTTTTTGGTCAGTTCTCATGCAATTAAAATCTTCCCATTAATTCGATTTCCCACTCACCTTGGTAAGTAAGAACTGACATTCATTTCAGGGTTAGTGATCCTTTCAAACTGTATCCAACATTAAAAATAGTTTTTTTCCTTTCATCCATCACTCTAAAACACTTAGAGCAATGAACAGCATCACTGCCCTTGATAATGCTAATAGAAGTAGTAAGGGGAGTTGGACTTTACTGAAAAAGCTGTTAAATATTTAATTAAAAATGGAGACAGCCTTGCCCAGCCAAGACCTACTGAGACATTTGCAAGCTAAACTTCCACTCTATGAAGAAATACTACATGGTTGTAGTGATTTCTTCTGGGTCAAACTCTCAGCAAATTGGATCACAAGATATCACATGCTTGTTAGTATGGCAGCCTCCACTACAGAAAAGAGGCTTTCAGGGCTAAGACAAAAATAAGCCTCTGTGCTTGCTACTTTTCTGGTTTTCTGATTATTTGACCCAGTAGTGCTTTTTTTTTTTTTTTTTTACAATACCTTCATAAATCCTCTTATTGCAATTTATTTTTTTTCACTGTCCTGAAACACAGGGTTGAAAACTGTTAATGTTGATACTTAATGAAAAGCAACAGGACTTTCTGGGAGGCTGCACTTCAAGACAGTGTGCTCAGATTTGGTGCCATGGCCAGAGGAACAAGGGACACGGAGCAGCCAGTGGAGTGGGTGACAGAGCGAGGTGGTGGTGGGCAGGGTACCCCATGCTGGAAGGACGAGGCTGGCTTGTCTGGTAAAGTTTTATACACAGTGGGCAACAGTGATGTACAAGTTGGCAGAGGTTACTTGGATTTCTACAGATGTTTTGACAAAGTCCCTTGGTCTCAGAAAGGGCTTATTAAAACTGGAGAAATTTCAAACAGCGATGAGCACGATTGAAAATATGGACAGTTTTTATGAGGAGTGACTAAGCAGTGTCTTTGACCCTTGAGTAAAACCAAATAAAAACAAACAAAGAATGAAGAAAAAAGAAAAAAAAACAAAAACCAAAAACTGAAGGATATGTAGCAGCAGTCTTCAAACTTGTGGTTGGTCTGGAGAGAGTGGGTAAGGGATCAGCTCTTTTAGGACCATCAGAATTAGGGACCATCAAATAAAGCAAGTAGAAACCCAGTTCAAAACAAATAAAATCGGATAATTTTCACCTAGCTGGAAAACTCCAAAGGATTTGGGGTTTATGTACATTAAAGAAGAGGGTGGAGAGAAATTTAGAAGCACAGTCATCCAATGTTACTAAAGAGGCAAACCTAACTGGGTTCAGCAACCCCCTGAATTAAAAATAATTGGGATCTGGGAATGTGAACTGGGACACTGGGACAAATGGGCCTTATGTCTGAGGCAGTATAATCACATTTGTGTCTCCTTATAAAAAAGGCTCTCACTGCCCAGAATGGCAATTCTGACACAATTTGTCCTGTGGAGTTTTTTCATCTGCATCTCAAACATAAGCCTCTTTCCTCCAAAGTGCTTTAAAAACTTCTTGGCCTCCTCCTATACACGGTAGGATTGCAAAGTACTGAGCAATTCCCAGGAGCTTCTCAGCCATTTGCAACATCAGAATCTGAGCTTGTCACAACAAGAAAATTTAATAAAAATACATTTTGAAATGATTCTTACATTATTTGCTTAATCTAAACCATTTCCCACTATTGCTGTATTACATATTAGAACTCAGTTGCTTAAAAGCAAATCCCACTAACCACAAGTTATTCCAAATTGAGTTACTGTTACTTGTATTGAGAGATTTTTGCAATATGCATTTCCTATTCTTGTTAATGGACAGCAAACCTGCACTTTTCCTAACTTCCATTACTTTGATTAGGGCAAATGTTGGTGTTCTGAAGGTGCTGCTTGAAAGGAAAGTTTGTGACCACAGCTGTAAGGTTTAATTATTCCTGTACAAACACACACACATTATAATTCATACTGTATCTGATTTTCTTGGATTACAGAGGTTAAACGAGGAAGGTCATTGTTTGTGCAGTGAGAAGGTTTTCAGTAATTGATAAAGCTCATCAGGCATCGAGACACCTAGCACGTTGTCACAGACCTGCTGTGTTTATTTCTGCTCTATGAAAGGCCGTTGGACCCCGTGTACTGCTGTCCAATACTCAGCAGTATGACACCTTCCTCTTCTTTTTAGAACAAAGCCAAAGATCTGAAAGGGAAGGATTAAATAAGTAGCCTTATTAAAAATAAATAATTAAATAAAAGGCATCAGACTAAACTTTTTGCTTTTTGCTTTTTTTGCTTTTTTTTTTTTTTTTTTTTTTTTTTTTCCTCATCCAGCACTGATGGTTTGATAAAGAACTAAAACCCCAGCTTGGCTGCCCTTCACGACAAGGAGAATTTAGAATGATCAGTGCGAGACTGGATGTTAACAAGAATCATGGAGGATTGTATCTATTGCTGCTCACATACACACCACAGAAAATATTTCCAGAATGCCCTGAATACTCAGTTCCCTGAGCAAACAGGAGTGTTTCTGTATAACAGTGACATCAGCCTCCAGCAGCAAACAAACCACGGGTAGCAGCAGTAGTTTTATCAGGAACACAAGCCCAAGTCTGAATTCTGGATTAGCATTATATAAAATACAATATTTGCTCCCCAGAAGCAGGTCACCCCACCCAGTGAGGAAGGCTGAGGGATGTCAGTGGGCTTTTGGATGTGGTATTTGGGGGCTTTGCCACCTCCCATAGACCCCTCTCCTTCCCACCCACCCTCAAGACCTGTCCCTGGGGCAGCCCACAAATGGCACTGCCTGCACAACCTGCCAGACGAGCGGCACATGCTTTCCAGGCACCCTGAGCTTCTTTTTCTCCTCCCTATCCCAATAATAGTCCTCTGGAGAATGATTTCCCCTGTTCTCTCCTGGCATCTCCTGCTCTTCTTGCTGTCCCTTTGTACCTCAGATGGCTGGGGATGGCTGGAGAAATGCACTAATTGGCTGTGTAGTGTCTCTTGGATTCCCCGGGAGAAGGTTTAGCTTGCTTTGTATCCACCTGTAAAAGTCTGAGCTATTGCCTGAGTCAAGTGTTTGAGCTTGTAACCTCTGGGAATATTTGAGAGCACTCAGGACTAGCATCCTGACACTGCATATAATGCTAAGTGGATTCAAAGATGTCCAAGATTCTCACCCTGAACTGGAGAACTTCCTATTGCATTCTTTGCTCACACGAAAGCCAAGCAAACAGTCCCCATCATTTTATCTATGAGAGACAAACCCTCTTCACATCACCCCCATGCTCCAGGAGCAGCCCGGACTCAAGTACTTGTCCCCAGTCCTTCTCTTTTTTTTTTTTTTTTTTTTTTTTTTTTTATTCACAGAAAACACCTCAGTCCTTTCACTTCTTCACCTGGCAACTCAGGAGCAGGACCAGCCACCCAATTCATTCTTCACCCCTTCTCCCCGCGCTGGTGGACTGGGTAGAAGGGCCACCCTCTCCTTCATCCTACCCCTACTATCAGTACCATGTGCCAAAGGGGACTGAGAGGTGCTCAGGAGCAAGTGGGAAAATTGCTCCTGGACAGACAAGACCCCCTCAGCCCCCAATCTTCCTGCCCAGTCTCCAGCCCCTTTCTCAAGTGGATGAGTAGAACTGACCCCTGAAAGACGCAGTGCAGCAATTCTTAATTAGCGCAGGGAAGGCTTTGCAAACCAAGCAACCTCCCAGCGACGTGTACAC
Organism: Aythya ferina; assembly: GCF_964211825.1. Classification (NCBI taxonomy): domain Eukaryota; kingdom Metazoa; phylum Chordata; class Aves; order Anseriformes; family Anatidae; genus Aythya; species Aythya ferina. The sequence continues at coordinate 30,727,610 of NC_140302.1, read as the reverse complement.
TCCTCATTTATCTGCGTGACTCTCTTAGATGATGCGATAATACTTCGTGGTGTTACAGCATGCAGAAAGGTTAATATCACCGTGAGTCACCGGGGTAAGACCTCACCGCAAGTGAGAGGCGGCACAGGAGCCCTGGGCTTGCAGATAAGCAGAGGGGATTACTGAGGTTCAGCTACATGTCTTATGCCAAAGTCTTTACTGAGTTAATGTAGTGAACGTAATGCTGGTATAGTGGAGGCTATCTCAGCCCAGTAGTTTCATTTTAAGGCAAACAAGCTCCCTGTGGAGAGATCGGAAAACTGCTTCTTTGGAATTTAATTAACATTAGAGCATGTGAGATTATATGCTGCATAAAAGCTAAGCATCATGATTCATGTCAACAGAGCAATTTTACACCATTTGAACTGAAAAAAAAAAACACAACCCCACAACTTAGAGTCAAGACAACTAGTCTACTCTGCTCCTTAAATAAAAAGAGATTTATTCTGTATTATTATTAATGTGGCACCATACGTATATAAGCAGTTTAACAGAGGGGATTGTAAAACCTCAAATACAAGAACAAGCTTTTAGCTGTAAATATCCACCAGCATGCATCCCACATCGTCTCCGTGAGTGGCAGAGACCCTCTCGATTCTCAGCATGCAGAGTGCTAATGTAAAACCATCTACTGAACTTCTTTCTAATGTCAGAAGCATGTTTATTTAAACCCAGCACAGATAAGCAGGATGTAGTACGGGCTAAATATTACCAATAACATTGAGGTCAAAGCAGTGTCTGGAACAACTCCAAGGCTGAAGGACAATTAATCCCAAAACTGGAGAGTTCACAGTACTTTCTACTCTCAGCCATACCCTGCGCCGTATAAACCACAGGCTGGAGGATGCTGACAATCAGACACCTTTCTGCTTCCCATCACTGGCAATCAGATGTGATTTGTCATCAGATGGGATTTGTCAATGGCCCAGAGTTTCCTGATCTTCAGGCTAAATTTTCCATCACTTACTTTCATCCCAATAATTCTAATGACACTCTAAGCAATTTCCCTTCCCCTTTCTGTATTATGTACTCTTACAATATTTTAATTCCGTTATCCTACCACTCATTAGTCGTTGTGGATGCAAGGGGTGGAAGATTGTTTCAGAGATGGGTGTGCCTTGCGCCATCATTGAGTTGACACTTCAAGTTTCTTTAAGTTCTGCTGATTTCCTTTAGCTCTGAGAAGGGATACACAAATTTTTCAAACCCTGTCCCACCCATTTCAGCTAATACACCATTAATTAGCTTACCCTTTGTTATGTTGGTCCCTTTAAATGTTTTTAGCAGGCATGGAAATAGCTCCTAAGTGCTTTTTAGTGACTCAGTAAACATTTTACCACGTTAGTGGGGAACACTCTTTAAAGCTTTATACCCGTCAAGTGTAGCTTCACATGTTTCATTAGTTTAAGCCACAATTCCTTGGTGATGTGATCCTGCTCGTGTTGATGAGTAAGACTGCATTATAAAAATGTCTTCTGTAAAAATTATATATATTTTTTGATGGAAAGGAATGTAGCATCAAGAGCTGCATGCAAAATTGCCCATCACTTCTGAGGAACTTGTTACCTAAAAAAAATGAGTGCGTGGAATGAAGCCTTTTCTTCCACTCCTCTCAATAATAAAATAAGTATCTTGCAGCACTGCAGGATGAGTCACCTGGCCCAAAGGCTCTCTCTGTGCAGTGAACCCAGCAGGTTCATAAAGGCCACCTCACGCCACTGAGACTGCCTGGCACCTGCTGCCCAGCACTCAGCCTGCTGGCCCAAAGCCACAGAAATGGCACTGACCCAACTGAGCCTTCTCCGTGGCCGCCAGGGAATCTGAGACATAGGGAGGAGTAGGTTAACTGCAGGCTGAATGTAAATTCAGGGGGTCATGGCTTCAAGCCTGCCAGCCAGCCAAAGGCAGCCGGTTGTCCTGTGCTCTCTAAGGTGGGGCTTGGGGACAGAGCTACAGCCAGGTGCAAGCTTGGACTGAGAAGTGGGGAATTCAGATTTAATCTAAACTAACAGGCATAAGAAACTATCAGAAAGAAAAGGGTCATGGGCTGGGCAGCTGAGTGAATCGTTTGCATTGACATTATACCAGGGGGTTCAGAGGGACCTGAAGGTCCTGGGTGTGCACAGCAGGGGGGAGGCAGGTCTGGAGGTGAGTGCATGTCCCCATCCAAGACCTTACAGCCCCAGGAGTCTCTGCCCTCCTCACACTATGACTGAGAAGGCGATACAGAGCACACCAGCTGCATTTCACACACCCAGGAGCTGGAAAGGCTCCGTGTCCCCACCCCACCGAGTTCCTGGCAGGCAGCACCGAACAGACATCCCTTGGCAGGCTGCCTCGCGAGTGTCACCGCCTTGTCCCAGCTTTCTCAGGCTAACTGCTGGTGACACAAGGACCACAGGTGGTAGCTGTTCTCATACTGCCCTCTCATGCCCTCTTCAAGAGGTTATTGCTCAGCCACTTACCTCCACCTGGCAGCACAACGCTATCGTCTCACTGGAGCTGCTGGGTAGCACATTGTGCCTGCCAGGATTTCTAGGTCATTGTGCCAGCACTTTCTTCCAGATTATCAAAGACCTCTGCCTGTGGAGGCATGCATATACACACCAAATTTTGGTAGTGTAAAGAACTCATTTTTTTCTCCCTGGGTCACCCCATTGCTAAGGAGAGGTCGATGGGATCCTTTCTCCCATGCAGCCTGTGAAAGCTGCTGGGGCCTAGGAGGTCCTGAGAGAAAAGAGATCTGGTCACAGCACTGGACAAGTTAGAGCAGAACAGAACAGTTCACTTGGAAAGGACCTGCAAAGAGGACAAAGTCCACTTGCCTGATCACTTCAGGGCTAACCAGAAGTTAAAGCATATTATTAAAATGACAAGGTCTGTGGTTAAGTGGCAGAGAAGCTGTAAAATCCCAGTCCTTGGAGACTTCCACCATTCCACTGGACAAGGCCATGAGCAGCCTGATCTAGTTTTGAAGTTAGGATCAGAGACCTCCAAAGAGCCCTTCCAACCTACATTCCTCTTTTATTCTCTTTATTGTAGCACCATGGTATATTTTGTTTCCTTGTCCAGGTACGACCATTAGAAAACAGCCATCTCTCTCAGTCATTAGATCAAATCTTCCACAGCAGCTGTGATGTCAGTAGTGTTATAGGCACTGTTCTTTAAAACAATATCATTAAGGTGGCTAGAAACAGCCAGAGAGGATCCAGATGGGACTCCAAAATTTGGGGCCTAGAGGAGAGGATTTGTATTTTTTTTTCTGAACCTGACTCCTGCAGCTGCAAGTATTTGTGATAGGGCACTTGCAGTTGGGATGGCAGTGCAAAAGCAGAAAGAGTAAGCAGGGAGCATCACAACCCATGCTCAGACCCCAGAAGCATGAAGAAAGTGACCAGATGCTCCTCCTGAATCTCACATCTGGATTCAGAAGACGCTGCTCCGTGGCCTTCATCTCCCCCTCTGCAGGTTCCAGCTCCCTCCCTGATGCTGGAGCCAGGACCCCAGTTCTGCTGTTCAATCCAAGCTGCCACCACACAGCAGAAACAGCCTCTGAGCTTCTCAAAGCACACTTTTATGTGGAGGGACTAAATCCTGTCCCATCAAAACACTTAGATGACACACAGTAATTTCTGGTGCATTACCTGTTAATGCCAAGGACCCCCTTCCTGAATTTCATTTCAGCTTTGCAGAGAAGCTCTCTCCTTCCTTGCGGTCAGATGTTTACGTAAATAAAAGTAAATTGTCCTGGGAAGTGCCCTCTACAGTTTTGGACCTTTGTCACCCTTCTGAGAATATCATAATTTTTGTTCATTAATTTGAGACTGAGGTTGCTTGCAGTCCAACACTAATAGCAGAAACATTCCATTTATACCAATTAAGCATTCAACTTAATGCTTTTATATAGCTGATTTGTAGCAGAATTTGGTCAGACTGCTTCCATTTAAACTTATGTAACCCATTTTAATGGGTATGAAAGCAGAACTAGCTTTTTTTTTTTTTCTTTAATAAGGCACAGCAGATGTTCTGTCTGTAGACTCATCACTCAGACTGTGCTCCTGCTTCCAGCTTGTCTTCTCTCTCACTTTCTCTGTCCCAGAACTTGCTGCTCTCTGCTGTCTTGTAGGAGAAGCGTACACCCTGTATGACATGCAGTACCTACCCAGCCCAGGGCAGAGTGGACTATTTTAAAGACATGCTTAAAATGGGCAAGTTGAATACTCAGAAGTGTAAAGGTAAAGGCTGCTGGTGTTAACATAGACACATCCCCTTGCATATTTAAGTGGACTTAACATATTTAATGTATATGAGCACATCCTATATTTTTTCCAGGAATGTGGTCACATTGAATACACAAAATGGGTACAACTCACTTAGTGACCACCTACATGATATTTATTTTACCTTTAGGTCTATTTATCAAATGCATGTCCTGCAGCAGACCTGCAATATGACATATTTCAGTCTGAACATCTAAATTGTGATTGTGCCTCCAGAAAAAGCACAGTCTGCTTTTCCTTGGGGGTACCTCTGGCCACTTCTTTCCTGTAACATCCAATTCCTCCCACCATGGAGGCAGACACCCCTGGAGGAAGGTCTGAGGGGGGCAGGTTGAGGCTGTGATCAGCACTGCCACAGAAAGGAGGCCAGTCTGGAACAGGACACATGAATTGTTCATGCCACAGCAAGCCCTTCCTGCCAGACCCTTTCCCAGAGCAACTCTAGGGCAACCACAGCTTCGGCTGAGCATGTGCTACACAACACGTACCCAAAGTATTTGTATCAGCATGACTGGCCCTGCTAAGAAGGAATACACTGGCTGTATGGCCCTGCTGTGCCAGAGGAGTTTCTGTGCAGCAAAACCACCTTGGGCTCCATATTGCAAGCAGCTGGAAGCAAGTTCCTATGAACAGAAAGCATGAAGTGGCCTTGTTGAGGACGGGATGTGTGAGAAGCTGAGACAGTGAGACTGCAGGGCACATCTGTCTACTTTAAGAGGAAACCTCTACCTTCCTGAAGAAGAAAGCCAGATTAAGATGCTCTCCCTTCTATACACATGTATGTATTCCCACCTTGCCCAGCTCTCAGCAGGCTCCTGCAAACTGTTGTGCTGGAGCAGCAGAGCAGGGGCAAACTGTGAGGTAGGGATGAGCAGCCGGAGTGCTGGATTCACAGCCAAAACACCTGGGTGCAGAAATGCACCCTGGCAACAAACACCTCTGCCTGCGGAGCCCTATGGCAGAGGGATTCCCTATGCAGCAAGTCTGACACCTCTCACCCAAAACCTGCCATCTCCCCCTCCTCTTCCCAACAGCAGCAGCTTAGGAGAGGGTAGGGGAACAGGGCAAGCACGGAGCTCTTCCCCAGAACAGCCTTCCAGCCTCGAGCACTCAGAAGCTCGTGGACTCCCCGAGCCAGCGGTGGCCTCTCTATGACAGGGGAACCATCTCGAGCATCCCCAGGACCTCGTAAAGAACCAGGCGCTCCCCGAAAGCGGGAGGCTGGGCCCCGGCATCCCCCGAGCAGCCGCAAGAGGGGGCTCGGAGCCCGCTGGCCTCGGAGGCGGCCGCGGCGCGGGGGGGGGATGCCGGCCCGGGAGCCCAAAGCAGGGCTGTGCCCTCCTGCCGAAGCCCCTAGCAGCCCAATTCCCAGGATTTTTATTTTTCTGACAGCCATTCGTGCACAGGGGGCTTTTGGTGGAGGCGTGGGGATGCCGTGATTGCGCGCAGCCCCCCGGAGGGCGAGCAGGCAGCAATGTCCTGGGAGCCTGCAGGGGAACTCCTGGCACCAAGGTCACACACACAGCGGTGATGTGTTACCTCCCCTTCCATCTCCCCACATAGATGTGTGTTTGAAGAGTGGATAAAGCTGGTAAGGGGCAGCTGGAGGTATTTGGGGTTGATCTGCAGTTGCTGTGAGGTGTAGCTGGAGTAGATACCAGCCCCAAGGGCTTATCGGGCACTACCATGCCTGAGCTTGCCCTTGCTTTCCTGGGTGCACAGGCTCCTTTCTTTTCTTTTGGAGCACAGCTCCAAAAGGCCGGCCCCTTCTTTTGCAGGCAATGCAGAGGAAACCCCCAGAGAACCAGTTTTTGCAACTGTACCTATGGCAAATGCTGGCTGTCAGTCCCCCAGAAGGGACAGAAGTGTCATTTTAACCATAAAAAGCAAGAACCCGAGATAACATGAATCTCTTCCTAGAATCTCATCTGGATCTCACTCCCATCTGCCCTCTAGGCTACTGTGAGATGGAAGTGGTATGGAGAGGTATCGGGACAGCTAGAGGCAAGCTTCACATCCCCTCACCTAGCTTAAGAGCATCTTGCTTCCTCCTCACCAGCTCTCCCCCACACCACACAGGGCTGTGTGGGCCCTGCTGTGGTGCCAGCAATGTCCCTTGCTCAGGGCAGCCTCTTGCCTTCCCTGAGGGACGAGCTGGCTAAGGGCAGCTGCTCTAGCACACCCCCGTAAGATTTCTTGCTACGTGTTCCTGACACTTTTAAAGGATGAAGGACTCATAGCCCTGCCGCTGGGTTGCATTCATGCCCACATCAAATTTGGGCCTGTCACAGATTTTCTTTTTTGATTTTTTTTTGACATGGGGCATCCCTTCTAATCTCCTTCTGGCTGAGCCAGGTCCTGTTCCAGGTCATTCCTGTCCTGTGGAAATAAACCTGTGGGAAATGAGAATCTAATGTGCATGGTTTGTTGTGAGACGGCTATAAAACTGCCAGAATGAGTCTTTGGATTTGGGCATGGATTTTAAAGTAGGATTCTCATCTCTTCTAAGTGATATTTTCCCATATCACTGCTTTAAGTGATATGGGAAAATACATCTCTTACAGTGGTGTAAAGTGTGGAGGAGAACTTTTCTTTCTGTAGTCCCTCCCTCACTCTGGGATCAGAGCTGCTTGTGCTGCCTTTCCCTTGAGTCACTATTTCGGTCACTTAAGAGAGATTCCAGATGCACTCAGAAAACCACATATGTCACAGGGGGCAGACCCACATTTCTGTTACAAATTTGGGTGTGTTCTTCCATTTTGGCCAGTGGCTGGAAAGAAGTCCTGCCCCAAGCCAGACGGGGAATCTCTTTCAACATGTGCCTAGCCAGCAAAGTGAGGGGTGAGTTCTCCTTTTAATTTCTGGGACTGGGACCTGAACTGAGCTGCGATGCCAAAGGCTGGCCAGTGCCAGGGGTCTGCCCTGTGCCACAGGCTTCCAGCGTGGCTGTGACACCGCTCAGCATCCCTTAGGCTGAACTTTCATGTAATTATTCCCCTTGCAGTAAAAGCTTTGAAAATACTGGGGAGGGAGCCCTGCTTTACACAGGTCTTTTCTCCCCTTCAGCAGTTCAGCTGGGTGTCAGCCCTGGCTCGGGTGACTTCAGAAATAAACGCGAGGAGCGAACCTCACAGTTGTTGAAGTATCTCCCAGGGTTGCCTGTAACGTATTTGCCAGCATCAAAGACTTTTCAGAAGTCTGTAAAATATAACACTTTCCTGTGATTTTTTCTTCAATAACTCCACTAATTGGTTGTCCCAGTTGTGCAGATTCCACTGGGGCAGGAGGTGTTCTGATTATTCCCTTTGTTTATGGTATTAGACTTAGACTATTGTTGATCTCATTGTTCTTATTTGCAACGTGTTTGCCTCACCAGGACAGTAATTGTGGCAGGCAAGTTGGAGACCAATCCACAGAGCTGAACGTTCAGAACTGCAAAAGAAAGGCTCCAATTTTTCAAGCAGCGGGCGTATTACTCCTCCACTTGGATTATTAAATTCTAATTATAGCCTGTTGATACAGTTACAATGTTGTTTGTAAATCTAAATACAGTGCTCCAAAGCCTGTACTGATATGCATTTTATTTCTTAACCTGTTGATGCTTGGTAAAAAAAATACCAGCTTGCCTAACGGAGCAGGTGGAGGCTGGTGTGCTCCCAATGCAGCTCTCTTTTCCTCTCCTCTCTTCTGTTGGGTGTGTTGGTGAATGGTGTGGGCAACACCAAGAACAACAGGACCAATGCATTGCACACGATGCGGTGGTACCTGTGCACTCGCCAGAGCAGGGGCCGAGAAGAAATTTTCCCTTAGGTAAGAGTGACAAGGATTCGTGGGCTTTTTGGAGTGGAGGAACAGTATTTGGTCTTGTTTTTTCTGCCTCTTGGGCAGTTACCCAAGCTCTTCTGGGAACAGTACCTTAACAATTCCCCTAATTCCCCTAAATTCCCCTAAAGGGACTAATTACTTTAGTCCCTTCTGTTCCTTTTCTGTAATGTTTTCTGGGTTTGGGGCTCTTTCAAGAGAGTTCTGGTTCATCACCCCTTGAATCCACAGGCAGTGAATTCCTACAAACCAAGTATCAATGAGGCTTTCATCCCTGAAATTCATGGCCAGGATGGGACTCCGTGCCCTTTCAAACCTTTTTCTTCCCCCTGCCCTGATGTTAGGCGCAGGGAAGGCAGAGATGCCTGAGCCAGGCGGTGTGAGCAGCACTCCCATGCGCTGTGCCTCACTCTGGCTCCAGAGCTCTGTGCACTTGCAGCATCTTCCCTCACCTAGGACGGCAAAGGACGGCTTCACAGCGAGACTTGGCCAGCATGGATGATTGCCGACATGTCGCAATAGTGGGAAGGGCCGGGAAGTGTTGAGAGGGTTTGACAGATGGAGGGGGGGAAGCGACCCAATTCCTCCCTTCACCCTTGTCACTCAGGGTGCACCAGGGAAGGAAGGGAGGGAGCTGCCCCTCCTGGCAGGAACAACACAAAGGTCCCCGAGAGATCTTCACGGAGCTAACTGCCTGGGACAGCTCCGGCGGGGATTTGGGATGCCGAGGTGCGAGCAGTGGGCAGCCGCAGCAGGTACCACCGGGGCTGGGGGGGAAATCCTGCCTCCTCCCCCCGCCAGAAAGCATCCAGCCGAGCTCACAGGCTTGGCCTGAGCAAGCGTGGGGAAGGGGGGTAATAAGGGCTGGAAGATCCAGGACATGCCGACGGCTGGGACGGGGACGGGGACAGGGAAGGGGATAGTGAAGGGGATGGGGATGGGGATGGGAATGCCTGTGTCGGAGGTGGGGGGAAGGAGCAGAGGGCTCCATCTCCTCCAGCCTGCCTCCAAATCTCGCCAGAGCCCCCACGGAGGACACTTTCCGCCTTGTGGCAGCAAAAAGCTACCGAGCCCGGCTTGGGAGGGTGTGGGGGCTCCTGCTGGACGTGAGGGCCGGCCGGGGCAGCCAGGCTCTGCTTCACCCGATGGGCACTTGTGCGGCTTAAAAACACCTCGAAGGCTGCCCGAAAGCCGGAGGGACAGGAGGTGACCCGTCGCAGTGCCCCATAGCCCGGCTGCAGCCGTGCCGAGCCGAGCCGTGCCGTGCGGGACGGGGCCGCTGCCCGCTCCGAGCGCACCCCCGGTAAGAAAAGGGCCGTCGGAGGAGCCGGGGGGGACCCGTGCTGCTTCAGGACCGCCTTACCCTCCCTGGACACCCCTCAGCAGAACCCCCCTCCGGCTTGGCTGCCCGGCGCGGGGTGTCCCGGGGGGCGCGGATCCAGCGCGGAGCCCCCCGACGTGCGGCCGGCGGGGGGCGGCGCAGCCCCGTGCCATGTGCGAGGCCTGCCGGAGCCCGGGGAGCAAAGAAGGGGGCGAAACCAACCCCCAAATCGCCGGCTGTGGGATGAGGAGGCAAGGGGAGGGAGACGGGGCCGGGTCCTGATTGAGGTCGAGCGCTGGAGCCCACCGCGGCTCCGACGAGAGGACACGCAGCCCCTCCCGGGCACGGCATTAACGTTTTAAAACGGGTTTCCAACGCCGCTCAACCCACCCGTGAAATAACCAGCCGGTGGGGTTCCGCTGTGGGATGCTGGAAACAAAAAAAGTCCCCTCCCGGCATCACCCGGCCCTGGGACCAGCCCCGCTGCGCCCCACGCGCGTCCCCCGCACCCCACGCGTGCCTCCCGGGCTGTGTCCGCACGGGGATGGCGGGGATGGGGTTTTCCTTCCCTCCTTCTTTCCATCCTTCCTTCCTTCCATCCTTCTTTCCTTCCATCCTTCCTTCTTTCCATCCTCCCCCCCCCCCCCCGAGAGATGCTCGGCGTGGCCTCTCCTAAAGCCACGCCGCTGGGGTACGCGAAGAGCGTCGAAGATGGAGAAAAACACTTTTAGAGGAAAAGTGGGAAATATCACACAAATATTTCAGCGCGGTTTGCTTTTCAGAAACCAGCCCCGACTCCCGCCGTTCAAAAGGCAAAGGCAGATCCCGGAAAATCGTCTCTCCGGGAAGGTAAAAGTGGAGCGGCCGCCACGGGCCGGGATTTTAAAGCAGCCCGTGAAGTGCCCGGTGCCCTCAGTTAGCTAAAAAAATCCTTCCCTTAATTCTCCTGAGCTGCTCAGCGTCTAAGAGGGGTTTGGCTGCAAAGCAATGATTTCAAAGGAGAAACTGCTGGCACCTGAAACGATTGTGGTTGCGCTCCCAAGGGCGGGCACGTTACTGAGTCACGGAAACGTGTCGTGAAGCTCCCCGAAGTTGTCTTTACTCGAGAGAAATGAATTCGTTTCACATGTCATAAAGGATGTTAAAGCCGCATTTCTCGTTTTCTGTATTTCCCTCCTCTCCCGCTCTGTTTTCGTTTCTTCTTCTTTTCCTGTTAAAAACCTGCTCTGTGCTCTGAATGGGATAAAGGAGAGAGGGATAAAGGAAACCCTACGAACTCCGCCTGCTGTTTATCTTTTCTTTCCTAGTTTCCCCCGGGCAGAACAAAACCCAGAGCCACGATTTCCCCCCCGATGTCAGAACCTGTCCTCGGCTGCTTCCGTGGCTGGTGAAGGGCTCTGGGCTGCGGGGGAGCCGGGCCGGGAGGAAGAACCAGGGAACCCATCCCCGTGTGGGCAGGGGGCTCACAGCCCTAAACCTGCTCCATCCTGGGGGGTGGCACGCATGGGAAAAATAAATAAATAAATAAATAAATAAGTAAGGGTTAAGAGTAAAAAATAAAAATAAAAATAAAAATAAAAATAAAAATAAAAATAAAAATAAAAATAAAAATGAGAGAAAAAAAAAAAGAGAAAAAAAAAAAAAAAAAAGGAGAGAAAGAGGGAAAAGAAAAAAAAAGAAAAAAATAAGGTGGGGGGGGTTCCTCATTGTGTCCATTTCTTCAATAGGAGCCCTGCGGCTCCCTCCCCGGCCCTGGGGGGGCCCGGGCCGGGGGCATCGGGGATTTCGGCCCCGGGGGCGCAGGAGCGTGGGGCGGCCACGCAGGGGCGGGGCGCGCGTGGGGGCGGAGCGGGCGTGGGACGAGACGGGACGGGACGGGACGGGATGGGATGGGATGGGATGGGGGTGGTTGGAGCAAAACAGGCGGGACACGCGTGGGGACAGCGGAAAACGCGGGGAGCGGGCCGGTCCCACGAGGATGGGCAGCCCCGGGACCGAGGCATCGCCGTCCCGCAAGCACCGCCCCGGCACAGCCCGCTTTTCGGGAGAGCTTCCCCTCTATCCCCGCCTTTTTTTTTTTTTTTTTTTTTAATAAATATCTATTTTTCCCCTTAGCTCTAACTTAGTACAGCTTAAAACAAAGCTAGAGCCAATAAACACCAAGCAGCACTCTCCCACTGAACTGCTTCCTAAAAGAAAGCCCTCCAACCTGGGGCTGGTGCCTGATGCTGCAGGGTGCTGGGGGAGGAAGCGCTGCTCCTGCCGGCACAGAGAAGGGAGCACACAGCGGCGCCGGTGGACTCGAAACCCTCTGGTTTATGTGGCAGGTAAATGAATAAAAATGTTCTCCAGAAAAAGAAAAAAAAAAAAAAAAGAGAGAGAAAACAATAATAATAATTAAAAAAAAAGTTATTAGAAATCACCACCTCTTCCACCCTTCCAAGACCACGTTAGTACATTTTCCCGTACAAGATCTATCTAACACCCCGACCAGAGACTGGTTTCTGGGTTGGGTGGCCCTCTGCTCTGACCGTGGTCCAGATGTGCAGTACTCTCTGTGCCATCCCACTTGTCCTGTATTAGCTACAGTTCCCCCAAACCGGAGTGAATAACCAAACCAATCCCTGCTGATCCTGCTTTCCGTGCTGCAAACGAGGTGATCTCGTTGTGCAGCTAATTCTAAACTGCCTGGCAGCTTGCCTGTCAGACCACGAACGTACTAAAATGCAAACAAATTCTCCATTTAATAGCTCCTGGACAGAGCAACTAATCCATGCTAAACTGGTAATGGACATCGGTGTCAACAGGTACGCAGCAAAAGCCAACTACTCTGTGCTCAATGGAAGACACTTGCCTTCTGAATGAGGAATTATGTGCAAAACGCAAGGTGCAAAAGGATCCAAATTAAATTCATGCTTTGCTTAATTCAGATTAATTTTCCTGATTGCCCTTGCTCACCAGACAACCAAATCTCTGTTTATATCTGCTCTTTTTCTTTTAAGCAGTTGATACAAATCCCTTCTCCTGGGGAGTGTTGCAAGATGCACACATTAAGGATTGTGATTCACTCGGGCACTAATTAGAGTTCTATAAATACCTGGGATGGATTTTTATATCGCTGTTATTACTACAAACATTATTTGGAGATATTGGATCCACTGTAGGACTGTGTTTCCAGTGCTTTTTCACTAATATGCTGCAAGCAACATTCCAACTAATCACCTTAATGGAAATTACAGATGAAAATGGTCTATTAGGCTATCTAATCTATCCTCACTCAGTAGTATTTTCTTACATTTTTTAGTCCAGCTTTAAATTTAAAAACAATCCATGGGAATTACTCTGTAGCCTTGAGAGGCTGTTATACCACCAAGTAGTTCAGAAAAGAGAGAAAATATAAAAAAGGCTTGCTGGAAAATGTTTTCTGATGGTCAACCATACAGACTTTCTTTGGGTTTTATTTTAACCCATGGCTTTAAGTTGCACATCCCTCTGACAACTTAAATATGTGTTCTCTCTTCTCTGTCTGTACACCTGTCACCATGACCCTATCATGTCTTTAATGCCGTTTTTACTTTCTCCTTAGAAGGTTATTAAAGAAGTGCAGGTTCAGCTCAGGCCTCATTCCAGACAGGACTTTGACTGCCTAAATATGTCCAAAATTTTTTTTTTTTTTTTTTTTTTTTTTTTTTTTTTTTCCCCATTAGGTATACTGATGCCAAGAATCAAAATCTTTCTTGCAGATTTTTTTTTCTCTGAAGTGACAGGAGAAGTTGGTTTTATTTATTTATTTATGTATTTTGATTCAGCCCAGCATGCATTCACTCCTGTTTTCTCTATCCAACCTTTACATGTACCCAAAGAGAACAAATGTATGGAGCCTTCCAGGTCAGGTTAGTACATTTTATGTCACATTTTCCATATAATTTTACCTCCTGAGTAAGGGGATGGTGCCATTTACCCTTTCGTTGGCAGCACTCCTCCTGGCCTGGGGAGCTGCTGTCCATCCTCCCCATAACCACTCTCCATCACACTCCCCACCTGACACAGCAGGGACGCAGAGGATGGCAACTGGGGAAAAAACAGACATTTTCTGGGAATTGTTCAATTCCGTCTGCTTCATCACCTAGCCCCTGGCTGTGGAGAAGCAGCCATGGCATGGGGATGACGTGTGAGGGCAGGGTGAGGTAGCAGCTCAGGCAGGATCTGCCACCCACATGGTGCTCACCGTGCTGCCGCACACCTTTCTCTTGCCCATTAAAACCACAGCCCATTCCTGTTGTACTCTGGTGTGACATGGCCTAGCCCTTTTTGTGGTGGCCAGAGGATTACACAAATTTAGGCACGAAACAAGCGTGTTCCTTAATGGCCTCCTTTCCTCTGTGAGCTGTTCTCTGATTAGGTGGCACACGGTTTTCTCCTCCAGTCTAAACTGAATGCAGCCCGGTAATTGCCCGAGAAACAATAAAACATATATGAGACAAAGCATTCATTTACACCACTTTATTTCTCTAACAATGAGAGAATCTGGGATGGGCCATTGTTAAAGATTACTATTTCCTGCGCTGTAATAAATGTCTCGTCTTCCCTGATGCTTGTTTATTTTATAAATGTCTCTGCTTTGGCTTTCATATTTAGCTACCAGCAGGACACCATTATCCCCTGACAGCATTCTGTTCCTTCTCCATTGTTATTACCGCTGAAGCGATGCTATATTGCTGTGCCCAGCCTGGATGGTAGGGCTTTCTTATCTTGCATTTCCCATTGCTTTTCTGACCTGGACTCCCGACGCGGCGCAGAGCATAGGTGCCAGTGCTTAAAAAGCAGTGCTTTCACAAAGTATTAGCAATTCTGGCTTTTACTTAAAAAAAAAAATAAAAAAATAAAGGTTCTGTATTATTTTTTTTTTCAAGCAGCATTGGGAAGGAGCTGGGTTTACCTGCACTGCAGATCTGAGGCTGGAGGGCACATCCCTGCAGTGCCCAGGCAGTAGGGCTGCGAGGGGGCCCAGGGGGCAGCCACAAGGGTGGCAGAGGAGGGAGGTGAAACTGCTGCCCCGTGCAGGGATGCAGCCTGCAATGGACCAGGAAAAGTGGCAGCAAGGGCTGGGGCAGGATCCTGACCCCTGCCCGTGCACTTTCAATGGGGACACGGGGTGCCTGCACAGACCCAAGTGCCTGCGAGATCAGCAGCATACGGCCTGCTGCAGAGCTCCTTCAAGTCAATGAGAGCATCTCCACCGATTTCAAGGACTTTGGATTAGACTCTTTAACATCCACAAATGAAAGATACTGTATTAGAGCGAGCCGTTATTATTTAGGGCCATGCTGCCCCGCTGCCCATCTGTTCTGTTGCTCTTGGGGCACCAGCAGCAGACCAGCAAAACCAACAGCAGCCTATCTGTCAAAACCCTGTTATGTACCACACTCTTCTTCTTTTAAGTGCTGAAATCTAATAATCCACCTAACTCTCATGGCCTTCAGAAGCGCACACTGCATTCCCTTTAACATGGCTATCTCTCTCTTATTTATTTATTTTTTAAAACAAAATTCCCAAGTGGAGGTATCAAGGTTTTTCTACAGCCCTATTTCATTTAAAAAAATAATTGGATCGTTATTTTCTTTAAGAACCAAACTTCAACAGTAAGTAATTTCTGGAGATGTGTCAAGTGGCTCAGCATAAAAGTTAATCTTGATCTATTGGTTTGTTAGATATGTTTACATCCAATCAGTTAGCTCTCCTTAAACAAAAGTGATTTAAAGCCCTTTCTGGAGAGCATGAAAATGATTCCCCCAGCACTTACATTCTCAGGGCCATAATCCAACAAAAGCAGGCTTATCTTTAAGCATATGAGTAGTCTTGCCAAAGTCAATGGGGCTCCAGATGTGTTTAAAGATAAACACATACTTAAGTGCTTCACTGTATTGGAACTCTTTGAATGTTTTATTTGCATTTCATTTCAGTAGTGGACTTTAAATTTTGTATATAGCAGAAGAGGATTGCTGCTGGATGTTATTTTAAAATATGATTTTTAGGAGGGTGAAAAAGGGAGTTCCTAGCATCTAGCAGATATTTTTTAATGATTCACTTTGGTTATTTCAAATGTTACGAGTCAGTATGGTTTGATTTGATTTACTTTGGGCTTCAGGACAGAAGTGCTGCAGGCATGGAAGTGAGCAGCAAAGCCCTGCAGGTCTCTGCTTCAGCACTGCTCCAGGCTCCTTTTGCCACTCCAAGAATGTCACCTCACCTGCCTATGCCCGGTCTTACCTCTGCCAAAATGAAGACCTTCCATATTTCCTTCACCTCACTGCAGCTGCCTACTTTATGCTTGGGTAGTGATTTGGTAATAGAAGAATCTGAAAGCATATTCTACTTAAAAAAAAATAAAATGGAGAGAGAGATTAGTGATCACAAAACTAATTGGACAAAATATGCTTCTCTGAGTCATCCACATATCTCAAGGATCAAATTAATAAACAGAAACTTTGTGCAAACATTTCTTAGCATTCCCATGAATGAGCCCGGTTATGCTGGATGGCTGAGCTCCTGATGAAGGCGTAGCAGCAAAATCACTCCAGTGAGGCAAGCCAAGCAAGGTGAGCTTTCTAACACAGCTACACATGGGTAGCTGGCCCATGGTGCTGCATTCGTGGAAAAGCTCTGGGCTGGATTCAGTGGGAGGAGAGCTGCATGGGTTACTCCAGCACGAAGTTCTACAGATCTCTTTGGTTTTGCCCACCTGACACGCAGCTCTTTTCAGCAGCTCACCTTTCCTTTTTCCCTTTGCCACATCTGTTCTGCCGGGAAACTTGCTGCCTTCTTTATTGCCTTGAAGTCCAGCTTTTCTGCTGTTCTCTACATCTGTGCAGTCATTTGTCCTTTTCCTTCTGAATCAGAGCACCACTCCAAACAACTCTGTGAAGTACATCTATTATCCCTTTTCTCTGCAAAGCGTTTTTGACTCATCATATGTAATGCTCTATATAAAAATAAAACACATTGTGCTGTCTTAATAGCATAATTCTTAAACAGTTATGGCCTCATTCTCCTTCATTCAAAGCGCATAATTCCCATTGACAGTAGTAGGAGCTCTGCCAACACAGTGCCGAATTAGTTCCCATGATAAAGAGAGAGAGTCAGACACTGAAAGGTCCAATTCTGCTCTTCATTAAAAGGAAATGAAGGTGTAACGCACCCCAAGATAGACAAAAATTACATGCGATGGCTTCATACTAACCAGGCAGTAGGCTGCTGGCTGAACTTACATTGGAATTGACCGCCACTTGGCAGAAGTCTACATTAAGAGTAATTTTAATAATGTGAGCATCCTTGTGTCTCCATGGAAGGGCTTCAGGTTAGCCCTCAGAGCTGGGCTGGGGAAGGCTGCAATGTCTGAACCTCGGCTTCTCCTGCAGGTACACAGGGATTTGAGAGAGCCTTCTAGGAACATGGCCTTTGAGCACACAAGTAATATTTGTCCTTCACAGTCAGCTGCCACGTGTATGTCGTATGTGCCTTACTAAAAGGCAGGGAGTGGGTAGCATCATTTCCACGCCTTACAACTCAACAATGTATCTTGGCAGGTATTCAACATCCCCGCTGAACAACACCTCTGCTTTCTGAACATTTTTTTTTCCTTTCTTGGTGGATGGTCTTAGATTTAGAACACAGCCCAAAGGATCTCATTGTGTCCTGCTGGCATCACTGACAAAACACAACATTCTTTTTGCTTCTTTGCTTCCACAAATTAAGATGATAAGATAAGATAAGATAAGATAAGATAAGATAAGATAAGATAAGATAAGATAAGATAAGATAAAATATTCCACCTATACAAATAAAATAAAACACATTTCTTCTCTTACCCACTTAATCTCGTTCAGGTTGCAAATACAGTCCCAAAGCCAGTGCTCAAGACTTCAGCAGATTTTGCTTTGGAAAACACATCTTGCTGAGCCATCCTCCAAGTCTGGGGTAAAGTGCAACCAGAAGACAGCTTGCCCCTTAGCCTCACAGCATACTAGACATCACTTGCGCCTTCCTACCTCCAAAGTCCTGACCATGCATAGAACTAGTAGAGAAGCCTCCACTGGCTTGTTAGAAGAATATTTTGGAGCCAATAATCCCTACACCTTTGCCATTCCTACTAAAGCTAAAGCTAGAGCTAAAATGTGCCTTCCCACACTTCTGGTAGCAGAAGACACATAAGAAAATAGTTTCACAAGCTGTTTCCCTGTGATGTGATTATGCCAAACTGCTTATCTCTTACACCGATCACAGGCTTACTTTTTCTTATGAGAGGCAAAACTTAGATATCAGTAAGTAGTAACTGCTGTCTCAAAAGTACTGAGCTAGTCATTTCCTACACAGTGCCATCAAGTTTGCTGATAGATTATAGATGGTCCTACTCAAGATACTTCAAAGAAGAACAAGCCAAAACTCCAAACCAATGGACTTCTTTTTGTGCATCACTCCTTCGGATGATGAATTTCCAGCCAGCGGTGTAAGACTCAATCATTCTGATCACTGTCTTCAACCCTGTGTAATGAGATAATCCTAACAATGTCCAATTCACTTTAAAATCAAGCCAAGGTATTTGCCTCCGTAACCTTCTGCAGCAGCAACTCCCATAGGTGACAAGACATGTTTCTGGGCACTTGCTCTTCATTCTCAATTTGCTGCTTTTTAATTTAACTTGATGCTTGTTTTCATACATTGAGATAAAATAAAAAGAAAATCTGATGCTATGTTCTTGAGAATTTGACTTCCACAATCAGCTCCACTTTAATCTGCTTCTCAGGAAACACTTCCAGACTTTGCCATCTCTCGTATACTAATCCTATCAGCTCTGTAATTATTTCCATTATCATTTCTTGAGCATTTTTGGACTCTGCTATATAATTCATGAGAGAAGAGGATAAAAATTTTAACACAGCATTAATGTGGATCTGTAGTATAATCCTGTGTTATCCTGATAGTTTTGGCATTCTGCTCTATCTTTATTTAATAAATGCAAACAAACCTTTTATTTTTTTAAGCTGCTGCCACAGGTTGAGGGGTATCAGACACTGATGACTCCCAGTGCAGGTTCTTTTTCCTCAAAGATTCCTGGAAATTCAGAGCTTTTCAGATTATTGGAGCTATATGGCTAATCACTGATGATTTGCATTACCTTGCGTTTAGCCATATTCAGAGTTGTCTGCCACCATGATTCTCGGTCTCCCAGCATGTTTAAATCCATCAGGTAAAGTATCCACCAT
Organism: Aythya ferina; assembly: GCF_964211825.1. Lineage (NCBI taxonomy): Eukaryota > Metazoa > Chordata > Aves > Anseriformes > Anatidae > Aythya > Aythya ferina. The sequence continues at coordinate 30,708,885 of NC_140302.1, read as the reverse complement.
AAATCCTACCACAGTCTCCTACAGGTTTTAACAACCCAAATTGCACTGATTTTTTGGGCTATATTTTCCATCATTTTCCTGACAAAGAGTTAGGAATTCTAATGAACCATTACTTCAGGTGTCCTTTTAAATATTGTTATATTTCAGGTAACAAAATCCTTCAAGGATTCAAGCTACAGATTCAGTCCAAAAGCTTATTGTGAATGAAGCCACATTTCTCTTTATGGTATGAATTAACCATCAAGATCTATAGTCCAAGATTTCCCTACATAGCCTGTAGATCAGCATTCTTGTTTGTTGGGTATAACCGAAACACTGAGGTAGACAAACCCTTCCAAGATGTTATTACTAGATAATAGGGTAAAAACAGCAATAAAACATCAAAATATGTAATTTCAGACTTTCTACCAAGTCTGCTGGATACTATATCCCACTGGCCTTGTGACGATGGCAGAGTGCATCTCACTCCAGCATGAAGGGCTGCCTTCTGTTCTGTTCTCTAAAATCATCCTAGTTTTTGGATGGTGCCTCTGGAGCAGACTGTGCTCAATGAGACAGTCCTGTCCAGCCTTCTCCTGGCTCCCGGAGTCCTTGATGTCAAGTATTTGAGACATGCTTTGTGCTGATCTGATCCACCTGAAGCTTCAAAATGAAAGAACTGAATTGTTTTAACTCAAACTATGACAGAAGTTTTGCTTTTGATGCAGAATAAACCTTAAATATTAAAAATTGGGGTGCTAAAAAGAGCACACATCAGGTCTGCTTTCCTGACCACATCACCTTAGCAAACTTTCTGTGAGTTGTTTAAACTTTCAAGCTTGCTTGTATTTATTATGGGAATTAATAGGATTGCAAGAGCTTCAGCACCAGTAGTGAGGTCTCATGGGCTAGCAGTTTTTGAGGGTTATACTCATGAGTGCTGAAGCAAAGTTGGTACAGCTAATTCCCCTGTCTCCAGAGGGAGAAGTGAAGGCAGAGGGAGTTTGAGTGTTCAGGTGCTGATGGCTACAGAGGGAGTCGGTGACACGGCCAAGGCTGAAACCAAAAGCTCTCAATTTGCTGTCAGAGAACAAACAGTATTTCCCCTTAATTCACAGTTTTCCCTGATGAAAAGAATCATGTCTCACAGTTTTCTCTCACCATTGTTCAGATGACTCACATATGCCATGGGCATGATACAGGCAATGAAGCTTTGCATTAATCTACTGTCCAGATTGATAACTCTAAGGGGCAGCTCATAATGACCAAAATGTGATTAATCACGAGAAACATGTGATACCCATGCTCATTATTACTGGCTTCCAGAACAGCACTGCTGATTCCTGCCAATACGCTCAGTTTCGTATCTGGAAGAGACAATGCTGCAATTACTGCCAAAGTATGCAGGAAAATTAATCAGTAACTAGTTCTGTATTCTGCATCAGGCTAGGGAGAGGGAGTGTAAAAAAGAATGGGAATGTAATAGCTACAAGGAATAGCAAATACTCTCTGGATCTGATGCTTAATTTTAAAAAGATGTTGGCTGATATGGTCCTTTAGTTTAAACAGTTGTCTTGGAGAATGCTTGGTTGAAGAGGAACATATAGGGCACTGGCACGATGGTACAACACCTGAGAAGGAGCTCATGGAGCATATTTGGAAAAGAGCTTCTTCATATCATTGGACTTTTCCTGCAGATCTATTTTTATGATGTTGCCTACTTGTAAGACAGAGAGAAATTATTCTCTTGCTGTAGTACCTGTTAGAGTTCTCATGCACCTGTGGTAATAATTTCTCATAAACCACGCTGATATCTTTTGTACCATGTGTTGGTGATCAGAACAAATATATCTGGGCATCAGTCCTTAGGAAAGTGGAATTAACAATGTTTCTATCCATTTCAACTACCACAAACACAAGAGCCTTTTTTTTACACCACAGAAATATGAACCAAGTCAAAGATTTCAAACCAAAGGCATTGCAAAACTTCCAGATATGGACATGATCCAGTTTTTTAAGGATCTTGCTCAGCTGTGCTGGGAGAGGCACATTTTCTAGTCTCACTTGCAAGAGATGGGGCCAGTTCCCACTAGAACAACTGACCATCTTCTGTTACAGAGTAAAATGCATGCCTCTTAAATGTCTCCCAAATACACAGCAGTGTGCATATGCTGAAATTTCCAGAGTTCAGCTTAAATTGAAATGACTGTTTCCTCCCTAGGAGTGAGTCAAGTGCCAGAGCAAGACAGTTGTTAGTCAGACTGTGCTCTGTGTTTCAGGAAGGTGCTCAAAGCTCGTGGTGACTAGCATAGTGCTGGAACCTGTATGAAAGGAGAGGAACTTTCTGATGAACCTCCTGTCTTCATGAAGACCATTTTCTTCTCAGCTCAGAGATTGTGTCTCTCACTCTGGATAGAAATCTCCTGTCCCAGAGAAATATTGTGTGTGCACACAACAGTCAGATTTGTTGTTTCTCCATCATTTGCCTTTCACAGTGACCAGGGGGTTGGATGTGCAGTAACTAGTCCTTGACATTTCTTCACAATGTGTCATTATGAGTAACTCTACCACATTCTTTTATTAGAAATAAGAGAATATTAGAAATATTAGGAATATTAGGAATAACCAGGAAGGTGTGCAGGGCCCAAGATACCCATTCATTTCCCAGGTGCTAAACGCTTAACCAAAACACATGCCTTGCAGCAAACTGTTTCCAAATGCCTTTCTAAGTTCAAAAGATGCATCTGATCAAAATAATTAGGCAAATGAATGGAAGGACAATCTACGTATGGATATTAAATATAGAGAAAAGTCTTTTGATTCAGAAGGTCTCTGAGCCACACATTTTCAGCTCAGCACTGGGAGCGTGCTGGGGAAGCCTCTGTTCTCCTTACATCCACTCCTGCTGAGCAGCGATAGGTGCCTGTCACAGGCAGCATACCAGCATGGATATTTAGGTTAACACACCTTTCTTGTGAGTGCTGGGCTGGCTCCACTTTCCTCTTCAGCTTAGAGGATCCACCAAAGACACCCACTAAAAAAAAAGCCAATTACGATGACTCTGCAGTGCAGAGACAGCAAAGGAGGGCAAGAGCAGACTCCTCCACCAGATGGAAGCTCAAAAGGAACATTATTTAGATAGGAGACCAAGTTACATAGTAAACCGGGTGAATTAAGCACAAGATCATTTGATTAATCTTCACGTGCAAGCCTTAACTGTGGCATAAAGCAGTTTAGGAAGTAGTAGCAGTGATAGGTACCTTTCCTACCCATTGTTCAAAAGATCAGGAAATAGAGATAAAGATAACAGAAATAAGGGCAGTCAATGAGAAGCAAAGTTCTCAGTTTTTTGCATTCTGGTGCTCTGCAAACTAATGAACTACAAATGCAAAGCAAGGTGGTCTACTTAGCAAAGTATGGTCAGGGAGTACATGTGCAGTGTGCTAAGGCATTTATAAGCAATATTTAAAGGGAAAAGAGGTAACCCCTAATCTGCTTATCCAGCGGTACATGGGTAAGCATGCTAAAGCTAAGGAGATCCCTGGAGCTATGGAAGTAAGAAGGGAAAGTCAGGAACCTTGTTTCAGGTCACAAAAGAACATCGTATGCAAGAATGTTTTATATAAGTCTATTAGGGGAAAAAATGAAAATAGGGAAAAGGAATTTTAGTGACCCAAAGGAAGCTGACATTATAGATGGTAAAATTTTTGATTTCCCGAGGTTGTTCTGTAGTTTGCTGTTTGTTCCAGATGAGTGGACTTCAGTTAAAGTAACTGAGCTGTATGGAGTTGAAATTGTCTGCTCACTACTGGTTTCCTGCAGGATTGGACTCATAATTTGAATGTACAGATCTTCAGCAATACTGTGTGTTTGTAATGTATGGAGGCAAATTTAGCTGATTTGATGGGGAAAGCGTTCTTACAGAACTGTTTTCAGTGAACAAAATGGGGTTTGTAATGCAATCATTAAGAACAAAATTCCCTTGTCCTTCACTGGGCTTTGCACAAGTCCTCATTGTACACAAAAAAGGCAGATTATCACACAAATAAAATACTTAATCTCCAGATATTCTGCTTCAAACAGTGAAATTGAGTTCAATAGCTCTGTGTTTGTTATTATGACATATGCCTAGACATTAGCATGAGGAAAAACATGGGGTAAAATGTTATACATACTCCCACACATCCATACAAATATAATTATAATTGCTTTCTGTATTTCACAAATCTTCTACATGATTCATTATGCCTGCTATTTCTAAAAAAAAAATATTAAAAAATCAATTATTTGTTATGTAAAAAATGTTTGAATCAGAACTTTGTTTTATTTAGTATTAAGCAAACATGTCCAGCAAGGATTGTTGACACTGCCCTCCCTACGTATGCATACACACATATATATTTATGTGTATCAGGCAGCAAAGCTTACTAGGCGCTTACCTGCTAAACACAAACTTATACCTCAGTCACATGAAAATGTTCTCACTAATCAGCAGCCACTTGTTGCACCTCTCCTGAGACAGCCAAATATCTCTTAAACGTGCAGTTCTGCAAGCATCCCTTCACACAACAGGCCTTCACACAGCATTGCAGGCTCATGGAGGAAACGAACTCACTCCGTCCTCTCTATGTATCTGCATGAAGCCTTGCACAAAGGGGCTGTGATTTATTTGGGGCCTCTGGGTACGACTGCTGTACAAGTAGTAACTAATGACAACAGACCACCAGAGACTGCCGACATTCAGCTGCTGTAAGGAAAAATAAAATCTGGTCCATAACATCTGGTTATATGCACAAGCATTCCTGAAATGGCAGGACCTGATTAAACTCTTGGGGGTGTTGCCGCAATGGCAGGCTGACTTTTCAGACAACCACAATAAAAAGAAATTATTTTGCTATTTGTGCAAAAAAGACCAAGATCTAAGTTCTCCAGTAGAGAATGACTCTCTGAAATATGTCTGTGAAATGCTTTTCTTTTCTTTTCTTTTCTTTTCTTTTCTTTTCTTTTCTTTTCTTTTCTTTTCTTTTCTTTTCTTTTCTTTTCTTTTCTTTTCTTTTCTTTTCTTTTCTTTTCTCTTCTCTTCTCTTCTCTTCTCTTCTCTTCTCTTCTCTTCTCTTCTCTTCTCTTCTCTTCTCTTCTCTTCTCTTCTCTTCTCTTCCCTTCTCTTTCCTTTTCTCTTTCCTTTCTTGTCCCTTTCCTTTCTTGTCTCTTCCCTTTCTTTTCATTTCTTTCTATTCTTTTCCTTTCTGTTTTTTCCTCTTTTTTTTACTCTTGTTTTCTTTTTTCATTTCCTTTCCTTCCTTTTTCTTCCTTTTTTCCTCCCTTTTTTCTTTTTTTTTCTTTCCCCTTCCTTAATTTTCCATTCTTTTTTTTTCTTTCCTTTTTTTTTTCCTTTCTTTCCTTACTTTTCTTTCTCTTCTTTTCTTTCTCTCCCTTTCCCATTCTTTGTCTTTCTTTCTTTTCTTTCTTTTCTTTCTTTTCTCTTTTTTCTTTCTTTTCTCCTTTTTTTTTTTTTATTTTCCTTTCTTTATTTTCTTTCATTCCTTTCTTTTCTTTCTTCTCCTTTCTTTTTCTTTCTTTTCCTTTATTTTTCTTTCTTTTCCTTTATTTTTCATTCTTTTTTCCTTTCCCTACTTTCTTTCCCCATCTCCTCCCTTCTCCCCTTTTCCCTCTCTCCCTTTCCCATCCATTCTTTTCCCTTCCTCTCTCTCCCTCCCCCGTTTTTCCCTTCCCTGACATTCCCACTTAGGACGCCCAAGCCCAGGCCGACTGGGATGAAGCAGAAGGTGCTGGGTGGCGCAGGATGGGGCCCTCAGGGTGGGCTGGGGCGCTGTGGGGGTGCAGCAGGCTGGTGGCCCCAGGTGGGTGCCCCGGCCCTGGGCAGCGCCCGGTGGCGGCTGGGCTGCGGGGTGAGGCGTTCTCAGGGAAAATTCCTCCCGTCGCTCTCAGGCCCCTAAACTCTTTGTGAATGGGGCCAGTGCAACATGTGGCCTTTCACCTCGCCCGAGAACCACTGCCAGACAGCCACACTCAGAGAATTGTTTGTTAATAGTCCAATTAGATAATTGCCATCTTTCACTCCTTTTGCTCTACATTTCCCATAAAGGAATGAATAAGGAGAGCAGCATGAAGAGGGCTTCTGCCCTGCAAGGTGACAAGAAGGACTGGAGCATGCTCTTTGCACAAGGCCATTTGCTTGAATTGAATCATTGTAGCCTAATCAATGGTCTTATTGGATTACTGGCTGTTGCGGTTCTCAAAGATATTGTAGCAGAGACAATGAAATAGCTAGAGTAAAACTTTTTTCCCCTTTAGTGGATCACGCAGTTGAGATTTTTCACGGGCTATCTCTCCCTCTCCCTCTTTCTCCCCCTCTCTCTCCTTCTCCCCCCCTCCTGGATCCACTGCACACAAAGCTGGCTCTTTTTTTTTTTTTTTCTTCTTTTTTTTTTTTTTTTTTCCTTCAATGAGCAGGCTCTGCGAATAGGTTCAGTGTTGGTGAAGGTGCAGAATTAGCACACACACACACACACACGCCCGCCCGCATGCACACACACACACACACACGCAGAGGGAGAAGCACAAAAAGCGAGTGTCGGGACTGAAATAAGGAGAGGTAGGAGTTTAAGATGGCTGTCTGTGGGGAGATGTGTTGAGGAGGATTTCTGCCGGCCAAGAGGACCTGCTGCCTCGGACAGAGCTGCCTGGAGGAAGAACTTTTTGGGGTGTGTGCGCGCTGGCGATCTGTTTGTTTGTTTGGCATCCAGGGGGCTGCCCCCCCCCTCCCTGCAACTGCATTTTTCCAGCCCTTCCTCGCAGCTTTATTCAGATTTATTTGGCGTGCTCTGGAGAAAGCCACTATATAATCGGGAGGTCAAAGGCATACTGAAGAAAGTTAATAATGGCTGCTAATGGTGCTAACAATTCAGGGTGAATCTTGTCAAAAGTTTTTTTTTTTTTTTTTTTTTCCCTCTCCCCCCCCCCTTTTTTTTTCCTCTTTTTTTTTTTTTTTTTTTTTTTTTTTTTTTTTTTTTTTCTGGAAGTCTCAGTCTTTTGATTGTGTGTTTCCTGAAAGCAAGACCAATCATTTCAGTTTATTCACTGGCTAAACTCTACTTGATTGGGGACAAGCACACAAACCATCCATTACGATCTGATATATTATCCAAACAATTTAGTGTATTCATGAGGTAACCTAAATGTGGAGGCTGCAAAATTACCCGTAATCAATTGAAACAGCGAGTGCGCGTCCCTCTGTGTGTCTAACAACTACATGTCTCTGTAATAAGGCAGACATTAAATCATTTTAGAGTTGTACTGTTGAGTACCTGATCACTGGGCGCTCTGGGAAGCTGGACAGTCACATTAGGACGCTGGGACTGAGGAAGCCGCTGCTTTTCCAGTGGGATAAAACCCGACCTTCCTTACTCGAGGTGCTTTACAGATCCCCACCGATCTGACCCTAAGCCGTGCAATATCCAGCATAGACTTCGTCTTCTTCTGCTATCGCTACTCTTCTTTTTTTTTTTTTTTTTTTTTTTTTTTGGTTGTTGTTGGTTTTATTTTTTCTCGTTTTTGTTTTTTTGTTTTTTATTGCACTACATGTTTGGGAAACAAGACAAAATGGACGTTAGATGCAGTTCAGAGACTGAAGCTAACCGGGTCTCGAAGAACGGACATAAAGAGGGCAAGGAAAGCAAAGGGTCTGAAGGAAATATTTCTACTTCTTTTTTGAAGGATCAGCAAGGGACTTTTTCTGCCTCTGCAGCTACGGAAGACTGTAATAAAAGTAAATCTAGTTCTGCTGACCCGGACTATTGCAGGAGGATCCTAGTTAGAGGTATGACTCGGAGGTATTTCGGGGAGGGGGGGGAGAGGAAGGTGAGCAGCGCTCACACCCGGCGGATTTATTTCTCCCGTGGGCTCGGCTTTGCCCTGTCCCTACTCTTGGACACCCGGGGGCCAGAAGCCCCCGAGCTGAGCCCGCTCCTGCCGGGGGCTCCCCGCAGCCCCCCGAACGGAGCTGCCCCCGTGGAGCTGCCCCCGCCGCCCCCCGAGCCCCGCATCCCGGGAGCAGGACGGATTTTTAATCAACCATCAGCCTTCAAATGAACGGAGGATGCTTTTTTAATTTTAATTTTTTTTTTTAATTTTGTATAATTTATTTTCCTCGGCCCTCGTCTCCCTCGCGGTAAACGAACGAAATCGCTCTGCCGGGGAAAAAATAAAAATTAAAATTAAAATCGGGTTTATCAAGGTGCGTTTGGGGGGAGGAGGGAGAGAACGGAGCGGTAACAAAATTAGCGAGAAGCAGGCCTTGTAAACAATAATTAATCCTTGCGCGACCGAGTGACCCAGAGAAGGGTCAGATTAAAATGATGTGCTCGTCTCTGGTTTAACACGTACCGGGGAGGCAAAATCACGGGAAAGAAGTTGGGAAAGCTTTAACGCAACGCGAACCTGGCCCTGGCTTGACAGTCGCCTTAATAAGATTTGTCCCGCTTTCTTTCGGTCTTCGGTGCTACCGGAAAAGTGAGGTTTCGGCGGGCTGTCTGTCGGGTGCCTCGTTTTGTGTTTTCTTTTTTTTTTTTTTTTTTTTCTTCCTCCTGTTCGCCAAAAAAAAACAAATCCCGGCAGCGACGGCTGGAGGAGTCCCCGGGGTGGCGGTGGGCAGCCGGCCAGCCCGTGCCCGGGAGGTTCCCGCCTGCTTTGGCGCATGGGAAACTTTTAAAAAATATATTTTATTTTTTCTTAATAAAAAAAGACGATTTTATATTTTAAGGGGCAGCGGGAGGGGGCTTCCAGCAATTCCCTACCCGGAGCCCGGGGGGAACAAAGGGTAGCCCAGCCCTGCAGTCACAAAGCCCGGCCTGGAGCATCTCTCCCCGGCCTCCCAGAGGGGCCGGGGTGATGCCGCAGTGCCGTACTGTCAGCGCGATGTGCTCAAGCCAATTTTAAATGGGCTGAGGGGATTATTTCCAGAGCCCTGGGCCCCATCACCCCCTCCTCCCTTCTCTGGTGGGTTGTTTTTTTTTTCCCCCTTCCTTGGGTGCAGTGGCCAGGTGCAATCTGGGGGTTCCCGCTCCATCCTCCCTCGGGTCTCGGTCTCGAAAGCGCTGCCGGTAGCTTTCTGCTTGCCTCGGGAAGGAGAAAAAGAAAAAGAAAAAAAAAAAAAAAAAAGAAAGAAAAAGAAAGAAAGAAAAAAAGAGGTTTCCTGGGTGTAAAACTGCCTGCGCCTTTCTTTGCCAGATGCCAAAGGTTCAATCCGAGAGATTATTCTGCCTAAGGGGCTTGATCTGGACCGTCCCAAGCGGACCCGCACCTCCTTCACGGCCGAGCAGCTCTACCGCCTGGAGATGGAGTTCCAGCGGTGCCAGTACGTCGTGGGGCGGGAGCGCACCGAGCTCGCCCGGCAGCTCAACCTCTCCGAGACTCAGGTACCCCTCGGGACGGGACTCCCGGTTCCTTCCGTGGGGTTAAAAATGGGGCCCGGGCAGGCCCGGGTCTCTCCGAGGCCCTGCGCGCTTTTTGCGCGCCCCTGCGCAGGCCCCGGGAGCCGTGGTTTAGGGCTGGAGGGGCAGAGCCGCCCCCGGGTGCCCACCCACGCGTGTCCGGCCGTGGGGCCTCGTGGGGGGGAGCGATAAGAGTGGGGGGAGCCTCGGGGATGCGCCCGGGGTGCCCCGGGGGATGCGAAGGTGGCCGGGGACAGGCGTGTCCCCGCGGCTGCGTGGGGCCGTGGGGGCTCGGCCACGCAGCCAAACCCACCCGGGGATGCAGGGAAGAGAGGGGAGGCCGAGCCGTGAGCTCCTAAATTTGGGAGGGGCTCGCAGGGGGCTTCCCCTGCGAGCTGCTGGATTTAGGGACCTGTCCTCTGGTGGCTGCGTCCTGCTGGGTGCCACGGGTCGGGGCCGGGGGCTGCCGGGCTCCGAGCCCCGCAGGGCTGCCGAGGTGGGGCTCGCCCCGTCCCACCGCCCCCGGCCCGCCGGGCAACGCAGGAGCGGGGCAGAGCCACCAAAAACCGGGCTTGTGCCGGTTTCTTCCTCCTGCAAAATATCACCCAACAAGAAATCCCCCTGACAAGCTAATTAGCTTTTTTTTTTTTTTTTTTTTTTTTTTCCCCTGCCGGCTGGGAGTGACAAGTTCACTAGCTGGGGGGTTCTGGGAACCTCCATGCTGTTGGGTTTGGGTTGTTTTTTTTGAAGGGGACGCTTTTTATTTTATTATTATTTTTATTATTTTTTTTTAGGGGAGAGAAGGTTGAGCAGGTTCCTTTTTAAAGCCAAACACTGTGCAAAAGGGCCAGGAGGTGATGCTGCCCGAGGGTGCCCCGAGGGGCTGCTCTCAGCACCCTGAGCAGGGCCAGGGGGTCCCTGCGGGGACTGGGTGGAGCACCGGGGGTCTGCCGGGGAGACGACCCCCGAGGACACCCGACGGGGGGTGCCGCAGGCGGGATGCGGGGCGTAGAGCCGCGGGTCCCCCCCTTTTTCCCCTCTGACCCTGCCTTTTTTCCCCTCTCCCCGTCCCGCAGGTAAAAGTGTGGTTCCAAAACCGGCGCACCAAGCAGAAAAAGGACCAGGGCAAAGACTCGGAGCTGCGCTCCGTCGTATCCGAGACCGCCGCCACCTGCAGCGTCCTGCGGCTGCTGGAGCAGGGCCGCCTGCTCTCCCCGCCGGGGCTCCCGGGCCTCCTGCCCCCCTGCGGCACCGGGCCGCTGGGCTCGGCTCTGCGGGGACCCGGCCTGGCCGCGGGCACCGGCAGCTCGGCGGCGGCGGCGGCGGCGGCGGCGGCGGCTCCCCCCGGGGGCTCCCCGCATCCTGCGGCCGGCGGCAGCGCGGCGGGGCCGCCCCCCCCGGGGGCGCTGCACGGAGCCGCCGCCGCCGCCGCCGGCCCGGGGCTGTTCGGGCTGCCGGTGCCGTCGCTGCTGGGCTCGGTGGCCGGCCGGTTGGCCTCCGCTCCCCTGGCCGTGGCCGGTTCCCTGGCGGGCAACTTGCAGGAACTGTCGGCCCGCTACCTGAGCTCGTCCGCCTTCGAGCCCTACTCCCGGACCAGCAATAAAGAGAGCGCGGAGAAAAAAGCGCTGGACTGACTCCGAGCGCCTCGGCCCGTATTTATATTTAGAGTATCTATTTGTGGCGATATTTATGGGACAGGCGGCGGCCCCCCTCCCGCCCATCCTTCCTCCCTCCCCTCTTTCCCTTCCTCCCTCGCCACCGCCTTCCAGCCCCGCGGCTCGGCTCGGCACGGCTCGGCACGGCACAGCTTGGCACGGCTCGGCACGGCTCGGTATGGCACGGCACGGCACGGCAAGGCACGGCTCGGCAAGGCACGGCACGGCTCGGCTCAGCTTGGCACGGCTCGGCACGGCTCGGCACGGTTCCCTCCGAAGGGCCGGGGCGCAGCGAGGGGAGCCCCCCAGCCCCCCCTGCCCGGCTCTCCCTGCCCCGCCGGGCCCAGGGCTCGTCTGTCGGCCCGGGGAAGGGGGGTCAGTGTGTCTGTCCGTCTGTCTGTCTGTCCGTCTGTCTGTTCGGCTGCTCTGACACAGGGAGGAAAGGCAGAGCGGACTGGGCGAGCTTTGGCCGGGCTGTCTGGGATCGGCTCCGGCCAATGCCAAGCGAGGGAGCAGGATTTCGGGGAGAGGAAGATGGAGCTGCCAGGTGATGCCCGGTTATTTTTATTTTTCCATTTTCTTTTTTTTTTCTTCTTCTTTTTTTTTTTTTTTTTCATTTTTTTTTTTCCCAGACTTCAGTGACTCTTAAGCACAAAGGTCGGGGGGCTCCACCTGGGGCCCCGTCCCATACACACTCGCTGCACTCCGCACCGACATCCTCGCTGCCTGCCCTTCGCACCAGCCAGGAAAATGTCCAGCAACTTTTTTTTCTTTTTTCATGACAAATCTTGAATGTGGGAAGGGCCGGAACGGACTGCCTCGAAAATACACGCACGGAGCGGGGAGACAGAAACCAGTGGCTGTAGAGATTTGGGATCAAACTCTCTCCCTTCGAGAAATCTCAGCGTCCCTTTTTGTAGTCCCACGGGTCAGTCCTGCGGACCTGGTCTGCAAAAGCAAAGCTGCAGATAAATAGTGGAAGTGACGACTCGATTTGCTTCCACATTTGTTGCGATGGTAATTTTTTTTTTCTCCTATTTGATTTTTTTTTCCAAATAATTTCAATGCTCATCTAAATCAAAAAAATCGTTAGCCTTTCTTCCTCCTAAAATAACCCTCTCGTATATCGCTCACACTTCAATTAAAACGAACGTACAACATAAGAAGTGTATCTTTTGTTGTTATTTTTGTACTTTAAAATACACCTATGTAACAATTATTTTTTTTTTCTTCTTCATGATCCTTACTGCTGTTTTCTCCACAGACATATGTATTTCATCTTATAGTATTCCAGATCGATTTCTTGTTCAATTTCAGTACTTGAATTTGCCAGAAAAGGGATGCTGTACTTAGCTAGTTACTCGGGAAAATTATTTCTTTGCTTTGGTTTTAAGTTTCTTTCATTTCTTTAAACTTTAACACATGGCGTTTACAAACTGTATAAATATGTGCCACCAAACTGTAACCAAAAAAAAAAAATTACAAAAAGTGGAATGGTTGCTGTAGTATATAGAATTAATTATAGACCAGAACTGGACAGAAAGAGCTGGACAGAAAGAAAATAGTAATTTTATTGTAAATTATTTACGTCTGAAGTTTCTAGGCAACTAGTCGGAAAAATAATGAATGAATCGAGCGCTGAGCCCTTGCTACTAACTTTTGTTCTGAATGTTTTGGATATTTGGATGTTTTGTATTTATGTGGTGAGAGTGAAATATATTATATCTATATGACGACGGAATTAGGTGTATTTTCGTCTTATATTTGTAGTACCCAACTTACCTTCATCTAATACTTGCGCTACCAAGAAAAAAAAAATCCTACTCCTCCATAACAACCCTAATTTTACATTTTTTGTTTAATTTTATTATTTTTTTATTATTGTTTAATTTTATTTTTATTTTTTTGTAGGCGGTGGCTGTGAGATCCGTCTCATGGGGCGGGAGCTCTGCTCCTTGCCCTGAGCAGCCGGGGCGGTTCGGGGCACCCTGCTCGCCCAAGCCCCGGCATCCCCGGCTCCCACCCAGTGCCTGGGGTGCCCCCAGCCCCATCTCCGGACCCCAACCCCTCTCAGGGAACCAAAGCGGGTGCCTGGCGGGGCAGGGGCTGGGCCTGGTGTGGACCGAGGTCCCTGCAGTGTGCGTGTGCCGACGTGAGGAGATCCCCATGCATACGTGCACATCTCTGGGTGGGCAGGAAGGGGTTGTATGGGGTTTCTTCGCAGCCATTGCTCGCAGCCCTCTTGGCAGCCCAGCCCCAAGACCCCCATGCAGGGCAGAGGGAGTGGGGCAGAAACCATGATTTTCAGAGGCTCCCCACAGGCCCTGGCTCTTGCAGGGCCACTGCGAGGCATCAAACTGCGGCCACCCCACACCACCCCATACCACCTTGCAGCACCCTATACCATCAGCCCTGCCTGCTTCTGGGCTCTGCTGGGCTTTGCTGGGCACCCAGCCCACACTGGGCACATGTACTGCTCAGGGGGAAGAGGGAATGGTGTGGTGGTGATGGTGATTTGGTTTTTATTGTTTTACTTTTTATTTTTTATTTTATTTTATTATTTTTTTTTTAGTGTGTTGAAATGATTTGTGGATGGAAAGGCAATGTGGGTGAAGGAGGGTTTCACAGGTGGCATTGGAAGAGGAAACAGAAACTGATGGTCAAGATTGAAAAAGTTTATGGGGTGGGGAGGGGAAGCAGTGTTAAAAAGAGCTGAGTGTGACAGCACGGACCTGCCGGGGGGAGATGACAGTTTTTGGTCTCTGCTTTGCCTGTGTGGGCTGCACAGCCCTGGGCAAAGAGAGGAGCCTTGGCTCAGGCTGCCCGTGCCGAGAAGGTGATCCCCAACCTTCCCGGGCGCCTCTGCCCCATATGGGGCAGTCCCATACCATGAATTTACCTCGCCTCACAAGGACCCCTCTGCTGATGAGACAGGGCCACTTTGTCACGCAAATCTGGGGTCACATCACATCACAGAGCAGCCTCGTGTGCCTCCACCTCAAAAGAGGATTTCTCTGCTATTTTATTTTTTTTAGCTGGAGGCAGTGGGGTGTTTCATGTCCCCTCACATATGTACTGTGAGGCCCTTCTTCCTGGCCTGAGGTCCCTGGGCTGGAACCATGTTCACTGAAAGCCCTTTGCTCCTTACCTAAGGTAATTTAAACCAGTGTCCAGCTAAATTGTCCACACAAACAGTAAAGCAGCAATTTTACTTATTTTACGGCTCCTCCATATACACAAGAAGAATAAATATTTATATTATTACCACTATTATTAATTATTTCTAAATATTTCTGAATGAATACATGCCCCTAGGTGCAATGGAGACTTGTCTAAGCATTCAAGTAAAGGAACAGTTGAAGACATTTTTAAGAATTCAAGTAAAGGAATAGTTTAAGACATTTTTTTCCCTTGTCTTTTTTTTTTCTTTCTTTTTTTTTTTTTTTTTTTTCTGTCTTCTTCAAGTCCCACCCATCCCAGCTCCCTCCTGGAGGCTGCCTTCAGCTGGAAGCAGAGCAAAGGCCTCCCCACCCCAACAGGAGGGAAGCAATTTGAAGCTTCCCGCACCTCCCTGGGCTTCCTGGGTGCCCGAATACCCTCTGTGCAGCAGGAAAAACTGAAACACGTTGGTCTGATTTCTGTAAAACAAGGGTGGGAATGCCACCTGTGGCTTACAGTTGCACAGAATGAGTTAAAAACCACGCACAGACACTTCCCTGCGTGCAGGACGTCTGCATCAAGAGCCTGCTGATAAGCAGTAGTCCCGTTTCTTTTTTGCCAGCTGCACCAAAGCTGTCCCGAACCTGTGTGCTTGTGGTTATTGATATGTTGAATTTCCTGCTCCCAGAGCCACGAACATGAGCCACCTTCCTGAAACTACCTGCTGCTGAAGGGCTGTGCTGCGGCTCATGCAGTACCTCTATTTGTGCCCAGCACCACAGCGTCTGTGCTCAAACTGGAGAATATTGGGCTCGTGCAGAGGGAGCACGAGTGTATGTGAGTTGTGGGGAGTGTATTTAGCAGGAAAGCAAGTAAACAAAATATAGACCCATCCACAGTGTGATTTTTTTAAAGGAAATCATAAAAAGTATTTCTGCGGCAGGCAGATTTCATCAAACTTTCCCTTAATAGCAGCCACACTTGGGACTTCGGGTGATGAAGCAGTAACAAAGACAAAGGGTTATTTTAGTTGGTTCAGCTGTACCCGAGGAATATTTTCACAGGTACCTGGACACAGTGCCTGGTCCTGTGGCTCTCAGGAAGGCAAAACTCCCAGGATCAGCTCTGGAGCACCCACGGAGAACACAAAACAATTTTAGCCACGTCCATGTAGGGAAAAGAGGAATTAGTC
This sequence comes from Aythya ferina, assembly GCF_964211825.1. Lineage (NCBI taxonomy): Eukaryota > Metazoa > Chordata > Aves > Anseriformes > Anatidae > Aythya > Aythya ferina. The sequence goes on along the minus strand of NC_140302.1, from coordinate 30,693,448 downwards.
TATTTAGAGGATTTTTTCAAAAGCATTTGCCCACCCACTTAACATAGGCCCTGCTTTATTTGCTGCTTCTCCGTATCCCTCATGCCAGGGATTAGTGCAGCCTCTGGCCACTTTGTCTCCATTTGCAACCCTGTCATCAGCCCGAGATACATGACCTTGTGACATGTAAAAAAGCACACAAGGTCCCTGATTAACTTCAGAGTATTTTATTTCTTTAGAGAAAAGAAAAACACTTCAAAAGAATAACTCTTGAACAGAATCAAGTCACAGTCACTGGCAAGTGTTTAACAAAATTACCGGGGAAGCTGAAGTGAAATCCATCGATGTAATGCTGTCGATGCAGCAGCCATAATACGAACTGTGACCCTGCATCGTAGCCACAGTCCGTAGGGCTGCCAACAAGAACCATTTCTGATGCATATGTAAGAACTCTCTAATAAGTAGTTTACTCCCCACAATAATTTTCTTCTAATAAGTACTCAGAAACTTAAGCACAGTGTTTATTACCCTTCTGTACCTTGCTGTTACTATCAATGCTGTTCTTCCTATCAGTATGAATGACTGATTCTAATTTGAATGTTAACTCCTAAAAATTTTTAGTGACAGTGAGTTGCACAGTCAATCATAAAGAGAATAAAAATTATTACATTTTGCATATCCATCTTCTACTTTTTATCACCATGACTAGTTCCATGTTCTGTCATTAAAAGCAGGCGAAACAGATATTCACAAGCTACCTCCTGAAACCACTTCCTTTTTAATTCTCTTTTAACGTTACCTCTTCTTAGTCTCCTTTCTACATGAACAATCAAAATCCTTTCAACTTCTTTTCATACACATTTCTTGCAAACTACACTTAATATAACTGTTTGCCAAGAAGGGCTGCCTTTTCTTTCTTATTCTCCCTGTGGAAGAAGAAAAAAAAAAAAAAAGTGATAAATTCCCAGAGCCTTTTTCTCTTCAACTATCTGCAGCCCATTCTTCTGTTCGATCCTCCTGCTGTGAGCAAAGATGAAAACATCACACCAGTAAGGACTCACCCAGAACACAAACCTGGGCCTGGCACATGGTGTTATGGCCAACAGAAGAAGACTAGATCACAGGTCTCATCTTCTGTGTTGCCAGAGCCTGGGTGAATCAAATGGGATTTCTGTCTTTCTACTGCAGCAGCTACTCAAGGAACCAAGTGTAGCAGAAGACAAATAATGCAGCCCAGCCTACACAATGTTGGGCCATAGGGTTTGCTGCAAAACAGGGTACCTTTATCCCATAATAATGTCTTTCTGAAACACATAACACATCATGGAAAATTCATGAAAAACAGACTGTGAGATTGTCTGAAAACCAAAGTGAAACTGATTATAAATTCCCCCCCCCCTAAAAAAAAAATATATGCTAACACAAATTTGAATATTTTCTAAGGTGGGTATTCCTTATATATTCACTAATTCTCTTTTACTTCCTATTGGCCTGTTTGCACATGGTGACATCTGTGAATCTATAAATCATTTTGCAAGGAATACCTCATGGTATTCCTGTTTTGTTTTGCTTGTTTTAATATTTCTTTGTTTTTTCCCCCATAAATTCCTCTCCTTAGTTGTTTTGTTTGTTTGTTTGTTTTGTTTGTTGTTTGTTAGTTGTTTTGTTTCAGAAAAGGCAAAAGTATAGAAAGAAACTCATGCATGTCAAGGGGTGGAGCTTCAGGGATTCAGAATGGACATTGGGAAGGAAGCCAGCTAGAGCAGACAAAGCTGAGGAAGGTTAACGAGATCACACCCAGGAAAAGGTTGAAGGTAGCCATACAGCAAGTCAAATGAAAGAAATCCTCACTCTACATACAAAAATGCTGTCAGAGAAGGGGAAGGACAAAATTGCTTGTGTACAGAAGAATGGAAGAACATCCTCATGCCTTAGACCCTACCCTGAAATTAAGAACAGGAGACTATCCCTTGTTTCTATCACATATTCTGTCTAACCCTAAGGTCATTGTCAGCTGTTGGTCAGCTACTTTCTTGCTGTCTGTCCTCTGAAACAGGAATACCGATACTCATTTAAACATATGTAGAAGGTATTATCGGTATGCATTACTTCAATGAAGGTGAGGCAAAGCTGTGACCAAAAATTTAACAACCACCACAGTTAGTTCCAATTCATTGTTTGCAATCATTCCCTGACATCAGAACTGATCTTTCTTCCTTCCCTTCTTTTCCAGACCAGTCTCCATAATTTAAAGCCTCCAAAGTGTTCCTACTACAAGATGGTCATAATCTCCTTGAGGCCTTTAAATAATTTCATGAACCTAATCCTTAATGGAAATCAGAAGTAGATAGGAGAAGAAATTGTGTCTTTCCATAAAGAGCTAAGGAGGGCTAACAGGCAATCCTAGGCATTCTGAGCGCACACTCCAAGATAATCTTTATACTTCTCTGGACACAACATTGCAAACATCCTCAAGATCAGCTGATTAGTGAGATGAATTGGTAAATAAGAACCCATTTCATCAGGTGTTGAGGAGGACTTTAATTGTGCTCAAGCTCCAAATGTGAAACTTCATACCATGGCCACAGCTGTTAAAACAACAGAGACTTATGGAAACAGTCTTGGATTACTGGCCCCATGGAGTGAAACATTTTTAACGAAAAGGGATTATGCTTATTATTTCTTAGTGCCTTGTGTCTTCTTAGATATTCTGATTGTATTATTTGTATTTACGGAGAGAACTGATATTCACTCCCACTTAAATGTGGTTTTGTGCATATATAATACTTCCTTCCTTGGCATAGTTCTGATATGGTCTTACAGAAAATAGCGTGAGATAAATGAATTAGTTGTTCTTTATTAAGTCCAAGATCCCAAGAAACTCGAGGTGTTTATTTCCTTCCCACTTGCCAATTCTGCTATTGATTTACTTGATGAAAGCAGATCCCTTGTCACATAGAATTTAAATAGTGTTTAGTGAGCAGATGATCTCCACAAATAACATGGATACTCCAGTCTTAGTACAGGTCCTTTATGTTCTGAATAACTTTTCTTTTTCAAATGCATTTACACAGCCAATAGGGGAAAAACCCAGGAATATTATTTAAATTTTTAAGCATGAAATTTATCTCTTGCTAAGAGAAAGCACCGGATGTATAAACTGCATTTCCAGTTCATACCTTAGGCTGCATTACATTTCTAATATGAGCTCCTGAAGTTTTTATCCAGAATCATGGTAGCCAGATTTACCAGCAAAAGTTCTCCAGGGAAACTTCTTGTACTGTTTACATGGATCTTCACAGAAACAAAGTCTAAGATCTATACATAAAAGAAAAAATGTCTATATGGCTACCTCGTCAGCCAATGGAAACTTTCCTATGACACATTTCTTAAATGTCTAAGTATGTTAGCATCACTAACAACAAACATGTGAAAGCTATTTGAACAGACCAGATTAATGGGAAAAAGATTAAACTCAACTAGTATAGTATTCGCTATAAATCTACTTCAAAAAAAAACAAATAAAGAAGAAATATTTTGATTCTAATGGAAGATGCTGAAATTCTGTTCTTCAGAATACATCCCCAGAAATCTCTATGAACGGGAGTTCTGAATACGCAGTTACCTTTTATGAGCTCTGGGGGACAGCGAATACTGCCTCTGTGATAGGATGCTGTTGCTATCTCAAAACTTTTTCATGTTGAGCCAAACCTTGCATCCATGTGGACATAATTAGTATGAAACCTAAGGTTTGAGCTTTATCTCTGTCTTGTTATCTGTTGGACAGCCTGTCCCATGAATCTAAGTGGGGAAAATGCAATACAATCCTTCAGAGCACCAGCTCAGCCAATGAGTACAGAAGACATGACACTTTCAGATGAAGGCTATCGTCTTTTTTCTGCAAGAGTGCCATGAGCACCAGTGATGCTACAAAAAATTAATAGTGATATCAATAATATTCCCAGGATGCTTTTGTGTAGGCTTGGAGAGAAACTTGCTCCCACACAGGGCAGCAAGCCCAGTCATGCCTGGGAAGCTGCTGAGGGTCCTCACGTTGTCTTTCTCCACAAGGAGCCCAACAAAGGCACGGGCTTAACTGTGGCTGAGAGTGTGCCCACAACCTGACACGTCCACTGAACACCGTCACAAGAACCATGCCAGTGAAGCACGCCCTCCTGTTTCCATGCAGGGAGACAGTGGGACCTCATTCCTCCACATCTCTCGTAGCCCCCACATGCCCCGCATCTCCAGCAGCCCCGCATCTCCTGCATCTCCCCATCCCAGAGCTCAGCACCGTGGACAGCGGCGGCTCCGACACCCGGCTTGGGCTGAGCCTGGTGGGCACCAGGCATGGTTCTGGCCCCCGGCCACCAGCTGGAGCAGGCTCATGGCCTCGGCATCACTCACAACAGGCCTCTGAGAGCTCTGAGCATGCGAGATCTTTAATTAGGAGCGTTCATAGCTCTTTCCAGATCTACAGTTGTTGCACACCTGGGAATCTTCTGCTAGGAGGTTACTGTGTGTTGGTGGAGCCCGCGGGACCAGGACATGCAGATCTTGGCTGGCATTCGCTGAGCCCCAGTTCCAGCACTGTGCCCATTTACTTTCCCTATACACTCTGCTCCCACACTTGTTTAGTTTATGCTGTAAGATTTGCAGGTATAAACTCTCTCCTGCTATGCATTTGCATAATTAGGCCAGTTAGTAAGCAGTGCTTTAATATGAATAACAATAATGCACAGCTTTTCAACACCTGAACATATAGTAAATACTGAAAACTCTACAGCCAGAAGTTCAAGCCCTTCAATGAACTGTAATGCTAGTTTATATTAAAACCAAGATAAATGATAATTTTCTACCCATTTGTTTGGTCTCACAGCCTAGAGAGCAGATACACCCCTTAACAGATGCATGTGGATACAGTCCCACTATAAAATACCCCTGTGAATTCCTGGGGGACTATATTAACAACAACAACAAAAAGCTTTACAGAATTCCTGTGTTCGAGAGTTTCCAACAAGTTTACTCTCTGGCTATATTTATATACTTTATGCTTTTGTTAAGAAGTATCGTTGAAACAGCCCAAACTTCATAGGTAATTGGTGTGCTTCTGCAGGTAACGCAGAAGGCAAGATGGGAAATTGTATTGACAAATAAGCTTTTCAATGTGCATTTGTGCCAGCAAAAGCAGTGAGAATCCCAACAGCAGAACAAATCCAAGGCAGACAATTAACAGTAAAGGAACAAATGCAGGAAGCGACTTATCTCCTGAAAGCTGCATCAGCACGGAGGGGTCCCTGAGGAAACATTTCTGCTTATTTACATAACTCCCAAGAGCATATAGAAGAGAAATACTTGCCTTCTTGGATTAGGATCCTGAGATGGCTCTAGAGCAATAAACTTTGATGGAAAGTGGAGTATTTTTTACCTTGGTTACTCTAAACTTTATTGCTTAAGATTTAATGGCAAAGTCAACAAAACCTTTAGCTAGAATTTTCTTGACATTTCATAAAGAATTATTAGATGTGCCATTGTAAAGGATGTGTAAAGATCTGTAGCATTAGAGGCAATATGTCACAGATACCAAAAGAGAGAGAAAACATAAGGTAAGATAAACATTAGGTAAGATAAAAATCTTATATATGATCTTTTTTTCCTGTTTATCAGATTCAGGTTAACAAGGTGAGGGACTCTGTACTTGCAGGGTTTGATTGGGCAGTCAGTGGTGGTCAGCAGAGCATGGGGATTACCCAATAGTGTGTGGGTTAATATCAAATCTACTAACTACAGGCAGTCTATTCTTGAATACCAACCAAATGAGACAGTTGCCTCTTAATACATTTAGCAACTAGGTTAGCAAGTAATAATTTATTCTTGATTAATATAAGAGTTTATCAGCTGGAGAATACCTAAAGCAATTTTCTAGAACCACTTCACTGCAAAACAGTGTAGGACTTGAATTCACCATTTTCTGTAGGTAGAACTGTTTGTTAATTATGGACTAATTTCTCCCTGCATTCAGGATTATTTCTGGTCGAGAACTCAATGGGATTCAGTAGGTATGCATTGGTGTGCTTTAGTCCACATAATAATATTGAGAGAGAGAGAAGAAACTTTGCTTCTGGAACAAAGTATTCTATAATTTACTAATTGTAGGTCAACTGAAACACTGCACACTGTCTAAAATAGGATGCTCACTAGCTGATCAGTAATAACTATAGTTTGGTCTATGCCATGTAACAAATACACAGCTCCACGTGCATCTGCACACAGTGTGCTTTGAAGGAAAGAGACAATACCACAGTGAGCACTATTTTTTTCATGGGTCATGCTGGGACAAAGTAAAAAAGAATCATCAGTGACATTTTCTAAAATATTGTAGAAAATATTGTAGAAAAATATTGTAGAAAAAATAAATATTCTTACTGGCAGAAAATAACTTACCAGCCTTATATGGCTAGCCATTTTTTACGTGAGAGTAAAATTTTAAAAAGAGAAGTTTGGAAATCTCTCAGTGGAGAACTTTTAGCTTGTATTGTAGAGATGCATTAGAGAAAGCCGAAGGGAAAGCAAAAGGTTTCAAAGCCTTGGAGTACAAATTACCATTTAGCTGGTACTTAATACTGGAGCATGATCCTGTAGCCCCATTTACCACGACTTCTTGCTGACTGTATTTGGCAGCATAAGGCCTTGGGGGTCAAGGTGCTCAGTTTCCAGTTTTGCCCTTTCGGTCTCAGAAGTAAGGAAGTACTTCAAACCTTGTGCTTCAAAAAGAATTTAAGAAATGCACAAGAGAGCCAACTTTTAAATGAACTGGAAAGATTTTATGAGGACAGAAGATCAACAAGTGACCAGGACTCCAACTGTGAAAGAAAATGTGAGAAACAGGCACCTCTTCTAGTGTGAAATTGGTCTAATTCTTGGGGCCTTTAGAGTGGCAGTATCAAACAACTGGCCAATATCGTGTACACTTTCCACCATCCACATGGCATCAACTCCATTACCACATTCTGTGAAGCAGTCAAATTTGCCACAGGTTTGTTTAACCCCTCATTTGAAAGAGGAGATGGAAATTTCTACCCTCACCGAGGACTGAATGTGCTTTTCCTAACATACCTGGGAAGCCAGTCTTAGCACACAGCTGTGTCTTACACAAAAACAACTCTCTGGAAGAAAATCAAACAAACAAACAAACAAACAACAGCGAAACAACCCACAACTTTATATATCCAAAAGCCATATGAAGCAAGGATATAGATGTATCTGATCCCTGGGCCATGAGTGAACCTGATTTTAGGGGGCTGCAGGATGGACATGTGGTGTGCAGATGCCTTGAGTACAGCTGTGTCTTGAAAGAAGAAGCACCAAAGGTCCAAGGTAATTATAAGTTGCTGATCATTGGGGCTAGCAAAAAGGAGGAAGACTGGCACACTGCCTTTTATATTTAGATACAAGATATATTCATTTACAAAAACTGATAATGCCTTTTGATAATTTGGGAGTCTTCTAGGTGTAATTAATGAAACCAACTAGAACTTCGATAAACCCAGATGTGACCTATGGTTCACAGGTCTACTGCGTGCTTTTATCCTGTGTTTTTCTCCGCACTGTCACCTGGAGGAATAGGTGTCACTGGGTCTGGTTGCTGGCTCTGTCATTGTTTTCATTCTGTGCTTGCATTGTTAGCACTTCAAATTTTCCACCATGACTCTATGGTAGCAAAAAATGCAGCATGCATTTCCTCGTCCCCTGGGAAGCAACTCTTGTTAGCCCCACTGCCTTCACTGCTTTATTGACAGCATGCAGAAGTAACCTTGCAACGTGTGTATGCATGTGTGCCTGTGTGAGTGATTATGTCTCTCTCTGGTGGGCAAGCCAGGTAAAACTGCTTTGTAGTAAACATGCAGACACAGAACCGTGAGATTCCTTAAACCACCGACCTGATCCCCTTAACAACACAAATTCATATCAGATCCTGGCTCACAAAGCAGTATTGATCATCCTTCTAAAGGCAGGAATCTCCACAACGATATTATTGAAGGAAGGAGGAACATTTTGTTGAGAAGCTGTATTTCAAGCAAAATAACCCTCCAAAGCGCATTCACTTTCAAATCAGTAACATGCAAGTACAGCTAACTCACAAAACAGCAGCCAGTTATGTACGCAGATTTCAATGAGGCTTTTACAAGAAACAATGGCTCTGTTTTTAAGGGTGGTTGCCCTGTTGAAGTGCATTTCTCTGAATGGACACAATGCTGTAGTGCTGAATGGATTCAATGGTGCTGTCTCAAACATGTCCAGGAGTGTCTAGAAGTGGGTGGAGGTAGAAAGAGCTGGTGGGACCCTTCATGGGGTTGACTCAGGCTGCCTCCTCCAATCCTTTCTTTGCTCTGGCAGGGGCCGAGGTTTTCTTTCCCTTTCCCTCTGCAACAAGCTTCCTTCTCTGCGTGCATATTTCCCATCTGAAAATAATAGAACAAAATTTTAAAAATGTGGGCTTAAAAAATTCAGGCATAACTCTGCATGAACGAGGTGTCTGGGTAGCAGGAGAATCTCCTGAGGGAAGTGAGTAATATCTTGGCACCTTGGCTATTCGAAACTGGGAAGGAAAAAATACATACACAGATAGAATATAATGTAGGAATCAATCCTGCCTTGGCCTCTGTAAGGAAAACAAGTGACCTTAATGATCTATTCTCTCTCTAGAGCACTCACACAGAAAGCCGTGCTCGTTCCAATTCAGCTGTGTGCCCAGCACACAGCACAATGGACCTCACTCCTCGGGAAGCTCTAAGTGCCACTGCAATACAAATAAACAAGTTCTGCACAAGATGGTGAGGGCACCAGCAGCCTACAAAAAGCAGCTCTTGGGGCCACACGAAGACTGGGAGTGGGGGGTTGTGCAGCAGCGGCGCTACTCAAGGAAATTCACTTCCCTCACTGAAGAATACACTTCAATTCAAAATGCATGCCTCCTTTTTGCCTTTATCAAATTTCACATGCACATTCCTCTATATGTCAAAATCGCAACATAATGGCTGCAAGCTTCTAGGTGACGCCACTGAACAATGCCATAAAATATAAGAGATGAGGCAGAAATATATAAATAGCTGCAGGCCATGATCTGCTCTCACTGTTTGTGTGCAGCTCTATTAATACTAATAGGAGTTAAGTGTGCAGAATAAAGTGACAGCTATCGTCCCTTAGCTCTGCCAGCAGTTCTTAAGTACTGTGGTGGTCCGGCAGCACTTCTCTGTGCTTTGCAGAGCTGCCTCAGCTGCAATGCACAAGCTACTGTTGGACTTTAGGAAAAAATACACTCCCTCTGGTCTTGCCTTATGTAGGGTGTTTTTGAGGTTCCTGTCTCCAGTCTGACCAGGATCAGCTGTAACTTCTAACCAGTAAGAATAATAATAGTATCTTGGTGGACTTATGCCTTTTCCAGGCTAGTAATTTTTTGGTGTAACTTGTAAATGAGATTGGAAATGGTGTTAAAATTGTAATTGGGTATCCTGTAAAATGGCCTTGTGATTTTCAGCTAAGAAAGCCACAGTCAATATATGTGGCAGATCTGGCAGCCTATATGTCACCCATGCCATAGCTGTTTTTTTTAATGTGTTTGACATTGTCCCTTACCCCTCCAAATTCTGAGGAGGGACGTACAGACCCTGCAGTAACAAACCCTGTCTGCTCTCAAGGCAGCGCAGGAGATTACTTGTGATCCACTGAACATCCTGTGAAATAAGCAGCACAGACAGCTGGAGGAGCCACCTTCCTTCTCATTGTCTTTTTATCAACATCTCTTCTCTGGATGCAGGGGAAAGTGGTGACTGGAGCTGCTGGTGAGAGGTCTGTCCCTGGCTGCTCTGCTCCAGCAGGGCTGTGCAGTGCAGGGCTGTGTGATGAAGGTGAGGCTCTCCTTGCTGCAGGTGCTGGATGGCCTCTGCTGGGCTGGGACAAGACTGCTGGATACTTGCAGTGCTGGCTGGACAGGGCAGGCAGTTTGTGCAGCAGCACAGCATGACCTTCCCAAAGAAACCCCTGGTCTGTGTTTGGGATGACATTTGAGGGCTGGGGTGTGAGGGGTCCTGAATGCTTCAGAAGCTGGGCAAGTCACCCGATGCTGGGAAGGATGGTGAACAAAAATATATAAAATGAGGGAAATAAGGCGGTGTGTTTGTTGATGCTGTTGGAATTGTTTGATTGTTTTTGGTAGCATGTATTTAAAGAAAGCTGCTGGATAGCTCTCAGGGTGTATCACTCTCCTCTTTGCTATTTTTTAAAATTTGGGCAGTCCTGTGGCACAGGTGGCTGGTCAGTTAACCTCCCCTTCCAGCTACTTCTCTGTTCTTAATCTACATTTTCCAAACCATGTTCTGATGTATTTTGCAATTCACTTTTAAGTACAGCTCACCTAACCTCCTGCCTAGCTCCCACTGTTAGCAGGGGAAGGTTTCCATTAACTTCAACACACATTGAACCAGGCCTTCAAGAAGTTACCGTGTGAGCTACTCAAAGCTTTTTTTTTCTTCCTGAAGGGTTAAACGCATACACACATGCTCACACACACAGCAAAGAAGCCTCCTTCTCTCTGCATGCTTCCCCTTAGAAGACACCACCCCTGGCGCTGCCTCCAGCACTGCAGGCATCAGCTCAGGCACAGGGTGAGGCTGCCCAGCTCCCCTTGCCAGCACCATGCCATGCTGCTCAGCCCCACACAGCCACATCCCTCACACCCTTACAGACCCCAGATGCAAAAGCAGGCACTGGTGAGGGCCTGGGACACAATTCACATATCATCCCCAGGGGGATTTCAGCACCCTTGCAGGAAAGGACATGCTAAGGCAAAGCAGTCACTGCAAAATGAAAGGTACAGTCAGAGCTGTGAGGTAAATTTGCTTCTAATCCACAATTTAAAGGGAGTGATTTCTCCCTCTTGCCCCTACCGCGATGCCCACTACGCAGGCTGGGTACTTAGACTTGGCTCTAGGAGCAGGAGCTGAAGCTTACTGTGCCTTTTGAAAGAAAATATTGGAGGGCCTGTTATATCTCTTTATTAATAGGTTTTGACTAATCCTCTATTCATTGATGTCCATTATGAGATTATACGGCTAAAATTAAGTTAGTACATACAGTATGTCTACAATGAATTCAATAATTGTGTGTTTCTAAAGGAAAAAATGGTTCAATAATTATGGCTGAGACCAGCAACTGGCATCACAGTCTTTGTTGACGGAGGAATATTGCTAAAGTGGGGCAGCTTTTCTTTGCCTTTACAAGTTAAACCCCAAAACTGAGGTGGTTCTGCTCACTTGGAAGAAATGTTAAAAAGTGTTAATAGTGTGCACAGGGCACAAACATGCATTTTGAGGAGGAATCAAAAGCCCCAAGCTGGCATCAGTGAGAAATCTGGTGGCAGGCACTATTCTCTGAGGAGAAGAGATTTATTAGCAGTTACATTTGTGGTTTATTTCTGTCAATAGGATTTGTATTATGGAAAAATATGTCACATGCTCTAAATCCTTTTTGAAATGACTGTATATGTGAAAAACTAAATAGCTAAATAGCTTTCCCCCCACCCCAATGCAGATAATTACATGTATTTTTAAGAGGTCTTTTAAGTGCACATATTTGCTTCAGACTGGCTATATCTCATAGCAGGCTAGCTTCTGCAGAACTTAGCTCCAAGATGAGCCAACTCCATGACATAATTAAATAGAGAGGGAGGATGTCATTAATTACTCAGTCTTCAAACCTCAGCAAGCCAGGCTTTGAAGCTCCAGAGGCGCTGCTGGGCTCTTGGCCCCTCACTTCTATTTCAGGGTGCTGTATCCATGGAAAGTGCCATGGAGTGCAGCCCCATAGGTCCCCACGTTCCTCATGTCTTGTCTGTTTGCATAGGACCACTTTGAGACAAGGACCTTGTTATTTGAGAAGTGTCTGCTGCAGTTGTGCCCAAATGTTGTACATATAGTCACCAACAAAACCAACCTGTGTTACTTGCTTCCAGCAGGTTTCCTGGATCTGACAGCCTCTGAAAGGATTATATCATCTGTGATCTGCGGTCCAAATTGTGAATATCAAGATTTATATGTTCATGTGATGCCAAACTAGCTAAGGCACTGCTTTCTATTAACCACAGTTTTATTTTGTATCTGGTGCTTATTATGATCAAGCTTGGATGATACAGAAGGCTTCTATGCTTAAAACATGAGAAGACAAAAATAACATACCTACAGTACTCTTCCTGCCTGACCACTGCATACATGGACACAGTCTGGTTACAGGTGCCCACATGAGGAGCTTCCAAGAGATGCTCAGTGTAAAAATAAACAGCCAAGTACAAAAGGTAAGGTATGCTTCCAAGAAAAGTCAATACTTTATGTTTCAGATGGCTACCTACCGTGCTGAGCAGATGAATTTGAAGAACTTTGCAGGACACTTGCTGAAACAGTTTTTGTTTCTCCTGAAATCTCTCCTTTGTTTTTGACAGTTTCCCAATGTTACAGCTGCTCTTGCTCTGCTGGTTGGCTCCATTCACTCAGCTTTTCTGCTTGCAGGATGCATTGTTCCTCAGGAGGCTGGCAGACCAGATCTCAGGCATGGTCACGTCTGCAGTCCTTAGCTCCTATTGACTCAGCCACACCTCTGCTGAGCTAAGGGCTGCAGAACCTGGCCTAACCACATAGGTAATACCTGTGTTTCAAAGGGGAATCATCAGAGGAGCAGCTCCAATGAACAGAACAAGGTAACAGCGAGAACCCCCATCCCTGCACCCTCTGTCTTGATAGTGAGTGAAACCCTGCCCCCAGCAATGTCTGTGAGATTACTGCCTCTGACTTACAGAAGCAGGCATTTCACATTTTAAATGGATTTGATATGATCTTTGCAGACTCCTGAAAGAGCTACAATGCTATCGTGAATGATTTCCCTCTCCAAATATGATGTATTGAGCTGACTCATGCCACTCACATTAGCTGTATTGCTTTTAAATCCAGGCTTTCCATCTAGTCTGGTCCCTAGCATGTGCACAGATCATGGCGTAGACAGATCTTGATTTTATTTTCTGTTGCTCCTCCTTTTGTCCTTGCATTTACTAATAGAAACTGGTAATTCCTGGAGTAATGGATGACCACTACAGTGCTCCCAGACTTCAAGCTGGTGCCTCTGAGGAAGCATCATCTACATTTTTCTCATTTAAGTTTGCCCATGTACACTTTTGCTTTAATTTTTGTTTTTGTGGTGGCAATAGATAAGAGGCAGAGCACCCCAGGCTGGTTAAAGAAACCCTTACAGAGAGAAAACCTCCCTAGAAAAGCAGGTGAAGCCCTTCACTCCCAAACCCCCGCAGCATCTGAGCAGCCAGCGAGCTCCCTGCCAGCCACGGAACAGCAAGGAGCGAAGGAGAGGTGGCAGTGGGGCAGGCAGCTGGCTGGTTCTTGCAGCCATAAAGTTTCAGACAGTGATTTGGAGTTGCTGAATTGCTTTAAATATTCTTTATTCTTGTCCTACCAGTCCAAAATCAGGAGCAATGCCAAGCCTCGTGGGTAGCTGGTGCCCTCGGTTCTCCTCTTTCGTACACTTGCACTAACCCGACGAGAGTTTGCACTGTGTAACTGTAAGAGCAAATGCTGAATCCCTTGCTATTTGCAGTCTATGGAGTGACATTCACTCAAGACATTCACCTAACCATTCTGAATAGCAAACCAATTTGAAAAAAAAAAAAAAAAAAAAAAAAAGGAGAAGAAAATTCTTTCTCTCATATACCCATGAAAAGAAAAAGAGATAAAGTCCTTGAATACATTACTGGCTATAAATCAGCCCAGCCTTCATAATCATGCACAGAGACGGAGCAGAGGAGAACAAACACAAATGATGTGTGTCTGTTTGCAGAAAACTAACCTGGTGGAGTAACAGAAAAACAACTAGGAAAAAATCCATTATGAAAATATTTTTCATTCTGTCAGCTTTTGCCTTTGTCAGACAAGAAGTAAAAAGGCAGGAGAGCATGATATTAAGATGCCACTACCTAATAATTTCTTGATAATTGCCCTTCAAGAGCAAATGACAATGAAATGAGTAAGGTAGAGCTTTCACCCACTCTATCCTGATTTAGGCAGTCTGCTTTGGTACACACTTCCTTTGAGTAAACAGTACCTATAGTTATACAGGATCTATTCTCCCATTGATGTACCAGGGATTTATGTAGGTGAGTCCCATTAATGCTAATGGAAGTTATGTGTGTAATTCCCCTTTTTCAGCAATGAGAGAATAGACCTTTATGTTTCTAAAGTAATTACAGCCTTAGCTCTGGCTAGGCTGTTCTCCCCACCCTCCCCCCTTTGATAACTTCTTTGCTTCCCTCCCCAGCATTGACTCTGGGAGAAAAAAAAGGGATAAATTCCTCCATTCAGAAAGGAAAATTGGAGAAATAGCTGAAAGGTGAAACAAATGTAACTAGATCCACTCATTGTGTGGAGGAAATGCAAATACAGGAAGCCAAGCTACATCCCCTAGGTTTGCTGTGCTTTTGGGGACAGAAGTAGATTCATTTTCCTTAAATTGTTCATTCACTGCATATTCACTATTTTCTGTGCATTACGGTTATTTAGAGAGGTTATTTAGTTGGTTTTCAGGGGGGACGGGGGACTGGGGACTTGGGCACTTTATTCAATCTGTTTTAGAAAAACTTCACCTCTTGATACTTTTGCAGAAAAAGGTAAAAAGTAAGATGAATGGAGATTTTTGAGAATGAATTAGTTAATTCACAGAAACCAATGTCATTGTCTGAGTCTGAGATGGGGGACAGCACACTCCATCTGAGAGCTTAAACAGTCTGGATTTTCATGACACCTCCTTTACTGGGGAGGGGGGTTGATGCCAGCAAGTTTCACTGTATATAGTCAGACTCCTAAGTTTTAAATATGATGTTTTTCCATTCTTGATTTTGTGACAGATTATCTCTGAAAGTCGTGTGCTAGTCCTTTTATTAAATCTCTCTATCTTTAAAGAGCAGGTACTAATATTTTCCCTTCAGAGTAGATAGATGGGAAGTCAATCTCATTGATATACAGGGGGTGTGCAGAGAACAGCTATATTATTTATCTGTTTGGTCACTCTAGACACATCTGTCAAGAAAACCACAGGAGTAATGCTTTGCATCCTTTTGGACAGACCAGGTTGGCTCTGCAGCTCCAGCACTGGCTGTTTTGCTATTGCAGCGCTGTCTCGAGGACCCTCACAAGAAAAAGGGAGCATCCTGTGTCCTATTGTGCCTAACACAGGAGGTGGTAAGGCCGGCAGAAGACCCTTGAAGATCTGAACTTGCTGCTCCTGGGCTCTTGGTGGCAGGGAGGGACACAGGAAGGGCATCTCTGTGCTTTTCTTCCCTTCACCATAGCAGCTGGCACCACACATACCATGAGCCCTCCTTCCCAGATGCAGCACAGCCACCTAGATTTTGTCTCTGACATATACAAGAAGGGACGAGGACATTTCAGCACCCTGGCAATGTGCTGCCCTCCTCTGCTCTGTTCTGCATGTGCCTCGCTGCCACAGCTGCATGCAGAGCCAGCAGCACTTGGGAGCTGCTTTGGGCAGGTGTGAGAGTGTGGCTGATGTTTTCACTTACCTGCTGGAAAAGCCAAAAAATGTAAGTTCAAAGGCAGAAACATATCTTTAGAAATTCATAGAGGCTACATATCAAACAATGCAAAGTGTAGTGGGTGAAGCCACAGTGGCGAGGAATCCCACGGCACACTCTGCCTCCACTGCTTTCTTTCATTTAAATTTTTCATCTTTTTTGTAGCAGCAGCAGAAATCAACAGGCACAGACAGGACCCAGCAGGATTGTGCCCTCATTTAGGAACCCTATTTTACTAATCTGCCATAAAAAGGAGCTGCATACTCCTGCGGGTCTTTGCCACCTGGCAGGGCTAACAGCAAATACCCAACAGCTTCCTACAGGCTAACCCAGAGTTTAATACCCCTCCTGCCACATCAAGAGAAGAAAGGAAGAGTGGGTGGAAACTTTTTTTAAGTATCAAATCAGTCAGAATGCTGATTTATTTTCTTAAAAGCTTGCTGGAGATTAACCCCTGTGACATTTACAACACACATAGATTAACTGGATTGAAATACCACTGGAGCTGTGACTGCAAGGGGGAGCAGAGGGAAATGACTGGAATGGGGAGAAAAAACAAGTTCAACGTATGCACTATGCACTCACCTCCCCGAGTGGTGTTCAGAGGCCACTTCTCTACCTGTTATTTTTTAGTGCAGTAGCAGTGAGGGGAAAGCACAGCTTCGCATATCTCAGGCCAGTACCAGTCCACAAGACTTGTCTGAAAGCTCACCCTTTAAGCAGCCTGAGGAAAAACAAGAACTGGTGCTCTGGAGCAGTTATTTTTCACTTCATGTTTGAAAAGAAAACTACTAATACAACTTTGTTTTTCCTTTTCCTATTTATTCAGCCTGTTTCTCAGGGAAAACTCTCGCTTTGCAGTAAACTTCTCCTGCTCTGGATCCTGTGCAACTCTGGAGCCCTGCAAGGTCCATGGGAGGCACAGGTGGGGTCACAGCAGCATTTCTTGCTTTGTCCATTCACTCTCTTCTGCTGAAACCTGGTGTGACTTCAGGCCTGGTTTGTAACAAGAACTTTTTATGTTGGAATGCCTCAAATATGCCACCCTTTCCAAGGGCAGACACCCCACTTGTAGCTCCCTGCACACACCTCAGGGCAGGCATATGGAAGCACTCTGCCCCCCGCCAAAATCCTGCTCCCAGAGCTGCTCTGAATTCCTTCTTCTTGCCTTTGTTTGTACAGCTAAAAAGTAAATTAAAATAGAAATAAACCCACAAAGCATTCAATGCCATTATGATATATTGTGGTCCTGCACTGTTCCTAGTATATATATCTTACCTCAACATTTTTAAGCCACTGGCACAGAAGGTGCCAAGCCAAAGAC
This sequence comes from Aythya ferina, assembly GCF_964211825.1. Lineage (NCBI taxonomy): Eukaryota > Metazoa > Chordata > Aves > Anseriformes > Anatidae > Aythya > Aythya ferina. Next base: position 30,676,502 of record NC_140302.1, on the reverse strand, counting down.
AGAGACGCCTGTCTCATGACAGCAGTGAACCAGTTGTTCATTTTGAAAACGATAACCACACTGGATGAACTTCTCATTGCTATAGTTTCTTTATTTAAGGTTAAAACCACTCATTTTTCAAAATACAAACATGGAAAATGCTGGCAATCCTAGCTGCAGACCTTCCAACAGCTAAGGTGTTTTAGGAAACAAACATGATAAAGCACCAAATGTTGCTGTTTTGTCCAAATGGGTATATAGCATTTCTCCAGCATGTTGCATTCTTAGGGCTGGTTTGTTTGTTAGACAGTAATCGTGTGATTGTTGTGTCTTTTACCTTCCTACAAGTCCTTTTTCTCTGGGCAGTGAGTCTCTGCTGGTTAAGGGATCTGTCATTTTATATGCCTCTGTTTTTTTTCTTGCATTGCAAACACTCATGAAAAAGTACATCTGAGTAGTTGTTCTTTGGTGAAAGAATTGCTACTGTAGTTTCTTTTCTGTGTACATTGATGTTCTGTGGAAGCTTTTATTACTGGGTTTTACGTTTAACACCTTGAAACACTTCCATGAAAAGAGTCTCCTAAGTGTTTTGCCCTTGCCTAGAGCAGTGTCCAATGAAAAAAATTCATTACAAACAAATGCAGAGATGAAAATATACCAAATGTATTCTATCTAAAAACTTGCATTCAGCGCGATTATAATAATACACACACTTTATATCTTTCTACTTTATCAGCCTGTGGGAGGCAAACTCCTTTGACCTATGAAGTTGATCTGTGAACTGTGTCAAAAAATTCAAAACCTCACAGTTGAGGTTTGTGCATTCTATTAGCATAATTTACCACCCAAGCTGTAAATGTACACTTTGTACAATGGCATGCTGAACAGATAGCATTTTACAACGTCCTAAGGGGGAGTGTTTATATCTAACATTTCTTGTGCACGTTTGATTATAAGTTTGCCATAATAGCTGCCTTCCCCCCCCCCCCCTTTTTCATTCCTCCCCCCACCCCCCACCCCAGCTGCTCTGGAAGTGCCTAATAGAAATGTCCTCTCTACTTCATGCCCTGGCTGCTTATTTGTGCCACAGAAAGGGTGAGCAGAACATGCCAGGAAGCGTGCTGCGGCCTGGCCTTATCCTGCTCCTGTGGGTGGTGGGAGCAGTGGTGTCGGGCCCTTGGGTTGCGTTTGGGTTTCTCCTACAGGATGCAGTCCATGCGTCCCTGGCCCTACAGGACACAGGCCGTGCTTCCCAGGCCCTATAGGCCCTACTGGACACAGCCCATGCATCCCCGGCCCTACAGGACATAGTCTGTGTGTTAGCAACAACAACGTGGAAGAGGAATCCGAACATGGGCCAGCCACAGGCCACGGCTTTTTGTGTGGAAGGGGTGTTTGCAGAGCTTGCTTCACCACTGCCACAGCTTTGTACGGCCGGCTCTGAACCAGGAGGATGATGTGTGCCGTCCCCCCTCCGCCACAACCCTCCGGCTACACCCTCCCTTTTCTTAATTCCTGAAATTAAAATGTGTTGGAATGCTCAGTGCCGCTTTTCACTCTCTTTTGAATGGGCCCTTTAGTTTTTCACACCAAGGTGTCCTTTGGGGTGCCAGGTCAGGCTACCAAAACAGCTTCTAGGAGGGGATTAGGACCAATTAACATCTTTGTACACAAAAGCCACTGGCAGCTGAACAGGCGGCCTGGTGGCCTGCTCGGGAGCTGCATTTTAAATAGGGGCCTTCTGTACTTGAGCTCAAGTGGGAAGAGGCGGAGAAAGTTTTTATTTATAATTGAAAATGCTGCTCCTGGATAAAGTCTAATGAAAGGCAGAGTGGTGTTCAAAAGTATCTAACAAATACCATTTGAATATTGGCCTTTATTGTATAATTTCCATCAAGGATAGCGTAACAATATAGTCATTTCTCCTACATATTGAGATGGAGTGATTTTTCTTGTAGAGGAAAACAGCTTCATCCGCACGTTGCATCGGCCCTTCTGGTTTTCATTTCTTGTTTTAAATTCAGCCATACATTAAAAGATGGCTGCTCAGGAGTCATACGCATCCATAAATTTTGGTGCTTTCTGGAGGGAATTCTGTCATTCATACACCTGATCCACCAAAGCTCAAGCCTACAGGGAAAAAAGAATGAATTTAAGTACGTGCATTGGGATGGAGGGGGAGGGAGACCTACAAGGGAATAGCTGTGTTTTACACAAGTAAATTTGCATTTACACTCCTCGGGTTTGTGCAAAGGGGGAAAAAATAAAGGGCTCCACATCCAAACTGTTGAATTAAGCCAAGCCAGATCCTCAGTAGAGGTAATGGACTTTGCATCTTGGCCCGGGGTATTTTGCACCTGACTTAATATCTGTACTCGTGCCCTGCTTTGTTTTCAGTGCCTATCACTTCTAAATCATCACTCTTGCAATCTGATCAGGCATTAAAGCAAGGGAAAGGGAAAGAAATATATGGTGTGTGAATTACTATTGTACGAAACCCAGTAATTTACAAAGGCTTGTAAGTGGGAGTTTTGTGAATTCTAAGCGATACTATGTTATAAAGATTGTAATGAGACTGATTTCTGTATTTTGAGGATGAGTCTTTTTCAAATACAATATTTGTAATCACCACATAAACATCCCTCCTCCCCCTTTCATAATAGTAATAACAGTGCAGTTTCGCATATTTTTATCTCTTGGAATGAAAAGTCATTTCTAGAAGTTTTTTAACCGTGTGTTTGGTAGGAAAAAGACTCATGACAGGAAATAATAGCATGAATGCAGCAAATCCTCCAGGCAACCTGGTACCAATATCCTGACTGATATGATTCCTCTGGAAGGATGGTGCACACAAGTTTCTGTGAAACTGAATGAAAGCAAATAAGAAAGAGACCAAGAGCCCAGTCTGTATTGGCTTAGCTGAACTGATGTATGTGAAGGATGGGCTCTGTTAGTGGAGCACTGGACGTCATTCGTTACAGTGTTTATTCACTCATTTTTGGTATGTAGCTAAAATATGGATTTCTCCCTCAGTTGACGTGAATAGAAAAACCCTAATCACGATCATTTTCAACCTCCCAGTTCATACAAATAATGAGAGATTCCACTTAGTGTGGCGTTCTGCAGCAAACATTAATACACTCTATGTGTGGCTTTGCCCCGTCCTACCCCCTCTTTAGTTTCAGATACTGTATTGTATTTCTTCCGACATGTTGATTCTACCTAATGTTAAATGGTAATTGGCAGTAGTATAGGTGGGGAGAGAAACATTGTTATATTTTGTTCATTTTTCACACTTCAGCAGTTATCCCTTTCTCTCCCTGGCTGTACGCTTATTAGTGTATGAAATGCAGGTGTGTGGGAAATGGCAAGCACACATTGACAGGTTATTTTGTTGGCCACTGCCTAATTAGTAGCATAGTGGATGCACCCTGCTAAGCTTTAGTGTGGTGCAGTAGAGCTGGTCTGTTCTAATTTCCTCACAGCTTTGATATTCAGCAAGAGATTGACGGTTAGCACAAAGAGCCAAAGCGCGACGGAGGCCTGCAGAAACAATGGCCCTTCTTGCTTGTAGACACCACAGATGTGAGAGAAAGCTGACTAAAAACAATTGGCCGACACTGTCTAATTGTCTCCAATGTCAGCATCATTAATGTTTTCCCATGTAAAAAGTAAAAGGCCAAGGTTGTATCCTCCCTTTATTTTGAGTCACATGATTATGTAACTTACTGAGATTCAGATTAAGTGTTAATTGTATTTGTGCAATAAAGAAACTGAAGCTACCTTGAATTTAATGAATATGTACTTAATTAATTTTGACAGCCTTTATCTTTATTACCTATTGAATAATCACAATCAGAATTAATAACATTTATAGGCAATTAAAATTACAGCCTATTTAATGATAATATATGTTTACATCTTTTGCTGAGATACAAATTATGAATACTTATTAGCAAAGAAGTTGTTTCCCTGCCAGGAGGGTTTCTTGTCTGTGTTAACAGCAACAAACAACAATAATCAGTTCAATGTGTAATAGTGCCTTTCACATCAGACAATCTCCCAAAGCGCTACACAAGGGCACATGAGAAAAGGCTTCGCAGATAAAGGTAATCACTAAATGGCAAAAATTGTAGTGTGCCTGGAACAAATGCTTCAAAATTACACACAATAAGACAAGTCCGACAATATTTTAGCAGTTTTAAAGCTTTACTTCCTCACAGAAAAAATAAAAAAGAGTAAAAAATATGAAAGGTCCATCAAGGGTGCTACATCAAATTCCTTGCTGACCTGGTAATACCTGACTAGAGCTTCATCAGCCAGAATGGCTCTGCTGATATCACAGTGCCTTCCTAGGCTGGCAGTAGCTAGCAAGTCTTTTGGCCCCAGGATTTTACGTAGAAAGCCTCATTCCCCTGTACTGTGGAGTGAGAACAAACACACCTCTAGTTTCACCAGTGCCTGCAGGAGTAGACAGTATGATGGGAAAAGCAGTAACACACACAAATGAGGATGCTTCAGAACTGTGAATTCTCTCTGCCACCATCAAAGGATCTCTGCAAATTAAAAGAAAAAGGATGTGGAAAAGATCAGGCCTGGGTTTTGAAGGGTATAATTGAAACCATCCAATGCATCAGAGACAACCATGTGGTGCATAAGCCCACACTGCATACAGCTGCACACACACACACGGTGTTAGCCTTCTTGAGTCTCTTCACTCATGCCTAGGAGATGCCCAGAGCCACCTCCAGTAAGGTGCAAAGTCAACCTATCAAGAGGGAATGGGCCCTAAGCAGCAAGTCTGAGTCCCTCGTCCTTGAGGATGCTGATATCCCTCTGGACCTCTTTTGTTTATCAGTATAGATACAGCCTCTGTAACAAATTCATAAGCAGCAATCATTAGAAACCATCAACAACTGACTAACGTGTCTTAGAAAAGAGAGTAACTGCATACCCCCAAAACACTGCCCTGTTCAGTTTGTGAAGAGAATGAAACAAAAAATCTGAAAGGGGGGGGGGGGGGGGGGCTGGGGGGAGGAAGGAGCAAGCAGTGTGAAGTAGAGAGTTCAAGGGAAAAGGCAGATAGGGTGCTCTAGAAATGGGGCTCTGAAAGCTGTCAGGGCCATGCTGACCTCAGGTGGTCATCTGCCTGAGCTGATGAGCATCAGGCACCTGGGCTGGGACCTAATCTGTCTCAGCAGAGGCCACCTGGCAATTATGGGGAAGCAAGATCTTTCCCTGGCTCCTAGCTACACCTGTGGTTACTCTGCTGAGTGCCATGACTGTATTTAAAGCAGCCCCACAGAGGGGCCTATTTTTATTTGGTTTGTCTCAGCTTGGTTTGAGCATTTCCCTTGTTAGTGTCCTGTGTTTTTGGCTGATTTCTGTATCCCTTTGTGTCACTGGTAGGTGTATCTTGGTCTCAATTTTTATCTTAACTACTGGGATGGTTTATGGCTCCTTAGTCTTTTATATGTTGCAGATAATCTCAAATAAGCGGTTTTGTATAAAAAATATAAACTTTCCGCTACTGACTGCTGTGAATCCTTGCAGAAGTAAAGTGCATGGCATCTGGAGAGTGAGCTCTGGAAAGGATTGTAGTGAGGCCCCAGGTGTGGAGAACTGGAAGGCCTCTTTCCCCTGAGCGGAGGTCCTAAGCAAGTAGTACCTTTCTGGAAACTAAGCATGCATGTAAAAGAGAGGGCCTGTACTTCAAGCCATGGTGACCCTAATAGCACAGAGGTGTTTACACCCAAGTATTTGAGTCAAGCTTAGAGCACCTCCTGCCAGGCACTTGCTGGTCATGGTGCCTATGTGGAGTGAATGGAAGGAGGTGTACTTGAGCTGTGTTTTCCTGCTAAGGAAGGAACTGATTGTGTGCTGTGAAGGAGGAGTAGGGGAGCGTGACAAGTAAGCAGAGGGCTAGAAGATGCTTGGTGAACAGGGAGCCTATGATTCAGAGTGACTAAAAGCTTTGTTTGCTCATCCTATCAAAATGAGAATGGAAAAGGGGAAACTACTGCTCTTCACATGTATGCATGGAAAAGAGCCTCAAGGGAAAAAAGCTGCTTAAGCTACAAGGTGAGGTTGGTACAATAAATAGCTAGTTAGATACCTTCTAACCACTGGCTTAGCATCTGTGCAGCCTTGTAATCAGGGTAAGAACAAGCAGCACCTACCTGGTCCTAAAAGGAAGCTTAATAAGTGTATGAAAGGCATGGTGTGAGATGATGCATAGGGCTGAAAAAGGTATCCTGGATGTTGTCTTTTAACTCGGGCTCCCTGTGCAGTAGAGGATCAGGCCAGAGTGTGTATAAAGAGCTTTGGCTTGAGGGAAAAAAAGGAATTTTCTGCCTATCCTGACTTCAGAATCTGAGCTGTTAAAGTAACGTGGTGTAGTAAATGGTGAAGTAAACTTGGAATGGCAAAAATTAACTGAACTAATTCAAATCTCTAAAGAAATGCACACTAACATTCATGAGGCTTACATAGCTCACTTGAGGACTTTTTACCAACCATTTAAAAATGAGTCGTATGCCTGACTCCCGGGTAAGATTTCTGTTAACTTTCTTCCTGTGCAGAAAGAGATCAATAACTGACCAGTTACTGCTGGGCACTGACAAGAAAACAAAGCAAATGGTGCATTGTTTTATAATAGCTATGGTGTATGAAATCATTATGCTAACTTATGAAGTCAGTTGGTGCCTATATATTGTTTTGCTGTTTGTTAAGTTGTGAAGTGCATAAACAGCAGCTACATAATGTTAAATGCCTACTGCAATCTCTTGTATTCATGTGCAAGATCCATTTCTTTAATGCCACAATTCATCAACTTTGTTACACTTGAGACTTTGGCTTTTTGTTTTCTTCAAGAATAAGGAAGAGAATTACTTATCCTTTCTGCAGCTGTGTGCTCTTACATTGGCTTCTCTCACCTCAGAAATGTGTACATAGTTGTATCCAAGATAACTGGGAGCTTAAAAACATTAATTTGGGCTGGATATTAACCTTTTCTGCACTGCAAACAAGTGCAGGGAGGCTGAACTACTTGCATACCTACTCAAAGTGCAAAATAAGAACAGATGCTGCTTGTATCAGAAAGTAACCTGGGAGGCCAGAGGTATATCAGACTTCTGATGGAATGACAGCCAAAGGTAAGACCGTGTAGGCTCTTTTAGAGCTGATTATTTTCAGGGATTTTATTTGCTGTTGTAAATGTCCTGTGGCTCAAGTTTAACCATGTCATTAATTTTTGGTTGCTGGTTGTATGCCTGCTTTTCTAATTTGTCCAGTGGTGCAATATACTGCAGACTGAGCATACCTGCAAGTGGTCCAGAGAAGCTGAGGCAGTGCCCATGCATCAGGAAATAAATGGACTCAAATGCAATTCAAACCTGGAAGTAAATGATGCATGCTTTTAAAAATGTGGGTCCCTCCTTTCTCAGATACCACTTCCTCTGAAGCTATTCTTCCTGTAATTGTGGTTTGCATTAACAAATAACTCTTCAGGTGTCTTTTTCCTCACTTAGTTTACCCTTTGCCATGAAATTAGAGGTCTCTGAAACTTCCAGGGAATTTTCTTTTCCTTATTGTGGCAGAGTAAACAATGTGCTACTGAATGAGTTGTTCAAAGTGAAGCTCTGCTGCTATAAACTGCCCTTTGCATGCCTCGGAGCTCCAGTGGTTGCACAACACACCCCGATATAGCCATACTTGACAACAAAATGACAGAAAGTGAGCACTTGTCAAAAAAAAAAAAAAAAGCAACCATACCAAAAATCACAGGTTTTGTCTGAATTGTAAGTCAGTGGGAAAAAAGCTTCCTCTTGCTGCAAGATTTGAAGAATTTAAATGGCAGTGCCTTCACCACTTAAACTTCTGATGTTGCTATAGGATACAGGATCCCTTTGCCCCAGTGGGAGCTTCTGCACCTAGTAAGCCCCAACTTTTTCCTGCAAAATGGTTTGGGTTTTGCCTCTAGAAATTAACACTGCATTTCCTGCCAAAAGTGCAGACTATCTAGGTTTCAAAAGCCAATCCTCTGCAAGTACTCTTTACATTTTTTTCAGTGCCTATTTTGTGTTCTTAGTGTTCTGAGTATTCACCTGAATGCATTTTGTTTATCTTAATAAAAGGCAGCTTAAATGGTCCTGTTTCATCCATTGCTATGGTACCCATCAGAGATCAATAAATGAAGCAAATCTTACTAGAAATAAGGAGGCCAAGGAAAGAAATGTAGGTGAGTTTTATAGTATCATTCACTCAGATAATGTTAGTCTGCAGTAATGTAGGCAAGAACAACAGTATTGACTTGTAATCCATTATGAACCAAGGTGTTAGCTTTGTTACAAGGTCTTGTTTTCATTTTTAAGACTTCCCAGTGGCTTTTAGTACTTTACATCTTCATTAAGGATTTTAAAAGCAAAGATCTTTGCTTACATTTAAAATACTTTCCTAGTGCTGTGATGAAGCACAGTCACTTGCTAATGGATTTCTGAATGCCATTTTCATTATAATATTTTTATAAGACCCCTCTCTTCTTCTATTATTACATTTGCTTTTGTAAAATGGTTGAGACTGCTCATCACGTACTTTAGGTCCTTTAAATATTGTTCCTGTTTACCATTATGGGAGAGAGTTGGTTTTATTTATATAAGAATAAAACCATAATCCAGTTTGTATTTGGCAGCTAAGTGTGTTTATGCAGCACCTACACTTATTCCCAGGATGGATAATAGGCTGTCCTCCTTCAGCATGAATCAGTCATGCAGTTAACTTTGAACTCTATACACAGAATATTGGCTGAAACATTAGTCAATGCAGTCTTCATACTTGTAAGTGTCCAGGGATTCCATAATGACATAAAAGTAAACTTGCTGCATAGGATAAGTGGTCTTATTTAGGGGAGATGAAGCATCGACAGCTTGACCATCTCAAGCTTGACTGTATTGTTTGAGTGAAGGCAAATGAAATGCTGCAGTCTTGGCTGTGTATGAGCACCTGCTGATGGCAGAGGAGGCATACAACAATCTTAGTCAAGGTAATTTGGGGTCTCTCCCTGTTCCTAGGAGGGCAGTCTGGGGGCTTTGATACAGAAACTGCCCTTTATTAATACCCCTCTCATCACTTAAATTCTCTGTATCATAACAAAGTGGAAAGGCAATTGTTCTTGTTATAATACTAGCATTTCAACAGCACTGTCACTACTACTACAGTTATCTTGGTTATTTTTATTTAGTGGAAGGTAGAGCTGATTTTTGTTCCCTGGCTATAGTTCTCCAAGTTAATGGACATAGAGATGCACTTGTATCTTGAATAAGAATAATCTAAAATGTATGTGGCTCCTGGCTCCCCAGAATACTGAGCAACTCTATGAAACAATGATGAAGAATGACTGTTGTAAATATCAGTGATCTTGAGTTAAGATAGAGAATTTTATTGCAGAGCTTTTATGATGTATTTTTACTAGTGTTTTTCAGTTACTCCTGCCCTGGTGTGTCAACAAGCTGACTTAGTGGCTCTGGATTTGCTCCAATGGATAGAAGTCAAGGAAAGAAAAGAAATTCTTGGGTTAGATGAGAGTTATACTCTGCCTTAATGCATCTTTTAACTGATCTGTCAGAAACATTTCAGACCTATTAATCCTGAAAAATCTTCTTTCAGTTCATCCCTGTGATTCATGCTGATAGCTCTCCTCTCTTGGAGCAATGATAACAATGGTTTATAGAATTCCTGCATAGTTAAAAGCAGATGCTACCCTTAGGAGGGTGATGAATCCCACATGTTGAGTGTGCCAAAGCAAGGACAAAAGGCCCAGAGCCTTGAGCCCAAGGGCTGCTGATAGGCAACAGGAGACAGAAAGACAGCATCAGAGGCTGTCTAATGACAGTACTGGTAGCGCTTCCTTTCTACCAGTTTCTATTCGCATTATCTATTGAAACTGACTTTTTTGGAGATGGATGAGGCTGGAGAGGTTTAATTGGTATAAACTATCTCCAGACATTTGTGTGATATCTAGGATGAGTGTAGGGTTTAGCTAGAGCTGGATAGGTGCCATTGTAACACAAGTGACTGGTTACTGAACACAGCCCCGAGCAATTCCAGGTGGGAAATCCCTGTCCCAGCTCCAAAGGGTGGGCATCATGACCAGAGTAACCCTGGTGGCTGGAAGATACTGCACCAGTCATGGCTTCGATTTGCTGAGCAGCTGGAAGAAGTGAAGAGGGCGGAAAGGCAGGGGGAGACAAAGTACACACTAGAAGGCTGATTCCTACTCGGCTGTTTAATATTGCCCGCCTCGTTGAGCTCATTCCTACTGTGATCTGATCTGACCTTTTGTTTGTTAGATTTCCACCCCCCACCCCCTCCATCAGATCCACTTCTGTCCAACTCATACTGCCTGAATGCTTGTAGACATCTCAAACTTGATGTAGTCCCACTGAGGCAGGTGGCTCTGCTAGATGTCAGAGCTGGAGAGCACAGGGTAGTTTGAAGATATTTTTCTCCTGCACTCCTGCTGAGGGGGTGATTTTTCAAATGTTTGGCAAAAGCCAATTGGTTCTTAACTTGGAATTAAGGCTTAACATGTTTTGAGAGCACACACAGATATTAACTGTACAGACTAGACACAAAGGCCATAAAATATTAGAAGCAGGAGAAGCTTTTAGTAGCTCAGGGTATATGGGAATGTGTTTTAGTGAGATGTAAGATGAGATGAACACTCAAATGCCAAACTGTTCATCTTTAGATTGCTAGCTCAGACTGGGTCCAGGTTTATTTGCTAGTGTAAACAGTAAAATTCTAGAAAGGCTGAAAGGCATCAACATCTGTCTGTGCTGCTGACTTGTATATACGAGTTGAGGCTGGAACAGAATTTTTAGTGTTTGAGTACAGTCCATGTTTCTTCAGCAAAAGTAAGAATAGGGACTAGCTCACTGTATGTCAAGGACTTGATCTGATCAGATTTGGATGGGCTTCAGACTTCTTAGTATATGGTGCTTACACCAGAGCCTGCATGGAGGGGAGCTCTGAGAACAACGGTGGCAGCTCTCCGGGACAGGCAGTGCCTCTCACCTCAGCACGCTGCCTTTGTTCCCAGCCTCTTCCTGCCAGCAGGCTGGGTTGGAGGATCTGCCCTTACTTCCATAAAATACAGCCAGTTCCTCTGTGCAAGTTGAGTGCTGCTTTGATGGGGCAGAACATGCTGTTCAAACCACCTAGTCAAGCTGGACTGTGTCCCACACGGTACACAAATGCCTGTTTTTTTTTTTTTTTACCAATCACACCAGAATGCCTTCTGTACCAGCTTGATAAGCGCACGCTAGTTAAACAGACTTCATTCTTGATGGAAGTAAAATATAAATGTATTTTTTTGCCAAGCGTTTGTTCCAAAGAAATCTGCTGTTCACTGAAGACTGCCTGTTCTTGGCTGTTCTGTTTCCAGACAGGCGTGTGTGAGGGTGTGCTTGTGTTTGCTGGGAGTAGCAGAAGGGTTTTTAGCAAAAGCTGTTGTGGCTGTAGGTCAGGAAGGGGAATGCTAGGCCTGTTCCACCAGCTAGTCTGCGAAGCTCCTGGAGCTGGACCAGGGGGTGTAGCACAGCCTGTAGGATGGCCGTGAGAAAGGACAGCCTGACTGCAGTGACAGCAGGGAATGAGGCAGCTCTGCATCACCCCCTGCTCAAACTTGCAGCTGTAACCCTGCCACGAGACAGGAATGCGTGTTGCACCAGCCCAGGCTAACAGAGGGGTTAATGCCCCCTTGGCCGTGCTCCCCCTTTGCTTCCTTTTTCCTGCACCTGCCACTGCAAATTCCTGCTCCCCCGAGGAACTGCCAAGATTAGATCCTTTGTTAAGGGCGCTCAGACCCAAATCTTTTATTTGCAATGCCGAGCACCTAACTCAGGCTCCTTGAAAGGGCAGCAATTTTGTGTTTGTCTTAGAATACCACCTAGAGGCCTTAGCTGACTTTGGGTGGATAAATGCTCTGCTTTTTCCAGAGATCACCATCTTTAGGGCTTTTCTTTAACTGGATGTTCCAGAAATGAAAGCCATGGGAAAGCTCATCACACAGGATTTTTGTTTCCTCCTGGCAGAGACTAGAACAGCTCTGCCAGTGTTACTGAGCTGTGCAAACCTCTTACAGCAGGGACAACTTTGCAGATGTGCATTATTGCATCAAACATAAGAGGGCATGTGGCTATTACCCCATGCTCTGGCTACCCTTCCTGGGTGGTTTAGAGTTGATGGGAATACAAGCTACTTGCCTACTGAGTGTGAAGATGTCTCAAATACCTAAAAATCTGAATGGAAAATGAAAACATGCTGAAGCTGTGGATCAGCATGTACATAAGAGCACGGAGCACCATTCCTGAGAGTAGTCCTACAGGGTAGCCTGCGGTGAGAAATGGGGCTCTTTCCTACCATAGCCAGGGTGCTACCTGCTTGGCTGATGCTGTGGTTTTGGTGCTCAAAGGTAGCTCTGCACCACCAGGGCTCTGTGGCATCATGCTCAGGCTCAAGTGGCTCTTGTAGGACTGAGCTGCCCCTAGTATTTCTTCCCGGTGTGTTAGGAAGCAGGATGGGTTTTCTGTGAGTAGCCAGGTGGTGCTTTCTTATTCTGCCTGGGACTGCTGAGCTGCATGCTTTGTTCTGAAAAGTGCAAAAATAAATTGTAACACCTGATGTACTCAGTTTTGTTTTTTAATTCACATGTGCAACTGCTTACTGCTATGAGGATGGATGTTTTTAACTTGTACCATAAAACCATGCTTAAAGTTAGACCTTACCTCCCTGTATTCCTGAAAAAAATATCTACATTCAATGTAGAAAATGGAATTGTATTGTCAGCAAACAATATAAAGGTCTTAGATAACAAACAGTAACCTTAGCTTAAAAAAAAAAGTCTTTAATAGCATGTTGCATTAACTACCTCTTATAGGCTTTGTATTTAATTGTCCATCTTCCAGTTCCTGCAATAAAATGGACAGGGCTAATGTTAATTATGGCAGAGGAAGGAATAAGGCATGTCCCACAGGGAAAAATGGGATCATGTAACAAAGGCTGCATCCTCAAGTGTACAGATAAGGTAAGACAAGCCAGGCTTGCTGTGGCAACAAATTTCCAAGCACTTCAAAGTTGAGTAATGCTTGAGGTTATATATCTGGGTGCTATTTTTAAAGTTTTAGCATATTAAAACCTGGAGGAAGGATAGGCAGACAGGAATAGTAAAGCCAAACTGTGGCCAAGGCATCTCCTGTACACTGCAGGTATCCCTGGCTAGTGTTTAAGAGCAAGGGTGAGATGCTAGAGCTTCTCAACCAGGGGATGATATTTCTCTCTTAAGGTATCCAAAATAAGTGGCAATATAAACACCAAAATAATCCCAAAATACAGCTTCAGGCAGAAACTTGCCACTGAAATCTTGAATCTAAATCATTGTATTTTTGGCAATGCTATAAGCAAAGGCATACTGGCCCTTACAATGACATGTACCTGACATTAGGAGACCTGCTTTTCACATAGTCTGGAAGCATGCACAGATTCCCAGACATTTTTATGTAAACGTGGTGCTGTGTCTTCATAGGGAGTATGTATATTTTAATTTTTCTGAAGCCCTGCTTAATGACAGTCCCCAGGTTAGCCTTCTGTAAAAGTTTGCTGGAGTACACCATCCACTAACCAAACCTTTTTCAGTGTCTATAGCCCTTGGCACTACCTATGAGATCTTTCACTGAATGGTTTAAAGACTGTTTTTTGTCAGTGTTCAGAGGCACTTAGCACAGCACAGCCCACCGGTGTCACCACCTTTGGATTTAGGCCTTAAACGAAAACAGCCAGGGAAAGAAATGCTGTCTCTTCAGCTTCTTTATTTGAAGAATAACATTTGTAAGATCAAAGCTAAGCCATTTTGTGTGAACTCCTCTACAGAATTTCAGCTCAGGAATGCAAAACCAGTGTGATTATTATTTAGCATCTCAGCTGGACTTCTGCACATCTTCTTTAAGTGGCTTTTACTGCAGAACAGGCTGATCTCCTGCACCGGCTGCTTTTCTCTAACGTTTTGTTGAGCACTTCTGTACGAAGCCAGCGATGATTCAGAGTTTAACACTTGGCCCTTTGCCTACGGATGTGCAGCAGCAGCACGAGCGATGGGGAGGATGGTGATGGAAACAGCAGCTTGAAGGAGCCACCGTGGGAATTGTGCGCGGGGCAGCACAGCGCATCCTGCAACATGCTGCCTGCCAGCAGGAACACGATGCCAAGCGCACAGGGACACGCACAGGGGGCACTGCTAGGACTTCTGATCCCACCGGTGTGCTCACTCACTCTTTTTTTCCCAGATTTGTACTATGGGATTGGAAATGCTGCTTGGGTTGCACTTTGTGTGTTCATCAGGAACTGCTTTGCATAGCCAATGCAAATTACATATCCATCTTCCTTCAGGAACAGAAGGAGAAAATAATAGAATAAGGGATGGGACAGTTGTTTTGGCTCCTAGAGCCAAGTTTAAGTGGCTACCATAGCAATGGGAACTAAATTTTAATATTTCCTGTTTAGCACATAATTAACAAGGGCAAATGTTGCAGTTTTGCATACAAGACAGTGTGGGGAGCTGATGCAAGTAAGAAGTGGAGACAGGTGATGATATTAGAAAGTTCTGCTGAAAGCTTTGAACTAGGAGCTCAAAGTAGCTCTAGACCAACTTTGTAACACCTTTCCCATCCCTGCAGATCAGGGATTTGGATCAGAGGCCACAGCTGCAGGTCTGAATGAGACAGTCAAGTCAGAATTACCCAGCACAAGTCAGATCACGAGCATCTCCTGAATGTCTCAGTTGAATGCTTTGGGGGGAATGATGCAAGATGGCTATGCTGAAGGCAGCAGTGGCACTGCAAGCTGTTCCTCCGAACGAAGAAGAATTTCTCTGCTCTTTTCTGTCTTTTATCCTTGGGAATAGTGTTGTCAGTGAAACCTTTGGTTTATTAATGCTCATCTTTATCTAAATTGCTTTTTGTCTTTCAGTTATCTTCCAGTTATTGTCACCTCATATTGTAGGCGGTGTTCACAGGAACTTCTTCCAGGGAGAGGAAAATGATGATTAACCCCTTGTTTGCCTTTCAATCTTTTGATTTTAATAGGACATGAAAGGCAAAAATCTGAGACATCTGTTGTTTCTTTCAGCCAGATCCACAGAGACATTAGATAGCATTTCAAGCACTCAGCTGACAAAACAATTCACCTTGAGAGAACACAGATTTACCAGATTGCTGCACTCCATTTTTGTATGATGTAGTATTTTTTTTCTGAGGCTTCCTTCATTTTTGCATTAGAACAGTGTTTTCATGCAGTTTGATTGCATTTTATGATGATGAAAAACACTTTATATGCAGTACATGAAGGAAGTTAGTTAAAAAGTGCGATTAATCCCCCAAATCTTTTGATCAGCTCCAGAGACGTGGCTGTAGTATGATTTGCCATCCACTTTACTAAGCTGTAGTGTAGGATCAGTGTACAAAGTGAATGCACTGGTGGAGTGAGATCATGCTACACACTGCTTCTGGTGAAAGAAATAGCATGTGGTGTCATCCAAGCAATATGCAAACTTCATTTAATTTAAATGGGGTAAATCAAGTCATTTTAAAGTCAATATTGTAGTCTATTTCAGTAAACATTTTTTCTCTCCTGACCATTCCTTTACAAACCTCTTGGAATTTCTAGCCCAAGTGAATGGGTTTGATTCATTGCACGATTTCCCTGTTCATTGTGTTCATTGAGGATACGTGAGGAGCTGCCCTGTGGTATGGCACACCTGCAAAGTGAAAACTTGCAAAGGATGCTGATTTTTGTAGGATGATGATGAACAGCTGGGTAAGTGGGAGAATTTGTCTGTTAATTTATGGAAGTAAACTTATTTATTCCTTGGTCCCTTTACTTCTGTCTTGAAGGACTTCCAGAAATGTTAGTTAACCTGGTGAGAACCCTTATGTCAACTTTGAGCATTGTCTCTGGCCCTAAATTCTTACAAAGTACCTGATTTTCTACTGTCATGAGTTAACAGAGCTCTACAGCATACATTAATGCCATGGTGATTTTTATCAGCAAAATACCTGGCATAATTATCTTAGCACAGCGAGTGTGGTCAAGTGGTGTAATGTAATCCAACACCACCTAAAGAATGCATGTGACAGCTTTGTTTTGCAAGAAGAGAGTAGAAGGGCTTGTTGGAAGGAGAGCTCAAATGCTCTTTAATTCAAGGAACTAGCATCTGACCCTAATTATGTAGTGAAAACGGAGGTAGTGCAAGCACCAGAAAGTGGACAAGTCTGCAACAGGAACAAAAGCATCAACTGCTGTTGAGGTCTTTGCAAAGATCTGCTGAGAGGGGGGAGAGAGGGAGACAAAGTGGCTCCAGTTGCACATAAATACTTGATGGAAAGTGTGCTGAGGAACAGGGCATTGGGTTATTTCTCATAAGATGTAAAATTGCTTAATATGAGTGAAATGAATTGCCCTTCATGCAGAAATTAATTATGAAGGTAACTTTACAGAGGTGGTAGTAAGGGTGTAAGCGAAATAACGCTGGCATTGAATTTAAAAGCTATGCATAATGAGTGGTTTATTAACATGTCTATGATCATCAGTACCAGGAGACCTTGACTGTTGTGCAGTAACATACTTAAGTTTCTAACTAATTTTGTTTGACTTGATGTTAGTTGTTTTATCAAAGAACAAGATAGCACTATCATCTTCAGGAGTAACTTACCAAGGAATAACTTTTTATTCATTGACACTTCATTAGGTTTCAGTGGGTTCTTTCCCTAGGATTTCTCCCATGGAAAATATCTGTGCACACTGAAATCTAAGTTTATCCTTGTTCCATAATGAAATGATGAGCGCAGAGACACTTGCCTAAGATTACATGGCTAAGTTTTTTTTTTTCACCCAAGCTGTTAGATTATTCCTTCTTCCTAGGAAAAAAGAATAGCCATTCCTTCCCCCCAAACTGTATTAAACAGCCTGTAGTGACCACAATAAATTAGTTTCTAAGAAGACTGTTTGCACAATTATAGGACAAAATGTTTCTTGCCACCACAGTCCTGTACAAACCCTCTTAATCTCTGCTCTAGTGGACTATTTTATTCAGAGCTATGGGATAAACCAGGATAGAACTCCAAAGGAAAAAATAAGAGCCCCTGCAATAACTGCTGGGGGTTTGAATAGCCACCCCATTGTGATACTGGTGAAACTGGGTCCCACATCTCAGGACCCAGCTTCATTTTCTAGCTTTCCAAGAGCGTGGTATTTGTTCCTGCCAGACTGGAAGCAAATGAGCTCTCTTGTTTTGCTGGTAGGAACACAGTGAATCACTTCTGAGCTATTTGCTGTCTCTAAATGTGTCCTCGCATGTGTTGGCAGGTGTTCAGCACTCAGTGGGAGAGCCTCACCACCTGTCTGTCCTCATAGATAAAGGGAGCACCTATTTCAACCAAATTATACGAGGTAAGCATCCATAAAGTAGGGTGTACTGCTCTGAAGGGCGAGTTGCTATAATTCACCTTGTTAGATTTTATAGTTGTAAATTTAATATGTGGGGTTGTTAATTACAGCATAATTAAAGCATTTTAAAATGCTATGCTAAAAACTGAATCTTCTTCTGATCTATTCTCCACTCACTTAATGCCTTTTTCTGCAGATAGATGTATTTGCCATCCTAGAAGGGAGTAACTAGGAAAGAGCATGCCAGTGTCTCTAATCAAATGGTTAAGTTTTTCAAATGAATCCATATTATCTGTGTGGGTTTTTTTAATCATACTTATACTCTGGTTTGAATGTGTGTTGATTAGTTAGTTGTCATCTTAGAGAAACAAGAAGTGCTTATATTTACCCAGATATATTATGCTACTCATTATTCAGCACTGATTGGTTTGATGGAAAAATATACATTGCTTCAGCAGATAATCTGCTTAGTCTTATTCATAGTGTCAATTATATACTCAAATAACTATTGCAATTTCAATTTTTATGGAGTTTATTAGCAGTTGTTTATTTGTGCAGTGATTACGTAGTTCATATTTCCTTCTCCCCCTCCCCTCCAAATTATGTCTGCTCTGAAAGTGCTAAACATATGGCTGTAGTCACGCCCTGGGGGTAAGTGCAGCCTGTAGCCACAGCCCTTTCCACAAGGCATCTCTCCTCAACAGTAGGATGACAAATCCTCAAGAATTCCTTTAGGCTTTGCAGGGATGGATGGATGTCACTGCTTCAGAAGAGAATGCCCTTCTCTCAGTCACAGCAGGTCCGCTGCTCCCTTCTTTGCCATTTGTTGTTGGAGATGCTAGGACACGTAGGTGAGATTGTCTTTGCGTCCATTAAATTTGTTGTCCAGATAAGGAACAGGAATAAGCATCTATGTGTCTGAGATATGCATTCATGTTGGGATCTGTTCATTTCTATGAGCTCCAAGCATTAGTGAAGACCACAGAAGGTGCCCAACATCTCACTAAGATCGATCCCAAAGAAAGACAAAGTTAAGCCTTTCAATATTTTTCTTTACCTTCCAGTTTCTGTATTATCCTATGTATACAGTTGCCAACTATTGTGAAATTGAAGATAACATGCAGATCTTCACCCATTGTAGCTCTGTGATCTTTATTTGATTCTCTCTTACTTCTTGATATGGCCCCAGCTGTGTGATCCCCTTCATGCTGCCTGCTTTGGATAGCTTTTCTTACCTCAGCATTTGCTCCTGTAGGTATTGCAAAGGAAGGCCTCTGGAGCGGAGTGTAGAGGGGAAACAATGACTCCTTTGGGTTTTGTCTATCTTAGCAGCTTCTTAGAACAGTGAACATCATTCATGTTCCATCCTGTGCACTGGTTATTTGACTGCAGGTAGGTTTTAATGCATATGGATGTTATTTTAAAAATCTCTTACATGAAAAGAAGACACTCTAATACTGAATATTGTCTCCTGGCAAATCCTGAATATTTTATTTTTGTTCCTCTTAGCATTTGTTCATCTTTACTGTGTTTGTGATGATACTGGGAATCTCTGGTAACAAAAGTGCAGGAAAGCAGTGTAAGTTGTAATGAGTAAACAAATACTTGTATTGTTTGTACAGAGCTTAAACAGATGGGGAGCAGCCCTGATGGAAGGACATGCATGTGTATACCATATTAAATACAATCAGTAGGAGCAACTCAGTAAAAAGCTACAGTTAGCAATGTGAACCTCTGGAAAAATTCCAAAAGTTGATGAGCAAATGCCTCCTGAAATACCAAAACCTGGCAGAAGCAGGAAGAAATGAAGGGGTAATGGAAGTCCCAGGTTGCCTTGTGATCAGGAGAGTGAGGGGGGGAGAAAGAGGAACTGGGATGGCATCAAAAGCTTTGAATGTACCTGGCTCTTTGGCACTGCCCCTCCTGTTCTTGTGGGTCTGTACATAAGACTTGCTCTGTTCTTCCATCAACAGGTGCAGGGACAGGCTTGTGGCCAGTCTGTTATGGAAGGGGCTGAGCCTGAGAAGGAAGCCAGGCAGAAATGGTGGGCAGGGGAAGAGCAGTGGCCAAGCTCTGCTTCTTTTCTCTACAAGAAGGACATTGAGGCCCTGGAACATGTCCCGGGCTCCAAGGGCTATGAAGCTGGTGAAGGACCTGGAACACAAGTCCTGTGAGAAGTGGCTGAGGGAGCTGGGGTTGTTTAGTCTGGAGCAGAGGAGGTTCAGGGCAGACCTCCTTGCTCTCTACAGGTACCTGAAAGAGGAGTGTGGGGAGCTGGGGGTCAGCCTCTTCTCATAGGTAACTAGTGATAGGACTAGAGGGAATAACCTCAGGCTGCAACAGGGGAAGATCAGGTTGGAAATGAGGAGATACTTTGAAAGAGCAGCCAGGCATTGGGATGGGTTGCCAAGGGAGGTGGTGGTACCACTGTCCTTGGGGGTGTTCAAGGAAAGGTTGGACGTGGTGCTTAGGGACATGGTTTAGTGGGTGACATTGGTAGTAGGGTCATGGCTGGACCAGATGATCTTGGAGGCCGACCTTTATGATTCTATGTTTCCAAGAAGGCAATGCTTGGAGCTGCTGCCGCCCACTGCTCTTGCTCAGGGATGCTGCCCCAGAAGATGCACCTAGGTTGGGACTCTGTCAGTGCCCCTCTGTGACAGGAATTGAGCCATGGCCTCATCCTGAGTAGCAGAGCCCACACAGACCTGGGCATGGCCCAGGAAACAGCAGGTGCAAAGAATAAAGCTGTCCTGCTGCAAGAGGAACAGCAAAGGGCTTTGAACAAATGTCAGTCTTATTTCCAATAAAGCTTATAAACATCATCTGTGAATAACAGGGGGTGGGAGCAGAGATCTGTGAAGACTGAATCATCCCTCTAAACACAAGCTTTGCAAACCCCTCCAAATATCTGGCTTGGATTACCGTGTTGAAAGATTCAGCAGTGAGGACGTATTGTCATTGAGCTCTAGTTTTCTCTCTCATCCCTCTTGAACTGGTGATGGACTCTGACTAAGCTACCTGTGTATATGTGAACCTGCATTGAAATACGGGATTGCTTCTGAAGCACTGGAAAAACTGCAGGGGAGGTCATTTATGAGGTTAGCTTGGGTGTAGATGATGGGGGCTGTAGGCAGAGCAGTGATACTTGCTCTCACCCACAGAGGCAATCAGAATGGCAGGGTCCTGTGTGCCTTTATAAACCTGTTAGAAACTTCTGAAGATTTCACCTTCCCCCTCACTTGTAGCCTATTCCAGTGCTTTCACTAAAAGAACCTTTTTTAATACCTAGCCCCTTTTGTCTCCACTCCTACAGTTTAAACCTTGCACTAATTCTCCAATCCAATGGTTATTGAGGACAGCTTATTAACAACTTTGTGATAATCTTTAACTATTATATATTATTATTTCCCTCAGTTTTCTCTGCAACAAATAATCTCCACAAATACACCTTTTTTTTTTCTTGCAGACTCTCCCCAACTGGCCTGTACTTCAATTAGAAGCGTGCTGTTAGAAGCTGGCATGCTTTCTCTCTGATGTCCCACCACAACTAAGCACAATAGGAAGAAACCACAGTGTCTTACGTATTTGTCCAGTATTTCTTTTATTTACAGAAATATATTGCCTTAATTTACTCTTAACTTCCCCAAACAATGCACTCATTTTACTCATGCATGTACAGAAACGTGTATGTGTAGAATAGTACACAATTGTGTAGAGTAGTACAGAGTTGTGCAGAATGATACCCAGCTAAAATCATTGCTCCACTCGGACAAGATCTGAATTTGAATACCACTTTCTAAAGTGCTTCTAACCCTCATTACATTTTCTTTAAATGTTTCCTACCAGGTATTACCTGTGATTCTCAATTTGTCACAGTCTGTGACAGAACTATAAAAATAACATGAAAATATAGTGAGTCCGTCTGAATCTTCCTCTCCAAAAGGATGTGGATACACTTGACATCATCCATTAACTCAGATTTTCCAGTATAAAGGGACTCAGTTCTCAATTTTTCCCCCAGTACTGGTGCTGCCTGTGAACTGGACAAGTTTTCAAACACATTTAGACTTAGCTTTCCAGTTTAACAAAGCAGAAATAATATTCTTGAAATGCTGTGACTAAAAACTGGCTATTTATGTTCAAAGTACAATGTTGCTTCTCTTTCTCTGCTACAGGAAGCAGTAATTACCTAATCCCTATTTAAACATTGTGAAATCCCATGTTGGATGCTTGAAGTGCCTGCGCAAACTTTTATGATCTTAATGGTTTACAGCATCAGCTATCAGATCACAATGTGGGCATTATTACACGGAACAGTATAGGCATTACAGACTCTTATTTAAAGTAACTTGGAAACAATGAACTGAATTCATTGCAGGGGAAATGCTACTGGAGGTGTTAAGTCCTCTTAGTGCACAAGGTCCATTAGCAAGTACAACAAGTACATTAGCAAAATTAGTAAGAGTTCATTTTTCTACTCTTAACTTGAAAAAGTTAGCAAGCCTATTTGGCAGTGCTTGATGAATGATTAATACCTTTGAGGAACAATGTTAGTGTAGCATCCCTCTACTGTTGCAACCAAAAGGGTCTGCAACAAGGACATGCTTGCTTTAAATGCTCACTTATCAAGGAACTGTAACTTGATGGAGGTCTAAGTGAATAACAGCAATAAGAACAATGCTCAAGCTGCAATATTGAAGTTATGGAAGGGAAGTCTTTTGACCCATAACAGTTTAACTTGAATAAATAAATAAAATAATGGAAGAATTGGCTTACTGTCTCTGTGAATATCAAAGAGATTTTATGCTGTTCTGGCAGCTCACAACAGACAGAACATTGTTGCAAGACGAAGATGTCCGGTGTCTTGGCACAGTAAGCAACCCTACAATCGTTCTTTTGCAAATCCTGCTACTGCGCTGCATGAAAGAAATTGGTCTGGGAATGGAGGGGATGATAACAGCAAAGGGAAGGGGAGTTGGAATGAAACCTGTGGCTGAAGGGAAGCCAACAGGCAGCCCAAGAAAGGATGCTAAAAACGAAAACACTGGCAAAACTGCTCTGACTTAAAGTGGGGGCTATTCAAAACCGAGGTCAGCTCAGAACTCCAAACACTTAAATAGGACCTCTGTGTTCTTCCAAAATGGAGGCATTTATTGATGTGTGACTTGACTTGTAGTTTTTATGTTCAGCTTCTGTTTGCAGACACAGAATGTAGTTGAGTCTTTTCCACTAGGCTGAAAAGCCCTCAAGTACCAATGATTTTCTCCTCTGAAATTAACATAATCAAATAATTTGTTTCCTGTTTGCTCAATTAAAAAGACCAGGAGTTTGCAGTCTCTCATTGCAAAGCCCTCTCCTCAAACCTTGGATTGCTTTTTTCTTTTGCTTTCTCTGTAAATGACTCTGTACCATCTTTTGAAGAACTGGATACAGTATCATTATTTTGGTCTCGTCAATGTCACAGAACAATTTTTTTTTTTCCGGTTGAAAGCGAACATCCAGTTCTTCTGCTGCAGCACCTCACCGATGGCATGTATGTAATTACTTGAACGCTTTGCCTCCCACGACCTCTGCAGAGCCTTTGTTTTCCAAGGTAATTTCCCATTCTTTGTGTATGACTCTCTCTCTAGGAGCATGGATTTATAATTTCACTTTTGTGCAGTTAAATGTGTTTTGTGCTGACTAGTTCAAAACAAGCTGACTAGCTTCTGAACTTTCCACATGCCTTACCTGAACATATCACACTTTGAAGCACTGGTACAGCTCACGTGGCTCTCTGTGCTCCTTTCCAGGACATTATACATGCTATTAACCATCCTGGGACAGATAACATTGTAAAATGTCAATACAGAGTCTCTTCGTGTTTTAAAGGTTTATTAGGTCAGGAAGGGTAGAGCATGCAGTCAGGGGGAGGAGGCAGGTGGACTGAACGAAAATTTGTAGTGAGGTCTTTTTCATTTTCTTCACAGATATTTCTAATGCTGCCATGTCTGTGGCTATGTGAGGTTTTCTGACTGCCATGGTGATCTATGGGCTTTACCAAGGAAGGAGATAGACGAGCAGTGCCTTTCCCATGCTTAAAGAGTAAATATGAAGACTGTTCAGGTGACCACTACTGTGGGCCACAACTTCAGTGTGACTGACAAAGAGTTTTTGAGACTGAGAAATTCACTCTATTCACTCAAATTCACTCTAGTGCTGTCCACTGTGAATGGGGTGTAGCACAGCATTGGGCTAGTTAACATCAAAGGCAGTAATTTTATTTCAAACTTCTGGCTCTTGATTTTCTGAAGTTCAACAAAAAATGGGCAGAACCAAATGCTGCAGTGTAGCTACGGTGTGTATTTGATATCAGCCTTCAGCTGAGCTGGGTAGGGTCACTGTTTCAATGCAGAGCTTGTTGCTGGCTCCTCTCCTTTTTGACACTGGAGAACAGCAGGCAGAACTGTGATCTTCAGATGAACGAGGCAGGGTCTCTCTCAAAGCCCTCTACCTTGATGTTGGCCAAAAGTTTTGGTCATGTTGGCCTGCGGTTGCTTCTCTAAGAACCTTGGAAACAGCAATGTAACTGTTTTGTTTGGTTGTTTTCTTTATCTCGTTGGTTTTCTGGGTACCAATGCTAAGCTCAATGAGTAGTTTTAAACCCCCACTGCTCCTTTGGGCAGCATGTCAGTCCAAGTGGAAGGCTGATCTACACAAACTTTACTGAGAGGGTGGTGAAGCATTGGAATGGTCTGCCCAGGATGGTTCAGTCACCACCCCTGGAGGTCTTTAAAA
Organism: Aythya ferina; assembly: GCF_964211825.1. NCBI lineage: Eukaryota > Metazoa > Chordata > Aves > Anseriformes > Anatidae > Aythya > Aythya ferina. The sequence continues at coordinate 30,652,247 of NC_140302.1, read as the reverse complement.
GACGTGTAGACGTAGAGCTCAGCGATATGGTTTAGTGGAGGATGGGTTAGTGTTAGGTCAGAGGTTGGACGAGGCGATCTTGGCGGTCTCTTCCAACCGAGGTCATTCTGTGAAGGCGTGCGAAAACCCTCGTTAACCGCTGCCGCGTGTGGGGTGTTCCCTTTTACCCCCCGACCCCTCGGGGAGTCCCTGTGAGCCCTGCTCCCGCCTGGCCGGTTCGGGGGGAGCCGTGCGGCGGCGGGGCCGCTGCCGGGCGGTGTCGGGGCTCGGTGCAGCTCGGTGCCGCCGCCGCCCCCCGCACATGCTCACTGGGGCTCCGCGGGAGTCTGGGCATGTGCAGAGCCGGCACGGGCCGGGCCGCTCGCCGAGCCCGCCCCGGGGCTGCGGCCGCCGCCCGGGGGAAGGGGAGGGGAAGGGAGGGGAGGGGAGGGTGCCAGGTGTGAGCGGCGCTAGGTGTGGGCGCTGCGGAGCGGAGCGCGATGAACAGCTCGGACGAGGAGAAGCAGCTGGAGCTGCTGGCCAGCCTCAAGGAGCGAGGTGAGGGCCGGGCTCTGGGATGGGCTCCGAGCCGGGAGGGAGGGGGGCTCGCCCTGGGGCAGTGGCTCCGCTCCGCTCCCCCCCCCCCCCCCGGTACCGCCCCGGGCTGGGCTCGGAGCGGCCGGCGGGGGACGGGGCGCGGCTTGGGGGCGGCTCCGCTCCGGGCTCCGCTCGTTTCTAGGCCCCTGCAGGGGAAGAAACAAAAAGCCTGAGCGAAATGAAAGAGCTGGGCACGGAGCGAGGGAGATGGGGGTTGAAGGGGGGAGCTGACACGCTGTGGGTGTTCCCCCCCGGGGTGCTCTGCCTGCACCCACCTGCTCAGGGTGGGCACCGAAGTGATGGGGACGGAGGGTGAGGGGCTCCTTGCGTGGGCTGAGGTGCTGATAACCTGGGTTTTAACACCTCGTGGGCAGCCTGGCTGTCAGGCTGGTGACACGCCATCATCTGCGATGGGTGACACCCCAGGGTGACAGCAGGTGACAGCGCCCTGGGACGCCACCTCAGCAGCAGGGCTGGGCAGCTCCAAGAGGTGAGAGTCCAGCTGTCCGCAGAGCTTCCTCAGGAGGGTTACCTGCACGGGCAGCTCCTTGCTGTGTCTGAACTTTGCGTCTGTCTGCGCCTGGTGTGTGTCAGGGGTTGTCACGCCAACCTGTCCCACACCTCCCGGTCCAGGGCTAATCCATGTGCAAACTTCCTTTTAGTAGCTCAGGGCCAGCCCTGATATGCCGTGAGGTTCTGCAGAGCCTTTGTAGCTCTGCTGTAAATGAACCAAATGTGTTTGTCTCGGGCTGGTCAGGTTCCCTGTGTGAGTCACTATCCGGCAGTGAAGTCCAGTGCTACAGCCTTATGGATGGTCAGCTCCACCAGTGCAGTGCTTGGCTGGAAAACTAAAACATTGTAACATTCCTTATTCTGTAAGAAAACATGGAAAAGAGCTTGGATGTTCAGAAGGTAGCCCATTTTTCTACCTCCCCTGGTCAGCCAAACCAAGCTGGTCTAAAACAGCTTCTACCTTGTCTGGTTAAACAGGAGCTTCCCTTAACCAAGCTTCAGGTGGGTATCTGTGATCGCTGACCTTGGTATTTCTTTTTTGGTTGTTCCCATCCACTCAGCACTGGAAGCTCACAATTGTTGGCTGCCCCCAGATACGTTCTGCCTTTCGAGGATTACAGGTGGTTTAAAACTCATGGTCATATTTATACCATGAGACAAAAATAAGACTAAAAATCTGCTTTTTTCCTGAGTGACTGCTTCCTTCCAGTACTGTTGGCTCTAGAAGAGCTCTCTGTGCCAAAACAACAGTTGCTAAAGAGACAATAATCAGTCGCTAACAAGGCAGGTTTGGGTTACTCTTCAGAGAAATCCTAGCTTCTTGAAATTGGTTGGAATTTTCTTGTTGACTTAGTGGGACCGGGGTTTCAGTTATGAAATCTGAAAGTCTTCTGCTTTGGTAGGCTGAGTCACCACTGGTGTGTAAAGAAAGTTTATGGGACTCCAAGAGTAAGTTCAAAGGAAAGATGCTGTAACTCGAGCACTGGCTGTCCTAGATCCCCTTAATCTATTGAAACAGAAACTAACAGGCAGATCTTGACCTGTAAGGCTCTGTTCTTGATGGACGTTCCCAAAAAGTAGGATTGTTAGTAATTTGCTGTGAGACTAGCGAGTGTTTTTTGTAGTGGTATGGCTGGCTATAATTTTTTTCTCTGTTCCACTTTCAGGTATAGATAATATTACTCTGAAAGCAAGTGCAGATGATAGAAGGATCTGCAGTCCCTGAACACCTGGGGTGCTGGGTGTACCTTCTGTTCAGGAGCCCTGTAGTTACAGCATTTAAAGTGGAACGTGGCTTCAGGTTACTGTAACATTCCGGCCTGTTGTCAGGTTTCTGGATAACACCTGTTGATTTGAAGCAGTTTGAAGACATTCATTCCCTTGCCCTGGTTCAGGCTCTCTTTCAGGAGGTGTTTTCCTACTCTTGAGAAACAACCTGGCACATAACGCCGGGTAGCTGCAGAGGAGAAGGCAGCAGCCCATACGTGGCTGATGGCTTTAACGTTTCTACTGCTGCTTATCCTTTCCCAAGCAAGGTCGGCAGATCGCACCTGAGGCAGGTGTTTCACGGCAGCCACACAATTCTCAGTGGCAGCTGTGACACTGACTGGTGTCTGGGCTGCTGGGCAGGGCTCTGAGCAGCAGCAAGGACGCCGAGGCTGTCTGTGAGCGTGATGTGCTTGTCTTTCACCCGTGCCGAATTTTCCAAGTCCTGCATAGCAGAGTTGGACACCTGACACTGCTCCTTCATCAGCTTGCTCTGTTACCGGGTCTGAGGTGAGCATCGTGGAGAAACACGATCTCTGCATTGATAGTTAGGACTTACAGAACTAAAACTCAAACAATACTTTAAATAGCTCTGAGATGGCTTAATCAGATAAAGCAGATCTGCTGTAAACATTAGTGTTACCTAAAGGTACTCTCAGTGATATCTCCAGCAGGACACCTTTCCATGTAACTTGCCCATATAATCCCTATGGGTGAGACTCTAATTTAAAACCAAATGCTTCTGGAAACAAAATGAGGTGGGCAAAACCTTGCCTTAACCCACGGTCGGTGTAGGACCCAGCAAACCAGCCCAGCAGCTGCCCTAGCCATGATCGATTTCCAGCATGGAAGATTGCCCCGTTTGTCCTTGGTTTGATTGGCACTGCCAGAACTTTGCCCTTAAAGAAACGCATTCAGCTGCGATCACATCTTCATTCAATTGAAAACAGTAGCCAGCAACCAGAACATCTGGAGTTACATCCTGCCTAAAACTACACCTGCCACTATCACAGTTAAATTTCTGGTGACTTTGCTAAATTACTGTAGTTAACTAGTGTCAACTTTTTGCTACTGTTAACTACAGAGATACTAAATACGATTTTCTTCACCTATTTTAAAGGTCTTACTTTGTGTTTGTTGGCTTATTTTGGTGAAGTGTGATGATTTCCAATCTCTAACCCCAGACATTGAACCTATGGTTTTTTGGCTTTTAGATCTGCTCATTCTCTTTAAAAATAAATAAATAAATAAATAAATAAATAAATAAGTGCCAGAAACTTTGAATATGTCTTCTAAAGGACAGACTACCAGTGTAGCACAAATATCTCAGGATATCACTTTCACAGTAAGAGCTCGTCAATATCACGTAATGCAGTTTGACCAACTTGGTCTTTGTGGCAGAGCAGTAACTTTTGTGGCCAGGGGAATTTCTTTACTCAGGGTAGGATATCTGGTTGGCTGCTCTGTTCTCTTCTGTAGTCACCTGCTCTGCAGATTTTTCCCACATACCTGTGTGTGTGCCTGTGTACACAGTAGCCATCGTTTCCCAGCAAAACCCTTCCTGCTTGAACGCTTTCTTCATCTGTTAGCGTCTACAAGCATTTCCCACTTCAGTTGCTTGTGTGTAACCACGCCTGATTTTCAGAAACTTGTGAAAGCAAATCTTTCCGTATGAGCTGAGTAGGCTTTATCAGCCTGTAGTGTGTTTATGTTCCATTTCTGGCATACAGGGAGCCGTAGGACTGCAGGATATATATTTGGAGTCTCGTTAAAAAAAATCTTAGTACATACTTCTACAGATTTGAGTAAAATTAAGGCATGTGGGAACACGGATGCGGTATCTGACTTATTCTTTGTTCTTAATGCTTGTCTTCATATTCTTACGTGTGATTTTTCTTTCTTTTAAGGAACTGCTTGGTATCTGAACCTTACAGCTTGTCTGTGGCAAGTGCCACCAATGCCACGCTGCATCCTGCTGGGTTTGCCTGGGTTTAGCAGAAAGAATCTTTGCAGAAGATCTTTGTGCATGAAATGGGGAACAATGGAAAAATCCAGTCCTTTGACCTTTATTTTCACTCCTGGCAGCAGTTCCCAGGTCTTGTGCATGCTTTGCTCGTCAGCAGATCGCTGCTTTTTGAGAGAGGGTTTGTGCAACAGGGTTGGCCCCACTCTCTGTTTTCCAAGCACTCTGGGATGAGGAGCGTGGCAGGAGCCACCCCAATGAAGCTTCTGGTGTCATCCTGCAGCAGGGTCTCTCCTCCCTTTAAGGATCTGTCTGAAGCTGCCAAAGGCCAGGTGTGAATTCCCTTCTCCCAGCAAAGTGACTCCGTTAGGATAGCTCATCTCACCCAGGGCACTGCAGGCTTTGGCTCCTGCCTGTGCCCGCACAGACATGCCTGCATGCGGTCCAGGGAGCAGCAAGGAGAATGCTCTGCTTTTTTGGACAGCTGTGCTAGCTTGTTGATAAAGTAAGGGTGAAATGCTGAAGCAGCATTACGGGCTGATCTGATGTGGGAGGGATCTCAAGCTACTTGAAGGCTGCCCTGGTTTACAATATAAAAGCTAAAATATAGGAGTGCAGCATTTCTAAGGTTTTTCTTCTTCCTATTTTTTAATATGCAGGTTTAGAAGGGAGGCTGATTAACTTTTTTATTATAAAAAGAGTGGGAAGTCTCACCATCTCGCTCTCTACCTGAAGGTGTCTTTTCTGGTGGTTCATTCCCAATTATAGTCATTATACACTTCTCCCCTCATGACCTTGTTTTAGTAATAAGTGCAAGTCCAGGTTCGGGAGACAGGCTGACAACTAAAAATCGGAAGACTGAGATATAATTAAGGGAGCCGTGGTACACAGAGCTACCTGCTTAATTGGGTACCGACGAAGTCTGCTGATGGGTGCTTCCAGGACAGCCCGTCCTGGCCAGGGAGCAGCTGGTGAGCAAGCAAGGCTGTGTTATGGAGGAGCAGGCTGTGCTTGCCCGTGCTGTCTGTTCTGTGCTTTGGCTAGCTTAAAATAAGAACAAGGCTGGCTACGAGTGTGTTTTGGGTGGGTTAAGAGCTGTAGCCCAAAATATTCTGTTATTTTCTTCCCAAATATTTTGTTTCCTTAGTCTTGAAATCAACTCGTCGTGTTGCCTTCAGTCTGCATGAAGGTTGTCTGAAGCAAAGAAGTGCCACTGGGACCCTGCTAAATTATTTCCATAAGACTGCTGTGTATCAGGAATAATTCTGTTAAACTGAAGTCACTGTTAGTAAACGGCAGTATCTCAAGGCATCTGATGCAGATTTAGTAATGTTCTTCAGGGTTCACTGGAGACCAGTGGCTGCAAAATAGGAATTTTACTGTCAGTATGTGTTACAGTGAAGGTATTTCAAGAAAATGATGTATAGTTCTGGAATTTTAGTAGCACCTTTGGTAAAGCATCTTCACTTGTTTGTTTCACTCACCACTAATCTTTATTCTAGGGTAATTTAAGTATAGTGTGATCTGAATGAGTCAAGATGAGATGTACCAAGTTTTCAGGTGTGCATTGTGTGAGAGCCTTCGCAGATTAAGGAGAAGTTCCTGGCTCTCAGAGGAGGGTTAGGCAAGTCCTTGTAAAACAGCGTATGTGGTTTGTCAGTCTGTCAAGATGAGGATACCACCTCTAATCTGCCAAAGAGGTTTCCAAGGCTAAATGATCTATTTGAGATTTGCAGCGTATGAAGTGATGCCTGGTTGCTGCTGGTATCGGCTGTCCTAGGACAGCTTTAGAGTGAGGAGATCATTACCACCTTTATGCAGGTTAGTGCTTCAGTGAACCTTACCCAGGCTCTTGACTTTTTTTGAGGTGGCCTCAAAACTTCATTGTACATAAAACACTGGAAAAGCTTTGTATAAAATCACTATTTAAAAAACAAAAAACAAATAACAAAAACAAAACAAAACAAACCTTAATGCAAAAATAAACACAACAAATCCACCAGCTTTCCCATTCACTCTTCATTAATTTTGAAGTTCTCTTCTGCCTTTGTGGAGAAGTTGATATACAGCAGAAAACGTGTGGTCATGTTTAAATTATTATTTCAGTTTCCAGGCCTGGTAAAAAGAGCAGTTTCTTCACTAGTGTTTAACAAACCGATGCTGAAAATCCAAAAGGTGGGATCTGTATGGAAGCATCATCCAGAAGTTGCTTTCCATGAAGAAAGATGTTAAATAAGGTACTGGAGCCTTCCTGCTTGCTAGCTGTATTGAAGGAAATATCATTATTAATGACGGTTAGGGGTTGCCATTGGTAAAAAGACACTGGAGAAGGCTGCAGCTTGAGCTTGGCATGAAGCAAGACGATTTTGTGTTTTTATGCCATGGCAAATGCACCGTGCGTTACAATCTACAGTAGGAGAGGGAAGGGCTTCCTCGGTCGTGCCTGTTACCTGGGGTGCCAGGGCGTTGTGTAAGCTCATCTCGTGGGGTGCTTTGCGGTGACTTGTTCTCGTGCCTGAAGGGCTTATGGCTTCAGAGCTGTTGGGTTGTGGAGCGCGTGGGGAGGGCTGTCAAGGGTGGGACAGGGCTGTGTTTGCATTTTTCAGTCGTTCGCAACGCGGTGCGTGGCAAGTAGCAGTTTGCCTTAGGAAAGGCAAGCAAGCACTGACAGCTTTCCAGTTCCAAGAGGCTGTATCTGGGGATACAGCTGTCATCCTTGCCTTGCCTCTCGGTGCCAGGTGCTGGAAATCTCTGCCTTCCTTTTCCTAAGAGGACCACAGAAATGGCTTAGCAGGGGGATGGTGATTGAGAGGCATGACTTTTATGCGAGAAATAGATCTTGGTTCACTTTGTGTGCCCTTTCTTGCACCATCCTAGACAAGGAGCCTCTGAATTCCAGATTCCTTGTACCTCACTCCTGCATCTCTAAAATGTAGTGACCTTGGAGAAAAGGAGGGCACTTTTATTATTATTTAAAAAAAATAAATATTTCTGCATTGGTGATGAGAGTAATAGACGTGGTTAAGACAAGCAGAGCAGCAGTGTCTTGGTCATAGCTTTCAGAAGTGAGTTGAATTAGTTTATTTCAACAGGAATTAGTTTATTTCAACAGGAAATTAATTAATGGGAAATAAACATTAGTTTATTTCAACACTGGTGATAGAGGAGAACGGTAGTACAAAGTAGAACTTTATTTCTAAGAGTTGCTTGTTTCAAAGTCTGGATATTTAAAGCTAAAAGGGATCAGCAGGTTTTCACATGGCTAATCCACCAGACTCTGCATGTTTGTGCCTTCAGATGTAAGGTGAGGTGTGAGGTTTAAGAGAAACATCTCTCAATATCTAACATCTCTATCAGCTGGAAGCTATCTATTCCAACCCTTTATCCATTTATAATTAAGATGGCTTAAAATAACACTGGTGTAGTAGTGTAGCTTTCATGTATATACAAGAAAAAATTTGAAGGGTGCTTGGCTTCTTTATAGTAACAATAAAATCTCTGTGGCCTTGAAGGCCAAATGGTCCATATGGGACACGCTGAAGGAACGATAGGATCAGGAACCTGTGGCAATGAAGGTATATAGCAGGCATACATAAATAAGGCATGAAGGTAGTAGAATGAGCGGTTCACTGTATATTTTTGTGTGCCCTTTTTAAACTGGAAGCTTAATTGGTAGCTGATAACTGTCTCTGTGTGCTATTTACTGGTTTGAAACAACGGACCTCCAGCATCCTGGAGGCTGATCCCTTCCCTGCTGATCCCTGCAGCTGAGTTCTTGTGTGGTCTTGGGTAAATCATGCAGTCTTCTCATGTCTCCGTTGTGGGGTGTAAAAGAAAAATGTATAAGGTGCCCAGCTACTCTGGAGGCACACAGGTGTATGTATGCATAACAGCGCTGCACCAAGCATGCTTTCTAGCATTGATCTGTAACCTGAGCCAGTGCGGGTTTAAACTGGTGTCTGCAAGGCAGTGCATTCACCTTGTAATTTCTGAACTCAATCAATAAGATTGTTTAACTCTCCATTGATCAAAAATTGATTGTTTTGGGAGCCACCATCTTTTTCAGACACTTTCCAATTACTTCAATTCTAAAAGGATATCCTGTTCATCCATAGGCTGTTAATGAAGTTTATGACCTATGTTATTTAAGAAGTGTGTGCAGATAGCCAGAAGAGCTTTAAAATGAATGAAATAGCTAATCTGAGTAAAAGAGAGACTGCAATGTTAACCTTTTCTTTATTTTTCTTTTATAGCTATTGGCGAATATGAAGAGCTTAGAGCAGAAAATAAGAAAACGAAAGAGGAGGTTTGTATCTCAGGATTATTTCTTTAATACTTAAATACTACATATCAGAACACTGTATTGACAAAGAGAGGTTGTCGTCTGCTTCTGTGAGCTCAGCTGGTTATTTCCAACAGCATCACTCATCAGTACGTCTTGTTTTAGGCAATAATGTAAGTAACTCCCAGCAGCTGTTCTAGATGTTCTACTCCAGAAAAGTTACTGTAACTGTGTATATGTAAATCACTGCTGCTGTAGCTGGTTTGTGTGTGGTTACAGTGTCAGCATGAAACAACTCAAGCGTTTAGATATTCTTGGGACAACTTGTTTCCCTTATATCAATACATTGTTTCATAACAACTTGATTTGCACACTGGAACTTGCTGAAAACAGAAGAGAACAACCCCTGCCCTTGCTCAGCCCCTCTAAAAATTCAGAATGTAGGAGTATGATTGCTGGAGGTACTCAGTCCTCTCTCTCCACAAAATGCCTTTTAATAGGAGAGGAATTTGTCTTATCTCAGTCTGCACAGCGGTACTGCAGCATCAAACAGCTTTGCAGTGTATCACATATCCTTTTGTGAAATATGTACGCCTGGCTAACTTGAAAAGAGACTTTGAATGTGTGGGCTGAACTTCATATGTTACTGCAGGCTTTATTTTTTAATGTGTGGAGGTCCTGTAGTACAAAAATAATGTCCACTTTCTGGGTTGTCTATTGCAATTCTGATAAGCTGCTTTCCTAGTAGGGAAATTAAGCACATTCGGCAAGGTCACTTCTCACCCAGGACTCTTGATCATTGAAGACACTTCTTTTCTGTGAGGGAACCAACAAGAAGAGAGAACGTGGAGAGAGGCTTGATGGCAGCATTGTGCTGTGTAAACCACTGTCAATGTGCAAAAGGGTTTTAGCAGATAACCTGCCAAAAGAAACTGTGGCCAGTGAAAGTCCCTTATTAGTTCTAGGTAGTGAGGAGGGCAGCGGCAGCACTGCTCCTCTGTGCTGTAAACAGAAATCTCCCCTTCCTCCAGTATCAGTGAGCTGAAGATGGAAGCTGTATGCTAATTTTCAAATCTGTATTAGGTGCCAGGACATGTAGGTTTAGCTTTGTTTTTTCGTCAAGTCATTTCTGAAGGGGTCAGTTTTAGCTTGCTTTTTCTAGATGTTGCAATTCAAGGCTGTAACCTTGTCCTATAACTACTTTCTCATTATTAAAGAAAACTTGAAGCTTATCTTCACATTTCAGCAATCATTATGCCTACATCCACCAAGCTCAGCATATTCTGCTTCACTCCCTCTTACCTACTGACTTTCTTGTCCCTTCTGCTGTGCTTGTCGCTGCATTCCCATTCTGCTGTCCAGTACCAGACCCTCAGATATCCCAGGAAACTTGTCCTCTATGTTCACTACCTGGAAAACTGTGGCAGTTAACTTCCTAGTGCTCAGGAGAAAAGGAGGATAAAACCGAGGCAGACCAGGAGCCCATCTGTAAGGGCTGTAAGATCATGTAAAAGACCTCCCCAGAGTGCTCTCCCGGCCTCCAAATCATTTGTAGCACAGGGACTTGTTGAGCTGTCCGTGTTCTCTGTGTGTTCTGCCCTCAGCAGTGCTCTCTCTCTTGAGTTTATACAGTTTCCCCTCGAGCCTGCGTTGGTGGCTTGACTTCCATCCCGTGTGAGGAGTTCCACAGTTTGACTGTTTTCTGTATGGAGAAGGAGCTCTCCAGCTTTGCCCTGAAACTTACTCCTCTTAGCACCGGTGTTTCTTCAACAAAGCTTTCTTTATATTGGGGAAAGGGCAGGGGTTGTTGAGGAAGGTTTCTTTAAACTTCATTTTTATTTACAATTTTTTTTTTCAGAGGCAATTGAAATGAAAAATGTTGCTGCCGAAATAAAGATGAAATGTTCTGAGCTTACTACTTACATCCTGCTTTTACTTCTTCCTCGCTCCTCTTTTTCCCAAGATTTCCTTGTGATAACTGCTCCCCTGTAGTCACTCCTGTGGGTTTCTTTGAAAACCTGGTATGACGTTTTTCAAAATACTTGCACAACAGTTGGGCATCCTCCAGCACCGAGCACGTGCTGAACTCATTTGCCCGACTGGAAGATGGGGGGAGTGAGAACCTCCATCCTGCAGGTTGGTGAGCTTATGTAAGCAGCTCTGCTTAATGGTTTAAGTGCTTGGACTCAAGTGGTTAAGTGGGAGGCCCTGAGTGCATTTCTTCTGCATGAAAAGAATCTACTGATACAGAGTTCATGGTTATGTTTACTCTCAGTGCTAATACTGGCAGAAACTATCGGAGGGCTGGGTAATCCTGAAAGCTCATTAACACCTCTGTAACTTTATATCTTAGTTTATGCTTTGTAGGATTAAACCTGATCTGGAGGAATTATAGCACAGGCTACCTCTGTCTGTGGATCTTATAAGTTGTGAGTAAATTCCAGTACAATTTCTGCCATTGTCAGTATGAGTGTAAACTCCCTCTGTATCCATTATGGACACAATTGCATTGATAGGAGGAAGGTAAGATAATTTTATAAAAAGATTTGCAGGTGGTTAGTGGAAAGTACCACGGAGTTAGGTAACAGTCTGTGTGTATATGCTTTTGACACACTCAGTGGAATTTTTTCTAACTCACCAAGATACCTGTATGGCTCTGTAAGCTGAGCTATGTCACTTTAATGAATGGAACAATGATCCTACTTTATAATAGAAACAAGGAACTAAGCGCCTTGTAGGCAGCTAACTTAAAATCCCATGTAATTTTAATTTTTGAAAATTTTTGAAACTCTGTGCTTTTTATTTTTATTTTATTTTATTTTTTTTTTTTTCAAAATTGGAAAGTAAATTGATTTTTACATATGCTACTTTGCTTAAAACGCTACCACTTAGGAGGATGCTACTAACATTGAAAATTCAGGAGCAAAAAATCAGATCTTGATCCACACAGTGTCTCTTCCTCATTCCCTTTTTTTAAATTGCTGATTTGGAGAACTCTGGTGGGGTCTTTGACAAAATTGGCCTGGACATTTTTTTATTAGTATTTTTAAGTACTTAAAAAAAAATGGAGTAAAAATGACACCGGCAGATTACTTCTCTTAGGTCACCCTTTGAACTGAAGCAACCTACTAAGCAAGTGTAATAGTTCACAAAAAGAAATAAATAGGTAACTGTGCTCAGTTGCACACACGTGTAGTTAATATGCAGTTCTGACGTGTTCAGAGTCAGATCATGAATAAATATTTGACTACTTGCTAATCAGACAGAAATGACTCTGAACACTGGTTTTGACAGTGTTTTGTCATTCTGCCAGTAGGAGAAAAAAAAAAAGCAAGACAGCTTTCCCAAACAGTAGGTGTAGTACTGTATCTCTGATAGATCATTCATGGTGTTTGCTCTGTTAAAGCACACATACAGAGTGGATTATATGTTTTGTCACCAAATGGGAACAGAGAATGGATTCTGCCTTGATGACATGCTCATTCTTTCAAGAAACATAGCAAATGTCATAGGATACTTCTGCACGCTGTGCCAAACTCATAATTTTAGAGCAAGCATTAAATCTGCATAAATTTTACAATTTGTGTAAAAGGGACAGAATGTATCTTGTGTTGCTTAGCAATGGCTTAATTGACGATATGGCTACCATGTGAACTTCTTGCATTTTAATATCTGGGCTGAACAGTCTCCTCCTTGTTTTTGCCCTTTGAAGGCCCTTTTCTGAAGTCAGTAGGACCTTATGTACAAAGTAGCTGGCAAAATAGAAGGCTGTTAGATGAGAATAGACAAGAAACCCACTAATTGTCTCCTTGAAATCAGTGGCAGAGGGTCACTAGGTGGGTGGGAGAGGGTGTGCAGACCTTGTACCCGCAGCCTTCCAGTTGCATTGCAGTCATTCATTGTGTGGCTGCATTCACTGACTACCCGACATCATCGTGTGATATCAGGATCCCGTGCTGGCATGGAGCTCTCTTGGTATTGTGCTTGCTCCGAGTACACGCCGAGTCCATTTACTGCCATTGCCTCGCTGTACAGGCAGTATTTGGTGTGAACACCCCTACTTGACGTGTAGATGATTTGTTTCTAAGTAGTCAGCATGTCAGTCGGTTCTCTGCATTAGAGCTGAAAGCATTGCCTCATATTGTGTGCCTAAAGGCAAAAATCTCTAATGGAGCTGGGCTGGCAAAGCTCCCGAAATTGTTTCTTTAAAGGTGAAGTATCATAAGGAATTAGTTGCAAAATGAATTTTGGAAACTGAACCGTTACTTGTTTCTGAAAGTACAGATGTGATGACTTTTCATTACCAAGAAATTAACATTGACTCCTGCAGCTAGTTCAGAAATGTCTGTTGTCTCTTACCCTTGGTTTTTATTGGGATAATGACGCTATAAATATTAGATTAAAAAGGTTGGAAGTAAAATGATATGAAAGCTTATTTTGCTCTGCAGAGAAGCCAAAACTCTCAACAGATTACAACCACAACAAATGACTGACAGTCTGGGAGTAGTCTACTGTTTTTTTCCATTTGAGGGTACTCTTGAGTTTGGAGCTATCAGTTCCTACTGACAAGGAGATAAATGCTTGAAAACTGTTTCTCTCCAACAATTCATGCACTTGAATGTGAAAAGTGAACAGTGTATTTTACAGGAGTATAACACCGCTCTTCTAACATTTAGGATGAGTTATCTGCTGGTTAATTAACAGCTCTGTCGTATGTGCCTCAAACTGCTTTTTTGACATGAGGTGGCTGTGAATTTTTACAGCTCCTGTGCTTTGTTGAGAGCAGCTAGCATACTTAAATTTGGTATCAGTAAATACTTCATGTTTTAAAGGGAAGATCAAATTATTTTAAGGGGAGATAATGTTCATTATTATGAATCTTAATTATTTTATCTGAACAGTTTGCATAACTTTCAAGTTTTAAACAGTACAGGTAGTTAAAGATGATTTCAACTTTTCCTAATTTTTAGCTAAATTGGAGGTGAACAAATTTTTGTTTTTGCAGGACTGCGTAGTGGCCCTGCTTGCACAGGTCTGATTGCAAAACAAAAGGCAAAGTGCTTGCCATTGATCATTTCAGCAAGGGCAACAATCTCCCATTCTCTTTTTCTTCCTGCCCTTTCATTCCGAAGCACGGTAGCAGCAAAAGGAAAATATTCAGAAAGCTGCAACTGGGAGCAGGAATTGCTCTGCAGAGCCCCAAACCTGCAGACCCTGATTGTGCAGAGAAACGTGTAGCTATCCGCAGAACAGTCGCCGTGTCGTGGTCCAAATGGAGCTCCCTGCAAATAGCACTCAAGGTGAAGTGGAATAGGTCATTTAACTTCCCCTTTCTCTGAGCAGGGAAGGCTGTTACACCTTACAGCACATTACTGGAGGATTTCAAAAGGAGTTTCTTCTGCTACTGGGATAGGGAGCGTACGGCATCCTGTCCATCGGGGTTTCCGTCAGTAGGGAAGTATCTCGCTGATTTCCACAGGCAACAGATTAAATCCTTAAAATGCTATTATTCTTTTCCTGCCTGAGCATTAAAAGCGCTTTCTCACTTGATGTGCAGCGGGCTGTAAGCTTACAGGGCACAGAGAAGTCCGTGGGTGAAGTATGCCAGAGCGGTACAGTGTCTCTGTTGTAAATGTGAAGAGGCAGCAGCAGTGGCTCACACTGCTCCCCCTTTGCAGTGCAGCTGTGCTCTGCAGGAACAGTCAGAAACACTTTCTTTCTGGGGCTTTTACTGCCTTCTGTTCCTAGACCGTGCTTCCACCGGTAAGGTAAGACACATTTCTGCTGAGGAAGCTGAGAGGGAGGGTAGCAAGAAGCAAGATTCGTGCACGATTTCCCTTCCCCACTTTTCCTACGCAAGACAACCTTAACTGCTTCTTTATTAACATCCCACAGCATCAGATGAAACAGCGAGTCCTCGCGCAGCACAGCTTGCTCCTTCTGCACCTCTTCCTTGTTTCACAGCCCTTCCCTCCTGCTCAGCCGCCGTCCCTCGTCTCATCACCCCAGTGCCACGAGAGGAGAGCTTGCTTGTCGAGGGCAGCTGCTGCTGCTCCCAGACAGCCATCAGCAGCAGCTTCCAGTGCTGGTGTGGAGGTTATTCCCGTGGTGACACCACTGGCATCTTCCCCCCGATCCTTCTTTGGGCCTTATCCAAAGTTCCTGGGGGCTGATAGAAGGGCTCTCTTGGATTTGGCTGCCATTGAATCACGCTGTCTCCCTTCTTGTTACTTAACAGCAGGCTCCTTTCCCAGCCAGCTCAAAGTGGGTCTTCATGTGGAAAAAGTGAAAATCGAGCAAAATCATTTCAGCTTTCTTCTTTTTCCCAAGTCTGTTCCAGTGATTTGAATCCTCGTAATTGCAGGAGTAGTGCTGTAAGGAGCTCAGCCACACAGATCTCTTCCAGAAGTTAATTTATGATCTTGAACATGCACAGCCACGTGTGAGGAAGAATGCCCGCTGCACCATGAGCGTGAAACACGTTATGTGCCAGTCATACTTCCCCTTGGGTCATGGGGCTTTCACACTGCGGTTAATCACTGACTGTGGCTCTTGTGAAGTTTACTCACTTCTCTGGAATCTTTCATTTGCTTATAAGTGGGGTTTTATTAGAAAAGTCTATTTAATGTCTGTTTTGTTCCTTGAAGAAACCTTTTTGTCATAAGATCAGTGGCTGCAACCCTATGTAGTGTTAGCATTAACCTGAAAATTAATAAAACTGAGAAATTATCAAGGTATGAAAAAGTGTCCTTCCCTTTTCAAGGGTTACTCTTTGCTCACAGTGTTCTGAAACTGAGAGGGATGTCCCTGTTATTGGTCTGGGGTATTTTTTTGTATATGGTAGATATGGAAATGTATAGCATTGTCTAAATCTATTTGTGTTAAAGAAACTAGGCTTAAAGCATATTCATGGCATGCAAAATGTTGCTTTTCCTGTTGTGTGGTACATGGATGACTGTTTATACCAGTCTGGCATAAATGTGGCGTTTCTAAAATATTTCCAGAGTAGCTTGGAATTGGAGCCTAAAATCAAGTATAACTTGTCATTTTTGTTGAGAAATACTCTGAGTAGCAAGTTTTTTATTTAGAGTTCCCACCAATCCTATATGACTGAAAGGAAAAAGAAATGATGCATTTGATAGTACATCATTGTTCAGCAGCTGATCTTTGTTGATTTTCACATGTTGTGGCTGACTGCTAATTAAATAACTGGGATCAGTGTTTCACTTCGGTTTTCTCTTTTCCTAGTGTGACAAAATCAAACAAGAACGAGATGAGGCTGTCAAAAAACTGGAGGAGTTCCAGAAAAGTAAGTTGATATGTTAGTGGAAGTGTGTTTCTATAGACTTATGAATATGGATCTGCAAACTGTAAAGCAGTGTTAAGAATGCCGGGAGCTAGGTCCACTTGCTGTTTCTCTTTCAAAGCCTCATTTGAAGCAGTTAATCCAGCAAGACTTTGATCATCATCAGACTGACTGGTGTCACAGCACTTACAGGTTGACCCAGGTAGCCATTTGTAAGGTGCAGAGCGGTGAAAACACGGTGGTACAAAAGGTACCTATCTCACCAGGGTTCTGCAAGTGGCATTGGGAATAATATATGCCTGGATTGAGGAGGATTTGACCCTACTGCTAAAACTACTGCTGGTGCTGATAATAATATTTTTTATCATGAAGACAGAAAAAAATTGCTTTAAGCATAGACATAGCATTAAAGGCTTTTAGGCTGCACTGATGTCCATTGATAACTTTTCGGGCAAGTTCTGTCTTGTCTGGGCTGTGAGAATGTCAATATTCGGTTTTACACTTTTATGGTAATGGTTCTATTGAAACTGTACGGTGTCTGGAAGCAACAAAGCACATCTAATGGGAGTGGAAGTATTCTAGTGGAATAGCTCCTTAGAAGAGACAATTACAATAGGATTGTGGTCTGTTATGTCTGGTTTCTGCCAGTACGGTGAACTGCACGATGAAGCATTAGAAATGTGGATGAAGTTAATGCAGGATAAGGAAATCACATGGTCTACACTTTTGTGTGCGTTAATAGAGGAATTTGCTCACTTCTATTTTATAATTGTTCATATGATACAATTATGGAAAATAGTGTAAGATCAACAGGAATCGTCTACTGCCTTAAATGATCTTAGATAACTATTCTGTGAGGCAAGAATGTTCTCTAAGAAGTCTAATTCCTCTGGAAAAAATTGCAGCCTGTTTTGTTTTTGTTATGATACAAGGAATACCAGAGTGTGGCAGAAAATGTCAAGTAGTTAAGACTTAAAATTTGAAGTAATATTTGATGTTGTAAAATTTTATAGGTTTCTTTTATCTTCCTTTCACACTTTTAAAGGACATACCTTGTAAACATAGTGATAAAATGCCAGGAATATTAGGATTTTAAGGCAATAATAGAGCCCATTATTTGAACGACAATATAAAAGGCAATTATATTGATGAAGAGCTACATCGGCTTTGTGTCTGTGAATAAACTTGGCCTGTACTCAGCTTCTATTTGTTCTCCTGGCATAAACACATATTGTGTGTGATTCCAGTTTAATGGGGCCCCGTTTGTATGCCAAGCAGCTGCATTTTAGGCCCTATTGCGTGATTTCATAGCTCTCTGAAAATTGGTTCTATTGAACACAAGAGATAGAAGGTGGTGGTGGGGGGGAAAGCTTCAACACACAATCATTTCTTTTCAATTGGAGCCAGCAAGGTTGATGACAACATGACCATTGTGTTATAATGATAAGACCACTAAGGATCTGTACCTCTCATCAAGGCTTTCACACAACAGCAGATACAATTTAATTCACTGCTCTGTCAGCAGTGCTGATACCATTATGCCGTCTGTCTCCACAGTTATAATCACTGTCCTCCGAGAAATGCAGTTGAAATGATCTTGAGCAGTCAAAGAAACTCTCAATTAAGGCTGCCACTTCCAATGTGTCAGATTGTGTCTTATGCACTTGGTACAATTTTCACTTCCAATCCTGTTTATTTACAATGTCTACCAGTAATTACGCTTAACATGTCATTTAGTGAGGGTGCCCCTGCCAAGGAGATTGTTGGGTGCTGCAGTACCATTGAGTGGGAGTTTCTCGCAGTCAATGCCATCAGCGGCTTTTAGTCCCTGATGGGATGCAGTAGTAATGTTGATAATGCAAGTATCGTGCTCATCAAGTCATAATTAGATGCCACTCAAATGTGCCACTTGTAATAACAGTGTTGATTCATGTTTTCTCGGTGACTGCAACTACTAATTAGTTAAGTGGTTTTTGGTTGGCCTGCATTTGCTGCGGATTATTATTACCCCTGAAAAAAACTGTCAAGGTTAGAGATGTTTCAGGCCACTTAGTGCTGCTTTATGAATTTTAATATTGACATAATAAGAACTTTGGACAGACTTAGGAAATAATATATTTTTGTATTTAATTTTGAAAGAATTTTTTCCCCTGAGTTAATCATAATTGCAGGTTAATTAAGCTTAAATGAACCAAGAGTAATCTCTAGTTCTACCATGCGAGCCCGATCCTTGTTTCCCAACTTTAGCTGGCTTTGCTTGAGGGCATTCGATCCCCGTCTGTGAAATGGGAGCAGCGCTGTGTCTACGGTGGTCCCTCATCCTGACTGAAGCATTTCATTGCTCCAAATTCATAGAGCTAGTTGGAATGAAAAGACAACCTATAAGGATGTGTACGTGTTACCTGAAGCTTCTCCTCTTCCAGATTAAATATAGCATCATGTATGGCATGCTTGGAGCATGTAACTTCTCTAAAGCCAGAAAAAAATGAAAAGACAAGAAAATGAAAAGAAGAAAGGTGGGGTGGTTCTGCTCTTAGAAGACTTTGCAAATATGCTTTGTGGACCAGTTCTCCCTGCTATACTATTTTTCCTGCTCTAAAGGGGAGTTAGCAGGCAGCACTTGAGAGAAGCTCTGGTTTTTGAGCCCCAGGCCTTTGGATCAGACAATTTAAGGAACACCATGAAAACTGCTTCTATATTATAGAGCTTACTTCTTGCATGCAGGTACCGATTGGACAGCAAACTCCCATGTATTGCTGGCTTCCTGTGTCATCAACTATAATGTTAGTTAATGTTGGCTAAGTATCAATAATGCTGCATAAATAAGCCTTCTCAACAGCCTACATTTTTCTAGTTGAAATGCCCGTTTTGTAGTCATTAAGGTGATTGCTGGGTATCAGGGGGCTTAAGCATCTCTGTTCAGTTTTTAGGCAAAAGTCTTAGAAGATGGCAGAAGGTACGTACTATCCAGTGGTATTGTTAGTTTTTAGACCTTATCTCCATGAAAATGGAAGAAAACACTAGAGAAAGTCCTCCTTATTCCCACTGTGCTCTGCCAGCCTTGTTCCTGCTCCAAGGTGGTAAGCTGCGAATGGTCCTTTCTGCTCACTGAACTTCTGACACTGGGCTGAAAGGAACCTGCCGTGAAGTGCCTGGCAGAATTAGAGTTCAGCTATCCTACGAAATGGGAAATTTGGTTTCCTGCTTTTCCTCAGAACCCCTGTACAACTTGAAGCTTTGCACTTAGAAGGCTTTCAACGCTAGTTAAACACCTACATCTTGCTGAAAGTTGAGGAGAATTGCAAGCAAAAATGCACTTAAAGTTCCTCTAACTTGCATCGTTCTCCTACATTACTAAATAAGCTTTGTTCTATAACTTCATGGTCAAGTTTATTATACATCGTTGACAGTGATGTGTATCCACTGTGGTTCTCTCTTGCTCTCCCAGCTGGGCAGTTAGTGTGGGAGCACAGCTTCGTGTTTCTGATGCAGTCAGACAGCTGGCTCTTGGCCTGCTCTCACTGAGGGCTGAATGTGTCTGTGGTGGTGTCCTAATCCTGGAGGATGTCCCAGTCCTGTAGGATGGTGAAGGCAGGGTGTGAGACCACAATGCTCACTTCAGTGCACACTCAAGTGCAAAGAGACCTTAGATAAGCAATTGAGACACTACAACTCTCCAATAATATGGAACTTGGGTTGTCATCTGAATTTGTCAAAAGTCATACAGTGTGAGTGGTGTTGAATTTCCATCAGTATTGCATCCATCAGGGTGTACCCCAGCTACTACAGCCAGCTTCAAAGCTGATAGGGCAGAAAGAGGGGAAGGAGCAGGGCTGAGCTAGTCATTTCATTATTTTTTTTGGAGCACATGCTGTATGAGGCATCACAAGTATAGAGGCTTTGGTCACTCCTTTCTCTATTTCCTAGTAAGCCCTAGGTCTGTGCTGTGTGTCCATCCTGCAGCTTTTCTTCTACCTTGTGTTCAGCAACTGTGGTGATGTTTAAAGTACTGACTGTTTAAACCTGAGGACTGGAAGGTGAGAATAATATCTTTGTAACAACTGGGTTAATCTTGCTGTTTCTAAAGATCAGAACATCAGTATTTTTAAAGTTGTATCCATGCCAAATGTTCAGGAGAAATTGCTATGGCAATCTTAAGGAACAATCCTAATGATACGACTCCACTTAGAACTACAGCTTAGGACTTCCCAGTTTAGGACTACAATTTTTCAATTGTTAATGATAGAAATGAAGATGGTCAGGGAGGCTTCTGCTGGCCTTCTCTTTCCTTAAGTTTTTCTTCAGTTCTCCAGTTCTCTCTCTTAAGGTTGCAGGCATGGTTTCAGAGAGTTGCTTAAAGCAATCATCCAAATACGAAGTGTTCAAAGCAATTTCTAACTGTGCAGATGTTCTAAGTACGTACTTCACAGTGTTTGAATTTTTTACATAGAAGGTTAACAGAAAAAGATGTAGTATTTCTGATCATGGGATGCATGTGTCAAATGCAGGAAAACACTGACTAATGTTTAAATTCTCCTCCTAGTTTCTCACATGGTTATTGAGGAAGTAAACTGTATTCAGAATCATCTTGAAATTGAGAAGACGTGCCGTGAAAGTGCTGAGGCTTTGGCTTCTAAGGTGAGAACTATGGTGATTCCATTTCATCTGATTTCCTTTTTTTTGTTGTTAAAACTTGATATTGTGTGCATGTCCCATGTATGTTTTTGCATAATCTTGTAGATCTGTGAAGTTGTTTTGAAGTGGCAAAAACTGTAAGCCATATGGGAGATGCAAAATACAGTTCTTGCCCTTGGGGGGGGAAAAACACCCATTTAAATTTAGTTTCTATTTTGAAGCAGTAAGTCATGGACCATCTTGTTGATATCTAGTTTTTATATGCATTTAGGTTAAATGGAAAACAAGTTTTAGAACTGTCCTGTGTGAGATATAAAACAATAATGAGCATTTCAGTGTCTAAATCAAATGGAAAAAGTCAACCACTGCATTACATTTCAGGTGATTGTTTATGAAAGCAAAGCAAGGGCAGGGGAAAGGTGACCTCCGCTGCTCTGTTGATTGCGTCTAGTCTGATGAATTTAGCAAGTGTGTAATTTTCTATATTCCATCTCATCAGAAGTGCATTATTATTAAAGAATGTTTTTATCTCTGTGTTATATATTTTTGGTTGTGTAAAATGCATCTGAGCCACTTCATCAGAAAATGGATTACAGCAATTTTGAACCAAATTTCATTAGCAATGCTGACTGCCTTCTCCCTCCCCCCACTCCCCATCCCCTGCCCAAAGTACATCTTTAGATATGGTAAAAATCACACCAGCAAGAAATCACTTTAATTTAGATGCATTAGCAATGTACTTTCTGGAGGTATTTACTTAATTGTTTGCATAATGACACTATATTAGAATTCGTAAGATAGACAATCAGCATCTAAGTAAGAAAATGAATGTATTTATGTAACTTTTCTTCTTCTCTGCACTTTTGCTGTAATGGAGGTCCAGGGGCAGTTCCAAGACTAGCTTTATCCCCTAGGGATGCTTCACCAAAGTGGATTTGTTTGTTGCCATAAACCGTGTGAGGTTCCCCACACCACCCTGCCCACTTGCTCGGTTTTGTTCTTTGGGAATGAGGTGAAGTTCTTGAGTGAACCTCCTGTAGTTAGGGGGCTGAGGAAAGAATCAAAGATGATTGCTCAGGCAAGAGTTCAGGGTAAGCCTAACTGTTCAGTACGTGTTTTATTTCAATGCAAAAGTTGGACTTCTGAAGTACACGTTGACCTGGATGTGTTGTATGTCATTAGTGGAAAATTGAACCTCATTCTCAGAGCTGAATGCAGATAATGCTTGGCTGGTGGGTGGGCAGACACCCCAACATCCACCTCGCCACTCCTGAGATTATGCTGAGCCTGCTGAGATGTGGGATGTCTAGATGCAGAGTAGCAAAAGAAATTTAGAGAGTGAACGTTTGCAGCAATCCCCATTGTTCAGATTTTCCTGGCACTTTGGTCCAGATGGAGTGGCATTGTAAAACCTCTTCTGTATCAACCACCAACCAGGCATGTGTTTCAGCATCCACCCTGGAGTGGTTTCTGGCTTGTGGTCTGACACAGAAGGAATTGGTGTGTGGTATAGTTTTCATTTTACATATCTTGACTTTACGGTGGTAACTCCTGAGAACAGAAAATAATCTGAAATAATTTTACAGTAATTTTGTCCACATTGGAAGTGTAATTGTGGTGTGTATTAGTTGTAGTTCATAAGCAAAATAACTGTTTTTCTGTGAGCAATTGATACAGCTGGCAAAATCAGACAAGCTTTCAGGAGCACAGTCCCTTTGTTCAGGTCATTCAGTCAGGGCTCTTGTTGATACTGGTACACGCTGAAGGGTTTGGAGCTGAAGCAGCTATCAAAAAGGCAGCACAGCATTAAATAAACTTGATAGTTGATTTGATTTAAATCTACACAGGGTACTTAATAGTCAAAAGTACCAGAGAGGAATATGTCGTCCCTGATGCAAGAAGGGCATAGTTGAAGTATCATGTTGAATTCAAACCTTTTCAGAGGAGGAAGAGGGGAAGTTTCCCATCTTTAGACCATTTTAATGTTGAATGGAACATTTAAGATAATGTCACTTTGTCTTGCTCTTTGTTTGCTAGCACTTTCAAATAAGGGTGAAAAAAGCTGTTTTTCTCCTTGCACAGCAGCATAAAGATAGACTAACTAGCTTCTTACTGTTTGCACTTCTGAACTTTCAGCTGAACAAAGAAAACAAGACCTTGAAAAGAATTAGCATGCTTTATATGGCAAAACTGGGCCCAGAAATTATCACTGAAGAGATTAACATTGATGAGGAAGATCCAGCCCCAGACACAGAAGCCAACTCTGGATCATGCAATTCTGTGCATTGTCAACAGCAAATAAAAGGTAAGTGTTGTTGCTGAGCCTACAACACCAGAGAAGGAGTGCTCTGAAGGATGGCTGCATTGCCCTGGGACTAGAGATACATCTGGCTCTGTGTCAGGCTTCTCAGAGTGGACATCACAGGGAGGGCTGTAAGGACATGGTAGGCCTGGAGTGATAGTGCATAAGGTATATGATGGATATATGTCCTGCTAAGTAAGTTACAGGAAAATGGGATCTACACATCCAAGAGAGCTCAACGTTACTGGGTTGGTAAAAGAAACGTTTCTTTAGGTCCTTAACGAACTGAAAGGTAAGCTGAAGGACAAGGTCACCTTGGTATTTACTTCAATTGCAGTGTCACTAGTTCAAAGACTGTAAAGCAGGACTCTCCATTGATACTGCCATTGTGTCCCTTTGTATACACAAATTTTGTTCATATTCCAGAGTTCCTGCCAAACAAGCAAATTAAAAAGGGACTGTTGTACCAGGGAAAACAGCAAAGCTTGGGAACATGGAAGTACACTGCTATAAGTCTGTGCAATATGCAGAAATTTCTGGTTTCTTTTTGATAGGCTTTTTGTTGATAGAAAATTTGCCTATCTTTCTAGTCTAACCCCATGGTGAAGTTACTGTGATTTTGTATATATTTTGCTATATCCCAGTGTCCAGAAAAGGGGAATTCCCACATTCTTCATTTTGATACAGAGAGAGATTAAATGGTTCACTTAAACAAGCAAAAACATTCTTTTTTTTTTTTTTTGATAAGTTACAGTAGTGAACACTGTGCAAGTACAACTGTCTTGAACTCAGCCTGACCTTGTTAATTGTTATCTGTTTGAATGTTGTAGCCTCAGTGAAACAGTACAAAGTATCACTGGAAAAAAAAAAAAAAAAAAAGAAAAAGAAAAACAAAAAAAATCCTAGTATTTTTAAAATGTTTTAAAAACTAAAACAGTAAACCCCACAAAACACCCAAGAAATAAGATGTCGTATACCCTTTCACATGTACTACACATGTAGGAAAGGAGGCAGAGAATGGTGTGATCCACATCATGCAACCCCTCTGAATCTCAAATAAGAGTCTGGAGTTCATCCTGTCTTTTAATGGAGAAAGACGTCAAGGATACTGTTAGAAGGGGCAGAGATTCTGTCTGCAGGTCAAAGGACAATGTTGTTAGGAAGAGTAGCAGGGCCAAATGAGAAAAATATTTGAAGAAATGCTCTGCTGTATATGGTCTGTGCCTTGCTGAAGAATTCATTAGAGAACAAAGTGTGGCAGGAGTTGTAAAGGATTTAGAAATCTTGACTTCTGCTCCTTTCTCTGGCACTGTTATTACATGTTACTGGTCTTATTTCTACAAGTGCTGAGTATTTTAAAAGCATTGGCATCCCATTTGCTAGAGGAAAAAATATTCTGTTCCTGTGCCTGGAGAGAAGTGGGTGTGTGTATGGTAGCAGAGTGATCTGACAACATGTACCAAAAAGCAATAATAAGGCTCTGCGCCCCGACTAAGCCAAACTGCATGGTGTTAGTCTTGAGGGGAAAAATCTGGTAGCATCTTGGATTACCTGCGAAGTGTAAGATCACGTGTGATGAAAGAGGCATTTTCAATCTCCCCTTGATGCTCTCAGGTGTTGCCCAAGTTGGTGTGGATATGCTTCCTTCTCTCTATGTTGAGTTTGATATATGTACTGTAGCACCTGAGTTAACCTAGTTACCATAAATTTCGGAATCTTTTTTCCCATTAATTTCACTGGAAAGCACACATCCATGAAATGGAAGGTTTGGTTCAAGAATCTTCTGGGAAAACAAGAATTTTTCTTTCCTTTACAATGTTTGTGCCATTAATTGAGAGGAAAATAAATCTGAAGCTCCTGAGCTGGGAAGAGGGGAGGAGGAATTGACATTTTGGAGATCTGAAACCAAACAAAATGACATCCAGTTTGTTGTCATCATCTGCAATTGATTAGCAACAATTTTCTTAACTGGTGGCTGGTATTCAAAGAACAGCAGTGCTATGAAATACTGGAAGCAGGTGGGGAATGAGAGCACTTACTGAAAGCTAATATATATCAATAAATTTATATTTTGTGGTGTTTTTCTGTTAACCTAAACCTCGATATATTATGTATGCAAACTGATCTCCTGTTAAGAAGTGATTATAATCAAATGGTTTATTGCATTGTGAATTTAATTTATTTCATATTTTGATAATTAAGGAACAAAAATTCTGAGGGGAAAATTACAAGCATTAGCTCTTCCATCAGTAAAGGTTATATTCCGACTCTGTTCACATGTTACAAAGACTAAAAATTGGCAGCTGTTCAGGACAATTTCTTCAGTGGAAACCTCCCAAGTATTAACTGCCTGTTGTTTTGTTTATTTCCCTTGTGACGAGAACTCATGATCCCAAAAGAACTGAAGTACATTATTTTGTTTTAAAGGACGCCTATTAAAAATTGCTTTCTGCTACCTGACTACCAGAGTCTCTGTGATGTGACAGTCTCCTGAGTAGGGCTGAGGACACTCCGTGGTGACAGGATTGGCCCCATTATAGCATGAAATGAATCATTCAGAATGCAAATGAAGATGGCAGTGCTGAACAAGGCACATTACCCAACAGAGTAAATCTGAAACTGGAGCCCAATGATAGATCTGTTACTTGACACTTCTGCAAAGTTCCTAAATTATTGAGGATGCACCTTGAATGCATCTGATGCTTTGCATACAATTGTTTTGTACTTGCACTGCTCTGACGTTTCTTTTGTTGTTTTCTTCCAAGAATAAAATAAAAATATATTTTTCATTTCCTTCCTCAAACTGCAGAGCTGCGAGATCAAATCATATCTGTTCATGAGGAAAAGAAGACCTTAGCCATTGAACTGGAAAACCTGAGGTGCAAACTTGTAGAAGTAATTGAAGAAGTATGTATTGTACCATGGAAGGCGAGACCACGTTAGCGTGTAGTTGGTACTTTTTGTATCTAATTTTGCTAAAAACACTCAGTTGTGAAGTTAATTGAATACTATCTAATCGAAAGTCCTGCCAGCCTGCCCATGTGAGGTACCACTTAGGGCACACATCTAGAAGGGGCCTTCTATGTCAGAGCCCAATCTGCTGCTGTTGCTGGCAGATGATTCTTCATAATCTGTTCTAATGCCCATATTTTCATTATCTCCCCTTCCTGACATCCTCTCACCCATTAGCCTGCAGTACAATTTTTTTCCCCTTAAATCTATCGAAATGCAAGAAATATTTTTGGAGAACTCCTGGTTTAATCACTGTTGCTACTTCATTGAGCATATCCTTGAGTTTAGCCATTGGCAGTGTCCTGTCATGGCAATTAGACCAGCAAATTGGCTTTTTGAGCCAGCAGTTTCATTCCTTCTTGAAAACTGGATAAGCCACGTACTGATGCAAATCAGGACTTAGTGGTTCTTCCTGTCTGTGCAACACTTGCATTCAGAAAGAGACAGCTGACAGCTCCTGAACAATGAACAGAGCCCAGGGAAGGGAAAAAAACAAAACACAAATACAACAAAAAATCCAGCAGCCTGTCTATATTAAAGGCAAGCAGTCAAGGGCAAGCTAGTAACTTTTTAACCAGGTGCTATGGTGCCTCATCCTGAAAAGTTCAAAAGATTTTACATTTGTAGCTGTGGCTGGTGCATGCTGTGAAAATGGGCCACGGGAGCGCTGCGTGGAGGATTGGTTCATAACCTCTTAATGCTGTCTGTGATAGGGATCTCTAAATTAGGGTGAAAATTCTTGCTATAACACAGAAAACCCTAACATCAAGCCAAACGTAAGAAACAAAATTACTGAAAGCAAAATGTTGCTTGCATTGCGTAATGTGTTATATGCCTTATACCACTAATTAAAATAGTCTTATTTTTTAATTTGTTCTTTTTTATTTTCTAGGTGAATAAAGTGAAAGAAGAAAAGGCTGTTTTGACAACAGAAGTTAATAAGCAGCAAAAACTGTTGGAAAAATGTAACAGAGGTGTGTGGTCTTAGCAGGCTTTCTAAATGTTTGAATATTCTGCAAAGGATGTGTCAGAGTTTCTATGTTATAGTTCAAAGAACATGTTGCAGAACAGTGACTGTAGTCCAAATCTGACATTTGGTCTCATTGCTATAGATGCTGGATAAATACATGGACTGTTCTAGACCGTCTCTGCTCCAGGAAAATGTGCCAGTATAAGTAGCAGGTTGAATGGGAGAATAGGAAGACTTTTTGCTCTGTGGCAGAAACAGCAGAATACTGCAGACACATTCCCAGTGCCTGAAATTGTTCTGATTTATTTTCAAGTCGTTCCTTTTGTGTTTTACCTGCTTACCCAGGGAGAAAAATAAAGAACTCTCAAAACTTTTCCAAGGGATCCTGAAAGGTTTGTTGGGTAAAGGAAACTGCCAAGGCTGCTGGTGGATCACTCTCCCAGAAGACTGAAATGTTTTCTTTTTCTGAAAAAGAACAGCTCCTTGTTTTATGTTTGCTTGTTATCCAGAAAAAATGAGTTACACAAGGTTAGGTCCTAATGTGCTGGCAACATAAAGCAAGATTTTTTTGTATGCTTGAAATGAGTTACTAAAGTGTCTTTTTGATACCAACTGTATTCTGAGTCTATGTGGTGCTGTCTCGGAGTTGTGTAATTGATACATACAGTCAGAGTTGGCGAATTTATCTTAAATGTAAGTGTGGTGGTTTCTTTTAGATATCATTTTGAGATGGGCTGGGATGTGTATCCTACTTTCTGAAGTTCCATGTGCTATACTTACCTTTAAAAATTGTTACACTTGCTTCCAAAGAAGCAAGGAATTTACATAAGATACTGTTAGAAATCCAGTGGCATCACTCTGGAAACTAGTCTTTGGCCAGGAAGAGCTAAAGCTTACTAGGAAAGTGCAAGTGGTCAGTGAGACAGAATTTGTAAACAATGCTTGATCTCCTGGACTGAGATGTGTTTGGGATAGTTTGGGGGAGCGTGTCCCATAGTTAGCTTTAGCCACGCATATGAGGCATGCTTTTGTGAGCACAGTTTAAATACAGGCAGTGCAAAATTGCACTGCTTTCTTCTTCAGGCCCTTTGAAATCTCTTGCAAAGAGATGTGTCAAACCTCCCTTAAACCAAGTACGCAAATACAGTTGCCTCCAGCATACTTCGGTAGGTTGAGCAAGGCTCTCTTGAGACTTTGATTGCCTTTGCCCAAAGAGGCAAGATACGATCTGTGGTACTTTGTGTCTCTTACTGAAGCTTTGAGCTTGAGCTCCACCAGAAGATGCTCTCTCTACCTGTAGTTATTCTTTGTCTGGAACAAGTAACTTGATCCTTGGCTCATAACTATTGCTCCATACTGATGAAAATATTTTATACGTTAGTCTATTCACTAATAAGAATCAACAACCCTGGAGCAACCAGACAGGAAAGAGTAAGAAAAGTGAAGGAGAAAAAGGACAGAGAAACTGTTCCCTTTTCTAGCTAGACTATGCTAGATGTTCAGCTGTCACATCTCAAAGAGCAGTGATGAGAAATAGCAATTCTGTGAGAGTTATCCAGAAAAAAAATATATATATTGTTTAATTCTCATTTTGCAATTGTAAGCTATAAATATTCTTGTATTCTTTTTAAGATGGTAGTAGTTATTATGTAGCCTGTAAGGTTCATAAGAAGGGGGAAGAAAATCATATCCTATTATAGACAAAAAACATTCCAAAAGATTTTTCAAGTGTTAAAATACCTGTACGTGCAGATGTGCATGGGATCATGAGACATGCATGCACAGGTATAAAGCAGCGTGTATGTTTAGGGAGGTTTAAAACAAAATGGTAAAATATTACAAATATTGTGGACTGTATGTAGAAATGTAAAACTAAGTTACATCTTTGTTCAGGAATTCATGGTACTAGGGAAAAACAGCCTATCTGGATAAATCCAGCAGTACTTTCTTCTGATTTGATGGTTTATTATCCATTCTGCTTCTAATTCTGATTTTCTTTCATTCTTGTGAACAGTATCTGTGCTGGCTGTAGAGGAATATGAAGAGCTTCATGTAAACTTTGAACTGGAAAAGAACCTACGGAAGAAAGCAGAGTCATTTGCCCAAGAGGTGAGCAATTAAGTAAAAGGGATCTCTGACCAAAACCCTACTACCAACGTAGTTGACTTGATTTCAATTCCTCACTCTCATAGAAATGATGGCTTTGAATTTCCACATGCTACTTAACTAACATACATCATCTGTGAAATGGATTTACTGTTTCAACAGAATTTATAAAACTTTACAGAATTATCCATGTACTCTTACCTCTGTCTTTTTTAAAAGTTTCTTATGGGCTTAATCAGCTACAACATTTCAGTGTGATATATGTAGTGATTGGGTCTGGGAAAGATTAGCTGCCTTTCTACTGGTACAATTTAAAGCATTTTGTTTTTCCTGGAAAAAGAAAAAAAGTGAATTCACAAAAAAAAAAAGATGCAAAATACAGTATTAGTTGAGGTTTATGCAAGTTTGGTTACTTATTTAAAATGTGCTTTTTGAATAACCTCTTGCAAGGAACATTCTAGTTGTGGAAAGAAAAAAAAAAAAGAACACAAAAACACAACAACAAACAAACAAAAAAAAAACCACAAACAGTGCTTCTGTATGCTAAAAAAGATATGAACTCCCAAAGAGGAAACGAGATGCTGGATAGCATTATGGAACAGCTAGCAATTCCTCAGATGAATTCTAGCTGGCAATGCTGTTTGCCTCAGACAATGCTGCCAAACTCTCTCATTCTGGTGATAGACCAAAGCCCAATAAAATTATAAGTGTGTTTTTTTCTTCCTCATGCTTTTTCAGTTTGCAGTTTGGATTTTGAGAGCTCTGTACTTGGGTTATGTTTTCATGCTTTTGTAACCTGTGCCATGTGTACAATATTTTCCTTAGTAAAAGTTGGACTTCCTAAGTAATTGCTTCTTAGGGAACTCTGTTTTTAAAGAAAGTCATTATACATCAAAATTATAGGTAATCATTATTGAAATATTTTAAATAAGGAAAATGTATAATTTCAGATTTTGAAACCAGGGCTGCCAGTAAAGAGATATTTAGCCTTCAGGAAATCAACTTTGTGTAGAGAGCTCTTGTGCTTTTTGTTTTTGCTGCTGCCATTTTTTTTTTCCAGTCTCTCTTTCACAAAAAGATATTTATTTGATTACTCCTGTACATCTAGCTGCATTCAGTCAATGATAGCAAGGGCATATATTAACTTGGAAACTCTACAGAAAACACTGAAAGTGCTTGTTGTGTTCTGTGTGTTGTGCTGGCTATTTGATTTCTTTGGGGATGAACAGAATAATATAGCAACATTTTAAACAAAACATTTTGTGGGTTTGAGATAAACTGTATTCAAATTCAAAAATCTGGAAGAGAGGGGTGAGGAAGTCAACCAGATGTTGCTTGTGCTCGCTCGCTCTCAGTCACATGTGTGCTCTTTGACTGTGCCATGTACAGAGGTTGAAGAACTTGATGCAGCTGAGCCAAGGGTACTGCTTCTCTCTTTCCTCTTTCCACCTATTGCAGCTCTTCCCTGTTCACCCCTTTGTAAGGTCACCATGTCGACCCTCCAGGAAACCCATACCTGCTGTCTCCTGCCTATTGTCAGTGTCTGGCACATGTTGAAAATGTACTTCAGGCAAAGCTCAAGCAGCTGACATGTTTCTTCCCAAGAGGATAAAAAATGTTAGAAGTGAAAATAATTTACTAGTTATTAAAACATCCTTCTAACTCTGATTTGGGCTATGGAGGTGGACTTTGCAGAATACTGTTAGTCAATTGATGCAAGAGAAATATTGCTCAAAAGCAGTGATTTCTGAAATCAGAGACTGTACGTACAGTCTCTTCCAGACCCCACTTTTACAGAGCTCTGTGAGATGAAGCCCAAATTCATCTGTGCAGAGCTGGACATCTCCCTTGGCCATGGCTTCAGTGCCATTGGGGCATTTAGATTTTGGTCAAAGGTTCACTGTTTGTTTGTTTGTTTGTTTTTTCTTTTCAGAAATAACAATGAGACCTGCAAATTTCAGTAACACTATTCAAGGTAGACATGTTTATTAGCAACTAAAAGTTTTTAGGCAAAATGCTTTTTTGTTTAAATGTTAATTCGGATTTTTTTTCAAGACTTACCAGTCTGTGTAGGTATTAATTTTTTTAGCAGTTTTTGTTGGCTGTGGTGCCTGCAGAACTGCTATTTTCAGAAAATATATTTGTAAGAATTAAGCATGTTCATTTAGCCTGCATTATTACAATATCTATTTTAGCTCTAGCTCTTATTGCTGCTTTGCTTTTTCTTAGTAGGGAAGTGGGGAACAATGACGTGCTTCTGTTCATTAACTGGCAGTAGAAGATTGTATGTAAAGGTCTTACATCTCTCAGAAAAGAGTAATTTATAATTGCATAGTTAAGCTGGTTTTCAGGTCAGAAAAGAATATTATCTGATACTCCGGGCCCAGAATGTTGCTTTTGTTCAGATTCATAACTACAATGTTCAGACAGCTACATGTTTTGAAGGAGGATATTTAAGGTATTTTTAGTATTTGAATAACAAACCAACAGGCAAACTGTCAAGTACAATGTCAAAGAAATCCCGGTTATTTATGAACAAGTGCATCTCTTTTCTTGTGTGTGTGTCATTATTTATGGATCTGGAAATATTCATAAATGAAATATGAAAATATGGGCTGCTGTTGTGGCAGACTGACAGTGTAGCTCTTCGGCTGGGACTTTTCATTCTTTGAAGTCCTTCCAGAGGCTGTTAGGACAGTGAGCTTCAGGCCTGCATTAGTCTTTCCTTTGTGTACCTCTTTTCCTTTTGTGTCATGCAATTCAGAAAGATTTTTGGATTTATTTTTTTTTAATACAGGAGCGTGTGACTACAAAGGCACTGCTCAGTTGCGTTTGGGGAAATGACAATGTTTCAAATTACTTTAAAAAATCTGTGATTGTTGGCCTGGCTTCCCATTGCAAGGCTTTCCCTGGCCTTCTGTTTTCTCTGTCCCTATAAAATGTTTCTTTGAAATACAAAATCCTGCTGGATTTTTTGCGTGAGTTGTGTGGTTTGTTGGGACTTTGTTGGGAGGACTTTGAGCAAAGGGCAGCACCCTGTGCTGAGCGCTTTGTGCTTAACTTGCCTGGAGTGCTTTGAGTAAGGAACCGATCCCTGAGCAATGCACGTGCCATGGGACTGCTGTGGTGGAGTCTGTAGAATAGCACATTTTAGCATGGTGCATTAGTTCAGGGTATCTCCAACAGCCTAGATATGGACTTACTGTCTATAGAAGGTCTTGTTTGGTGGAGGGCACGTTGACTTTTTCAGGCCTCAGGCATCTGAAGCCTTTCCTGCCAGGGGTGTTGGCCATGGGTTCAGATCAGCGCCCTGCTCCTCATTGTGACCTCCTGGGCTGCAGCTGGAGGAGCCCACGCGAGTGGCTGGCTTAGGCGTTTCCAAGTGGTGCCCTTCCCACCCTGTGCTTCTGCAGGAGATGAGGATTTGCCCCAGGATGTGAGCAATTGGGAGTGCAGGTGTGAGAGAGAGAACAGGAGGTGAGCGTGTGCAGGAGCAAGTGCAGGCGGGAGGGAAAGACAGGGAGAGAGAGGGAGCAAGTGCACATGGGAGTGAGAGAACACTTGAAAATCAGAGCTTTTGATTAAAAAAAAAAAAAATCAAATACAGCCTTAATTATAGTCATGCTGCTGGCACCACCATAATATATATTTAATTAATCAAAAATGATCCAACTTCAAACATTAGAATTCGTGCTCTTTAGAGGTTCTAAAGAAACTGAGTAAATATTGTCAGCCGTGGTGTGGAGAGGGGGAAGGAAAAAGAAAGAGGGTTTGAAGTGAGTCACAATCCATTGTGAAAGGTACAGGAATCTGCATAAAAGAACTAAATAAATAGAGTGTGTAAGGGGCGGGGGCATGGAAAAATCTGTACCTACCTGAATAAAACAGGGTTGTTAACACAGGAATCTTGGCAAGCTTAACTAGAATTCTAGTGTCATGTTTTAAGAGACACTTTAAGATCTCTCAGCTCTTTGTAGAGCAGTTTATAAGCAAACAAAGGAAGGCAGAGAGTATCTTGAAGGCCATCGCAATAATATAGAGGCTAGCCCTGAAAAGCACTCTTCCACAAAGATGAGCAAAATACAATACATTCAGCCAAAGCAAGCCAAAAGGGGTGGAACACAGTGCAAGATGTAAATTGAAAGTCTTAGCGATGTGAAAATCCCAGGAGTTTAACAAAATAATCTGGCATAAATGGTTTATTAAGCATACAACCTGCCTTGCAACAATATTTTGTAAAGTGAACAGTTTATTACTGTCGTGTGTGCTGGCATGGGGACAACCCCTGCACCTAAAATTACTCTGGAAACCTCCCCGAGAAGAGGCAGCGTGCTCTCAAAGTTAGTGGTGTGCCCCTGTTTTCTGTTCCCTGAATTTTGGATGAACAGAAATGGAGTGTTGAGCTGTTAGATAACATTTGAGGGTTCCTCTCACTTCTGTGCCTAGCACAGGCTTTTTTCAAGTCACACAACCTGGAAGAAATGAAGGGCCTTCCCAAGTGTTTATGGTTATCTGTGAAATATTTTGCGGGTTGAGAGGTTGCATGCAAAGGAGCTGTCATCCAGATGGGTGGAAAATGGAAGTGAGTCTGTAACGTGCATCGTTCCATCATCCCCCTGACTTCCCTCCAACTCTCAGCACTTAGGGATGCATGCAAAAAGTAGACTATGCCTATGTCTGTGTTTGTACGTATCTATAACACAATAACATCTTTGCATTTCAGTTGCTTACCTCAAAATGTCCCTATCCCTTACCTGTGCCAGTTCACAGCCGACATATTACTGGGACTGAAGCTTCCCATGTTGATGATAAAAGGTGGCTGTTATTTTATAGGAAAAAATACTGTCCTTCTTCACAGATGTCTGCACTGCTCATGGGGTTGTGTGCTATGAATTTTGTTGTCTCAATGACTTGTGCTAGACATGAGCTCTCAAAGAACTCTTCATTAGATGCATTTGTGACCTTTTGGGTTAATTTGTGAGGACTTCTGCATTAACGTGCTACATCTGTGAGGGCATACAGCGAACCCAGCACTCGTAGAACAAGTCTGTGCTTACAAGTAGTGTGCTCTGTGCATCACCAAGAATAGCTGGACAGAAACTGGTGGCTGAAGGTAATTAATTTGCAGTCCAACTGATTGAACTGGAAATAATAATTAGAGAGACATGGTAAGTGGTTAGTACTTGAAGTCTCCTAAGCTTGAATGCTACCACTTTTGAAGCGTGATGCAACACTAATACATTTCATCAAGCTTTTTCCCAAGAACAGGCTTGTGAAATGGTAACAGATGTATGCTCTAGGAAACTCTCTCTTTGGTCTTTCTCTTTGTGTGCGTGTGTCTGTTCAGGCACTTACTCTATTGGGGAAAAAAGTGAAGAGGTTTCCTCCTCTTTCATGTGGTGTGTGATCTATTTCTGAATATATGAGATGGTGTCTAAATGCTGTAGGACTGTGAGCCTTATAGCATGTATTTCTGCACTTCTACCATGGCAAAAAGAAAACCGTTAACTATGGGAGATTAGAAGATGATAAATAAGTAACGTTAAGTATGAAAAGAGAATCTTTTTTTGTTTTCATTTCTTTATTTTGAGCCTTGGGCAGTTATAGCTCATAAGTGGATAATGCAAGAGTGTTGTAGATGGACAAACCCTCTCCTATGGAGCAGGCTCTGCAGTAATACTGTGTTTTCAAGGAAGTCACGGTGCTGATGAGGATTGTCTTCTCACACTTAAAATACGTGATCCAAACACCTCTTTGGTGAAAAGCAACTGTTGGGCAACAAATAGGGTTAACTCACCTTCTCCAGTTCCTGCATTGGGTAAATCAGATCTTTTCAGCCAGAAAACTCGAGGATGCTGTCTTGCATTGATGCAGGTCTTAACAAAAACTATAGTACATCATCTGGAAAGAGAGAAGTGACTGTTGGCTGCTGATTACTGCACGGTGCTTAGACCTGTGTCCTGTTTCGTGATCAAGTTGGTCAGTTTTCTGTGGCAGTTTGAAAATCTAGTTAGTCTTTAGTGAAAATCCCAGTCTGTGAAGGTCACAGCAAATTGCTAGAAATGCACCGCTGTGGTTTCCCATACGTCATGTTGTTTTTGTTAGCTGTTGGAGCAGTCTTGTCGTTGTCTGATGTCTCGTGATAGTTACACTCTATAGAAGCAGATCTGAGGCAAGAATATAAGCACCAGATACAAAACTTTCAGATCAAAGTAATGCCACATGCACTGAAAGCTAAGCATGTGCTGAAGCAAGTTTATTGGATGGTATCCCAACTATAGAACCCATTTATTTGGTGGAGCTTTTCTCCTGAGCAGCACTTAGAAACCTATGAACCCACAAAAACACAAAGGCTCCTCCTGGGCAAATGTCATTGCCTGATACTAAGTCTGAGTGCTGAGAGAGCATTGCTAGGTCAATGTCCAAACTGTGGTTGAGTTTCTTAATGTGTTTTAATGAGATATGTCTGTTTCTCAGCTCTTCCATCAAAAAACACTAGCCATTGTTTCCTGCTGTAAAATTCTTATGCAGTGAAGCTTACAGGCTCAAATGTCCTTCATAATACAGCACCGTTAAGCAGTCACGGCATTGAAGTGTCTGTGTATGTGTTTTTTCCTGATTAGCCAATGAACTAAAATCCACACCTGGAATTACATTTTGAACCAGAGTACCTCCTGAATTTAGAGCCACATAGTGCCCTGTCAAGCCATAATCTGTCAATCGCTCTTTCTCCCACATCACACAAAATCCTGCAAACAGCCTTTTCCTCTGGGGAGATACAAATGCCTCGAGCCTTCCTCTCTTGGGGACTTACTTCACTTCTGGACACAGGAATATAAGGCTCCAGGGTATCCATATTGCAAAAGACATTGGCTGCTGTGAATTATGGCACATGTAAACGGGAGCTCTACCACTCCACAAGGATGATTTGTTGATTCCTCACCAGGGGATGGAGCAGTGCTGCCAGGGATTTGACATGAGGACCAGTCGGTCAGTTGTCTGATTTTGTTCCCTTTCCTATTTGAGGCTTCCAGAGTTTGACTCTGCCTTTGACTCACACCTGTCTTGGCAGTGCTAGGTTAAAGGTTGGACCAGATGATCCTAGAGGTCTTTTCCAACCTAAATGACTGTACGATTCTATTGGTACTGTATTTATAGCTGATGATGTTTCCTGTTGATTTTTCTTTCACTTTGTGCTGCCTGTGATTACGTTATTATAGCAGTGCTGAGGTATTTGGACATTATTCTTCTCTTTCAAGCTGGAGCTAAGCCAAAAATATACAGTGAGTACTCAAATGATTTATAGGAACGTAGCAACGTATGGATATTGAAGCATTCCCTTTGGCCTCATTTTGCTCCTGGGAGAAGTGGTAGTTGGACAGCATCCAGTTGTACTCTGAGCGTTACTTGAACGAGGATCACGGTTCCCAGGGACTTGACACCAGCAGAGTTGCTTTCTAACTTTTCTTAATGAGGAAGAATTCCTTTGGTAACTCTGCTGTAAACAAAAACCAGCTGCAGCAAACGTTATGTGGGTAACGGTTAGAGCAGGGCTCTGAGAACGAGGTGTGGCCTCATTGTGAGGTCAAGGGAAGAGCTTTTATTATTTTCAGGATTTCATCCCCCCTCTCTTTCTCCCTCCCCCGTTTTTTTTTGTGCAAACCCCGCCGATGGAACGTAGCCAAGTCCCAGATTTTCTGCACTTCAGAGCTTCCGTTTGTGAGCTCAGGGAGAGATGTGCAGCTGGTTTGTGCAACCCTTGGAGGTTTTTAAAAAGAAGAGGATAGGTGTAAGTCCTTTGTGAGCTGCCTTTAGTCGCAGTCATGGTTTTGGTAGATTCCCCCAGCACCAACTGACGTTTCTCGCCTTGTTTGTGATATTCTGCAGGTCATTGTCTAGCAGGTGCCAGGGTCGGAACGAATCCATCAATTGGTTAAATTCCACCTGGTCTAAGTAATCCTGTTAGTAGCTTTTTTTGCCCTTTCAGCAGTTGCTTTAATTAATATTCAGGGTTGTGCAGGCAGACAGGTTTCTACCCTGCTGAAGCAAGAAGTGGCTGTTGTAATTTTGAATTAGAATCAATTCTAAGTGTCTTTTTTTGTCCCTTGTCAAACGCACAGAGCAACATCTCAAAAACTTGTGATCGACTCATTACCAGCTCTCTGTCTGCTTTATCTGCCCTTACAATCTTGTCTGTTTTGTCCTTTCCATTTAGAATATGCTGGTACTTCAAGTTACAGGTGTGTAAGTAGCTCCTGGAATGGGTGGGACTTCCCACTGGAGATTGGTTCCCACATATTTGATTGCAAAATGAAGTTAAAAGGTATTTGGGATTTTTTTTGGTGGTGAAGACCCTTTCACATTTATTGTAAGCAGGGACATATTCACCATATCATGAAAGAAACTTTCAAGTGATTGAAAAATGCAGGACTTCTTGTGAAAACTTCCAAATGAAATGGTTTCATGTAGTTCTTCAAGAGAACTTCCTAAATTTCCTTCTAGAAAAGCATGTAATGAAGTGAGTGTGTGTTTTCTGCACTTGGTGAAGTATCTGCTGAAGTCGTTATGCGTGATTTCCTTTTGTTTTGGTAGGTTTCAGCTCCTTCCAGCTGGAACATCCCTGTTCTGCTGGTCTTAGTGACAGAAACATGGGGAAAAAATCTGGAATTAAGGCCTCAAAATACTTCTCCATGTCAAAATAAAGAAATAAAATGAATAAAACTCAAATTTTCACGTTGCTTTGAAAGGTCAGCGTAGATAAACTGTCCAGCTTGCACAAAGGTGGCTTATAGAGAGAAGTTGTTTCTTTCAGAGTTAAATAACTTTTTGACTGATTTAAGAAGTGACAGGAGGCTTTGATACAGCATTGAGCTCTTTAGTGCGGATTAGAAAACAGGATTTAGGAGGGTAACTGAAGAAATTGGGGTTATTTAGTCTGGAGCAGAGGATGCTGAAGGGAGATGCTATTATTACCTGGAAGGTGTCAGTCTCTTTCTCAGGTGACAACTGATAGGACACAAGGAAATGGTCTCAGGTTGCACTAGGGGAGGTTAAGGTTGGACATCAGGAAGAATTTCTTCACAGAGATGGTGGTCGGGCATTGGAACGGGGCTGCCTAGGGAAGCTGGGGGGGGGTCCCATCCCTGGAGGTGTTCACTGTTTCCTTTTCACTGATTGCTTCCAGTTCTTATGACCTCCCTCATGGCACTGCTTTGCCAATGAGTGTTCACGATTGGTTTTATTCGTATATAGACATCAATTGAGTCAACATCACTTGACTCTTCTTGGCATGCAGGGTCAAGCAGGATACGTTGTGAGTTCAGCACAGGCTGGGGGCTTCTCGTGCTGTACTGATAGAAAGCAAGCTGCTTTCTAGAAAAACTCTCATGGAACTTTTGTGTGTCTAATATTTTATTTTAGAACAGTGCTTCAACAGTCTGAGGGAGTCTCTGGCTGCTCTCTGTTCTCCTGGCAGAAGTGGCATGCTTTGCTGGCCCGTGAACGCTCATCTAAAACCTCAGCACCTTCTGCTGTAACAACAGGAACAGGGCCCTGTGGAAGCTCTTGCTGCTTGGCAGGCACCCATCTACCTGAGAGACAGCAGGATGCAGAAAAAATTCACTGAGTAATTCTGGGGGCAGGAAACAGTTTTTGTTTCGTTTTCTCCAATACTGAAAGAAGCAGATCTTAAGGAAACTGCACATGTTGACAGCCTCTGCACCTCTCAGGTGAAGCCTAGAGAGAGGTGTGATATTCATGTCAGCGTCATGCTTCTAGGCTGTTGGATTTTTTTTTCCTAATGTATCCATTCCCTGAATCAAAAATATAACCAGTAAAGAGAAAAGAGCACAAGCATCAGAAATAGAAGGCTGAAATTGATCTGAAATGCCTTTTCCAAGGGTGAGTCTATACAACGATTACACAAATATGGGCTGAAATTCATTTCCTAAAGGCACATCATCATTCACATAGCAGGTAACAGTACAGTAAGAGGGCTTTATGCCAAGGCTTGCAGATGTGTGTGAGGAGATGTCTCTGAATTCACAAGCTGTTTTTTTAATCTTTCCAGAGCTCCAGAATAGGATAATTCACGTTTCCAGGAAACAAAATTCAGACATGTATTTAAATTATTTACGCTGCCAGCATGGAAGTAATAGAGGTGTTGCAGTGCGTTGTTCTGGTTCCTTTCTGTGTGAGATCAGCTCATGTAAATTTTATTCTCAGACTCCTTTTCCCCTTCCTTCTCACCACTTCCCCCTCCACCCCTACCATATTAATACAGCATTAACTTATTCACTTTCTTTCCAGCTGCCTTTTTTCCCCCAAAGATAGCTTTAGACTTTGCTTAACTATTGTTTTTGTTTGGGGGTGGGTTTTGTTTTGGCAGATGTTTATTGAACAAAACAAGATGAAAAGGCAAAGTCAGCTGCTTCTGCAAAATGCTGCTCCTGATCAGCAGCTTTTGAAGGCTTTGGATGACAATGCTAAGCTAACCCATACATTAGAGGAAGAGAGACTTCAACACCAACAAAAGGTAAAACTAGGTTACTTTTCATCTAATGCAGAAATCTTTGACAGCCTTCTGAATTTAAGGACTGCTATGAATTGTCATGGATTTGTGGTTAAGAATTATTTGTGATCTTGCCCCCTGGAAGAGTTTACAGTCTAAAACTTAAACTTCAGAGAAGATTGTGATTCCCTCCTTCTGGGTCACTAGTAAGACATGAGTATAACAACCAAAGGTTTTCCATCCAGAAGGCTCTGATTTTGGGAAGTATTCTGGATGCTTGTAAAGCACAAGCTTAATTATAAGCATTAAGTGAAGTTCCTTGAAGTGGAGAAGAGGTGACAGGACAGGTGATGTAAACTAATAGGTGAGATAGGTGAGAGGTAGGCAGTTCACATTAGCAGTCTGGTCTCTTGCTAAGGAAATGCATTGGATGGAGCAGCCAGACATTGGAACACGGAAAAGCTAGGTAAAGGCTGCAGGATGTCATGATAGGATCTAAATGAAAATAATCTTTGAAACTGGATGCCTAGATCAGTCTTTAACTGGGATAAATCGTCATTGCTTCACCAAAAGCCTGAAATTGAGTTTTCACTTAGCTGTGAGGTCTGTTCTTAAATCTCTGATAATGGAGTGCTAGGAAGAGGTACACCATTCCTGGGCTTTTGGGAATGCAATAATATTAAGACTGTGTAATCTCATATGCTTCTGAATGAGTATTTTGGAAGAATAGTTGCCTGTTTATAGGAAACCTCTGTATCTTTGGCTCCTTGATGTCTAGAGCAAATTATATATATTTAAGGAGTTTGGGGAATTATTGCTGCCTCTAATGCTGATGTTCCATGCTTTACCCATTGACATCTGTGTGAATTGAGACAAGGGAGTTTAAATAGCCAAGCTATCAGTGGAAGCAGTCAGTCAGAGAACACAAGAGGTAATACTCTCGAACATAAGTGGTAATATTCTCATGCTTCAAATGAAGAAATAGTCAGAAACAAAATTAATGTGTTAAAAACTCCTTAAAAAGAAAAAGGGAAAGACTTACAGCTGAAGTACTTTGGTCTAGAAGAAGTATTTTAAGAAGGAGATAAGAGAATTTAGGGTTAGAATAGAAAATTCTGACATTTCTCAGAAAAATCTGCCTAGCTCTTATTCAAAATTTGTCCTCTGTCCAGAAGTTGCAGTTCATTCCTATACTGTAACATCATGTTCTCAGGAATAACCATGCCTAATTTGTTAAAAGGAAGGACAAAAACCACTTTTTTTTTTTTTTTTTTTTTTGTAATGAATGCTGTTGTTTGCCAATTGTAGATCAAAGAACTGGAAGAGCAGCTGGAAAATCAAGCACTGCATAAGGAGATCAGTCGTCTTAAACAGCAGCTAGAACTTCTAGAAGAAGATAAAAAGGAGCTAGAGCTTAAGTGTCAGAGCTCTGAAGAAAAAGCAAGAGACCTAAAGCATACAGGTAAAGTCATGTAGGAACTTCCATTTTAAAACTACGATAGGGTGTGTGCGTGGTGCATGTCTAACAGAATTACATGTTGTATTTGAGACCCAAGAAGCAACAGCTTCTGAAGCTGGGATCCAGACGTGTGCTTCACATGACGTTCAGCAGTTGCCTTCAACCACAGAACGGTCATGTGTAAAATACATGTGAAAGAATTACCTTGTGAAGTTCTGTAAGGTATAAAAATACTGTTCTTAGCGTGCCCTCAGCCTTACAGCTGGATACGTGCATCTGAATGGGTTTCTACATGAAAAAATCGTTCATATTCATCCAAGATGTATCCTCTTTCCTAGTTTTAAAAATTAGTAAAATGGAATGAGAAAAATTATTTATTTATTGCTTTGTTTTTAAAACTGCTTTTTAAAAGGGGCACTGGTGTGTGTGTCTCACTATAAGGAGGGCCTATTTTTTATTTTGATGTGCCTTTATTGTGCTCAAGGGCTGAGCAGGTGCTAGTTCATGATAGCTGGTAAGGAAAGCATCTGAACCCCTGTCAGAAGAGGCCAAAATCCCTATCCTTAGATAAGACTACATGTATAACCATGCTTTTTTGAAACATATCCTTAAGAGCAGTATTATCTTTTAAGCTTGTTGGCAGTGTTGCTTGTTGTTTTGTGTTGGAGCTTTACATTAGCTAAATTTAAGAATATGTCTAGGCAGGCCTATGAGTTCTCTCAGCTGTCTTAGAAAAGATGTTACCCAAAATTGGACTTCCTAGCAATTGAGTAGTTTAGGTTTTTTGGTTAATTAGTAGCCTTTTTTTTGCTGTAAGACATCAGAATCACTTTTAGAGTAGATGTGAGAACCAGAGAACTGACTCTTAGTTTTTTTCATTTCTCTTGCACAGTTGATGAACTTCAAAAACGAGTACACCAGTCTGAAAATCCTCCCCCTCCTCCTCCCCCACCTCCACCTCCTCCTCTTCCTCCTCCACCACCTCCTAACCCTATACGGTAAGTGTTTAAATCAAGAGTCAAGCGTTAATGTTCTTTGCTAAAGCAGAATACATCACATGAGCTTACATGCAAGGAAGAAACCTGTCTTTAAATAAAAAAAGATTTTCTCTGTTTGCCTCAGACTTCATTTCTTCCACTTTGCCAGCTGGACGCTCTCCTGTCCCACCTGCTAACAGATTTGCACCCTGACCATTCGTGAACAGTGTCTGCCATCACAAGCCTAATCAATTGTCTAGACTGTGACTTTGGAGGAGGAGAGATACCTGACTCCTCTAAATGTAGGAGTTTTTTTTTCCTGTTCACCTGATAGCTGCAATTATAGACTTGTGAAGTGCTTGTCTGAAGCTGCAGCTAAGAATATCCCTTTGAACCAAAGGATATGTTGGATTATTAGTGTGTGCCCCTTCCTGTCAGATACTGGTGATGAAAATGCAGTTTTCAGTTCCAACAATTATTTTCAAAAATTAAAAACAAAAAAGTAAGAAAAAAACACCACATCATTAAGCAGTTTGGGCAAAATTGTCAAAATTAAGACTGAATTTTTTAAAGGACCATAAAAAAAAAACAACTGACCAATATGATGTATCGGGCACTAAGCCCAAGTATGTGGAGCCCTAAATAAAATATTTACTATAATGCACTACTGTAATAGAAAGTATGTACACGGAGTCTTGCTAACTGCTGGGTTTAATAATGATTAGTAGGCAGAATTCAACCCTTTGTGCATGGTGCTCTGTTTGTAGAAACCCAGTCTAAACAATTTCTGAACAATCGTGTTCCATCTTTTGCTCCTTTTACCTTTGTTAACTCGTTTGATTTGCCTGCTTCTTTCTCACTAATATTAGTGAGAAAGTGAATTAGCTTGGGGGTGGTGGTGGTTTGTTTTTTTTAAGCTTGGGTCCTTTAACAATTAGGATGGGTAGCACTATGCATTTTAAGCCCCGTAGTAGCTAAATCAGAGTATTTCTTTCAAGTATTGTGAAGTTTATGTGAGCAAAGGTTGTTTCAGAACCTAGGCACTGGATGCTTTTTTTTCTGGGAGAGAGCTTTGACCCCTTATCACTGGGC
This sequence comes from Aythya ferina, assembly GCF_964211825.1. Classification (NCBI taxonomy): domain Eukaryota; kingdom Metazoa; phylum Chordata; class Aves; order Anseriformes; family Anatidae; genus Aythya; species Aythya ferina. Next base: position 30,609,278 of record NC_140302.1, on the reverse strand, counting down.
TCCGTAAGAAGCGCTGGGGAGAGATAGGCCCCACTAACATGCTCGTTGTACGTAGGAGCTTATAGTCGGGCTCTAAGATGAATCATTTCATTGTCTGGACTTCTACGTTTTGACTGTAGTGAAGGGATAATTATTTGACACTGTAAGAAGATTACAAACTTGGAGTTGGTGAGGAGATACTGATCACCATATTTAAGTGTCCTCTGGAGAATAATACTTCACTTCAACATCTACAGCTCTTCCTTCCCTTTTTCTTTTTATGCTGGAACAGCTTCAATTTGTCATGTGTCACAATGAGACACTGTCTTTTAATATTCAAATCTGAAGTGTTTTGATTTGTGCCTAATGTCTGTTAAAAAGAAATAAATTTCTCTGGTGCATTTTGATGGGAGGCATTGTGGGGGGTAATTCAGTACATACATCTGCATTCAAGAACTGTTAAATGAGGCTTTTGTAAGCAGCTGTATAATCAGGTATAAGCAAGCTGTTTGTGTGTCATGTTCAGGGTTCATTCTAGCAGTGTGTAACAGAGGACAGAATGACAATCTGCAGTTTCATTTTCCTCAAAGGTCTCTCATGTCAATGATTCGCAAGAGATCTCACTCCAACACCAATGTGAGCAAGAAGGAGAAACCTCCTCAGCAGGAGTCAGGTATGGCTCATCCTTTCTCGAGTTGTGTGGATTGTTCACTAGATAATACAGACGGAGCTAGTGAAAATGAACTTTGGGTGCAGGTAGTTACACAAATGCTTGCAATTGCCAACATAACAATTACTGTCTGTGTCCCAGCATATTCATATGCCTTGCAGTCCAGAAATGTGGTTGCAGCCTAGGTATTATATCAGCAGCAGTTACACTGCAACAGCATTGAGAGGCTCAGCCAGGTAGCTGCAGCTACAGCACGTCCAGTGCTCTGCACATCCACAGGTTATCTGGAAGAAGCAGAAGAACAAACCCAGCAATCATTAAGAGAAGTGCAGGCTGTACACTGGATATCATAGGGAAGTTTCCAGCTTAGAATGGCTTCTTTTTTGTGAGTTCTCCTGTCCAAAGCCTTTCTACAGGGCTACTTTAAATGCTGCAGTTTTCATCCCTCGATTCATATCTTCTGAAATTACCACTCAAAGCTGACCGTAATGCTAATCCTTTAATAACACCAAAGAACTAAAAACAAAACAGTCTTGCACTGAGGTGGCTCTGCATGCCAAGTAACAGCTGAAATTGCATTTATTGTTGTTAACGGAAGCTGGAAACTTATTAGGTTGAGAACAGGAGTTAAGTACAGATTTACGAGTGATCATGCCTGCCTGAAGAGTCAGAGCTAGTCAGACAAGTGTTGCCAGTTAAATAACCAAGGTTTTCCTCTTTGTTTCTCTCTTCCTTCTGGAACAGCGGGAGTTTGTTTGCATTGAATTGCTTAACTCGTTTGGTGCCACTTAAACAAAGAAGGGGCCTGCAGAAGGGAACCAGGCTGAAATTATAGGTGTAGGGTATGACTGTTAAGGAAGGATCACTGTTAGCAGATGGCAGCAGTGTTGCAAACACGGCTGGATTATCGGATGGGACCGACAAGCAGGAAGTGGGGGAAAGGAAGCGTGACCACTCCTGTTAGTTAGGTGAGGGAACAAGGAATGGAGTGGATTTGGGCAGGTTCCTTGGGGAACCTTTGGGAACTGGTTACCAGTATGGGAGAAATAAGGGTGCTGGTCTGGGTAAAATGAGAGACATGACCTTGTACCGAGATCCCTGATGAAGAGTCAATCTTATCTTTCAGTAACAGTTCAATTATGTTGCCTTCATTTATCAAGTTTCCTTACCTTGAAGCATCTTAGGTGTTTTGATTACACCTCTTTGTTGAGACTGTTGCAAACAGTGATTGCAGGAAATATTATGAAATTTACAATGAGTTCTCAAAACCTTATTCTTTCATTATTAGCAAACTTTAACAGTTCTGACCTTTCTTCAATCATATATGAACTGCTTCCTCTCTTAATAGAGCTTAATATTTATTAAAATAAAAATAAAAAAGGGGAAAGTTATTTGTTGATCTAGTTATTATGTTCACCCCGAGGCTTGTTTTGACCCTTCTTAAGGACTTAGAATGAGTGGTTTCTATCCCATACCAGCAATTAAGCTTTTATATTCGAAACAGCCTGTTTGTGAAATTAAAGCCTGACATTAAATTGGATTACAATACAGAAACCACATTTCTATGAATCATCAATAGTACTCTGACAAGTGAGAGAGCAAAAGTCTATTTAAAATTCCCATTATATAAGGTACAATGTTGTAGCTTTGAATAGCATCAACCATATTTCTCCGTGTATTCTTTTTAAGTAGTCTTTTTTTTTTTTCCTCTTTTCAGCATGTCACATTAAGCGTCTTTTGTTACGTTCCCCAGAGGGCTGATAAGTTAACAGGTACTGGTTAGGTTCATCACGCAGCCTCTAGTTCCACCTGAGTGCTTTGCAGTCCTGATACAGAATCTCTTGAAAATCAGCCTGTTTAAGTCTTGCCCTTTAACTCAACGTGATGTTATTAAACGTGTGGTTTTAGTTTGGTCTGAAATGTGGGTAGCATTTCAGAAAAAGTTCCTAAGCCCATGTGAAATACAAGCAACGTGGTGGCCCTGTAACAGGCTGCCTGTAGGCCATGCTAGGCCAGGATCAGGTTGTCCTGTGTTAACGAAGCTGTGGAAATGTCTCCTGAGCCACAATGAACACAAACAGGGGGGCCATATTCTTCAGTCCTTGGTACTCAGCCTTATGACTCTGAGCTTTTGCAGTTCCCACACAGAGATAAAACGGCTGGCTCCTGCCATCACATAGAAAATGGGAACAGCTTTTAGGTGTATGTAGTGTAAGTTAGCCCCTCGTTGTGGGGAAAGCTGAGGGTAAGATAGAGGTCCTTTAAGGAAGACCCCATGAACAGCCTACTTATTCAGAGAAAACTAAGATTATATATTTATGTTTATCATTTACATTTTTAACAAAATTGAGCAATAAGCACCAAAAAGTGTGTGAGCACCAGGCATCACATGTGCAGTCAGGAAGGGCTACTGCAGGGAGTATAACTAAACATTGATAAATGCCAGTTCATCATTGAAACTAGTGCATGGTTACAATGGCTGGCTGTGTCTGGCAAACAAGCTGTCAAAGAGGCTATCAGTTTAATATATTTTTTTTTCTAATATTCCTCTACTTCATATTTGGAATGTGATATGTTCTTTGATTTTGGAACAGGTGAAGAAGTAACAGATCTGAAGAGACAAGCTGTTGAAGAAATGATGGACAGAATTAAAAAGGGAGTTCACCTGAGACCAGTCAACCAGTCAAGCAGACCTAAAACAAAGGTTTGGAATAATTGCAAAGCAATGCTATTAACTGAGCGTAGTAATTTATATTGAAAATAAATCAGATTTTCTACAAAACATACAGAAGAATACATTTGCCTTGCTTTCCTCTTTTGCTTTGCTTGATTTTGAATAAAATAAATTAGGGAAGCATAAATCTGAATTAAAAAAAGTGAGACCAACTCACTTAAGTAAGTAGAAGCCCAGTTTCTTTGACACAGAAAGGAACTGAAAGCGAACCTGTTGTAAATAAATGGCTGCAGAGAAAGAAAAAGCACAGAGGGAATAACTGAATTGGTTAAAGGGAAAGATCAAGAAACGTATTTAGCAATATTTCTTCCTCTTGTGCAATACTTCTAGCCACATTCATGCATTAGTGCTATAAAATACCACTTGCTGTCTTCATAAAAGTGTAATCTTTCCCAATGTGTAGGCTGGGATTTACCATCTGAGCTAAGACTCTTCCCTTCCTCTATATAAGCAAATAGCTTGAATGTTACCCATGGGCTTGTGAGAGGAGAGAGCACGGGAAGGTGATACAATTGCATGCCTGTGCAATAGACCCTTGTGCGATGTCTGGTGAAGGGCAAAGTCTGTCACAGTCCATTTCAGTTGGGCCAGATCAGTAAGCACATGTTTTTTTAACCTGTGTTTGTTATGTTTGCTTACAGCCAGAGACACCAAAGCCTTCTGAAAGTGCAATGAAAGAATTAAAAGGGATTCTGGTAAGAAAATGTGCAATTTATATTTCAGTGTTGTCTTTGCATTGAGCTGGCATTCTTGCTGTGTGAAATAGCTAAGTGTTTAAAAGTTATGTGTTAGTATTTTGGTTTGAAGCTGCAGAGCGGTTCTCTACAGAATCCCCTGAACATCTCCACTTTTGACTTTGGTCCTGCTGTAAGAATGTTTTTTGTCTTGCTAAGAGTTTAATTTGGAGAAAACTAACCTGTTAATTCAGCTCCAGGTTTGTACGTTCCTGCCACTAGGGGGGCTGTTATATTCTGCACCTGCCATAGGACCTTCGGAAACTTTCCAAGTACTCACAGTAGGGATACTTAGGGAGGGAAAGGCACCTGCATAAATGTAGTCCAAAGTAAAGCCCCTGGACTGCACAGATGAAGAGTTCTCATCAAATTTCATCTTAGCATAGACATAGTTTAAATGGAACAAGAGCTCTATAATCCATTTGTATTTATATGCAGAAGAAACAGATTCTGAGTAGCTCTCCAAATACCTGTTTGTCACTAAACAGAGACATTAGGCTTATATTTGGGCCTGCTCAAGTAATGTGCTTAAGCTGGCTGCTGTTCTGTTCTTAACTCATACATTGCATTGCTTATTTAACTGGTTGCTTCTTTTTCACAAGTGCTAACATTGTATGGAACAGTCAGAAGTAGCCATAGTTCTTGCTCCCTGATTTTTGTAATCCCAAAGCTTTTAAAGCTGAAGTGCATCTTTGGTATGTCAAGTGAAATTTTGCCTTTGTGATGTGAAATATGGTAAAATTCTGCCTGTATCAAAGCAAAACACTTCAAATCCACTCCACAGCAGGTAGGACTGTTTATCTGATCACCCATGATAGCACCTAAATATCCCTTTTAAAAATTAGCTTCAGTATTTTTTTGGGTGATGCAAGATACAGCGAAGGGAGTAGCCACTGCGATGATAATAGCTAACAGTGATTTTAAATAATGAGTGTGGGACCAAGGACGTATTAAATTGACTGTTCTCCAGTCATGTGAAAGCAGCAGAAGAAGGGAAGAAATGATCTAGAGAGCTACCAGACCTTAATGCTGCGCTGTAATTAGAGGGACACATAATTAAACATGGAGGTAAATAGAAAAGGAATAAAATGTGACGTGGAGATTGTTTTAAATGGAACTCCGTAAGTGTATCCATGGTTTGCTATGGTGTGCTATTTGGACCTGTGTGGACTCAACAGCCCTGCTGAAGGTCCTTTCGTTTCCTAATAGCTGTTTTATTACTTTGACACTGTACCACTGACATCAGGGGAGACTTGATTATGTACTTCAGAGGAAGCAGAAAGAGACCTACAGTCACTGTACTTCTGTGTCTAGCTTGCTGCTTGTGAGCCCTTTAGGATATTTGCAGTATAAGACATACTATATAAAATCCAATTCCAGTCTGTTCGTGAGACCAGTCATTATGCACAGTCGGACAACAAACATGGGGGTGGGATGTGATGGAGTAAACGCTTGTTGTTACTATGCTAATTATGCATTTCATGTAGACCTCCATATAATTGTTACAAACAAAACATTTATGTTCTGGAAATTGCAGAGTTGGAGCAACTCAGTTGCTCAAGTTGCTTTCAGATATGTATGTTTGCACAGATAGGGAGTACACTGCTCCTTAATAACATACCTCCTCAGTTAAGTTTTCATCCAGTATATGGAAATAGGCTCAAATTTATGCCAGATCAGATTATAGGATATAGTAATGTTACAGTTGCATCTCGTACATGATGACTTCTACAGATGGGAGTGCACCCAAGCACAACCCAAAAACGCACTCAAGTGCAAAACATGCTGGAACAGTGAAATATGTGGCTTTTTGCTAATAGAGGCAATGGACAGTGTTTTAAGATCCTTTAAGTTTTAAGAGGGAGGAAGGTGGTAGTTCTCTGCAAACACTGAATTTTGTTCATTGGTGATCCACAGCATCTTTAAGCTTGGTATCAACCCTCTAAAGTAGGTAAATATGGTTAATCCATAGATAGGGAAAGCCTAGGTAAGGGGAGGAATGGTAGCCAGGGCCCTGATGCTCTTTGTTGTATTAAAGGGAGAGCTTTGCACTCTGATTTAGAGCTGCAGTTGTTTTCTCAGAGTTAAAAGGTTCTCACGCTGGGCATATGGGGTGTTTGGCAGGGCTTAATGTATACTCAGCTTTTCAAACCTGTTTTTTGCCATAGGAAACGCTGAACAAATCCACTAGTTCCCGAAGCTTGAAGTCCCTTGAGACAGACAGTGGTGAAACAGAGCTAGAAAGAGTTCTGCGACGCCGGAAAGTGACTACTGACCAGGACAGTGGCGGTAAGGGGCTTGATTCTTTCAGAGGCATCTTCCTACCCCTGCATTAAGTGACTCTTGAAGCTTTACTTTCTCTCCCAGACCATTGCTGTCTCAGCCATTATGGAGAGCCCTGCCTACTTCTACATTGACTCACATCCCCATTATTCCTGTTGCTTTTCATCCCTATTTTCTCCAAGAAATGCCTCTTTCAGGATTTTCTGCAAATGCAGCCACATACAAACAGATGCCTCTGTCTTGGTTGGAGCTCAGACAGTGGTACTGGAGCGTTACTAGCCTGAGCCTCCTGTGAAAATGTTCTGGAAAGTAATGGTAACCAGAGCAATGGGGTTAGGACTCCGGTTTTGAATTAACATCCTCTACAGAGCAAGGGCCTTGCAGTTGTTAAGATATCTGCATCATCATCTCTAAGAAACTGTTGATGTTCTCCTTGGCTAGAAATGCCGTCTGTGCAAGTGTAAGTCCATTCCATCTTCCATGCAGATGTGCCTTGTTTTAATGTCAGTGAATGGTTTCATCTGGGATTTTGTAGGTAGACAGTTCACTGATTACTCATTAGTATGAAAACATTTTTTGTAGGTGGGCTACCTCTCACCCCAGCTGGACTTCACGCAGGGAGAGCACTGACAATTAGTGACTTGGTGGTGCTGTGTTGACAGCAGGACTTACAACCACAGAAAGTGGGGGGATCAAGTGCACAGCTGTGTCGATTTAGCAGGCTGTGATAGTGGTAGGCTGAGAGAAGGGAAGCTGCAAATAAGGTGTTTTGATGCTCTTTAAAAATTCATTTTGACTTCTGCAGGTGACTTGAATTCTGTTCTTTTTACCTGTTGTTTCTACACCAATCAACAGAAGCATTAAACTTTCTTTGGGTTTTAGGTCCCACTGGAATCTTGGCCACATCAGAATCAAAATCTGAGCCTGTGCTAGGTTCAGAAGCCAGTGCTGCACAAACGGCGTTGAACAAGAAAGATCTGGAGACAGAATTCAGTACCAAAGTATCCGATTCAGGTCCTGTTTCTAACCAGCTTAAAGGTGCTGCAGGTTCCAAGGCTACGTCACAGTAAGTAGCATCTGGTTTTCTAGGTATATTTCAGTACCAGATCTGTTTAGCTGATGTGTTCTGAAAGTGATTTTACATCAATTTTGGTTAACAGGATAAAGGTACTATCTATAGCTGTTTATCAGTGACTCCTCAAATAACTCACAGTCTCACCTGGAGATAGGAGTTGAATTCTGTGTAAAAAAGCTCTTTTCCTGTAGAATCTGTGAATGTTGCTCATAAAAAAAGTTCATCTTCTCTGCCACAAAAAAAGAACTCAAGATTTTGAGGGATAGCAAGGTTGAAGGTTTTTTTCCATATCCTGAAGAGAAGAAGGAAATTATATAATTAACTCTTGATCCACAGAAAAAAAGTTTTTGCACAGTTTTTTTTCAAAAATAGATTCATTTAAGTCATATTGGTCTCTGTGCAGCTGTGCAGTTTCTGTTGGATCAAAATGAATGCAGACTATTACTCTTAAATCTCAAGATAAAGATTCCTCAGGGAAAAAAAAAAAAGCAGTTAGTGTACAGTATTTGCACAGACAATATGTCACAACAAAATGAGGATCCAAAGTGCCAGGTAAGCATCAAAGAGTTAAACCTGCTTCAGAAGTATTTATTTCAGATGGATCCGGTGGAGGATTGGCTTGCTTTATAACAATACCAAGCTGCTTTTGAAATGAGGCTGTGTGCTTGCTTCAGTTCCAGGATGTCTGTCAGTTTGTCACTTCAAGAGATGGAAAGAGATGAGACAGATCAGCAGCATATTGTAATCCTGGCTAATTAAACCCCTGATTTCCCGTTCTATCAGTTCAAAAATGCCACCAGTATCAATTCTAGCAAGTCCCCATTGCGTAGTTCAAAGGAGTAAGTCACGACACATGAGCTGGAAATTCAGTTCACATCTATTTTTATGACCTGATATTTACTTCACTCTTAAGTACCTTTATGATTTAATTTTGAATGGATAGAGCCCAATTTCTTTTGTATGCCTTGCAGTCTCACTTGATTCACGCTGAGTTTTAAAAGCAGACTGCTTTTTCCAATTATACGTATTTTCCCCTTTTATTTCATTAAAGTATCCTTAGAAGAAAGATGATCTTCATCTTAATTTAATCAGAAAGAAGATTTGTTCAACAAGTAATTTGACAGGGATGATGCCATTGCATTTTCTTGAACTGCCAGAAAGGCAGAAAGGTTCACCCTGACAGAAAGGTGAGGTGGTTCCTGAAAATATTACTTGTAGTTTGTGGATTTCAACAATTTTGAACAGATAACCTTAATCAGAAAGCACAGCAACTCCTACCATCCTTAGTCTACCTTTTATTCCACCAAACTAAGTGCAAATTGCATTTACAAGAAAGGAAATGAAATAATTGCAGGCCCCAAGGTCTTGCAGAATGCGTGGTGAATTGACAGTGAAAAGGATCTTGTGTTGACAGTCACAGTTGTTATGTGTTATAAAAGCATATGTGAAGCTCAATTTATTTCTCAGCTTGCCTATTCAGTGACATCCTAAAAGACGCGTTTCACTTTAATTTATCTGTTTAAAGCATTAAAACAAATGTGAAGGGCCAGACTTCGCAGTGCTGAAGGGCTTCTTTGCACCACGTCACTGGTGTAAACCTGCTTAATTGGAAAGGTTCATTACTGAGGATGGTTTTCCAATGAGAGAAGGTGCTGGGGCTCCCTTATGCATCTGCTGGGCTAGCAGGGAGGAGTGGAAATAACCAAGCTGCTTTGTACTGTGTTGCAGTGCAATTACTTATCTTTTTCTCCTGGGTGCAGAGGTTAGTAGGGGCTGCCTCCTGACTCCAGGGTGTGTAGCGTTGTTTTGAAACATGGCTCGTTTGAAGCAGCCATCAGAAGGAAGTTCGTTTGCCTAACACATCTGACAACTTAGTTTTCTAATTAGGCAGCTCTGTAGATTGGGGCAAGCAGTTCAGTTTGCATCAGCAGTGCGATGCTGAAGCAAATCTCCCTCCTGTCCCTATTTGCTGTGCTTTTATTTGTGTGCTGGAGTGGTTTCTGTGCACAAACAGATTCCTGGATGCACTGGTTGGGAAAATTATTGTTCTTGCACCACACTATTCCCTAAAGTTGCCTGTGCTAACCAAGCAGTGTGCAGCTTTCAGCAGATTCCCCTAGTGACAAAGGCATAGCAAGGATTCATTGTGGAACTTTGTAATCTGAAGGAGTAATATTTATTGTTAATACTAACAGCCCTGTTCATCATTATTCACTTCGAGTTACAGCTAAGCACACCTGTTCTCCTGGAGAAGGAAGGGCATGTGTTTGAAAAAGGCACAGCCTTGAAAATAAGTCTGAATGGTACCTCAGAAGTCAGCTCATTGAGTAAAACCCTGGTGTGCCCACCAGGTCAGTGACAACCTGACCTAGACACTAATGTGATAGTGGGATTTGGTCGGGGGCTGAAGCAGGGCTCCCCACACAACGTGGTTCTTGGCGGGGTGAAGTGCTCATGAGGCAACAGCCCCAAGCAGGCCACTGAAGTTAGTTGCCAAAGGAGGGGTTGTGGGCAAAAGCTGTGACGTGAACAAACAGAGGTGGATTCAGAAATTTCCAGGTAACAAAACTAATTGATGACACTTCAGCCACAGAAATTAATTCAGAAGAAGGAGGTGGGGTTGGAGCACAGGGCTGTGCGTTACTTCGGTGCAGGCCGCTGCTAGAAGCGAGGCCGGCAGCCCCCAGGCAGCCGACTTGGGATTGTTCAGTTTAGCTCAGGTGGCAGCTAGGGGGAGGACACAAACAAAGTGTGTCCTGTCAGGAAATTGAGGCCTTACCTCTGCATTCAGGTAACTTCCTCTACAAATCTCTTCCCAAATGTTTAACCCAGTGTGAGTGTAATTCTGTGACAATTGCTGAGAGCAAGGTGACAATTTAGCTCCCTCGGGAGCACAGAGAGCTCCCGTGACTCCCCGCGGTGTGCAGGCACAGAAGGGAAAGGTGTGTCTGGCTCTGCTCCTAGGTTGTTGTTTTTTTTTCCTGTTCCTCCCCCTAGAATTTTGTAAACATTTTGTTTCTGGGCACCAGAGATCTCCGTTAACAGAGAGAACCACGGAGAGGGCTAGTCTTAATCTCATGATTTTATACAATTAAAGGATTTGTCCTCCTCCTCCTGGCTGTAATCTTAGGAGCCCTGAATCACCTACCAGCTCTGTGGGAAGCAGCTCAGCCCCAGCTAGGCAGAACTACAAAGGTTTTCCAGGGCAGCTTGAGCATGGGCAATTTAGTTTGAACAACGCGGGAAGAAAACAATGGGATGTTCTGGAAGTTTGGGATCTCCTTGGCTTGAACTGCTCTAAAAGCTCCCCTCACACACATTTCTTAGACTCTACTCTCCCTGTGCTCCAACTCTCAGTGCAGGGAGGAGAAGCTCTTCAAGATTCATCATGGAAATTAATTTGCCAATCTTTATGAGCTTCTTCAAAAAAGTACGTAAAACAGGAGCAATTTCCCCTGACTTGATCTGCCTTACTAAAGATCTTCTACAAATACGTTCTGGTCACTGCTGTGTTGACCACTCCTACTCAGATTCCTGAAATGGAGAAAGTTCCTTGTGCTTTCTTGGTAAATACCTAGAGTCGTACACCCTCAGAGGAGGGAACCCACAGGCTTGTTCACTGGTGTCGTTGTTTGTATCCCCTGCAACTTGTGTTTGACAAATGGATGTTTTTTTTTTTTTTCAGTTCATTTAAGGCTTTTCAGGCTTGTAATCGGTGTACTCCTTACCGTTGTTTGGTTTTAGCCTTTGGTCCTGTCGCATTCTGATGCTGCGTTAAAAATCCTGAAATATTTAATAAGCACGTCTTCAGCTTTTATTCTCAGTGCAAGTATTTGAGGAGGATAAAGCCAACTGCTGGTGTCTGGCAGACTCCTTGGGCAGTGGTGGGGTGAGCAGAGCCGGGAGCAGTGCCCCATGGTGCTGCACCAGGTCAGAGGCTGGTGGAGTTGAGCCTTTCTACTGTTCCGTGGAGCCCTGTAAGCGTATGAGCTTTGTTGCACAAGTGGTGTTTGTCTTCAGCTATGGGGATCTTGTAGGAAAACAGGAACAGTGGGGTCAAGGTGGGCGGCACTTAGCCAGATAACAAGCTGCGGTTGGCACGTAGCCCCAGTTTTTGAGCTTTATTGAAGATGCAGCTGGTGGTGAGCAAGAGACAAATTAACTTAATGCCTCACATCTCATCTTTTGGGCAGTGAGGAACAGCTCTGGTTGAGCTTTATTTGGGGTTTAAAAGCAGTTTGGCTTTGAAGAGAGATTACAGGTATTCCGGTAGGGACCTTGCTGAAAGGCAGAGTGCTGATTTGATGGCATGCTAATGTTGGCTTTTCTGTCAGAAATTACCTCATGCTAGCCTAGGCTCCAGGCAGAGTACCAGCCTTCAGTTCCACGTGCTTAACGATGTACTTGCAAAGCCAGTCCTTGCTGAAATGGATTTTTGCCACTATTTTCTGCATATGGTGTAAAAAACAGATTTTCCTACAGTGTGTTCTTTGAATGGTTTCCTTTAGCCTTCTGCTTTTGTGCATTGCTAGGAAATTGGATGAGATGTCGTTCAAAAAACGTTGCTGATATTTATATGAAGTTCTGGTTTCTGATGGAAATACGTTCAATGATTTCATGAGCAGAGCACCAAGCAAGGTTAAATAACACTAAGGTTATAATACGAACCTGAGGAAACAAAGGAAATCCAGGTCTCAGTTGACAATCCAATCCTTAGTTTGCCCTTTTGTTCTGCTATAAATTATTTACAAAAGGCACAGCAGCACCAGTTCACAGATAGCCTGTTGGTCATAACCCTTTATTTTTACATCTTCTGTAACTGTATGAATGGGAAATAATGCTTTTGATACTCTTACATCACAAGCAGTCCTTCTCAAAGCTGCATGGGACCATGCATATCCTATACAGTTATCTCAAATGCATTTATTATCCAAATCTGGACTTCACAGTACAGAATTTTGTATTTAGTCATAATTGTTTGTAAGCCTGCATATGTTTTTATGTATGAAGGAGTACGATAAAACCAGGATCTCAGTTTCTGGCTTAAATCTCTAGTTGGACAAGTAGCAGGAGTACTGATAACAACGTTAACAATCTTAATGAGGGAAGAGTTTTGTATAGAGCTCGATAGAGCTACCTTGGCTGGACAAATTTGTAATTGTTCAGCGCTGTGGCTAACTCCGTCCATACTAATTGCTTTTGCAAGCTTAATTTGTAGCAGCAAAACCAGTTTTTTTGAAAGAGGGCTCCAAAATTATGTTCATTCTTGCACTGAAACTTTATTATGCCTGCATTCTGCTCTTGACAAGTATAGAAAAGGAGCTATGAATACCTGATAAATAGGGTTAATAATTTTAACAATACCTCAGCTCTAACAGGAGCACTGTCAGGCTGGTGCTGCACCAGTGTAAAGGATTTGAAGAAGGGAATGCTAGTACAACCAAGTCTGAATAGTAATTCTTATTTTTATGCTTGAAACGCTGATTTAATCACTGGTTTTCTCCATTAAACTACTTTATATCGACATCTTTCATTTTTCTGTCCTTTGAAGGTGGTAAATATGATTGCCGTTTTATCCATTTTTGTTATAAATGAAACAGACTTCAGAGCGTTTGGCTGTGCATCAGTTGTTGGAATGCTGCCATACACTAATGCAGACTCCCCACTGTGAGCCCAGTGAAGAATTATACTTTGATTCACCAGATTGTATTAAATAGTCCAGCTGTTGGGATTTGAAAGATAGTTACCTCCAAAGTGAAATAAAAATGAACTTGGCATTTATGGCTTTGACCATTTTTATAGTGTTGGGCAATCAGCTTTTCAGAGGTAGCACTTTTTAAAATAACCCTCTTCTGGTTACACCGCTTTAAAAAGTTTAATTTGCTGTAACATTCAAAATACTCCACCTTGTATTTTCCGGAATGATTGGCAACTTTTGCATAAAATAAGCATTATTTGCCTTATGAAATCACTAGCTTCTGATGATAATCAAATGAGCCTGAAACTGTATCTATTAGCGCCAATTTCTGAATTAATTAACTTATACCGAAGTTCTAATGTTAAGAGACAATTCTTGTAATTAAAGCTTGAACGTGGAATTTCATTTGATACATCCAGTACATCTCAGCAGCAAACTGAGTAAATTCTTCCTGAAATGGCAAGTGCAACAACTGTGGTTTCTCTGATCGTTTACTTATTTTTAACCTGTATATTTACTCTCCCCCACTCAGGTAGAGAGAGCCAGCACACTCTCAACCCCATGCTCCAGTTGTTGAGTGGGGTGACCTCTTTTCTCTTCCTCGTTTCCTCTAGGACAAAGACCGTCACAATAAAGGGCAGTTCACAGCAGATGGATCCACTAGATGAATTTCTTTCTTTGGCCTCCAGTTGATTCTACTTTTTCCTTTCAAGAGTGTTACCTTAGCGGTATGGAAGGCCATTCCTTATGAGTAAGCATGAAAAATAATAATTAAACAAAACAAAAAAAAAAGCCTCTGAACTACTAAATACAGTTGCATTCAGCATCTGTTCAGTTTGGCTTCCCGTGAGAGCTGAACCACATGCCCGTGTAGGACCTTTCTGTGCTAAGGTTTCTGCTCCTCTCTGTTTCGGTGGCTGTGGCCGTGTCAGTGCAGATGTAAGGCTCTGCCTGCCTGAAGAGGTGCTGAGCGTGCAGGTGTCACTGCCCTGTGGAGTCTCTCCAAGCACGTCTGGTTACGTGCCCACAGGTACACAGGGCCAACGTGCCCTGAAACCATGGGCAGGGGCAGCTTTACGCCCCTGTGTAAGCTGCCTGCCTGCCCGATGGCAAGGTGGGTCCTGAGGGCAGCCTGCAGGTGGCAGGGGAACACCCTGGCTTGTGACATGTTCAGGTCAGGCTTTCCCCGTGTTTGCCTTGCTCTGTGCAGGTGTATTCTAGCTAATCTAAGGGTTTACCCGCACATTTTCAACGCTAGTACGAAGCTTTTGAATATAAACAAGTGCTTTTTGTGTTTGTGCCAGCCTCGAGAAATAACCCTGGTGGCTCTGACCTTTCCTTCCTCGCTCAGAGGGCTTTTCCTCTGCAAGAACCTGTGCTGTAAGCAATCGAGACACAGCCCCGTTCTGAAGTAGGGAGCGTAGGTCTAAAGCCCCTCTGTATTTCAGCAAATCCAGTGGTGAACTTTCAGAACTGGTTTGTGCTCACTCCCAGTGAGACCACTGGCAGCCTGCTGGTGCTGAGCTGCAGCAGAAAATGTGGTTATGGTGCCACCAGCTCCTCGTCGTGCAGTAGGGTGCAGAATAGTGAGCGCCTGTGCAAGCTGCTCGGGGATACAGGCGTGGAGAAGAAGCCGTGTTCTCCTTCCAGGACCAGTAGCCTCTAGGTGACAGAAACTGGTAGCGTTTTCTCTGGGTGGTGTGACTGTTGTGTTGGACATGGGCAACCTAAATCCAGTGGAGTGAAAAGAAATTCTTAAGACTATCTTTAAAATTATTCTTTCATAGTCTAAGTTTGTTTCTCCTGTTAAATATCTTACAGGGCTGGCTTCATTGATTCAGGAAATGTGACTGTTGCATTTTGTGCGCTGCTACCTGTGTGTAGGGGCTGTAACGTGTAATAGATTTATAACCTGTTCACTAGTCTGGTAGACCTATTCTGGTCACATATACTACTGTTAAGAGAAATGCTTTTCTGTATATTTATATTGTTTTTCCTAAATACGTGAAGTGTTACCCGTATTCATATATTTATTCTTTTTCCTTTAGATCGACTAGTCACACGGAGTCTACAAGAAAAGCTTCTAGTAGTGAAAAAGGGACAGAATCCATTGTAGTTTTAGATCCTGTTGCCACCAGTGGGGATCGGATGTCTGAAAACACACCGCATCAGAACAAAACGAGAGAAGAAAAAAGCAAGCCACTGCCTAAAGAAACTAACATAGAGAAAATGAAAGAGATAGACGACAGTTCTAACTGTTGAAACCTGTTCTGAAAAACGCCGTAACTTTTGGGAATCATTATCTGGACATGTAAATTGCTTAGGTGTGTTACTAGGGGCTACAGTCTGTACTCCGAAGTTTGCAGTAATGCAGGTTGAAATGGTCTTTTGTATGCAGTTTTGTTACAAGCATTAGTGTTAAACAACTATGTATCACTCAAAATCCCTTTCCCACTTTAGTTTTGCAGGTATGGTTAATGTTTTCCTAGATATTGACCGTTACCTTCCTTTTTCTTAAAACTGTGTTTGAAAAGGCTTTTTTTAATTAGTCTTTTATTGAGAAGATCCTTCATTAAAGGACCATTCCAAAGCTTGCTGGGAGCCCCTTGCATCCCTCTTGAACTGGCTTTGGGTTAGACCTTATGAAGGTGATTACACTCAGCTTTAGTATAGGGGTATTACTAAAGAAAAAACAAAAACAAACAGGTTTTAGACTCATTGCTTTAAGAATACTTTGATACCTACCTAAAACAAGGTCTTGTGGATCTCCTTACTGCCTTCTCCACACAGGCCACTTTGATGAAATTGAAAGCACAAGCATAACACTTCTGTTTCAGTTTCCCCAGTAGAGAGCTAGCCCACAGACTGAAAAGCAGAGGCAGTGCGGCATGTCTCTTTGGTACCAAGACTTCTGGTAACTACAGCCAACGGCAGAAGTTTGTGGATAGAGACTGGTGCTCTCATTTGGATTAGCAGCTCTTCAAAGGAGGATTTATCTCCATTTTTTATTTTTTTTATTTTTTTTTTTAGTCTTATGTAGCAGTTTGGTACTGATGCAGCTGGAATCTGCATGTGCTGCTGCAAAAAGTAAGTTATCCTAGGCTCCCGTGAGTGTGGACTATGTTTGGGATTCAGTCATTCAAAGGTTGCAAGTTATTTGGAATCAACGTTTTTGAGAACTCCCAGGTAAAACCCAGTAGCATAAATAAAGATGCCTTTGCTTTGAACCTAGTACAGAGTGGTGGCATTAAGATCTTCATTCGGTAACGCTCTGGATTTCTGTATTGGTAACACAAATCCCGCTTTCCCTCAGCACTTATTCCCTATGAGGACAGTGAGATAGGTACCTAACTGATCTGCTGCACTGCCAGTTCACTTGCCATTGTAGTTTCTTTTTAAATCCAACGTGGTATCGCATTCTTTTATAATGAACAAACAAATGTAATCAGGGATTTACCTAAGGAAGATCAGTGTAACTGAAAATCGGGCGGTCTCATACCTGAATGCACTTGGGTTATTTTTTATTTAATGATTTGAAACATTGATAGTATTGGAGGATGAATGTTCAGAGTTTGTTAGTTTGGCTCTGCATGCAGTTGTCTGGTGCTTTTCCTGAAAATAAAATGATAGTAACGAATGTGGTAGTTTCACATCTTTTTTGGTGTTTTTGCATGTTTGCTAAGAAAATCTTGGATTTGATCTAATTACTGAATATGTTTAATTCCTAAACTTAGGGAAATTTGTCTCCTTATTTGATACCTTGCTTTCTGGAGGGCAGCGGTGGTTTTGGTGGTTAATTTTTCACTTATGTATCTGTTACATTGAATTTTAAATGCAACATTTTATATATGTATTTTTCCTCAAATTACTATTGCTGTATTATATGTTCAAATTTTCAAATGATTCCAAACCAGAAGTTTTAAAAAATTCTTTTAAGCTATTTGTTACCTACGATATAAATTATTTATTTATCTTTTCACTGTTGCTTATTAAAAAGACTACTGACAAGTTTCCCAGACCTTGTGAAGTTGACTTGTTATTCCCTGCCTCAGACTGAAGCAGGCTTCCTATTGATGCAAATTACAGCTTTGTGCCCTACATTTGGGGTTTGCACTGATGCACTTGTATTGATAGCTAGCTCGAACTGGAGCAAAATTTCCCTTGTAGGCTAGATCTAAGAGCAGCATTGAGGTTGTGCGGGGGGGGTGGGGAGAGGCTGGAGCAGCATAACAGTCAAGGCCTTTGTTTTTTGTAAAATGTGTTTTTTTTACTGTTTGTCAATAGCTTACTCTTTGTGTGGAGAGAGATCTCTACTTTCTCAAAACAAACATTTAGTTTTGAAGTTAACACAGAAGTATTTGTTTGGTCAACTTGTAAATACAGCACAGAATTTTGTAGTATTTTCAAACTGTAGTCACTGTTCAGTTATCTTGGTTTCAGCTGGAAGTAATGGGCTTCTGGGAAAAGAAGCTAATATTTGAATGCTTAAATTTTTTAGCTGAAGTACTTGAAAATAAATGGAGTAAGTAGCAGGCAATATATGAGTTGCTTACCAAAATTAGTTTTTAGAAATTTACCCGAAAGTTAATTTGGCGGGCAACCTAGGTCAGCGTGCTGTTATCTGGGAGCTGTGCAGGCAAACTGTGAACCTGCAGGGCTGGCTGAGAGAGCTGGGGAGGTAACGAATCCTGCTCTGGGGGAGGAATTATATCAGATGCTTCTTTTTCTGGCTGTGTTTCTTCAGCAAAATCAGGAAATTCAAAATTCGCTTCAGACCCTGTAACAGAAGAGAAAAAAGAAGCCTGTTCTCATGTTTGCTGAGATTCAGTTTCTTGAAAGGTTCTCTGATGCACTCAGAATATATGTTTTATTTTTTTTATTTATATTTATTATATATATATATATATATATATTTTTTTAAGAAAAAAACTTCCACACGATGCTTACACAAGTCTCTAAACACCATTAAAAGTCTGGGCCTCAGAAACAAGGGAGCAGCACTGCTGCACTTTGCAGGAAGAGGACACGGTGCAGGCCAGGTTGGCTGGGGCTCTGGGCAACCAGATCTAGTGGAAGGCAGAGGGTTGGAACCAGATGGTCTTTAAGCTCCCTTCCAACCCAAACCATTCTATGATTCACAACAGCCTGAGCTTGGTATTTATGATGTTCCCTTCTTTGCTAATCATCCCACCTTGCTGCTCACCACCTTGGCTCTGGCTGCCCCCTTTTTAATTTTTATTTATTTATTTGAAATCCTTCTTCCTCTGCACCTCCTGCAAAGGTTCCCATCGGCTCTCTGTGTCTGCATGGCAGCAGGCAGAGCTGAGGGCTCCTGTTGTTGTGGTGCTCCTGGGCCCAGCTGCAGGCCTGCTTCAGTCAGTCCTGGGGGGACTCCTGATGGGTCAATGTCACCTCCCAGCTCCGCACCACTTAGGGAGTCCTCCACTGCTCAGCTCTCCAGTGTATTTTGTAGCTCGCAGCCCAGCCAAATGAAGAGTTTGGTATGCGGCTCAGACATGCTATCTCAATATTTCCCTGCTGTTGATTTAGTTATTGGATTTTATTTCTGCCAAATGATTAACAGTTTCGGGAATTGATGCTATTTCATTTTATGAGATATAGTTTTAAATATTTGTCAAACTCGAGCTCTTTTGTTTAGACTACCTCCATTTGAATAGGGAATATATTAATATTGTTGAGGCAGTTCAAGGTCACAGTTGTTTATAATTATCTGTCTTGCTTTTGAAAACATTCTGTGAAACTCATCAAAATGAATTTGTTTCTATTTTATTTATAATGGCTATAAATGAGCAAGTGGGAGATTTCCAAAATTCGTAATATTTTTCAGTATTTTATAAAAAATACTTTGTTATATAATGCTTGCATGTGAAATGCTGATATGCCATTCACAGAACATAAAATGATGAGAAACGAGATCAAATGACTTAATTCTCCTTCGTTTTTCTTTTACTTAGCCATAATAAATTTGTGCAAACCCTTTCCTTCATTTCTTCTGCTTCTTCCCCTCAAGACTGTATCCCTTTATTCTGTCTTGATTGATACCTGAGCAAGTGAGAAGTGGCTCTAATGACCAGTTAAGTATTTAACAGCATAGAAAATGGTGTATGAAGAATATGCAGATCATGAAATGCAGACAGATGCATACAAGTAGCTAAGGCTACTGTTGTGCATCCTCAACTTGGATTTTTCTTGGGTTTTATTTAGTGCTTAACCATGCAATTGTAGCTTTCCAAACGCGTTTTGCTGGACGTGGAACACAAAGGGGTTGTGAAATGACATTTTGTTAGCAATATATATTTAGGGGCTTGAGGGAGGTGGGGTATTTGGCCTAAAATTCCATTTTGGCAGCTTTTCGGAGTGTTATATGCGTGGTTTTTGTTTTGTTCCTTTTGCACCGTGGGCTTCAAGACTCCTACCAATTAATTCTGGAAAAAGGCTTAATGTAGGCTACTCCTCAAGAAGGGGTCTATTTTAACATTCAGTAAACAGATAATCCATTAGGACAACAATATACATTGTGGCAAGTGCTATCCTAGGTTTTTTTTGTCAGCGCTTATTTATAGTCTTTTGATTTCGCTTCCCTCCTGTGGTGCAGTTTCAATCATTCTCCCTCCAATCTTTGTTCTCGTATTCATTGCAAGCTGAAAACAAAGTAAGAAAGAAGCTCATACGTAGCGTTCTATTCTTGGCCAGTTCTTCCTCTATAGCAAGAAGGCGGTTGTATTTGGTCACCCTTTCTCCACGGGAAAGACCTCCCAACTTGATAAACCTGGCACCCAGTCCAACAGCCTTAAAACAAGAAAGTGCGTATTTTAAAACTATATGGTTTGGGAAGTGATGTCATTTGTAATTATTATACACGGCATCCTACTTCTAACTTAACAATCTTATCTTTTTACAAATAATAAATGTCCTTGATGAAAGACTTGCTGGATGCAAACAATTTTCACTGGCATACAATAGGAAATTTTATTTGTAAATGTCGCTTTAATACAAAAGGCTAAATATTATCAGTGTTAATTTTTTATATACAGTATTATTACCATTCAGAAATGTTTTAACTCATATTTTTTATAAACTAGTGCAAGCAAATAGATTCTCTGCACTTTTGTATATACTCCCTGATTTGGCAAATTTTCTGTGTGTTCTCTTCAGACTCAATTAACTCTCTGTGGGGGGAAAAAAGCAACTCTAGAAAAAGCCCATTTCGTAAAATGTTGTTTCTTTCTCACACAGAAACAGGCTTTCTCCTAAAAAAAATAGTTCATGTTAAAAGCAGTATTTTGGCAATTCTGCAATTGAACAGCTTTCAATACTTACCAGATCCACAAGGCTATCATCAGAAGATTCTCCATCTGGACTTCCTAATATGGTAATATGTCTTTGACCTATATATAACAGGAGTGTAAAACCTTCATTAGTATATATTTTATAAATTCGACACATAAATTGGACTTCTTTTTTTTTTCATTCCCCCCCCCCCCCCCTTTGGGCATTCTATGGTTAAATGTGAGCAGGAGTAAAACCAATGAAACCCATCTCATAAAAATGTACACTGTATTAGTTTGCTACCACTATGGCATTAACAGTATGTTTTCTTTTATTTTCAGCATGGATAAGGGAATATCTAACATGCTATCCTACAACTTATCTCTAGCTGATGTTTCTGGTAATGTATTCTACAAGCCAGGAGGCTGTTCTATTTATTTTAAATACGCTCTTTACTATAGCAATGATTTTTCTTTCCTATAAGTTTACCCTCAGGACTGCATGAATGTTTAGATTGCTATTTACTCACTTTGATATAGTGATTCTGGGCTTTTTGAAGGAATAAGGACAAGGAAATTATAAAATTGGATACATTAAATTTGTCCATCTATTCCTTGGCTATAAAGGTAAATAAAGAAAAAAAAACCTGCACAAGTACTGTTACCACAGAGGCTCAATAATATGTAGTCAATCATCTATGTAAACTGCAGTTTTAAACATTTTGGACTTGTTTGGATTTCTTAATTATTAATGCTAATATTAGTCAAAATTCAGATTAGTATTATTCAGATCATTTGTTTTATTTAAATTCTATTAGCTATCTGTACAACACTTATCTGCAGTGTCAAAGGGCATCCACATTCAAAACATCCACAATATATTAACTTGCTATAGTTGGAGCCTGTTTTAAGCTCCCAAACAATATTTGTGAATCAAAACATGAATTTTAGTTTCTTCTGACAAACGCTTTCTAAATTTGAAGCGGTGATTATTAAATAAAAATATGTAATATTTATGGATGTAGCAACACTATTTATTGACTTGTAGGGTTTGAAAGCAAGCACTTTACTCACCATCTAGAAGTCCAGTAAATTCTATGAGATCTGATACCTTGGTTTGATTAATATATTTTAGGACAACACCACTGCACATTGGTACATTCATGTTCTGGTCTATTTTAATTTTGGAAATATTTGTGGCAGCATCTTCAGCAATCAGGTAACATTTGGAAGCAAGAGCACAACTAATGTTATTCCATTGTTGTCTGTCCTGCATAAACAATCAAGTAAATATCTGCAGTTTAAAACAACAAAATGAATGAAAAACATAATTGAGATAAAAATTTAAAAATAAAATACAAAATTAGTTTGTCCTTTCATCCTAAAGATACTCTCCATATAAGCATATGTTTTATATTTTAAATCTGTTAAGCAAATAAAAATAAAATACTGGAATTTTGTTTGAATTTTAAGATTTTCCTAGAAAACAAACATTCTAATCTGGAATTAATCTAAGCTAGTTACACACAGGCACAGTTTTAAATATTTCAAATTAATTGTATGAGTTTGCTATTTTAATTACCTTTCCTGACTTGTATTTATTTTTCATGGACTATAAAATAATTGTCCATTTTTTTATTTAAGGTCTCATTGTTGTGATAATATGTGAAGTGTCATAATCTTTATTTGATTATAAAATAAGGAAACAGGAGGCAGCCATAGACTCAGTGACAGGTACGTGGAGAGGATGATCAGACCTACAGGGAACAGCCAAATACAACACTCTCTTTCTAGCAAAGCTCCATTTTTAGGGTCTTTGTTTCTTGATTTTAATGCACTGAGATTTAAAGCGAAATAGAGGATAAAAAACGTGTAAATAATTTGAAATTAAAAAAAATACAAATTATTTTTCTTTATGTCCACAGCATGCAAAGTTCTCATATTAAATACACATTAATTTTCTAGTTAATAATTCTGATAGTGATAATTCTTGGTGTATGGATCACACACATTTGTACCTATATACTTGCAATCTGTATGAAAGTCCATTCCTATGAAACTTTCAAAGCCCCTATGTAACAGAAAATGAAGTTTTTGATGCATGGAAAATGCTTAAACTTAAGAACTAAAGTGGTCTGCTGTCTGGAATTGCTGAATTAGTACCAGAGCTAATCCTCAAGGACCTAATTATCTGTGGCAAGGATGTGGCTTAGGTAAACTTTGCAGATTTCTGAGGCGGTGAGGAGGGGAGGCGTTTTCCCTTACAGTACTCTATTTCAAACTTGACTTCACTATCTGTTGCAATTCTTCTGCAGACAATTTTAACTATATTTTTTCATAAGAATTTTCAAGAAAGTTTGCAGCCCAGGCAGGAGTGGGGAATAATCTGGTGTTTTGGAATATAGGAGTCAGTTTGAAACAGTGCAGGGAAGCAAGGCTGCCTAGAGTAAGTGAGGTAACAATATACACCGATACTTGAAAAATAAGCTTTTAAAGTTTCAGCTAAAAACTGGATTTTGCAGATCATCTGTTTCAGAATTACTGATTCAGGCACTTGGCAGATTCATAAAGACACTCTCGTTCCCCCTTCATTCATATTCATCTTTTTTTTTTTTTTTTTTTTTAAGAAGAGCAAAAGTCATATACTTATGTTTAAAAAAAGGTATACAATTCCACAGCAACAATAAGTTTTTATTAAGTTGTGCATCTGTAGTATCTAGGTCGCAATTGTAGCTTCTGCTTCAATTACATTTTTATCTTTTTTGTAATATATGGAAGCTGAATTGTATGCATAAATGCTGATATTTGAGGTTGTGCAATTTCTTTCATCCATCAATAATCTGGTACCATGCTTAAGAGTATTCTACTTTATCATTGTAATCTATTGCCCATATTCAGTTAACCTCTCGAACTTTGATCACAGTGATAAAATACAGTTTTAAAATTCTGCTGAGCAATGGTGCCAGTTACAGGTTTGTTCTGGCTTCGGGTATAAATCTCAATTGTAAAGAATAGCTGCAATGTGATTTTTTTTTCAGTTGTTCTAAGAAATATATAACTATGTCCAAATTATCAGTTTCTCCTGTCTAATGTAATAACACTTATATGTCACTTGAATTTTGTAATTTGATTTTACAATACAATTATTTACTTAAATAAGAAGGAAAATGTAATAAAATAATAAAAATTACTGTGGTTTAGCAATCCCAATCAGTAAAAAAAAAAAAAAAAAAAAAAAAAAAAGCATTTTTCTGTTATTCCTTAAAATATTTGTACTATCCACATTCTGTTCATGCCAAGATTATTTTCTATCAGAAATTAGGTCAAACATTTTGAAAAATGTTATTGCCAGTTACAGATATGCACATGAATTATCTACTTTTTTTTTTTTTTTTTATACTGGTATTTCTGTCCCTAAACACTCTGGAAATGGAAGCTTCATATTTTGCATGTTTGGTAAAAATGTGAAAAATTCAGTGGTCTCACATAAACTATCTTACCTCTTTCCTTAAGGGATCTACTAATGCAATAATAGAAGGAAATTTATTAATCAGTTCCACATACATGTCAACCATTTCATCAGGACTTTTGAATGTTCCAGTAAGTATTTCATATTTCCCTTTAACCTAGTAAGTAAAAAATGCAAAAGATAAGAGTGGTAATACTTCAAAAAAAATAGTAATGTAAGCTTGCAGGTCTTGTAACACCAACATCTCCATGAAGGCAGTGGATTGTGTGTTCTTCAGTAAGTACGTATCCACTTGTCTACTTTATTCTATGTCTATGTGCACATTGTTACAGAAATATTTGCCTAAAGTAACAGTACATTGCAGCGGTCTCATGCCAAAGATATCATTCCCAAAACAAGGGAGATCTCTTTCAGCATTTTATTGGCAATGCTGAGTTTTACACAACTTTGTCATAAAATTGGCAGTATTTGGTATTTTTATTATATCTTGTATGAAAAATCTTTGTACTTAAAAAAAAAAAAAAAAGGTTAACTCTTATTCCTCATTTTCATTAAAAATATTCTTGTGAGAAAGATGCATACCCTCAGTACTCAAAAGTAAGACAATACCCTTCCTTGCTTCTTTGTCCTCTCATAAAAAAAAAAAAAAAGTTTTCAACTAGTCTCATCATTATGGGAAGTATAAGCTGCAACATACGAGGATGATTAAGGGTCACTGACACTGTCAAACTGTGCCAGAAAAAAACACTGCTTTACTGACTTTAACAGTACAATAACAAAGTTACAGAACTGCTGATAGTAATTACTGATAATTCATTCATTACGATTTTGCTCATTCTGAAATAGGATTAAGACATCATAAATTGTCAGGCGAGCAACTGTTTCACAAAATATACTACTAGTGTAAGATTTGCTGATATCGTATACCTAAACACAAAATTTCATTGAATACTAAACCAAATAGAATAGCAAGTTTCTTTTTCTGCTTAAAAAAAAAAAAAAAAAAAAAAAAAGATCTTGGAAATAGAGGCAAGAACATGAGGACTTCAGCTGGAGATAAACACACTTTATCTTAAATAAACTTGACAAATTAATAAACAGAGAAAAGGAATAAAGCTGGCTGATGCAGATAGGCTTACATCACTTGAAAGTAAAGGTTAAATCATGAAAGTAACAGATTTTTGCAGGCAGGACACAAGGCATAAAGGGGGGTTGCCTTGGTCCACTGAGCCTTATTCCAGGCAAGGTGCATCAGTATGCTGGTACAGCTGCAGAGGAGGAATGCGTGTCAGCATTCTCACGGCTCCCACTGCACTGGGTGACTGGAAGGAGGTCTGCGTGGCTTGTCTCCTTGCTCTTACAATCCAGTAACGTATCTGCTACACTTGTAGGACTGATTCAAAGATAATTTATAAATGCAGAGACAAAACTTTTGGTTTGCTTGTGGAAAACAGATTTGGAAGCTTCGAAGTGAGTTTGCAATACAACAGCAAATTGTTAACAAATTTCTATTTATTTAAAATAAACCAACAAAACATATACTGAAAATAACTTACGTAATCCATTAATTCATGAGCAGCACAATTTATTGCTAAATGCATGTCTGTTCCTAGCTCCAGACCTATGTTGTTGCAAGCTGTTTGCATTAGGAGTACAGGTTGTTCTAGATTATCCCATCCTGTTATTAGGCAACCTAAGTGTGATACTCTTTTTAAGGCCGGTGGCTGGAAATAAAACAAAAATAATCTATTTATTTACACATAAATAATACTCACATGTGTATTCACTGTCATTACAACCTGCCTTCAGTTATGAAAATATAAACCTGTTCTCACAAATTGCAGTAGGAGCTTTAAGGACAATTCTCTATGAATAAAGGGTTACCAACTGCTAATAGATAGAAAATTTATCATCCTTGGAAATGCGTCTAATCATGTAGTTCCCATTTTTATGGCCAGTACTGGTTTACAAAAATTGCTTCAGGCTCAAAATAAGTCTGACTAAAGTGAAGTTGTCACTATTGTAAAGAAAAGCCTAGGAAACTTTAGTAGACAGTCCTTCATTCTGACATCTAAACACATTAAAAAAACAGGTGCAACTTCTTGTTTTAATGATTTCTTTCACTGCCTATTTTGTCATTTGTCCTTTTTTTCCCTCAAAAAAAAAAATCAAATTAGCATGATGTTTTATCACTTTAAAATTCAGTCCCACTTCTATCTCCTTTAGTTTTCTCCTATTGAAATAATTTTTTTTTTTTCAGAGAATCTAATGCATCGCTTCCTTAGGTTTACCTTAAGGAATTACTTTAGCTTCCTACTGCAGTACATAGAGAAATAAGAATGTGGAAACTAACCACCAGAAAAATAGTGGCTAGCTGATTAGCAATGACAGATTTTGTGTTGTTTATGCAACAAAACAGTGCGAAAACTTCTGCTCATCCTGTCTTGTATACTCCACAAATGCAACAGTTCTTACCTGGTAATATTTTAATTAGTTCAGAAAGGAAAGCAAAACCAGCATGGCATTTCCAGCTATTTTTTTTGAAAACTCATCAATAAACTACAGATTTCAAAGTTAAACAAACAAACAAACAAAAAAAAACCACCACCAACAACAAACAGCAACAAAGATCATTTGAATCAGTTAAAATAACGCCCTGCCACTACTGCAAGTGCTGTCCTTCAGCTACTTCTTCCTATCTGCCATTATTGATAACCTCACAGAGGAACTGGGAACTTAACGTAGCATGACTAAGATGGGAGTTGTTTCCAGAGTTAGCAAAGAGCACAATATGCAAGTCTTGGAGGTAATAGTTTTGGGCTTACAAGAACAAAGGGCATGTATTCTGCCGGTGCTACAGGCCCACATTTGGATGACTTAACAAGGTTTTCCATATAAGCAAAATGCCTAGGTTCCAGAAGAATTCCCTTTATGTTAATGTTCTGCAGGAAGGCAAAGTATAGGCAGAGGCATCTAAATTACTATGTAAAATATGGGCATTTCGAGTATTTAAAAGTCTTGCCTTGACCTTTCCAAAGTAGTAATGTAGATTAATGTTTCATTTCTTAAGAACATTTTGGTTCCCCGCTGTTGTTAATACCTTGTTGAAAGCTTAAAATGAAAATCTCTTTTCTTACCGGAGCTTTCTTCCCTGTATTATGTGCTTTGCCTTTCTTACTGTCTGCTAGTTGAGGACTGGGCTGTTGGGAAGGTAGGAAGTAAGAAACAGTGAAAAAATGCCATGGAAAAATGCCATGAAAATGCCCAAAATGACAAAGAGATATTAGATTAAAAAAGAAAAATCTCTATTTTTTAGACCACAACTCTGAATTTTAAGTCTAAAGAGATTGCAAGTATTTAATTTAGGATATAGCATTCAAGACAAAGAAATTATGAGCAACTATCTGGTTTTATTTTGTGGTGGTAATTCATTTCAAATGCTTATTATTATCTTGGCATTACCCTAACCATCATCTGTTTTTCAAAATACTCCCACCTACCTATCAGTAATACCAGGGTTCTAGCAAATGATAATCTAGAGCCTGTACTAGGAGAAATCTAAAAACCTTACTTTGCAAAAAGCAAATACAAATACCGAGCTTGGTATTCTACTGCAATAATAATACTTTAACAAATATATGTTACGTGTGTGTGAGACTTTGCAGGAACCATATGTTCATTCTGATACCGTCCTTTCCTAGTGGACCTTTCCTGGTTCAAATAATGAAGTAGAAAGTCTTCCTATGCCTAGAACAATGCTTTATTCTATCTTCATTAATTTAATATCACTAAATGGCCAATATTTTATTCATCTGTCAGAGAAACAAATCTTCTGTTCTGTGTCACAAGACTAAACGTATTAACGTGCTAAATGTTCTATGTTTAAGCTCAAATAGACAATAGTAGTAGAAATGTCAAATGAAGTATATCACATTGTTAACACATTTTTATTGTACCACTTTCCCTGCAGGCTCCAACAGTCTCATCACTTCTTTCTGTACATCCAGAACTCTTTCTATGCCCTGAAATGAAACAACAGAATTCTTCAAAAGACAGATAAATTCTTTCACTTTAACAGCTTAAATCAGAAAAGAGAACACACTTCTGAATGCAGACCTTAATATAAAGTCTTAAAAAAAAAATAAAATCTTAATCACTGTCCATGATGGTGATTTCTTTAAGAGTTCTTAACTGGAAACTCTGACAACATTTCCAGGAAGCAGGAAAAGAATTGCTGTCTTTGTTTTTTTACATTGGGGAATGGAAGAACACTCCAATTAGATGAATCCACTGCTTTTAACACAAGGCTGTTTTTCCTTTTCTGCTGAGTTAGGAGAAGTTTAATGCTAACTTTGTAAATCACAGTTCACGTTTTCTAAAACTGTGCCAGTAAAGGCAAACTGAAGGGGGCAGAAGTCAGTTACAGCTGACAACATATCAATGCAGGAGGACCTGCTATGCTTGCTGCACTTCAGCAAGTAGCTTGCTACTTTCCCATGAGCACGAGGAGGCATTAAGTCTTAGAGGTACAGAATTGGTAACCTTATTAAGAGCTTTCTAAAAATCTAAAGGAATAGGAAAAAGAAAGAGAATCGAGCTCAGCTATTTGTTCAGGTCACCAGCATACAAAGTAGAAATCACAGCCCTAATGTAGGCATCTTGTGCAGATACATTCTTTAATGCAACACATGACTAAACAAAAAGAGGGTGCTGACCCAGTCTGTCTCATCCATCCTTCTTGCCCCTTGAATAGATTTTGTTCTGCTTTGTATTCCTGTCTATCTTCACTATTTAATTTTTAAAGAAATCTGTTCCCAAAGATTTTAAGGCTCTGCTGTGAATTTGTTGAGTTGTGTTGTATGCACTGCAGATCAACTCACACTATTTATAATCTACTAATAAAAAATCACATTTTAAAAAAGACTAGGCTGTTATTGTTGTATAACAGAATTCTTTTACATCTTCTTCAGTGCACCATTTTTCCTGTATATTAACACACGCATTTTAAACTTAAAATCTTCATGCATCTTCATTTAAATCTTCATCTTTACTTCTTTTAATGTTTCTTGTGTTAGAACTCTGCACTAACATTCGTTAGAACTTTGACCTTGTGAGTAAACAAAAAATTAAAAATATAGAGTCTAAAGATTGTATTGAAAAGACCTATATACTCACATATATACTTTATGTGGAATTTATAGAATATACATTTATATTTATTAAACAAAAATGAAACAGTACCTGTCTGAGTGATAACTGAGCTGGTGGTATGAGCATAAGTTCTTTCACTAATTTCAGTTTTGCAGGTGAAAATTTTTCACAGTTCAACAGAGTAATCATTGGACGTGGCAGAGTCATTTCTTTAGGTGAATCCTGTAATTGGGAGTACCATATGAAAAAAAAAAGTGTTAAAAAACAATCATTTATATATATATATATATTTTAGTTATGGAACAGGGCCAGTTCAAAGCCTGCTATAGACAACTGTCTTATGGATGTACTTTATGAGGTATATTTAATCCCACTTTCGTGAGGGAATCCTGATTTCAAAGTTCTAGAATTCTGGTAATTGGAATAAAATAAACAAAATGACCAAAGTCTCACACACCTGATTATATTTCAGCAGTGCTATATGTAAATACAATGGGATATGATTAATAGTGGCACCAGCCTTAGCTACAGCAAGTGATGTTCCCCCAATAGCTAAGCTGCCACAAAGCACTGGTTCAATGGGTTCTGCAGGTGGGAGTGTTCTCTCTGTACTCGACATCTTCTTCCCTGTGAGACAGAGTAGTAGCAAAACATTTTATTGGTTTAAAACATGTGCTTACATACCGTAGTTGTGTAAGTAAATAAAAAGTCAAGTTGTGGTAGTGTAGTCAATATATAACATAAGAGTTGTTTCATTTTTTACCTTAAACTTGTCATTTGTTTTATATGAAATGACCTTACAAGTAAGTAAGGTATCTGTCCTCACTCTGATTCCAAATGTGATTCAAATCTCCATTAGAAATCTTTCAGCCACTGACATTTACGTTTATATGCAGTAATGTCATACCATTTTTCAGGTTCTTTTCATAAACATGTTTTCAGTAGTCTTTATTGGCCTCTTTATATGCTCAGCTTTTGCATAAACATCTTGGAATATTACATTATAAGCTGATTGGAAGTACGCATACTTGATTTCTTCTAATAATGAGCGTAAAAAAAAATTAGGCCTATTACAGTTGGGTTTTCCAGAAAGAGAACTGATCAGGTCTTTTAAGTATTCCATACCCGTAGTCTTTTTAAATTTTCAAAAGAGCTTACTTCCCTTTCAGATACAGTAGCATAACTTCTGTCAAAATGCTTGAAACCCAGCAGTTCCCACTACTATACTTGTTACCTACGCTTCTTACCACTTCTTATTGCCTATATGAAACTGAACTAAGATGTCAGATTCTCAAAAATCATATGCATTGGGTACTTTTTTTGTAAATCTGACCAGTTACTTTGGTTCCTAATAGGAGTGACATACACATGTTAATTTGCTGTGGAAGTTTTCAGTAAATGCTGCAGGATACAACTCTGATAGGCAATAAAACATGCCTAAGGATTTTAAGCAGATATGCAGATTACACTATACATCATTCACATGCTGCATGTAACTTCTGTACCTCTTACATTGAGGATAAAGAGCTAGAGGTGCTATCTCTGAAAGCACCTGCTGCTGGAAGTTGCCATCTGTTACTGCTCTCCTGTCACAACTGGAATCTATAATCATTGACTCCTAATACTCAGATATTGGTTCCAGCAATCTTATTGCAGTCAATGTCACAATCAAATAAAAAGAAATTAAAATGAATGAAAACAAGTAACGCGTACCAGCAGAACCTTGACTAAGCATACAATATACAGCATGATGATATCTGGATGGACCTGACAGCTTCAGATGTTCCATTTCAGGTGAAAAGTGAACTTAGAGTACACACATAGAACATACTAATTGAGAGGTCTTGCTAGTATTTTACGAGAGTTCAAACTAAACTGGTAAGTAACCGATAATTTGCCAAAATTTTATGTCCTTCCAATAAATGACAACAGGAAGATCTTTTTTCCTGAGAATAATGCATACATGGAGTTAACATAGCATGCTTCCCCCCCCCCTTTTTTTTTTGCTATATATAGTAATCATATTTCTCTATTTTTGCACCATTTTGTTTCTTCAGTATCACTGTCTGCTTGCTTCTTTTTTTTCACTCTGTATTTCCTGTCTTCCCCATGTCATCCCCTTCCTTTTTTCTTTTTCACTTTTCACCTTTATTTCCTCCTTTTGTCAGTATTAGCCACAACTCTCCCTTTCTCCCTTCCTCTTTCCACTCTTTTCAACTTCTGTCTTCCTTCTATTTCCATTTTCCTTTTCAGTTCTATGATTCTTTTCTTTCCTTATCATTTTCATTTTTATTCTTCATTTGCATCCTCCTCCATTCTTATTCCTCACTCTGAAGAGTAATAACCTCCTGTCTAAGACAAAGGCAGAAACTCTGTTCAACAAATGCAAACGAGTGATGAGAAAACTGTGTGTTTCCCTCTCTCATTTCTGAAGGAGAAACTGCTGTGAGCAGAAAGAAGATTTAGGACAGAGTAACTAAACCCTTAAACATGTGACACTACTCTTTAGTGTCCACAGAAGTATTTTAGCATCTTTATCAATATCGGTATTACAGGTCTTACAGAAAATATTAAAAGGAAATAAACTAAAACCTGGTTTTGCTGCTTTTTTTTTCCCAGATGGTGCCGATGGAGCTGATGGTGCTGATGGAGCACAGGAAAGAGGGGCTGCTTCTTCCTCTTCTTCCTTTTGAATTTCTTTTTTTTCTTCTACCTTTTTTCTAAAGTATTCACTGAGAGAAAAGGCATAAAGATTATTGGTTCAAAATAGTGTTAGGCATGTGAAAAGTAGACACAGTATACTTGCTAAGGAAGATGCTGGGAGATGGATTAAGAGCATCTATTTGAGTTTCTGCCATGGTCTTGTTGTGTGAAGCTGAGTAAGTCAATAAACGACTGTCTTTTGGTAGTTACCGGCATCACTGGGTAAACAAAAAGAACCCATAAGCAGGTGTAACGTATCTTAGTGTGAAGGATAAATTTGCATTGCACGGGTAGTAACAGACTGTAATCCTGTCATAAATTTATGACATTAAACAATTTAGCCTAAACTGCTCAGCCAAGAGGTCAGTTGTACGCTGTCATCTGGGTAGATGCAAGCTCTAAGTGGCTGTATTTCAACTACATGCATGAAGTGGGAATTGCATCCATGGTCACACAGACACCCAATTCAGGCAAATGGAGCACATAAGCTACGTAAGGTAACGTTAAGTAATGTATTTGCCTTATTTAGATTCACTTCAGATGGAAGAATTTCTTTCAACATGAGTTCTTATTCTCTTGAGAAAGGTTTCCAGCTAATCCACTTGGAAGGCAATTAGGTCTGTTTGCCACAGTTTGTGTTAAAAGTGTGGCAACCCAACAGCTACCCCTCCAGGAAAGCCTCACTGCATTCAGCCAGGCAGCTGACAGAAACACCACTGTTTCCAGGGTGAAGGAGGCCACAACACTGCCAGGTAGTTTCTCTAACACTAGTAAAAATACATTCAGATACACGTGATGTTTTTTACCGCAGGGCTTTTCTTCTTATAAACAAAAATATTTATTTTTAATGGAAAAACACAGCTATTCATTTTCACTTGAGATTCCCCTATGAAATATTTGTATGAAACAATATATATGACTCTTTACTAGAAAAACTTTGTTTCCAAGAAAGTGTAGAATACCCGCTAAAAGAAACTAATTACTCCAAATAAAAATCCCTTAGGAATACCCTGCCCAGAAAAAACACTCAGATCCTGAAAACACTATGTATGTATGTATGTATCTATCTATCTGTTCAGAGCATCTAGCTCAGTGCAAAAGACATAACGCAAAGGCCTTTCATACATTTTTTCTGCAGTGCAATGAACAAAACAAGCAGAATTGTAATCTGAAAAACCTGTCCCCCAGATTAAACTGGCACCGAATGAGTTTCTTACACTCGATAACATGTTCAAATATTTTTTCTTAGCCTCCTATTTCCCCCTCCCCCCAAAAATCTAATCCCTATAAATTCTTATAAAAAAAAGACTAATTTTCATATAATGATTATGAAGCAGCAGGAAATAATATACCATAATATATCTTAAATGCACTTCATATCCTAAAAATATACAAAAAAAAATATTAGAAGCATTATTGTTTATGTTTTTCATTTAGATATAAATTCACAGTATTTCAAATGCAGTGACCTGTTTTGCAGTAACATAAAGTCACATGCAAGACCTACCCAAGCATCTTATCAATTTCACACTGGTCAGTAGGCTTCAAGTCCCTTAACATTGTGTTCAGGGATTCATTCACCCATTCCACAGCAGTGGTAACAGTGCCATTTCTTTCTTTCTCACCACCTTCAGTTATTTCAGGTGAAGCATTTTCAGGTACATGAGAATGAGAAGACATTATAGCAGAACAAATCCTCTGCAAAATAACGTAAAAAAACTTAAAGCACTATTTCATTTCCAATTTGAAAATGTAATTTGAAAGAATAAGAAGCAGATGACCTTACCAGCTCTACAAGCACCTATCTGCAGAACTACTGTTTGTTCCACTTAACTGATCTCTTTTAATCCAGCACCTCCTTCCTGGTCTCTTACACTCTGGTACGCACAGACCTTATTCAAGTTTCTCCATCTAAATTGTAACTACTTAGGCAAAAACCTTGTGACAGATCTGCTTTACATATGCCTTTTGTTATCAGAATACTTATTTTAAAGACCATACTGTCATTATAACATCTTCTATTGCAGTTGTTGTTAGCTTGTTGTACCATGATTCATCAGCATTTATGGTTAATGCTATCACTCATGATCACTTACTTGTTGTCTTATTTAGGTATTTTAAGCTTATCTTTCTGTACCATACTTACAATATGAACAATACTTACAAAACTCACCCAATGGAAACATCATTTACAGATACCACAGAGCTGCCTGTATTAATAGTATTAACTTTACATACTGTGAATATCTTTGAAATTATATTTAATTTCTTTAAATTGGCTCCTTTTAGGGATCAAGAATGGAATGAGTCATAGTTTAAGTGCAGGTGAGATGTATGTTTGACTTAATTATCACCCACATCATCTCAAAGTAAAAGTTCCTTCACCTCTACTTTATTGACACCGTACTATACTTTTCTTTAACATTGCCACAAAAATAGAAATATAAGGATCTGAAAACAAAAACAAAAGAAAAATGTAGATGGTAAATGAACTTACATTGGCTAGATATGGCTGTAAGGAAATGCAACACGATACATTAAGACAGACAAAAGTTTAACATAGAAAGATGCTCTGTCACATTATACTCACAAAGTAAACAAGTATTGTCCAAAAAGTACTGTGTAATTCACAAAGTATAAAGTTTTCATAGTTGTTGGCAGCGGCTAACATGACATTTTTTTCCATGACATTTTTTGAGTACATACAACATTAGGTACTCAACTACTGAGTCATGGAGATTTATCATTTCACTAAAGATACAAACTAAAATGTTCATTAGGATATGAGTAGAATAGTACATCTCCCTGATACTGTCTGATTAAATAAATAAAACAGGAAGAAGGAGCTCATACCTTCTCATAGTTTTTAACTGTACAGTATATTTCCACTTCTAATGTTGGTTTACCAACTCCATCAAGAACTTTTCTTCCAGCTAATTTGCATATTACTGGAGCTTTTGAAAATGTAGACAAGTAGTTAGCCTTAAATGAAAGAGAAAGAACTCATCAGAAGTCAGTTGCTATGCAAACAGGTTTTTATTCCATTAAACAAATTTAGATTATATCCATCACTGAGCAAATCTATGTCCCAATCTTCAACACACTCGTGTTACACTGTACATTTACTTCTACAGCATCTGCTTAAGAATCATTCCAGGGAATCGATCCAACTTAAATGGAAAGTCCAAAGTCACATCCAGGTTAGATGAACATGTGTTTTATTTTACAAAGCTAGTGATGGATATCATCAAGTATCTCCTTAGCCCTCCCAGAAAATAGGCATTTGCCCAAGGCTTACTTGGATTTCCACTATATAACAAAAACAATCATTGTGCTATTTATCTTCCCGTGGTGATGGCAAAACACTTGGAGATGGGAAACTGTGAAATGCTCCATTTCCACAGACACTTTCACAGACTATTTTTTTTTTTAAGAGTTACACCCTATTTGTATTGCTTGCAGTTGCTGTATCACCACTAACAGATGTTTCATTAGTAGGACTCCTTATGGTATTTTCTCAAGTTGATACCAGATATAACTGGTGTGAGGCCCACACTCTTTCCAAGAGCTGACACATCCCCAGCCTCTTATTGCAACTGGCCCATGGCATCAGCGTGCTGAGCAGCAGCTTTATTTTACTAGGGATGCCCACCAACAGCCTCCCAAGGCCAAGTAATCTCCCTTTGCATTGAGACCAGCAACCAACATACAACAAAAACGTGTGATGCTGCACATCTGGACAAGCATCATCATGCCAGGGTCCCCAAGAGCTAAAAATGAACGAAACATCACGAGCATTGCCCGAGGCAGCGGCACGCCCTGTGTTTAAGTGTACTTTTAGCCACAGAAACCTCGGGCTCCTCTCAGCAGCAGCCTTTCGGCTTACAGGGGGCACCAGGGCAGGGCACAGGCAGAGGACACCCGTGAGGGGCCTACGGGCAGGTGGGGACTGAGGGGAGCCGAGGGGAACCTCGGCCAAGCCTCCGCCCGCCCTGAGGCAGCAGCAGCCCCGCGGTCCCCCTCAGGAGCAGCCGGGGCGGGCGCCTCACGCATTGCAGCCCCCCCGGCGGTACCAAGGCCCCGTAGAGATCTGCGGGGCACAGCGGGAAGAGGGCGTTGAGCGCCTCCTCCACCCGCTGCGGCACCCGCTGGCCCCGGTAATACTCCGCCGCCTCCCTCCGCAGCTCCCCGAGCCGCCCGCCGCCACCACGCTGCTCCATGGCGGAGCCCACCGGCCGCGGCGACAAAATGGCGGCGCCTCCTTCACCCCCCTCCTCTCGCGAGAGCCCTGAGGCGGGAAGCGCGGCGCTGAGGGGGGAATGGCGGCGGGCGGGCTCCGAGGTGGGGGGGAGGCAGCGCCGTGTGAGGGCGGCAGCGCCCCCGGCGGTCCTGATGCTGCCCCCGGGCGTCCTGAGGCACCAACGGGGCTCCTATGGCTGCCCCCCGGGGTCCTGCAGCTGCCCCCCGGCGACAGGGAGGGGCGGTGTTTGGCTGGTGCCTTGCTTTCGTGCGGCGCTGGCTCTTCCCTCAGGGGCTGGTGATGATCCTCCAAGTCAGAATGCCTGGGGCAGGCGCTCTTTAGTTTTAAAAGTCGCCGAACAACGAAATTGTGTAAGATTATCATCCTGAAAGAGAGACAGATTATGGTTTGTGAAATGTCTAGTGAGGATAACGCCGCAAAATGCCCCAGTAACTCTACTTCTGCATTTAAAAGCCCTTTACTTTCAATGAAAAGAAACGTTTCACAACCTAAATGATCATTTTTAGTCTGCAATTTCCTACAAAAACTTTCACTTTGTTACACTGTTCATTGGTAATTTTGTTGAAGTAACTGAAAATGGAGATACTTAAAAAGCTGTTAGCTGCACACTTCCTCAGCTCTAAAATCAATATGTGTAGACCTTTGCTCATTGTATGTTCACTTCTCTGGGTTGGGCGATAATGAAGAAAAATCCCTACTGAATCATTTTCTTTCCCTTTCACATCCTTCAGAAATAGCATGGTACCTCTCTAGAGAGTTAAACCCTCTTTTTTTTTTTTTTTTTTTTTTTTTTTTTTTTTTTCCTTTTTTTATTTCTCAGCCTTTTCCTCAGAAGAAGTTTTTAAACTGACACTAGCTGTGCCTTAAAGAGGGGAAAGAGAATAAATATCTGGTGAGGTTTTGCTGGCTGAGAGGACTCAGACCTGCATTGCTCCTGCCAGCTTGCCCCCCAGTATTTAAGTTTTAATTACGTATTAATTCTATAAGAGCATACTTCTTGAGGCAATGGTGCCCATTTGGTGCTTTGTGGGCATCTTCTACTAGACAATATGATGTGATTTGGCAGAGGTATCTACTGCTAAATTTCAGTTGCCTTTAACTCACTTTCCCACCTTCCGCCTTTCAAAATGTGTTGTGGAGAAACAGCATTGTTTGTTGCTGTATTGGTATTGATTAATAGTCTGGGAAAAGAAACTTGTCAATTTTCCCTTGCTAGTTTCAGGAAAACAAAGAATCAAAGGAGATTAATACTCACTTTTTAAAATTACCATGCACTCTTTTATTTATTTATTTATTTATTTGTTTGTTTGTTTGTTTTATTTTCTTAGTTACCAATTTAAAATGCTAGTAAGGATTCCCCTCCAGATTTATCACTTTAGGTTCACAATCAAGTGAACGTTGCATGAATTATCTGCAGTCGTGTAATTTCCATTAACAGTAATAGGAACTGCAAGTACGCAGAAAGAGGATGACTTATCCTATGATCCTACCTATTATGAAGTATTTAACTGATTAAGGTTAGGGTACTGCAAGCCACTTCATACCATCGGTGAACTCTCTGCAACCCCATTATCTTCATTAGGCTTGTGTGGGTGTAATTAATTGGTGTTTAGTTAACAGTTGTGTTGAATGAAAAGAATTTAGTTCTATTTCTCTTAGTTTTATTGGCCCCATAGTGCTAACAGGCTAAAGTGTAATTAAAAATTCAGTAATCAAAGTATATGTAGCGAGCTCCAAGGAACCCACCCAGTGAGCAAATGCATGTGACTGGTGTGGATCTGTCCTCCAAGAAACGAACAGGTGTAAATGATGCCCCGTAGTAGTTCTTTTTAATTTTTGAACAATAAAGATATTTCATATCAGCACGTACATTTAAAAGGTACCAAACCACCGATGTTGTAAGCTTGCTATCGTCACTTTTCTAGGGGTGGCCAGTAACACCACGTTCTGTTTTATATGTTTATACTTGTGTAGTATTGTGGGTGGATGGAGAAATCTGTTTTGTGTTTCTTTCCAGAGAAACTATTTTTTTTTTTAACTCCTTTTGCCTTTGCTCTAACTCCTTTGCCAGGAAATCAATTACGATCAGCTTCTCCTCATTTATGATACAGTACTCTTTGCATTACTTTTTTCCCAAGTTGCTCTATATCTCACTTGAGTCTTTATGTGTGGTGCCAATCAACATGCTATTGGGCACTCTAAAACCAAGTATACTATGGCGTGCTTACGTGTTGCATAAAGGATCTGATTTTTGCCATTCTGAAATGTTGCTTTAAAGACATAAAAGTGCCCCTTAAATCAATTAAGATCATGGTCTCACTGCCATCTGTGTTCTTGTAGGATTTCACAGAAGAGTAACGTGTGCTCATTCCACTGACAGGGTCTTCTTTGAAGTCAAGTCTGAGTACATAAAAACTGCATGACGTTTCCAATAAAATCAGGATTGCCTTTTTAGTTTGGCAATACAAATACTCTTACACACATATATTACTCTTTTTTGAGGCATTTTAGTTTTTTGAAAAGGCTTTTAAAAATTCTTTTTACACACAAAAATACTTCTGTAGTGTTTTTTCTTTTATAATTCTTAATATTTTATGTATGATAAACATCAGTATCAAGTTCAATATGGTTTTACGTACAAGACTAAACCAAAGCTTTGGTCCTAGGATGTATAACATTTAGATTGGGCTTTATGTCTAGATAAAAAATGTACAAGAACTTGGGTAACGTATATAATGAATATTTGGAAATTTCTGGTGACTATTAGGTCATGTTTTTTTCTCTAGTGTTGTTAATTTCCAAAATACTCATATAAGTGTTCATTTGCCTTGAGTAATCATTCTCCGCTCCAACAGTTACTTCAAGTTGAGTGGATTTTAATACTAATTTATTTCTAAAGTTTGAGGATTCTTCCTGTGGGTCTGTTTGGCTCATGCTGAGCGAGGGTGAGCCCAGCCTTCGCAAAGGAGGCTGCAGAGCTAAAACATGAGAGCTTATAGGCTTTGATTTATCATTCCAACTCTAAGGGTAATTTAGAATGTGAATTACTTAAGGCCAAGTCTTTCAGCTGATTTTTGAGTTTACAAAAGATTGTCCTCAAATTTCTGTCATGTAACTGTTTTTTCTATTTTTTTTTTTTTCCTGTAATGCACCAGTTGTGGAGGAATACTAGGATAGTTTTAGTCTAGGATATCAGGAGTTTATTACATGATTTCTTTGCGCATGCATTTTGAAGTATCTTTTATGAGCTTTAAAACATTATTGAAGCCTACCTAGTTGCAGGACCTTGACATGATAGATTATAAGGATCTTTGTCAGGATCGTTTCAACAGGATGCTCTGAAATGTTAATACACTTATAAATATATACAGCCTTAGAATGTTACCAGGCTTTGTGACATTCATATTAAATATTTTCTATGAAATGAAAATAAGAATGTATTCTCATGCATCAGTTACAATACAATTTTAAAGATCATGTGGCAAGGTGGCCATAATGCATTTGCAATTATACAAACCAGCAAGCAAATTCAGAGATGAGCATGAGGTAGAAAAGCAGGAAGATGTACTTAAGTTTTCTAGTTCTGGTGTTGGGTTATTGATTCTAGGGAAAAACTTTAATGTAAATCATCTCTTTTTTGTGGTCAGAATGGTTTCCTTGGATGTGCTGGTTTGAACCTGTGGTATAATGGAAATCATAAAAAGCAACATATTAGAAGGAAATTGCTCTTTTTTAATTTTCTGGCCCCAGTTTGTTGAAATGAGATGCCTTGATGGGAAAAGATTATTTGATACCCTTTAAAGGTTCTAAGCACAAAAACATCTTTATTTGTTTATTTATTTTAAATCTTTCGATTTCCAAGGAGCATTTCAATTTTTTTAATTTTTTTTTTTTTTTTTTTATCTGAATTTATTTTAGTTTCACACTTTGGGCTTTGGGTCTTCCTCTTGCCTGTTATATTGGATTAGAAATTCCCTAAATTTGGAAATTGGGTCAACCATTTGAGAAGCATTACTTGCAGTTCCAAGTACAGAAACTTTGGGGATGGTTGGAAGCAATCTGTATTTTATCTGCTACTGACTATCTGTTACTGATAAAGGCTTACACGACTAAGAAGTGAAGCTGGAGTGGTGCAGATGATCCATTGATATGTGGGATACGTAAAAAGTAAAGTTTGAAATCAGAGTTATTTGGATGTATGTAATAGTTGAACTGAATGTTGTGATGAGTGAGAAATAGCGTTAATTGAGTTCTCAAGTCATGTAACTTGCTCACAGATTTTAAGAGAAACCTTTCTGTTTCTTTCTAGGAAAAGCAAAGCTGGTAGCAGAGGGATTTAAGCAGTTCAAATAAAAAGGTTATTTTTGCATTACTGTTCAGAATTGGGGCTTTCCTACGTCCCGTGACTTTTTTCTTAAACACATTTTTTGGGACAATCTGAGTATGGAAGAAACGGAAGAATGGCATTTTTTTTCCCCATGGTATATCTCCTGATTTTTACAACCTTAATCGCTTGGGGCATGTCTTGAACTTTTAACCTTCTTTCCCCAGCACTGATGCTGTGAATAATGGACTCTCCTGCTTGACACATAACTAGATTGCAGTTCAAAGTGGATGTCACAAACACTATTGCACCATCTGGAGCAAAA
This sequence comes from Aythya ferina, assembly GCF_964211825.1. Lineage (NCBI taxonomy): Eukaryota > Metazoa > Chordata > Aves > Anseriformes > Anatidae > Aythya > Aythya ferina. Next base: position 30,568,583 of record NC_140302.1, on the reverse strand, counting down.
GCTTGACTATCATTTTGGGATAAGCCCATAAGATTACATGAATTTATAACTGACTTTATTATTGCCATTGCACTAGTTTCGGTATCTGTAATGCATTTTATTTTATTTTATTTTTTTTTTGGTAGCAAACTTGCTGATATTTTTGCACAAAACCCCCAGATTTTCAGATCTCAGATGAAATCTGATTTTTTTTCCCTATAAACAAGATTTAAATAGTCCCTTGAGGCTAGAGAAATACTGTGTGAATTGAGGTACTAAAATTCTCTATTTGCCTCTATTTCCATGATTTCCATTGTTACCTTTAATAGTTTTTTTCATTTCAAAACTTGTTTAGTAAAAAGTGTGAGAGAAATATTGCTCCTACACATTAAATAAATAAATAAGCTTAGATGTAAACTGAAAAGCTGTTGAGAATATGCCTTCAGAAGAATATGCAATATTCACAGTTCCTTGTAAGATATTCAACCATATGTTTGAATGACATCCTGCTGATACAGTGGAATATACCTTCTTTTGAAGAACAACAGGTCTACTGAATTGCATTACTATTTGAGAGTGTATTCATCCACAAAATACTGTTTTTGCAAATTTAGTGTATTGCTAGAATTATATTAAAACCTAGTTGTTTGGCATGTCTGAAAGCACAGATTTTGAGTGAGCTTGAACAAGTCTGACTTTCCTCAAAAGTCAACAAGACTTGTAAATCCACAGGAGCTATGAACATGAGGTCAGTGTGGTGGTTTTGAAGTGTTTTGCAAAAGATTGGAGAAATAGTTTGGCACAGTGCATTTGCACAGGGGAGATTAGTTCAGATTTCAAATATCACTATTTTCTAAAATTAAGCAGTGGCTGATACGGACATAGAGATAATGGCTGTTTCTAATGCAAAACCTCCCTTCATTTTCTCCTTCAGGAGTTGATAGCCAGGTTTCAAGAATCATACATGGAGAAATGTGGAGGTGCTTTACTTCTGAATGTGACTTCCTTTTGTAAAATATTTTTGATTCAGATTTTGATTCAATATTTCAGATTCCCTGGAGCTGAAAGGAACGTCTCTTTAACAAGCTTTCACAAAACTTCATCCTTCCTTCTTGAAGCTTCACTGTGATGTAAATTGCAAAAATCACAACTGCTTAGGTTGGAAGGGCCTCCTGAGACCGCTTATTTCTACCACCCTGCTCAAGCAGGGTCAGCCCAGGACTGTGTCCAGTCGAGTTTTGTATATGTCAAAGCAGGGAGATTACACAGGCTCTCTGAGCATCTGTGCTGGTGTTTGACCACCCTCGCAGCAAAAAGCATTTTCTTGTGTTCAGACTGAATGTCCCATTTTTTAATTTGTGCCAAATGCCTCTTGTTGTGTCAGCGAGTGCTAAGGAGGCTGGCTTTCTCCCCTTCATTACATCCCATCAGCTATTTATACAGATTGATAAATAAGGAGAGAGCCTTCTCTTCTTCAAGCTGAAAAGTTCAGCTTCTACTAATATGAGGGGTGCTCCAGTCCTTTAATCATTTTTGTGCCCTGTGCTGAACACGCTCCGGTAAGTTCTTGCATCAGTTGCACTAATGGAAATTGTGTTGCAGTTTATTGACATGGAGTATTTAATTATGCTAGTGTAAGAAGGTTTATGATTTGATAGAGCGTAACTGGAACACTGCTTAGGAATAGAGTTCATTGTCAGGCTCTAGATTTCTATCAGGATTTGTATGATTTGTATTATAATTTGTATGATTTGTATTTGTATTAAAAATCATGTGTGTAACCCCCAGAAAATATTACAGACTCATTCATTTTATCTTCAACTGTGATACAGACTTCTGTTTTCTAGTCTCCGTTTCTTACAAAAAGTTACTGAAAGCAACATGACGGTAGGAAGTGATAGAATTGTTTGATAGAATACCCTCTAGAACTAGAGGAAGATATTGCATCTGCAGCTGTGTGTTTTGTGAAATGTATCAAGAGCAATGAAAAGGACAGTATGTAAAACCCATCAGGCTTCAGCCAGAAAGCAATCAGTATACATAATGTGTCCAAACACCCATCATAGAAATCACCACTTTCCACAGCAAAGAAAGAGGGTATATTTGTTGTTAACTGGTGATGTCTCTTGAGCAGGCTGAGAGCAAAACATGCACAACTATTTGTCAGTGTCGTGTAATAAACACTTCTGGTTTCTGACTTTGCCAGTTAATTGGTACTCAGTTACTTGCTCCATTCATGGGGAGGGAAATAGTCCAACACACACAATCTCTGGCAACGCAGGCTGTGTTTCAATGCAGTGAAATTATTTTGAGAAGTGCCTGATGCTAGTATTCTATTTTAAAGTTAAATGAAATCCTAGCAGTTGGGTTATTACAAGCTTAAATCCACAAAGGACTATCAGATCATTTACTCTTGACCTCCTGTGTATACCAAGCACTGTGTTGTTTTTTGCATGTGATCTATAAGATTAAAGGGTTTTAGGTTTTAATTTGAGAATAATTGCTGCCTGCTTGCAGCATAATATCTTAATAAAGAGCATAGCTCTTAATTAACAATTTTGTATGTTTTAATTCTCCTGGATTCTGTGAGCATTGACTGTAACAGGCAAGGAAATGAGCACAGGAACATCTTAAATTCCTGGGCTACTTGTCAGAAGATAGTAGAGCTTTTCTTTTGTGTTTCCTACTTACACACAGTCATTTTTCAGGACTGCCATGAAGTGTTTGTGAAGCTACTGCACCAGCCTGCCCCGTGATGGGAGTTCATTCAAAGGCCATGTTGTTTCAGGACAAGCATGAGTAGCAATTACCACTTCCAGCTTTCTCTAGAAGTGTGAGTTTTTGTCAAGGGCTCCAGAGTCAGTCTGCTAGCCTAAGCTTCAGACACAAAGGAAAATCAGTTATTCTCAATTTCCTGTGTCACAGTTCTTGATGTTGAAGTTTTAGATAGAAATTCTACTCTCTTTGGCAACTTGTGGGACTGTATATTTGGAAAAAAAAAAAAAAAAAAGAAAAAAAAGAAAAAAAAAAGAAAAAAAAAAAGCTGTTGTAATTACTGAGTTTCCAAAAACACTTGCAAAAAGAACAGGAAGAAACTGTATTTCAGACATCTGTTCAATCCGTTTTGCTATAAAGCATTACATCAGCCAACAAAGTAATTCTGAAAATTCTGAATAAGTTACATAGCAGACTTTACAAATTAGTTAGTTAGTTAGTTAGTTAAATTGGATACCTGCACTATAATTCACTCAGCTCATCAGCTGAGTTGTAGATAACAAAACCCAACCATAACGTTAGTTCCAATATAGTAGTTCTGTTTTTGAAATGCTTAATGTATAAACCTCCCATGCATCTTATTCTCTGCTTCATGTAATTAAACTAGTGTGAGTCTTGTTCAATTACATTGCAAGATTAGAGCCTGGCTCTTTCCAGGTGTCTTCAATCACGTAATTTGTGAGCTTGTAATCTTGGGATACTGCATAAAACAACCAACATGTAGCTGCCTATCTTAGAGTTGCTCACCAAAGAATAAAGAATTTGCCTGACTAATTTGAAGGTGATTAAATTTATAGCACTATTCAATAACTGCATCCACTTTTTCATGCCACTCTGAGCTTTCCTTTAGTGAATAGAGAGTGTATAGAGAAAATATTTTAAAAATACAAAGAAATTGTGTTAGTTTGTTTTTTAAGAAATGGAATAGGAAATGGGGAAAAGGCAAAAGAGGCAATTAAGTAATATCATCTCCCAAAGGTAAAATTAGTGACATGTAAATCCACAGCAAATGAGAAAGTACATCCTTATGTGAATTGTGTGTGTGTTTGTTGTTTAGCTTCCTTAAAAAGTCGTAGAAATATAAATTATGCAGAAAGTGGTGCTCGTAAAGCACGATCATCCAGGAGAGCTGGCTACAGTAAACTTGCTATATATACACATAGATACATCCATATATAGGAGCTGCTTCTTTTTGCCTCCTTGTTCTTGAACTTCACTAAGAGCTTTCAATTGCTCTGACATTTTCAGCCAAAGAAGTAATAGTTGTTGCCAAGCAGTATTCTACAGGCAATTATCTTATCTGATCGTTGGAGCAATCCCCACTAGAAAGGAACCAATACGATCAAGTTAAATCATTACAGAAAGGCAAGAGAAACAGAGGGAGGAACAAACCGAGAAAAAGGGGCTCATCTCATTAACGGGTGCCTGTGCTGCAGGGTTCAGAACAGCAGACAATGAATTTAGCATGTAAGACAAAGCTGTGGAGTTGCCTCCTGTAGCTGTTGACAGGTCTGAATCCTCTCTTCCAGAGCCTATTGTGGCTACAGTGTGAGGCACCTGCAGAAAATGTGCCAAAACTAGGCAGGGAGCACGAGCTTTTCAATAAGCTGTCATCTCTCTCTCCCTTCAGCCACCCCTCTGGTTCCCAGCGGGAGAAGAGAAGCCGTACTGGAGAACTAGACTGGAAAACAGCCACGTGATGGGAAAAGGGGTCAGATACAGACACCTTACTGTTACCAACTTTCTGTGCCTTGTACAATTCAGGTTTTCTGACACTTCCTAAAGAGCATTTATTGCCTGTGCCTAATATTGCTTTTAAGCTAATGACCTCTGAACAACTGCATCATGGGGATAGGCAAACCACCATCTAATTATTGTCAACAAATACATTTTTATGTTTATGCCTGCCTATTTCTGCTCTAGAAAGAAAGATACAGATTTTGTTTTCATTAATAGAGTGGTAAGCAATGATTTGAATACTGCCAAAGTTGCCACTCTTGCTCTTACAGGTGAGTCAAGAGATCACACCAGGCTTCCTACAGGGATTTCAAGACTTGGTCTTGTGCTTTAAAAATTTATATTTAGAAGCCCATGTTGGTTTAATGTTTCTAGAGTGGCCTTGAAGCCTACACATACTTGTTTAAACAGAGAATGATTGCACTTGTTTATGTACAGACACAGCAAGAATTTATATGGAATAATCTGTAGATCCTAAAGCATTTACAAAGGAGGGTTTTTTATCCATTCTGGAAATGGACAGTCCTTGTACGTGTGAGGATATTCATGTATATATCTTCTGCCTGTGTGCATTGGTTGCATCTCCATCACCATTGTGCAGATGCAGGGTACACATGTACTGGTATATCTTTATTCTGGCATTTGAATACAAGCATTGCTATGGCTCTGTCACAGTAGGGAAGATCTGTGGGGGATCTGATGTACTCTGAGGTATGATCTCCTGGTTATCCCTATCAGGTGATATGTAGGAGTGTAGTGCTTCTCTTTTTGTTTCAGGTCAGTGTTGAGGATTGAGTCTGATTAATTTAGCAAACTGAACATACAGGAGAAACTTGCATAGCCAAGTTTTTTTTCCTGGTATGGCATTGACGTGGCTTGGAACGCTCAGGGACCAGAACCTCAGGGTGTGCCAACATATGAGAAAAGGATAAGGCTGTTATTTCAGTTTCTAATACATGAAACTGAGAAAGAACCTTCCAATGGCTGCAAAGAAAATCTGATGAGTTGGGATTTGAACCAAAATCTTCATCCCAGGTATTTTATTAGGAAGATCTGTTTTTTTGATCTGTTTTAGAAGGTTCAAGTAGTAGTCCTTACCGCTACAACTGTTTCTGGTAACTTGGCTGTTACAGATTGAGGGAACAAATTCCAAAACCAGAGGTAATATAGTCCTTATCTGGCCCGGGAAATCAGCCCCAGTGCTATATTTTGTAGCATCCATTGGAGGAAGGAGGAGTCTAATGGGTTAAGGGAAATAAAGGGTTGTAGCATATTCATGGAACATAGACATAAAATATCTGAGGACTGAACATCCTTCCAAGTCCTGTCTATTTCTTTCTTCAAAAGTGTGTTTATGATTATTTCATTTCCTTGTGCCCCTTACCTCCAAAAAACTGTGCCAGAATTTTGGTCAAGAAATGACATATTATGGCAGCTCTTCCATTAAAGAACCTGCAGAAAAAAAAAAAAAAAAAAAAAAAAAAAAAAAAAAAAAAACCACTAATAAACTCTCCCAAGGCTGCATATTCATCTGTATGAATAAATAACTTTCCATATACAGGTTGCTGCCAGTGGTGGCTCAATTAAGGTAGGTCATTAATATGCCTGAGTGGTATTTTTGATAATGTTTTATCAAAGATAAAATGCAGTACTTTAAAGAAATAATAGGGAAACAAGAGGACAGTATATCCCTAGGCATTCATCCTTTTATCTTGCTGTAGTTTTTGATAGCTCCAGCAAAGTGTTGCAAATTTACTGGATTAGGTGCCCATATTCTTAGATGTAGCAGAAAAGAACAAATATACAAGGAACATGCTTAAAACAATCAGATGAATATGTGATTGTGCATCTCTTTATCCCAGTATGGGTTACGCATCCTTTCCCTTTCAGATGTCCCTTTAGGCACGTTGCAGGTAAGGTCACATTTAGTTGTTTGTTCACTCCCCAACACACTCCCCAAAAGGCAAGAGTTTGGGCCTGATTGTTTAAGACCTTCCCTGTGCTTTGAACATGTCTAGTTCCCTTGGAAAAACATTCTCTGCATCCCCATCCCCCTTTGGAGAAAACAAGTGAACTATTCATGCAAAAAAGTGTGTGTGTGGTTGGGAGAGTGGGGGGGCGTGCAATGCCACCGACAAACCCTATTGAAATGCATTGGCTGTTCATTTACATTCACACTTTTTTTAATAAAAATGTTAACTAATGATGTTAAATGCTTTGCCAAAGGTCCTGGCGGGTCAGTTGCCGAAGTGCCATTTCTGCCTAATTAGGGCTCTTGTGGCAGCCCAGGGGCCTCCTGATGCAGTGGGTGACAAGCCGGGAGCTGACAGCTTCAATCGGCTCCAACAGGAAGGTTGGGCTGGTCATGTTTTCTAACTCAGCCAGGTGTTAGCTGAATGTAGGGGGGGTCTTGGCCAGACCTGGGCATTCGTTTGATCTTCCCTTCTTTCACTTGCTCTATTTTGAGCTCTTCCCTTTGCCTGTCCCGTCTTGTGTCAAGGTCAAGAATGAGCTTGACTAAATCAGCAATTTCATTTATCTCTGAGCGATCATTAGCAGCCCTTCTCCCTCCCCTCCCCGCATAAACCTTAGGCACTGGTGCAGAAACAGCACTGGTTCTATAAACCGGGCACTGAGCAGTCCAAATGTAGGAAGACATAAGGAGGAATAAATGCAGATCCTTCTACAAATAAAATCCTTTCTATTTTCCTGTTGCAAACCTAATTATTATTAACACGTATTAACATTTTCCATCAAAACATCCTAATAACCCTAAAAAATGTGAAATGTTTCTACAATCAGAAAGAAAGCCTAGAACATATTCAAAATCCTATTTTTTTCCCTGCTGTATTAACAGCACTATTTTGTTAAAGACAATAACAAAACACAGAATATAAAGGTTTTCCTTTGACCTCACCTGTTTCTTAGTAGCACCCTGACCATCTTCACATGGGGCCACACGCTTTTGATAGCTGGCCAGTCCTAGGTGTCTTGACATCTGACAACTGTAAAATCAGATCATCAGCATATTGGGGAATTGGCTTTTTTAATGGGTATCTTCACTTGGTTAATCAATAGTACTTAGACTTCAGCTGAGTTATGCTAGTTTATGTTAACTGAGAAAATAGCCCTTTATTTCGAAAGCATAAACACATTGCTGACCATGGTACAAATAACTCAGGATTTTAAAATGCTTTACCAAGTAATAGCACATAGTGTTTATGTATATATATTACAGAGAGAGAGAGAGGATGAATCTAATATTGAGTTGATGTTCTGTTTTTCAGACCTTATTACTAGATTTCAGACTTTTTCAGACCTCACAGTTTAAGCAGATGAATTGAGCTAGTCCCTACTTCTATAAAAGTCACTACGTGCAGGAATTTCTTTGGTTTCTATGGAATGAAACCACTGCTGAGGAATAAGGTAGCACTTGGATGGTAACAGCCAACTGGTTAATAACACTCAGTGATACTAAGGACAGGAAACAATCACAGAATTCATATCACTTGATGGCTGTAGTTGTAATGTAATTATAGTTTTGCTTGTTTAAACAGGAAGACTATAACAGGAAACAATTGCATCCTTTCTTGTTAATGATGTAAAACTTTATTTTTTTCCTTTGCCCTTAGCTCTGATCCAAAAGTCAAAGACAACTCACAGAAATTCAGCTCTGGAGAAAACAAATACCTTTCTGTTGTATTTAGCAAAATTGTAGCTATGAAACAGTATGAAATTGGACCTGACAGCTGACAAGCAGTTATGCTTTATGAGAGCTTGAACAATTAAGTATTTTATTAAATATTTGTTGTCAGTGGGGACAACTATTGTAGTAGTGCAATATTTCACGTCAGGAGTCTTAAAAGTTTTCTTATGTAGTTTATTAAGATGGTATCCCTACCCCTCAGAAGAAATTAGTATTGAAATACAGAGGTAATGTTGGGACATGCGTTTTTTTCAGGAGAAAATCTAACTGGAAAATATAATGAGTCGCGTTAGTCAATATCTTGTCTGATCTTCTTTCTGGATCTGCACTGTACAATGAAATGCATTTCATTATATTAGCATAAGAAGAACTTGGCAGGCAGGACAGTTGTTGGCTAGGTAGGCAGTCCCCTGGGTAATTTCTGGAGAGGATGTTTCTTTTTTCTTTTGATATGATTTTTCATTGATAATTGGAGTCAAAGAACATGAAGCAAAATGTTTGCTGTTTCTGTATTAATAATTCCAAATATTCGAAAAGAATTTTAGACATTTAATTGTTTAATATTTTTGGAAGGTTGGTAACAATGACAGTGAATAAATCTGTATTGCCAGATAGTTCCAATGGGAGCATTATGATTATGCAAATGTGCACTGGAAATACCAAAAATACCAATTTTCTGCATTCTGTTCTCTGTTTTCCTATATAGGTTGTCTTGATGTCTTCTGCCTTATAATACATGTATACAGATCCTCAGGAGGTTTCAGAAGCACATGTATGTCTAAAAGTAAAGAATTGGTTTCTGTTGCGCTATGAAAAAAAAAATATTTTCTGTTTGTGTGATAACATACAAACTGAAAAAGTACACATCAGATGTAAATTTTTAACATCTTAAAGTGCAGTTCCTGTAAAGGTAAAGCCGTTATGAGAAGTTGTTCAAATGAAGAAAACAGTAAGAAAATGGAGAACACCATGAAGGTAATGGTATTTTTTTGAAGTTATTGAAATCTGTCTTTGTCTCTCTGATTTATTGTATCTACATATTGCAGCACACCAAATAGCCTAAAATGCATGTCTATTTCATTAATCTTATGATGGATATGTGGGGAAGACAAGCCTTCTCTACGAATACATTTCTTCTACTCTTTACTGTTCTGGGAACGTGCCCAGAAATTCCTGCTGTCGTAGCCTACTCCAGGCTACACAGGGTTGTATTAAACTGCAGCATCTATCAATCCAAGCGTAGTGCCTTGTAGCTGATCTTCATAACATACACAAAGTGAACTGAACAGAGGACAGAGAACCAGGTTTCGCTCTGAATTTCCTCTCCATTTGTGAGATTCAGAAATGTATCTTCACCAGTTTACTCCTTAAGCTGAAACAGCACACCAAAGCTGAATATTGATGTTGCAGAAGTTCAGTTCTTTCCTTTCTTTGTGATTAACTGGTTCATGTGTATTGTTCCGAAAAGTGCTTTCATTATTTCTTATTGTTTTAAGATTTCCAGTGTGTTTTTGCACAGATGAAGAATAATGCTGTTCACCAAAATGCTTTGTACATGAATCTGTCAAAAAGTTTTTTATTTACTCACTCTGACCAAGAAGAAGAAGAAAAGCCCGGCACAAATAGGAAAATTCTGCTGTTCTGCAGAAATCTTTGCTGCTCAGAGCAATTGCTCTTGCTTCTGCAAGCTAGATCTCAATATTGCTCAGAACTGGTACTTATTTTTGACTGTGGCTGTCTGTTAGGAATAGTCATGACCTTGGAGATATAGTGTGTGTTGGCAATCCTTCCTGCTCTCACCAACTTGCACATTAGGGGAAGGTAGTGCCCATCACCTTCTTAATAAAGTCGTCTTAATTCATTTGCGGTTTAGGGCAGGAACAAAGTGCGAGTCCTGATCAATGACCCATGAATCCAGTGAAGATTCACCCAGTGACCTGCAGTTAGCAATGAGTCAAGGCTTTAATGAATCTATATTTTTCCACTCTTCTCGTGTTTTCAATCTTTCATTTCTTTCTTCATATCAGATCAGTAGAATCCATCTGTTAAAGCTAAGTACAGTGGCATGAGGACTGAAAAGGTCAGGAACAGAACAGATTCCTTTCCTCCAGATGGAAGCTTTAAAACAACAGGGAATAATTACATATAAGTGCAAGAATGCTCAGGTAACTGATCGGATTTTATCTGCCTGATCCTTGCATGATGCGAATAGAAGATCGACCTGTCCCTGAACTCTTCCGGCAGCTTCACGGAATGACTTAAACGAGATCAGCTAAAATGATTATACTAGATGGGTTTTAATGATTAGTCAAACCAATTCATCAGCTTGTTTCTCATTGGTACTTTCATTCCATCACGACACACAGGCTGGCTTTACAGACCGGCTGCATCTTGTTGCCAAAGCAATTTGAAATTTTGGACGTACATTTTTTGAGTTTATTTGGGAAGGTGCTTCATGAAATTCCTGTGCATAGGATATACGTGTTGTGATGCATTGGCAGTGGACATTCATTAAGTTTCTGGAATTCTTGACTTCTTAAGAGTGAGTTTTTGGCAAAGTTAGATCATTCCTGTCCCAAAAAGTTTCTAAATCTGTCTCTGTTCATGTACAGTTCAGTTTTTGGACCAGCTCCTGAGTCCCATTTTACACAATAACAGTACAAAGTCTCTATAAAAGCTGTAACAGCTGTATGCCTGAAGAGTTAAGCCTTGAGCTTAATTGTAACCATATATTTAAAAGATACAGTTATATCTTAATTTAATGATTGAGGATATTAATATTATTTTCTTTCTAGGATGCATGGTTTTGTATTCCACTGCTTCACAAAAACTGTGTAACTATTTTTCTGGCCATTGGCACTCCTTTATAAATAAAATTTATGACCTTAAAATCACTTTAATTCCTATTCGTACAATATGGCATGGCTTGTGAATTTGACCAGTAGATTAAAAAATGAGAATGCTAACATTGGAACAGGCTGAAGCCTTCCAAACTCACAAAGATATCTGTTGTATCAAAGATAGAGTTAAATAGGGGAGAATCTGTAATAAAATCAGTCTAAAATATTCCCATCCTGATCTTAAGTATCTGGAAATATGTGAATGAAAAACCCAGAATGCTTCATCGAAACTTTAGGGGGTCTGTTGAGGAAAGAGGATATTCCAGCTGAACATAATAGAACAAATTCCAGAATGATTAGAGACTGTGTTGTCTAATTAATTAGCTTTTGTGGTAGTTAATTAAGTGGTCAAGAGTAGTATATGAGGCAATAAAGTCTTTTAGTATTTAGCAGAACCAAAGTCTCTTTATAGGGAGCTGACAGTGATGTCATTCTGTTACACTGCGAAACGTGCAGAAACACATTTGTTAACATGTTTGATGTTTGGTAATGTTTTTAAACAGGAGAACAACAGTAAAGCTCATGAAAGAAAATCTTGTAATTAGTATTTGGGCCAAATTAATACATACAGACCTGTGTTCTCAATTGGCCTCGCAGATAACCAAGCTCAGGATTTAAAATTCTACTTCCTCTCAATAAAATGAACTGAATTCACTCCAAGGTAGAAAACCTTCGTGTCAGAGAGAACAAAGATGGAATTTTCTGCTATTTTCAGTAGAGTTCATGTTATGTATCACAGAAAGGTTGAGGCTGCAAGAGACTTCTGGAGTTCTTGTAGCCCAACCCTGATGCTCAAGCAGGGTCACCTGGGGCATGTTGCACATAATCCCTTCCAGGTGGGTATTGAGTATCTGTAGAGAAGGAGACTCCACAACCTCTCATGACAACCTGTTCCAGTGCAAACTATATAAAAATACTTAGAAATAAATAAAAAAGTAAAAGGAGGGGGAGGAGTGGGATGGGGCAGGTTTATCTCTAGGGTTGCTTCTTATGTTTATGAATCTGAACCTGAATTTATTTATGAATCTGATTTTTTTAAAGTGATTCCCTGTTGCTTCAAACTGTGAAATCAGTAAGAATTGTGAACATAAACCAACATATTAGCTCCACGACTTTTGCAAGATTGCTTGGGATGTCCCTGTAAATTCCTTGGCATAAATGTATTGCCTGTGATCAGTAAGCTAAAAACAATGAGTATTATGGGTAGCATTTTGGATGTCACTGTTGACTATTTACTGTTGATTAGCTGTCTCTCAGTTTCTGTTTTTATGGGATGACAGCCTGATGACTGCATAACTTCCTTTGAGTGCTGTCTTACTTGACAGCAGGAAAAGGTACAGTGGTAAACAGCCACGGCATCTGAGTTTAGTCTCCGAATAACTGGAAAACGGGGAGGTTCTGATGTAGGTATGCTCAGTCCTTACTCTTCCTGAGGACAGCCAGGTCAGGCACCTAAGGCCCCCTAATGTCTCCAGAAGGGTCTGTTGCATGTAGAAGATATTTCATACAGGTTCACACTGAATGCTGGTGCAATGTGCAGCCGTCACATTGCTAGCACCCAGGCATGAGGAGGCTGAGTACACATACTTTGCCAGCCCACATACAGTGCTATAATGCTAGCTTGCCTAATAGGGTTGCACATCAGGTGGCACACCGCAGGGACAGAAGGCAGAGATCTACAGGGAATAAAATCAGGAAGAAATGAAGGAAGGAGTGAATCAGGTGTCCATCACCCTACAATGACTTGTATTGAGTGGGTAAGTGCTAATAGGTGATACCAATCCTGAACCTTTTCCATATAAACACCTTCCCAAATGTATGTGGTTTTTCCATTTCTCTATCCAATACAGCAACTACACAATGTTCCCTGTTCACTTACCTTTTTATTGAGATCTTCTCTAGCTTGTGATAATACATTTCTTTTCTTTCTTCTTCTTCTATTATTCACCATTAAAGACTTGTACTATATCTCCAAATCTTTCTGATAGATTCCATAGAGAAGAAAATGATTCAGGGGAAAAATCTTTGAATGCATTTTTTGAAAAATATTAGGACTAAAGCTACCTTAAAACTCCCTGCAGGTTTAATGAGAGTGCCTGTTAAATTTTCTGGGTATAGAAGAATAATTTGCTAAACAAAATCCCTGCTATTGTACCTTGGTTGCCTATCTTTTTTTTTTTTTTTTTCCTTTTTTTTTTTTTTTTCTTTTAAACTTCAGAATAAATGAAAAAATTGATCTGTGTGGTCACTGAAACATTAAATTGTCTTATCTGTCACTTGTTCAACATTGGCTTCTTAAAAGGGAAAACAACAATCACAATCAGCAGTTTCTCAGTGCCTAGAAGAAAATAGAAGCTATAAATGGACAGATGAATTATGTGCTTCCAGTGGTTTTCAAGGGAAGCATTTACTGAGGGAGAAAATTGTTTTAATCTTATAACAACTAAGGAGTGTGGAGTTTGTAAAAACATGGAACACCTACACATAAACTTAATTTTTGTTGCATAGGAACATATACAAAGTAGCTTTCAACAAAAATGGCTGGGGAAACAAGCTCTTTCATTGTTTGCTATGTTATTTTATATCTTTAACAAATCTCTGTGAAGCACTCAGGGAAACCTGAACACAGTGGGTCAGTTGAGTGTTCAGCCTTAACAGCGCTGAAGAAAAAAATAGCAGTGAATCTTCTTTTAAAATGGAAATAAGCATAAATTTGGGTCGTGTGGTGTGAATCTTTTCTTTCCTTATTTTGAGAGAGCGGAGGGAGAGAATGGGAGGAAGCTAGAATCAAACCCAAACAAAGAGCAGCCTCTGCCTTCTTGGTTTTCAGTTTTCTGTCCTGCGTATATAGATTTTGCTAAGGATCAACTGAAGCAAAACACAGATTTGTAAACCTGCCACTAGGAGGCATTTACATCCTCTTGCTTTGGTTAATTAATCTTGGCTATTGGAGCGCCCTCTCCCTCTGATTTTTTTCCCTCTTGCCAAGCTGTTTTGCATTCAACGAAAGAATGAAACCAAATAAATTCTGGGGAGGGAAAAAAATAGAAAGCTTTCACAGATCAGACTTGTCATTCTTGCTTGGAGAAAATTAGTAAATAAAGTCATGGACATCCAAAATGATATAAACTATCAATTACAAAGACAGAAGTATAACCTCTGAATCCTGGGTTATAATGGGACAGTAATAAGACTCATAATCTGTTCCTTAAAATTAAGTTATTATTGACTATAAATCTAGAAGCCAGGTAAGGCTAAGTAAAGTTATCCTTTTTAACATCATTGTCATGTACTGCTAAGGGTAACCATGGGATTTTATTATGGTTGCTCTCTGTGCTGGAGTGAGAGAACTGCTTAATTTACCAGAAATGGAGAAGAGAGAAGATTGTTGAGGGCTGAGAAGTGAGGATGTGCTTTTATTTGGTGTTCCAATGTGTGTGAACAGGGGGCAGAAGGGTAACTGTTCTATACAAAACACTGATTTTTGCTTGAGATGGTTTATCTGCCAAATAAATCCAAAAAGTTTCCTTTTTAAGTAGAAGTGTGTGGATACATTGCTCTGATGTCAACTGGAAAGGTTGTTTCCATTTCTACTTCCACTGATGTTAAAGTAGATGTGTAAGATCCGCCATTGAGAGCTGTAAGCTAAAGCTAAGAAAGGAGAAGTAAACTGGGGGTACGGATGTTAGAAAGGTGGTTTTGTTCTGGAGATCTCATTAAGGCTTCCTAACCCTCCTTGCACACAAGGGTACAACTTTACCTACAGCCAAGATGCCAAACTTGTTCCTACCTGTTTTTTTTTTTGTTTGTTTGTTTGTTTGTTTTTTTTTGGCAAAGCCATGCTGTGAGAGGTGCATGCACCCAAGACTCCCCTAGTACTTTGAAGACTGAGTACAGTTCCTTAAGGGTTAGTGAAATAACAGTAGCAAAACCTGCTAATAGCCGATGGTAGCATGTGTGAAGGTATTTGTGTTGTTCCAAATGCACTGAATAGGATATTATGGGCAGAATGTGGCAAATAAAATCAAGGAGGTAACGGGAGCAGGAAGGCTCACCTTCTCTAGTGGAAACAGATAATTAGGGATTCAGTCCTGGTGTGGAATTCTGACAGCTGTTTTTACTTATGGGTTCATTTGACCATAGGCAAAACTAAGGGGTGAACAGTATCTGCAGGGGTTACCTTTTTGTTTCACCAGAAATAGCAGTCAACAACAGTTTGTTGAAACCACTGTATCTAGAGAAGAAAAATGCATGCAGAAAGAAGATGCACGTTCTGTTCTGCAGCGGTGTGACCAATGACTGCTACAGAAGCTTCAACATGGGGCTAATTCATGGCTTGTCTGAATTCTTGTACAGTTTTCTAAGACGTGGCAGGGAATATTGATACCTACCTGTCTTTGATATATATATATATCTATGTTGAATGCTCAAAGCATTTGACTTCTCATTTTCTTATATTTTCTACAACACATTGCCAGTGCTGAATACGTTATCTGATGGATAGCAAGACTTACATTTTGTTTAAAGGGTTTTAGTATGAATTAGTACTTCAGGTTTTAAAAAGAACGTCTGCCTGGGTCCTATCCACTGTCACATACAAAATGACATTTTCAGTTTAATTTTATTTGATTTCTTGGACTAGATGGACTGTATGTTTTTCCTCGTGTTTTTGCGTTTGCATCTCCGTGCATTTTCTTTATTTCATTACATCTAAAGATTTTCAAGCCTAGCTGTTCCTTAGGGATCAGTACATAAAGCAATAGGTGATCTTAAGGTCCCTTCCTACCCAAACCATTCTATGATTCTCTGAAATGCAATTGCACATTACTAATAGTCGAGCAGTGCAATAGGAATGACTATCTGATATTTATGATCAGAAATCCTCCTTGTATATAAGGACTATGGTTTTCATTTGTAGTGAAAGATAAACTTGTTAATGCTTTAACGAACAGGTGTCTGTGTTCCAATGGATATGATCCTGTAAACAAATTTTGCTTGTCAGTGGAGATTCTGCCAAAGGGATTTCTTCCTTTAAATAAACAATAAGACACTCATTATTGTAAATGTACATCTTATCCTTTTTTTTTTTTTTTCCTCAGCCTTGTTTTGCTGGAGTTTTTGTCTATATTTGTGAGGAAAAAATTTAAAAGGTGCTAATTTATTATACTTTTGTTTATACAGAGTTATTGTATGGGAATCCCATGGAAGATCACGTGCATTGGTGGAAGCCTGCTGCATCCATGGCCATATGGAGGCTGTCTGCATAGAGGTATTTCTCAGTTCCTGGTCTTCCTTTCTACAGGCGATGAAAAATCAGACCAGATACAGAAATGTTAGGAATAACCAAACTTCTTGTTAACGTGCCGGTTGATGAAAAGGAGTGGGAAGGATAATGATGATGAGAAGGGAAGGGAATTAAACATATGGAACAATCTAGCAAACTAGAGTTTGTAAATAACTGCAGCCTTGAGGCTTTTAATATGCCAGTCACCAGCCTTCTCCACTGAGAGTGGCTGAAATGTTTACGGTGCTTTTTTTGGGTGGATGACATTTAAAACCTCAGTCACCTTTTCATTTTAAGTAACTGCATACAAACATGTATTTATGAAATGTAATTTTTGATTGCCACAAAGAGAGACTCAGAAGTAGGTATAAATCATTTCAGAAGTGTTACCTTCACCGTAAGTACTTATTGCCTTTAGATCCTGTAAATTGAGGAAAGAAAAATCAGAATTCATGTACTTGTTTCTGTGGTTTTAAGAGATGACCAATAACAGCATATAAGAAAAGGGAAAAGGTAAGGTCAACAAAATCTTTCTTTAGGAAATATTGACCAGATCTCCAAGCTCTTATCCTATTACTTTTTCTTGCAAAAATCTCATGACAAAGTTAAACTTGTAACACAGATCTCCTAAGTCAGCGCTCTTAGACACGTTGGATTTCATGTGCTGGGGCACACATTTCTGTGCAAGGTTAGGTGATGAGCATATGTCCAGCCATTAAAAAGCTCAGTCCTGCAGCACTTAGCCTTAAGAGGGGAGCATGCCTTCTAGCAGGGCTCTTGTCAGCACTGGGTCCTGCTAAACAGCACATTCCCCAGCTGCAGTGCCAGCACCATGACCTTTCTTTTGCTCCTTGACCCACACATCAGATGCAGCTGGTCAGATAATCACAGATCAGACTGACCACCTGCATCTGATGTGTGGGATCCAAAAGTGGGAGAGAGCCATGGTAGTGCCATATAAAAATGTGCAATGCCGGCAGTGACAGAGTGTGATACAAAAGAATGAGTCAGTGCATGAGACTTGACAGGTCTGCTTTATAGCACAGCTGGGGATTCACCAGATCCCACAGCACAGGGAGTGGGAAGGGAAGTGCTTTGTGTGCTGCCAATGCCCCCTCTTTGCAGAACAATCCTTAGAAGTCTGTTTCTGCCTGCATAACTTACCAGCCTACCTAATGAGATTTGCAGTGCAAATGCCACAGCTAAATTTGTCTTACAGATAGCGGGGAAAGCACTTTAGTCTAAGAAAACATGATTTTTTGCCTCTTCCCCATTTGTTTCATAGAGAGCTCTTGTTAAGCATTCAGTTTTTGAGTCAATGTTATCAAAGCTACATGTTTTGACAGGTTCTCTCCTGTGTGTGTGTATATGGAAAGGTTCTTCATGTACCTCCTAAGTTGAGAGATATAATTTGAACAGAGAAAATTATGGTTCATAAAGTGCTCTTGTTAGGTGACATGACTATGCTTAGTCCACTGCAGGACAGCCTACACAGAGAAATGCATATTTCCATACAAATTACAGTATACTGCAGCCAAGAGATCAATTAGAATGTCTGCGACCAAGAACTCTCAAGTGTCTCCATTCAGTCTGCCATTCAAACGAGACGAGAAATGCGTTCAATTGGTGTAAAGAATTTGAACTCTTTCAGGGAATGTGTGGAGACTGCCGGAAAGTGGCATTCCCTGCGGGGTGGGACTTGCAGATTCTGTGAGATCCAGCAGGGAATTTTAAGGGTTCTGTAACCTAACATTTTGTCTCCCGTTGAGAGAACAATTGCAGAACCTGCTGAATATTGTGGAAAAAATTATGATTTTTCATTGGTCAGATATAACCGACTATGCTGGCTCTACTATGTGCTTTATCAGTCACCTCAATTGTCTTAAATCTGTGGTATAATTCATTTGAAAGGGACTCAGAGGACCTCACAAGCTATGTTGCAGATACAGTACCAGTATTTCTAGTGGTGAAATGCGGGTCATCTGGAATGAAATGTCATAGGAATGAAACATCATAATTAACAATGCACAGTAACATTTCAAAGATTAAGACGGGAAATTCATTTAGAAATAAACCAAACAAATGTGCAAGTGTATATTTTAAGGGAGATGAGTATGATATTGTCTGCTCATTTGATAACTGCCTTGAGACATTCAGTTGACCAAAAATTCTCAAAAATTGTGCTTAAAAATTCATAAAACCTACCTTTCATCAAGATGATCTAAGATCCTTCCCTTTGACTAGAGCTGTAAAGTTCAATTCTTACTCAAGTCAATGAAAAGCTCCCTTGACTTCAGTAAAACAGAAGCAGAAGGCAGTATAAGATATGAAACTTATCCCAGTTTGGGGATAGTCTTACCAAATGAGGAAGTCATTGAAATGTAATAGAATTTAAGTATTAAAAATACCTCTAATAGTTATTTCAGTATAATGCAATAATTTGCTATATTATTAATGGTTATGTAGTTTATACTTTAAATCATACAACATTCATATACATTACAATTTTCTTAAAATACACCTTTCCTGTAGTATTTTTTATTTTCATCACAGAATGGTTTAAAATATTTTTGCTGCATTTTCAACAAGCATGCTTCTCTCAGCAGCTAGTGAGGCTTTTTATTTTCATGGCTGGCTTTTGCCCTTTAAATTATTGTTTGACTTTAGGAAATAAGTTAAACTAACCAATTTATTGTAATAAAAGATACTGATCAAATGAACTTTTATTCAGATGTAATTTTTCTTTCATTCCTGATTTATTAAGGGTTTTCCCAAACCCAGGATTGGTAAAGTTAGTCATGAACTTCTGAGGAGGTGCAAGCATTTTCTCTAGTACTCCAAATTTCCCGGTAAGCTTTTAAAGTTGTTTGCTGAGCCAAAAGTTTCATAATATTTTAGGCTGTATCTTCTTGCTGCTTTTGATACCTCTTTACAAAAGGGCTATTTTTCATGGTGATATGACTATAGGGTGTCCAGTTTTGTACAGCCTTCTTCATAAGGGATATTGGAGCTGTCTTCTGGTAAAAATTGGCTCAGATGCAATACTGCACATGGGTTTGCAGCATGGTAGGCCTCAAATTCTCAGAAGCAAGTTGTGTGTAGCAGCTCAATTGACTCGGGTGAAAATCTTCGCCTCTCCCTCTGGGCCTTTTAGGCTACAGAAAGTTCCCCCAGCCTTCGGAGAGCTGTGGGATGACTTTCTTGGCCAGGTCAGGGGAAGGTGATGGGCTGCCAAGTGTGGCAGGCCCGTGGACAGGCCTCGGACCAGGCTGCAGGCAGGCTGAAGGTCTCAGGGAGCACAGGGACCTCGATGGGTTATAGCGAGCACCCAGCCGTACCCAGGAGCTGGTGGGTGTATGGTGCCTTGGCTTAGTTTACTTGGCTTCCTTTATGCATGTGGTACATGCACTGCTGATCTTAGTGTCGTACAGTCCTATTTTGCCACCCCTTCCCCACAGATAACTGGCTCCAGCTCCAGGACGTCGGTCATTATACAAAGCAACAGGACGCCCTCGTCTGGATTGCTGTGTCCAGCTGCAAGGCTTTGTGCAGAAAGTGACACAGAAAGCAGCAAGCCAAGGGAGGTGGGGAGGATGAGGGACTTTGAAAGGCTTCCTTATAACCTGTGTTTTATGGAAAATATTAGGAAGTGTGTAATACAGAACATGTTGAACAACCCGTGGGATGTTCCAATGTATCTGTCCTTCCTGTACGATAGTTAAGGGCTACACTGTAAAATTGAAAGGAAACTGAATATATAGAAGTCATGAATTTTACACGTTTATATACATTTATGTGTATATATATGTGCCAGAAGGAAAACAGATTTGATTTCTGATGAACGTTAGATCATAAATAAATATATTGCTGCATTCCAAGACATAATGTAACTACATTAATGATTGGGTCAGGAAGACCTTTTTCCATGCATGTGGAAATGAGCCACATTTGATCTCTGTCCTTTGAGCTCTGTCTTCTACAAGCAAATTGCTTCTTATTTGAAAGTAGAAAACTGAGTATTATTTAGATGCTGCTGCAATCCTCGTGAATAAACAGCCTTTTAAATCAAACCACTGCTTCTGACTGTGCAGTTACAGCCATGAGGCTGTACCTGTGACAGCCTCCCATGTCAGAGTCAAATCCTTAAATAAGACCATCCTCGATAAAATGCTACATATGGCTCTTGACATTCCTGGCCAAAATTGACTTCCTAGCACTGTGAAGCCAGATGGATTTCTTTTATTATGTTTAGCTGTTTAAAAAAAAAAAAAATAAAAAAAAATCTTCAGGGAAGGACGAGAAATAGAGTGATTTTTGCCAACTGTTTATCATTGGATTAGCCAGAAACTCTGCATGAGTATTTCGAAGGGAGGAAGTGGCAGTAGGGGAATACAAAAATTGAGGTGTGGTCTCACCATTCTGTATGTTGATAGATCAATCAGCAGATGGACTAAGAAGTGTTTGCTTTGCAGTCCTTTCCCCTAAATTTAATATTCTTCGTGACTAGTACGTACATGAGCTTTCCTTCCCTAGTGCAGCTCTGTCTAAGCCCAGAGCTCAGCAATGCAAGGGAAGTGCCTGAGGGACTTTCAGTGGGTTGGACCATTGGGATCCATAGCAGAATACTTAAGGTTCAGACAAAAGGTACTGCTAGAAGATATAGGATTGAGTGCATGTCTAGGAGACCATCTCCTCTTTCTCAACTCAGAGAAGCAACCAAAAACGAGAATGATAAAGTTATGTGTATAAACACATTGAACGTGGATATTACACAAAGGCAGTCACTTTGAAAATGCCTGGTCACAGCTGGATGATTTTTGAACTAATTATAATTAGCAGTGGTATATTTAAGTTTTAGCAGTGGTATGTATAAGTTTTTCTTTCTTTTCAGTAAGATCACTAAATGAACGATGTAGTCATGACCAGAACTGGTAAATCCAGTGTTGGCATACCTGCAAAGGATATCGCAGTGGAGTAGCAGGATTATTAAAAATAAAATTATTCCAAGAACTCATCCCTTTTGGATTAAAGAAAATGGAAGGGTGGCAGTGATCTGCATTAGAATCAGACCACTATTAAAATAAAGCAATTAAAATGCAGAACATTTTGAAGAATGTTATTGCAAAAAAAATAATCAACTTTAATTTGAAGGATGAATCATTTTGTGTGCTTCTTTTTTAAAAAAATTGAATGGTGGAACTTTCAATAAATAACCTGAAGACTTAAAGTTTATATTTTATTAGCTTCATAGAAATTAAAGCTATGAAAGATCTATGAAATGATCCTAGGATTATTGCATCCTAGGAGTAAATGCATTCTAGGTGCATTTTGATAAATCTTGTCGTTGATGTGATGAACCACACGATGGCAGTGCATTGTTAGATAAAGACTAGGAGTCTGCTAACCTAATCAGAAGACCAACCTCGTAGATTATACTTTTGCTTAGTGTTACAGAAACTTTTTTCTTCTGGGGTCACTGAATCCTAATTTTGGCACAAGACTGATTTTCCCAAGGATCTGGTTAAATATATCCACAAATAAGCTCTTTTAAAAACATCAGAAGCTTCTTTCAAATAAACTCAAGAGCATAAGAGTAAATTGAAGAGGTTTCAGCTTCTTCTAGATTCCAAATTCTATGACCTTGTGAGCAGTAGATCGTCTTTGAATGTAAAATATAACTCCTTTTCTTTCCATTCCTGATGAAGCCAATATTAAAACTGTTATTGTATTTAGTGAGAATTGGATTAGCTTTATAATCAGGGACATCAAAGAAAGATCACACTTCTAATGTGCTTTGTAAGAAGCACCACAGAACAGCCTTTGAAAGGTCACTTGGAAGAGTCTGGGTCAATGCATGTGACTCTTTCAAAAGGTGTGCACTCTAGTTTCATCTGAGGCCAGCGCCTCTCTTGAGGTGGAGAAAGAAGCAGCAATTAACTCACTGCAGATAAGAAGAAATAGTGTCTGAGTGCTTAGAGTCTGATCTTTCCTCAGTGCCAACTATTAATAACTGCTAAACTGAGCATTTCATGCAAGCTACGTTTTTGTGCGTGACCTTTTGCTTTGGTCATTAACTGCTGAGTCAAGCACCCTCTGCATTGGTTCTGGCTGTTCCTATAAAGCAAAGAAAGGAAGGTGGGAAGAGAATGATACTGCAAAATTGCACTGTCTTATTTATGTATTTTCTTTACAAAAATAATCGTACCCATAATCCACAGCATGAATTTAAAGTCATTGCAAAACAAACAAACAACAGCACCCAAAAAAAAAAAAAAAAAAAAAAAGAAAGAAATATGACAGTTTTGAATGGGAAGCACCCCATCTCCCCCCATTTGTTGAAATTTTCCTTTATTCCAATGTGTGAAGAATGAGCATCACAGTGTGGTTTGACAGTCAGCTGAGTTCTGGAAGATTAGGGGCAAACAAATTTCAGAATTGGGACTCTTTCCCTTCCCCCTTGTGAATGAAGGGCTGTTAGCTTAATGCTTTGTCTTAGCTCCTACATAGCGAAGTGAGAGAGGCTGTTTCTGAGGTAACCATGCTGGTCATTTTGGCTGAGAGTTTCAAAGGTGTGTAAAATTTTTGTACTTTATCTCCCATTGAGCTCATCTTTCATTAAGAGCCACAGAAGAATCCCAGCTTTGTGGTTTTACAGACAATTCTTTAAATACAGATGTTAATTGAAGAACTTGCACAGTTGCAGTCAATATTAGCTGTATGTCTGACATTTTGCAGTGAACACAGACTGCTGATTACCCAGTGCAAGCAGGGCATCTCATAAGGTTGGTGAGCTGCTTAGGCCATGTTTTTTCATGATAGCACCTCAGGGAGTGGCTGCAGGCTAGTGAATAGCTGACAGCAGCAGCCAACTTCCATCTGTTCTTCCTTCCTAGGTGACACCCCACAGTTTCCGAAGATGCATGACAGGCAAGGAGCTCAGGGTCCTCCAGAAAACAAAACAAAACAAAATCAGCAGCCAGAAACAGGTTTCATGAGCTGCTAGGGGAGTACACCTGTGCCCTGCTGCTATTTGTCCCGAACTCAAATACAGGCACAAAGCAGTTTCAGGCCATGCAGGTGCAGTGAAACTAGAGCTTCCAAGAAGCACAGACATGCTTTATGGTTAGCTACAATGTGCCAGGAGAACCCAGCAAATACCATTCTCTGGCAGCAGGTATGTGATATGTTCCCTTGCAAAAACTGGACACTTCTAAACCAGTTGAAGAGGTTGCCGTGAAGCTCTTCTCTAAGCCCAGAAAACTATTTCCAGTCTGTTATGCCTCTTGATGCTTGCCTTTAAGACAATTTTCAAATATTTTTGGATGTTTAGCATATTCCTATTCATCCTGTTACACCTTTTTTAGTTGTAGTAAAAATTACCTCAAGCTACTCTGAATGTAACTCCATATTTTTTAGATTCTTGTCAAAGATTAGATATTGCTAGTTTCACCCATGTTAGTTAGCCATTGCCTTCTGAAAGTAATCAGATATGTACTACTCAAGCACCTTACTCATTTTTACTTCTCTCTGAATGCCCTCCAAAAAGGCTTTGTTACAGTCTTTAACAACAAGGATTTAATCCTGTTTCACAATTTCCAAGTCATCTTAATGTAGCTCTACAAATAACTAGTAACATGAAGATAATAGCAGGTGGAGCAAAAGATTAAAAGAGCAACATGATTCTGAATAAGCTGTAAGTGTTTGTAAGAAATAATTTTTTTAGTTGCTCTTTTAGCTTAAGACACATCCTGGAAAAACAGCACTGCTAATGTACTTCATAGCAAACAAAAGACATTTAGAGTTTTCAACAAATTGAATCTATGTGACTATTGACATGAAAAGCAAAATGTGTATTTGCTAAAAGTAAGAACAAGATATGTTTATCTGTAGAAACCTGTGATGTTTATTTCAATAGAGGTTTTCCAAAAAAGGGGAAAATTTGTGCTTCTGAAAATCTTTTCTGTACCAGAAGGCAACAAGGAGCTGCTGATGTAGGTTTTTACCAATATCTGTTTATGCACATAGTTATGTATTAGACACAGGCAATTTTCTGTGTTGGCTTAGGGAAGGTCAGGTTTTTTCCCATTCATGAGGAGCTGGAGGCTATTCATCCATTCATTCCCTGTCATTACTTGAGAATTTTTCATTGTCTGAGTGGTAAAAGTTTGCAGGTGGCAAAACCAGCAGACACCTTCTGGTGCATTTCTGAGCTGACACAAGTTATTCAAGTGGGAGGGTAAATAGTTTCTGCCCCATGGTGAAGCTGTCTTTTTTTTTTTTTTTTTTTTTTTTTTTTTCCCCTTACTTCCCAAACTACTGTAGTATGTAATTAGGACTTCAAATCTGTATTTTTATCATAAGCAAGGAAAACAATCAATATTTAGCAAAAGAAACAATATACAAAATAAAATATTAACTGTAATAAAAGCATGTCTCTAGGTAGCACTGCTATATTTTATGGTAGCCCTTGGACATAAGTTTCAAGCATATTATACCTTCTGCGACATGTCTTCCGTATGTCTTCTCTGATATATTTGTGCTGGTAAACCTAATTCCAGTCTCTAGACACAGCTGCAACACATAACCGCCATACATTCTAACACTGAAAATAAATAAAGAAGAAAAATGGTAATAAAAGCTAAATAATTTTAAATGAAAACTTTAGAACAGAGTAAAATCCAGAAATTAAGATTTCAGGGCAGATGCTTGTCTGTCAGTGATTGCTACCTCTGAATGCCAGACATTTTTGCTTCCCTTATCTGGATGCTTTTTGTTCTCAAAGCTTTCTGTAAGAGTTGTTCGGCTGCTGAAATGGACCAGTTAGAGGGAGGGTGTTTGCTGTTCCTTGCTGGGGCCTAAGTAAAGATGTCTCTTGTCTGCACAAAAGTGCCTCCAGAAATA
Organism: Aythya ferina; assembly: GCF_964211825.1. Lineage (NCBI taxonomy): Eukaryota > Metazoa > Chordata > Aves > Anseriformes > Anatidae > Aythya > Aythya ferina. The sequence goes on along the minus strand of NC_140302.1, from coordinate 30,543,301 downwards.
CACAGGGCATCTTCAAGAAATAGAGAAGGTATTAGTGTCACCCTTGATTTTGTATTCATATCAGAGCCTCTTCCTATACTAACCTGCTAATGCCTGCAAAGTATGATTCTGGTGTGTATATTATTGCAGGGCAGGGAATAATTTTGGCAGTTGACTAGCCACTGCCTGCTTGGGAATGTTTGGTCTCAACATTTGATATTCTTGTAGCATGTCATTTTTTCCAGTTTCTTGGCTTCCATACGTAGTTTGTGTGTAACTCTTCAGGATGCCTTCTGGTTATAGTAGTGATTTGGTCGATGTCAGAATTAACGTTTTCTCTTCTGCCCTTGAGCACTATCTGGTGAGTCAAATCAGGCACTCAGAGTTACAAATCTCACAGTGGAAAATCTTTTAATCTGCCATACTTGGGGGATTTTTAATTTTTCCTATTTTTACCATTTATTTTTTATTTTTTTCCCGAGAGATCATTGTGTAGCCTGGATGTGCTTTGTTTGAATGAATATGGTAAATTATTTTATTTAAATAAGAAATGTTGAACTCTGAGGTACTATTTGTTCTCAATTAATATGAAATAATTTTATGAAAAAAATGTGATCTGCAATCTATTGTTGTACTATTAAGTTGATGAGTTGTGTGTCAACAAAACATTCTCCTAAAGTTGTCTGTCAGCTCTGTCCAATCCCAACCTGAATTTCTTGTTATATGGAAAAACGTCTTTAAGTCATTCTTATCATGCACTTTGAACCCTACTCGGTTCTTACACAACTTATGTGACAGTATGAACTGAACACTTCTCCAGGTCAGAGTGTCACATTTAACAGCTTTGTATCTAGGTGTAAGTGTTTAATTCTGTTCTCCATCCATCTTAGCCTTTTATTTATTTCTTGATAGCAGCTGAGCAGTATGTGCTTTACCAGTGACAACATGCTTTTTTTTTTTTTTTTGTTGGGAACATTTCAGAATTTAGCAGTGTGTACAGGATATTCACATCATGTCCCTGAAGTTACCTTGCATTTGTTTTCCTCTTGCACTGTAGGATGCTGTTGCTAATCCAAAATGTAATCATCATATGTTAACGAGTGTCTCCTGATTTTAGCTACGCATCATATTTCATAGTGTTTTTGTCTGAAACATTGTCTTTGTGATTCTATAACACTGGGAATAAAGCAATGAAATTGCTTCAGATTTACACTCCTGGAATTGCAAGCAGAATTTGATTGATTTCCTCCACAAAGTGAAGCTTGCGCATTAACTTGGCTAAAGAAAAAGGTCATATCAAAGGGCACAAATTAATCAGCTGGGACAGTGCCATTAGCTATGCACTAAGCACTGGCTGTGTATTTCTGCAGCTCCTATCCTAAATTTTTTTTGACATGTTGAGCACCATGCATGGGGATGCTGAAAAAACAGGGATAGTGAGATCAACGCTGAAAAGGTCTGAACATTTACTCAGTGATTGACTGGTTATAGACTTTTGTGGAAAGCACTGAATGAAGTCTTGAGGCTACTTCACTTATGCACAGGGATAAAAGGTAAGCTAAAGATGCAGTTTTGCTATAAAATTCAGGCCTTGGGACAAACAGGGTTTGGGCTGAGCAGTGTGGCCTTTTTGTTGCCCTTGTGAAATGTGGGGATGTGATCACGGATTTGTTCTCTCTGATCAGTTCAGCTTTTATTTTTGATTTCTGTTGATTTTTCTTGCATTTGGGTTTTGTGGGGGGTTTTGCTTCTGTTTTTAAGATGCATCCAGTTCATCACCAACATTGGCAATTGTGGTTTTGGATCCTATTTGGATCTGTGGTATGTGTTTGGGCCTAAAGGGGCAAATCAAAATAACATTTGTTTAAGAACGTTACCGGGTTCAGGTTTGTCTATCAAGTCAAAGTCTGTGTACAGTTGTTTTCCATTTTGTTCTCGCCTGAGTATGTTTAACTTCCATTGGCTTTAAAGAGGGTCATGCAAGGTTGTTAAGGGACAAAACAAGCACTGCACAAATGAAATAGATAATGAGAGTGGAGTTTCTGAAGATGATGTTGTGCCATTCTGAAGATGTCCTTGGCTGTTTCAGAATGCTTAGATAGCAAGAGCCGCCAGGAATGCTTTTATCATCTGTGTTTGCCCAAGAGTCTGCAACCTTTCCTTTCAGATGCTGGCCTTACACAGTTTTCTGTGCCTCTGTCACCTCTTGAGTAGATTAGTGTAGTACACGGTATCGTGAATAATGCACCGCAATCACTGGAAGCTTTGGCTGCTGTGGAAAGTGGTTGCTGCCGTATTTGAAGAGGTTGATTCAAGTGCTCAAAGTCCTGAAGAGTTTGAATCCAGCATGATTTTGAAATCACCTGTCTGGAAGGCCTAACTGCAGGAGCTGATGTAACTGCAAGAGCACAGGATTATAGCCTCACCCTTCCTCCCTCCCCTAAATCTTAAGGGAGTTAGATACAAGGAGTTAGGGATCCTTGACCCCATTGACATGGGGTCATTGACATAGCTTCCATCTTTTGCACATTTGAGCTTTTGATCACAGCCTATTTTTCTAGTCGTGTAAGGGTTTTCCTGAAGAAATGATTGATCTCAGTAGGAAGGAGTGAGGAGCCTTTATTGATGAAACTTCAAAGAGTTTAATTTGGGCCTTTTTAACAGAATTTTGTAGCTCCTGCCTGCAGGTTTGTGGGGATGGCTGTCATGAAAACAAGTATGAAGTTTTGGTCCAATTTTTTTCTTGTACTACAAAACTACGTGCCCTTGTTCCCAATTGGTTACTTTTAAAATATAAATCTACATTTGCTTTAAGCTTTGTATCATAAGCCTATTTAAAATAGATCTGTATATTAAATCTGGCATCACTGCAGTACTGCAGCATGTATTTCAGATTATGTTACACTGCAGAACCAAGCAGTGAGACAGCCTGGCACTTTACCTGAAAAAAAATACTAAGTAGATCTGTATCCTTCAGTAGGTTCATGCTATGTTGTCCCCCCTCTTTCCAGATTCAAGCTGTCTTGTGCTGCCACTAACAACCTCTTCTGAATTCTGAACAGACTTTCTGTTTTAGAGGGTGTCTTGGCCCTAAAGAAGTGTTTTCAATAGATGTTTAAAGGTATTTGAACACCTCAGTGCCTGTCTCCCATGAGCCTTGCAGCTAGATGGAGTCCTCAGCTCCAGCATTCCCCCAAGAAATTTATAGGGAAGAACTGGGCAACCAAAGTCTTCACAGATGTCAGCTGTGTGGAGAGATAATCTTACTAGGCCAAGACAGTAACAGCAACTGTGATAGGGCTAAGATGGTCTCTGGGCAAGCAGACACTTCCTGGGGGATTCCCAGACATGGACTTTCATCTGGAATTAGAGGCTTTTGTCTAAATAAGCACTGTGAGTGTGTGAACAAGAGGCATGAAGAAAATGGTAAATGAGCATACAGAATGCTGATAACTCCTGAGAATGACTTGGAAAGGTCTTCAGCTTCTATATCCCTTTTGCAAGAGAAAGTTTGTCTCTTTGTCAGAACAACCATTTGTCTGAAAGCAGGGAAAGATAGGCCCTGTTTTTTTCCACTGTGTATGTCTTTACAGCGAGTCACCTTTTGGCTTTGGCATGCTCAGAGTATCTGGAAGGATCAGAAGGAGCTAGCAGTGAAAACGTGGGAACTCATACTCTAAAAATACTGCTTCTGAACCCAAGACACCAGCTAGAGATGAAGCTGCAGGCAGATTACTAGCTGTGAAGGAGTAGCAGCATCTGCCAGTTGGCAGTAACTTAGGTACCTGCATGCTTAAAAATATGCCAATGCAGCACTACGAGAAAGCAGTGATCCCAAAAAGATGAATGAGGGCCTTGAAAGGGGCTGGTCCGTAGCTATTAGTGCCCCTGCTCAGCTGTGCTGCTTGAGAAGGGCCAGCCAAACACAGAAACACTAAAACCAAAGAGCCTTTAACAAGGAGATTCGGCAGTGACTTGAAAAGATCTATGATTGCAGCTACTCATCTAGTATTGTTTTGCCTGTAAACAATATCACATCAGGAGGGAGTTATGGTATGCAACCACGTAAAACTTGTTCATACATACCAGAAAAAAAGACACACTTAAGTACAACTGATTTCCTTCTTGATAGTAACTGTATGTCCTTAAAGCTGCATGTCTTCAACAGTCCTTGAAATTTCAAATACCTGCAGGAAGAGAGTTTTAAGAGAACTATCTCAAGGTAAATTTAGTATTTGTTCCAGCAAATCTCCTTATAATCTCCTTTGCAAGCAGAGTATAAAATCTTGCAAAAGCTCTCCACACACACACATGCACAGAAACACACATTACAGGGGAAAATGTGCCAATGAGTTTGTCAGAGGACCTAGACAGAGATGGAGATAGCTTTCCGGCTGGCTTTGCAAAGCAATTTTACAATTATGTCCCATGATTTTTCAGTGAAGGTTAGGTGCCTGGCTGAATTTGAAAATAGAGATGGTCACCTAGCTATCTGCGAGTGCTCTAAATACTAGACATTTGCTCTTTCAGGCGTTGAACATCTTAATCTCAGAGAAAATAACAGTAAGGTAGACTTTTTGAAACTCTAAAATTTAGAATTGGAGTGCTTCTGAACAACTGTTTTCCCTAGCTTAGTGAGAGATTGTGAGTCCTCACAGCACCCATGCAGCGCTATGGAAAATGAGTTACGGATGCCTGTGAAAAATTGACTTTAAAACCTCTTGTTTGGGTTGCTTCGAGTGCAAAATTGAAATGATGAGAGTTAAGTGTGCTGCTTTTGTAGTAATTTAATATCGAGCGCTGAAAAGTTTGAACCAGGAAGGCTGACTATAAATAGCCATTCGTGGCAATGGTTGTATTGCTCACATGTCCATTGTCTGCATAGCCAGTTTACGACTGGGAATACAATTTTAAGTTAATGTTATTCCAGACCCATTTATCTGCAGAAAATGCCCCTCAGATCTTGCATCAGTGAACAGGAAGATGTATTTGATACAAGCACGCTATTTTCCCTGTAGCTATATACAGTATTTCATGTCTTATTAACATAATATATCCAATGTGAAGTTTATAGGCCTTGACGGATAGCACCTCGGGTGAGAGAAAGGATGACAGAGAAAATTTACTTTTACAGCGTCAGTCTTTCTGGATCTGTTCTTGGACATCTTGACACCAAAGGCTATAAACATAGACTAGAATCCGAAACCTTTTCTGCAGTAACCTTGTTTTAGAAAACACTCTTCTTACCTCTTCCTGCTTATTTCTCTCTCAGCAGTCGTTCCTCGTGGTACATTCCTTGCCATGTGTTCCTTCTGTTTCCTGAGCAATGCCTTCATTTTTTTTGTGTGTCGTTTACTACCTGTTTTTATTTAAATCATGCAATCTGAAGACCTACTTAATGCTGGTACAAGAATTGTGTTAGCCAACCATTTGATTTGATGTAGGCTTGTCTCCTCCTTTTCTTTTCTATTTCTTTGGCAGAAAGCTTTTCCAGGAGGAGGGCTGTGCCCATATTGAGCACTGTGTTAAATTATACTTCAGTGGCAGTAGTTTTGTACATTCAAATTTAAAATTGCCCATTCTTTATATTAGTAAAAGAAGGTCACTACTGTCTAAATAACAGAGCAGTCATATGCAAGCTCAAGGCAAAGGACTGAAAATATGGACTCAGCCAAAAATATAGTCCTCCGAAAGAGAGATGTCAAATGGATTTAAACAGTATTTTTACACATTTCACTATTTATAAACAGTGTCAAGTACTTCTTTTCACGTGAAAGGTTATGCTGCCTTTCTAAACAAACTGAGTATGGCTTCCTTTAGTGATGGCTTTTATGTTGTGCTTGCTCCCTGTCAATTTTCTTTCTGCTGAACTGATTTTAAAGAAGCACCTACATTTACTTTCACTGCCCTTTGTTTCAAAGACAGGACACCGTGGATGTGTGAACACATTAACCTCTGTGCATTTGATCTGTTTGGGTTTCTAAATGTCCTTGCTGAGACCTGCTGTTGTTGCCTGATCCTGAAAGCAATCTAGTCTCCGTCTCAGCATGTTCTGTCCTTGTGTTTTCTTAAAACAAACAAAAAAAAAGTAAAACAAAAAACAAAAACACCACAAAAAAAATCCACAAGTTATTAAGCACTATTATTAAGTACTATGAAGTTAAGTTATTATTAAGTACTATTAAGTAGCAGACCTCTAAAAACATCTCAATCCAAATTTTGTGACAGTCTTCGTGGTGCTGTGGATGAGTTTATGATTAATGAAGCGTGAGCTCAAGAATATTTGAAATATTACCAAACATTACATCCCCTATTATACAGTTACCAGATATGGGGACAGCTATCATCAGTGTTTGATGGACCAATTTAAAATTATTGAAACCAATGGGAGATTTCCATTGATTTGAAAAGACTTCAAATCCAGCTATAAAAAGTTGTGATCACAGTTGCCATCATGTCTTAAATAAGAAAAGGAATGGGCATATTTTTGGGGCCTGCGAAAATTCTCATTTTATAAGATACACATGCAGAGATATTATAGTAAAATAATTACTTTTGACTTTTCCCAAATGATAATTTTCACTAATAGTAAATAAATAAATAACAGATTTTATTGCAAATGATGGGGTCAATATTTTTATTGCAAATAATGGGGTCAATATTATGTGATGATTCTTTTGCAATGAAAAAGCAAATTAAAATGATTATACTTCTTTAAGGAATTAAAACAGCTTTACGGTGATTAAGTTTTAAAAAGAGGCGACATTTAAAGTGTTAGTTTTTCTCCTGAACAAATTCTTGGTTTATTCAATTACCAGGATCAAGCACTTTAATAATGATTCAGCCTAAACACTTAGAGGAATGTCAACAAGATTCTTTTCTGCTGGCAAAGAAGACTGAAATAATAAATCATTACTGAAAATACCACAAGCAAAATCAACAGATTTTTTTTTTTTTTTAAGAGGAATGATGTTTCTTGCATTGTATGTTCCACTTGAAAGATTTTAGTGCAAACTGTCATATTTAAATGAAAATGGACAAATAACAGCATTCTCCAAGTCACTGATTTGTTTCATCAAAGCAAGATTTGAATTACTGCTTCCGATTTCAATTGCATTTGTAAGCCAGTAGAGCTCTGCTGTCTTCTTTCTTTTTCTTTATCTATGATTGAATTCTGAAGTCGGGGACAGACTGTATTCTTGTTTACATTTGTGTAAATACCGGAAATAGTTTATTTTTGTTTCTATTTTTTATGTACCCATTGTAGTAATTAAATCAACATTCGTTTATAGAAACTATTTCAGTGATGTTAATCTTGTATAGGATTAACTAATTTTCTTAAAAAGAGTCCTATCTTTGTAATATGATTGTTGAGTTGTTAGTTATTACATAGTTTGACTTTTTAATTACTTACTACTGCTCAAAATAATTCCTCACCTTTGCAGGAATAGTATGACTTACAGATTCACAGCCTTTATTTTTGTATGGTTAGAAATCTTCAAAAACTGGTGTCAATGTTTTCCTTCAGAAGGAGTTTACAACCAGTGATAGAGTGGTATAATCTTATGGAATTGTCATCTCTTTAGTGATGAGGAAGAAAATACCATCAGAGGTCTCATCTGTTTCATGCTGAGATAGATATCAAGATAGCAAGCAGAAAGCCTCACTCTGTTCATTTGGGATATTAGATACTTTCATTTATGGATGTGTGCCCTCATTAAGGATTCCAAAAATAGAAGTATGTGGTAGTTAAAAAAGAACGTGCAGAAACTAGTGGCACATAAAGATTTTGAGGAAATGTTGGTGATACTCAAGATACTGTTAATCTCAGATATTTTAGGCAAAAGTAAATATATTACTCAGTCACTGACTGATCTAGTTCTTTAGTTTTCCCAAATGTGTTAGTTATCGGAATGTTCTTAAATGTTTTGTAAGAACATATTTCAACAAGAGGATTCATACTAACATACCCACTTCCACTACATCTTGGAGTATTTCTATTTTTTCTTCATATCTGTGTAATTTACTATGCTTTATCTACCAATGACTGAATAAATAGTACAATTGTAAGTCCTAAGCATAATTTCTATCAAATATATATTTTTAAAGTTATGCTCTGAAAAAAATCTAACATCACTTATATTTGAATATTACATTTCAAGACCATTTCTAAGGCATGTCTTTATAAGAGACCTTTAAGAGTTTAGCTTTTTCTTTTTGGAGAATATGCTTAGAAGCAAAAATCAAATCATATAATGTTCATGTGCATGAAATTTTAAAGGTTGTAAAGCCTATGAAAACATGTATATTATAGTAAAAATATTTCCAGTATTCACTAGGCACCTTTTTTGAGTGTCAGAGCGCTTTGGGTTATTTTTCATTTTCTTTCAAAATCTAAAATGCTTAGCGGCCCTGCTGCCTTGCTGAATTGGAGGTTGGTGAATTCATTAAGATTTACTCCAGTAATAATCAATGTGTTTGGCCTAAGGTGTAGGTATAGATTCCCCTGTGTACTTTAAGTAGTTTCTTGTAAAACCAATTGTGTCATTTATTGTTTGCTCTATGACTTTGTTACGCTTCTTCTGCATTTCTTCAGTTGGCCTTTAAGCTTGCTTTATTCCTCTCTACATGTGTCTGTCTGCGACCACTTCTACCTCCCAGATACAGGGTGAGATAGATGTAATCTAATGTGTGCTGTAGTGCCCACTCTTCTGATCCATTCTGTACTAATCTTGATGATCTAGGTTGATATCCTTATATTTATGTACTTGCCACACAGTTTCTCAAATGGCTTAGGAAAAAAAAACACCTGTAACCAACCTGACATGTACCCACATGGAACCTCAGTGACAGTTTCCCTATGAGTAACGAAGCTGTGGAAGCTGCGTATCCTTCTAGTTTCAAGTTTTCCCCTTGGATAAAGTTTATTTGGAGCATCGTGTCAATTGTGCTGCCTATCTTTCAACATGTTGCCTTTTCTTTCTAATATTTAATTGGACCACATGAACTGGACCAGGTAGGAGCCTGGTAACTGTCTTATGTTTGATATCTTTCTGTGATGACATTTTTATGTATCACCGGTGCACAACAAGAGATTATGCTCCTCTGTGACTTGTCAAGGTTGATAATTTTCTGAGTTGGCTCTCCTTTACACTGTCAAATTTATTATAATCAGTCTGGTACAGGATATTTTTAAATTTGGTATTGCCATTTAATTCAGTGAAGCAGTCTGTAAAGTATGGCTGTGCACAATAACACCCGGACATGCCTCCTGAGGGGTACCAATGCATTCCCTTGAGCAGAGGCCAGAAGAAGTAGGGTATGCAGGATTTTGGCCTGCCCAAACTGGAGTTCCTCGTTTTTCCAGGTGGCTGCTGCTTTTTTTTTTTTTTTTGTCACCTGCCACTTCTGTTCACTTCAGTAGAGACCAATGTGCTCATTACTTATTTAATCACTGTTTATGTTCACAGGAACCAGATAACAAAGCTAGGCTTACGGGTTGATGCACATGCAGCTTTGTTACTTTTGGGAAATGAGAACAGTGTGATCTCATGAAGTTAAATAATTTATTTTTTATACAACCAAGGTAGAAGAAGAACAGTGAATTTAAGGAAGAATTGAGTTCAGGACATACAATGTGAGTGGAAACTTTTTGGGACTCAATCCATCTTTTGCATTGTGCACGTTCCTAGCGTTGGGATCCACAATAAAACTCTTGAACATTTACTGTGTGTTCCCACTGGAGAGACAGTTCAGCATTCAGCATATCTAAATTGTATAGTTTGTAAAAGAGGTGTAAAAACAAAACAACAACAAAAACAGTGGAAGCAGTGGTTAGTATTGGGCTTCCCTGTCCGTGTTTGAAAGTACTCTCCAAATGAGTAATGTATTGCCAGAGATTCATGGGCACCAGATCTGCACTTTCAGTACCTACAGCACAGCAGGTTTGTTGCAGAAACCTCCTGCTGTGACACGGTGAAGAATCCTGTGCAGGTTCTGTTCTGAGAATGATGCATTTCCAACTGATGCTGGCATACCAGGAACGAGAAATGTATAAAAGAGAGATGAAAACTGCATAAACTGTTCTTTTGAAGAAACCCTTCATATTTGTATGTGCTCATATATTTCTCTATTGAAAAGCTGTGATAGTGCTGAATAGCTTTTCTTCTTGTCTTTACAAAGATTTCTTGAGTATTAAAATAAGAGGAAAGGGGAAGGTAGCAACTCCATCTAGGAAAACACAGACTGCCAATTGGCTCGGTAATGAAGTTAATTTCTAAGTTATTAGTACGCGAACCAATATGCAAAGCTAGAGAGGTAAAAGTGCTGCAAAGTGGAAAACCATACAGCTGGAAAGAAGGAGGAGATTGCAATAACTGTGCAGATGACAAAAACATCAGGTATTATATGTTTAATGGTGCTCCAGAAAGTACCTCAGAGGAGTCTTTGCAGTATGCAACCATTACCCTAGGTATTTTAATTGAGCAGGTAGACATAGCGTTTTGAGGGATTCCTGAGCTGCCAGTACAGGAGGAATTCTTACCTACCCTCGCTTCTTTTGCTTTAAATGCTTTGTGTCTTTTAAAGATCCCACTTTCCCTGGTGCTGGTATTGGGTATGTGGCACACTGATCTCCATGTCTGTAACAAGATCTGTCCATCTTGCTGTCAGGCGCATTAAAAGCAATATCCAGATGCCTGCATTCCTTCCAGGTCTCTGTGCCTCGCGTCTACAGCTTGCTGATTCTCAGTGCTACCCAGCAGCGCCTGGTCGAGCCCCTCATCATCATGCGTGAGAAGCACGTCGCTCTTTTCACTGGCTGGCCACAGTTTGGTGCAGCACTCACAACATGTGAATATGGCCCTGAGAGGGCACTGTAGTGATCTTCAGCCTTCTCATGAAATTTTCATTGATGCTAATGCCTAACATCTATGTGGTAGCTCTGTTAAAATCAGAGTGAGGTTCGACAGCTATTATTCCTGTACTGTCAGTTTATGCTGGCATATCTGAGCCCCTTGTGTGATGGATTGAATGGTTTGAGGCTGCAGCTTTCTAGAAATCACCTAGGAGAAGTGCTCTGTGGATGCAAAATACAGTCTATTAAATCACTGTTCTTGATTGTGTTTGAGAGGTATCAATCCTGAGTAGGTGCTTGAGAGGGAACTTGAGCAGAAGGCTATCCCAAGCGTCCACAGTAATTGCATTTCTCTGCATAGTCACACTAATACCGTAATAAATACGGGACCAGGTGCTTGAATTTAATGCTGATGGGTGCCTTGGTAGTCTTACAAAAATACTGTGACGTTTCAGTGTCAGAGAAAGGTTCTTCCTTTGTGCTGCTACTCCCTTGCAATGTACTAAACCAGCTGATGTTGGTTCACTGAGAAGGAGAAAAAATTCTTTCCAGATCCATACTGAAACTGAACCTTGTGTAGGGGACAAGCGAATTGGCTCATCTATGTCTTCATTAGAGCAGGTGTTCAGAGAATGCAGATGACTTTACTTTGCTGTTCTTTTCAAAATCTATCTGCTGTACTCTTACATTGTATTTATTATATTTAGACTCGTTTCCTGTTATGCTTATAAAATTTCAACCATTAAAACCACAGACTCCAAACAACATATCAAAATGACCATAAAAGTGACAAACTTCCCAAGGAATCAAAATAAAGTGTTTCCAGCCCCTGAGTGGGCTTATTTGTTATGGTAACCCTTTCTGAAGGTGTTTTTTCTTTCATATGAAATATATTTTTAATTTGTTTTCAATGGAGAGAGTTGACAGGGAAAAAATAATGTACTGTTTTATTTTTTCTGTAGTTTTCAGCATGATTTAGTTTTATCTATATAAAGCAAAACACAATTTAGGGTGTCTTAGTCCAATGTTTTATATTTTAGATTGAGAGTCTAATTTTTTTTTTTTTTTAAACTTGGTTCCTCTCATTAGATTTGAAAAGGAGATGCTAAGCTCTCTGGGAAAAGGGTCTTATTTCTGAAACCAGCAGTCACATGCGTTCAAATATTCTCCTGCTGCATTATTCAAAACACCTACAGCTGAGCGCGTAACTTAGGCAACCTGGCTTGATACTGAATAATGTAGTCACTGCCTTGACATTCGGAAAGATGTCTGTACCCAGCAAATGCTATTTTTATGTGTGTTGTCTTGTTGCTCGAAGCATCACATGGAAGACTAGCCTGCATATAATGCTTTTTTTTTTTTTTTTTTTTTTTTTTCCTTGAGAGTATACGGTTCGGGTCTGTGTTTGTTTTTCTTGATTGCTTCTTTTGCTTCTCCCCCTTCCTTTGTTAATTATCTCAGTGCCTTCTAAAGGCTACGATCAATTGCTATTGAAGCGTATTTAACCCGAAGCAAAACTTTGTTGCTATTTAAGTCTCTTGTCAGGAAACCCAGCGTTGGGGTTGTTTGGTTTCTTATTTCCGAGGCCATTTAATGGCAGCATAAATATTCAGCCTGACTATAAATACGTAATTAAAGCAGCCCATTGGCCAGATGTTCCCCTTTGTTGCATGGCATGGTGCAGGCAGCAGCAATTCCAGTGCACGCCGGCCCTGCTTCTGGCAGATCCTGCAAGTGATCCCTGCGGCCGGGGATCTCCCCAGGGAGCCACGCATGCAGCTGAGGAGCGTTGTGCCATGAGCTGCTCAATCGCTGCTGGTCCTGGGAGCCTTCATGGCGTGCTCCTTCCCTCCCTGCTCCTCAGCAGCTTGGCAAATCCTTTTGGGAGGCAGCGAGCTGGGGAGCTGAGCAATGGCTCTGGTTATGACAGCAGGTTTGGGGAGGCAATCTTCTTTTTAGGGCTGCTGCAGGCCTCTGCAGGTCAGCTGTCTGAAGCACTTTGCTGGGGTTTTACCTCCGTGCCACACCTTGGCTCCTCAAAGGGAACAAAAACCTGGGGAAAACCAGGGCTGTGCTGAGTGAGCAGCTGCTGCCTGGAGGGTTTTGCTTCAAGCTTCTCGCCTCCTCCAGGGTTTCCTGGGATCCTGCCTCGTCACAGCGACAGCTTCGATGGGAGGGCTCGGGACAAGCTTTGTGTGACCCTAACAAAGCCCCGTGCCGGCTGTCAGGGTGGTGTCCTGAGGCAGGAGGGGCTGAGGCCGTGCTCGCAGCTCCTGCCCTCAGTTATTTGCTCCGTGGGAGCCGCGGGCAGCGCTGTCAGAGAGCCCGCACGGCTGCTGGGGCTGGGAAATAAGCACAGACCCCAGAAGCAGGGGAAGGAGAGAGGAAAACACTTCCTCCAGCCGCAGGATCGCGGCCGAGAGGATGCCAGCCTCATTTTTACCCTCGGCTTTTCTCACTTAGGCAAACTCTGCCGGCTGGAGCGCCGGCGGCCGCGTCTCTCTCCCAGGTCCTGCAGCCCCCGGTGATCCCCTCCGAGCCGCCCGCTCCCGGAGCTCATCCCGGGGGGGTGGCAGAGCCCTGCCAAGGGCACCTCGAGCCCTGCAGAGCCGCCACCGCCCCCAGCAGCTCCCCGTTCCCCCCCCCCCCCTCCCCGTATCGCGATCAGCTCCTGCCGCGGCGGGGAGGGGCCGCGCCGCCCCTGCCAGGGCCGGGGTGGGGCCGGGAGGGAGCCGAGCCGAGCCGGGCCGAGCCGGGCAGCGACAGGAGGAGGAGGAGGAGGAGGAGGAGGAGGAGGTGGAGGAAGGGTGCCCGGCCATGTCGGAGAGCGAGGGCGGCGCGGCAGGTAGGGCGGCCGCCGCAATGCAGGAGCGCGGCGCCGGGCGGGGGGAGGCGGCCGGGACCGCACGGTGGAGGGGTGGGGGGCACCGCCACGGGGGTTTTAGGGGATACCGGAGGGGGTTTTGGGGGAGCGGGGGGCTGCAGACCCGCAGGGATCCTCCCCGAGATCCCCCTGAGGCAGCGCTGTTCCGCCCCGTCCCCGGGGGTCGGCGCTGCGGCAGGCGGTGGGGGGGCCGGGTGCGGGGACAAAGCGGCGGCCTGAGGGGGGTTTGGGGGGCTCCCGGTGGGAAAAGGGGGGTCTGGGCTGGGAATGGGGTGCCCCTGGGGGGCAGGGATAAAGGCAGGGGGTGTTTGTAGCCGGGGGGCTGATGTGGTGCAATAAAACCCGGCGGTGGGGGGGGGGGCGGCCCCGGGGGCTGCGGGGCTCGGCTCGGGACGTGGGCATAGTGGGGCTGGATCCTGGCGGCCCCAAACGAGGTTTTTGGGTCCCTTCGTGATGGTGCTGTGCCCGATGAAACCCATCAAGGCGGCCCCTGCAGGGTGGGGGAGGAGGCTGGGGAGGGATGAGGGGCCCGGGGGTGCGGTGATCTGGGTGGGTGACCAAAGCCCAGGGGGATGCAGGCACAGCCTGCTCGCATCCGACATCCCCATCCCTTCTTCCTTGCAGCGCTGCAGGGAGTCGAGAAAGCTACTGCTGAGCCTAAGGTGGCGGTGGCAGTGCGGGGGGAAAGTTGAAAGGTTGAGTTTATACGGATCGTGCTGGGATCCGGGGAATGTTTGGAGTAACATAGCGTAACCGCAGTGCGTGTGGAGTAAAAGGAGGCACGGGGCGTCCCTTGCAAACAACACAACAACGATAACTAGAAGCTAGTTGAGTCTTCAAGACGATCCTTACAGCATCTTTCCCCCCCCTCGTGTTTGTGTTCCTTAAGTGCTTCCCAAATCAAGTCTCTTCTGTCTGTTGTGTGTGAAGCTGCCTGTAGCAGTTCTCCGGTGAGCAGCTGACAAAGGCGAGGGGAGAATGACAGGTTCATTAGGCTGCTGGGTGGCAGGGAGTCCTGGGCTTTGTTTTCTGCCAAGTTGCAAGGTTAGGGCAGTGCGGTGCTGAAATCAAGTAACTCGTGGCACAGGGAGAATGTGTGCAGGAGGGATTTTGTGAGGAGGTGGAATACCAGGTAGTAAATCAATGATTTGTTATGCCAGAAACCTTTATGTGCTTTCCACTCTCTGGAATGCTGAGGCTGTCAGAGGAAAAAAAAAAGACTTTTGGGATAAAACGTGATTTAGGGAGTGTTGGGGCATTGACAGTGCTGAAGCTGCAGTCATTTATTGCAGCAGCGTGCAATGCGCAGGAGAAATGTCTGGAGGTGAAGCAGCAAAGTGTTGCATGCGCTGTGTGCCAGTCACTGCACGGCTTTGCTTAGCGCAGCACTGCGGTATCTGCAGCTTGCTGAGTGCGAGCCTGGGTGAAACTGCTCGTGTCCAGGAGCTGTTGCATGTAAAACTTCTAATTATACTGACTTTCAGTGCTTTTGGCTTAGAACTGGGTGGTGCTGAGCCAGCTGACAAGTTTTCCCTTATGGCATGCACCCGGTAAGGTTTTGGTCTGGGTGTTCAGTTTATTCCCGCTGGGCCAGCAGCAGGGGAGGTGCTGCCCAGCTCTGTGGCTGCAAGGCTCCCCAGGGGCTGCTTGAGGCCCCAGGAGCTCTGTCCTGTCCAGGGGCTGCTTTGTCTGGCAGATGTGTGGGGTTAGCAGGGCTTTAAGTGGGTCCTGAGGGCATGAGGAGCACATCTCAAACACGGCTGCCACCAGGAGCAGGAAGAGGCTGCAGTAGCTGTGGGTGCCAGCTGAAGTTGGAGCAGCCTTCAGGAGGATGGCTCTGTGCAAGGAGAGCAGAGTGCTGCCTCAGCTACAAAAGAGCTGGTCTGTGCACATAAACGTCAAGGTTAGGGTTTGACTACGCTCTCTGACCCTGTCACTGTTGTTTGGGCAATATGCGCGTTGACTGCAATCTTACCTTGCACTCTCTTCTCCCAAATGCTTTTTACTGTCATCTACTCTGATGTCACTTATTCTATCGATAACTGCCCTGAATAACCATACCTCTATTAGAAAAAACTTAAAGTATTTTTAAGTTTAAAGCAGTAACCACCAAAGGATCCCATCACCTCCATTTTCTGTACCTGAATTAGTTCTACCTTTTGATGTTGTGGAAGGCGGGATTTCAGAAGTGTTTGACTTGAAAGCATGCAACACTTATGGCCTTATTAATGTCTGTCTGTGGCAGGTTTAGTCTGTACATATTGTGAAAGAGCAACTTGGTTTATTTGAGTTTTAAGAAAAGCTCTGCAGGCTCTCAGTGAACAATAATGGAAAATGGGTAAAGAATAAAAAACTCTATTCAAATGCCGGTCCTCCAAGGAGAAGAACAAGAACAGCCATGACCATAAGTAGGCATCATAAGTAGGTATGAAGCAACTTTTGGGGGGAGCTTGGCTCTATTCCTTTTATTTATTTATTTTAATGTAAAGTAGAGGAGATTTGCCATTAACGATTTCACTAAGCTGCTTCTCTTTGTGTGTGTCCATAAATACCATCAGTTGCTTACATATTCAGCTTCTATTTGATGCTTTTCACTTTCCTGTTAAACAGCCTTGCTAGCTGAAAATAGAAATGGGTAAAACTCCAGGTTACGACACTGTGGTGCAGACCTGCCCAGCTGTACTTCCCCAGCGATGAAAGAGACACCAGGAGGGCTTGGAATCTGTTTCAGGATGAGCTCTGAAGTCCATGGGCCGTGATTGTAAATGCTCTGCTTGCTTCCCAGATGTTTTCCTGAAGAGTGTGCAGCTGTTTTGTGGTGTAAGGCCAAAGACGTCGGGATTGCGCTCAGGGAATGCTTCTGTCAAGTACGAGCTTCAGTGATGTGAAATGCCTGTAACATACGTGAAGACTTCTCATTCTTAACTCTACCAAATGTTCTGGCTCCTCGGTCATTAAATTAAAACTGCCTCTCTTCAGTCACCAGGCACATTTTGGTCTTAAAAATAACTTTCCACAGTTCTCGTTACTCAAAATATGTCAGCTATGACCCATTTGCTGTTGTGTTAAGAAACATAGTGATGTGCATTTAAAATAAACAAATACAAGTTTTAAATTTTGTCGTAACTATTATTAAAGCAGTAACTTCGCAGTGTTTTAAAATTAGGATGGCAGTGGGTACTAAAACAGGAAATTTCTTCAAAGCCTGCCTCAGAGGGGTTTGAGAAAGGTTTTCATGTAAAAGAAAAGGAAAATGCAGTCAGTTCTAATAAAAAAGTAAGTAAATAAAGGAAAATGCTCAGAATGTGGAGGCCGGCACTCAGGCTGGACTGCCTTTGTTCTTGTTTTCTCAATGCCTTTGCTGAGGGCTGCATAAGGGTGTGTCAAGGACATGGGAGAACTGCTTTAGGAACTGCATCGCTCTGGCATTGCTTTGCCCTGGTGCTGGCACGCTGCTGGGATCTGGTCGTGTGCTGGAGTCGTTTGGGGCTTGCTGGCCCCAGTAGCCTTACCATGACTGCTTTGCAGTGTGCTGGGCACACAGATCGGTTCCCAAAGCATCTCAATTTGCAAGTACAGGAGACATGGGGAGGGTCTTTCTTCATCTGTTTCTTCTGACACTGGTTCTTGAACGCTTTGACCGGCGCTTACAGTCTGTGCTCTGGAGATGCCGTTTCCTAGGAATTTTGAGAGGCATTTCTAACAATTTTTATCGTTTGGAGTCTAGAGAGTAGTGTGTATGTGACTGCAATTTTAGAGTAACAATTTTATGTAATCTTTGGAAGTTTATTTACTCTAGTCTCTGAAGACTAACTCTGTATTGCAGAAATGTGCCCAACCTGCTGTAGTCTTCTTGGGGAAGTTACTCTCCTTAGGGGAGAAGCAAGCAGCATAGGGAGTCATCTGTGAGCACTGCTTTGGTTTGTCCCTTTCTAGATATATTTTACATCTGTATCGCTTTTCAGGACCCCTCCCTAGGGGTTTGCACAGCCTCTGTGTGTACTCAGTCTAAGTATTTTTAGAGTTCAGAGTGCTCCATGCTCACCTGTTGTGCGTGGCCTTTCACCACAAGGCTCTTTGTATGTGTGTGCATACTTTTTTCCTCTTGTTCCACATGAAGTCTGAAGTGGGTATTTGAGCCTATCCCTCCTTTTTACAGCTATTTTTCTCTAGTAAGGGATAATGAGAACATAAAACCAGGTTTCTGTAGTGCATCTTTGCCACCTCCTGGTCATTGTTTGGGAAATATTTCCCAAATTCCCATTACAATTCAATGTTGCAAATTTCATCTTTGTTCAAGGGACCTCGAGGCTTTCTCTGTACTTAAAGATCAAAATACCTGTGGTTATGGTAGGCCCCATTCCTTGTGCCAAACAGATCTAACAAATTTAACATCTTTTTCCTAAGTTTCCATGGATACCTTAGCAGAGCACACGCTATAATCAGAGCGGTAAGGCATGCCGTTTACAAACGCTTTCAGCATTGTCGTGATGGGATGCCTGCATTGACAAATCATCCTTTCACAGTGGCTCTCTTGCTTCCTCAGCTATGCTCATCTTGTGGTTTTAGCCGTGGGAGACCCCACTGCAGGCTGTATTGTCTGCGTGTCATCGTGCAAGTGTACCTTTTTGGTGACCATCTGCTGGTTGCCATTGGACCCCTTGCTGTGATGTGTATGCACAGTCATGGCATTGGAATGGAGTCCTGACAGGTGCTAGTATAAAAACCTCTGGAAATCGATTTTGATCAGTGACTGCATGATTTTGTGATCTGCTCTACAAATCCTAAACATCAGTTTTCTCTCTTCTGTCCTTAGCTTCTCTCCTCATAAGGTATTTTCCTTTAAGCCTGCTTACTAACCATTTTTCAGGATCACAAAATAAAAAGAATAAACACAAACTTATTTTCGATTTAGCTGTGAAGTGTCACTCAAACCCATACACTATAAACTCACTTTTCTAATGAATTGTCAAGTTTGACGTTACTTTTTGCAGTTGTGCAACTAATGTTCCCTTATTTTCCCATTTTTGAGCAATACCAGCCTTGAAGAAAGTTAAGGGATTTATATATCACATCACTCATGCTGACCGCTAGAATAACTATTGCTTCTTACAGTTTGCCTAGTCCTTTTACACTGTTTCCCTCTTTCTTTCTTGTTGTTAGTTTGTTTGCTTTGAGTAAGAAGCAGGGGCAGGGGAAGAGGTTTATTTTCTCTGCTGGACACAAGATCCAGAAAAACCAAACAGTGATTTTTGTTCAGTCTTTGGCCAACGTTCCTTTGAGTATCTTGACCTAGAAAGGTAAATTTAGGATTGCTTTTTCAGGATACAGTTACATCTTGAGAAGATTCT
Source organism: Aythya ferina (assembly GCF_964211825.1). Classification (NCBI taxonomy): domain Eukaryota; kingdom Metazoa; phylum Chordata; class Aves; order Anseriformes; family Anatidae; genus Aythya; species Aythya ferina. The sequence goes on along the minus strand of NC_140302.1, from coordinate 30,524,232 downwards.
TAAGTAGGAGCTCATGATAAAATAAGAAATTTTATAATGCTGTAATATTTTGGTCTTGTTATTTAAAAGAAAAAGCAGGCAAGCAGCCCACCTTCAGCTGGTAAGCAGTGCATTCCCCAAAGTGCCTAGCCTCACACATGCTCTGTTTTCTGCGTGTGGTCCTGGGAACTGGAGCGTAATCTTATTAGTGCCGTTCCTGACAACCTTGCAGTGAACCAAGTTGATGAGGTAGATGATGACAGACGGGATGGTGACAGAGAGGCAGCAGAAAACCTTTTCTAAGAAGGTTTCTTTACAGAATCTAGGCTCTCTGAACATATGTGTGTTTTGTTTTCTGTTCCTTAGGTCTTTCTGTGTAGAAGCAAGGAGGGAGGAGATAGAGGACAGGAAAATATTGCTTGCACAGAGGCTAATAGTACAAGGAAGCATGAAGGAAGCAGGTTCAGAGGAGTTTGTTGAAGGGACAGAAGGTTAGTTAGTGCATACTAAAGGTATCTGCAAGAGAACTGTCTGTGGAATATTTAGAATGATCCTGGGGAGTTGTCTTACAGTACCTTGAGCCTCAGAATTTGTTGTTAGCACACACTTACCACAACATGCATCTGCTAATGCAGCTTGCCTTCCCCATCTGCATAAAGCAGAGTCAGTTAAGTTTTGTCTGGCAGTAGGGCGTGGGTGCAGAAGAGCCAGAGTTCAGGACTTGAGCAGTCATTGCATGACTGCTGCTGGTGAGTTCGCTGCACTCCAGGCCCTGCTGTGTGAGCAGGCTCTGATCAAGTGGGAAAAATCTCAGGACTCATAACAACCTGGCAGAGGTTTTACAGACAGTTATGTAGAAAGCATGGAAGCATTCTAGGTCTCTTCTGGTTCAGTTTACAAGGATTAGTGAGGTCAGATCAAATCTAGGGAAAATAGTTTAGCCTACATATCGTCAGAGAGAGAAGAGGTGAACTTAGTGCATGTGTTTGTTACATTCAGAAGGTTATTGCAAGTTCCTGTGTGTGGTTTTTAACTTAAGTTTAATAGAACAGAAAATAGGTGGTGTCTTTTAGTTTCCTTTTGCTTGTGAGGTGCAGGAAAATGAACGTTATCCCTAAAGCGAGGGACGGGATGAATCTGGGATTGTATTCTGATAGTCTTAACAATGATGGTAAAGACTTTAATGGTCTTAGAAAGCTTGATAGCATAATGGAAAAGTAATTCCTCCACTCAAACTGTAACCATGATCGGAAGGGAATGTAAAAACCTAAATGAAGAAGTTCATAGCTTGTAATGAGAAATATGTCAAATTTTTAGATTTCTTTATTTTTTTTTTATTTTTATCCAAAGAACTGGGAGAAGATTTTTTCTTTAGAAAATTACTGTGCACTAATTGGCATCATTGCGATGGATATCAGCTCTTTGGCTGACCAATTATTATGAAAGGGTATCAGGAAACTTGGATTTGTATCAGGGATTAGCCACGGCTGTATTCATAGAAGGGAAGTACATTGGAGTCTTCAACAGACTGGATGCCTACTGGCATTTTGAAACAAAGAACTCCGGTTCCGTTGATGTTAATAGCAGTAGGGCCATTAGTTTCAGTGGAAACAGGAGGTTCTTACTTCTGGTATGAGATATGGGAGCTTTTTATTATACATGAGGATATTTAAAGTATTTCTTTGTATTTGATTCCCTTCATCTCTTTTTTTTCTTGTTGTTCTATAATTATTTTCAAAGGCCATCTTTGTATTTGCAGTAAAATGCTCTAGGTTGTCACATTACATTTGGAAGCTGTGACATCTTGTGTTTAATGCAAAGCAAAGTCTCAGCAATGTGAAAAGCTGAATAAGGTTTTCTTTACCAGAGCAGCAGTTGCCAGCTAATAGCAATATGTTAAATCCTTCCTTCCCTGTTGTGCAAACATCATTAGCAAGCTTTGCTTGCAGCAAAATGATTATTGATGCTTGAAATGATATACAATGTTTTGAATGAAAAACAAAGCTTTGAATTCTGTTCTCTTACTGCACGATGTCTACCCTGTCCCCATATTTCGCTTGGTGCATCCTTCTTCTAAATGTTTAATCCAGAGATGTTGCCCAGATGGAAAATGAAGAATTTTGTCAAAATTTTGGTATGACCAGCAAACTGGATGAGATCAGAGCCACATATGGCAGTCACTCTTACCAGCCTTGGGATGGCTGGAAATTACAGAGAAATGGCGATCAGATATGTGCAAGTGTTTGATCTGTGAGAATGATCAGCATGTGCACAGTTCATTCAGCATTCAGTTAACCTGGATTTATTGATAAAGATCAGCTACAGCAGTGGCATTTGTAGTAGGTCTGACGCACCCTGACTTACGGTGTCCACCTGGTTTGTCAGCCAACAGACAACAAAGAGGCTGAATGGATTTGGCATATGGAGCTGTAGATGCACGTTATACAAATGGAAGAAGGATTGTTGCTTGAGGCAGGTTGGTGCAGTGCAGGAATACTCAGGAGTTCGGGAACTTCTGGAAAAGGATGTGGTATCTTGATCTTCCCAGTGGAGTCCCTGAGCTCAGCCAGAGGCTCCAACCTACACAAGGAATGAAACTCATTGCACTGTAGGTCATGGAGTGAAGCAATGGACTTAGGAATGTCCCTTTTTACTTAAACATTATTGTGGAAATGCTTCTTAAAATGCTGAAATTATCACCTGAAACAGGGAATAATATCGATCCTGTCATTGATTCAGAAAAGCATAAGTAGAGTTTAATTAGCAAGTGTTGGGCTTGTGGTCATGCCAGCAGGATCACAGTAATAAGTGACCTTAAGATACATGGATTGGGATGTAGCATACTCACTAGGGTTAGTGAATGCCCATTTTCTGGTTAGCAAAACACCTGTAAGAGATCCAGGCCATGAATGCTGAAGCTTTCACCCTCCCTTGGAAGTGAGCTCTGTGAAGGTGTTCAGCACGTGCACTTCTCTTCCCAGCCAAGCTTTCTCTTTTGTAGCCATAACTCTACTGCATAGCATGCCTGGAAAGGTCCACCACACTGGGGTTTCTGACGGAAAACTTGAGGCTTGATACCTTATTTATTTATTTATTTATTTATTGTTTCCTTTCCATATAATAAACTAGTTTATTATATGGAAAGGAAACAAAAATAAATATATTTCCCCTCTTATAAATATATTTCCCCTCTTTTCTGTCCTGGCTGGATTACTGTGCTTAATGCTGTTTAGCAGCATATCATTGCTGAATTGCTGGTTTTACTTAAATTCTTAATTTCTTAAATTCTTACCTAGAGAGAATGCACACTTACCAAACTTTACTATGTTACTTGGCTTGCAGGACACCTGTTGGCAGTGAATCCATCAACAATTTCCCTACCATTTGAAGCAGAAAATCTTGTTGATGCATGGCATTGCTGAATTTTACAAAATTGAATATTTAATAAAAAGTTAATTTAATGAAAGTATACATTTTGTGTAGCTGCTGAAAAAACTTGTAGTGCCAACTTATCGCCTTGCGACTGTGATGTTTAGCAGCTGTTTTTCTTAAAGCAGGTTTAAGCTTTCTGCCTTAAAACTGATTGTCTGGGACCACAGCAATCCTCCTATGTGGTGTTTGAGTGAATTACTAAAACTCATCTATCTGGTTCTGAACAAGAACACATTGAAGGGGATCCAAAATAGGCAGGATAGACTGATAGTCTTCCAGAGGAGACCACCTGCCATTAACTGTTTTTTCTAATGAAACAATGAGCTTGGTCCTCTAGATCTATTAGATCTCTAGATCTGTTAGTAAATCAGACTCAGCTGGACATGTTACCAGTGGAAATGTTCAGCTAAGTTTTTATTAATTTTGTCAAATTTGCTCTTACTGACTATATTCTGTGGTACTTGAAGATTAGTCCTTTGTTGCGTGTTGTCATTAGCTGCACTGGAAAACTTAGAAAGTGGCTGATCATTTACCAAGAAACAGGAAAATCTAAACTGATTAGCTGCTGCAGGAAACCACAGCAAATAAACTCTTGCTTGTGCTTAGATGAAAAGAAGGAATATTTTAAATTAAATCTGCTAAACCAGCAATTGCAACTAATGTGATAATGGATATAATTCATTATTAATACTGTATCTGCTAATCCCATAATTTTACCAGTTCTCTAAGTCTAAGGATTTGGAAATAAGAAAGAACCTTTTGAATGCTAAAAAAAAAAAAAAAAAAAGTGCTGAAAAAGACAGCTTTTTTTCTCTTCCTCTGCTGTTCAACTTGAAAATGCACAAGGCATTCTCAGGCAATTGCTTAGAACTGAAGTCAGAAAATGCCATGACATGGTCAAATTCATTCTATACATGTTTAGTTAAGCTATCCAACCCCCTGACATAGACAGTTGTATTTCAAGGTAATGTTTACAAGCAATGATGTGCTCATACTTTTGTACATAAGTAAATGAAAGCATTTCTGTTCAAAAAGTTTGCATCATATCTTAGATCAGTTTAAATAGTGGTTTAAGTATTTGAAGACTTAATTTGGATTCTAAATCAGGTTCCTCCATTTATTGCAACCTGCAAATTATCAAGAATTAAATGTTTATTTATCATGTGTTATTTAGCTATATATCCTTTCATGGCATGTAGTTTGGCACAGATAGCGATCCTTGGTAAACACAGGAGATAAAGCTGGAACTTGAGCTATGCAGGACACGATTGTGTTTTTTTTTTTTTTTTTTCTTTAAATCAGCTTCAATAAGTCATTCTGCCTTTAGGGACTGTTCCAAATACTGTGATACTGTCCAGGACATAATTTTATTTATTTATTTATTTTTTAAATGCCAAGAAGAGGCATTTACTCCCAGAGACTAGGCCTTTTCTTGCATGATTTCGAATCAGGTTCCTTGCAACCCTTTACCTGTTCTCTGGCTTTCTTTTAGATTAGCCAATCCCAGCTCTTTAGAAATAAGAGATTTTTAAATATCCAGCTTTTGCTGGAATATTTCTGCATTACTGCTCTTCTATGACACACATTTCTTCCCCCCCCAAGCAAATGCTAACTAACCACATGCTCCCACACGCCCAAGTTTATTTTAACACCTTTCTCTTTAGATAGGGTAGATAGTACAAACATTTCCTAATTTCATGTGCTTTTCACAACTTTTTTGCTACTCGTTAGAAGAACTCTTGGCATTACATCCAGGGTAGTTGGCCGGCAAGCATTTTCTGAAAATGCCAACCACTTGGGTAAATGACTTTTTAACTTCCTAGTATTTCGAACTGCGTTCGTTCAGTTGGTGGCTCTGCAAGCTCTGGTAGTGTCAGGACCTCTTCTGACAGCAGAGTTACAACAATTAGCATTGCCCTCGTTATTGCACGTGATTAGCTAGTGGTGCTATGAAATGATATCAAATAATTTTAAACTGGTGCAGCATAATGTGACAGCTGCTTGTGCCAAAATGATAGCAACTCTGCAGAATCACTGTAACAGTATGTCTTGGTTAAAATTCCAGTTTGCTGCCTAAGAAGTTGTAGCATGGTTTTCCTCTCCTGATCCAACAAAGCTCCAGGTTGGTGAGGTGTAGGACTCATTGCAGAATTCTTGTTTAGCAGGAGCTGACATTATTCTTATTTGCAGGAGTGGCGTATGACTTAGATGATATGTAACAGTGAATACTAGTGCAGAATGGTCATGTTCTTGGAAATATCTTTTTTTTTTTTTTTTTTTTTTCTGGTGAAAAAATACTAATAAATCACAAAGAGTTTAACTTTCCAGCAGAGTTGAGCAATTGTTGAGAATTGGAAAGACTAACTTTGTTTTTTTTACAAATTCAGCCTTATGCATAAATTTTCAAGAGCATTCTGAAACTCAAAATGACTTATTTTAAAGATTTTGGATGAAAATATCTGGGTCTTTTTTTAAAGTGTTATTTTCTATGGGTAGCAAAGACAGCCCTCTGGTTTCTGCTTAATACGTTTTCATTGCTGCCAAATATTTTTATACTTGTGGATACAGCAAGTGTCTTTGTATACATTTTTCTACTTCTGGATAATCACAAGTTAATTGGGTCAAATAAATTCTTGACAGAGCTCCACCCAATTTAGTGTGCTGTCATTGACTGAATGTGAATATCACAGTGGTTGTTTAATCACTGCTCTCTTAGAGACCAAAAAATGTGTATGTTGCCACATGGATTTTCTGAGTGTCATACAGAGCTATAAATAGCTTTGCAAGGTACACCCAGGGAAGGCTGATAACTGAAGACAGGCTGGAAAATAGATCGCTGAAACAGGTAACAAAAAAAACTAGTAACAAAGAGGAATAATGAAAATGCAGGTAGTGATTTGACATCTACATTTTTGTCCTCTAAAGACAGAATCCTAAGATTCATGTTGCAGAGATGCTGAGTCAGCACTGACACTGCAATATCCTGACCTCCTCAGAAAGTATTGGTTCGGATCCAGTCAGGAAAGACAGCAGGATGCAAGGAACCTGTTTATTACTCTTTCTTTCTTTTTTTTTTTCCTTCCTGAAATATTGTTCTTCAGTTCTAAGAAAAATGCCATGTTGACGGTATAGAAGCAAATCTGGTTTTGAAAAGAGGAGGAAATTGTACGAATGGATAAGGAAGCTGATAGCAGCATCTGATCCAAATAGAGCTTAATGAGCCCAGCAGACTCTGTGCTGTCACAGGCAGGTTCTGTGCTGACTGTGGGTTTCTGTGCGTTACCACAAAAGGGGTAATGTACTATACTCTTGACGAACTTGCATAGGAAATGTGAATGTTCTCCTTCTGTAAGTGATTCTGAATACCAAACTCTGCAGACATGTTAGAACTTGAATAGAAGTAAATATTGTTTCAAGAGCAATATTAAGATTTGGAGGAAACTTTTCCAGTGATTATCCTGCAGTTGCCTACTGCAAAGTTTTTGCATCTGCCCTGGAAAGCCACATCTTTGATTACCAGGAACAACAGGATTCTTCATGAAGCAGCCCTTAGGTCTTTTCCTGCAGGGCAGCTCCTGTGTCATCTTAGATTAATGCTCAGACTTGACAGTCCTGTGCCTAGGAATTCCTTGCCATCCTTAAATACGCATCTCATCGTGTACTTTCCAACCTAGAATTGCGTTGGATAAAAATATATTGAAATGTGCTGCTTAATATTTATTGTGATGATAAGTTTTTGCAGTTTTCATGAGATTATATTAGATATAAATCATCTGAGTCACCAGTGCTTAATTATTTTACTAAACTATTTCATCTTCTGTCATCATAGGGTAAATGTAAGAAAGAAAAATACATTTGTCATTTATTTGGTGTGTTCCTTTAAATGAAATTTCAGTATTGTGTGCAGGATAGAAATATTTCTTTGATGATTTGTTAATAATACTTTCCTTTTTCCCAGCTGGGTTCTGTCCTGCAGTAATACTAACAGCTGCAAAATGTTTCTGTGCAGAGCGTATTGAGGAATAAAAACAGAGACAGTATTAGGAAGGTTAAAGACTAAAGGTTCATAAAGGAATAATTGCAACTTCTTCCTACTGGGTTGTTAAACTGATATGAACTGCTCTTTTTTTCTTCACATTAGTCTTTTTTTATCTCAACTTGTGTTTAGTTTCTGCATTCACATGTTTAAATCCTAGGCTATTAATGTAAGTGTATGGTATTAAAGCCATTTGTATCAACTTTGACTTCTCAATATATTTAGGAAGGCTTTTGAAATTATACATGGTGATTTAAGAGGCAAAAGAATGGGAGTTAGTCAGGAAGGCCAAACATTGGAAAAGCAAAGCAGCAGTTTGCTCTTACCATGTTCTAAGGGGAAAAAAATAAAATTATGAGGAGGCTGTGGAATTTGCTTTCTTTTTCAGTAGATATGATATAATGGGAAAAATGGGTAGCGGTATGCAAGGCCAACTATCCTACCCTACTTCTTCTGCTTACGGACGCTGAAGAATTTTTGTTTACTTTCAGATGCTGTTTCCACATCTACTTACTCATCACCAGCCAAAAGTTTGGGAGATCCTGGAATAACTCCACTGTCTCCATCACATATTGTGGTAAGAAATGCGCTTTTAATATATTCTCTCTGTTGACATGACTTTCTCCTGACTGTTCCACGGGAAGCATTTGCTCTGGAAGGCTGTAATTTCCCCTCACGCTGATCACTTCTATGCTGTCCATAGTTTAAAATTTTGGTCCCACTGGAGCTAGTGATGGAGCTCCTGTTCATTTCATTGGGGTCCTGGTTTTGCCTTTTTTGCCTACTTGTTGACCTAATAGATTTGTTCCTGTATACTTTTACATCAAAGTGAGGGGATACTTGATCCTCATAATTCTCACATTCTGTCCCTGTCTTTATCACTGATTTGTTTAGGCAGCACCTGAAAATACTCATTTTGTTTGGAAAAAAAGGATCTATACAATACAGTAGTAGTATAATCTGGATTCCCAGACAAAAGAATCTCTTCCAGCAGAGAGAGAATGAAGCTCACAATAGAACTGATCTAATTTACTAAGGAAAATAGCCACCTCTGTAAGCTTTTAGGTACAAGCAAATATCCCGTGTACTTAATGTGTTTTAATCTCTTAAATGTTGTGTTAATTTCATTGAGAAACTCCCATTAAAATTGAGTCCCATTTGTTTTTAAGATCATCTGCATCATCACAGTATATGCACTGAATATTTCTTAATATCACAAGAGATCATGTATAGAACACATCGCTATCCTTATCAGATTTCTTTCTTAGCTTTCTGAATCATGTTCAGACTGTACAGCATCCTTCTTTGGGATTTCCTGAGTTCTTGCTCATAAATCTAGTTTCCATTCCCTTCTTTCTCCATACACTGTAGAACTTCCACCTCATAGTTCTACCATACTGATGATGTGACATCCTCTTCCAGTTAGATTTGCCTCTTGAACTCTTTGAGGAAGACCTATAAATGCATATTGCTCTGGTTGAAAAGATTTATTAGGACAGTCCAAACAATTTTTCCATCATTAGAGACCAAACCTTATTATGCTCTTTTCTCCATTTTAAATAGCAGGCCTATAGGATGTGGAAAATGTAGGGGTACAACAGAAAGGTGCTGGAAGTAGTAGGCATGAAGCTGCAAAGACACAGGGTATAAGTGAGGAAGGTGGTGGAACTCTGCTCACAGAAAGGGGACATCTGGCAGTTCCTCTGTAAAAATACCAATTGCTTCAAAATACTGCTGAGAGTACAGGCTGAACAGCAGTGGTGGGGGATTCAAACATGTCCCCTATCTTATGGGTCAGCAGTTCTGCTCCACGGTGGTTTTGCCAAGATGGTACATGTGTGGGTGGGTGTACTACCCTCCTTCACCATCTGCCTGCCTTAAGCACGTAGCTCTTTCACCAGTATTTCCAGCTTCTTGTTCTCTTCCTGGCATGCCGAGCTGTTAGTGCTTTAACCACTACCAGCATTTGAACAACAGTTTCTTACTTTTTGTTACTTATTGCCTTTTTATGTAGGATTTATGATAGACAAGAGCACACCTGGGAGTGGCACAATTGAGACGATGCTTTGTATCACATCATTACAATTTGGGCCATGATCCACTCACTTTTTCTAGTTAACATTCCCACAGTGGCTCAGACTGTGCTTTTCAGGGATTGGAAGATTACAGGTAAAAGGAGAGACAGTGAATGTGAGTCCTCCTTTCTATAAGCAGCTGAACAACTCTCCACATCCAAGCACAGGCAGGAGGAAATAGTGTTTCCAAAAGAAGCTTTTTTGTAAATTCTTAATTGATAAGTAATTATTGTGGCACGTAGAGGTTATTGCTATATATTGGGTGGTTCTGCCTCTACTACTTCAGAATGGTAGTAGTATCTCAGGGTCAAGGTTATGACCTAGATAATTCTGAGAACTTCTAAGTAAGCCCCAGATATAATACACTGATGGATATAAACATATCCTTCACTTGTTCAGTTTAAGAAAAAACAAAAACAACAACAAAACACTAGGTTACTCGTTTTGCTGTTAGCCATAAGTTTTAATGCTAGAGGACAGCAGCTATTCCAAGAAATGCATATGACAAACTTGTGATTCAATAAAAAATGCATAAAATATCTTCCAGCAAATCTGTGATATATCTTCCAGTAAATCTATAATTATATATTAAATTTCTGCTTAGAATGGAATATAGATCTTTTTGGCATCAACTTTGTTCACAAATGCAGCTTTAGGGAAGTCCTTATTTCCTTTGAAGAGGTATGCAGTGCAGAAATCCTGAAGGATGAAACAAATTACAGTTATTCTAATCAATGACTCAGCGTTTGTTTTGCTTCTGCTATTTAACAGAAGGACTCTGATGCAGAGGATGCTGTAGAACAGTTATTTCTCGTTGTTGTGGCTATTGATTTTGGCACAACATCCAGTGGCTACGCCTACAGCTTCACCAAGGAACCAGAATGTATTCATGTAATGAGGTAAGGGCTGCAATGCAGCATTTAGTTTTTGATTGTGGGCTATAGTTATCTATGCAGTAGCTGTAGCTATTTCCTGCAGTACCCTGAAGTGTCTAGATTTCTCTAGTATTGCTACAGTGTACACGTGGCTATAATTTTTGGTTGTATCTTATTGTATTCTAATTTGCTTTAATAAACAATGTAAGAATATCCTCTGTTATTTTGCTAAGTTTATAAGGTGATATGAATAAAAGGAGAAGTTAGTGAATATTTAGAATTGTTTAGGGAGCAGTGATGGCCTTAGCTCATAGATTATGAGAAACTGCACATTTTTAAAAAGAAACATGGCATTTCCCAGGGTGGGGAAGCAGATATTGAAGGAAAACATTCAAGAAAATGTTTGACTTTCTGGTGCATGCAGAACTCGGCAAATCCATGCTAGTAGAACATAATCTTATCATCTACCTTGTCATCATGTAGTAATGTGTAAGTCCAGTTTTCATAAAAGACTTAAGATATTAATGGCTTCTTCATGTTTAATAGCATTTAGATGCATAAACAGCTACTGACAAATAAGGGGATTGGTAACTGCTTTTGCCAGCATAGCAGGATCCGAGAGCATCATGCAAGCTACTTGATGGAATTTTCTCAAGCATTTCTGGCTTGAGAAATGCTCATTAGAAGCAGGATAGCAATAGTAAATAAAATGGAGCCCAGAGAAAGTGAGTAAGTAAGTTGTCTGCAGCTGCCCATCTGCTTGAATCATTCTTGTATACAGTTGTGTTATACAACAGTTAGTTACTTGCACCCACGAACTGGTAGTCCATTTGGCTGATTTTTAGCATTAAATATGAGCCAAATCCCTGTTAATGAACCAGTGATACTGGAAAATAAGGAACCAAAAGGCATGCATTGGAAAATTAAGGTTTGATGTGAATTCTGTTCTGTATTGTACATAACAAGGGACAAAATTCAGGTACTATTATGTGATTTATTTATTTTATTTATTTCTCGATTCAAGCAACAATCCTATTTTTTTTTTCCTTCTACGATTCTGATATATATGTCTAATGCAAAAACTATTATGGCAGGTATCTGAAGGGGTTGCACCATAAGACATTTTTGTAGTGTTTTTGATATTTTGGGGGATTTTTAAAAATAACTAAAAGCTCATGTAATTTTTATTAAAGTATCTTTAAAATGCCTATATTGTAATGAGACTAAGGTATAGGCAATTTAAGGCGTAAAGAAAGTATGTATGAGCTTAGGCCAGAGAAGTTCTTTGGACAAAGCTGCTGTTGTAGCAGTAGGTAATGTGCTGTTTGTTACACTGTAATGCTGAGAAGGAAAGGGCACAAAGATTAACTTGCTGAAGTCCACTGTGATATACTGTAATTTTTCTAAGTAAAGTTGCTAGCTGAATGCAGGCCTTTAAATCTCAGCAGACAGAATTCATTGTGCAGTCAGCCTGCACAGTCACCTTGTATGTGGCTGCAAAGTATTTTAGAGAGATCTGGCAGAACTGGGTGATGGAAAATACTATCTAAAGGGAAGTAAGTTTTAGAATGACAGTAGGCCATACAGTGGCAAAGGTACTTGCTGTGTTCAATAGGAACATGCTTCAAGGACTTTTTTTGCATCCCATCCATCTAATGTTTTGCTAATGGCACGGGAAGCTGCCTGATGCTAGAAGTCAAAGGACAGGCCATGCAGTAGCAGTCAGCTTCATTAAGAAATTTCGAAGGTAACCTGTCAGTCTTGATGAATCTCTGGAAATCACTGTCAGAAATGTGGCAGGTTATTAACTAATGCTTCTACTGCTAGACCTACTTCTGCCAGGTTACAGGGCTGTTGGAATCAGAACCCATATTTATCAATTCCTTTTCTCCTTTTACAGCAAACAATTAATCAGATTTCTTAAACCAAATGAATGAAGTGAGGGAAGACATCTCTGAGCTGTACATAAGTCCTATATATCTTCTTGTTCCTATAGTTTCTGTGGATCTTTCACTATGTATAATTACTTCTGTTTTTAGGATTCAAAATTTTACCTGTTGGACCAAAAATTTACCAAATTTTGCCATTTGGTTTGCACTCCCCTGCAGTTAATTACAAACTTGATTCTCCTTCCAGGGTTCCAAGCTTCCTGAGGTAGATTCCTGATACATTGAAATCTAGGTGCCAGATGAGAGTATATTCCAAATCTTAAATGATATTTTACTTCCTGCGGTTCAGAACACCATATTTTTTCTCGTGCAAGAAAGGCAGCATGACTGTGATACAGACCTGTATAGATAATATGTGAGATCCTGATTTAAAAAGAAGTTAAATAAATTAATTTAAAAAGAAGAAATGGTTATTCCAAATTGTTAATAACCAATGGTTATTCCAGTGGTTATTCCAAACAATGGAAAATACTTTAATAACAAAAATATTTTTTATTAAAAAACAAACAAACAAACAAACAAACATTGCCCTTGCTTCTGTCTGTGAAGTACTGAAAAAGTTCATAAAATACTGCTGGCAGGGATGGATTTTGGGGATATATAGCTGAAATTGACTTATGAAATATATATGTAAATACAGGTGAAATCATGAAGTTCAATGAACAGAATTGTGTATGTATCAGAATAAGGCTTCAGTGGTTTGGAACGTATTAAGTTCGAACTCTCTACATAACGTTGGCTACAATATTTGTAACTTACAAATATTTCTGCCGACTAAATGTAACTTCCCACCCGTACTCGAGAATGTTTACATTAAAATAAAGCATACCAGTGATACATGGTCTGTGCTTCCTAACATTTTTTCTCCTTTTCCTCCTTGGTGTTGATCCTTTCCAGACATTTTGATTTCTGGCTGCCTTTTAACAAAGCTGCTTTTCTGTACATGTCTCAGTGCAGGGCGAGGTGGGTGTAGTTAGAAGGTCCTGCTTTGGTGAAAGAGTGAACACACAGGGCTTCAGTCCAAAGTTAGACTGTAGTGTTAGGAGGTTACAGGTCTGGTCCTGTAATTAGTATACCCACAGCCATAAACATGATTTTTTTTTTATTAATTTGCTGTGGTGTCCAGTACTTAAAAGGAGGAATTTATAGGCATTGACCTAACAAAGATCTTTAGGCATATGCTTAGCTTTAAACCTGTGGATTGCCTCCCTGAGTTCAGTGGCCTAAAGCACGTGCTTGGAGTTGGGCACGGGTCTCTAGATGATTGATGAGTGTCTTTGCCTGGATGACTTTAGTTGCCGTTTTATTAATTTCAGGTAATATTTCATGCCTGCCAGCTCCTTCCCCACAGGTTCTATGTAGATGGTAGTGGCTACCTTCAGGTTCTTGTTGCAGGGTAGAAGTACACGTTACAGGGAGTGCTGTTCTCTGCATATATTGAGGCTGAGTCCTTGTGTATGAGCAATCTGGCCAGGACTTAAGTGAGCACTTCAATAGGCAGGGCAGAGCCAGAGCCCTAATGAAAGACAGCTCCGTGCTGTTGAACTAGCGAATAACTTCTCCTGTGAAGGCAATATGTGAGGTGTTGCAGTTTTGAAAAACTCCTATTGATCTATATGTGCTTATGTGAAGCTGAAAATATTTTCTCTGCTGGTTAAATAGCAACAAACTGAACTTAAGTATTTCACAGATGGAGAAAAAATAAATGGACAAACATGTATGCTTTTGAAACAAATTGCAGGCTGTATTTGGTAGAAGGGAGAATGTGGTCTTTTTTCAATATAACTCAATCTTCAGTCTTTATTTCTTTTCCCTGTTTGATTGGAATTCTTGGCTGACACATGCTTGCCTTTCTTGTGTGAGGCGTTCAGCTCCATGTGATGACCCTGCTGCTTTATTTCCTTGACTGCAGCCCTGGATCAAATTCTCATCACTCTGCAAGGATCACTCTTTTTCCTCTGTTAGCCAGATTCATGTGTGAGGAAGGGCATTTCTCTCACCTTACTGTACCCTTGTGATCCTTTCCACGCTAGCTTTCCTTTGGTCTCTTTTCACCTTTGATATACAGTCAGATCCTGAGTGGCTATAAACTGGTCTGTGCTGCTCTGTTGAGCTGCTCTACTTTATGTCAGCCTAGGAACTGGTCTCAGATGTCTAAATTTAGGCAGAAATCTGACTTAGGTTCTGTTTGAATAGATTTTTAGCTCTGACTCTGCTTTGAGAAGATACCTCCCACGTGCATTTAGAGTGCTGCTGGTGTGTATTATGTCATGCTCTTCACAGATGTTTGTTGTGTTTTTTTTTTTTTTTTTTTTTTTTTTTTCTTCCCTGAGAGCATTATTACTATTATTTTGCCTGAATCAAACCCACAAAAGAAAACTGCAAGCAGAAGTGTTGAAATGCTAGCTGTGCTGATGGTATTGAAAGAAGCCTCCGTTAACTGGAGCGAGGCTAGTGCTCCATCTGAGAAGAGTGCAGTGAGGAGCTAGCGTGCGCGGGCCTCTGACTGCAGCTGCTTCTTTCTAGAAAAGATGTCACAGGAATATTTCAAAAGCAAATGGTAAAGTCAGACTTCCCATTCTGTTCTCAGTAACACAGGCTGAGAACTTCACTTGCTGAACAATTGCAGTGTCTAATTTCCATTAGGAGCTCATCAAGAAGCAAGCACCTAATTCTCTATAGACGATTTTGAAAATTTCAGCCTGTGCTACGGAGCATCAATTTGTTTTCATTTAAAGTACAGGTTATGGGTGCTTCTTCCAGAAAGAGAAAATGTGCCTAGCCATAAAGAAAAACAAAGAGGCATTGTTATTAGCCAGCAGCTAAGTACACGTCCTATTTATGGAATTTCCCACCAGTGACTCAGAATGAATCATTAATGATTTCAAGTGAAAAAGATACCAGATTGTCTCCTCTCTGCTCACAGCGGATGTGTGGGATGTAACATTCTGGTGGAAGAGGCAGCGTTTTCTGCCTGTGGGCTGTGGGACCCCTACTTCTTAGTACTGGAACCATATGTTAGCTGTAAGACCTGCTTGCTCACAGGGTTTGCACTTCACCAAGTACATTGCCAGCAGAAGGTTGCAGGAAATGCTCTGCAGCAGAGCCCTTGCTGGCTGATAATAGCTGTGGGGCTGAGCAGCAGGACAAGGGAGGTTTAGCAAAGATTTTTCTGAGTGGGTGAAAGTGGAAAAACACTCCACTTCCCATCATACTGTTTCTGCATTCAAGTCAGTGGAATTGCCCTCTATATTAGAGAAAATTCATGGATGTGGTGCTTCCCTGCCATCACTGCTGCTACTGCAAAAAAGGACATGTTTTGCTCTGTTAGATCTGGTTGAATGGTCTCAAGGGTTCCCAACAGTGTACAGGATCCCAATCCTAAGAAGATCCCAATCCTAGCTGCTTATTACTTGGCCAAGTATTAACCTCTTAGATCGATACTTTTTTTTTTTTTTTCCAGCATTTGTCTGACTTGATCTGGAGGTCAATTAATTTTCAATTGGTTCAACTGTTTCTGAGAGTGAAATGGAAAAATAAATATTTTTTTGACATGATCTTCCCATGTCACGTAAACAAGAACCGGAGAACAAAGCAATCGTTTTGTACTTCAGAACAAGGGCTTTGGCAGGAGGACATTATGAAAATGTGTTTTGCTATCTTTAGAAAAAAAGCAATCAACATGTGGTTTAGTAATGAATGCACTTGCCCTTGTGATCTTAACTTGGTTCCTTTTTGAGCTGCATTATGATTATGGCTGATAGCATAAAGCAGATTTTCCACTGGTGCTTTTTAAAGAAAATCTTGTCTGGTAAATGTTTGTTTCCCATGCTGAAAGTATTTGTATATGGGGCGAGGGGAGCAGTAACATGAGTTTCTTGTTCTTCCATTCTGCTTTTTTTTGTGATGGAGAAGCCAGGAGAAAATCAGAATGCTCACAGCTCTGTGGTACAGGTTTTTATTGTATGACCTTTTTACTTCCCCACCCCCAAATTCCTGCTTCATTTAATGCAAAGTACGGAGGTTCTTCCCATGTTCGCTATCCTTGTTTATTTCCTTATCCAGTCTGTGAAACTAGCGTTGTGTTCCTTTCATTGTCATACCTTTGTACTTATCAGATCTTCCTCAAAATACCTTTGTACTTATCAGGTCTTCCCAAAAATGCCTTTGTGATCTTCATAAGATAGGATAGGTATAATCGCTGTTTTAATGGGTAGTAGTGAGGGAAAAATTTTGGTGCCTCTAATACATTTAGGGGTTGAGGGAGTCTATTTTAATTTTGACTGACATTTTTTTCTAAACTTTATACTACCATTTAGACATTTTAAAAACAAATTCCATCAACTTCAGGTGAGTAGAGAGAACAACAGTGAGAGCTCAACATCTGCAGATTTTTCCATATAGTGTTTATTGCATATATATGTTCAGTTTGAAAATGTAAGTATAACGCTGTTCCCTTCTTAGCTGTGTGGCTTACTCTAGGAAACCTGTATTCTTATCAAAGACATACTATAATTATATCCCTAAAAACTACAACTAACTGTAAAAAGTATTGAATTCTCAGAAACAAAACTTGCAGTCCTCTTTTACTGAATGTGAATAAAAACACTTGTTTTTGGTATTTTAAGGATTGAATTTAATATTAGTATATTTGAGGTGAAAACTGTGTGTGCAATCTGCTATCAGATTGTTTTCTAACAATATTATTTTTTTACTACTCTAAGTGTTAGTGTCATTTACTGAAGCTGTTTCTCTTGTTGGATAGACGATGGGAAGGTGGGGATCCAGGTGTATCCAACCAGAAGACACCAACTACTATCCTCTTAACACCAGAAAGAAAGTTTCATAGCTTTGGGTATGCAGCGAGAGATTTCTACCACGACTTGGATCCCAATGAGTCAAAGCACTGGTTGTATTTCGAGAAGTTTAAGATGAAGCTACATACCACAGGTGTAAGTAATAACTAATGCCCTTGGATAATTCTGCATTCGCTGCTCACATCACCTTCCTATGCAGAGTGCTAGATTTTGCCTTAAGATTGTGAACTGGATATGAAGGAGATCTATTTCTAAGTTTAGAGAGTGAATAAAGTAAATGAAACTATTCAGTTAACTTATTCCGATTCATTTTGCTTCTTGCTGTGTTTGGCAAGTGCATTTTGCCTGTATTCTCTCTAGATCTTAGAAGCTCAATATCTGCTTTGCTTAAATCTTTAAGGCCTAATTTTCTTGGGTGAAATTGATGGCCTTGTAGGGAGTCTGCAAAAGGTCAGTTTGTTCTGTAAAATTTATTCAAAGAGCAGAAATAGAATATAAAAGCCATAATGAACTCTTGTGCAAAGGAACAGATTTGTCCAGAGTTCTTTGTAGTAACTGCAAGTGGAAATCATATCGCTAATTTTACATTATTCTACTGATTATATTTAGGTCTTTCAACTAAACCATTGTAGAGTTTAGGGACTTGGCCAGTACTTTCTGTATTGAGGTATTTTCTGGTTTCATGTGTTCGTAGGAAGTCAAAAATATATGCTTTTAACTTTTAACTTGGATTAAATATCTTGCATATGCAGCTTTGTTGCAATTAATTACAGATATATTTTATTGTAATTACTTAATATTTTGCTCTGTATTGCTCTCTCTGCCTGCAGTTCTTTGTAGACATGGTAGGTGTTTAAAAACAAAATCTAAAATAAACACTAAATGTCATGCTCCAGGAAATTCAAGTGATGAGTTAGATCCTCTTCAGAACAGTTTTGTCACTTTTTCCTAGCCAGGTGGATAAAGAAATATTCCCTTTCCTCAAGCACTGGGAATTAATTTTATGTTTATCTTTTCCTCTGAATAACTTCCAGTTATTTTCTTTCATGTAGAACCTTACCATGGAGACAGACCTGACAGCTGCAAACGGCAAAAAAGTCAAAGCACTTGAGATATTTGCTTACGCCCTGCAATTCTTTAAGGAACAGGCATTAAAGGTAGAATAATGCTTCCTTATCTAGATTCTCTATATTTATAACCAGTATAAACGTGAACCTAACATTTCTAACCTTACTGAGCTTTGACCTCAGTGGTATTTGATGTAAACAAAGCAAGGCAGCTGTAGAAACTCTCGGCAGTCTGTGGACTCTGTGGAGCTCACAGTAGCCTGCCATGCTTTCCCCTTGCACAGGGGAAACATGATTCAATAATAGTAAGTGTATCACTGTGATGCGGTTCTGAATATTTTCTTACTGGGATAACTATTTTGTTTGCTTTCTTTCTCATGAAAAATGTTGATTCAAAAAGAAAACTTTAAAAGTGTAGGAGCTGAACTTCAGCATTTCACGCAGTCTGCATATTTAACTTGCCAAGAATTAAATTTTAGGCTGGATTCTGGCTTTGCCCCTTGCACTGCAGCCACTGGAACTATTCAGTGTTCTGTGTTCACTTGAGGTTCTCTCTCATGGTAAAGAGTCAGCACTGTGAAACACAACAGAGGGGGCACCTACCAATCTCTGCTGTCCCAATCTGACATCATCTTCAGTGACCACAGGGATGCTGGATGATCTGGGTTTACTTTGTTACAGAAAGATTATTAAGAGCTGATGTACAATTGGGTGACTCAAATCTCATTGTACGTTTGTACAGTGATGACTTACTGAGGTGTACAAACTGGCTAACACGGTGGAAACAGTGTAATTATGTTAGTGCAATGATCTGTGTAGGCTACTTGAATTGACAGAGCAACAGAGTATGTTAGCCTGTGTGGAATTTTGCATTAGTGCAGATCCATAGCATTTGTTATCCAACCATCTCGGGTACCTCTGCACAACACTTTATTCTGTTCCACGCAGCTAAATTGCATCGTGTGTGCCAA
This sequence comes from Aythya ferina, assembly GCF_964211825.1. Classification (NCBI taxonomy): domain Eukaryota; kingdom Metazoa; phylum Chordata; class Aves; order Anseriformes; family Anatidae; genus Aythya; species Aythya ferina. The sequence continues at coordinate 30,505,031 of NC_140302.1, read as the reverse complement.
AGAGCCACAGGTGGTTTATGGCATTGTAGCCATGTGCTGACTCTTCGCAGGGGTGAATCTCATGTTACGCTGTGAAATGTCAGTTGGTTGCTCTCATCCTGAATGCAAATCTGTACAGAAAATCTAACAAGCATTAGGGAGAACCTAAAAGTAAGACAGACATTTGTTAGAGCTTTAATTTGTAAATCTATACCGTGTTCTGATGTACTGCCTCTATTTACACCATCTTTTTATTTTTAACTACTGTGTCTGTTTTTTGTAGGGTGAATGCATTTTGTTTTCTATTTCCAATTTGAAATGTTATAATGCTCATACCTTTTAATATTATTCTTGGGTCACAAGATTGTATTTATTTGTTCCTCTCTTGTGAAATACATGTCTCCACTAAGCAGTTTGTATATTTAAGGTCTCATGTAGACAGTCAGGTGAGAATTAAGTGCACATTAGTTTCAGATGCACCATTATATTGCCAACGTATAGCAGTTGCTAGGCCAAGCCATAATCAAGCAAGCCTTGTTGATGTAAAGCTAACCTACTTTTCTGAATGGGATTAATTTATTTGCTGCAAGATATCAATCTGTTCTTTATGGTTGCATAGGAATTACCGTATCATTACAACTCCAAATTCTTACTTGTCCAGGACTGTATGCGATGGATTCTTGCATTGAACGTTGAGTCACAGACTTGTACCTGTGCATTCATTGCTTGGGGAAATTCTTAGTGACTGTGGATGCTGTGCTGCCTGTTCTGGGCTGCATCCTTTTATGATGTTAAAAAACACCTCCCTGTGACTTGTGAGTGCATGCTGAAACTAATCAGACAAGCAGTGTGAATGTTCCTCTGGACTGTAATCTGTCCGTTCCTGGTGCCCTGTGTGGTATAAAGGTACTACTTTTCTACCGTGGATTTTTCAGCTGCAGCATAGCTAAGCAAACACAACACCTTGGCACGGCACACGCAGAAACATATTTTACATTCTAAAGGCCCGTTGTTCACCTTTATGAACCTTTCCCTGTTTGGATGGAGATTTAGATAGGACATATGGTAATGACATTTTACTTGGAACCTTTCCCAAAACATGTCAGTATATCACCTAATTTGCAAATGCAGTACAGACTTTCCTCTTTTTAAGGGGGGAAAAAAGGACAATAAAAGAACTAAACTACTCTTGAATGCTTGCTTAATGCAAAATTTTCAAGGAGCAACCAGTCCATTTTTTTAAGGCTTCAACTGTAATTTCCCCTTGTTAACTGAGATGTAAAAGTTTGATTTAAAGGTGAGTGATGTATAAAGAAGGCATTGAAAAATCCAGATTGTAAAACATAATGCTCAACAATACCTCAAATACTTTTCTGTTTATTAATCAAGATGTAAGCGTGAATTCTTCAGGCTAACAGCAAATCCCACATTATGACTTAAGAACGTATATAAACATTCCGTAATCAGCAGTACCTGAGCTGCTTTTGGAAAAACTGACTTTTCTACTTCATGTTAAGCAGTAACCTTTTCTATATGCCTCCTTAAGAAGGTGTCAACCCCAATCCTGGCTTTTGGCACGGTAAGGCATTCTTGACAGGTTGGCAGTAATTTAAATGTTTGGATTTATAGCATAGGTGTAGTAGCATAACAGGAAAAAAAAAAATCAAAAGAGAAAGTTTTTGTTACCGGAGCCAGCAGAAAATATTTCCTTATGAAGTTGCCACACATCATTTTGTATTCATATCTTTTTTCTTTTGTTTAGGAGCTCAGTGACCAAGCAGGCTCTGATTTTGAAAACACTGAAGTAAGATGGGTCATTACAGTGCCTGCTATTTGGAAGCAGCCTGCAAAGCAGTTTATGAGACAAGCTGCCTACAAGGTAAGGTTACAGGGTGAATGTAAAAATGCCCCCTTTAAAGCCCTAGATGATAAGGTAAATGATAAAATGGTATTTGGGACAATTAGAACTAGGATAAACTGTATAAAAGTAGTCTAGAAAAGAATCAGACTAGAAATGTTGAAAGAGAAGGTAACTCTAGGAAGTTGTAGCTTCAAGTCATGTGTGTTCACATTTTAAATGCTTTTTTCTTTTGATTTACTTCTATATATTGGTGTCCCTCACTGCACACTCTGGTGTTTTGGTCATCTTGTACACTGTATTCCTGCTGAATTCAGTGCACATGGAACAGATGCAGTTTTGAGACCCAAGGGAAAGCTAAATGAAAACAGTGGGCGCAGTTTTGTTTTGTTATTTTCTTTAGGTCATCACAGGCTTTTATAGTAAAAAAAATAAGGAAAAGTAGGGAAAGCACAGAGCATCCTCAGTGGGACTTTTTTTTTCTTGTTCCCATTTTCCCACAGTAGAAACGAACAGACTGCGAACCGGATAGTCTGAGTATAAAATTAAATTCAAATGTTATTTTCACCAGTAAGATGTTTATCTGCATTTAACCCTTTCCCCTCTCTAGCCCCCCCCAAATGTACACATTCCATGTTGCATGTCCTTTATTTCAAATTCACTTTGCGTCTGTGATATACTAGATGTACGCATTCTTCTTTTCATCAGGAGACTCATTTTGCATTTTGTTTTATTTATTTTTGGTCACAGACTTGCGTAACCCCTTGGCAGCAGATCTGTGATGCACAGTTTGTGAAATATCTACTAGTTCATGCGTAATTTGCAGAGTGCTCCTGGGAAGCACCCAGATTTTTCTAACTCTGTTTCTAACTATCTCTAATGTTGAGCAACATTTTTCTTAACAGTCTTTATTGTGGGATTGCTAATGCTAGTGCCAGAAGCAAAACACTCTTAAAGTTCTGATGGAAGGACACGGTTGTAGGTAAATCTGAAACACTAGAGACCCATTCATTATCTTTGTATATTGTTGTCTGCCTGCTGTCTGTGTGCATGTGTGCTCGTGAAACGGGATCTGTGACAGGAGCAGGGCAGGGCAAGGTAGATCTCTGGGCATCTCTCATTTGTGGCACAATGGAATGTTGTTGATTAGTGTCTGTGTCTGTGGTTTTGTCTGTGATTGTGTTCTTTTATCGGCAAGCTTGTTAAAAAGCAAGGACTGACAAGGCTTTTAACTCGGTGTGTGATCAATTGCAGGAAAACGTAAGCATTTAGGGAAATAACTGAATGTTTACTTGACACACACGGGTGATATTTAAAGCAATGGGGATGAAGACAGAAATGCAGAAGACAGAGTTCTGTGTTGCCATTCAGTCTTTCAGATTCCTATTGCTGGATCCAGCAGAAGTTTTAGCCCTTGGTGCTAGCTATCGAAACGTGCAAGCATCATGAAAAGCAGAGCTTGTGTTCATGGGAGTAATTGGAGCATTGAGAGAAGTATGAAAAGGCAGTGGTAGAGACTTTGTTGCTGGAAACACGCTCAGGTGCAACCACTAGTCTAAGCTGATAGGTAACTAGCGGGAAGTGAGTTGAGGTGTGGAAATTTGCTGAAGTAATCTGTGGCAAGTAACGTAGCTCCAACAGAATAAAAGTACTGATTATTTCAGTCTTTGGTTGACAATGTAAAGCCCAGCCTTTCTGGAATTATGAAAGGGTTGTCTAGTCAAATCTAAGTACTGCATGGAATTCCTAAAGTCAAGTGAAAAGCATTGTAGATGCTTTTCCAGCCTCCAATTTCAGTGCATCTCTGACATCTCCTCATCAATGTCTTGCTTTAACAAACCATTGCTAGCCTGGCACTGTTGATCTGTTGGAGGGCTCCCACGGCTCCCCCTTCCAGTTGCTGTGTGGCTTTGTCATTTGAATGAGTAATCTGGGTGTTCCCTTCAGCTCACAGTTCTTCCTCTGACCTCCCATCCAGCCTAGCAAAATCTTGCTAATTCTGTCTGCACAACAGCTTTTCTTGTCCATTCATACCGCTGAGCTTTCATCAAAGCTGTCACTGAGTTTGCATCTCTGTTATTGCAACATCATTTCCTTGGCTTTTGCGACTGTAATCTGGCCTATTTTGCATCCCTTCAGAATGCTGCTACCAAAGGGCTTTGTTGCTTCACATTTGATAGGGAATCAGCCTACATTTGCCTCCATCTGTGTCATCTCAGACATAAGCTGCATGTCCTGGACACAAGCATCTATAATGCTAACTCATTTTTCTCCTCTGGAACGTTCTCTGAAATGTCTTTTTTGTCACGCATACAAAAACTTGACCGTGGTTGACCTACTGAGATTTGTAAACTTCCTTATTGCTTCTTGCTGTTACCCTGCCTGCCCTACATGTATCTGTATTCATCTATTGTACTTTTCTTATTCTTAACTCTTTATTTTTACTTTCCATACTTGAGTTGTTACCTCTGAAACTGGTATTTGTTTATCCTCATTTGTCTTGCTCTCTGGGACCGCCCAAAGGACTACATTTGGTAGATTGTAGAGATCTGCATGTCTTTACAACTTACTTTGTAATTCAAAATTGCTGTCTTCCCAAATAACAGCCCACAGACATTTCTTGCTGTGCTACTATCCAGAGGGAGTTCTAAAGCTCTGTGACTCCTGCTGAGGTCTGCTCACATTGGGAGGGAGCTCTGTGGGCAGAGCTGAGGGTGCCATCTCTGTAGGATCCACTTTGGTTTAAAATTACTTTCCCAAAGGCACGTCTGCAGATATTAGGGTGTTCATCTGTGTTCATTACATCTTGAATAATGACTCTTAGGTTGCATCAGTCAGCTTTCCCATTTTCTCTACCCATGAAGTATAAGGCATCATAAACAGTGTTAATTTTTCTTATTTCTGTATCCTTTTTCTTCTGTTTCAAATTCTTTGCTTTGGTGTAGTTCTTTCAGAAGTGCTGTATTTACCAGTCTTAGAAGGAATCCCATTCTCATGAAGAACTCTCATCGTGAGTAATTAATTCAAATCGCTGAAGTGTTTTCTTGTTTTGGAGACTTTGGCAGCACAGTGCAGTCGGACAGCATGTGGGCAGATCCCATCCGGCTCACGTGGGTGGGACCTGCCCTTTTCTTGTTCTTGCAGAAGGAAAGGCAGCCAAACGCACCTACCTGCACTGGGCCTGAGGTTTAGGTGCCAACATGGAAAGAGGCTTTAGGCAATCTAAATGGTTTAGGCAAGCCCATGTACTGCTGATGAATTTGGCCTGGCACTTACAGCCTCATCAGAGTTGTGTATGAATGTGGACGCAAAACCAGGATCCCGCCTCTGTGTTATCTGAGGTCAAACTGACACAAGAAAATTCAGTGTTAGTTTTGTATTACTGGGGGAGGGGGAGAGGAGTGCCGACTTATGGGAAGATGGAACTGAAAGTATTCGGTACTGTTTTTGTAGAAACCCATTGAATGTTGGTAGATGTGAGTAGTTTGTTGTCTTAAGAGCACTTCGTTGTCTTAATGTATTGCTATAAGCAGCACTTTCAGTCTCTTTTTCAAATGAAATTCAGGCACTGTAGATTGTTTATCAGAGGAACACAAGATCCAATATTCTTCGCAGACCCTTTCTTTTTAGCAAAGGCATTCTTCCAGCTCGTGTTTCAATACAAATTCTTTGGTCACAGTAAGTGTGGAGCAGAATCTGGAGGCTGGAATTTCTTGAACATGCCAATAGAAATAAAGTTTTAAGGAAGAGTTTGGAGTTTGACAGGACTGTGTGAATGCAGAAGCTGTAAGGGTAGGAAAGTAAAACATGATATACGAAATGCATTCAGGACAGACCAAATGAAAGGGAAAGAGTGCTTTTTCGTAAGCTTGCCTCAAATACCTGTAACCTTACAAATATCAGTCAGCTGGTCTACTTAGAGATATTATAGTTGTTTTTTTTTCCTCTTAATATGAACTGTTGCTTTTGAAATGCAGTTCTAGAGCTCAGACGTAGATTTATATTCCAATTACAAAGAGCAAATAAAATATTTGCATGGTAAGCTTGTATAAATAAACAGACAGAAGTCTAAGTTATAGGATTAAGCACGTGAGCCTGGAATTCTAGGGATTTTCCTTGACTGGCTCTTACACTGAATATTTATTAATATTTTCACATTAGTTTCATCATGGAATGAGCATGATGAGAATTATTTAATACATTGTTTTCTGGGCTTACATTGCAGAGATCAGTACTAGTCTGCTCTGTAGGAGTGTTCAGAGAAAAATAAACACGTTTGGTAAAAGGATAACGTGATGACACATGAAACTCCTTGCCAATAAAAATGTGAAGTACTGTGGAATGTAGCATTTAAATAGCCATGTTGCCTTACAGAGCTTTGAATGAATTGTATCGTATCAAAAAGAGATGTTGCAGGGGGAAAAACAAACAAAACCCTCTCTCTCCAAAAACACCTGTCCCTCCATCTACAAAGCAAGATTTTATGATGGGGAATGGGAACAGTGAGCAATATGGAGAATACTGCAACGCCTTTTTCCTGTAAATAAATAGTACAGCCTCACTTGGATAGTGTGCGTATGACTGATGTTGCTTCAAAAGGATATTGCTGAACAAGAATAGATTGAGAACAATAAATGTGACAGCACACCTGGAAAGCTTGTGTGAGAACTGAGAAACCAGTTATAGAAAAGACCGCTGCTATTAAGCTTAAAAAGGAAACGTGCTAGATGTTATCCAGAAACATCTTATGTTGTAATCTCCAATCAGTGTTCTCTGTAACATTCATTTGTTTCTGTACACAACTTCTAACTTTTATTTTTTTTGGTAAAAACAGCAGGAAACCCAGTGCTATTAAAGGCAACGTTTTTTCCTCTAAGTGATGAGAATGTAGAAGTCACTGTCAGGAATGAAAAGAGGTTGGGTGCTGAACACTTCTCCAAGAACTGATAGTTAAAGGACTGTGAAGGATATCCCAGCCTGTCACAACATTTTATGCAAAGGGTGAAAGTCCTCAAATGTTAGAATTTAACCAACATCCAAATGTCTTTGATAAGCCTTAATGCAGAAAACAGTTTTTAGATTGTCCTGTGAAATGTCACTTCTGGATATTTGGAATATTTCCAAGGTGATGTTTTGGGCTAAACTTCAGTGTGACCCAGTGTTCCTGTATACTGAAGCTTACCATTTATTCTTATCTACAGTATTATTTTTTTGAAAAAGGGATGTTTTAGATTCTATCTGTCTTGAAATCAGTTAGGAGGAGCAAGTAAGCCATGTCTTCCAGATGAAATGAGACTGGCTTAGAAGGGCTCACTTGGAGCTACCTACATGGGCTCTGTGTTTTGTAAATCTCTGCAGACTGTAATAAAAATAGCAAGCTTTTTTTTTTTTTTTTTTCTTTTCCCTCCTCTGTTGTCTCAGATGTGCATATTTGTTCTGTCATCAAATGTTTCTAACAGAAATGAAGCTACCTTTTGGAAGGCATTGATTTTTCTTTCATTTTAGAGGGGGGAGAGAAGAAAGATGTTAAAATACTTATGGCCCTCCTAGCTTGTATTGCCGTGTGTGCTGTCCTCTGAAAGGGACTTTCTGAGAGGCAGGAAGCTGCAGACAATGGAGATGTCAGGACAAATACAGACACTTCCCATGGAGTCCAGTTGCATTTAATGAGAGCTGTAACGGTGTAAAGTAATAATATAACTGAGGAATGAGTGGTGTTAATTAAAGGACAGTAAAATGCATTAGTGGTATCTCTGCTGTCACTTAGTGCAGTTCTGCTTATCCAGTGGTGCGAGATGTGCTGTGCTTTGAGAAACCTCTGATAATGTTGACCTAGAAGCAGCAGCTGCACCAAGCTGCCCTGTCAGGATTTTTGTACGAACAGCAAGAAAAATGAGTTTAGGTCCCATTTCCACCATATATGGAGATGGTAGTGGGAGCAACGGCCCCGTGCCGGGCTATTTACGGATTCCTGAAGTAGCACCGGGCTCCTTGCCAGCATCTGCTACCTAAACCGCCCCTCAGTGCAATGGAGAGAAGCAGCCTGCCTTGTAGGCCCGACCTACAGACACCAGTGAGTGATGCTGAGGGAAAAACCTGGTGACCCAAAGGTGCTTTAAAATGTAGGCTGTGAGCTTGGATGTGCTCCCACAGTTCGGTCATTTCCCCTCTTCATTTGATCTAAAAAGACAGCTAGAGGGACTTAACCTGTTTAGTGTCTGTGAAGCAACATGAAATTAAGCTAAGCTTCTTTAAGCATTGTGTTTTTTGGGATGTAAAGCTTTTGCATCCGAAGTTTGTTTCCGTGTCTAGGGACAGAATATATTTTTGTAGTTTATCCTTGCTATAAACTGCATGAAAAGCCAATGGTGTACAGGTATAAGTAGCACCGGGAAGCTGGCGAGTTCTTTAAAACAGCATTTAGTGGAGGCAGAAGTGTGCTAATGTATCAAAAGTCCTGAGTCCTTCTAGCTTCTGAAGTTCTCTGGAGCCTATGATTTCATTTTTGCGGTATTAAGATCTCCTTAATCATACGGATTAAAATGTTTATGAAGGGTTATGTTTGGAAGGATTCTGCATCTTGTAGCTATGATTAATCAAGGAGTGCAAATCTACACAGTGGGAGCTCAGCACAGTGGGAAATGTGTACTAATTGATCTCAGTTTACACATTTTAATTACCCAGCCAGGTCCACATGAAGGCACAGGCAGTTGACAAAACCATCTGCTAATCCAGTTCTGTAAATTTTTTCTTTGCCACTTCTGAGTCACAAGTTGGAATTTTTGCAGGTTTTCTTTTTATTTTGCTAAGCAAGTAAAATAGGAGGTTTTCCTAGCACTCTGGGTCCAAGTGGGTAGATGGATCTGTGCCTGCCACATGAAGTTGTATCTTTCTTGAGATACATAACATGCAGACCCTCTCCTCTAGCAGTTGTCCCTATGAGGTAGAATCTCCTCAGCTGTGTGAAGAAAGGTCAATGTTACAGCAGGGGAACATGTTTCTCAGGATCTTACAAATTTTCTGGAAGGACACTGAAACTGATGGAAATAGTGGGAAACCAGAGTCTCTCCTCCATCTGCAGGAAAGGCTGTCCTAGATGGGAGTTTCCAGTCAAAAGGCTTTAAGTTACAATCAGCAGGTTAGTAGGGGAGTGCTCGAAGTCTGCAAATAAATGTAAATCAGTGCGGACTTGGTCTAAAATAAATGGGTAGGATTATTTATACTAAGTTCATAGAAAAGACAGTGAAGGAGGATAAGTGATCGGTCTAAAAGACATCTTCGGTGCCAGTATTGCACTACAAGACAGAGAAAAGAAATAGAAGCTGAATGTGGAAACTGTGGTGAAAAATACTAAGGTAATATCGTAAAGCCCAAGGTAAATAAGATGCCACTACAGAAAGCTATAGTTAGCATAGAATTTCTTGGCAAAACTGCTCTCAGTGAGGGCCATTTGTGTCTCTTTAATAAAATCAGCCTGAGCCATAAAGACCTAAAAATAGGTTATTTTGAGCAAGGGAGACAGACGACATAAAACACTACAAAGATACTTAAGCAGGAGGAGTTGGGTTTCCCTGTTGTGGTAACCAATGCATGCCTGCGGTACAAAAAGCGTTTCTGCAATAACATAACATGAAAATTTGAAAAGCTTATGAGAATTTAATGACTCCATTTTTCTAATGCATGCTAGTCATAAAACTTGCAACTAATGTTCTCTGCACCTTGGGGAATACAATGTAGTGCAGCAAAAAAATCTTGATGATGCCACTTGGAGGTGTGCTTTCATTTATGGCATAAATAAATGTGGTCTTTGCAACAATCATTTGGGGGCAGGCTGCAGCATCACCCTGGTGGACGTATGGACGTATGGACATGGTGCCACTGTGGTCCCATGTACCTTTGTGCAGCCCCCACCTCAGCAAGTTGTTGTTCAGTGCTGTGTGGGTCACCTGCAGTAACAACAATTTGGATTTATTTGTTGGCCTGATACCAGTGAAAATTTTGGAGGAATGGAAGGGCAAGGGCACAACATCAGAGAGGTTGTGTAGCCTGCTGTGTAAAGAAATATATGGCTGGTTTCAGAGGCTTGCTGTCATTCCTTACTTTGGAAGAAAACCAGGATTCTTCCATGTAGAAAATTGTGTCTGCTGCCTAGGATTACATAGATTACGTGCTGGTGCTGAGGTTAGTATAAATATCTGAGTTTAAATCTGCTAAAATATCGCTTCACAGACACTTTAGAGGTAGATTTATGTGCAGATTGGAATCTTACCCTAAATTCAGGTATAGAACAGGCCTAGACTTCTGAAACCAAATGTGATTTACTTCCTCAAAGCCTGCCCATTCATTTCCAAACCACTGCACTTGGACATCTGCTCTTGGATTCATCTGGCCCACTTAAAACCCCTGAGTGTCCTTTCTCTGCAAACTACTGAGCTCCTTCCTAGAAAAGTGAAGTGTAATTACAGGAGGACGTTTTTGGATTTAAGATAGCAAAAGAAGTAATCCTGTCATCATGTCATAAAGAAAAGGTAGTATTTCTCCAACTTTATTTCTGTCTGGGAAGTAGCTGCTTCTAGAAATTCATTTTCAGTGGGCATTTCTAAGGGCAGTGAAGAACAGATCCCGTTGCTGTGAATGTGCATGCCCTCACTTTCTGCCTTAATAAGGACAGCGCAATCTTTTTAATTGGGAGAGATTCAGGGCAATTGACTCTGCAGTCTGCCATGGAGTACAAACTGGCACCTGAATTTTCACATTGCTACTCCCAGCAGTTGGTAAAAGGCAGCCAGAATATTTCCTCTGTACCCACTGAAGGTGTTGTACCTCCTTCTAGTGAAGCAGATTCCAGTGCAATGGAAGAAAAGGAAAGCAGGAGGCTTATGACAGGGGTACATGCTTTGTGGCTGCATCAAAAAGCATTAAGAATAGCATGTCTGAAGTTTTGAGTGCGCTTATGTGCTGCTGGGAGGTGTGGCAGCCATCTCTGCACAATCTATTGAAAATAGATGTGAGCTTTCAGAGAGCAATCACGCTTCCAGTGACTGGCTGGTGCAGATCTGAGCCCAAGCTCATGAGTTTGCTGGAGTAGGTGCATGTTAGAAGAGTCGAGCTTTGTTGCATTTGTTGTGGAATGACTGAATTGGAGGTGGTGAAGAGCAAGGGCAGAGCAAGGGTAGAGCAAGTAGTACCTTTATCGTATATACCTAGATGTAAACATAAATTCTGCAGGGCCTTAGAACTGCTTCATCTCCTTCAGTCTTTTTAGCCCCACAGGGTCTGAAAGTTTCTTAGAGTTTCTTGTTGAGAGTCCGTCTGCAAACTTGTGTAAAAGTTCGTGACTCTCCACCTTCCCTTGTTCCTCATTTGTGTTCTCTGGGCTTGTTGCAGATTTGGCTCTGAGTAAACATGCTGCAGCAGCATAGTCACCTCCTCACCTCCTAAAGCTGTAGGGGAATCATACAGGCTTTGGAGGATTTTTCAGGAGATAAAGCTGTGGGGAAAGAGAGGAGTCAAAGACTGAGGGGGTAAAACAGCGGCAGTTTCTCTTGGCCCTCTTCCCAGACCCTCCCACAGGTGCAATATACACACTTCTCTCTGCTTTTATCTCTTTGATTTCCATCTCTCACCTTTGCCAGAGCAGAACACTGAGACCTAAGGACTAGTCTCCTGTAAAATCTCTTGAAATCTGTGAAATTTCTTCCTTGGAGAAGGCTTGTATTATATCCTATATTTAGTGCATTTTATTGTTTTATAAGTGAAAAAAGGGAAATAATTATGCAAAGTTCCGAAGGCCTGATAAGTAAGGGTTTTGACAGTGGAATCTAACAGTGCTTACAGGCCCAAAGAATTCCAAGTTCAGTTTGCAAATGTAATAAACTGTAAAAGTAAGATATATGATATAAAGTATAGGTAAGGCATCCACAGGTAAGGCATCCAGACAAGTTCTACTCATGGCCAGGTAACAAAAACCCCAAGCAAGATAAATCGAGGCAGTCTGACCATGCTTAGCAAAGGCATCTATCAGAGTAAAACAGCCTAGCCATCTGTAGCAAATTGCTGCATCTGATCAGTGACCACAGAAATTCAGAAGTTCTGACTGTAGCCAATACTACCTCACAAAATTCATTATTCAAAGAGCATGCTGAAAGTAAAAGTCACGCTTCATTACAGTTCCAGGTGCCACATTTATCTTCTTGCTTTTCAGAGTGAGATAATGCCATGGTTTCTGAACAGCTGGTATGAGGGACCAGCATTACAGGCTGTACTTTACTTCCTACCATAGGATTAGCTTTATTAATAATTTAGTAAACAGAAATGAAATATCAGATGGATTCTGCTTTGGTCCAAAACAGCTTGCTAAGTAGCATGATCTGGTGTGTGTATGATGGATAGCCAGCCTTGATGTTTTAGAGTCCCAGCACCTGCCATTCCAACAAATTCAGTAATAGCTCCGTTCTAAACCTGTGCTTGAATATTGAGCTGGATACTCAGAAATTGATATATTTACTTTAGTGGATTGTTTCACCAAATTTTGCCTGAATTATTTGTAAAATGCTATATGGGAAGCTTCTGTGATTCTGTGAAGCGATTATATATATATATATATATATATATATATAAATATATAAATATATATGAATACAATACAAATCTTGAAGCTCAATTGTTTTCTTATGCTTTTAAGAACAAGACCATATGTCCTCTACAACAAAATATAAGAAAATGAATTAATTAGAAATTGAATTTCCCTCCCTGACAAGACTCTGGACTGAGGTAGAATTTTGGGGGGTTAAATTGTATTAGTCTTTTAAACTCAACTTCTGCATTCTCAATGCATTGAATTGATAGTTTTCTCTGTATTAAATCATTTTTTAAAATGGTCTTAAAATGGCTGTGGTTTAAGGCTTCAGGACCTCTTAGGACAGCTGTGTTTTTTATGTTTTCAGACATAAAAAGTGCAGCCTTCATATAAAAAAAGCATAGTGCAAGGAATGTTTCCTTTTGATCCCAGGAGACTCTCTAATTGCAAAGATGACTGAACTTCGTACAGAACTCTGTGAGGTCCTGAATAATTGTGGGCTTGTTACAGTGAGTCTGATTCTGCTGTCGTACTGTCAGATCCAGAAGGCTTTCACTCAGGCATACGGGCAGGGGTTTGATGCAGCATTCACAAAGACAAGAAGTGAAAAAGGGTGTAGGTCTTTGGGAAACACTCAGACCAGCAGTGTTGGTCTTTCTCAGTGCATAATATCTGCACCATTTTGGAATCATAGAAGCATTCATTGGAAGTGTTTGGAGATCATCTAGTCTGACTTTCACTTGAAGCAGGGATACTGCCAACAGCAGGTCAGCAGTTGCTTTGTTTAGGCAAGTTTTAGAAAATCTCCTCGGACATAGATGCCTCTCTGGGCAACTGTTCCAACGTGGCATCACCTTCGTAGTGAAAAGGGCTTTTTGGAATACGCAGTTAGAACTTTGCAAGTTGCACTATATTGCTGTTGAGAAAAGTTTTGTTAGGCTATCTCTAAATGCCCTTCAAACAGTTGCAGGCAGCTATTAGGCTGCTCCTTGACCTCCTCTTCACCAGACTAAACAAACCCAGCTCCTAAAGTCTCTCTTTACAGAACGTGTTCTCTTAGGAGCCCTCTTTGAACCCTCTCCAGCTTCTCCACGTTTCTCTTGAACTGATGGGTCCAAAAGTGCTCATTTTACAACCTTTACAGAGTTCATTCTGTAGTCATTACTCATGGAAATTAGTAATTGTGAATACGTGCTTCATTGTTATTTCTCAGTTTGTTTTAATTGAGGGCTGTAAGTGATTCCAGTGGTTTCTTTGGCATTGAGAACAACAATAATAGTTCACACAGTGATTATATATTTTCATCTCAACTTTTTGAAGTTGGTTATCCAAGAGTGTCTTCCATCACAAACCTAAGTAATCAGAAATAAACACTAATCTAAGCCTCTTATCCCTTCAACAAACATACCCATGCACAAGCTTGTTAATTTATATCATTTGGCAATGTTCACCAAACCCATTATAAGTGTTAAACCTGTTTTAAGTGTGCAAGTGTGAGGTACCTTATCTGCCCTGATTTCCAGCAGGATAGAGGATTTCACTGTAAAAATTCCTTCACAGGAGTTCACAGCTTGTGAGTTCTACCCTTGAAGTGAAGGCTGTAGGAAGGCTGTGAATTTTCTGTGGATTAGCTGCTGTGCAAGAGCTTCTTGTATAGGCGGGCACTAGGAAGGCATAAAGCACTGAGAAGCCTACGCTTTGGTATTTTAAAAGCAAGGGAAATTTGTATAAATATATAGTAACAGTTTCTGCTTCATCGAGGCAGAAAGGAAGAGAGGTCTCAGTAGAATCCCAAAATCCAAAGGACCATTTAAAGGCCAAATTACACAGGTTTGTCTTTTTGTGTCTTTCATATTACTTACTCACTTATGCTAGTGCAAAGTGAATAAATGAAAACTATTCCAGGAGTCTCTTAATTTATAGTTTTGTGCCCCCTCCATTGAACTGATTGGCTTTTAGGTTTGTCATCTGTCATAATTTGTACTTCTTTTTTTCTGCAAAGTGAAGTTTCTAATATTTTCACCATAACCTGAGATTTCACTTATGCTCTCTCAAGCAGTTTTCTCACCAAGAGATTAATATCTCTGTCCTGGCACTTAACTATGCAGATGGGGAAGCCGACTCAGAAAGAATTCTGTAGCGTGATAATTATTCATTATATTTTCACTTGTGAACTGTAAAATATTATCAGTGGCACCAGATTAGACTAGGACAAAGGACAGCCTGTTCTACAAACCTAGTTTTAGGTCAACAGACAGTAGAGTGAAAATATATGCATTTTTGTACATACATATGCATGTATAGCAAATGACGTTGAAGTGAAAGCAAAAAGGTCTTGGTTCTGTAAAGCATCAACTGTCTCTGACATTGTAAATATCAGATCTTTGTAGGATCAACCACCACCAGTGTCGACAGTATTTAAAAAAGAGAGAGGAAAAAAGAAGTTGTTTCTCAGTTTTCATCTAGGCTCTTAAATCCTGAGGATGAACTTTCCAAGGGAGCGGAGCCCCCAGCAGCTCTTCCTCCTTCCTTTGGAAAACTCAGTCTCTTCACTCTGCTGCGGTCCCTAAGAGGAATCTGGGTGCATTTGAACATCCTCTTTCCTCTGTTGAGCAATTTTAAGAATCTGTCTTTGAGCAGATAAGTTGTCTGAGCTACTAGGGCTGCATGTCCTTGCTCTGCTGTGTTTATTCACAAGTTACTTATTGTCCTGCTGTATTCTCATTGTTCTGAAGACTAACAGCAGAGCACTGGTGTATGTGATGGTGTAGGGACTTTCACACCCTTTTTTGGTGAAGGCTTATTATGTATAAAGGCTAAAGATCCAGCAAAATTGGATGAACTGTGCTTTTGACACAACTTAGTGACATCCCCTAACCTACTGCCTGCTGACCCAGCTCCCCCGTACAAGCCTCTCAGCGATAAAGCTGAGACTCTTTTCCAGTGTTGTTCATCTTCTGTCCTGGCATGCTCTGCCTGTGTAATTAGATCTCAGTCATTTATTTGTGACATCCCAGTTTGATGCTACAGAACTGAAAAAAGTGTTAGCTGGTGAAAAAGGAGGAGGATTAGAGAAGAGCTCACTTACTGAGGCACTAAGTGGCTGGTTTTATCATGAACCTGTTAACACAATGAACTGATTAGTTTAAACAGTGTAAATTTCACAGGGCTCTTAATTTCCAACTGCTGTTTTGCGTTGCCTAGATTCAGTCACACAGTACTTTCTGCATGCAGGCTGCATGATGCTTAACTTGCAGTCATGGCTTTCCTATTGTTACTAATTATAATAAATATCTTGCAAACTACAAAAATGTTGATGCTAATTCACAGCTTCTGTTTTTCTGGCTGAATGATGTTGTCCTGCAGGGCTTCATTGCCTAATGAACCACATTATCTTTACAGAGTTATTTCATGGGATCCAACTTCTAAAATTTGTCTCTAAGGCCTACAACTATGGCTTTAGTGATATAATGGGTTGGAAATATTCTTTCTTCCACCCAGAAGAATTGATTGTTACACTCATCTAGTCTACAGGGCTGCTTCAAAAGTGATTAGAATAAAGTACGTGGTGGAAGGCTGAAAGCTGAACAAGGACCCAAGGCTGGGGTAGCACGAGCTTCTGAAATCAGTGTCAGCACTGAAGGCATACCTCCATGGAGCTGGGATGTACCTGTCCCTGCAGCTTTTGTACATGCTAGCTGGCACATGAAGAAATAAATGTTTGCTCTGTATTGGGTTTATGTGGCAAGGCTTTGGTATCAGGGGGCTGCAGGGGTGGCCACAGTGAGCAGAGCCCAGCAGCTGCCCCGGGTCAGAGCAGAGCCAGCTCCAGCTGCTCCAAAAGGGACCTACCACTGGCCAGAGCCAAGCTATGAGCAAGCCATGCAGACTCTTAACCATTTCTCTTTTAAAGTTTGAGCCTTTTTTCACAGGCTTTGCTGAGGTTAATACACGTTTGCACCGCTTTTTGCCATAATGATGCTTCTGATTTTATATTACCTATGGACACATTTCAACCATTTGAGGCTTTTCTGCATATGTTCACCATTCTGGCTCAAGAACCATGCAAATCTAGTCCTGTATGTGTGCAGTAAAATGCATCCTTTCTTTCTATTTTTATCATTTCATACTTCCATCTCCCCCACCTCCCATGCTGCAGAACATAATCAAGGCAGTGCTGTGCATTTCAGAGATGAACAAGTTAAGACTCTTCTGGTGAAAACTAGCATGGATCCACTTTGGGACCTGTAATTTGGTCATGATGTTTTTTCCAATGTACCTATAGTTGTTAAAATGCCATAGATATATTCCAGGCTGAGCAGCTTGGTGCTTTGAAAGACAGGTAGTTTGGTCAGAGTGGGGACTCCAGCTCTGAAGACAGTGGTACTGGTGGGATTCTAGAAATGTGTATTCAGCTGTCTGTGTCTAGAAAAGCTCAAAACCCAAGTTTTTGGATAATGTTTAAGGTCTTGCTTAGAATTTGGGGTCATGCATTCTTGTCCATCCAGTGTCAGATCTGCAAGAGTAGCAGCCTCGGATCTGACCCCAGCTTCAGAGGGGTTTGACAGCTGTGCTGTAAACCTCCATACAGATCAGGGACCAAAAAGTCTACTTTTTGTTTAGCTTAACTCAGATACATCCCTTTTAGATGAAGAAAAAATTCTGGGAAGTCAGCAGAAGACAGTGCAGGATGTTTATCACTGCTGTTGTGCTCTGTGCTTTTGTTCTGCACGTTTGGCCCTTTCTGATGCTCTGGTTCCCCAGGCAGGCTGGGTCCGTGCAGCCGTGCTGTGAGTGCATGGGCCTACCTGTGCTACCACACAAACTCGACGGAAGGGTAGAAGCTTCAGAAATGATTGAAAGTGGGCTGGTGTGTACAGAAAAGCAAGCTTATACGCTGTCTGACAATGGAAAAGGCACAGTGTGAGCTGAGAGCCTCTCAGCCCTCTCATCAGTCAGCAGTGACATTTCAGAAGTTTTAGTATTCAGAGTTTGGCTCTAAAGCTTTATGAGTAAAGAGGAAATGGATACACATGAGAGAGAGGGAGAGAGGATTTCCAGGCAGGTGAATCTCAAGGCAATAAAGATGAATACAAAATGGATGGGACTGACTCCAGTTAACATATTATTCTATTAATAAATCAGCATCTTAAACTCAACAGATGGAGTACTATTTTCTGTACGCAGTGTTTTTTTTTTTTTTTTTTTTTGTTTTGTTTTGTTTTCCCCACTGATTAGGATGTTAGTGTCAGTTCTTTTAAGAACTCTTATGTAAGGTATATTCTTTTTGTTACGGATCATAATGGTCGGATATTCTTTTTTTTTCCTTGTTTGCCTGTAAAAGGATGCCTAATGTATCTAATGTAAAAGGATGTCTAATATATTCCTTTGAGGGGAAAAAAAATCTTCACTTTATAACCTAACTAAGAATCTAACTAACTAATTTTCAGTAGTGTGAAAGAGAAGTAATAGTACATGTGCTGTGTACCTTGTCTGTGACCGTGTATTTGTGGATGCCCTATCTCTGGGAGTGTTGAAGGCCAGGCTGGATGGGGCTTTGAGCACCCAGGTCTGGTGGGAGGTGTCCCTGCCATGGCAGGGGGGTTGCAGTGGTCAGTGAGGTCCCTTCCAACCCAAACCATTCTGTGATTCATTCTGAGATGTTTCCTTACATACTCATTCTATGGTCACCTCTGCGTAAGTGTAGCCTAATAGAGTGCAGTGAACAGCAGCCTTCTGCTAGGCAGTGTTAGAAAATATTAAACACTAAATGTTGATGCTTCTGATTATGGTGGCTTTCAGAGCTTTTCATTTAGCCCTACCTCATGGCTTTCATTGCACCTTTTAAAAAGGCTCAAACTACGTGGAATATTCTACTATCACACTGCCTTTAAGGCCACACGAATTACAGTATTTACGAAAATAAAAAATGATGAATTGCTGTTTTTCATTGGGCATCATGGCATACAGGGCTGGGTTTTAGAAATACCATCTTTTAATCTGTAGTAATGATAATTCTGCACACTGAATGTATGTAATTTTGCTCTCTGGAAATGTTCAGACTGCTATACTGAGTCACAGTCCAGACCTCAGTATTTGCTAATTTGAGCTAGGCTAACACTTGGCACCCTGCTCTACGCAGAGAATCAAGAATGTCTCTGTGGTCAGCTATGGCTCTCGTGCAGTGACACATCTCTGGCAGCAGTAGCAGAGCTAGCGTGCCAAGTTAGGAATTCACCTGTGTCTGGATGGCAGAGTTGTGCATGCCCCAGTACTTGAGGCTTTGAAGCATTCTGAGGTTTGCTGGCGATGATGCATCTTGGCAAATGAACAGCAGTGCACTAGCACCAGCTCAGAGACCTGTTTATGCCAGAGTAAGTAAAAGTCTGGAAGTCCCTCTGTCCAAGTATGAAATCCTAGTGCTCAGACAGAGAGCTTGGGGCACCATTTCTTTTTATCTTCTTCTTTGCTTCTTGCAGATGTATATAAATTGCAGCAACCTTCTGGAAAAATTTTTAAGAACTTTCTGATGCTAACAGGATTTTTGTATTTCCATGGTGGGTTTCTCACTTTGGCTGTTTTTGGGAAAACTGCTGTCAGCTTCCTTCATGTTTCATAAGTGATGGTTGGGTTTATACTGCTAGCGAGGGAGAAGATTTCCTTATCAGAGTACAGGCAGGACGTGGGTCTGTTACAGAGCCTACAGAAAGCTGCCATAGGCAAAAGCTTTGTAATACATCAGTCCCACTGCCAGAATAATCTGTGTAATGTTAAATCCTGAGATATTGCTTAGATCTATCCTGATCAAGCCTGTTAACTTATAAATCTGCTCTTACTTGCAGCAGAACTTGGACAGCAGTGGGCATGGGCATGCAGTGAGGCAGGTGGAAAGGAACAAAAGGAAAAGATAGGAAATTCCCAAACTTTTACAGTTAAGATTTGTAGTGAATGCATCACCATTTCTTTGTGTTGACTGCCTGCTGTTTTCAGTGCTCTTTCTCTGCACAGTTTTCCTCCCATCCCTTTCCCCTCAGCTGTAGCGATGAGACAGATACAGCCTCATATGCCTTCATCTTCTTGGTGCTTGTATTCAAGTGGTTGCATTTCTCCATTCCTCCCTAGCAGTGTGTGTGTGTGTGCACATTTCTTTCTCATCTCTCCTTCCCCCATTCTGTGCTCTGTGTGTATGTATGTGTATATATATATATATATATATATATATATATACAGTGATGTGCTATCTCTGCTGATGTATGTAGAAAAACCACATATACAATGTATTTTATAACATCAGAATTGGTCTCTCTATATGTGGGTATGCATATTTATTTACATATAACAATATGTATGCAGGATGCCTAGTACCCTGCACTGTACACAAATCTTGGTATGGTCTTTTTTTGAGTGGAAATAGCGCATTCTTCACTTCTACCTGGCCCATCAGACTCTGTAAGGAAAGCTTTTTAACTACAACAAAAAATGGCTTCATGAAATTCTATTAGGATCACCTGTGCTTTGAACCGTTAAAAACTGTCATTTCTGTTGAATGTTTTCCTCGGGAGATACTTGGAATATGTTAAAATAATATCTAGACAAAAAAAGTAGCAAGAATAGCATCTGCTGTACTTGGAGGACTGAGAACATGGATCTGAGTCCAAGCTGCAGGTCACTGCCTTCCCCTACTGACGTGCAGGCTGCAATGTGAAAAGTTCATGGTGCAGACTACTGCTGAAGGAGGGGAGGAAGCAAATGTTATCATTAATAGTTAACTGTTTTCTTTTAGCAGAACCAGTCTTAGAAATATATAACAAAATCCCCCATAGAAAAGGCTTCACATTTAATATAATTACTTCTTAGTTAGGAAACACCAGTGCATTTCTGATGTGTGCAACTCAGTTCTTGTCACCTCTGCAAATGCTTTATGATGCAGCCTTTGGATTTTAATACCCCTAGCAACAAACTATTTTTTTTCCTTACAATGTGGTTATCTCTCTTACTGCACATTAGACACAAGACTAAAAATTGCTTTGTCTGTGCTACTAATCTATGGCCAGTACACAGAGTACACTGAGCATGCTGATTTCATCCACGTTGCTGGCTATTAAAAAACACTTGCTGCTGAGATTCAGAGCTCTCACAGGACATGGTAATTGGTTTTATATATGTGAAAACTGCAGGAGGGAAGCAAAGAACTATTTGTTCTCCATGCCCATGTTGGATAAGGCAAGAACTGCTGGCCTTAAAATTGCAGCAAGAAAGATTCAGATGAGACTTCTGGCAAAACTTTCCAAAGGCAAGAGCAGTGAAGGACTGGGGTAGTTCGTGTGAGCAGACTGCACATTCTTGGAAGTTTTTAACAGCTTAGATAAACATCTGTCAGGAATGACCCAGAATTGATTCGTATCTTGAGTGGTGCCCCTTCCAGTGCTACAGATTGAAGTTTTTTGCTTAGAGGAGCTCATCTGGAGATAACTGATGTTGAAGTGAGCTGGCATGTAGCCAGCCCTGCTTGTGCCTAGTACATCTGGACTGCTTGGAGGAAAGCTTGGGCTTGTAGCAAGGCACAATCCAAGAGCTTAATCTTCATCTGCAGTACATCTCCAGAGCTTTACCTATAAGCCTGTGCCTGCAAACATGCTTGCATTCAAGTGGTGTGATGGCAGGGGAGTCTGGCTTGGACCTCTGCTTGACTATTAGCCTTTTTATATTTGTTAGGATTACTCTGGCTGCTGTAAACCTGCATTTTCCAAATTTTGAGAGTTTGGTTGCAAGTGTTCTTTTCAATATAGTATTTTTTTTCAATATGTTTTGCCACATAGATATCAAGGCTTGATACTCTATTGTATTTGCACAGTATTTTCCTTCCTAGGCAGTTCCATTAATTTCAGCTTTTGCTGTTGACTACAGTGGATGTAACCAAAGCACAAGGTTTTGCCTAGCAGCAATAAAGAGTGTAAAGTGACCATAATCCCAGTCACAGAGTGTGCTTTTAAAATCATGAGCACACATTGTTATAACCCTTACTGTCTTATTTTTGAATTCATTCGTTGTAGTTTTTTCTCTTTTGTTATCAACGAGGAAGATGCTTTCTATAAAAATGCATCTCTCTTAGTATTGGAATGGAAAGGGAAAAAAGTGTCAGTAAGTACATGTGAAGAACAATTTTATGTCTACAAGTTTTACCTCAGTGCTGCTTTTTGACCAAGCTTTACTCTGAGTTTCTAGCTGCAGGTATAAACCGACCAGCAATTAGCAGAGCCCCCAGTGTAGGTGTACAAAGGAAACGGAAGTCCAGTCCAAGCTAACAGACTTCCCATGTGATCCTGCCTTCTTTGGAGATGTTCTGAAGTAACCATAGTGCATGTGTATAAGTTGAAATGAAGGTTTGCTGGAAAACTGACGATGGAATCAGAAAAATACTTATACGTGTATTTGTTTGCTAGCATGCTGTAGTAATCAGGCATTTAACTGAAAAACAACAGCATCCAAAGCAAAAGTTGGGCAGAAAGAGTTGAAAGATACGATAATCTTTTAACAGAAAATCATATGAAGTGCAGGAGAAAAGAAATGAAAATACAATTCTGCCAACTGCTTTTTGCTGCTATTCTCTAAGCACAGCTCTGGGAGTGATGTGGTTATGTGAGAAGCTGTGGCTTCTTGGAAAATCTTTGTCTGAAGACTGAAAATCCAGAAAGCAAACAGAAAGGGTGGCAAACATAAGTTAAGAGTGCTTTTAGGCTTCTTCTCATTAGTTTTTTAGGGAACTTGCCCTATTCTATTCTGATTCCTTGAAAACAGCATTTTGGAGCTGTTATAACAAGGAATGTACTTAAAATATGTTTTGGAACAGAAAAATGATTTTAAGCCTATATGTGCATTACTGGCAAAGGATATCACATATTCCTATAATCTACATGGTGGGGGGAAGGTCCGTGTCTGCTTTGGCAAGGACTATATATATCTTAAATCTTCTGGGACATGAAGGAAGACATACTTAAAATATCATGGGGAAGAGAGGTCAAAGGTATTATTTCTTGAAGGAGGCTGGGGCCCCTCTTAGCAGGCAGATTCATGTGTTGATTAGGTTTTAGGCCCTTCAGCCCAGGTTTCAGGATGCCTTTCTTCCTTTCTTCCTGTCAGGCACACAGCTGCTCAGTTAGCCAGCATGGTAAGTGCATGCCTCCTTCCCTGTTAGAGCCTGTGAGTTGTGGCTATACGTTGTGGGCAGGACGAGTCCCAGCTCAAGACTTTTAGGGAACAGCAGCAGCTTCTTTGTGCGTTGAACTTGGAGGGCTGACCTGACTGAAATCATGAGCGGGGAGATGCTTGTTCACTTGCTGTAGGTTACGGGATTTCCAGCCCTCTTCTCTGATCAATTCTCTCTCGCAGGCAGGAATGGCAACTCCTGAAAACCCCGAGCAGCTGATCATTGCCCTGGAACCCGAGGCTGCCTCTATCTACTGCCGAAAGCTTCGCCTTCACCAGATGATAGACCTGAGTAGTAGGGCGCCTGTCAATGGCTATAGCCCGAGTGACACAATTGGAACTGGATTTACACAGGGTACTACTTCTATTAACTCACTTCTTAGTTTCTTACATCTATGTTTGCTTTGTCCATGAGGGCTGTCTTCTAACCATGTCTTGTTGTCTCTGCTGTCTTGAAATGTATCAGGCTAGCATCACTTTGCTTTATATACGCTAATTTGCTGTTTAGGGTAATTAGGCAAGTTCAGACATTGATCCAGCAGACGTGTTTGCACATGCTTGGATTTTAGCATGCAGGTAGCTTCACTGCCTTGCCTATACTGGGATGTTGAGGGAGGTTAGGAGAGGCGTAGCATTTTCACATCAGTATTTTCTGCCTTAATAAAAAGTAATACTTCACATTGGATTATTTTTATTTAACTTTGTTGGAAACAATTATGTGTTCAATTAGCTGCACTATTGAAGCAATGTTAAATTACTGGATCTCACTGAGACTTTTAGTCTGAGGTGTTCTTCCAGAGTTTTGGCAGATGCTTTATGATATCATCTTTATGAAATACCATTAAGTACTTCCAACACTCAGCAGAACACACAGTACTGGAATACAGCAATGAATTTATCTACTTGTGTAGAAGTGAAAATAGATACGGAAATTTTGATTTATTGACCTGTGATCTGTTACTCATATCAGTGTTTGAAGATTGATTTACAAAGATTTTGGGGCATAGTATCCTGTCTAAGATTGGAAGGGGGAAAAAAAAAAAAGACAATAATGAAACAATGTGGTGTCATGTTAGCATAGCATATTTTCTGTCTGCATGAATTGTAACAGTTGCACTGATACAAATGCCAGTGTGTCAATCTATCCCAGAAGGAATTTTTCAGAATAATTTGCATTTTATCATATTTACTAGGTCAAAACAATACAGGCACATGGAAAACTGTGCCAGTAAACCTATTCCTGTACTTACCAGATTGCCTTTTTTCTTAGGCCAAGTCATTACCCTGTTTTCTCATGCCTTGCCTCTCCCAGCTAGCGCTTGTCAGATGTGTTCAGTGTTATGGGGGCCTGTGCCGGGCACAGGGCACAATCCCTTCAGGGGCCCCACATGTTCTCCCCCTTGTTCTCCTTCTGAACTAGTCCAGTTTCATGAACTTGCTTGCTACATGGGGATTTGTCTCCAAGAAAATAAATAATCAAAAAAAAAAAAAAAGCTTGTTTGGTTAAGGTTTTGAAGCTGGACAGAATCTGGCAGATCGTGGGTTTCTGCTAATGGGTGCCATTCTCTTTCTTGACTTTGTAAGGTAAAAGCTATTGGGGATCAGAAAGGTTTCGTGTCAAAATTAATGAAAACAAAGTTTGGAGTGAATTAATTTGGGGTTAGAATTAAAATTTCATAAAGGCATGGCAGGTACCCAAGACAAGCTGAGAACAGCTTAAGGAGAAAAGCCCTTTAAATATAAACAGAGAGAAGTTCTCCAAGGACTGTATTATTGCTGCGAAGCCAAAACAAAAATTTTACTGTTCACAGTAGCCAGGGTAACTTTACTTCAGTTGTAGCTAAAGACTGGCTCTTGTGTTCACTTTTAGCCCACAGAAGGGAATGAAAGGACTCCCATTGACTTCTGTGGGCTCTGTGTCCATTGCTTGGACATATTACTTGTTCTGTCTTTCAATCCTTTGTCATTTAAGCTGCTGGTGTGAGCTGGTAAGTCAGTACCATGAGGCTAACAGCTTGCCTGCATCATAGGGTCTTCGTGAAGTGGGCATGGGTGGAAGCCGCTAGTCTCTTCCTGATGATAGGCACTGTAGAAATTAGAAGCAAAATGCAGTCAGTGATTTGCCTGTGTTATTTTCAGAAAGAATGATGTCTTCGTATATTACAGGATATCTCGGTTCCTCTGTAGCATTTTATGGAAGTGCCTTTGAATGGAAGTGACACAGGAAATGATTTTTTTGATCATCCAGTTGCACAGGTTGTTTAAGAAGTATAATAGCAAAGGCTCTCACTATTCCACTTTCTCGTTGTTTGCATCTTTAAATGCCTAAGTAGAAATTAAGTCTTGTGAGTTTTTTTATTGTTATAATATTACAGACTATGTGTTATTTTTAATTGCTATATATTTTAAAAATGCTGTGCAAGTGTCCTGTATATGTTTATAATAGGCCAAATCTTAGTTATTAGGACAAAATGTAATTGGGTTGCTTATAGAAGAATGGCAGTGCTTTGCAGGCTGTCACATAAACCCAGGATTTCTTTAAGTAAAGGTTGAAAGTTACTGGTCTCCTGATCTGTCATCTGCCTGAGTTACTGGAGGGTCCGGCTTGATGATCACTGTGAGAAGTTCTGAACCTGTGAAGCAGTGCTTTCAGATGCTTGCTTTGAGACAGGCAGATGTCCTGAAAGGCTCCCGAGACGTTTTTGCCGGAGCACCCCAAATCTGTCGCCCTGTTAATGCTGGCTTTTTGCTGTGAGGAACAGCTAGTGGCGGAGCAGGGCTGCCGCCTGCTGGTTGAGTGTGCGCCCAAGCCTGGCATGTCCTATGCCAAGTAAAATAAAGGATTACGAAAAAGGACTTGTCTGTGGCTTTCATACTAGGTCATTTTTTCTAATCCAATGTGTATCAAGGAAGAAAAGAAAATCCAAAAAATGTTTTTTTTTTTTTTTTCCTTCTTTCTAGGAGCAATGCTTTAATGTTCCTAATTCTAATGCAGTATTTCTTTTTCCATTTGTTTTAAGAAGTGATACATAGAGATCTATCAACATACTTGTACTTGTTTTCTACAGCATATTATATCAACTTCTTCCTGCTTTCTTATACTCAGTAATTTTCTCTCTGTCAATGACTAGCTAAGGAACACGTCCGTCGTAATCGACAGAGTCGCACCTTTTTGGTGGAAAATGTCATAGGAGAGATCTGGTCTGAACTGGAAGAAGGTAGTGTCCTTTCTTGAATAAACTCTGCTCTCACGGGTTTTATATTGCAGGCAAACATTGTGTTTCCCACAAATCTGCTGTGTGCTGCATTGTTCTATGAATGATTATAAATAGGAAAAGAAGCAAACAGAAGTGCATGTGTGGCTCCGAGTTGCTAAGGCTGAGCTGCAGTTCTGTATCCTCTAACAAAAAAGAGTTTTTTTCAGGAGATGGCAGAAAGTAACCAAGGTTTTAAAATACAACAAGAATATTTCCTCAGAATAGATTTTGTAAATACACTGTCGTATAAATTTGGTAAACCCCTAGAATGTACATAAGCAGCACAAGCAATTCCACTAATATCCAATTTTCATCTGTGCTAAGCTAATGGCTTTTGACACTCAAATTTTGTATTTGTTATCAATTGCTGCTAATAAATATCAAGTTTTCAGTGTAGACAGTCATAACTTTCCACAAGTCATTATCTCTTATTTTTATTATGCCCCTGAGAAGTTTTCGTTGCAGTATGTTGTTGTGATAATATTAATGTAAATGTCATTTGCCTATTCCTTTGTCAAACCAGGAGACCGGTACATTGTTGTTGACAGTGGAGGAGGAACAGTGGATATGACTGTCCATCAGATCAGGCTCCCTGAAGGACATCTTAAGGAGCTATACAAGGCAACAGGTAGGTGACACTTCCACTGCTCACTTCATTTATATAGTTTTTTGACCTGTCAGTGAAGGAAGTTCATGTCTTTATTATTCACTACAGTTCACTAA
This sequence comes from Aythya ferina, assembly GCF_964211825.1. Classification (NCBI taxonomy): domain Eukaryota; kingdom Metazoa; phylum Chordata; class Aves; order Anseriformes; family Anatidae; genus Aythya; species Aythya ferina. Next base: position 30,478,429 of record NC_140302.1, on the reverse strand, counting down.
CAGTTTTTCCTGGAATCAGACCAGCATTCAAAATTAGTGTGACCTAACTGTTGGTCAGCAGAATGGGGTAAAACACTTCATGCTTCTGAGACTTTGGGATGGTAAACCTCATTTTGTGAGGATAAGAAAGTGCCATCTTGCATCATTGCAACTTTATTGCAATAAAGTGCAATTCCTTTAATGATATTCCCTTCCTGAACTCCAAATCCCCTCTGTCTTTGTCTTTGCTAAGCTGTTAACCACACGAGACAGCCTGCTAATTGTTGCTGTGTCTCTATACCAAGTTAGTCTTCATCTGTATCATTCATCGCTGAGTGTTCTCGATCTTGGTAGCTGTAAGACTATGTCAGGAAACAACTTAGTAAGAGCAAGCGGGGACACTGTACATCTAGTACGTCAGGTCTATCTACTCCTCAACATAAGTCCAACTCACATGTATGGATAAGAAGGCAGTTTCCTCTGCTTGTAATAAAAGTGTTTCTGTTTTATGGTGGTAGCATTACACTGTGTAGGTGTAAAAATGAGACAAAGGTAAGATTATGTTCTGTATTAGACAAACTGTTATATTTAGAAAAGATACCTCTTTCTTTGGACCTTCTTCCATGACAGTCCTGGTAGTGTCAATCTGGTGTGTATTCGGTCTACTTGAAATCTATTAAGAAGTTCAGGATATTAAAGCTGTGTTTTGTTTGTAATGCAGGTGGGCCATATGGTTCCCTAGGTGTGGACTATGAATTTGAAAAGCTCCTGTGTAAAATATTTGGAGAAGATTTTATTGAGCAATTTAAAATCAAGCGTCCTGCTGCCTGGGTAGATCTGATGATAGCATTCGAGTCCCGTAAACGGGCAGCAGCTCCAGACAGGACCAATCCACTAAACATCACCCTGCCTTTCTCCTTCATTGACTATTATAAGAAGTTTCGAGGCCACAGTGTAGAACATGCCTTGAGGAAAAGCAAGTGAGTAGATGATTATACTCAAATGGGTGCAGAATTAACGACTGTTTGCAGAAACAAGTAATGAAAATATCTTAGTTGCATTTAGACTGAAAGACAATAATATAAAAATGCAATATAATGATGGGAAAATGGGATTGCCTGAAGTGCAGTTTCCAAAATGCAAAGTTCCATCTGTTGCAGAAGTTTTCGATAAAATACTTGCACTCTCCTGGTATTGTTTTCCATGACATTTATTTGGCCACCAGTGTGTCATTTCACTGAATTCGACTATATATTTTGACTCATATATGCTTACATGTTAATTAGGGAGGTCAGAAAAAATAGAAAATTTGATGTCTAAAAGTTAGTTACCTGGAATCTAAATTTTTAGAGGCTTGGGCTCTGGAAGGAATTCAGGATCTTAAGTGAGATGCGTAAATATTTCTATAGCTTGGGGAAAGTTATGAAAGTTTTTCTTCAGTGAATGTTGAATGTGGAATTCAGGCTGAAACTCCCACAACTCTTCCTATACTTATTGGTAAATGTACTTCAAGCCTAAAAGACTTAGATCAGAGTCACTTCCTAAATGAAACTGAGGTTTTGAAGTTGGTAACAATTTCTGGAAATACTACTACCCTTCAGAAGACTGTCTGCTTCTTTTAATAGTCTTAGTGATGAATCTTAGAGAGAATGCCAAATGTTTCCCCCCAAATAAACTGAAACTAGTAGAATAACAGGTGACATAGAACATGTACAAATGAAAAGGAAATTACCAAGCTATATGGATGTGCATCATTGGTGGAATAACATAATACCTGTATTCACTTAACAAACATTATTCCTTATCAGATACTGTGCTCCTTTCTGTCTCCTGAGACTTCCTATGCTTGCTTGTTTTCCTTGCTTGTTTCCAATGGCTTTGGCCTGCTACTGCTGTAATCTAAATGTTGTCCGTCTGGGGATGAATTGGTGCTGTTTCTGATGAGCAAACACAGGGTTGACTGCCAGCTGTTTCAGAAGGCAGCTGAGCATTTGTAATGGTACAGGAGGCAATCAGGCAAAGAAAACAACAATTAAACAAGCAAAAATAACAATTATCCGTGGAAATTGTATATTGCTCCATTTGGTATGGGCCTGAGGTTAGGTGAGACACTTTCTTCCAAGCAAGCTACATGCCGATTCTGTAAACTCATTTGTTTATTTATGTGGTGAGTCTTGTGATAACTTGGCTGTTTCTATACTCTTTTAATGTCCTTTCTAAATGTTTTTCTGCAGTGTGGATTTTGTGAAGTGGTCTTCCCAGGGAATGCTGAGGATGAGCCCAGATGCAATGAATGCGCTCTTCAAACCCACAATTGACCAGATTGTTCAACACCTTAGTACGTATCTGTGTGTAATTCCATTTTCTGGCTGAGCTAAGACTGAAGTTTGGCTTACCTGTTTTAAACCAGTAACTGGAGTTACCAGAAAGTGTTTAGGAAAGTAATTTCAAGTAAGGAACATCACCATAACACATCTTACTGCCTAGTTCTAGTTCTAGTGCTGTTTTTTGAGTGTGATTCAGTCCCATTGCTGCCTAAGCTTCAATTATTCTATATATAAAGGGCTACATGCTTTCAGAAGGCTGAAGTGCACTGAGAACCCAGATCCTACTTTTCTTTTTCTTTTTCTTTTTTCGGGCAAGAATAAAACAATGCCAGAGACATAACTATTACATGATTGTTACTGTTATTAAGGCCTCTAGTTCATTTCTCACCAGTGGAAGAACTTAAAGTCACATTTTTCATGACTGTTCAAATCACTGAGATCTGTAAACACACAAGTAATAAATGATGCGGCATGGTATAAGAGTTTCCAGGCATGGCTTAAGCAGCAATGGATTTATTTATCCAGCAGTGGAATATAACATAGGGTTATTGGGAAAATTATTATTTAAACTGTCCCTCATGGAAGATTGGATTTGTATCAAAGAGAGTATAATACATGTATTGAGTGAAATATTGCTGTTGTACACATTACAAAGAACTAATCAAATCAAATTTGGAACAGAATATCCGGCTTTACTCAGTCTGTGTGAAGTATTGTTGGGTAAATTTGAGAGGCCACAACTGAGTAAGACAACTAAGATAGAACAGCTAATATGTGAGCAGAGAGGGAGAGGCCTCAAATTATGATTGTTGTGACAGATACCTCAGTCATACAGCATTAGTTATATGAACTGAGTAAGGGTGAGCCTACAACTGAACTGTATGATTTTCTTGAAAGTAGGGGATGTGGGCTTAAGCTAAGAGAACATCTGTAAAAATGTAAGGAGGCATTTTGCAGATGGTACGTGTTGCAGTTAAGACGGTAGAGTCAGAAATAAAAAGTGAATTTAAAACGGGGTGACTTGTCTGGAATGCTATAAAGGGGATGTGGTTCCGTTAGATTTGGGAATATCTCACTGATACTTGCAGTGACAAGATGATTGATGTCTGTTTCCCTGCCACCAGTAATCTGACCAGCAGAATTTCTTTGCAAAAAAATCTGTGTCCCCCTTGACTGCTACAAGCTAAATAAAAGTTCTGTTTAGAAAGCATAAATGCTACATCAAATATATTTTGTGCTTTGAGGTAAGTGTTCACTCACAGTTATTGTCCCAGTGAAAAAGAATATAGAAGAGACTTCAGAAGTGGAACTAGTGCATGCTGAGGGTGGAAGTATTATGTAGCAGTTTCAGATCTTGTGCATGTGCATGGAACGTTCAGTGCACTCAGACATAAGGAGCTTTGCATGCTTTGCTTTGGCACAGTGATTTTTTCCTTATTGAATGGGCTCTGTTTCTGTACAGGCGATGTGTTTGATAAGCCAGAAGTGACCAATGTCAAGTTTCTGTTCCTGGTGGGTGGCTTCGCTGAATCCCCCTTACTCCAACAAGCTGTCCAGAGTGCTTTTGGTTCGAGATGTCGAGTCATCATTCCTCAGGATGTGGGGCTCACTATCCTCAAAGGAGCCGTCCTCTTCGGTCTAGACCCTGCTGTCATCAAAGTGCGACGTTCGCCTCTCACCTACGGTGTGGGTGTGCTGAATCGGTTTGTGGAAGGGAAGCATCCACCAGAGAAGCTGCTAGTCAAAGATGGCACACGCTGGTGCACTGATGTCTTTGACAAATTTATCTCAGCTGATCAATCCGTAGCCCTTGGAGAAACTGTGACACGCAGTTACACACCTGCCAAGCCTTCTCAGTTAGTAATAGTGATCAATATCTATAGCTCAGAACAAGATAACGTCAGCTTCATCACTGAATCTGGAGTGAAAAAGTGTGGCACCCTTCGCTTGGATCTCACAGGGACTGATACTTCCGTGCCAAACAGGCGGGAGATCAAAACACTTATGCAGTTTGGGGACACTGAGATCAAAGCCATGGCCATTGATGTTGCCACCTCGAAAAGTGTCAAAGTCGGTATCGATTTCTTAAACTACTAACAGATCACGTTCCCCACCATGGCCTGTTTGTGAGACTGATTGTCCACTATTCCATTTTTTGACTTTCATGTGTCATGTAATCATCTTGAATTTCAGCAGGCTATATGAGAACAGCTAGTAAGGTGGGGTATGTCATGGTTGTGCCCTTGGATAACCGAAGGCTGTTTTTTAAAAGACCCTTAAAAAGTTTGGGGAGCAAAAGTTCCAGAGGTAGTAAAAGTTCCTTAGTTGTTCAAGCATGCTTAAAGATCTACCTTTATTCAGTAAATACTGATTATTATTGCATCCTGAAGATTAGTTAAAAAATATAAAATCATAATCTCTTTGCCTTGTTCTTGTACTTCTTCCTTTTCCTCCAAAGAAAAATTTGCTAACCCATGTGGTTGTTGTAGTGGGTATGTGTGGGGTATCTATTTAAACAGCATCATCCTCTGAACATGGAACAAATTAATAGGTTACAGCTTTCTTTTGTTCTTTTGATTATGAACTGTACTGTCAAAAAATTAGTGCTGAAAATAAGGTTTGTAAAGAAGTGGGAAATGAACTTCTTCAGTTCTGAGATCCCACTGAAAAGAATATCCTTGGAAAGCCTTAAATTATATTTAGGAAACATACATATTTTAGGAGCCTACTGTTGGTTGCCCCAGTTTGAGAAAAAGACCTTTCTTGTCAAAGCTCACAGAACTATCTGTTGGATTAAATAGCTAGCATTACCCTCATTATACTTCAGAAAATTATTAAGAGCAAATTTATTCCCCTTTTTTATGTCTTACAAACTTTTATTTACTAGCTTCCATGTGAAATCATTGAATCAGAGAATAAATGAAGTTGGAAGGGACTCCCATATGCTATCTGGTCCAACCCCTCTGCTCTAAGCAGGGTCAGCTAGAACAGGATGCTCTGTCCAGTCAGGGTTTGAATATGTCCAAAGATAGAAATGCCTAAAATTCTCTGGGCAACCTGTTCAGTACTTGACAACCCTCACTGTAGAAAAAGATTTTTTCTTATGTTTAAGGGGAATTTCTTATGTTTCAGCTTGTGCCTGTTACTTCTTGTTCCGTCACTGAAATACCACTGAGAAGTCTGTCTCCATCTTCTTTACTGTCTTCTGTCAGATATTTATATGCATTCCTGATCCCACTGACAAGCCTTCTCTTCTGGAGTCTGCAGTCTCAGCTCTCAGCTTCTCCTCATACATCAGACTCCAATCCCTTAATCGTCATCACAACGCTCTGCCAGACTCAGTACCATTATGTCCATGTCCCTCTTGTACTGAGAGGCACAGGACTGGATGCCAGATGTGGTCTTGCCAGGGCTGAATAAAGGGGAATGACCACTTTCATTGACTTGCTGGCCATACTTTTCCTCATGCTGCCCAGCTGTTAGCATTTTTTGCCACAAGGGTACGTTGCTGGCTCATGTAGACTTGGTGTCTACCAAGACCCTGAGGTCTTTTTCTGCCTTCATGCTTCCCAGCCAGTTGGCCCCCAGCATATGCTGGTGTATGGAGTTATTCCTCCCCAAGTTCAGGACTTTGCACTCCTCCCCGTGATTACATTTCTCTTCTAGTTAATCCCTGTGTTAATGTTTGGGAGTATGGTTAGATGATAGCTGTCCAGGAAGTTTTAAATGATTTAAAAGAGAGAAAATGTCCAGATAAGGCGTACTATCATATATTTTGAGTTGGAAGCATTTTAATTGAGTGAATTAATGTATTTCTGGGTTGAGTTTAATATTCATTAAGGTGGAAGACAGAGGCTAAGAGAACAAAACTACAAAAAGCATTAAATAAAGTATTTCTTATATGGCTATGACCACGAAACTCTAACACAAGTGAAATACAATGATGGTCATGGTAGCATCTTGTTTTCCAGTTAACGACATTCTGGAAATATTTTAAGCATGTTTACCTGGAAAATTTCTTCTGTACTGGAACAGGTTTTATTTTGCTAAGTGCTACAGGTGGATGATTTCTGAAACCTAGGATCTGCATCTGCCATGAGCTGACAACTTCAGTTTCAAATCTAAATCCACTCCAAATTGGCAGACTGAAACTAACCTGAATTATCCTAAAATGCTGACACTTTCAAAGCATTTATTCAGAGCTGCCTGATTACCTGCTGGAATTCATTACATTTTTGAAATTTTGCAATCTTAACTGTTAAACTAAAACTTCCTTTTTAATAAGTTGAGCATGAGTTACATAAACTACTGGGTAATGAAAGCTTTATCAATGATTTCACTAATTTACATTCCAATCCTGCACTTAAGCTTTCTATGTTTATCCTGAAGTTTTGCCACAGTCCAGAGCTGCAGAACTGGTCCACTGCATTTTGTCGTTGAGTTTTCTGTGTCTGCTGCAGAATTCCCTAGTAGAATGTGAAATCTGTTCTGCATTCAGCTTTAAAAAAAAAAAAAAAAAAAAAAGAAAGAAAGAAAAAAAGAAGGGACTATGGAGAATGCTACTCACAGTATCCGGCTGGATACTTTTCTATAATTACAAAGTGTGCTTTCTAGCATTCGGTCTCCTGCTGCCTGCTAAATGCTTTAAAAGCTAAATACTGGGATTTTTTGTGTGTTGCTTTCCATGGTTTACAAACAAGAGAAACTTTAAGATGAGTTATGAACAATATAATTTTATGTATATACAATATTTAAATATTGTACAGACTCTTTCTTTCTACAGTGCTATTTTCTTGTATAAAAATGCTCTTTGCCTCTGTTGATTTCATTCAGCTGTTAATTTTAAATAACATAGTTTCTCAATCAGCTTCCATAATTATAGGCTTTTAAAGATGGTAAGATATGAAATGTAAAAGGCTGATCTTATAATAATAGGAAAGAAATGTTGGTGTGTCACAGAATACAACATTCTTCCTGCAATGCAAGTCATACCAGTTAAGTATATTACACAGATGCACTTGTATTTTGCTGGGATTTTCATTTCTTTGTTTCAGATGGTGACCATCCAGCAGTTCATCATAATAATGGATGAATCCTCCTGTAAAACCAAGTTAAATTTAGCTTGTATGATCTGGATATACAGCTTCTTCTCTAGGTTTTGGAGTTTTATTAAGGATCTACTCTAATTTCTAAAAAAAGTACTTTCTAGAGCCAAGTAACAGTGATTTATAGTAGATGCAGGTAAGCCTGTCTATTGTCTACCACTACAACCTACCAAACACAAAACTCTTAAATAAAAGAAGGCTTCAGTGTCTTTGCATCCTGTGTTAAACTGAATGGGTCCAATTCTACAAGAATTTGTTTCCGTTGGCCTTAGGTTAATGCAGAATTTGGTTTAGGAAAGTGCTGCAACCCCCCACCACAAACAGGAGGTGAACTGCAAGATCCTGTGATCCATGGGTTTTGTGCTATTTTCAGCCTGTCCGCAGGGAATGCTAACAATAGTTTCTGCAGCTCTTCTAAAGTGTAGCTAGTTCCCCGCACAGTAGCGATTCTTTGCCCTTTTTTGTTCACCTTTTGTAAGATTCCGTCTGGATCCAAACAGGGGTTTGTTGCTAAAATTGTTCTGCTGTAACTGTAAAATATTGAAGAGATTGCGTATTTTTGCACTTCCTTGTTCAGTCTGATGAGAGTACTATCAAGCTTATCCTTGCAAAGCACTGAACTACCAAGCAAATTCCCAACTGTCCTCGTTGCCCTCTTTAAATCCGAGAATGGAAAATTAGCTTGTCTAAGGAATTAGAATTGTAAGTAGAGCGTTATGCTGTGGTCTGTAGTCTATAACCCAGTTAAAAAAAAAAAAATGTACATTGTAAGTGGCAAATGGATGCCCGTTTTGATAGAGAATGTTAGGCTGTAAAATTAATAAGAAATTTATTAGGAAACGGGTCATTTTTAGAACAGTAGTTCTGATACTTTTGCAGGAAATTTCCTGCAGAGAATTTTTTTGGTAGGGATTTCAGATGACATTGTGCAACTTAGCGTTGAGAGACAAGGCCTGCTATCCTTAGGCAAAGCAGAAAGCCCCAACTGAAGTTTTGCTCTAAGCATGAACTTGCAAGTTTGGGTGGGTCAAAGTTGCTTAACTCTAGGCTGAAAGTTAGCAACTAATTGTGATAGAATGATTAATTGTGCTAGAATATGATACATGTGCAGTGATGGTTAGGACAGTTAACATTGGTATATTCTTACCAATGAATATATACAGGAGTTTTAATGCATTATTATGAGAAGGCTAATTATGTATTGCAGAGATTTAATCGCCAAGATAACCTGCATATTTATAATACGAAGTGGCTTAAGCGGATGAATAGTATAAAAGTTGTTGGGCATAATGTCACAGTACTCACCTGCTTGAAATAGTCTTAAAACTATATTATAAAACCAACCATTGTGGTCTTGTTCACCTCTGTGCAAGATAAATTCAGATTTCACTGATGTTTGGAGCTGTTCACAACTTGTCTGGATTGTATCTTGAGTGTTCTTGTGTCTTCAACCATGTCAAATAAAATACAGTAAAACTAACTTTTCTTTTTGAGTGTTTCTGTTTTGACAAAAATGGATATGAAAGACCAAGTGGTTATACTTACATTTGGATACTCTTTCGTATGCATAACTGAGCAAAAGTGCCACTAACCGCTTGTGTTGCATGTCAGGTCCCTTCAACGTTCTAGATGTATGGACACCAAGAGCCCATGCAGGCCTGAGGTTGCAGTCACTACTGGTGATTACTCAAATTGCACTGCAGTTTATGTAGCTGTGAATAGGGTGTCTGGGAGTTAAGACAGTAAGATTTTAGACAACATCAAAAACAGTTTAGGTCTTTTCTGTAATGAGAATGAGAGCTGGGAAATCAAATATGCTCAAGGCTGAAGCCACCATTCTTGGCATTTCTTTCATGACATTCTCTACAAAACTCATAGAGCTTCTTGATGATAACTAGAAAAACATAATAGTGTAGAAAATGTAAACCAAAACCCACCATGGGACTGTGAAGGTTCCCTGATTACAACCAATGGGGATGAGCATGAAGGAATGTTGAGTAGAGGGTGAAAATCTGGATCGTGTTCACACCCAGGGAAAAAGCAAATTTCCAGAAGTAAGGTTGAATAGTTTAGATTTTTATTACGGGACAGACTTAAAATATTTTCATGAAGTATTGCCTGTGAAAGGATGGGAAATACCTCTGGAATGGTAAACAGATACTGTTAGATGACGCCAGTACATAGGTTTCTCTTCCAAACCTTTAGGTTGCCACCAGCACTGAAGTATCACTGCAGCTCTTGGGCATTTGCACCTGGACCTGGAGGGGGAGATGAGCCCATGCTTTCTCCAGGAAGGCCGTCACCAAGGAGGAGACAGCCGTGCTGTTCCAGCTCAGCCCTGGCTCCTGCCCTCAGCCATGCCAGTACCCCAGCCCAGCCGTGCTGTTGGCCTGCCACACCGTGTGTGCCTGCAGCCGTATAGTGGCTTGGATGCCTCCAGTCAGTGACCACCAGGTTGTAGCAGAGCCCTGTGGTGCTTACATTACACCCTTTCTGCTTTGTTGTGCATCTGACCTGTGACACAAGGTACTCTTCAAAACAGGTAATGTGGTAGAAGCAGGGCTGGGCTGCTCCCATCCCTACTCCTTCAGAGCTAGGACTTTGCTCCAGGTACTGGTCTGATGCTCCCAGCCCTTTGTGGGAAATCAACGGCTCTCCTGAAAGTGTGAGAGTTCAGTTCCCTTTTCTTCCTTGTTCTAATACTTTAAAGGCAGGTTTGACATAGTGACTTACCATCTCCCTACAGAATAAATCCCTTTCTGCTCTCTATCTTCAAGGTCTTTTATTTCACTTGTTATCCTGAAGGTCTCACTCCTTATGTTATAATTATATATTCCACAGTGATCTCCTGGGTGTGGGTGTGGATTTAATTCCCAAACACCACTACCCTCTAAGATCATATTTACCCATTTCTATCTTTTCAACCAGAAGCAGCAGCTGACTCTGCAAATTGTTTTTGTTCGTTTCTTTATATTACTGTTCTGTTGTTTCTGTGATTTAATTTTTCCTTACGGATGTAATCTATCAGGTGAAAGGATTTTTCCACCACATTAGAGCTGATTACTGTTCTGGCTCCAGACACCTTATAATCCAGAATGTGTTCAAGGTAGTTGTCTGCCAGTCACCCATCAATTATTAAGAAAACAGATTCAGTTGCAGTGAGTACCATTTAAGTTTTCATATGAGCATTGATGCAGGAATGCTTGCTTGGAGGGAAGAGTGAAAATACTGCCTGGATAGAGACTGTTATTTCTAGATATACTATCTAATGACAAATGCTACTCAGTTCCAGTGTTAATTAAAACAAATAGTTACAACCAAAGCATGACTAATAAAAGCAGCTGCTACTAGCTCTGGTAGCACAGCCAGTACACACCCTTTCAGAGTGGAACATTTCCCTATATGTCACATATAATATATATATAAATATATATATATATATCAACAGTGTATATTTATATATATATATTTTTTTTTCTTTCAGCTAAGATGTTACTAAAGACATGCCAAAAATCCTGTGATATGTGGATACACAAGTACACAATATATTTGGTTCTATTTTCTCTCATTAATATAGCAGAACTCATCATCATTGAGTCCCTGTGCTCAGGAAACTCCCTTGGTGAACAGGGCTATGTTTGCAGCTTTATAACAGGCAATGTCCTATGCAGGCACCTCCACTTTACATGAGGGACCAAGGATATCAGTGTGGGTTACAGTACTCCAATCCATGTTTGTGCCATGCAGAGATGCTGAGCCAAAATGGTAGCTTTATATTTCCATATTTTTTCTGCTCCATACTCATTCAGGTTGAGGATACTGCTTGGAACTGAGGAGCAGCTGCCATTTAGTCTGGCAGAATACAGGATTTTGGACTGTATTTCACTAGCATATTATAGAATCTGACTCTGAAGGCTGAACTGTAATGTGACGTTTTGTGGTGAACCGGTAATGAAAATAAATGGTATACTTGGTAAATGGTAAATACTTGGTACGAGTCTGCTTTAACAGTTCGTTAAAAATAAATTCATAAAAGTTGATTATTCCTCAGAAAGTCATAAAAACAGACATATCATAAAGGACTGTAGTCTCTTAGCCTTATCAAAGTCTGGTTTATTGCTAATATTATAGTATCAGGGCAATAAACTGGCCAATAACCAGGTGTATTTGCATGAATGTGCATGTTCATTGTATGTTTCTAGATCTAGGAATGTTTAGTAAGGTCCTGCTGCACTGAAAAACTTGTATGATAACTTGTATTATATATTTTTTCTGCTAAATGTTGCAGGCCATGTGTCTAAAATTTGCGAGTCTTGGCAGTAGCTATGGAGACAAGTCAGCGGTGTATGTGACCTTGCACTAAAATACTACTCAAAGGTGCAAAGATGCAGGGAATGAGCTGAGATGCATAGCAGCCACTACACCCCAACTTCCACCTATTTGCTGCAATGAAGATGTTTTACAAGTGCTCTATAACTATAATTATAAACACCATCCTAATAGGCTAGGTACTGTATTTAACTTGTAATGAACTTGATTTCAGCTAAACATTCAATTAATGTTACTAGTACAATGGGAAATATAATTACAGTCTTCAGGGACACATTAAGAACCAAATCTTGCTTTCAGTGTTTGAGCACATTGCTCTGATTTCCAGGGGAGGTTCATGTGTGTGCATTCACTGGTAGAATTTGGGCCTTTCACTGGACTTTTCCAAATCTGAAGGTTTTCTCATGTGAGAGTGTTTCTATTTAAAATTACAGCCTTGATAGGAAGGAATTTGGCACTGGAACAGGCTGCCCAGGGAAGTGGTGGAGTCACCATCCCTGGAAGTCTTCAAAAGACGTTTAGATGTAGAGCTTAGGGATATGGTTTAGTGGAGGGCTGTTAGCGTTAGGTTGGAGGTTGGACTTGATGACCTTGAGGTCTCTTCCAACCTAGGAAATTCTGTGATTCTGTGATTCTGTGAATTTGTATAAATCCTACATTGGTTCTTCCATGGCTACAGAAATCCTTACTGAAATGTACAGAGTTTTCACGCCTTCTGCTGATAACCACGGAATAAAACAACTTATAAAACAATCTCCCTGATAGCAGCGTCTAACTTCCCCAAAGGGATTATCCCCTTTCAGTTTCCTAAATAGCTCCCTTAAAAATCATCCAAACATCTCTCTCCAGTAGAACTGATTTGGAGTCCCTTTAGTCAGTGCAAAGAGATGCCTGATTTTCAAGAGGTGCAGCTTGGATAAATTGATGACAACTATGGATGCTTTGTATAACTGTTTTTCAGTCCTGCCATTTGCCAGTCTCATTAGGTACTGATGTTGGATACCAGCTTTAAAAATCAAGTCTGTATTTGAGATTTTTCTTGTACAGTTCCTTGGGTCTCAATTTTGTGTTCTTGGTTTACAAACAAATCATTGAAAGGAAACCTTGAAGTCTAAATTCCCAGAGCATACACATTTAATCTTCTTTGAATTTTACTGCACGTTAAACATATAAACAAACATTAAACATTTATCTCTAATTCTCCAGAATGTTAAATTGCACGTCTAATAGTAAAGATAGTACTACTAGTAAATTGCATCATTTTTATTACAAGGGAGTTTACCTCCTGCCTTTACAACAGATTTCACTGCAACCTTAACTATTGGCTAATGAGGAACACCCGATGTCCCTTGTGTTTTAATTAATCATACATTGTAATTCTTCTATGGCTTTCCTCCTTGAACTCCTACAGAATTTGAGACCTCATTTTCTCTGTTCAAATTTCATTCTTTTCAAACATGTTTTCAGATCCCTCTATCAAAATAAGTTCAGACCACTGAATATCTTATCTTGGGAACATAATCCAAATAGAAAAATACCTTGACCCTTAAATGCATCAACTCAAGCTGAACTGCAATCCAGGCTTTTGTTTCTTCCTCCATATTAACACAAGGTTGTCTTGCATTGGCATTTTTCCTTGCACTTCAGTCTTACAAAGGATGCCCCAGAAACCTATTCTAGCTTGATAACCTTTTACTACTATAAAATATTCCTTAGATAAAGCTCCTAACTTTGTCACTTTTCTTCCTAGATTGCTTCATGCAGCCCTTACCAGCAGCTACCACTGGTGTCTGAACAGAGCATCTATTTTAACAGCACGCAGCATACAAGCTGGCAGTCTGGAACAGGACGTCACCTGTGTCCTGTTGAAACTGCTGTTTGGCAGCCAGGAGGCAGTTTCCTGTGTAAGAATTTTGACAGTGCAGTGGAAACGACATGAACACTTACGTGAGGGAGCCTTTTCACTGTTTAGGGACTGCTTCAGATCTCATTAAATTCAATAGAAAGGTTTGTACTGACTTCAGGGGAGCGTTGAGTCTAGCCCATCCTGGCTGTTAGCCAAGCCCTCAAATCCTTTGTAGTCAGAGAGATACATATTCAAAAGTAAATATATTATGAGGAACTAGCTGAATAGAAAAAAAAAAAGGAAGATTATATCAGCATCAACAAGATGTATATCAAAAGCAACTGAACACAGACCTCAGTGATAAAAAAGGACTAAGTGCTGTGTATGAAGAGTCAATTAACCACAAATATTTTTTTGCGAGCCAGGAAATTCTGTCTTCTTTGTTTAATATATAACTGCGGAGGTGCTGGCTATGATTGAAGTAGCATCTATTTTCTGTTTTCTCATTTTTTTCGAGGACTATACTAACTGGGAGAAGTTTACCAGATGCTCACTTCCCAGGTTGGACTTGCCTTTGTGCCTAGAGCAGAAGCCACCAAACTAGGACACGGTGTTCCTCACCATGCAATGGCAAAAAATTGTTTTCAGGATTTTAAGAATGTGGTAGATTGTGGCCACTGTGATCCTTTTATCAGTGCCCACAGGTGAGCTGATGTGAAGCCAGGGGAGTGAAAATTACAATATGAGCTTATTCTGTGAGTATTGCATGCTGCAGCAGAGCCAACAGGACATTCCTGGATTAAGTGTAAGGAAACTAAAGGACTCAACCTAAGAGGTGTGTAAGTAGGATTTGGATGTGGAAGGACAGAGGCATTGATATGTTCCAGTAGTAACTAAAGACTGGGGAAGGTTTCAAAGTGGGAAGCAATGGGGAGGCTGACAGCTCTGCATACCAGAGAGTTTGAATTGCTGAACTACAGTGCTCTTCTAAGGAGCTGGAGAGGTGACTCTTGTTTTCATAACAGCAACAAGGAGCATTTCCTTCCCTCTGAGGAATAAGCTCTGCACCTCTACTAAGAACTTCCTTCTGCCATCAGCTGATAAGAGTGGACACTAAACTGAACATATCCTCTTCCTCTGTACTACAAAGAGCAGCCTCTCCTCGCTTCCCCCACGCAAACACTGCATACTGCACGTGGCATCGTGGTTTGCTAACACATACCAAGGCCATGGTTGCAGTGTAATGTGTCGTTCACAGAGCTTTTACAGATCATCTAGTATTGGTCTAGATGATCTTAATGAATCTATGTTCTCAGCCCATTGCCCCCTCACACCTTTTCTAGAAGACTATTGACTCCTCAAATTTAGAGGAGTTGAAGGAAGTTAACCGTGAGCAGAGCTGAATCCAGCAGAAAACGTGCTGGTCCTGCATGACATCTGTAGGGGGTCCTGTACTTAACTGTGCTGTCTCGCAAACAACAGTTCAGCATCCTCCTTCCCTTCAAATAATTTTCTCCCAATATTCCCTGTGTAAGGAAAGATCCCAGACGGCAGAAGAATCTGCATTGTGCAACATGGGTAATGTGACTGAGGCTGTTCTAAAACACATTTATATTAATTTTGTAGTTATTTTGTTTTTCTAGGGGGTGGGTTGAAAAGTTGCTCTCTCCCTAGGCAGTTTATTCATCCTTTGCTGTATTCGCCTTCATAAAGCTCTGCGTAGTGTCAGCTTTGAGTCTCTGTGGTTGTCGTACCCGCAGAGAACCTGGGAGCATTCCCAACCCTTCCTGCCTCTGACAGCCTTAACACAGACACATCTGAAGACTATCCCCATGCTTTCCTTGTATCTAGTTCTCTAATTAAACCTTTCAATCATGTTGTGTAGGCATATGATCTTTTTTTTTTTTTTTTTTTTTTTACAGTTCCATTGACAGCTTTGAGGATAAGACAGTGGATGCTGGTTTCTTGCAGATAAACATCTCGTTGCTGGAAAGACATTTGGAAACGTATGCCGCAGTCAATGTGTGTGCACACACAGAGGACTCCTGTTGTGCACATCCTATTAAGAAACAGAAAGCCCTGGCAAAGTGTCAACAAACAACGAAATGTGATGTGAGTAGTTGAGGCATGTTGTGTTCTTGACTTTTGCAAATGCTGATTAAAGGCCTTCTTGTGTGCAATCTGAGGGGTGCACGTTTAAGCCTTAGGAACACCTTGCAGTAGTTAAGGTTATATTAGTTGGGTGTGTTTTTGATAAAGTATTCTTATGTGGTAAACCACAAGTCATGGTTATGAAACATACTGTGAGTTTTGCACTCATTTTGCTTTTAGCAAATGGTTAAAGCATTTTCTTCCAACTCCTGTACTGCAGAACTTCCAATAGGCTACTTGTGCTTTACTGAAGTGTGTTGAGCTTTTCAGGTACGTGAAAAATGCTGTTATGAAAAACTTCAAGGAGGGTGAGAAATCTCTAACTTCCTGAAGGACTTGACTTGCTGAGGAAGTTTAGGCAGGATGCATTGAGCTTTAGCAGTTTGAACTGTGGTTTATTGCAGTAAAGTAGCCTTTTTTTTTTTTTTTTTTTTTTTTTTGGACCAAAGAAAGCCTTTTTCGTTTGATAGTCACCCTCAATTTTGAGTAAATGTCAGCACCTCAAGTCCACCTTACCTACTCCCTGTCATTAAATTTCTCCTGTGGCTGTTATGGGACATACTGTACTTTGGAAAACTGGGATCTACATGAAGAGTGTTGGAAGACAGTGCTTTAGACTCTGTCACTTAATTGCTATTTTACTCAGAATTGCTGGGTGTGGAAGAATCACAAGCTGTCTTGGTAGATTCCCATTGCTCCATCACCTAAATCAATATGACTGATACGATGCCAACAATGTATGGTAAGCCCTGTATAGCACTATTTTCAGCTCTGCTTAACTGATGGAGAAAGCAGAATTGCTGTAAACAACAAAAGAGCTGACTATAGTGCAAATGCTGTAATAGAAGATGTTTCATCTCTCTTGTTCTACTCCCTTACAAAGGTAAGATGAAACATTTTGCACTTTGTTTCCGTACCCATAAGCCCTGACATGAACAAAGAAGACCACAGTGTTGTTATGAGAATCAAAATGTGCCCCAAACCCTATAAATATGCTTGGTGTGCCAATGTCCTTTGATGGAGTTCTGGTTGGGAGTGGTAGAACAGCTGGACCTGTTTCGGACAACAAAGCAAACCAAAAACAATTGGAGAAATTCCCCAAATGTCTTGAACCCTTCTGGGGGCTTTTGGTGTGTTGTGTTAATCTTCCCAGAGTTCTATTAGCATATTCACCCATATTTAAATGATTAATTTTCTCTTTATATGCCAACTCTTAATTTTTATTCTTTCAAAATTATTGAAATCTATGACAAGAGGTAGGTGATACGAGGAAACGTTTGGTTTCTGGTTAGTTAATCAATTCCATAATATCTCATTCTTTACAATTGCTTTATTTAATAGCACCAATTTCTGCTTTCAGGTCTTGACTTCCCTGTTAAGCATTTAAGTTTCAGATTTTTTTTTTAATCTTTTAACCTTTATCCCTTTGAATTTTTTTTTCTCAGCCTATAATTTATTATACAGTCTCCTGTCAGAGGAGGAGGTAGACTAGGTGATTTTTACTGTATTGCAAATTATAATTATTATCGTTATTTGCATTAGTAATGGATTCATTCTTATCACTGAAAACAATTCCATTATCTGATCAGACAGTTATCTTCACACTGTCCGTGATCATATATTTTCATTAGGCACCTCTTTCTCTGGGGGTCAAAAGGAGAATTATTCTTTAGTGCAGTCACTTTTCTCTTCACTCTCAACATTTTCCTTGGTTAAAAAGAAGTTGTTAAACCTCTACAAATGTCCTTTGCAACAAAAATATGCTCTTTTCTATTGTAGTGTCCCCTCAGACACAGCAAGGAAGGGCACATCTGTGCTATAAGCTGCCCTTCAGTGTCCTTTTTGTCAGAGAGTCAGGGAGGGGATTTGCAATTCAGGTTCAGTGGGAGGAACAGAGAGGATGATTCTCATCACCCAGCAAAGACATTTAGACTCCATTTTGAATTAAATGAAGGTGTAAGGATTTGTAACCTCTGTTCTGTGAGATGGAGAAGCATCTTTTCCCAAACCCTCCTTCTGTGACTTGTGTGAGAGGTGCAGAGTTTGGACTTCAGTTATCGCAGTGAGGTTGCAGCGGAAGCAAACCCACCCTCCTCTCTGATGCCCCAAGGGCAGGGGTTATACATGCAAGTGGTCAGATGGCACCAGTTTCCAAGCTGCCAGCAAAAGAGAAATGAGTAAAGTTGGAGGGAGGTGTGAGGTGAGGCTACAGGTCCTCCTGAAGAATTGAGAGCATCCTTGGTTGAAGGTGGTGGAGAACTCCTTTCATGCTTCCTCCTGTTAATTTTTACTCCCTCATCAAATGGGAGATGAGCATTGTACGACTGAGGAATTAAGGACATCAAGGAAAAGGTCATCAGTATAAGACAAGAGTCTGGGTTTCTTTTTAAACAGCCACTCTGGGAGTTTTTGTAGCCCAACCGAGACTGGTCAGCAAGCACAGTGCTCAGTGCTCAGGGAAGGAAAGCACAGGCTTCTGCCCAGCCTCTTGGGCAAGACATGTACATGCTCATAGCGTGCTTAGCATACCATGTAACTGAGGTGATGATTTTATTCCTTCTTTCCAAATAATTCCAAAAGCTGTGACTGAGCAGAGCTGCACCAGTGCCCGTGAGACTGGGCCGTCTTCAGAAGCGGTGGCTGCTTCCACCTGCTGCCTCTGCCGAGCAAGGAGTGCTGGTGCTCTCACACGAGGCTCCCTTTCCAAAGGGGATAAACAGTCAGCACTCCCATGTAAATCAAAACTCCGTTCACGCTCTCAAATTGCATACCCTGAACTGAGGGACCTGAGCCACTAATTGTTCATTGTTGTTGTTTTTAATGAGATCATGTGAGACTATGTTTATCTAAAATTACATTGTGAAAGAACGCATTGCTTTGCAGGTTTAGATCCCCTGTTTTTTCCCTTCACCTCCCTAATTGGTTTGATGTGGAGCAATTATCCACTTAATGCAATTAAAGGTAAGATTTTTCATACGATATGTACCACAACAGTAATTACATAGGCCATAGCACAAAGGGGGACTTGAATACAACTTTTGTCTTTGGGTCTCACATAATAAATGTCTTTAGTATGCTAGCAAGTGTAGTAGCCACTCAATTGTTGCTGTGCAATTGAATACAACATTTAGACTATTCTAAAGGCTACTTTACAAATTGTTTCTGTTTGTATACAGGCACAATTTAGAAGCAAGTGGCATTTAGGCCATTATTAGTATTTTTTAATTTAGGGCTGTGGGAGCATCACATCGACCTTCTTCCTCTGCCCCCCACTGATGTCTTCTGTTTTGGCCAATTAAAAATGCTGATATATTTTTCCCCTGTCATTGTCTTCAAACTTGAGAGTGTTTCAGATGAAAAAAAATGGATATCAGAACTTACTGTCTTTTGCCAAAAAATAAATAAATAAATATATATATATATTCTTCAAGTCAATATCTATTTTGTCAAATAATCTGTTTTCAGTTTTAAAAAATAATGAGATTTTTTGCAAGTATAGTCTTGTTTTACCACAATTAAATACAATCATACAGAGTATATATTTCTGAAGCATGAGGGTGTAGCAAAACAGCCTGTGATTTACACTCAAATTAAGAACAAAATAGCCTTCAGGCATAACATCATAAAATTCCTATTTGCAGCCTCTGAGGACACATGCCAGAAAGGTATAAAAATAAATATGTGTACATAAGCACTGTCTGCTGTGGCTAGGTGAAGAAAGCTTTAATATGACAAACTAGATTAAAAAAACCTCGGGAGGTCAAGGAAGAAGAATTCATCAATGCCAAATTAAAATACACTCAAATATTTCTTGAAAGATAGAACCTCATTATTCTACTGATTTATAGAATGAAGTAATGACTATAGGCAGCATTGTCTAAAGACAACAATGAGTGCTGCTATATCTCAGTAATAATTAGAGTCACATGAAATCTTCATTTTTTTTATTGTTCTTAGATGATTTATAAAGTATGAGAGAAATACATTACACATTCTGAAATATAATGAAAATACATGGCGCAAGTTGACTCCCATATTTAAAATTCTGATTGCAATGCTGCCCACCAACAAAATAATAGTAATTTCTAGCAGGAATTATAAAACCTAAACTACAGTACAAAGCATTGTTCACCAAATTACTCATTCCATAACCACAATTATAGCCCATTTGTTTTCTTATGCTGATAACAAAAGATACATTTTAAGATCTGTGCTGTGCTACTCTTCCTTTAATAAATAAAGTGAGCTTTTCAAAAGCTGCAAAATGATGCAGATAAAAATCAAAACATTTCTACATTTAAAGATTCAATCAAAGACTTGCCATGAATGGTGTGATATTAAAGTTTAAAAAAATAATCAATTTAGCATGTATTTTTGAACATGATTTGTCACAAATAGCATTCCCAATAGATAAGAATGATTATATGGTAAAGAGCGTAATTTATATATCTCAAGCACTATGCTTTTGTCACTGACATCGTTAAGGAATTTGACACGTTTGCAGGAGAACAATATATGTCAACTGAAATATATACCAATTAGCCATAAATGGGACACTGAAATGAATGATGCATGTGCATGCTATACTTACAAGTAATAACATGTGGTTTAAAGTCGCTTGCGTTTTCAAACAAGAATTCTTTTTATGTTGTCATTTAAAAAATCTAATATTTGAAAAGGTCAGGAATAAATAGCACCATTAGCATTAAAAGCTAGCTAAAGGGAAAGTAATTTGTTGTTCATTTAACATTGCATTTTATGTAATAGCTTTGTAAAGTGTTCGGGAGGGGGGAGAGATTTTACTCTGCTAAAACAAGATGACGGCGGCTGCAGTTCATTATTAAAAGGAGATTTTTTATTATGCTATTGTCAACTTTAACGTCTTGATTCTGTTAGGTGTTTGTTAAAATTACATGGGCTGCTGAAGTGGCTATGGCAAAGGATAATGCAGAGAATATCATGACTGTCAAAACAATTGTGTAGGCAAGAATCTGCTTATACTACGATAAAGGAACAAAAGACAAAGGAGAAACTCTTTTGCAGTGTTAGGAAGTTAATAACCCTGTTGAGGATTCCTCGGCAGGAGGTACTGAGATCAGGAAGCCAAATTCTGGAAGAGACAAATAGCCATGGCCAAAGGAAGCAGGGTACATGGAAATCTGGCATTGGGTGCTGGCTCTGGTGTCTGTGGCTGTGTGCTCTGGGCAAACCCCATAACAGTTCACCTCCCTGGAGAGGGGATGTGTGCTCTTTCCTCCTTGGACTGCATGAGTGGTGTGTGAAAGTGTGGCTGGATCCTGTCTCCTGCAAAGTTAGTCATGAAGATGTGCATAGAGACCTGAGACCTTTGTAGGAACAACTGAAAACTGAACCTAAGGAACTGGTTCCAGCTCTGAGCATGCCAGTAAGTTGCCAATCTTCAGTGCTGACTCTTCTTATTCTACTCTTTACAGCCTTCCTTTTCAAACTCCACCATCAAAAGGGGAATTTAAAGACTTGCAAGTGGGCTGATGTCCTCTCAGGACTAGACCTTCTGGGGAGGAAGGATAATGCAGAAAGGCAGAAGGAGCAGAGGGCCCCAGCCTGGGGAACATCAGGAGAAACCCTTAAGGGAAATTGTCCCATGGAGTGGTGGGTCTCCAGGCCCCAGCAGTTCTGTATTTTCTTCCATTGAGGATGGGGTTCCTCTGAGAGCAGAGGAGAAACAGTCTGTTTCACCAGCAGCAGGAGGAAGGAGCTGAGATAGGATTGCTTAGGGACAGAAATTAATTTCTGAGCTAACTACACTTTAGTTGATAGTGTTTATCAAAAAGACAAGAAAGAAGTGGATCCCTCATTGCATTGCTCATTTAATAGCTCAACTATTTATCATCTGGCATTTTTGCTCAAGACTGTGGGTCAGCAGATGGAATTTCAGAATAATTTGATGATTGTTCTGTTTATAAGGATTTTAATGAAATTTCTGTAACATTTGAAATTTGATATGTAAATTTCTCAAATTAATTCTGTCTGGATCCTGTGGGTTAAGCTTAGTTCAGCATCAGTTCAGCCAGTTCTTCATCACATTCACCATTGCATTTCTCACTGGTATTTAAAAACTTCTGTCCTCCTTTTGTAAACTGCTCACCTCCTGTCTCTGCTCACATTTTTATCTCTTGCTAATTCCAAGTTTAGCCTTCAGTTTGGTTAAGAACATCAGCTTCGTTAATCCTCTCATCTTTTTCTTCTCACAAGCATGGCTGCTTTCTCATGGCACTGTCTAGAAGCCATGTGCCAGATTCTGTTACCTGCCCCTTTTCTTTCCCTTAATTATTTTAAACTATTTTGAAACACACTGAAATCAGGGGATTTTTTTTTTCCAGTGGGCATTGGCTCATTCACTTCTAAAGCTACTAAAAAAATTCTGTATTTTGCAGGCTGCCTAAAGAGAGAGATCCACAGACTCAAAATCAAACAACAACAAACCCACAATAAACCAAAGCAAAAACTCCACAAAACAAACCACATAAAACCCACACGACCACCCAGAAATAACAAAGCGTGCGTCTGCAGCCTCCCCATCCCTTATACATTAAAATTCCTTAATCATTATTACTTATTTTTATTTATTTGTAGCATGCTAGAGCAGAGAAGGTTTCTTCTTGCATGTCTGCATCTAAAAGGTACAATTCATTACTCGGTATGTAAAGCTTCCATTATAGCTGCAGTGACTGAAGACTCCAGTCTTTCGTGCATGACCAGCTTTTATTGAGAGCAAGGCTTTGGGCATCCACAGGTGTTGTTAGCAAGCAGTAAGAGTTTGCAGAACTTCCTCCCTCACGGTCTCGGAACCACAGAAATGGAATCTGAAGGAAACAAAAATATGTGAATGTCTTGCACTGTCAAGATTTACTGAGATTATACAAGTGGATTTGTTTTAACATGTCAACCCGATTTGTCATTCGACACATTGTGTTGAGTTTATGTGGCAGGGTTTTGGTAGCAGGGGGCTGCAGGGTTTGCTTCTGTGAGAAGAATCCAGAAGCTTCCCCATGTTAGGTAAGGGCCAGTTTCAGCCAGCTCCAAAGGGACACACCACTGGCCAGAGCCAAGCCAGTGAGTGACACTGGTTGGGTCACTGGGAGAGCAGATTGAAGAAAGGGGAAACAACTGCTGTGCAGCAGCAGCTGGGAGAGTGAGAAGCAGCCCTGCAGCCCCCCAGGTGAGTGCAGCAGGAGGGCAGGAGGTGCTCTAGGCATGGACTGGCAGTCCCCCTGCGGCCCATGGAGAGGCCCCTGGTGGAGCAGGCTGTCCCCCTGCAGCCCATGGGTCCCACATGGAGCAGATCTCCACGCTGCAGCCCGTGGAGAAGCCCCCGCAGGAGCAGGCCCCGGGCCGGAGCTGCAGCCCCTGGAGAGGAGCCCACGCAGGAGCAGGGGTCTGGGGGGAGCTGCCACCCATGGGGGACCCGTGCTGGAGCAGTTCTTGAAGAGCTGCTGCCTGTGGGAAGCCCACACAGGATCCATTCGGGAATCCCGTGGGAGGGACCCCACATGGAGCAGGGGCAGAGAGGGACCATCAGGAGCAGCAGAGATGAAGTGTCAGGGACTGACTGCAGCCCCATTCCCTGTTCCCCCATGCCACTCGGGGGGAAGAAGTGCTCTACCTTGTTAGTAATAGGTAATAAATTATATTAATCTTGTCCTTATCTCAACCCTTGAGCCCTTTTCATTGTATTTTCTCCCCCTTTCCATTGAGGAGGGGGAGTCAGAGAGTGGCTGTGGTGACCTTCAGCTGCCCAGCTGGGTAAGACCACCACACAAACCCATGCTACCCGAAAAGCATTTTTTTTTTTTTTTTTACAGTTTGTGTGCTACCATCACTAGACAGATGATCTCAACTCCGTGTGCAAGGGTATGAGTCTGCAGAAGAGCATGTGCACATTGAATACGCTTTGTCAGCATGTGGTTTGGTGAACAGGAACTACGACTGGTCTACCTCTGCTGAGAGGTAATGCTTTGGGGCTGTAATAATTTTCCTTTGCTTGAAACTGTTTCCACTTGCAGTGTTGTCTTTTAAGTGATTACATTTTAACAAGGAATTTGTATATGGGCATGGAACGTATACTGTACCCCCTCTTCTAGACATCCAGGCTGTTATAATAACATAAATGACCAAGGAAATGACGGGTTTTTTAAAATGTCCAATCAGATGGTTAAAATTGGATCAGTAAAACATACTTCTTTAATCTGAGCATCCACACTGTACCTCCACAAAGTCTACAGAAATCAGTTTTAGCCTATATCAATAGACTTTATATTTAGCCATTTAAGCACAGTTTCCAAGTACTAGTCTCTGGAATGGTAGGCCACTATTTTTGGGAGGCCACAATAATTATTTCCACTCTGTCTGGTCAAATGTGATCTAAGGGACCATCAATATCAATGGAAATCTTCTGCTGATTCCCACCAGCAGTGAATCAGGCATCCTAATGCAACCTCAGACACAGATAACTATTTCTTGCAGACAGCAAGTAGGAACTTGGCAAGAATGATGCTGATAATCCAGGCCAGTGCTAATCTTTTTCACCCAAAGGGTTAAGCAGGAAGTTTTCCCTTCTGAAGCCTGGAGATATTTTAAAATTTTCTTTGAAGTTATTTAAGCTAGAGAGTTGAAGTAGCAGTGAATGAAATTATGTATGAACAGTATCTTGAAAGGAAGGAAATTAAAAATGTTCTTTAGAGTCTATTTCTTTTAAAGCTTTAAACACCTTTTCTTGTGGAAACGTTTTTGCCCAAAATATACTTTTGTCACTTACCCTCCCAAGTAAATTTCATGATTTATACAGTGGGTATACTTACTCTTCTCCACTTTCTCCAGATTGTACTGTGATAGCAGAGGCTCCTATTTTAGGGAAAATTGGATTTATCACATTGTTGTTCCAAAGAAATTTAACCTTTGTAACTGTTCTGATATTAACTTCTGTATCAATGAAAGCTGTGTAAGTGTTGTCTGGTTTGAGGGTTCCCCTGTGGGAAAAAAAAATAAAAATAAAGTTTTATGGACGCAAGGCTGGCTGGCATTTAGCATTAATTACTAATCCCATCATCAACTGATTGTCTATGGTGGCAAGTCAATGGAAAATTAGTAGTATGTCAGTATAGTGGAAAGTTAGTAGCATGCCAGTCCATTTTCCAGTATAATTCATCCAAATCAGTGTTTGTCAGAAGAAACAAAGGCAGATAGGCTTGATGTGGTTCAGTCATAACTCACTGTGAAGACTCAGTGGACAATCCATATGGAGAAAGTAGAGCTGCTCCCTGTTTCTTATGTAGGCAGGGTTTATATCATGTTTTGCACATTAAAAAAATAATCTTATTTAATGTTAATTGATTTATTTGATACAGAAGTTGGATTTGTTTGGGATTGCCAAAAGGATTATCCACGAGCTGCTCTGACTGGCTCTCTACCAGAGGTTCTCAAACTTACAGCAGTGTGACTGAGTAAAATGTGCGTCTGCTTTTGGGTTACCATAGTTCATAATCTGCCTACTAATTTCATGTTGCATCAACAGAGTGAGCTCTAACTGGCAGCAGTTTGAGACTGCACCAAATCCTAATGTTTTAAATTTCTAAGAATTTAAAATTCTGCATTCTAGACTTTCCCCCTCTAAAGTAAATCCAGAGTGAGTGAATTGTCTCTGCATTTACATCAAGAAGCTGTACCTGGGAGTAGAATTTGCTCTGCAAAATTGGACTAACTTAAACAGAAATATTATTAGAAATGTGAATGAATTATGCATTCTAGAAGAGAAGTTTCTTTCCTTTTGAATATTGAACTCACTTGATAATCTGATGCTGCCTTGTGTTCCCATCACTCCCATACAGGGCAATATTTGCATATCCTGTTACTTTTTTGCTTCCAGAGAGTGTCACGGTTACTTTGTACCTCCAAACTACATAGAAGAAATACAATGAGTTAGATCGTACCCAGAGACAAACAATTTCCAAAATATCGTGGTTTTGTTTTTCCATCTTTTTCATTTTTTATTTTATTTTCTGTGTAATGTAGCTGAAAGCAAAAAATAAAAATAAAAACTAAAAAATTATCACTGCCTTGCACTTTTAGCTCAAGACTACATCCCAGGCTGCCTGGATTGGACAAAGTCAATCCAATGCTGTCATGCAGGACTCTTGGTGCTCACCATTTTTTATTGGGTTATAACCGTGCAGTACAAACAAAACACCAGTGAATCAAATCTGTTGTTATGTCTTAATGAGATCAACAGGAGAAATGGGTAGACATTTTTACTGCTTTCTGAAAGCAACCAACTGACAAACCTAGCTCATAACACAACAAACACATCATAAACCTGAGCATTTTTACCACAAATGAATTTACCTACAGTGAAGCTAGAAAGAGGGAAGTACTGAGAAAAATACTGACCCATACCGAGTATAAGCAGTATAAAAGGAGTGTAAAAAAATATCCAATGTGATCATTTCTATGAGTAGGAAATTTCCCTTAGCATGCAATTAGACAAAGCACTTCTCCCTCCAATTCTTGCTTACAAACATGAAGGGAGAACTGTCTTTTGAAAGTTGACATTTAGGATAGCTTATAACTTAGGTTGTAAAGGAAGTTATCTAATCCATCAATTTCTCAAAGCAAGATCAGCTTTGATCAAGTTGCTCATTGCCTTTGCCAAGTAGAATTTTGACTATCTCCAGAGTTGGAGATTCCACAGCTTCTCCAAGCCTCTCTTTTTGCCTTTAACCACTGCCATGGTGACAGACACGTTTATAACATTTAGTAAGAATTTCCCTTGTTATAACTGCTGTACTTTGCCTATCATCCCTTCTCCATGCACCTTGCAGTGTAGCCCACTGAACACCTCCGTGACTTTAGTTGGCTATATAGTCCAACGTCCTTCTTGTACTGGAGGGCACAAAGCTGGGCATTAGTATTGGAGCAGAAGAGGAAAAGGCACAAGGACTGAAGAGCCATTTGCACTGCTATGAGGTCTATTCATCTGTTTAAATAAACCATAAAATGGGGGGAAAAAGTAGTTTTACAATGAGTAGGAAGTAGGTAATGACTGAAGCAATCAAAACTCACGAGCAAAATCCTTGGCTTCTCCAGTATTCAGGTAAAGTTTCACGAAACTGGAATCTTTAAATCTGTCTTTGAATTTATCTGCATAGTGACCCATATTTGGGCATCCCCCTGCTGGGCATGGGAAACAGTTTTCCTGGTGAAAATACATGTGAATATATCTGTTAATAAAATTATCCAGACAGCCAAGAAAAAAAAACAAAACTGATTATTAACTGGTCATGAATCACAGCAATAAGTTTTAAGTAACTCTTTCTGTAACTACAGAAAAATCATATAATCTAGCCAGTGTTCTGCAAGACTTATTTTTCAGGGCTCAATGTTTTTTCTCATGCCATCTTGCTCTCTGAAGCTGTGTAAGTGAAATCCCTGAGTAGTCTTGAACTGGAGCAGGGAGGAGGAGGAGTAGATTTCTTTCCCAGCAATTTGTGAGAAAGAGTGATGTCTCCTTATACCTTCAGGTTGGGTCAAGAAAATCTTTGTGTTGAAAACAAAGCTAATTGTTGTCTTTTTGTCACCAGGGTAAAAAGCAGTTTTTTACCCTGGCGACAAAGCATGCAGTTGCCTTCTCCCAGAGTCATCTGAGAAGCCTGTATGACCTGGTCAGAATGCATAAAGATCAATTTTATACCTTTTATTCTTGCTCCTTGCTCTGTTCCCTTCTGTCTGTGCTGCCTGTGAGATATGATGAGCCTGTTGCCTCCCTGCTACAATTAGGCTGTAGTTCATTATCTCCCAGTCCGAGACAGGGAAGGGTTTCCTGCCCTTGGTCCATAAACCATTGTCCTTTGTCCTTGAGGCTGTCTTAATTCACCAAAGTATTTTGGCCATGGACTGACCCCATCAGACCTTTACGTATTATTTTACTTCTTATTGTTCTGAAAAAAATGTTTAAACTACATTTGAAAGCTCATCTGCTACAGTACGGGATTCTCCTTGCTGCAGTTCGACAAATACATCTGGTGATAACTGGGACAGGCTCTCCTGCTTGCCTAGTCCCCATTTGACACTGCAAGGTAGGTCTGGGGAAGCCCTGACAGCTCCAGTAGTACCTTAAGTCTGTCACAGCAGCGAAGTACCAGGCATATCACTGTTTTGCTGTTACGTTTTCCTACTTTGACCCCATTCATGAGCTATAACATTGTAAGATGTCTGTCACTTCTCTTACATGTGCAGCCATTTGAGTGCAAGTTAGCAAAAATTAATTGAATTTCAAATTTCACATGTATTGACAAGAGTCATTGCTTTTGAAATGCTTCATCCTGAGGCTCTGAAAAAATACTCACTGTTTGAAAAGCATCGTATGAAGTACAAGAATAACCCAGAAATCCATCAGGGTAGATAATACTGTCCGAGTAATACTTGTAACTCCGCAAATGGTTACAAGCCACAAAGTCACGAGTTCCTGTGAAAAAAAATGCTCTCAGGTTAGTTCTTTTTGGTAAACAAACAGGAAAAGATACCAACACAGCACTTGTCATGACACCAGAATGTATTATTCTCACTTAGAAGCCTCCCCACTACTCTTGGAGTGGTGAACATGAGGTTTGAACCTTGCTTTTGCAATGAATTGATGCTCTGAGGAATGTCATTGGCTCAACAGGTGTAAAACATGAACTTGAAATGCTTTGTGGAGACTGACTGCGCAGCCCAGCCCACCCCTAGTCCTCCCCTCCAAAATGCTTTTTCAAGTAATCTCACCGAGTTTCGCAATAGAAAGGAGAGCTGCACCAAGCAGTCTTTTGTAGGCAATAGTTGCATTACCATAACAAAAGAAAACTGAATGCCAAGTATTCGGTTTGAACTGGGCAATGCTGATTTATTCCAGATGAAGACTTCAAAACAAAATTATTGTTATTTGGAGAGTGATTAAGGAAGGGAGACTCTTAAAATTAAAATAATGAATATATTATTTTCCTTTATATTTCATTACCTTTCCTGTCTTTAGATTAAAAAGAAGATGGTATACAACACTGTTATTTCTTTGTGCTTTAATTCCCCGTTATTGATAATAAATTTACTTGGGAGTGAGGGGGAGTATTGCTTCCAGCTGCATTGATTAAAACCTAGATAAAAAGGCTGGTTATCACATATAAATTAATGGATTCCCAGACTATAAGGTGCTTGCAGTAGTGTAAGAAAGAGCTCAAATTGTATACCGAAGTCTTTAGAGGAGAAAACTTTTTTTTTTAATGTTCTGTTATGTGCAATGTAAGTTTATAATATTTAATAGATGTTTAAAATATAGAGCTTTTATTGAAGCTATGCAAAACAGCAAAGAAAAAAATATTGAGCAGCCTCTTGCCAATCTTTTTTTAGCTGACTGAAAAATAGACAAATTATATTGCTTCAATGCTACCCAAAGTTGTGATAGGTAGCTTTCAGAAGACTTGCAGCTGAAGATCCCATAACAGATGTAGATGTGAGAATCATTGCCATACTCCACCAAAGTTAAATGTGTTATTATAGACCCTTCAAAGATTTCGGCACAGCTTAAGTAATATTTGTTTCTGCTATTAGGTACTTTAGAGGAGGTTTCCAGACCAAAGCCTTTGTCTTGTTTCCTTTTTGATTCATATATGGAAATAATTACTGGAAAGTGTTCTGTTTGAGCATGCTAACAGTTTCACTGCCCTCTGTAGCTGCCATTGCACTAAAAACTAACACAAAACACCTGAATGAAGTGTCATTCATTACCATACTTACCTTCCCAGATGCCATCAAGGTCTACAATCTGTGAAAGAGCATTCTTCCCACATCCTGGCATTTCTTCTCCTCCATTTGGATAAAAATCAATATGTCCTATTGCTGGGCTTATTCCAAAACCTGAAGCATTTAAAGCAGGGGTAAGTACATTTTAAATTAATGTCATCTCATATCTATAGCTGTTGGCTTGAGTTTTATCAGTGGTATTTGAGGATATGAGGTCTCAGTGACCAGAATTGTGTGTGTGTGTGTTTTTGTTTGTTTGTTTGGTTGGTTGGTTGGTTTTTTTTTTTGTTTTGTTTTTTTTTTGTTGTTGTTTTTTTTTTTTTTTGTTTTTTTTGTTTTTTAAAGTGTCTAAGCACCATCCAGCACACTTGAGTCTTGATGAATAGTTAGGACACTCAAGTGCCACACAGCACAAATAATTAGGTACCAATACAGTAAAGCTGAACGCTCACCTAAGTAGGGGATTGTAGGAGCTGAATCCGTGTGGATAACGTCAACAAAATCTGCATCAGTTTTATCCAGTCTGACTTCAATTGGAGTGTCTTGAAAATAAGGTTGAGCAGGATCCAGTCCTGAAAGAAAAAGGTTAGTGTCATGTACAGTTGAAGACATCTAGATGTGTCATTTTATATAACAGTATGATTGTTTATCATTAATGCACCATATATATCACTGTCTATGCCTCCTTATATCTAAGTAACATACGCATTAACAAAATGATGATACGTGCACTCTCTTACCAAATGGGCTTAGTGTTGAATCCTAGGTAGGAAAGAAGGTTACTTGTGAGAAATCTGTTGAATTTCGGTGATTTATTTCAATAATGGATCCCAGCACTTGGAGGCTGGTTATTATTTTGAGGGAAGTTAATGTTGCTCAAATCAAGGTTGCTGTGTCCACATCCCATATTGCTCATCTGTGTGGTTTCTCAAGTACCTTGTCTGAGTGTACTCAGACAGGAATTGATACTGAAAGCACTATTGCCATGTGCTTGGAATTGTTGAAACCTACGTGCCTACTTCTGGCTCCAGTCAGATTTTGGAAAGGCATCTAGTTTTGAAGTTACGATCTTTGCTTTCAATTCTATAAGAAAATACTATTCAATTTGCCTCTCAAATTGCTGCAGCAATTCTGGGAACCTGCATATTCCTGCACATTACAAAATATTATGATCTTATACTTGCATCTCTTGTTTTCCTTGGGTAGAACCTTTTGCTTTTGCTTTTAGACCGAATTTTCTAGACTATTAGTCCAAGATTCACCGTGTCTGAAATAACTGAGGTAATGCAACAACAGAAAAGGGCTGGGTTAATATCTTGTTAATACAATGCTGTGGAAAAGGTAAATCTTTATATGACACTTGCCAAGGCAGGTGGGTAGTTACCCAGGGCTGTGGCTCGCCAGAGATTTAAAGTATGTTTTCTAGAGAGGAGGGAAGAATTGTCAAGTTAGTTGGAAAATGCAGTGAATGAGATGTTCTTTCAGTGACAAGAAACAGGCTCTGTGGAACGTGAGTGTAAATCCTGTTAAATCTGGGCAGATGATATGTTCCTATGTAACTTAACTTTTGCTCCTGAGACAAGAGATTTAGTGTATCAAGTTACATAACAAATTAAACTTTAGCAAGTTTGTTGGAAATAAATGAAAAACAACAAAAACCCAACCAAGAAAAACAAACAAGCAAAAAAAGAGTAAACCCCAGAATTTCATTACTGTAAATGTGTTCTATAGGTGAAAGGTTTATATAGATATAGATCATGGGGATAGTGGGTGATATTGAGTCAGCCCACTGCTTCTGAAACATCAGATTTGGATCATTATGTTTTGGAAAACTGTTACCAAACTGCAGTACAAAATAATTGTTCTCACTGCTGTGCTACTTCTAGTATGCTTTGGAATGACCTGCAAGCAATGGCTGTGATGTTGAGTATCAGATGTGCTGCTATATAAAAGGTGAGATTAATGAAAGATGAAAAAGGCAGGAGAAAAGCTGCCAGGACAAGGAGGTAGGGACTACTCTTCTGGTCCAAGTCTTTAAGGCCAGGCTGGATGGGGCTTTGAGCAACCTGACCTAGTTGGAGGTGTCAGTGGGGTTGGAATTAGATGGTCTTTAAGTTCCCTTCCAACCCAAGCCATTCTGTGATTCCATGATCGCAGTAGTGTTGGAAAAGCTGTTTCAAAAAACAAACAAAACAACAACAACAAAACACAAGCACAGCAGCTGAAACTGGTTCTGGGTGTACATTCATCATTGTGAGCTCGTTTCTAGCAGTGACAGTAGGAAGCTGTTGTGTTATGGCATGGCTCCAGTGCTGTTGCAGACTGGAGCTGGACCGGAGCGAGCTGTGGGCACGCTGCAGTGACACCGCTGGACAGAGGCACCAGAAAGCAAGCTCTGCAGAGATGCATTGATGTGCATCAGGAAGCCAACTGATGTTATTGCAGGGGGCATTCTGGCTCTGTGAGCTGCAGGGAGCTTCCCATTGCTGTGTAAACATACGCACACAAGGTAATTGTTGTGCTGACTGCCCCCCAGGCATGCCGGGGTGCAGCTCCAGCCTGAGACAAGATAAATTATATATTGCCCAAATTACTCTTGACTAAACTATGTCCCCCAGTCAGACAAGATTGAAGGAAAAATGAACAGCGGTGTTCTGTTAAGCAGTGGTATCTCCAATATGAGCTGTGACTTAGATCCCCTGCCTTACCAGTTATTCTTCCAATACCAGACCTCCTCTTGCCAGCCTCCCCTGCCACGTGTGCTCCCAGGCTGTGGCCAATTATGTGAACTTGGGCTGGAGAGTATCCATATTGATCCTGAGAAAACACCAATTAAAAATAATACCTTACTACTTCCATTTTCTATTAACAATAGGAAAAAGTAAATAGGGGTCAAAAGCCAACTCTTAAATTGACTGTGGACTCAAGGCCTAATCTGCAAGCGATTCCTATAGGTTCTCAGCATTTTTTGCCAGTTTAGGTGCTTATATCCAAAACACATATTTTTTTCAAAGCTCCTTATTCAGCTGCTGCCCTCACTTGGATGCTCTTACAACTCTAGATAGCTCCGTCACTGAGTCTTGAGAGACTCAACATCCTTTTTACATCCTAGACTACTGAAGACTCACAGAAACTTATCTGGCTTGCAGGGTTCAACCAGGGTTAGTTACATCTGGCAGGTCAGGCACCATGTGTAGCTGGAAGATGATGCAAGAGAAGAGATGCCTTCAGCCTTGTAGACAGTAATTCAGTTGCTGGAATGCAGATGTTGAGTGTAAGCACTAGGTTCAAGCCCTGCAAGCCCAGGCACACTGCCTTGTCGAGTAATTCAGATTTCTTTTAAGGCGAATGCATGTTGAAAGCACTTAGATGAAAAGAAGGCTTCAAACCAAGCATTCCCACATAAAGTTTACTAAGAAAGGGGACATGTGGCACCTCCTGGAGATGTAGGCACTGTGTGATGGCTTTCCCTGGAGGCAGCTGGGCAGGTCCCAGGCATTTCTGGTCACCTGGTAGCAGTTGCTCTCCAGTTGCTGTTTGTTTTTCAGTCATGCTTAAGAGCTACTTTATACATTTTTGTCCCCATAGAAAGGCAGTTTACCGTGTCCATTATTTCTGCATATTTAAAACTATTCAGCTCTCTACATCCGTTAATGCCTATGGGACAACTATTCAGCTGTAGCATGGGGATGTCTTCAAGATCTTCATACCTGTAAGTTTACTAAGCTTGCTGTTATCACACAGTTCTGTCTAAAAAATAAATCTGTTTCCAGCAGAATTTCTAAAATAATCACTGAGCAGAAGAAAATGCTTTTACTGATGACATTCACGTTCATGAAAGTTCCTGAATCACTTTTTTTTTTTTTTTTTTCCAAATCAGCATTATAACTGTAGCCATGTAAACGTGAAATTCTTACCATAAGCACATTTACAAAATAAGCTATTTCAGCTCCTACAACACGGACGTTGTTTGATGCCTGGGTGTACTGACATTTTGAGCCTTTGCTCCAGTCTACGCAGATGCAGTTCACATCTTCCACTGTAAGCAACCTCTGTTTTGTAAAAAAAAAAAAAAAAAAAAAGCAAAAACCACACAGTTCAACAGTATATACAACCTGGAATGGATTCACAATGCTTATTACAGCCAAACTAATAAATGCTGCATTAATTTGTTTGAGAACATTCCAAGAACCAAAACCTTAGTGTATATCTGTGGCCATGTCTGGACACGGTATTGTGTGAGCATGCACGTGCCTGAAATGGGGTGGTCTGCTGCAGTTATGGCCACTCCATCGTTTTAAATACCCACAGCAGTATTTTGTGCAGAGGGCAAAACAGTACAAGTGCTGACACTTAATTTCAATCAGACTTTGTATGTAACACTAAAGTGCTCTACATGTGTACTGGTGTACTTAATTTATTTAAAGGTACTACTTTAATTTGAAATCAGGTAGAATTTTGCATTACTAAAATCAGTGTTTTCCTGAGACAGATTCATAAAAAAAAAAAAGTGTGCATTCTAATAAGAGGTTGCATAAGTTGCTGCTGTCACTGAATATTCATTTTGGCTTTATTTTGGAAGGTACTTATATTGGCAGATGCTTCATTGTCTGCCACAGAATCTGAAGCTTTGCTTTTCTCCTTTGAGCTGGATTGTTTGGTGTAGCAGATTTAGTATATTTACTCTCCTTTGCACTATGTTCAGGCATACAGAAGCATACAAATCAAGGTACAACTAGCAAATAGAAAAAAAGCAACAGCAGTCTGTGACTATATTAGAAATGGTAAAACATAAATGTGCAGATAAGTAATAGCTCTATTGAGAAGGATAGATAACAGATACATATGCTAGAGTTGATATATTCACAATCCTTGATCTACTCTTTACTAAACAAGGTTCATTGCGATTTACCTCTATTATTAATTTATTTTTTTTAATCAGTTGGAGTATTGTGATAAAAGCATAGACCACCAGAGTAAAGAAAGAATTTATAAATTTATCTCACGTTTCAATGTCCTAATGAAAATTATCCAAAAAGATTTGAGGGACTAGTTGGTGTTTTTAAAATGTGAGCTGTCCTATTGATTGAGAGGTTCTAGGGGGGGAAAAAAAAAAAAAAAAAAAAAAAAAAAAAAAAAACACCAAAAGTGGAAAATGAGAGACTGAGAGTTATAGAAGATCAAACTCCTTCTGATACTTTGAACAAATTAACTAATAAATTCAACAGTCATTCCCAGACGTTCACAAAGTATTAATCAACTTAGATATGTTTCATCTAGAAAACCTGTCAAATGTAATTTCTTTTGAGCTGCTAACAAAGAAAAACAGGTAATGCAGATGCAGTAAGTCTGAAATACTTTGATTTTAGTGGACTTTATTTCTCATAGTGTTCTCTTACATAAAATAGGAATATATGTAATTTCCACAGAATTGGAGTGGTGTGAATACCTAGCTGAAAAACCTTATCTAAATAGTGTCATATGCCATCAACTGGTATTTTGCTCTGTGTGCTCTATGACTAGTAGCTTTCATTAGCTGCTGCAATAGAAAGCAACGTTTAGAGTTTTGAGAAGACCACAAGCTGGAATTGCAACTGCGTTAGCCCTGTGTTAACAGGGTTAAGAAATAGCTTGAGAAAGTGGGGAATCAGTGCAAAAATCAATAGAGTACAAAGAGTGCTTTGTACTTCATTTGGTGCTCATAGCAAGTCCTAGATTGAGGGCTTGGTTCACAATGATTCCCTTGAGGTCCCTTCTGGCTGCACACTCGTACAGCCCTACTGCTCCTGTTAGTGGCCAGTCCATGCCTTTGTGATGGACTTTCCACAAATGCAAACCTTCTCTCTTGTCTAGAGAAATATGAAGCAATAGTTACGAGTCTATTCTGGAGTTATTTCTGGAATCTCCTTCTTTCCTAAGCAACATCTTGCTCCAGGGTTTGTGTTGGTTTTAACCAAGAAAAAAGACACTTATTGAACCAAATCCCACTGTCACTCACTTCAGTAAAGTGAAGGATTTCATGCATTTTACCTAATGTTTTTCCTCAAGGTGCAGAGCTGCAAGTCTAAGTTGCTAACAGTTTGAAAAAAACATGGCCTTTGTTTTAACCCTTCTTATTGCTACAAGTAGTTCTAAAGAAAATGATTAGAAATAGAGAAAGCAGACGATTTATAGGAATGTATTATTAAACGCAATCTAAGGAACTTCCCAGGGACAGGATTTCCATGCAGTACATACCTTGCACATGTCTGACAGCCAGGTTTCTTCTCCGTTATCTATAAATCCATGTACAATAAATCTTGTCATCCTGTTTGTATTAAAATTTGAGTGCCCAATTGTTGCGGAGTCAACTGCAGAGATTGCCTGTTGTAGATATTACATGAATAAGGTTCTAAATCTCTTTTCTGTAAAAAAAAATTATCAAAAGTGTGAGGAGCTAAACTGTGTTCCTCTGTATAGGTGTTTAAAAGTTTAGTGAACCCTTGCAGATGAGCTTAACTTTACATGACTATGGCTTAAGGTCTGTATCTCCCCTCAGAGCAAGCTCTGACACACATCTCAGAGCAGCCAAAACTTTCTTTCAAGTATGTTTTCATCTTATCTGTGGAGAAAAAAAAAAAATAAATCACCCAACATTAAAAAATGCATTGTTTTGCAGTACTTCTCAGTGGGCATATAGAAAATATGAGGGTGCGCAGCTCTGTAAGGGTTGGTAGGACTATATTGCCGTAGGGAGAAAAAAAAAAAAAAGAGAGAGAGAATTTTGCCCCAGAGAGCTTGCCAAGCAGCTGGAAGAGGTTCCCTCTTTGAGGGGGGGAAAAAAAAAGGCAATTTCTAACACTTTTCAGGAACACTGTTAGTTGAACTCTGTATTTATTTACTCCTTCTTTTTTTTTTTTTTTTTTTTTTTTCATGTAATTTACCAACATTTAAAGCACAACAGTTCTTACCTGATAGTTATTAGGGTTTTCTCTTGTGTACAGGAGGAACTGGGTATCTATCTTATTTGGATCCCAGGGTAATTTACGGATTGGTCTCTCCACAGTCCCAGACCATGGTATATCATCTGTGAAACATCCCAGCCTTTCATAGCAAACTTCTGATCCTGTAACATGTAGATCAGATCGTGAATTTCTGAATGAGTATGGAAGAGCAGACTAATCATAACATACAGCCACTTTTCTCTAGAGGTCTCTCAGTCTGTTGAAAATCCTACAGATTACGCAAAGCAAAGGTCAGCAGATGTCCTGTCTTAGCTCTCAAAAGCTATAGTTTACCTCAAGGAAAGAAGTCACCCTGTTGCTCACATAAAAAGTATTCAGTGGGATTCTCCTGGGGGCATCCTGTACCATATCTTGGGCATCTTTCCTCAGCTGCATTTTGCCTAATGCAAAGACAGCTGATGAGTTTCTCCTAACACCAAACCAAGCTATTGCAAATAATCAGCAGTAACAGGAGACTGTGCTGAGCAGCTAACTACATGAGAAATCTTATAAGCCAGTGACTTCTGCCGAATATAAAGCTGTGCACCCACTGAACTGCTTTGCTTTTTTCCCCACTGACACCACTAAAGAAGAGTACAACGAATAATTTCTTAGCAATGTAGCTCGGTAGAGAAAGGAAGGGCAATAGCTTATATACTTACCTTTGGCTGTGTTGAGCAGGAGTAACGCAAATATCCCAATTCCAAACATCTAGAACAGTAGAAAAAGAAGCAGCTAGGATTTGCTAACTGGCTTGATTATCACACCTATCTAGCATACTGGTGCTGATTTTTCTCATGGTGAAAGTGGCCCTGGTCTGTCTTTTCTGCAGCCTGTACCTCTGACCGCCACATATGTGAGTCAGCATTGCCTGGCTCCAGCTGCAATGTTGCTGCATGGTGCTGCAAAATCTACTAAAAATCTGCTTTAAAAAATAAAATAAAAAACATACTAACAAAATTACTGAAATTCTACTAAAAAAAAAAACTACTGCAAGATCTAGTAAAGACATGACTGAAGTTCGGAGTGATTTTTGTTCTGTTAGGGTTACTCTGCTAGTAGGATGCATACCAGCTACTTTAGAACCAGCATAAGGACACCCGTATGTGCTACTATTCCCCTCCATACTGTCGTGTATTAGGACGCCATTTACCTGACACGGTAAAAGCCACCCACCCTGCCCCAGACCTGAGCTACTTACGGTGCAGCCTTGAAACTCCATGCACAGAGCGAACTTTGCATGCACTTTATAGTTTGCCTTATCCTTGGAAATGTTCCTGGAAAGATAGGGAAAATTTGTTTATTTCAGATTATAGTTTATAGTTAAGCTGTAAAATGGCTTTAATAACTGTTTTCTCTGTGAAGTCCAAAACTGTTGGACATTGATCCCTTGAATTGGTGTGCTGGAGGCCAGAATAGGGTTGGAGCTCCAAAAGTAGCATAGTTCCCAAGCAACAATTCATTAGGAATAGCACATTAGAAAGAAATATGTGGGTTTGGGGGGCAGTGCATTTAAGGGCTTGTCTTAACTGGGAAGGCTCTTGTTTTTAGTGTTGTGTAGGTGGCATTTAGGGGTCTGCTAAGTGGTTACTCTAAGTGATGTGCTGAGAGCAAACATGCCTGAAATATATACCAATTACACATGGAATTGTCCCAGATGTTGGGACATGGCTGCTTTGTGTTTTGTAGCAGTATTACAGAGTTCACCAGCTCATTCTCCTAAAGACATCAGCTAAAAGGTGAAAGAAAATCTGTGCAAATGAACGAGGCCAGGCCTGGGAACCCCTTGGTCCTATTCTTCCATAGGAGAAGGACATAAGCAGACTCAAGGGGAAAAAAAAAAAAAAAAAAAAAAAAAACAAAAAACAATACCTCAGTTAACTTTTCACCTAGAAAGCTTTGTCACTTTTTTTTTTTTGACATTCCCTAATCTTCACCTTTGGGAATGACCAAATGGATACCAGCTGCATGCGTGGGTATCACACTGCTATCATCCATGCTAGCGGGTTTTATTTCTTTAAATAATAACAAAATTTTATTTTGTTTTTCCTAAAACATCACTTTTGATACTAATGTAGAGCACAGTGCTTCCATCCTTAGCTGAAGTAGCAATTTAATTTGTATGTTCCTATCTGTGAGTGATACGGGAGAATCAGCAAATGCCCTGCAGCATGATAAGTTTTGCTAAATACTTGTTCAGAGTGAGGTGGGAACTGTCTTTTACGTTTAACTTAAGAGCCGGTGGAAGAGATTTGAGTTAGGTTTTTATCATAATTACTCAGCTTCTCTTTGTCAACACCATAATAAAACACGACAAACTGAATAACTACGCAAATCTGTAGTCCGTGGGCAGCTGGGTTTCAGGTGCTTGCTTTTCCTTTAGTTAGAGGGTGTGGGGCTGGGATGCATGGCTCAAGTTGCTCTCTGTGCCTGGAGGAGCTGCTTTGGCCCTGGAGGCCTCCCAATTCAGGGACTGTTGGAAAAAAGATGCCTTTTGAGAAAGAAAGTGTCAAATAAGGACTCAGCTGTGTTTTAGAATGAAAGGGATTGCTGTCTGAAGTAGGAAGAGAGCCTGAAGGAGACCCATAAGAGGAATGGATTTCACATGCTACAGGAAGGCCCCAGCTTGCTTCTGGAATGTGCTGTCGGGCTTCCTGGCATTGTTCACACTTCCTTTGCCACCTGTAAGGTCCCTAAGTGACTTGTAATGTTGGTGGCTGCAGAGCTCTCCTGGCTGAACCTCAGCCTTGTGTTTAATTGTGCTTGGTTAGTGTTTAGTCAATACTATAGTGGCTGATGTCTTGTTGTGTTTTAATGACATCATCATAAATGCTCTCAATGTTATACTTCTACTGATATTTCTTGGAAGTTTATCTACTCAAATGCTTCTACATCGTTTCTCAAACATGGGGAAATGGGAAAGAATGAATGGAAAGAAAACTAGTAAAAAAAAAAAACATTAGTTTTAGAAAAGTAGTTAACTAGTTTAGAAAACTAGTTAGTAAAACTCAGTTTTACTAACTGAGTAAAACTCAGTTTTACTAACTGAGAGTTTGGGTTTTGTGCTTGGGAAAGTACATCCTTCCTTGGTTTCTTAAAGCTCCAGGTGGCTCATTCATGCTATGCTTTGCAGAGCAGTAGTGTTCACTTTAATGTGAAATAGTCGATCCCAGCTTCTGCAAAGCCTGGAGTTATTCAAATTCCCTATGGAATGATTATAAACACTTCTTAGGACTTGTTGTTTTCTAGCAAAAAATGGTGTAATCAAAGTTACCATGCTAAATATAAAATTATCTGGAAGAAATTATATATTCTATCTGTATTTACATATATAAATATATGTAGGAATCTGAACTAGCTCATCTATAATTCTCAGACGTTTGACCACAAAGCAGTATCACATGAAGCTGAATCCAAATTAATGGATACCATGCTTCATTTAGGCAAAAGTTTGAGAAGCAGTCCCCATTCCTGGAGGCACTGCAATACCAGGTTGTTCACAGCACAGATGGAGCAAGAACGTGCTACCTGGGAGTAGTGGAGAAGAACTACTTGTTGCGAGGGAGACGCAGAAGTTCATGGACATGTTTGGTGTGACCCTAGGCTCATAAAAATTGAAGCCTCAACTTAACAGGGGAGCTCTTTCTTGTCCTACCAACTGTAGTTAAAGAAATGAAAGGTGAGGGTGGAGGGAATGAAGCTTCCTGAAACACTGAGCTCAAGGGGTGCTCACTGCAGGGGAGAGCAGTTGTGTCTGGCTCACAGCTTCCTTGAGTGAGCTGAGCAGATGGGCTGCTCAGTGGCCCTGGGTGTTGGGGATGAGCTTATTTAGTTTTGCCTGGTGCCTCCATGCAGGTACGGTGTACAAGGGGCGGCTCTGACTTGCTGAAGTCATTTTTTTCTGTTCTTGCCTTGTCCCACCGCGTCTTTTGGGAGCAGTGCTCACGTGTGGTGTTGAAAGATTTTGAAGCATATCATCAGCCTCAGGACAGAGGCACTGGAGACAGTTCCTACTGCCCAGAGTGGGTTCTGCAGGCAGCAAACGTGGCAAATCATCAGCACAGTGGGGAAAATGTCCTTACCTGCTTTTCTTGGGGCACTGTTAGAGTAGGAATGTGCCAGTGTTAGAGATGGGTTTTGCCATACAAGATTTTCAGTTGCTTCCTAGTTATGAGTGCAATAAATATGCCTTCAACATGAGAAAATATTGACAAATGTGTTTGGAAATACTGAAGATAAAAAAAGAGGAAGCAACAGGTCAGTTTGAGAATTCCCTTTAATGGCCTTGAGCACCAGCATTGCCACACACAGGACTGTTTACTCAGCTGCAGCGCACAGAACGGTTGTACTCAGTGCCCTCTAGCAAGGTGTAAGGAGCTGGGGAACTCCATATGTCACAGTTCCACGGCCACAGAGAGTTGACCTGGGAAGGAAAACAGCGTCACTCAAGATCTGTTTTATTTATACGCCTGCGTGCACACACACACACAAAGGAAAAGATATCAACCCTCACCTTGAGGGTTTTTAGTTAGCTCCATAACCCCACTTCAACCTTCCTGAAAGCCCATTGGCATTCACATATTAGCAGTAACAAGGCAAATTTCCTTCTTATGAGGAAAAGCTGTAAAATTTAGGTTTTGAAAGATGGATATAATTCATCTCTAGATTCACAAAGATAGCATTCCAGATAAAAAGCCAGAAAGTTATCTTGTTAAGTACACTTTACTGACACCAGCCATTTTATTAGACTGTCACAGCCATTTTTTTTTTTTTGAGCTAACAGTAAAAGAACTTCAATTCTTGTCTAAATAATCCATGACAATGCCAAACAATAAGAAATATTAGAAAAAAACTCTAACATATATTTTCTCTGTTATGAAATATATCAATTAGTTCTTGACCTAAGCCAGCAGATGTGTGGAACAGCAAACTTCAAAACAGGTCCTTCAAAAACAGCTTATCCATCTGTCTCTATGCCCCTCTCCACGCTTCTCTGTATAGATTAAAGATACATTTCCTTCAGCTGCTTACACAGACCATCTCTATTAAATCTCTTACTCTTGCTTTTTTTCTGGACTTCACTCTGCATGCATAGTACCTGAAATATACACCCCAAGCTTGAAAATGACCCTACTTCTGGCTACATTCTCAGCCCAGCCATTTAAATTAGAATAATTCCTCCCTGATCATCTATGCAGTACTCCTGGTAATGCACCTGGGAATGAGACTTGCTTTATCTCATCAGCACTGTGGTGCTGGTTTGTAATTGTTTTGCTGTGGCAGAGTATAGTACCCAAATTATTTACTACTGGATTCTTTTCCAGATGATTATTCACCATTTTGTATTTGAACATTTCCTTTTCTATCCCAAGAGTAGTACCTTGTCCTTGCCGTAACTGAAATTCATATTGTTGATTGCACATTGTGTGTCAGGTTTATCAAGACCATTTTTTAATCCCGTCTCCCAGAGTCTTTCACTCCTTTCCCATTCCTTCTGACCTTCTGGAAGGACATACTTACCGACGACCATCTTCTCCGTGAATTATATTGACTGTTTCTGCTCCCAGTCTTGCCCAGAGCAGAGTGAATAAGGTTTTATTCCAGAGAAATTCAACTTTTGCAGTGTTTTTGGGGTTAATTTCAACATCAAGGTATTTTGTATAAACCTGGTCTTCAGAGAGGGCTCCACTGGAAACAGAATGAAGACAGTGAGGATAAATGTAATAGTTTAGAGGCTACTGGACTAAGTTTTGTTCTCCACAAGATCAGGCTTTTCCCTTTGTTGCTGTACTTTCCAACAGCATAGGGTGTTGGACTGGGACCCTGTAGGCATGTGCTGAACAGGGAGAGGACGAAAACAATCCCAAAAACTTTTAATGGGTATGTGGCAGGAGAGAACCAGGAGATGATCAGGGTGAGGTGGAGA
This sequence comes from Aythya ferina, assembly GCF_964211825.1. Lineage (NCBI taxonomy): Eukaryota > Metazoa > Chordata > Aves > Anseriformes > Anatidae > Aythya > Aythya ferina. Next base: position 30,435,977 of record NC_140302.1, on the reverse strand, counting down.
TGGCTGCTGGGGTTTGTGTGCCTCCAGCACCTGAACACTGGGTTTTGCAAGTAGGGAGGGCTCCGGGTGAGGTTTTCAGGGATGATTATATAGATAAGCTGGGAACTTCTGTCTCTGCTTTGCACACACACACAGAGGGGCATGGGAGAGCACGTAGAAGTGCTTGTTTCAGAGCAGGTACAGAAGACAGTGAGGGCTGTGATTTGGATAGCCAACAGAGATTATAAGTTATGAATGAAAGCCACTGTCCAGACCATATACATGTAAATGTGATATTTATATCATAGTGATGGATTTTAGTGTATCTAGGAAGGAAGTACACACATCCAATTTGCAACCCAAGGTCAGGCACAGGATAGCCTTGCAGGAGAGCATACAGCAAGTCACTGGCAGCGCAGGGAGCCTTATCAGCACCTGGGTGACTGCGTTAATGTGTGTGATGCCGTGCTGGCATGGGAGAGGTCGCGCTAATGTGCGTACGAAACAGGTGAGCGCAGTCAGAATTACGTGAATACAAGAGGTGCAATCTTTTTTCCTTTAATGAGCAATTCAGAGAAACAGCACTTCCGTCAGGCTGCATTCCTAATTCGCTGTAAAGTCACAGAACTCATGAAAAGGACGTGACTTTTACTTCTTGGCACAACCATCCTTCTGCTCTCTTAGGTCTTAACTACAGGATAACTTTTTTCATAGCTAATGTTAACTAGACTGTCAGCAACAAAGAATAAGGGTTTACACTGCTCAAATATCTGGAAACTGTGTAGATTAAGGTTATCAGTATTACATGCTATAGGGCAATGCTAATTTATCTTACCTGGCAATTTCATATTCTTTTTTGTTCCCCTCTGTGTCATGGAAAATTAGGTTTATGTCCCCCCTCATTTTCTTTACACCAGACAGTTTGATAAACACTTTTTGTCTCCAACCTGCGTAAGAACAGCAGATTAAAACTGGATTGTCATCAATAGGAGAGAATTAGAAGTGCTAGCATCCTGGAAAATTCTTTTTTCCTTTCCAGAATTCATTCATGCTAGCTAATGAAAGATTCATTGAGCTTGAAAGATGATGATGTGATGCAGCATTGTTTTTGGCAGAGGTCTTAGCAGGTGTTTATAGAAGTAACAGAAGAGCATGGCTGTAAATCGTATCAAAGCAATCACTTTTCAAACGTGAACAACTGTAACAAACCTTCTCCACTTACTAGTGAAAGGTGGATCTGCTCCTGTATTTAAAAAATATTTTTGGTTTACTCTCTTAAATTTGTCTGGAAATCTGTCAGCATAGTGCCCCATCATCGGACACCCCTCTTGGGGACATGGGAAACATTCTCCCTAGGAAAGATATGAGCATCGGTTAATGAGGAGTATGGTTTTTGTCCTGTCTTGAACAAACCTAAGGCTCAGTTAAGGCTTCTGTTCTAACCTTGCAAAGCTGGGGCACTGCAGCACCAAAACCTGATAATGGGCTCTGTACTCGTGCACACAAGCACATGTGGAATAAGCAGACATGATACCTGTGTACATGATGGTCGGAAACTCCCTATTTTGGGGAGTCTATTCTTCAGCTAGAGTTTAGGATGAAATGTAAGTCCAATTTACCCTATCAGTGGAAGGGAACCTGCCTGTATCCATGTTGCAACACTATCTAGGAGACAAAAGAATCATATGTACTTTAAGTTTCTTTTGTAAGCATATTTATTCAGGTGCTCTAATCAGTGCCCAGTGTAAATTAGAACAGGCTTTTTTTTTTTTTTTCTTTTCTAGAATAGCCTTTTCCAAAAGGCTTTTGGAAGCTCCAAATCTCTCTTCTCCCAGCCAGGACTTAGTAGGGTTAGTATGCCAAGAGCCTATACGCTCTTTGCATAAAGGCTTAGGGTGAGAATTGCATGGGGTTTATTTTTTATTTTTCTCTTTATTTTGGTGGTTTCATCTATGCATTCATTTTTTAAAAGCAAAATAGTTGATGGAGCCCCTGTGTGATGTGCCTCCTCCTACTAACTTGCACTGCCCAAGTTGATTTTTGAGCTCAGGTCTGCTGCTGGCTAGGTGATGTGAGAGCAGAACCACAGGTGTCCAAGTGCTCTGTGCACATGGTGTGATCTATCCTGATTGCAGAGGTCTGGATTATTTTCTTTAGACTTCATCCATACTTACTGCCTCATAGGATTTGTATGATTCACAGGGATATCCAATGAATCCAGTGGGATAGAGGATGCTTTCAAAATAATACTCATGGCTGCGTGAGTGATGGCATCCCCCAAAAATAGTAGCATCTGTTGGGAGAAAAATTGTGAGCATCCATGAAATAGCCTCCTGTCATCCTGTACAAGACTTGTACTTGCCTTATCATGAGACATGGAATACAACAGCAGCATGGCCTAGTAATATATACATACACACACACATATACATAGCTGTCTGTATATATGGTGTTGCAGCAAGTGACATTAAGTACAGTTTTAAAACGTTTAGTAGAACAAAGAGAATTCCTCAGCCTTCTGCCAACCACTCCAAAGCCTGAAGAAGTCTCAGGTGGAGATGTGAGGTGCCCACAGTCCCTGACAATGCTGTGTGCTTCTGCCTATTGCATAACTTCAGGGTGTTGGATGCTCCTTGCAGCATCTGTGAGGGACCAAGTGCAGTGCCGTTGTGCTGTGGGTTTAGCAATGGCACTAGCTACCCTCAGCCTAGAAAGTGTCCTGTTGGAAGTGCCACTGTTGTGGGGCTGAACTTTCCTCTCTGTGTTCTGCAGGTTCAATTCAAACTGCAGAAGCAAAACCAAGGTCTATTTTGATGCCTCTGACTACTACTTTTCCTGCAATGTTCCCTGAGTAGCTCTGTTCTGATCTAGCCTTTATTTCTTGTTTTATATTTCTGCTTATAAGTAAACAGGCAAAAATACATATATATATTTCACTGTTTTCTTCCAGAAGAATAGTTACTTTCACAGTTTGTGTTTCAGAATTGAATGAAAATTAAATACTGAGCTAGTTGGGAATGTATGCTTACCTGCAATAAGAGCTTCAAAATCATTTTGTTTCATCTCTGGAATTAAATCAGTGCATCCAGGCATTACAGTTCCTCCGTTTGGGTAAAAGTCAAGGTGACCAGTGGCATTGTACATTCCAAGCCCTAGGATACATACACGATTGTGTCACAGTCTCAAGGTACATATGCAACATGCCCATCTCTACAGCTACTTGCTTGCACATGAACTCTTACCTATGGCAGGAAAGTGGGCAGCATTACTGTGAATAACATCAACAAAATTTGCATCTGAAGGATCCAGCCTCACCTCTGGAGGAGTGCCTTCAAAATAGGGCCCAGCAGGGTCCAAACCTTTAACAAAAAAAAAAAAAAAAAAAAAAAAAAAAGGGGGGGTTCAGGAGAGGGAAAAGTTACACATTAATGCCTTTTACCAACTTACAACATCAGACATTTAATATGGCACAAGTTATGGTGAATAATGACCAGACCAAACCCAATGCACAAAAACATGGTTTTGTGAACCTTTCTACAGACTCATTCTATTATAAGCAAAATATTTTCTAATAGGATATATATTAGCATTGTATTACTGTGAAGGAGGTATTTTATTATCAGTGGTTTTGTTACTGGACTGTTGAGCATCATGGATAGGAAAACAGGCTTTTGGATGTGTTGTTTTGTCGTCGTATACTGCTGGATGCAACCCAGTGGATGACTGTGATGTTGCAAACATACTAACAAAGAGCTCTTCTGCTAAATAGTTTTAAACCTAACTAGAGAAAAAAAAAAAAAGATTTAATAATTACCCTTGTTTCTGAGAAGCCTAAAGTTTGTTTACTCATACATGGTGCCTGCAGCACTGCCAATGGTTTAATTCCAGTCTACAGACCAGAGTGCTGCAAGTTTCTTTCCACTAGAAGCGTCCCTGCTAGATCTGCCCCTCGGTGAGCAGCCTACCTGTGATCCGCCGGATGCCTCGAATCCGCCTTCCCGCCTCTCCCGCTGTATGTGCGCCCAGGCTGTGGCCAATTAGATGGATTTCACAAGGGGAGTACCTGAAGAGTTTCTGATCGTTGTGGAGGGAGACAAGAACAGAGGCTTTCAGTAGTGAGCAAAAAGGGTGCCTTACACTGAGGGCCTTTGCGAGCCTGTTGGCTGACTTCTTGCTTAGACAACAGTGTGTGAGCTGCTTGAGTTAATTATTGTTTAAATTAATCTAAGACTTGAAAGAAAAATGCCCAATCTAGAATTTTAAATGCCTCACGATGACGGATTTACCATCATAGCCTCAGCATATGGTTACCGTATTCAGTTACCCTTGCTGACAAAATATGAAAATTCTTTCATAATATGAAAAAATAATATAAATAATATAAAACAAGATCATAACAATATGATCTTGTTTTTTATTTATTGACACTGTTATGGAGCCCTCTTTCATCATGCAACTGTTCTCCATGGGTCTGCTTAGCAAATGTGATCATGTCACTCAATTGTACCTTCACTGACAGGCTGTGGGGTTTGGCATCCATTCTTCTCTTTGCCAAGAGTCACCTGTACAGGACCTGCACTTCTCAGCTGTTATACATGCTTTGAAGACAGCAGTAGAAATTAATGAGCATGTAATCTGCCTGCAGGGGACACATTTCAGCCAGGCATATCCTGGGTTTGTAATGTCCAAAGTCAACAAGGATTGATCGCTAACTGCTTGAGGTTTTTACACTAAGTTTTCTTTTGTAATGTATATACCAAAAAGAAAAAAAAAAAAAAGGGCAAATCTTTACTATCGATCTGTCTGTGCCTATCAAGTGACAGATACTTTCAAATACTTTTTACTGTAATTCTATTTACAGTGCAGCTTAATTTTGCTTAAAACCAAACTCCCCAAATCTGTAAATTGTGGAAAAGAAAAATTAAGGATCACTTTTTGCAGTTTTGTAATGGGGAAAAAAAAAAGAGTTTCATTACCACACCATTTGCAGTCTAGAGATATTAAATGAAAAGAGGCAGACAGAGATCACATAATAAACTGAACCATCGTCAAATGACCTGGGAGTTGCATACAAAGAAGAAAGACGCAAAAACAACAGTGTGAGGCTAGATATGAGGCCTTCCTAGGTAGAAACAGCAAACTGTACCTCAGCTGGTTCTAGAGAAGTGGTTTTTGGTACTTGAGTATTCGTGAAGTTGGTATGTGGCCTTGTGGTCTCTGGAATATCTATAAAACACAAGGACTGCCTAGTTTCCAGCATCAAGTCTGCAGCCAAATAGGGGCTGATTTCAGCAGCCCTAAGTACCTGCAAGTCTCTTTGAAGTCAGTGGGACGTGGTGGTACTCTTAAACTTTGCAGCTGAGCAGTCTGTGCTATGTGAGTAAAAGTGAACACTTGCCTTCAGGAACATGAAGCTCACAACTAGAAGGCAACGGGACAATTTATTGTGCTTGTAGACAGCAAATACCAAGTGAATCTCTGTGGTGCTTCTAGCTCCACATCACTTCACTTCAGTGCTCCTGAGGTGCTGATATGCTTGTGCTAGAAGTAAATTATTCAGGTAAAGACTCTTGTAAGCACTGAACACGTGCCTTGCCTCGTTGCCACTGAACGCCTTCTTACCTGTAACATCGTACGGAAATGTTGCCACCTACTGGTCTTTAATTAATTGACACCTCTTTTCAACTACATTAGCTTAATTGGAGTCTTTTGTGGCTGTGAGAAGTCCTTACAGAGCTGATAATTAGTATAATTAGCTGTATCTCAACTGCATGCATTGTACAGCTCTTTCTGAAGCAGTAGCTGACCGTACTAGATGAAGTTCAAAATCAAAGAAATATCATAATCCCACTGCATCTACTTAAGAACTGTGTGTTGTGGAGCTGTATCTTTTACCTGTAAAGTTTTTATGAAATAAGCAATCTCGGCTCCAATCACGCGGATGTTGTTCACTGCGCTGACGTAAGTGCCTTTTGCACCTTCTTTCCAATCAACAGCAATGCAGTTCATGTTTTCTGCCTCCAGTAAGAGCTGAGGTGGGAACACATAAAGCAAAGCATTTAAGGAAACTAAATAGCAGACAGGAATTCAACTTAAATCAAAATAAACAATAAATGGTAATATAATCATGCAATTTCTCATTCATTACTGAATCGAACTCTTCACTGTAGCCCGTACCACACAGAAAAATGAATCTTCTTATAAAACAGAATACAGCAAACTATTCATCAAAGTCTCAAGTTTGAAAGACTGTAATCAAAAATATTTTACTATAAGACATTTGAATACATATTTAATGTGGTTTGGAAAAGCCACACAACTGCACAATAGCTGTTACGTGCACTATGAGACTTTCTTTAAGTATCATCTGTAGCTTAACTAAATAGTATTGGAAGTGGATTTATTTACCAAGTGTCTTTAAAACTGGGAAAGTCATGTCAGACTGGAAAGGTTCAGAGCAGACTAGAAAGTTCCTGTTTCAGCAAATATACCTAATGTATCTGTCACTTCTGTAATGGCCACAGCCTTGCAGAGATCGGTGATTTTTCCACTAGAATAATCATGTATTAAAGTCTGCAGCGGTAGCTTTCTGAGACTAAAGCTTATGTAAGCTTTGAGAAGGATCAGGGAATAGAAACAAAAAATAATGCATAGTAAACAGTTGAAGGTGAATGCCAAAGAAAGCAGAAGCTTGAATCCTCTGCGTTAGGTACACCATGAAAATGGCTTCTAGTTAGGCAGATAGAATTGCTGTTTCTTTTCCACTGGAAAATTTGGATATGTAATATTCTAGATTTAAAGTTTTCACAGACTTACGAACAAAAATAATGCTGCAGAACTGTGACTTAGCATTCAGTGGCAGTCTTTTTCTGTCTTTGTGAAAGAAGCAGAAAAAAGATTTTTCTGCTTTGCCAGAACCAAGGCTGACACCACCACCATACGCTCCACTGGCCAGAGGGCAGCAGCTCGGTTTTGTGGTAACTTTTTTTTTCTTTTTTTTTTTTTTTTTTCCTTTGCACTCATTAATCAAACAGAAAGCTTTGTCTTTTTTTTTTTTTTTTTTTTTTTTTTCCCCTTTTTTTTCTTTCTTTCCTTACAAATTGAATAGTTCTGAAACAGAAGAGTATTTGTAGGTTGAAACTTGAACTATTCAGGAAAGCCTTCAGCTGAAGGATGGTTCAATAGTTCCTGATGGGAGAAACAGTGAGTTGGCCTAATCTGATATTCTGACACCAGTGCAGAGGCTGGGGACATCTGTGTTTGGTTTGTTGCTTTGATCTGCTTTGCAGGGTTTTGGGGATGAAAATTCTCTAGAGAAGCACAATGTCAGAGATGAGCAAGAAGCTGTGACTACACAGCACCTTGCAGAATGGGAATATTTTAGTTTTGGTTGGGAACTTCTTGGTTGGTATCTGCAACTATTTAATGCATTACAAAATAGCAGGTGAAACTTGGTGTCTAAGTGATTAGAACAGAATGTAGTTACAACTGCTGAAGGAAAACAGAGGATATAGTCTCATACCAAGCACATTTCTACCACCCAGCCTGATTTTCCAGTGCTGCCAAATCCATGAATGATGAAGGAGGTTTTCCTGCGTGAGGAGAAATGTGAGTTTTGGATTGTTGAGGAGTTTATCGCTGAGATCACCTGTGTGTAAACAAGCAAATAAAAAAATCAAGTTGTTTTATCTTCTCACACTTTTAAGTTTTTTAAAAGTGTCATCTAAGTCATCACCTTTTGTAGGACTCTCACAACTCCTTTTAATGGGCAGAGTCCCAGGCACTTCTCTATCCCATCTTTCCCAGTCCTACCACTGTCTCCAAAGTTGTGCCAATGTGGTTTCTGCTGCTCCTGTCTATTTTCCTTGACGCAGTAGGAGCTCCCCATATAAAGTCCAGAGCGCCTCATGATGCCTGTTGGCCTGAGAAGGAGAGCTCCATGCCTCCTGATTCAGCTTGCCTTCTACTGACCTGACCTTTGGTGTCTGTGTGATGCTTTGCATCTAAGAAACAGCATGTCTTTCTGGGCAAGGGATGTTTCCTGTCTGTTTTTGTAACCAACTACTCCACAAAGGCTGAAAGAATTTAATGCAAGAACTGTATGCAATAGTGGTGAAACTGATCTTGGCCCACCACGTGTTGCCGCAAGCTGTTTAATTATATATATCTCTTACTCTCAGTGTGATCTCTGACCATCTGCATTGTTTTCAAACAAATATAGCACCTGTGATGTGAGCTCAGGGAGTTTTGGTGTGGAAGGGCTGTGCACTAGATCAGGGAGATGTTTAGGTGCAGTGGCTGGGAAGTAATGCAAGGTGCATTTTGATTTATTTTATCAACAACCAAAATGCCTGAGTAACTGATGCTGACTGTGTGCCGTGAGCTCAGGTGTCCCTGCTCTGCAGATCGTAAAAGTTTATTACAGGTGTTAACTTCTCATCCTTACAGAGCCTGAGCTGGACTCGTAGCATGGCAAACAGGACTGCTGTAAGCTGCGATGTTTGTGCTGGCAGCGCTGCCATTGTGCTTCATGGCAGTAGATTCATAAATGCTCCTGTATGGAACAGGGGACACTAGGTTTGGGAGCCTGCAAGGGATTTAGCAGCCTCATGTGCATTTACTGAATTGGTGCAGTCCCAGCCCCACATCTTGCAGTTCCTTCTCCTTGCTTGGCTCAGAATTTCAGGGCATGAACAACTTGGGTGGGTCTGTCTTAATTTCGGTATGGACAGAGGCAGGTAAGCGTGTACAGTCACCCAGACTTCAAGGAGGAATGTGGCTTGAAAATTGTATGAGAAGGGCCTGCTTCAGACTTCTGTTTTTAGAAGTCAATGGCACAGCTTCCCCATAATACATCAGCAGTTGTTCTCCTGTCTGAGTGTTCATAAAGCTGCTTATTTGAACAGGATTCCAGCTTTCCTGAGAGACCTAAACACATGCAAAGGATAGTCTGCTATAACCCACTTCTTGTGCAGGGAAATACCAGGAAATCTGTTCCATCTGACAGTTCCTTCACCATTTTTTTTTATGCTTTACCCCAAACAGTTTGAAGGAACAGTAATGAGTGAACACTGAAACAAGCGTCTTATTTTGACTCATTTGCCTGTGATGAATGATGTAGGCTTTTTAACAAATTAACAAACAGTGGTAGCTTTAGTCAGTTCTTGATGTTAAAAATAAATGTCACCTGTGAGTTATTTCCTGTTTCCCTGGTGTAGAGAGAGAAGCTCAAGTTCATATGTTCAGGAGAGTCAGGCAAACCTGTCAGAAGTCTCCCTGGTACCCCAGACCAGGGGGGGTCATCTGAGAAACAGCCAAGCCTGGGGAAGCAAATTTCTTTACCTAGAGTAGAAGAAACAAATGGTTTATGTTTTGGACTCTCTTACAGCTAGATAATATGTTTAATACTGCAACAGTCTGAAGACTGTCCTCAGGAAACTGAGGATTTTGTTCTATGATTGATTTTGAAACAGATTTCTTCTTGTTTTCTTTATGGATATTGCCTGAAGCAGGTAGCACAAGGGGAGCTATATAACCTGAAGATAAACCAAACCAAGTAGGGATCCAGATACATTTTTGACATTATATTCTCAACATATAAAAGCTTTTTTTATTTTTATTTTTTTAAGACTTTTAAGAAACACTTCTTAGAATTGCTCCCACATTCTTCCCGCATCAAAGCATTATGCCTCTTTGGAGGAATGGATACGTATGCAGTAGCCTTGCATAGTGAATGATTTGATCATTTCTTTTAATACATCATCATTTTCCAGATCAAACAGGTCTGTTGCTCTCATGCTCAACTTTTCTGTTCTAGCACTGTTTGTTGTGCTAAGTACCCTATTACTGAGCCATTCTTTGTCAACAGCAGTAACAGGTAGAGACAGCTTATGCAACGTCTTGATAGAGCTAGGGCACATGACTGCAGTTCTCCTCTGTGAATTTTTGGCATAAGTTATGTATCTCGTATTCTTAATGAAACTGAAATGAGATGGAGCCTTTAGCATTAGGTCCTGCACAGTAATAGACTTTCCCACAGAATGACACACAAATCATGCTATGACTTCAATGTAAAATACGTCACTGTCTCCTCTGTATTACTTTGTCTGAATTCATCTTTTAGTGATTGTTTTTATAGATGTTGTATCTCACCTGTTACTGAGCCAAGGAGATAAAATGCAATAATCCATATTCCAACCACCTAAAGCAAATCAAATACACAGGTTAAACTTTTTATTTGTGTTACATTTTTATAAAAGGGACAGATCTATAAAGAGAAACACAAAGACCTGCAGCCTAGAAGGAATAACCCAGTACCCCTGAGGGGCCAGTCAGCTGGAAGTTGATTTTTTGAGCTTTGCAGAAAGAGATGTGGGGGGGTCCTGATGGCCATCAACTTGACCATGAGCTAGCAACATGTTGTTGGGTCTCTGAGTATCCTGGGCTGCATTAAGAGGAGCACTACCGGCATGGTGGGGTGGGAGATCCTTCCCCTCCACTCAGTTCTCTGTTTCTTGCATTTCTTGCACATCCAATGCTGGATGTAGTTTGCTGAGGGGGTGAATTGGACCATGATGTTCTGACTCTCCTGCCGGCCAGAGGTGTGGAGAACTGATGGGCATGCATGTAACTTGGTGGAAGTCAGCATGCTTGGCAGCTGTAGGCTGTTTGTGCTGGCTTCACCCTGGGCTCATTGTGTTTCTTCATATACCCTCCTTTGTTTGGATGCCTTTCCTCTACATTTTCCTCTCTTGGCTTTCCTATGGCAGGGGCTCTACATATTGTACCAGTTTCTTCCCTTCCTGTTTGCCTTCTTCACTGTTCTCAATTTCCTCTTCTTCTAGGTGTTTCATATGGCACCCACCTCCCCTTTTCCACATTTTGCTTTTCTTGTAAAGTAACAATCCTGAGCTGTAACTGCTTTTCAGTCCTAAAATCTTGAAAGGCAGCTCTGAAATTAATAGGCTTATGAAGAAAATGGATGAAGACTCACAGGTCATGTCTATAATCTGTGCTGTACTTCTTTTCAGAACATCTCACCAAGGGGTAATGATTTTAGAAAATGTGGGAGGTTGTTACCAAACAAGAGTGATCAGCGATTTCTTTTCAGAGGTTCTTCCTTTGAAAGCAGAAACTGGAAATGAACGGGTAGCTAGGCAAGTAATTCAAGATAGAGAAAACTTTTTTGTGTGTCTGCGTGGAAAGTCAATTCATTTTGTTATTAAGAGAGGTGTATAGTTTGGATGGGAGACAATTTTTTAGCAGGTAGTTTTTCTATATTGGTTTATGTTAGCCTAACAACAAAAGGACTGGGGAGATGTTAAGAAATGATATCTTTCTAAAAAGAGTTGAGGCAGCGCACAATTTGATGGGAGAAAATTCTTTCAACAGGCATTTAAGAGCCTTAGTGCTGAACAAGAGGAACTGGAATGACTTGTTCGTGAATGTGAACTCAGCCTAACCAGCGCTGCTGGCAGGAGGGTTGCTGAATGCTGAGCTCCATTGTTTTACTGGAAAGAAATGGGATATGCACCTCACTTAGTAGGCAACCAGTAATAGCCATTTCCACTTTGCTGTACAGCTCAGAGGAAAAAAAAAAAAAAAGTGAATGTTCATAGATTGACATCCTAATCTATAAAACACTGGTTTAGTAGCTGCCCTTCACAATCCAGCCACCCTTTGGACACTTGCTCAACCTGTGATTCATGGGCTGCTAGTGGATGGCTTGTGAGATATGAAAAAGTCTGAATATGACTGCCCCACACCTTTTCAGGACGTGTGTGCAAGCACAGACACAGTCTGTTCAAGACAGGCAAGACCAAGTGTTGGGGTTTTTAATTATTAACATTTGTAACCTAACAATCTTCCTGCAGGAAATAGTGATTTTGTTTTTATTTTAATTTAAAACAAAATATGTTGTTTATCTAATTCCTAAGATTTGTACTCACCATTCTTTTATCACCCTTATTGTCTCCGTTAGTGGTTAGCAGTAACAGGACACACAAAGTTTTCTGATTTCTTTAGTGCAGATTGGGTTGCTTTATGCTTTTTTTTTTAAAAAAAAAAAAAAAAAAAAGAAAAAAATGTTAAGTATCTATAGTCTAACTCAGTAAACTGAAAGAAACTGGAAGAATACAGGACAATGAAAAAGGAATACTGGTAACTGGGAATTAGAAATCACACAAATTTCATAAGAAAAGCAGCAACGTTAACATACGTTTATGGCCTGTACAGTTAAGACAAGAGTTAAAGAATATCTCATGTATGGAGGAAGTAAAAAGATGCAATGTTTTTGATTCATTACTAGATAAAATTGGGCAAAAAACAATGGTATGGCTGATCTGAGGTCTTTACACTTTTCTTTTTCTATGTTTACCAAAACAAGCTGATGTTTTTTTAAAAAAAAAAAAAAAAAAAGAAAAGAAAAGAAAAAAAAAAGATTGGTGATATTTAGAATAACCGCTAGAATTATGTATTTTAAAATAAAGACTGGTAATTCATAGCTTAGCTAAGAGCCTTTTTTTTTTTTTCTTTTCTTTTTTAAGGATACTCATCAAAAAATCTATTGAAAATTTCTTGTTAAGTTACTGATTAGTAAGAAAATTCCATAGACATGGTTTGAAGAAATCTGATATGTTAACAAGCTTTAAAAAAAATAAAATAAAATAAAAAGATAAGAAGAATGATCTGTGGAGTTTCAGGACAACAGCCCAAGGCAGTATAACAAAAATTTCCACAGGACACTTGAAAATAAAATTTGTGCAAAACTGTTATAAGATTAAGTTGTGTAATTGAATTCAATTACATGACATGACAACCGCACACAACACTCTTATGAGATCAGTATTACTGGTCTCATAATACTTGAATTCCAATAAGATATTCTGCTACCTGATATTTTGATTAAGAAATTTAAATGATATGCATGCACTGCTACAACAGTTAAGTAGATTAAAAGTTGAATGTGTGGATTAAGTAGATTAAAATTTGAGTAATTATTCCATCTCAGAATATAATGGCAATAACTAGAAGGCAAGCCCTGGATTGCAAATACCGTTCTTGCTACCGTGCATGGTCACATAACATCATGATCAAAATGTGATCACGTTTTTTAGCTGTGGCTTTTGAGTTATTGAACATTTATGATGGATTATTACTAAGTAAGGTTTTAGAAGAATCGGTTCTTGGCATTACATTGCATGTGAACATTCAGCACTGGTATCACTGGTCAAAAAGTACTGACACCTGGGCTAAAGGGTTAGTGAATAAAAAGCACAGGTAATTAATTTTGGATTCTTTTTATTGTTTGGGAGAGTAAATGCTGTCACACTGCATGTTATATTTACTAAATAGAGATTAACATTTTGAGGAAGCAATAACTGGAAAAGCCTTTGAGGTTTTGCTGATATATTACTAATAACTTTGAATTGCTAAAGAACTTTTTAGTCTTTATCCACATACACAGATTAGAGAGACATATATGCACGCACACATGCACATATACAACATACATTTAATACATGTAGGGGGATTATTTTTTAAAAAGTACAGAGGTTTTGTTGCTGCTTGTATGCACAATTCAGGAGGGATACTAAAAAAATCGAGAAGTTTGAGAGAAAGACTTCTTGGGCAATCGTGAAGATGGAAAAGAAGGAATGTGGAGAAATCTGAAGAGAGGACTGTTTCACCTAGGAGTACAAAGTCTCAAAGCAAAGATGTGTTTTGTCCCTCAAAATTTAACCTATTTTTCACCATTTATATTTCTGTCTTTCCAGCTTTCCTATTCCTTACTTCCAACCATACTTCCTATATTTCCTGCTCCAGCATTGTCCTTAGAAAAGAGAACATTTCTGTCTTCCAATTGCTTTAATTTAGCCTTTCATACTATTTGGTAGTTTGATGTAGTGCTTGGTTAGTAACGTAAAGGCATCACAAAAGAGAAGTCATCTGAAGTTTAGCCTAGAATCCTTGACTGTAAGTTACCAGTTAATTTCCCCTTCTCCCAAAAACTTATTGCCTGTATTTGAGCCTGCAGCATTTAGATATCACTTGCTAATTGCACACCAAAACATTGTAAAGTTCCACAAATGGATAAAAGAAATTGAGGATAGAAATATTACAGCAGTATCTGTAGGCCTCATAAAGGGGAACATGTATGTATTTACCCATATATAAATACCAGAAAATACACTATAATTTTTTGAACTTATATTTTGTAGAGATGGTCTAGCCCATTCTGTACAAGTATGTACAGAACACCTTTTTCAGGCACAGTCCATGTTCAGTAACTAACACACAGCAAGAGCATTTCTCCAGCTTATCAAATGTGCACAGGTCTGGGCTTAGTGCTGGTGATATAGTGAACTAATTCAGGTGAGCAGCGTAATTGGCGTAATTGGTAGAAGACTTAATTTCATCTTGGTCTCCTCCCCATCCCTCAGATGTGGTTGTAAATTGCCCATAGTAAGATTCAAGATGAAGGCACTTTGGCTCTGCTTCAGTACAAACAAGTAATAATAAGTAAAAGAGCATCTGGGCAATTAGCCAGTCTCTTTTCCTGCTGGCTCACCAGCTTTTAGGTAAGCTCTCCAGAAGGAAACTGACTCTAAATGAATAGCTCTGAAACCAAGAAATTTAAGAGTAGACAAATCAATCTCGTAGTGGAGCAAAGATGTTAGGTGATCTGGAGAAAGAAAAAGGTTCTGGACGTCGCAGGTGTTGAGGTAAGGCAAAACAGGGTTCATGTACATTGCCTGGTCTGGGTATTAGAGTTTTGTGAGCATCTACTGACCTCTTAAACTGAGTCTGAGACAGTGAACTAGGGCATTAGGCTCCCATAGTGACTCAGAATACTGTTGCAAATTCTTTTCTTGAGGCGTTAAATGTGGGAAGCACTCCAATAAAAGGGCAGTAAATATGCAAAGTCATACATGTATTTGTTCATCACTAGAGATTACAGTAAGATTTGGGCTTTCAAGTTGCTTCTGTCAGTCACTTAGAAATGGTGTACAATCAAAAGAAATGTCAGGATAATAACAAAGAAAACCTATTAAATATTTACTGATTAAGAGACATACTTAACACCATCTGCTTTGACCTCCTAAATAATAGGTTCTCACCTTGTCCCTACAGTAGTGTTCAGACAGTAAAACATACAATTATGATTATTTAATCTAACTACAAGCATCGTATTTTAAAAAAACAAACAAACAAAACCCACCTATGATTCAGTTTGGGGAGGTGGCTGTGCCAACTCCAGGCTAACTGGGTATCCTTCAGCTGACTTGCAGCCATGATCTGGCCACTTTTGGCTTTCCAGGACTTCACTATTGTTCTTCATAGGTAGGCTACTGTTACTTTTAGCCAGCTCTAAGACCAACACTATTGGCCTTTTGCCATTTCTGAGGTGCAGAATGACCCTTGCTGATAACAACTTACTCCATAAGCTGTGCTCTTCTAAAACACGTCCTATTTGTCTCATCCTTATATATAATAGCTTTGATTCTTCCTAACTTCCATTCTCCCTTTACATTTAGAATGCTCCTAATAATTCTTATTTTTTCTTTTTAGCTATTATTTGTATTCTTGTGTATTTTTTCTTAGAAAAGAGTCCAGACTCTATGTGGAAATACCATCATTTGATCTTTCTTTAAAAACAAAGGGAAATATTCTCTGCCTAATTACCTTAGCCCACTGAATCCACACAGTTTTCCTAGCTACACTGCAGTGTCCCAGATAGGACCATCTCCTGCTGGGATTTACTGGAATAAAAAATTTTCAGCCCTGTTTCTGCTGCCAAGGGTCTCCTCAGTATCACTTGGAGAACCACTAGTTGTACTGTTCAGCCTGTCTTTTTTAAGCAGGAGCCCCAGCCATCCATTAGCAAGGACAGTTACCCCCAAATCCTCCCAATTCCTCAGTCACTTACCGCTGACTGCAGACCGCGTTGCTGCTTTGTACACTCCACTCAGGTGGCTCCTGTCAAGCCCTGGCTGTTCCCAGCTCTTTTCACTTGGACTCAGTCCCACCGCCGTGGGTGCGGACCTGCCCACACGGTGCCTAATTACAGGCCAGGTGTGGGTGAGCGAGACCTTTGTCAGAATGACACTCTTAGGGCTGGATGTGACAGATGTTGCCTTTTCTTGTCTCTCTAGCTTTCCCGTCACTTTTAGTTCATCAACAAAAAATTTACCTCTAAGGGTTTTGCTGTGGGTGTGAATAAATGCAAGGTGAGACCATTTTAACCCTTGAAGGGGATATGGTATGGGACATTGAAATGCTTAACTGAGCTAGCTGGTTATTGGAAGCTCCTGCTGTAGGCAACAGACTGAGCCTCCTCTGTGGGCACTTAAGAGCGGAAGCTTAATTATGCTGTTTGGTGTCACCCTCTGTTGTCTGATTGATGTACGTACCTTGTGAAACAAACCCTTGTGTGTTTTCTGTATAACCAAGCCTATTCGTTATTACTATTATTGTTATTATTCGTATTTTATTATATATATTTTTTTTTAAGCAGATAGTGGGTTAGCTTCTTCTTAAAAAAGGGGAGGGCAGGAAGAATCGTTGTACAACTTAGATTAGTCAAAATGGTAGTGGGTGGACAGAGCTTGAGTAGCAAAAGCTAATAAATTCACAGGTGCCATGTCCTCCTAGGCCATGTGGGATTCACAAATTTGGTACCAAGCTTTAACATCGGGTAGGGTGCTCTGAATAAAAATGGCAGCTCTTGACACTGTTGCTATCAGCATTCAGTTGAGTAACCAAAGCCACCTTCATTCAGACATGTCAGGAGGAGAAGGAGAGGGTGAAGATAATCATGTTGTGTATCTTTTTCTCTGTAATGGCTGAGTGACTAGAGAAGTCATCCATCACATAAGTCTCAGGTTCTGTTCTTTTCTCAGCAGGTTGTGGGTCTCAATGAGCTCAGACCACAGAGTGTGTCACAATCCAGTTCTTTCAGCAGCTCCTGGGCAAGACCTCAAGTCACTGCACTGTTACCTACAGGATGGGTGCTGCCATAGTTACCTGTTCACGCAACTGTGAGCGACATTCATCCTTATACACGGAGTGATTCAACTGCCTAGGGGCAGGAAGTGACTTGGGTTGAATCTAAGTTTCATATAAGAAGCCTGTCTTGAGATACATGCAATGTTTGAGAAAAGGTATAAATTCAGAAATATCATCTAAGCTGCGTTTTTCCATATGCTAAGCAGTATGTAACATGCTCAGCATGCATTGTAAAATACAAGTCATGAGTGTCTGTTACTCTTTGTAGCCTATGGAGTGGGTGTGAATGTTTGGGTTGGGGTCTGGTTCTTGTTTGTTGGTGAAGTGGTGCAAACCAATGCCATCTACAGTGACAATCACTAACAAGAAGTCCCAGAGGAATCAGGAGGAAGCAGTGGCTGGTCAGTGATGGGATCTCATGTTTAATTACTGCTCAGACTGAAGAGAAGTATGTAATTTCAGATAAGAGAACAGATCTAGCTAGTAAGAATCTACAGATCTATTGTATAATCTATACTTAATGACTGAAAGGTAGGAATTAGGCAGCACTTATGGGGACAGTATCAGACAGATACAGCTCTTTGGATAAGTCAGGGAAGGTGTGAGGCTGGGGAGCCGCAGAATAGAGATAAGGAGTGCCATGTGCCCCGTTTGTCAGAATATTGGCATGTAAGTTATATGGAAAGCAGCCAGTGAAACTGGTGCCTCTATTCATGATGAAACATCTTCCAAAATTGCTGAATGTCTTTGTGTGAAAATCAGACCCCTTTAAAGTGTTTGTTAGAAGACCAGGACTGCGGGGTATGCTCAAATATTTTGCTGTAATTTCCACAGTTTGCATTTTGTGTGTGAGTGTTAAAATGGTGCTGCAGAACACCCCCAACCCGGAGCACCACAGCTACAAACTGAAGCAGAAATGCAGGCTCATAAGAAGCAAGATATACAATACCTCCTTGGACAAATGTGCACGAATAACTGAGAAAAGCATTTGTCAAGGATTTAAGTTCACTAACTGCATTCTTCAGCTTGCTTTTTCATTTGCTCTGTATGTTGAGACGTTGTAGCCTGGTTAATATAAGATTCTGTGATTCTGTGATAATATGGAGGAACTTGTACACTTTTTCAACGCAGAAGCTCACTGTCAGTGTATTTCAGAGGCGTATGCAGTGGTGCAGATAATATTCATGTAGCCCAGAATGACAAGATGGATTCAATACTTGAAAGAACTTATAGCCTATGTTATGGGGTTTTCGAGGTCTAGCTTGCTTTAGGAATGGCTGCTTTTTCTTGGTATGTTTTTATGACTTAAGAGGAACAGTAGGTTTTTACAGATCGTAAGAAAAGTCTGGCTTCTGCAGTTGCCTCTGACAATATGCAACTGAACGCATCCAGATGGTTTTATAAATGTCAACTTGAAAATTATCAAGGACATAAATGTATTCTGATGGTAGTGGCCTTCGCATTAGTAAGAAAAAAAGGATCAAAACACTCACTGAGAATCATGTTCTGCAAAGGAAACTCAGCAACTGTGTTTCAAGTGCAGTGATATATAAATTACCAAGGCTTTCATAGCAAGATAAGTGAATAAAATTCTAAAAGCAATATTTTTTCTCTCTCATTTCAATTTTAGATTGAAGATGGTTAATGAATTTCTTAGCTTGAAAGAAGGTCACCTGGCAGTAGCTTTGTTATTGCATCCCCTTAGAGAATTGCTAATATGCATAGACAAAGACCACTCACCTTCTTGGAGAATCTTACTGTTAGTCCCTGAGTGACAGAGCCATGAATAAAAGACTTTCTTGATATTTCTATTGTCTAACTCTGATGTGTTCATTCTGGTCAAGTGAGCAAACCTTATATTGAATAAAAAGCAAAAACAATTTGCCTTAGTGTATCCTTTTCAGTGTTGCACAGCAGTAATAGAATAAATATTTTGGAGATGGTAAATATTTATGACCTTCCATGAAACTTGCTCTCTGCTCATTGAATCTGTCAAAGCAGTCCCTTGCCCTTGCCCAAAGCAAGCAGAGATAATGTTAACTGCTGGTTTTGTGAGTTGAAGACTTACGGAGCATAGTATCATGGTAAGGAGACAGGAATGGGAAAATTTTAAAAGTGGCGATGGAAGTAACCAAAACCACAGTGGGTGGAAAGATTGCAGAGAGCCAGGCTTTCTTTCCAAGTAATAGGCAGAATTAAAAGAGAATAGGGTGAAGTCCTTTATTCTGAATGCTCTATTTCCTACTAACACTAAAATATTTAATTTATTTGAAGGAAGAAGCAGAAATAAAAAGGAATAGCTGTAGGTTTTGCCTTGGAGACTGATAGGCAAATGCAAATCTTTGCAAATGGTCTATGAAAGAATGGCTCTGAACAGCCCAGACGCAAAACTGTGGCTTAGAGCAAAGTTAGCTACCTTGGGCTCTGGACATCTCTCACATTATATCCCAAGTTTTCCTATCATCTGAAATGTATGGGATGAAAAGGGGGCTGATCCCAATGTCAGCCTATATTTTGAGATATTGCTTCTGCTTCCGGTGTTGCAAGACACTTGGCCGATCCCATCTTGTAGCTAGGAGGAGAGGTATGTTGTCCGGTAACGCGCCAACCTAGGTGTGCTCTGTTTGTGTGCAGGTTGGTGATGATGCATGCTCTTTCCGGAAGGTTTTAGATCCTTGATAGCTAGAGATAAAGAACAAATTCCTGGCTCTGTTTTATCTTGGAAATATGCCATCAAAAATAAATTTCGGCATGCTATCAACATCCGCTTCATAGTGATTGGAATCAGCATAGCTTGAAGCAGCCCGGAGACTGAAATTGCCAAGTCCCTGATTCTGTGTTAATAAAAAAGAGATCCATGAGTTTCATAGACTGTCTGTGTAGATAGGCTTTGTGATGGGTCAGCGAGCAATTGTTTAGCCTCCCAGTGGCAACCTCAATCCCAATCAGCTTTGGTTTTGGAAGGATAACTGAAATAAGTGTTGGGAAAACACACCCCAAGCTCTTCATTTTTTTGCTTCCATTCCAGGACAAAGCCAAAGGTCACTGTTAGAGCCTATGGGTTATACAGAACACCCTGACTGGGCTGAAGTCCCAGCAAAATCCTGTTCCAATGGTTTTATTGTACCCTCTATATATCAGGCACATATTTGGAAGTTGGAGCCTATTGTACGGGAAAAAAAAATAAATCACTAATTTTCATCGAGGGAGGAGTGTGAGGGAAGTGAACATAAAGTAATTTCACTATAAAAATATCCATGAGGATTTACAAGAGAAGGAACTGAGGTGATAAACCTACAAGAATGCTATCTGGGAAGACCAACTTGCTCCCAGGATGTATGAGGTTATGGGTGGCTTAGTAACTGATATAACACAACTGTGGGTTTAGACATTACCTGAAAAAAGGGAAAACAGATCTCAGATCTAACAAAAAGTCCCCTTAGGATGTAAATTATCAGGCACTGTGCCACTGTAATCATTCACTCATTTCTGGTATGCCAAAGACAAAAACTGTAACCTAAATTAAAAGCAAAGAGAGAATTCAGGAAGAAAAAAAAAAAAAGAATATCAATTCTTTTCTATATAGTCGTTTATCTTTTCTTGGGGAAAAGCAAACCTAAAGAGAGAAACAAAACTGATGATAAAATCATGTGAAAGCAAGTGAAACAGAGATCTTGCAGATTATCGGGGGGGGGGGGGGAGGATGGGGGGGTGGAAGGAGGGAAGAAAGCCTGATGTATTTTTCATTCCTGGAGAAATTTAAGAAAATTCCCATGGTGTTTCTATAAGTAAATATGCTGGCAAGTGACTGGGCTATAAAATGATGTAATCTGAAAGCAGAGTCTTAAAGGCAGGATGAAGGCACTGGGGAGGCTTTCTGTGTAAGAGATGTGTCAAGCTTCTTCTCTAACAAAGATGAAAGACCAGAAGGACTTCTTGAACAAAGTGATTGTTTATTTCCTGCAAATTTGCAGTTCATCTTCAAGGATTTTATCAACATATTCTAGGGTATTAAAATAGCGTGAAAAAATCTGAATAGTCAGAGAAATAAAATAGATAGGATCAAAAGTAAATCAAAAAGATTCAATAGGAAGAGAGATGACTGTGTAAACTAAGCATCGAGGTCTCCACCTAATAGTTTGCATTAATTATTTTTTGTTATTATACTTTTTGTTCTGTGCTCACAAATATTTATGAGGGACTTTTTGATAAACTGCAGTTTTTTTTTTTTTTTTTTTTTTTTTTTTTTTTTTTTTGAAAGAGGAAAGCATACTTTTTGCTGTGCTTCCAAAAGAGGAAGCGAGGTAACAATCTCAAGTTGCGCCAAGGGAGGTTTATTTTGGATATCAGGAAGGATTTCTTGATGGAAAGGGTGGTTAGGCATTGGAACAGGCTGCCCAGGGAGGTGATGGAGACGCCATTCCCACAGGCAATTAAAACATCTGTGGATGTGGTACTTAGGGACATGGTTTAGCTCTGGACTTGTAGTGTTAGGTGGATGGTTGGACTTGATGATCTTAAAGTCTTTCCCGACCTAAGTGATTCTCTGATTACATTTTATTCCTGTTAATAGAGAACTGATACAAATGGTTTTTGTTTTCATCACTTCTTGAAAAGCATACTGTTTCTGCTAAAATTTTTGTTTCTGATGCTACATATAAGGCAAATGCAGATGTAAGTGGAGCAGAGAGCTAGTATTGTGCACTACTTTTCATTGCTGTTCCTTTATTCTATAAAAGATCTAAGAGGTTTGTTGGTTTGTTTGTTTGTTTGATCTTACACCCTTGCTAAAAGGGTGTTTTGAGAGAGAGCAGGGACTGAGGTGGAATGCCTTATGATGGTTAGTTAGTAGTTTACCTTGGCATTGTTTTTGTAGTGAACAAATGCTTAAGGAGAATTAAATGAAATTTCTGTTGTAACTCTGAAGCACTCTCAGTATTACAGAATATTTAAATAATTTATAAGACTGAATGGATATCACCATACGTCCTTTGAAATCCTAGACAAACAAAGCACATTTGATTAAAAGGAAGTCTACTTTTCAATTTGACATCCAGACTTCAAAAAGTACATCTTATGACATTTTAAAGATGCAATTTAAATTGTTATAACAACCTGGCTTATGTTGTTGTGAAGCTATTACTTCTTCCAGTCATTGTCAAAGACAGAGTATCTTGTGAAATATCAAACCCTTGCATTTTATGGACTGGTTCCGATAACACAAGTGATAGAATCCAAATTTTCTGTACCAAGTAATAATTCTGATTTTTAGTTACAAAGAGAAATGGGAGGGGGAAAAAAAAAAAAAAAAAAAAAGCTTAAATCCCAAACTAAACCAGCAACACAGCTGCTTTCAATATTTTTTCACCTGTAGCTCATAAAAAATAAACCTCCTGTTTCCTGTTCTGTTTATAGATGTATTAGCTGTGCTGATATTTACTATACCAATGAGTGAAAATTAACTCAAGAAAGAGTATATAATATAAACGCAACGTGGGACAAGACATGGAGAAGAAAGTAACACAATATTTTATTCTTAGCTGCACTGATTGGGTGAGAAAACACCTATTTTTAAGGGGCCTAATCAGCTTAGAGCAGATGTTATCAGCCCATGTGAGTTGCTATATTTCACCAGAAAGGTGTTGAAATCAACAGCTAAAAATTAAACAAAATGAAAGCTCACTTTTTTTGAAAGGAAGACTATGATTTATGATTCATAAAAACATCAAATTAATGTCCAAAGTTGCAAGAAAGGCACAGCCAAATATGGAGGCAGAAGGGAAAGGGTTTGTGCTTTATAAACTCCTTAATTCAACAGGATGATGTTTCTTCATAGTGAGAAGCCATGGCCCACATGACGTTCACACTGATTCCTCATGTCATTAAATCAGATAATGCACTTCCTGGCTCTGCTACACACATTTTTTGAGTCCCCAAGAAAAATATTTACTTTTCTTTTGCTTAAGGCCCTGAGTGCATGAAAAGAATAGTAAGTATTCCTTTCCCTCTCCCTCCATTTGCTTAATTTGTGCAACTCTGAGGCAGAGAGCCATGCCTGATTTATGACAGATGGCCAAGATGGTGTAATTCCTAACTATAGGTATTTCCCAACTATGTACCCAGGGGTTCGGTTTATACTTCTCTGGAGAATAAATTCCACCCTTGGGAAGGTTTCTGGATCCTATTCCTCATATGGGCGGAGGTGGTAAACATACCAAAGCAGGGAGCCCATGAAAGTAGACAGATTTGTGAACTTCAACTCAAATCTCCTAATCAATCTCCTCTGGCAAACTTCATGGGAACTGACTGGATTCTGATATCTCAGAACTATTGCTGCATAATTTATAACACCTGTTCATCACTCATGTTTATCCTTGTGTAACTCATCAACAGTGTTTCTGGTGAACCTCATTGGAAGTATTCTGGAATAGCTAGTTATTAGGATGGGACAGATCAGAGTTGCCCAACATGATTCCCACATAGGATTTCTGTGCCCAAATGATAAACCTCATATTAGGTTTAAAAATTTGCTGTATTTCTTAGACCACAGTGAGCAATAAAATCCAAAAGGAATTTTGTGGTAAGCTTCTACTGAAACAAAAACAATCTTGGTAGCCTGATTTTGCTAAAAGTGCTATCAAAATGCTCTCAAATATTCTGGGGCAATGCTGTAATAATGAAAGTATGGCAGCTGAGGCCCAATTTAAGGATCATAAGAATTCTTGTGGGGAAAAGTTTTGTGTCTCTGAAAGGGGCATATTAAGTTCTTTATACTGGGAAAATAACCACAGTCCTAAATATTTTTCTAAGATACTTTCCCTAAAATTATGGGAGGCCGTCAGGGTTTTCTGGTGTCAGAAAAGCAAGGTGCAGGTGGAAAATTCAGCTTCAATGGTAAAGGGAAAATTATTATTTTAAAGGCTGCCAGAAAATTTAGTATCTTCAATAGTACAACATTATTCTGATAAAGAAGGTACCCATTTCAGGTACAGAGAAAGAGTCCCAGCTCACCCAGTGTTCAGCAGAGCTGAACACAGCAAGTCAGTGAAAAAGGCAACAATCAAATATTTTGCTGTGCATTAAGCTGTCCTGCTTGATACGAGGTGAACTTTGATGGTTGAGTTTCTCAGGGCAGATTGCGCAACTTGGTATGCAGTCCCAGCTCTTAGACAGTCTTTTGGATGTGTTGCTAAAATGTTGTTTAAATACGTTCTTCAGGAGGGAAGAGCAGGTGTCAGTCAATGCCATTAAAACTCGGAATATTTTTATATTAAAATTATTTGTCAGAATCCTCAGATAGAATAAGATGCTCCAGAAAAGCATGAAAGTGTCCTTTTCCTGAAGAAGTAAGCAGGCACGGTTAAAGGATTTGTCTGTCTGTTCCATGGTTGTTGTTTTTTGTTTTTAACCTATTTTAGTATTGTCCTTCTTGACTCTGCAATACAACCAAACCATGTCATTTATAGCTGGTAAAATGCCCGTTAGCTGTGGCTGTAACTAGAATTCACAGAAGTGTAGCTCCCCTGTTTGGATACAAGCTAACAGTACTGATTTGGAAATAAAGCTTTTGTAGTAGGCTGGAAAAATTGTCCGTTTCTGCTGGAGGAGCCTTGCCAGCAGTTTGGCTGAAAAAGCATGCTCTCGTCGAGGGTGGACAGCTGTGACATTCTTCTGCCAGCCCTAGCAAGGCATCAGGGTTTGCCATTTGTTTGGCTGCACAGACCCATGGCCACAGAACACAGACCTGGCAACAAGAGAAAAGTTTAAGAAAACGATCTTCAGCACAATGGCTTATTTTTCTATTTTACTTTATATTTTTTCCCCCTGAGAATCACAGCATGGAACACAATTAGGCTGTATACTCACACATTTCCATCTTCCCCAGATATTACTGTGACTTCTTCAGCTCCCATGCAGCCTCTGTGTACCTGACCTAAGTGCTTCTTCCAGAGAAACTCGACTTTTGAAATGTTCCCAGAAATTTCTGTATCAATATAGTTCAAGTATGTATTGCCTGGCTTGAAAGTTCCCCTGCCAAAAAAGAAAAGCATATAAATGAAATATTAATCCACGTTTACCGGAAAAGGCTAGGCTGAGTGGGCCGCAATGCCAGACTCTGGCATGGTTCATAAGAAACATGCAACTTCCCTGCTGGTGCACATTGCCTAGGGGAGGGAATGATCACACAGTTGTGCATCATTTGTCTCTTTGTCATCTTAAAGATTTCCAAATGACATGCCCGAGACCAGAAGTAGCCTACTGTCAGGCCCCAGAGCTCTTAGCTCTTGCCCACTTTGCTATACTAACCTTTGTCTGAAAAGAAAGCACAGAGCAGGAGAGACCAGCAAGCACATTTTGACCACATCCTGTAGCGTGGGGAACTTTGACCACGTATCAGCTGCTTTTATGACCAGTGTAGATCACAAAGAACAAGATGAGACATGTGAAAAGAGACATTACAAATTCAGTATAACATTTTTTTCAACAGTGATGGTATACTTACGTGTCAATTGTATATTTTCTCCTGATCCCATTAGTACCAGTCAAGGCTACATCTATATTTCCCTTCATGGTTTCTGTTGCAGATACTCTGACACATATCTCTTTTCGCCAGCCTTTGAAAACAAAATGAAATATGAGGGAAATAAATCTCTTTACAGTCGTTGAAACCTATGTTTCAATACCTTTCAGGGAGAGAAGAGAATTGCACAAATGTGCTTATAAGCAAAAAAAAAAAATGCCGCTCTCGTTATTAAGGGAAACATTAGTTCTGTGTGATTCTGGTAATCTTAATTTCCTTGACAGTGGTCTAAATCACAGATCCAACCTCTGCTGGCCTTCTGGCCATGCAGAGTATTTAATCTGCCATGGGCAACACCATGCTTTGCTCTTCCGCTTGGCGTCAGTTTTCATTTTGTAGTTACAGTTATGAGAAATTTGGGTGTGGCGGGATGTCTCATGAGTAGTGCATATTGATTTCAAGTAACCAGGTTTGGAAAGTATTTGTACTGCCTTTGATTTGGGCTATTAAAAAGATAGTCTCTTCACCCACTTCAGGCTATGGTTTTTGTAAACTCAACAGTGTGGGTGTTGAAATTAATGTACTCATTCAGATTCAATAAATGAATAATTTCTCTGTACTCAAATTCATTTTTCTGCTTCGTGCTTTTTCCAAGATGAGATATAAATATTTTTGTACCTAGTTTTTCTTTCATATTCTAGTACTAGCAAAGACTGTATGTGATTCATTGCCCTTGCAGTTCATCATCCAGAATGGATTACGTTTTATTTACAAATTTCCTTATTTCCCAGTTCTTTGGCTGCTTCTACATTAATCACATTTAAAACTATGCTTATACTTATTACTCCCCGTCATCATGACTTGATGAACTTTGCAAAAATACCCTAAAATGATCTAGTTTTATAGATTTTTGTCAATGACAGCTGTGCAGCTTTACTTGAAATCTTGCACTTTCAGCATATAATTCCTCCCACCTTCAGCTTTACAGAGCTTTTGAAGCCATCATGTATTTAACAAAATTTAGCAGGGTTTCTAAGTCACATGTCAGCACCAATTCTATAATTATCTCCACCTTTCCCAGATAATGTTGATATTCCATATTCCTAACAGACATAAAATTCCATGAGCACCTCTTACTTGAGCAGATTTCTGTAGAAGTATAAGGTATTTGTTCATATAGACTTTGTTGCCACTTTAAATTCATCACCCCAAACCAGTACTTACGAGAAAATGGGGGGTGGGCCCCCGTGTTTAAATAAACCTTTTGCTGCTCTTTCTCAGTTTTATAAGGAAACATATCGGCATAATGACCCATCAGCGGGCATCTTTCCTTTTGGCATGGGAAGCATGCTCCCTGGAGGAAAATAACAGTGTTTGTTAAAAGATGTTATCTATTTTAATCTCAGTTCTCAAAGTACAATAAATTAGGATATTTCAGCTTTTCCTCTCTCTCTCTTTTCTTTTTCAAAAAGGTACTCGTTTCATATCTTATCTTCAGTATTTAAAAGAGTGGTGACAAAAGGAGTTGTGATGGTCAGTCTGCTTATTTCTTCTGGAGAAAAAAACAGAAAAAAAGAAAAAAAAAAAAAAAAAAAAAAAAAAAGGTTAAAATCTGGCCTAATTCCTTTTATTCCTGCAGAGACCATGAATAAATACGTAAATGTATGCTGCACCTTACTACCTGATCTGGAAAATACAGATAAGATATTTAAGCATGGGAATCATAAAGCTTGGGGTATCGCTTTGGTATGTGGAAATTAATCTATGTAGATTGAATATTGAATGGTCTTGTTGTGTATTAAAAAAATG
Organism: Aythya ferina; assembly: GCF_964211825.1. Taxonomy (NCBI): domain Eukaryota; kingdom Metazoa; phylum Chordata; class Aves; order Anseriformes; family Anatidae; genus Aythya; species Aythya ferina. The sequence continues at coordinate 30,408,661 of NC_140302.1, read as the reverse complement.
ATAAACGTATATTTTCAGTGAAGGGATTCAATTTCAGTTGGAGAAAAAAAAAGTTTTTGCAATATTTGGAGAGTTCAATTTTGATAATGAGGAGGTTCTACAAGAAGTGGCATCTGTGGATCCTTGGCTGTTTGGGCATTAGATGAATGAAAGGCTAAATGAACATCATCAGTTATTACTCTTTGATTAACAACATCATTTCCCCCTCATCACTAAATTGCATGGGGTTCTGGTTTTCATTCAAGACCTGAATTACATCAGCCTTTCAAGTTATGTGGCAGAATCACTACAGGCAATAACAACTTTTCAGCATGTCCTGGTTTCACCTGGGATAGTTAGTTTTCTTCCTAGCAGCTGGCATGGTGCTGAGGTTTGGACTTGGGATGAGAGCAATGCTGATAACACCCCCCGATAAAACACTGAATGGGGAGGATGAGCAAAGGGCTGTGTGGTGCTGAGCTTCCTGCTGGGTTAAACCACAGCACTGCAGTACTGCAATCCTTCCTTTTGTGAGTCAATACAAGCAAATCCAGTCCTGGCTTCCTAGTTATGTCAGGCATGAAACACCAGGACATTCTGCTGCCTTCTTTCTTGTGGCACTTGAGGGTTGTTTTATGTGGGAGCACGGCCGCGCTGTATAAATATTTGTCTCCCCTGCTCTAAATACTGTGGCTCCTTATTGCTTATACAGATGTTTAAACATTTATGGAATCCATCAGCCATCCTCTTGATGATGGGCTCCACCAGGTTTGTAAGACACTGGTTTAAATGGAGATCCTTCAGCCAGACCGTGTCCCTTGCTGCTGACCTAAGCAGAGGGTGAACCCAGCTGTGTGTATATGTACTGTCTTCATTTTCTCCTAGATCTTTCTTAGGGTTTGCTGTTTTCACATTTTGCCCATTTTCTGGCTGTGATCTGGAGGAGGGCAGTCAGTGGGTCTGCAGAGCCACCCTCTATCCTATCATTTAGAGTGCAGAAATGGTCCCAGAAATTAAGGGAAGGAGGGCAGGGCCCTTACCCACTTCATAAACATGTACCTGATACTTACTGATATAAAATCTCGGTATGTTTCACACTGGTAGCCAAGAAATCCATTTGGAGTGATAATACTCTCAGCATAATACCGGAGGCTTCTTTTATGTCCACATCCAATAGATCTATATGCTAGGAGAAAGCCCACATAAAAAAGATTAGAGCAATATATTAACCATAAAGTTCATGCCAAAACAGCAAATGTGGGTCTTTTTTCTTCCCTCAAAAGCATTTGTACATAGAGTGAAGTCTTGGATTAAAAAACAGTGACAATTTAATGTGTTTAAAGTGCAAATTATTTGGTTTTGTGGTAAAAAGCACACTTGAAACTACAAAAATATTTTTGATGGGGAAGAGCGAGGTGCTGCCCATGCATGTCCCTTTGCCCATAGAAAAGCTCAGAGAGGTGGAGATGCACCTGGCAGCCTTCAAGCAGCCTCCAGTCCTGCTCTGTGCACCACTGACTGCTTTTACTTTAGCATGGGAAGAGGGGAGGGGTTAGCTAAATTTCCCTTTGATGTTTCGAAGACTGGAATAATTCATAGTTGTGGCATTTGCAAAGCATATAGTAGTTACTATGAAGTAGTTTTCGTTTGCTTACCATTATCACAATGTGGTATTTTGTAAAACCACAGTTTCCACTCACTTCCAAAATTAAAGAAAATTGTAGTAATTATTTTAACTTCAGTGGCTTTCAGTGTTTTTAAGCTCTAGAAAATCTGCGGTCATTTGACATTGGTGATTCTGTGAAATGCTCTGAAAAGCAAGATGTTTGGCAGTGTGTCCTTGATTTTTGTCAGGATTTTTCTAAACAAGTGCATTTTGCACTCAGAGTGAAATTCCTAAGCAGGCAGTGCAGGGAAGAAGAAAGTGCAAATTGTGTTATATTTACAGGTCCCTTGTTACAAGCATTGTCTTTATGAGATCCAAAGCCTCTCCTTTATCAAACACACCAACGTTAGGCTATAAAAGCAGGCTCCAGTCTGCTTCAGGCTCAGGGGACCTCGCCTGATTATAGGGTGATGATTTGAAGGCACTGAAGTAATTGCAAGCTGGCACAGCTTTCAGTGAAGTCAGAATTTCACCTATAGTTATACATCAATATTTATGCATCTTAAAGATAGACCAGTTGATATTGACCAGTTGATACACGTTGCTCTTTGCGTAGGGGGGAAAAAAAAACAAAGTGAAGAGCATTTTTGTCTGCGTTTCTTGAAAACAATCCGGGTCATCAAGGCTTCCTGAGTATGTTTTCTTTATCGTTCTGTCTTAAAAACTAATTCAGAAAGGTCTGTGCTTTTAACTTTAAAATTCCCAGCTCTTAGAGTTGGCTTACTTTGTGCTAGTGCCAAATTCACTTGACATCTATACAATGGGAACATAATACCAGTCTCCTTCCTGCATCAAAAGCTGTAGAAAGAAGTTACTAAATAGCATTTCTAAGGCACTTTTTTTTTCTTTTTTTTTTTTTTTTTCATAAAAGCACTACATAAATGTAAATATTATCAAACAGAAGAGATAAGTACAAAGCAAGGTTTAAACAAGAGGCAGGAGTTAAGGCTGTCTCTATTTTTAGAAGCTGCATGAAAAACCCACTCCATCTGCTTGTGTTCAGAAAAGCTGGGCTCGTTTCTTACCACAAAGCATTGCAAGCAGCCTAGTGAAATATCTGTGGAAAATACATAATTTTTGCTGAAAACTGAGACACATTTGTGTTGTCAGTCTTGAAGGTGTTTTGGTTCTGAACAATTCTGCGTGTAGCCAGCTTTCAGTCTTGGGTTACTAAGTTCTCAAACCAGTTCTGATACAGAAAATTTTTGAAAAACAGTTACTTAACTAGTGGTAGGGATTTCAAAACATTTAGCTGTGAATAACATATGTTCTTATTTCTGTAGGGTAAGGCAGAAGGCAGGATTTGGGGCATCCATTGTGCTCAATCCCAGGATAAATCTTATTAACTGCCCAACTTTCTTTGAAGAACATGAAATACTATCCCAGCAGTCATTTTATCATCTTCTATATTTTTAACCTTGTGTCGTTCCCTTTGAAGACACTAATGCTGCTAATGGCATGGATGAATATGTCTGACCCCGGTACTTCTGCGACTGATGTCTTTGTAGCAAGAAGGGAAGCTCAGATTTAAAATAAATAAATAAATAAATAAAATCATTTTTGGATTATCCTTGAATGAATTTCACTGGCCCTTTGTGCATGGAATTTCCACAGAGGTCAGGCTAGTGGACAAGTCTGTATGCTTTGACTGAGGTTTCCACGTGGAGTGTTCATTAATTAGTATATTGATATGCATACGCATACATACACACATGTATATATTTATACACCCATGGGTGCTTATAAATAACATACACATTATATACAAACACCCACGGGTGTATAAACACCCATATACTTATAGGTATTTCACAAACAGCTTAAATCTTTCATTTTTGAGCATTCTCTCCCTACTCCAAATCTGAGATATTTAAGTAATATAGACATTCAAAAGGCTTTACCTTAGCCTAGCCTGCAAACTGGCCTTTCAAACTACAGCTTATAGTGATGCATTACCTCTTTACAATACACTTACCTCTCATAAGGTCATTGATATCCCGAGCTGTGGGAGGTACTCGAAGCTGCTTGCATCCTGGCATTTTCTTCCCACCATTTGGATAAAAATCCAGGTGGCCGCAAGTCTGAAGAATCCCAGGAGCTGAAATATGTAAAATGACTGAAGACTGATCACTCTCTGATATGCCTGTGTGTAGGTGTTGGCTCTTGTGTGAAAACTTACCAAAGTCAAAGAAGAGATGACCAGCGTGAGTGTGAATTACATCAACAAATTTTGCATCTGAAGGATCCAGTCTAACCTTGTTAGGAGTATACTGGAAAAGAGGCCCAGCTGGATCCAAACCTCAATGAAAGGAGATGTGGCTGGTTAAGTAAACAATAACTTATTTACTGTCATCACATGCGATGTGTATACACAATATGTCATTAAATTTCTACCTTTACTGCTCATATAAAAATCTATTTTGTGGATGTAGGACAGCTGGCCAAACAAATGAGGTTTTAATAGAACAGTGGCTGGAGGCAACACAGTAAAAATTGGATGGATGGATGACTTACTACTGGGGAATACTGTCATAGGAAGAGGTAATTTGTTTGTTCTTTTTAAAGTAGTAGAAGATGTGAAATTTTGGCATGTTACTCTAACCATGCACATTTGTATGAGAATCTTTATCAGATCAAAAATTTATTTTAAACAGCAAATTTGCTTGAAAACATCACCCTCCACTTCAGGCTCACTGAGCTCTCTCTAAGGACAAAGCACTAAAATTCTGATCCCATTTTCCCCAAATTGCACACATTCTAGTCAAAGAAATGTCTATGCAAAGCGAAGGACTGACTGGTGGAGAAAGGAAAGCAGAAAATACTGAGCCTTTAACAGATGTGGTGTGGGAGTGTGTCATGATATTGTGCCTCCCTGCGTAGCTATGTGGCTAATAGCTTTCTTCCTTTCGAGGGTACCCACAGCTATTTGTCTCATCGTGACACAGTAAATATAGGGGTACTCAGTTTTTCATTTCAGATTTTCAATCTTCTTAACTGCTGAAAAGTCATGTTAGAGTGGGCTTTTAAAGCCAAATATGATAATGAGTTGCTAGTATATTTATTTACAAGTCTGTTATTCCAGATGTAATACGGTATTTTCTTCCTGCTCTTTGATATAGCTAAAAATCATAGGTAGCATGTTCTCAGGGACTCAATATGATCTATGCAAAGTGACATATTTAGCCACAGTATGGACAGTTAAATACTTCTGTTGCTGTCCAGCCTTTCTCAGGGCTGTGACTGGTGATGTGAAATGATATGGGATATGACATGGCTTCATTTGTGTGCAGTCGTGCTGGCTGTATACTATTAACTACAGCAAAGCAACAGTGTGGTCTATGTTGTGTTTGTTAGGTAGCAGTGACTCTCTGGTTCTCCTAAGCTGTGTTAAAATATAAAGCTTCTGCAGCTGAAACAGCCTCGGTACCTGTTATTCTGCCAATGCCGGGTTTCCGTCTCCCTGCCTCCCCTGCAGCATGTGCTCCAAGGCTATGGCCAATGAAGTGAACGTTGGCAGGAGAGTAGCCATAGTCTTTCTGTGAAAGATGTATGGAAAGGAAAAAACAAGGGTGCTAGATGGGAAATATGATGTGAATAAAGTGGCTGTGGTGCTATGGAGGTGCTCCGCCACCCAGCTCCTGCAGGAGGAGGAGGCCATGTGCTGCTGGCATGCCGGGCTCGGCTGAGCCTCTGCAGGGAAATTGTGACTTCGGGTGGCTGTGGGAGAACCGCTTCTCTGTGGTGCCATCCACTTGTAGCTGGAGGCAGGGTCTGAGGCCCATGGAGGGATATTTTAGTCATGTTGGCCCTTGACTACTGCTCTTCTCCTCACCAATTTTCCTAATCTCCAGCCAGAATGGCTTATCCAGAAAAACGGCCATCACGACCACCTGTATTTTCTGACTACATCACATCAAATCAAATGATGCCACCCTGACCACAGGCTTTACCATACAGACTACATGTACATGCTGGTGTTCACATTCCATGGATACTTGTACCTCGAGAAGGTTCACAAGGTACACGAGCTCAGCCCCCACGATGCGGACATTGTTAACTGCTTCGGTGTACAAGCCACTGGAGCCACCTGTCCAGTCAATCAAAATGCAGTTTACGTCTTCAACATGAAACATGAACTGTCAGGTATGAAAAGAAGAAGGAAACAAGTGTGAAGCACAGCTCTTCCAGGTTAAGCGCAAATAATCATTTGTTTTGCTCTAGCTGGGGGTTCTCATTGTAGTTCTGTGCATTTTGATTTTTGCATCCCACCCTTGCAGAATTGGCATTCTGCTCCTGTCATGAGGCTCTTTTGAGCTCCCCCTTTGCTCTCCTGATGTCTTCTCTGGGCACTATTTTACAGAAGCCTGTTGTGGGGTAACTTGTAGACACCAGTCTGCAAGGCCAGAAAGCAGGCTGCCATGGAGTACTCTATGCAGTAGTTATTCTTGTCAATGGTGTTGAACACAAGGGGTGAAGAGTGGGGATAAATTGGAGATGTATCGTCAGGACTTGGCCAGTGATTTTTATTTATTATTTATTTTTAATAAAATTATACAGCTCTTACGGGATTCTTTCTAGTAGTGCATTTTTCTAATATCATCCTAGAAACTCAGATCTTGCATCATTCCATTATTCAGAAAGTGGCATTGCAAAAAGATGCTATACGCACCTGCTTTGTTTATGTGACTGGTAAGGATACATCTTTAGTGCTTTCTTTCCAATTAATACTACAGAATCAACACAAGGAGGCAGACTGGAGGCAGGTTTGAATGCTGCATAAAGGTGTCTAACAGCTGGTTGCAGTTCTGTTTTCCTTCCCAGCTGCTGTCCCTGGTTTTAGAATATCAGCTTGTCTTAGTTACCCCAGTTAGAAAAAGAGGATAGAATGACTTCTTTTTTATTGTCCAAGCTTCGTTCTTCAAAATTTATACATTCAGATCATCTAATGAGATTCACAAATTCATGTTCATGTGCCTGAAATGCTCAGCCCATGACTCCATGTATTTTGAACAAACTATTCTACTTAGAGACTTTTGGCAAGGGAACTTTCCGATTTTTCATTTTGAAACAATTTCATTTTTGCAATGTACCTAAATAAAATGAAACCAATCTGCTGAACAAAACATTTTGGTTTTGGTAGATCAAATGCCTCACTCGATCTGAAATGTTTATTTTGAACTTTTGCTGAGGTGAGAAAAGTGACCTTTTTTCCTTTATTATTGCCAAGGAATTGAAAAACCAATCAATTATAGCTTTCACTGTGGAGGTGAATGCAGCAAAAAGCTGTTAAGTAGGAGTCTGAAGTGCTCTATACTCGGAGCTTGGAACAAGCAGGCAGTTTTCTGAAACTGAACTTGATTCCGAGGATTTTTCTGCTCATATATTCCCAGAATTAACAAAAAAAACAGAGAAGTAAGTTTCATAAGCCAATTAATGGGGAATGTCTGTGGATATTTTCACTTTCAAATACAATGACTGTCAGACAACAATCACACCATACCCTGCACATGTTTGATATCCAGGGAAGGTCAGCTCCACCAAGATGGCCATGAATAATGAAGCGAGTTTTCCTGTGTGCTCGAAAATTTGAAGCTTTGATAGTTGAAGGATTTGAAGGATTAATTTTCTGTGTTGAAACAAACAAGCAAAACAACAGTAACAATGTGAATGCTCTGTACTAATTCACAGTTTGATATGGGGCAGAGTATCTCAATAGTTAGAGCATAGTTCTGTTCTGGGCTCCAAAGAGATGTTTTGTTCCTGATCCTAAACTGCCTTGCTGGGGAATATCAGTAAATAGCTTCAACAAATTCAACTTCTATTTAATCGAACTAATGATATGAGCTTTGAAATATACTGGTACAACATGTCATATAAATAAAATATTTTATCAAAAACTATAACCAAAATACAAAACAAATAGTGTTTTCTACAAGGTATAATGCAGTTGACTCTGAATCTGTATCCTTTTTTTGCTTTTTTCTCTTTAAGATAAGATTTTCATTCTAAGCTTATTCATACGTTATCTTAAAGATAGTCTAGACAGCATGACAAAGGCCACCAGGCTGACAGCAAATGCTGTAGGTATTTTGGGGTTTATGGAGAGGGAAGGCATTATTTTCTTCAAAAGTGAATTCTGAATAATGCATTGCTTTGAAAACTGGCACTTATTTTTTGGTACAGCTTGGTATGCTTAAAAGGGATGCCTTGCACTAGTTAGTGCACAACTCACCTCCAGTGAAAAATTGACTCAGGTTGAAAGCTCACAGACTCGGAGATGTCTGAGGTGACTCAGAGGAGAAATCATTAAATGTCTCCTCTGTGACTACCATTTATAACAAACAAACAATCCCACCTGTGAAATCTTTTTCATGTATCATAAGCCAGCAACAGCAAAGCAGCCCCTTTTCATTTTTCCTATTAAATTACTTAATTTTCCCTTGTTTTTTGTCCAACTAAAATTCACAGGGATGGTCATTCTCTTCTTCATTTTTTTCTTTAGTCTCTTGTTTTCCCTTCTAAGCTTCTCTTTAATTTTTCATCCCATTTTCCTTCCCTTCTCTGGTGCACAGTTACTTTCTCTCCTAATCTTCACTCTTAACTACCTGCCTACTCTTTGGGTTTGGTTTGGCCATCACATGAGCAGAGCCTCTGAGACCAATTATATATTATTAAAAGGATCCCGTAATCATGTAGGAACTGTGCCCTAAATTCATGTAATATAATATAACATATAATATATTAGTACCTGAAATATATTTTTCAGCTGGAGACACACAGAATCCAAAACTGAGCTTTCCTTTTGTACTTGTCTTACCTCTGTCTTTGTAATGATAAAACTGAAACTGAATTGAGGCCATTTGCTTATTGTAGAAAAGAACATAGAATAAATGCAAAAATGTCTTTGATGACTTGTGTTAGAAGACTGCAAGTTAGTAAGACGTTGCAATTATACCTGGCCCATCAGACAACCGACATGAGGAAAAAGAAATGAGATGAAAGGAAACTGGGATGGACTGCTCATGGCATGTGTTATATGGATCGGGGCCTCTGCTGGGAGGAACGCAGCAGTCTATATAATCTGTTGACCATGTAGCACACTATCAATATTTAAAGCAAACCAGTTTCTTACCTGGTATTTCATGGTGTTGTCTCTAGTGTAAAGGAGGAAATTGGTGTTCACAGCTGCTGGAGGGCTGGGCAAGCCTGTCAGTTCTCTGCCGGGGATCCCAGACCAAGGGGGATCATCGGTAAAGCATCCGAGCCTTTCGTAGCACACTTCCCTTCCTGGGACACATGAAGAACAATGTTAGTGTTCTGGGAATGTAGCAGACCAGGCTGCTGCCGCTTTACAAGAGCTGGCAGGACAGTATTTATTGCAGGGAAGTGGAAAATGGCTGCTTCAAATGAGCACGGCACCCGTGTCCATTTTCATTAAGGGCTCAGTTGTGCTCTTGTGCCTTATGCATGTAGCAGGGACTTGAAACTTAAGATCCATTCCTGTTCCAGACATTGCCTAGAGCTCAGTTAGGTGAGCTCAGGAGAAAGCAGGATTTGTTTTGGTAAACATATTGTTAAAATAGCTATTGGAAAAAGACAAAAAAAAAACCAACTTGATCCTTTCTGTATCCTGAGATCAAACTGAATTTGATGAGCTTTTGCTGGCAGCTTTTCAGCTCAGAGAAGCCCTTCAACTTAGTGCTAATGCTCCACAGATTATCTAAATTGTTACTTCTTGTGCAAGAATTAAAGAAGGAGTTAAAATAACAAAAGAAAATAAATCAAAAAACAACCCAGCAACAGAAAACACCCAATCATTAAAATATACACCACTGCTTGCTCCATCACTTATGTAAACCACCTCTTGTTTTTTTAATCATCAAGGATTTAGTGGAAGCAATGGAGTAAGATCTGAGTGGAAGCCCAGAGCTAAGCACAGACTAAGGAAGTATGATTTGTGCCTGAATTTCCCAATTTCTGTTGTGACTTTAATACAACTGTGATGTAGATATGACATGCGGGTGTTGCCATTAAATGTCAAACTTATCCACCATCATAGCATAACAGTTGTGAAATCCCCCATTTTTATTGCTATTAAAATGACGCTGAAAACAAAGAGAAGCTATTGCTACCGTGAATGAGTGACGCAGTCAGAATACATCAGACCATGATTTACTCTATTTGTAACTCTGTACAAAATTCTGGTGGGTTATATACTGGAAATACATTCTGAGAAAGAGGAGAAGATTTGATTGTGAAGATGCAATCTAGGACTCCACAAGTGATTCAGTTATTTTCAATGTGTTGTTTTTTCTTCTTCTTCTTCTTTTTTTTTTTTTTTTTTTTCCTCCCTGATATCAGGGAGCTTCTGGATTGTTTCACTGTTTGTTTTCTCCCCATTCATCCATCCCTATTGAACTATACTTTCCTATTGGCAAAGAGATGTTTTGGACCAGGACTATTTTCTGCACAGTGCTGTGCAGAGTAAGTGTCTAGACTGTGTACTATTCAGCAATTATGTTTAAAACATGTGACATTACAAGTGTTGGAGCTACCACAAATTCTTGTGGGTGGGTGGGGAAAACAGTTCTGGAAGAAATTCAGAATCCATTTGTATATTAAAAAACCTTTCTAGTTCTTTTTCTGTTTGCTAGCTGCAAAAGCCTTTACAGAATTAAAGAGTGGTAGGTTAAACATGGCAAAGACAAGACAGAACTCATTACTCCTAATGAAGAAGTCTATTATATGCATTCCAAAGCATGTTCTTTTTTTTTTTTTTTTTTTTTAAAAAATAATAATAATATTGTGGTGTAAGTTGCATACAACTTTTACTGTTTATAGATTTTATCAACTGTGTGTCTTACCTGTGGCTGCATCAAGAAGGAAAAGAGTAATGATCCAAACTGCAAACATCTAAAACAAATAAAAACACAATTCAGACCTAATTAAAAATAGAATCTGGAATTCACTTGGGGTTTTCCAATTTACATTATTTCCATAATTTAATCCATTAAAAGAGGAGACCTTCACAGGAGAGTTCTCCACACAGGAGAACTTCAGACATTTAATAAGTTGGATCCAAAAGAACCAACATTTCCTCAAAGAGAGCAAGGTTTCAAGAAAATACCTTTGGCATTCCTTTTGTTTGCCATGGCAATACTGTGAGTATACAGTATATCCTCTCAGCATCTCTTAAACATTGTCTTCCTGACCTTGACAAACAGAAGCTTTTTTTTTTTTTTCCCTCTCTAGAGCTGCAATTTATGGACAAGCAAATGAATTTTTAAAATGATTTGCTACAACTTTTTTTTACAGTGTAAAATTTCTCTTATCATTTAACAGAAAAGTTATTCACAGAATTATTATTCAGCGATTATGTTTAAAAGAACCCAGGAACAAACTTAATTTGTATTTCTAAATTGTACTGCAAAGATCAAAATGAGTCTTCAAGACTATCAGCCACATACACTTATCAGCCCTGATCTGCCTGATCACCTAATCACCAGCTGATATGTAAGCTTCGGAGTAAATGGAACCAGTCAGGTACTTCGAGGTAAAGCGGGCAATGTATTTGAAGTGTAGTCTTACTGCTAGTAACTTATCTTTAAGAGAAAGATGAAGAATTATTCCGGTACCATTAGTCAGTGACATAAATATATGCAGTTTGACTTTATAACTTGTATTTTGAACACTGCATCAAGTAGGTGTGCAGAATATAACATCGGTAAGAGAAGAAAAGTAAGAAGTGCATGCTATATGTGCTGTAGAATCAGACACCTCCTTCTTAGGAAACTAAGGCTCCAATCCTCCAATAAGTCCTGCATGCCCTCCCACCACAGTCCCCTGAAGTCAATAACATCCCGTTAGGAGCCAAGAATTCATTGCTGTAGGAATCACTGCGGGTTCAAGCATGTCCTGCTTCCATCTCCCCGCTCACCCAACACCCCCTGCCTTATCATGATTTGAGTTTCTGATTTCCATGGCTCCAGTAGCTCACATTTTACCTTGGCAAGGCTCAAGCGTGTTCTTTGGGTCCACCTCAGCTGATGGCAGCAAGCCTTACAGAAGCCCTTTGAAGAGGCTGGTGTGAAGCAGGACAGCTCTGCACCTGCCCCACAAAGGCACAGGGTGGATGGATGCTCACCCTGCCACTGCTGTGCAGCGTTTGGGCTCCTGGCAGCATCTGGCTGGTGCCAAAAGAGCTCTCGCTGTGTCAGGAGTGCTTCAACTAAGATAACAGGAACCAGGTCAGACCAGTTGTTGCGGGACTCCACCTGCTTAATGCAAAGTGTCAAATAGGATGTTATTGTCAATCATTGGTAATTATTTTTTAAAGCTAAAAAGTACTGGGAAGTGTGATGTAAACAGTGAACAAACACACAGCCTTTCAGCACCACGAACGGGGTTATTACCATCACCTTGGCTCCCCACCTCCATGTGGTGCTGGGTTTGGATCCAAGTGACAGCAGCAGAAGCCTGACTTCATCTTTTGTGTCTTACTCCAAACTTTAAAAAGCAAAACCTTCCTTCCTGGACCTGATCCCTGCCTTAAATATTTTATAGTCTTAAGCAAAATTTTCAAATTCCTATTTAATGGTTGATTAAAACAGCAGCACACAACTAAGGTGTAGAGGGATCAGCTAGCATGTATGTTTGCTTATACCTGTTACTTGAGAAAAAGCAAAAAAAAGAAGAGACAAGGATGAAAAATGGTTTAAAAAAAAAAAAAAAGTATATAAAAATGGTCATTGTCATCTGTTATTTGTTGATTTTCTAGTTCTCTCATATATAATTTTGCTAGTGGATGAATTACCTGACTTTTCTTTGAAAAGAGGACTGGAATGCTTTTAAACACACAAAACATACTTCCAAGTTACCCTAGGTCATCCTGGCCTAAACTGCATTCAGTGATAACTACAGGTGCTCAGATCTGTGATGATATGGTGTATGGTATGCTCGGATCCATGATATAATTTCAGGGAGTGGATGTTTGTGTCTTTATGTCTCTAAGCATTTATAGACAAACTCAGAAAGGCTGATTCAATAGCTGATACAGTATTTATTAGTTGATGCAATAAATTATTATTATTCAGATTCACAGATTTTACCTATAAGTAGAATATTTTGTTTCATATGCTCTTTGGGGAGCTCAAGAAAATTGAATTATCCATTACATTAAGAAGCCTTTCTGGAACTAAACCTACATCAACCATTTGCTGCAACATGAACCTCAACAGCAGTCTGATGGTGAAGATTTCACGTCACTTACAAGGTTTAGGGGCTCTTGATTGTCCTGGGTAACCAGGGTGGCAGCATCATTGTCTCACATCCTAGCTACAAATTTGTGAACTGTAAAGTCCTTATAAATCATTGTACTTATAAAACATTTAGTACTGAACATCAGTTGGAACTCAACTTGGCTTTTCTTGGAACGTGAAATGGATATTTAGTGAACTTTTTGCAGTCGGTGAGACACCACAGCCAGAGTTGAAAACAAGGTTACTGGGAGAGCAAGGCATCTTTGTATTTGTCTCCAGCAGACAAGCATGAAATGGGTTTTTCATGCTAGTTTACTAATACTAGGAAAGCTCAGCACCATTGTCAGTTGTCAGCACTTCCACGCCAGCTTCTAGAACTCTTAGCACTGTAACTAGGTTAACTACTTCAGTGTTACTTGGGACCTATGTAGGAAGGAGCAAGCCAGAAAGTTCTGCTGTTTCATCCTATAGAAGTTTGTCTGAGCTTTCCCTGAACTCACAGACCTTTTTGGCATACACAGCACCCTGTATCAAGCAGTTGCACTTTGTAATCATGCAGCTTTGAGAAGAAACATCTCCTTTTGCTTGTTTTGAGATGTGTAACTGCCAGCTTTATTTCATGCTCCCTGCTACTAGTGTGGAAGAAAATTAACAAGACATTTGTATTTGCCTTCTCCATGATACTGTTTGTTTTGTAGACCTCATTCATGCCTCCATCTTTTTTCCAAGTTGACTTTTTTTTTTTTTTTTCCCCCTCATGTTTCAGAAGAGGTGGGAAATGACTGCTTGTTCCACTCAGCCAGAGTAGGTGAACATCTCTCTTTTGTCTTCCATTACCAGTATGGGATTCTTTCTGCTTTGAAGTTTTGTCCATGAATTTTTGCTTTCTTAAGAGAAAAAGTGGCCACAGGTAGAAGAAGTTTCTTTCTGCAGCTCAAATCCTGCTTTATGTAGTCTCATGAAAACACCCTTCTGTTGAAACATCCATAAGAGGGAAAATTCTGTGAAGAGGTGCACTCCATATAAATTATCAAAAAGAAAAAAGAAAATAAATGAAAAGGATATAGGGATATATAAGGAAATATAGGGGTATATAAAGGAAATAGGGATAATTCATGTAAATTATTGTGTAGAGCTGCTTATGCTATTTCTGTCTTCTTGTTCCTCAACTGCAGTTGCACCCACCTGTCATCCTGTTATGTGTTAACCCAGAGGGTGAACTTTCTGGGCAGGGACTTACCTACCTACTTCTGCACACTGTGGAGTGTGTAACTCAGTTTGGGATAATTTATGAGTATTGTTTATTATTAATGATAACAGTGATGTAAAGGTCACTCTTTTTTTTCACTTTTTTTTTTTTTTTTTTTTTTTTTCCAGTACATCATTTGTAAGAACTTCTATAAGGAAGTAACATGTTTGAATAAAAACTGAAATACCACTAAGTATATTTCTATTCTTTCCAGACTGCTTGGCTGTTGAAATACGTATTCAGGCTGCTGAAATAGGTAATATACTGCTGAGGGGATTACTATTCTTTATGTCTGCTGTTGCTTCATTATGATCCAGCTTCTAATACCTTTATTGATGCTAATCCCATTGGGATCACTCATAGAATAAAATACATCTTAGCTAGAGAGAGTGCACCATATGTTAAGTTGCACTTGCTTTGTATTTTAATACCATTTAAACTAACCTCTGTTGTGTGACTTATTTGTACCTCTGATGGAAGCTCATGGTTTTTTTTCTTGAGGTCAGCCTGAAGATATCATAGATGCCATGCTCCATTGTGGTCTCGGAACTAGACGATCTTTAAGGTCCCTTCCAACCCAAGCCATTCTATGATAAGATCTGTTCCTAATGTAACGTTCCTAAGTTTTTCCCCAGTAATTAAAATAAAGTGATGAAGTTATTTAAGAGCATTGGTTCCTATTTGCTCTCCTCACAGCAATATGAGTCTGTATGTCTCAGTTTTCTAGCCTTCCACTGGGTTAACTACAACACCAGCATTCCTGAAACATTGGGTGAGGAATGATTAAGGTTCACAAAGAATATGGCAGGAAACATTCCCTTGAGGTTCATCTGTCCTTTTACAGCCTAAATGAAAAAGTTCTATATAGTCTGGTCTGTCCTGGATTTATCTGGCATATCTGGGAATGTCTGAAACATCCCACTATCATGCTGCAATATTCAATTAAGTGCCAGTTTAGAGCTCCTAGAAAGCTTGAGACCTGTACCCTGTCAATGTCAGAGAGCAGAGATAAGCATCTGCTTTTAGTCCTAGAACTGTGTAACTTTCTTTTGGTAAAGTTCACTAACATCAAATTTAGATTGGAAAAAAAATCATATGCATAGAGTTTCAATTTGTTAAAATAACCCTCTCCCTGGAAGAGTTTAGGAGAGGAAAGAATTCAAGAAGCATTAGTGATTTCAAGCTTGAGGACATGTGTCTTATTATTTTCACATGACAATGATGCAATTGCCAATAACCAGTTGATTAGTAATTGTGCTTGTCTACAGCAGTTACTTGCAGATTGTAAGAGTCTAGGCTATGCATTTGAAACAGATATAGTAGGTCATTGATTGGATTCAACAGGTTGATTTACACCTGGAAAGATCTGAAATTTTTGTCTTAATAAACATAATAAATTTATTCTGGTAGTTATGTCTTGATTTGTTGCAAATAGAATTAACAGTGAGGCAATTCTTCATAATTTCTGTGCTATAACACCTGTGCTTGATGCACATTCTGATCAATGCATGGAGTTTAAAAGGACAAAATAAGAAACTGAATAAGGTGATAAAAATAGAAAATTTAGTATTTCCTCTAGCAGGTGTTTTAAGGCATGAGGCCATTGAAATGTGTTGATTTAAATTTCAAGATGTAGATTAATTACCTGTAGTGAAAAAAATAGTGAAAGAGATGAGTATCTTTTGGACATTTTCCTAATCAACTGACATTTCTTTCTTTCTCTCATCAGCCATCTGGCTTGAAATTATTATGTTTGTACTTGTTGAAAGTTAGAAATTATGTTAAAAAAAGACAAATACCATATAAAATGGATTTCACAGGTTAACGGAAAGGCATGGAATAAAGATTCAAAGCGTAATTCTTTTTGACAACCCCACAGAAGGCGTGGTAAATGAATTGTAATTGATCATGATGAATTTAGTTACACGGTTTAAGGTTTACATGAAGTGGTGGAATAGATACTATAGATCAATGCCTTTGATTTTATATTTCTGAATGTTTAAATGTGTTAATTAAAGTTGATGGTAATTAGTAAAATAGGAGGCTACACTTTATGAGATAATTGGGACAAGTCTCTATCTGCTAGCATACTTAGTGAAATGCTATGCCTTTAGGAAGAATGTGTGACTTTTTTATAACTGCTATTTGCTTGAAATTAAGGAAGTCCAGTTTTATGTTAAACAAGTAGCATCGACTTGCAGGGTGGCTGAGTTATTTTCTGTATCCCGATGAAAACTTCTGATATATTTATTTCTGAAAGACCAGATACTAACAATAAAGACACAGTCATTCTGTGTATTCCAGTGTCTTACCAGATTGCCTGTGCATTTCAATCTTAGTCAGCTTTTTTAATATCTCACTTTTCTCAAACCATTGCGAATGTAATTATTGGAACAGAACCCGCCAAGTATAAAAAATAATGATAGAGCCATACAATTATATTAATTTCTAAAAGCCGTTAGGTTCTTTTAAATAGAAACACCTAGTATAATTATAAAGTGGTTTCACATCCTTTTTATGTTGTATGTGGCCTGGTTTATTCGGGTTTGGTTGCTATTTCGCAAGTGATGTTTTTGTTCTACTGCACTTCCTCTAACTTCAGTCAAGTACAGAAGGCTTATGCAAAGGTGCTGCTATGTTTGTGTCCCTGTCTTTAAGTTCTCAACTACTTGTGTTTTGGCAATCCATGTAATAATTTAGTAAAAATGTATATTGTTTTTATTGGCATCCTTTATCCTGCACCATGGGTTTGTGTATGTCCCTATTCTGTGTCTCATTTGGAGAGGAAGTTTGAATTTGGAGAGCTATGAGATTAAATCAGTTTTTAATAGACGCATTACCTATGCATTCTGCTGTTTTAGGAAGATCTATCAACACTCATTTGAGAGGGGCTAGTCAATACAGGGAAGACACTGAAGAAAAGTAATTTCCAGCATCTTCCCGTAAATCATGCACTGGCATCTATTTGTTTTATAGGCCAACTAGATAAGTATCGCATTCAAAATGACTTCAGAAAACATTGGGTATCACCTTTTCAGCTTTAAGCCTTTGAAGTTAAGCCTTTAAGGCTTTGAAGTTAAGAAAACACAGATTTTTGCAAAATTATGATGAATCCTCCAGCCATGAGGATCAGAGAAGTATATTTAAATACAGTGTTGAAAAGGGCCATCCCAAATGAGAATTGCAAGGCATGACCACAAAGCACAAAGTCATTTTAAGTGTATGGAATGTGGGAGTGGAATGCTGCAATCAGTCATCATGCAATATATAGAGGCATTACTCCACTGATTAGATCTAAAGAAGTTTAACTGGAATATTTCATAACGTGAGCCCAACACCCCCTCTTTTTGAAGTCAGCTGAAGTTCTTGCCATAGATTTCAATGAGCAAGGGCAGAACCAGCATTTCAGCATTGATTTCAGTGTGTATACATTTGTAGTTTGTATTTGAGGTGCACAGAAATGTCTGGAAAAAAAAGTCAGATTTCAGTAGCATTTCAGTGATCTATTACTGGATGGATACTAAATACTAACTTTGAGGAACTAAAGAGTTAAAACCTTTAGGACTGGTTTATGTGTGAGCTTCACGCTGCTGAAACATCACTTGGAAATTATTGTAGTAGGCAGGTCTTAAGTTTCATAGAGCTGCGAGTGTTTTATGCTTATCTGACAGTTAAACCTTATGAAAAGAAATGACAATCTAGGCATTTTTATAAAATGCATTTTAAAAGCTGTGACTGAAGGATAAAATATCCCAGTAGAAGATACATGTAAGCCCTCGTTTGTCCCCTCCCTCGTTATGGATGTGTCAGAGGTGCAATGGGCAGTCCGTTCGTGTGTGCAGAGCAGGTACTGTCTTCCTGGAGGCACTGCTCAGCTCAGATATTCTCTGCACCATTCATGTGCACATCCTTGTTGGCTCACCAGGAGAGAGGACGCAGGGACTGCCATGGACACGCCAGCCATGATTTGTGCAGTGGTGGTGTATGCAAAAGAGGTGGCCCTGATTATTGTTATTTACTATATTAGTGATAAGCAACAATTATCTGCTTTCTGTTGCTACCAGTCAGACTGCAGTTTTGGCTGGTTAAGGTTGATATAAAACGTTTAATGGCCAAAACTGGAATTATCAACATTCACAAGAGGCTAAAGCTGCAAGCAGGACAAGCCATGGTAGCTTAGGAGTTTACTGCAGACTTTGCCAGACTGATCAGGACTGCTGCCAACACTAGGACAAAGTCCTTTATGTGGATAAGCTGCAGGTTCACTTTCAGGGCCAGCGTGCCGGGCCCTTTGTTACTCATCAGCACAGCAGATGTGCTGAATGCAATCTGACCGCATCCAGGCCAAGGCCGGCACTCGCTCCTGGAGCCTCCAGCAGCCATTTGGGATGAAAACGAGCTGCCAGGCAGGCAGGTCAGGTTTGGCAGCCAGAGGTTTTCCTATTTCTTGTGGCTACCAGTGGTACAGCAGCAGTCAGAGCCTGCATCAGCACTGATCCAGGCAGGGCTCTGCATGAGGCCCGTGCCATCACCCCTGGCTGCAGGAGGCCTAGGGACAGTGCTGGCCAAGCTTTTGGCGAAGAAATCAAATGCAGTCCTCATCGCTGGCAGTTTCAAGGGTTCTAGGAAAACCAGCTCCTTTGTTTCTCTGAAACTTTGAAAACACACACTTCAAAGCTATTGTTTTCCATGGCCTTCATCTAGATGCTATCACTTTGCACTTACCATTGTGAGTTGGACTCAATGATCCTTATGGGTGATCCAAGTTGGGATATTCAATGATTCTCTGAATTCTTAAAGTAATAATCTTCTCTCTGCAATGAAGTATGACATTTATCAGGTGGAGTAAGCAATTTTTTTTTTTTTTTGTCTTTAATTTGGGATGTAGAACACAAAATGAAGGCAACAAGGAATTTTTAGTCCTGGGCAACCTGTGTAGGGTGGCCCTGTGTGAGTAGGGGCTGGACCAGGTAATCTCCAGGGCTGCCTTCCAACCTCTACTGTTCTGTCATTCAGTGAAGCTAAAGGCCTTTTTAGCCTTTTTAGTATAACTTCGTTGTCATAATAACTGCAAGTATGTCCAGTGGTATGAACTCTTAAATATAGTAGAAATAACACTTTAAGAGTCCTTGGTTTTGCCTTTACAGATTTTCTCTGCTGTAGCCTCTGTCCCAGTAGGACTTTGTCACTGAAACTTTTCTCATGTTCCACAGGAATACTTAACAAACTCCTGAAATTTAATAATTAAAATTATTATTCAAATTATTATTTCTTCCACACTGTGTACATGTCTGCCTCCTAACATGTTTACTGAATTCTGTGTGAGTCTATGTGATACATAAATGGGATTGACTGGGCATACTTTTTAACATCATTGGCATGAAAATTTTTAAAAGGAGAGAATTGTCCTCAGACAACTACCAAATCTGTAGAAAGATGGAGAATATTATATGTGTGTCTCCGGTAGTGACACAATCCCTCCTGCCTTTATGTAAATTACAGGGAGCTCTGGCACCCACAGGGTGGCAGCTCCAGCCCTTGGCCTCCAAGGAACATGTGCAAGAGCACTGCTCACATGGACTAAAATGTCATGGCACGTGTGGTGCTCAGTTATAACAAACATTTCCCAGAACTGACCTTGTTCATGTATGAAACATTCCTTGTGCCTTATCCACAAAGAAAAACTAACAATGAATGACTTCAGAAATGTAAAATTGTGTTGGAGCTGCAAGCAGACAAATGGTTTAGGTTACTGAAAGAGCAGAAAAAAATAGGCCCAAGATTTGCCAATCTCTGCTGGAGATGTTCATACAGCTCAAACTGATGCACTTTATACTGTAAGAGAGTTAATAAATAAGGATAATAAGTCTCAAAGACAATGATTCCTTTGTGAGTAGAATCATGGCGTCATTTTGTTGGAGGGCTCCTTGAATAGCTGACACAGCCATCCAAAATTAGGTGGGTTGATATCCAAATACCAGCATCTTTACCCACAGTTTCAGTTGATTTGCAAAGACACTGTGACCCCTAATTACACGTGATGATTCATTTATACTATCAGCCCCAGGAATGTGTCCTGGTTCCCAGGCTGGGGTCCATGCTCTGGCAATGCACTTTTTGTATATGGGGTTGAGACCCATCACACATTAGCCTTCACACACACGCGCACACACACGCACACAGAGAACAAAACAAAACAAACACCAACTCTCCATACCCGTACTGAGATAGAAACTGGAAGACTTCGTAGTCAGCTGGGAAGGGAACTGTGTGGTGCACCACAGACGGCCCTGTTCTTTAAATCTGAAGAAAAAACAGCTTTCATTGCATTGCAGAGCAGCATCACTATTTCATTATTGCCTTAAAATAACATAGCCTCTAGACAATGCGTTTATTATTATCTTATTAGTTCCCATTAGACTGATATATGCGGACATTTTAACAATATAATTGAAAGTAAATTACCAGGAACATCACTTTTCCAGTTGCATTGTATAGTTAGTATATAAATAGCTGACTTGAAAATGCCCTTGCTTCAGTGTGGTGCAAACTGGGACTCCTAATTTCTTGTGCTAAGAGGGCATTTAATGACTGAAAATGGTGCTTTCACCAGATGATGTTTTGAGGAGGGATAAGTTAAATGTATGAGATGGTTACACTGGGAATACACTGTAATATTATTATCAGTTTGCACTACTGATATTCCTAGGAACCTTTGCTTGAAGAGAAAGTGCAACATGCCTAGGCCTGCATGAGTCTATGTTAAGATACTTGCATCTCATCCTCCTAAGTTAGAGCAAGAGCGGCTAGGCCAGACATTCTCAGCTCTGGAGTCTGCATTAGCTCCACAATCTAAGACCTGATGGCACTCCTTGGGATTCAGAGACTGTGAAATGCTGTGACTGCCATGGAGGTATCATTTTACTAATACTGGCATTTTCAGACCAATTTATTAGCTACCTAGAGGGAAAATGCTTTAAAATATTTACTTAAAAATCATTTGCAAGTACTTTTTATTATCAGAATATAATTTCAAAACAGTATCTAGGAGTCTGAAATAGTGAAACACTTAATGAAAGTTTAGAAATTATAATAAAGCATAGTAGATGTATTACTCAGACTCTCTTGTGAATTGAACTTGACCATTTGGATCTTGAAATGTGTTGTGAACTTCCTGTGAAGCTAATAAGCTTGATTACAGTTTAAGAATCTACTCAGGACAGGATCAACAAGCACCTGTACATATTTATGCGGAGGAAGAAGTCTCATATGTTAATACAGAGTGTCAAGAAACTGAGGGTAATTTTGCATTCACCTTTCAACTTCATTTTATAGTATCATTTCCATCATCCTATTGCCAGACACTTGCATCTCAGCAGCACCTAGAGGCCAGCACTACACAGATGTGGGATGGGAAGATCTTGATCCCAATGCAACGAACAGTTGAAATCAACAGGAGGGAGGGGGGAAGCAGAAACCAAGAGTAATCAAGCAAAGTATGAGACAGTTGACAGCAGTCATTGCTGCCTAAGCAAAGTGTGAGACAGTTGACAGCCATCGTTGCTGCCCACCCCATTAGCTGTCAGGAGGTAATGGGATTCTGTAGGTAAAACTACGCTGCAGCGCCTCTTAGAAGGTTTTAAAGGAATCAGAGATGACAACTGGCCTGGTATTTTTGTCACTTCATATTTACTGCTTTATGACAGTCCTTCTGTGAAATGTATTCTGGTTTATACCTGCATTCTAATATATGAAAAGTTAGAGCTTGCTGAGTTTTTTGGAGAGTTGGAACTAAGCCTTAAATTAGATGAGTAATACTTTCCTTCTTCTCAAGACTGAATAATAAAATTGTAATGCCTTATTTCCTTGAAGAAATTGCAACAAGAAATTCTATGTTAACTTGAAGGAAAAGGGGAGGGGGTAGGAAAAGAGAAAGGGAAAGAGTCGTTCCCTGTAAGCTACCCCTCTAGTAGTGAAGCAGAGCCTGACTGAAAACAAAACTGCCATTCAACAAAGGTCGCATTCTGAAGCACCACATTAGAAATAAAATAAAAGCTAGGAAGGTTGGCAAGTAAATAGCAATATTTGCACAAAGCCATGCGTTATATATCCACAAATGGCTGTTGCATGTTGTTATTAGGGTCTAGGATAGAAATCTGCATCAGAACATTCGAGATTTCTGATGTGGCATGTACAAGTGTATGCATACAAGTGACATATACCAGTATCTTCTATCTGAGTAGAAAATTACAATTTATGGAACTGGAATACTCAAAGGGTTTGAAAGCTCTGTGCATTCAGTTCAACAGGAATAAATCAGACCCAGAGTAATATGATCTCCAAGTGTCTGATTTCTTGTATTTGCTTGAGTATTTTCTGGAAAGCATTAGGATGAATCATTTGGTTTACAGAATTGTATTGAACATATAGTTGGAGGCAACTGTGTAAAAAGGATTTTCATTAATCTATTGGTTAAGGTAGTTTCCCTGGAAACTTGAGAAGGATCCTTCTCACTGTAGTCTTTTTATTTTTAGTATTTGTGCTATTTTGTTTGATGAAATGATTAAGAGTATATAATGATTGGATGGGTGTTTATTTTCACTGCTTCTAGCATAGGGGACAGAGTTATGGTTTATATGTCTGAGTGTGACACAGAGATGGATGTCAGCTGATATTCATAAATAGCTTTCGCTGATAGTTTGCAGGCATTTTTTTCATTGATGATTTTCTTTACAGCTTGTGACCTAAGGGAAGCAAATTAACATAGCTCTTTCTTACCTGTTTTTGCAGCCTTGTTATATTCCTTGTACTGCCCCAGTCACTCCTGAGCCAATAATGTCAGCTGTGATTTGTTTGTTCACCTCTCCTGCATTGTCCTTCCTCCTACTATGCCACTCCTAGACCTAGCACCTGAGCTTGGTGCCTGCTCCCATCACCTGCCTCCTTCCTACACATCACCTGCAAAGCATTACTCTGCTGCATTTTATGTGTAAGCATCATTACGATGCACTCAGCTCTGCTCTGGGTAACTATGTAGCCTCCCTGCAGGATCTCTTGTCCTCCTACCCCATTCATGATGTGGTTGTGTTCCCTGCTTTTGTCTGAAAGGAGATTTTTAGCTCTTCTGTGATGTCATGTAATCTGTCTGTGCTGTGAGGCACTGGTTCACTTCCAGATGCCATAAATAAATGAAGACAAATGCTCTAAATTTATAGGTGATAGTTTTTATATTATGTCTGTTCCTATGAGTTCAACCTGGTGTTGTGTTCTGTTGCAGCACTCTGGCTGCTGCATGCATGCATGGTAGCATCCAGGGTCCTGCTCTGTAGTGTCTGGACCTCATCAGGAGGTGCTGCAGTTGTGTGGTGACACTGAGCCACTGCAAGAGAGGAATGCTGGAGCCACTGTTTGGTCCTACAGGTTTTCAAAATCTAGTGCACTCTTCTGAGCTTAAAGCTGGTTCTCTCTAGTGGACATGTTTGAAAAATCTTATCAGGAGCATCTGGAAGATGCCTAGAAAACCTCCTGTGAACAGGCAAGGGAAGCAAGCACACATAAAAGCAAAGACCCATAAAATAAGTGGGCTGGTTAAAAGTCAGCATGGAAAAGTCTTTCTGAAGGAGCAAAAAAGTATCAAGGGACTAGAAAAAAAGGACTACAACCCATTCATGCTTTGGTGTCCTCCTTGTTTATGTAGCCTGTTAGGATTAAGGAAGCATTAAGATACATCTTATGTATCTAGCTGTAGATGTATAGATGGTATAGAAGACCTCAATAAGAGAAAAGGTTGTGTTGTCTTTCTTTTTGGGAAGCTAACATCTGAAAAAAAAACCCTCTGCTTTTTGACATTTACTATTGTATTCAGTATATTTTCTCAGTATAGTATTTCTGGTTAAACAAACAAACAAACAAACAACAACAAAACACTGCAGATTTTATAATGAGTATCACAACTATTATAGTTAATCCTAGACCATTTCCTAATGAGGCACATGTTCATACTACCACCTAGTGCAATTCATGCTTCAGTGCAACAGCATTGTACAATATGATGTCTTTATTATTAATGAATTCCTCTGAATGATTAATCTTGCTGATGTACTTATTGACTACAGTAATAACTCTCTATTAACAGAAGAAATAGAATATAGTTGTTCTTCTACCTCTAAGCCCTCTGTAAATAGCACACTGCTTTCCATACTTTATCTGCCTATTTTTCTCATGTGCACATTGTAATTTTGAGATAGTAATCATTCCCCTAGCACAACAATACCCACCTACACTCCTGCTGTGGGTTTATATGAATGAACAGTGGCTGGTTTGTATCAGCACCCTGATAATATTTGTAGTGTTATTTGGAAAAACATAGTAGATTGTCTTGTGCTGTGAGGTGTAAAACCACAGTAAATCTCTAAGATCTTGGGTATTGGCATGCTGCTCTTAATGAAGAAAAGTACAGACTAAACAGCAAATGTTGCTGTTTCTTAGTGTGTAGCTGTTACTTTAGTCATTCTAGTTCTATCAAGAAACGACCTTTTCTAAAGGTAGGTCTGGTAGGCTTTCTTGAATGACATAGGCATTTCATAAACAAAATAATATACATAAAACATTCTGATCATTTATGCGACCTTTGTTGAATGGCAGTTTTGTTTTCAGTCAGGCTTTGGTGTTTGTTTTTTTTAATATTTAATATCATAACCCTCATTTTGCCTCTACTAATGAATTCAGTCACAAGTGGATATTATCATCATTTCCTTTAAAAAGAAGTTTGTGAAGTTGATATTTACTATTGCTGTTAACTTCCTAGCATTACTAAAGTGCTGTGTCAATAAGGAAAATATACAGGTAATTAGCTTACTGTGCTGCAGAACTTTCTCTAATACTGCCTATATTTGTCCTTGCTCAAAAAATAAAGAATGTGTACTTAACTTCATACCCAGAAATATTACAAATCTGTTAATAGCTGTTCTCTCTATGGACTAATCGCAACATGTTCCCCATTCTAAAAGAGCTAAATACTTTTTCGTGTCAGTAAGGAACTATTCTTATAGAACCAGCACTGGCTGGTTCTATAACATGGCTTCACTGTCACGTTTACGTGATGGGCACGTGTGGCTGTAAATTTACCTTATGAACTTTAGAGGAGTGAAAAATTATATCTTACAGGTGAATTTTATTTATTTTTTGGGGGGCAGTATTCCCAAATAAAACTTTTAAAATGCAAAGTAGTAGATTACTACTTTGGCTACTCAGTGCAGAAAGGACAGAGAGTCAATATATTGTTTCTGTTTTGTGCTCGGAAAGAAATGTTTAAATTCCACTGAATTCATTGCTAAGTAAGGGAGAAGTTAGACATCTGTTAGGAATGAGTTTTTTAAAATGATCATGTCTGGATCATTTGCACCTAAAAATCCTTGAAGGAAACATCTTTGACTGAGGCATTTCACATACACCAACCTCTTCTGAAATTAACTTGGGATTGCTGGGGAAATTGCAGAAGCCGGAAAGCTATGAATAGCTCCCCAGTATTTGAAAAGGACTTTTAGCTAAATGGCCAGTTAACCTGACTTGAGCTCCAGGTGGAAGAGTGGGAGGGAGCATGGGATTGCAGTGTTAAAGAATTAAACGATAGGAATGCAATTAATACAAAGCAGCATGATTTTATAGAAAATAGACCTAATTTAGCTCCTTGAGATAGAACAGCTGTAATCATACTGCATAGATATCATATGCCTTAGCTGCTAGAAGACATTCAGCTAGCACAAAATACTACTGTTCATCTAAAATAAGTGGCACCCTAGCACATACAGTCTATAATCAATGACTGAAATCTGAAACTGATGGTTTTGAAAAATAATTCCCAAGAGGATTAATCATCCAGTGAGGCTGTTTACAATTCTGTCTTCCAAAGAAGACTGCTCAAAGGTGATGCTACAGTTTTATGCATAAACTGGCCATAAACATAATTCACCGCTGATAAAATATGCAGATGACACCGAGACTGACAGCAGGATAGATAAAGGTGGTGACAAGACCATCACACCGAGTAACATGGATAGCCTGGCAAACAGAACCCATGCAATTAGCTAATGCTGTAATGCATACACGTGCAGAGCTGTACAGCTGAAAATAACCAAGGTTAGAAGTATTGGGGCAGGGCAGGGAGCACTGTTCTGGAAAACAGCAACTTTGAAAAGTGCTTATAAATCATCTTGAAGAACTGAGTCAACACAAACTTGAAATGTGACGTCTGAGGTAAAAAGGCTTAACAGGAATCTGTAAATCTATTCAGGAAAGCAGCATGTAGGAGTGAGAAGGCAATTTTATGTTTATATAAGTACTGACGAAGCCAGCACTAGAATATTGCTTGGAAGTCAGGTGTCAGTGTTTCTAACAGCTCAAGAAATGGAGAGGGTGTATGAAAAAAGCTACAAAGATTATCTGAGCACTGGAAAAATGCCTCGCTGTGAAGGACAGGAAGAATGCAATTTGTTAAGCTTATCAAAAAAGAGTCTGAAAGGTAACTTGATTGCAGCACAGAAGTAGTAGCACAAGGAGAATATACCAGGTATTAAAAGACTTTTTAATCTCAGAGGAAAAGGCTGAAGAATCATGTGCTAGAAGCATCAACTGACACATTTGAACTATCAATTATACAAAGATCAGTGTGCCAATTAGTCAGCAGAACAGGTCTGATGCATCTCCCCTCTCGAAATCCTCAAACTAAAGCTGTGTCCTTTCCAAAAAGATGTGTTTTAGCCTGCCTGGCTTATTGATTTCAGCCTCACAGTATGATTCCTCCTCCTTGTATGTAATACAGTTTGGTATATTCCCACTCTGCATGATATTTATCCCAGTTTGCACAGAAATAGTATGTCCTTACATCAAGCCAGTAGAATCATTTTAAAGGTAATGTGTCCAATACCTTTATACGTGAACGATGAGATAAGAAGTAAACAAGTCAGTAAAAAGAAGTATTCTCTGATTACAATTATAAACTGGAAATTGTCACGTAAGAGGGAAAATGTATTATTAATATGAAAAAGCCACTAGATGGCACTGGAACATCCCTTTACAATCCTCTCACGTGGAATGATAGCCTGATTATCCATATTTTCTAATCAAGACTAAAAGGAATTTATGAACCACAGTATGAAGAATCCAAGGGGCATACAAATCTGATACTAGCTAGGATGAATTTTCTTTGTTGTACATGATATACTATTCATTATTTAATTTACGACTAAGTTATCTTTAGGCACTTATATGTTTGGAGACTTTTTAAAAGAACTTAATCAGTAACAAATTATATCAAATGTGTCTTAGAATATGAATTGAACACCATCCCAATCCATAGTTTGATTGCTGGCTAGATCTTGTTCTCTTCCTGCTTGAATAAATTTAGTTAAATAAATTACAACAATACTCTGTTATAAAGTGAAATGTGATATCTCACATATATCTTGACATCAAGACTGCTTGGAAATTTATTAGTACACAGTAACAGGAATTATTGTTTCAGTAAAATGCAAGAAATGTAGTGTGTGCTTATAAAGACTCTTTTCTGGCATTTCATCTATTTAATAAATTATTTACATCTAAAAACCTATCACTGGAAAGCAATTTCTTCCAACAAGTAGATGTTATGTTTAAATACTGAAAACATTTAGCAGGAAGAAAGGAATCAGCTCCCACTTCACATTTCCAAATACATCTTTAGGCTTCCCAACTATCCAGACTGACAGACGTGTGCTGATGGGAGCAATCAAAGGAGCAGCGAAAGCTGGCAATATCTGAGAATTGCTGCATAAGTCTGGTTAAGAAATAAGAATTCATAAGAAATTCAGAGGGCATATATTTAACGTAACACATCCAGTGTTTGAGAAAATGCAAGTCATTTAGCAGTTCAATTTCTGATACAGCTTTAGTCAAACAATAAATGAAATACCAGCTTTCTGCTAATGACAATCCCATGCTGAAAAGGCTTTCAAAACCCACATGTATCAGCAGGGGACTGCAGGTGACTATGAAAGAATGTCTGTGCCTTGACTTTGGCCCTTCAGAGAATGTATGTCACCTGCATGGATTGCAAAGATCAGGGAGTGATTTTGACAATTTGTGCTTTAGGAGTTTTACTTGTGAGCCAGTGGAAAAGTGTTCTTCTGCAGGTGAAGGTATTACTAAATATAAGCATTTTACAGCACAGACTATAGATACTTTCATAAACAGAGCTATTAATATTAGCTTGTTGCCTAGAATATAAAAAAGCATCTAGAAATTTGATAAAAATCAGCCCCCCAAATTCACCCACTGAGCAACCAAATAATTACAAAAGTCATTTGATAAGGAGCTGACAAATCCTAGCAGACATGTTGAGAGTGGTGGGAATTTGGAAGATTGGGCTATGGCTAAAATACATCAGCAGTGCATGTCAGCTATGTCAGCTCCCATCAGTAAACAGCTCAAAAGAAGCAGAGCAACTACTTAAATAAGTTATTGACAACCAAGGCATAGATCATTAGACATTGAGTCCAGTCCTTTACCCAGTTAACTTACTGCAGGATCACATCTCATTTCAGTGCGCAGAACTGGAACTCTTTTGCTTGTCTTCTTTACTCAATAGCTGCTTATTGCATTGTCAGCCTTGGAAAATGGGCATTCAGCTTATCTACTAAATCCATTAGCTTTTCATGGAAATCATCTGGAGGTGTTTTCTCTTAGAAGAAGCTTCAGGGCATTATTTCAGCTCAGCCAGTGGTAAAATCCTTTCTTGTGTTACAAACTGGTATGAAACCAAAGATGACTGACTGGTAAGCCACTTGGCTCACACGTGGAGTGTCTGCATGTGGTTGAATCTGCAGCAGAGAGATGCAGTGAATGGCAAATAAAAAAGCAATGTCTTCTCTTCCTCTCCAAGGACAAGGAGCATCTGCTACAGATAGGTAACACAGTTGGTCAGGCACAGCATCCTTAACCAGGGAGATGTGATGAACAAGCCTCTTTCCGTTCTTCCTTGCAGGAATTGTGACTGTCTTTTACACCTCTGTGTTGTCTCCTATGTGTTTTTCATCAAAATGGGATGTTTTTTGAATTTGGATGCATATTATTTAGTTTTCACTCCAGGGCTTTTGCTATCGCCCCAAACCTGCACGCTGATGTTCCCCACTACACCTTCATGGCAGGGGTTGGCCTTGCAGTTTTTCAGTCCATTTTTAATCTATACATATAATTCAGTCACAAGTTTTAAAAACAAATGTTCCCTTCCTTTGGGGTCTAATTTTTTAGACAAGTCAACCACCAAACAAGTTGTACTCTACACAGGCAACCAGCCCTGAAGCTGGAGGCTGTCGATTGCCTCTGTGACTGCAAACCCCATAAGCTAGGTCAGCAGAACCTGTGACCTTAAATGACATTTTACCCTGTGCCAAATATATGAATTTTTCCTCACTGACTTAGCGTGTCACTACATTTGTACTTTTTTAGTTTGTGTGACATATTCTTTAATGTTATAAATTGAAGACAAGAAATAATTTGGCATTACCACAAATTCCACTGTATTTATGTCAACTAATTAGAAATAATTTCTGTGGGTACTGTTGCATTAGCTAACTGTAATTTTATTCTGTGTTCCGATATTGTGGCAGCTTAATTCCTTTTAATAAAAACAAAAACAAACAGACAAAAAAAAAGGGGGGGGGGGGGAAGCAACCACAAAACCAAACCAAATATTTTTAGTCCATTTTTTTTTTTTTTTCCCTCCTAGTTGCAGCTGTTCCATGTTTTAAAAATAGGTACATATCTGGGGAACTATGAGTAACGTGGGGGGCTTTTGGTATAGTTAAGCTGTAATTACTGGGGTTTCTGTTCTGTTTTGGCTTGTTGGGTATCCTGCTTTTTGAGTCTTCTGCTCCTCAGCATGGCCTCTGACCATGACTTCTCCCTTGCATTTTGGCTTAGTGCATTTCCCAGTTTCTTTGGCTTGCCTTTGCTCCATCTCCAGACTCATAAAGGCTGACAGACTATTTCCTGGTCAAGTTTCCCCAACAGCTAATCACATGAATTTAGGGTTTAACAGACCTTCTGTGTTAGGGTTCTGTGCTCAGACCTCTCTGACCCTGGTTAGTAAGCTCTTTGTCAAGTTCAGTTATTTCACAAGTCTTCTCAGGCCCATGTCCTGGCATAGTTATTCTCCTGGTAGATTTTTTTTGGTGTGTGTGTGTATCTTGGGTTCTCCATGGGAATAACCTGTTTGCATTAGGCTGTTGCTGGGAATGCCTTTTAGAAAGCATGGCTGGGAGCTGTGGTTTGATGATTAAAAAAAAATAATCAGTGTGGTGCCAGCATATAAACCTGAGATAAAACTGCAGTTTGTACATTGTGAAGGATGGGGGGACTTGATGCTTGTCATATCTCAATCCTTACCACGTAGATTTGTTAATCTTATTTTTTTTCCATAGCCCCTTTCAAACACGAGGGAGATTTTCTGTTTTCCCCTAAAAAACAACTGTTCCTAGGTCCAAAGCAGAAGCATGGCTAATTTTCCTATACTTTTTTTAATCTAAGATGGCTTTTTTTTTTTCTTCTGTGACTCTCTTCCTCTTTCTCACTAACTGCTTCAATATTTCTATGGCACTGATTTTTTATTCTATTTTGTCATTAAAAAAGGGACAACTACTTCTTCTGGCCTCAGAGGCTGTGAAATGCTAGGTGTGTAAGTATGCTAAAAAATAAAAATTCTTTGTCATCTGTGCAATAACGATTTTTTTTCATAATAACTGTGTGTATTTTTATAGTAACTTGGCAATGTTCTGTAACATTAATTAAATAGGATGAGATTTGCTTATTTTTCACTGTTTACTTTAAAGATTAATCACCTCTGGATTAAGAATTTTAAAGAAAATCCATGAAACACATTTTTTGCTTAATTTTTTTTTTTTGAGTTCTCCAGACAGAAGTATTATATTGGTCCCAGTTTATATTAATCATGAGACAGTGGTGACAAGTGTATTTTTATACTTGCAGCAATTAGTTTGTTTTATCCTGCAACAGCTGGTTTAGTCCAGCATTAAATATTTTTTATAGTTGTTGAGAGATTTCTTTAGCCCAATAAAATTTATATTGATTTCTGCTTTTTTTTTTTTTTTTTTTTTTGGTGAGCTTTATTCTTGTTTTGCTGTTGTATCAATTCAGAGAGTTCTAGCTATTTGAATTGTTAATTCAAATTGTGCTATAGTTATGCTGTCATTCTGCTAAAATAATCAAGAATTTAGGCCTTCATAGCTATTCAAATAAATGACTACATACATCTGAAGCTTGCAACTAGTTTTCTGGAATCAGAAATGTCTCTGAAAAGGGATTAGTTGTTTAAAGTTGTTTAAAATTAATAACATCCTACAAGGATCTTCTTTAGGGAAGAGACAAAATTTATAGAGAATTCTGCTCCGACAGCACTGGCTATTAAGAAATATAGTTCCAACCTCTTGGAATTATCCTAGTTAACCCGGTGGATCAGAATACTCTTTGATACTGATGCTGCAGATCAAACCTTGCCAGTCTTTAAACTGCAGCTGTGTCATGAGAGGGGAAAAAACACCTTTCCACATCTCAGGCAGAACTTGGTCAGTTTCCAAAAAGATCAATTCCTACCTTCTTAATAAAATATATCTTGCAGTTCTGTTAATGATGGAGCTTGGAGGGCTCTTGGTGTAGAAAAACTAGTGAAGATTATTCACTTATGGTTTACCATAACTGGAGGCATCTACTGATCAGTGGGTTTGTAAACTATTCTGGACAATCATCCAGTATCACTAGAGTTGAGCTGTTTCAGAGAGTTTATTATGGGATTGCATTGTCAGATATAACCTAAACAGCCCACAGGTCCCGTTAAGTATTTCTCGATGATAACACTAGTCTTCCTCTCAAATGAGACCGCATCATTACCTTAAAAGGAAAGTGTTCATTCTAAAAAACAGTACATAGAAAACAAAGCTTGTGTTATAGGAACTTGGCTGTGCGTGTAGTAGACTGTGTTGTCCATTCATGGGCAACAACGAAGAAACTAAATATGGATAGCTGTTGAACTTGAGGGAGGATAAAACACACTCAAAAAAAGCCCCACACTTTTAAATGAATAAAATTTGATTTTAATGTAAATTAAAGGCAGATACAAACTGTGGTTTAACCAAACAGCACCAAAAGGCATGCTGACAGAGCCTGCATAAAATTGTTTTAAAACTCTCAAAGATTAGCTTCTGTGACACTTCATATGATACACCACATATTCACTTGTCTGAAGACTTTTTTTGTGATAGCTTCTGGAAAACAAATAATTGAATTACAGAAAATCCAGTCAAATAAGTTCACTGTGTTCTATACAGAGAAGCTTTTAAACATTATGCTGTTTTGTTTCTGAAGTTTGACAAGCATAATAAAATTAATGGATGAAGTAAAAGAAAGTTGTATTCCTCCAAAAGAAATTTAAAAATCATCATGACAGTCAGTAATACAAATTTTCCATGACTGATATTCTGCTACTGATGACAGTAGCAGCTGCATCTTCATGCAGCTCAATCAGGGGCTCTGAAATGAACCTTTAAAAACCCTTAATTTCCAAAAATGGGACTTCAAAATGTTTTTTATCTTTGTATTATTTCACAGACTGACAATCAAGAAATTTGAAGTTAAGATTGACACTTAGAGGAAAACACACTTTATTTTTTTTGTGAAGAACTTGTGAGTGGACAAAATACTTCCATAAAGGATGCTATTATAGCCCTATTTCTAATATTCCCATCTTTCATTTAACTGACAGCTGGAATTAAAGATTAAATTATCTCCTAAATGCCTACTCTTTTTGCAGCTTTCAAGAAATTAATGATTAGTGCTAGTCTCCCAAATAGGTCTTGTGCTAAAAATGTATCTTTAAATTCTTTTCTGTGCTTCTTTTTTTCCATGAGAAATGATATTCCTGGACATTTGGAAATAATAGGGTAAAACAAATGAGAATCGAGTGCACCTGCAATGCAAGGATGTTTGGCTGTGTACGTAGTATGAAAAACCCGCTTATCTAAAACCACTGTTAATCATCTTAAATTACACATTTAGAACCAAGATTATCAAACACTTAAAATATGTAGGGAAAATGGCATACCATTTGCAGAATTTCAATTTCCGTTCGAAGAGTCTCGTAGATACTTTCCCAATCATCATCTCTGTAATTTTCCAATTCTTTCTTAAGCCTATGTTCAAAAACAAAAAATAAATCAGGGAACGGCTGTTTGGATTACGTTGTTCAGCTTTGGACCCAGTCGTCAAGTTGACTTATGTGAGACAACCCTCATTGATCCATTTGCATGATCAGGACTTAAGTTTGCTAGTTTTGTAGTTGGCAGTCAGTATGCCACTCTCACGCAGTATCACTGGATTTCATCCATCACTGCCAGTTGTGGTGGCAACGTGAGGAACCTCGAAAAATGTCGGTTTGGGTTTTTACACAGTATATCTCGACTAACAGTGCTTCATTAGACAGATTTCTAGACTATGCTGTTATAAACCATAAAAGATTTATAGCCTCATTAGTCATCATTTTCCTTATTTAAACATGTGAGTTTGAGTGTTGATAGTTGGGAAATACCATATGGTCCTGTTCTTACTTTACTTGGGCATCCACTCGGAGCTGCTGGCGAGGACAGAGTATCGGATTAGACGGGGCCTCTGCCTGACCGCACGGGGCAGTTCTCGTGCAGCCCTCGCTCCGTGCCCCTCCGCAGGCTCCTTGGCTGTTGCTGCTGTTCTCTCCCCACTGCTCCAGCCCTTCCTGACTGCTTTCCCAATAGTCTCAGACAGAAATTCTCTAACTTCTCTACAGTGAGGACTACTTTTAATATAGGGATTATTCCCATTCAAGAGAGGATTGGGTTTTCCCCATTCTTTCAAGTTTATATGATAGCCCCTATGGCTTCTGTCTCTTGCAGGCATAAAGCAGTTTTTACAAATAGGTCCTGATTTTACTATCAGTATGGAAACAATTAATAAAACCAAATGTTTTTATTCTCAATTGCTGCAGCTACTGAGTCGCTGCAGCTCTTCTCCAAATATTTTCATAGAATGAAAAGAGACAGGGGGATTACCTAACGCTGTCTACAAACAATGCTCACAAATCCAGTGTTTTTAAAACCAGAAAATATAGTTTATTTTGGGGGTAAAAAGTCCTTTATAGAAAAAGATATTCCAAAGGGAATATCAGCGTTCAGGAAATACTCGAGTCATTGGTCCTGCTAAAAGTAGAGGCCTAAATTTTGCACAACACTGACTATATTGGTTTAGATTAATGCTCTGTAGGCCAGGAGAAATTTTCACTGAGAGAAGCTCAGTTCAAGGTCTAAGATCAGCTTCTGATCTTGGTTAAATCAGGTTAAGTTCATTGCCTTCCCTCCTCATTTTTTCTCTGTGCTCTCTGCTACTGTTATTTTAGTACCCTAATTTAAGACAAACACACACACACACGGACACACCAAAAAGAAAAAAAAAAAAAAAAAAAAAAAAAAATCCCTGCTTTGCTGAATTTACTTTAACAGGCTTTTTTTTTTTTTTTTTTTTTTTTTTTTTAATCTCTGAGAAAACGTTCTCTCATTGTATTCCACATTGGAACATTGATGCATAGCCTGTTTGCAGCTTGTCAACTAAGAATGATACCCATCCATGTTTAGGTGTATGCTAAGGACAAAACTAAGCTAATTTGTGTCTTGGGGTTGTGAATTAATTACTATCGATGATGTGCTTCTGTGAAGTTTTGGATATGGATTTTTAAATTTTATATAAAATATTTTATAGAACTTTTAAATGTGACGAAAGGACAACTCCTTATATAGTATCAGGTAGTGGTGATAGAAGTCATTTATTCAAATGTGGTGTTTAATTTTTACATTAATCAATTGATTTTGCTTTCAGGTCTTCCTTCTTTCTTATTTAGAAGCTAGATAATTAAAGTATGTGCCAGGAATATTATACTCACAAAACAAGGGCTGTCTGTTAGGCTGCAGTCTACACAATTAATGCGCTGGAGATGCCTGACTCACTGAATAAATGATGAAGTTTTACCAGAAGGAATGTGAGACAATGGAACTATTCAAAATAATGCTTAACCTGGAAGCAGACTTAGCTTTTTTATTTTACACTTAAGATAAACAGGATACTCATATTCATCTTTTCACTATCGAATCAAATGTGCAAACCAATTATTCATGGAACTATACTGTCTAGATGTAGGGCAGGTTATCTGTCACCTTTGGAAATGGAAAGAGATGTGCCTTTTGCCAGAACAAGGATTAATATGACAATTATACTCTCCTTACAACTATGATAAAAAGCAAATCTGTTTAAAAAACAAAACAACAACAACAAAAACTGAAAAGATAAATTATTTTTTTCATCTTCCACATCCTTTGTTCTTATTTTTAGCACTTTGATCTTCTAGAGGGCAATCAAAGGTATCTTTTAAAAAAAAGTTCATTACACTGGATTGACGCTGTATTAGTATATTGCAGAATCACAGGGAATGGGCTCTAATGACTAAATGGGCTGGAAATGCCATGTTTGTGGAAGGAGGTTTGCAAAACCTTCTTGAAGATAAGGCTATGTTTTATTACTGGTATTTAAATCAAGTAGGTGGGACAAAAGCATCAGATTTTTTCTTCAGACGCTAGCTCGCCCAAAACTACTCAACCATCAGTGGCCTGTTTTACATTACTCTCAAATGCTAGAACTGACAAAGAGATGAAGATGGAGATCACTGAAGATGATCGATTTTGCAGCTTTGAAATGAGCACATCTATTAAACATCATTGGTGTTTGTGGCTGATATGCACTCTACTTGAATTTTAGCTGTATATGCAGAAGGTAAATTGGAAAAATAATAGTGAAATCAATAGTTGTTGGTATTATGAATTGAACTGTGATGAAAAAAATATTATTGTCAGACAGATTCCTCTGAAAGTCATCCACAGGCTCGTATTACTGAACCAAGACTTAGTAGCCAAAACTTGCACTCTAAGAAAATGATTTTTGTGTAAAGAGGTCTCAAAGCAGAAATAGTTTTGTGAATATGCATTTTAGAGGTCTTTTTTGTCTAAGTGGAAGACAGATCCAACCTGGTAATTGTCGGGGTTGCAAAAGGAACAGACTCTTTTTTGCTTATGTTTCAATGAGACAAGAAAAATATTTTTTTCCTTGTTCTTCTTGCCTCTGACTTGTGTATGATCATTATTCTATTTTTTAACCATATGTACGAGGGAAAACATTAGGGTATTATAAGCAGAATTGCTTGATTCTGGTATACAGGGAATAGAATTTATGACACAAAACTGAAAGTTCCCTAACTTCCAGAGTATCTATGTTGATTTTCCTGAACTTTACCAGCAAGGACAGGAGAAACATTTATCAAGGTTTTTAAGACTTTAAATAAACTGAAGAAAAGAATAAAAGACTGGTTTACTGTCTCAAGGAAAAGCAGAGCTAATGCATTGGGGCCATTCAGTCTCAGTTCAGGTCTGGGACTAAATTAATGTGTATGATTCTAAAGTGAGTGAAAGATTTTGCTGGGAATCTACGATTTGCTATTAAACAGAAAATACTATTGATACAGCTGAAGAAGTCAATGAATTTCATAGTATTATCAATTGATTGAAGAAAGGAGTATGTGCTCAGTGGAGCAGAAATAGTAATAATAAATACTAGCAGGAAGATTAAACTAACAAAAGCAAACCATATACTAGGCTATGTAACAACTGGAACTATGTAATGCAAATAAAAATAAATGGAATAATGTTAAAGAAAAATAGGGGAGAGATTCCAAATGAAGCATTACAAATAAAGTTGCCACACAGTATTCCAACTGAGGTTGCCTTGACCTAAGTTATGCTGAGTCAGCGATGTTACAACTCATGTGGTTTTTGTGGGAAATAACTCTTGCTTTTATTTTTTTTCCACAGCTATATTTGCTTTCATTGTTTATAGTTATCTTCTGATAACATAGTATGCTAAGGCCCCGCTCCTTTGCTTCCGGGTATCTAGTAGTGAAGTCCTAAGTACAAGTACTTAATATATAATATTATATATTAATATATATAATTACATTTCTCCTCCTGTATATAATTACTTTCCTTCTCTCTTTTATTTACTTCATTCTGCAAGGACTAGAGTTCTTCATGCTATTTTCTTAAAATCAATTTCTATTCCATAGTTATTATTTTAAAAATTGGACAAAATCAGCTGTGACTGCAGTTACCTTCTTCCAGCTCTTTTTACTTATGTATTTTTTCAGCCCTATTACTGTTATTTCTATCAGTCATTTCCTTACTCAAAATTTTTAATGTGTCTTTAAATTTAAAGTGTGCCTTTTAGTACTGCTATATCTCATAAAAATAAAAGAAAATAAACCATAATATATTTTTCTCTAATTTTTGGAGACGTACATACTCAAAATAAATTAAATTTTCTTTAGTCCTTATCCATAACTATATCTTTACTCAACATTCAAAGTTTAGTTAGTTTTTTCCAGTGCCTTATTAGTATTAGAACAATCTTGTAAATGCAATAGCAGTAGCTGGTGGAATTAACAGTGTGTGCTTCTCACAACCTTTTGTAATTCTTTGATGGATTTGGGAGAAATTTTATGAAACTGCAGATATGGTATAGGGCATATTTCTCAGATCAAAGATAAATTGCTGTAATTTGAATTAGCTGGCTACACTCTTCAGGTGAAATGCAATTTACTTTAAGATATATACTTAATTGTAATGAAGATTCTTGCCTTGCCAGCTACTTTTGATATTGATTTTTAAGCTGGGACTAGGTATGTGATCCAATAACAGACTTAGAAGGTGGCCTGGGAGCTACATATATCAGGTTATTGATGCTGACTGTCTCTCATGTTTGTTCTAAGGAAGCATTAAACACGTTGGTATTTTTGCCATTTAAAAAATGTTGTGGCTTCCTACATCATAAAAAAGACAGAATCAAATTTTGTGCTTTATAGAAAAAGTATGAATTTTTGATCCACGGTGCTTGTGTTCTGTCAAAATATTCCTCTCTGTATAATGTATACTATATATGATTTTCAGTAAAAACTAAAACTATATTCCTGCAATAGATTCTCTATGGGGGAAGGAGGACTTGGGGGAAACAGAAGGTGTGGGGGAGAAGCCTTCATTAAAAGAAAACCTTCTTTAGAAAATCTGGTCTTCTTGATGGCCTCCTTGTAAGTATTGTAGGGCAGTTAGGTCCTCCCAGAAGGGCTATATATACTGTATTATTTGTAACATACTTTAAATTACCTTTCATTTTCTTAATTCAATAGCCCAGATGAAGTCATTAATAGGTTAAAAAAAAAAATAAAAATGGTAAGAGGTGTACAAGGATAAAAAGGTGTGGGATATGGGATACTTCTAAACAGCACAGTGCTGTGACATAGAGAAGTAGATAAATGAGGATTGCCTGCGTAGCAAGCAACAGAAAAGCAGAATCTATTAGTGCTGACAGAAGTGCAGTGACGTAGCTCTGCTGCTTCTGGCAGCTGAGTTAACTTGTTCAAAGCTTTCTTTCTCTATCAAGCACAAATATATTAGATCAAAGGCCAGAGCAAGATAAATTAGGATTTAGACAAATCTGCCATAAATTATGTCCAGTATCTGAAATGCAAACATATAAACAAACTGCAGTATAGTTACACCATAATGAGTGTTTGCTTTTCATGATAGTAGTAACAGTAGCAGTAGCACTTTATATTTTGCACTACATGCAATTATCAAATAATGTAAGTTAATCCTGACCACAAAATTAGGCACTTCATGAAGTAAAAGATCTCATCATCCTTCTTGATTTAGCTGTAAATGACACTTGCTGTTTTTCTAGTTATTAAAATTCAGCATATTTTATCCCGTTTTGTCTTCAACCTAGGTAAAAAATTGTAGTTCCATGGAGCTATGATTTAATTTTACTAGGTAAAAAGACAGACATGTATGGGCTTGAATGACTTGCCTGGGATCTCACAGTGAATCAGTGGCAGAGCTGGGGATTTAAAGTATTGCTGCTTGCT
Source organism: Aythya ferina (assembly GCF_964211825.1). NCBI lineage: Eukaryota > Metazoa > Chordata > Aves > Anseriformes > Anatidae > Aythya > Aythya ferina. The sequence goes on along the minus strand of NC_140302.1, from coordinate 30,369,416 downwards.
ACTTCTGTAACTTACACACAGGAAACCTGTTACAGAAAACTAATTATGACGATTTGAATATTAAGTGGCATTATGGCAGTAAACTAATCCACGGGAAGTGTATTATTTAGAAGAAAGCTGACAACCTCATGTATCACAAAACCTAATATATTATGGCGGAATGAATAATGTAAAGTAGTGCATTATTATGGCCTATCTTACAACTGCAACAGAATTGCAACTGTTATTATTATTTACACTGTCCTATATGTATATGTTGAATGCAAAGTTTTTGCTACTGTATGCAGAATTGTAAGCTAATTAATTTTTATGTTGAGGGAATTTTGGCTATGTCTCAGAGCCATGTAAGAGGTTGTAGAGAGTCAGTAATAGGGCCGATATATCATTTTTCTTTCAGAAACTGGTATTCAGCAAAAAAAAATTGGTCTTTAACAAATCATCTTTCAGAAAAATGCCCAGAGTTCCCTGCTAAATTTTATTTCTTCATTGAACAATTTCTGAAAAATATACTATATTTATTTTAGTCAAGAACAAATAAATGTATAGGAGAAAAAAGTGATGTTACAAAAGTTCTGTTTTCCCTAATATTTTCTGTTAGAGAATAATTTGGACCAGTTCTTCTAAGAGGAATTTGCATTGTCTATTAAATATTTTTAAACACCCCTAGGCACTTTCACATGGAGCACCATAAAATTAGAAAAAGAGTTACTTTTGTGATGGGGGGCTTTTGGCATTGAAACTTTTTTTTTCTTTTTCTTTTTTTTTTTTGTTAAAGTCCATTACATGCTTTTGTGTATGGTGAAAATGTGAATGTCACACTTGAGCAAGCTACAACAAATGAGTCATGACTACTCGCTTCCTGGGGAGCAATATTGACTATTAAGGGAGACTGTGCAAGGTCTTCTGTCTTGTTTAAATCTTCAAGATTTTGTTGTAAACTAGCTTAATTAGAAGTCAAACTAGAACTGATGGCAGGGACAGCAGAGAAAATAAATCTGCATTAAGTTCAGTGCAAAGCACGCCTGATCTAAAGAGGTTTTTGTGGCCCATCCAGTCCATCATCATTTGGGCAGTCAGTACATACAGCATGATGGGTAGTTCCTCAATATTCTCTGTACCACCACCACTATTTTTACAAAGACTGAAGAAACCTACCACTCATGGAGCAGGCTTTTGCCCACCCTCCAAGTATGACTGTGACTTCCTTGCAAATGCTTTCAGTTTTTAGATCATTGCAGCATGTATGTAAGGGTGAAAGGCTGTAATAAACAAGGGGAATTTGTGTTCCGTAATAAACACAATTGGTTCTTCTGATTTCCAATGAATTGTATAGGAATATACAAAAAATAGTCATTACTACTGGAACTGGAACTACAGACCTAAAATTATATTTAAGAATCTACTAACATGAGACTCTTACCTTAAACATTCCGGATCGGTCTGAGGTTTTTCAGTGACTTGGACTTTCTCAGTTTCTAAATGTTTTGTTGTTCCTTCAGCCTCCTTGATTAATTTCTCAAGGTCTAAACATACATTTATAACATCGTTATTGTTTTATTAATCATGCATATTCAATGACAGTCTGCATTTTCTAAATTTATCTTTTTTTTTTTTTTTTTTCTGTGAACCTGTAGGATAAAGGCACCCGAATAATGAACATGTATTATTTTACTGTTGTAATCGATATATACACTACAATCTTTTAGAAAAATTTGTTCACTTTCCCAAACAATCTGTGGCCATATTTATAGCCTGTCTTTCCTAGCTCATTTACTGTTACATGTTACTTATACATTTGCAAAAAAAGGAAATTAAACCATTTTTAGATTTTTTTAACCCAAATTTCAAAATAATTCCTATTGCCTGTCATCACCTATGAAATGGAACCTTTGCTGGTTCTCTTTGAATAGTTGTTTCTTTTACTGGGGTTCTTGTGTATTTGACACCTTCTTGCCAGCCTTGTGTGTGGATCTCTTTTTTTATGCATTGCCTTTAATACACAAATGTCAGTAAAAAATAACAGCTGAGTTTAGAACTCAGAGACAGTTTTGGCTTGGTCCTCTATCAGTCCAAGCCATGTTGCGTAAACATTCGAATTTTAGTAACATTCTTTAATTACAGGTAAATGGCTTTTAAACAACACTTAGGTTGTTTTTAAGTTCACTTTGAAACATGTAATTCTCCATTTAAGTATTTGTCTTACTAGCAAAAGTAGAATTTTCTTTTTCATATTTATAGGTTATGATTCTGCAAAACTGTATGCCTCACTATCAGTGGCATTCAATATAAATCTTAATGAAATCCACAATACTTGTTACAAACATATTTTAAAATGATGTATTACATAACATAAACCATAAAAAGTCTTATTTCTATGATTTCTTTTTGCTGAGAAAAATAACTTGACAGAAAGGATTCTGCAGAATCATTTGTCAAGACAGAAATAATTACCACAACAAGTGATTATCAAGAGCACCTTTGAGTTCATTTTGGAGAGTAAATAATTCCTGCTTTAATTCATTCTTCTGCAGCTGGAGAGCATTTAACTGAACACTTTTATGTTCCATTGCCTCCATTTCTAAAATTAAAAAAATATATTTTAAGTTAAAATGCATTGCAGTTTTAGTCTTCATAATATAAACTTAAATACTCTTTACTACTTCTACTCATCTTTATCTATTGAAAAAGAACCTTAAATACAACCAACATCAGTTGTATCTAACCCAGTTCACAGGAAATATGTTATATAATGTATTCCTCATTGTGAAAAGAAATGTTTTTTAATGTTCTTAAGATGTTTACATGTTTTGTTGACTGGGCATAAAAATAATTGCAGATCTTTTGCTTTAGAGTTACTTCAGCTATAAAGGAAGATGACTTATTGAATAGGTCATAAATAAACACCTTTCAGCAGGACTAAAAGGAAAACACCACAACATATTTTGTTTAGTGTTATGGGTGCTTGAACCAGAATGTTGACAGCATCTGGAATTAACTGTCATCCACTCCCCTCCCCACCCAACCAGATGTCCTCAAATAAATTGCTTGTTATTAGTTATTTTATCCTGTTCACTTTTAGCTGATAGTATGCTCAGGGCTGCAGCAGTCAGAAAGCCAGACAAGATGTATCTCAAAATGTGCAATTTAAAAAGGATGTAATTGAGACAGCAGCTGAACCTAGAGAGGTTAGTCATCTTTCATGTTCTGCTGATCTAGCCTTCAAGAGACCATTTGACTGATCAGATTTGTCTGAATATTTAATTCTATCAAATAAATTAATCATTAAAAATAATAGGTGCCACCAAATACAGACTTTTTTTTTTCTCCAGTTGTAGATCAGAATCAGAGACCTATCAAATACAGAAAGTATAACCAAATACAAACTCTGATAGACAGTTTTATTTCAGTAACTTTACATCAGAAGTCATGGAATACAAAGTGCTGACACTTGATGAATCATGAGACTGGATAAGACTTTGAGGGGTCATCTGGAGCCTTCTTCCCCCTAAAGGCTATAGCATCAGCTATACCTCTGTCACTTCTGACAGATGCTTGTAAAACCTGCTTTTAAAGACATTTGGTAATGGAGAATCTACGATTTCCTACGGCAGATTGTTTCAATTGTTCACTCCTCTTATTTCTTTGAAAAATTTCTCAAACAGCCAGCAGATGCTTCCTTACTGTTGTTTAAGCTTGCTACTTTTTATTCAGTTCACTACAGGTATCAAGAATCACTTTCCTTCTTCCAGAACCCTTTAGACATTTTAAGACTGATACCCATCTTCCAGCAATCTTTTCCTCCATAGTTTAAATAGTTCAATTTCTTTCCTTTTTTTCCCCTACATCCTCCAAATCTCTGATCACTCTCACTGTTCCCATGTGGACTGTCTCCAGCAGGTCCACATGTTTTCTTGAAATGCAACATCCAAGACTAGATACACAGTACTCCAGCTAAGAATTTAACTGCCCTAAATAAAGTGGAAGATTGTTTTGCATGTCTTAGAGGTCAGAATTATGTTTCTGTGTCTCAGTATGGTGTCGATATTCTGATGTCATTGACTTGTGTTTAGCTTGTGATCCATGATGACTCCAGTGTCCTTGCTGAAGGATTGTTTCTTGGTCTGACCCACTGTTCTGGGAAATCTCATATACTGTATTTTAGCTCAGGGAAACTCTGGCTATAAAAGACCAGTCATACCAGATAACTCTGCACATAATTTTCTGAAACTAAGAAAATTTACAAAATTCAACCAAAGGTGACTACAATCATTGCAAACCTAACATAGTATGCTATGTATGGCAGTGCCGTTCCGTGCTAGCTGACATTAGACATTGGGAGCAACTTTTACAGATCTGCTTCTCCTTATGATTTTGGTCCTTATGCTTACGGTTTGAAATGACTGAAGAGGTTGGAGAGTAGAAAAGGCTTTAATAATCTTTGTGTAACATGGTATGTCAGACCACTCTCTTTCACTTTAGTGCTAAGAGGTAGTTCCAGACAGCAGGAGAATGTGATTGAAATTATTATTTTGCACACCTATATTTTATTGATTTGTATTCTCTGGTAATCCAAGATGAAATCATTTAATATAGGACTTACCATTTTTTAACAGAGATGCCTCGTTCTCTAAATCATTTATTTCAGTCTTGGCTCTTTTTTTAATCAGAAGATCTCTATTACTTGTTAGTCCATATTCATTGTTAAACTCTGTTATTTCCCTAGCAAAATTATCTTCCTCTTCAGTCATTTTTCTCTTCGCATCTGTCTGAAAAAACGAAAGGGAAAACCGAGTATTCAGATGAAAAAAATAAAGTATTTGTTAAGCTAAGCAGAGGGAAACCTACTTATCATTTATCCTTAAACTTTACACACGCTATGTATTTATTTTCCTGACTTATGAGAACATGAAAATGGTCTACAGCTCTATCATTTTGTCTGCTGTCGTATTTTTTTTTTCCTGACAAAGTGGAGGTTATATTCTTCATAGAAAAACATTTTTAAAATCACCAGATTGTGTTACAGACTTGTGTCAGCTGTTTTTGAGTTCAACTCATTATTGAAATTAGTAGCAAGTTCTGTTTAAAGTCAGTAGCATACTATGGCTATTCTTTTTTAGATTGTTATTAAATTAATTAAAGGTGTTGTCTATTCCTGTGCAGAAGGCAGACTCGCTTCATCACCATTGATACCTACTATGAAAGCTATAATTGATAGGCAGACACTTTCATTTTCTGGGGAAAAAGAAAAAATCTAAAGGCAAGGGTAATAATAAATTCCTCAAAAAAATCTTAATGGACTAAATTAAAAGAAATAACCTTACGTACAGGAAGAAAGAAAGAATCTATATATCAAACCTGACTGATTGCAATTAAATAAATTTCACGCTTCTTCAGAGGATAGTAATTTTTTTGCCTTTTAACTGAATAATCTTACTATGATATCTGTGATGATATTTATATTATTTCTTTTTCTTTTTCTTTTTTCTCCTCTATTTAAGATAGGGAATACTTTGGATGCTGAAGTAGTATTACTTAATTAAAATGATTATTTGCTTAAGGGTTTAGTGGTGATAATGCTGATTCATAATGAATATTGAAAATTCAGCTCTGTTGATATGAAGTACAAATACATATGCAGAGAAGAGTATTCATGCATGGATTTACTTAGCATCTAAAGACTCAAGGATCCACAATGAAGAAAGAGGAAGACAATATTCAGGTTAGCATGACAGTAAATTAAAAAGATTACTGTCTGTATGTTGCAAGTAGCTGCCTTTTAAGACTTGGCTGATTGTGGCCTCAAAGAGATTGTGCGGAATGTCGTGATTCCTAAAACATTCTATTGGCCTCCCTCAGATTTTCCTTTGATACTTCTCAATCTGCTTTATTGTGGTTGAGGAAGTCCAAACTAAGGTGTGATTTTCCTACTTTTACAAAGTAGTTCATATGTCAGAATTGGAATTCAGTCATATCAGAAATTAGAAACTGAAGTTAAGAACGCTAAATCAGCTTTGTCGATAAAAGGCAGCACACGTTACCTTTGATCATTAAGCCGAGGACTAAATTTAAAATTCAAAGTGGGAATTTAGCCATGTTTACATTTGTATGTATGCTAGAGTCAAAAATAATAATAATAACATTGGATTATTCAGATTTATAACATTAATTCTTCCATATTTTCAAATTTAAAGCTGAATACACTCATACAGTACAAACAAGCTGTTTGAATGCTGAAGCTGGAAACATACAAAGTTTTTATGAAGAATGCTTTTTTGATTAGTAAGTTCAGTTTTCTGTTTCTCTAAGCTGTCTTCATGTTTCTTCAGAATTTCTAAGAAGAACATTTTTTCAGACAGATGCTGAACCTTCCAAGAGAAAACAAAGTTATGAAATAAGGTTATTGTTTTATTATTTCATATACTTTCATATTGGAAATAAGGATCTAGGCCCAGTTAAAACACAGCTGGCGTAGCTGCTGGACTAGAAAAAGCATAGCAGCACTCTTCCCCCCCCCCCCCCCCCTTCCCCCCAGTAATCTTTCATTATACCACTAAGCTTTGGAAAAAAATTCTCTCTTTAAAAAACAGATTTGGTGCTGGCCTTTCTATCTAAAATAATATTTTTTTAAGTTTATCCAGGTTAGGCAAAACCTTATCAGGTTAAAAATAGGAAGAATATTGATCACATAGAATCTTTTACTCAGCCTTAGTACAGTGTCCTCCATCTTGTTGCATCTCATAGCAAAGCAGAAAATAACATCAGAGGGTCAGAGGCCCAACATCATTGTTCTGATGGAAGTTACCTGAATGGCTGTATACGTCATCAGCTCTGCAATGCTAGTATTGCATAGGTGAAGGGGGAACAAAACTCTTTTTTTTTTATTTTTTCTTAGCTAAAGAAATATAATGGTAAGACTGTTGATAGTCTAAAGACAGTTTTGTCATAAGGTCCTCCCCACTCCCACCACCTATACTTCTAGTTTGCATATAGCTTTAATTATAGTTTTATTAATTTTAAATGTCAATTTATCTGATAGAAGATACAAATAATATAGATGATTTGGAGAGGGTACAGATGAAGTGCCTCTGTTATCAAAAGGAGGACGATAATGGAATCAAATGTCCTAAGACTAGCACGAGACAATCAGAAAGGAAAGGACCAGACTTTTTTCTCATCCCTAATATGTTTGGCATGATAAGCGTCAAGGAGCTGCTTGCCTTAGCAATATTTATTTTGCATCTTAATTCAAAGAGAGTAGATGATCTTATAGCACTGTAATTATATTATTGAACATAACTAACTGCAGTGTAGTTTCTCCATCTGTAAGATGCCTACTTAATCTATATATTAGCAATAGATTTTTTTTGAAGAAATCATTCAGCCATGAAAGGAAAAATGCTATAATTCAGGTTGTAATTACATGCTAACTGATTTTACAGAACAGGGGAAATAAATAGCATTTCCTGGGAACCTTTGGTTGACCACAGGCAGTCTCTGTGAAATAGTTGTCAAAACACTTTTAAATTCAGTCTCATCTGCTTGCTCAGGTATAAGCTCTTGTGCATGCATATGCTTGGATATCTATGCTTATAAAGCACAGTTATTTGTTATTTGGGACAAATTAAACAGCGTTAGCTGAACAGCAATGCTTAATGTTATTTGAATTACGTAAACTATTCTAGACATATGTAAACTTAATTCCTGTACTGAAAAATAAATTACTTTAAATAATTTAAATATCTCTATAATCTTTGAACCAAAATAGGGTCTGATTGCAATGCATTTTTCCATTCCACTTACTTTCTGTATCACGTCCTATATATAAATGAATCAATGTCAGAATAAACAGGCAAGTAAAATATACTTTTGTGGACACCAGTTAGAATATTATTAATCCTGATGGGTAAAGCACTTAAGATTTAATTAGGAATAATTCTTCAGCTCTTCCCATTAGCCATTTACAATAATAGCTGTGCTCCTGGGACATTCTATACCTACCGCAGAAACCGTGATTGTAAATCACAATGCATCAATAACAAATTAGTACTATAAACATAAACTAGTGATGTTCATAAATAAATGTAGGAGGAAGACTACAAAGGACTTTATCTAACAAACAACACCCAGCCATCTGTGATAAATTTAAATAAATTTAAATAGTAAATAAATTACTATTTAAAAGTTATTTTGGGCTCTGAGATTGTTGCATGCATAAATGCAAACATGTGACTAACTGCTTGCAAGGTTTACAATTTATAACAGTAAATATTTGTATATTTGTTCAGTTTTTTTTTTCCTGACCCCATCACAGTAATGTTGGTATTTACTATACATAGTATATAGCCTTCAAAAAAAGACAAAAGAGCCTGTTTTTGGAAAGATGACAATCATGCCCAAAACATTTAATTTTGCATCTAGGTGAAGTAATTTCCCAAAGGTTCGTGAAGCTGTTTATTTAAATGACAGGACACAACAGTTTTAACTTCAAAGGAGACTCCATAAGCTTTCTTGTCGTGCATACACATTCCACCAATGCAGATACTTAAGAGCACAAGGATGATATTTAGACTTCACTTTCAGGCACAAGCAAATGGATTTTTAAATCACTTGTACTGACAGGTATTAACGGTGAAGAAGTTCTGCAAAATTGAAAGTTTAAATCTAAATCTATGTCTTCCATTTGGATAAATGGAAAGCATAATAAAATCTTAAAAGCACCAAAGAGATTTGGAAACTTTCCTGTCTTCAGTGTCCCTAGCAAAACTCTAAGGCCTGGTATAACTGTGAACCCAGGAATCCTTTGTATATGACTCAAGATCCTGTGAAGTAAACACAATGAATTTTTCCATATATTCTCTGTGAAATAAATAACAACTTTAAGGAGTGGCAGGGAACAAAATAGGAATGGTTTCCAGACCCCTGAATGAATGCATATGGTAAAAGAGCAAGTGCTGTAACAACCTCCAAGAGTGTTCAGTCTGGGCTGCTCACGCCATGCTTCAACAGTTAATCTGCTCCCTGCCCAGCTCTTTTCCCGGGGAGCAGGGATGACTTCATTTGCTGTCTTCAGTGATTCCAGATTTTGGAAGTATTATCTGGAAATGTGTCTAGCCTTGAGGTGAGAAAGTCCCTGAACACATCCAGAGGTCAGTCTGAAGGCTGGCATTTGTGAGAGGAAAGCCATAGACATACCTTTGCCCTCATGAAATACATACATTTTCTGGCAATGATCACTACAGAAACACATGCTGTAAGTTTTCTCAATGCTCTCTCACTCACTAGGTGAAGCATATGCCTTGAAAATGTTTATGAATCTATTTCTGAAAAGAATAGATCATATGCTTGTAAACATAATGTATTTCATTATAATGTGTACTATAAATATGCCTGCTTACCTTAGTTTCTAATGTTATTTTTGCCGTGCTCAGCTCTTCTTTCATTTGGTTAATTTTCTCATGGCTTCGGTTTATGTCGAATTTAGCTGCAACACAACAAAAACCCGTAAACACATGTGGTTACATAAAAACATGCCTCTGGCAAGCAGCAGCCAGGCTGGCTGCCTGCCAAGCTTTTGCCAACGCTCCCCTCACAACAGCGTGGCGGGGGCACTCTGCTTTTCCTAGGATCCTCTGGAAAATGGAGAGGCCATTTAGCGTGGTCAGCGTAGCTGCTCTACCCACAAGATGTCAGCCACGGGGCTGACCTTGTTGGATGAGGCGCCTCTTTTCCCCTGCCTGCTTCTCTGTGAGCTGGATTTGCTGGAACAAAGCATCCAGGTTCATTTCTGACTTTTTTTTTTTGTGTGTGTGTGAGCAAGTTTTCAGGTGTGTGAGGGCTCTCCAGGGCTCACTGCCTTGTGGAGGGCTGGTTGCTGAAAGACATGGATGTCCTGAGGGAAGCTGAGGATGGGCCAAGCCACAGCCCTTCCCTCACGGCTCAGCCCTGGGCCCTGCCAGGCCTCGTCTCTGCCCTTTGGCTTTGGCCTCCCTGGGGATGGCTCCTCCAAGGGTCTGGAAAGAAACTCCAGACCGCGAAGAGAAGTCACCTCCAAAGACAGGACCCAGCCGTAGCAGAAGAAGTGAGGAGGGGCTGTGGAAAGTGCAGGGGTGAGGGTGAACCCTGGGCAGATGGAAACGTGAAGAGCTGGGTCGGGGAGAGCACAGCAAGTGCTGAGGGAGCCCAGGCAGCAAATAGGAAAAAAGCAGGCACAGAAGCAACAGAGCAGGGGGCAGGACATAGGAGATATTTGGCTATTCTAAAGGCATCTGACTGGCTAAATCTTGTCAAACTTGAGTGCATTTGTGAAACGTTGATTCTGACCCAGGGTTTGGGGAGTTTTGATCAAACAGCTCTGACTTTATTTCTCTGGGGCCAAATGATTTATATTGTTCTTGTGTTTTTCAAAAGCTGGTTTGATTTTTTTTTTTTTCCATCCCCCTTTTTTTTTTTTTTTTTTTTTTTTCTGTGGAGTGTTCATCATCCATTTTTAATAATGTAGCTGTTCATATTTATTTGTGTTTTGAAGATTGATGCCTAACCTTAGCAGTTAGGGAAGTAGGCTAAAATCTGCAATTGTCATACAATCCCCAAGAAGACAGTAAAGCTGACTACATCAAAATGAATTTTCCGTGATCAGGCTCAACTCAGCTGCGTCACTGTTAACGTGGCAGGACAGAGTTTCTATCCCAGCTGGGCTTTGTACATAAGGATCTGAGTCTAACCTGCTGTACAGTCTTTTGGAGCAGTCTTGCAGATGAGATTATTGCGCTGCTTTTTGGTTTGTACATTACGTAATGGAATACCTGCAAATGTAAAAAGCTAGTTGAAAATATAATTCTTATTGCAAGATTTGTTCCTATGTCTTGAAAAGAACTAACTGCATTCCCTACAGGGCGTACCTATGCAAAGTTGGCCTATTTGCTTTGAGGTAGAGAAAGCCTGGAGGAAAGGAGCTCGATACCCTTCCAGCCTTTTCAACATTGAGAAAGATTAGGATTATTGACAATCTTGTTTTGTTTAAGAGTTTTCCTCAGAGGAGCTACTGTCAGAATAGACTGCAGCAGCAAAGTTCAGAAATTAGAAGATCTTTGACCACAAAAAGCAAAGCAATATACATGTGAGTACAGATGCCTTGGTAGTGAAAAAGCTGTTCTTATTTTGTAGAATGAAACTGAGAATTCTGTAAAAATGTTATGTTATAGCATTTATTACTTAAAAAGCATCGTGTTATAGCTGGTAGTATGCTATAAAATGGTGCTTTTAAAGAGAAGACATTGCTCTATGTAAGAAAGAAAATGTGAGTTCTGATGAAATTTAAAAACCTGAAACGAGCACATTATGTTGCAGGAAATGCAATTATTTTTTAAAATGGAGCAAAGTGCAACTGAAGGAGAAGAGTTCACAAAAGTGAATTTAGAAAATGTTTCAGAAGTGAAGCTTCCTACCCAAAGGCCAAAGCAAAAGCGGATGAGTCAAGCGGGAACATTTGGTGATTGAGACAGTGATTTGTTACACAGGTCTGATGAGTGAAAAAGTCATTTTACAAAATTCAAGAAAATGAACTGCTCTATCAGTGGATCAAGGAGAAAAGAAAATGAAAAGCATTCTTTGAAGTTTTTGAGACTTGACTGCTTTTGTGTTTCAAACTGAAAAAGCTGCTCTAGGCTGGGGTAGTGTTCAGTGTCACTTATTAAAGAAACGACTGTTTTTTTCTTGGAGGGTGCTTCAATGTCTCTAATTATGGCAAGGGAACTGCTCACCCTAGAAAGAAGAGTCTGGCTCCAACTATACTTCTCACTGTCTGAGAATGACCATTCAGCATGATTAACAGTTCTGTAAAAGATTCCTTCAGAGACTGAAAAAAATACAAAGTGGGATAAGTCTGAAATTAAGCTTGATAGCTTTTGACTCCTACAGATATGTGCTTGATTTTACATGTAAATAACTCATCAGTTCAGGATCGTAGAAAGCAAACCATGCATGTGAAAAGTACAAGTGCTTTCAGAATCAGGATAAGGGCCATTACTTCAAAGGTGTGTAGTTACCTAGCTCTTGTGGAAATAGATGAGATGTTACGACCCCAAATATTTCTAAATAAAAGTAAAATGTGAATTACTTTTGCTTGACTCCCACTTCTGCAAAGTATAACATCTTTTATAAATTGCTAGCTGTTAGAAAGGTGACTTTAATTTTACTCTTCTGGTCATATCAGTATGTCCTAATCTTAATCTATATCTGTATCTTAATCACTGTGCTGTAATCAGGTCATGTCTTTCTAGTGTACTTCAAAATTCGTAATTGCCCTTTGTAATCAGTCTGCTGTGCTAATAGTAAGTTTCTTCTATTAGTTTCTTCTCTAGTTTGTGTAGAAAGAAGGAAAGATTTTGTTTGCAATTTCAACTCAGTATAAAAGTATTTCAGTGTAATTTATTTCTAAATTCTTCATTCTTAGATTATTTCAAAAATTGTTTTTCTGAAAGCCAAAGATGAAAGAAGCAAAAGTAAAGCAGTTGCAGGTTATAGATAATACAATATAGTCTTCACAGTAAAAAAAAATACATAGTGGAAGCTCAAAATGACATGATAGTAGTTACAAATCATTTAATGTTTTTAACATTATCAATATTACTTTTACCATATACAAATGACTCTGATTTTGAACTGTTGTATTTATAACAAACCTGCTTCACAAGCTACATCTTTTTTGTTTTTTCTTTGATCGTGGTCACCTTTCTGTTTGCCACCGATTTATGCCCTAACTTTTTTTCCACCCTACATGAAGGAAAAAATAAGTTATTCTGTAGCATAAATCCACACCTATCATTTTGTGTTCAGGGCTGAAGTCTGAGCTATCCTTTACTGGAAATTACATATCTATGTATTAAAGAAAGAGCAGTAACCACTTGGAGCGTGGTGTTGAGCAGCAGTGCTGATGGAGGGGGACCACTAATAGTGAGAAACCCAGTAATTATTTAGCAAAAGTAACATAAAAAATAGCCAATATTTGAAATTAATTTGATAAGGTGCCTTTTAAAATCAAAGCTTTAGCTCTACTATTTAAAGCATCATTGTTAAAGCACAGCAAGGCATTTTAATGTAATAAGTAATAATAGTAAAATGTAGTAAAGAGGTTTTAATGCAAAAAACATTTTATTTTTTTTTTTTGTTCCCCCCTCCCACTGATCACCCATTGCATGGCAGGGGAGCCTGGAGCTGTTTTGCTTCTTCCATCACCTGCTTCCTTCCCAGGCTCAGCAGGATGCAAGGAGCATGGGGCAGCAGAACAGGAACTCAGTGATCTCTGCTTAAATATGAGTTCCTAATGATAATAAAAACCGAAATAAAAACTTCAGCTATTTCTGAAAACCTGGAGCAGGACAGCAGAGAAGAATATTAAAGTGCACTAATAACCTATAATTTATTGCCTCTCAAATCCCTGATGAATGCAGATTAAACACAGCCTAGTCATTATCTCTGAAAGAGTGAGAGCAAACCACCAAGCCACCGGCTGGAAGCTCTCCATTTCTAGTGGACTCCTCAGAAAGGGACTCATGAATGCACACCCTGTTTCCTGCTTGTAACAGGGAGGAAACTACAAAAATCCATATAAGAAAAAAGATGGGAAAACATAGAAGTAAATCCTTAATAAGCTATATGCAAACAGCATATCTATCTGTGCCCAGAGTTTCTATTTGTTTTCTTTTTTTTTTTTTTTTTCAGGTGACAAAATTGTGAATTAGGGAAAAGTCATGTGTATTTATAATTTATTAAAAACCACTTTAAGAAGCAAATTTGTACTCCTCCTAATGTGTCTGGTTGCAATGGAGAATTCACTAAACTCTCTTCCATTTTGTTAGGAATGTAAACAACTTCACAACAGATGTTCTTTACAAGGAGAGAGCCTGCTATTTGCATTATGATATCTCCATTTGAGTCTTATATCCAAGAGTTTGTATAATTCCATCTGGAAAGGCTTCGAGGATCCCTTGGGTAACAAAAGCAGAGATTACTTTTTTGTATTTTTAAATCTAAGCTTTCTATTGTCTTCAGTTGCAATAACACAGCACATGTTACACAGGTATCCACATTGCTCCTCTGCGGTGTTTTGGAGTCTAGTTCAGTTGTCTGTTCTGCTGACAGACGATTATCTTGGAACTTTTTTACTCTGCTCTTCTGTAGTATTTGGATAAGTGACAAATTAGGCTCTCATTTTGAAACATTTATCAGAGCTCTTATTTAGCTTGGCATAATGATAGTAACTTTTGTAATGGAGAAAGAACTTTTCAGATCTGGAGTGCGCACTGCAATGCAAAATAATGCCTTGGTTATACATTGTCATACAAAATTTTCTTATTTTGTTTTCCTTGGAAAACTGCCATTTGCATAAATATTACTTATCATTGAGTAGGCGCGGGGAAAGCTACAACAGTGAAAAAAATACTTTTAATTATTTGTGTCTTCCATGTATGAAAGAGACTGGGGATTTTTTTGCAAAACTGTAAGTAAATTATCCATTATGTTGTAATGTCCTATAAGAAGATGGGTGCTGTTAAATCTTCTCAATACAGGGGTGTGAAAAACAAACAAACAAACAAAAAACTAACATTTTGAGGACTTGGGCTTTCATGCAAGTTATGTAATCTTGAGCTGAAGTACAGTAATCAATCTGTTGAAAATCCTTCATGTTTAATCGATTTGGTATGGTATGTTTCCTATTACCAGAAAATACCAGGACATTGGTTTATCTCTTTTTGTTGCATAAATTTTACCTTAAACAGAGAAGAATCTTAATGGACACTGAAGCATAGAAAAATAATTATTTTACAGTTAATTCATGAAAGTAAAATTAATCCTTTTTTTTTTTTTCTCACTTACATTGATCTCAGAAACTCACATACAATGCTGATAAATTATTAGAAGAGCAGCTGTCATTATTTCTTTGTTCCTTCTATTTCAGGAGACTTCAAGATGTTTATTTTGGTTCTTTAAGTTTTGTTTCTACTTAATACTGCAAATGTAGGGAAAAAAAAAGTATAGATGACCAAAACCACTTTATTATCCTTATTCATAACAGGAGAAGTATTTAATGCTAGGTTAGATAACTGTTAGACCTTTGCTGTATCCATTAAAGCCAACTGAGTTTGTCTGTATGCTGGAAATAATTACCATGCAAAACCAGGAGATGTCCATTATACTTCTAGACCTCTATGCTAATTATTTTCATAATATTAATTTTATGGTTCCATCTATCATGCTCCTGTTTATAAATATGGCAGTTTCCTTACACATTTGGAAGACATGGATACATACTACTGACCTGAGTCGGGCAGCATTAAGGGCCTGGTACAGACTATACCAATTCCATGCAAGTGCCCAAACCATGGAAAAAAAATCCTATTTGAGGAATGGGAATCTCAGTTTGACCAAAATATATATTCTGAATCCGAAAACTTTCTCTTAGCACAACTACTGAAACTGCATGATCTCTTAAAACCTCTCAGCAAAATTGGGCCATATGGTATTTTTCTGTGACAAACTGTTTTGTAGGAAGGGTCCCAATTCTAATTATTTATTCAGACAAAAGCTGTTGTCCTCACTCCTTCAAAACAATCTGAATGGTTTTCAGAATACTTCTTTCCTCCAAACTGTTGTGGAAAAGGTCTGTGCTACCTTCAGGTTTTAAAAGCTGCTTTGTAAATCCAAGTTAAAAAAGAAATCTCTGTAATACTGTACCCTCTATTTCCCATATTTTCAGCCCTTTGTGGGCAGAAAAACATATTTAGTGAAGACTTAACAATAGTAAATAACTGCCTATTGATAGGGATGTTATGCTGTGATTTCATCTTTTTTTAAAGATGACATATAAAAAAGCACCTATGGTTATGTTTCTATCCCTTCCATATTCCTTCCCACTGATGCTGCTGGGAGATTATCTGTCTTTAATACCGGAATTTTGAAATGCTTCAAGGCACACGTTTGCATATGTATGCCAGGACTCAGTGCACAGCCAGAATAATAAAAACATATATGTGAAATGCATGTCAATAATTCTTGTGGGTTTGTCTTTTCAAAGCTTATTGAAAGAAAATAACAGAAGGAAAGTGAATTAGAATAGATAGAAAAAGAATGTTGCTTCCTTGAAATAAGTATCCTTTTTGCTATTTTGAGAATTCAATCACAATATTTAATGCCTTCAGCAAATCAGTTCTTTGAATAGAGAAGTGGTACCTATAGTTGAGTCTGCAAAGGTTATAGAAGAGAGTGAATAACACGCAGGGTTTTCACATGTTTTCACCTAAGTTTTGGCCTTTCCCTCTTCATTTCTACAAAAATCATAATTGTGCTTCTGTTGATACACAATGCATTTTTAACCCTCATCTCTCATTGCTAAAAGAAGGAAACAGCCTAAATATCAGTTCAGAAGCAATCGCTGTTTGTGAATGCTTTTAGATCTACCAGCATGGGAATTTTTTTTTTTTAAGGAAGAAAAAAAGTTATTTAATCAAAGGACTTAATGATGAAGAGTCTGATATACACGCATTTATATTTGTAATTTTATTTTTACAAATAATCCAGTAAAGCCACCCTCGGTAGGTGATTTAAGAGTTGACTATGGAGGGCTGCAAAGCATAGCAGGGCATCATCCTTTTAACTCCTCAGCTGGGGCTGACCAAGTGCAGTCGGGGCCAGGGAACCATCAGCAGTACCTGTGGGAAGCCCCATGAGATGGCTGTCCTGCCTGGCTCTCCCTGGCCTGTTTTTTCTTTCAACTAACTGCACCCGATTCCACCACCCCTTCTGCCTCAGTTTGTTCTTGGTGTCTTGTTTCTTTTCTCATATTCTGCATTTCTGGCGTTGTTAGTCCCATTTCTGCTGGGCAGACATTCCTTAATGCATGCGAGGGTTAGACCCGTTGCCAATAAATGTATCATGTTGCTCTTGCCTGTAGTGAATATTCCACACCACCCTTCCCACTTGTCACGGTATTCTGAATTTTCTTTCCTCTGAAACACTTTCTTCTCCTTCTCCATCCCCTCCTGAAGACTATACACTGAGCTGCACACATTTCATTAGCACGCTCGCTACTCTATCTTCCAAGATGTTAATAAAAACACTGAATAGGACTGCACATGGCTCATGCTCCTGTGTGATCCCTTTTGTGAAGCCCCGGAGAGTCAGTCATTGGAAACTATTCACTGAGAGCAAGTTTTTTGATCAGCTGTGCACTGTAATAATAGCAAGGACTGTAGGCCACATGGAAGATCATGATCATAATTACACTGGCTCAGATCAAAGGACAACCTAGCCTGTTTGCAACAGATAGAAGAAAATAGGTATGAGATGATTCTTTCCCAAGTATGCTCCTCTATTTTTGAACAATTCGGATTTAGGAAATAGTTTACTTATGAGAATGTGATATAAGGAAGTGTTAAAACCCAGTGCTGATATCAAAATCCTTTATCAAAGTTCAGGTGCAACACATTTACTGCAGCAGATTCATCCATCTGGCCAGCTGGCATATCAGGGAGGGAAGTTACAATAGCGTGACATGCTTTGTTTGTGACAAACCAAGGCTTACTGGTGTTTTGTATTTGCCTGTTTGTCTTCCAAGTATCTGCAGTTTAATTGTTTAACAATCTGTCCTAGTACCTCTCTCAAAACTCAATCTGTACGGTGTAAAATTATACCAAGCAGTAAAGGGAAACACTAAGTCTAGCCTGTCGTATTTCTCTGGGAACTTCCCAGTTCCTCCATGAATTCTTTAAGACAGACTCCAGCAATTCAGAAATATCTTTGATGAGTGCCTGCAAATCTGTAAGCTGAAAATGATGAGACCTTATTAGCATGAGCATACCTAAATATTTAGTCAATTCTGTCTGTATTGTGGCCAATATTCCGTACTCATTGAAGTTAGTTAATTATGCATCAAGGCACTTGCCTGGGGAGCACCGAGGGAAATAAGGGATAGCAAAGTGTCAGTGTGCTCAGTATCAACCTCTGCCTCCTTTCCTAGTTCATAATGGATCTTCTGAAGAGTGATACAGAATTATGAGCACGGCCAAGAACCTCACTGAGTTGGCTCGTGCAATTAAACCAAGTACAAAATGGTTCTTGAGACACATTAGTAAAAGGGAGCACAAAAGTAAGAAGTAAGGAACCACAGAATCCCAGAAATGAAATGGAGATTACCAGCAATCTAGGAATGATTGAAATAGCAAATGAATGCATTGTCTCACTTTTCAGTGGGGATAATGTGGTGCCTAAGAATAATAAAAAGATACTTAAAGAGAATGAAGACAGAGTAATGGAAGTTCCCGTACGTGAGCTAGCAGCTAAACGTAGCCTGCTTACTAGGATGAAATGGAGAGGGTTAAAGAATAATGATTTAATGGCATGGAAAGTATCAGTAAATGCATATGCTGATTTGCAGGGATCTAAGTGTATCTGTTCGATTCAGGGCTAGTTCCATACAGATAAAGTATAATATAGTTATTCCTTGTATTCAGAAAAGGGAAAAAGGTGGTCAAATACAAGGCAGACCTGGTAGTTTGACCTCAACACCAAGCAAGGTCTTAGAATAGATTTTGAAGGAAAAAATTATCAAGGACCTGGCAGTAAATGGCTAGTGGGGAAAGCTACAACATGGTTTTATCAAGGGCAGATCATGTCAAACTAACTTAATATCTTTCTTTGATAAGATAATTGTCCCAGAAAAGAGTAATGTAGTGAACCTAATCTTCCTTGATCAAAACAAGGCATTATATTGTTCCTGCTGGGCACTTATTTAAAGTGGAGAAGATGGGCATTACTGCAAAAATTGTAAGGTGGATGAGGAACTGAGAGTTATATTAAAAGAGGATTATGTTAAAAATGGAAACACAGAAATGAAATGAAGTTGATAGTAGAATTCCTTTTGGACTGGTCTTAGGACTGACTTAAATAGTATTTAAATAGTTTGACTTAAATAGTCAAACTAGAAGGGGTATGGCATTAACAGATGTAATGAAGTTGGAATATGACTAGCAGAAAAAAAACAAATGACTTCAGGGACTGACAGAATGGAAACCTAATAGCACAAAAAGAAAGCACTGTTAGGGGACTAATATGTTCTTTTGGTAAAAGCTGGTGACTTGATGACCACTGGCAACCGTAGAGAGAAGGGGTTTGCTGCATGTTGTGTGGTGACCAGGAGCCATGGTTATATCATGGCTGTGAAGCAGCTTTAGGTTACATTAAGCAAAGGATTTTTAGTGAAGACAATAAGGTGTTAACATTGCTTTACAAGGCGCTGGTAAGACAACTCTCAGATTATTGTTTGCAGTTGTCATGACCCACATTAATTCACAGCAGGTGCAGAGTGGGATGGTTAGGGGAAAGGAGTACCTATTTTCTCAGCTGAGATGAAAATAGCTTATCTGGCAAAACAAAGCTTGAAAGGGCATATGGTTATATCTTTATGAGTATGTGTGGGGGTAGATGTGATATGAGAAGACTTTTATGTTGAAGGATAGCACCATTTCGAGTTCAGATACATACAACCAATTATGAATAAATGGGAAATTTAGAAGAAGGATCTTGGCAATCTGTGTAAAGCTCTGGAACTCTTTTCCAGACAAGGTCACAGAGGCAGGGAACTGAACTACTTCAGGATGGAAATTTATAAATTAATGAAAGGATGTGTGTGACACAGTGAGGCAACGATGAGTCAGAATTCAAAGCTTGTGATATAAAGCTTTGGATACTTACCGGCATTGCCAGAGAAGTTTAAAGGAGAACTTGTTTGTGTACTTTTCTTACACAGTCCATAAGCAGAAATATTTTTAATTCGACCATGTGCTGGGGCTTCTGCTATTCTGCATACATCAGGACTTTGATGTTTCTTCTTAGTGCATGGTCTAGGAGAAGGGAGCCACCCTTTCTTAAATGGTAAGAGATTGGCAGCAGGTAAAAATGTCAGGTGTTAATTGGATTTAATTTGCTTACATATTCAGGGTTAAGATGATCACCTGATTGGGACCAGGAGGTAATTTTTCTCTGAGTCATATTGGCTAGGGTTACTTTCCTCATCAACTGTCTGGAATGGGGTATAAAATTTTGATTTGCAGAATTCTGAATTGTGTCTGGTCAAGAAATCCTATGACTTTAGCAACTTCTACTGTCACTTTTTTATTTTTTTCAGTGTTTTTCAGTCCCTTATTCTCCTGAAGTATAAAGGGATGTAATTGTTTTATGGGACATCATTTCAGTATGCTGCAAGACTTGATTTAATGCTTGCTTTTTCAGATCTTCCAAGAGTTTCTTCCAAATAAGAAAATCTTATTTAGGACAGGCAGGCAGGAGCACTTCATGTGTATTGGTAAGGTTTGAAAAGAAAAGGCCGATTGTTTTTTTGGTTCAGAACTTCCTGCAACTTTACATCAGAAAGCACCCTTTAATGGATGATTCTAGCTCAAGTAATTTAAAAAAATATTTAGATGATACCATATTTTGTCAATCAGGATTCTCAGGGCTTTCTAGCTTAGGTTTTCTACCAAATTGTTTACAGATGCCTTATCCAACCGCTAAATGATTCAGGTTCTTCAGCCTTTATTAAATCCATTTCAAGGTAATTACACTTGCATTTTTTCCTTCTGATTTGGTTTCTTGACTACTAGCTGAAAACAAATAATTGAAAAGTGAAGTGATAGTGCTTTGTCTCTTTAAATGTATGAAGAATCTGTGGCAACTAGGCTCCTAAGTCACCTGTTATTAAGTGGATAAAATTAGATGGGATGTAAATGTACTGCACTCAGTGTGTGTTCCTAAAGATCATTTTTTACATAGATATGGATGCCTTGACTAGAGGCCACAAGGAACACCATGGTGTTAAAGATCCAGTAGGTAATTCACTGTGTTACTGATATCTGTGCTTGTAGCAGCCATACTAACATTTTTCTTGCCTCTAGTGAGAGAAAATACACGTTTTATCTCTGTACTGTTTCTAGAATTCCAAATAATTGTACTCTGAAGTTGGGCAGTTTATTTCTCATAGCTTGTACAGTGGTATCGATGTATCAGTTCTGTGATGTGGCTTATCTTCTTCAATCCAGGAAGCTGGAGTTCAAAGGTCTTTCTTAATGCACGGATTACTAAGTGTCAGTGTAATCTACTGCTACTCACTCTGTCCCTCTCCTTACATTTCTTGTCAGAGAAATAAAATAGCAGATTCGGAAGTCAGGTCAGATCTACTCTGTATCTCTTTTCTTGGGTCCTATCTTGACACTCTAGATAAATTATCTTTCAGTGAAGAGATGGCCTGAATCATATATAGAAAATGAATGTCTCTAAACCTGCCAGCCCTCCACAAATCCTCAAGTTGCATTTCCTTTGAACCGCCTTTTCTGCTAGGGATGCTAGCTGCAAAAACACTGAATTAGTTTTTCTTTATTCTTCATATCATTGTCTCTGTGGAGTCCAGTGTTACAAGCCATGGAACCTTTTAAGAAGTAGTTGGCAGTTGCGTGACATATGTAACTTTCTAAATGCAAACCCCATGTAAGTGGAGAATGGTTACTCCCACACTTCTCGGTCCCTTTTGGATACCATCTGGAACAGCAATAAAATAAACCCAACTTTTTCTTATCGTCTGAGGTACATAAGTCCAGCTGAAAATAGCTTTTTTTTCTAATAAATTGTGTGATTAAATTTAAGCTGAAAAGTTTCTGCTGAGACATGTTAAGTTTACTTGTTTTAAGTTTCAGTTGGAACAACAGAAATATTACAGCTGATCCTGTCAGATTTTTTTCACTTTAGCATTTTACATAGCGTACTACTCTTCTCCCTGCCTTTTATTGTTATCTAAGCTACTGTTATCTGACATTTATTTTACTTTTGTGCCACAGTAAAACCTAAATCAGGATTTGGGAAGCTTTTAGGTTGCTGATGAGAGGGGAAAAAAATCCTTCTGCTAAACGTAGTCCAATGTCTGTTGGCAGAAAGTTAGTTACCTTCTTGCTTCTTGTTCTATTAGGTGCTCTACATGTATCCCAGATCGCCCAAGTAGCTAAATGTCTAGTCTCCTCCTTTCAAGGTCCCTCCTGGAAACCAGAGCAAGGCTGAATTTATTTAACTTCTGGTCTATTCAATCAGATTTGAGGATGTTAGGCGTTTCTCCAGGATTTCTGGATATCTAGTGATCTTGGCAGTGCCTCATATAAGTTTCCAGGGATCTGGACAGCTATAATAAATGGTCCCTGCATGGGAATAAATTGAGACTGTGGTGTGTGCATGGTGAGCCCAGTGTCAGATTTACTCCGTAAGAGCTATTTTTGCATAGCATAGGCATAGATACCCATCTCTTGCAAGTATCACACAGAAATGTGGTACCCCTGCCTTGATAAAATGGTTTGCAATACAATGCCAAGTTACTTCTCATCTTAAAATCCTAAAGATTTTTTTTTTTTTCAGGGGAGCTTGACTTTTCTCTAATCATCACAGAAATAAAAGCATTCTTGAGTGGCTTTACAGCACAGTAAACTCAACCAAATGCTTTATTTTAGAAATAGTATTATATCAGAGTGGAAGCTGTCTTCCAAGGTACTGATTGCATGGGACTCTAAATCCCAGGGTAGTGGGTTCAGCCCCCATGCATGAATTTGGAGAAGGCTGCCTGGGGAAGCAGCTGAGTCACCATCCCTGGAGGTATTTAAAGCATGTATAATTGTGGTTCTTAGGGACATGGCTTAGTGGTAGACTTGGCAGTGCTAGGTTAATGGTTGGACTTGATGATCTTTTTTTACATACTTTAGTCAACATTCATCAACTGTTACATTCCGCATAACGTAGAAATTTAGCAGAAAGAGCATTTGCTCTTTCATGGAAATCTTGCAGGAAGAGCCCTTGTGGTTATTCCTGTGGGAGGACAAAAAAAAAAAGGCAATATTTTCCTACAGGGATTAAATATCATTTTATGCCATGGGCTAAAAGATGATTGAGAAATTAAAAAAAAAAAAAAAAAAAAATTTTTTTTTTCTAAGTCCTGAATCTTAAAGTAAAATGAATATCGACTAGGCAGTCAAAACATTTTCAGCTTTCCTTCAATGTAGTCTCCACGCTGAAGTGAGCTATTTCAGATGGCTGAAAAAGTATTGCTTAATGCCTGTAAGCACTGTCAGAAATCAATAACTCTGAAATTTGCGCAATTTGTACATACTAAGTTTGGCACATCACTTTAATTCAGTCTGTTTACAATAGAATAAAAGTGGTTTGAGCAGTTGTCGAAAAGACAGAATTTCTTCTATATTGCAGAAATAGTTAATATGACAAATATCAAAATTATAATGATTTTTTTTCATTGAAGCTCTGCAAAAAATGAAAATTCAAAGTATCATAGGAAATAGCATTGTTTTGGTGGTTACACATAACCTGTAGATAGTTACTACAGTTGCACTAAACTAGCTTTTCCTATTTAAAATATTTTGAGATCATAAAACATACCATTAATGAAGAAAAAAAAAACCACAAGATTTTCTATATATTTTTGGTGGGCAAACGATTGGCAAAGAAGTCAATAACATGAGCTTTTAAGAGCAACAATGCAGAAGAATTCCATGTGTTTTGAGAAGAAAAAAGTACGCTGAATTTAGTGTCGTATTTCCAGCAGACAAAGGCAGGTCTGTTGAAATTCTTTTTTCAATCTACACAAGTGCCTTCATCTTGAAGATGAAATTTATTCTCTTTTGTTATATATGTTCAAATCTAGGGTTTTGGTTATCTATGGAGTCTATTTTGTGATAATGGAATTCTTCTAAGCATTTTCAACAAGTAAAATTTGAAGAAGTTTAAGTGTCCAAAGGTGAGAATTAAATTAAAATATAACAGCATTCCACCTGAATGTGAATTACAACACTTAACCAGTTAGGCTCAAGATTTTAACACATTTCACCAAAAAATGTGAAGTATGCATTTTCAAATAAATCTGAGGTAATGCAGTAAAATACCTGCGCTGGGATGAACACCTTTCTTCTTGGTACTCTTCCCGGTGTTTTCCAGGTCCTCCAAAAACTATTATGATACAGCTAACATTTTGGCAAGCTAACAATTTAGTGTGCCTTTGCTTTACAATTTTTTTCTGACACTTAGGATGAGGTGTCACTCAAAATGTCTTCAGATAACTTGGATTTTAATGTTAGAGTAACTCCCACAATTCAAGAACAAAACTGTAGCTTCCTTTCTAAATCTCTGAACAGCATCAAAGGAGTGTCTGTTTCAAACCATTTACAACATATGTAGATAGGCAAGATCAAAATGGATAATGAGTGAGATTACCTAGTTCACAAAGGTATAATCTGAGCCTTAATGGTCCAAATACAAATACATATCATAGAGATATGCACATTTTTTTCTTCATGAAGATGGTATGGTTTAGGCCAGGGCAGACTGAATGTTTGCATGAATTGCCATGCAGTAAATTATACCACGCGAGCTATTGTTCTGTGTATTAACAGGCACTCCACCACAGAGACCACA
This sequence comes from Aythya ferina, assembly GCF_964211825.1. Taxonomy (NCBI): domain Eukaryota; kingdom Metazoa; phylum Chordata; class Aves; order Anseriformes; family Anatidae; genus Aythya; species Aythya ferina. Next base: position 30,344,909 of record NC_140302.1, on the reverse strand, counting down.
AACATCCAGTTTTAGGACCGTGATTCTCTCTGCTTCCCCTTTCCTGGCTGATAGGAGTGGTGGCTATCAGTAAGCTGGAGGAGCAGAGCGTTAAGCCAGGTGGTCGTGAGCTCAGCATCTGACATCCCTGAAGGTCCTCCCCCGTCAGGCTTTACTTACTGGAGGTCCAGTTGTGCTGCTGCCATCCTGTTGGAACTTCTGGTCCTGTTTATTTTTTTCTTGCCTCCTTTTTCTGATGAAGGAAAAAAACCTCAGATGTGATGCACAGGGGTTTCATGAAGTCCTACTGTGCATCCATCAGGTTGCTATGTCTAGCTCCAGTTTGATGCTACACAGATTACAATGTAATCGTGTTCAAAAATTGTGCCATTAATCATATATTTTTTTATTTTTTTTTTATTCTGGGAACATCGTGATTACATTTCATTCTGGCAAGAAGCCATTACTGTACATATTTAAAAGTTTGCATTATTTTGTTATAAATAATGATCTACTGGATAATTAACAAAGTCACAGACTTGGATGGGTCACACTGCCTTCCTGCAAGTAATTTTTTACAGCTTCAAACTTATAGTAAATATTTATATTTTATCTTAACATTTTGTCTGATTACCCTGTAGTTTTTTCTGCTTTCTTATACTAATAACTCAGAAATTCCTATGAAAAATGACTGCATCAGAAACTTTCTTCTTTTCCTTACTTAGAAATGCAGCTTTCTAGCCTTTCTGCCATCTATAAAATAAATCGTACAGCTCAGTTGTGTGTGTGTGTGTAGCCATTGCATTGCGGTGTTCAGAAGAATACCCTTTAGAAAATGTTTTCAGGTATGGTTTGTAAGAAGCAAACAACCAGACATTAGACAGTCTTGTATGCTGGATGCTCTTCCTCTTTAGGATCAGGACATTGTCCTTTCAAGTGCTTAGCAGAAGAGAAGAACCAACGCAGTCTTGATTATGCACTTCCCTTTAGTCGACCAATATTTATTCACCAGTGTACAGGAAAACCTGAGCTAACATAATTTAAATGAAAACCAAGTTATGCTTTATACGAAGTATGTGTGTATTTAACCTGCTTTTTTTTTTTTTTTTTTTTTTTTGCTTTCCTTGGCCTGGCTGCTGCATCCAGCCCATCTAGAGGGAGAAGCCTCTCCAGTGGAGGGCAAGGAAGGCATGACAGTGTAAGCAAGGACCAACAAGGGTTCCTAGGAGAGCTCAGCAAGGGCCAGCTGAGGGCTCCTTTGAGAGCTGAGGCTCTTTCTGAGTGCCTGAATCTGTTCAGGCAAGCCTTGGAGGTGCCAGTGAAACAAAGACCTAAGGCACTCTAGGAGACTGAGTAAACTTTGTTCAGGTCAGGAAACCACCTGGAGAAGGACTCTTGTGGCAACCATACAGTAGTGGGGGAAGGCTTTCTTTTCAAATCTTGTGTCTAGTCCGGTCCACCCAGCGAAAATGAGTTTTCTCTGCTAAAACAGAAAGCTCAGTCTGATCTGTTTCTTGCTGGTCTAGTGAAGTATAGTATTGAGATTAGAAGGCAGTAGCATGTCTGCCTAAAGCAAAGGGCAAATCAACCTTTGCATCCCTCCCAGTGAGGGGGTGAGATGGGGTGAGAAGTCAAGTATTGTTCACATTTGGTTACTTTTACAGACATCTTAGGGTACGGTTTATTTAGGAATATCCAGGATGCATCTACACGTAAATGATTAGAATAAGGATTGAATTTAGACAGCATCCAGGAAGTTTGAATAGTGCACCTTCATAATTTAAAAGAAGATATTGTTGCTTTTCAACTCAATTATGTCTGCTAGTAAAGCTGCAGGATCGATGCAGGCATTCCATCATAAAAGCTTTCTTTTTTTTTTTTTTTTTTTTTTTTTTTTTAATTATTTACTGGTGTTACCAGCAAGTGTCTATATCTACCTGGAGACCGTCCTGTAGATTTATCTGTGCATCACATGATTACATGATTAAACCAGCCAAATTTCTTTAACAGCTAAGAGCTGTGGTTGATGTAATGAATACTTGCAGAAAAGAATCAGTTGTGACTCCAACTTTCAGACTTGCCTTTCAGATTAGCCTGATGTGTTTACTTCATTGGTGTGTACAGTGCTCTGTGGGTATTCTGCTGTCATCAGGATTTCACAGAAGTAGTGGCAAAAGAGCCAAGAAACAGGATTATCTGGTATTTTAATAGAACAAACAGGTCTTGATTTTCAACAGTGTGTTTCCAGCTGATCATCAATTGGATTACAGGGGAATTATCTCATTTGCCAGTCATAAGGTTCTTCCTGAACTATAAAATTACAAATAAAAATACAAGGAGCCATTGTTGCTGACTCAAGAAATACTTAGCCTTTTCATCCCGTATTTATTGAATAATTTTTATGACTAAACGTATAAGTTCAAATTGTTCTGTGTGCAATTATCTTTACTGAAGCATTTGCAGAGCTATTCAGGCAATTGTTATAAAACAAAAAGCAGCCAAGTTCGCCCCAGTATCACAGTGCCTTTAGTAGAGACGCTGCATGTGGCAGTTGATGGCAAATATCTAAGAATAGTTAGCTCTGCTTTTTCTGTAGGACAAATCCTTAAGGCATTTACAACACTAGTTTCTTCCACTTCCATTTTTTTTTCTTAATCTCCTTTCACCTCAAATACAAATCCCTTGAGACTTTTTGTACCCTAAATTTCTCACCTCAGAGGAAGACAGAGAAAACAGAGATTGCAGGAATTAACACTGACAGAGTTGCTAACCTTTTCAGAAACTTCCAATAAATTTACAATTTCAGTGATATTCACCATCAGGAGAACAGTTGATTTTACTCATCAGGGCTAGTCTAGCAAATGTACAAGAAATACAGTTTTTAAAATCTAAGATGATAATTTTGCCTTTGGTCACCAAAGTCTAAAATGACTTTAACCTCCGTGCATCATTTTTGACTTCCCTACACAGGGCATGAGTCAGGGCAGATTTCATCCTACAATTTAGAATAAGATATGTATAGTAAGTGAAAGCAAAATCTTCCTCTAGGATTTAATATTCTCTGCTCTGTAAATGTGTGCATATCCAGTGTAGCATGAACAGTGAAAGCTGAATGCTCATCACTAGCTAGAGCTGTGCACATCTGAAAGGAGAACTTTACCAGTTTTTGCACACTATTTTGTATGTGGATGTTTTATTACTTTCGATTAAGTATAGGAGGTTGGAAATGAAGCCTACATGTAAATGAAGCAGTACACAAATGGAAGATGCCAACACTCACGTTTTTACGTGGCTTTTCTCAGGTGCTGTTCATTTGATCTCAATGTTCTGAAATACAAATGCTTTCCACCAATGTATTTTTGAATATGCCTTGAATGCTATGTTTGTACAGCACTAGACTTAATTAGAATGAATTACTTTTCTAGAACTTTAGTTTTTCTCCAGAGATGATGAGGTTCACTAATACAAACATATTTTACATAGTATAAGGTAGGGTTTCCTGTCCCATGGTTCAGAACTGCATGGTTTCTAGAAAACCACATTGCTGGTAATTGCAGAAGTTTAAGAAGACAAAAGGAAGGTTGTCACCAGTATGTTCAAGCTAACAATCTAAATGTTGATGCTGCTTGAGTCACAGTAGCTGCCAGTGCCCATGGATGCTAAAGGCTGAAGCTGCCAACATATGAGTTAGAAGCTGAAGTTTGAAATGATGCTATGCTAGCAGCTGAATTGTGTTGCTTTAGACTTTATATGCACATGAATTACTAACACTTAACATATAATCTTTTGTGTTTTCATCTTTTATATTTCTGCTTCACTTCTTGACATCAAGTTCCTTTGCTGACTGCTGTATTCTCTTGTGCTGTGGAATTTAGCACATTGCTGTAGAAGCATGAATCACCTCTCCCACTTTAGCATGAATTGCCTCTACGAACAGCTAGGGGGCTGTATTATTCCACTTTTAAAGCAATAAGACATAAATCGAGGGATACAACTATCATCAGTCCCTCCTAACAACTTTTTCCTTACCAGTTCAAGCAAACGTCAATGCGTATACCCGTATGTCAGTATTTAAAGTTTAATGAAATCAATTTGTATGTGGTATGGAGCTCCACAAGTGCCTGGCAACAGTTTTGTTCACATTTTCAACTTTTAAGGGTAAATGAATTTGGCTAGGTGTACGTTTTGTCCTCTTTCTTAACTGCAAGCTCTCTGAATTGCACTGTAGTGTTTTAGTACTTATGCATCTGTTCTACTGAAGTCAAAACCAGGTCACATATTAGATATTATTTTGCTAAGGATTTTTTATTTTTATTTTTCTGGGTGGTCTGACACTACACAAACACAACCTCTGGTGAGGACAGGGAAGCAAGAGATTATGAAAACTTTCTGGCCAAGAACAGCTGTGTGAATTCATTACCAGTTCAGATTAAAGGTGTTTTTGTTGGTGGTGTTGTTTTTGTCCATTTTTAAATGTTTTTCTGGTGCAACTGGGAGCTTTATTTTCTTATACTTTTGCGTGAATTAGGTCACTCAGTAATTTGGATTTCACTTCCACATGGTTTTTATTTGATTACTGTGTGAATGCTCATTGTTTACTTTGCTGTTGTTTTATGTTTTTCCTGATACTTACTGAAAGCTGTAAACCCAAATAAATGACAAGTTCAGTAAAAACTCAATCTTGCTTTTGTGCTGCAAAAGCCCATTCAAGGCTTCATAAGCCCCTCAAAATTGATTTTTGGAGCACTGTTATTTAATCTGTCCTTTAGAAAACTTTAATGCCTTGAGCAAATCCTTTTTGCCTTATTCCCACCATTAGATGCTTTGACTTCATGGTAAGCAGATATATGTAAGACAAAAAGAGATGCAGTGCAGATTCTTCCCCCAGTCCCTAGTAATTCTCTAACTTTTCCACCCTCCCTTTCTCATTATGAAATAAAACCTCCTGTGTAAACACTACCGCTTGTGCTCTCATGGCACCCAGCCTTATTCCCATCAGTCCCATGCTCTCCCCCACCTGCTATAGATGACTCATTAATTCAGCTTCAGCTTTGCTTCACCTTTTCCTTCCCCAAAGAATTACATGTAAAGTTTATGGCACTGTTCTTATTTCAGCATACTGTGTCTCTCCATACCCGCTGGGCCCACAGATAATACTGTGCAACTTTCCTCTGGCTCAGTGGCTCCAACTTCAGTATTTTCTTGCAGGGTTGAGTCTTTAAAAGGAGGTCTGTGGCAGAGGTGGTGGAGGGAATTAACTGGCTAGCTGTGGTCCAGTCAATGTATTAATTCGACCTTTTTGTCAGCTTACCATTACATTGTCATCTGAACTGCAGCCAGCCAGAACAACCTAACGCAGTGCTCCAATGCCGCAGCTTTTGCATATGGGACTAGCTGCAAAACAACATCAACTAGCATTTGAGTCAGCTTTTCTTCCGTGTGACACCCTTCTGAGAGTTTGCTGTCAACCTTTAATTTACATGCAAATGAGGAGGCAGAAGGAAATCCAGTATGATTGAATACAGAAAAAAACAGTATTCTGACTTCACACGTCTTGTATGACTGGCCTAAAGTACCATATGGCCCTGACTAGCGATGGGGAGTGATGCTGTTCCTGTATTCAGTGCAGTTAGGTGCAGCCTGTAAGTGGCAAGAAGCTGCAATCTGCCCATAGTTCTTGGCTTTGGAAATACAAACAAAAAATCAAAAAACAACAGCAACAAAAAACAACCTCAAAAAACAGGCTTTGAATCTTTTTTTTTTTTTTTTTTTTTTTCCCCCACAGAATCTCTAACAGCAAATAACCCTTCCTTCCTCATTACCATGCCTTTTCTTTATTAAAAGTTTTCAGTTAATGAACACCAGCTAATGTAGAACAGAGAACCAAGAGTCTAAAATTATGTAAGACCTGAAGAAATAGCAGTTATTGCTGGCAGTATGTAGCTCAGGAAGTTAGTTCTGTCTTCCACATTATTTATATTGTAATGGCATTTAAACAATAATTCAGCAGTGATTATGTTGTCATCCGTCTTGTAATGAAATGTTTGTCCCTAGCAGCTGTACCTTATATTTCTTATGTTATATTCATTGTTCTGGAACTTTTTAACAAAAATCAATCAATAGAATAGAAAACTAGCTTAAATATCTTTACAATGTTCACATTAAGGAATTAAATTAAACAAACAAAAAAAACTTTTACTGAAGAGCCTCATGGCTTAGGTGGTTGTCACATACAAATAGTAAGGTGGACCATGGTTTGACCAAAATCAACAGCAAAGCACCCATGGACTTAGTTTTACCCAAGAGGAGGTAAAAGGCAAGTGGAAAAGAACATGAAAAGAGCATAGGGTTTATGACTCTAGCCACAGAGTGGGCTAGAGGTTTTCAATGAAAAAGTGGCAGATATGTCAGCTGATGATTTTTCTCAAGATGAGGGAAAGGATCTTGCTCATAAATAAATTACTTCATTGTTTGTTCTTCTTGCTATCTTAAATGTAGAAATAGTGGGTGGCCATACTGCAGACTTCAGCTCCCTGGTGAGTCAGTTGTCTTGCTTGCCTGTAGGGGATAATTGTTTGAAATAAAATTAATAAAAGCTCCAGATAAAACTAGTGCTATCGATTAACATTATTGTTGACATCCTCCACTGAGGATAAACAAAGTCTAGCTAATTACTGAATTTACAGATCGGGCTGAGTACTACTGCTATAACCTGTCTAGAATTAGCTCAGTGAAGTCACCACTGAAGCAGGAGTGACTTCTGGCAGCGGGTGAGGTGAGCAGTGAAGGTCTGGTGTTCTGCAGTGGTGGGTGATCCAGTTTGGGGTATTTTCAGGCTGGGACCTTTGTAAATTCTCAAAAACTCTGAAAATGGTTTGTAGCTATGATTTGCAGGAGAGTATACATAAGATATGTGTATACAATGGCACTTGAAATTTGCTGCATACCTCAAGTGTTGATGGGATGGGAGTCCAAAACGCAAGTGATAAGGTGGGTTCAACTACCCAAAACCACAGTGATCTTCTACAAAGAGAGCAAAGTACTTGTGTTGTCTCACCGCTGTCAGGGTCTCAGTATTAGTTTAGGCATAAATGGAAAGAATGGCATCTGGAGACTAATGAATACTGGACATAAATTGACAAAAACCATAACAAATTCCATCTCCAAAAGAAAAATAAAATAGTAATTTCTGCCATGGTACAATTGTTCTCATGATATGCAATAAGCTTTCTCATGCCTCTAGTCCTGATCAAAAAAAAAAAAAAAAAAAAGGCAGTGGTTGGACATTGAGCAAGTGTATGTAGCATGGACTTTCTCCTTGGATTTTGTTTTTAGAACATAGTTGTGTTTTAAAACTTTTTTGGATTAAGAAATTTTAACCTTTTTTAACTTTGAATGCTAGTTTTTCAGTGATAAACCAAAGACTGGCAAGAGGAGTGTTTAGTGACAATCTTCAGCATTTTGGATGCATGCTTTTCCAGATGTCTTGTTATTTCTGAACTGCCAGTAACATTTTTATTTTTAACACTTTTAAAACACGATTTCAATTTCACTGTAATAGTAAACACCCCACAAAAGCTGTGTTTTATAACAGCAAAAGTCACTATTAATGCAGAGCTGTGCAGTGTGTTGGTTTTATATACCAAATAATATTGCGTGTATGTGTTTACATATGTATGTATTCAGAACATTAATGCATGAATGGTTTTGCAAATAGTGGTCTGGATTTCAGTTTTACTTTTGCTTGCCTTGCTCTGGTATGAATGTTGTAACTATTCCTGACTTACACCTCTAAATTATAGGTGAATTAACCTACCTGTTTATTAGACATACAAATAGCTTCTACATTAAGCTCTACCAAATAACTTGTATAACTTTGCGTGCCATAAAGATGTTAAAATTACCAGTGAAGAAGTAATCATCTCTGTACCTCACTTCAATTTGCACTGAAGTGTTCGGAAAGGCCAGCTTGTTGCATTGCTTATATAGCAGCTACTTCAAAAGCTGAGACTGACTTCTATCAACAGTGCCATCACCAATTTAGCACCTTCTGGTTATCTTTGAACACTCCAAAAATCTGGCCATTGTCTGTTTCTCTTTGATGGTATCCTTGTACATGCAGCAGATAACAGATTTATTTTTTTTTTCCCCACTATGGATAGCATATGTCCCCTCATACTAAACAACCAAAACACAGAGGGTTGTGACTTGGTCAGTTGCAACCTGAGATCAGGACTGCGACTTGTTGGGGAGAATCAGTACTCTGGACAGGTTCATCTGTCTGTTTTTCATAGAAATACAGCTCTGCCTGTTAAGAGAAAGTGGCAGGAGTGGAAGACCAGAAAAAAAACAGAGCTTCCACCCAGCAAGGTTCTGTGCCTGGTGTATTTTCTGTCTACCCCAGCATATGCTAGGCTTTTAAGGAAGTGTTTCTGAAGTACCTGACAACAGTCTAGCTCCATCTGCCACTCAGTTTTCTCTGTAAAAGTGGCCAGCCTGATCATCTCCCTTCTCAGAAGGAGAGGCAGGTTCCTTCGGGCAGCATGTGTCGCGAGGAGAAGCGCATTCCCCAAGTCAAACGGGCCAAACAGCTTGCTCGCCAAATTGCCAAGTACAGCGCAGGCTGATCCTTTTCAAGGAGAAAACATTTGGCTGCAGCCAAAACCCAAGAACACCTGAATCGAATTTTCCGCGTTTGAAAGCGAGGAGGTCCGGGCACCGGCGCTATTTTCGGCTTGGGGGGCAGCCCCACACGGTAGCAGCTGCGGGGAAGCCACCCCAGGCGCAGCATTAGGGCCACCTGCCACGAAGCGGGGACGTGAGGGGGCGCTGCCCCCTCCGGGAGCCGGCTGAGGGCTGATGTCCCCCGGGGGGCTCCCCGGGGCTGGGCTGAGGGTACAAGGAGCGGCGGCCACCCCGGGGCCGGCAGGGGGAGGTCGCCACCGCCGGGCCCCTGTGGAGGCGTGGGCAGGAGGGAAGCCGGGCATCGCCCTGCCCCTAACTCACTCGCTCGGTGGTGGCTTCCCCTCAGAAACCCACCCGGGTCGCCCCCTGCCCGCCCGGCTTCCCCGGGCAAAGTTTCTCGGAGGTGGCGGCGCCGCACCTGCCCCTGCCAAAGAAGCCCCAGCCCCGGCGGCGGAGGAGGCGAGGGGTGGCACCGCCGGCAGGCGAATAAATAAAGTTGCAGGTTTGGGGAGGGGACGAGCACCCTGGGGAGCCTTCGGCGGGGCTGTCAGCGGCTCGCCCCGGGTCTCGTTGTCCCCCCCACCCCCGCCCCGTGCACGCCCGGTCCCTCCCCGGGAAGAGGCGCTGCCCACCCGAGGAGGCTCCCGGCGCCGGTGCCCCGCTGCCGCTGCTCACTCGCACACAGCCACAGCCGGGCGTGCACTTCTCGGCGGCCCCGCTAAGTCAGCCCTGGTGTTTTCAGGTTGCTCAGACCTGAAACCTAAGGAAAAAAAAAAAAAAAAAAAAGAATTAAAGGCAAAAAGCTCAGCCGCTCAGCTTTTGCGTCGCTGCTCCCGCCGCCGGGGGTGGGAGTGGTGAAGAGGAGAGAGGTGGTTTTCTATTTTTTTATTATTATTATTATTATTTTTTTTAACCTCCCTCGATTTCAATGGATGTGAACTTGGAGTCTTTGGACCTCGGAGGTTTTGGAATATCTACCCTCTGATCCTTTTTGTTGTGGCACAGCAGCTCGTTTGGGGAAACCATCCGAAGACAGCAAGATGTTTCTCGCTCTCTTGTACTTCGCTTTGCCCTTAGTGGGTAAGTTGCCGGGGTCTGATTTCTCTCTGTACATCGCTTCATAAAGCAAGGCATGGGGTTTATGGCATCGGATGCCTGATGGTTGCCAGCTTATTGTTTAGGCAGCACAGTGAAGTTTCCAGTAGTTTTTTATGGCTCTGCTGCACATCACTTAGCCCAGTCTACGTTTTGGGCTTCAGGAGGTTGTACACTTAGGTACTTGCCTGTGTAGCCTCCTGTTAAATTGGGCTCTCACAAGTTATGGGAAAACTTTTCATTTTAATAAGATAAGGCTGCTTAGGGGGTGAGGAGGGTGATCCGAACCGGCTGAAGGATCACATCTTCACCTGGAGCTGGCAACCTGCCCGCCTGCAAGAGGTTTGCAGTCCTGGCTGGCTCCCTTTCCACAGGAGGTGTTTGCCTTTCCGTCCGTGTGTCTGAGGGAGCGTGACGGGGGCACGATGGAGAGGAGAGAGTTAATGCAATTTGCTTTGTTCTCCCGCAAAAGCATCATACGTGGAGAGAAATGGAAGGGGGGAGAATCATAAATCCCCCTTTTAAGATATGTGTAGAATAAGCAAAACTGTGTACAGCCTTTAAAAAGTGACTGACGCAAAAAAAAAGGAGGCTAATATCAATCAGCGAGGATACTTATCTCTCCGAGCGGGTTGTTCGTGGATGTAATTGAAATTACAGCAAAGCTGTTGTGGAAAGTGAGGCTGAGTGTTTAACCCCTCAGTTAAGCACGGGAGCGGGGAGGTTATTTGTTTCTCCAAAGTGGATCCAAGGAATAATGAACGCTCGTTCTGTCAGGCACGTTAACCCCTCTGGGTTTTTATTCCATTTCGCGTTCTCTCATAAACCAACCGGCAGGGTCAAAACCTCCACTTTCTGTGTGTTCCCCCTACAGTGGATCTGCCTAAGACTGTGAAAGCCCCAGGTGGTTTCCGAAACCACCCTGAGGTTTGCAAGGTGCCGCCTGCGGCGAGGAGGTGCCTTGTGCTTCCCGGATGCCTGCCCGGGAGCCCTGGTTAGATTGGCCACATCCCTCAAAGAGAGTTTGTTGGTTTGTGTTTCCTCTTTCTAGATGTACTTTTGTCCGCAGAAGTGAGCGGGCTGCCTGGAGGGGACCGCCTGGACTGCGTGAAAGCCAGCGATCAATGTCTGAAGGAGCAGAGCTGTAGTACTAAATACAGGACACTGAGGCAGTGTGTAGCTGGCAAAGAGAGCAACTTCAGCCGGGCGACAGGCCTGGAGGCGAAGGACGAATGCAGAAGCGCCATGGAGGCTCTCAAGCAGAAATCTCTGTACAACTGCCGCTGTAAGAGGGGCATGAAGAAGGAGAAAAACTGCCTGCGCATCTACTGGAGCATGTACCAGAGCTTACAGGGTACGTTGCAAAACACAGAAACATTACACTCCCCCTAATGCAGTGTGATTTCGCAGCCCCTCGCGTCAGCTAGCTGCTGCCACTGAGACTAAACTGAGGTTCTGACCTCGTAATTCATATTGTGCTCTTCAGCTGCAAACTGAGGACCTTTCATCCGACTCAAGAACAGCTGCTGCTCCGTCTCCTGTTGTTGGGAAATCCACAATGAGGGTTTCCTCCAGGGGACCCAGCTGACCTTTCTAAACCAGAGTCAAACGATAAGGGCATTAGCAAGTGCAAAAGCTACAAAAACAGTCATTTGGAGACATTTTCCTAATAATTCAAGTCCTTAATTAGGACTCACCTAACAAGATCACAGGACACTGAAACTGATTTCTTAGCTCTTTGCTGACAGTTAAATGTAATATGAAGAGGAGCATTGTTTTAAGGAAAAGTTTTTGTTTCCAGTATACTCTAGCAATAATCCCTGGGCAAACAGAGGCAGAAAAAAGATCTGTGCTTCCTAGACCAGGAAGTGCCACTTAAAAGGGATATGACAGTGACTGACTTGCAACTTCTGTTTTCATTGATGCCATTGGCAAACTTTCCATAGTCTGTTGAGAACAGTAAGGTCCTTGGGAGAGATCTGTCATTTTTTTTTGGCCCTGCTTTTCTCTAGCCCTGGAGTTGAAGATGCAGTCTTTCATTTCCATGTGGTCCCCATTAAACTTTTTTTTCTGTACCTACTTTTGCATTCTTCTGTGGAAGCCATCCCTTTCTGTTCATTTATTCAGGCATCAACTGGAACATTTTAATGAGTCAATATCTATTTGTGTTCTAACTTTCATAATAAATTGCATTACTCTTGAGCATTTTCTGCATCATAACTAAGTTTCCCTTCCAACAGCATCTTGCTAGGAATGTTTTATTCCAAAGATGTTAGTTCTTTGGCTGCCACCTGGGCTGCTCCTCTACATAAGAACTGTGCTGCTAATGTGAGCGAATGGGAAACATCCCTGTTACAGCTTCTCTCCTGTTTGCCTGTTGAGATGGGACAGTCTGGGTGATGTCAGACTGTTACTGCAAATTATGACCTTATTCACAGAGGAAGGAGAGAAAAGAACTAGTGACAGGGATAAACAACTTGCTTCTTTCAGGTGTTTATAGAGAAATAGCCACACAAGCAGATTAAAGCAGAGTACCTTTCTCAGTTACAGAGTAACTTTATTTGAAAGTAAAAGTAAACACAAAATCTTAGCCTGAATTCTTGTATAAAAAAATTCAAAATATTTTTTGCCTTTAGGAAATGACTTGCTTGAAGATTCCCCCTATGAACCAGTTAACAGCAGACTATCAGACATATTCAGGCTAGCACCAATTGTATCAGGTAAGCAGACTTAAAATTCTTTAGCTGAAACATGCTTTTAATCTGCTGCTGCTATGGAACTTTTGTAGCTTGTGGAGCACAACCCTCTTAAGTAGAATGTTAATGACTTTTTGGATTTAATAAGTTCATGATATAGTTGCACAGAGCAAAATACTAACTGGTTTTTAAATAATAAGTAAAACTGAAGGAGTTCTTGGCAGGATGGCAATTTGTATTCTTCTTGAGTCATTCTTGACAATAAATGCTAAATTTTCCTGTAGGTGGCAATCTGATTCCCCATGTTCCTAATTTCCTTTTTGGGAATGTGGTCAGTGCAAGTTACCTCCCATTGACATTCAAGAGAAACGGAAGACAATCTTTCAAATGTTTCTATAAGGGAATGCTTCATAGTTTCACACAGGTTGTTTTTATTATTAATTTCAAATTAAGGCTTGTCATATTTTCTGGAACTGCTGTCTGTTTAAGGAGCCAATTCACAACTTTTTTCTTTTTCCAGTTTTTCTCTTAATTTTCGCTGGTACTTTGTGCATATCTTTCAGAACTTACTTGTAGTAATTAGACTATGTTGCTCAATAATTAAATTACGCTGCTTGTTTTTATCAGATTAAGTTTCACTAATTTAGGATCATATTGAAACAATGAATTTGTGGCATTGATGGGGTTTACAGGTCGGAATTTGTATTCTTTTTCATAATTTCAGGAAGTCTTTGAAGTTGCAGTACATACTCAGGACTTCTGTTTGTTTAGTTTCATAAAACAAAACAATGCAGAGCGTAATATGTGTGTCTGATTGTGTTAAAGCTGTAGTTAACTGACATGCTACAGATAAGCATTAGTAGGTTGCTCTTCAAAAGAAGGGAGAAAAAAAAAAATGCCACAGAGAGTGGCTTGACCAATTTTGAGCAGTACTTACACTTGTTAGGACCTTAAGTCTCATTAAAAGCCAGGGGGATGTAGGTTGTTAAGCATTTAATGGTACAGATTTTCAAAGGCATATAGACATATAAAATGTAGATAACTGCCCATTGGGATTTTCAGAAGGGCTAAGTGATTTAAATAGGTGTTAGATGCCCAGACGATTTTAAAAATTCTAAGTGCTTAATGCATCTTTAGGTGTCTTAATGCCTTTGAAAATCAGACCTTCAGTCACTTTTCAAGATGTGGCTTCAGATACAAATCACATACATCCTTTGAAAGGATAATCTGAGTTTGGTGAGCAAGTCTGTTGCAGAAATAGAGAGCAAAGATTAATTTCTGAAGAATTTTCATTTATTTATTTATTAAAACCAACAACAAGCAACTGAATACAAAATCAATGTAGAGGAGTTCTGGGCTGTTTTCTTAAAGTTTATGGTCAGCCTGCCAAGGGTCAAATTCCAACCAACCTTTGCAGTGCTATGATCTCTGTGGAAATACCCTATGTACGCTCTGACTCTTCATTATACTTCAGATTGCATATTTATTTACAAATTATCTTAGAACTGCAACAAGTTTTTCTACTTATATAGTGTGACAATAAAATATGATATATTTGCCAACAAGTGATGTCCTTCCTGCCACTGCCACTTGGAATGCTGGTGGGCTAGTTAGGACACATTCACTGTTAGTGGTGCACCACAAATTCCTGTTTGCTTTGATGGAAGTTTCAGTCTTACAACAATTGGAGGCATAGATTCACACGGAACAACAAACAAACGTTTTAATAAAGAGGAAAAGCAGCATTATTTGGAAGTATTGCAATCTTTAAGAGAAATACTAGCAAAAGTTACTTTACTTATCATCATGGTTACTACTGCATGTACCATTCTTCAGAGGTGCCAAGTCTTCAAGCTTTTCAGGACTCTTTGCATACCCCAAACAGCAGAACTTTGTAAGATTTTTATGTCCTGATTTTTTTTTTTTTTTTTTTAAAGATAGAAAAAGTGTACAAGCGCTATTGGCAGTAGTGTCATAACTGCTGATCTGCTAATACGATAATATATTCTTACAAATGTTGCTGCAGTGTTAACTCTCATGAAAGTTACCTGGGTGCAATTAAAAGCAGGGATTAACCCATGGTTCTCATTTAGGTTATTTTATGGTACTGTATGACTTGGTATATATCAAGCCTACTGCTTCTGCTGTTTTTTTATTATTAGTTTTTTGAAACAGTGTAGAAAATCACAGTAATCATCTTTTGTGGTACATGGGGGCAGGGGGAGATGTTTGGCTAACAGGATTATTTTGTGTTTTATATAAGTCTTTTGGAGCACACCTAAGTCTAAGAAATGGAGGACAGTTTTAAAAAGAGGTTAAAGTTGGCCTGATTCTGTGCTGCAAGATGTTCAAAATTACATCCTTTACTTAAACAGAACACCATATTCTTATTCCTTCAAGCATCAATATGTTGACTTAAAACAAAATTCAGGAATATATTGCTAACCCTGTTACTAATTTGTAGTTTCACTCCATTTCACATTAACATAATATGAACAAATGATGTGGTTGTGCAATTAAAATGAAACTTTGTATTATATTTGTAAGTGGCCCGCGTTGCACTGGCACTAGTGGTTTAATTCATCTAGAACTATAAAGAAAAGGTAAGTGTTCTATGTAAAATTTAAATCAATGTCCAACAACATAGAAAATAAAAATCTAAACCCACAAAATTACTTACCATAGTGCTAGTTAAGCACAGGGTATCATATATCTAGATACTATAGCAAGCATGCATTTTGTATTTGACTCTACTAAATTTTCAGGGCAAGTGTAATGTAAAAAATGATGACTAAAATAGGAATGTGATTTCAGTGTTTGGCTTACTTGTGAAAATGTGTTCTGTGTATTCAGGAGCTTGACCTTCCTTCCTTTCTGTCTATGCTTTAAGTTCAGAATTCAGCTCCTCCTCTGAAGTTAGTCCTGACACTTCACATTGCGAAATCCAGGACTGTAATTCTTCCCAGTACAGAGCTGTCTTATTTTTTGGTTTGCCATATATATGTCTGATTTTTCTTTAGAAATACCATGTCTGATGTGGAGCTTCTGCTTCAAGGTTGTGAATTCCATGCTAGTAGGCAGCCCTTGGAATTACTGAAGACCTGTGTGTGTGTTTCAGAGAGTAGCAGATTTGGGTTACTTACTGTGATGTAAAGCTTAAACAACCATTTTTGCTTAAACCTTAACAGCTTCTGAGAGGTGAAAACATTTTAAGGCTATTGACTTACATCACAACTACAGTAAATGCAAAATCTGTTGATTTGATTTTAAGAGTTGAGTTTCACACCAAAGTAAGCATAGACGCTTGAATTAGTTTGTCACTTGTTAAAGCTATCTACAGCTTTTTACTACTTTGGGAACGGCTTGCCTCTTGAATTTGTATTTTATTTGACCATCATGACTGAAAGATACCTTACTATTTTAATATCAACTGATACAGGGTAGTGGTCATCTATGTGGCATATTAAGGAAATATGTTACATTAAAACTCTAGCTTCATGTATCTGTAGAAATACTTACAAAATAAATGTTTCTGAAATGTCTCATTTATTTCAGCACTAAAGCCAAATAAAAAGCCTTAAGCTATGGCTGTGAAGTGGTGTGAACCAAATACATAATGTTAAAAAGAACTGAATATTTAGATCAACATATTTAGGATGACATATGCATATGGATTCATTTTTAAGTTACCTAGTTAATCACAGGTTTATTATCCAAATTTTCAGCTATGTACCACTTCTTCTTTATTTTACATCTGCTATGTTAAAAATAATCTTAAATAACATGCAACAAAAATCAGGGTTTCTTAAACATGGAAGTTTTGCTGGTAATCTGTGGTTGGTTACATGCTTAGTGTGTGGTTGGTTACATGCTTAGTATAGTAAGTTGTTTTTGCAAAGTGCGTGTTGTGTCAGCAACAAATGAGAGAGAAACTGGCTCATATGACTGTATTTCAAAAAGGAGATTTTCCTGATTCTGCTTTTCTTGTAAGAGGCTGTTTGCTCTTCAAAGACTTTGAATCTCTCATTGCAGATAGTATTTGGGAGCTTAAACTTTTTTAAAAAGGGTATACTCTATACTTACAATGGTAAATTTGTTAATTAAAAGGAGAGTTCAGTAGACAGCACAACAAATGGGGCTTCTTACAGGAGGGTGCAATTCCTCATTGGAGTGATGTGAGGAGCACAGCAGATGAAGGTAGTGGCGTACTGAGTAAGCTAGAAGTATGAATGAAAACAATAATTGTCAGTAAGGTGGCCCTTTATTGCATTTAAAAAGTTGAGACTATAAAAAAGTCAGCAGTGATGGAATTTTCATTCCATGTGTGTGCTGGTGGTGTTTAAATTAGACAATTTTATGTATGGTCTTTCTGTGGGATACTTAAGGATTTCATGGAGATGGAGATGGGTCTCCCTGTAGGATCTCTGTGTAGTTCAGAAGAAAGGAGTGGGTTAGTAGTTTCCCCTCATCTGAGCTATTGGAAGTCTTGTAGGCATCCTGTATCACTGGAGTTCACCAGTGAGAAAGTGGGTGCTGGGAAAGAATGAACTCCAGTATGCAAAACATTTCCTTCAGGTCCTCCCCATTGCTTTATCCTTCCCAGGCTGGGGTGCAGGCATCACAGAGAGTGGGTTGCAAGTGTTTCCTTTGGAAAAGTTACTATGAGCAAAGGCAGGGGAGGAAGACTAGGGTATTTCAAAATGGATTTGCAGGATCCAGAGAAACAGAGCTTCCTTGTCCATGTGCTTAAAGCTCTTCAGGATTCATTGTGCCCATCCTTTCTCTTTCTACTACTTCTGTAAAGCGCAGGGTACACAATGAGAAAACACCGTGTCATAGTGTGTTAATATTGTCCAGGCCTTCCTAATCCTCAAATTCTTTTAACCAAGAGTTGACTATATTTCCCCATCCATTATCACAATTCTTGTACTAACGTAAGAGCTGTGCCCTACTAAGTAAAAGTAACCTGCTGCTACTTAGTAAATTACTTTTCTTTTATAGAATCCAGATATATATCTATTATTTTTATTTATATTTATTATTCATGTTACAGTCTCTGTCCTAGTGAAAAGATTCACTGCTTTTTCCTTTTGGAGTTTGTGGCATGTGAATTAGTGGCTTCTGCAATGAGTAAATATGGTATGACATCCCCAATTCCTGCAGCCTGAGGCCTCTAATCCTGAGTCTGTTCCTAAATCTATGTGTATTTCAAATACTATGTATTTTTCTAATTTAACATGTTCTTTAGACATTGTTGTAAGAATATTTGCAGTGCCACATTTCTACAAGGGCAATTTAATTTGCAAACTACTAAATATGTTGATTTCTCTTGATTGTTTACAATGCTCTTCTATTAGCTCTTCCCTTTTATATTGTTGCATTTTTTTTTAATTTCAGAAAAAAGATATTTCATGTTACTTACCTTGCACATTCACCCAATTTCATAAACAATAAACCAGATCCTATTAAGTTAATAGGAGTCTTGCAATCTGATTCTGTTCCCACTGAAGTAAGCATAACACATCAAAATCTTTTTATTTGATTACAATGTATTCTGTTTCCTGTGGTAATTTTTGGGCTTAGTTCTGGTTTTCTGACGTGCGGTTGAGGCTTTTGAAACAGAAAAGTAAAAACATATTGTTAATTTTGCCTACACTAGAATGTCTGATGCATAGCTATATTTTCCTTTCTCAGATATTATGTATTAATCAGAATAATAGTTTTTGGACTGATACTTAATATGATTGTTACAATTGTAAATCTGGAGTAACGCTCCAGTGAGAATTTGTGTCCCTTTGCATGTTTGAAGAAACAAACAAACAAACCCGGGCATCTATTTTAGCTGCATTTAACAAAATGAAAATAGTTTGACAAAAATAAATCTAATAGGAGCATGTACAATGTTTGTGTTGTTTGACATTTCTGTCTGCAGATTTTCTTTGCAGAGACAACTAGGCTGGCTTCCAGTCAGATAACAAGTTATCAAGGCTGAATAGATACTAGTTGCTGATTTCCATTTCTGCCATTTCCATAATCAGATTGGACTTCACACAAAAGAGTGTCACTTTGGTGACTGTTGGCTTGCAGGAGCTCTTTGAATTTCCTGTTTTCTGCATTTCTTGAAGCTAGATCTGATTATGAGAGGGGAATTAAGTACCTTGCTGAAGTAACTGATTGACTATCTTATAAAGGCAGTGCATACACACTTTAACTTCAGCAGAAACATGAACAGGCCTTGAAACACCACGTAAGAATATGTAAATATTCACAGCTTAGTCCATATTTCTTGCCTTGGTGAGATAATTGGAACCTTTTTTATAATATCTTTGAAGATTTGTTAGAAGAAAATTTCTATCCTCTTTATCTTGGCACAGTTCTGAGCAAATGCAGAGTTGCTTTTCCCAGTAGTCTAGGCAGGGCTTGTCAACCCATTTCAACATGGGAATGGGATGAAATCCATTCCATGGAAGGAGGAAGCATCTGGTGATACAACACAGAGTATTTCTGCATGAATATTCAACATCTCCTTGAATGCTAGGAGCAAGAGAGAGTATGTAGGAGACTTGAAGGAAACTCCAAGGAGAGCAGTATTCTACTGAAGCCTGAAAGAAAAGTGATGGGAAATAGCTGGTTGAATAAGCATGGCCTGGCATTCTGTTTTTTGCATATAGTACGTACAGTGAAGCACATCTTTGTCTCAAGTAGCCTCTTTGGAGAGCGGAATTGCCATTCCTTTAGTCTGTATCTTTGCAGGAAAGCCTCAATTATAGTGTGGTGAACCAGGTATCAAACGAACATGTGCGCATGCTTTTGAGCAGCAAATTGTGTATCCTGCTGTTTCTAATCATAGGCCAGCCTTATGGTTTGTATAAGTACCACACTACTTCTTAGGAAGTAGGAGCAAAGGTGCGCAGGTATCTGCTGATATCCCAGCAATATTGGTGGAATTACTTGGAGAGATGGGGTGCTCATTGTTGCGGAGGGAAGCAGGGTCTGGTCACCCATGGGGAGAGAGGCATCCATTTCAAGGAGCTGGCAGGAGCAGTCATGGGCTGTGGGGGGGACAAAACAACTCACCAAGAAGTTCACATTCTTGTCAGGTATCCTCAAACTGGTGTGTTGCAGGGATAAGCAGTTGGACGCAGCAGTCTCTTTAGCAGTTGAAGGCATGACATGGTGAGAGCAAGAGAAAAAGCCTGTGTTTCCTCTGATGTAGGTCTATGGCAGCACAAGGATGCTGCAGTGGTGCAGGTACCAGGAGGACTGGTGCAGCAGGGATGGTGAGGCATCTGTCTATAGCAGTCTTCCTCAGGGGGCTTGTCAGTAAGCTGCATCCCCTCGTGAAATGCAGAGAACAGTGCCAAAAAGAGCAGCATCCTGCAGCTCACCATCTCTTGATGGCACAGCAAGGTGCAGCTCCTGGCAGGTGATTTGCAGTCTGGCTCTTAACATTTTAAAATATTTTAGAACTTTACTTTTATAGCCCTATTTGTGTTTGATTCTCAAGGATAGCTTTGGCAGCGTTGGAAAAGCCAGTGGTATCTGTCAGGAGTTGACAGTATGCTAAAAAACACTGAGAGTAAAATGCCTGTATGTGATGAAAAGAAATACGAATTTCTGAGTTGCAAGGCAGAACTTATTTGTGATAAGCATCATACATTTCTTATTTTAAGCTGTACGTTGTATTATTTTAACCTTGGAAAGGAATGTGTTTACAGGTTTGATTTTGCAAGTGTGGCTATTTTTGTTGATGAAGCCAATTCTGTAATTATTTTATATTAGTGTTTCGGTATTATTTTGACATGATTGCATTTTCATTGGGTGAAACTAATGCAACAGTGCTATTGATGTAGTTAGGGCATTAACACAATTAAGTTATTTTCTGGATAGTTCTTTAGTTACTGTGATGCTTTGATGACAATTTTTGTGTCAGGCTATTGTCCTGTGCAATCTGCACTCAGCCGAAAATTTAACATGAGAGATGCATGACACAGTCTAATGGCATAGAGATAGCTCTTCCTGCATAGAAATTCACAGAAATGATGGGTTGTAAAGAGAGTTGAAGATATCAAACAATTTGAGTAGGAACCCATAAATAAAGATGAATTTCTGCATTCACTGGTTATATGATTTTATCACTGTCTGGTGTCCATAAAATACATCTTCCCATTAAAGTTTTGTCATGCAGCTGATGAGGTTCAAAAGTGTTAAAAGCTTCCACTTCCCTCCTTTTAAATTCTGCACCCTAAATTCAGTATTAAAACTCAGTTCAGCAAAACCTGTTCCTTCCTTTCCCTTTTTTATGACAGGCTCCTCCACGCTCTCCTGCCTGCTGGCTTCTCCTGGTGGCCCTTCTCTGCCCCCACTCTGCTCTCCCCTTCTCCGTGCTCCGGCGCCTCCCTGTCCTCCACTGTCCCGTGCCTCTGCTGATGCGTCGCCTCCTCTCCTTCTTGAGAGCTGCCCTATAACTCTGCTTTTTTTTCCTAGCGTTCTCCAAGCTGTTCTCACCCTCCATATAAAGAGTTTGAAATGTGGTCTAATAAAAGAAATTGTTCCTGAGTAATGGAGCTAATAAAGCCCGGTTTCCTATAAATTCAAGTCCTCAATCTCCTCTCTGCCCCCTGCTCTCTGCACAGACACAGCTCCTATTTTCTGTCTCTGTGCTGTGCTCTTTCCAAGATGCTTCCTCATCACTTCGCTTGTCCTTAATTCTGCCCTACCTTGCTGGTCTCTATGGGGCAGCATGTGTTGCAGCTGGCTGGATGTTAGGCACGTGGCTATAATACATGTGGGTTGGCACCTTCTTCTTTTTGGAGACGGAGAAATACCTGCCTTTTCCTCAGCAGGTGGGTCCACTTGAGTCAGTCTCCTCCATCCAAACCTGCGGTTTTTCATCACATTTGTAAGGAGCTCCCGTTCTATGTCAAACGTGGCCAAGCATGTCCTGTGGGTTAAAAGGTTGCTGAGAACATCAGGGGTATGGAGATGAGAGAGGAGACTGATACTCAACTTACCTATGTTTCCTTGAAAAACTAAGATTAAAAAAAACAGGTACGATTCCTGTCATATCACAAAGCATTAGACTGTGACATATCCCATCTTATTCTAGTCTCATAAAACATCTACTGTGTTGTGCAAGTGATATAAATAAACATGCAATGGACTTGGAACGCACAGACAATTAAGTACAGTCGATGGCTGACAGTTGTACCGGATAATTGAGCATCTCAGGATTCTTAAAATGGAAAATAATTCATGCATTTAGGTTAGTTGGCATGAAGATTATTTACTCAGATTCAGAAATAAAACAAGAAAGTAAGATCGTGTCCAAAAGCTGTTATGTGTGAACACATACATCACATTTAATTATTTGAGTAATGCTGTATCATATTTACAAATGACATCGCATTTCTTGGAGTCATCTTCTTTTCCAGATGGAATATGGTCATAAAGAAAATCAAGAAAGATGATACCTTTTGCTGGTAGTTTTAAGGAATTATGTCCAAATACCCGGACTTCCCCAGGCTTGCCACTTGCAAATAGAGTGGAATCTATTCTGCACAGCAGTGACTTTGCATTAATGAACGCTTAAGCAGCAGATTAAAATGTCTGTTTAAAAAATAGGTTAGGATTATATAATAGCACAAGTCTGGGATACTAATAGCAGCGAAGATAATTTTATTGAGCAGATTAAGCGCAATTAGTTCTCAACTACAGAATGTCTAAATACAATGCCAAATCAAAGCCCAGTCCCTGCAGCTTTACTTGCTTTCCTTCACACCTACAGGATCTGCACCTGATGGCAAAGTAAATGATCATTTTTATTGTTCATTTTGTATTGCCATGGGAGTGTACTTCATGTTATCCATTAGGACACAGGCAAACAAGTCTTCGCCACACGCACCATCATGAAATGAGACATGATTGAAGACAGCAAGGTGTCTGCACTACTTGAAATGCTTTTATAAATTGATAAATTTGCTTGTCAGATTTCTTTAAAGGATTGCATAGATAACGCCTGCTATAGCCTTATATGAAAAGTTACGAGAATTACAGTTTTATCATAAACCCATAATTATTTCCCTCATAAGCTATTTGCTTAATTTTAGTCTCCTAAATAGTGAAAGGGAGACAAAAACTTGCAGTGGTTGATAACACTTATGACCTGATGAAGTAAACTGCTTTGATCCTCTGAGAGGTCAAACTGTGTGTGTGCTTCTAAGCAAACATTCCCCAAGGCTGCTGATGCGTGAGATGTCTCTTCCCATTGCCAAATGTCCCACCTTCACAACAGAAAATTAAAGGAGACTTGTAAAGAAATGTGGTGTGTTAGCGTATTTGATCTTGTGTATAAATTGGTGAGAGATTTGTTGGATGCAGGGTGTTGTTTTCTTTTTTTGCACTACATAGGGATATCCACACGGCTCTTGTGGTTTGAGTAGAAAGTGAATGCATTAATATTGCTGCATTAATGTTTAGGTAGAAAGGCATACCATGTTGTTGTTTTTTTCATTCAATACATAGAGAGTAATTTGACTTGAAGCTTCATTTAGCTCTTTAATACATTTCTGCCGTATAGCTAAACATATCTTATCTTCACGCCCTTCACCTTTCCCTAAGAGTTGTGGGAAGATTAAAGTGCATACACGAGAATAAGTTTAGAATTAACCAATTTTGAGGAAAATGCTACCATATGCCTTAGTTATCCATGAAATGGTATTGTGTTTTTGTCCCTACAACATGCCTGGTCTAGCAGAGCTGAGTAAAACAACCCTCTGCTGGAGTAGGGCTCTAGTACTCCTAGAAATGAGAAGGTAGGTAGCTCATTTTTCACTCCCCACTCAATCCTTGTCTTCCTTGCGGAAGCTGCCAACAAAGGCGCCAATTACAGTGATGATTTCTGTAGCTCAGGTATCTGTCCTGTAACATGCCCCCTTCCCCCAGTCTCACTCAGTGTAGTTCACCGTATGAATGCAGTATAAATACTTTTGGTCATTACCCTCTTGCACTGTGTCTGAACTAGCGACTAAAAGGTGAGGTTGTCAATATATTAGGGACATCATTAATGGCATAACCACAGCCATAAACGGTGAATAATTGTGACAGCTTAGTTTTATTTATTTATTTCTTATTACAAAATGTGTTGGTATCTCCAGGCATCTTTTAAACTGTACAGATACTTCTGAAAACAGACTTAGTGACATCCACTGTAAGCAGCTGCTCTGCAGTGTTCTTAATTATCTACTTTAAATTATTCACTTTAGATAGAATGGTTGTACTTGTGAAGCTGTCATCTTTAGGGCTTAGGTATGGCATTACTGTGCAGTGATTACAGAGTCTGAGGCTAGCTTTCACCTATGCTAATTGCAGGTAAGCTTACAAATTCCTCAGATTATTAAAATGAGAGTTAGCTCCTTCCTGTTGCTTTCAGTCAAGGATTTAAATGTTGCAAACTTTGGTTTCTGCTCTAAAGAGAAAAGGTCAGCATAAAAATATTACAAATATCAATACTTTGCATAACTAAGAAAATGAGCAGTGTTCTTCCTTTGTTCCTTACAAAATTGTATTTGTAGCACTGCAACTGTATGTAGAGCTTTTTCCTCATTATTTTAAATTATTCTTGTGATTTAAATATTTATGTAATCCTACACAGACATAGTAAAACCAAAACCGTGTCTAAAAGATAATCAATAAGTGACTGTACCTATGATACTAACAGGAGGCAAAATAAATCGATTTCATAAATAGCAGTGTTTTCTCTAAAGTTGTTCTTGGTAGGATGTTCAGAAAAAATCACGGATTTCTGTCATGCAGGCAGTGTGCCATATCTGGTCTAGACTGTGAGGAAGAAAAGTAATTTACAAGCTACAGGAAGAACTATTTTGTCCCTCAAAGAATAAAATAGAGCAAACGGTTAGCTCTCCTTAAAATTAATGTGCGCTAATTGAAGGACTCAGGACAGCTCTGTAAAAATTGGCATTCAGGCTTGTAGAATATGTAAAGTGACTAGTTTCTGTCTTTAGCCAGAATGAGAAGTATAATAAATGATCATGGACCCAGACTGGGTTGAAAAGAGCTACTTCCCACTGCAGCTATCAGAATGGGAGACATGTAAAGTGCTTATAACAGATAGCTGCTCTATCTCCATAGCAAGCTGTACTTCCTCTGTGGCAAAGAGTGTCACTGATAGATTAGGGTGACAATTCATAATGTTCCTGAGAGTGAGCGCTACGTGTTGAACAAGATCAGAGGCTCAAGGAGCATGTCTTGGAGAATTAAGGTTTATTACTTAGCCGTCTGTGTAGTTTTCAGAATTTAAAAGGATTTACAATATTTGAAATATGTTTAAACTCAGAAAATACTGGTATTTCAGAGTAATACTTTGCAAATCATATTTTCCTCAGATCTCAGTTGTGTGCAGTGTCTGATTTGGGGTATTACCTTTTTGTTTTGTGACTTGGCAGAGTAGCAGAGAAGTATTGTTCAATTCTAGAAATTCCTGTGCGTATTTGGAATGATTTTGTAGAGTTCAGAACAGGAAAGCTAGAAAGGTTTTTTTTGAATGTCTTAACTTCTCAGATGTTTATTATTTTGGACTATTTATTTTTTAAAGAGTGGCAAAGGTCTTAAAACACATCTCTAAATCCACCTGCAGCTGTTCAGCAGCAGGGTTTTGGCCAGCTGCCAGGACCAGTGTATAACGGATATTAGGGCAGAGGCGAAGGTTTCTTTGAGGTATTTTTACCACTGGGGGACTCCTGCTGTTCACATTTCTTCTGTACCGTGTGGAGCAGCTCGGGTTTGGTTTCCACGATGGAGTTCACGCGCAGGGTGGACAGGATGCTGGGGCTGCAGGAGGTGCAGCCAGCGTAGGTGTCGTGGAGAGTCGTGATAATTTTTATTGGCAAATGCATTATTTACCTAGTTCCCGTTGTAACACCCAGCTGTTAAACTAGACTGGTTCTCTTCACATCTGGTGCTAGCATGAGAAGCTGTGTGGTTTGTAGAAGATGTGGCTGAGTTGATTTTTCTGACAGTTTTATCCCTAGCCTTTTTAAGGCTTGAGCGAGGAGGTGCTGGCAGGACGTTAGCTTTTTTCATATTAAATGTAAAGGCTGAGTTAACGTGTATTTGGCAAACACAAGCACTTTGAGGTCAGGACACTTAGGATGTAGCTTTTTCTCTTTTGTACAATTCATTTTTGTCACAGCCTTGAAATTATATTCAAACATTCCTTTTCCAGTATATGATAGAAATTAATGGTTTATCAGTATCAAACGTCACCTTTGCTGATGCACTTAAAATCTGAGTAATACATATATGAAAGGAAGACTTAAGGTACAAATGCATCTCTAATTACGGGCCTGTCCAACTGAAAAGTTTCTTTTCATAAATCATTCAAGAAGAGGTTTACTGAAAGGAAGGCTAGGAGCCTCGTTCTTGTAAACTTCCAGAACTTGCCCCCAAAATAGCTCTTTTCCATTGAAAAGAAAAAAGTGTTTATCCTAATTTCCTGGCTGTACTTTAGATGGGTCATTCTGTGACAGCGTATTTTTCTTCCTGGTAGGAGTTTTCAAAACCTTTACAGGTAGTATGAGAAGACCACTGACTTTTGCCATAGTGCTTTTTAGGAAGGACTGCAGAGAAGGGATGTGTTCTTATCCGTTCATACAGCTGAACAGCAGCTGGCAGCTTGTAAAGACCCAAAGCTTCCGGCCTGTAATGCGGTACGGTGTCCTTATACCACAGGATATTTAGGTCAGCGTGTTTTTAAAGACATCTAGAAAAGGGAAAGCCAAATATTTTTGAGGCGGTATTTGTTGCGGTTGGATTGCAAGCTCCGTCACAGTTCATTTCGTTGCGCTATTTCTTCTGTCTGTAGTTGTAGCATCACAGCCAAGTGAGTTCAAAGGTGTTAGTTTGTTGGAAACAGAAGTCCCTAACCTCACCTCTAGCTTTCAGAGCCTATTTAATTTATTAGAGTTGATAAAATGAATCACACTTCAGATTGTCAATCATGCCACTGTTTTATTTCATAAAACAAACAAAGAAGAACCAAGTTGTGTTTGCTTCATGAGGAAGTTTGTCTTTTGTTGTTTAGAGAATGTATCCTGTGATGACTGTCATACGGCATTAATTTTTATGCTGTACTTAGAATTTCAATACCTGAATTTCTGGCAGTTTCTTTTCTTCATTGGTGACAAGTAAATGCTGAGTATTCAGTTGAATTTTTATTTTATTTTATTTTTTTTTAAGTAACACCTGAAGTGAGGCAGGCTAATGCAAGGCAAGAAGGTAACAATTTGTACCTTAGTAAAACTAAAAAAATTCTCAAACCGCTAATTAGAGGGCTGCAGGTAGTAAGAAGTATATTTAAACAGAAAATCCTCTGGCCATTGTCGCTGTACTTTCCCGTGTATTGAACAGCCATTCCTTCAAGTACCAAAACTGGGCAGTTGGCAGCATCCTCCTGGAGAAGGACGTGAATTCCTGTATTTGATGTTGGAGAGAAAGAAATGACAGGTTTGCTTTTTAATGTGGTATAATTCCGTAAATTCTAGTGCTATGTTATATCCTAATGTGATAAATGATGATGTGTAATGAAGCATAA
Organism: Aythya ferina; assembly: GCF_964211825.1. NCBI lineage: Eukaryota > Metazoa > Chordata > Aves > Anseriformes > Anatidae > Aythya > Aythya ferina. Next base: position 30,317,843 of record NC_140302.1, on the reverse strand, counting down.
ACGTTTTTCTAATTGTTGCTCTTTTCACTAGTTGTGAATTGGCCACTAATGGGAAACTTAGAGATCTGTTACGGGGGAGATAAGGTAGATGGGGAGCAGTCACCCTGCAGCAGCCGTTTGCCAAGCCCAATGGCAGTTCTTAGGGACGTGTGACAGAGCAGGAAAAGTGATGTTTGCGTATTTTAAAATGTAGTATTTCATCATGTCACATAGTTCTGTGAAGAACATATGTTGTACTAACTACAATAGTATTCCAGTTACTTCTTTTAGTTTCAGATTTATTTTTCTTAAAAGGAGGGTTAGATCAAATTCTGTAAAAGTTTGCTTCGTATTTTTGCCTTCTTATATGGTGGCAAAATGTGTTTTGTATTATTTTGTCTGTTCATGTGGCAATTTTTATTTATTTTTTAAACGTGGAGAACCCATATTTGTAACATTCAATTATGAGAAATATTTATTGTAGGCTATGCTTCATAATTAACCCAAAACAAGTGTTTTCTCTTGCTCTCAGTCATAGGACAGCCATTTACATTCTATTATTAGGCGCTCTTTACTGTAGGCCTCAGTTACCATTAAGTCTCTAGTTGTTTTCCATCAGCATTAGATCAAGATCAGCTTCACTGGTCCTGATTTGTAGTCCTTCCTTAGGCAAAATTTTTGTTTAGATCAAGTGAAGCTTTCCCAGTTGAGCTGCAGAATATAGCCACTGTCAACAATGCTCCGTCTTTGTGTGTTCTAGATTGCAAGTCTACCTCTAATTGCATCTTCTGGAACTCCGTATGTGTGTGTGCCTACTTTATTCACACAGCTATATTCACACCGATATTACCTTCCCTCTAAGTTATTTCTAAGCTCTATGATATGTAAATAATATTTTTCATGTTTTTAGTGCAATTTTAAATTTCATTTTTGATTGTAAGTTAAAAGCTTTTTGGTGTTACGCCACAAAAAGCTCATGGGCTTCCATGCACTAGTCTGATGCCTCTGCTAGATGATCCTAGAATTACTTCTTCCAATAAACAGTACATGTTCTTGATAGTTATTCTTGTATTCCAACTTCTGTTTCTTTGCTTTGAGCAATCTGGTAAGGAGCCTACATCAACCTGAGCCTGTGAAATGCCTTCCAAGCAGAAGAGAATTTCGATGTGGATGGCTCTTGATATTAAAGACCTGTAATTGTTTACAATGCATAGGATGTTCCATACTCTCTCTTATATCGTCAAAAGTTCATTTGATAGTAATATGTGTGTTACTGTTCAGTAATTCCTGACCTATCTCATTCTGCTGAAGATTCTGAAAGGCTCTTTTAGCGGCAAGATGGGCTTTCATGCAGTGCTTTGATGTCCTGTTTGTGATGCTTATCCTGTGTCCTGTATATATTCTAAGGGCTGCTGTGATCATCACCTGACTCTTAAAATTGGTATTCATTTCAGGAGAGCAAGCAAGCCTTAAACAGTTATGGTGTGAAAGCTGCATGCCCTGATATATCAGGAAAGATAGTACTGAGACTTTGTATGAATTCATTCACAAAACTGATATCTGCATTGCGCAGAACAGAATCAGTGGCCTTATGTTTTTCCCCTAGACTTCATACTACAGATGGGGAGAATTATTAATGTGGAACACTGAGTTTATAGCTCAGCAGTCAGATAGCAGCTGTATTTTCCTGCATTACCAGATCCTCAGCAACATCTTGTCCTGTTTGTAAAGCCATCTAGTTTATGAAAGTTAAAAGGCTCCCAAACAGATCAAGCCGCTTGAATTTGTGCATTACACAGCTGCCAGATCCAGAGCTGATGCACAGGGAAAGCAGTATATCTGACTTCGTTTAATTGATAATGTTGGCACTTTTCATGCCACGGCTTTGAAAGGACTGCAGCTTAGTAGTCGCCCTTGCCTGGCTTTATGCTGGCATGCACCCAAACAAAAATAAGTTAGCTCTCCTGTGCTGTGGCTGCTTCAGTTCTTCAAGATGCTTCAGTCAGTAGAAGTTCACTGCTAAGAAGAGATTTGAATCACGAGGAAAATGAGAGAGTGACTGCTCCATGCACTTTGCATGGAAGCACCGAATGTTAGAGGTCATGCAAGCAGCCGCACAGTGCTGGGCACAGACCTGTGGGGTCCTGAGGTTGGACAGATGAGGTGCTTGCCTACCACAAGGTATTGCACTGCAGCCCCATTCACCACAGTATCGCAAAAAGTCACAGATATTTATCAGGCAGTTATTATTTTTGACATGGTAAAGCAAATTTAAGTATATTTGTCACAAATATACTTCTTAAGTACCTCAGATTTTCAGTACACAAAATAAATACCTTTTAAAATATATTTCTCTCTGATACTGGTCATGGTTGTCATTATAAAACTTGCCTTCATCATTTAAAAACAGTTGTATAAAACTTTGATCATTTTTCAATGTTTCATTTAAATTACAAAGTTCAATAAGCTTTCTTTGCCCAGCTTATCTGTAGAATGTATACGCTTTATAAATACCCAGTGCACCAGTATTTAAAAGGCCGTGTGTTATCTGAGAAAACTCATGTAGAGAATCAACAGCTCTACCATAGGAATCAGTCAGCATAGTACTGCAAACAAGGGACCTTTTGTACCTCTACAAATGCAGAGCAGCATGAATTTTACAACTGCTGAGTGTACTCCAAAGTTAATTACCATTTAGATTCTAAATAAAATATTTCTCTTTAAAAAATTGTGTGGAAAAAAATTTTAGTGGCGTATACCATCCTATTTATTATTTATTCAACTATAACTGAAATTGTAATAAGAAGTCAGATTGGAATCATAGGCTGTGTGGAAAAGTACATCTTTTCAGTGGGGCTAATTAGCTTGAATAGTGCTAATGCAGTTATCTGGAACCTGAGTTACTTTATTCAATGTATATTTGTGCTACGTAAGACACATTCTATGATGCGAAAGTCTTGGTTTTAATAAAGGGGTTGATCATCAATATGATTATGCCACTAAGCGATTTAATTGAAAAGAAGAAGCAGTGATGCTTAGGAGTTGTTTAAAGCACTGCTGTGTATGTTAGAGTGTGTACTGTAGCATATACACTGTAAACAATAATGTGCAGTGCATGTATACTGCAGGAATTGCTTTCTAGCTTGGGGGACATGATTCCAAATTTAAGTTTTGCTCAACTTTTCATTGAGAAAGAAGCCATGCCACAGGTGGGGGAAGTGCTGTTCATGAAGCCCTGAGCTCAGGGCTCAGGGTGAGAAGGTGCTGTGAGTGTTTTCCCCCATGGTTCACAGCCCATCCAGCGATGCTGCACCATCTGCTACCTCTCATTCTGCAGTCCTCAGCACCTTCAGGGTCTTCAGTTATCTTCAGGTTTGGTTGAGGTCAAACTTTCCAAACATAAGAACGGAGGTGTACCATCTGGCAATCGCATGTCTTTCCCTCGTTGACTTTTAATTTATATATTTTGGCCAATATGCTTGTGCTTTCAAATATTTTGAGTGATTTCAAAGGAAGTTTGCTTTCCTGTTAAGCTGAATAAAGCTCGTCAATGCTGTGCTTGATTTTTATTACCCTGTATAATTGCTAGTACAGACTGTATCAGATTTCTAGTACTCTCACATTCTTCTTTCAAAGTACCAAATCTTCTCAGTTGGTCTCTGTTGACTCACTTCCTGAGCTGTGTCTTTGTTTTTAACCAAACAACTATAGAAATACTTCTTACTCCTTTTTGTTTTCTCATAGCTACTTTTGGAGAAGTCCCCCGTTTCTCAAACTCTTGACAGGCTTGTTGTGTAGTTGAGTACATTGTATTACATCTTGCCATGTAAAGCTATCAAATGTGACTGATGGGGACAAACTGAGCACTTTGTAGTCTCTAGGGCAGTGACACTGGAATGCATATTGCTTTCAGGAATAAAGGATCGTTTTTAAAGGTTTATGAAATGGCAGTATTTAATACTTTACTTTTGAATAGATTTAACAACATTTTTCCATGTTGTCAAGTTAGAGAAACCAGTGTCTACGTTATTTTAGAGAGCATGTTGCCGCAAAAAGTCTTGCTTTGACATAGATTGGAAAACAGATGGGACAATGAAAAGGCACATGGATAATTTGCTTTCCTTTTGTTTTGTTTAATTCTTTGTTTTTCTTCTGTTTTGTTTCCAATGCCAACACATTTTGGTGTTTCTTTGTGTTTGGAGGTTTCTGATTATTCTTTTGCAATGCCCAAGGGTCTTGACTGAACATATTATGAATTTAATGTCATTATTACTGAGACCAGTAATTCCTTCAGTTTCCAAAATTTTGGGAAGATAGTACAGTCTAGGATCTAAACACCTACAAACGAGAAACAAAGAGGTGAGGAAGCCCCAGCTATTAGCACATTTGGCAGATGAAAGAGTTTCTCAGTCTTCAGGTTTACTTGCTGCTGTGTTTGCTATTTTCTTGCTCAGGAAAAACTATGATAGTATACAGGAGAAAAGAAGACTCATCTCCTTAAAAATTGTTGAGTTATCTTCTTCTCACAGTGTTACTGAAGCCAGCTGCATCTTGTGGTATCGTTGGCCAGAGAATTCATTTATTGCCATTCCACAGAGAAAAGTTGAAATTTAAATTAGGTTCTGCTAACATGCCTGAAATTCCCATGAATTTGTATTTCTGGAGGCTGTGGTGTCATGTCCAAACTAAGATACTTCCTTTTCTGTATTTTGAACTCCCCTACCTCCATTTTGTACAGCAGTCTTCATTTCCAGGCCTGGTGCTGTGTAGTTTAACTGTATCACCTGCATCCTGATAAAAATGCTTGGGAATTGGTGATATGTAAATTGCTTCTTCCATTTAATGCTTAATAAAGAAGCTTTTTCTGAAGGAAAGATGAGATATAAATGTAAAATCTTTACACCAGGAAAGTACCTTTTACACCAGTAAAACTTGCTGGATCATAACTAGGGCTGAAGCATGCCAGCAAGAATTTGATACTAGGAGCTGAGTTGGCATCTAAGCTTTTATTGCATTTCAGATCTAGAGAATCTGATTATACAATATTTCAGTGCCAGTTTACCATAGCAATGATTCTTGGCTTTCTTCCATCTTTGTTTTTAAAATAGTATGTGAGTTGAAATAAAAGCTAAATAGGAGCTAGACAGTATGTGCAATTGGTATGAATCAACATCCTATTTGAATTCAGACCTTACTTGCTGTAAATGTTATATAGGATCTCTGAACTACCTCACAGGTTCTCCATAGGGCATACATAGATGTGAGTTAATTATCAGCTGATTTGCAAATACAGCTGAGAGATCATTTCTGAAAAAGTCAGAAAAAAATCAGTGAAGTTTAGCAACGTGAATCCATTGTTGACTTGGGACATATCAATTGTACTAGAGAAGTATTTTCCTCTGGCCTCCAGATTTTGTAGAAAAAGCAGAATATCCATTTCATAGAGCAGGGTGCTTAGAATAAGGTCCTCATATTACAAATGCATATTTATATCTGTTTGGGTTTTTGCAAGTGTTTTTATTTCCATAGGGGATATCTCACTGTAGGTTGTGTTATTTAATGAAACACTCATAGTTTCTTTTTCAGCAACATAAATTAGACATAGGAGTATTTGTTTTGGGGGAGATCTTATTCACAATGCACGTCTCTCTTTGTGGACAAGTTGCACAATACACCGTGCTGGTGAGCTGCATCTGTTCTACTAGTGAATTCTGTACTGGTTTGCGAGGAGTGTTTGACCACTCTGGATAGCTGCATTTACAGAAGCTCTTTTCATGACAGAAACGAAAAACTGCTGCCTTTCTGTCTGATGTGCAGCTGCCTCACATCTTTGTTGGGTATTTCTTTGATGTAATTTCAACAATGATCAAATTTGTTGGTGACACAAAACCAGACGGGCAGAGAATGCTCTTGTGGCCAGGCCAAAACGCGGTGACCTTGAGAGATTAGAGTGGCCGAGGCCATGGGGGAGCAATGGGAGATTAGCTGCTTAATAAATATAAAGTTCTGTAGGGCAGGGGCGAAGAAAGGCTGGATATGGGAGGACCTGACCACATTTGTCACATTAAAGGAAACTCATTTTCCTGATTGTTCTGTCCTAACATGTCTTTTTACGAAAGCAAACATTTCAGACTTCACAATCTTAAAATAGCACAGATGGAGCAAGAAAAAGCTCAGGGAGAACTAATCCACAAAATGAAAACTTTTGAGGATACAGCTGTAATATAAGTAATTTACATTTCAACTCTCGAAGAAGTGACCTTGCCAAAGTACTTTGGAAAAAAAAAAAAAAAAAGTAATCTATATGGATTTGCTAGACTCAGATAAGTCATCACTAACAGCTAGGGGGAGGGAGTTTAATATATTTTTATATCCCAGAGATTTTAATAATACAGCCTAAATATTTGTACTTGAATTCATTATGTCTGAATTAAATGTATCGTAATTAAAAAGTAATTGAATTTAAGAAATTCTAAATGGATATAAATTGTAGTATTTGCATACTTCCACTAATAACATATCCTGTTCTGAATGTAGCTTTTAGTTTATGAACAGAAAAAAAGACCACTGCACTTCAGTGTATGCCTTTAAAAACCTTGCTACTAAATTTAATATGATCCATAACAATGAAAGCCTACCATAAAATGTGTAAATGCATTACTAGTGCAAAGCTGTTTTTGTTATTTTATTTATATCTATATAATGTCTTAACAAATCAAAGCTGTAAAGCATTGTAGTGAAAGGCAGTTCATTCAAATAAAAGCAAGTGTATGTGTTTTTTTCTGGGGTGATATCTTTTCTACATGATTCTTTGAGAGCAGAGCTAGTATTTACAACTCTTGTGGTAAAGAATCATACTTGAAAGACTTGAAGAAAGAAAGGATAAAACTATGGCATTCTGGCCTTCTACTTTGCAAAATATTGAAAATAGGAAGTGATCTTGGGCTGATACTCTGAAACTTGTGAATTGCAAGGGATAATGGCAAAACATCTAGAAAATGAGCCCTGACAACACTGGATTGAGATGGTGGAAAACACCTTCTAGCGTACATAGTACTTGGAGACAGAATAAATATCAAAACAAATAAAATAGTAAGTAAAGGATTGTTCTTAATCTTAAAATAATGGAGGTGTCCAAAAACAGAAAGAACAGCGAATCTTTTTTTGCAACCTGTGTTAAAAAACGTGATAATTCAGTGGAGCAAATACAGAACAATGCTGTCATAATTGGTTTCCATAAGGCAGAAAAAAAGAAGCCTCAAAGGCCTTGAGAAAGAAATTGCACTTTTCTGTCCAGAACTTTCAGTGTTATCAGGAAACCCAGATGTCTTCCTCAGAGGAAAAATATTTAGGAAACATTGAGAATCACAGATACTTATTTGCAAACTGGCAGTCAAATAAATACAAAGTAGGCTGATTAGTCTGATTTTTGACTAGATGTATACAGAAAGGTCCCTAAGGTTTTTGTTTGTTTGTTTGTTTGTTTTCCCAAATACTCCGCAATAGCAAGAACCACTAGTTGACTTTAGAGTGAGACTTTTGACTTGTCCTGACTTTGCTATTCACTCGTTGTGTCCTTCTTAAGAACTCATATAGCCCCAATATTCTCAGTAATAATGTATGGATATAGCAATCTTTCACAGTTTACTATGAGGACTTCACAAGATAGGCAAAGTGTGTGGTCACTGCTTTTCTGCAGCAGTAGTTATGTCAAAGGGTGAAGTGGAGCACTGATTTTTTTTTTCTTTTAAATAGATCCCCATTGAGGCATCCTACTTCATCTTGTCTTCATTCGTATCTATTTTGTATAAAGAGAATGGCATACTGGAATTTCTGTGCTTCCTCCCAAATAAAATATGAAAAGAAATATAAATAAGTAGCATTTTGCTTGTGCACAAAGGCAGATCCTGAGTGGTATTGTGAAATGCATTTAGTCCTTCTCTGAAGGGTAGAGGAAGACACTTCAGGACGCAGTGGAAAGAAGAGATTTTTCTCCCATGATGCAAGCAGCAGTGAAGCTGGGATGCAGTTTGTGTATAGGAACAGCTCTTTAACATGTTCTTTGCAGCATGCTGTATTAAATATACAGGGCTTCTCAATCCTCCCCATTCTCCCTCTGCCTCTCTGCATCTACAAGGAGGTATTTGTATCACACATACCCCTTCCTGTCTCTCTGTAAACAACTGCCACAAGCAGGGTGCAGGCAGTGGTGTGTAACAGTGCAAGTCCCTTTGCTTCACAGCATATCTGTCTGAACTGGCCATCTCCACAGTCAAACTCCTTGTTTTGCTGCTTTTCAGACTAGCAGCAACATTCCCCCTATTTTACTTATTAATGGGAGGAGGAACAGTGAGGAATTGGATCAGAAGGTTGATAAAACATAATCTTCACTTTCTGTGAGTTAATGCTAAGTATTGTAAGCACCCATGGCCTTACATGAAAGAAATTATTTCTTCTTCTTGTTCACAGCCCCTATCTCTTATCTCTAAATTACATCACTACCAATGAATTCCATTTAATGCAACTAATTTCTGGCAGGAACCCCATAAAGTCACAGTGTAAATGATCTGTAACAGGGTGATCTTTCATCTGTTGTATCTTGTTGCATTCTTTCCTTCTGTATCTTGTTTTTGAAAAATAACTGGAAAAGCACTTGTCTTTTGGGGTTTGTGTTTTGATTTTATTTTGTTTATAAATGTGTGCTGTTCTGTAATCTTTCTTCAGAATGTTCTTGTGGGTGGAAAACGAGCTGAACATACTTATTAAGAAAAGATGAAGAAGCTTTATCAGTTGCCTAAAATGTTTATAATGTTTCGATATTCTATCCTGTCTTCTTAATTAGTTTTATGAACTACACCAATTTGCCCACTGAGGCTGTCTGGATATTAGAAAGTATTCAAGTGTAAAATAAGCATTAGGCTGATGCTCCTATGCTATTGTTTTAGAAATACCTATGTGTTTACTCTAAGAAAATTGGTTTGTTTGGGCTTTTTTATCTTGAGTTACAGATTTTATATTCCTGCACTCTATTCTATGATTTACTGTCAGGTTAAGTGGATTAATTAAATTAGTAACCTAATGAGTATGGTTTGGTTTGAAAGATAGATGCTTATGCTGTTTTGTTACCTTTATTGATGATTTTCCATATTGCAATCAAATTGCTACCAAGTTCTGGGAACCTTTTGAAATACATTTAACACGTGTAATGTTTAACTTTGTACATTCAAGTAATGTGCTCCTCTTTTTCCTAAGATTGTGCACAGAAGTAATACAAGCACTCATTGTGGTACAGCCTTTAAACATGAGAAAGGGTCCCATCCATGCAAAATCAGGTTTTGGCCTTTCTGCAGTGACAATCAATATAGCAATGGGATTCTCCTTTTGTTGTGTGCTGTTAGCATTGGAAATTCACCCAGAGATAAAGCTTAGTGCTTGCTTACTTGGCAAATGTGATTAAACTCTGACAGATAAAAGGAGAATGAGAGTAATTGTATGACAGAGGAAACGAGGCAGGGTATGAGCTACACAGATCCCACGGAAGAGCATGTGGAACTGGACTTTTGTGAAAGCTCAAAACAGGCTGCTTCTTGAACTGATTGAGTTGCCAGGGGAAGGCTTAGTCTGGGTTTACGTCATCCTGGAGGAGGAGGAAGGTGTTGCTCTGTCTGACTTAACATGCTCATGTTTGTAGGGTGGTAGGCTGATCTTTGCATAGTTGTGGAAGAAGATAGTGTGTCGGAATGGATGAAGGAGATGCTCTCTAGTCAAGGAAATCTCGTGGTTCATCTGAACAGGTTTATCAGAAACAGAAATGAACTGGTTGTGCATTATGCTCCCGTCCAGCATGACACTTTATCCATGCTGCTCCAGCTTCTTGTATCTAGTAGCTTAGGACAGAGAGCTTTGTATCCAAATGTGCATTTACCCAGCCTATTCGACTCTTGGTAATGAAACTTTCTCTTTGACCAGACTGTTTGAGGTCATGTGGATTTTCTTTTCTGGGCGGCACTGTGAGGATACATGTCTGGGATAAAGAACATCAGATGCAGGGTTTTTAATATTACAGTGTAGCAGAGGAAGTGTAATTCATTCAGAGTTGCAGCTGGTCTCTAGATTGCAAGATAGCTTGTTCCCAAATGTAGATGACCTCCAAGATTTTTATGGTAAATCTGTTTTGTAAAATAAAGCAGTTCAAAATGTTTGTGTGTTTTCTAAGTTCCTGTTTATGCTTATGCGTATGGGAATGAATAGAGATTGGGTGGGAGTGGAGATTAATTACAGAAATAGAGGATGGGAAGATGTGAGGGTGAAATTTCTCGCAGAAGAGGGAAATGGTTGTAATCTTATAATCCTTGAAAATGGGAGAGAAGTAATATGAATAACCCATATAGATTTCAGCAGACAAAACATATCTGGGATGGAAAACGGAATTAAAAAACAACAACAAAAACCACCAATAAAACCACCAAAACCAAAAAACCATAACTGTTTTATTGTATTTTTACAAATCTTGTGACTATGTTTTCTACAGCTGCCAGTGGTTCACTGGACATTTGTAAAGGAAGAATTACTGGAACAACCTCTGTACCATTGTCAGTGACTTTGGGAAAGAGTCCAGGAATGGATATTTTGTCCATGTCCCTGAGCCTAGGATTCATCTTACATATAGAGCGACCTATAGTTACTTGCTGCCAAGACCATCAAATTTCACATTCTCAGAAGCATTATTCAACTTGCAAAAATGTAGTGCTCATGCTTTCATACTGTCCTCTTTGTTTTGAGACCAGTAGCTTTATTGATATAGTGATGGATCTTTGGACAAATTAATCCTAACTGATTTATTGCTTCTATTGATATTAATATTGCATGAGAACAAAGGACAAAATTTTATGGATTGAAGTTATTTCAGTGCCCACTTCAAGGACTACAGGGAGAGAAAGATGTGCTCTGTACTGTTCTTGCATAGACCTTTTTTTTTGTTTGATCACAATCAGCGTTTTAGCAAATTCTTGTAAATAAGAGAATATTTTTTAAAAAACAGGCATATGCTTTTGTAGCATGGAGTGGTGATTGTACTCACAGTCATCTTTTTAAAGGTGTTCTTTTTGCTTTTTGAGGGGTGCTTGCTGGCAGCTATGATGCCCAGCATACCTCCTGTCTCCCCTCTGACAGAGTGCTTGTTAAGCCAGCTGCACAGGTTACCTATTTGCCTACCTCCCTGCTGGCTACTTGTAAAATGTACAGCATAAAGTGCATTCTCCACCCCTGGAGGTTTCAAAACGTGCCTGGATAAGCCCTGGGCAACTCGGTCTGATGCCACAGCTGACCCTGCTTGTAGTAGTACTTTGTATAGAGACCTCCTGAGAGTCCTTCTAACCTGAATTACTCTGTAATTTTATGAACGAACAATCAACACCATTTGAGGATATTGCATTTGTTAAATAAGGCAAAACTGAGTTTTGCCTAAATGATATCTGGATGCAATATACAATTCTCATTATGCAGTAATATGGCATTACTCTGTATATGAATAGCAGATTGTAATAGAAGGACAATTATTCGGGGGTAAGAGTCATTGAAAGTTTTGCCATCCACAAAGGGGAGGTTCAGAATCCTCATTCAGAATTCATGAGTCATATTCTCTATTGCCTTCTGCTTTATGGAGTCACTATCTCTGTGCACAAAGGGTAGAAAACATGTTATCAAATCAGATTGGGCCTGAATGTTTTTCACTGCGCTTTCCAAGGACATTGCGGATAAGAGGCACAGAGAAGGATGATTCATCTTTCTCCTCTTCTCACTGATTTGCTTTGTTTCAGAGACCCTTTAAAGAAGGGTATATGTTATGGTGGGAAGAGCTGATCCACCAAGCAAGTGGTGCAGACCTCAACGTCTGTCTGCTGCTATTGCAGCTCCATGACATCTGTTTCTGACATCCTTTTAAGATTAATAAATGAAATACCTAACTCAGAAATGGATAGCTATAGGCATGATGATGTTTTCCTAAAGATTTGGGAAGCTGGTGTGTTAATTCAATTAATTAAATAGTGAATGCACTTTTCATTTTTGTAGTCATGAAAATGCAGTCTTTAGTAGTCCTTATTTACACAGTTGCCTGTCTGTCTCTTCAACATCAGGAGGTATTAATGATTACTGGGGGCATATGGTAAGGGAAAGGAGATGCTTACTCTCTGTAAGCTATCTATTATTTATTTCCAGAGGCTATATTATCTTTTTTTTTTACTACAGAGACTTTCTGTGTGATTCTTATAACCCAACATGCTGTAAGTTGCATTAGAGGTTAGATTTAGTTGAGGTTGAACAAACAAAACTGAAAAGGGGATGTAGCCTTTATTTTTTTAATGAAGTGTCTGTTGTGGGAATGAATATCTATTGGGAACCTTTCTAATTGGCTTTAGGCATCTAGACAGCTTTAGTTATAATATATTTTATAAATCAGAAATAACCACAACCAAGAGTATAGGCTGAATTTCTCATGTTACCACAGTATCTATTTATAATGTGAAACAATCTTTCTGTGTGCAAAACACGAGACAGACTTAACCAGTTAGAATGATAAAATCTAAGTGCTTTATTTGCGAACACCATTGAAGTGCAAAGAATAAATTTAGGTTTATTACTAAATAGCTTGCCATACGTTGTGAAATTTGCCATTCTATTGATAGGATTTGCCAGTCAGTAACAATGATGTGCTGTTAAGCATAGTATTATGAAATTTTCTCATAATCAGAAACTGAGTAACATTTTTAAAGACTGGAGCAGTTATTGTTATATGGTTATTTCCTCACATTATTGTAGGAGAAGAGTTTTCTTATTGGGAGGAGCTACTAACATTATGAACATTAAAGTACTAAAAATGTTTTAAAATTTTTACTCTGTGCAAGGCAGTGGTTTAAGAATTGCTGTATGAAGGCCTAGAAATTCTTTGTTCATATTATTGTTCTGTTTTTAGATACAAGGCAGTTAGAGTTGCTGGGCGTGATATAAGGTTTATTGCTCTAACTATTTCAATTCGGTGTTTGCTTTAGTGTGTTGGAAAAAAGACCAAATAAAACTGGTGTTAGGTTCAGCAAGTGTAATTGAAAACTTATAATTGTTCTCTGAATGACATGTTGTTTAGTGGTATGCCGGATGTTTGCAGCATCATACAAAATCCAAACTTTGTGTATGTCAGATTAATCTTGAGCTTCTGAGAGAAGAAGAATTCAAAAAGCAAAGGAAGAGTGGTGTAGCTTGCCACTGAATGAAAGGGCCAGTTTCCTGAATACTGCTATGTTTGCACATGCATCTGCACATTCATCAAACTATGTCAGAGAACAAATAGTATTTTTAAGATGTTTTTGATGTTGAGACATGGACAACTTTTTAGATGATTTGTGGTTGTTTGAAACCGGTTCATTTTTATCAAATACTTAGGAAATACTTTCCTCAAATACCTAGCAGTCTCTTTTTAAATATTCAATAAATATACTTGCTACTTTCATTTCTTCTATCCATCTTATTTCTATGGTTGATAAGTATCTGGAAAAACTCAATACAGAATGGATTTAGAAAGGATTCCATTCAGCTGAAATGTCCAGAGTTCTCAGAGAAAGAAAAATTCTTGTGAAATGACAGAAGCACTTTTAGATGAGATGAAACCTCCAAAGAAGTGACAGGTTGGGCAGGTCTGAACCACCAGAAACACCAGTGGCAGCACGCTGCACATGGGGGCAGCGGGGTCTGTGGGTGGCATTCCGGTGCTGAGCATCGCGGTGTGCTGTACCTACAGCCCCGGCTCACTTCCAGAGGGGTAACAAGAGTGTTTTTCTTCATGTCAGCAGTATTTGACATCTCCCTCACATCATTTAGTACAAAGTGAACAGAGGGAAGTCCTGTTAGAGTTGTACTTGGGCTGGTAAGATGTTTGCCCAGGCTCTACTGCTCCACCTTCACCGGAGCTTTCCAGCACGAGGCCTGTGGTGTGGTGGTTGCAGTTTTCCTTGGCTGCAAGTGGAAGCAACAAAACTTTTAACATGTAAAAGATGACTGTAGGCTGCAGAACAGCAATAGCAGTGCTTTTTTTGCCTGAAAGTGCTGAGCATACGCCACTTTTGAACAGCAGTATCTGTCTCACTCTTAGCTGAGAGATAAGGCCGTGCCTAAGCCTCAGGTAGCTCCAGCCACTGAAGTTGGAGCCCTCCCTGGGCCAGCACCTGGTTTTCTGCTTTAGCGGTGGTGTGAGAGGGAGCCCAAGTACAGAGGGGAGCTCCTGGTGCCAGTAAGAACGCTTCTGTTAGACAACATTGTCAGAAGGCTACAGAAGGCCACCTAAACATACGTGCAAACAGGTTTTTGTTAATGACCTTTTGTGCAATTGCCATCAGGCCAACAAGGGAGTCCGTACGGGATTGTGCCTTCCCAGAATCTGACTGCTACATGAAACTTTTCTTATCCCTGCCCCTCTGCTTGTCTGTTCCTCTTTCCTCCAGACCTGTACAGAAGGGTTCAAAAGAGCCAACCCACTAGGGTGCCTATATTTACCTTAAAACCTGTCTTCAGAGTATCATGAGGATACCCTTTGCTTACACTACTTCAAGAAACTCTTGCTTAAAAAAAAAAAGTTGTATTCTGAAGTACCAGCAGGAAATGCGCTTTTGTTGGATTTTTATTTTTATTTTTTCCACACCTTTGTAGCCCAAACAATGCATGTTACAAAAGTATAGTAAAAAATATGTTGATATGCAGATAGAGCAGATACATTTTTCAGCTGATGAGAAAGACTCAGCAGATACGGAACCTGAGATTCCAGGGAATCTCCTGATCTAATAGCAGATGTGAAACAGCACTGCTTCAGTTACATGTGTTTTGTAGGTTAAGGAAGGATTAATAATGTTGTTAGTGATTCTTGCAGTTGACACTTGTGCATCTTAGGCAAAGGAATGTTTTTTTTGGGGAGGTTGCCTGCCTGTGGTGACTAAGGCAGTTAGTAGCCTTGTATTTAAACTATGGACGGATAAATGCTGGAACAGTATTGTGGTTTGGCAATATAGTGGTTTAGAGTAGAAAGGATTGGGGGCAGGTAACCTTTGATAAAACATTCTAAAAAGTTTCCCCTGAGTAATCGTTATGTATTTATTGCCTTAATTTTGTCTCAAGTTTTATTTGGCACATCTCCAAAAATTCAGCTTGTCTCGTTTTTCAGATCTCCTTTATTTCCCAAATGTCTGTCTGATTTATATTGAACAGTTTTTGGGAAAAAAATAAAATAATCCCAAGTCCGCATGCTACAAATGAAAAACTTAAGACAAAAGATTTTAGTGAAGGAGGTAGGAAGGGAAGCAGGGTTTTATTAATATGGCAAGGGGAAAAAAAAAATTGAATTTATAAACCATTTCAAACTTAGCAGGGTAGGAACACGTTTATTAATTTACTGTCAAGTTGTTACTTGAAGTGTTATATCAGCGTTGGGACCAAGGAGGAATCGACACGCTGTTGGCATCGCCGTTGTGCCGTGGAGAGAGAACTCGGGGCAGTACAAGGGAGCCGCAGAGGGGAGGAAGGAAGCTGCCCTGGTTGAGAGCTCGTGCATCTTGCTCTCCGCTGGAGGAAGGGACTGAAGCGTGACTCTCCCGAGGCAGCGTATCTTGCATGGCTGCCAAATCTACTGCTTTTGGCAGCAGTCTAACGCTTTTATGAGTCATCTATCATCCTACCATTTTTTTCAGTTTTTCTATCACCAGTGTGAAACAACAGATTTCCCCCTCCTCCCTTTCGATTCCTGCCCTTGCTGTCTGTTTCCAGACTGCTGTATGAGCAACATGCTTGTGCTCATCGGTTGCTGCCCAGTGACAGGATCGGGTCTCTTTGTCACCCTTCCGAAGTGCTGTATGGGCTCCATTCAGCTCAGCCTCTGCCCCGACCTCTCTCTGAGGAGAGCAGCTGGCAGGTTCAGGTACTGGAGCATGTGTGTTGGGATGTAGGATGACCTGTGCTCGTGTAAAATGCAGCCCCCTCTGTAGGCGTGTATTATCCATTTGTCAGGGAAGGAGCTGTGGCAAAGGCAGACCGGCACCTGGACCTGACATTGGCTGTGGTTTGGGTTTTGAATATTAGGTTGGAGCACAGCTACTCTGTGTCTTTTACTCAGGTCACAGGCTAATGCCATGATCTAGCCTTTAATCATTATGGGGAGTTGCCAGCATTCCTCTGATCGTATGGGAAACTTTTGTTTTGACACACATACTGTATTCTTGTAAAACATCAAGATACAAGCGCAGTATTCATTTCAGCAAACAGGAGAATTGAATTCTCTCTTCATTAGCGGTGCGTGAAACAGTGTCTGCTGGTTGGTTCAGGGCTTTGATTTTTATTCTAAACCCAGATGGAAATATTTGCATAAGTCCTACAGTAGTCCTTTGTGGGGGCTTTTTAGTTCTCCTCACCCCAGTTAATATTGCAAACTTAAGAAATCCTCTAAAATTAATCTTTTTCATTACTCCCGTTACCGGCTATTGCAAATATGACAGAAAGATCTAGAAACCACAGCTCGCGCTGCTTTCCAAGGGGCCATGAAGCTGCAGTGATTATTTGTGTGTCGCGCGCGTGTGCTTATCTCTTTTGGCTGGTGAGACCTTCCATGTTTCCCCATTTTTATTTCCCCTCTACACACACTCCTTCCCAGCTGCTGTAACCAGCGCAGCGTTCGCCCTCTGGCCAGGCTGGAACAAGCTGTTTGTGAGGCTGCTGGAAATGCCTCTCCGGCCGCCACTAGGCAGGACGCACGCAGAGACACTTGGCATCTGTGCTGCGGCTCGCTATCAGGCAGCCTGGTGCCACCTGGTACCCTCTGGTCCAGAGCTCTCTGCTGTACTTGAGCCTGAGTGCCCTGCAAAGAAACCCTTGGTGGTCCAAATCTGTCCCCCGAGCAGCTTCTGCTGCCTTGTCCTATAAAGGGTGCGTGTGGCTGTTTCAGGCTTCGCGCTGCTGGAGGAGCAGGACGTTGGATAATATTTGCTGTTGTTTCATTGAAATTCTGCTTACAGCTGTAGCTACAGCTCTTAGCCTGCACTGAGAAAATCTGTGATTTCTTGGGTTCTCTTCCTGCATCCTGGCAGATCGCTGATCTCTTCCATCAGGGCCACCGTTCTTGCATTTGTCTGGCCTTGTAGGGCTTGGCATGCTGGAGAGGTCTGCACGTGCTGAGAGCCCCATGCAAGGGGCAGGAGCCCTTACTGAGACAAGGCCTGATGGATCAGCGGGAGCTTTTCTACTCAATATGCTTTATTTTATTGGTGTTTATTTTCCTTGTAAAACAAAAGTGAATTCCCTTTTCTCTGTTGTCTGTTTTTACCCTTCCAATGCCTTCCTTTCCATTTTTATGTTTAACTGGTATGGTGCCTGTGCAGTATTTATTTTTAATTGTGTGTTAGTATGTGTTTTACTGTTGAAAATAAATAACAGCCCAGTGTCTTACCAGCTTAGAAATTCTGCCATCCACGCTGTCACAGAGATCTTTTCATGAACCATATCCTTCGCCAACTCCCTGTGACTGCTTTTTAAATGTTGCAGCAAGTGGACCGTAAGTTTTAGAGTTCCATTTGTTAGAAATGCCATTTTGCATTCCCTGAGAAAGCATGGTTGCATTTTGACACCATTTCCTGTTGCCTTGTCTCCTGCTTTGGACCAGTGTGGAATAAATGCAGAGATTTATTTTCTGAAGGGTAATCATAGGTATATAATAATCTAAATCACGAGGCTGCTTGTTTCTGTACATGTGTGTATGTGTGTTTTATAAGCAAAGCCTGTGTTCATCTGGAGGGGCTCTGTACATTACAGCAGCCCAGCAGCCAGCATAAAATCAGGCAAGGACACGATAAGCACAGTCTGTGCAGTAGTCAGAGGATTTTGAGTTCATTTCCAGTTGCCACACATGTAGCTGTTTTTAATATCTTTCAGTGACAGCTTTTATAACGTTAGAGGTCAGAGTGAAATTGTTATCTGTTTTATCCTTCTAAAAGCATATAGATATAACATCCTTTGGACCAAATCCAATCTCTGTTTCCCTTAGAGTGCAAGTGTTGAAAGCATGAGAAACATCCCAGCTGCAGTGATTAGATGTATGGGATAGGTGGAAGCAGCAGAGAGCTGTTAACTTCCCTGGTAGCTGTTTTCACAGGGGTGTGTTCTGGATGTTGAGAAGGGTGGCAGTAGCAGTTAGGGAGCCTCCAAGCATACAAATTACTGGCCAGTGCCCCAGCACAACATCTACATAGCAGGCATAGATATGTCATAACTCCACAGCTGTTCCACCTCCTGTGACATTACATATGGTGAGGGAAGCAGTTTGTTTATGTATATATATAAATTGCCCATAATAACAATGTCCTGATGTTACATTTGTTAATTCTCCAACCTGGGACCAGGGGCTGAATGATAGTCATTGTTTTCCTGTCTGTTTGTACTTCCCTGACCCCACAATCCTTCTTTTGCCCATTACTGACCTTTCCTTCATATACTTCGCAGTCTATACATTCTCAGTCTACCTTTTAAACTAAAAAAATACCTACCCAAACTAACTCAGAAGTTGTAAGTATATAACTTTTTTAAAAAATATTTTTATTTTATTTTATTTTTTTTATTATTTGAATTATCTGAATCAGTTACCGGGCTGCAAGATACCTTATGAGAAATACACACCTCTGTGTGGAAGGAGGTGATGCTATCCATGCAAAGTAGTTAACAGCCACACAGAGTGATAGAAACAATTCTTTTGAAGGCCCAAGAGGATATTCTCACTTGAATTTGCTTGATGCTCAATTGAAAAAGGGAGATTTCTCCACTTCTCTTTAAATAAGCTTTTCACCTGCAATGTCATGGCTGCATGTCACCCACTATAGCTAGATTTGTCTAACTTCTTGTCAAGTTGGGGTTTCTTTGTATAAACCTAATTTTAGAGTTTTCTTTTCTATGTAAAATGGATGGGTTGTTTTTTTCCCTTTGATTTAATTTGTCAGTATCATGTAGCATTTCTGCCTCCATCTCTCTATCCATCTCAAGTTGGTTTGTTGATAGTGACACAGATTTGAATTTTTTTTTCTTCTTTTCATGGCTTTTTCATGGAACTAAAACAGGGTGACAGTCGCTGGAATGATAGGAGAGGTCAAATTCAGGACCAACATCACTTTGCGTAAAAGCAAACAAAATGCCACTGAATAAATGATTAGTTCTGGTATACTGATTGGGAATTTGGTTACAAACTAACTAGGGATGGAAATACTTGACAGAAATAAGAATATGTATTTTCATATTTATGCTTGCAAATAGTTTGTTATGTGTGAGGTCCTAGTAACAGCATAAATACGAAGCGACCTGGGAAAATGCATTGTTTTCAAACTGCAGTACTTCTACCAAGCTTCCAAGTGCTGTCCTTTGTTTTTTGTAAGTCTGAAAACTCAAGATTTTAATCACTGACCAGTGGTGCAAAACCAATATCAGCTGCTCCCGTTTCGTACATGGAAGTTATAGAATGTGGTACTGCACAGGCAGAAACTCCCTTGTGAGCAGATCTGGATTAATCAGAAGGCATGAAGAAGTGTTTTTGAAGAACCTTAGGCTAAGATTAAGGTCTCTTTAATCCTGTGAGAAGTCATGGGGGGAGGAAAAATTGCAGAGTCAGGGCTAAACTAGAGTTACATGTTTGGTCAGAGGAGATTCCCCTAATGGTGCCCACCAATCTGAAACCACAATAAAGCTTTTATCAAAACAAAAGCAACAAACTACACACTCACAAATAAGCAAACAAAAAACCAGTACTGCGTCCAGTCCTAGGCCACGCAATACGAGAGAGACCTAGACATGTTGGGAAGAGTCTGATGGAGGGCTACCAAGAGGAGGTTCAGGGGAGATCTTAACAATGTAAGGGAGGGTGCAAAAAAGACCGAGCCTGCTTTATTCAGTAGTGCCCAGTGCCAGGACAAGGGGCAATGGGCACAAACTGGAACACTGCCAGTCTGTGATTCTGTGATCTGAACCCAAGTCCAGCATCTGACAGTCATTTTTGTCATCTCTCTTTGTGTGTGTTTATGATATATACAAGTATAATTTCCTTTAAGGATTAGAGACTAATTTATGTTTAAAGTAGTAGAGTAAATAACTTTTCTGTTGACTTTATATGAGTGGCACTGGACCCTTATCCAGTTGTGACAAGGATAAATCAAGCTAACGTAAAGTAATCCTTTATTTATACCAAATGACGCTTCTTACTTTTTTACTGTTTACTGTAGACGAGTCTCTGAGAGAAAGTTTCTGAGCAATCCTTTAAAATAGGGGAGCTAATGGCAGAGCTATGGCTTCTCTGTGGATTTAGACATTCATAGTTGGACTGGCTTTTTTTTTTCTTCCCTGAAAAGTACTAACTTCTGGGGAAAAATGCAAGTAGTTTATTAAAAAAAAAAAAAAAAAAAAAAAAAAGCAAACCCACATGCTTTGAGTCTCCAGTAGTTGATGAGATTCAAATGTGAAGGTGTTGTATGTGTTGTGGAAAAGTAAACAAACGGGTTATTAAAATGTTTTAAAAATACATGCTTTTACTTTAGGATTGATCCAGAAAGATAAAAAAAAAAAGCTGTAAAATGTACATGCTTTGAAGGGACATATGCAAAAACTCTTGCCCATTGATTGCAGGGTAGAATCACTTAAAATCCAGTTTCATCTGAAGATACTCGCTAATCCTTAAAAGGAAAAACCACAAATGCTGACGTTTTCTTGAATCACTTAACAATTCCAAAACACAGATCGGAATTCTAATTTCTTCGTGTTAGTAACAGATAATGTAGAGAAAAAAACTATGTAGAATATGAATATTAATTTGTTAACCATATTAAAAAACCCTTCTGCCCATTTAGCCCTGCATTTTTGAAGCAATATTCTGGGAAGTAGCTGATTGAATCCCATTAATTTAAATGAGAGTCAAATGACAGTCTGTATGGACCTCTTTGAAAATGTGAAGTTTAGTTCTTTATTCCTGTTTCTTTCAATCTATTGTAGAATACTTTCATGTATTTAGTGGACTTTCAAAGGCAGACATATATAGTGCAGTTAAAATACTACAATTTAGTACTTGCACCGCCTAAGTTGTCATTTCCTGCAGAGCAAAAGAGTATAGTTAAAACATGTTGTTTTATTTGATGTTGCAAGATGTAAGGCTTCTAGTCGCTCACAGTGTAACCGGTGAAAACTTTATTGCCTGTTGTCAAAAAAATCATTTTAATTTAATTTTTGAAACTTGAATCTAAATCTTAGATCATACTTTCTTTATAATTACACACACTTACTGGAGCAGCATATGGTGAAAATATATAGGACTTTGCTGTATAAAAGAATAGAATACAAATGCTAGGCTTTTACGTTGATTGCACCTGTATGGGGGCTTTATAAGCTTACAATTTGAATCATTTATAGACACAGACTCAACATAGTTCTAACATACCTAGTACTGCAAGCCTTTTTTTTTTTTTTTTTTTTTTGCTGACTAAATGATAGGCAAAGCAATTTTCAATAAATGTCTCCCAGTAGGCTGTCATCATGGAAGCCTTGTAATGTTGCATTTTAACCTTAGCACTGGCAGCTATCCAGAAATTATTTCGTTTATGCCAAACCGTTCTGCACAAGGCACTTGCCCTTTTACTGTATGGGAAGAGAATAAACTTAACTTTCCCTCCATCTTTCCATTGTTTTATCAGATCATTTTCACCTGTGTTCTTAAACGCTTATGAGCAAAAATGAACTAGCAATGTATCACCTTTTTCATTGGGTGATCGTAGTTTTATTATGGAAGGATAAAATTGAAAACTCTCAGGAACTCAGGTGCCTGATTGCCACTTGTGCCTTTCAGAATATTTAGCATCAGAATTTGATCTTAACAAGAATAATTTCTGCTTCATTACATTCAAGCTGTTTGCTCTTTATTAGTTTGGTTTGATTTAAAACACTTGTATACCCCCTAGAGCAGGGACTCAGGTAGTAATGTCTCTGCCTTCTGTAAAATCTTTCCCACTTATTGTTTTATATATATCCATTCCTTTAGTGCAGGCTAAGAGGTTTTTTTTTTTTTTTTTTTTTTTTTTTTTTTTTTTTTTTTTACTGAAAGATAAATGATCCTTTAAATTAAGCATAAATCTAGATTATATTCAGGATCAAATCATGAATAAGATGGTGGTCAGGTTTGGTAGTCGTAAAGCCTCAGATCTCTATGCCCTAGTTCTTAAGACTTGCACTCGTAAAAAGCCAGCAAACAAAATTTGCAACGGAAGGTCTGTGTTTTAGCTAATCTCTACTGTGACATACAACTGTTCTGTGTAACTAGATGGAAGATAACTGTTGGATTAACTTCATAAAATCTCCCCATGTAGTCTGCATTTCTTCATCGGTAGACACTGTGCAGTAGCTCAGAGATGTACAGATATTTGCATAACACCCATACATATCAAATCTATGCTGATGGATTTGTTGACAGTTCTTCACATGAATTTTCACATAATGAAAATGCAGTTTGGAGTTATTCCACAACTCAAAAACTCACAGTTTCCAAACTCTTTACAGCACTTCTTGCTCTGTCCTGTGCAAGGTAGTCTGAACTGCAGCACCTCACAAGTAAGGGCTTAAGGGAAGACTGTGCTGGTTTGTAGTTTTATCACTCCCTTTGTTAAAAGGAGCTTGTGTCTTTTGATTCTTGCAGATCCTCTCTGAGACAGTATTCAGGGAGAAGATCTTACCTACAAATAATGCTTTACGTTAGAAATTGATCCACTCCTTGAAATTATTGTGTCATATCACATTGGCTCAGGCAGCCTGTGTTTTTGGCTCCTTCAGCTACTGAATTCTTATTCTTTTTCATTTTTCTTTCCTTTTTTTTTCTTCTTCTTTTTTTTTTTTTTTTTTTTTTTTCCCACATTCTCTCTCTATGAGAGGCACTTTCAGTCATGCATTAAACGGTTACTGGTTAGCCAGTGTTTTTCCACAATTTGGCTATTAACCAGCAGGAAAACCCACAATTTATAATTCTATTCATTTAAAGTATAGGTCAAAGATGTTCCAGAAGAACCAGCTACTATTTGCTTAAGTATATAAATATGGATGAGGAAACCTAATTTTAGGCATTCTGCTTTAGACATCTTGACCCTTGTGGTTTCTTTGGTTTTATATCTCCTTCAGCTTCCAGCGCTCAGAGACTTAGCTACACGTAATTTATCCTCTGTAAAATCAAATATCTCCACTGAGTGTGTTTACTTAGTAACCCTACTCAGGGCAATTGGTCCAGTATTTTTTGTGGTTGTGGTAGTGGAAATATCAAATTGTCTCAGGAACAAGGGTGTTCAGTAAGAGTCAATACTCTCCAGCCTCTGTTACCTGAATCCTTAAAGCAATACAGTTAATGAAAATAAAAACAACACCACCAAAGCTTAAAAAACACACAACCCACACACACCTGTGATGTTCCAGTGGCTGAGACTTGATGCTATCTAATAACTCACAGAAAGATTCCTTCACGTAGCTTAAGTGGGAGCACACAGAAATTGAGAACAGGATCCACAGCCACCCGAATTCTCTGAAGATGACCTT
Source organism: Aythya ferina (assembly GCF_964211825.1). Taxonomy (NCBI): domain Eukaryota; kingdom Metazoa; phylum Chordata; class Aves; order Anseriformes; family Anatidae; genus Aythya; species Aythya ferina. Next base: position 30,294,242 of record NC_140302.1, on the reverse strand, counting down.
CTGAGAAGCAGAAAAGTCAAGCAGTTTTTAGTAAAAGCAAAAAGGAAACAAGACTTCTAGATTTAGACTTCTTTATTTATGAGACTTTTCAAACGTTTTGTCGTTAGAGAATTTGCCTTTCGGTCTGTTTCTTTCACATCAAAGTGTGTTTGGTTCGTGGATGGTTGCTACCGCCTGAAGAGTATAATTCACCAAATACGGTTGGGGAAGAAAGGCAAAGTTTTGCTAATAAGACTCTCAGATAGACTATTAACTTAAAACTTCCAGGAGATGTTATTAGTTGCAGGGAGAAGGGTCAGGTCTCTTTGTGGATATATCTTCTGTTGGCTTTCAGCCTAACAGCTTTAAGGGACATTAGCTTGGAACTGAGCAATATAAGCAGAAGCAAGTCTGTTGCTGCTGCCTGGTGGGAGCTCACAGATGCTTGTAATAAAAATTGTTAAAAATTGTTTCATTAGTTTGCAAAAAGCAGATTTCTTGGAATACTGTACCTTAATTTGCCAGGAATATTTAATTTCTTTTGTGTTCTGTATGTGACAAATGTAAGCAGAAGTTTGCTCCACAATTAATTATGAAGATGATCTATAGGACTTAAAATGAACACTCAGCATTTTTTCATTTGCATGCTGAAAACAAAAGATAATTGGGTAGAAAACAATATGGCATTTAATAAAGCTGTTCCTTTAAGTGGAACATTTTTCCAAAAGATAAAGAGATATCAACCTTCTAGAATTACATAATATCATAGACATATAAGTAAAACTAATCAGATATGCCACGTGCCCTCATTTTGTAAGTGCAATAGCTCATTTGGCTGTTAGCAAAACCTTGTTTAGTGATGCATCAATAATTAGAAACTGTCACTGTCTGTATATGAATAACACTTTTTCTCTCTCTTGCTATTTTCTTCTTTGGAAAAAAAAATCACATATCACATTTCATCTGTCTCAGAGTACAAACACAGTTGGACACTTCAAGATGTCTATATACAATTTTTTAAATATCATAAATTTAAGTGTGGAATTTTTATACTTATAATTACAAACGTGTTTTTGTACAGTAGGCATGTAAGAAGGGTTGCCTTTGAGGTAACACATCTGCAAAGCAGCCTACTCTATGTAGGCTCAATTAATATGCTCTGTATGTACTCAATTAATATACTTAGTTGTCATGCAGTTAAAACTATGTATTTTAGAACTTAAAAATATGGGTCTTTTTTCCTAATTTTAAAGGAGCATTTGCACGTACACCTGCTTAGAAGGTCAGTGACAATCCATTTACTGGTGATTTTTAGCAGACGGGTTCCTCTGAGCTCATAGCTATTTATCTATTAGAGGGACTGGGCACCACGAAGGGCACAGTGAACTAAACTGCTGGAAATCATTAAACCACTGTAAGCACAGGCTGCAAACAGGATGGACAATCTTGTGTGATAATGTTTCAGTATCCTTTTCTTTGCAGATCAAGGGTGTCTTTGCTAGTCCACCCTGTTACAGGTAACTGTTCACGAGGACACAGTTCCTCTGTTCTCCAAAGCAAGCATTTTATGTGCAGATTCACTTTGTTGGATAGCCTTCCTCACTGCTTCTCTTGCTGACTTTCAACTGAGCAACAAAGAAGGGGCAATATTTCTGTATGTATAGACGTGTAACGTCCCCAAACCTAGTAGGGTAATGTGGGGTCAGGCATATTGCATGAAACTCCTTTTAATTCACTTTTGGAAGCTGATCCTGTTCCTTTTAAAAGTTGTCACATACAGAAAAGTGGACATCTTTAAATCTAAGCTCCATTAAACTTTCTAGCAGCTCTGTGACAGCGAAACAGGTTTTAGTGACCTCCCCATGGACTCCAATTTAAGCAGGTGAGTTTCCTTTTTTGTTCAAAGACAGATGTAAGTGGATAGTTCTGAACAGTTGTTCATCCATTTTGAATGCTCGGCTGGGCTGTTATCATTCACTGGTGGGGTACTTACTCATCTGTATAAAAACAGTGGGAGAAGAGTAAGATTTAGCCTCATTTACATTATGTGGGTGACTCTCAGCTGTCCTCTCCCACTAAAAAGGATCGTGGTGCAATGATCTGCTTACCCAAAGTCTAGACAAGATCAAAACCCGAGTGACAGTTAGATAACTTGGGTAAATGGAGATAAAACCTTTGCTCTTGGGAGGAAAAAAAAAAAAAAAAAGTAAAAACTAGAGGACCCTACATGCTGGAGAGAGAGCAATCCAGAGCTGGTTTGGGGAATGTACATCCATTCAGATTTACAAACAATAACCCTTAAAAGCATTTCCTGAGACTAGTTTTTCAGTCTGTCTTACCGAATCTACTCCTCTGTGAACCAGGTTATTTATACCCATATAAAGGCCACATTTTGTTATTGCAGTGCACCAAACTGTACTGGGACAACTCCGAAGGTTATTTGGAAGCTCACAGCTAGTACTCAGAGCAACTGTTCACGTTACTTGATGGTAGCACATTCAGAAAATGTATTGCACAATTTCTCCAGAGGAAACATTGTTTGCCTGTTCTCTTGTGTGCTACTCAGCTTCCTCCTGCAAATTTAGAAAGCCCTCCACGAGAAACAGCTAGCTTCATACAGTGCTGCACAAAGTGTAGTTCACCTAGGATATGGTATTTTTCAGCTAGTGTTTAGTTGTAAGTATCTGGGGACTGTAAAATCTTAGCTTTTGCTAAAGTAATGCTAAAAGTTTTGTTTTTAATATGTAAACTTTCCATTTCCTTATAATGGAACTCTAAAATGATGAAATAACTGTGTAGTACTTGAGGTACAAGTACTTAGAGTACTTGTAGTACCCTGTGCAAGTTTCTCACCTGCTCCAAATTCCTACTTTCTCCATGCTGGTGGGATTTCAAAACTTGATTCAAAGACCAGCTGCCTGAATGTATAGGAAATGTATTAAACGTGCATGATGTCATGGACTCACATACGTGCATACATATATAGAAATAAACAAATAATTGGATGACTGAGAAAATACGGACATAGCCCCTTTGTCTCTTGGTTTCACGACACTGGGCCAAGACACTCACTCCCACATGTGGACTCTGGAGGGGGAATTTCCGTCTGCTGTATGTATAAATATGAGAAAGGATTTTTTTTTTTTTTTACTACTTTTTTAAAGCAGTGCTATTCGTTATTCACAGTCTGTAAATATTTATGGGCTGTAAGAAAACCTGCTACTTATTGCTCCATGTGAAACAAAAGCACAGGAAAGAAAACACTGTAAAACAAAGGAGATGCTGAAACATATTTTATCAATTACAGATAAGTATTAGAAGTTATTCTTTTTGTTTTGTTTCGTTTTTTCCTGAGACAAGATTAAAACCAGCTAACAGTGAAGTTAAACCATGCTATTGAAGAACCTGGCTCAAAAGGCTCTATTTAATAGAAGTCATAAAGGATGATTACAGCATTCTCATAAATGGATGACAGTTGAGTAGACTGGAAAAGTAAACTCAGTACGTTTTCAGAAATTACAGCTTTTAAGGGTAATCTGTATAGGCAAACCAGCTTGAGGAATCCTTTTTATTACAAGACTTAAGGGGATTTTATGATCAGGCTCATCTGGATTGGCATGTGACCATGCAGAGCTTTCCGTATTAATCTGAGAGACCCCTGGGTTTAGATGGGCTGTGTCCACATTGCATTCAGCATGCAGACGTTTTAATCAAGTTTGGATTTGGGTGCCAGGTGGCCTCACTGCAGACTGCAAAAATACATCTGGGAACTTGGAAAAAACTCTTTGAGTGCTAAACTTGGACAGTCTGGCTACATGGTTCTCAGTAACAAAAGTAGCTGTTTGGAGCATTCAGGAGGAAGTGTGCTTACTTTTATTAATTAGATGCCTACACTAAGAATTCGTAGTGCTTAGTAGGATGAGGCTGGTTAGCTAGAATTAAACTGTAATGTTACAGTAAGATTTCTTCTCAGATAAAAGTCTTGTAAAAGAAACCTTTCTCCCCAGAAGTTAATGTGAGAGACCTATGAGAGGGAGGAGAGAGACAGCTGCTCACTGTCTCTGAGGGAGACATTCATGCTGGGGGGCCATTTTGTCAGAGCTGCCATCTCTAGTAAATGTGTACAGTCCTGCTTATATTTTATGAATAACAGAAGGCAATACCACGTGTGTTTGTATTCTGATGGGAACGTGAATGATTGCAATGCTGCAAAATCTATGGTGTAGTAAAGGAGCAACGGTATGCTGTGATTATCACTTCCTACTGCTAGAAGCACTGTATAATGGATTTGAAAACTTGCTTGCATTGTTCTTGTCTCAATTTCTAGAGGGTTACAGTGGTATCTAATAGCTTTATGATAGTGCAGTGCTACTGATCTAGCAAGCTCCAGTCCAGATCCAGATCACATGTAAACTTTACCTGGCGTTGCCTCTGTTACAACCATGTGATGATGCCCGTACAACTTCTCCATGCAGAATTCTGTATTTCTGACCTGTGACATGGGGAGAAGCTTACCCACAGTGGCAGAACTCAGAGCCTTGAAGACAGCTTCAAATTTTTATTAGCAGGCCTGGTAAAGCTGGTGCTGGCTCATTGCTTCCTGCTAAATAGGCTACAGTAAGGTCTGATCAGACCTTGGTAAAAATTAGTGAATGCTGGTCAAATTAGCTTGTGGGCCTTGAAAAATATTAATTGAGTAGTCTTCTGATAGTACATTGTAATTCAACTTAAAGAGCTTAATCAGAATCTATTACACGCTGCTAAAGTGGCTCAGTAATGGAGGGCTGATTCATAACCACCATAATCACTTCACTGCACTTTTAGTTTGGATCTGTTTTTCTTCTTGTTTTATTGCCCAATAGAGTCTCCATAACTAGAAAAATCTTTGAATTAAATGTTTATAACAATAAAATTTGGGGTTTTGACTATGAAATAATGAATCAAGGGGCAGTGCACTTCCTTAAGTTTTATCACTTATCTTGCATTTGTGGTGGAAATGGGCTTTCTGACCAGTGTAATGACATTTATATTTAAATCTTTTTATCATCGTGGAAAATCCCGGGATTGGATTTTTTGGGGGGAAATGTCCTTAATTTTGAGAATGTTTTGCTTACTGGACTGCTCTTAAAATACTGGCTTCCAGTATTGCCTGAGCTGATCAGAAGTTTGAAAACACTGCTGGATTTGTAAGGTAGATTATAATCACACTCATTGTGCTCCTTTCCAGAAAGTTTTTTTTGCTTTCTTTCCCCCAACCAAGGTGTGACAGCAGTCAGAAGGGTAGCTAGAGACCCCTCTGGTGTCCCCTGGGGAGCTGCTGGGCTCAGTTATTCTTCTCACTCCTTTACTGGATGTCACTTTCCCCTCTGCTGAGCTTCTGTAAGAGGTCATGGGATGATTCTGAACCATCTTCTGTGGATCTCGCTTTCAATTACTGCTGCAGGGTGATTTCATATAAAAGACACATAATCCATTATAATGTCTCTTCTGTAGGGGTCATGTCAAATGCCTTGTGGGTGACAGACTGTGAAGTTGCTATAGCTTTTTGCTGGAATTACTGTATATCTATGCTCAAATAGTTTACCTGAAAGGTGGTGACGATACGATACTCAAGTTGGCCCATTCCTGTAGCCTTTGTTCAGGTGTCAGATCCTCAGTTGTGTGCTCAGCAGCAGTGTCCAAATGTGCAGACAAAAGACACAATCTCCAGGGGGCTCAGCTGATGACCATCAACCTTGTTCCTTAAGGAAGGCGTTGCTGTGTCATCGGCAGACCTCCAGACACGCCACTGACTTACCAACTGGTATCTCTGTCTCAGTTTGTCCGTCTGTTCAATAGGAATAAAATCACTTCAGCTTTCCTTCAGGTCAAATTTTTGTGCAACCTCTTATGAATTACTTGGAATATATATATGAATTACTATGTTATTACATTAGACTAGAATGGATTAATTTAATTAATTATTCTTGATTTAAATCATGGCTTAAAAGTTGTCTCCATTTGCATAACTGATTTAAATCTTGCTTTGTGTTTTACTGTCTCAGGCATTCTCTAAAGATTGATTTTCAGTTGTTAGTAAGCATTGATTTACAATGAAATTCACAATGAAATAGAGTGATTATTTCTGTTTTCCATGTCCTACAAAACTTGGGTGAGGAAATTTCTTGCACTTCACATTACTCAAGGATTGATAAAAAGAAAACAAGCTTTCTCGATCTTTCAGTTCCACTCCATCTTTGAGTGAGCTACAGGAATGAAGTGTAACAAATCCTGTACTCCCTCGGTGTGCTTGTGCAATAAGTTGCCCTGAGTTAACTTCTTTTTTTTTAGAATGCATAGAATAAGAATGTACTGGTTACATGCATGTGATTCAGCTTATTTCAACATAATAGATAGTAATAAATGCACTTGCTTTTTAAGAATATTTAATATGCTTTTAGCATAGTTAATAATAAATTGAAATTTAGCTTTAGATAGGTGTATTTTAAGGGAAATTTTATTAAATTGCAACAACTTCTACCAGTTTTAATATTAGCTTATAATTTTCTTTTTTAAGCAATTGACTGTTCTCCTGCTATGAAGATACTTTATACTTTTTTTTTTTTTCCATCCTAGCAAGAGCTATTCATTCAGTCTACTTGGTACCATTGCTTCAAAAATATGTTTATCATGCTAACTAAGGCACTTTTATTTCCACATTGTGAAGGAATTACAGAAGTTTATCAGATACCAGTGTCTTTCAAATATGAGGGGTGCAAAACCATTTTATTGAAAAAAAAAATATTTGAAGAATGATCTCTTATAGAATAATTTGCTTGTATTACTTTCAAAAAAAAAAAAAAAAAGGACGTGAGGCAGGAGCAGCAAAAACATTCTGGGCAGAATGAGAAGCAGTTCAGTTATGATGCTTACTTCTTTTTTAAAGATAAAGGCAAGGTTATGTTGCACTGGTAACTACAGGTGAGAGGAAGCAGAGAATTTTAAGAAGAGAGATACCTGAATAAGCATGAGAGGGAGTTGTGTTTTGGAAGGGAAGAAACAAAGACATACTGTACGTTCAGCATCGTGGTGGCATGCATGGCAGAAAAACAATAAACAAAAGCAGTAAGTCAATTTGTAGGATGCAGAAACGAGCAGAAAAGAAGGGAGTTGTAGAAAAAAACTAATTAAGTGTGGAGATGTACAGGACTTTGGAAATAAGAATCAGGAACTTGTACTCGATACTAAAAGTAATAGGTAACTAGTGATACTGTAAATGCAGGCAAGAAAGAGAATTATTTTAGTAGCTGTATTTTACATTTATTAGAGCACAGGGAAGAAGACCTTAAACAGGACTTTGCTGTAACTGGTGCAAGTAAAGCTCAAGTCTTGGACAAAGATTTTAGTGGAAGGATTGGAGAGGACATGGCGGATATTGGAGGTATCACAGAAAGGTACTGATAGGATTTGATGACAATTTGAACAGGCAAAGTGATGGAGAAAAGAGTTGAATGGGCCATGAAATTTGAAATCTAGAGAATTGAGACAGATAGTGGTATTGTCAACAGTAATGGCAAGGAGGTGAGAATTGGAAGAAATGATAAGAAGCTCAATTTTCAAGAGGCTGACTTTGACATCAAAATTGTGTGTTTGAGAAGCAGGCAGAGAAGTGAGACAGCCTGCAACGTAGGGGAAATGAGAGATGCAAGTGAAGATCGGTGATCCATCAGTGTCGAAATGGTGCTGGCAGCTGAGGGCAGGTGAGAAAGTCGGGAGGAGGAGTGGCTGAGGTTTGCGCTGGAGAGCAGTGACAGCAAAAGGAGGAAAAAGGAAACACTGACCTGTCAAGTCCTGGAGAGGACAACTATGTCAGGAAGCAGAAGCAAATACTGCTTGTTATATAGATATGCCACAAATCAAAGACACAAATAAAAACTTTATCCAATTTGAACTTTGAAAAGGGATTGTGAATGGAATATTTAGAAGAGCATGCTTATAGAGCCAGCTAAACAAACAAAGCATATGGGCTATAGCTGAAGAGGCAACGTGAAACAAGTATTTTATTAGTAGAAGACCCTCCTGGTTACACATGTAATAAAAATACTGGTTTCTAATGTTTAGAAGCCATTTGTATTAATTATGGGATGCCCGGATCCTGTCTTCCCATTTGTGCTGCTTAGAAGTGCCCTTTGGTTACGGTATAGTTAAGTATCCTTTCCAATGTGTAGGACTCATTTCTTAGGTCTAGTTTGGTTCAGATTATCACAACTGGTCTAGCAGGGAAAAAAAAAAAAAAAAAATGGTTTCAACAAGTAGATAAAGAACTTCTGAATTTTCCTTTCACTATTCAACCACTTCGTAAATAGACTTTTCGTGTTTAAATTTCAGACTTTTTATTTTAAAAGTGACTTCACTTCTGTAGGATTCTTCATTAGACCGCTTCAGCATTTTTTCCATGAGTAAGATCTCCTAAATCACTATATATTGGAAAAACCTGTCTATGGTTTCAAAGTCTTAAAACCTTTTCTTTTTCTGAGAGTTGTTTGGATGGGAGTGAGCAGTGTGGGTGCACTGCAACACTGGCCTGAGTTTGGGCACTGCGCTTGGCATTGCTAATGACACTGTGCATGTCCTGGGTGTTAAGTTCCTCCTTGAGATCCTTCCTTTGGCAGCACAGGCAAGAAATCCTGTCTTTTATAAATTGTAAACAGTCACCAGCTCTTTGTATGTATGGGAATAATTTGATTTGAGGCCTTTGAGAGAACTGTACGTGTACTATCTTTAATTTATTGAGCAAGTACATCTGAAAGAGCATTTAGATGATCAGTTCCCCCTGTGTCTTAGATACCTTATGGCAGGACTTTTGAACACATCCAATAAATCCATAATTCCTTCTGAGACACTAAACATTATTTTTAGTTTAAATACTGGGAAAGAAATCATTTTAAAAGCTTATTAAAATGTTATATTAATATTTTTCAAATATAATTTATATCATCACTGGTGCATAACCTTTCAGATGAATAATTCACAGCAGCAAGTAGTCACTTTTGATAATCTATAGTGGTGTATTATGTTGGTTCTGCTGAGAGATTAACACTTATGGCCTAAGGAATAAAACCAGAGAATCTAATCCATTTGTTTGCCTATTCACAGTGACAGATATTTTCTTAAATTAAAACCTATTAGTCTGAATTCGGAATCTTGAAATTGAATCTGTTTTGGCTCATTTTATACTCTTATAAAACAGGATTATGATACATAACATATTACGGGCACAGAAGTAGGCAGACTATTGATTTTCAGCACAGTGTTCCTATTACAGACACTGAAGAATGTTTCTAACAAAAAAATTATAGGATATTAAGCAGATAAATGGTTTCAAAAAGCTATTGGAAGATACAGGAAATAGGATAGACCTTGTCTGTTAATAATTGCGCATTATAATTTTTCTGAAAAGCAGCTGAATTTGAAATGGGCTTTCATCACTTTACGATGGCACATCTAAAATAAAGGTAAGAAAAAAATGTAAATGCTATGTTAGTAAAGTGAATTAGGCCAGATGCACATCCTATTACAATAGTATATATTTAACTCTAAGCAGTGGTGTAGTAGAACTTAAGCTTTACCGGGAGAGCAGTGGAACATAAGCAAACAAGGCAGGTAATGTCTGTTTAACCACTTCTATTGCTGGTTAATTACATTTTAACTTATGTAACAGAAATGTTAGTGCTGCGCGTTACTGTCTTTGCTGGTCGCTTTTTGGCTGGAAGCAATGGGTGACCTGCTGGTACTGTCTCCTGTCAAATATGTACAGCCCTGCACAAACTGTCCAGCATTTAAGGAATACAGCACATGCTGCTGTGTGGTGGGGCAGGAAGAGAGTAGAGCACTGGACAGAAAGGTAATTTTAGGAAACACACTTCATCTGAAAGGGAGAGGCTTAGGGAAAGCATTGTATCTGCTTAGGTTTTAGGGAAGCTGCCTCTTGAGTTAAACCCCTTGTTATAACACTTCCTCTTCATCCCAAGTTGTGGGCAAGGAAAACAGCCCAAACGTGAATGATGATATGATTGAGAAAGTAGCAAGTTGGTTGTAAAGAGAGTCCATACTTACCATACTGTGCAGTATGGCAAATAGCCCTTAGATCAACTGCTTTTAAATGCTTGTAGTTGCACCAGTTAAGACAATTGGCAAGTCAGAGAAAAACACCAGGTGATGTAGTTAGTGGGGCTGCATCTGCCAAAATTGGGTGTGAATTTGGTCATAAATGAGCCTTATCAGACAGTCTGGGGGAAAAAAACAACAAACCTTTAGGATATAGTCCCAGTGTGCCAGTGACTTTTAAGCAAATTGTGAAAAATCACTTCTCTATTAAAACCCCTTATTTTGAAAGCCATAAAGTAGTTTGGGGTTCAGTCACGGCAAAAATGTTGTGGCGTGCCTTTTGGGCATCTTAGTGTGGAAACTGTGGTACTTGATAGAAGGTATGGTGCTTACATTCTGCAGCATAGAAATTGCATGTCAGTGCAGTTTTGACCAGAGCAGGTGGCCAAGTCATACAAGACCTGTAGTTCAGCAAAAGACCTTACTGTTAATTTCTCTCTTCCCGTGACGGAGATGGTTTGAACAACTTTACAAACAGCCTGTTACAGTAGACTCCCACTTTGACTGGATGAACAGGGAGCAATCTCTGAAAGTTGTTTTTTGTAGTAAGTAGTACAGCTATTACGTGACCCTGGGTAAAATGCCAAGATTGTACTTAAGGATTAGAGTCTGCTAATATTAATAAATCATTCAAAATACAGGGGGTTGCTGTTGTGTTTTTTCTTCTGTATCAAGTAACTGCTGTGATTTAATTACAGTAAAGTTTTTCATAAAAGAGAAAAATTTATTCTATAAGTTATTACTTTAATAAGCAATGAAAAAGTAATTAAATAACTTGAATCTGTTTTCTGAACCAGAATTGGCATTAAACATATACTTGAAAATTGCTAACAGAAGAGATGAAGCAGATACCTTTGCAAGTTTTGCATTAAGAACAAAAGCTAAAGTATTTTTTAGACTGAATCAGAAGGTTAATTAGAATTACCATTGGGTCTTGTCATTGTCCTGCCTCTGCACACCTCCCTTCCCCCAGCCTCCTGATATGATTTCAGAGTATTGTCCCTGAATGAATGCTAAAAGACAAAACCTCCCAAAGAAAAAAAAAATAAGTAAAAAAAAAAAATAGGTATTATTTGTGAGTCTAGTCTAATGTGCCTAAATCAGAAGTAAATGTATAATTAACCTTTTTTCATGATAAATTAACATTAATTTTCTTAGGATTAGCGGGAAATAGCACAATATAGGGCAGGTTTAGCATTCACAGTAACCGTCACATGGGACCTTTAACACTCTTACAGGATTAGTGCAGTCAGTGATTCATCCTGTTACCATGCACACAGAAATAGTGTGCAGCTTCTGACCATCAAAGAAGCTTTCCTAATTATCAGCTTTTACAAGTGAGCATAGAAAGATTAGAATATAAATATGAGGAAGATGGCTTCAGAGTTCTTGAGGGAGCAAGATAAAATGCACTCTTTCCCCAGCGAGTAGCTGGATTTTGAATGAAATTTCACAGTATTGTTTGAGAACCCATCATTAGGAAGATAATTAATGAAAAGGCCTGTTGTTAGGCCTAAGCGAGTGTGGTGTCTGTATGTCTGTCCCTCCCTTTTTCTTTTACAAGGGCATTTCTTCCTTGTCTTATTAATCTGAGCATTCTTTATGCAAGGAAAAAGATGAATAATTTTTGAAGAGTGGGAAAGAACAGTTGAACTTGAAAAGCACTGGTTGGAAGTGGATGCTTTGATGGTGCTGAGAAACAGGGCAGCTCTGTTTAGGTACTGAAGTACAGAATCAGTGCTTGATTTTGGGAATCCAAGAACACAGCAGAATTCTTTTGCTGAAACACTTCTGAACCAAAATAGGAACTGAAAATACAGATGTTTTACAAGCATTGTTCTGGTGACTCATGCTAGTCACTCCATACTGTGATTTGCCTTTCTCTGAAGCCTGGCACGGAAAACTGTGGTTCAGAAGTTATCCACACATGATCTGAGCTGTGGCTCTTGTCTGTGTGTCTCTAACTTGTGACACAGTGAGGTAATTCAGTGTAGTTAAGCCCACAGTGATGGATATAATTTGCCCTGCTTGGTGCTTTTAACCCTGACCATGCACGCAGCCAGAGGTAATGTGCTGAAACGTCACTTAAGGCGCCAGGCTCAATTGTGGATCTCAGTTCATAGACAAGAGAAGTTTTTCAAGCAACTTGTTCCATGTTCTTTTCTTATCTTTATCCTTTCATGTAGATGCAACAATTCATAGTACATAATACACTGACTCTGACTGGCTCAGTGGAAGCTCCTTTATGCCTGCTGTGTTAAACTTGAGCGCATGGGGGAGGGAATGTGGAACTGCATCACCTGAACAATACACTTGGAAAGCAAAGCATACTTTTGGCTACTGTGCCCTTAATATATGGAGTATATCCTTTTCTAACCTCATGAGCTCTGGTTCATAACTCAGAAAGAAAAACTAGTGGGGATGATGGCTCCTCTCTGAATATCAGAGTCTATATATTGTTTGGGCCATTAAACCACATCTACCACCATTCATCTGCATTCTCCTGCACACGTTCCCTTTTGCACCCAGAGATTTGCCCGTGTAGATATCAAGAATTTAGCACATTAGTCTGAGTTTCCTGTATGTCCTAGAAGTTCAGATGCTACTGTGTAGGCTGCCGTATGTCCGTAGATCTGAGACATCTGGCAGTCCAGCTGGAGCTGGTGTGTCCATGAAACCTCGTATACCCATGCACAGCAAACAGTGGGAGGCGTTGGGTTCCCTCCCTCCGCACGTGGTGCACACTTGACTTGGGCACGGAAACGTCCTGAGCTGTTGAACTGGTTCGTTGCACATGGACAGGAGTGCCTGCAGTCTGTTTTTTTTCATGCTTTCTTCATTCCCTAAACACTGTTCTTTTGTGCAGGATAGCCTGGGTGAATTTATGTGAATTAAGTTAAAATGTTCATATCTAATACATTTGTCAGCTCAGGCTTTATGAGCCCATGCATTTGATTATGTAAGGCTGGGTTCTCATCTTAAAAACAAAGTGTAAATTCAAAGCACCTTTTGGATCTCAGTGTGTTTTTTCCAGGTTTACATCTTAACAACAGAGATCAGAATGGGAACTGCTCAGTGGGACTTCTTTGTTTTCTTTTCTTGTTTTATCCTTTTTTTTTTTTTTTTTTTTTTTTTTCTTTTCCCTATCCTGAATACTCTTGTTTACCAGGGAAACTAAGAAGACCGAACTTCTGTGGTGTGTGTTGAAAACAAGCCTTTTTGTGCTTAATGTGTATTGGAGGAATTGTTCAAGAACAATTTATCCATAGACTGTCACTGCAGTGCTTTCAAGGACAGTTTCATCCTCAGTTATCCACTGTTGTAAGTGCCAGTTGCACAAAGGCGTATTTAACTTGTGCACTCAGTTTGCTTTGTAGTCAGATTTTGCATTCATGAACTGAAAAAAATTGCTTATTATTTGAAACAGTTCCCTTCCTTTTATGTAAATTCCTCATCTTCTCTTACAATCCCATACCTCTATTACATGTCAAACAAGAATCCGATCATAGGGCAAAGATGTCTGTATGTGAAATAGAAATTGAATGTAGGTTGGGGCAGCTGGGTTCAATTGTCTTTCAGACTGCAAATTACATGGAAACTAAAAAGTATTCAGCATGTATGTTCTGCTAGAGCAAGGCAATAGAACTGCATCTTTCTAGACAGAACTCTGAATTCTGTATAGGGTAAAACCTACATATAAATATGAATCCTAATAATTTGAAGCTGTTTCATATGAAAGCTCAATGCTTGTAGGAGGTTATATATGCAGTTACCTGGAAACCAAGAGGCACGTGTACACATAAAGTTCAACACTTTGTATATGGATGCGTAGGGCAAAGGTCCTCATTTTCATCTTGTAGTGTCAGGGAGATGGTAGCTTTGTGTTGTAATTAAATCTTGATCAAGAAGAAATGACTGTGCTCCCATCTGAAAATTCACTGTGCAGCTAAATGCTTCTCCTTGCATAGAAACTGTTTGTAATTAATAATCCCTTTGATAGATTATTAGTGCCAGACTGGATTGGCATCTGCACTTTGGACACGATGTACCTGATTGTACTAACAAGTTATAACAACCTGTATCAACTACTGTAATTATCATATTGCCACTGTTTTCTGCAGATGTAAAGATACATAATTCAAGCTGACAAGCCCAAAGATTTTATTGGAATGACCTATGATACCCTAACTTCTCATTAATATACAGCCAAATGCACAATATCAATTAACTATAAGATACAACCTCGGGGCTTCTTAACATTACTAGCAGTTAAAAATTAATAATGCAACAGAAGTTCTTACTATTTTATTTTCCTACCATGTTGAAATGAAGATCTTTGCAATATAAAAGCTTTTTTAGAAATGTGTGTTTTTAAATAGTCAGTTCTTTTTTGTGTTTTCGATTTTTACATTAGTATGGAGTAGGAGTAAATAGCATTTAAAATGAAGCCATTGTTTATTCACAAATCAAATAAGCTACCGACAGCTGCCCTAGTGGCTTCCTCATTCACTTAAATTAATGCCTAAGGCCTTGGGGTGAATAGTCTTCTGGGGAGAATGTGGGCATTTATTTTCGATTTCCATTCAATGTTGGGTCTTTTAATGCCAAATCCTATTTAATGTGCACATGTTATGTTGAACTGTGTGCAAATTTATTCTATGGACCACTTGACAGAATTCATACTATTAAAGTCAGATACAATTTGTACTTAAAAATAAGGCCCTTACTTCTGTTTTGAACAACAGCACACAGTTCCGTCTTTATTTTAGTTTAAGATCTACCCAGCACTGAGAGTAAGTCCTACACAGTAGTAGGTACTTTTTAACTAAGCTTGAGGTTTTGGTCTCTTGGATTTGGTCCAGGCCCTGTCCTTTTAATCAGGATTTTCCTGTGCCCTCAAGTGTTGAGGCAGGAGGCAGTGCTGTGATGGATACAGTTCAAGAACTGAGGGGGAGGGTGGTTTTGCTAGGTTCAAGTATCCTCCTTCCTTTTTTTTCCCCCTAGTTGGAAACTGCTTAAATGTATTTGGACACTTGCATTATGTCAGGTTTGATAATTTAATTAGGCCCTATGCCCATGAAAAGACTTAGACCCTGTGACAAAGAGGAGAGGAGAGGAAGTAAGAGTGATAATGAGCCTGTAACCTTGTGGTTAGCCTTCTGTTGGGAGGTGGAGTACGGAGCTCCAGTTCTGCTCCGAGGATTGCTTATGCATTTAACAAAAATAATTGAATTGGATTATTGTCACTATCTCATTTTCTGTCCCGGCCATATGTTAAAATGGCTGCAATTTTTGCAGCATCCAGTTTATTAAGCAAGTTCAAATAAATTCTGGTAGGCTTTAAGCTTCTTAGGTCTGAGAGAGAGGGAGGAACATTTCCAGTGAGGATCTTGAGGGACCTGGTTATCAGCTAAACAGAAAGCTGCTCTGCCCATTTACAGTCAGGTTATGGACAAGTGCAGGGACTGAATTCAGAATACGGCTGAGTAACAAGAGAGTGGCAGTAGGGGCATGAGCAAAGGTCCAAGGTCTAACCTCAAATGTGGACACTTCAGGGTTGAGAATAAAGCGCTTACAGACACTGTGTCTCATGTAGGAGCTGTGCAGGGGCCTGGAGCATCACGGTTTTGGATTAAGTGCTTAGCTTTCAGCTAAGAGCAGGCAAAGATACGTATGAAACCTTTCTCTGAAGCTGGTTCTAGATGGCTACCAGCAGACAGCTGCATTTGCAGTTGAGAAGGAAAATCAAAGGCCAAAGTTTGACTTTCTGGCAACTCCCCAGAGGCATGTAATTTTCCTTCTTTTGACTTGCAACTCTCACCAGCTTTCATTTCAGAACTCATTCTAAAGCCTAGGTTTCACAGAAGCTTGTGGCTGGTCAATATGTGATAAATTGCACTCTTACTGCTTCTATTTTGCGTCTTTCTGCTTTCTTCTGTCTGCAAATTCTCAAAGTTGCATAGCTATGTCTGGAATGGAAGGCAAGTAGTCCTTGGGCTGTTTCTCTCCCTTCCCATTTCTAGCTTTTATCCAGTCCTTCTGGTATATGTTCAGGTCATGTCTCCTCTCCTTTTTTTTTTTTTCTTTTTTTTTTTTTTTTTTTCCCCCTGGATTTAGAAAGGAGGGGTCTCAGCCACTGCAGCACTCCTCTGGCTCCCATTTTTCTTCCATAAAAAAAGTGAACTCGATGCTAACCCATGCTCCAGTTCCCACATTTCCCAGTTCACAGCAGCATGGAAATGACATGACTTTTGAAAGCTTTGCAGAAACCCTGCATAGTTCTTAATGGCATCCGCGTTATGACAGGAGTGTTGTCAATTTTATTTTTTTTCCGTGTTAGAAGAGCTGTAAACAGGAGCTGTGAGGTGGAGGCTGTGTCATCGTGTCGGTTATTTTTTAGGTTGGGGTTTTGATTTGTGTCAAACACCTCCACCCCAGCAGCTTCAAGAGGACAAATCTGCATTTGTTTTATGTGAAGTTCACTTTTGAGGGTTATCTTTGTTACCAGAAGGGCTGGGAAATAGCGGCCAAGTTTGTCAAGCTTGCATACGTGAAAGTAGGCATTTCAGTTCCTACCTAGGTACTCAGGTCAGAGTGGTTCAAGGAGTTGCCACATCTCCCCAGCTACCAGCAGCTCAAAATGAGTTAGTTTTGTTGAATATCTCCAGAAATATCATTGCTTTTATTGAGAAGCATAGCATGAGGTAACTCAGTATACCATTTTGCTCTTAATGTGCTTTTTATTTTAGTAAAAGCTTGCATCCTGAAAGAATTAGTGGTTGCAATCCCTCTCTTGCCAAAGAAAGCTTTCAGCTCAGCCTGTAGTTACAGATTTGTCTTACTTGCTGGAATATCAGATATCCTTGTTTGTTTTTTTAATAATTTAACTGTGTCTGGAGAAATGCTAAAAATGTGCAATATACAGTAAAATTCTGTATGTATAAGAAAGGGGAGGTAAAACCAGTATGTTTGACAAACTTTTAAAATCTGTGTTTTGGAAATCATATTTACATATTGAACATTCTGAATACCTGTAAAAAATCAGCTTTTAATCTTTTTAGATCCTTTGTATTTTAGGCAGTGCTTCCTATATAGTATGAATACTTTTTTAAACAAATCAAGTTGCTATCTATTCATTATTGTCTGCTTCTGTATTCAGTCAGCATACATTTACATGTGCCATTTGCTACTTTCATTGCTTCTCCTCTGTTACTGCATCCCCCCAAAATTCAAATACTTTATTATTCTAAATTTATGTATTTCATACATGAATTTAACACACACATGCCCCCTCCTCCACCCTGGTCTATTATTGAAGATTATTCTGTCAGGAATGCAGAATTCTGGAACATGGGATATAGAAAGACACTGCTACTCCAACAGAATTAATTATTTATGATCTTATGTTTCGAGCAAGAACCTTTGTGGCCTTTGTTGAGGGTGTGTACCACTGGAGGTGTAAACCCTTAATGTTTCACAGTCGAGCTGCAGTCAGATAGGCATTTGTCTGTGCAGGGGCCCTTGCATCAAATTGTTCTGATCAAAACTGCAGTCCTCTCGTGGCTAAAGTTGATCTTTCTATACTTCTCTGGAGGACAGAGCTGTTTCCCTCAAGTGTGCCAGCTAGAAATATTTCCCAACTTAGATTAAATAATAGAAGTATTTATCAACCTTTTATAGAACAGCAAGAAAACAGAAAATACAAGTTGATGACACATCAGTGCTTTTACTGATAAAATCTGTGGAATTCTTCTTCTTGACTTGTATGAAAATTGGCTTCAGTTCCAGGGCCTCCATCAAACGAAGTATCTACACACTTGGTTACTGCTTCAGCCCATAAGGTCGCACTCTTGGGAGTCTGCATACTGTGGCTCAGGACATAAGCAAAGAAAATTGGTTGTAGCTATGAATTTCTAATAACAAGAATCTTTATTGCGTTGGAAAAGATGTGTTCAAGACATGAGATGACTAGCTTCTGTTGGAGCTGGTTGCCGTGTCGGGACAGTAGTATATCTGGCCAGTATAGTCCGCTTATGGCCCTCACTCCAGACTTGAGTATGCCTAAATCATTTCAAATAGATTCACAAAGGGGAATTACCCAAACTCACCTGTGTTTGGAAGTGCACTGCTTGTTCTCTGGCTTAGAGAGGGTGAGAATCCGTCTCTGGTCTGCCTAACCCTAACAAGGTGGCCTCTGTGTCCGTGGGGGGGATGCAATATTTCTCACATGTTTCTTTGCCTGGGGCTTTTCGTGATACAGTTCCTCATCAGTTCATTCTGGCATGCTGAAGTTTGAAGTCTCAGAATGGTCTAGACTACAAAAGGCATAAAAGAATTTCATTAGCTCTTATTCTAACTACCCTCTCATTTGTATGTACAGATGATAATTTCCATAGTTGCTACTGCCTGGGATATTGATTTTTTTTTTTATTTTAAAATACTTTTTTTTTTGGGGGGGGGAGGATACATATCTATTTTCCTTTCATTGGTCTTTTATGCACCAGCTTAAACACAGCACCAAGAACCCGTAGGCTTGATACACAAAACACAGATCCTTTGTGCATTTTTAATTAACCTGTCTGTATGGTTTGAACCAAATAAACAAAATTTCTTGCATATATTTCCATTAACTGGCCTTTTGTATTTTCACTGATCTAAGTAAAATCTTTCAGGGAGAAGACTCACTTAGCATTTCGATCTCTGTTTCACTTGAACAGTTCAGCCATGTTTTAAGAATGTAGTCTTTTGTCTGCAGATGAACACAGAATCAGAAATACAACCTAATGTATCAACTAAGCTAAAATTGGACAGATTACCCGTACCCATCACATGCTATGCGTGGAGCATGTTTCCTTATTGCAGCCTGACAACTTTAACTCCAAAACAGACAGGTGTGGCACCTCACTTTACAAGTACCACACAGAAATGGGTTTGTGGGTCCTTGGGTTCAGGGGAGAAATTCCAGGCTAGAATAACACACCAAAGCAAGATGGGAGCACACATTAAATGTCCCTTATATAGCACGAGGGGGGAATAGTTCCTTACAATGTGTGCACATTTATCTGATTATTCTCTTTCTGACTTTGTTTTTGTAAAAGAAGGAAGAAGTCTATAAGCAGATGAAAGCCCATAGGTGTTCTCCCTGGAAACACCTATGTGTCAGGTAAAAGTTGTCTTGTACAGATCCACACAGTGATAGATAGAAATGAAAGTATGAGTTTCTATAAATGCAAACTATCTATGCTACTGTTTGAATCAGTGCTCTCTGAGATACCACGGTTATATTCTTCCAGTAGGGTGTAACACCTCATTTACTGAAGCATAAATGTTGTTTTATAACGGCAATCAGTGTCATTCATTCCAGTTTTCTGTGTACAGATGTAAACAGACCAATTCATTTTGGTTTTTAATTTGTCTTATGTTTTCTCTGCAGTGTTGTAATTTAAAAACAATAATTAAGCAAAGATGTTGCACGGTATTATTCTAACAGGCTGAAGGAAATAGCTTTAATTCCCAAGTTCCATATCCAAACAAATAGTGATTAATATGGTGGCAATAGAATGAACACCAGTTGTTTTTTCCTACAAAAAAAGTGAATCCAGCAGCATTCCTTGACTGAAGTTAGCCTTTGGGTCTACAAATAAACATCCCACATCTACTTCAGATGTAGGCAAAATGCAGTTGACTAATTCTGCAGGCAGTTTATAAACATATTTTGATAGGTGTGTCCTTCTAAATCTTATATCAAATCAAATGCGTGTCACACAGCATGACCTAACATAGCTCAAAGCAAAGTAGCACATGCAGAATTCACATATGCATTTGCCGGCAAAATGCAGTGTCTTTGTTTGTACCTTGTCTGCCGCTCTCTATCTTTTCATCTTTACCATAATGCTAAAGATGTTTACACTAGCAGTCCAAAACACTTCACCAATGCTGCTCATAATCATATTCCAAAAACTACTGAGGTTAGCTACTTTTTTTTGTTGTTTTTAGGGGCTTCTAAATTCAACATGAGGTACACGTATGCACAGATGAATATGGGATGAATCTTGAGCCCCTTTATTAATTCAGAGTTCACACTCACCTGGGATGTCTTCAGTGACTTTGTTTGGAGTTACACTTTTTCTTGAGGAAACTGAGTGCTGCATTTTGTTAGACCTCAGAAAACAAAGGCTTTCTTGTCTGTGTGAAGTATTTCTCAAAAACCACATCAGTAAAATTCCTACTGTTTTCCTTTGCTGCTCTTTCAGCAACCCACTTGGCTGGAGCATGGTTATCATGATGAGAATCTTTAAAAGAAATACTTTGACTACTTTTTTTTTTTTTTTTTTTTTTTTTTTTTTGGCCCAGGAGAGGCTATTGTTGTACTAATAGCTCTAGAGCTGTGCCTGAGACTTTCAGACTCTGGCTGGTGTTAGGATGCTCTGCTTTTGTGAGCATCCCTTTTTGGCAGGGAGGACATCCATGTGTTCATCCCGTTGGGGTTACTGATTCTTGTGGCTATCAGCATCCAACACACAGCTGTAAAACCTGCAGCCACTCTGCCATGTAAACAGCATTGCACAGTGATTTCAGAACACTTCAATTTATAACCTTACTTTGAAAACCAAATCCCTTAATGATATTTAAATGTGGATTCCAGATGTGACAGTAAAATATACCCACCCCTTGGGAAATTAGCTGTGGCTTTTTTCTTTATTCAGTACAAAACATCCTCTGCCATTTTTCACGCTCTCCCTCCCATTGTCTCTCGATCTCTCTGTGTACCACTCCACACTACAGCAGAGACTGCCGTGTTTTGATACTTGCATTCTCATGAGGTAATGGAAGAACGGCATTATCAGCTTACTTACTGTCGCAGCTGAACAATGTAAAGTCTCACTGCAATTAATCCTAGTTACAAAATGTTACTATACAGCAGCAGGTTGAGTTTCACATTCCAGTGTACACATCGTGTGTGTATATGTGCGTGTCTCTGTGTGTTCATGCACAATAAGAACACAACCTGTTAAATGTCCTTGTGCTTTTTTTGACCAGCAGTTTCTTTTTCTCTTTTCATTACAAGTTAAGGGTGGCTTAGCCGAAAAGTCTTAAAAAATAGATGGCAGCTGTGTAACCATGAGTTTTAATCATGGAAATGTCTTATGTCATGTCTCGGCTACAAAGTGCTTTACCTTAGTTTTCAGAGTAGGTTTGTTTGAAAGACTGCTGGAAAGTAGCACACTGTGCCAAGCTGGAATATTGAATAGCATGCTACAGGAGGTTTTTTTTGGGTTTGTTTTTTGTTTTTGTTTTTGTTTTTGTTTTCCCCACAGAAGATTATTGACAAATAAGATTATGATTAACTTCTTATGAATTGCTGCAGGATGCAAATATACTGAAATAGTTTTCCCAGGTGCTAATGAATTTGAGTATCTTTATGCTTTTGAGAGCATATTTCATCAATACTCCTCTAGCAGACCTCCTTGTGTTTGTAGAAAACATCAGAAAGCTCAAGATTTCAGTACTCTTTCTCTCTGGTACTTGCAGGCGTTGCTACACATCCCAGTACTAATCTTAGAAGGCACTCAGTTCATGACATCTCTAGACAGCTGGGTGCTGGGTACTTAGAAGCCTGCAGAGCAAACCTGATGCTGTCAGGCCTTTTGTCCGGACATTGCCATCTAGAGATGCTACATTTTGGCTTCGTAAACCTTTGCCTATTGATATACTTGCCCTCACTCCTTCTGCCTTTGAGTTCCCTCACTACAATGCACTATGGGAGAAGTCATCTCCTCGGAAGCCTGTTCGATTCACACAGCTTTCCTCTGTTTCTTCAGAAGCCTGGGATTACGTGCCACTGAGATGACTTCTGTGCAATGCAGCACAAAGCTGAAACTCATCAATATCTGGGTTCTTCAGTGTCCTTTAATCTTTTTTTAATCTATACTTCATGGAAACAAATTTTAATAATGAAATATATCACTTTGTTTATCAAATTTATGTGGACAGTGACCTAGTCCTCTACTAACATTTGTAGTATGCTTAGGATTCAATTTAGACAAATATATGTTACCTGCTTAGTCAATTAAGGTCCTACACCAGAAGAATTAGTCATTCATAGTGGCATAGTTGTTACTGACATATGCCTTTCTGCTTTCAGAGTGAACATAATAAAATATTACCTAATTAAAAATAGTATGCATGAGAATATCATAAATCTATGTGTGGCTAAATGCCTAGTGGTCCGTACTGCTTTGAAATATTCTAAATGGGTTAAAGGCAGTATGTATTTTGTAAACTATACATTGGCCATTGATCCTTATCCCATTTAGAATTATAACTCTTAAAACAAATGAGTCTTAAAGTAGACTTTGTTCCGCAATGTAATATTGTGTATTGGTTTATGGTTTATGGATCATTGTTTTACTACAGACAAGTGAAGTGATCAATGTTTTCAAGTTTGCTTCCTGAAAATCTGCCACGGCCATTTCAAGAAGAAAAGACTTATCTGGTATAAGAGCTCATTTCAACTGTCTGCATTTGAACAAAATTAATGTTGGCTTCCTCTGTAAATGTTACTGGAAAGTCTGTCAGACTGGGGACGTTGCTTTGACTGATGAATCACTAACTGGATGAAAATATAAATTTCGAATTGACTTGGGACATCATTCAAGAGTGGTTGGGATTTCTTCTCTAAAATGCATGAAAAAGATTCCTTAACAATGCATAAAGTTACCTTAAAAGCTTAATTAGAATTTGGATTTTGGGACCCATAAAAGAATCATTCTTTAACACTGTTTGGCACTGTGCCTAGGTCCATTTATTTTCAATTCTAACTAAAACCTTAGGGTGTATCCAAATGTTGTATGGAAAGATGGTGTTATGATTAAGAAATTACTGGAGGACCTGAGATTCCTGCTCAAGGTATCTATAAATTCATTTGTTAATACTACAAATTTCACATGTGGTCTGACCACGTCATAAATATTTTTTCTGTGCCTTTACTCCATAGCTATAAATTGGAGTCACAGTATTATCTCTCTGAAATATTAGGAGGGTAAATGATAAATCCATTAATATTTTTTGTGGTGTTCTTCTGGTAGGAGACAGAAACATGTAATGACTAAAAAAAAGAATAACTCAAATGTCAAATTTAAAAAGCTATGTTTAGATCTGTTGATTTGAACTATGACTTGCCTGATTTGAGTGAAATAGAAACCAGATTTTGCTAAAACACATAATGAAATCTCATTTTCAACTTTCTGGATTTCATCAGTCTTTTTTTTTTTTTTTTTTCCCAGTAACAGAAGGAAAGGGATTATTCAATTTTACTTTAAAACAACTGTAGATAGCAGGGCAAAGCAATGCCAGGGAAGATCTCAAAACCCCATGGCCTCATGGTGAAACCTGAATGCATTTGGGAGATGCCCGGTGTGGGGACAAAAAAGGCGTGCAGCATGCAAAGCAACCACTCTTTGCAGCAGCTTTCCAAGTGTGTGATATCATGCAGTTAGTTCCTATACCAACATGACCTGAAATGATATTAAACAACACATTTCTTTCACACCTTGACTTGAGATGACTGGAGCTGGCCATGGATTTCCAAGTCCTGCTTTATGTGCTCCTCTATTTGCTAATGACAAGGTCTCCACACCCCCTTCTCTCCCCCCAAAGAGAACATTTGACATAGGTGTATAAGAACTGATGCCTTCCTTCTCCATCCATCATTGTCTTCTGGGGCATCTGCTGCACCCCTGGTGGATGCATGCTTCCCCAGTGTTTATATTACTGCTCTCTGTCAACCTCAGTAATAGGGAAAATCTCATTCCTTTGCATCCAGTTAATTTTTCTAAACTCTTTAAGTAGAAACATACAAAATTACTCATTTTTGGCAGCCTAGTTATTTCTTTGTTTTTGTAACCTTTGTGCATTCTTTAGAACTTCTCCGTATCTTTTACCACATCACATTCCAGCTCCGTCTCTACCTTTAAGCCTCAAGTGCTCTCACTCTCCCCTACATACATATTCTGCCCAAAACGCCTCTCCTCATGTTATCACATCCTTCCGTTTTGCTTTTCATCTTGTTCTTTTATATTGTGCTTTTCCCTAGCTGCCTCTTCTGCCTCCAAAATCTTCGTTTTCATCCTCTAAACTCTTGTGCCTTGTCTTGCTTGTCATCTTATGTTTGTATCTTCAAGGCACAAAACTTACCCAACTGTGTGGTTAGTAAAAAATCTATGTTTAAAAACAGGGACTTGTGTGTATAATTATATTAATAAAAAGAAGTTATTTTTCATAGTAGATTCACAAGGTTTTTTCTTTTCTAATCAATCCAGATGTTGTATAATCAAACAAAGCTTTACCTCTCATGCTTGTTAATGTCTGAGTTAAAATTGGTTGGAGACAAGAATAATGGTAAGAGATTTTAAAGAAAAAACATAAGATATTCCAAGAAAAATATTTGATAAATTCTTAGCAAAATGAAGAAAATCATTCAAATCCATAACATAATTTTAACTCACCCTAACGACCTGTAATTTCCTTCTTCTGAAATGTGGCCCCATTACATTAATCAAATTGACATTGTCATGATATATTATCCTCATTAAAAGGGTGATTCTTTTATTCTAGTTAGTTTACAATTCAGTATCCATGCAATATATCTAGTGACAGTGCTGTACAGAAAAATAGAATTTTGTGTTGTTGTTTTTTTCCCCTTTGGCTGAGCCAAAAAAGCTTTTGTGAAGATTTGGCATTAATATCTTACCATATTGTTTCAACAGCTAAATGGAGGAATTTTTGAATGACATAGATAACAGTGCATATTACAATATATTTAAAATATTTTGAATAATACTAGATCATGCACCAATTTGCTTTATTGACTGCTGCTTGCTTTCAGCTATTGTGCTGGAAACTGGTTTGAATAAACATTTCTCTCTTTCTTTATGTGGGCCAGATTCATAAACCAAAGTTGATCTTTATAGCCATTTGTTTTTACCGACTCAATAAAGCTTGATAGATCTGTCCCAGTCAGTAATTCAAGTATGCATCCAGCATGATTACTGTGCCACGTGATACCTGTGCCATCTTACATTCAGGCTGCCAAGCTTTAAAATTTTCACAGGGCACTAGATGAATTGTTATTGAATCAGGAAATTTAACTCTTTCATAGCTTTCAAAGCAGCAAATTTATCCATTTGTTACTGTATTTCTGGGACTGAAAACATGACTTAATATATTACTGAAAATTAGCAAAGATTAGGGCAGCTGCTTAGAATCAAAGTTTCTGGTGATGTTCTTGTCCAGGTTTATTTTCTATCAAAAGAAAAAAGAACAACACAACATAACATTTGGATATAGAAAATGCCTTTGTTCAGCCATTTGTGATTTATGCATTTGTTAGGAATTTAAGAATAGAAAAACTGCTGCAGTGAATCAGAATTGATGTCCATCTATCCTTGTCTAACAGCAGCCAATAGCAGCTGCTTCTCAAGAGATTTTTGTACCTATTTCCTCTCCATTAAGCTTCACTGTAGCAAGATAGGTGTGTATGCAGGATGATATCAATTAATCTGCTGGTGGTGTGGGTGGGAGGCAAGACAGGAATCAGTAATTAAGAGCTAAATCTTGAATTCTGCTTAAAAACTCAATATGTGTGTTTGAATAGCGGCTCCTCCATGGGTGCTAGAATAGACATTTTCCCAACTTTATTAGTTTTCTATTATATATTATTTATGGAGAGAAAGAATATATGCCGTACTTATTTCTTCTTTGTGATGCTTAAAGAGCAATAGTTTAGATTTACTGTTCTGAGTTGGCCTGTCTTGAAGCCAGGAGAAGGCTATGAAGAATGAGACAGAATTTGACATCTTTAAGTGAAGTAACAAAATTTGGTCTGTATTTTTATGACGCTAATTGCAAGCAAAAAATATTATCTATTGTACACTGCAATTACACTGAGCATGTTATCCTCAATACTCATGGGAACTCAGGGGAAACTCCTGGAACTGGGAGTTTCCAGTAAGTGTACACCATCAATCCATGCTGACACTCAAGTGTTGAAAGTGATTCCTTCAAAAGACATCACCTTCCGTTGCTCTTTGTAACAGTGATGGAGATAATCCATGTATGAATCATGTTTCTTGCATTAATGTTCAAGAGCCACTTAGGAATGAGGTACTACTCTGCTAGGCAGCGCGCAAACACAGGATACCAGAAAAACCCTATCCCAATGAACTCACATAGTAAATCACCAGGCTAGACAGAGAGGCAGAGCATGCAAGTAGTGAAGAGTGTGATAACTGCAAACACTATTTTAGTTCTATGATTGATTGATTTCATTTTATTAAACTGCATGTTAGTGAAGACTTGTTTTTCTCTCTTAAATGTCCACTATAAATATGTTTAATCAAGGAAAGGGAAGCAAAATGAGAAGACAAGTGTGCCTGATGTTGATAGAAATCCTGTTTGGAGAAATTGTTCAGGAACAGTTCATCCATGTGAAAATATGATCCTTGAAAGACTGCCAAGGTCATTGAGGCCTGTGGTGATCTGATGAATAAATGCTGGTCACGCCTGGAGGCAGCTTTAGCTTCTGAACCCAATTCTTAAAAAATGTAAAACAGTTCTTGAGAAAAGAATGTTTGTCATTAGCTTGTCAAGGCCATTTCCTCCTTGTTTTCTTGGTGCCCTTTGCAACAACCATATTCCCCTTAACGTACCTGTCAGCTGTCCTAAACACGTACAAACACCAGAAGCGCTGGTACTGGTTTGCATTCTGCCATTCGGGAGGTAGCACAGCTGCCTCATGCGATGCGAAGATGCGCTTACATAGCTTCTTTTAATGGCAGGTCAGCAGCAGTCTTTTTCACCAGTCCGCTGTGGTTGGTATGCCAGTACTAATGGCTACTCCCAGTAGATTTCAGCGCTGTGGCCTCCTTAATGATCTATCACATCCTGATGTCTGAATGAAAATAGATGGTAGTTCAGGATATTCATATTCTCATGTAGAAACAGACCAAAGTCTTTAATGAGAACAGCACGAGGTTATTAAAAAGATTAATCCTTTCATTGCTGGTCTTCCACCATCCCTGCTGATTTGCCATCAACCATTAGCATTATGCAAGTCCCTGAAATATTTGGTGCAACTTGGATGTGTCTGCTTCTCTCCCAGAGAGCAGCAAACAGTTCACAAGAACAATTTGTTCACCACAACTTCTGGAAAACTGTACTGCTCTTACTTGGAGCAAATGTGTCTTCATTCTGTACTATACCTTGATGTTTGAATTTGCACATGATTTAACATCCCTTCAGCATTTTTCATTCATTTCTTTGATCCCCTTGCTTATTAAAAAATGCAAATCTAAATTGTATCTTATTAATGTGCTTCTTTGTGTTAAAGCTGTGGGGGGTTAAAATCCCAGCTTTGTTAACATATTTGGATTCTTAATGTGCAAAGTGTGACGAGAGCTAGACTTTCTGCGGGCCATATTTTCTAATCAACTGTTATGAAAAAGATTTTTATGGTGCTTCTATTTCTCACTCATGGAATTTACAGAAATAACAAGAGTAATGACTTCATTGTTATACAAAAATATTTTCAACCACGGATAGAGATCCTTATTAATTTGCTGCAATTTCTCAAAAATGATGAGGAATCTTGGATGAAAATTCAGAAAAAAAAACTATTTTTAAATATATGAAAGCCTTTTAGACCATTGATTTCTATTAGATAGTAATTTTTTGTCATGGACCCAGGTTCTGGATTTTGTCATAGTAAACAGCGGTCACTCATTTGTCCAGTTAAATATAGCAGCTTTTAGGTGCTGAGTACCTCCTTTCACTTTGTATAAAAAAAAAAAGAGAGGGAGAGGGAGAGAAAGAAAAAGAAAATGCTTTAAAATTACTGATGCATTTAAAGCCATTAAACTGCTCCTTATATTTCCTTTTTTGCACAACTTGACCTATCT
The DNA here is from genome assembly GCF_964211825.1 of Aythya ferina. NCBI lineage: Eukaryota > Metazoa > Chordata > Aves > Anseriformes > Anatidae > Aythya > Aythya ferina. The sequence goes on along the minus strand of NC_140302.1, from coordinate 30,266,160 downwards.
CTTTGCCCTAGTAAAAGCTTTCTCTGCATGCTTAATGGCTTTTTTTTTAGTGTTACTGCTTGTTTTCTGAATTGCCTCTTACACATCTGCTTAACTTGTTGGGGACTTGGGTGGGTCATTGTGACTTAGAATTATTCATTATAGAAAAATATTACAGCTATTGTGATTATAGCAAAATATAAAGCACCTTTGAGATTGGCTAAAAGAAAGTAGGAAAATGGTAAACTTCTTTTGATATAGTGCCATGTTGCATCTTCACAACTTACATTGCAGCATTTCATTTGTAGCAACTGCTACATATGAGCCGAGCTTTTAGAGCAACAGTCCAATCAATAATGAGAATTACAGAATTATTTGCATGAAGAAAACTAGCAAAGTTGATTATTTAATTAAAAAAAAAAAAGGGGGGGGGGGCCAAATCACCTTAGAATTATACTTAGGAAACAAATAAAATAAGGAAATTTTATGAACGTTATGTTTCTGTTGAAGCAGCCAATCCCTATCTCTTTTCTGCAATAGCTGCAACTTCAGAACATGCAAACCCCTAGTAGATTGTGGATTGTAATGTATTTTGCTTACTTAACTTTCCCCTTCTTCCTCTTACTGCTTCAGAAGACTGTGAGATCAGGGTGGCATGGATGAAATCATGATGTGGAGTAGATACCCTGTTATTGAGCTTATTCTAAGCTTTTACAAACTCTGAGGAGGTGAGAACTCTGAAGAATCATTCTAATGTAGTAGCTCTATTCCAAGACTTTAATTTGCATTTAAAAGAATTACCAATTATTAAAGAACAAAATGCTTCGTCCAGGATAATATCTCTGTTGTGTATAGGAAGACTTTCCATAGACAGTTGAGACGCTGTTTAGCTACTCTAGTTCAGTTGGTTTTGACATACTTTCCTGAACAAGGAGAAGAGACATTATTTGTAAGGCTAAATAATAAATCATGTGGTTTTGTTGAGGGCTGGTGGTGTGAAGAAGTTCTTTCCTAGACTAATTGCAAAGCACACAAATCCTTGGCTTGCTGGATCCACAGCCGTGTAGGTCATGACCATCTTCGCTGTACTACCTGTAGATCAGCTACTGTCTTCACTGTGGGCAGTGAGTAATTTTACTTGTGCTGTCTTGTTTCCTGTTGCTAAGACTCCCTTTGGATTTGCTGTGTTTCTTCAGCAGTATCACATGTAGCTGTAGCTTTGTCACTCTTGTCCTAGCTCAAGTAGGTTGCCCGTATGCTGACCAGAGGAGAGGTTAAGACAGATTCCAGCATCCTGCTCAGGAAAATACAAAGAGAGAATAAATTTCATGCCTTTGAGATTCAAGAGGTCCTTACTTTATTCCTTCTGGAGGTTCAGTGGGTGGTGGTGGGTAGATAATCCTAATCTGGTGGCTTTGTGGTCTCTTCTGAATGACAGTTTGGTCACAGCCTGGGGCTTCGAAGCTCTTGAGATGAGTGCACGTTGGAAGGTCCCATTCTTGCCACAGGTGGCTTTAGTTAATTTGCATGGAAAGGCTATCTACTTGTGTGGTCAATCACATCTGAAACAGAACAGTAATAAAATTTTGGCCAATTTTCCTCCATTTCAGAGTTTGTTTTCAGAAATTTAACAGAATGTGTCTACTTTTCTTCACCACTCTGGCTTCACAAAGTCACCAGAAGTTTCTCTTAACTTCTCAGATGAGATGGAAGTTTGTTTAATTCTCCAGAGTGGCAGAAAACAACCAAAGATTGCCCATGCCTTAGACCTCTCTTCCTCTGTCTGTTTATTCTTTGATGATCTGTATGCATTGGAGGTGAAAAGAGAGATTGCTAATTTTAATAAATACTATTCTCTACTGATTAAAGATTGTCTAACAAGTATTCAACACAATTTGGCAAGCAATTTAGGCACGTAGTTTTAAGCTGCTTGGCCTGTAATGTATGATTTGTTACCACATAACATGGCACAGAAAAAAATGTTAAAGACTTACATTTTCTTTTTGTTTTCAAGTTCAACTGTTTCTTAATTAGAAAGAAAAACACACAAGAAATGTTAGGTTTTTTTTTTGTTTGTTTGTTTGTTTGTTTTTCTGATGGCCTGAAAATGCTCCAAATGTTTGATGAAGTTCACTTTAGAGTACTTGAACAAGCTGAAGCTGTCGCTAAACCATTAATAATTAAATTTGAGAACTCAGAGAAGAAAAAGAAGGTCCCAGTGGACTGGGGAAAAACTAACATAGTACCTATCTTATTAAATAAACAAACAAATGGATAAATAAGTATATATATATATACACACCGTCGATAAAATAAACCCAGTAAAAGGAGTGGCTCAGGGAATTATAATCCAGTTCCCAAAGTCAGTGTGTGGAAAGATGATAGAACAGAGTATAAAAAAAAAAATGATTTAAAAGCATCCAGGGGATGTAAGGTGATAAGGAGGGTCAGTGTGGATTCATTAAGAACAAATGTCAAAGCAGTCTAATATCCTCTGTGACAGGGTAATTGTCAATTGGTCTGAATTGTAGTGTGTGTTTAGGTTAGATATTAAGGAAAAGAAATCTAACTTTAAGAATAACTAGGCACTGGACCTGATACCTTGGAGGCTGTAGAATCCCTCTACTGGGATACAGAGACAAATATTTTGCAAAAGATGGGCTCTGTTTGGCTTGCCACAGGAGGATGAACTTGATAGCTATTGCAGTCTCTTCCAGCTTTGAATTTCTCTGATCTTGTTAAGATTTCATTGCACAATACAGGTTTGAACTGCTTAGTAAAATATTTGACAAAGGGGTTTTCCTAAATTTGTTGCATTAATATTAGCAGGAGGAAGGCACAACACTTTTTTCTGCCATTTTATATGGAACTTAAAATGCTAATTTTTTGCTTACGCATGTACATACACAGTATGTATGTACAGTATACTTTATACTCTCAAATAGAGAACTTTCATCAGCAAACTGTTTTTCATGTTCAGTGATATATTTTTGTAGTGACTCATCACATGTAGGCCAGAGTGTTGTTTTCAAATATCTCTTTAAATCAGCAGACTTCTGTGTCCTTATGGAGCCTGTTGGGTGACAGTGAGATGAGTACGAGTGCGAGAGCCCTGGATATATGGATCAGATTACAAGATCATTTACTGGTTTAATCCATTCTAACCGGATTACAAAATAAATAAATAAATAAAAATAAAACACACCTCTGTTGTACATTACATGCATTTCATTTTGTCTAGCATTGGCGCAGAGGGCTCCAAAATACAAAGCTACTGTGTCACAGATTCCCACAGGTGGGAGTTTTGCTTTTGAATCTTCTATTTATGCAATAGCATAAAAGCATGAACTTTATCCATTGTATGCCGCTAAAATATAAAAACAAGTTTTGCTTTAATCTTGACTTTTACAGTTATTTCATTCCTTTTGCAAAATACTGAGTGGACGCACCCCATTTGGCTTAAAACAACAGATCTATATCTAGTTAATTTGTGGATAAATATGGGTTTCTGCTATTGATGTTTCTTGATCCACACAAAGTGGTTATATTAATACTGAAACATTATTAATCAATAGGTAGCTCTTTAAAAATACATCACTAAGACTAGCCAATTACCTTTAAGTATATATCAAAGGCGACAGACCAATCTGACTTACACTCATGGTCCATTAGAGAGTTCCAAACATTTTAATTATAAATATATTTTTTTCTGCAGTGAAACTTACAAAGCAAGTTTATATTTCTTATTCTGGCCTCAAAAAATTAAAACCAAAACTCATTCTTCAGTTTTTCGATTTCCTTTTATTGAGGAAAGTACAAAAATATGCTTAATTTCATTTTAGGATCCTGAATTAAAACTAAATAAACTGTGTGTTGTCTAACATTATTTTTAAGATAGTCTGCTCTGTTAGATCACAAAAGTAAGTTATAAAGACAGATCATGTCATTGAAGTGTATAGCTCTGTTTGGTTTTATAACACTAATTAACTCTATTGACTTTCAGTGAAATTCCATTATTTCCCTCTCTACCAGAGGAAAATCTGACCAAAGCGTATAATCTGCCTGTAAATTCTCAGAAACATGTTCTGTGCTCAAAGAATATAGGCTGCAATTTTGGTATTTTTTGTACCTTGTTTAAATACCTATTTGAAATATAAAACCTACTGTGACCATTTGTGGAGTCACTACTGATGCTTCTGCTTTAGAAGGAAATGTATTGGTTGAAGTAGAGTATTGCATTATATTTTGCAATCAGATGCGAAAATATATTTTCCTTTGAGATTACTGTACCATTCTTCATATAAATTTCTTTATTTAAGTAGACTATTTCCCCTCTGGCTCATGTCCCTCGACAATTATCCAGCATAAGCAATCTACAGAGAATTGTGTGAGGTGTAGCTGATTGTCATTCAATGCAAGTGAAATCTTAAGGTGAACATTAGTCACTCTTTTAGACATGTTAGCTTGAAGTGGAAGCAGTCAATTACAGAGTAGAGGTTTTATGGCTACATTATTACCATCATACTATTAGGTTTTCGGCAGTAGCATTCTGTTTGATCGATCTGTGCCAAGACATTGATGGATAGTTTTGTTCTTCTAATGTCAAATCTGTGGGACTTCTGTACCTTATTTATTTATTGGTGCACTGTGGTACTGTGGGTATTTCTCCTTTCTCCGTCATTTTAGCTTTAGCAGCTAATCATGATTCATTTTATTTGACATTTTGGTGTTGATTTCAATAACATTTCTAATATTTTATTTTATTTTATTTTATTTTATTTTATTTATTTTATTTTATTTTATTTTATTTTATTTTATTTTATTTTATTTTATTTTATTTTATTTTATTTTATTTTATTTTATTTTATTTTATTTTATTTTATTTTATTTTATTTTATTTTATTTTATTTCATGTTCTTGAATTACAGAGGAAACTATAGCATTGTGTTAGATATGCACTTAATTGGATGTGTGAAAGCATCAAAATTATATGAGGGCCTTGGATTGCAAGAGTTGCAGCTGATGGGGAAATGCGCATTGTGCACCTCATGTGTTTGGTGCTATCCGAAATGTAGCGAATTTGGGGATCCTGGTGTCTCCTCAACAATTTTGCATTTTGTGCTTGCTCTGGAGGTTGGAGCATTTTTGTCTTTACTATTTCATATCTCTTTCAGACCACACAAAAATTTTAGAATATCACATCGCTTCAAGATGCAGCTTTAGCTAACACCACAGGCGTTAATTTGGGTATTATTTGTTTAATCAAATGTATGCATTTGTAACTTTATTCAAAAGCAAAAATACTAGTATTGACACTAATCTATAGGTATATGAGCAAACTTTTTTTTGTTGTTGTTATTCATGGGGATGAAGATGTGCGTAAATGCACTTGGAAACAAAGAACATACCTGCATAGACCCATGTTATTCTCCCAACAGGACTGAGAAGAAAATCTCCCTCAGCCTGTTTATGAGGGACACAGCTTCTCAATACTTGAACCATCTGCCAGGATTTTCCTCAGTGGTATTGATTTCATTGGTCAAGGAAAAAAAGAGTACAAAAAATGGGGAACTGAAATTCGCTGAAGTTTTCTGCTCAGTCTGGTTGAGCATCAATGTTTGCAGAGAGAAATTAGCAATACCACAGCTCTGTAGACAGAGCTCACCCATCCTGCACCCCTGGCTTCAGTGACACTCAGAAGGTCAGAGCAACTGTCATAAACTAGAGCTGTGCTTATGCAAGGAGGTTCAGGGAGTTGTAGTCTCTGTTACCACATTGTGTATTGTGCTGTGGTATATGCCAGAGGAATGACTCTACTGCTGTACAAATATTGTACACTGTACAATTGCTGTCTCAGCAACACTGTACTGGCTGCACCCACAGTGAAAGGAGTGTAATTAATATTGTTAATACAGGTGAATTAGCGTTTCACAACCATCCATTTAAATCAATAATGCACAAGTGTCCCAGCATTAGCGTGCACATGTCTATACGTGTGTGTATGAAGTGACTCTGAATAAAATAGACAAATAGACTATTTAAATGTAAATGATGTTGTCATTTGACTTAGACTAAGTCCTGACTAGTTCAGAGGACATTCATTTTACTTTAGTGCTTGAACATTGAATTAATTTTTGTAAAGCACTTATTCTCTTTCAGTTATTTTTTATTTACTCCTTTGTACATTACCATTCACACACTTGTAAACATGTACATTAAATAAAAGCCCATGCATTCCATGTGTATTTTAGAGTTAAGAATGGAGCCAAGGAGAGTGCAAGCTGATACTTGTATCAGTATCATCATGATGCTACTTCATGAACCTTCATCATGAGTTTATTGAAGCAAATGGAAGTTGAAGCACTGTGTTCAGTGGGCTTTGGACAAGACAATGAGCAACAGACAACTGAGGCATAGGGGCAGCACCTAAAAAAAAGAGGCATGAGTACTATGGAGTTAAAGTTAAAATAATTTGATTTCCTGCTTTTCTTTTATTTTTTTCCTCTAGGAAGAACTAAGCTTTTATGTATGAAAAAAAGAAAAAAATAAGAGAAATTAGAAATTTGTAATAGATTATAAAGGCAAATCAGAGTGGTTTAGCTGGAGAATTCAGCAGAGAATGGGGGGGAAAAGTGGAACATTAAAGTCAAAACAGAAGGGAGCTGGGTGTCACACACCATATGTGGCATAAATGGAAGGGCAAGGAATCTAGAGTAGACAGAAGGGAACGCTGTGGTCTAATTTATTAAATAGCATAGTGATTTCAAGTTAATAAACCCCTGGTTGCATGTAGGTAAGTGACATACATCATGCACAGCTGCCTTACCTTCACTTTGTACTGGTTTATCTTCTGCACACACAGTAGGACAGTGACCATCATTAACATTATTAAATCTGTAAGGAAGTGTCATTTAAGTTACTTATTTCCAAAGTATCCTATTTCCTTTGTTCCATTAAGTGCACCTGCCTCACTGCACACTTCTCCTTGATCATCGGCTTTTGAAGTCCCAGCAATGAGTCTTAAGACGAAGTGAGCAGCAGCACAGTGGCTGCAGCTTACGTAAGCTTCCTGAAGCTGATCCACAGCGAACCCATGAATAGGCAAGGGTTACCAGGGTTGCTCTCTTCCCATTGTGGTGCATTTATTTGTATTCAAGAGGATTGCATTGGGACCAACTGATAGAGAAAAGAAGAGCAGCTGGTGGTGGATTAGCGGGATGAGGTTGTTATTGTTTGGTAGATCGGACAGATAACTGCCCCAAATGGTTTCCAGTAGCAGCAGGGAAAGGGGGGTGATTCGGTGCCCCCACAGCTGCCGTGACTCTTGCTTTTTGCTGACTCTATTGCTCTCTCTGCTGCCATGATGGCAACCTTTGTCCCACCCCTACTGCTGCTGTCACTAATTGAGCATCTGCCCTGTTTCTGTTACTGCTGCTTTCACTGTGATTTTAGTCTCATATTTTACTTGTGCTAAAGTACTTTGGTCATGACCACAGAGACATATATGTCTACCTGACAGAAGCTGTGGGAGAGTTTTAGAGAAGGTAGAGCTTTTTGCTTGTTATGCATGCCAGAGACAGTGTCTTTTCCCCACTCTGCTTTCAAATGTTTTCTGATTTAGCCCATCAGCTGCCGTTGTCAGATTCGATTCACAATCACTTCCCCTGTCCTCTGTCCTCTCTCGATTTTCCTTCTGAAAGAATAATACTGTAGAATAAGCAGGATAATTTTTATACTAAGGCTTTATGTACTTTGACTCTCTTTTTTCAGGTTATAGCCATCAGGAGCAAGCTGCTGTTGTAGATAAGCTAATATATACTCCTGCAGTAGACAGTCAATGCGTGTAAACCATTCCTACCTACGCTGGTATTGCTTGAGGCTGGAGTAAGTTACGCTTCAGCAACTCTTGAATTAACAGGTTTTGTCTGTCTGTAGCTATCTCCTGAGTACAACTAGTATGGTAGCACTTCGTGAATGGATTTGTCAGTAGTATTCAGTTTTATTCCAAATCTAAGAATAAAGCAGAATAAGTTTAGTTATCTAAATAACATGATTTTTGAACAAAGAATGAATAGATTGAGGAGGAATAGCCTAAGAGTGAAGAGATGGGAGAGTGACAGTCTTCAAGAAGTTAAAAAGCCAATGCTAAGAGGGTAGAAGTAAAATTAAGAAAGAAACTGGTATTGTGTTTCAGAAAGTGATAGCTAGATTAGATATCAGGAAAAAAACACAGGTAGGTACTGGGTAGCTATCTAGAGGGGCTGTAGAATTACTGAAAAACAGGTTGGATCACCGACTAGGCAAATGGTTGAGGTAGGAAAAGACCTTTTGAGGTCATCCAGACCTTGCTCAAAGGAGGGCCAATTTCTACCCACCATGTAGTTTTTGTTTTCAAATTATATTTTTCCAATTTAGCTTTAAGGATAATGTGGGAAATTGTATTGAAAGACGTGTCAATATAAATAGGCACACTGCTCTCCCTCTGTCCACTGAACCAGTCATCGAAGTGGCGAAGGCACTCAAGCCTGGTTTGACTTTGGTAAATCCATGCTGACTGGTCTAAGTCACCTTCCTGTCCTTCATGCATGTGGATATGGTTTCAAGGAGGGCTTGCTCCGTAGTCATCCCTACAGCTGACCCACCTTTCCGTGTATCCACCTGCTTGCCCTTCTCAGAAGTATTCATGGCGTTTGCTTTTCTCCAGTCATCAGAGAGTTCTCGTGATTGCCAAGACCTTATGAGCAGTAGGTCAGCATCACGGTGACGTTGGCCAGATCTCCCAGCACTTGTGCATCATCCCCTCAGGTCCTATCGACTAGGTTATTGCTAAGACAGCATCAGTATTTGTGCATGTTTTGTACATTTATAGTTCTAACTGAAGGCTTTCTCAGTACTTTCCCTGTTGTGCCAGACAATATTCACATTCCCATCTCTGCCTTCTCTCCCTTTGGATTACCTACTACTCTTTCTTTTGATGTTGAGATAGTGTGGTTTTGTATGTGCTTTATTTGTGTTCACTTCCCATATTTTAACAGCTTTATTGTTTAATGAAGAAAGCAAAAGTCAAATATACAGCTTTATTGGAAAAGCAATTCTTGGCATGTAGTTGGAACACTAAAAAATGTGTTGGAAAATGTAAAAACAGTAAACCTCAAAACAGCCCCTATATTTACATTTTATAGCAAATTTTATGGGTGAAACTGAAATAGGACAAGGTACAGGAAAGTAATGATCAGAAACTTAGTATTTTATATGGTCAAAAATGTATAGTTATATTATTGAAATATGTCTAAAATTCCCTGTTGCTAATCTGAAATCCAGTTTTAAAGTCTTTTTTTTTTTTTTCTATTTTTTTTTTTTTTTCTGAAAAATGTTTGAAAGCTTGGTTTGGACCTTTGTGAAGGTTCATTTCCTTTTAGTGTCTTTCCCCTTTTCATCAGACTTACTTTCCAATCACAATGATTTCAGATATCCTAGAGTCAGCCTTAAACTAGAGAAAAATATTTGGATTTTTTTTCTTATACTTACTATTAAATGTGCATGTAGCTTTCTTCTGAAATGGAACACAAAGTCAAATAGTATTGAAATATTTTATTTACATATACATGAGTATATAAATGTGTCTGCATGCATATACATATGAAAGATCTAGGCCGTCTTTATATAAGAATATACTGTACTCGCAGTGTATATAATTGTAGAAGAACTCTGATTTGGTGCAGTGGTGTAAAGAAGGCAAAATCTGATGGCGACTTTATCTTCAGCAACAGGAAGCTAGTGTGGTTGGAAAAAATATAATATGTGGGGCCAAAAACCTTTCCTCATCTGAAGTGTGCGGTTATTTCAGGTTTTGATGTCATAGCTAAGAGCATATCTGGCCCCTTCTTTTCTGTAACTGGCATTACTTCAAGAATAAAGCAGTTGTTAGTGAGCAGAGAGAGGACTTTGGAATTTCCTGCGCTCCTGCTGTGTAGATTCAAATGCTAAGTTTAAATAATGGATGAACCTAAGATTATTATAATTGATCATTGTATGATTTATATGGAGTAATTATAACTAGGTTGAGAAAGAATTTTCAAAAGCTAGTTTCCTGGTAGCCAGAGCCATTAAATAACAGTGTGCTGCCAAAACAAAAATTAGGTGGGAACGTAGCCACAAAGTTCAGAATGTCTGTCCTCTGTCTGATTTATAGCTACCCTTATGATGACAGTATCATCGGTATTTTCTTATTAGGAACAGTAAGGGCTGTTTGAATTGTTTTTCTTATCTTTCTAACGGAACTTATCATTGTTTTAAGCTTAGTCAAGCGTAATAACTGGAAAACTGCAAAAATCCAATGTATAACAAAACTAAAAGGTGCAAGAGGTTGAAAAGGTTAATTAAAAGTGTAATGATGGCATTTACTCAGACAGTCCAATTAATCACTTTATTCCAGTGGTCATGTGATACAGAAACCATTGCTACAGATAACTGATTTCTAGTCCGTGCATACATGGTCTGCGTTCATTAATATCTGTATTTTTTCTACAAAAGTTTTAACTTTTGATTTAAAGCTACTTTCTGAAGATATTTTAAAATAGCAGCTAATGTTTAACCCTGTATCCTGACATAATACTCTCCATCTACTCTCACTCTGAACAAGAGGGGAGCATTGCCCCCTTGGTACTTGTAGTTTTACAGCCCCAGGGGAGGTTTGCTTACAGCTTAATGGGGTTTTAGGTATAGAAGAAATAAAGCACTAGAAATACATCATTATGTAATGTGATCTCTCTGAAACAGTGTATATGACCAACAAAGTGAATTCTCAAGTGTCAACAAGCACATTTAAATGTAATTTTTACCACGTCAACTGGAAAAAGGCAAAAAGAACCTTGAAGGATCAATTACAAGGGTCATAACCTTGTATTATCTGATTTGCTATAATATTCACACAAGCTTTATTGGAATGGAACATAAATTTGAAAAATAGTGAGATTAGAAAGGATTGCAATGCTAGAGCAAAGAGCTAGAAGCTTTCTCCTGGCTTATTTTGCTGGGGCAGCACTTTAGAGGGAGCCCATTATAAGCAGGAGAATAGTAGTTATGTTAACACAGTAATTAATCAAGTCTGAGGAAAAGAGGAAACAAGTTGTGAATTCAATTCTGCAGTAATAAAAAGAAATGCTGAAAGTTACCCTGTAAATTGGCATGACTTTGGTAAACAGTCCCTCACTGTGCCTTGAGAACTTGCATGCAGTAAATCACTTCTCATGGCAACCGTGTAGGTTTGAATATTTTCACAGTTTTATTCTGTATTTCCATGTGTGCTAGTTCCTTCCCAATTCTGTTGACTTACTGTTTGGCTAATAATAAAATACTGCACAGAATAACATGAGAGCATATGCAGTAACAGTTCCATTGTGAATATTTCAAGGGGAAATTAATTAGAAGAACTCAGCTGAAACCGTGGTGATAGCCTTCCCCATCACAAAACCAGCCTCTGACTCAATACAGAGCATGAATTGTACATGGAATGACTGGAGATCTCTCCTCCAGAAAAGAAATATATTCTGCATATGGTTCCAGTCATGCATAATCCATCCCTAATGCTAGTGCAGTGTAGGTACATTAAAATGACCTTTACACCCTACAAGTCTTTAGGGTAGAACTGAAATCCTTGGTGCAGTAATGTGAGAACCAGCGAGTGGATCAGTTTACAACAGTAGGATTTTTCTTTGTTTAGCAGCCTCTGATTTTATTCATACATTTCTGCTTTCTGTGTGAGATACTTTGGACGCAAGTGAAAGTGTCATTAGAGTGCCAAATTCTTGTAACTTAGATTATTGAAAATTCAGAATAACTCCAGTGAATAAAATTGATTTAACTCTGCTGGCACGAATATAAAGCAAAGCTGACATCCTCAGTACCACGTGGACAATTAGGAATCCTGGCTTAACCTTTCATTAAATTTGTAGTAGAAATGAAAGGTGATCAGGATATTTGTGTGAGTGAAGACATAAAGAATTTAAGCAGCAGACCATAATATTATTAACAATGGGGAGTAGGGTTTCCCAGCTCTCACGGAACAAAAATTTAAATCAGTTCATTACAGGGTTACAGGACTCTCCTCTTTCATAATCCGTAGGTTGGAGTACCTCCACTTCATCCACCATGGAGTTATCTGCCTGGCCTTTCCCCATTCCTTCCCAGAGAAGATAGAAAGTACAAAAGGAAATAAGTAGACATTGTTTCTCCCCTGTTTCATCAGCATGCATCCAGCATAGCGGTTTTGTCTTGCAGTTTTACCTGCTATGTCTGCTAAATGCACCAGCAATTGGTCAACTAAAGGTAGCAGGATCTAACCCTAAATGGAGATGAGAATCCTGCCAAGTATGAGAGCCCAGATCAGTGGTGAAGTGGGACAGAGCAAAACACAGCACATGGGGCATGTGGCCCTCTTAGAATTAAACATACAGGAACAGAACAAGTGATGGATTTACACACACAAAAGTTGGGAGCCCCTGCTTCTGAGCAGATCTAAAATCTCTGGCGAGATGCGCAGAATCCTTACAAAGTTCAGAGGAAATTCTGTATTAAAAAATAAAAACAAACAAACAAACAAAAACACAACACACACCGCCACCACAACAAAACTCCTGCACAATATATGTCTAGATAGACAATAGGAAATACAGAAACTGCGATTTGTTGGAAGTCCTTGGATTTGCAGCTTCAGGCAGCAGGTGCATCTGTCCACACAGCAATCAGCGTCTGCTCCTGTGAACAGAGAGCCTCTCTGGAAGAAGTAAGCCTTCTGTTAGAGGGCACCTAGCAGAAGAAATTACGGTGCTTTATTCGCTGAGGTAATGATCAGAACAGTCCTTGAGGAATCGGGAGGTCTGTGCTCTGTGCTCCTCTCTACAGGTTTTCGCAAAGCCTTGGAGAGTACCCTATGGACTAGGCAGCAGGTTGGTCTGGAAAGAAGAGGAGGAATTGTGTTATAGAAAGGATCACATTGTTTTGTAAGGGATTACATGAAGAAAGTACAAGTGGGATCATGTCTCTGCAGACTTGCAATTAAGGCAGTCATCTTCAGGGAGGGAGTCCTGGTTTCCAGTCACTGCTTTTGTAAGAGAAATAACTCTGTTTCCTGGGCCCAGGCCAGAACCCAGCAATATGCCTCTCAGGGAGAGCTCTCATTCTTGGGCTGAAGCATCACACGCTCTCTGGTGTTTTGCAATATGCTCTGTTTCCTGTGCTCCTTCCTGAGAACACCCAACAGTGAGGTGGTTTGAGATCACTTCTGGGAAACAAGAAGAGTGGTTCTGAATAAGGAAGATGTCAAGAAAGGCGAGGTCTCCCAGATCCTGGCTCATGACCAATGGACAATCATAAAAACAAATCTTTTGATGAAAGACTTCAGACACAGCTGTTGTTCAGAACATTAGTCAAATGATGAACACTTTCAAATCATGTATTTTGGTTTTCAATAAGCAATCTTAGTGTTAATGATCTCTACAGGACTCGGACAGGAGAATATCTGCTCGGGTAGATTTATGAGTATTTTCAGAAAAGAAATTTAAGGCCTGTGATATCAAAGACTTGCATACCCTGCGCTGGGGAGGACTGACCAAGAATTTAAAATGTTTCTGCTTTGGACTGAAGAACCAAAAGTCTCAGTTTAGTTCTGTTCATTTGGGTCCTTTTGTTGCTCCAGCCCAGGGTATGCTCTTGCCTCTACATCCTTGTCACCTGCATGCCCAGTGCTGCCATCTGTTGCAATTTCTTCATGAACCTTGTCGTATTTGGAAGTACTCTGAAAAGCCTGAGTATAGGCAATAATTAGCTTTAGTTTTAAAATAAGCACCTATTTTTCATGATTATAGAAAATGTTTGAAGCAGTCCTGACTATTCTGCAGCGGCTGAGTAGAAGACAGGTGGAACCTCAGGATAACATGAACATACCAATCCCATGCTTTCTGGGGAGATGACTTGTTCTTTATATGTTATTTGGGATTAGAAAGGCCTTGTCCAAGCAAATGGTAGTTTAACTGAATGCATTCAGATACAGATGACAATATTGCCCGTGTTTTCCACTTTTTTTTAGTCTTCTGTTCTTAAAAAGCACAAGTACTTTGGTGAACCCCATAGCAGCACTTCTGTTAGAGTTGGGTTGTGGTTCTCCTCCTTATCCCACTCAGGTTTTTGTTCCTATATATGCAGTATTCTGTACCTGCTTTGGAGTAGACCCATACCCATACAGTCACCTCTATTACTTTGCAATTTTGCCTTCCATCATGTTAATTTTTACTTCTCTCTTTATAGCACTCTGTGCATTAAATACCCCAAAAAGCCTACTAATACTGATTACTTGCAAATAGTAATTGTAATTTTAATAACAACCTCAGTAAATTGCTTTTTATGTAATGTAAGAAAATTGAAACCTGTGTCCATTTTGCTTTTTAATATGAACGTTACAGAACAAGTAATAGTCCTTCCACTGCTTCCACGTAATGGGAGCAGGAATAAGCTCCCAGTATCCTCTGAGAATCCCTTCTTGTGCACTATGGAGTTAACAGGAGTTGAGGAGACAGCCAAAGGCTCAGTAGAAATGCAGAAATGAAATAGAAATGGAAATGCAAGAAAGATGAAAGATGAAGGTGAAGTGACTGTGAAAGCGAGTGAATCATAAGGAAGATCAGACAGGGCAGTGGAAGCCCTATTAAAACTTTAGAAATACCTCTGGTTAAAAGACTTTGGCTGGCTTCTTTCTGCTGTTTTATCCAAGCCTCAATGAGGGCTTGAGTCCAGAACTGCTGCAGCTGTGCAAATGATGGGCATGGGTGGGAGGTTTCAGGGGATGAGAAATAATAAAGTTGTTGTAGCTTATACTATAATACAAGGCTCATCAGTCAAATAGATAAGAAAAAACACCTCACCTTGTAGGCAAGTGTTACAGTCCCAGTAGAAGAGCTGGGAGCTGGTGATCCTTATCGTGGTAAGTTAGTATCTCTCAGCCGGTTGTTGCTGCCCCAGAGTTTCTGGGCTCGTTGTACAGCAAACTGCCAGGTAGGAGGAGGTTTTTAGGCATCCTCACTCTATCCTGTTGTGCCATGACGCCGCCTGGCACTGCAGCAGGCTGGTGCCCATAGCCACAAAGCAGCTCGCAGCTGCCAGTGACTTCTGAGAAGAGGCTGCACCCCAGTGCCTGCAAACCTGCTCTGACGTGCCCCCAGGGGCAGGGGGGCACCCGTGCCCTGCACACAGGCACAAGACTTTGCTTACAGATGGGCTGCAAGTGGCTTACCTGGGAGGCTGCAGTGGTTTGGCAGGAGCTGGGAGCTGTGTGGTCTGGCACGGGTTCCACCGTGGGCCCAAGGCAAAGCAACTTGTGAGAGAGGGAGCTCTGGGTGGGGAAATGGTGGTGAGCAGGGATTGTCACTTGTCCCAGGCTGCCAGTCTGACCACCTCCTGTCCATACCCAAGTGCCCCAAGAGAGGGGGAACTGGGAAAAGATCTTACACAGACCTTTCCTGAGAGATGCTGGCAGGAAAAGTAGCTCTGGATTAGATCCATTTGCTCTTAACATAGTCAGTACCTAGTAAGAGCCAAACTTCTGCCTGTCTTAATAATTTAAGCTTTGCAGAACAGAAGCTGGGTGAAATTCTGACCTTATGTATTACTGCTGCGTAAGTAATCCTCAGAAATATTCTCAGTGTTGTTAACTGTTCGTAGATACCACAGGACATAGAAATAATTACTTCGTACTTTTGCAATAAAAACAAAGCACAAAGTGTGTTCTGGATTGTAAATTTTGCATTAAAACATGATTTAAAAGCTTGGGGAAAGCTGGCACTAACGAGAAGTTCAGACAGTCTCATTTAATTCAAGTGCAGTGGATGCAGATCTCCTATGTGCCGTATGTTAGTCTTGGTTACAAGAGGTAGAAGTAATTTCTATAATGCGATGATAAATAAGATGGGAACAATAGCTGGAGACTTATGGATCAAAATAGAAAAGGCAAGTGGCAAGTTACAGCCAGGGATAGTTAAAAACAAGCAAGCAAACAAACAGCAACAGCAAAACAAACAAAAACAAAAATAAAAAAAGGTACACATTCAGAGTTCACATGTGAAGGAACAGTAGTCTTGGGTAGATAGAAGTTGTGTTAAAGATGAATGAGCATAAATATTGAGTATGAACAATTTGCACCTGATTAAACTTCTTTTCAAGATAACTTTCAATGCTGTTTGCATTGTCAGTGAATTTGGCATATGGTCTATTTTCAGAAAGCTTCATTAACCTGTGCCTTTTGATTTTTGAGGTGTTCACATTCACAGAGCTTTTTAATTCTGTCAACATTTACTATAACTGTGTATCCTTAATGGAAAACATATATATGATTGTTAGCAAGGAGGTGCTTTAGTACTTTTTTTTTTTTTTCTTTTAAAAGAATGCTATATAATAAAGTAAGTTGATGTCTGTCTGCATTGTTATACCCCATTCAGAGCTCTTCCACAGAATCTGGTTTTAAAGAGTGGAATTCAGCAGTTGACTCGCAGGCACAAATAACCATGTAATTACTCTGCAATCACATAGTAATTAGCATGTACTATTCATATATTGCATAATTATATGCCCTACAGATTACATAGTAATTATATTTGTACCAAACATATAATTCTATATACTGTATCACAGGAAAATAACTTGGAGAGTTCATAGTTAAGGTTATAGATATACGTTCATATAATGCAACATTTTCTATAAAAGTGTTACAACCTTATGAGAGGTTTGTATTTTCGATAGCATCTCTTCTGCATCTGCTTTAGCATAAACTGACAAGAAATGGCTGGCTGTTAATTTACAGGCAAATGTTGTATGATTATAATTTTGTAGCGTGTGGAGATAAGCAGAAATTTGCAGTTTGTTGTGTAGGAAGCTGGGCTTGGGAAGGATTCAGAGCATGGATATTAAATACACAGATGCTAAATATATTAATGTAGTTACAGCATTATCACTAGAGTGAAAAAAAAATTCAATGCATTTTACTTATCCATTGGGTTGTTTCTGAACATCTAAGATGCATGGGGTAGTAGCAGGTAATATGTTTGTGCAATGCTAAGTGTGTGCTAGCATGCAAGGCACAGGCAGTTCAAGCAAATGCAGTAACTCGGTGTGCCATGCCAGCCAAACAGCATCATCTGTCCCTGCCATGAAAAAAAAATTAGAGAAAAGATTGGTTGGCATCCTGGTCAGGGAACAAGGGGCAAGGTGGTAGGAGAAAGGAGAGGAATGGCACTGTGTTGTACAAAGGCCTTGGACTCAGTTTCTGGGAAAAGGTCTAAGTGGTTGCTGCAATGTTTTCAATATTTGCAGAATATCTTTTGTTCAGCTTGCAAATTCTGTAGCAGTGGGAAATTAATGTATCTTCTTGGATCTGTGATGTTGGCATTGCCATTATCCAAAGCAACTTTATAATTGTTCTTAATTGAATTTTGTACTCCGATGCCAGTTGCCATCATTTTCAAGCAAAGCATATGTTGGATTTTAATATCTGGATAATGTATTGCAAAATTAAATGTGTAATTATAGTCTTAACTTTTATCTGAGCTTATTTTTTTTTTTCCTATAGCTTCTCGTAATGTGTGCATATGCATGCGTGTGTGTAAGGGAGTGAGACGCCTGGTTTTAAAGTACTTCTTTCACAGTGACTTGTTAATTCTACATCATTTACAAAGCTTGTACACTCAATAAAACTTTCAGGGTTCAGGTTGTATTTCTAGGTCTTACAGAAATATCTCAATCTGATCCTGGAGCTCACAGAGCTTGTGGGTGGCATCAGAGGCCTCTCAATCATGGGGCTGCACCTGCTTGCCTTTCTGTCTCTGTGGGCTGTTTTAGACCTCAAAAAATGTAGTAACAGGCACGTGGCTTTCACATGCTGCAGAGTACACAAATTACATTTAAATATTATTTCTTGGTGTAGACACTGAATGTCATTTTTACTGTTGAAGGAAAATAAAAAAAATATGACAGAATCTGCTTTCCAAAACCAGAATTAGGAGCCCACGGTCTAACTGTGCTCTTGTGCAACGGGCCAAATGTATCCCTTCCAATTTACCAGTGATTTTAATAGCATTTAAGTGTGGCCAAGTCTTTCCCAATTTTCATCCTGCATGTCAGCTGCAAAGAAGATGAAGTACAGCCTGCCTGGTGTAGTCGTCATTTATTTGCCAGCGCTTTGATCGTAACGCATGCCTGTGCTCTTGTTCACTTGTTAAGCCATTACCGTAAGAAACATAAGGACTGGTTACGGTTTCTGGCACTGAAAGTTTTGTATGTAACAAATATATTATCAGGATCTCATTAACAGAATGAAATAAACACAAACGTCAAAACACAATATAAATGTGACACGTTTCTTACTGCTGTTGTGTTGTTTTTTCTAGTGGAGCCAGTACTTTCAAAGGGGAACAATTGCTTGGATGCAGCAAAAGCTTGTAACCTAAATGATACCTGCAAGAGGTTCAGATCTGCTTACATAACCCCCTGCACCAGCAGCACGTCTAATGAAATCTGTAACAAGCGGAAGTGTCATAAGGCCCTCCGGCTATTTTTTGACAAAGTTCCCCCAAAGCACAGCTACGGGATGCTCTTCTGCTCCTGTCGAGACGTAGCCTGTACAGAGAGGAGACGGCAGACTATTGTTCCTGTGTGTTCATATGAGGACAGGGAGAAACCAAACTGCCTGAATTTACAAGAATCCTGCAAGAAGAATTACATCTGCAGGTAAGATAGCACACGGCAGGGGAGTGATTAATGAGGTTCCAGAGAGAACTTTTTGGTACTACTGGATTTGCCAGGACTGGGGGTCAGAATATCCACTAGGGAGTAGGATGAGTCAGGGAAAGCAGCGAAAGCCTCTGACGTCCCTAACAGAAAAACAAAAGGCTGCATCTGGTTACAGTGCGTGCCTTCTCCAGAGCTGTTGACAGCTACTCCCTCGCATTAAGAAAGAATTTTTTTAATCCCAGGCTTAATTTTTGCACGTTTTTGTTGGGATAATTTTCATTAGGTGTCTCTATGAAAAGATGTCTCAAAGTGATTTTATGTCCCACTAGTGACCAGGTGAAAACAGAATTATTCTTTGTAATGGGGTTTGTTGTCATTGCGATATAGCGAGTGAGCACTAACAACAGTGGATGCAAGCCACATGGTGGACTTTATATACAGTCGCAATAAACAGACTACCTGCAGACTTCTGCTTCATGGAAAGAAAAGGAGTCCACATTTGTGGACTGGATCCCACAGTCTTGTTAGAGCTGTTCTAGGTTTGGAATTGTTTTATCTCACCTCCCCTGACAAAAGTGCTGGGCTGATGTAACTGGAGGGTCATAGATTCAGTGACCTGATTCCCAGTCTCCTCCCTCTGTGTGTTTGGCACAGCCAGGCAGCACAGAGCGATGCTTTGCATGACAAACTGGGCCCTTCTGCTTTTATTAAGTTCCCTGCAGGTTGTCACATGATGCTTATTTGGTGCCATACAAGACGTCCTCTGCCCATAGGAAATGCTTTATTCCTACTTAGCATTGTGTATGTGTATATAAGAATGCTGTTCTGCTAATGTCGTGTTTATGAAGTTAAGCCCAAGAACTCATGCTCATTTTGAAAGTGTCAATTCCCTGTAGATTAACAAAATCTGTGAAATGCAAGTAAGGAAATAAACACTATTGTAAAATGTCAAAGACACTGAAGATATGTATATACATGTATATGCCTTGACAAGTACATACATATGTCTGGTAAAATACTTTGAAGTCCAGATATGAGATCTCCACTGGTGATGTTAAACTTGTAGCCATAGCATCTTGCCCGTAACTGAGGTGTTGGCGGCTGAGGAGGCAGCAACGCTCTGCCCTCCGTGGCTGGGGGAAGTCAGGAGCCACTTTTCTGCTGCCACAGACTAGAGCAGCTTTAAATGAGGGCAGGGTTTTCATTGCAGTTCAGCGAGTTACATTCAGCACTTTCATGTCTGTTGCAGTTTGTGAAAGCTGAACACTGGTTCTGGAGGCAGAACCACCCCTTTTCCATTTCCATGTTGTAGTGTTAGTCTTTTCTCATTGTATATACTGTCTTACCTAGATTGTCTTAACACAGGCTCTGCTAAGTTACAGCATCTTCAGTGTACTTTCTGCCAAAATTCCAGTGTGTTACAGTGCCAGGGAAGTGGGGGAGAGGGTTTTATAGGTAAACTTCTTCCTTTTATCCAGGCTGTAGTGCTCAGGAATTGCGTAGTTAAATTAATGCCATTACTTCTCTTATGACTGTGTCTTCCTTTGGTCAGCTTTGATCTAATGTTGTCCCAGCAGCTAAGTTTTTAATGGCATTTTGTTTAATCTGACCTCATAGGCCTGGTGTTCTGCTTTCTCTGTTCCAGCACTGCAGAACAGAGCTTGGGAATACGGCTGCTCCTGTTGCCCAAGGCTGCAGCCAACACTAGGGTGAAAACGAATTTCTTTATGGGTTCTTCCCCTGACGTCTTTTCTTTAAAAATCCAAATTATATCATTTAGACTCTTTCATGTCTTGGTGAGTCCTGGCTGCCAGGAGCAGGGCAGTGCTGGTGAGAGGGAATGGGCAGGCAGATGTCTGCAGGGTCGGGGCATGGTCAGCAAAATGCAGTGCTTGGTTCTGCACCTGGGGGTACAGTAAATGCCACGGGTTGCTGATGGCTGTCCCATGTCAATGCTAATACCTCCAGGGCTGTCTAAACCACTAGCATGTTTAGTACCTTCCCCCTCTCCTGTCCCAGGGGGGAGAAAACAGCAGCAGAGCTGTTCCAGTCTATCCATAATGTGGTGAAAGGCATTTTGTCTCTGAGTTGTTGTGCACTTAGAGGGAGATGGTGTGGCTTGTTCCCTGCGATCTGCCCGAAAACAGGGACTTGGGCAAGGGAAGAAAGAAGAAGAGATCACATCTCCTCCCTGCTATTAAAAATATCGGCATTGATAAATATCAGTCTACGTGGTAATTCCAGGCATGTTTAGAATAATTAAAAGCAGTAGTCATGAGACATATAATTCTAACTTTTAAAACTTCTATTTCATTTTGAAATCAGAACTAGTATCTAAATGAGAGAAAAAATCAGGACTATGTTCTGACTTCTGTGAAACTGTCATTTAGAAACTATTATTTGCATGCCCGTTACATCCAGCAGAGTTTCTTCATAATGCCAGGCAAAACAAGGGAGACAAGTTATAAGGGTTTCTTAGGGTTTTTAAAGGGTTTCTGAAAGTAAATGTTTTCCAAATGCTGCTTGCTCGGAAATGCAAGTTTTGAATCTGCCCCTGTTCCATATAAAATGTCACTTGGGCCTATGCCCAAGTATGTATTTAACCATTCAGTTTTGGGTGCTCTTTAAAAGCTTTGTTTTGGATGCACATATCACTGAATCTGTTTTTTAAACAGAATTAAGAGCAGAGAAGCAATTCAGCCAAATGGCAGATGCCCCTAACTGAGATGGCAGGACACTTTGATTTTTTTTTTCTTTTTTATTCATTCATCGATCAGCTATAAAGTCTTGATTGAGGGAAAAAGAGACCAGAAATGTCAGGAAATGCAAGTAAGCTCTGACTTACGTAAACAGTCCTAGTTTTTCAACTTCATCAGAATATTGAATGGTTCATGGTTCATTTTAATTATCATTTTTCTGCTGCCTCTCCTTGTATCCCAGTCCATATGCCACTCTGAAACTGATTGGAGGCTCTCAGGCATGCCTGTCAACTCTAACTAAAAAGAAAAAAAAAAAAAAGAAAAAGAAGCCATTAGAATTCTTTTTCATTATGAACATAAACAAAACTTCTAAGGAAGATCATTGTACTGTCAAAAACTTTCACCAGTTGTCCTGGAATATCTCAGACCTCTGAGGGAACTGCTCTTCTGATTACTTCAGCCACAAATTAAACCTCAGAAAGTTGACTGGCATGCTTTAGAAATATCATTCTGCAGTAAAGGCAGGACAGCGTGCTTCATTTTTGTCGGTATCATGTTTGACAGTGTTTCAAAATACTGTTTTCATTGAGCAATGAAAGTGTGAGACATTAGTTTGGTCTTGTTAATAATTAGTGTTTTGAATTTGCATACTTCTGTTTTCTGGATGTGTTCATCAGGCACTGAGCAGAATGATAATGATGCAGATATATTGCTTATTAACAGAGCAGAAAAATAGAACAGTATCAATACAGCCATGTGCTGTAAAGATCTGAAAAGATAGGATTATTTTTTTTTAAGATTATTTTTTTAGATTATTTTTTTTCTTAAATAAGAATCTAGTAATTGAATGCAAGTTTCTTGTCTTCCACAATTGCTGCACTCAAAATGGTGAAATAGCAAGTAGGTAGTTCAAACGCAAGATATTTTTGGCACTCTGTAGTGTGAGATACAAATCTTTATAAATGTGCTTTCATTGGCATTCATTGGCACGTTCTTACCCCTCATACAATTGTTTGGGGATACTGCTGTCAATTGTTTCTAGTCACTTGTTTAGTCTTAATTTTGGTGCAAGAACACATTCAACTCTGTGTGAAAGATATTCAGTTCTGTGTGAAAGCATGTACGGTTATAAGGACCTTGCATGAAGATATGCAAACATTTTTATCAGTGCGTAAAATAGCTCATTCACAGTGAGAGCTAGAACAAAAGCTCAGCTGCTTGCTGTGTTTCCTGCAAACGCAAGAAACTTGCCAGGAAATTAATTTCCCTTCTTTATATTCTGTTGAAATTTCTTACGATGATTTCCCATGAAAAGGGAGCCAGTGTATCTGTGCTTGTTTATCATAAGTCGTGTGCAGGTCTGTGAGCGCTTCACGCCAGCACCTGTTTGTGCAAGTGGCCTCTCTGCACGGGACCTGAGCACTGCTCCTTAACAGGCACTTTATGGGATGCAGACTGCACACCCTCACGGGTAAGGTTTACTAGAGGACTGGTGGCTAAAGACCGTAAGGAAGTTTGTGAAGAGATGCTGTAAGTGTTCAGCCAGCTGTCTGTGTCCTGCTACAGAAAAGGGGGAGCCCAGCCTCTTGTGCTAGGAGGGAGGCTTCAGCTGCAGCATTAGCAAGTACCAGGGAGGAGGGCATTCAAGGGATGTGTGGGGGAGAGAGAAGAGGTGGAGGAGAAACAGGGCTTTTTCCTCAATTCTTCTATTCCTTAGGCTTCTCTTTCATTTTTCCTGCTTCCTCCCTTGCTTTATCCTCACACCTCTTCCCCTTGCTTAGTCCCCTTTCATCTCCTCTTCCCAGATCTCCCAGTCATTACCTGACTTTCACTGCCGCTGCCACATTTGGATCCTCTCCATTACAGCCTCTTACAGCCCCTCCTCATGGCTCTCCTGCGTGTGGCTCTTTTCCTCCCTCAGTATCGTGCCACAGTCCAATGATCATCTGTAATTCAGAAAATGAGAGGGAAACCATAGGTGCATGCTCCCCCCTGGAGCCTGTAGCTTATACCAGTTACAGTTTGGTGGCCAGCTGCTGGGCTGCACTGCGTGGTCTCTGCCAGGCTCTAGGTGGCTGCCCACTGGGTGTTGTCACGAAGGACACAGTGGCAGGGTACAGTTCTGTGCAACAGAGCTGGATTTGTGTCCCTCCGGGGTTTTTAAATCAGTTGGGCACTTGAAGCTGTCTGGCAGCTCCTTGAGATTACTGTTGTGCTGTGGGTATGCAAAACCAGGACAGCAACGTAGTTTTCATAATGCAGTTAAGGACATTAGAACAGGGATGCTCTTGATTTCGAGAGACGTGCAGGCTGTCTATATTTTGTTTGGAGGCAGAGTCAGGGAGTGGGCGAGAAACTTCGTGTGCTGCCTGACTCACCCTGCGCTGGATGCAGGATATCTGCAGGGTAACGGGGGTAGCCTGGGCTCAGACTATCTGCAGGGGCTCTCTGCTCTCTGCTCCTGGCCTCTGGGCTTGGCTAGGGGAGGTTCCCTGGCTGCACAGGGCCAAGCGAGGGAGGAAAAAGTGGAAAACCTGGACTTTTAATGAATGAATTGATAGACAGGAATGATCACAGTTCAAAAAATTCAGATGATGGGGTCTGGGGGGAGGTGGGACAAGCTGGTATGCTTGGAGCATGATGGTGTAGTGAAGTTTGGGGTGTTGGGGGAATTGCTAGCCTGGAAAAAAAATGCAGACTTTGCAAAATAAGCAAAAACCTTTCAAGTCAAGGGAAAATAAAGTAGAAAATGCTGCAATATCAAATTACTTGCTTCCTTTTGAGTCCTTTACATGATTCATTACATTGATGTCTTTCGTTAGCAGAGTAAAACATAGTATTACTCTCCCCTCCCCCAACACATTTAAAATTTCTCTCCTCTGATCAAAACTCAGAAGGAATCAAGCAGTTCCTCCTTAAAACATATCCATAAATCCCTAAGGAATCTAAAAATCAGAACAACTAGCAAACCAAGTGCTTTGTCCCTGTTAAAGTGTAGATAGATTTTGTTCTGGAGTGCCGAGATCTGCTTGGCCAGTCCTCATTTATACTCTCTCTGTTCTGCTTAAGAGGGTCTTGAAGATTAAAAACGTGCTGGATGATTGACATTTTGTTGAGCAGTGAGAGAAGCAAAGATGCGAGCAAGGATATAGTAATTAGAAAAATGGCTCAGCTGTATTCCTGCACCAAACTTTCACATCACTTTGTGCTTTAACAGTGAGGAGATCCTCAAGCACAGGGTTTTTTTATGCTTGAAGAAGCAGTAACCAGACAGTATCTTCACACCGAGGTCTTTTGGCAGGCAAGCTTAAAACTCTCCAAGCAGCATTTCTGCAGCCAGCTAGTGCCTCCACTCATTCTTGAAACCCAGGAATGTAATCATAAAAAGGTAGTGTAATTCTTTTATGCCCATTGTCTGTAAAACAGAAGCTAAGCATTGTCAGAGCTCTTTGGTTCAGCTGTTTTATGTTTTGCATGATGTAGCTTTGGCAGTATCCTCATGTTGCTGAAGTCCTGCTATTCCTTCCTAAGTATTTTTTAAGGATAAGAGCTAACTGTGGTGCTGAATATCCATTATTACCTTACTGCAGAGTTGCAAAAGTGAAAGAAGGAATAAAATATTTATGATTGTTAGAAAAATCATAAAATGGAATTGGATACAAATTATTAGACTTTTATGGATCATATTTAGATACCTGATCTTCCAGGTCAGTCCCTTGTTAGCCAAAACAATGCAGCGAGTTAAAGTACTCACAGTCACCAGTAAACTTCAGCTCTGAGATCTTGGGGGTATTATCATCATCCAAACAAGGTCCTTCCTCTCTGTGCATCATTGTATCTGAAAAAGCTTGTTCTCTAGGTGAGAAAGGAAAATTGCCTGTATAATACTATTAAAAAAAAAAATGCAGATTAGAAACATGAGCCAGAAAGGGGGTTACAGCAGCGGGAATTCAACCCATTTGTTTGTTCCTTTATCACGCAGGACAGCTGAAACTACATTTGTTAATGAAGCAGTTTCACACATGTTTAGTCAAAATTTTTGAAAGCCAGGAAAGTTAGATTTGACGTTAAACTTTAATAGAATCTAAATTTGGAACTACTCATGTTCTTACGGTTAAGCAAGCTCTTAATTGCTTTGCTGGATGGGGTTCCAGTAAGACTACTGTTACCACTGATTTGTTGAATTGTTAATTGAGAGATTTTTTGTAGAGAGCAGAAGTTCAGCATCCACTGGTTTGCATGAGTAGTTTCCACTCACTAATCTGTTAAATCTGTTGAAGAGAACATTTTTGATCCTTTTTAATATACTCTCAGTCACATTTGGCTAATCTGCTATTTCTGAGTCAAGGGAGATATATATATATATCACACAATAGCATTTTCTTTCATAAATCAAAATGTTTCCTCATTTACCTCAAACCACATATATACTAAAGGCAAGAAACCATGATATGTTTTATGTGTATAACAGAGATACTATATCAAGTCCATTTCCAGTGTACATCCTCTGAGATCAGTGACTTCAGTGGATTTATTCCAGGGATGAATTCGGCTATTCCTGTTCTGTGTAGGTGAATCTTCAGGCAGTGCTAATTAAAAGAATGTCAACTGATTTTGCCATTCCATTATGCTGGACTTTGTAAAGGTTATTTATATCACTCTACATCAGGCCCTAGTGAGAGAGTATTTCTGGTGGCAGTTCATCCATTAAAATAGCTGCAAGATAATGTAAGCACTAGAACTAAAAATAAAACTTTGTTTCTCAACAGAACAAGTGACAGCCACATGCATGTTTTCAAATTTTAGCATTTTAATGTTTACTGAATAGAAATTGCATTGCTTTCATTATGTTTTAAGCACTACCATGCTACTGTTGGAGTAACTGCTGTTAAGTGGAAAGCCACATGTAAATGTACCAATATCTGAAAAGACTTCTCAGCACAGAAGTTGTTTCCTATGCTTTGATTATCTCCTGGCTTTAAAGCAAGTGGCACAGGGAAAGTTTTCTTATATGTGTTTACTGCTGAATATAGATTTTCTGTGAGATGAATGTGACCCTTGCCAAAGATTATTAATAGATGCCCTTACATTCACATATTTGTGCTTACAGTTCAAAAACATACTAAAAACCATTAAAATAAGCTTTTATATTATAAAGCCTTTATGAGTTAGACGTCTGTTAAATTAAATCTTGCCTGTATTATTTGAATATTTAGTTCATTTTCTCTTGCTCCAATTCAAGCACAAACTACTGTGGTTGTCCTGTCAGTTACGATGCTCCCTCTTCTAATTAGGCCTTGTGAAATGCTGGAGATATGTCTCAGTAACTGGTCATCATGCAGCACTGCAAAGTATTCTTCAAAATAGACAGTGTCTTTCAGATGAACTTCTGTAATCAGCTGGATGTATCACAGGCTGTCAGCTCTCTTAGCTGCTGTGGCCATATTCAGTTTTTTTGACAGTGGAGATTAAAAAAAGAAACAACAAGCCTAGACTGTCCATGTCATCCTTAACTGGTAAAAGTGATTTATTTTCCAATCCTGTTCTGTAAAACAGTGATTTTCTTAGCATGGAACATCCGTGTATCTTCTAAAACCAAGTAAAACATGTTGAATAAGATCAATGCTATACTGGTTTGCTAGTGCCAGAACTTGGGGACTTTCTATTTGATGGGGATGTTTTGTGCATGACATAAAAAGCTTCCCAACAAAAGAGACTCTAATCTGCTTTTATCTGCTGTGGTTCTGACTTGAAATTTGTTGTCTGACTCCTGAAGTCAGAACAGCTTTTAGCATAGCTTCAGGATGAGTTTCAGCTATGTTGGCTGCGGGCCCTGCACAATCAAGTGCAAGGATGCACTGGGCACCCTTTCTTTCCTTTAGTCAGGAAAGACTGGGAGGGAGTGAGTGGACACAGAGATATTCTGTTCAGGGATGCCCCTGCAGGGACATTGGAATATAGAAAGAATCCCTACATAACCTTAGGAAACCTGATGATCCAGTGCATCATATTTTTGCCAACAGGAACTTCTCTGGTAAACAGAGAACCGAGATGCTTGTATAGATGCTTACTTTAGATTGTTTTCCATCTCCAGACTCCAATTTCGTTTCATGCTTGAACCAGCAATATTCTGTTATAGTTTATTCAAGTGGTTACAGAGAATATTATTGTCATAGATGTCTTTCTCAGGTACTTGGAACCACATCCTTTCAGCGTGCACTCATGATATAGTTGTTAATAAACACCTAAGCATCCAGTGGCACACTCAAGGACTTGCTGTGGCACTAATTTCTTTGGCTTGCTCTTTGAGCGTGACAATGATTTTCTTAGGTTTCCAGTCTGTAATTCAGACACTCCTGTCTGCCCAGCTAATGAAGTGAGAACAACTCTATCCCTAATGGACTAGTTCTTTCCTGAGAAACATGCTATCAAGAGACACTCTGGGGCTTGGACATCTTTAAACATGACAGTAATTTATATTTAGAAGCTTAAAATTAAACAGAGTAAAGGAAATGAAATAAAATGAAAACGTACAATCTCTTGGTACTCTGAAAGTAGCTAGTGGATTTGTTCATGTTATTGGAGAGCTTTGTTACAGATAGACTAAACAGAAATCTTACCAGCATCCCCTGACAGAAATCATGGATTGACAGTTCAGCCTATCAGTTTGTAGAAGATGCTCAGAAAAGTGTTTTCTTTGCAGTTGAGAAGACAGAAACACATTATGCATGCTTAAAGTCAATGCAAGGAAACAGAGCCCCACAAAACATATTTAATATAGGTTTGATTTCCTGAGGAATGCTTTCCAGATGTTCTCTCAAACAGGCCTCTAAAATATGGTCTGAGGTAATTTTTTTTTTTTGCAAGCAGAAAGAGAAAATTCTGTTTTGTGTCACTGCCTCAGAAAATCACTGTTCTAATTCTTTATTGCATTACCTTGTGCTCGGGATTTGCACCATATTTTTCAAAATTGGTTTTACTACACAAAAGGTCAGTAGTATAAAAATATTTACACTCCCCAATTGCAAATAAATCATACTTATTTAGGACCACATTTGAGCTTAGTAGTTTTCCTGAAATCCAAAGGAGACCTAATACATTAGAATAAAATTACTCTAACACATGACCTTGAGTTACTTAGAGGCTTTAACTAACGCTGGTAAACGATGAGATTAGTGTTTTGGTAAGGTCTTACGGTTTTCTGTAGCAGACATTGTGTAAAAATATCCAACAGATCCCTTGCAGATAACCTGAGCAATGGGAAAGAATAGGATTAAAGGCAAATGGTATGTGACATATTTTATTATGCATTGCATAAGATACAATAATAGAAACCAGGCATGGAGTATGTTTATTTTAGAGCACTTTTTAATCAGAAAAAAAATGAGTTAGTAGAAAAATAGAAAGAATACATTTATATTGTTGATTTTAAAATATGCATAGGCGGAAGTGTTCTTAATTTTACATGACTGACTTTCTAGTAGTTAGCTCTCCGCTACCTGGGTTATTATATGTCCTGTAAGCAGAAAGCCTGGATAATGCAGGTGGCATCAGGCAAGGTTGGGAGCATGGTGCAGTCGGCCAGCAAGGCAGAAGCCTGCTGGGGCGATGCACGGGTGCTCATCTGGAGCAGGAAGCCTTGGTGGGCTGCCGTGGTGCCTGGAGCCAGCTCCGTGAAGCCGAGAGGCCTCGGGATAAATCCTGTGTGGTCTCTGCTCTTTGTTTCTGTAGCCAGTTACTCCACAACCCAAATAGGCTGCCTGTACGTAATTGAGGAGTGTCTGTATTTTACATACTTCCAGATAAACAATACAATTTTTAAAGATAAATCAAATCTGGAATCAAATATTGGTGTGGGCTTAGGCTACAAGTCATTTAAAATAACAAAACAAAAGCAAAAACAGATAAAATACAGCTTCTTCCAGCTAGTAGCTGATGTTTGGGATCAAAGATGCCACAATGGTTTCTGCAATGGTTTTTATAAAAGATTTGGATCGTCTCACATGAGAGAAACTGCTTTTGGTATTTAGGTTTGGGGAGCCAAGTGGTCTGCTGTTTAATCTTCACATTTTTTTACCCCTCAAAAAGAAGTAAAAATGCTCAAAATTGCTTTTTTTTTACTTCAAAAAAGGCATGAATGCTCAGGTGTGTGTCAGGGCTCAGTGAAGGCCGGGGGCTCTGTGGGGACCTCCAGGATCAGCAGGCCAGGAGCTCACAGGCCGGGCTTGACCCATTGCCACAGCCAGGGGCAGCCCCGGGCGTCAGGCACCATTTTGGGGACAGGGACTGGCCAAGTGGCCCTGCTCAGCGTGGCCCTCAGGCAGGGCAGGGCTGTGGCGGGCTGGAGGGGGCCGTGGGCAGGTGGGGGAGCCCCAGGGGCGGGCAGGGGCCTAACGCCCCTCAGGGCTCTGACACGGTCACTGGTTGAGAAGGACAACAGCCAAAGAAAAACCAACATGTTTCTGCTGAAAGAAATTAAAATTCCTGTTCAATAAATATATGTAAAAATGCCCATTTAAAGAAAGAATCAAAAATGGCAAAAAATCATGGTTGCTTACAGGTTCTCAGTAGTGTGTCCACAGCTAAGGTGATCTGACATGTACTAGTATTGCACATTTCTAGTGCCTTTAATGAAAAACAGTCTTCAAAGATGGGTCGGCTCTAAATTACTAGGTGCAGGGAGGATCATTTCTCTAGTGATGGAGCCACTTTGTGTTTTTTTTCAGCTCACTGGTTGAGAGAGTTTCTTGTGTAGCTTTTGCCTTGTTTTCTTTCTGCCCACTCACTGCGTGTTTATGAAACAAAGAGAAAATGAAAAGCTCCTCCACCAAAGAACCTGTTAGTTTGGACACATATCAAGACCTCTTGCCCATATTGCATCCCAGCAGACAGACATAGCACCACCCCAGCTATACAGGAGCTATTTGTAGCTATGGAGCAAGATGCTACATTTGACCCCCACAAAAGAGGAACAGCTATTTTGGCTTTTTTTTTTCCCCCTATAATGGTGTCATTTATCACTCTGACATATATTCATTGACTTAGTCTGAAATTTCTCAGTGTCAGATTTATATTTCTTTTCTCTTTTGAATATTGATGCAACACTTCCCTTACGTGACTGCACTGCATCTGCCAAATGGTGTCTAGACGCTAGAGCAGCTTTAACTAATTAGTGTAGTCACTCCAGTCACTCAGCTTTGGCATTTACAAACCCTTTATGGTACTGTTGTTGAGCCATAAATAGATGCCTAAACACAAGCAGCAATGTAAGGAGAGGCGGTAGTGAGCATGTTCAGACTTCACCCAACCGTCACCGAGGTGAATACAGGACAGCAACCCTAGCTGCCCGTGTTCATAACCAAGGTAAGAAGTTGTAACCACTCACTTGGGCATGGCAGTGTACATGAATGCAGTCAGCAGAAGATTCATATTTAGTGTCCTTCTCAGGTTAGTATCACCACGGCAAAGGGAAACCTAAGAGAGAAGATTTCTCTTCAGTGCCCCTGCCTACAAGCAGTTGAAAATTCATAAAGCCAGAAGAACAGAAGTAAGGGAAATCAACACCCAATAGCCCAGTGATAAGGGTAACTTTTGGAAAGGTATATTTGCTTCATAAAGTTGATTTCCAGTAAACCGTGGTTTACAGTGCATCCAAACTGAAAATGCAGATGTAGAAATTATCTGCAACTTCATTATTTGGACTATACCTTCACATATTGCATCCTGCATTTCTGTGCAGCCAGTGATGAAGTTGAGTTGGTGAACTTTAAAGAGGGAGTATGGATAAATAACAAAGATAATTTCATTAAATAACTTCTACAAAACCTTGAAAATAAATTTAGTGAAAACCTAATCAATGTTGCCTATGCAACAAGCTGTGCTAATATAAAATTAAATTGTCTCAAAAATTATGAGCAGATTAAACACAATACTGCTATTAACAAGCCTTATTTGTAAGCAAATTTTGAGTTTTGATTTACCCTGCTGAGTATCTGAAGAACTAGTATCATAAGGTAAACAAATTATCTTTGTTTTCTTTGTATTCTTAACTTTTACAAATTATTTTACTGGTGCTAACACAAAACATTAGAGAACAGTAGGCTTGATTTTTTTTTTTTTCTCTTTTTCACAGAAAGACTGTTTGTTGTTTGATCAGATTTTCTTTGAATTTGCCAGTAGGATTATTCTTATTTTTTCAGGTAGTGCTATACAAAATATTTAAAAGTAAGCTTTCCAGAAGGTCTGCAATGTACTTTGAGGAGATTAGATTTTCCAGGGCTAAGATAGAACTCATTTAATTTTGTTTGTGTTTTAGTTAGTTTGTTAGTTTGTTTGTTTCTCTACAAAGAGAAGTTTTTTGTTTTTTTCTTCCTAGGAAAAAGATTTCTGGGTGCTGCTCTTCAGTTTTATTTATTTATTTATTTGTTTGTTTATTATGCAAAGGAAAGAATCATTAATGCTGCTGAACACAAAGGATTTGTGATTCTTACATGGAAAAAGAAATTATTAGCTCCTTCTAAGTGTTAAGCACAATATAAAAAGTTTCTGGTTTTGTATCTAGCCACCTAGTAAATAGATATACATATGTACATTGCACATGTAAAACCATGGGCACACATGGTTCAAGTGCTGTTTGTCCTGTAGATACCAAACTGCTCAGCTGTGAGTTAGACACTTACCCACAAGTTGCTAACCTCAAGTTGTTTCCTGCTGAAGAAGCACAAAGTTAGCACAATTTGCATATATATATATATTTTTTTTAATAGACTGTTATCATCTGATTGCTTATCAAGCATGCCTGAAAGGATTGTCTCTTTTACCCAAACTCTTCTTAATAATCATATGCAATAATTTAGTATAAATTATACTGTTTCCAATTAGGCTAATTTGTCTCTCTGTAGACAAGCAGCAGTACCACCGTTTTGTATTATTGACGAGGACACTTTTCTTGGTGTCGCTCTATTGGAAACTCAGGGCTAGATCATCAATGAGCAGGTCTTCACTGAGCACGGTGGAGTTATTTTATGGCAGGTGGACACTTGTTTCTGTTTTTATTTGCTGGTCTTAACTTTATAACCCATGGAAGTTTATCGACATGAATGACAGGTCAGAAGGGAGTAAGAACTTTGTTAGTATGAAGTTTGGATGACTCAGAGGGGATGTGTATGACTATGTCCAGCAATGCTTGGACCAGATCTATCTGAACTATATTTGGCTTATGAAAATGTAAATGTGCAACATTATTAGGTTATTACCTTCTGCAACCACAAAAGATCTTCAGAAATTAACATAGAAATCAGGCTGTATGCAAAGGGATCAGCAGAGCAATTTTAGTTTCCTTCCGTGTTTACTACAACAAATAAATTATTCAAGCATACAGGGTAGTAAATGGTTGGTTTTATTCCATAGTTATCAGTACTTACATTCAGAGAAAAGGAGTGTATATTTCTGGACCAATGCAAATAATAATCTAAGGCAGAACTGTACAATTAAGAATGATGAAATGATTGCTATTAGTAGGATTTACAGAAACCTTAGAAACTGTCAACGATCTTTGTTCCCAATTGCCCAGAAAGCTGGATCTTTGGATTATTGACAGAGAGCGAGTCACCACAGTGACATAGGGTTCCCTTGCCCAAATTCTCTTCATGGTGCTATTTAACGCTTCCCGTCCTTGTAATCTGTGTCTTCTCAGCTTGTGCCCTGGTAGGTACACAAGTAAAATGGAGATTCTATGGAAATCTAGACATATAGAACATCTTGAAGGATATGTAGAGAGCTTGACTTTCTCAAGCTGTTAAAGGTTAGCTGGGTACAAATGTCCATCACAAGGTTAAATGGTTAAATAAGTGAAAGGAGGGAGTGAAAACCTGGCAGTTGACTGTGGTTTGAAGGAAACCCTGAATTCGCTGCTGTCGGGACAGTTATGGATGGAACTAAAAAGAGGTCATGAGAATGGCTCAGATAAATTCAGGTGTGGTTTGCATACAATCTATTTATAGGATGCTTTTTGATACCAAGCCTGTGAACCTTTTGAAGTTTGCCCATCACTATTTTCATGCCAATTAATGATGTAAATCTGTTCCCATTCTGAGATAGGAAAAACAATAAAGCAAACAAAGATAATTAGTCTCTGGAGCATGCCAAACAAATAAAATCTGTGCAAATCACTTGTTTCTGCTAACTTTTATGGTTTTGCTGCATTTCTATTGCAAATCTACATAATGCTGGAGCAGAGATGGAAATACATATATGACAGCATCCTGATTTTGAAAGGGTTTTGCAAAGATTAAACATCTTATTCTGAAAAAACACTCTGAGTTGTTATAAGCAAGAGAACACTTTCATTCCTTTTTCACGGAGGAAAAGGGATGCAGGGAGGTTAAACCATTTTGCTCATGGAGTCAAAGGTCTAAATGACACTTCATAAATAAACAAAAGTCACTGCTCCAAGAGGCTTCCAAGTCTAACTGGAAACACAATCACAGCTAAGGAGAGAAGGTTAAGATGGGCAGGAGATAGACTGCAGGATGTGGACCTTGACTCAGTGATGCCTCTCAAATTTTACAGACCTGGATGGGAGCATTACATGGCTTTTAAAGTGCAAATTGACAGAACAGCTTCTAGCTGCTAGGAACTCTCTTCTTGGTTTCCAAAGTCATAATGTTAATTGAGATAGGGCTTTAGCCCTAGTATTGGAGCACTTTTCCAGAGGTGAGCAGTGCTCTCCCCCTCTTGGAAATGGGGTAACTGAGGCAAGCAGAGATAAAAATTCAGTAGCAGAACTGGATGCAGAGCACACATTCTTCTTCTGAGCTCAATGCTGTAAACTTTAGATAAATGCACATTTTACAAGAACAGATAGATTCTCAGTACCATTGCTCCAGGGGAGTGTGTAGATCATGCCATCTGGATCTGCCCAGTTCAGCCAGTTGGCTCTGCCGGCAAGTGCAGAGCAGGGGTAAGCCCATTCCCTGGAAATTCAGGGCAGAACTAAAGCAGGTCCTGCCTCAAGTCATGGAGTAAGAGGGCTCAGGGAGCAAAAACATAGTCTTGTGTAATGAGTAAACTAGCAGAAACTGTGTTCTGTTCCTATAGAATAACAGATTCCAGAGTTCAGATCTAGGCAAAATGACCACTCATGATAAAATGTCTCTTTGTCTTTTTTTTTTTTTGGCATGAAAATGCAGAGCATTTCTTTTAGCAAAGGGCGTGCATGACCCTGTCATTTTGTCCCTTTTTGCTGTTTTCTTACACTTTTTTGTTCTGGTTTCAGAAATGGAATCTGGAAAGAGACCCTTATCTACTGAAATGTGTCCAATGTATATCGAAGTTAAAAATACTAAGTGCTGTTGAAAAATAAAAAGACTGTAAAAGGTAAGAATGCCTGCAGGCTTGATTTTTAAAGATATGCCTTTTTTTCATGTTGCAGATCTCGCCTTGCAGATTTTTTCACAAACTGCCAGCCTGAGTCACGGTCTGTTAGTAGCTGTCTGAAGGAGAACTATGCTGACTGCCTCCTCGCTTACTCGGGGCTTATTGGTAAGAATGCAGGGAGGGGTTGGGGCTTGCTTGATCTAAAAAAACCAACAACATCCAAACAATATTTTGAAGACCCTCATGAAACAAAAACAGTGGAACGCTGTACTGTATGATCCTAGGCAAAATTCTCAGCTAAGTGTGTTGGTCTTGTTTAACTTTACAGAGATTCCTGAGGTAAATTTGTACATTGCAAGGAAATTAAGGACAGGATAAAGAGAGAAATGTGTTTGAATTTGAAATAAACATATATAATTAAGCTTACAAAGTAAAGCTTAATAAGGTGGTTGACTTCTGGACAGGACATGAAATAAGGTAAAAAGAACAAATAAAGCTGCAACTTGGTTGGTTTAGCAGCTGTCATCACAATGTGGGGTAAAATATTTCTTGGTCTTTAGGGAAAGCTTGGACATTTGAGGAACGAGTTGATAGACCAACCCAGCCTTGTTTCACTTGCAGCTGCTGCTGTTCTTTCCACGATCACCTTCTGTCTGCTCTAAGTTTTCTTAGGTGCCTGTCAATGGATTGGAACTGAGACCAAATTTATCATCTGAACTCTTCTCCCTCCCCAACATAATTCATTTGGCTTGCTGTCACCTTCCTGACTGCCAACAGGCACAAGGGTGACTATATGCAAGTCAGATTCCATACACCCTCCACAGTATTTGATTCCTGAAAGAGAGAGGTTATCTCAGGAAGGTGAATTGTAGAAATACCGTGGCTGGGCAATAAACAATAAGTGAATGTCAGAACTCTGAAACAACAGATTTTAAAAGTGCACCAGATAGGATGTTTTTAAGCTTACAGCCTGCACCTGCTGCAGTGCAGTAATAGCCCCTTCTGTTGGGTGTGAAGGTCCCAGCTGAGTCCCTGAAGCAGATCCTGCTGTTAAATAAATATCTTTTGAAATAATATCTGAAATAAAATATTTCCAAATATTTCCAACTTAGTTTTTTTTTTTTTTTTAAATATATATATATATATAAATGACTGAAAGCCACATTTGCTGACTTGTTACCATTCTTAATACTCTAGCATCTAACAAGTGAGGTAAGTCCATGGAGTACCAACTGCTTAAAAAAGACATGATAATTTTGGAGGACATGGTTCTATGTCTTAAGTGATAACGACAGTATGCAAAGGCTATAACATATGAGTGGTTATGACAGAATGTCATTTGACTAAAAGAAAGAATTGAACAGCCCTGAAATCTGATCTAGTCAATGAGATTAAGAAGTCTAGCTGCTGGCAAAGAGTAACTTACTAATAGATACTTCTGGGTGAGAGCTGCCAAGAAGTTCTTGCTGGACCTAGTGAATCTTGCTGACAGTTTTGTTGGATCCATTTTTCAGTTTAAGTTCAAAGATGACACAGTTCACATAGTAAGTTTTGTGTGTGTGTGTGTGTGTTACTGTGGATGACCATGCTGCAAAACACTGTCAGATGTCGGAAATGTGGAATGGGTCCCTAAGGAGCTGAAATCAAAAGGGGATCTGATTTTCAAAGGGAAAAATAAACATCTTTCTTCTTTCCTGTCAGCCTCTAGATACATGCAAAAAGATGGGAACTGATTAGCGTTACAGAAGTTTGTACTTCTTGGAAGTCATTCTGAGAAACCAAAATTACCAAAACAAAGCTTTCATCTGCTGAAGCAGTAAATTCCTGCTTCTGATATCAAGCTGATATAAAACTGGAGTAAATTATATGAAGACCATCACATTTGTAAGAGGCTGAGATCAAAATCAGAAGTACAATGTTTCTACTGTCTACTTAATATATACAAAATGCGGGAAGAATAGATAGCGAGGCCCTGGGTAAGAAGCTGTTACAGATTCATTCATTCATCAGAACTCCAGGATGTCCAGGTGTTTTAATTAAGATAAGATATCATTCATTCATATGTGTGTGTGTATATATATACATATATATATATATAATTTAGACATTTCATTAAATGTAGCAAAAATTGTGCCTCCACATAGTTTGTTCAGGAAAATGAGTATTCTGTGTGGAAGATACAGAGGATGTGATTCTGTTTGCATCAGGGTGTTATGTATGTAATTATAAAGCTACATATATCTTACAGGAATGTGGAAGACCTTAGGGAATCATCTTAGGCTCCTTGTTACGGTGATAAAGATAAATTAATACTTTTAAAGAATTACAGCATGTAAAGAAAAAAGATAAAAATGATCAAATGTAAAATAAGACTAGTGATCGCCATGCTTGAGATTCAGTGCTTTGCTTACAGCCTAGTTTAAGCCATCTGGACCTGTTTGTACTCCCACAGCAGTTTGGTATGGCTGCAACTGCTGACTTCAGGATCTGGTTAAGCATTCATTTTCTGACACATTTTCACCTCTTTTCAGTAAAATCCATCTCATTTCCCCAGAATTCCCTGGAATTCCATGGGAGTTTGTATGAATAAACTGTTTTCTTCAGAACTTGATGCTTGCTTCTGGATCCAGTACCTAGTCTTTAGACTTTGGTAATGCCAAATGGTTTGTACTCTAATCCTCATTTGCTAAGATACTTTCTGCCTCCAACATGCAAACGGACTTCTTGTTCTTCTAACATTCTTATTACTTAAATGTTGTTGCTTGCTGCATTTGATTGCCTTCACTGGTCTTGGGCAAATTCCTGTTGTTGGCTTTCATTTACTGTGTCACACGTGGGTCAAAACAACTTCAGTCACACACCCTTCTCCTGGACCCACCATAAATCTCCTAATTCTTAACTGACCCTAATTTGAACAGCATTTTTGTTGTGCTCAGGTCAATTCTGCTTTTCCCTAGAATATGGAAATAACTGCCTACAACTGAGACCATCACACAACTATTTGATTCAGAGAACACACAAAACTGAGCATGTCCTATTTCACTGCCAACCACCGTGGTTTCTCTGATCTGTTAGTGTCCTTGAGCAGAATTTCCAAGATGCAAGCTAGAGGAGGGAGGAGGAGGGGAAGGCACACACATTGCAGGGAGAAAAAGGAAATACACCCCAGGAAACGAAGCATATAATCCGCTTGGGTTCACATCTGCCCCCAGGTTTAAATGACAGACTGATTTTCTACTAGCTGCTCTTTCAGCTACTCTGCTGTTTTTGCTGGATGTACAGTTTGTGTGCTGCATATACACACTCCATGTCCTGGTGTTCCAGTATTCGTCAACCTTAATCATAGTTTGGTATCTCTTACACTTTTAGCCCCTGCCTTGACCCATTTTAATTACCTTATTACCTTTTTGTGGCCTTTCCTCAGTGACCTTTTAAACTTCCTCAGTACCATTCTGTTTTCTCAACCCTTCACGAAGTGTTTGCTACTTATCCTTTTTTTTTAACGCCGACTGTTTTCTTTCCATTTGCCAGGTCTTGCTTTTCGTTTTCTCTCACTTCTTTTCAGATCATATCACAGGGTTGAAATAGCGCACTAAACCATCAAATAACTGGTAGATATTTTCACTTTTTTTAGTTTAATTTAACATCGTTCCTGTTCTTATTTGTCTACTGTCAAATTTTCATTTTAATGATGCAAATGATATTTACCTATTTTACTAAATTCTCCACTTCCATTTAATAAATTTTGAACTGTGCTATTTACTTATGTGCTAATCTCATGTAGAATTTGAGTGATTATTATCACAGCTATCTCTTAGAAGTTGGAAGTAGATGAAGACATAGAATTTCATTCTAATTTAAAACCATCCCCAAACAAGACAACAGATGCTTTTCCTGACTTTGGCAGTTGCACTGCATTCGTTTTCACATATATTACTGCCTTTCTCAGGCCAGCCCTACATGTCTGTTTTCCTTGGTCTCCCACATCATGTATGAAGTATTTTGTATGTTGATTTGTTTAGTTCCCAGCACTGCCTGGTGACTGGAAGGCTATTTCACATCATTCTGTGATTTATGTTATTTCTAATGTTACTTTTTTTACCCCTATTTATTTGATAGCCGTTTCCTATGTGGTATTACAGACTCTTGGCCCTGGACCTGTGGACCAAATTTCCTCTGCTAATGTACACTTTGGGTCTCTAATATTTTCCTTCATTTAATGTGTCTTTTTAATGACTACTTTGATGTCATTTGAGGAGTTTTGAGGGGCTATGATCACGTATCCTCATGATACAAAGCCTGTCCTAGAGC
The DNA here is from genome assembly GCF_964211825.1 of Aythya ferina. Lineage (NCBI taxonomy): Eukaryota > Metazoa > Chordata > Aves > Anseriformes > Anatidae > Aythya > Aythya ferina. The sequence goes on along the minus strand of NC_140302.1, from coordinate 30,227,020 downwards.
TGTAGATTGCCAAGTGAGGGACTTGTTTCCTGAAACTGCTGTGCTTGGTAAAAGTATCTAACTGCAGCCCCTTTTAATTAATTTTCTCGTGTTTGGTGAGACATACAATAAAGATTCAGACTTCTCAATCCTTAGGAGAATTTGAGATCTCTGACCTACTGTGCTGATGCCTTCAGTGTGACTAGAGGTTTGACTAGAGATAAATGTTATCTCACAACAGTTACCTCATCCAGATGAGCGGTGAATAGTTCCTGTATAACTTCTAGGACCCAGAACACATTCTTTGGTCTCATTCGATTATTGCTGGCCTTCAGCTGACATATAAATGTGAGAATATTTACCTAAGAATTGTAAGAGAGTTGGAATGAGCCTGTAAGATGTTGACAGTGTTCAGGAAACAACCACTGTACTAGAAAAGCAGTGATGCAGCAACATTAATAATAATTTATTACCTGCTAAGAATCAGTTGTGTCTTTTCCTGCATGCTGGTTATGTTTTTGCTTTGTCCTTCACCATAAGCCACTCTGTTGGCAGGGCCCTCAGGAGCACCGTAGGGATGGATAGCACTCCTCCAGGATGTATCAGCACTCTGTGCAGCATGATGACGTTCTCCTTGCTCATGCATTTCAGAACTGTTTTTCCAGGCTGGCTGCAGACTTCGGGAGGAAGCTCCAGTTATTTGCAGAAAATGAAAGAAAGAGCAAGTGAGGAAGAAAATAGGATTTTTAGAGTGCAACTCTGAGGACTCAGCTCCACATGTTTGATTTGGCAGCAGAGGCTTTTTAAGAGGTTTCCCACTTCTCTCACTCCATCCCTCCCTGTGCTATAGTTTTTCACCTCTCAGTTCCACTGATAGAGCTCTGTGGTCTTGCAGTATAAACCCTTTTGAAACAAGGGAATATGTCTGTACTATGTGAGCCGTTTTACCTGAAGTGGTTACACTCAAACAACCAAGGGTGTAAAATGTTGCACAGGACTGGTGGGCAAAGGGAGCTGGGAACTCTAGAAGCTGAAACTCTACCATAGGTTTGCACTCTGAATGTATAACTTAACAAGTGTTGTTTGTCGTCTTCTTAGTATGGGAATAATACTTCAGTGTAGAGGTTGCTCACAGTACAGTGCTTTATTTTTTTTTAATAGGCACAGTGATGACACCAAACTACATAGACTCTAGTAGTCTCAGCGTTGCCCCATGGTGTGACTGCAGCAACAGCGGTAATGATAGAGATGAATGCCAGAAATTTCTGAATTTCTTCCAGGACAACACATGCCTTAGTGAGTATGGAATTAGATGTCTGAAAGAGTTTTAGCATGTTTCATGAAATTTATTTATTGTTTAAATTTGTTGTGATGCATCAAGCCAATCTCTTTGCATACTGTAAAAGTGGTTCTGGTGTAGATGGAAGAACTAGAATTGAACAAACTCAAACAAATAAATATTCCTGATACTGTAGTTTATGGCCAAGGTTGCAAACACAGGATGTTGTTGGAAAAAAAAATAAAAATCAAATTACAGAAGTGTATCATACAGAAATACGTTTACATCACAGATCATGTTTGGACCCTAGCACTCAGGGAGCATCTGTACCAAAAAATTTCAACACCTTAGGGCCTTGTGTATAATTTAAGAACTTAATATTAAAAAATACATGTATTTTGTGAAGGATTTGCTGTAGGTAAGTATAAATTGGATTGTATTTGCAGTTTATGGCCAAGCGTCAGGTTTCTTAGGCTACTTGATCTCAAATGCCTGGTTTTAACACAAGGCTGGATGGTACCCATTTTCAAGATTTTGTTAAATTATTGATTTCTTTTCAGTTAAGCTTACTCCCAAATTAGGGACTATTATAAATTTCAGAATGGCTCAGTGGAGTCGATTTTGGCAGGTTCTCTTTTCAAATTTCCTGTCTGCCTGCAGCAGCATAATTGGATGATGTGGAGTGTGCACCAGAGTTTTAATTTCAGATAAATGAGGAGACCAAAAGAACTTGGCTTCCATAGCCTAGCAGAACAGAAGTTGAAAGCACACATGATTGTCCTTTGAAATTGCATTAGGGGGGCAAGTACAGGGAGGGAAAAGAATTAGTTAACATAAAGGACAGTGTTGACACAGGATTAAAAAGAGAGGTATTTGCCATACATATTTAGGTTTGGAATTGAAAATTTTTTAACCATCAGGCTTAAGTTAAAAGAACAGCTTTTCAGCAGGAGGGGAAAAAGTTCTTCCTCGTTTTACAAGGCATTTTTCATCAGATTATGAAAAGAAGCATTCATTGTTGCTTTTTGCAAAAAATAATGAATGAACATGATGATCCAGACTGTTACATCCACTTCTATATTCTTGTATTACTGCTAGTGAGGGTCTGTATTTTAAGACAGGGTCTGAAAATCTCCATTTGTAGCTCCTCAGCTGGCAGCATGTTTGTGAAGACATGGGGAGCTTTGCATACAAAAAAGTGAGTTACTTGAGTTCCTATTTGTTGAACTATTAAGCTTCAGAAGAATTAAAGTTACTCAAGACCACTTACGAAAAAAAATAATTCTGTCTGTGATTGTGTAAAAGTTAACAATACAGCCCAAGACCACCTTCAAACCTAATGGTGCTGCAATTTATATAGGTATACTGTAATACATCAGATATTAATAATTTGTGAATATTAATTGCTACAGCGTTAGCAGTTCTTTTTAAAATGCATAGGCACAAATATCCTATGTTCCTTTTTTGCTATCGGTACGAAAATGTCAATAAAGACAAATCAAAGACATTAGAGGCCACTGTGAGACAAATTATAGTCATCCCAGTTGTTAGGGAGCTCTTTTTTCATGAAGAAATTAAAGGTGTTTCTGGTTAATAAAATGTTTTTTTTTTCCCTCACAGAGAAGTGGAAAAGTTCAATTAAAAAAAATAAATAATAATGTCTTGATATATAAGTAGCATTTCCGTGCCTGGAGCGATGGCATAGAATGCTGGAATTTCTGTGATCCTTCTTGCAATAATGGAAACAAATTAACAGGAGTTACTGTTAATTTAGGAAACCATTCAGACATCAGGAATACTTTCTATGTGGAAACTATTGCTTTATGCACTGCCTTACTCAGGTAAAGCCAGGAAAAATATCGTTCCACTCTGCCTACTTTGTCTTTATCAAGCTAACTGATTGTGATGCCCACTATAGATTCTTCTCCGTGTGTGCTGGAGTTCTGAGAACTATTAGAATAAAATGCATCTTTCTCAGATGAGAATTAAATGTAAATTACTTTATAAAGGAAGGAATACCACTGAGAAGAAGTATTAATAGCTTCCACATATTAGTCCCCAGTGAAGTTGTTTGATTTCTTATACAAAGAATTTGAAATAAGAAATCCCTAAATCCATGTTGAATCCCCAAAGACCTGATTAAAAACTGGTTTTTATTTTTATTTGTTTACAAAAAAAAACAACCAATTTACTCTTGCCATAAACACACTGTTTAATCCCATGAAACCATGATAAGCTTTTTAACTTTTATATCCTGAAGTTTTAGTTTAAGCATGTTTCCCTCGCCTAATTATGCAGATTTTGATTGAAAACTGTAAGGAAAACTGAAAGGAAAAGATTGTCTTAGTTAAACCATTTTGTCATTATGGGCATATTAGTTTTAATACAACAAGCTGTAGAAATAAATTGGTATTTTGCCCACTCTGATTTTAGTTTGCTACATAACATCACCTGCTTCAGATAGGATGTAACATTGAAACTGGTTTTTAAATCTTGAAAGTAAATTTTTGAGGCTTTTGGTTGGTAACAAATATGATTACAGTAAGACCTAGGGCTTCTGTCAAGAATGACTGGGAATGTTATAAAGAATAGGCTACATCAGATCATTATGCGGACCCAGCCTCTCGATTCATGTTTCTGATATGTTCAAAATTAAGACACATTTTTCAAAATAAAAATGGAGCATTTATAAATACACAGTTTTGATGGAATAATAACAATAATAATAAAAAATAAATAATTTCTGCCATTTGTTTAGAAGTAGAAATTTGCCTATAATTTCTTTTTACAGAAAATGCAATTCAGGCCTTCGGCAATGGTACTGATGTGAATGTGTGGCAGCCAATCTTACCAGTACAGACCACCACAGCCACAACTACGACAGCTTCCAGACTTAAAAACACAGGTTCAGAGACCACCAACAATGAAATACCGGCTCACAATGATTCACCAGCATGTGCAAACCTGCAGGTAAGAAAGTCTTTGTAATTGTTGCAGTACATAAAAGAAAGGTGATCATGGATATGTATGCAGAGTACTTTCATGCTCCATGAATAAATACTGCCTAATTTAGAGTATCTGTTTAGTAGTTACATACCAGATATACTGTAAAATAACGGACACTTTTTAAAGAAGAAGCATGCATATTTCAGAATGGCCTTCTTTGCCTCACTCAGACAAACAAGGCATAATATTTAATTTATCACAGGTTTGGATATGAACGTGGTACTCTCCAAACCCTGCCAACACACGTCAGATTAAATTAGTCTGCTGAGAAAACCAAATTCAAGGGGCTCTTTGAATGTTAGCTAGCATGGGATGCTATTTTTTATTTTTTTTTTCTTTTTAGTCTGAGTAGGTCTGGGTAGTGGAGAATATGGAGTGCTACACGGTGAGGGAGCTGGATACACATGCAAGCTATTTTGGATCAGGTGCTTTCCTGAACTGAGCTCAAAGCTGTGATATGATTTTGGCCAGTGGCTGCAGCCATTTCCTTTAGTGCTTCAATCAGCCTGTTTGTGGTGTGTCATTGATTCTGGATTTTAAAGAGGGTCATTGCTTGCTGAAGGCAGTGTATGCAGCCCTTAGAAAGCATTAAGAATTTGGGCAGGAGAGAGCTGCAAAATCTAGGCAAGCAAGATCATGAAGTAACAGGCAATGTTGGTTAACATTCTTCCAAGGCATTACTGAGTCAGAAAATTATATGAGGTTAGTTGTAGATGGTGTTGAGTTTAGGACCTTCTGTTTTAATTTGATTTTTCATATCTGTACATTCATTATTAGTTAACCTTTATAAGTTACTGATGAGAGAAAGATAGTTGTAGGCACTTTATTTCCATATGCAGTAGTCATTTGACCAAATGAAATATGCTAAAAAGAAATGTAATCTTTTAAACCTGGAACTTGGAGTATCTTGCGTCTGAAGCAAGAACCTGATGAAATATTATTAATTCACTTCATGTTGTATTAAAAAGTTTTATGGCAGAGATCACGTTTTCCTGCAGTGATTGTACAGTCATACACGTTACACATAGACTAAGGTTTCCAGATGCTTCCAAAGTAGACAACTACTAAACCGAAGAAGTAGCAAGTGATCACAAATCCCATTGGTTTCAGTTTGCTTTGCAAATGTTCCTCAAACCTGAATAGACGTTCCATTGTTCTGAAAACAAATGAAGTTCTTCCCTGTCCTCCCTTACACCAATTACTCTGGCATTTTGAGGTCATGTCCCACTTGAATTTATCAGCCCTGGTTTGAAGGTGTGCTGTGACTTCAAGTACACCCTAGATATACTTGACACAAGATGTAAAGCTCTCCAGGGAAAACAGCTTAATTTAAATAAATTATCTGCTGTTTTGTAAAAACTACAGATATGCTGGCATTAAAAGGTCACTGAAGTTACATGAATCACACTTTTTTTTTTTTTTTTTTTTTTTTTTTTTTTTCTTGTGAAATACAACATTCTGGTGCTAGCTGTTTTCTTCTGTCAGAATTGAACCATGAAGAACAAAGCTTTTACATTTCAATGCATTTTTCAATAGTAACTTGTGAATAGAGCCAAAACAAGCCCACACTTTTTTAAAGAAACCTATGTTTATTGGACAGTGTGGTGCCACTTTGCATGTGAGACTTAAACCTCAGTTCAAATTTTACAAAAGAACTGGAGGCATTCATATCACACTTGGAGAAGTGTATTCATTCCAAGGCTCTCCTCCCATGAAAAATATGCCTTTGTAGTATTTTCAAAACATGAACTAGTGCTACCAAAAGCAATCTGAAAGGCTTTTTTATACACTTAGCATTTGAGCTGAAAATTTCAAAAAGGCAATCTAGCCTAAATATTGTGAAAAGTAGAATTAAAAAACATTAGTCTTAGTTCAAAAAGACAGTGACAGAGAGGGGATGTGGAGGTGATCATTGAGATGCTACAAGGATGCATATCCTAGCTAGTGGATTTAGAAATGCAGTAAAGGAAGAAAGAGCAGGAAGTGATTGATTAATACAAATTGCTATAGAAATAAATACAGTAAGGGAGGAAAGAGCAGGAAGTGATTGATTAGTATAAATTGCCATAGAAATGAACAAATACTAACCTCCTGAGGTTGTAAAATACAGAACATTAACCCAATCTGCCAAGAGTGTCACCAGCGGAGCAATTTTTGTTACATTTTTTTCTGACTTGTTCACAATGGTTGCATGAAAAGCAAGAATACAGTAATGGTTTTGTCATTCTGCCATGTACTCCAGCACAGTACTTGGGAATCTGGAGTTGTGAGTGCCTGAAGAAAATACGCAGTACTCTTTGTTTATCTGAACTCAGTATTTATTTTGAATGCCTGTTGAAGGTTTGGACTTCAAATAATTTTTGCTTTAGTGATGATATTTAGAAATAGTTCTTCATTTCACATTAGCATTGCTACAGGAATTTTCAGTTTAAGTGTCAGTGTGATATTCTCTTATTTCTAATTGATGCAGAGAAACATTGATTTTTGTTGTATGCTTATTTAATGTTTAAATATGAATGGATTTGTGTACTACACTATTTCTTCTGTCCCTAAATTAAATTGGCACTCCATCTGTGCCAAGAAGATGCTTACCTTCATCAGGAGTGCTATAAACTCTCCTATAAACCTGGCTTCTAACTAAGTTTGCTAAACACAAAGAATAAATAGTGGTTAGTTCTATATAGATGTGGATTCAAATATTTTTGAGGTGCTTGATGTCTAGCAAAGATTCCTCAGCACCATGTTATAAAATAGTGTGAACAAAAGGGAAAAGACAAATGCCAACAGTGTGGTGCTTATACATCCACATTTTATTAAGCAATTGTCATCCCTATCTTTTTTTCTGATAGCTGCACTCCAACTTTTTATACTTAACTGTCATATTTGTTTGTCTTTCATTCTCGGTTGTAACTGGTGTTTAGTATATCAGTCAAAAAACGGTTATGGCTTTCAGTCTCATACTCTACCATCACTGCTTGAACCATCATGTTGGATTATGTGTAAAGGACAAAAGAATGAGTTTGGAAGTGTACTCACTCCATGTATTCTTCAAGAAAAATGCTGCTTCTGCATTTAGGAAAGATGCATGGAAATGAAAAATTATAAAATAAACTTCAAAGGATAGATTAGATTAGATTGGCATCATCAGAGGTAAATAAAAAATTAAGACTTTCATACTGGATTTGCTATGATATTTTAGAAGACATTTTGCATGTGACTAAAAAAGAAAGGAATCAAAGTGGTTAAGGACATTTCATTCTATTTTTGTGCATTGAAATTTATCAACTCCTTAGCCAAAGCTATATACTTTGTTTCCTCATGTTTATTATAAATGTCTTGATCTAGGTAACCTTAGCTCAGTATTCAGAGGGAATGTAAGGTTTTCGTGCTTTTGATGACGTGTGAGTAGCACACACATATAACTGAGATATGTGGCCCTTCAGACTGAAGGCAAATATTTTTCTGTTGAGTCCAGTATGTGAATGTCTTTGTACTCTCAGCAGCAGAATTCGTATTTCAAATTTATGAGATAGTATTTAAAAGCTCAAATATTCTGTGGGGAAAAAAAAAAAAGGAAAAGAGAAATGCAGATACTTAAATATGTAGATTCTTTGTATTTGCTGTATGATTTGGGAGTATTTAGAGAAGTGTGGATTGTGTTGCATGCTGTTCTTCCACAATTTCTGTAATTCCACATAAAGCTGTTACTTTAAGAAGAATGTATTATGGCAAGTCTTGGGACAAAAACAGGAGACAGAGCTCATAGTTCTCTGAGACTAGAACTTTAGCATGACTGAGACTGGAAATTTTGCTTTTAGCTTGTAGGTCTAAGGATTGCACATCTTCACCCCTCTGTCTGCTAATCCAGTGTTTGAAATGCTGTCTGTAATTATGTAATGTAGCTTCCTGTGCATCAAATATAATTATTATTATAAAGCATCGTGTAGGTGTTAAGAGAGGGTTAAAAGCTTTGTTGTAGTGCTCTGAGGATCAAGACACAGCAGGTGTGGAGCTTCATGGACTGGTAATTGGGTGGTGGGTGAGCATAAACAGGGAACACAGGCAGCATGTAGGTGTTTTGTTGATGAGGGAATAGTACCACTGCTGAGACTGTACTCTGGAATAAAGACAAAGTGAACTTTATTTATCCCCTGTGCACTGCTATCATCTAGTCCATATGGCTGGCACCCTCTTTACCCCAGTCCCTCCATACAATCTGTGATCTTTCTGTTCCTTTTTCATTTTGTGAAAAACAAGCACTGTCCTTTCAAATGCCCTGCCTACCTTTCCCTTGGGAGTTGTTGTACTTGGACCTCTTCCTCCAGACATCACAATTACACAGAAAGTTCCAGTCTGGAGCAAAAGATGGACAAGAATATAAAACTCTTATGGCTGTGCCAGAACAAATTGGGAAAAAAAATAGAATATTGACTAAATGTTTCATATGAAAAGATTTAAATTTGCCTCCCGTATTTCCAGGATTAGCTGACATAATGGGGTCAGCCTGCTTGTATGAGTGATTTACAGAACACCTATTGGCAGGTTTTCCTCTGAAAAAGCAACAACTTTAATTTGCTTTCGTCTTAATTCCGTTTTACCTAAAGGAGTCTTGTGTGCTTTACCTCTTCAGATTAAAATCTGGCAGCTAGGGATAATTCAAAGTTTTATCTTTAATTGTATCCTTCTAATTTGGATATCACTAAACAAAATCCTGTTTTACCAAAACAGATACTGTTTCATCCATTGATACCGATTTCAGCAAAATTAATCCTGATTTGTTTCAGCAGCATGGTAGACAGGGGTCCTCAGAAATGTACTCTGAGACCACAGTTCCCTGAGACTGTTTTCATTTACTGCATGGTTGTTTCACCTTTTGGACAGGACTGCGAAGGTCAGGTCACTGCAGGAGAGGGTCAGGTCTCATTTTTCAGGCGTGTGGCAGTCTGGGTGTTCGTTGGTGTGGAAGCAGTCGGCAGTCCTCCTGCATTGCAGTACAAACAGCGTACCTCAATGGCAGAAGGCTGCTTTGCAATTAACATGTACATATGTACGTGCTAATGGTCTGATCGTGTAGACTGCTCCCACTTGGAGCAAGGCTGCACTTAAGTTCTTCAATGTCTTTGCCAAATAATTTCAGGACCACACAAGATGTATCATTTTCTAGTGTGTTGAAATCCTGATGAAGTTCAAGATCTGATTAATATAGCTGATTAATTTCTAAGTGCAGAGAATATTTTGCCTCTCCTTTGAACATCAGAGGAGCAGTTTGATGATGTAGCCAAATATCGTACCCTATAGGCTCAGATGTATCCTATTTGTGTCAGTGTTGCTCTCAGGCATCAGCCATCAGTCGTCAGTAGAAAATTGTTCTCATTTACCAGCCTCAGTTGAGCTTCATAGTTGAACATAGGTCCCCCTTTCAGCATCTGTCACAATTTTTGGAGTAAAGTGTAGACTAAAACTCTCCAATGGTAGAGAGTAATCGGCACAGCTCTGTTGCCATCATGAGCGCTACTCAGACGTACATCATCTGAAGCTAACATTCGTTCTCTTTGGCATATAGAGCTCTTTTTAAGACTGGGCCTTATATTTAGTCATTAGTCCTCAATGAAACATTTGTAATGTTGGTAGTTGGGTGTAATAAATTTATGTTACTGAAGGATAGCAATAGCAAAATGATTTCTTTTATATATTAGAATTACAGTTTAAATTATTTTTAATTAGTATGCTTTTCATTATACTGAAATATCAGGCATGTATACTGCTGGAGAGCATAGTACTTTAGAATTATTTCATCAATGCTAAAATATTTTACGGTTCATTTTAAAAAAGTTTTAATAGTCTGAGCATCTTTAGTGTATTATAATAATATAGCTCTTTATAGCAGACTGTAAAACTCCAGACTACAGTTTTAGGAGTCATGCAATTTTGTTTTATAGTTTAATAATTGTTCAATTGAAAATGAATATGAGGTTACTAAAAAACAATTTAATGACTTGCAAAAATACAATTTTATCAAAATGTACTCCACACCTTTACAGAAATTGAAATTTCTATGGACAGATTATAGTTTTTATCCTCAGAAAGAATTTTGCAAATTGTTGCTACTAAAAGCAGATGTAGCATATGCAATGTTCCCCTAAGCCACAGTTGTTCCTACATTTCACCTCAGTGTCTTCTTATAGGAATACCCACAAAAATACAAAGTGCTAGAATAAACCAGAATCAGAATATTGGTTTGCGTCAGATAAGCCAAATCAAGTTATTCATAGCCCATGTTATTACTTTATATGGTTATTCATCATATTAAAGGTATTCCTAACGTCAGCCAACTTTAGTTCTCAATCAAATATCTAGTCCATCATACATTTCCCTTCTATAACAGATAGCTCACTATAGCCTGCTAAAAAACAGCCATAAAATAGAGCACAGTATTATAATTTAGTTTTAAAGCATAACTACTACTAATAAAAATTCTAGGGCATTGCATTGTGATGGTACATGTTTAATCATATTGTCTTTGGAAGTATGGTTCATAATATATTGTGCATTTATGGAACTTGACAAAGTGCTTTGTTTAAGACATATTGTTTGCAGTTAGCAAATATTAGGTTTTGTCCATGACTCTGCTTCCATTCGTACATGTGCAAGTGAAAGTAACTCTGCATATGCCAGCAGGCTAATCATGTTTCAAAGCAATTGCAGGCAAAAACGATCATGCCACCATGTTTTTAATGGAATGGAGAACAAGAAAGGAATCCTCGAAGTCTTTAGAACCTTATTTTTACAGCAGTAGTTTGTGGAAGTCCTGCTGACAGACCAGAATCCCATCAAATTATAGATATTCTGCAGGCTTGTAATGAAAAAATACTCTCGACCTTGAAACCCTAATTGCAGTTGACTTCAGTTAAGCAAAGCTATCACCTCATAGACTTCATTTATTCTGAAAACCACGCAGTGTATTTGAGTGCTCTAGAAACAATAAATATTTTACTGCTATAAACTGTGTTAATGCACTATGTTATCCTCAGAAAGTATATACACAGAGATAATGAGAAAAACCAAAGTAGAAGACTGGTTCTATCTCAGATAATCAATACAGTTGTGGATATAGAGATGTTTCTTTCTCAAGTATTCACACAGTTTGATAGTTGCCAGAATGAATCAAGTTTTAACAAGTAAAATCTTAATCAATTCTGCTATTTTTGAAAAAAAAATAAAAATGTTACTTGCTAGGCAAGCAGAGGGATTTGCTCAAGATGCTGCCAATTTCATGAGTCTTCTATAATTGAAATGTGTTTTTTAAACTCCTTATTGAAGGAGGTATTGATGTTTTTGACTCATAGTGTGGTGGTTTAAGACTAGATGACAGCATGGAGGCTAAATAATTTTGGATGCCAAAGCACTTTAACCACAGATGCATACAATATTATGAATCATATGCCTCCCCCATCTTGTGGGGGATATGGCGCAGTGGTGATGAGAAATCAGAGCAGAGGCCAGCATAGCAATTGTATGCACAACCTCTTCCTCCCATGAGGGAGAAGGCTTATGCCTGGAGAGGGACCAGGACATGTTATATTAAATCCTGGTGCAGGGCTGTGAGGTTTTCCTCTGCTCTTTCACTGCTGCCTGAGATCCCCAGAGGTTGGAGAGATGGTTCTAGATCCTGGAGCAGGTTGAGGGTCTGCCCTCCATGGAATCTTGTCCCAAAATCTTTGTTCTCTGATATTTTTGAGTATCCTTATGGATAACCACTCCATTCACATTGAACTATCGTTCTTTGATTTGCTGTCACCAGCATTGGCTTCTTGCAATCTGCTTGTTGTGGACACTTCTGGACACTTTTTCACTTCTTAATGATCCACAGGCTGTTTGAATAGCTTAGCTATCTACCTCCTAGTGTACACAACTATTCTGTTGTTTGGGGTGAGTGGTCAATCATATTTCATCTACTGGTATAGCAAAGTGCTGAGTAAATGTTTACAGGCTTATGCTCATAGCTCTGCCTGTTTTATTTTCAGTCCAAAATAATTTAAAGTACATAAGAAAGAAGTAGTATGCTGAAGGCCCTGACCTATTGTGGTGGGTCCTGAACAGTTACCAGGAAAATGGATTTCTCCACAGGACAACACAGACCTCAAGAGCCTTATGCATGTGTTTAGTTGTCTATTACTTGGTAATCTGAGGTGTTCAAATTGACTTGTTGCTGGTTTTAGCTGTGTCATTATTAAGAATATCATAGAGTTAAAACATTCTAGGAAGATGTATGAATTTGAGTACAGAAAAAATGACCTGATGTTACCCAGTGGATGAAAGTGGGTTTGGAGACATTTAATGTAATCTCTCCTTTTATGCCAGAATTAAATCATATAGTGTTTCTTTATGCTTAAATGTTGCTTTAAGCATACTTCCAGCATCTTGCAGACCATGCCATTTGTGAAAGTGGATGTGGCAGCTTTGTTCATCCGCTTAGTCTCATGGCAACGTTACTTTCCCTGGCACAGACCTGTAACCTTTCTTCTAGAGCTCTAAACATCCTTGTAGTAGCATCAAAGAAAATCACACTGCTTTTAGAGAGAGAGATTCCCTTAAACTCATACAAGGAAAGCAGCTCTAAACATGAAGAATCTTTTTAAACACCTTCCTGTGTTATTGGAAACCCTGCTTATTTCAGAAAATAGCAAATTCCCTCTCAAGAAACAATAATCAAGACCAATCCTGCCTATTTATGTGATGTTAGTTGCTAGCCCATTAGTCTCAATTTACAGGCATACCTACTCCTTCTCAGAAACCTCACTTCTAGTTAACCGTTAGTCTTTGTTAGTCTTTATACAATCCTTTTCCTATCTGTCCTTTCCTTCTCCTTTTTTTTTTTTTTTTTTTTTTTTGTCCTTTTTTCTTGCAGACCCACCTTGAATCTTTGGGTACTCAGCTGACTCATAGACTCATTCTGGTATGAAATTTATCACTATAAATTTTTCTTTATTCCCTGTGTCTGAATAATAACTAAAAACATAATAACTAAATACAGATTCAGGGAAAAACAAGAAAGGCTGCAGGAGACCAAGCAGAAGGGATGTTGAGGCCATACAGCGTAGGGAGAGTGCTATTGTTGGCTTGGCTGCCTTGGAAGGTACTGTGGGGAAAGAGGAAGGGGCAAGTGGCAGAGGCCATGTGGGTGTGCAAGAAGAGGTTGGAGGGGGTTTGTGTTTTGGTTTAGGAAAAAGTCTGAAGCAATCCTGGTTCCTTATCTGTGATCAAAGACAGTACTTTGCCTCCCTCTACCAGTAGCAAACCCAAGTATATGAAGAATGTTTATGCATATAAAGTTTTTAGTTTGAGTCTATAGAGGCAATCACATAACCTAATAGAATTCTGGTTTTGTTTACACACATAAAAGTGGAACAACTCCACAGTTGTGTACAATGCAGTTATCCTTAAGGTTTCATTGTAATTATTAGTTTCTTGTAGATACATATGTCAATCTTTGATCTTTATATGTAAACCATAAACTCCTGTTCTTAAAAAAAAAAAAAAAAAACACAAAACAAACAAACAGAAAAAACAACAAAAACACACACACACAAATATACCAAGGCTCACAGTTATCATGCAGCAGATCTGAACAAAAACATATCAGCAATAATAAAGATCATTTTTTAGGAATAGTTTCATCCTCGTAACCAACAACAAATGAAATATAGAACAGCCAAACTGAAACTAGAATATAAGTGATCATCCTAAATATTACACTGGTGACAAAGCAGCATAGCTGAAAAAATAGTATACTGTTGAAGAACTGTAGTTCGGAACCCTTTCAGTAGCATACCTAAATCTTTCAAGTGGTCAGACCAAGTTTGTACAACAGGAAATGACATACGTCCTTTTAACCAAATTGGCTAATATATAGTCTTAATAAAAATATTAATGGTAACAAAACATCTAAAAATAAATGCATTTTTATTCTTCTTTTAACTTGTCTGCTCATTTTACTTATAGTCTTCACTGTAGATTTGTAATCAGATACTGGAAATAAATCACACCTTTTATCTCCTACTTACTTTGTATTCCTGTGACTTCTAATCAGCTGTCTCACCTGAATAATAGATCTCTAAGTTACCCTTAAACCATCTACTCTACAATGTTTTTCAACTTGCTATTGAGTTCTGGAACAGAAGATGCTGTCACCCATTTCAGTTCCTTGTCTTCAAAATCAATGGGAGTTCAAAATGTTTATTTCAGCCTGTACTTTGGAGAATGAGAGCCTAGCTGTTTCACACCAAATTGTAGTTGTAATCAGTGGAGTTGGCCTAATAATCCCACCTCAGGTTAAGTCCTCTGTTGTGCTTAGCTCTTCCTGTGAGCCAATTTCTGTGATCTTTTAAACAGACTAGATGTTGTGCATAATGCAGGTTATTTTTTCATAGATTTGCTCGGCATGTATCCTGACGAATTATAGGATTATCCTCCCTCATGTCTTTCTTAAAACAGAATTAGGTATTCAGGGCAGTAATTTGCTAAATACTGCATTACACGGTACTACTTTTTCTTTTGGCAGATTGACATTTTCAGAAGCCTCAAGTTGCCTCTACTTCAAGGCCAGATATGCATTACCACATGCACATAAACATTTGGATGTACTGAATTCATGCTCAGATTTGAAATATGTGCAGTCAAATTTGTTATGTGCATGGCAGGTAAGATGTGTACCAGGTTGGACCTAAATAGCTACCTGCAGCTGTAGTAATCTGATTCATGCAGTGATTTGGGTAAATGGATATATAAACTAAGCGTGCACAGGTGAATGCAAAGCAGTTACAAGTATCTGTGAAAACTTGTTCTGAAATTTATGTCTGCACGAATCCTATGTATGCATGTGTAGAAGTTGTTTAATCAGAACTTTTCTGATCAACAGTGTTCATTTAATATGTTTTTTACAATGGCTTGCCCTCTTCTAGAAAAGGTACCGAATTAAGAGTTGCAGGTCTCTTAAATTAAATTCTTGGAGAGTATTGGAAATAAATGTTCAATGTCAGTGTGCTATTTTCCACCCTTCAGTTGCATATGCACTGTACTTACCCACTTCTGAGGGCAAATTTAGGGATTTGTTCCTGCAGGGAGCATCCTGCATACAATTTCAGAAATCAAATGTGAATTCATAAGTTGTTCGTTTGTCGTGTTTTGAACTCCATCAGTTAGGCATATTCTTGCAACTATTTGCAGAATCGTGCTCTCATCAAGAGTCAGCCTAACCCCTATTACTTTTAATTAAGATTTCCTGATTATTCCTGAGCATTCAGCCATGGTTATTTGCAGATGAGAAATCCCGATTGTTACAAGCACAACTGAAAAGGTTTAGATAAAAACCACACACAGTCTATACCCAGTTTATGAGCTTAATGAGGATACTTACGAACTATTAATTAAGCAGAGGCTTTTCACCTTCAGGCTGATGACTGAGATACAGTGTTGTATTTAGAAGCAGTACTGACAACTCTTTGATAAGTCCCCTTTGTGGAAGAGCCCTGTTCTTTGGAAGCTGAGCATCCCATGGATAGCCCCTGAAATACAGGTCATGCTGGCTCGTGCTAGTGTAACATGAGACTAGACTCTGGTGTTTCATGAACATTTAAAGAGAGCAACTGGCAAAACTGCAACTACAAATAATCTCTGAGCCAGTGAGACGCATCTGCTCGTATGCACTGCAATCCACATTCATCGTCTGCTGCCCTTTGTTACTACAAAGCCTGTTTTACTGCAATTATGTTCATCCATGCACAGCATATCAGAAATGCTATGTCCTATTCTGTCAGTGAGTGTGAACAGCATAGTGATACCCCAGATCCCTTTTTGACGCTGTTCTCGAATACTAGAGAGGCTAATTCCATCTTGGCCACTAAACATGGCATCTCTTCAATATTTTAACTCACTTGTCACTGGGACAGCTCAATACACAGTGTAAGTCCAGGTGTGCCTATGTGGTCTTCATTATATGTACATTAATGTACAATAGACAGAGTCTGCATTGTACTCATCCCTTATCTCAATAATGCTCTTGGTTCTGACTTTCCACACACTGGTATTTATTACTCCTAGAGGCAGGGTAATGCAAGAAGCCATAGTGTTGCTGTAGTCTACACACATCTAGATGTATTTTTTTAAAATGTTATCTCTAGGGAAGCTTGATGATGGTTTATTGACACTGAATCTTGCTAGGAAGACAAAGCTGATGCATGCAAGTATTAGGTGCATGAATAGGAAGATCAAAAAAAAAAACAAACAAACAAGTAACTGGGTGCTGTTTTCTCAGTCCAGAACTGTTAATAATACCATTGAAAATTCAGGGAAGTACTTGCTGCCAAACATCATCTGTCAAGATTCTTTACAGATAGCACTCTCAAGTTGTTTTTCTAGGTGAAACCTTCTAATGTCTCCCTGGAGTCTCACTAAAGCATGTTGAAATGTGGTAGCATAGGGCACCTTCATGATTTTCCTTTGTAGGGTTTACAGTGGAAGTAGAAAAAGCTGTGGATACGGGAGTACTGTCCCTTTTTAACAGAGCAGCTTATCTCACAGAAAGGGAAATGAGGGGCATGGGGAAACATCCTGAGTGCTTTGCAATGTTATAAACCAACTTCCCATTAATTCCCTAGCCTCTTTGATGGAGTGTGCTGAGTGAGGTGCAAATGAGTGGCACTTTTGTGCATTGGACCTGTCCTCTTAAGAGAAGTGCTCCAGAACCACCTTGTCATTTCAAAAATACTACATAATAGTTGTTAGTATTGACCTGAGCTAGATTAAACTAGCTTCCTAGAAATATAAGGCTGTATATCCCATTAATAATCTCCTGAACTATCCAGTCTGCCACAACATAATACTTCAAAAAGTAGGCAAGCTACTCAAAATAAATCTTCAAAAGCTTCTTCCTGTTTACTATGGAAACCTTGCAAAATATACCCAAAATGATACCACTGATCTCCATTACGTGCATTATTAGTATTCCTCTATTTATATTTTCTGGCTTATTAAATGTAAATATAAATGTAAGCCTTCTGTTCCTCTGTGGATAATTTGTTGTGTTGAAACAAAACAGGATCATATCCTGTGAATACAGTTTTGCATAATCTGATAATTATTTGCATAATCTGGTTATTATAGGCTCAGAATTGTTTTAACATGGCTATAATTATTAAACATCTGAAATTCTCAATACTTTTTGTTTCTATAAAATCATTTTATTTATGGAAAAATGTTTCTTAATACTTCCCTAAGCTCAAATTTTAGGCCATACTTGCAGAAAATGTTAGGAAGTTACTTTGTGCTTTCACTTGCTGCTGCCTGGCCGCTGGAGATTTCCTGTTGGTACTGTGGGATCAGGCCAGTAAAGAATAAGGCATCTTTCTAATAAGGTCATGGTTCTGTTGGCTTAGAGAAAAGTTTCTCTGCTTATTTGAATAGCTTCATTAACTACAGTGCAACTGTTGTGTGTGAGAGCATTGTGCAAATAATGGATATGAGGAAGGCCACTATCATATAATACATTAAAGTATTGCATGCTATGGTGTAGTCCATTAAGAGGAAATGATGTTAGGATTTCATTCCGAATAGTTAGAGGGAAGGTTTGATTTTGCTCTCCTCCACTCAAATGAGGGAAGAACGAAGTGTATATTGACAGGTAGAATGCTACATCACAGTCTCTTGCAAGTAATGAGTTTTAACATCCCTACTGCAAGGGCCTTTTGATAAAGTTTAGGAATTTTATAGGAAATACCACGGTCTAGCTTAGCTAATTGATATCTGGTGTTAAGACCAACTGGATTTTTTTTTTCTTCAGCCATCACATAAATCTGGTGAAACTTAATCTTATTACAGAAAATAAAATGGCAATGATTAAAATTGTATGATGTTAATTCACTTTTATGATGCCAGAATTTCTTAATCAGGAATACTTACCAGAGAATTTGAATACCTTTGTTCAAAAGTGGAGAGAAAGATATAATTTATAATGAAAATATGAACAGATTGTTTTATGCACAGCTAGCACCTTTGCTTAAAGTTGTCTTACTTTTCACATTAAAAAAAAAATCCTGTGTATAGTGACTTTGAACTTTGCTAAAACATAGACTATTTGGGTGAAATTTTCATTGCTATGTGTGTGTCTCTTGCTAAATTCTTGTGAAATAGGTTTCTATCAAAAACACGGTATGCTGCAGCCTGTTTTTGTGGTAGTGTCACCTTGGTAAACCTGATTGCATTCCTTAAAAATAATCTTTCTAGTAATAAAACTATCAGAATGGTATTTTCAGTGTTAAAAACAATGTGGCTACTGAGGGAAGTACTGCAGCAAGTTCACTAGAATTTCAGCCCCACAAGTTCCGAGGATTCATCTGTGCACCTGCAGAACTCGGCTACGGGATTAGAAGAAGAGGGAGAAAATGCTTAAAATTTTTATTTTAGTGGCACTTCTGAAGAGCAAACAGTGCCAAAAATGCAAAATTCACCAATTAATCCAAATCACAGCTGTTCAGGACTGAATTGCTTTTTTTTTTTTTTTTTTTAAGAAAAAAAAAAAAAAACAATCTCTAAATCATGTAATGATTAAATGGCACTCAGTTACAGGCATAGCCATGTAGCTGTGGAGGGGAGGGCATAGTTATGTCATGGGCACCTCAGCTATCTGGCTAATTTTTCTGTCTTTCTGTGCAAGGTTACTTCAGTATCTGCAGCCTTTGCTTTCCCTCCCTGTAATTGCAGCAAATACCTTGTTATCTGAAGTGTTTTCTAAACCCTTTTAAGGCTGACCACTCCATTTTCTTAGCACTGTGTTTTCTCTGCACTCACAACACACACACACATATGGCTAATAAAGACAAAAATCTTGAGCATGCTTAGTCGCTTAACCAAAAGCAGATGTTCATGGTTATTCTCTTCTTCCCTTGCCTTTAAAATTCATGAGTGAACACAGTGCTCAAGAAACCAGCAATAATATCAGTTGCTTCAGGTTGGCATAGCACGAAAGGACGCTCCATGTAATGCTCAGTGCTCAAGGCCTCGTGCCGGCTGGTGTTCAGGCAAGCTTGCCTGATCTTTCCTTCCAGCTGCAGAACCAGAGGATGGCACCCCTGGTCCTGCTGCCGGAGCTTGGTGGCAACGTGTGACCTCCTTCTCTTTATTCCTTCCACCTCCTGACAGCCTGGGGCTGGATGTCTCACGAGGCCAGACGGTATGGCACTGTCAGGGCTTCCCCACTGAGCCCTCTCTCCCTTTGGGCTTGCCAGGCTCCTGATCTTTTTCTAGCAGAGTCCTGGCTGGGCACCATCCCCTCAGCTGCTCAAGTCGTAATGTGCCTGTGAGCAGTGCTTGGTACAATCCTGCCCAGCACAGAGGAGCCCGGTGCAGCCTCCTGCACCCTCCTGCCTGCCGCGGCACACGCAGATGTAGGAAAGGCAGCGCGGCGGCTGCATTAGCATGGTGCCTCTTTCAAGGCTCATTAGCACAGTGCAGGTCTGTGCTGTTCTGGCTGAGCTGCTTTCAGTCCCTTCGTAGCCGTGGCTGACAGCTGCTCAGGAGTGTTTACAGCACACTCCAGTGCACCACGTAGCCTGGTCTAATAGGGGAGGTAGGCACTTCACCTGCTGCCAAACAGAACAACTTTGTTTGCATATTTGGACACGCAAGGGCACACACTCCAGCCTAGGGAAGCGATGTGGGATCTGTACTTCTTCAGCGGCTTACCTTTGTTCAAAATTAAAAGCTGAGGATGTCTTTTAACCGGGATTGTAATGACTTTATGTTCATGTTTCTGTTCTTTAGATGCTGTTCGATGCGCAACAGCCAGATGCTACCTCTAACAGCTACGTATGGCACTGGGCTGATAGTTGTGGTAAATCACTAGGGAAGTGGGTTTTAATAATGAAATCTCAAACAACTCATTTTTGGATTACATGGCTGTTCAGTTTTTTAAACAGAGAAAACAAAAAAAAAGGAAGCCGAGGTAGCCTAGGCCGTTGAGATATTAACCTAACGGAACTTATTCCGTCTATGCTTTTTAGTATTCTATTTTCTCCTCTGCCCTTCTTAATGCAAAAACATTTGCTTGAGGCAAATCCATAAAAATATCATATTAGGAAAATTGCATAATATCTCCTAAAAATAGGAAGCAGGAATCTAGGACTACAGAAATCCATTTTACTCAGAGAAATGAATGACTGAACACGAAAACAAAATTGTAACAAGTTACTGTACTGCCATGAAAGGTAAGTCAGGCAGTTCAGTTGACTTGGCTGGGTGTCATATTTTGTACTGTGCTCACTGGGAGACTAATTGCTTGAAATAAATATTTGAAGATCTCTGTGTCTGGTCCTTGTAAGCTGTTTGATCAGTTTGGTATTTTTGATAGGATCTGTGTTTTATAAAACCTTAAAAATTGCTGCTAGGCAGTTTTTATGCCATGTTGTCCTAGCCATAAATGTGCAGTGAGGTATGGGGTTTAGGTAGACCTCATCTTTATTAACATAACAGATCTGGAAATGGTCAAGAAGTAGTTCGTACTACAGGTCATCTTTCCTCTTTTCCCAACTTGTTTCTGCTCCTTTTGGGAGGCTTACTTCTACCCCTCTTCCCTCAGTCAAATTTTCTCATCATTTTAAGATTGAAGAAGTTGGACGAAGAAGGTCTTCCTCTACTTGCACTGGACATTATCAGCTGTTTCTCAGATTCATAAAGCACTCAAAATCAGCAAGAGCAGCTGAGGGATAAGTGGAGATTGTAAATGCAATGAGTGTTGCCTTAAGAAAGCCAGAGCTCTCTGAAGGTGAGCTGGGTAGCTCTGTCACTGTGCCATGTTGCCCATTAAGCAGCTGTCTGTGGCTGGGGTCAGGCCGGGCCCCTGATGTCTGAATGCTTGAGCTGGCAGAGCAGTGGGTGGCTGATGGCATCGAGCAGTGCTCAGGGCTGCTGGCATCCCGCTGCCTGGACCAGCTGTGGCAGAGCTGCCAGGGGAAACCCTGAGAAAGCAGACCCTCATAGGAGAACAGGGACAAGTTGTGTATTTGTAAGGACAGGTGCAAAACTGTAGGGACAGGAGATTAGTATTGGAGATGGTGGGATCTGAACAGAGTGGCTGATAAACTATAGCAGCCTGTAAAGCTCTGTATGTGTGGTTGGTTCCCCCGTGCATGTTTGTGCACAAGGGGAAAATGGGTTTGTTTTATTTAATGTCTCCCAGCTGAAATATTTGTGATTTTGTTCTTACAGTGCTGGGTATTATCTATGTAGCTTTGGAGACTATTGCCAGCAGTGTCTTGGTAATGCTTACTTTGAAAAGATTTTATTCACTGTACAAAGTGGGATGACAGAAATGTGGTGCTTTTATGCAGAATGACCACTGATAATTTTATACCCCAAGCGTGCATCTTTAGAGCTGGTTCACAAAAGAAAAAGAAAGAATAACAAGCAGAAAAAAAAAAGGATCTGACTTCTTTGTTGTAGGATTGTGCAAAGCTGATTGTTTCTAAAGCTTAAATATGTTTGCACCCTGGCTGTTTGGGATGGTATTTAGAATTATTGTATGCTGAATTGGATCCTTTTTTTAGTGGCCTACATCTCTGACCTGCACTTTGTTTACTCTTGTAAGTCTTCCTTGTTGAAAGTAATTTACACTCCAGTGTGGCATAGGACAGCTGTGCTAATAAGAAAATACTATTGACAGTTGTGATAGATGCACCTGCCACTTAGTAAGCACAGAAGAGTTAAACTGATTGCATTTTTACAGTCTGTATGTTTCTCTGCTTATTGTTTGTGTCCTGCTGCTTGAAAAACAGCTTAGTTGCATAGTAAATCTCTCTAATCAACACAAGAAGAGAACAAAAAGAACATGCACACTCATTTGTTAGAGCTGCTTCAGAAGGGTGGACATTTGAAGGATGTATTCTGGGAAGTTTGTCCCTCTTCTTCAGAAAGCCTCGTTAATATGAGCATAACTAACCAGGCATCTCAGGAGAGGACAGAGGCACATTCATTAAAATTATGTGAAAAAACAGCCCATATAACAGATACCTATCATAATGATACTTCTGTTGTCTCTCACTGCAGTGTCTAAGCAATAAGTTCCATAAAGCACACAAGGCCCAAAGTGTGTAGCTGACAGCAAGGGACTGTTTTTTGAGCTCAGATGCTCACTGCATCCCTCTTTGCATTCAGGTCCAGTGCATTCAGTTCCCTTTACATGCTTCTCCTTCTCTCCCCTCCCTCCAAATTAAAGCTCACCTCCATTTGGAGAAGTCCCCAGTCAGACCTTTTGCTTGCTGTGAGTAACATAGATATGCATGCTATAGTGGATATATAAAAATACTGCTGGATGACAAGCCATAAATAATGTGCCTACTGACTCCTGATGAGATACTGCCACGATGTTTAATGCATTTATTATCCATATAGTGCTGTGATTTGTAGAAACTGCATTCATAATTGCAAGATATCATTTAGGGGCATAAATCCAGGACTATAGTGTCTTCAAAGGATGGAGATAGAGGGATTTGGGGGATGGAAAGAAGAGAGTTATTAGGCTTGGGAGATCTTATGATGGTTTTAGGAGCAGGGCAAGAGAAGACTACGTTAGAGTGTGGTGAGTCTGAGCAAGAACATACAAATGAACTCATTTAGGAGACATTGGGATTAGAGGGTTACATGTAGGCCCACAGATTCCATTTTAAGTAAACCCTTAATGGAGGCTGGAGAAGAAATCTCTCTATAAGTAGTATTCCTTTGAGAAAACAACTAGTTACTAGTGTTTTCTTTTCTGGACATGCAGGTAGTTTCTTTACCAACCTTTGACTGAGTCCAACACCTTACTTTGAGTATTAAAAGCTAAAATTTGTGAAGGCCAAAACAAGGCTTGTGTGACTAATGTACAGTGTTGATGAGCTCTGTAACGTGCAGAGCTCATCATGAGGTACGTGAATACGATTCTCTCTAAATATCATCTGTTGCTTGTGCTACAGCAGTGATAAGATTCTCTGTAAAAGCAGATGTTCATTTTTGCTGAATATAAAAGCTTAAGTGAGTGCAAGATTGTTGGCAGTATGGGGGCAGATTTGTTGGAGTAGCCCACATTACTGAATTATAGTTCCCTGCAAAGCCAGGGTGAGTGTCAGCTCATCTTGCATAACTTCATTTTACAGTTAGAGGTATGTCACAGCTGAATATGTCATTAGCAGATGCTATTTTACCTTAGTGGAAGAGATTCATACCACTTTCCATATGTTTAACCAGTTACTTTAAGTTGCTTTTCTTTCACAGTTTTATGTATATGTATATATAATATATATATATACATATATTATTATTTTTACCAGCCCGACTCTGCTTGTCTTCTGTTTAATGATGAAATTCCTGTAGATTTTCTTGTCAGCAATAAGAGCTTTATAAAAAATAAAAATAAATGTAAGATTGAACACAGATTTACTTGGCATTTGTGTGTGATATTTTACTCCTGTGGAATTAGGTGTTTCCAGCACATTTCAAGATACCCTCTTTGCCCGTATGTTAGGCACACAGGGGACCCGAGATGGGGGTTTGGCGGTGAATCTTTAGAATCTTGCATAATGAACAGCTCTCATTTCCCAAATTTGTTGATGGCATAGATACTCCCTGTGAGAATAGTTTGCAGCTGTACACGATGGGCACACATTTCTATTGTTTAATTTTTTAGGATAATGGAAGATGTTGTAGAGTAAATATCCAGTGGCTGAGAATATCCTTCATAATTCAAATGCATGTCGACCCATTTGGGTATATTTGCACCAAGGCAATCAGCATAACATCCAACTCCTGATTTTTTGCTTCAGATTGGGCATTCTCTCAACACAGAACAAATACAGCAGCTCTGCTACATGTAGAGCCCTTTGTAGAGAGGCAGGAAGAATTTTCCCCTTAGGTTGTAATTACAGGACATATGCTTTCTATAGCACTCTTCAACACGTAGGGTTTTCTTGCCATTACTTGTGATTTAGTGATGCACTGCTGTATTACAGGAGTGCAGCCTATGCCAGCATTTCCATTATAACCCGTTTTTACAGGTTTATAACTCAACAGTAAAAATGTACTCTTCCAATTTGAAACTTGGCATATAATGTCTCGTCTCATCCTCAAAGTGATATTTTTTCTTTCCCTCTGTCTTTCCCCCCCAAAAAAGGCTACATTTTTGCTGTATTTTTAAATGGAAGATATTGTTCTTTCTGTTTTGATAGGAGAAAAGCCTGCCTGACTATTAAAATTACTTCTCAATTCTAAGGAAGAACTTTGTAATAGAAATAGCTAGTGTATAAGTGTTGTTGATGTTAGAATAACTATACTAAGTACATGCATGGATACAGAGAAGTACTACCTTCCAAACTAAAGCTATGGAATATTGATCAAAGTGATTGAAAAGCCTTTTTTCTTCTTTTCTTTTTTTTTTTTTTCTCATGTTGATTTTGTTTCTAGCTGTTGATTTTACCCTTAAAACTGTGTCCTCAATAGTAAATATGTTTCAGCTTCTGTACTTTATCTAGCAGAATGAAGCAAAGGAAGATTTTACTGCATATAAACAAAATAAAGGTGGTTTATCTCCTTTGTTGTTTGAGGAACACAGTACTGAAGGAACAAAAACTCTTAACTTCAGTGTTGGAACCAACTAGCAAGGGTACCCTTGTAGTTAGCACAGTGTCACAAATCCAGAACAGGCCTATGCAGCAAAGAACAATGTTTCCAACAGAGGTACCCTTCTGTGGACAACAGAATTTACCACTAAAGGACCAAGTAGGAAATAGGCAGCTTTTATTGTCCTTGTAGTTTGTACAGTTAAGATCTGAACATCTACTTATGCCTCCTTTGAGACTTCTTTGGAGTCTTACATTTCAATGCAGTGTGTGTTTAGGATATGAGAAAATCAGGACTGAAGTCCAGTTTCCTCTTCTTTGCCCATCTTCCTTGGGCCAATCAGTTAAGAGCTGAAATCTACCCAGTTACCAATAAAGAAAGTTTCCTAATTTGTGTGGAAACCACCACCACTGCAAACACAGCAGGAAGGCTTCACTGTGTTGCTGCTTCTTGCAGTAAGTTTACTTCAAGGCATTTCTTTTTCCATTTAGATAGTTAAATTTATGCTTACCATAACCACTTTAATGGTAGTAATTAGAAGAAAGGGAATGTAAGAGAGAGATTTCATGGAGAGTTTTTATTAATTAATTGAGCTATTATTTTATCATATATTTTAAAACTGCCAACATATATACAATATGCGTTCTTTCTATAGCTAAGCTCTCGTTTAAATCCCAGCTGTTTTCAATTGTCTCTAATATATTTATTTATAAATAAAAAAGTATCATGAAAATGTTCTTCTTAATGAGAAGTTCAGTTCCTCCATTTGGATTCTAAATTCAGTAATTAGGTTGAAGAATAGTCTGTTTCCCATAGGCAGCATCAATGGCTCTCAGACACAAAATAAAATGGCCATACGTGTAACTGAACTTTTGTAAGGTTTAAAATAGAATGCTTAACACTTCCTCGCATCATCTTTAATTCAAACCAGCTCTGCCACAACCGGTAGGATGCTGAAATATAAAATGCATGCAACACAGTGAGATTCAGGTCTTCATTTTGTGCAGCAAATAAATTGGTAATCCCATGGAAACTTCCAGGTGGAAGTGTCAGACGTGCCCAGTGCAGTCAGTAGTTCTTGCTGTGTAAATCCAAGTCTTCTGTTACAAGATTTGATTGTACGTTTAACACTGGAAGCTCCTATAAAAGAGTGCTGTTTATGTTTCTGAGAATACAAAGAAAGAAACGATATTGAGATTACTGGAGTACTTAAATCAACCACAGCACCATTAAGTAAAAACATCTTCGGCACCATGGGGATTGCTATTACTATTATAGAAAAGTAGAAAACTCCCAGCCCAGTTGTGTTCGCTTGAGCAATGGAAATATTAAGCACCTTGTGATGCTAAACAGAGTGCACGCTATTGCTTTCATTTTGTGTGATGCTGCCACCTCAGATGTTTCTTGCTTCAGTCACTGTGGAGAGCACATAGTGGATGGATGCTCACTGTAAGACGTGGATGAAGATAAATTCATTTTTTTAGGCTTTGATCATCAGTAATTTTCATGCATTTAATAATATGCTATGTATAATTGTGAGCATAATATAAACAAACAGCTCAATTTAACTTTCAGGTATATACATTAAAAGACATTAAATGTTCTGTTTGTAGCGTGCTCTGCAGCAGCCATGCAGTATTTTAAAACTATGTTCATGTTCTGGCAATAGTACACAGAGAAATTACATACGTTCTCAAGGATGAAATACTGCTGGTTGTGTATTTTCCTAAAACAGAAATATAGTAGATTTTTTGTTATTATACAGTGCTTTTTATGGTGCTTTTTAACTGTCGTATTTAATTTCTTCTCATGAACATCCAGCATCATTTTTAAGGGGCCACAGAACATAACATGTTCTTTGCAGCTGGTGGCACTCAGCATTGTAATTACTGAGTACCCTTAGCTGACTGTTTAAAGTTTTGTTGTAAATTCAAATCAGAGTGTGAGTGTCATTGGAAAACATGAAGTTACATTTTTAAAATGTATTCACTAATCATGTGCAAATCACTGTCAAAATCATAGGAGTATGACAACCCCTGTGAATTTATCTAATTGTTTTGTGCTGCTCTATGTGTAAATGTACAGGGAATAAATTTTGCATTTGTTCGTAGGCACAGAAGAAGCGGAAATCCAATGAATCTGTAGATACAGAGCTCTGTCTTAATGAGGTAAGCGTGCAGATCCTGTATGTTTCATGGCCACGGGTGTGTCCCCTAATATAAAATTCTCAACGACTTCCAAGATTATAATGGGCTTACCCTACAGTATATTCTTGTTTGCATGATTATGTTTGGATACTGTAAAGTATTAAAGATTGATCATACTCAGAAATCCAGAACTGGGCTCAAAGTGGCTTCTGCTGACTGTATTTTAATAGCTGTACATGTTTAGGCAAATCCCATGGTAATTAACATTGTACCTAGCATGTATAATTAGTTAATAATCTGTAGGAACATGAGATTATAAGGCTTTTAATAAATACAGAGAAACATGCTGGACATCATTCTATCGCTAAAAAAAAACGAACAATTTTGGGCCTGAACTGATGTTCTCATCAGAAGACAGACTGGTAGCCCCAAGAGAAATAACCTTCCAGTGCTGTTTGACTACTCTGAGCCTGACCTCCAAGGCCCCTTTCAGACGTGAACATTACTTCGGTTTCCATGTCTGTCGGTCCATATCCTTTGGACTGAGTCTTTCAGGATGCTTAATAATTAGTGAAGTACATAAATTAATTTTTACAATGTGAAACACCAACTATACGGCAAGACCAATTGTAGTAGTATAAGCCACCAAGTGGATGTGACCATATATTTTAGGTTCTCCTCTGCTGATCCAAGTTTTACAGTGTTTCCAGACAATGGCAGTTCTGTAGCCCGGTTCTAAATCTTTAGGTTCTGTTAAGAATTTCCAGTAGATACTAGAATAAAGTTTAATGACATGTGAAGAACCAAGGCTATGTTAACAGCATGCAGGAAAGTTAATGGATGTGCTGGCATCGCATGCTGGCTAAAGACCTTTCACAAGAAGGCCCATGTAACTGTAGCTTGCCATCAGATTTGCTGGTCCACCTTAACCCACATCCTGTGAAAGTTTCCAAAACACAGATGATAAGGGTTGAATATAAGATGAGAGAAAGCATATTGTGAAAAGTCCCTCAGTGCCTCCTAGTACATCCAACAGTTTGTAGCTCAAGGACTTCCAGACAGTGAGGATCCTATCAGATGATAGCAAAGGGAGGGCAAGTGGCATGAAGATCTGTCCAAGAGTTGCTCCCTGTCTTTGTAGTTATTAGTTTCTGTGGGAACTGATGCTCTATACTCATTCTTGGTACCTGCACTTCTGCATAGTTCTAGCTTGTACCTTTTCTGATTGTCTCTTCAGCATGGGGGAGGCTTGATCCCTCTGAGGAAGCTACATCCCTGAATGTTTTCAAACCCAGAGTAGGCAGGGTATGAGCAACTTTACTTGGAGTGATTGGATTTAATGACCTTAATGGCCTTCCAGTCTAAATTGTTTCGATTCTGTGATTATACATGCATTTTATTTTTACTTTTTTTAGCTGAGGATGATAAGCAATTAAAAATACTCATTACACTTCCTACTTAAATAGTTCACTCTAATCTGGCAATCTATACTTGCCTACGCCTACTGCTTTATTATTGGTAGCAAAGATACAAGGCATGTAAATAATGCCACAATGAGGGGAAGAGAAATTAAGAAAGAAAAAATTTAATAGGCTAGAAGCCTCAATCTTTTCTGATCCCATGGATTAGATTTTATCTATTGGCCTCCAGGAGTAACTTGTTATCAAAGTTGTTCTGTTGACTGTGCAGAACTTGCAGTTTCACTGGGGGTCCTGCATTTTTGTGTGTGTGTGTTTTTTTTTTTAATTATTATTATTATTTTTTATTTTATTTTATTTTTTTAGTAAACTGGCGTAAACACAGATGGCTAAAGCAAACGGCCATGTTTAACAAGGGCAAGTTTTACACATGGAACCACTTTTTTTTTTACTACGTTATTCCTTTTTTTTTTTTTTTTTTTGAGTCATGCTGTGCTGGTGCTATACATTAATGACATTTTTATCCTTTAACTTTACAATGTTGTCATTTCACTTCTGTTTTTATGCTTTTTAGATATTTCAATCTGTGCTGTGATATATAGGTAACTGTGGAGGGTGGGACATGAACTGATGAATTTCATGACATAGATTTGAATATTTTGCAATGGAAATGTGTAATGGTGACCAAGGAAAGTGTTGTGTTTTGCAGAATGCTATTGGGAAAGACAACACAGCAGGAGTCTCCACCAGTCACATATCTTCAGAGAATTCATTTGCTCTTCCTACAAGCTTCTACGCAAGCACATCTCTCATTCTGATGACAATTGCACTCTCACTCTGTTTGTTCCTAAGCTCATCAGTCGTCTTGTAGCTGCATTACAAAAGGACGTGTAAAAAAAAAAAAAAAAATCTGTTTCCTGTCCTCTGTTGTTTATCTGGAATTCCAGGTCTGGGGGCTAAGCTGAGGCACTCCTGCTAGAACAGTTTCAGTCAGCTGGAAATTTTTTTTTCTCTCTAAAAAAGCTTCTTGTGATATTTAGAGGCTTTGTGAAATACTTGGTGCAGTGCTACATTCCAAACCCAAAAGGCTTTTGGGCATGCAGTGTTTTAAAGAGACAGTGTGTAAATTTGCCTGTAAAGCAAGCTGGTTGGATTATTTTAATAATTACGTTAATTCTAGCCTTTACCCAAGAAGGAGGATGGCAGTTTTTCTTAAGATCCTATTTATCTCATTGAATAGTTTTGGTTTTCAAATTGATTGAACTTCAGACTATCCAGGATGCCAGGCTTTTGTCTAACGGTGAATGTTCTCCCAGAGAGTGGACTTTATGAAACTTCCTCATTTGATAAATTGCTACTGATGTTAAACTCTTTCAGTGTATTAGCATTTTCCTCTTTAAATGTTTATGTACTGTAAGTGATTCTGCATTCCCTGCTGAGAAGCCATTATAATTCACATACAGGTATAATGTATGTCTTTCAGTTAAATTCTCATAAAAATAGAGTGTGGCATAGAACTTTCTAACAGTACATTTATCTTTTAATTATAATCATCTAGCCTTAACAAGGGTGAAGATTCTATAAATTAACAAGAAGCAGCCATTGTGAAAGCTTCATAAACATATATTTCTTTAAATTCATGGATGAGCAGTAGAAACAAGTTTTGCTACAGGAGTTCAGCTATACAGCTGCTGGTCTTCTCTGCTTCTGTTGTGATACTATAGTCCAGTTATTATATTTTTCTTAATAAAAAAAGATACACAATTTATTTGCTCTACTAAAACAGCACTATCTGTTTATACATAGCTGATAGTGTCAGCTCAGAAAGTTACAGGAACTTCATGCCTTACTTCTCTTATCACAACATTGTAGAGGGAAAAGATGCAGTGGTACGATAACTGAGTTTCATCTCTGAGATGGCTAAAACCAACACGGAAGGATGGTTGATCCAATTACAAGGCAGCATCATGCACGCTCACCCATGTGACAGGCTTTTCTCATCATAGTAGTTCTTACTGCAGCCCATGGGATTGCTGGCATGATGAACTGTTTGCAAGACCTATTCCTTAAACATTGTAATGGTTTGGATGCCAATATTGTCGGTATGCAAGATTTGAACACTTTGGTTTTTATTCAGTGACATTGACAACTACTGCTGGCTGATGGTTTTCTGTGGTATTTAGAAGGGATTCTTTAAAGCTTTAAGTGTCATCAAATAGGCAACATTTCTCCTTACGGCTGTCCTTATACCTTACTGTGATGGCTTGGTGACTGTTACAGGCAGTTATGTCTAAATGATCAACAGTAATCAGATTTTGTTTTTCCTGGAAGTAGGAGATAACGTGACCAAGCAAAGAGTTCATCATGTTGAATTTTCATATTTACATTGAGACTCACACAATTATGCACAGGCCTGCTTTGAAATGTCTGGATCAGTTACTTGCAATACAACTATAAGGTACAAATTACTGTTTTATAAACTGCAATGAAGTTTGAGAGTATGCAAAGTACACATCTTACTATGAGATTATTAAACCTATTGACAAGTTCATCTTTTGAGCTTTTTCTTAGCTAATAATAAACACTTTCAGAAATTCTAAAATTCACTTATGTACTCTTGATTATGGTCACATAATATAGGTTTCAAAGCACTGTGTATGTGATAGAATTCTAGGATGCCATGTGCCACTGAACATAACAAATTAGACAATATTACTTTTTAATTCTGTGCTGATAAGAAACTGCAAATTACTTTCAAAGGCATCAGAGATGCTTTTGAAGAATATATAGCATATTATTACCAGCAAAGCCCATGTGGTTCCTGTTGCTCTTCTTGTGGAAGCTAATCAAATTATTGAAAACTAGTGACAACAGAAAAAAGATTATGAGATTCATGATTTTAAAAAAATAAATCAAATTATTTTATGTCAAAAGGAACTGATAGTATAACCTATTGAAATGGTAATGAGCATAGTGTTATAATTCAAAAATCTGACATTATCCAATTAAAATATTTTCAAAACAAATTCATAAACATTACAATTATTAAATCCATCTTTGATCCACAAAGCTTTCTTTAAAATATCATTTGTATTCAGCACATTAAACATTTTAAGCAGTATCAGGAATTTTAATAACCTCCCAGTATAGCGCATACCTTTTTGAAGATTTTATACATTTGGTTTGATTACGGTATCTCTATTACATTTAATACAAATTATTAGAGCTTTGACACTGTGTGATCCAGAATAAAAGCTGTTGATCACTTGTACTGTAAACAACAACCTAATTAGCTTCTGATTACAAAAGAAATTGCTAGTTATCTGATTCAATGAGGGTTACCTTTGGAAATGCAATTATGGATATAGTAGAGGAAGAAATGCCATTTTATACAGCTAGCCATGTTACCACAAACAACACAGAGCACTCAGGCTTTCTTTCCTGTATAAATTAAAAGCATACTGAATTCTTAATTAAAAAAATAAATTGCTTATTAAACAGGCAAGAGGGAAAAAACCCTAAGAGTCTGACACTTAATGAGGTTTTACAGGCATCACCATGCAAATATTGGAAGATTTTTAGAAATTGGATGTGGTGTGGATGATGTCAATTTGGCATGGTGACCTTGTCAGTGCAGTCATTTGCTACAGAACTGAAGTATGCAAATTGTTTCACTTTTTCCCTTTCTGACTGCTAAAATGCCATGTGTTGAGTGCTCAGCCAACGAACTGGCCATTATGTAGTATTTTAACACATTGATTTTATCAATATACCAATAATATAGGAACTGTCCAAATACAGGATGTACATACAGATGACCTACGGTTTAAATTGTGAATTTAACCAATTCAGTTATAGTTAAATTAAATCATGGACTACCATAAACATTTACAAATCATCTTTTTCATTGAACATAATAGAACAGACATTGTCATTAGTATTATTTCCTAGTAGTGTGTATACACTGCCATGTTAAATAATCTGATTATCGTGTCTTATGTTCCTCCTTAAAAGTAGTACACAGAAAGACAAAAATAATTCTGAACTGAAATATATGGCTAATGTTCTAAGGTATTTAACATAGGTATTAATTCCACAAACTAGTTCAATGAAAGAGGCAACGAAGATGAGCCTTTCAGTGGAAATAATCATAATTAAGGGTGGGGGGACCAGTGCAGACAGTGACATCCACCACTGTGCAGTGGTCCTGCACCCGTGTCTGTGTGGTGGTATGGTGAGGAACAAGGAGCACAGACCTTGTTTCACCAACTTGTCAGTCATTATCCTCGCTGTCTTCAGGGGAATGGGGAGAGAGGTGCTGAGCAGTCTGCAGGAACCATCTATCCATTGCCACTGGGGCACTGCCACTTCCCATTGAACTCTTTCATTCCTACTGCGTCATTAGGAAGAATTGGGAGGAACAAGAATTCTTAATTATTTTAAAGCATTTGTAGCTCTGTCTGGAGACCTATTTCCAGCCCATTTTCTTTTAATGAAGTTATATCCCAGTAAGACCCAAACTTTTAAAAATGAGGCTGTTTTAATTTGAGGAATGCTACAGTTTGTTGGTAGTTTGAAAACATGAAAATGTAAACTACTTGCTAAGCCTATGTAATTAGGCTGGAAACAAAGAAAACAGAGAAGGAATCACCTTGAAATCTCAATATGATCCTAATTTTTTTTTTTTTTGGCTTAATCACGATGATATTTCTATGGAAGGGAGATGGTGAGAAACCAGTGAAGAAGACCAAAACTCAGAAGAGCTCACTGAAGGGACATAAAATTGGGTATGTCAAGTGACATGAGTGTCTCATACTTAGCACTGGGATTTGTTGAAATGGAAGAGCTGGATTCTGTTAGGACAAGAAACTCCATCAGATCAAGCTGTAAAAGATGGAAGAATGAGCAGATATTTGTACAGAAATTATAACTTTCTTTCATAAAATGCAATTGTTTGTCTTCAACAACGATGTGGATCTACCTCATTGAAAAACACACATTCACTGACAGAACTTCTGCATTAAATCTGTTCTGGATAAATTCACCTGAGCTAAAGAGGCCCCCCAAGGCTGTTTTATACCAGTAAGGCTATTCAGGTTCTACCTGATGTCCATGACATCAAATAGAAGTATAGTTGATTCTGATGAACTTGGCAGAGAAATTAATCCAGTGACTTGTTAAATATTTCTCATCTTTAAATATTTGCTTTTTCTTACCAGCTCCATTCTTCATATGACATTTCAATTAATGGCTCTTTCAGCTTCTCCTTTCAGTTTGGAAGGTCATTTTTTCCATATTCTACAGTCATCCACTTTCTCATAAAAGATTTTTTTTTTTCCTCGATGGTTTTGTTTGTTTGTTTGTTTTATAATTACAGCCTCCTGTTCTGGGAAAAAAAACAAACAAACTGTGGTCAGGAATATGTCTCTGCTGAACTATGTTTTTGGGGGGAGGGTATTGCAAGTTCCTATTTTATCTGTTTAGTGCTAGTTTGACTGGTACAAGCTAAAACATGAAGTTTCTGTTCCCCAGATGGAATTTAAAATTTAGTTTGATACTGAATAAGGCTTAAAAAGTTTTAAACTTTCACAATCTCTCAGAAGTATTTAAATATTTTTAATGTATTTTCTGCTTGGAATTTCAGTCAAATAGATAGTGTCACAAAATAGTATTTTTTTTTCAAAAATAAGAAGTTTCCTTGTGAAATTTAAACGTGTCCATTTGAAGATAAAAAATCAGGGAGGGTGATGAATTCCCATTTTTTAATTCAATATTGTCTCCACTTTCATATACCTTTGTTCCATGTTTTCTTCATCTGGGTGTGTTTGCCTTCAGGGGATGGTTATACTTAATAGGTATATTAGATGCGGTCAGGTCAATAATCAGAAGCTAAATCCCGTAGCTCCTACTCAAAAGCTGTCTCTTTTAGCATTCATAAAAGACGGAGCAAGAAATTCAAGATGTAGCCTGCAGATTATCTGAAGTTTAAAAGAGCACAGAATCAAACAATTTCTCCATAGCATTTCTTATCAATATGCACTGTGGTATTATAATTTGGTGCCATCTAGACTAATCACTGAAGTTCTCTGAACACATTTGACCAGAGCAGCTGCAGTTTCTGCTGTTTTACCTTTGCTCTGTCATGCAAAGAGGCAATTGCTGCCTAGATTACAGCAGCCAAACCTGATCTCACTTCAGCAAGGGTTGGTTCCTCTAACCCAATTTTCCCCTGCTCTTAGCAATTCCAACACACACTAATTCTTTTGCACTACTTTTTAATCTCTCAGAAGGATAATTTTCTAGAAGTTGTATATGTAAAGCAATTTTCGTCAAATTTCTCCTGTTAAAATACTACAATTGGCTTTGTTCCTTGTGGACTTCTATCCTACAAAGCATCAACTAGCCCTTCAGTGCTTATGAAACTGAACAGCAGTTTGGGGGAATTGCCTTCCAGTAAATGAGGCCATGCTTGTTTTCAGGCTTCCTCAAGCCACTCATTCCAAGAATTGATGGTATGAGTAAACAAACATACGTCGTGTTACATGGTGTCGTGGCAGTGTGCTGCTCCCCATGTCGGCTGGCTCATGTCAAGCAGTTCACTAGTGTTGGCACCAAGATGCAGAGTTCCTCATGGCTCCTTCTGCTGGACACTCCTTTGACAGTAGGAGAGGACATGCAGTTCTAAGTGCAAAAATATTATACCTTATATTGATGTATTGATGTGTGAAATACATCCCCAGCCCCGCTTCCTCTTCTAAATCCATTCATTAGCTCCAGCTCTTTAGCTGGTCCACACAGAGTAAGAAGTTGATTTTGACCACTGCATTTGTCTTTAGGTAGGAAGTTTAAAAGGTACAAAAGCTGAACCTCATAGATTTACTGGACCTCAGGGAGACATAAACTCCTTCCAGCACAGAAGCCAGCAAATCTGCTGAAACTATGGCATAATTTTCAAAATAAAATTAAACATCATGGTCCTCTCCCAATAATGCTTATGGAAAAGGATATATATGAAATAAGGTAACATTTGTCAAAAACAGGAGAAAGCCTGAAGATGCAGAAATTACTGGAGCCACTGTTCATTTTAGGAGATACTGCAGGGAACACACTGCTGAGAAATAGAAATATATGTCCTGGTGGGTAGAAGGCAGGTAGACAAATCATAGTTTGTGTTTTTGTTGACATTGTGATTTGGCCCATGGAAACTATTCCCCTTTTAAGAGCTGAGGTGATTCTCACAGGAGTATGCTATCGAAAACACAGCTGATGGGAGCACAGCATCGCCTTCCCACACCTCAAGCAGGGTCACTGTTAATGACTGCATGCTTTGGGTTGGGACAGGCACGTTAACCCTTGGGTGAAGTTGATTTGAGAAGGCTGTTTGTAAAGATTGATAGAGGTGGAACAGAGCCCCACAGTGGATTGCGTCTGGCAGTTGGGAGTGCACAACCCAGGCTGAGCTGAGTTTATCAAGAAAATAGGAGTAACAATTGAAGGAAAATATGGTCTTGAATTTTACATTGCGTCCTCCCTGGGAAGGTCACAGCAGAAGTGAGGGATAAAACCAACCTCTTAACACTTACCGATACCTTTCACTGTTTCTGGGTAAGAAAATATAAATAAGTCGTGAAGTTAGGCAGTGGAAGAAATCACTTCAAAGCACTGCAACACAGGAGATTTAACTGGTGGCAATTATTAATCTCCATCTTCTCCCCTCCCCCAGAGTTATTGCTACTGAGTTTGATTAACAGGGTTTGTATGATGTTTTGTGTGGCATTACTTAGTGCTGAAATGATTAGCTGTGATTAATGCTGTTCATGCCGGGAAGGTGTATGTTTCTTTCACTTGAGGATATGTCTAAGTTTGTATTTCTTTTGTGTAAAGTGCATGTAGACAAGAGCTGCAGCGAAGAGGAAATAGCACAGGAAGGTTCGGGTATAAGTAATTTTGGGTAATAAAGGGATTAATTGTGGGTAGGCAGAAAGGATGCAGGTAGGGGAAACTGGTAGCGTTTGGACCCAGGAAGACTGGCATTCACTGTGAACTGAGGATATCCAATGTTAGCATTTTTTGTTTGTTTCTTTTTTTCCTTTTTTTTTCTTTTTCTGTATTTTTTTTTCCCAAATTATCTGCCTAGAACATGCTTCCATTTTCTGGAGGAAATTATTACACAAATAGTTACCTTCTTGTGTAAATTCTATGTTGTCTTATGGATTTCTGTACATCTCACTGCAGGTTATTATGTGTCAGGTCTTCAGTCATAATGGCTGGTAATTTGTTGTAAAAAAAATAAAAATAATAACACTGTTCACTTGTTCCTGTTGACTTAGACGTTGCTCTAAGGACATTGCTTTTTGGACCGTTCATACTTCAGAAGTCAAGTCATGATGTTTGGCATTTTCTGTTAGCATAATTCTCCTGCATTACTATTGTACATATCCAGAAAACAATCCCTCTCAATAAACATTATTCTCTTTTTTATTAAAAAAGCATGTTTTTGTGAGAAAAATTTCCTGGTTGTTTGTTCTGTTTTGAATTAAACAAAAGAAAGGAAGCTTGACTGGCAAAAAAAAAAAAAAAAAAAAAAAAAAAAAAAAAAAAAAAGGAAAGAAAACAAGCTTATTAAAGGTTGAGCTCATTGTTCCCTGTTGTTTTACAGTCCACTATGATCTAAGAAAATAAGAAATAAAGCTTTTCCCTTTAAGTATCTGTGCATTTGCTTGCTCCCTAGTCTTTTTGTGCTAGTGAATGTGGCCTGCAAAATGACAATGAGCAGGGAATATCAGATGGAAATGATGGGGCACGAGAGTGGCCAGCTGGCCCTATTCATACTTGCTCGCTCTCTGGCACGCAAGCACGCCTCCACGCCCGCCCAGCCCTTCCACCCTGTCAGGCCAGAAGCTAAGGGCTGGCTCCTGTTGTCACACATGGGAGCAAAAGGGCTGCAAGGGCTTCAAAGACAAAAGAGTCTGGGAGGGGGATATTTTAGGGAATGTAGAGTGTGCTGGGAGGGGAGGCAAGGCTCAAAGGCTGAAAATGCTTTCCTAGCTCGCACAGCAGATTGCTGTCCATGTTCACCATCATGTTTGGGCAGCTGTGGATGGGGTGAAGCTGCATGGGGTGAAGCAAGCGGGGGAGATGTTAGCTGTCCTGGCACTGCTTGCAGCTCGGATGGTTGTGGCGTTAGGCTCCCCCTGCTTTCCCTCTTACTCTGTGCTGTCATTCTGTGAAGGAAAAGAACAAGGAGGGAGGGACAGAAGTGAGGTCTCCCTCTGGGAGGTACAGCTCTGAGATGTGCTCGCTGAGCAGCAGCCTCCCTGGGGACTGCTGACCCCAGCTGGATTCAATACCACCAAGCAGCATCTGGTACATGACCAGATGGGTTCCTTTGTGTGAGTGGTCTGTGGGTTTTATTTCTAGGTTTTGGTTGGCTGATTTATTTTTGTTTTAATTATTACTATTCACACACAGCCTCCCTCTGGTAATTTCCCTGTGGGTTTAGGTAAGTTAGTGCCACGGGCCTGCCTAGACGGTGCACAAATAGAAGGCAGTGTGCCACACTGCCCTTCTTCCATGTGTGTATATTACGCTGTCATTAAATAACAATGGCTCCTAGCATCAGGTGTGACAGAGAGGACCAGTGTCCTCATGATAAAATTGGCATTCCCTCCCCACTGGCCTGGATGATAGGTGTTAAACAAGCAGTGCCCATCACATGCAGAAGTTTGGCTGATTTTTGGTAGGGATGTTTGTAACGTCACGCTGTTGTCTAGTGATGGCCAGGTAAGTAGCATTATCTGCTTTTACTGGCATTTATAGAATCAGTTCAGTTAAACAGGCTGAGTTACACAGAGCGTTTTGAATGACCTCCTTGGTAAGCAGCTGAATAAAGCAGGTTGACATCATCAAAGTGAGTGTGTGATAGACACAAAGAGAGAGGAAACTGGCCAGCTTGCCATTAGCTTTCCTAGAGGTGCAGTTCCAGTGTACCATTAAACATGTGGATGGTCTCAGCTGGCTAGGACATGTATTTTAAAAGGTGGTCCTAACCATTTATCCTTGAGCCATCACTTTCCAAGCGTGCTCCTGCCGCTCTCCAAACCACTCTACCTAAGCAATCGGCCAGCCCTTACACTTGTGCAGATTCTGTGTGTTGGCAGCAAAACCCGTCTGGGTTATTGTCTGTCTCATGCTGGATTCTGTTTTACATTCAGAGACAGGAGTACCATTTCCCGAAATAATTTTTGGTAACAATAAAACCCAATTATTTTGGTGATATGCATGTCTTTTTTG
The DNA here is from genome assembly GCF_964211825.1 of Aythya ferina. NCBI lineage: Eukaryota > Metazoa > Chordata > Aves > Anseriformes > Anatidae > Aythya > Aythya ferina. The sequence continues at coordinate 30,188,255 of NC_140302.1, read as the reverse complement.
GACTTGAACATAGATTACACCCCCTGATTCTGCATCACCAAATTTTTAAACTGTATTAATTATAGAAAGCTGCACAGCAACAGCCAGGAACAAGCCAAAATAGGAACCAGGAAACATTGCTTCAGTGTAATTCTGCAGAAGGTTTTATTTTTCTTCTTGTTGTTTTCTTACTTGGTTTTTCAAAGGTGATGCTAGTGAATATGTTGCTCTGAGGTAGGAAGCATAATTCACAGAGTAGTTAACAAAAAACACATAACACACACACACACAAAACCACAGAAAACAATTTTTTGTGGCATTACAAAATAAAGATTGGTAGTCAATTGTTTTGGAAGGACCTGGCATTCAGGCTTCTGAATTACTATTGTATATATGTTCAGAAACATAGGACAATATCCCACAAACACTGTCAGTGAGGTTAGCTAAACAGATGGTATTTACCTCTGGGTTTGCAAGAGTGCCACATACCTCCTGATTTCAAAGGAGACATTAATGAAAACATCTTAAAGAGCGGCGGTTGGCTAAGTGTGTCACAAAGTACCCTCACACACACACGGATACACAAGCATAAAAATAAAGCTACATTCACCAAATAACTGCTAGCTTCCTTCTGAACTGGAAAGGCTTTAAATGCAGTATTAACCTGGCTGACCAGTGATATTTGCCTGATTGTCAGAGGTCAGATTCCAGTGGCTAAAAATACAGTTTAGCTTGTATTTGTCTGCAAAACAATATTTGTCAATACCGTAGTGCTGAGCTTTCAGCAGATCAATGGCTGTACATAGCTCACTACCCGAGGGCTTTGCTATTAATACAAGTGTAGGTAGGCTAAGTATTGAGTGACATTATTAGAAAGGCATTGTCCTTCCCTAGGTGACTTTGATTTATGTTAAATGAACTTAAAGCCCTCTAACACTCAGCCAGGCATCTGCTTGAACTTGTGAGAAACTTTATTTCCTGCTCTCCCCATCATGGGAATCGTACCTGCAATAATCTAAGGAATATTATTAAAAAATAGTTTTGGAGTGCTATCAACTTGGGTTAGCATTTAGAAAATGTTTGTCTTCTTGACAAAGGGCTAAATTATCTCCCTTCAACCTCAGCAGTGGGATGGGATTAGACCAATTTGTGAGAGGCTACAGAACCTTTTTCCTCCTTAAATTTAGTACATGGTGCTGTAGAATAATTGCCTTAGCATGGTGACTCTGGTTTAAAGATGCATCTGATATCACAAAAAGAATGAAGCACATGTAAATAAATGTTTGTTCCTGAAGAAGGAGGCTTCACTTACAGCTTGGTACACGTGTTGCCTCAGACATTGTGACTTTGATGTCTGCACAGATGTCATACTGCCACGTGGATCTGACCAACCTTGTTGCTCACAAGGCTCCTCAAATGCCACCACTTGCTACAGCCCCCGTGGGCACCAGAAGCAGCCAGATGTTAGGCTGAGGAAGATGCTTTCCAGGCACGCAGCTGACCACAGAAGCAGTTGTCCTGTCGGGTTTGGTGATGCCCAAATATCTGACATCTGATTAGGGAGCTGGCTGTACTGTCTTGGACTCTTGAATAATATTTTAGCCTGATCTCATAAAAGGAAACCTGTATACCAAAAAAGAGATAAATAGCTGCATGTAATGGTCCTTGTTGCTAACACATTAAGTACTGCTGTGAGATTTCCTTCTGAAGAGAGCGTATATATGCATATTTAGATTACATATCTTTTACTAGTTTTGATAATAAATGAGACAATCTTGTGCTTACTTGAAATGTAGCAGTGAGAATATTAAAAATGCCACTCAATATAGAATATTTTTCTGCTGAGGAACATAAAAATTGTGTAGTCGGGGTTTCTTGTGTGATTACAGACCATGTATACTTGAAAACAACTTTTAACACCCAGTGACATTAATTTCACTTGACTTCATGTCTTAAGGTCAAAAACATTAATCAGCACTTCTATCATTAGCTCAGTTTCCTTTTCTATTAAGTGATTATGATCACTTACTATTAATGAGTCGTGAAGTTTTAATAAATTTTTGCTAGTGTGAAATTGCTAAACAGTAATTATGGCATATCCTGTATGGATGGTTTGTTCCACAATGTACATTTTGCTTAATGTTGGTCAAAAACATCTACAAAAAAACAACAGAAAATAATTAACTAGTTATGGCTGAGGATGTGGAATGGCCTTTTTCACTGCATTTATAGTCAATAAAAAGACAAAGCAGGTCTTTTTTTTTTTTTTTTTTTGTCATTTCTGGAATTATTCTATTTCTGGACCTTGTGACTTTTGTAGTTCTTTATATGAAATGGCACTACCAAGGCTGCTTACTAAAGAAGAGATGAAAGAAAATATCACATCTTTTAAGAGCTATTGTTTTTACTTGTGTTATAAGTCTACCGCTCTGGCATTGAAACAACAAGGTTAAAAAGCAAAAGCCAGACCTTTTCAGCTAATACAGAAGAGAAATAACACAGCAAGTCCCATTGCCAAAAAGTAATGTCTGAATACTGGCTTGGCTTTCCTGTAGCTTGCCATTACTCAGAGGCACATCTAAACAACCAATGCCAGATGCTCATTTGGAGCTTGGATGAGGTTTTTATTGGTTAGCTGACTTTTTTAAACACTCGTCAACCAGGAGCTGGGCTATGAGTGGCTGACTAACTGGAAGGTAGCGCTGAACACTGAATATATCAGAAGGGTATACTAAAGAAAACAAACGATGTTGCAGAGATAACAGTTTCTCAGCTAACTGCCCCCCACTCCCAATTTCCTGGTTTACTGACATCAGGGAAATTTGTTGAGAAGACGAGTATATCTGATAAAGCCACTACAGATGTACTGCCTTTTGCACTGATGCCTAATTTCCTGGACCACCCAAATGGAGGAATAAAGTCAACAGAAACACACGAGCTTCACTGAGCGCTATTTCAGTGATATTCCGCTCATCTCACAGTAATTGAGTCCTTATAAAAAGTAAGATAAATTCTTTCAGAGTTTGTTGCTATACTGGTTCCCCCATGTATGGAATGGAAGTTGTCTGCCCTTTTTTGAAAGATCTCCAGAGCAGTACTGCCCATTTTCAATAAATCTCATCAAAGCGGTGCTTAAAAATTGGGGATGGTTCTGAGAAGAGCCATAAGCATGATTCTAAGATTCCGTGAAAAGCATGACTAACAGGCAATGTCTAACAGTGCAATCTCACCCCCAAAATTCCATGTATTGTCTTGAATACTGGTTGTAAGTACTGAACAAGGAAGATAAATTAAAAAATAGAAAGTTCTCCATCTGATAAACAAAGCTTTAACAAGGCTGGATGGATAGGCATTAAATCGAGACCAATTCAGAATAGAAAAGTGTCACAGTTTTAGCAGAGAAGGGAAGTAAACATAGGGACAAGTAAAAAAAGATTTGTACTGTGTTCTACGCCACTGAACATAATCTTTAAATCCAGACAAGGTGTTTTTCCCAGAGAAAAGCTGTGTTCAAAGAAGAATGCAGGAAAGTCCTACAGCTTGCACAGTGCCAGAGGACAGCCTTTTGGTCTCTGGTGGGTAAACCCATTTCTCTAATATATCTTTCAGTAGCATTCAAAGTTGCCAGTTTGAGATGTCAGCACAGTCTTTGCACTGACTTTGAAGATTCTTTGTATTCTCAGATGGAAGAATGAGACACTATTCTTGTTAGTTCAGCCATGGAGCAGTCACAGCTGATCTCAGCTAAGTGCACATGTGCATGTGGGAAGGTTAGCATTATGTGGCTGTGCAAAATGTCTCACACTGGCTGACTTCTGCACTGGAGACAGATAATACCAGCATGGTGCACTCAGATTTTTCTACAAGTATTCTGTCATACCACCCTAGAATCAAGAGGCATGATTCACAGTTGCATTTCAATTCAAATCTAGAGTTCATCTATCAGAAGCTGAACAATGCTATAGTCTTTGCTTTCCATTATCAAAATGGCAAATGCCCTGGCTCAGTAGAAAAGAATGTCTAGAATAGCACAGGGTTGAGTAGACGTAAAAAATAAACTAACCAGCTTCTAATGTCTTCAGCAAAAGCTGTGGCACCGTAAATAGCAGTTCAGTCCAAAGTACTCTGTTGCACCACACTGCTGGGACAAGGTCATAACTTTATGGGTAGCTGAGTGACCATCTGTCCTTGCAGACGTTAGAGTACCATGTCCTTGGAGAGTTATAAAGCACTATCCTTCCTTACTGGAGGAGCTGTATCACTCACCGGCAGCGACTGGGATCCCTGCCTGTGTGACTTGTACTAATCTAAGGGAGATTATTAAAACATTAATTCACATCTCTTGTCTTCATCTTCCTGGCTTGATTCTCACAATGTTCATTACTAGGTAATGTGCAGTTATATCATCTAAGTTTTATAACTCTCTGAGGATACTTTGGGTCAAAAATGAGCTTGAGATTCCAGGGCACAAGAGAAATATAATTTTTATTTGAAGAAACAACAAAGTGTGGGGAGAATTATGACCAGCAAAAGTCATCATAGCCAAGTATCTACTGAAAGCAATTTTACTTTAATTGCACCTGAAATTGACAATTTCTTAATATGTAGAAAGGCCAGTAATTGCTTTGTGGGGATTTGCAAGGAGAAACTGAACAGTGCCTTAGATACACGCACTGTATAGGATTACCAGGAAAGCCCAGCCACGCATAGAGGGACATTCAGTTAATTTAAACATATGGTAATTCCTATAATCAAATTTGTTGTATAAAGATTAAACCATCTAAAGAATGAGGGGGTGATTGGATCATCAGCACCTTTCCTTCGTTCATTAAGGGCAGTAAAACTTCTCAGTAAGTGCAACTGGTGCTGCTACCACAACAGAGTGTGTTCCTTGCTCAGTAGGTGAAGTGCATGACAAAAGTCATGTTTGTGTAGCCATGCTCTGAAAATGCCTAGCCCCTACTATCTAGGGAAAATGCAGGCTCAATTCATTTCTCAGGATTGGCAGAGGATGAGTAGGGGGTTCAAAACACTAAAATTGGGCTTGGAAACTCAATGTATTAATGGTGAGGGAGGTCTAGGCACACATGCCTTTGAAAGAACTAGCACAAACACCTCTCTGAGGCAGTGGACAGATGACAGGACTGCTTTTCATCTGTATGTAAAAGGAGATCATAAATATGATAGTCCTTTAACAGAAAGTAGTCACTGGCCATATGGTCACGTCTAGCTAGGGGTTAGATTGCTTGACCAAGCAAGTGATGCTAAGGCGAAGTCAGAGCTTGTTTAAAAACTCATTCCTCACTTTTGATGAGTGTTTGTATTGCCAAACCCACTGTTTCCTCTCTGTAAGCCAGCTTCTGTCTATTCTTTTTGTTGGCTTGTACTCAACTAGTGGATGGTAGACTATCTGTAAGTTTAAAATAACAGTATATATGTTGTAAATTCACTTTTTAAAATAGATTTCAAGTAGATGATATTCCCTATGCTTGTTCAGAGAAAAAGCTCTTTATTTTAATCTCCTTCAGTTTTGAAACACTTTCAGTCCATTAGAGCAACATAAATACAAGACAGAAAACAATAACAGGCTACAAATCAATATGTTTGAACAGCCAGACCTAAATAAATATGATCCAATTGCTGACTTGGAAAACAGAATAGTCCAAAGGTTCCAGAGCAAAATGCCAGTGATGAAATAACTTTCAGCTCTGTGCAAGAAACCCTGACCCTCTTAGCAGGTGGCATACTCAGTACAGTGGGTTAGGAAGGTGTTAGTCAACAAGGAAGGTCGAGCTTCTGTTAAAGTAATGGAAGAGTTAAAATTTACCTTGGTGTGAAGTGGTCATGGCTCAGCGCTATTTTGGGGAGTAAGCTGATACAGTGGGCTGTTAAAGGGAATGAGACATATTCAATTCAAATATTCACCAGCGATTTCTCATGAAGCAAGCATTAGGCTTAGCAGGAACTTTATAAATAATACACAACAAAACCATAGTCTTCAGCCTGGAAATTGGTACTAAGCATACAGTCATAAATATACACACTATAATCACATGCGATCAGTATGGCTGCGAGGGAATCTCTGAAAGCCCATAGGAAGTGACAAACCAGAAAGAATGACAATCTCTATTCATTTTGCCTCATACATCTTTCTTACATGTTTCTGCTCTGCGGCTGATTTTGTAATAGACAGCAGAGGATGCTTCAAAAGATTATGCTTCAAACACCTGGGAAAGAAAACCAAGAAAAAAAGAGTTTTTGTTCTATTTCAAATTATAAGCAATAAAGTCCATTGGACTGAAGCCCCAAGTAGCAATTTAAAGTTCAAGTCATTTTATATCATGATTTTCCTTTCTTGCTTAGAGTTAACATTTCCTGCTCCTACCACAAATTAACATTTTATTGCATCAGTAATGGGCACAAGTGTAGGGAGGGATATGCACATGAAAAAGGGGCAAAAGGCAAAGCAGGCATGAGAGGAATAGCTGCTCAGCACTTCTAGGCTAGCAGGTACAGCCTGCTCTTATATATGCCGTTCAAATTTGTGTTTGTGCCTTCTTCTGTACAATAACAATATTCTGCTCAAGAGTATGTATTTCACAATAACAGTTTATAGAGCCCTTAGTCAAAGTATGTAAGTACACATCATAATAATTGTTGTATTTGGAATAAGTAACTTATGTATGAAACAGGGAATTTTTTATTCTCTCATTGGAACCCTGTTTCTCTTAGAAAGGAAGGACTAAAAAGCTTGTTCCATCAGATTCAGGGTTCAGGGCGCAAAGACAGTGAGCTGAGATACCATCTCTCTCCCTGGTACAGTTGCCCCTACTCAATTTTTGCTGTGGATAAAAATAAAATAGAGTAAAACAAATGGGTTCCCAAAGGTGAAAGCACTGGACTGCCCCATGTATATTTATGCATGTAACCTTTACATTTGATGGGTTCTAACACCACCATTTCCTCCACAGAATATAAAGATTTCTTCCAGGATACCCCCTCAAAAGTGATCTTAGTGATTCAGTTATTTTCAGCAAAATAATGAAAAGGATTCATAGCTTTTAAATCTAAATGGTACTTACAATATTCATACAATCTCATTAGTGTTAAGGCACAACTCTACCTTTGTATGCTTATCCATCTGTCTTGAGAGGCAGGAAAATGCTGTTAAATCAATTTTATGGATGAGGAAATAAGTGCACAAACAGTCTAAATAGGGATTAGATTGAAGTTAGAGCCAGTCCATCAGAAAGTGATGAATATCTTCTCCCTGCACTGCCTAATCCTGAAGATGACTGAATTCAGTCAATGCCTTCATTCTGAACTCTAGGGCTTGTCAGACACATTTGCAGGCTCAGAGTCTCCCTGGGTGGAGCAGAAAGGCTCCTGTCTCTAACATGAAGTGCTAGCACACCTCAGGGTTATGCAGAAAACCACCTCAATGTACCCCAAGTTCTCACTGGGGCAGAAATTACTACACCCCCTGACAAAGAGTCCCTGCCCAGCTTTCCTGCAGGCCCCCTCAAGGTACTGGCAGGCCACTGTAAGTCTTCCCCAAAGCCTTCTCTTCTCCAGGCTGAACAACCCCAACTCCCTCAGCCTGTCTGCATGGGAGAGGTGCTACAGCCCTCTGAGGCCTTGTGGCCCTCCTCTGGACTTGCTGTAATATGTCCATATCTTTGTTGTGATGGGGGCCACAGAGCTGAACACAGAGCTCCAGATGGGGTCCCATGAGAGCAGAGCAGAAGGGGACAATCCCCTCCCTTGCCCTGCTGGCCACACTGCTTTTGGTGCAGCCCAGGGTACGGCTGGCTTTCTGCACTGCAAGTGCACACTGCTGTCTTGTGTTGAGCTTCTCATCAACCAACACCCCCAGGTCCTTCTCCTTAGTGCTGATCTCAATCCATTCTTTGCCCAACCTGTGTTTGTGCTTGGGATTGCCCCAGCCCATATGCAAGATCTTGCACTTGGCCTTGTTGAACTTCATTGTTTGACTCTCAGAGAAGCGTGCAGGCATTCTGGAGCACAACCCAGTGAACGCAGTGAATAGGTACTGCACTTTCTTCCAAGCTTTTTACAGTACAGACTTTCTTAGGCTAGTCTTACCTTTTAAGTACAGTAGATAAAATATGACTCTGTCTTAATCATCATTTGAAAATCTTTGTGTACTCACATATATTTTGTCAAGACCTTGTCGATGCCATTACAACTTCAAGAAGTCCTTCTGTGTTTATCTGTGCAGTTCAGATCTGTGTAGGGTAGGAATACATGAGATAGCTTGGTGGGGACTGTACCGGATGGTCTGTAACTAACATATATGGTAACCCAAAACAGTCATAACTAATGCAAATACTACACTTTGTTGTACAAATATTTTCTTAGTGACTCCCAGATTCTTGAGATGCACCAATACTTTGTCTGTATGTCTATGATCTTCATGGAGAAATTGCCCTCATTCGAATGACCATTGTGACCAGACTGGGGCAATCCCCACTGTAAGCAAGAGAGGATGCAGTCTTTTCTAGTGGAGCTCATCTTGATTTCAGTAAAGGAGAGGTGTGGCAGCATGCCCAAATTATCCGCATCATTCACAGAAAACAACATATTACATTTCTGGGAAGTTCTCGATATAGTGGGAGTCTGCCCTTTTGTTCATAGGTCATGAATTTACTATCCCACTCTGCAACACAGAAGGTTATTAGAACAATTTCCCTTCTGTTCATTTAATGAAACCACTCATCAGGAATAGTTAATTAAAAATCCATCCTTTGAACTCTCAATTTGGAAAAAGAAAAGAATTCCAAATAGTTTAGCTCTCTCAGGAAATGAGGCGAGATGAAAGGAGTACAGGCATGTTATGGAAATGCATTGATAAAGGACCTGTGGGACAAATAAGTCATCAGTCCAAAGAGAGAAGAATCAGTGAGCAAATTCCAGAGAGCAGATGATTTTGGCTCAGGTTTTAGCCATCTTAAATGCTTCTAATCTTCAGAGAATAGACATTCAAAGCTAGTTGAAAGCCAGATCTTCTCCTAGGCTCCTGGTATCATTAGCCACTTCTGAGAATCCAGGCTTGTTCTGCTCTCTTCTTTCATACCTCTCCCTTTTCCTTCTCTTGGGCTTTGATTCTGTCATTTTAAGGCTGTAGCTTCCACCTGTAAGAATGCAACTGGGAGTTATGAACATTGTTTGTCAGAAAGATCACCAATTTTTCACCACAAGAAAGACATGGATTTAATCATTTTCAAATGGAATCTGGAAGTGATGCTATTCACAATAGTCAAATCAGGCCTAGAAATCTAGCCTTAATGATATGACAACTGACAGAAAATTCTTTCTAGCCTCACTAATGGAAGTAAATAGACAAACAGTCATAAAACTATATAATTTGTAAGAGATGAAATGTTTTCTTAAACTTTGCAACTAAGGAATAGAAAAATAATGCAAATGGAAGCAGAAACAGAAGGTTGCTAATGGGCTTATCTCTACAATTTCTGTTGGGAAGATTAAATTTAGCAATATTCTCCTTGTGAAATTGCTTCCTCTCTCTGCCAGTAATTTTCATAGCATGTATCCCCAGGTATGGCTTTTTTCTGATTAAAAAAGTGCTTGCTGACATTGGCCAATCTGTTGATCAATAGATGCAGCCTCAATAGCTCTCAGTCGTCACCTTCTTGTCCTGAGTGGAAACTGAGGTTCCATCATTCAGCCATTCATTCAGAGTCAAGTCAGCCCCAAATCACAACCAATTTACCTATGAATACAGAACTAACTGACCCAAAAAGATGGGTCTTCATCTATCAAAACATCTACCATCTGGAGACGATAAATGTGTGATCCTTCCTAGCATAAGCTTCAGCACAAGTATGCAAATTGAAGTCAGTTTTGCTAACTTGGTCCTAACAAGGTTCAACAATGTTTATTAAGATCACTGTTAAAATTACTGGTTACGTGCCTTGCAAGCTGGGAATTGTGCCATCATATCCATTCATTTGCCAAATATATATATATATATATATATATATATAAATAAGATGAGAGGAAAAAAAACTTTTAAGAAAAGTTAGCTGATATGCTGATATAATAATCTGTACTCTTTCTATTTGACTCCCCTGTTTATGATTTCTCAGGTCTGAGTACAACTCCTTCCTCCGCTGTAGTGTGTTATATGTGTCCAGACGTCTTGTGTTTTCCAACAGTGCCTCCAACTCCTGGACACCATAAGATGAACAGTTGAATTTGATAGCACAGATGTACTCCCCAGGAACACTATACCATGGATTGCCTTAGGAATTTGTTCTGCACTCTGCTTTGCAGTGAAGCACATACACTCATGCACATGTGGCTAAGAAGATGACACCAGGCTGCATGCGGTGAGACCTGGGTCATTGCTCCGTGTCCTGGTTCAGCAGCACACCCAGCCTCACAAGTCCCCGCTCCGCAGCTGCTTGCCCTGCGCCTCCCCTCCTGACCCTGCCCGATGTGCCTCGCTTGTGTCATCACGGGTGTTTGTGGAGCTGAACCGTAACCTGGATTCCTGAAAGGAATGGCCTGAAAATAGCTGTTAATAATAAACAGTTGTATCAACACAGCTGAGGGGTGATGAACTGCATGGCAGTAGGTGGGAGCTGGCTGGGGGGAATGCATCTTAGACCAGCTCCTTTGCTGCTGAAACCCACATCTCCTCAGGTGCCCCTATCCGTCGTAGCAGGGGTGCTAATGAAGTAACCTTGACAGAATGTTAAGATATCAATATCCCATCGATATTAAGAACCTAGTTTGGGGGGCATTGAAACCTTTTGTGGCTGTTGCTGCTGTGATTTTAAATAGCACACCACTTTCTGTCACACTTTCTCATAGTACCTTTGAGGACAAGAGGGAATTCAATGCCAGATCAGCCTGTGATCTCTTCGGTCCAGTGCCTTGTTGTAAACACTGGCCAGCACGACATTTCTAAAGAGTGCCTACAGTTCACAGCTGCCATTATAAGTGAACCTGTTGCCTAGGAAGTATCTCACTGGCCTCAGTGGCCTGAAGATGGCTGAAGACTATCACTAACATCCCGGTCTTTACAGAAGGGTTTAATACTTAAGAGTATGGATTTTAACTGAAACACAGAATATAAATTGTCAACAGTAAGTAAAGCTGAAATCAGATAAACTGTTACATTTCAGCTAATTTCAGATTTTGAAGCTAAGGTACGTTTTTAAATATTTGCAATCCCGTCATTATGCTTTGATAGCTGCAGATGATATTAGCATCGACAACTAACAACGAGGCTTAAAGAGCTGACAGTCCAAACAGACTAGAAATACAGTTATCCTTATTTTACAGATAGATAGAGATCTAAGACAGAGAGAAATGAGGGACCTACCACAGGTCATACAAAGAGTCAATAGCAGGAATTGAGCAAAGATTGTCTGAATCATGCCCAGTGTGCTAAAATCTTGACCTTTCTACCAAGGCATTTACACGTCCATAGGAAAGAGTTATATAGCTGGCTGAGAGAAAGGAGTGTACAGACAATTAATTACATTTTTACCTGCCCTTTCTTTCTTCCTTTCTTTCTTTGTCCCCAGCTACTTTCTGGCCCCACAGCCTGAAACATGAATTCTTGACAAATTTTCTTCATTCAGGGAATCTGTACATAGAAGATAAATAGAAGCTGGAGGAAAAATGCTGAGATGATAGAGTAGGTAGAGGAGCTTTTATATGCTACCAATGTATTTCAATATACTCCTCATCTCAGCTCTGTGCAGCTACTCCAAAGAGAGAAGAGTCTTGAATACTCGTATTTTTTCCTCTAGGTAACAACTGCAGACGGTAGGTGCTGAAGAGAGTACCCCAGCACTTTAAAGTATTCTGATAAAGAAAGAGCTGTGCTAAAAGAAGAAGAAAAGCCCTCTGTTTTGTTTCTTGCCCCGATAACTCCCAGATATTCCTCAGTAGGTGCAGAAGAGCTCAGGAGGCATTAGCATTAGTAACTGTAACAGCGGAGGGGAGCAGTGAGGAGTTTTTAAAGTGCTTATGGGATTTAGGAGCATAACTCCCACTGACAGGCATTACATTTCTTAGGTATGTCTGAAATGCCACGCTGCAATTAACACCTGGAACAGCAGATTTTGTGCATTATCCTTCATAACTGCAGGTGATGTTGGATTAGATTGAACTTTTTATTACACTAAGATGTTTTACTTGTGCTGGGAACAAAGTTCTGCTCTCGGTTCTGCTGTGTGCTTCAGCATCACAGCCTCCCATTTCTAGGGACACTCGGGCATGGCACAGCTGTGCCTCGACTGCACCCTCTCCAGAAACTCTCTCTTCCTTCATATTCTCTTTCCCTGGTGACACCTTCTCTCCAGTGTTTCTGCAAAAGACAACAAACTACGTAACAACATATTTAGCCCTCAGTGCCGGATGTGCTGAACTGTGCAGGATGCTGCTCTTTGGTTTACAATTTTGTCTGAAAAAAATCAGCACTAGTTTTTTGTACAATCTCTTTGTGCTCTGCTGTGCTCTCACTTGCGTGGATGGGAAACAAAAGATATTCAAAGGCAATCACAAGTGCTGCTAGCTTCTTAAAAAGTTTACCTCTGACACAAAGACATACATGTATGTTCATGCTATACTATATGCTTCTCATATAAGGTGCATTTGTGAAAAAAAAAAGAAAAAGATTGTAACAGAAGAGTGGCTGCTTCACTCATGGAGACATGGCTTTCTTCTGCCAGCAGTCATCTGTACACTTGGGAAAGCTCTGAACAGCTACAATTCAGATCCTGACCCTGCTAATACTGCTAATCCCATGCCCTGATGTGCTCCATTGGCCTGTGAAAGGCAGACATGGATTTTCATGACTGTTGCCAACCTACGGTTCACTGAGGTGGCTCATGCATTTCCCTAGGCCCAGTCAGAAGGCAACAGAGAGTACATAGCCAAAGGAGCTTCTCAGGGATTGTGCCACCCATGAGGCCATCAGAAGCTGGTTGTGTTTGTAGCTATGCACCAGAAGCCACCAATGATCTCTGGGGGCACTACTGGTTTACATGGAAGAAGCTTGTTATTATTTCCTGACACTGTAAAGAGAGGAGTGAACCTGCACTGGCACTTGAGCCATATCTGCTGAGGCACAAGAACTATCTCAGACCTTCACTATAGAGCTATGAGTTTCAGAAACAGATTTTGCATGGCAATATGGACCAAGTACAGTGGCTACAGCAGTAGAGTGAGAAAACCATTTTCATTTCTCTTTAGGACTTCAATTGGCACTGCTAAGCACAAGTATAAACTACCTAAGCCCATAAACTCTGTGAGCTTTGAATTAAAGATGGCAACATCTGTGTGGGAGCAGTAAGTGGAAGAATCATTTAATCCTGAGGAAACTTCTAGGTAGCAAAAAAGAAGTGGAAAGATGCTGTGTGTGAATGTATGTGTGTATTTCTGAAAAACAGCGTACTCTTCCTAGTGATAAACTTTAAAATATGATTTACTCTGTGCAGGCAGCAGTCTCAGACATCAAAGCTTCAGACTCAGTGCAGTGTCAAAAAACCATGAAGCTTTAAGACTCGACCAAGCATCAACACCAAGCTGAGGTAGAAGCTTTTACTCTTGAGACCGCTGACTGAACGGATTAGATTTACTGGAAAAAAAAAAAAAAAAAAAAAAAAAAAAAAAAAGTCTCTAAAACTCTAAAACTGCTGGTAGAAAAATAAATAGCTAAATGTGCGTTTGCTCAAGTACGTCTTTATTTATCCTGCTGCACTCCACACATCAGTATTTAAACTGCATATTAAATGGAGGCTAAAACCAGCTGTACATGCACTACTCAATGAACTAATGATAACAAATGTAACCAGTGTAGGAGACAAAGGTTTGCTTTTAATCAGAGGTGAAACAAAGACCAAGGTACCAATGAATCGAAGCATTTTCTCATGCTGCAGAGTGAGTTGGCCTAGAGCCATACACCCAGGTACAATTATTTCCTTCGTGCGTGCATTTTTATAGAACCACTGATGAGCCACCCCCGGCCATTAAATCAAATGTGTGACCAGGACTGAGTCCAGCTGCCAAGCACAGAGAGAAGGGGTTCTGTAGTAGACACCCGTAACTCAGAGCAGACTACAGACTGCTTTGTCTCCTCTGGCCGTGTAGTGGTGCCAGGCCTAAAACTACTGTGGTGCCAAAAAGGCAGGGCCTCCTTGTGCTGAGCTCTGAATGTGTTTGGAAAAAGCTCTTTCCACAAGAGGCATGCAGATCAAAACAGCAATACAGAAACAAAAACAAACAACAGACAAACAAACACCACCACCTAAGTGTTACCATTTCTCTTTTATATATGAATAAAAAAACATTGCACAGCTCCTCCAGAAGTGGTGTAAGGCCTTGCCATTCATCCAGCAGAGTTACATGCCTCAGTGCCTCTCTGAAACCATGCCAATTACCCACCCAACTCATTTTGCACAGTCTGTGAAAGAGATGGGAAATGACTACAAAGCCCTCTTGTCGGCATTACAGTCATGGATGTTCCTCTCCTTAAAACCTCACAGTTTCATCCCAGATATTTTCACCAAGTGAACACTGGAGGAAAATATGCCTGGAGAACCTCTGTTCAAAGCTTTGAACTTGTGACACCCTCTCCTCCTATTGCTCCTGCTAAAAAAGGAAGGTCAATCAGGTTTATTTGGATTGCACATGCTTACCTGTATGAGCAGCTGACTGAATTGCTGCTGGGGGGACACTGCCTCACTTTCAACAGAGCACACAGACTTACAGAGAGTCTGCAGCAGCTGGTGGGCTGCAGAAATGATGGTTGGCATCCGTGCTGCTTGCATAGCTTATCTACAGGCCTATTTTCAGAGGGTTTCACTCTTTGAGTTAGAATTTGCCTCCTAGTACAGGAAAACATTGCGTCCTTTCCATCACGATTTTGCAGACTGATTAAGGGACACTGGTTACTCTTTCCCCCAGTTTCTTGTCCTCTCCACGTACATGTTAGACAACAGCATCTCTCTATGTACCTTCATGGCAAACTTGTACATTTCAGAGCCTGTCACCTCCAACCTACCTAATGCAAATCAGTAAAAAATAAAAAAATCCACCACCGACAAAATAACATTGATTTCCTACCATACAAAAGAGAACTGAATCTTTCCCTGCTGGTATGTTAGTCTTGCTGCTGACACCAAAAAAGATAGAAGGGAAAGCAAAGCGAAAGGTAAACGATTGAATGAATATCCCAGATAGCAGTCTGGCAGCCTGCAAAACTCCATCTCTTCTGCCACTTATTAACACTAAGACCATTTAAGAGGTGCTGCATTGTTATTTCTGTAGCAGGGCAGCAAACCAAGCTTAGTGACATGGAACGAGTTGTCAATAGATCTACAGATCTGCAGGAGGACTTTAATTGGGTAAGAACATATGTCAGGAGGGGGTGGAGGCTGAGATCTTTTTATTAGCAAAAGGTGTTACCAGGCATGGTAGCTTTTGAGAAGGAAAAACTTTTATTCTTTTGTCTCTTCTATCACAAAAATCTACTAAACCACAAACCGTTCAGCTTTGCAATAAAAGAGTGCCTTTTGTATCATTTATATTACCCTACTGTGCTCTTATTATTAACAACAGTTTTATGCTTAAGAACAGCTCATGGAAAAACATGCTCTTAAGAGCTTGAAAACACTCCCTGCAAAGCTTTCATCCTTTGCTCCCACCCCAGAACCCCAATCAACAAGTGAATTTTGTATTCAGGCTCCCCCCACCACCCACCCAGTCACTTTGGTGAAATATTGATTCCTCCTTGGATTCCAAAAAAAAAAAAAAAGCTATTGAAAAACAGCTTGAGCTATTCCCCTGGGAAAGGCCATCCAAGGCCCTTCAGGTGTTTGGAAAGCAGGAAGGTTAGGGGTGAGAGGCAGGGAACCTATCCCTTATGAAGGAATGGTGAATCTGAGTGGCAGGCAACAAAAACCTGTCAGGACATGCAGAGTGGCCTCACTGCACTGTCATTGTGAAGGCAGGGGAAATAAGGGATTCCTAAGTCTCTCTTAGGAGAAAAGGGAAAGTGCTTAAACATGTGTGCTATTTGGGTTCACAGATCCTGTACAGCTGAGGAATTAAAAATTACAATGAGCTCTAGAAAAGAGACTAGAGCACACGTATTTTGGCCTTCAGCCCACCATCCTGCTACATTCTGTGACAACTCTTTCTTCTTTGCCTTTCTTCTTTTTTTTTTTTTCTTTTTTTTTTTCTTCCTAAGTCGAATTATTTTTGTCAGTAGAAAGGGCTGGCTTATCTGAGCATCATGGGATGGAACAAATTTGGGAGATTTACCTTCCCCCTGCCAAAAGAGGGGGAGAAGTGCCAGGATTGGCAATTGACAATGATCACTATTTAAGATTCAATCAACAACAGTGTGAAGTTTTCCACTGCCATCCCACAAAGTACTCATGAGGACTTCTGTTTGGGTTCGGTACAGTAGTGCAGCTCAGTGCCAACTCGGTTTGCAGAGCAGCCTAGGTGCATGCCAGTGAGGTAACTTCTAGAGGCAGCTAAGGCTGAAGCTCCAGTCCAGGCATTTACAAAATGTGTGCCAACCATTAATGGGGATCTGATGATCTGCAGTAATGATTGGTCCTTTGCTGAGAATTTAACAATGTGCCTGGTGAAGGAAGTCCAATCTAGGGGGGCAGGCTATACCCAGAGTAAACCATTCACTCACTGTGTAGGTGTAGAGGCCTCCTCAGCCCACCTGACTCTACCTGAGACTGTTTGATGGATCCTCTGTCTGATCTGCCCTAAGGGTGCTGAGTTATTATTGTACCTAGGGCCAGCAAGTCACCTGTGGCAGAAGAGAAGGCTGAAAAAAGGGCCAGAGGACTGTCTCATTTCAGGCGTTTTTTATTTTATTTAATTATTGATTTGAACTACAGGCAGGGAAGCCAGGTGCTTCTACTTGAAATACTGGGGAGCAGCGGGTCCTGCTATGGCCTCCTTGGAGATGTTGAGGGGTCTCCAGTCTGTCAGGAATTAATGCAAGAATCTTAAAGCAAGATGAGCTAAGACAACTGAAAGAAAAACATGCAGTTTGTTGTTTTGAGGATCTTTCCTTTGATACTGACCATCTCTCACAGATAGTTTCATAGTAAATGAGTCTTAATTTCCCAGATGTACAGTTATTTCCCCGGAGTGTGTCTTCTCAGAGACTCAGATAATACAAGCTCTCATGTATCTCTGGGTAACATTTTGCCCTTTTTAGAAAGGACTTTGGACACGCAGCTCTGAAGTTAAAATTGCATGCAACTGATCAATGTTCGTGGTTAAAGATAATCAAATAAGACATTTCTCCTCTGATTAATTTCAAGTGCGTTGTCAAAGGTGGTACAGATAATATCAAATTCACATTGCAAGGCAAAAAGAGGCAGCACGATGTCTCTGTACTGTTCAGCTGTTGGGTTTGATGAGAGGGTAAGGATTGTTCCACTCTAGGCAGGGAGGAGCACAGCTCACGTACATAAAAAAACAGGGTGGTATTCTTCATGGTTCACCAATAGGGGACAGCCTTTCGCATATTTGTCAGATGAACATATTCTCGGATGGCATTTCCCAGAGGGAATAAAGTGTCTCAAGTTGTTTTTCAAGCTCCTGTGCACTGTCTGAACAGATAGTTATGAAATTGCATTGCTAATGCTTACGGAGGAGAGGCTTTCTATTATATGCTACAGTGAAAACATTCAAGTCATAGCTACACGTACTCACTGTCTCTGAAGGTACAGAACAGCTTGCTCTGTCCTAAGCAGAATGCCATGCTGTTAAATGATGGGGCAGCAACCAGAGAATATTCCGTGTGATGGAGGAGGTGAATTTCACTGTGAAAGCACATGCCAGCTCACCTTAGCCAAACTGGTTATGGTGTACTCTACTCACAGCACATCAGTGATATATCTGCTTGCCTCTCCTAGAAATTTTCAGATATCCACCTCAGTCTCTCCTTCAGCCCTTTCTCCCTGTATCCCTCTTTCTTACCCCCAGTCACCCCCCGGCCTTTTGCCAAGGATTGTAAATCTGTACCCAGAGAAACAGAGAAATGTTAGTCTTGCCAAAGAAAGCCCCCCTCCTTTGCCCCTGCTGGTTTTCCCCCCCTTTCATCCTACTGGCATTTATGTAGGGAGAAAAAGGCCTTAAGGTGGTTCTGTTAAAGCATGTGTAATTGTGTACATGGGCTTAACAGCTTTAATCTGTCCCAAACCAAGAAACTAATAGGGTCACAAATGTTTACTATTTGTTAGATCAAGATACTCAGAAGACAACCTCTCCTTCCCTCTTCCTCCTCTACTCCTCCAGCCATGTAGGTATGTCCAAAGTTACTGTTTGTCATTCCTGAGTGACATGACTCTTTCATTACAGCCATCAGTTTCCATGTCTAAGGTCACAATTAGTTCTGTCTGGGAGCCACTTACAGGCTCGAGGTGAATTTAAAGGAACAAGTTTTACTGCTGTAGTTTAGTATGTATCTCTATGACACCTATATGTCAGTGGCAGGTGTTGCTTTGACTGATTAGGCAGCCTCCAAGTACAATGATTAAATGTGAATATCGTGGGACATTTATCCAGACTTAATCTCCCCCTCTCAATCCTCAAGACGTTATCTGTAGAGAGTTGCTAATGCAGAAAATGTTGCTGCTACCATCCAGATAGCAGTCAGCTATCCCATGTAAAATGTGATGGATATACTTTCTAACAATGGGGTGGGAGGTGGGCAGAAGGCAGGGCTGCTGAAGAACAGGTTTAAAACTCCATGCATCAGAGTTGTCAGCTAACTGCGTATCAGATTTACTAACAAGCCTTTCTGGGGCAAAGATTTCTAATTTATCACTGTCTTACACTGGAAGGAATGCTTAAAATATACACGGACTGGGCTATTTTAGGTAAGACCTGCAAATTAATCTCCATCTTGTTGCATTCCCTGGACCTTTACAGTGAAAACACCTGTGATGACTGTAGTTTACAAAAGGCTGTGTACTTCAGGTCTGCAAATGGTAAATAGCATACCACCTATTGCAAGGGGAAAAAAACAAACAAACAAAAAAAACACACACACACACACAAAAAAAAAACAAGTCAGGTAATATACTACTCCTGTATGTAAAATCCAGCTTCATTTCATAATGAAAAATACCCTGTGTTTTGAATAATGTGTCCATATCCAAGCCAGGCAGTCTGCTTAGGTTTTGGTTGGTTGCTTGCTTTTTTCTAATGTAGTACCTACTGATCCATTTCTGAGACAGGCTAAAATGTTTTCAGGTGTCTGTTTGCATGAAGATTTCTTAGCAGGGCCAAAATTATTACCCAGAAATTCCCCCTGCCCAGAAGTTTTTCCCAGTCTATGGAGAGCTGATCTCAGGGTTCCTCAATGATTCTCCATCACTGATGGAGAGGCCAAGTGTAGGGCTGGCTGATGTGCATTCATGTTTTTGCAGAGAGTTGCTTCCTTCCAGCCCCCCAAACACATTCACCAGCAATATGTACCTATTCTGCACTGATGTAAGAGCAGAAAATTTGGCCCCAAAACTCCTTAAAGTTTTCCTTGGCCTCTTCCTTTGAGAGTATGAGATGAGAATCAGGCTTTAAGTACAGCAACAGTGTCAGGTCTCCTGTTCCTGCTCACTGCATTTCATCAGCAGGGCTCGGTGTTTGATCTGTTGTTGAGTGATTGAAGGCGGAAACACTGTGGTCACCCTCGTGTTATTTAATGCTGGTTTTCCTCAGTTTAGCAATTAGGACAGTCACTGAGCTGTTTTACAGGAGGTGTTGCTATGCTGAGTTGTTCTACAGCTGCACAGGATCAAAGAGCCACAAAGGGAGCCCAGTGCATATATCTGCCACATGTTCCTTTAACTTGGCTTTGGTTGATGTTAATAGTTCTGAATGTGGCCATTAACTCTCTGTCTCTCTAAGATTTTTTATTTCTTGCAGCATGTCTGAGAGCTTTGTTCCAGACTAGCAAGCCATGACAGCAAGCCAGGGAAGATGAGACTAATGGAATATAGCCAGGGCAATGGCACTGTCCTGCAGAAGTATTTTACCCAAGGAAGAAAAGGTCTCTGTCTCTTACTGTTTCAGGAGCCATTATCATTTGTGTACTAATGAGCACTTAAAGATGCATTATTTGTTTTTAGAAATATAACTACCTAGCTGGTGAGCCTTAAAATCTATAGTTTTATAGGTGCATCCTAGGGAATGGACCCAATAGGGAGAAAAAAAAGTCAAAATTGAAACTGAGTCAGTTGAGAAAAGCAACGCAACCCTCCCCCATCCTCCCCAAAATATTATAGCTATACTTTTCCCCATATTTTCTCAAGTTCAAAGCTTCCTCCTGTAATAAAGGTTTTGCATCAATAGCTCTGTATCAAATTGCTGTAAACTTCCAAAGCCAACAATGATAAATATGACAACCCAATAGCTTTGGTGAAAGAGCTTTCCAGACCTTTATGAGCAAGTGCTGCTGCTTGTCTTGCTACTGTTAGCAGTTTTATCACACTCCCTTGCAACTAGGGCTTCAAAACATAGTGCCCTGGATAGCCTATGGAAAAAGGCAGGTGGGAAGCTGAATGCAATGGTGAAGGTAGAGGAAGAGGAAAGAAAAACAGTGTCTAGAGCTACAAGAAAAGTGGGAGAGGGATGATTTGACAACACCAGTGTATAGGGATAATAAAGATGATCTGAGGATGGCACAAAATTCTCCCAGCAAAGAAGGAGAGTACAGAATATAAATTTTAGAGCTAATCCCATTCTCTTCATTCTGATGAAACACCTTATTTTTTGTTTCAATAAAATGATCCTTTCTCCCATTCTTTGCTATTGCATACTATTGTTTCTTGTGCAGATCATGTCAACAATGAGATTCATCCCTTCCTTGGGGATAACTTGTCACAGGATACTGATCCTATCATTTTTCCTAACTGTAAGGACAGATGTCTGCTCTGACTGGCAGATCTAAAAATGAATGATTTTCTCTCTGCTGAGATAGGTATACTCCCTAGACAAATTTGAGCATGATCAACAGATATCTTCCTTAGAAGATTGACACAGAACCTGAAAAATGGTGCATAGGTCCCTTGGCAAGAACATCTCTGCAAAGCAGTGACATAAAACTGTAAACAAATGATCTATACATCTTGCCTTATTTTATCCTGTGCTCTATACCATTATCAAGACGATCATAAGATGAAGGCTTGAGACAAAGTAAAATCATGGTGTATTGCCAAATAGCTTCTAATAGTATTTTTGGCTTCTCAGTTATTCATTATTTTTTAGGAGGAACTTTGCTCCTCGGTAAATGGAAGATGTTGAGCATTACTTCTGTGCTGTGTAAGGAATTAACACTTCTGTTCTTAATATATTCTTGCCTCCACAGTACCAAGCCAGCTTAGGGAAAGGTGCTTTGTATTAAGCAGAAACATCGGAGAAACACAAAAAGCAGGCCAAATCCTGCTGTGCTGCCTGTGAGCCAGGGGAGACCACAGCCTGCCCTGCTTCTGCTGCTGGAGAGAAGTAATTAGCTGTGGTAGGAACCAGCCCTGGGGCTCCTCCATGGTCACCATCTTCCACTGCAGGGAAGGTAGCCAATGTGTTACATGGGAAATGTTGCTGCAGGTGTTCAAGCTCCAACACCTCGTTCTAGTCTGGAACAGGACAGAACTTCCCACTCCCACTGCTAAACAAAGAAAGGAGAGGTAATTAATGAAATCTAAGAAATGAGATGTGCCAAAGATTGCACAGAGTCCATGCAAGACTATGACAATTGACAGAATTATAAACCCTAAAAGCAAAGACGTAGGTAGAAAAGAAAAAATAATCAGTTAATGAAACAATGATCTACTATGATTAAAAAAAGGCATAATGTCTAGTTATTCATTGGCCATTTTCCTTTATTTCCAGCCTTCTAATGATTTGTCAGATGGACTACCCACTGTACAAGCATCTAGATTTATGCAGCTAGATTTCCTGTGAAAATTAATTTGAATCTGGTATAATATTTGCTTAATTTCTTGTCTGTATTATGCTAGCCCTGCTTCCATTCTAAATAGCTGTGCAGGAGGCCTAGCACTCAAGTCCTACTGCAAATGAGTTTAACACTGGATACTGAAGACTATTTAAATACTTCCGTTGTTCCTCTGCCACTTGAAGCAAGAGCTAACATGAGCCTTTTCTGGTTTTAAATCATTTTAAATTTGGCATGTTAATGAGACACTTAACAGATGAGACATGGGATGTGGTACTTACTGACACTGTGTGAATATAGCTGTAAGTAAACACTGCTCTGCTTAGCACTGAGACTTCCTGTAAACCTCATCTAGCCAGTGAAATCCTCTGTCATGAATTTGGATGGCCATGAACGATACACCAGAGGAGGCCCTCAGCTCTGTGGAGGCAATCTGGCAATCTCCTCCTCCTCAGGCTCTGGAGAGCTCTGGAGAGGGGCACAGCCACTGTGGTGGCTCCCAAAGGGCTGCATGCTCACATCGCTCACCTGTCAGAGCACTGTCACAGCTGGTGCTGGTGCTCCTGCTGGGCATTCCCACCAGAAGACTTTATTTAGAGCACCCTCAAGAACCCGCTCACCTACAGGCCTCTTGCCTCAGTGGCTGATGAGAGGGAAGTCACACACCCAAGACATATGAAGCAAGGAAGAGTGTGTGACAGGAGAGTTATTTGGTGTGAATCAACCCCATGACAGCTTTCAAGATGACGTGCTTTCTAACAGGCTGTGTATACCCTGACATGACCTAATGACTAAATTAGATCAGCCAATTCAAAGATTTGAGGGTGTGATACTGTTACAGTTTAGGTGACATTTCCTGAATTTCACATCCTTGTAATTTTGTGAGCAGAAACCACGGGTACTATCTTTGGCAAAGCTGCATTATGGAGAAGCGATGGAGAGGAGTGATGCAGCAATCCCACAGCAACCTGCACACTTAAAATAGTTTCATCAAAGTGCTGGAGCAATACCAAAACTCAGACTTAACAACCTTTCTCTTGTATTTTGTTTGCTCATCATTTCCTCTCACCGTGCCCTATTTCAACTCAGATTGTAAACACTTCCGAACATAAACTATGACTTTATTTGTTTCTAACACTCACTGGGTGCCTGGCACTAATGATCACCACAGCTATTAACAACTCAGCCCCTGAGTTCTGGCTGTACTTAAAAGAACCTCATATATCTCAAAGTACAGAAATTCATAGTTGAGGTTTTCAAAATAATAATTAATATGTACCCCACTGCTAACTCCCAGCTCCCCATCCCTGTTCCATTCACGTTTTGTAAGGTGTGTTTATTTTTTCTAATCATTTACTTATCTTTAGTAGTGTAGGAAGGCTGCAGCAATACACTAAGGACCCGTTCCACATGGAAGAGCCACTGTAGTTGTACCAATTACTTGCACACCACAGAGCTTTCCTTTTGTAATTGACTTCATACATTCATGTCTTCAATGCTAAGTGTGCAGCTTCATCACCACACTAATCTTTGTTCTGTTCAGAAACCAAGTGCAATAATTTCTTGATCTGGTCCTGGGAGGTTTATTTATGCAGGCATAACAAGCACGATATCTAATGACATTTATATAATTGGTGGTCCATGCAGGGAGTGCATCAGAGTCGTTGGAACCCTGCTTGGTGGCTTAGGTCTCACTTGCATATGGACTGATTTGCAAGGCTCACTAACTTAGCCAGTTGCCTACAGCTATCCTTTCCTCAGTGGCTGGAAAGCCTCATCAATTGCCCCATTACCTACCTCTAATTCTGTTCTGTTGAATGAGGTCTGAATTGTGAAGGAAAGTTTTCTGAGCCTGCTCTTTTCCTGACTATGAATGCAGAGTACATGGCGCCTACTTCTCTTTGGGCTGCATTTGGCCATAAAGAAAATTAAGGTGGGCAGAAGCCTACTACAAGATTTAAAGTAAGTCACTGATAAAACAAACCTGTTTGTAACGGAAATGTGAGATTTAAAGTACATCACTTACAGATAAAATAAGCCTGTTTGTAATAGAGATAAAAGCTATTTATATTGCTGCGGTGCTGGGTAGTCATATTTTTTCAGTCAATAATAAAGTCACCAAAAAATGCATTTTCTGTTGTCCAGAAACTATTTGTAAATTCAGGTCAAATTTCCTAATGGTTACATCTGAGGGGAGAAAAAAAAAAAAAAAAAAAAAGAGCCAGGACTCTCAGAAGAGATAATAGATGGCTCTGCTACCTTCTTCTCAACAGTTTAATGCAGATTCACTCAATTAATTTTTACTGAGGTCCACTTCCTCCCAGCAGAAAGTTGTATACCATCTCCTGCCCTGCCAGGGTTTGCATGTTGTCTTTTCAGCCAAGATGGACCACTACTGCTGTTCCCATATTTCCCTGCCTTCCCACCTGCCAAACATTACGGAGTGGTGAACAGCAAGAAACCTGGGGCTTCTTACTTGGAGTGCATATCTGGAAATGCAGTGCAGTGGAAGGGAAACGTGCATAGGATCTGACTCAGACCCATCCTAGCATTATCTTGCTTCAAGGGTTCATACATTGCTCCTGGGACGTGAGGTAGTTTCTCCTCTGACATTGTCAAAGTATAAGTTAATAGGAGAAAGATCTGCAAGGCAGTCCCACGACTGAAAATCCAAACCATCACGCTGTGGTTCACATGCTCTCCTTTCCTTCCTTGCTCTTCCTAGGAGTGCTGAAGTGTTTTACACAAGTGAGACTGGTTGAGTGCATAGCATGCAGCAGATACTTCCCCTGGGAGGTGGGGAGGTAGTTTCTACATCCATCATGCAGGGATAGAAGGTAAATCTGGATCTCCATCTTGTGGTGAATATCTCTAATCAATGACCTAGTCAATGAGAGGAGGAGGATGGCACCTCCATTCTTACCTTTGTTAATTAGCTACACCTGCTTTCTGTAATCAGTATTTTAAAATGACAGATTTTGGTTCATATTGTGGAGAACTAAATAAATTACTGAACCTTATACATTTTAATGATTTCTCACATCAGAGTAATACTTTGATTCAGTATTTCTGTTTTGATTTCTCCAGTCTGAAACCATCCTGTTTTGCACTCATTTTGTTCTTTTCACTGCAGTTCTAGTTGTACAGGGCTGGATGCATTGCAGAGATGCTTTTAATAGAAATTTTCACACTTCAAGTGTCTAAATCTTGGAAGTTTTTCTTATACATTAGCCTTACCTCTGAATTTCCTGTCTTTACTAGTATCTGGAAGCTTTAAAAACACATATAAAAATTGAAGAATGTTTTTTAAAACAAATTTGACAGAAGGAACAACAGAACCTAGAGGGAATACTAGTACTAGTTGCAGGGATGGCCAGGAGTTGTGGAAGTCTATATTACTTCAGCTTCTCAGTCTTCATGAGCTATCTGGGACTCCCCTCACCTGCCCTCCAGTTCTGTAACTAATGTGTCTGCTTGTAAATATTAGGATCTTCTGGAAAGGTAATATCTCAAGCAGAGTTTGAAATAACAATAAAAAAAATATATCTAACTAAATCCACAGGCCTACATTGACCAAAATTGTGAGTAGTTTTGCTCTCTCCTTTTAGGTGCAATTTTCCAAAGAGTCTGTTTGCTTGACACATTTCACCCAGCTTTAATCAAATGCCTGAAAAAGGGAGAAACTGAGAATGGATGAAAGCAAGATCTCAAGGGTGCCTAACTTAGGCTTTGCAGGTTCAAACATTATCATTGTTGGAATATTAACATAAAGAACATTTCCAGAGAGCCCAAGTGGCCATGTTGTGTCCGAGGCTGTGCTGAATGCGAGCCATTCAACCAGCTCTGTTGTGTCCACTAGCCTGAAGGAAGCTGTGAATGAGGAATGCACTGGGCAAAACACTGACCTCAATGAAGTCAGAGGGAAAGGTCCCTTTCTTTTTCCAAAGGGGAAAGGGCAGGTTGCAGGAGTTCACCTAGGATATTGTATTGCCCATGGTTGTGAGGTGGGAGGCCCCTTCCTTCAAGACAAATGTGCAGTGGTTGAAATTGAGCTGGCAGAACCTGCCTGAGGAGCAAACTCACCTTTTATTAAAACAAAAGAAAACTTGCCAGAGCTGCTAGGCTCAACACATCTTGATTAAAGCCATTGGGGAATTTACAAATCAAGGAAAGGGCAGAGCATGGAAAAAAATAAGAAGTGCTAGATCAGTTAAAAGTAGCTAGAGAAAACCCCGAGGCTCTGCAGCTGGTCATTACTGATGCAAGAGATAGACTGCCTCGTGGCGAAGGCATATAATGGGAGAAGAGCAACACATTAATCTCCAGAGTTCAGCATAGGGCTGACTAATCACATACAGCACTGGCAGCTGTAGACCACAGAGCACCTTCTAGAGCAGGGGGCACTGTTCCCCATGCGTCACCAACACTAGAGGTATAACCGTGTCTGCATGCTGTAAGCAATGCAGCTTACTACTAAACTTTCAGGCCAAGGCAGAGTGTTGTGAAAAGTAAGTCAGGGCTGTGTCCACACCAGGTGCAAACTGGACAGGCCACGGTGAGCTGTGCTGATTGACATGCGTCACAGAGCTTTGGCAGCAGAGTATCACCAGTCCTGCTGCAACTCCTCGTCACTGGAAAGGATTCAGATAAATAAACTTCTCTAAAGTGGAACAATGCCAAGTGATAATTGTGGTTCCCTGCCTGCTGTAAGACAGCAGGGCAGTGATGACAAAAGGAGGGTGCACAAGTGAGATCCCTGAGGCGTGTGCATCGACCTAGGCACCAGCAAGGGGACACACACCTCTCTCTCAGGGCTTTTTGCACTCTGGTCAGTGGCTCTGGGACCAGGAATTCAAGGTTTCACCACACAGAATCCATTTCTGTATCAAAGAAAATTATCTGACTCCCATTTAGGCCATGAACTAACACTGGTTGGTATCTTTTAGGATCTTAAGACTTTAAGGCACACAGTCATGTGCCTGGTTGGGCAATCAGTATTGGTAGGACAGTACTTGCTGTGTAAGAGAGGAGGAACTAAGGTCACCAGGGCCACACATGTCCGTATCTTTCCAGAAGACAGACTTACTCAGTCTCTGCAGATGCATTTCCAGGCCTGGGCCCCTCTGCCAGACAGGACCCGTGCTGAACTCCACATAACCTGCCTACTAGTCACATCCAAGCAACCCTGTCCCTGCGCTAGAAAGTAATAGTTTGTATTTACCAGCGTAGAAATACAAAAGAATGGCAATAATTTTTTTCTGCCCTGCTGTCTCGGAGTTTCACACAGCATTTTCTCCCCCATCCACCTTTCCTCTGTCTGCCATGAGAAGTGTCAGAAGACGTCAGATTCCAATGTCTAAATTAAATGTAGTAATCTGATCAGGATGAAATGCCAAATGAGTCACCTCCTTCCGCATCATTCTCTCTGCCACCTGCCCTTTGCTCTGCTTCTTGGCTTTCATAGTTTGCTGCTCAGCACAGCATCCAAGATAATACAAAATAGTCTGACAAAAAGGGGGCTAATGGATTAAAACTTCGTGAGAGGTTTAGGTGTACGTCTTCACAGTATAAGCAGATGTAAGTGATGACATTTGTAGGGCATCTGCCCTATAGTCTGCCTTTTTAATGGGAAGAGTAAAGTGAAGTTTATAGAATAATTCTGAATTTTCCCCCTTCTCTCTTCTAAATGGCATATCAGTGAGACACTGACAGCGCTCTCACCATTAAACCTGACAGAGAAATATATGTTCCCTGATTCCAGAAGGCTGCAATAATGTAAAAAGCAGTATGAATCTGAACTAGATGACCAGGTGGGGGCCTGAACACAGAATGCTGTAGGATCAATAGCTTTTAATAAACTCTCTGAATTTGGCACCAGTTGTTGTCCCTGAACATGAAAAAAGAAATTAGTTTAAAGAAGAGATCTAGATTAAAAGGAGAAAAAAAAAAAAAAAAAAAAAAAAAAAGGAAAGAAAGAAAAAGAAACAACAAGAGAACAACAACAAGAGAACAACAAGAGAACAACATGACCATTTTTCTGTCCAGAGGTATGCGAACCACCATCATATGAATCAAGATATTTTAGCTACTCTCTAAGGCCAGGGCTAAGTTTCTGTATAGGCAAGAGAGCATTTCATAACCACTCATCTGTGGTGTTAGTTAAGTAGAGGTCAGATCTCCTAAGAGTACTGTGCCTTGAGCAGGAGCCACTCAGACCACACAGCTGCTGCTTTGGTGCTAACTGGAAACCAGAAGGGAAACCTCAGAAATCTGCAACCTACGGCTCCTTCTCATCAGTGAGCAAACACAAACAATTCTGCACTAAAATTTAAGAAAACTACACAAAAAGATTTCCCCCACTCACACTTCTTTTTCTCTTTTACACTGTGTTACATTCAGTGTAACTCATTGCTTAGTCTTGCTGAAGAAAAACACCTTAGAAAGACACCACTCCAAAGCCTTCCTAAAAAGTGATGAGTTATTTTCTGTTTTTAAAGGTTCCTCTTCTATATCATGTCTCAAAAATACAAAAAAAAAAAAAAAAAAAAACAAAAAACATAGAAATAACCCCAAGTCTTCCCACCCTAAGTACTGGGCTTTCTTGCTTCATACTCCTGTTCCCTATGCAGCTGCTCATTCACATGTGCCATGGCCAGCACCTCCCAAGGTAATAAGATTTTATCAGTAATAACTATTTCTTGCTATCAAAGCTGAGAAAAAAGAAGCAAAACAAGAGAAAGACTAGATGGTAGAAAAGCTGGATAAAACAAAAGACTGATCCAGTGGGGGAAAAAAAAAAAAAGAGCCTTACTAAGGAAGATGAGCCTTTCACACTGTACACAGTAATTTACCTTCCCTTTATTCTTTGTCCCATCCCTATATCTGGCTGGCTTCCTAAGGGTTAAGCCATCTTTTGTAGCAGGAAGGTAAAACTGCCCTCAATGTCTTCAGAA
This sequence comes from Aythya ferina, assembly GCF_964211825.1. Taxonomy (NCBI): domain Eukaryota; kingdom Metazoa; phylum Chordata; class Aves; order Anseriformes; family Anatidae; genus Aythya; species Aythya ferina. Next base: position 30,159,326 of record NC_140302.1, on the reverse strand, counting down.
ATCTGCTTGCCTATTAGTAATTCCCTAGTGACAATGTAAAGAAAATCAAACACCAGACTTCGCATCCTGAGCAAGCCTGGTTATGCATATTTAATAAAAGGAAACATACTATAAGATAAAATGGGTGTCATGGAAACTGCATATCTAGCTTTAAAATATATATGTATATTTTACATATGACTTTCTTCCACATACACTCTCCCTCTTCCAATTTTGGTGTTATGTATTGACTGTCAGAGATTTTTGCTGCCTGGCTGTTATTTTCGCATCCCCGAGATGATCTCAGCATTGTACAGCTCTGAGATCTGTCATGTACTGTACACAGCTTAGGCACTGAACTCGCTGCACACAGGCTTTTCTGCACTAGGCAAACATGGGCTGCAACAAAGCACTGAACAGAATGGCTTGCCCCTAGGATTTAGAACTCTTCAGTATTATTGTATTATTTATTTATTTATTTTGGTTAGGGGTTAGATGAGGGGAAAACAAAACAAAACAAAAAGGCAGGGATAAGCCAGGAGCAGTCTGTGCTCTGCAAGGAGGGGGGGGAGCCGTGCTCCCAGTTCTCACTGCTCCTTGTCCTCATGCTCTGCCTGTACAAGGGAGAGAAATATGGGCATACATGTCCCTGTGGGGATGTGGGGATCCTCCATCAGTGAATTTTGGAGGCTGGCTTCAGCCCATGGTGCCATAACAGTTCAGAGCTACAACAAGCAGCTGTCCTAGGGCCTTTTATGGGGTAGGTCTGCAGTTCTGAAAGCTGGGGTTCAACCTCAGGACAGAGACTAGAGAGCAATGGGGGGGATCAACAAACACTGAATCATCTTGTGGCTCTCTTAGCTCCAGCCACCAGAGCAGTGCCCAGCATCAAGAAATGCTCAATAAGCCTCTTTGTTTGCAGCACCAGCTGCTAGGCGCTGCGAAACGAGTTGCAGTAAGCAGTGGTTTGCAACTCTAAGAGAAGCACGTGCAGAGACAGAGAAAACCAGCCTGTTACAATTAGCACATGATGCACAATGAGTTTGTACAATGATTTTTTTTTTTTTTTTAATCAAAATAAAAGTAATAGTTGGCTTTCTCAAATTTTTACCTTTAGCAAACAGGCAAATGTTCCAACTCAACCAGCTGGCCCTAGTACAGCTCTGGGAAGATGGTGAGAAGTACAACACTGGGCCATACTGAGAGACTGCGAGGCACCACCAGTGGCAATAGCATAGAGCAAAGGTCAACATGGAAAACCTTGACCTCCTCTGATCTGTTTCCATATGAAGTCCACTGTATAAATTGCCACTGTATAAGTGTGGCAACTCTGAGGATCAGCACCTTACCAAAGGAAAGTCTGTGGCATGAACATGAGCTATCTGCTTATTAGTATTGTTTCCAATAGAGTCACCCTTTTCTCCTTTTCAGCAACTAGACAATAAAATTCCATGCCCACTGCATTCTATTCTATTCTATTCTATTCTATTCTATTCTATTCTATTCTATTCTATTCTATTCTATTCTATTCTATTCTATTCTATTCTATTCTATTCTATTCTTATTCTATTCTAAACAGCAGTGAAGAATTTCCATAGTGAGATCACACATTTAAATGAAGAGCAGCAATTTCCCACCTCACCCCACGGAACACTGACATCCAACCTTTATCCATTTTCTCCTCCTCCCCCTTGTCTCTGCACATATTCATTCTGTAACTACTGCCTTTCATTTAACTTGCTCTTTGGGAAAGACTTCCCGAAGGTTTTAGTTGCCCAATTACTAGACAAACATAACCACACACAGCTGAGCTAATGCAAATAGATTCTCTGCTCCTTCATCCAGCACACTTGCTTCAGGCTTTCCTATGCATTCATAAGCAAATTCTGTTTCCTCTCTTCTTTCCTCCTGTGTTCATCTTAAAATAGAGTGAAGCTTTTATCCTGTTTTCTTGTTACCAGATCAGGCATCCACAAGTTCATTCCACTGTTTGAATCTCCTCACATTCCTGAAACCAGGCACCTGCAAAGTGTACGTTGAAGGCCTACCCATGTGAATACCGTCATGCCAGAACAGACCTATGAGCCCATGCATCAAGGCCAGGGCTACCTGTTGTAGTGCTCCCATTTTTGCAGTTCAGATCTCTGCCTTCACACACTCTTGTTCAACAGCACTCTGAGAGTTTTGGCCTGTGGCCTGTATGCCCCAGACTTGTCCCACGGCCTTACCCCAGATTTTGGACAGCCTGATGGTTATCAACAGCATACTAAGTAGTGAGAAAATCCACAGTACAGGAAAGCTGGTGATGTGGGCTGGCATGGCAATAGGCAGGTCCTGGAGGTACAGCAGGTTCAAGCCAGGCAGATCTGTGTGCCAGGAAACATACAGCACCTCTATGGAAACAAGGGTCCTCGGTAAGGACAGGATTTCTGCCACAGAGCTAAATATATGTAAACAGAGGAAAGATCATGGCAGCATTTCTGACAAGAGTTAGCAGACTTCCTCTCCTGGCTCTTCTGTGTCAGCTACAGGTGGTCCCATGCCTCTTCTATACATTTGTAGCCATTCGTGCTGACCTTTACCAGGACCATGGGCTTGATGAGTGCTGGCAACCTATGGGAAACAGGCCATCAAATGCTTCTTTGGTGCTTGCAAAACATATTATGCTCAAGCAAATGTTGATAGGTGAGGAGGAAGGATGGCAGGATAAAGGGAAGAGCAGAATTAGGTGGTCAGCAGCAAGACTACAATGAAACATGAAGCTGCTGGGAACACCAAATTTCGGACTGTGGGATGGCCAGGACACTTAATTCTGCTTATTATTCCATTTGCTTATTTGCTTATTATTACATCTGTCTATCTATCTGTCTGTCTGTCTATTTTAATTATTATTTTTGGTCAGTTTTGTTCCAGCAGCAAACTATTTCTATGTGACTTGCCAAATATATACAAAACACATTTTTTCCTGTCAGGGTAAGAAATGGGTTAAGTAAACTTAGAAGTGGGTTTGTTCTCCAACTAGCATCTGTATGCCCTAATAAAGTCAGATAACTGTATTACTGGGGTAGCTTGAAAACAGACAAAATCTGCTTTCTGTTTTTCTAAATCCACAGTTAAATGATTTTTGAGGGGGATGTTTTTATGGGAGATAAAAGACCAAAATCAATGATAGGACTGTCTGAAGACTGAAGTTTCATTTTATCTCCACAAAAAATCAGGACTCAGCTATTCCAGTCGCTTTCTATTAAGTTTTGGTTCAAAAATGTCACTTGTGCTCACAGCAGCACTGAAAAGACTATTTATCTGAATCCAGCTGTAACACAGAGATTCTCTTGGATCCATTTGTTTATCAAATTAGATAAGCATACATCAGTAACACTGTTTATAACAAGAAAGTACTTGCAGGTGATATGAAACCCAAACTGTGACATGTGACAAAAATTAATGACAGTAATAAATGGTTATGAGAACAGCATGAGGTCTAAAGATAACACATATATGTGCTCAGATATAAATCTGCGGTTTAGAGAATTTAGGGGAAAAGTGCCTGTGACAGTTCAGAGAGGAAAATTACCATCTCTTCCAAATGCTTTACAAGAAATGCAACAGCTTAATCCTCTAAATTGTCTAACCCTGGTGATGGGTCTGCATCAAATTCAAGTCTAAATAAAAACTCTAGGAAGAGGATAGAGAGAGCAACACAAAATGGAAGTTAAAGATTTCACAGTGTAAAAGGATGCATGCAATATTGTTTTACTTTCCTGATTTTGCACTAACTGGGACGTCTTTTCTGGGAATATCAGCTTTTACAAAATTCCAGTGAACACAGGTTCATGGCCCAGGTAGCTGGGCAGGCAGTTGACAGTGATTACTCAGTTCCAGATCTATTGGGCCACTATAATAAGAGCTAACAAGGTTTAGGCAACATGGTTGTCTACAGTAATGGGGTGACTAGAACAGATGGTCTATGATATGGTAGTCCTCAAGTCCTAATTTTTCAGTCTTCCTTTGCAGCTGGCTCTATGTAGACTCCTGTGAGAGGAATCAGGATTAACTATTTCTTCCTAGACTCTACATTAGATCTTTAAACACAGATCTAGCTGCAAAGTGCAACTAAATAGAAATGAACCCCTACTCATTTTCTCTTTGCAGCCAACTTCTTTTATAAAAAGTGCAGTCTCCAATTCAGCTAAGCCTTTAATTGTGTGCTTAACTTTAAGTATGTGCTTAATGTCAATGGGACATATGGGTAAGTACAAAACTGCATTTTGTTGGATAGCATAAGTTACCTCAAACATTTAAATGTTTTGCTGAACTGAGGCCCTGGAAAACAGAACAAGAAAAAACATATAATTTTTTGAAAAGAAATAGTTTCCCAGTATCAGTTGGTCAAATTGATTGATTGTTGTTTTTTTTTTTTTTTTCCTCCTCATAGGTATATCACTAACTAATTTCTGTTTATCCTAGAAGGAAAGATTTCTTTGAATCTTAATTGAAACGTGGGAACTTACACTAAATAACTGAACCTTTTGCTATTGGGTGTCTTTGATCAGAATGTCAAAGATATTTGAATTATTATTTCTATTACATCATTGCTCAAGACCTTGCCATTAATATATATATACACATATCCTCTCATCTTCACTGCATTTCTACCTTACTGTAGGAATTCGGCCAGAAAAATGAGTGAGTACTGTGTATAAATAACGCTATAAAATCAACATATGCACTCACTAGGATGTCAGGGCTGTTGAGATGGTACCCTGCTGAGATCCTTGCCCATAGTTTATATATGTTTGTGTTACCTAGCAGTGGTAATGATGGTTCTAAGGCAAGAGGAGAGGTGGTATGAAATGACAAACACTGTCATTGCTTCAACCATTCCTGAATCCAGGAAAAATATTTTCCATTAATTTCTCTACTTAAACACCTTTATTTTATTTTATTTTATTTTATTTTATTTTATTTTATTTTATTTTATTTTATTTTATTTTATTTTATTTTATTTTATTTTATTTTATTTTTATTTTTATTTTCCCCACAGCTAGTTTAGTCATTGCGCTTACCATTTGCTATGAAAGACACACTGCCCCGAATCAACTGAGGTGAACAGTTTTTGGAAAGCCGTACTTGGTAGACAAAAGAAGCCTGCCTTTTGGCATCTCTCTTTCCTTTTCTGTACCTGAGCTCATCCTGTAGCAGAATGAGGTGTTACCCTGTAAAAAAAGAATAAATGAAACATGCTGGCAGAGTGTTTCTTTTCCTCTCTAGCCTTATCCAAATGTAGCACTGTCCTGTATTGCATCATGTTCAGCCTCTACTTGTCCTCTAAATCTTGCCAGAATCTACATTTTTGCCTCTTCAGCTGCAATTAATGACCACACCTATTCATCCTTCTGACAAGTCTGTTCTCATTACTTCTTCATCCTTTGACCCTTACTGGTGTCATTATCATGCTAATATCTTTTACCTTGCGTGTCTTCAGCAATGAGAGCAGTTCTTTCGCATGGCTTACTACAGAGCATTACCAGAGAGAGTCAAACATTTTCTAATGTCTCACTAATGTTTTTCTTCATTTCTTTCACATGACAAACCACAGAAATACAGAGTGGCCGAACCAGTGTTTCCAAAAATGTCACATCAAAATTCTTGTGTCTAATGCCTATGGTTTTATGTCACAATCTTAGCTGCATTTCAGTGTTAAAAAAGGGGAAGGTTGTTGGCAACTTAAGAAGTGCAATAAACAAGAGGTATCATAAGCAATATGCCAATAATTATCCTATTACTATATTTAATTTCTAGTTCCCTATCTTCCCAGTTTGTTTCTTTTCCTTGGTATTTTTGGACAGCTTAAACAGTTAACAGAAACTCCTGTCACTGGTTTTGTGGCTTCCCTTTCTAATTCTGATGCATAATATTTGGGTTATAGCTATCACTGGAGGTTTTTTTTATTTCTTTTAAACACTTCTCTTGGAGATTTAAAATGAATCAAACACATATTCCTATAGGTCTTTCATTTTGTAAACATTCTCATCTTCAAACAAAAATCTGCATTCTGGGTCATATTTGGAGATTTGTAATGTCTCTTTAATGGATTGTAAAACCAAAGGGATTATTATGATAATCTATTTTAAATTAACTTCCATTTAAACAGTAGTATATTTTTCAAAAAGATAATCGGTGTGGGAAAATGCATTCTGATTCTCAGTAAATTGTTCTAGTAATCAATTAGCCTCAGTTTTAAAACACTGTATGCCTTATTCTAAGTCCATATTTGTTTAGCTCCAGCTTCTATGCACTGGATACTGTTACACTTCTTAGTGATGTATTCACATTTCTTCAGAATCATAAAACAGCTATTTCATGTAGATACTGAAGACTGGTATCAATTCACCTATTAACCTACTATTCGATTTACTAGGTAGATTACTTTTCTTAAATTGCATGTTATTGGACTTCTTTTCTTCCATAGGCTCCAAATCATTCTTTTGTTCCTTTCTGAACCTTTGCTATTTTTCAGATTTTTTCTTAATGGGTGAAAATACGATCTGGACAGAGAATGCTAGCAATTATCTCGGTCATATCATGAACTCATCTCCCTCCTGCTTGACATTCACTGCTTACCCATTCAAAGCTAATGTTTTTCTCTTAGCCATTATATTGAACCGGGAGCTCATATTCAGACACTACCTATCACAAACTCTAAATCTTCATCAGAATCATTGTATTTCATGGGTACTTTTTTGCTATTCTGTATGTGCGATTGGAACTCTTTGTTCCTACGCAGATGACTTTGCATTTGGCTGTATTAAAGTGCATATTGTTCAGATGAGCTCACCTTATGGAATGATGCAAATCCAGAATATAGAAATGATCTGTCCTGTCATTATTTACCACTCCACTAATTTTTATGTCATCTGCAATATTTACCAGCAGAGATTTCACATTTTCTTCCAGATCATTGCTAAAGATGAACTAGCATCAGGCCAAGAACAGATTAGTTCAAATGCCTCCATAAGATGCAGATTTTCAAACACAGTACTTTTTGAAATCAATTTAATACATCTTTCAGTCAAAGTATACAGGGGTTTGAAATAAGCTCTCCATATACTATAAAAAGGTAGGGAAAGGTTAAGCTATTTTAAAAGATAAAAAATCTAGCTGACCAGGCAAGAGATTGAAAGCTATTGTTACCACCTAATAACATTTGAGGCTATTGAGTCATAAAACTTAAACATTAGCATAGAAATAAATGCAAAACCATGTGCAACAGAAAAAAAAACAACAACTCATGCCTTAGAAATAATGCAAGACAGCTTTCTCCTTCAAATGTATTAGTCTGTGTAGCTGTTGTGGTTTTCAGCTAGGATAGAGTTATTTTTTATTTTTTTTCATAGAGGCTCACATGATGCTGTATTTGAGATTTTTGATGAAAATGGTAACACACCGATGTTTACTTGTTGCAGAGCAGTGCTTGCACTGAGGCAAGGATTTCCCAGCTCCTCATGCGGCCCTGCCAGCGAGGAGGCTGGGGATGCCCAAGGAGCTGGGAGGGGACACAGCCAGGAGAAGCTGGCCCAGGCTAGCTGAAGGGATGTCCCATACCTTACTACATCATGTTCAGCAATAGCAGCTGGGGTAAAGAAGAAGGAAGCAGGGGACATTTGGAGTGATAGTGTTTGTCTTCCCAAGAAACCATTACAAGCCCTGCTTTCCTGGAATTGGTCGAACATCTGCCTGCAAATGGAAAGTAGCAAATGAATTCCTCATTTTGCTTTGCTTGGGGCTGGGTGCACAGCTTACATTTTATGAAGTAAACTGTCTTTATCTCAACCCATGAGTTCTCATACTTCTACCTTTCTGATTCTTTCCCCCATCCCACCTGGGGAGAGTGAGTGAGCAGCTGTGTGGTGCTGAGCTGCCTGCTGGGTTAAATCACAGCAGTTGTCTTACAGTGAATGAGACATAATATTCAGAAAAATAACTTCTGGTAGCCTAGGTGGATAGAGAGAGGTATCTGCCTACTTTGCCCCCACAATACAACCAAAACTTGGAGAGCATGTGGATGCACAGAGGCAGGTTTGCATATGCATTTCTCATCCCAGGAATGGCCCAATATATATGGCAGCATTACAATAACCTAATTCTGTCCTTTCTTTTTCTTAGTCAGCATAGTACATGGTAATCTCACATGAGCCTGCATCTTGCAAGTTATGCAGGGTTTTGGCAGAACTGTCACTTCTCTTATAATACAATGCATTTTGGGCTTGAATTCATTATTAAAGAAATAAAATTTGTCTAGGATTAGTCAGTCCAAATGCAACACTTTATGTTTAATTTTTAGTGATTTATCTAGGTCATATATCATTATCTGATATACAACAAAACTACACATTTATCTAATCTTGTAGTAGGAAGGATCCAATTATTATAGCAATATGGGAGTAACTGTAATAAACTGGAAATTTTGTTTCCTCTGGCTTGGATGTGACTATTTAGGAATATTATTCTTATCAGTTGGAAAGAAAAAAGGCAAAGATTTGTAAGGATTTCAAAACTGCTTGCCAAGAAAGTCCTCTGGTTCCTCTCCTTTAGCCTTCCAATACCAATCTCCCCTTATTATTTAGAAAGGTCAAATACTAGAGATTCCTACTGCCTTCCATTCTCTGCAGTATAAATGGCCAAATATTTTTCTCACTTTTTGGCTAGGAAGTAGTTTAAATTAGGCAAAAAGGTGTGGTTAAATCTTGCTGGTTACTCTGATGTGTATGTCATAATCCAGACAAATATGCTATCCTATTATTGTTAAATCAGAGTTAAATCCAAAACTTGTTGTCTTAGTCATCTGCATTGGTGTAGGACTCTGCAATAATGTATATTAAACAGAGGTTGAAGGCTTAAGTCTTTGTTCGTCCCTTATCAGTGCTAGTGTTTGTTTGTTTGTTTGTTTGTTTTTAATCACGTGTAACAACATTTGAAACAACTTCAGTCTCCTTGTGTTAAATATTACAAACTTTCTTATTGCCAACAGGACAATGCAGATATTTAAGTATTCTTCAACTTTACAAGCTTTACTATGCTTTACTTTTCCTAAATATTTTTACTTAAAGCATAATATATGTTTTAACTCTCTAGCATGTGCACACTATTTTATAGCCCTGAACTTCATGGAATTAATAGGGGTTTAAAGGTAATAAGGCTCATCTGTTTTATGAAGGGGATGAGCTTCCTTGACATGCTGATATTTTGTGGGTACCAGGGTTTCTGGGTGCCAATAGAATTAGACATATGGGGTGAAACTGGTAAGAGTTAAATCACGAATTACATTTTCTAAAAGTGGAAACATGAAATCACCCTTTCGTTATACTTGCATCTGACAAAATACATTATCATATGTTTTTGCTTGAACAGTGTAAAGATCATTCAAAACAGATACAATTGCAAATCTGGAAAGATCACACTTACGTGGAGCCCTGACAACGTGATCTCATCAAGCTAGAACTTGAAATTGCAAGTGTCACTTCAGATAAGATCAGAGAATGCTTCCTGTCCCAATGATGTGACATTATCAGGTTTGAGACTATAGCAAAGGCACATGCACATTTTTGTGAACTAACAAGGCAGATTGAGAACACGCTGGTTGGCAGGATATTTTAGATCCTTAGATTGCCTTGAGCTGGGCATAATTACAGCTCCATTATTTATTTATTTATTTATTTATTTTCCACATGGGAGAGCCATCTCTAAGAGTAAAAGAGGAGGGTACTTACTGAAGAAAAAATGTTGATCTTTTAATTAACAGGTTCAAGCATCAGTGTATGGACAGCTTTTGAGTGGGGAAAAAGCCATATTCTATAAGAAACTCTTAAACAGCTGTGCTTCCATTTGTACAGAAATCATTTAACATACAGATTTCTGCTCTTTCAGTGTTGGCATATTTATGCTTGCTTAGAGAAAACCATATAAAATTGAGAATTTACTACCACTACATTACATGAAACTCATCCTTACGTTAGGTCATTAGGAATTTATCAGCATTTTTTTCCTGTCAATTTGGACTCCTGAACTACAAAGTAAACACAATGGTTCACAGTCCTAAAGAAAGGGCAAGGGGCATAAAGCCAATTAGATTTTTTGGCTCTACCTCATTTTGGCATTGTTCAGAGTACACAGCACTTCTCAAGGAAGCAATTCAGAACTAGAAGTTAGGTACCTGCCCAAAACAGAATTTGTGCATTCAAAGCAGTACTTGGGAAGATGCTGGTGGTCATGTGAGAACCTGCAATATGAGAATGTTTTTCCTACCACAAAAAACCTCAAAGTCATGAAATACTTCTCCTTCTGATCTGGCAATTCCTTAGCACCTACAATTTGCCTTTAATTGAACAGGTGCGTATACAAGAATATCTATTTATGTTTTTTACTTAGATGTCCTTCATGGCTTTAGCACTCTCAGGTGGCTGAAGACCTCTGAAGCCAAGGCTTGTGAGCACACCCTCGCTGTTGAAACCATGGGAGCAGAAAGTGCACATCGGTAGTTTTTGCACAATGGAAGACATGAAGGCTATTGCAGTAAAGCAGCTGGGGGAGGCAGAACCATGAAGTGCTTTTGCCTCAATGTTATAAATAAATGTACTTAGAAGTAAAATATTGTTTTATCAGACATACACATGCGCTACTCAGAAACCATGTTGTTTCATGTAGCATGGGGCTGCAGCATCTGAAATACTAATTCCATGCACAGAGGAATGCAGAAGTTCACTTTGCCCAATATATTTTATAAAAAAATAACATTTAAATGGAGAGTACTCTATCCTCAAAAAACAGCATTCCAACCCCCCCCCCCCAATGACTCTTCTGAAAGAACAAAAAAAATGCCAGCTTCCTATACTATGTTTGACAAAACATGAAATTATAACAGTGCATAACTAAGAACCTGTGGTGAATGTTTTGTAGGAGCATAGCTCTTCGAGTTCCTTGTTTTTGCACAAATGTTCACACCAGCTAGAGGAAAAATATACCACATGTTCTTTATCTTAACAAACTTCCTTGCATTGATTAACGCACTGTTTTATGAGACCTGAAAGAACAAAGTTAAATGAACAAGAAGTGAAAACTTATGATGGATGTGTCCCTCACAGCATTTAGATCTTTTCCACTTGATTAAAAATTCCTAGTTCCTCTTCACTGAATTGTTTAGTTTTTTAGCAGTCTCTGTCCTGATTAAAACAAATTAGCATCAAAGATCCCCAGTTGAATGAGGAATCATTAATTGAGAAACATGCAATGCTCCTTAATTACCTTAGAACAGTCAGAGAACAAATAATCTTAGGTTTCAAAGGGGTTTGCATGCACTGTGTACCGTGGGCTTATTCTCCGTGTCTGTTGGAATAAAAGTAGACTTGCCTATACCGTTGAGGGATATCAGTACAAGCTTCAGTAAACACATTGTAGATTGTTTATCTAAAGTGGAAAAAAAAAAAAAAAAAAAAAGCAATGGCTGACTAGAAGAGAGAGACGTTTCATTTTATTATGTTGATCATAGCTTTCAATTTGCTTTGCATATGCCAACATTGACTGCGAAAGAATGAAAGCTGTTCTTTATTGATACAAATTTAAATATTTCTGAGTACAACACTTCAGCTTTAGAAGCACCTAACAAAATGTCAGCTACCTAGGAACAGAGAGTAACTGTGCAGCTTGGAATAGCAGACAAAAGGCAGCAAACTTTCACGAAACTTGGCTCAAAAGGAAACCAAGGAGTATATACTATTCCTTGGTGGTATGCTCTTTGTTACAGAGTTCTTCCAACAGTTGGGTTTTTTAGGCTATGATTCAGATTCCACAGGTCAGCACAGTTACTGTTAGCCTTCAGAGAAGAAGGAATAACTGACTTTTTTAAGGGCACAATATACTTAACTAACATGGATATCTTTACATTTGCTTTGCTTTGCCAGCTCATAGAAGAAATTCTGCAGAAAAAAATGTCACTTGATAACACCAAGTGTATTCCTGGAGAAGGTTTGTTGGATTGATATGGTTTTGTCACTAAGGCTAATCCAGCAAGTGTTGCTAATTTAGACACTGGACAGCAAAATTAAATGCTATTCAGAACTACCTGAACTACTTGGGAAAGAGCTAGCTTGTACCAGTGCCAGTATCCTGTGCTCTCTCAGTGAGCTAATTAGCTCTGCAGAGAAGTAAGCTATTAGCAGTGACGCAGCACAGTGCTCATGCAGCTATGCCCTTCTGGTACCAAGATGTAACACACCTAGAGTTAGGCAGAGGGCTCTGCACCATAATACATTATCCTATGTAGGAGTATCCTTACAATCTTTACATACAAAACTCCTGATGCAATTTTACACAGTGCATGTAGTGCTCATAAAATGTTCCAAATGATTATAAAAAACACCACTGTTATACTTTTTTAAAGAGTTTCCACACCACAAGGAAGTTTTGGGCTTGCTCCCAGTTCCTATAAATCTGTGCCATTCCTCTGCTGCCAATGAAGTTTTGCTGACATATCTCAAAAAGGTGATCCATTAAAGGATTTGACCTAAATCTTATGTTCTGGCCTTAGTACTCTGGAATCTGAAGGACAAGGATTTACTTTGTTTGATCCTTTTTCATTTCATAGCCATTAATTTCTGTCCCAAACTGGAAGCGAGAAGATTTCATCAGGGCTCATTCGTCTCCTAGATAACTAAAGATGGCCTTACTGTGCAGAGAGGAATTAATGACCTGATGAACTAAGAAACCTCAGCAGAGATGTTGGCTTTCTATCCCCATCGCTACTTCATTGTTCAGAGGCTGGGGGGAATGGGAGAGGTGTGGCAGAAGTGGTCTGCCACCATTTCACTCTATGAAACACCATGGCTGTGCTATGTTTGAAGATAACTCGCCAGATTGAACATCCCCTGTTTGGGCTGTTGTGAAACACTTTGTTTCTGAATCAGGGTTAGCTGCTGAACTGCCCAGCTCCAATATGCCTGGGGCAACCAAGCCACACAGAGAGCCGTAACTCTGGCTGCCTGACACAGCTGAGCATGGTTTTCAGGTTCAAGTATTGAACACAGATGTCTGAATTATGTCCAAGTCCCTTATGGTTATTTATGTCAAAATCCAGAGATAGACTACTCAGTTAGAACAGCAACAATGTGAATAAGAGAGAGCTTTTCCTAGGTAGAAACAATTCTGTTAGGAGCCCAGCTTGCAAAAGGTGTGAAAGTAACTTAAGTTAGAATCTGATATTCTTCAGGAAATAATCTACATTTCTGCATATTCACTGTAATGGTGCCAATAATAGCAACATCTCTCTTCCTTTACTTGATCCACTCGTAAAGAAAAATCCTCTTTAAGTTAGAGACTATATACAAGAGCCAACAGAGTTCCAAAGTACTCCTTCTGGACTGGTAATTTTTAAAACAAATGCAGCTTGTTGTAACAGATCCTTGAGCAAAGACAGGGTAAATCAAAAATTCTCAATGTTTCAATTTTGAGCTACCATTGAGACACATAATTTTAAAAGCACCTTTCAAAAATGAATTTATAAAATACACTAAAAATCAGTGGCTTAGTGGTGAAGAGAGCATAAAGCTGTATGCTTTCCATTTGACAATACAGGGAGAGGCACAGTGGAAGGCAAACCATATAAAATGGTGTCAAGTTAAAAACAGATGAGAACATCTATACAGCTATCTGATTAATTTACTTAAAATATTTTGTTTTCTTAAAAGATGTCCCTCCTGCACAAAACAACTCCCAGATCTACTGTACTATAGAAATGTAGCAATGGTTTAGCACACCTGCTCACGTTAGGAGGTTCCTGAATCCTGATCTGTGTCAGATTACGTTATTAATGCTTGCATTTGAAGGCTTTTTCTTCTCAAAAGAGCTCAGAAGCTTGGGAAACACTTGAATAAGTAATGGAGAAAGATAAAATAGTAGATGTCTAAGGAAAGGATAGAATCTGAGGACATGGAATGTTTTGAGGGCATACAGTCCAAAATAATCCAAAATGTAACGTGGGGGAATGGGAACAATCAAAGAGTCAATTTGAACATATGCTACAAATAAAATTACAAAGTCTGAGAGGTTCAGGAATCAATGAGTAGCAGGAAAGGACAGGTTTGAAGCTTTTGAAGATATCTATATAAAGTGAACAGGTGATGCTGATACTAAGTGTAAGATGATGGAGATGTGGTAAGAGAACTGCTGAAGAAACTAAAAGCACTAATTCTAAGAACAGAGACAGCAGTAGTTGGAAAGGAATCAGGATCAGCATGTGGCAAGGACTGCATGTCTTCAGAACCTGGATTGGATTCACAATGAGATTGCATCAAAAGAAGATGCCAACAGAATAAGCCAAAGACTGATTTGAAAGGCATGGTGGAAAGGATGGAGCAGAGAAGGAATATTAATGGCTGAGATCACTGATAAGAAAATCTGAATTTAGAGGAAAGGGCATAAATTTCTTGAAAACCTGTTGAACAATGAAAATATTTTATTTTCAACAAAGAAAGTTAGAGGGATGGACCTGAGCTGTTTGTGGAAGTCAGTTCTGAAGAGATTCAAGAATTGCTTTGGGAATAGCTCTATGCCATGTGTTTCCATGGTTGCCATTAAGGTATTAAAAACAGGAGGAGATAAATAAAGACTGTGCAGAGTAATTTTATTGGTTTCATAGATCTGAAAACGTTTCAGAGCATTGGAATGTGGTTTTCATAAATAGAATGTAAAACCTGGTGTGGTGCCTTTCTTAAATTCTATAAAGCTCTCTCAGAAGACTTTTTTTTTTTTTTAATTTTACAAAAAAGGTACATTTTTTTAATTTAACAAAGAAGGAACAGTTCAGCAACACCAATGGGGATTCTGGAAGAGGGTTCTATCAAATATTAAATATTTTCATGAGATATTTGATAAGACTATAAGACTACGATCAGAATGAATACACATAACTAAAAGATTTTAAAGAAATCTTATCTATCATAGCCTTTCAACTATACTGGGAGGATTTATAACTTCATAAAAAATTTTTAGAAATGCACATTCACTATTTCCAATGAGGAAGATGGAACATGAAGAGTGCAAAATCTCTGGCCCATTTATTATAAATGAGGGATTAAAGCATGGAAATGCATTATGCCCAGTGCTCTTCAGCATGGTTAAAATGGTAAATCGCTAACATTTTCACACTATAATGAACATCAAAATAGTGGAGCACCTTTGAGAGCTTATGTCCTGGGCAACTGTGAATGAATCAGGAGGTGTTGTACAAAGACTACATACTTAAAGTAGAAAAATGGAGAATAAGGTAAAAATCAATCATCTGAGAAAGCTGAATAACCAAAGATATCAGTAAGCCAAGTAGTTTAGTAAATAGCACAAATTTACCAACAATTTACCAACAAAAGGAAAGTGACCTCAACAGTATGAACAGCCAGAAAATATTTTTGTTTTTTGTTTTCCTCCACATTAATTATGCTTCAAGTTTGGGTGTAGAAAACTATAACATCTAGCACTATTAAATAAAGCTGATACTAAATAACATAATAACAAAAATACACTCAGTGCTCATAGTGCCTGTTTGCCTGTTATTTTTAGAGCACTAAAGAGCACCAAGTACTCTCTAAACATTAATTAATTAATCTTCAATATTCCCATGTCATTAGTAAAGTTAATTTTGTCATTCCCAAGTATTTAGTTAGGAAACCTGAAGCAGGAAAAATTATTTTCTAAATTCCAGTGTTCTATTTAGTAGCAAAAACAAAATCATCTACATTAATATGTTTAGAAAGATTTTTATACCTGACCATTTGTCTTTTTGTGCTGTGGGGAGGAGAGAAGAGAGGACTTACAGGAAAAATAACATATTTCCTTACTGAGAGAAAGCATTCTGATGCAGACAATTTGGGTAGAGCTCTGTCAAAAAAACATCCATGGTAATAATCCTAATAAGCATTATTTTTTTATAACTATGGTTGTTTTTTTTTTTTTTTTTTTTTTTTTAAGTATATTTTATAATCAAATATATTTAAAGAGTTTTAAGTCATCACATGGGAAAAATAATTTGTTCTTCATGTTAACCACTAAAAATAGTGCAATAATAATGATTTTTGGCAAATACCTGTAAAGTAATGTTTAACAAGAAACTCAGATCTTCGGTAGAATAAGATGGTCAAATATCTTCTAGAGGTGTGCTTGAAGAGTTCCATGTCATTTTTTTCTTGCTTCTTGTCTAACAAAAACTATGTCAGAAAAAAGCCTTTGCTAAAATTGCACAACAGCTAAGCAATGTTTTGGTGATAACATCCCCCAAATAGAAAGGTAAACAGTTATTGTTAAATAAGTAACAATTTTCTCAAACTCCAAATTCGTATAAGCTTCCTGTAATAACTCTGGCCTTAATTTATCGTTGAAAAGCTGTTATAGAAAAATAGACTGAAAAATAAATACATGTGCCACACTCAGTCTTGGAGTCCCTGAAAATACTAACAGCAAATTGATAACCCTATGAAGCATTACCTATGGAGTACTTTAAACCAAGTTCTGTATCATCTCTCATAAGGATAAATACATTTGAGGCTTCATTTCTGCAAAAATGACCGCTAGCATACACACAAAGAGTCACTGATTCAGTTAAAGTCTTCAGACCATTTGATACAATACGTGAGAATAAGAGGAAACCAAGAAAATGTTCTGATTTAGATCAGCTGTGAAACTGATTGTGTAACTCCATAAAGAAATGCTTCCTGTGTGTTTTAAAGACTTTTTTCCCTCTCTTTGTTCATCATTTACAACCTTGCTTACTTATTTTAGAAGAAGAAACTTTTGAATATTTCAGAAGTGGTGCAAAGAATTTTTTTTTTACCTAAACATGACTGAGCTTCAAATAGCACGACTGAAGAAATATTGGCAAATTAAAGCCTAGGGTAATAATAGTCCCCTTTTGACTTCACAGTGAATTTCAAGGGGCCACTAGAATTTCAAATAAATACACAAATGTTGATTTTCAACATCAGAAATATCTGTAGCTATGTGGCTACACATGTAATATAGAAATATAAGTATGGATTTTGAAAGTGAAATAACATTAAATACAGAGAACATGAAACAAGATATGGCTCTGATTTATTCAAGCCCAGATTCTGCAAGACTGCTTTTGAGAGATTTGTTCTCTGTGTTTAACAAGCAAGCACAGCTGAAACCAATATGGGAAGTTGCGGGTACCTGTAAGGCAATGGGAATTTTGCTATTGTTGTCAGAGGAACTATATTTATTAGAAGCATGTAAAATATCACTAAGTAGTTCATACTTTACTTTAGAAACTACCTGACAAGAGAATCAGTAAATTACAGCTTTAACTCTGCACTTTAAACACTGAAAAACTATTTTATTGATTTTTTTTTTTTTTCAGCAATGTCAAGAATTCTAGATAGGACAACATTGCATTAGAAAAGAGAGAGATTGTTAATTACCTTTAACAGAGAATTTTCTTTTACTGTCAAGAAACCTTTCATATGCTTTTTTTTTTTTTTTAATGGTAATATAATTAGATACATAATGATTTTATAATTAAATTTATACTATGAAAGTTATTATGCATGAAGACTGAATGCCAGTTAAAGTGATCTCAAACTAAAATTCTTACCATCGGGATTCCATCTCTCTGCATGAGATTACTTAGAAAACAATTATTTCTGCAGATTTTACACATAGTAAATGCAAAGTCTCAGTGTGAATTTGTCCAAAAGATTCTGGCTTGGGAAGATCGGAGGGGATTTTAAAGAGAGCAGTCAACTATGAAAACTTTTAAATCAGATTAATCTGAATATTCCCAATTAATGGTATCTTCATGCATTAATATATCTAGAATTTAGCTTTTTAGATATAATTTTAATAGGGGTACCATACAAATAACCTTTTACTTATTTATTTATTTTATGTATAGGTGCATTAACATTCCATTACATTTCAAGGGAATGTAATGAATGAAGGAAGTATTCTAGTGTGTTATTTATATGTGCACAAATTTTATTTAAGTAGTTTCAGGACTTTTTATAAATATACATGTACAGAGAAGAAATGAAAGACTGATAAGCCCATGCTACCATGGACAGTCTATTTTGAACAGTAATTTTGAACAGTCATAGCTGCTGAATTTCCCTCAGCAGAATCAATGGGCTGAGAGGGCTGGGGGTGGAATCCTGACAATCAAAACTTCACTATGGGCTTACTTTCCAGAACAGCATTTAGTCATGTATTTTTGCCCAACATAAATCACACTAGGGTTAAAACAGGCCATTCAACATTTTCTGACTCTAAGAAAGAGTTCAAATGTTAATCTTGGAAAGCAGGGTTTAACAAAATTGGCTTTCTCATGAAGCAGTCATAATATGATAGTTGATAAAACATCTCATCTGATGTACAGAGGTCATTATTAAAAAGCTAGGACTTGCCAATCACTGACAGAATGTTGCTACCAGACATATCATACTATTCTTATACCTTTAAAATAGAAAGTGGTAACAGTTACTCTGAAGCTTTGGTTTGAAGTCTGTTGGCAATTTTCTGGTATTTAGGTTTGGCCATTATATAACTATTTCTCTCCATTTATTTTATTATTATATGTGTTTACTAATTTGCATGCAATTATTAGGGACCCTGGGAGAAGAAAGATACATTAAGAAAAAACATTCTCAGAGTGAATGAAAATGCTGAATGATCCCATAACAAACATGCTTTTCTTATACAAGAAAGTAACATTCTTTACTGTTAACATAATAAAATATTTGCCCATCTCCAATGTTGCAATAAAATATTTTAATCCCTTTTAAATTCATATCTGCTTTTCAAGTAATTGTAAAACTCCAGTTGAGATACAGAAAAGTAATCCTTTGTGAGTACAGTCAGAACTGCTCTACAAGAATACATGGTCTTTCTGTGCACAGGGTTTCCAGTACACTCAAAAAACACACACTGTATATTTCTTATGTGAAATGTTTAGGTTGAGGATAATACAGAGCTTGGAAAATATTCCAGACAAGTGGTTCTTTCCTTTTCTTAAATGTATGTATCCTATAAACCAGTTCTACTGGCTTATATTCATTTGAACAGATCAACTTGAAAACCAACAGAAAGGGTTGTTTAAAAAAGACCTTTTTTTTCACTGTATTAAATAGCACTGATTGAAAGTTCCCAATAGGAGCTTTAAGAAGGAGTTTTTGAAATTTTAAGATATAAGAGATTGAGGTCAGAATAGGCAATAAAAGTCACAAGATTGTGATGACATTATTTTAGGATAATAATCTTATTTTAAGATATGAAAATATTGAAGCAATCATGCCAGCATAAGAAATAATTATATCATAATTCATAAGTGCATAATTTATCAAAACAATAGAGCAGTCATGGTTAGATGCAACCTAATATTTCTGTATAAGATATAACTACACACTGTACAATCGTTCCTTTTTATAGTTATTTTTACACTTAGTCCTCACCCAAATTAATTTAGCTGAGTACTTCAAGGTATGAATGGCATTACGAAATAAACACAACTCACAACAGGGCTTTATTACTGCTACTGCACCACCATGGCATGCAAGTAACTATGTAGTCAACTATAAACAGTAAAATGTCATCATTTTCCTGAAATAAAAAGAACATGAAAAATACAGATATAGTAGTAAACATCAATTATCTTTTTATATCTTTCATATTTACCAAAAGTCTATCATTACACGAGGAATTTATACCTCTGTATCAGTCTCCTGTACTAGCATGGTGGCAAATTTGTAGCTGAGAAACTACACTTTCAACAAGCTCATACAAAACTACTTTTTTCATATTATAATGCTGTCAACGTGTAATGCATAAATTAGAACATGACACGTTTGCTACCTACCCCTAGCATACTCTTACTTTTTTGTATATTTGTGAATTTTGAGCAAATAAAAAGCCTGAGGGTCATTAAAGCTGTTTGCTAGGTTATTTGTGGTGGTGACCTAGCCCCCAAAAGGCTAATGTCCAGTGAAAAGGAAACTCTTTTGTCTGCATGTTGTTGCTGAGTACTGATTGTGTGAGGATCCATACTGGATGTTGAATTTCAGAACCACTGTTGAAAGCAACTTGAATTTATAAATACTTATTTAATGTTTGGTTTGCAGGGTTGCTTTGATAGTGATGCTGAGATGAAATTTTGCAGCTGGGAGATCAACACCATCAGAAAACCATACTTTGCTGTTAAACAAGGGTCAAAGTGCTGACTGGGATTCATTTCTTCTGTTTGAAGGTCAGAATAATTTGTAGATACTAGAAATTTCGGTATTGAAATGGGAGCAGATATATTGTAGGGTAACAGCAAGTTAGACTTGCAATCTTGGAGACTCTCTTGGAAAAAATGCCAAACTTGATCACAAAAGAAACTTTCTCATGCTCAATCAATTTTGCTAATGAATTGCCTGGCATGGAAGTCTCACATGAGCTGTTTGTAAAATATCTCAGTCCGAATTCTGAAAAGAGTATTAGGAATAGAAACATGAAAGCCCAACCATCACTCTGTAGCAACACAGATTACATTTCTGAACCTTTTGCAAGTTTAAAAAAAAATAAATTTGAAATAATTTATTTTTTTTTTTTTAATAGAATTTTCCTTTAAATATTACTTGTGGTATTCTCAGATTCTACCTATGCTAAACTCAAAAGTTGCCTACCTATTTTGGGCAATGGTAAAAAAACACCAAAATCCAAATGATCCTCTGTAGTTCCTGCTTACTTGAAAGACATCTTAATTCTGATTACAAGGAAAGAACTTTACAATTCTCATTGTTACATTAAGCAATACAAAAATGTCCTTTAGTTTCCTGGAATTTGCTTAATTTTCAATTATACAATTTCCTTCTACATTACAAAACAACATACATTTTTCCTAGTTCTGCTGAAGGATTTTCCCTGCTCTGATTTGTTCAGCATTAAGAATGCTAGGTATTTTATTTAATCTATTGTTGATATCAGAATCCACTCTTTTCATTAAAGCTCATCAAATATACCTACCATAAGTCTGTTCTGCTTTGGGGTATAGTAGGCCGTGTGACTAACAGAGCACAGTACCTTATATGTTCATTCATAGATTTGCCTCCATAAAAACTGAGGCTGTAGTATAGCTTTCAATGGAAGCCATTTAAAAAGAAAACATTACAGAATATACAATTGAAGTTGTTGAATCTCAGACACAAGTTCCTTGACGTGTTGAAAGATGATGTTTTCGATTTCTGACTCCTGAACTCTTATCTTTACAATCCGCAGGTTTTTGTTGTGAAATGTCTATCAGTGCACTTGCAATTGCAAGACCTGTAAGATAAATAAAGGGAAAACAGAATTTAATGCTCGGCTTTCCTGAGAAGACTTCCAAAGCAGTGTGGTGGTACCTTTCATGCAGTTTTTATACTTTCACAGAAGAGATCAGCTTTAATTTAGAGGTAGGTAACCAAGTTCTCTCTTTCTGAAATGATACCTGCTAACAATGAAGAAACAGGAAGAAAGTGCAGTTAGTAGACTAGACTGGGAATCAGGAGAGCCATGTTCTGTGTAAGTTTCCTATGGATTCGTTGCGTGATCTCAGCTTCACCTCTCCTTATCACCATTTTCTTGGTTATGTGGAACAGAAGCGATCTGACATGGATTTTCTCTTAATAAATGTTTATGCACTGCATTTAGAAATAGATGAAGCTAGCATATCAGAAAGTAAGGGCAAAATGTAGACCATAGTTAGGACACAACTGTACCCTTGAATACTTCCCTTTTCAATATATGTGCTTTCCTGTCCCGAGAGGTTATTATTTACCATGAATAAAAACATATGAAAATATACTTCCAGAATGCATAGACTTATGAACAGACAGTGAAACATGATGATGTTGAACTGTATTAATTCTAAATGTGGTCAACTCACACAAACTCTTCCAAACTGTGGTTAAATTGTCAATATTTCACAACCTGTTATAAACTTAACACAGCATTACAAAGGGCGTAGACAGGCATGCCTAGGAAATGAGTAGTTTAAGAATTTACTATCATTTTATTGTTACTGAAATGTTTAATCAATGGTAGTTTTGTTTGTTTGTTTGTTTGTTTTTAATTCACACAGGTGATATTTCAATTAAATGGATTAGGACTATTCACATCATTCATGTGTTATACTCCACCACGGCCACAATAAAACAGTTATATTTGCAAAAGTACATTTAAATATGCGCATAATATAGGCCAAGATTGTGCTGCTTCTCATACTCCCCAGTACATCACAGTCTCTCAAGTATCCTGAAGAATTTATGCAATTGCAAATGGTAACACTATATTCTTTACTTCACAAAAATGTTGCAACAATTAACTAATGTGCATACAGCTTTTTGAACATTCATAGCACTATAATGTAAAATGCTAAGTACAATAATCATGGCTGCATTTCAGGATATGTAAGAGCCAAGATTAATTAAGTCTTTTTTCTCACATACACATACATTTCCTGGCATGAGCCAGTGATGCTTTAAATTGGACTTTGATAGATGAAATTTTTGAAATCTTCAAGGCACCTTTATCAGCTGTATCTGGTAATAGAAAATTCAAAGATAAAATCAAAACAATGCTTGCTTACACATGATCCTGGTTTTAACAACGAGGCTTAGAGAGTATGCTAAATGGAATGAATATTATTAGGAAAACAGACTTTCAATTTTTTTATAAGATAATTTAAAATGTGCTTGGATGCATGATGCTAGCCTCGCTTTACATAACAATTAACAAAAAGGAAGAACTATTTTCTTCAAATCTAATGCTGCATACCAGGATATGCTGGCATGCTGTTAGAGTTCCATTAAAATCAGGTCACTCTTAGAAGATCATTTTTCAAACGTCACACAAATCATCTGATGAAATTCATTTATTATGTTCTCTAAGCCCTGCATAGTTCCTTGTTATCAAAGCAATACAATTAACTGGGAGAACAATTCATTATTTCAGACTGGAGGTCTAAAGGAATTTCATTTACCAAGTCAAGCTGATACACAGACACTGCAAGCAAGCAGAATTTGCATCAAAATATAACAGCAAAATTGATAAAAATGCTGTGGCTTAAATATTCATTAAAAGAAAAACAACAAACTTTCCCTTTATTTTACGGGTTTTGTATCTAAACAACAAATGTGACTACTTTTATAGTCATTAAGTTGGAATTGTAAAACCTGTAATACTTTATATCTGTTGCCCCTGTTCATAAATTATTCCATTTACCTGCCTTCCCTGAACACTGCCAGATAAACATCCTACTTACCAAACTGGTATTTTCTGAACTAGTATGTGGTTTCTGCTTGCTTCTGACTCTTAAGTAAGGTGGCAGAAAGGAACAGTGGAATAAGTAAACATGACACAAGCAGAATCAGTGGGTCACCTTTAATAGTCTAATTTCTCAAAATTCAAGCCTACCTACAGAACCAGTCCTATTTTTAAGTTTAGTTTGTTTTTCTACTAAATGTTATAGAAATAACCTGACCTAGTTCTGCGAAGCTAAAACAATCTGTAGCTTGTTTTATGTATATATATGGAAAGATCATTAAGAAGTGAGCCCAGTCAAATACATAAGTGGAAAGTTTATTTTTGTAAGACATAATTGCAACCACAATGAGAAAAATACCAGAGAAAGCAATACAAACTTGGTTATCTTTAGCAGAACTATTGTCTTTCCTAATGGAAGTTAAATGGTAATAGTTTATTCTCAGGAAGTAAGTGTCTAATCATAAAATTACTGGTGTGTGAATTTTTTATATTTTTCATACAATTATGCAAAACAATTAATAAGTACAGGAATAAAATACAGCACATCAAATGAGATTGCCTTCAAAAGCATGTTCCCGATTTATATACAAACAGCACTTTAATTCTGCATTTGAACAAAAGCATTGGAAAAAGTCATTCATTTTGAGATGCTCTCCTCCCAGTCTCTGTAAAAACAGGCAGTACTATATATTTTAATTTTCCAGCAAAACAGCTTCATTAGGCGTGAAAGGTTAATTGCAGGTTTAAGTGCAGTTCAGGGAACAGTGCACGGGTCTGTAGTGAATAGCACAGTCTGCTACAGGAAGGCTGAGTGCTATAAACTGTTTGCCCCGCTGAAATGTTTTACTACCTCATTTACTAACTGTCTTCTTTTACTGCTTGTATTTGTAGTTCTTCTAAACCTTTAATAGCTACAGTTTTATTTCACTGTAATCAGATTTAAATGGAAATACCCATGCTGGGATGTTTAAATGCTTTTCCTCTGATTGTATA
Organism: Aythya ferina; assembly: GCF_964211825.1. NCBI lineage: Eukaryota > Metazoa > Chordata > Aves > Anseriformes > Anatidae > Aythya > Aythya ferina. The sequence goes on along the minus strand of NC_140302.1, from coordinate 30,135,020 downwards.
CAGCTACATTTGTACTGATGTAAGGCTACGCTATCTCTCAAAGTAGAAAAAACCCTAACATTGAAAAAGTTAGTCCTACATGCTGTCTTGCATATTTAAAACCCTTTTCTCCTCCTCTATTGTTCATTTTAATGAGAAATACATCGAGTTCTTCCTATTATTTTGTTAAAAGTAAGGGAACAAAGAATGACCCCAGATTCGTGGTTTGGCAGGTAATTGGAAATGTTGTGTGTGTGTGTTTTTTTTTTTTTTTTTCAACTTAAATATGTATTATTTGGAGATAACAATTGGATAGATGTCTTCACTTGATTACATTTTACACTTTTTCATTGCCACACACAATCAGAAAATTTAGAATGCTGAAGGCAGTAAAATAACTACAGCTCATGCAGATCAATTAGAATTGATATTTTAACCAATATTATTGTAATTGCTTAAGGTGACCTTAAACAATGAAAATAAAATGACAGCTACCATACAGAGAGACTTAAAGCATAAAAAAAGACCTGTGTAAACCATATACCATTACTTTAATAGCTTTATTCTTCAGCACACAGCACTATTTGCATCACGTCTTTTTGTTGATTCTTTGAAGATCTGTTCCAGTACAATGCTCAACTAATAGTGGACTTAGTCCTTTTATTACAAAGGATATGTTATTTTAACACTTTTCATATTATAAGGTGCAACGTCTATGAATATCCATACAAGTGGATCTACACAGTTTGAAGACATATTGAGAAAGTCATGAGAATTAGTCTCTAGTGTCTGAGGAAGATGACCATCACATACAGTGAAGACAAGTTCATGCTTATATCAATAAAATTAGAATTTTTATGAGGTCTGTAAGTTATCATTATTTCAAGTCTATAAAGACCTTTTTTTATACATAGCACATACATTGCATGTTTAAAAATGACATATTTATATACAAAAATACTTCATTAAAAATGCAGTCTTTTATTATCTACTTCTTAATTTGATCACCATAACCTTTGTGGATAAAATCCAGGACAGTGTGCATTTATACTTTATAGGAAACATATACAGTAGCTATAGTGGTTATAATGGCAGAGGAATAGAACTTTCAAAAAGATCTTGGCAAGTGTTTCTGAATATCCACTGAAACAATTCTCTCACTTTCTATACAACATTGCACTAGGTGTATTCTTATTCAGTTTAGTTGTTTGATAAAATTTTCAGGATTGTCTGGTACTTCCTATACTTTTCCTGTTTTCTCATTAACCATTTTTTTTTCAAATGGACCAACTTGTGATTAGTTTCCATAACTAAAAAGAACAGAATGTTTGTCCTACATGCTCATACACCTGTGCTGTAGAGCAAGTCATGTGGGGAGACAGAAGGCACATCAGGTGGAACCAAGAGAAGAATTCTGGATTCAAAGGAGTGATCCACAAAATCTTCTCCTAACCACATACAGATCTGATACTTAAATAACTACTTTCGATAAGAAAAAAAGAATCATCTGAAACTCAACATCATGCATGGCCAGAGGTACCATGGAGCTGTATGTCAAGACAGAGCAAAGTTAATATCATAAAATGGTCCAATCCTGCATGTATATCTGAGTGTCCTTCTCTAGCAGGTGTGCCTAGACAATATCCAGAAATCACAGGCTTAGTCATGGAGAACAGCCGTCTTAAGCAACTGCCAAGAAGAGTAAGTATCTGCATTACCTTTCATGTTGAAATGTTATTATTATTATTATTTTTTTATTTATTATTATTATTATTTTTTTTAAGGACAAGCTGACAGCACCTCAAAATCACAATCTTGTTATGGGCCTCTCTTCCTGTTTGGTGCATGGATATGTATTTTAAGTTGACACTACTCTTACTATGAGAAAGATATATTTAAAAAACTAAACTAACTAGGAAATTACTTTGGGCAAGTAACCTCATCATTTCTTTTTCAGTGATAGTTTTTTCTAGATGGGAAGACAGCCAGGAGACCAGGAGGTATAGTTTTCTTTTCTTATGCATATAACTTAATTAAATAAGTAAAATATGAGACAGAGCTTAAACCATAACAATAATAAACTAAATAATGATAGTGTGGAATTAAATAGACACACACTAGGAGAGAGGAGATGTCATGCTCTTTTGCATTATACCCTTGGTATTTAGCAATAACAGCTATCTATGAGGGGCTAGGAAACTCGTATTCCCAGAATAGACTTATAAATTGCTTGCTGTCAGTTTGTGGGAAATGCAGACTATACAATAAAGGATCTTTTATGAAATGTTCAGCCTTTCCCAATTTTTCTCATTTTGAAAAGGAAATGGCCCTACATATTTGTGTGAAATATTTGTGTTCTGAGAGGCTGCTAGTGATTTTTTGTGTACGGTCAGGCAGTTTTCCCTTCCTTTTCAGTGTGAGATATTTCTAGTTTAGTTTGTAACGCAGGTCTGTGCAATGTCTGGTGCCTTTAAACTATCCAGCCAGCCAGTGGCTGAGACAGCATGCACTGTTTGGTCTCTGGCTACAGGCAGATGGGGATTGGCAAGGGGCATGCTAACTTCCCAAGGACAGCCGGAAGGTCAGAGTACATGTATGCTAGGGTAATCTGCGCCAATTTTCATGGCTATCCAAGCACTTTGGGGTAGGTCTTTTCTGTTCAGCAGGGCAAGCAAATACTGTAGTGACAAAGGGAATGTAGTGAGATGTTGGAGGCACCATGGAGGTAGGTTGGGACTGGTGCAATCTCATGTTGGTTAGCTTAAAGCTGTTTTTTCTCTCCTGCTTTCCTGAAATCAAAGAACGTAAGATTATAATTAATATAATGAAATTTAATGTATTAATTAAATTAATATAATTAATTTAATACAATAATATGAAATTATTGCAGTTTGCTGGACTGCATCATCAGTACTGTGCGCCTGGCTCAGCGAAAGCAGTGCAGAAGGATGCAAAAATATGCTAAACAAGTGGGAAAGAAAGATCAGGATCATGGCTAAACCGAGCTGGGAAGTGAACTCTCATTTGGAACTGCCCAAGAGATAATAAGTAACGAAGGGTCTTGAAGATGAATAATGATATTTGAAGCAATAGGAAAAGGAAGTCCATGGAGCTACTAAAAATTAATTTTGTGATAAACCAACTAGTCAAGAAAATGATCTGAAATAAATGTGGTTAAGATAGCATATGCTGAATGTGGCAGTTATTCAGAAGTAAGATGCAGAGATCCTGAACAAGGGCTTTGGTTTTGCAGATGCAGAGGGAAGATAGTGTTTTAGAGAGGCTGCAGCAGCAGCAGCATTCAGCAAGGCCATCGTATCAGTCTGGTTGTGGGGAAGCAAAGGAACCATAGTGGGCAAGAATGCTTGGGCAAGACCTGAGGGACAGCAAGGGTAATGGTGCCATTAACAGAGTTGAGGGAAAATAGTGGAATAAGAACTGAACACAAAGAAATGGAAAATCTTGTGGGAATGAAGAATAAACTACATAAAGTAGGTTTGTAAATGAAGCTTAGGGTAACATAACCTGTTGTGATGTGTAATGCAAATCCAACTGTATAGAACAGGGACTTTCAATGAAGTCAAATACATGCATTTTCTACAAAGGAAATAGGAAATGGAACCACCAATACTTTTTAGATTTCTGATACATTATTTTGCCAGAAACTATCTTTAAATTTGAAAAGGATAGCTAAGCTGTGATGGTTTAAAAAAAAAAAAAAAAAAAAAAAAAAAAAAAAAAAAAAAGAGTACTAGTTATATATTTCTTGGACCTTATTCTCTGGGACTTCCTGGTAAAGCTTGTCACAGATTTATCAGTAATATTAAGAATATGACTGACTCCAAAGACTGGGGGGGAAAAATAATTGTAGTTGACTGCTGAGTCTGAAGATAAAATGTTTGTCTCAAAACCTCTTATTGACTCACTGTAGATATTAAAATATGCTTGGGGAATAGTTAAATTTAGACCAGTTGAGTAATAGCTCCTAAAGCTGAAATACTTATCAGTACTAAATTTCAATTAATAAAGCAGGCATCAAATTTAGTCAGTAAGTATATTCTTCTCACAGAATAGCAGAGCTAAGAGAATTAAAGTTGCTTAATGTTTTTCTCTAAGGTGTTTTACCTTGGCACTAGTTACAGACAAGTAATCTGTTGTTAGACCATTATTTTATTCCCTTTATAATTCTTGGACCTTTGACTACAAATAGTGATTACATAAATCTGCGAATGCTCTTAACTATTCCATTGCTTTTCTCAACATGGCTAATTTTATATAAAATAATGGAAATTTTTCTTCGTAAATAATATTTTTTACATTAAGAAAAAAACAATAATTACTGCATAAATAATTTTGCATGTTATGAGGCTTTCTCTGTCTTGCATTTCTAGAATATAATTTAGAATCTCAAACAGGCACGTCAGTAGCAAAATATGTTTACATTTTAGGGGTAAAAAGCAAATTTTATTGGATACATTTTCAGAAATCTGTAATTTAAATACATGAATGGAAAATCACCTGTTACACAAATTGTTATTTTAAGTTTCTAGGAAAATAAGAGGGGTTGTGTTTTAACTGATGACTATTAAAAACAGTTAAAAAGAATAATCTGCTTAGAACATGTGCAAACTTCCTGCCAATTAACTCCTTAATGCACTGCCACTGCATGTTTACACATCATGCATTAAAATGCATGTAATTACACAGGTTTCCATAACAGACAGTAATATTTAAAACATTCAGATTTTTTTTTTTTTTTTTTTTCACAAAAAACTACTAAATTTTCAGTTTGATTACATCTTCTTTCCACTGAATGGTTTATCCATATGTTATGAAAAACATCTCTATTCTTGTGATGTTGTGCACCGGTTTAATTTGTTTTCAAGAAAATCACTATAAACTAATTTTCTACTCTGCAAGAATTTGGTGAGATGCATTAATCATGCCAGAATCTAATTTGGTCTTGTAAACCCATTGCTGTAGAAGGGAAAAAGATATACTTAAAGTACCAAAGAAGCAATATTTTCACTCGCTTTTAGCTATACCTGGATAAATACAAATGAAATTCTAATTGGTTTTGTTTAGAAGTTAGTATCACAGATGGGGTTAGTTTATGAACCTCACCATAGCAATGAGACACATTTGGATTGCTAAAGCCTCCTCCAGACCAGTACACCCAAGTTTACTCATACAGCATTATTTTACTTTGTCTCTACCTTCAGCCATCTCCTTTGAATAGGATCCTGCATGCCAAAGGTAAAGGTATGAAAACTCTAAAAATCTGTAAGTTTCAGTTACATTTTTAAAGCTTTTTAAACCAAATCCACTCATGCAAGTTGGACAGTTTAACCACTGTGATGAAAGCTAAAGCCTTACTAAACATCCTGAATAGGATGAACACCTGTGAGACAAAGATTTACCATTTGTATCACAGGGTACACTAGAGAATACAGTGCTGAACTATCATTTCAGGCAATTAACTGATCAGAAAACCTGTGTAAATGTGAGTATCTGCGAAAAAGAGAGAAGTTTTAGGCATGACTGAACAATCAGGGAATAGTCAAATGGAGACAAGGCAGAGAGATTCAGTGGGGTTTGCTTCCCTCCAGAGAGGCCTTACTTGCAGAAGGTGATTTAAAGCAGACCTCTTCATGTCTGTAGAGGAAATCTGGGGTGATTAACCTCGCCAGGTGTAATTCAGTTTTTGTGAATACCTCCCTAATGTTCCATCTGGGTGATAACAAATATTTTTAGATTTGCAGCTTTACTACTCTTACACTCTATTTCTCTCACTGCCATTCCTCTGCTGTGCAGTTTATTGCTCCGATATCAGACCTCTCCTCTCCCCAAAACAAAACACACAACCATAAAGACAATAGGTTCAAGGGCCCAACAGGGGCCAATTCTACTCCCACCAGAGATAATACAATACTATTTACATTATCATTTACTTTTAAGGAAGAAGATCGGAGTTGTAATCCTCAAAGATGCTGTGTGTTGTTGTTTCTCATTCTGGCACCTTTATTTTGCAGATGCTGTTATATTTTCCACTGTCAAAAAAATTATTTAAACCAGAAAGTGATGAATACGTTCATACAAACAAATGATTACAGTTCACCAGAAATTCAAAAGGACTCTCAAAAGATTAATCAGAAGTAGGTATGCTATCTGCAGTGCTTTTCCCATAATGAATTCTCTCATAAGTTTTGCTTTCCAAGGCTGACAAAGTACTGGACTTGTTTTCCATTGCCAACATCCTGCTGCAATATATCATTGCTCTAACCACTGTTTGGCTTATAATTTGGTTTTGGCCAAATAACAAAGCCAGTTTTTCAGTATTCTGCTGATTTCTACAACTCGACATTCAGTACATCCCCAGCTCCATAGCCAGCAGTCACTGTGACAAAACAAACGATCTTGGGAATGTAACATAGAATTAAGTCAACAGGACAGAAAGTGTGCCCAGAATTTTGAAACATATTTTGGAATATTACTAACATGACAACATCCCTAGCATCTCTAACACAAGGTTGCTTCTAAGTTTGGTACCTATTAATGCCCAAGTATAAAGAAGCTTCAGAAGTAAGCAGAAAATCTTGGTAAAATCTGAAAAAAAAAAGCTCAGCCAATAAAAATGCAAATAAATAAATAAATAAATAAATAAATAAATAAATAAATAAATCAATCATAGAAATTGCTCTATCAGATTCCTGCACAGTGCTGAGAGAGAATAATGAATAATTCTGAAGGGGACTCTAGTATATACAGGTAGGCTATATGGCTACTGATTTATTCTTCCTGAATCTTCTACAGTGTACTGAATGCACCATATTATAACTTCAACAAGCAAAATGACACACATAGACCTGGTTATTATCAAAATGTATGGAGAAAAATATTCCATTTCAAACAGTCTGTTTGCAATTTATTACATACCATTGGCTCTAAACAGTCAATATAGATAAATATCAGTAAAATGATAGTAGCAGAGCACAGTCTCTATTTGCATGACACATGCAGATAGAGCAAATGCCCGAAACGGTGAGATACTAATACTATGATTGTGCATCACTGAAAATATATTATGTTCCCTAGGCATCCTTCCTAGCTGGGAGAGAAAAAAACAGAAAACTGGCAGGAGACAGGGACGGTTACCTAGCTCTATGTGTACTCACACTCCAACAGATGACAAGTAGCACTCATTGTCTCATTTACCAATCCTATTATAAAATTTGAAATATATATACCATATTATGGTACAAATATTACAAAATGATAACTTTTTTTTCATTTGAAAAATTCCTGCACACCACCACTTTATCCAACAAACAAGGTAAAGTTTCTCACTCATTTTTTATTGAACAAGACTTTTGCAACTAGCTGGATTTGAAAATAAAAGGTAGAAATTGGGTGAAAGATAACAATCCAGAAGTTCTCATAAAGCCAGTTTCCTAGCAAAGTCAGCTCCCAGAAGATGTCAATGTAAATGAAACAGGTACTGAAGAGTTTCTACAGCTGCCCTTCCTCATCACTAACCATGGGACTACCATGGGACTAAGAAGTGGCAGAAATGAAACCAGGGTAAAGATGATGTGGCAAGGGTGACTTTCTGGTTAGGCCTTTCCAATGCCAGAATCATTCTTTGTGACAACAGGCAAAATTTAGAGCAATTCTGTGCATTGTTCTTCATGTTATTTTCATCTAAAAGTGAAGCACTGTATAAAGTGCCCTGCTAGTTTGTATTTCCAGGATGTGATTAAGAGATATTTTTCATTTGTGTATTTTCAAAAACTTTTTACTATGTGATGAAGGAGAAATAAACCTTCAGCAGGACATTAGAATTCCCTCACTTCATTTTATCTAAATCTCCCATCTGTTTTTTAAAAGCAGAAATTATGTTGTCTTCTACTTTCTATTGAACTGCAGACCTTTTCGCCCTGTATTTTTTCCCATATGCTTTTTGATCACATGTGGAAAACTTGGCTTCATCTCTCATTTCCTGATCTTCTATATTTCAATTATACTTTAATGGCTGTATATACAGTGATGATGACACAAGAGTGTGTTGTGAATGAAATCTGCTTTGTACTATCCCAGCTTCTGAGAAGTGCTACAATTTGAGTTGCTTTCTTCTGTAGCCTCTGAAGTGCCTTCTATAATATGATAATGCAATAAACCCTGAATCTGCTCTTCCCTTTGCAATGCAATCCAGCATTCTGTTTCCCATAATACTGCTACATTACAATTTGCAACTATAAATAATTATCCTAAGTTATAAAGATAAAATATAAAACTTTAAAGCAATACCATTAGACACCATACACTTGAGACTCTGAAGCAACTATAAGCAAACAATAATTTTCATAAAGAATAGAAAAGACAGTGATAATGAAAAGCTTGTTTCCTGCTTCGGACTAGTTCCAAAAGCTTGCCACAACCTTGGGTGCAAAGAATTGAAATGGTACATAGCACACCACACCTTGCTTCTATCTTAAAAGGTAAGGGGAAAAAGGGTTGTGAGAATGGGATTTGGCAATGTGTGAGATTTTATAATGCTAATTATCTCTCAGACAGGTCAGAGATGAGAGGGGCTTCTTGAAACTTCTACAAGGTTTGTGTTCAGATGCAAGAGTGTTTGTGTTGGATATGTCTGTTCTATCTTGTCTGGACAAGCATTCAATATAAGGACAATGGAATATATAGGATTCCTGGCTTTTCCCTATACTATTTTTCATTGCCTTCCCTCCAAACAGCTCTTCATCTCTTCATTTTCTGTTCTTTTGCTTCTTGTTTCATTAGTTGTGAGTCACCCCACTATTTAACTGCCTTTACAAAGTACTTGTTTTTCTATAACTAGACTTTGAATAATCAGGAATTCTCTTTGTGCATCTGATAGTTACTCGGATTTTTCTAATTTCCTTCCACATACTTTCATCTCTCTGGATTGTAATAGTGTAAGGAGGTAGAGGTATGGCAGGTTTTAAAAACTGCCTGCATCTTAACAATCATTTCTATTATTTGTCCTTCTGACTTCTCATTTTAGTGAGAAATTCTTTTCCAAGAAAAATCTACTATTTACAAAGAGAGATAAAAATAACTGTTCATGTTTGAACTATGATCTAAATATTTCTTTAAGAGTGATGGAGAAGATTGTTAATAATCTAAATACAGCCAGCCTTATTTCATTATTCGAGCCCCATAGGTGCTTTAAAAACAATATTTTCTTTCAAGAATTTAAAAACTGTGTGCTAACTAGTACACATTTTTTTCTGCAACTTTTCATCTTTTATGTGTTCAACTACTTTCTCTGTTCATGCTGCAAAAGGGATGGAAATATATAAATAAATATATGTATATATATTGTGTATATATATTGTGTGGAATATAATACAGCTATCAATAATACAGCTATCATTTGTGCCAGTGAGAGACATCCATGAAGCTGCTGAAGGTCTGCAGGGGCTGAGGAAGTGTGGTTTCAGACCTCACCATACCCAACAGGATGGATTTCAAGAGGAGGCTAGGAGGCTCTTACAGGAAGACAGACTTTAGGTTGAGGTACATTGCTGCTATGCTCAGTTGAAGATGCATATGCTCATGAATTTAGACAACTGGGCACTCCATCTGGGATGAAGTCAGGTTATAGTCTTTGCATTTTCACCTGGAATACCAGCAGTTCCATCTGATCCAGACATGAAGAATTCTTTGGTGCAATAAGTGTGTAACCATATAGAGACCTAAGGCTTGGTAGGAGAAATATGGCCCCCAAAATTAAAACCCTGACTTAAACAAAGTTGACTTTTCAGATTTCTTTGAAATAATAGATCTTTCAAGTTCTATTTTAGAGTTTTTTTAACAAAACCATTTTTTACTATCTTTTCCTTAGTGGTTCAGATATGAAGACAAGAGCAGTGTCCAGGGAAGAAAAATAGCATTAAAATACTGAGCTTATCATTTTCAAAGTGCTACACACAAATTAACAAATACATGCTAATAGACTGATATGCTTATTTTCCTAGGCTTTGTGCAATGACTGTGTTTCCTAATGCCATCATTCAATGAGAGGTTGTTTGGTATCACACTGACGTCAGGACAGGTCTTTTATAAATATAAGGCACTTTTATTTATTGCAAAGTTGTGCAATCCCCCTGAAAATAATTCATTTACATTTAGAGTATTGAAATTACTTGCAAAAGGCAACAACTTTTGGAGAAACATTCTGAAATCAACATATGTTTTGAGTTACTGAAAGACTTTAAGACTAGGCAAAAACATTACAGATTGTATTTGGCTATGTGAGATGAGAATGGAACTTCAGATATTTCACCTGGGGTGACTAATGTGTTCTGTGTAAATTTTATAGGCATTGACCTCCCACAGCATCTACTCAGGCACAAATAGTAGAAAGTCCATTGAAAAAAGGGTTGTCCTCTCTGTGGGGTTGTCCCTTCCCTCGTCCTTTGGGGAAAAAGGTAACAGACTAAAAACTGTGTTTGTGGGCTGCCCAGAGGACCACACTCCATGGTCAGTTGTATGTCATGTGTAATTCTTTAGGTTAGATTAGGTAGATGTTTGTACATCGCACCTTGTAATAAGGTCCCAAGCAACAGTGAGACCTCTGAAACCCTAAAGAATATTAATAATAATAATAAGAAGAAAAATGATAATAAATAGAAATGACACTGGTAGCATCAGAGGTATTTGTGAAGCTTTGGAATGACCACAAGAAAGATGGCATAATATTACTGGTACAATGTATACTGAAACAGCTTGGAAAAAACAATTTGGGAAAAAAACACAATATGAATATAATGAATGAGCCTTTATTCCAGATATGAAAGTGTTTCTGATACTGACAAAAGAAGTTACAATATTTATCATTCTAGGATCGCAGGGGACAAAACAACAATATTAAATCATGAGAGGTTTTATTTGTGAATTGGCATTGTTTTCTTTCCCTTGTGATACCAGAATGATAAATGCTTTGCATTGTGTAGAAAAGAAAAAGTTTGATACTGGCTGTGAATTCTATATATTCATGCTACAATTTTTGAGAGGTTTGGCAAAATCCTAATAAGTACCAATGTTTACATTAAAGGTGCTAGTAAGCATTTTTATTTTTTTTTTTTCCCCTCATCTGCAGTTTATTTGAGAGTTCCCTTCCTGATATTATATTTTCTACAGCAGATGAAACAAGATTCAGTTATCAGAGTTCTTAGGATAACTGCTGGGAATATTGCAGAAGCACAATGTGATCAAAGTGGATGCAAAAGCAATCCCCAAATGACTAAGGGCAAAACTGCATAAGTCCCAGAACTGCAGAAAGAGCTGATGTGTAAGAGACATATTAAACACTTGCATTTGAATTTTTAATATTGCAAATAAATGTCACAGCATTTTCATGAAAATCTATTTGTCCTGAATGTGACTCATCTGCTACTCCTTACTATAGATTGTATCTTTTACTTTTTGTCTATCTTTAGCTCTTGCTGAACACTCTTGCAGTTCCAACCTCTGATAGGAGGTTATGGTTTATTTAAATATTTTTCTTACATTTTATGTATTCAAAAGCTAACACAATGCATTCTGGTGATAGCATGAGAGTTAACATGCTTTGTTGCTAATACTTTCAAATGCAAGTAATATCTTCTGTTTGCACAGTTACGGATGAATATGGTGCATCACTGTGCCATCTAGTGTGACTCAGCTTTGAGAGCCTCAAGACTTGGCTCTGCCTCCAGTGCCCCAAGTACACTTGGCTGAGTTTTTGAGCCAGTAAATACTGCATGTGTAAATAAATATATAAATAGTAATCTGATTTCCAAAGATACATGAGCATGACCACAAGAAAGGATTATTTTATAATGGTGCAATTCTATGCATGCTCTGGGTGCCAGGGAAAAATTCCTAGAACACAGACAATTTTATCACACAGATTTCAGTTACTAGGTAAGATACAGTTAAAAATAAAATACAAAATTATATAAGATATATTTTTTTGCATGTTACATATAGCAGCATGCATGGATAGAATGACTCTAAAATAACCAGAAGTGTCTTCATATTCTTTTTCTGTGCAATTATTATTACTGTTTCTGAGCCATCTTCTTGCAACCTCTGTCAACCCCAGTAAGGGATAAAGGTCCCACTGTTTCGGGTGTACTACATGAGATGCATGAAAAAGTTTACAATATAAACTACTTCCCACTGTGCTTAAACTTACATGCTCAAAGAAACATGCTCAGACCTCCTTAACCCATGAGCTGACTATGAAAATTTAGCTAGATTTTTCCCTTAGGCAATAACTTACTAGGCAATAAAAGTTCTGCAAATCACTATCAACTCTCAGTTACACTGTATAGTTTGGAGGCTTCAAATTATGTTTCTGACATCCCGTTACACAGCTGCTATTGAGCAGACCTTAGTGAAGAGCTGTATTAATGAGACAGAAGAAGGAACACAATCTACCTCACTCATGTCTATCTACATTGGCCATGCATTTCTAACACAAGTGAAAAATACTATTTTACATTTAAAATTGTCTAAGTAAATACCATATAGGTCTAAGGAGCAATAATATTTCATTAATCAAAGTTGGGTTTTTTTTGCTTTTTATTTTTTTCAGAGAGAAATGGACTAAATTATTGTGAAAACTAATAAATGCATAAGTTGCAAAATCCAATTACTTGTATAGTCAATGTTAATATCAGAATGAGCTATTTTAAAAGTAGTTTATGCTTAGAGTTGAGCATAGAATACCTACATAAAAACTATTTGTAGTTTTGACCACTTACAACATTAGCACAAGAATTCTGAGAAACTTTCAGTAACTACACAAGTTTTGTGTAGAAAATCACACACACAGAAGTTACAATGAAAAGTCAAGAAGTTTCCAGATTTTGATAGATTTCTGGCTGAATGTGTCAAAAGATAAGCCTTGACACTGGCAGGCAGTCTCCCTTGAAAATTTAGTTTCCGTATACAGAGATCTTCAGGTAAACCAATTTCTACTTTCACCTCTGCCTCCAAACGCTGGTCTCAAAGGACTTCATTTCAGCCAAGGCCTGTCAAAACCCCCAAATGCTTTTCATTACTGAATTCCTTCTGTATGTTCTCTGTCAGCTGTGTTAAAATAATAAATTCACAACTGATTGATTTTTGAAAAGGATAGTGCCCCTTCTATTCACCCACTGATTTGATTATTCCAACATGTAAAATTGGGGGCACATTTAAAGTTGTTGTTTGAAGTCAGTGTTTCCCATGTCATTTATGGGGCTTAAAGTAGTCACAGGTTCAAAAGGTATAATCAAATCATTTTCAGTAGGGTGTGTATGAGATTTTCAGGGTGTGCTCCATTCAGTGTGTATTCTTTTTAGTCATTAATATTACTGGTAATTCACTTGCAGGTATCCAGCACAGATGAGTTGTCCTGGTGTTTTTAATTGATGCTATAAAATAATAAAATTATATACTGTATTCTGATGATGTATCTGGGAGGAAATTGGAACATCTCTAAAATGTGATTCTAGAAAAGTGATTCTATACAGTTTTTTTCAGCATTAAGGGAGAAAAATCCACAAAAAAAATCATACTGCTGGATTAATACGGCAACAGTAGTTATATTACAAGTAGAAAAGGCTCTTTTCAAATTGTATATGTAAATGGAGCTTAGTTTAGATGAAACAGTTACAAGAACACCTTAATGGAGGACAAGAAAGCAATTAACAATGAAAAGTCACTGATGCAAAAGATAGTCATAGAGATTAAAATCTTATTGAAACAAATGCTTCTTCATTTGATCATAATGAATTGAGCTGAAAGATCTGCAAAACCAGTTCACTGAACACGTAAGAAAAAACAATAATTTGTTACTCAATTATAGTACAAAGCTTTCTGACCAACACATTGTTCTACAGCACTAGGTAAATAGAAATAAGAATCTCGGGGAAACTGAATAACATAAGAGAATTAGACGCAGTATTATTTGAAATTGCAAAGAAGTAATTGTGAGAATATATACAGATATATTGATGTGTACAGTGCTTTAAAAACACTGGAAGAATATGCTTTATCCCAAATGGACATAGCAGGAAGGAATTAGGATAGATGAAGCTAATAGTTCAGGTAAGAAAGTCACAATGGTGTGAGCTTAGGGCAAACTGGGAATATTCTAAAACAAGAGAAATTACAGAGATGGAAGTGTGAAAGAGAGAGAGACCATTAAGAAGTAAAGACTGAGAGAGGCACATTACATGTGTGGGAACAGACTGTTAAATTAGAGAGATCAGGTCAAGATAGATTGGGTCTTTGTAATGGGGACAAAGGTCTCAAACTCATCCCCTTGGCCTTTAGGCACCTAGCTGATATCTGAGTCTGGAAGGCACCACGTCAAATTAAAAAAATAAGTGGAGGAAGGCATGTCCAAAGAGGAATCAAGATTGAAAGTGGGCTGAATTATCCTTTGTCAGGAGCTTTACAAAAGAAACATGAGTGATTAATTTAGTAACATATCTAAAATAGCGTGCACAGATTTTGTGAAACTGCTATATAAAGGTTAAAGGGCGAAACATTAAAAGACATAAACATCTGCAAAAAGAGCTGTCACCAGGAAATGCTATTAAACAAAGTATTTATGATGTACCTTTAAAAAATCTGTTTTTTTTTAAATGAGGCATATTTAACTTTATTATTTTTTTCTTGTTGATGCTTTGCCCCTACAGCTAAATATCAAGTTACTTGTCTAGGAGCCATAATGTGGGCCATACTGAAAGAAAGCAGTGGCTTCAGAAAGGTTCTCCAAGCCAGAGGTCAGGTAAAGGGTCAGGTAAATGATTTGACCACATTTTGGAAGTTCGAAGGAAGGAAAGATCATGTGATAAAAGGACTCCTTTGCTCTTCCAGTAAGAAAGATTTATCATCCAGGTATTGTGCCCAAATTCAGGAAAGCTAAATGACGTGAAACTAACGAAACTTTGATAAACACATTATCAGAGTAGCTAAGCCAAATCATTCATGTCTTAAACTCTAGAAATATTGAATCAAACAGAAACTCTGAAAGGCCAAGAGACTTGGAAGAAGATCACCAGCAGAAGAACCATGGCAGTAAAGCACTGGGAAAAAATATACATATATGGGAACAATTAAAAGAAAGTCAAGGTGCCTGGCTAAAAGTCAATAATATATATAATTATTCCAAACATATTTCGCTAATAATTTGCTAATGATTTTTTCTGTCAACATCACAAACTGAAGAAGTCTGAAAATATATTTCAATAATGTCAAGATGAAACAAATTATCTGAAAATATGGATTTCTACACTGCCTAGTAAATAAATTATCTCTAGCAAATGAAAGCAAAAACATGAAATAGGCCTCTAGAGGACAAAACCAAAATTGAAATCATCAAGCTATCTATATGTTTTGGGTTTGCCAGTCTGTAAACTATCAACATAAATCCCATCTGAAATTAAGCTGTAAACATCTAATATTATCAGATCACCATCTACTTGCACTTCACTCACCAAAGCTTTGAAGAAACTCAGTTGTGTGTTCATGCTGCATGTACATTTTCTAATACTCCTACTGATGTGCTACAAGCTTGATGTTATTAAGCCTGATGAACCTTGTTCCTTAATAGGAACAAACCCAAAGGGTAAAATTTAAGTATAAACAAAAAGACAAATCAAAAGGAAGCAGAATATATATTGTCTACAGAAAGGTCTTCTTGCGTTTTGGGCACTACATATAGAGCCTTATGTGAATCAAGAGATATAAAAAATCAGTTGTAATTCCTATTTAAAAGGAAAAAAAAAAAAAAAAAAATGAGATAGAGGTGGGAGAGGTGGGGAGAAATTGAACTGCAGCCACTCAGAGATACCTTATCCAGTGATCTGCTGCCAAAAAAAAACCTGTACTGAATGCCAGGAGTGTACAAACAGGAACCAGACAGTGAATATATAGTAATATATAGTAGAAATTTGTGATTCTTGCTGTCACAATTAAATTGGTTTAGACATTTTCTGCATGACAAATCCCCATTAATTACATTTTGAAATTTTTCAGTCAATGGTTGCACAAGGTCTTCTCTTTGTTGTTTTCCTGTCCTCAGCATAAAAGGATCAGCAGACTTTGGTGCACGGTCCTCCACTGTCTAGACCTGTCTCTAATAGATTGTTCCTTGCCCTCCTTTGAAGCCATATGATAGAGTGAACCTCAATACTGCACTCAGAGCCATTAGCAGATGAACTCCATTTCCTCCTCTTAAAAAGGTAGCTTTGAGGGGAATTGTTTTGCAAGAATAAAAACTTCCTGTCAAATCAAAAAGGGGAAAGTAAGTGGGTATAGACTAATGCGGAGTCTCTGCTCTCATGAGACCCCACCTGGAGTACTGCATTCAGCTCTGAGTCCACCAACATAACAAGGACATGGAACTGTTGGAGGCCACATTGGATGGGGCTTTGAGCAACCTGATCTAGTGGGAGGTATCCCTGGCCCATGGTGGGGGGTGGAACTGGAACAAGATGGTCTTTAAGGTCCCTTCTGACCCAAACCATACTATGATTCTATGATTCCAACATGAATGTTTTTCCTATCTGTTAGACTTTATTCCTCTCAATTTAAGAAAAATTCCAAGTGGAAACATCCAACTTTTTCACAGGTGTCAGGACCTTACAGAGACTCCAGTCAACAGGGGAAGCGTCTGTCCTTTTATGGAAGCAGCTAACAACATTTCTAGTAGATCCATGACTTATATGTGTGTTTTTTTTAACCTTTTGTCTGTTTTAACCAGTTGTCTTCCACAAAGACATTTATGGAAAGATGTGATCTGCACACAGCTTTCAGGAAACCAAACATTAGAATTTTAGAAAGACCCTCAAGTATAGCAGGCATTCACTTCAGTTTTCCATCAGCCTTGATGGGACTGTGCACACAAAAGCTTTCTTCTTTGCAAATCTCTTTCACAAACCAAGGCTAATACCATGGCCAGTGTCTAGACCAGAGATGCACAACAAGGAATAAAGGTTTTTATAAAATCTGACAGAATGGAAACCAGTATTATAAACATACCCACAACAAGGAATTCATTACTACTGCAGCATATGAAATACTATTGTGCTAACCAGTAAGCAATGTAAGGTGAAATCAGGAGCTGGAAACTCTTTTTCCAACTCTCTGGGAATATACAGTTATAAAATAGCTTTGAAGCAGGAAAATATTGTAAGCATATCCATATGTTTTTAACCTTAAACAGGGTTATCTACCACAGTATATTCTCATGCACTTTGGTACCAGTATGGGAAGGTTTATTATAGACTTTTAATCTGATCATGCATACCCCTAATTGTTTAAACTATAATTATAGAAGTTAAATTGTTTTGCCTGTTATGAAAAATGAGACAAAAACAGACATTAAATGCATGTAAAATAATAGAACTATTTCAATGGCACTAATTGCAAAACAATTTTAAAAAGCAGCTTTTGATGAAATAATTGTTTTAATTACACAGTATACTTTGGTTTACCAACTATAAACACTTCAGCTTTTAGCACTAAGATAATTTCATGTGTAATGTTTCACCCATTTTATTTAAAAATGTAAATAAACTAGAAGTATAAATCACCGCATAATGATTTTGGAACAAAAGAGGAGGAAAAGTGGTGATCTCTCTACGTCTAATAGTATACTACCACAGTATATTGCTAATAGAGATATCTAAATGCAAACAGAACTTCATGTGCTGCCTAGAAAAAACCTTAATACTGGGGCAGTGGTAACGAGAACAAACCTTTGGTTGTTCAGAAATGCGGTTTGCCTGCTGAGGGCTCTGAGGTCCCCCCGTTGTAGAGCAACTGAACAGAAGTCTTCTAGCAGGGAATTATCTAAGCAGAAGTCTTGACAAAGGATGTTTCCATGACTGCCTGCCTTAAACTCACAAATTCATAGATGGCTCATTTCCAAACCAAAATGAGATGCTGCTTGTCTGCACACTGAGACAGAGCATAAATTTGCCATGGTACATTGTCCACTGTCTCAAGAAAGAGTAAGTGCAATAATTCTTATCTACACGGCAGAAACTTTTCGATGGGATGGTTTGAAAGTTTCCTTTGGGGGTCAGTTTATTTAATTTAATAATTAAATATTATATAATTTATTTAATAAAGTGACTTTTAAAGGTAATTTTAATGATATCCCCAGCCAAATATCTCATACCTGGTATTGTGTTTACTGTCAAGTCATAGCAAATGACTGATGACATTTGGTAGGAAGAGGAGGGGAAAAGGAGATATTTTTGATAAGGAATGAATGTGAAAAGAGACATTAGAGAGACAGCGCACGTGTAGAAATGCTCTGGCAGAATTGCAAACATTTTTACAGTTATAAAGCACTCAAATCTCTTCTCCATTTAAATATATGCCTGTAAACAATTACTTCATATTATTCTGTGAAACATCTGCAGTAACAACCTCTTTCACTGCTTGTGAAAGCTCAGCAAACACCAGTGAGTAGGTTCCTACTTCAGTAAAAATCACACTATTACATTTATGAAATTACAGAGCGATCGTTCCTTCACAAGACAAAGAAAAATATTTCTGTGCTCTGACTGCTGAATTGGTTAGTGTAAATAGAGCAAAAATAGAGGAATTGCTTGGCAGGATTTTAAGTAGTCTCTTATCTCTAGGCCACATTCTCACTTGTACTGCACCTTAGTACATGCACAATACTTTCTTGTTAGCCTTGTAATCCACCAATCAAACTATTTGAAGTACACCAAGAACTGATGTATCTGTTTAAACTTTACCAGCTGGTAATTGCATTTCAGCTTTTTTCTAGCTAAAAAAAAATAAATAAAAAATTGTTATTTTAAACAGAACTAATGATTAATTCATATTTTCAGCTCATAGAATTTCCACACCATCCTTGAAATTTGTTCCACTATGAGGGGGAGGGGGAAGTGTCTACAACATATTTTATTACAAAAGCTAATGTTTAAGCCTTCAGAAAAACTATGATGGGTCATATCCTCAGCTAGTATTAATGGATGGTCTCTACTACAGGTTAATCCCAGTTTTGCTAGTGGGGGTTCTGGTTCTCTTGACCTATCTAGCAAACCACCGAGTCCTAATTAGTATTACTTGTACTATCCAGGTATTTGAATTTTTATATATATATAAGCTTATTTCTGAAATTTTCAGAGCAAACTATGACAAGAAAAGATACCACATGTCCAAGAAGAGGTGGAAGGGAGTTAGTCTTTTACTGTTTTCTTTCAGGATTATCATTTCACAGAATTCCTGCTCCTCAGCTGGAGAAGTGTTTTGTTTGTTTGTTTATTTCAGTTTTTAACTTTTTCTATCATTCATCAAATATCAGAAGTCAGCTGAAGGTTTTGTTTTGTTTTGCTTTCTTTAAGCATCAAGGGAAATTGCTGACATTCTCACAATGTAATTGAAAGCCAGTAGTAACAGTTACAGCACGTTGTCATCTTAAAAAACAACAACAAAACAACAAAACAAAACAAAAACAAAACAAAAAACAAACAAACAAACAAAAAAACCCACACTTTTAATCAAAGAGATTTCCTTCTATCTTGTGGCAGGCAAATAAATGAAAATAGATTCACAGTCCTTTTGCACGGCTGCATTTTTCAAAGATATGTCATTTACTGAGAGCTTGTGCTAAGGTCTGTTTCTTGAGCTGACCTGCCCTCTTGTCTGCTCCTTTTCCTCCCTTTTTTTCACATTCACTCATTTCCCTTTCCACTGGATATTGAGTCTACGGGGGACTAAAAGTACAGGATTAGGAGTTAGGAGACTATTCATATTTCCAGATCTGCTATACATTCATTCTGTCTCGAAGAGAGACTGTGATTTAGATTTAAACCTGGATTCCTTGAGGTAAGTAATAAAACTCTGTTTTGGCATGGAAATACAAGCAACTTTTCTACAACCAAGCAACTTCTATGGCTGCCTGAACATGAAAGCAACAGGTGGCAAAATGAGCCTCACCTGAAGTCACTTAGGTGTCTATCTTCAGGCTTCTTTGCAAGAACATTATTCACTTTCCCTATTTCCAAAATAATTACATTACCTCTGCTGTTTACTTTAAGGAACACATTGTGTTTTAATTCATAGACTTAATATGGACATGCTAGATGAGAGATGTTAAAGAAAATGAGCCTTTTTTTTTTCCTCCAATTAACAATTCACCTTTAAGTCTTGTTACCTCCCACTTCAATTGCAATCACTGCAGTGATTAGAAACATGAAATTGAATCTTTCTCAGGAGCTTCTAGCTACTCTGTGTGCATGTCTCTGTCAATGATATTCATGCAAAATACCTTGCTATTTTATTTCTTAGAGTGTACTAGTTACTCAATATACTCTATATTCCAAACAAGGTAAGATACCTCTTCCTCTTTCCCTGTTCCTTTTCTGCAATATATTATGGAACACTGGTCAAAGCTGTACAACAAAAACATTTGAAAAAAATAGTCATGAGGTTGATATAATCTCTTTGCATAGACAAAAGCTTCTGATCATTATGGGACACATTTTCATCACTAACAAAAGTTTATTGCCTATATCTTTAAAACTGACAGTGTCTTTCAAGATCCATCAAATGTATCATAACATAAGCTATCAAACTGAATAAAATATAAAGTGCATACTTCTTAGAGACATCGCTTCCAAGCAAGTAAACTTTTATCTTATTTTTGAAAAAAAAGTCAAACCACTTGGAGCAGCACTTTTAAAAATATGATTTATCAAAAAGGCTTATTTTACAGGCTCTGAGAACTCCATAAAACTCCTTCAAACATCAGGGCTACCACAACTTTTAACAGACAAAGTCATAAAACAGGTGAAGGATGGGAGCAGGTAAGACAGAATCATGGCCCCTGTGCTCAGTCAAATGTGTCTGCAATTGGTAAACAGCTCTGAGAATTACGTATGCTACAGCTGATGAAACACACTTGCAAGTTCCCAATTCACATTCAACAGATCAGACATTTGTAACATAATAGATTCTGCCACAGTAAGGTGCCAGCAGTGATCTTGGGCACAGAAGAGTGCTCTCAGTGTGCAGGCAGGTGAGAACCTCAGGACTGAAATGAAGAGATTGATATAAGAACAGTCCAGCAATGCTAAAGCGTAGGGCTCTCTGAAGTAAAGGCTCTTCATTATGTAGGAGTCATAGCATATGATATTGCTAATTATTTACATGGTTATCAATATATGACATCGTTCTTACATTATCTCAAACATTAGAGATTCTCAAGTTGATTTCCAATTAAAAGTAGTAGTTGCTACTAAGCCTGACCATCCTTTTGGCTTTATAACATTCAGGTTAACTAATACAAACTATTCTACCCTGGGCGCTGCACAGGCTCTCCTTAAATTCTTCCCTTACTTTCTGGGCAAAGAGATGGCTGCTAACTGCATCAGAGTACTATATTTGACAGTCCGAAAGGAAAGACATTCCAGCTCAGTTTCAAAGGTTGTTTTTATGCTCATCCAGCTTCAGCAGCTTGGACTGAGGTGACTAGACTGTAATCATCTAAGCTTCTTCTGTAGACGTCAGAGGAACAGGGCCACCTGAAGAGTGAAATTTAAAAGGCTATTTTATTTTGAGCACATGTAATAGAATAGGACAAAATGGCCTCTCCAAGTACTTCATTCTTTAGGTTGACTATCAAGGAAAGTCAGATTAGATTAGATTAGAAACCTAACTTCTGGAAGAAAGTATATGAGAGCTCCTGGTTATTTTGATATAGAACTGGTTAAGAACAGCTGTGAGAGCAGCCTTCTACAGACAGCATTAAAGACAGTTCTTGCTTCAGGCAATTCACAAATTAAGATAGACTAAAATCCCATTTCAGCTATAACACTATTTTAAAAGATGCTTTTTGGGTTCATATTATACATTTTAATGGGAGAAGGGTGCCATATGGAGGGATTTCATTTTGTTAAGAGATATTCAGTGCTCTTATCTTCCCTATAAACCACATACAACAATTGAAAGCAAACATAAAGCTTATCATATACTTTTGCAAGCAATTGCCATTTTAAATACAGAGAACTTTATTAATATAGCAATGGGATATAGAAACATGAAAGTGAGAGATGTTAGAGTAAAGCCTCCTTTAACTCAGCTAATGCCATCTAGCTGTATGCAGTTATCTTGCATTTATTAGTTTGTATATATGGATCATGGCTCTTTAAAATGTCATGTATTATTTTCCAAAGCTCATTTGTAAACAGAAATTGTAATTTACCAAATACCTCTGGCATATAAAATAATAGCTAATGCAACCATATGACAAAATTGCTGTCAAGTTGTTTACCAAATGTCCAGCATGATCAAACATGGTCTTGTGATTATTTTCCCAATTTTTTGATTAAAAAAAAAAAAAACTTCCAAAACTAATTTTTTTGTTCCAATAGTCTTTGAATTCTGGGAGTACAGAAATGTTTGTGACCTCATTGGCCAAACAGAGGCTTTCATATTTTCAAAAGTGAATCTCATCAAACTGTCCAGGGCCAAGTGGTGTTAGATTATACGATGATGGTGAAATCCTTCAATGAGAACGAGAAAGACCATTCTTTGGAGGATGGCTCTACATTTATGAGAAAGTAGAGCAGAGACATGCAGCTTTAGCTCACTCCTATCTAGCCAGAATACTGTTGCTGCTGGGAAGAAAAAAAAAAAAAAAAAAAGTAAAAAAAGTAAAAAAAGTGCTTATTTTGAAACTTTAGTGATATTGCCACTGTCTGCGTGCCTTCGACTGGTTTCCTGGTTTTGTGCTCTAAAAAATGTGGTGTCTGGCTTTACTTCCAAAGCACTTCTCCATCAAGCTGCCTCAAACTTAGAAGGAGTTCCCTGTAGCTATTTGCAGAGCTGCCTTAATTATCTCATTCAAATTCCATCTTTGATACACTCAACTCATAGCTGGCCTGCTGCTCTCCTTTGAACACTTTTTGGCTGACCAGTACTGTCACATTGCTTCCTTATGCTCCCCCGTCTGTCTAGCCCCATCTGTTGTCTCTTGTTTCATACTTAAATTATAAGCTCTATGGCAGAGGAAGTGCCTTTCTGTTCTGAGTTCATTTAGTGCCTAAAACAGTGCAGGCTTGACCCATGGTTAGGGCTTCCCAGCACTAAAATAATACAAACAAACAAACCTTCTCCCAAATAGCCCAGCTGGAGTGACACTGCCTCACAGACACCACAACATGGAGGAATCAGATTCCACCAAAACTAAATTACACAGCAATACTGGGCCATTTGGTCATCACTGATAAACGGCCT
This sequence comes from Aythya ferina, assembly GCF_964211825.1. Classification (NCBI taxonomy): domain Eukaryota; kingdom Metazoa; phylum Chordata; class Aves; order Anseriformes; family Anatidae; genus Aythya; species Aythya ferina. Next base: position 30,111,734 of record NC_140302.1, on the reverse strand, counting down.
TTATGTTCTGCTTGCTTTTCCATCTAACTCACAGTTGTAGCTTTTAGCTAATTAGTGTATCCTAAGAACAAGACTTGTCAAGTTATTGTTTTATGCTTTTTAGGTATTGGGAACAGCTTCCTGTGTCTTGGCTCTTCTGAAGTAAGCAACCTCAGATTCTCCACATTTCTATTTTATCGGAAAAATCAGGAGTTAGAAACCAAATCCTTTGAAGCTAACCTTGACGTAAGGAGATGTTCACTCGCAGCTTCAGTGATTCAAAACATTGCTGCTTTCTGGTGTGTGTTACCGTGCCTTGGGTCATACATCATCCACAGAAGAGATGGAAGAACAGAAGTGCTCTTCAGCCACAAAGTCTGGAGCTTTTAACTCAAGCTAACAGTTTTAAAATAGTTTTAAACTGTACCTTTTTTTCCCATCCTTCTAGGTCTTGGCTGGAATTTTGTCTTCTCAGCTGCTTAGCTCACCAGCTCATGCTTTGTTTTCTATCCACTCCTGGCCAGGCTGGACTCCAAGACTACCCCCAAGGTCCTTCTGTCTAGCTCCTCACAATGGTACATGAAATATGCATTGTCATCAACTCAGATCTCTACAGAGTGTGGGGGGAACATTAAGAAGCCACTGTGAGCAGATCTCAGAAGAGCAGAGACACAAAACCCCACATGTGCGTCTCTGGATGCTGCAAATGATGATTTCTATAACAGCTCCCAAACTCCATGGATGTAGAATCCGGGTCCATTGGGACTGACTGACATGACTGGGGGAGTTCACAACACTTGCAGTTATCCTTACAAGTTGCCTAGAGGTTCTGGCAAGGGATGAGGCATGATTATAAACTTATTCCCATCTTCAAGGCTGCCTGTATACAAATGAGCAGAATTTGGGACAGGATTTCTCTTGTGATTCTTAAAGTGCTGATTAGTTTAATTAACTTTTTCATGAAAGTAAAATAGGGAATAAATTTTAGTTCTATTCCTGTGAGATCAGATTATTAATGGGTCTCACTAACCTAGATTTCTTCAAGCACCTCTGTTTCATATTGTCAGTATTCTGCCAACTTGATTACATGGAATGGGTGGCAGCATAATGACTGCTAATTAGATCTGAACTCAACTTATTACAAGTTCACTTTTTTTTTTCTAGGTTTTATATTAACAGATCAATACAAGTAAACAATGGGTGTACAACTGGGTTTACCTCTAGTATTGAAATCACTCTTGCTTGTACATGACTTTTTAAAAATCTTTTGAAATCTTGTAGTTTGGAGAATTGACATGATAGAAGAGAATATAAGGATACCCAAAAGTTCTGCCCTAAAAGGAGGTTTTACTATAAATAAAATTTATCCCTCCAGTGATCAGAAATATCCTTGAGCTCAGAATATTCGATGATGTCATAACAAGCAGCGGCATTACTTGCATGCAGGCATCAACTCTAAATTATTCTTTAATCCTCAGGGATTTGGGACCTCACACAGAAGGGTCCAGAGATACTCAGCACCAACAGACTGTAATAGGAACTGAGGATGCTCAGCAGCCTGCACTACTTTGACCAAAAAAACCCACAACTGTGCAGTGCATACTGAAATAACCATGGCGTAAGTATGTGGTTTCTCTTTACTAACCAAAGTGTAGATTACATATTAATTGCATTTAAGCATTTTAAGCACAATTATCAAGTAACCCACAGAAGCATGTAATTTCTATGCAGGTTGTATTTGGCAAGAAAGCTCCATGAATCTACTGTGTTATTCTGTGTTGCCACATGTATGTGGACAATGCAAATCAAGCTACTGACTAAACAAACATGAAATAAAATTCAATATTTTAAGATTTACTGTTGCCACAGATTCCCATTCCAAAAACGTCAAAATAGTTTAAAGCATGGGAAAGAGTAGATTATGAAGGTCATACAGGCATATTGTATATATGACATTCTGAACACGTAAGGAAGGTAAATCCAGTACTCTGGCTTCTTATCGGTTGCTTCTGAATTAAAAAAAAAAAAAAAAAAAAAAAAAAGCTATAATGATATGTCTAGGTGGCAAAAATTCTGTTTTAACAGCTGTAGCAACTGCTCAAAACTCAAAGGCAGCAACTTAACAGATTAACAGTCCTCCGTAATACTGTCTTTGTAACATGCAATTTGTTCCCAATGATAATTAAGTATTTAGAGACACACATAATTAGAGAGAAATAACTGAATGATTTTTCATTTGCTGAGAAATCTACTGTCAGGAAAGGAGATCCACTATGGGGACTAATGGGATTCTTGCACTAGAATTAGTGTCAGAAGGATATGACAAAACATGGTTTAAACAATCTAGATGGTAAAATAACACCATACCAACACAGACCTACACACAATTCATTTATGCATCATATTTTTTTTCCAAAGGAAACAATTCTGTTCCTAACATTTATTTCATAAATGTAGAAACTGAGAGGAATTCACAAAATGTAGTAAGCGATGAACTAGATTTTTTTTCTTTTTTCTTTCTGCGAAATTGATTTTTCTGGTCTAATTGGGGTAATAGATAAAATATTTAAGGGACCATTGGTTCACAAAGACATTTGTTTCTTCTTATTTTCATGTATCTACTGCAGGGCTTTATTTTTGTTTGCCTTTGCTGCTGCATTGCCTGTCTCTGAAATACATCTTTAACTGTATATCATTTTTCCCCCGGATTTTATTTACCATGTCACTCACCAGCTAGCTTCATATAAGTACACCTCAAGCTACTGGAAAAGAGCATTCTCCACATTCAAAACTAATATCATTCCATAGATTGAGTGCTTTATGAGAGATGCTGCTATCATCCAAAGACAAATCATCTCTATGACATATTCAGTCTACTTTTACCCAGGGCTTAAAATCATACATCTACAACACTAAAATGTTTAAGCTGTCTCTACAGCATCCTTCTTCTGAGAAATTGATAGTTCTTTTTGTTCTACAAGAAAAATACTCCTCATTTCCTCAATTACAGGTGCATGCGTGCACTCCTCCTCCTACCCCCTATAAGTATGTATGTGTCCTAGAGCATCCACGCTCACAGGAATATCCTACAACATATGTCAGCAGTAGCAAGAACACAAACAATGCAGTTGTTTGTGCAAACATGATTTTGACCTTTCTTATGTCCAGCCTATGCAATGGATGTTGTAGTTCTGCAGAAACATGGAACAATGTTGTGTTATTGAAGGCTGTATCACAACATACCACCCCAGGAAACAGAATCGTGATTGCACAGCCAAATCTGGGAAACTATTACTTTCACAAACTTGGCTTTCCATCCTCAATGATCCCCTTTAAAAAACAACATATATATATATATAAATATATATATATTATTTTTTTCCTGGCTTTTGCTGTTTGCTTGTTTTTTTTTTTTTTTTTTTTTTTTTTTTAAAGGAAAAAGTGTAAAAGTTTGCTATCTTAACTGCAATACTCTCCCCAAAGCTCCAGCACTCACTACTGGACCTATTACCTGCCCCACACAACTCTTCAACTTTATGTTCAGGACCAAAAGTATTCCTTGTCAACAGTAACCCCATGGGTGAAAATTATCTTTTCTGTGACCTTTCAGATGGGGCAAAATGACATGGCTCCATGGCAGGTCTAGGGAGGGGAAAGCCTCAACTGTGCCTGCTCCTTCCTCCCCCTTGCTCCAGCAGCTCCAATACTTCACAGCGCAGCCTGTGCTACAGCTGCTCTGGCAGCACTGTGAACCTGAATCTTTAAAATTGCTTGAGTTCAGTTATTATTTCAGCCTGCTGCCAATTTTTCCTGTGAAATGCAGCTAACAGAAAGAAAACTGTGGTGTTTTGCAGTTTATGATTCCACTAAACTGGACTATATTAAGGGAACAAAGAAATGGTGCTTTTTTTGTTCAGTTTGTTTTGCTTTGTTTTTTCGTAACCAAATTTAAAAGTCTGCTGGAAACAATAGAAGTGTTAGAATTGCCTTGAAAGTAATCATATTTTTTTGCAAAAATCTTACATTTCAATGTGCTGGGAAACTTAGCAGATAGTCCTAAGTTCCTCTCAATAAATATTTCATATATAACCACACAAGCACTTCACAAACACGTTTATAAGCATGATAAAATGGGCATCGACATGAAAAACACTTACACATAAACATGTTAGTTACTTCAAATAACTAGCTGCAGATAAGTACCACCTTACGTATAGTTACTAATGCCCTATATTCACTGAAGTCCCTAATAGCATTAGAAAACAAACTCCTGCTTAGTATCTAAGGAATTAGAATTAAATGAATACAGGCATAACTAAATACAGTCAGTCAGTTAAGCCTGTTATTTACACTATTTGAAGTAATTCACACAGCTAGTTCATAGCAGCAACGTTCAAAGAACTACTGAGGTACCTCTTTCCACTTATTTGGAGTCAGTATTTAATGATGCACCACAGTGATACATCACTGAATGACATTAAGGTAGGATTTCTATGGAGAGATAATATTGACCAATTGATAAAGTCAGAAAACCACACTGACTTTTTTAAACAAGAGCTTTTCTTCAAATTTGAGCTTTCTGAAGAGAGGGTTCTCAAGTGTTATGATTCAGAATAATGAAATTTTATCATATTTTTTAATCTATGCACATGTACATGCACACACTTTTAAAATCACACTAAATCTTTTAAAGTCTCAACATTTCTAACATAGGGCAGGTTGTCTGCCATTTTTAGCCATGTGTACAGAAGGAACAGCACTATGCTATAGAATCTTTTCTAAAGCATTTACTTAACAAGACTTAAAACTTTGTAACTTATATGTTATTCTTCTCATGTAAAAAAAAAAAAAAAAAAAAGTCCTTTAACTTACAGAGCCATACTTTCTTTCCTCTCGTCCAGAAACTGCATATGCAGGTATGTGTACAAGAAAATTGAACATGTGGAAAGAATAACTAACTTACTAATACCAAATATTATTGTAAGATTCTTCTCTTTTCCATGAAAATTATTAAAAATAACCAGTTGAACAAACAAAACCACAGTGAATTAATTTTCATGTGTGTATGTGGATGCTTACTTGTAGCAACATTTACCTCCTCTGGCAGTAATCATTTTCCTGTCATTTCTGAGAAATATGTTGTAACTTACTCAATCACTTGAATGCTACTTTCCATAATCATACCTTGAATTGCCCTAAAAGTCTGGGAGAAGTCAGAATATTTAATGTTGTGATGTCAACACACCACTCTATATGTAGACAATGAATAATTAAAGGTGCTCATGAAAGAGCAGTATGTATTGTTAAGGTTGACTTTATATCCCATTTCTGCTTCTGGTTTTGTTCATAAGGAGAACACATTATCCTGAAAGATATTTTGTAAATACATGACAGTATCAGAAGTCCCTTCCCAATTACTTTTTTTTTTTTTTTCTCTCAATAAAATGATCACACTCAATTTGAAAAATAAATGTTACTACTTTTTGTCTTATTACTACACTCATGTGCAACATCACTGTTAAACAAGCCGTCTACTGTAACGAATTTGAGTCCGTGTTGGCATTTCAGCTTACAAATGGGGTATTTAATTTTACAGCCTTGTCTAACAATGCCATCTCATTTAGTGAGGAAGAGATCCAGGATATTAAACTGTAGTATATCTCTCTGTGTGGAGTCAGTGTACATAAGATTGGACGCTTTTTTTCTTTTCAACTAAAAGAAAATAAGATTGGTTTCAACTATATCTAGAATGAACCCAACTACAAGTAGACCTGCAACTTCAATCAGGTTCACTTTTTTCCATGTCAACCTTACCAGTCTGGGACAGGCAAAATGGTATTACAGCAACTCTGAGTTTACAAGAAAGACATATAATATGGAGACAAAATCAGCCAACTCTCTAATTTGTGACTATTCAGTTCATAAAATGTGCATATTTCATAGTCTTGCTTTCAAAACAAAGAATGTGTTAAAGTAGGTTTCCAGATGCAATAATGAGCAGTCTGCTGCTATTTCTTTAAACAGAGATCTATTCCTTTACATAAATTGTTTGGCCTGAAACGCTGAAAATGTTTTGAACAGAAAGAACATTTCCTTTTCAAGATCTGACAGAACAGCTTTCCAATTAAAGAGTGGTAGATTTGTGGTACAAGTGGCATCCAAAAGCAAAGAAGATCAGAATGCATTTCAAGAAACATTGCCAATGAGGCACCTTCCCCCCACCTGTTTCACTTTCTAATGTATGATTTCTTGAGAAATCAATATTCCATTCTCTTCTCTTATGCTTTGGAGAATGCTTAGAACTACTGATTTGAAGGTGGGGTTTTTAAAGAAAGCAGCACAGGTACTGTGCAAAATGGATGCAGTTAAAGAATGGAACAAACACTAAGAATAAATATGCCAGTTAATTTGAACATTTACATTTGAACAACAACATTTAAACTGTCCTGTGAAAATCCTTAGGATATTTATTTATTAATTTATATATTTTTAATTCAAAAATCTAAAAAACTTAATCATTTCAGTAGAACTGGTAATACAACATAAAACTTCTCACATAGAAAAAGATCTGGAGAAGTATCTATGGATGTAAAGGTGGTCATACCTTACTACTGAGAAAGATAATTGTTTTTCTCATTATATGGAATTTTAGCATGTATGTCTGTCCAGACAGGTTGCCCTATTCATCCAGAAATAAATATTTTTATTAGAATCCATCTTTTAAAACATAATTATTTATTTTATTAAGTGTGCATGCCAAGCTTTCGTTTTTGCTATCTTTGTACTATTGGTGAATGCGCAAATAAAAATATTTTTTCTCCAGTGATAATTGTGTTCCTTCCCTGAATCAATTATAAGAGACATGGTTGAAGGGAGATCATCTTCTACCAGAACACTTGAAATAGGTGAAAAAAATATTAAATGATACCCATAAAACATCTTTAGAAGATAAGCTTTGGAACTAATTTCATAATATTCAGTAACATTCAGGTATTTTTCACTCAGTGGAAGCACTGATTTGATGAGAGAGCTATTTATTTTTTTTTTAGAAAGGCCCGTATTAACATAATTCAGGTCTCAGAACTAGAATGTTGTAAAATTGTTGTGTTTTAACCTTGGTATACTGCACAAAATACATATTTTATTCTACAAATATATTCTTTTACTGGTAGCTGGAAGTTTCTGTCTTTAACAGATTGCTAGTACACTCTGTTGCACTGTGGTTCTTCAGTTGCACCTATATGTATCTATAGAAAAGATGTATTTGGTACATTTGAGGATATGAAAAATAGAATCTGTAGAATATGATGAAACAGTTTTTCACGTAGCATTTGTTGCCATCACAATATCTGAATCTGTGCAGGGCTTGCTGATTCATGAGAAATGTATTTCTGCTGCTAAGATCAGTAGATATGGGGGAGGCAGAATTGTTGTTTGAAAACCAGGAAAGGAATTTCTGGGGAAATTGCTTTCAAGGTACAATCTAAAGCTTGTGATTGCATAATATGTTTTCATAATCTTGTAAATTCACAAGTGAGTATTCAAGCAGTTTAGTTTGAAGAGTGTCTCCCTTTACAAGTGCCCTGTTTACATTTTGTAAAGTAGGTGCCATAAATGTTCTTCCTGGATCAATACAGATACCTGAAGACTTTAGGACAGATTACAACTTTTTAAGTGTTTGCAAGATTTATGGGTGTGGAGAGCTAGACAAGTGCTTCCAGGAGTGTTCTGTACATGACAGTTTACAGGCTGAAATAATTTATGTTGATTGATCCTTCTAGAAATTTGTTGTCTTTGCATCAGTCACCAGTTTGATGGATGAATAGCAGCTATAGGTTTTGCATAGAAATTAGACTGGGACTTCAGGTTAAGTTTGCTAGCATCTCCCTGTTTATACATTTTGTAAAGGATATAATAAGTGATCAGAGAATGGGGAATGGGTGTTCAGCATTCCTTGGATTTGTTGAGTAAGGATTTGATAGTGTAATTTTTCCAATATAAGAGTACTGGGTCTCCCCTGAGTTTTGCGCAGTATATAAAGTAGACCTCAAGAGCTGTTGGCTGATGAAAACTTCTGTTTGATAGTTGGGCCATACTGGGATAGTGGGATAGGTTGTGACTGAAGTCATCGTTGTTGATTACTACATAGTTCATATACTGGTTCAGTACAGGGATTTGTCTGCTTTGGGATATAAAATCCAGTATGTCTTGCATTTTTCACAGGGACAGGAAGAATTTTTCACAGCAGCAAAGTACAAAGTAGCTTCCCTAAGCATAGAAAAATTATTTGTGCTAAAGTTAGCAAAAACAAATTCTAAATCTAATGCAAAAACTGAGCCTTAAATAAGTAAATATTTATACTTGACGTGGTCTCTGATTGTTCATTTGGCTATCTGGAATATTTCATGCATTTTCCATTGAATAAAAAAATCACTTATTTTAAGATAAGAAGATGCAGGAGAATGGTGCTTTCTCAAAATCTCTTTTCAGGTCAGTACTTTTGATCAATGGCAAAAAATCAAAGAAAGTCTCACTGAAGCATAACATCAGGAAAATATTGTTTGAATAGAGCTCTAGTCTACTAATAACTGGTAAAAATTTATTATGGAATTTCTTAGCACTTTACTGATAGAATAGATTATCAGATTACACTGCTATATCTAAGTGTTAAGAGACAATATTTGTTCCACAGTTAAGAATTACCTGAAAAATTTACAAATTCCCTTGTGAATGAATTACACATCCTTGTAAGCAAAATATAGATCATAGATCTTAAATTTCCATGCAATTCTTTTGCTGAGAACTAAGTCATACTTGCTTCCTAAGACAAACTTCTCTCCATTCAATGCAGTTTTCATTGCACCTTGCTACAAAGTGCCATAACCCTGCAGGAATAAATAACTGAACCCTGCTGGCTGACTGCACCAGACATGAATCATTGACTCCACTGTGTATGGAAAGAGATGGGCATGTTTGTGGGTAGAAGGAATTAAAGCCTGAGGCCAAAATCTCTGCAGGAAATCCTAAAAATAGCCAAACCTAGGAAGAAGCATGGAGTATGCTTTTCTGTTTTTAACGTCAAGCCACTTAGTAAAATTGAGATTTGGGAAACAGACAATCTCAATCAACCACGGCTTTGATTTTCCTGTTACTCTATATACCCTGCATATTGCCCAAATTCAGAATTACAGCACCACACATCATGTACCTCTTTGTTCAGGCATATCTTTCATCAAATCATTTCAGTTATATTAGCCCTAAGTTTAAAGAATATGGAAGTTGTGTATGTGAAAAGGGTGCACTGGAAAGGAGGCTGAAAGATAAGCTGGTGTCCTTGCAAAACAGCTGTTCAATGCTGAGTATCATTTTATGAGGATTCCCTTTTAAAATACTCTATTCCCCCACCAGTCCTCTGTATTTTACACTCCTGTTTCACCTGTCTTTGCATAGGCACAGTACAGAAGACTAATACGAAGCAATCAGGCCTAGAAAACATGACCTTGACCAGCTTTGAGGAACTGGGATTATTTTGATACAGAGAAAAGTGATTGAGGAGAAACATAAAAATATAAAAGGCTGCAGAGAAGAGGAAGGAAGGAAATAATCTTTTTGCCATGCTCATTTTGGGCATGATAAGGAGCAATGGACTTAAAATGTAGCAGGGGAAATTTAGGTTAACTATTAGGAACAAATTTCTAACAGCACAGCAATGTACATGAAAAAAAAAAAATATACAGTCAAGAAGCAGAAATTCCATTTTTATAAGTTTTTATGTACAGGTTAGACAAACATCTGCCAAGAATTGTTTACATGCAGCTGATGCTGCCTTGAAGAGAGGAGATTGGACTAAATGATCATCTCTAAAAGTCCTTTCCAGCCTTAGGTTTTTTTTTTTTTTTTTTTTTTTTACGATGCTGTAATCAACATTGAAAGGAGCTTGGCATCACTCCTACTGAAAATAAAGTGAGTTTGTGGAGTGTTCTGTAATGGCATTCCAGATTTCCTCTAGTACAAAGCAAGGTGGAACTGTGTGTGTCTTTGTGGTGGGAAGTGGGACCTCAAGCTCCAGCAGCTGCAAGAAGAAAGGGTGGTCATTTGTAGAAAGATGTATTTGTCACACTCATCTTGCATTATCTTGCATCATCATCAAGCTCTTTACAAAAGCAGAAAAAAAATTGATGTTATTTTCACACCATTCTTCAGATTCTGCTCTGAATTGAAGTTGATGGGTAGCTGATAATGTTTCTTAGGTGAAAAACTGATTTTAATGTACAAAAATTAGAACTTTCTCTGTTCTAATTTTTTTTTTCTGAGAAACTGCTACTAAATCATAAAAAAATTTAATTAAAGGATAAATTTTAATTTCAATCTACCAGAACCCATACAGCTAAACATAACTCTACCTATGCTAGTCTAAAACAAGCTTCTGATGAAACTCAGGATGTGGCTCACTCTATGCTGCCGTCCTTGGTTTGCAGTTTTCTAAACAAAAGAAAAAAATATCTTCTCCTTATATAAATACACATAGAACTTATTCAAAGGATTTTTTTTTTCAATAGTTGGTATTCAGAATTTAATAATTTCAGTCTCCAGAAATTGTAAATAAAGTTCCATCTGAATTTCCCATTTATACTTAGATCATTTGCACTTTATGGCTGATCTTCCTTTGCTGCTTCCCCAGGAAAAGATGCACTCTTTTCTTGAATGTAATGTGTTATGCTCTAATAGTTTGTAGTGTAGCTTTTTATGCATTGATACATTTTCAGGTAATCAAAATTTCTCTACAAAAACCTTCTTTGTGTACTCACAACTGTAATATGCAATCTAAAATTCTATATCTATTTTCCCTGATGATAACTAATCAGTATTTCTCTATTGTGGACAAAGATTCCCGCATGAGTATATTTGACAAGAGTCATTTATCTACAGGAAGAATAATAGATTCATATGCACTTCCCTGAAGAAAAACAAATAAACATACAAAAAACAATAACAACAAAAAAAGCATATCTTTCATACTGAGACACTGATCTGAAAATTCATCAAGAAATACTGAAGCAGCATTCTTAATTCCATCATTGACTCAGACTTTCCTTCTTAGGCAATGCAAGAATCTGAAAATTAATGGATGACATTAAGTGCTAAAACATACTATGAATGATTATTTATAAGTTTTTCTATTACACTTACAACAATTAATCTGAGAACTTCTCAGATATTAATTAATTTGCTCCTACCACAACATCTTCACAATTTAGCATTCCCATTTTAAAAGCATGGAGGAGCATCATCCACCCACAAACACATAGGTAAACAGTAATATAGCAAGGACTAGATCCTACTTTGCATGCAAGCTCCAATAGATGCAAGTCCCAACAAGTCTTTTCTCCCTTTTTGGAGGTTATTAACTACAATCAGCCATTTAAAACTTTTGTGCTTATCTTTAGACAGTAGGTGAAGAACAAATTCTGTTGAACCCACTGTTGTATGAATTTGAACTTGAGCTGTAAGACACAGAGGCAGACAGCTGCAAATACTCAGGAAGGGAAAGAAATAAAGGGAAAGGCAGCCTGAAGAAGCTATGCATGTGGATAACTGAATGATGCTAACGGGGACAAGTTTTAAGCCTTGAACTGCAGTTATGGGTATCATGTTGGTATTTCACTCTCAGAGGGCAAGTATAAGGAGGTGACCTTTTGATCACCAATTTTTCCAATTCAGAATCAAAGCGCACTGCTCTACTGGATTTTACCTTTATCAAGGTAACAGATAACTCCCACTTACAGTCAGACGCAAGAGAAGATACTCAAGACCATGTATCATTGAATCCTAAATTACAAGTAATAAATATATATAAAAATAGCAGAAATTAAGCACAGAATGGGTGAAAAGAGTAGATACATTGTCATTCTAAACTCTCCATAATTGTGTCACGTTGAGTCACTCTCAACCCTAAATATAGTTTGCCATTGTAATTTCCTTTGCAATCTTTCATTTACACCCTAACATGTTTTGAGTGCTTAAGACAACTTTATTGAAATGAAAGACTTAAAGTGACAAGACTGGTCTTTTTCTTCTACTGTTCAGATTCATGCTTCATGTTTAGCAATTTGGAAAATTCACTTAATATTAGCATTTTTGAGATCTAAATTTCAGAAAGATTAGGTTTATAAAAAGAGATTATTTTAAAAGTGGTTCAGGGTACAGGTACTAGTTGAAAGTGTCTCCCTTTTGGATAAATTATTTCATCTGTCATTTTTCTACGTTAATTATCTTTCAGTCACTTCCTAGATCATCTTCTCCAGTACGAACAATACATGCATTTTGGTGTGTGATTTATGTGTCAAGCACAATAATATTTACATAAACACTAAATTCATTATTATTTTTATTTTTCATATGTTTAACTGATCCTTGCATTTATTTTTATTTTTATTTTTTGGGGAAAATCAATTTATTAAACATTGTCTTTTTTTCATTGTATTTACCTACTAATTGGTGTTACCACAGACCTTTGTTTTTGCTCCATTTTATAAGGAAGATCTGAAAAATCACCATACAACACATTAGATATATATATATATTTATTATTATTATTTTTAACCAGGGTAACTGCAGACAGGAATAGCCCTGATATCAGAGAAGCCCATTTAGTGCAGGAGCTACAGGATATATAGTGGTGCACTCCGCAGAAATATTTGAGCAGTTCTGCTGTCAGGTATGGTGCACCAGAATATATGAGTTCTGAGAGCATTGCTAGGCTCAGACTTATTCCAAAAATCAGCATTTTGTGATATTTACATTGTTGACATTGCTTCATGTTCTGCAAAGACATAGTCATTTGAATGCACTGATTAAATACCTGTATATCTAGGCACAGTGCTATACCTAGATAGTAAAGGAATAATGTAGAGAGATGCAGAGGTCAGCCCTAGTCTCATACAGATAATACTGGCCTGGATGTACTATGTTTATCAGGATGTGAGTTGACACACAGACATCCCTGAACTATACTCCCTTTAGCCTTCAGTTCAAGAATTATGAAGCAGAACTGTCCAGGGTGTGCAAATAAGAGAAGTTGAGGTGTCACAGTAAAAGAAGATGTCCTAACAGGCAACTTCTCTTCCACAGCTGATGTGAGCTCCTTAACACCAACCTTCAGCTCTCTGTGGTGGTTTGAGTTAACATCTTTGCTAGATCCAAACTAGCTCTTTCAGAAGGTTATTTCTAGTGATTTCATAGTCAAGGAACTGTTAATTCACAACCAGAAAGGATGCCATACAAACTCGCTCTTATTACAAGACAGAAAGTATCCTGTTGAGATGTATTTTCCCAAGTTTTCCATTCAATTTTCTTAACAGCAAGTTTTGAGCTTTAAACCCTATGCCTTTTCCTTTGTACTTACAATACAGTAATTGAATATATAGAGTACAGAGTGTAGTTCTTCTTCCATCCTTCATCTTAAAAGTGTTTTACTTAATGATAGTTATATTAATTTATTTGTGACCATAGGCTTTAAACCTAGCTTCCTACAATAGTTGCACAATATTGATTGAAGAAATCAAATTATTCTAGAAATTGGGCAGCTCCAAACTTTTAAGAGCTACTTTTAAGAGAGGACTGTCCCTATCATGGTTTTAAACTGCTAACAACAGAAAACCCTGACATCCTTCTGTCAACATTTTCCTGAACCACAAATTGCTCATGCATTAGAAATTCACTTGAAATGCCATAAAAAGGCTGTGAAGTAAATGTATTCCTGAAGACTGGGTCTGCAAGCCAGTGTAATTTCAGAAAACACCATACAGGCTGAAAAGACAGCCGATGCAAGGACTGAATTTAACTATAGATGATAACTCAATTTATTTTCTCTGTAGTCTAGTAACTCAATAAGTCTTTAATGGTTTCATAAATAAACAGATGGATGCCATCAAATGCCACAGAATGATAAATCTGATTGGTCTCTATATAATTTTGGATGGCTTTATACCAGAAATAGACAGTAGAAGCATTTTAGCCCAAGAGAGTGATAAAATAAATGTGGGAAGATAGATTATAAGCAATTGCATTGTCCCAGTGATGAATGAAACTTTCCATGATGGTATGACTACGAATCAGGACAGGTCTCAATGTAACTATTTCTAGTAGTGGATTTGAACAGATTTGTCTTCTGTTGATAAAAAGGTGCTTTTTTTTTACGGAATTCAAAGTTAGAGGAAGGAGAAATAGGTGATGGGACCCCTGCTGAAAGATTTAAATCATATGTAACTTTAGCCTTGAAAGGTTTATGGTTCTAATTTAACTGTAAACCATCTGCTTCACCTACTGTATGTTGACTGAACATAACATAATATAAAAGCAGGCCACCAATTTCCAATAAGAAGGACACTTATCATCTAATCTGTCACTTACAGGGATTTCTTCACATTACCTAATTTTGCAACTCAACTAGACATCTGTTGGATCCTCAAAATTTAACAGTACAATTAAAATCAACTGCTTGTTTTTCTGGTAGGACCACGGCCAAATAAGATCATCAGTTAAAGGGAAACTGCACATTCATATGGGCTGAATGCAGACAAGACAGGTCCCATTACTGTGTATTTCCTATGTAAGAAGCAGTGGGTCTTCATATCAAGAGTGTTCTAACACTTGCATTAGAAAAAAACACTGATGAATAGCATAATCTGATTACTAGAAGTTTGTGTGAAAAAATCATACTAGCTAAAGTTATTTTTGTTTGTTGCTTGTTTGCTTTTAGGATTTCTACTAAAAACGACAAATACCATACAACCTGCAATGTTTTTCAGCTGTGTAAAGCTTAATCTTGCAGAGTACCTAAGAGTCTGCCTAGAGGACAGTCAAACTGAAGATCTAACTTCTTCCTATGTATGAATTACTTTATTTTTTTTTCTTAACATCCTATCAATTTCACTCTATGTAAATCCTGCCAATCCTGTGGCCTACCCACATCACTGAACAGGCATGAATCTCACTGGAAAATTATGCTAAAATGTATACCTTTTATCTAAATGCAGTGTGCAAGAACTTTGCACTTTGTACTTTGATGGACAGACATTATAAAAATAATCAATCTGTCTGACCATTCAGTGTCTAAAGGCAGATTAGCATTTCTGTTTCTAATGAGTATGAATGATTAAACTGTTTTCCATTTCTCTCCCTTTTGGACTTGGGATCAGACTCATTAGACACCACTGAGCCTATGCTAACACTATGTATAGCACTCACCCAGTCATAAGGCATGCTGCTCATTTTACAAATAGGCTTTAAAAGAGGTACCATGCACCCAGAAGAAAAAACATATCAGATAATACAGGATCACATCCAGTATAGGATTTCAAAGCCTAAAAAAAGAAAATAGGACCAAGCTCTGTAAACTACCAGTTTGTTTAGAAGAAGTGATCATGGTAATGCAATTCGATCAGCAAGAAAAAAAGGGCCAAAATATTCTCCACCTTTCCACATGGAGCCCATTGTAGGATCCTAAGGCTTCTGCTGCCATATGACAATGTAGGGAGTACAAGGGAATGGGCTATTTCCATTAATCTCACCCAGACTCTCCAAGGGAAAAATCACTGCTAGAAATCTGTCCCCTTTTTACATCAAGAGAAAAGCAGATAGTTCCGGTTGAATTGCAATACATTCATCAGGAAAAACCCTTGACTCTTCCATGACTTCCAATGAATACATTACCACTATGCTACATAGAAGCCAATGAACTTCTAAAGGAATGAGGCTAGGCACAGTTTCTGAATGCAGAAACCCTATGAAAGCAGATAAAAAGGATCGAACTACAAAGGAGGCTGTGTTTTAGAGGTAAAAAAATGTAGAAGTGAAATAAGAATTGCCAAAAATCAAGCTGAGTTGAACCTTACAAATGGTTTATTAAAACAAATACCTAAAGGTTTTCACTGTATAAATAAAACAAAAGAGAGGGAGGAAAATAAAAGGAAGAATCACTACGTAGCAAGAATGAGATAGAGATCAATTTTTTTTCTAGATATTGTCCCAGAACTGAGTGCATTATTTGATGGTTTTCAAGGAGTAAGATAATGTTTATCGAAGAAGATACAATACCAGTGATAATGGAATGAGGGTATGGAAATTGAAACAACACAAGCTTTATGCATTGACATTAGAGTAATCAGAACACTAGTTCTGTAAGAATGCAAAAAAAATAAAGGCTGGTAACAGGGATTTTTAGTAATCTGTCATGACAAATGCAGGGCATTTAAATTGAGAAAAGTAAGTGCTATTTATTTCATACTAAAAATTGTCTAGATTAAAAAAGGAAAAAAATATTCTGTTCGTTACTGATCAGATTCAGCTACATGATACTTGGCAGAAAAGCATAATTAAAGTCAGGTAAATGAAAGTGGGAGGGGGGGGGGGTTCAAGATGCAACAACATTTCATCAAAGATTCTGCCAGAACAACCTGATAGCTTTCTACAATATGTTAACTGATTTTCTAGATAAGAACATGCAAAAGATTATTCTATATAGATTTTTGAAAGGTATTTTATAGTGTGGGATATTATCAATGGACACAAAAATGATAGATAGTACAGGGATTATGGAGAGCAGACAAGTGCATGAAGGAGAGAAAATAGAGTAGTTACAAAGAAGGAGGCTGGTGAAGGTATAGCATTGCAACAAGAATCAATCCTCTGACCAGTCTTGTTTAATATTTCCATTAAAAATCTTGCCATAAAAGTAGGAGCATGCTGCTGAAATTCAATCATGAAAAACATTGGTATGTATCATCAATACAGAAAGGAATAGAATATAAAACAGAGAGAGATGCGTGACCTCAAGAATTCAAGCAATATAAATGCACTCATATTCAACTGTGCATATTCAAACTTGTATTTTGGAACAAGCAGAAACTTATACACTAGAAGCTCATTGTTTGAAAAAGAGAAGAAGGGCAGGGATGTAAGAAGTTGGCTACAGAATGACAAGTTGGAAAAGGGTACAGTTGTTAAAAAAAAAAAGGAAAGAAAAAGTAAATGTTAAACGGAATAATGGAGTACAGCAAGGAAATGTAAGTGCCATTGGGTAAGGCCAGATGGGACTTCACATGGCACTCTCAGTACAACCTGGCAATGCAAAGTAAAATCAAAACAAAACAAAACACTGAACTAAAGCTGAAACTGGGACAGTGCTATAAAGGTGTTCAGATGATTGAATAACATGTTTAAAGTAGAACTTATTTGCCTTAGCCTGGCAAAAATGAAGGTGGAAAAGATATATGTTGTCTGTGTGAAAATATTGTGGGTGATAGATGTCAGGTTGAAAACAGGAATTTGAGATAAAGGATCTCTTCCATCATCACCTCCAGATACATTTAAGTTGGAGATTAGAAGTACTGTAACACTGCTGTTGCGATCAATAGACTGGTCTTCCAATATGAATGGTGAGAAGAGAAAACAATAACCTTGCAGAACCAATAAAAGAGATTATGTGACATAGACCCTGCAATAGGCAAGGTCTGTATTACTGGGTACTTTCTGACTTCTAGGCCTATAGATGTTCAATGTCCTGAGTGTTTCAGCTGATGGTCAACTGGCAGATATGTTTGAAGGATGATGATTCTTTGACAGCTACAAGTTTAAGACCATGAGTATCCACTATTGTCTCTGTAGTCTTCGTAATGAGTGAGGAGGGGAACTTGGCAAATTGCCATCTGGATGCAACCTGAAAATGGCTCATCCATCACCATGAACAATTGAAGAGATGTACATGACTGGATTTATATTTCAGTGTTCAGAACTTCATCAGATATTAAAAGTGCAAAAGTCCCCAAGAGGGGAAAAAAAATGTATTTCTCTGGAGGACAGTGACCATTTTGGCTTCAACAATGAATAGCTAGTTGTCAAAGAAGTGTTCATGGTAGTATTTAACAGTTTTTTATTAAAATGTCTCATTTTATTGAGTTCTTCTAGGCCAGGAAATCCAGTGATAAAGTTGTAAAACAATCATCTCAACCTCCTCTGTTTGTTCTCCCCGCTCTTGCTTCTCCCCCCCTCCTCATTTCATAGCTATATAGCATGCAGCTTTTATTGGCAATAAGTAACATTTGCCAAGATTTGTGGAAGACACATTGCTAACATTATGCAGTATGTTCTTCATTTTAAATTGTTTACATCCTTTTTTTTTTTTTTTTTTTTTCTTTTTCAAGTAAATTTTACAGAAATAAAAAGGAATCAAGGTCCTATGGCTAGAATGATGTAAAAAGTAATTTATAACAGATCCACCTAAAATTATTAAAAATAAGACTAGAAAAAATCAATACCCACTTCATTCTTCATCACTTACAAAGCTTACTATGCTAAGAACCTCAATGCTTTTTAGGTGAAGACTTTATGCAAAAATAATTGCTTTGGGTTTGGGTGGGAATTGCTTTGGGGCTGGGGTGGGAAGCTGGGTGGTTGGCCACTGGGTCTTATTATCTATTTTGTTTTTGCTATTCTATTTTGTTTTTGCTATTGCCATAAATATTTTTTAAGTAATCATCAGCACCATCTGCCACTTACCACTGTGTTCTTTTCACAGTGTCAATACTATAAACACAGTCTGCTCCCTCATTTGATGAAGTGCAGAAGAACAAAATTAAGCAGAAAAGTAATGCCAAAATAGGCCTTACTATTTAAAAGAAAGCAACTCCATCAGTAAAATAGTATTCAAAATAGATTATTTCAGTCTCCACTAGGTCTTAAAGAGCTGTTTTGCCAAGGATCTCCAGTTAACAAAAAACTCTAGAATTTACTTATTCTATCATACCATTTGACAAACTGATTTGTCTATAAATTGGAGTTACTGCTTAGTATGTCAATTATAGTTTTAGTTGTAGTCATTCATCTTTTACAAAGACTATTTTGATTTTCTCACACATTTTAACTTTTCCTGTTTTTTGAGCATTTCACTAGCAACATATTGTTAGCTAAGAGAGAGACTCCTTCAATGCAATTTCCAAAATGTATTTCTGTACTAAATGTTTTAGTCATGCCTTACATTAGAGAGAGAGAGAGAGACTAAACTCAATCTTCAGACTAGACAGTAAAGGTAAGTTTTTAACAAAATCCTGTTCCATATCAAGACATTCAAATGAGTACAAGCATGCACCTCTGTAAGCTGAGCTATGTAAACTGACACTGTGATTCACACCTTGAAGGCATCATTCCTATAATGCAGATGTAAAGTATTTTCTGGAGACAGGTTTCTACTTTTGTATTTTTTCTTCCCAGGAGTGGTGAAGAAAAAGAGAAAAAACTTTTTATATGAGCCCTGCATTCCTTTTCTAGGTTAAACTCTTCTAACCATTGCGCATTGAAGACTTCTCTTTTGTCTGTAGTTACTAGTCCATATCTGCCTTCAAAATGCTGTGTGCAGTACATGTGGTGGTTTTACCTTGCTGCACAGCTGAACTCCACCACGACCACTCTCTCACTCCCCCTCCTTATAAAAAGCAGGAAAGAAGAAAGTATGCTGGAAAGGAAAGAAAAAAAATCAACTCACGGGTTGAGATAAGGATAATTTAATTAAAGGGAAAAGGAAGAGAGGAAACAAACAAACAAGCAAAGGCTGCATAGAAGCACAGAGGGAGAGAAAATAAATTACCCTCTATTTCCCATCAATGAGTGATGTTCAGCCATGTCCCAGGAAGCAGAGCCTCAATACATGTAGCAATTTTTTGGGAGGATGGATGTTCTCATAATGAGAGCACCCCCTCTCCTTCTCCTTCCCCACCCAGTACACTGCTCTCAGTAGTTATGTGCTAGGTCTGGATGGGTTGGAATTAGCATTCCCTGCAGCAGCCCCTCCAGTGCTGTGCTCTGCACTTGTAGCTAGAGCAGCATTGGTATCACATCAATGTTTTGTCTATTGGTGAGCAGTGCAGGCACAGCACCAAGGCTCTCTCCACCTGTTCCCCCACCACAGGCCAGTAGGCTGGGGGTGGACAAGAAGTGGGGAGGGGACATCACCAGGGCAGCCGACCTAAAATGACCAAGGGATATTCCACATCATATGATGCCACACACAGAAAGAAAGAAAGAAAGAAAGAAAGAAAGAAAGAAAGAAAGAAAGAAAGAAAGAAAGAAAGAAAGAAAGAAAGAAAGAAAGAAAGAAAGAAAGAAAGAAAGAAAAGAAGAAAAGCTGGGTAAGGAGAAGGAGGTCTCTCATTATCACACACAGAATCACAGAATTTCTAGGTTGGAAGAGACCTCTAGATCATTGAGTCCAACCTCTGACCTAACACTAACAAGTCCTCCACTAAACCATATCACTAAGTTCTACATCTAAATGTCTTTTAAAGACCTCCAGGGATTATGAAGACATCTGTCCTCCCAAACCACTATGTGTATTGAGGCCCTACTTCCCAAGACATACTCGACCACCACTCATTGATGGGAAGTAGAGAATAATTAATAATTACTTTTTCTCTCTTTGCTTCCGTGTGACTTTTCCCTTTAACTAAATTATCCTTATTTCTCTCTGAGGAAAGGGAGTGAAAGCAGTTGTGGTGGAATTTAGCTATCCATCAGGGTGAAACCCCCAGAAGTTAATGCCATTCTTTATATAGCATGAAATATATAACCAGCATAAGCACTGTTCTAAAAGAGACACCTTGCCAACACTACTTGCCCTGTCTACTAGCTACCTGACATCACAGCATACATACATCTGTTGAACCCTTAAGTGTTGTTTTCCAGTCTGAACAGAGTCCACACAAAGGACAAAGATTAATGAACTGGTCCCCTGCTCTAAGCGGGATCAAGCCTCAAGACTTTTTTTTTTTTTCCCCCAATAAAAATTTAACTTTTTCAGAGAATAAGAAAACGTCTGCAAAGAGGAGAAATACTGTATCAGAATAAGCATGTCTCAGAAGACAAAGGATTAAAGCAAGCAAATGAAGCTCTGACATTCACCCTCCTCTCTTCAGCCTTATTGCTGCGGTGAGGCAGGAGGTTTTCAGTAGGCCCACAGATATTCTTCATAATGCAGAATCAGATTCATACACATTTTCTGTATTCCTCGTCTTTTCCCTTTGAGTATATAAAAAATTCTAGACCCGTGATACGCACACACAAACCCTTAATATTTACTCCATACATTACACTGTAGGATACCATTTATACATTAACTTTTTTGTTATTTGTTCTTGCATATTTTTTTTTCCTTAAATACTCTTTAGATAGCCTTCAACATGAGAAAAAGCCATAAAAGATTCAACATAATGATATATAAGACATTCTGTTGTAGTCATTGTCTTCTGCATTGTCTTATTTACGGTACATTTCCATCAACACTGTTAACATTTTTCTACAATAAATTTTTTATTCCTCCTTGTTACACGTGACTTTAAATTGGGTTATTTTGCAATAAAAAGGGATTTAGCAGGGTATGTGTTTTAGCGAGTAGAAATTCATGGGACTTGCTCACCCTTGTCTACAGCTGCCATTTCACTACACACTCAAGACTGCACACATAAGTTCCACATATGGGAATGGGTATTCTTCTCCTTAACATTTAGAAAACACTAACCTATAGTTTTGTTTCAAAGCTTCAGAAAAATTGAGCAATGTCATTAAATATAATATTTATTTCATATTTTAAATAATGCGCCTCTTATAATATGTATTAAATTTTGTATTTTAAACAGTATTAAGAAAGCCTTGTTACTGAAACCCCCATCCAGAGCTAATTGTCTTGTAGAACACTTAATGAGTCGTTATTCATTAAGATGGTGAGTACAGGGAAGGCAGATGGCATGGTAATTTTATTGATTCTGTGATCCTACTGTAGCTTGCTGATTAAGTAGGATTGAATGCCAGTTAGTGTGGACAACATTATATAAAGTTCTGTTTTGATTCACATATATCTGAGAGTAACTTTCAGATGGCACTGTTGGAGAGGCCTACTGAACAGGAAAACTTGCTATCAACATTTATATTTGTAACGATAGAATATTGTATGCAGTCTTTTAGGATGCACATTCTACAACCAGTGGAACAAAAATTTCCTCTGAAATTGCTCTAATAATGACTATAATTTATTTAGTTCTTGATTTATATTTGAAGGTTTTATTTTTCATGTATTAAGTTAGATTTATCTCTTTTAGTCATATAGAAGTTGGATGTCCTTTGTGGTTTAATAGAAAGAGAGAAACGTTCATTCAGAGACCATTCAACTCACCGTCTTAATGGACAAATACCTTTACTGGGTGCTCTACCACTTCTACCTGCTAGGGACATTTTGCCATGTGAAAGTAATGTATCAACATGTAAATAATTCATAAATTGCATCCCTTGATTCTGTATTATTTTGAAGTGCTCCAGAATTCTTATTTCTCCCTTTAGAGTATTTACTATCCTTCAAAAATGCTGAAAACATTTATCACAGAGTTTTATAAACTTTTTCCTACAACACCTTGATACCTCAAAGTGTGGGATTTAGCTGTCTTTAATAATAATGATGACATAACCACAGTTCTTTTAGCAGAATTTATCACACTACCAGGCTATTCTTTCTCTATTGCCCAATGTATCACCAATGTTGTATTAAGACCTTCAAGGAGTTATTCTTGGTCTTGCCACTGCTGCTAATCCATGGGCACATTTTTCTATTAAGTAATTTTCACATTAAGTAATTTATATATTATCTTCATGTTCCTCCTATATTTTTCTCTAGCTTTTGTTCAATACTCTTTGAGATGTATAATTTAGCTCTTTCTAGAGATCTGGTTGCAGCTGCTGTCATTATTAGATCTCTCTTGATATTAAGAAATGTTAAAGCTATTTGAAGCATGGGGTCAGACATTACAACAAGAACAGATGATCTTTAGTTTCCAGTCTATCATAAAACCTGCAGGACATTTGTGTTGTATATCTTCCCACAAGTGGTTTATTTTTCCGCTATACACACACACAGATGCATGCATATTATTATACACATGGATTGTATAAAGAATCCATATTTTCATGAACCTCTGAGTTTTCATCATGTCTGATTGCTCAGGTGCAGTGCCACCAAGGAGACAATTGAAGAATGAGAAAACTATGTTCTATTTGTCTAGCCATGACTGAGAAATTTAGTTTTATCACTGTTAACATTCCTTAATATTTTTCATTTATTGTTTTATTTTATAATTTTGTTCTAATTTCTGCTTTTATCCAAGCAAAATTTAATTTAAAACTAGTTCCTACTCTGGATAAATATAGTTAGATTACCAGTATCCTCTTCTAGTACACCTACCAGAATATATAAGGCCTTCTGTACCACATCTAATGTCATACAATGGAAACATTTATCGACTTTCCAGATTTTCAGGATGTTTAACTGTACAAATTGTTCCATCTTTGAAAAATGTGACTTAGAATGAATACTGTTTCTTTTTTTGCATTAAATTCAATTTTATCAATATTTCACCTGAATCTACATGACCAATCTCTATAAGACCTATCTTGAATCACATATTAATCTTAAATATTTTAATTTCATCAACCCAGTACTGATTTTTATCCTCATAGCACTAGCACTTAGAACTAAACAATACAGAAGTCTTCTGTAAAGATCTGAGCATTTTGTGCAGGATGTAGAGAACACTCAGATCTCCACTGGGACATATGGTCTCTCCTAGAGAAGTTTTTCCCTTGCACAGCCTTTGGCCAAAGCCCACCATCTGTAGTTTCAAGTTTTCTTCCAGCTGCTGATAAAGGTGAAGTATAGAACATATGCTGCAGAAACAGTAACCTTTACATTGGATTTATTATTATTATTATTATTTTTAACATTCAGTGAGACATTGTCCAGAAAATATTTGTTAGCGTAAACCTTGGAAAAAAACAAAATTCACTTTTGAGCAAACTAGAATGTTAGAAGTGTATGGGTATAACTTTAATAACTTCAGAAGAGTGTAGATTAGTTATTTGTGGAAAATATTACATTTTCTTCAAAATCAGGAATGCTAATGCAGAACAATACAGACATTCTCTCTTTGTATTTCAGACACACACACATATAAGAAATGAAACACAGTCTCACACTGTGAACTGAGAATCAGTGTCGTTGACATATCATTCAAATAAATATGTTTGACACACTGTCAGTTTTATCCTAGAATGATCCCAATGAGCTTGAAAATGATTATATGCAAGCAATAGAAGCATCTAAAATTACTTGGAAAGACATAATTACTGAACATACTACTTCCATCCACCTAAGTATCATTGTTTTAACCTAGCTTAGGTCAGAAGGGAAACCAACTGCATAGCAAACATATGTCTGCTGCACAAAACTTCCACATCATTTCAAATAACTTGGCACAGTTCACAGCATCTGCTCCCAGGAAGCCCAGGAAAGAAGCAGCAGGTAGTGCTGCAGGACAGGAATGAAGTGAATTAGTAGAGCTACAGGTATGCCAACAAACTTGCATAATAGCTTCTGCCTAGACTATGCATGGTTACATACAGTGAAAACAGTCCATGAGTACCAAAATTCATTACACTTAAGAAAAATGATTATAGGAATATAATCTAATGCTTGAATCACCATGGTTGCATACCTCAAATGTTCCTATTTGCTTTTGACCCTGAACAAAGTAGAAAATAGAGGACATAATGCACTTTAAGAATAGGTATATTCTTCCACGTGTTGAGAATCTTTGAAAATGACACATCTGTTGCATTGCTGAACCCAACTAATGTTTGAAAAGCCTACTCCCTCCATGCCTCATGTGCAGCACAGAACAGCAATTACTTAAAAAAACTATAAATAGTAAATAGAAACTGATTATGATATAACTAGTTAAGCACATTTTGCTACAGAAGAGCACATCATAGGTAAGTTTGAAAACGACAAAAGCATATTAAGCTCCAGTTCAACAATTACTTTTAATTTCCTTTCATAATGTTTTTCCTTGTTGTAAGATTATAAACACCTTTGTTTCTTTTTCATTTCCTTAAAACATGAAGAGGGAATACTTTAAACGTCCTTCCTCCTTCATTGCTGCTGTCAGAGCACTTACATTTATATACTTCCACCAGGAAATGCATTTGTCAAAGTATCAGTAACACTTTCATTTTCATAGCACTTCCAGAAATGATATTCCAAGCCATAAATGACATTTTAAGAACAAAATCCTCATCTCAGGACTCAGGGAAATGCAAACAACAATTAACAAACAAGAGATAGTTATCTGTCCCAAAGGAGAAGAGAGAACACTCAGCTGAGCTTACTTTCAACAAAAGTCACCCAAGTCTGCCCTCATCATCATTACTCAATACTTTCTATCTCTTTAATAAATTTTTGAAGGTTAAAATAACAACTAACTTTTTGGCTCTTAATAATAAAAGTTAGTCCTAAAGCATATTTTCTAGCTTATGAGTATTTGGGGTTCATATCATGCATCTTATTGTTCATTACAAAGGTGTTCATTTTGGCAAACACTCCAGTGAACTCTGAAATAGTAAACTGCTCATCTGTGTAGTGCCAGATCATTGTCTAAATTTTCTTATCATGACCATTTTGTATCATACCATTATAATATCAGTATTTAAAGGATTAAAAATAAATGAATTTATGTATCTGTTGTTTAGAATGTATTTTATAAGAATGGCTGTAATGGTTCTTTACAACAATCTAGCATAGATGAGATAAGGTAGGTTACCATGAGAAGTATTTCCAGGTAATGCAAATGCTGCTTTAAAATGAGCTGGGATCATTTCCAATGTGAACACCTTCCTAATAAAGCAGGCATATTCAGTCAAAAATCCTAGGTTTTATCCAACAGGCATTCTGGGAAATGTTAATATTTTAATTGAATCCTGGTCAGCACAGCACTGGGAATAATTTCTCTTGGTGAAAAGGAACTTAACCAGAAGTTAGTGCACTAAACACTAACTTGAAGTGAGAATAAGCATTGGTATTCCCTTTATAGCTCCATTTACAGTGGCTGAACTGAAATTGCAGAAGTGGCTGCATATGAAAGTGTTTTGTCCTGCGAAAATTCGGTACACAAACATTATTTCAGGAAGTGCTTATGTATGTCATTGCACATCAGCCTTGTTTGATCATTGGGCTTTTTATGTGCTATACCACATCAAATTCCAGCTGAAAATTCCTCATTAAACATTGACCTGCATTAAACACCATGACTGCGTAGCCCCTTGCATTCATAGACTGTGCCATTATTTTGCATCTGCTCAGTTGTCCAAGACTGCATTGCATGAGGACAGAGATAATGCTCACCATCATGAACCTTACCTGACTGACCCGGGGGTGGGACTCCTGATGATCCTCTGGGCAGACATAAAAATACCGTGAGGACAGCTGCTTTGTTTCCTGAACATGGCTCGATAGCAATTGGTTTAGGAGCACCCTGTAAAAGGAAGGCACTTATGTAAAGGTTTATAGGGATTTCAGTTATATTTTCTACTTGTACTTCTTTATTTTAAGGTTCATTGTAACAGCATGAAGATTTTTTTCCCCAATTAGCTCTTTGCATTTAAGCAGATTGTCCTACTTATGTTCATTGACTTAAAAATGGGCTTTAACAGCCCACACTGCAAATCTAATCAAACAGAAAAAATGAAATGATCATAAAGACAACAAAATTATTCTTCTAATTTTATAGCTCACTAAATCTAGCAGTTTCAACTTCTTAGACTTAGAAAATCACAACATATTTTCAGTACACACAGTGGGGTCTGAGAGTACTAGAATTTCCCATATTCTAAGAAGCAGAAGTACCAAGCCTAAAAGAAATGTACTTCATCAACCAGCTGTTACCTAGCCTTCCTGATGTCAAAACTAAAAAATGAGTAGATAGATAGAGATCTGGGAAACTTAAGATCCATCTTAAGTTTCCCAGACCAGTAAGACTTCCTTCTGTCTGTCTTGGTAAGCAAGTGATTTCTGTGAGGCAGGTTCTTTCTGAATGTTCTGCACACACCGAAAACAGGTGCAATGTTACTTTAATTTAAATAAACTTACAAACTCCCTGTGAATGTTGCCTGCATGATTATCATCTTACTTTGTCTCATATACGACTATGATAACAACACTTTTGCTGGTAGGAGGTATGTGCTGTTACTAAGCATCTCTCTCTTATTAGCTATATAGATCTTTTAATTTGCAGTTAGCTGTCAACTGAATGGTTGCTGCCATATTGTTCTCAAGTTACCAAGACTGAGGGTACTAGGAGCTAGGAAGCAGAGCAACCTACAAAGCAATAGAGTAAGTTTCTAATATGACTATTTACAATGTTTTCATATTTACATGTTTCCATATTTTGAGCTCGCTATTAGACAGGCATTTCACTTTTAAGAGCTTAAATGTTTAGTCAACCCTTAAAGATATTTCTGAAAACATTAGGTCAAAATCAGCGTAAGCATTTCTCTCTTTCTTGTTTGTAAATTTTTAGAATGTATGTCATGTTCCAAGGCAAAATACCAGTTTGATGTTTTCATTCAAAATTCAAAGCCACAAAACTTTCCATTTACATGCAAAATGCAAAGTATATATAAAATGTCAACTGATTCAAATATATGAAGAAGAATGATAGTTTAGCTCAGTAAAATACAGTGAAATACTAGATATAAAGAAAACAAAGGAGCTTCCATCATGTGAAGCAATTATCATTTTCTATTTTTCTACATCCCAGTAACCAACATTTATTACTGCTCAGTGGAGATAAGGAAATAGAGAATATTGCAATAAATTGAGCAATAGATAAATATACTTAATTTTACTACCTGGTCATATTTGAAAGGCATGTTTGTAGATTCATTTGAGGTGATAGCATTAAAATAACTTGGGTGAGAAGTGTCATCTAATTTAAAATTGCCGAGACACAGTGATTGATAACCTATATTAACTAAAAACTTACCAAATGATGACACTATAAATGTAAAACCCCAGAAGTTTTAGCTAACAACAGTCACTTTCAAAAAACAGCATAAGAAATGTTTATTAAACTGATTAAACTAAATCTGAGGCATTTAATTTAATTTTCTGTAAATCAGTGGCCAAATGTTTGCCAAAGAAACAGAAGAGGAGAATGGATTCTGTGTTTTCTAAGCTGGTGTATATCCATTGACTTACATCAATCTATGATCAGTAAAACACCTAGACAGGTATTGCTATGTGATATGACTCTATACCAAAAGAAATGCAGAAAGGTGGGTGAAAAGAGCCATACTAAAATTAAAAGCATTGATTGCACACACAGAAAAGCAGTATCAGTGGATTACAGGAAAATAAATGGTGTGGGAAAATTTTCTTAAGGTTTCTTTGACTTATGCTGAAGGGCAATGTAAAAAACAATAAATAAAACTCTTCTGATCATGGCATTAATATAGAAAAGGTCTTGATGGGATCATTCAGATTAGCAGCTAGTTTGTGCCCTGGGCAGTTTAAATCTAATCAGACAAGCATCGGCATAGGGTAATATAATACAACATACCAGTCCTGACAGCAGTCAGTGTAAACCTCTCTGATAACTTCTACTATTCTATGCATTCATTCACTCCTATATATTGCACTTTCAATTGTCAAAATAGATGGCTTCCCAACTGCTCCACCAGGCAGCACCTCCACCTCCCCGAGACCTAAACACATGCCGTTAACTCCAGCACTTTTTCCTAGTTCCCTCTTCCCAACCATCCAGACAGGGATACAGCTCCATGCCAGTTAAGCATAGCTCACTGTCGCCCTGTGCTTCCTACTTCACCTTGTAGCATCCCTGAAACCTGAAAGAGCATTTGCTATTAAAAGAATTAGTATTAGTAGTGCAAATAATGGAGCATTTAAGTCATCTCTCCCGATCTCTCACAAAAGCAAATAAAATAACATGATTCTATTTATGCCTGTCAGTGTTGAAGAGGCATTTGTATAATGCCCTCAATAACATGCTTTAACTTCTGGTTAGCCCTGAAGTAGTCAGGCAGTTGGACTATAGATCATCTTTGAAGATCCCTTCCAATTGAACTATTCTGTTCTATCTTATTTAAAAAGACAGACAAAATGAAATCTTCATTTTAAATTGGAATTTGAAATACAGTATACACAGACATAGCAATGAAAGGAACAAATTTATCATTATGTCTTTTAATTTGATGAAAAATTGTTGAATGATATGTCAAACTGATGTTTTATATTGCTGTGCAGTATATAACCTTTCATTAACATGTCCTGTCAATTTCCGTTTGAAGTTTATATCAATACTTTTCTAAACAAAATTGGAGGAAACTTTCAGATAAATATTTTTTTTTCAGAGGACCTCATCCAAAAATCACATACAGTAGGAATTTTCTATTTGTGCTTAAAAATTCGGATTCTTTATGAAACATTATGACTGAAAAAGGAGACGTATAATCGTACCTCACATCATTTAGATTTGCTAGCAAAAAGCCAGAGAAGCATAGAGCAAATGATAATAATTTAGATTCTCCGAGGTTTGTCAGTTGTTTAAAGATAAATACATAACCATGAATCAAAGTTATTTCCTAGTGACATAACATGTTCTCTGAAATGTACCATTTATCATGCATTTTCCACATTTTTATTTTTTTATTTTTTTTGGAAGAGATAAGGCACATGTTTGTTTGCCCAAAGCACTTAGCTACCGTGATTTACTTACTAGAATTATCAGCTTTTTTTCCCCTACACCAAAAAAAAAAAAAAAAAAGTGACTTCTGCTTTTGCCAAAAAGCACAAATGACAATCACAGAGTTAATAAAACTTTATCAGTAGAATGCAGAATAAACAAATACTTGTCTTATTAAACAACACTTTGCTTTTATATCCCCTTTCTTACACACAACTGACAGAGAAAGAGGTACATCAGGTGGGAATGTGAAAAGGAAGGAGAAGAAAACCAGAAAAGGATAAAAGGGTCAAAGAGTATATATTAATATAATTATTGCTAGTGACAAGAAAAAACTAAGTTAGCAGACGTTGACAACAAAAAAGGGAGAAAATAGGGAATAAAACTGAGAGTAAATAAGAATAAAATTTAAATTTCTACTTAATTATTTAGTCAGAGAACTAAGTGTCAGAAGAATTCTGCCCAAGGTTCACCATTTTTATCAGAGAAAAATTTCTCCACTCTTCAGATTTTTTTCAGAAAATCTAGCTGAAGTCCAGCAGCCTGGGTGAGGTTGTGAGGAATTAATAAGCTTTGGGAAGATTCTTTGCTTGCCCCTGATTTGTTTCTAAAAAAAAGAAATTTTGGCCTTCCCCACTCCCCCACCCCTCCCCTCTCACCACAAAGCACAGATAACAGTACTACTGTTACTGGCATAAAAACAGCCATACCTGAATTAAAACAGTTATTACTATTAAGTTATCACATCTGCTTTGTAGTGACAAGGAAGTAATAAAACAGGTTTATTTTTAATTTAGGTATTGGAAACTCCATCAAACCTTGCATTGTGTTTAAGCACACAGCCCAAGAAAAAAATGGTCAATGTATTCTGCCATTCTTAGCTGGCAGAATGGGCAACAGAAGGCAGCAGCATGAAAGGGTGAGAGGAGCAGGAGAAGGTAACAATGACCAAGAAGATGTTCATAGATCAGCTATAAGAGTTTAGAACCTCTTTGGTTGCAATGAACCAACACTTTAACGTTAATTCTCATCTATCAATTAAAATACTTTCTAAACTATGAATATGGGAAAGGGAAAATTGTAAAGGGTTTTAGTTCCATCTGTATTCCAAGAAGTGGTTTCTTACAGAAGTGCTGTAGAAATTCAGATTTGTGTGTGTGTGTGTTTCTGTTCAGCATTCTAAGTTAGGTACATCCAATTTTTAAAAGTGTGTTATTATACCATAAGACAAATCACGTAAAACTAAATGGCTCCTATCTCTTGCCAAAAAAGCAATTAGAAAATTGAATCAAGGAATTAAGGATTAATGTGAGCATGTTACACCTGTCAGCAGTAATAAGTATTTTGACAAGAACAGAATAAAGTTTGACAATGTGCACAAATACAGATCTGATATATAAATCAAGTATTAAAATATAAACAACTATGCATTAATCACTTCAATGTTTCCTAACTAAAATGGTTTTAGAACTGCTTGCAAGAATTGACTATAAATGAAATTTCATCTCTTCTTTTTTTTTAAAAAAATAAAATTTACTTATTCTTTTTGTTTTAGTAATAAATTATGATGATATAAACTTAGTTTTTAATCATATTATTAATGCAGAATTAGTCAGGTGAATTCCACATAAACTAGGCTTGATGGCTTGGCAAATAAGCAATCCTGTTATGACAGGATTAATACCAGACCTTGAACATAAAAAAGCACTTTTCTGCACCTCAATGTGCAAGACTTCAGAGGGAAGAAAAGAAAACAGGAAACAAAAGACTATGTCTTCTGAAGAGGTAAGGAACGTAGAAAAGAAGGAAGGGTGTAATTCATACAGTTACGTTGCAAGTACGCACATCTTCCTTTTCTCTTACCTTCAGGTTCTTTTCCTGAATTCTTTGGTTATTTTCTGGCTTTCTTGATTTATTTGTAATAAGGAAGTCTCAAATTCAGAAAAGAACTTGAATACTTAGGCTGGATTTTGACCAAATTTAGGTACCTACATGCAAAATCAAGAGCCTTAAAACCCTGTAAATATCGTAGTTTCACTATTAATATTTTCCCAACAGTGGAAACTCTCCTTCACCTGCCCAGGCACATCCTCATCTCTCTTACACCTACTCAGGATACATTGGCATTTCTGCAACTCTCCTAGATGTGGAGCTTGAGCTGAGAAGCTGTTTGGTAAAACACATTTATCAAATGAGGCTTTACAATACACTTGTGGCCACTTTCTTTTAAAATACAGCTGAAGTCAGAGGCAGCTCTGTTCTTCACAGAAAAACATGTTCTTCTTGTTCTCCTGGTTTTCCTGTTCTGCATTTAGTAAATGTTTGTTTGAGGTAAAATACTCCAGGCTATAGTTAAAGATGGAGAGCAAAATTCTGTGAATGGTCTGACTGTCTCCAGTGGAGTAAAGGCAGACTTTTGAACAGTGCAGAAGAGGAAAAGAAAATTGATCCCCTCAAGTTCGTAGAACTGCATTGATGTAATTTGTTTGGGGCTTTTTTGGCTATTTTGCTGGAGAAACTCCAAATGTCATTAGCACAGCTATCCTGCCAAGAAGAGAGGACAGGCAACTCTCACCAGAAGCCAACCCCCATCCTGTCCCCACCTGACTTCCCCAAAGTTTATTTGCCAAGAGAAGCAAAACCAATGGTACTGGACAGTACCATTAATGAGAAAGGAACAAGATGGTGTCCACTCCTTCCAGCAGCATCTTACTGCTTTAACAGCTCCTGCTGCTGCCCTGAAGCACCTGGCACACCTGAAACAAGGCAATGCCTCAGATAGAAACAGAGACTGTAATCAGTACTTCTGTTTTCTTTGACTATCGGTGTTATACTGCATTGCTATTCTAAATGTTGGGTATGCATGAACTAACAGTCATTAAAATTCTTCTTCTGAATATGAGCTCAGCTACCCAAAATTTTTGACAATTTTCTCTGCAGATTTATGTGAGGAGTAATCATAGAATAGTTTGGGTTGGAAGGGACCTCTAAAGACATTGCAGTTCCTACCCTCCTGCCATGAGCAAGTACACCTCCCACGAGACCAGGCTGCCCAAAGTCCCATCCAGCCTCGCCTTGAACACTTCCAGGGATGGAGTATCCATAGCTTCTCTGGTCAGCTTGTTCCAAGTGCCCTCATAGTAAGGAATTTCTTCCTAATATCTAATCTAAATCTACCCTTTTTGTTTAAAACAGTTACCTCTTGTCCTATCACTACACTTAACGAGCCTTAATGACTGCAACAGGAAAAAAAATGCCTTCACCAAATATTGTTTATGCTCTTGCAGATGTACCTTTTAGGAAATACTGCTACAGAATCAATCAGCAAAGCCACAACTCTGGCCAGCACAGGAAGTGACAGTTCTTCATATGACCCTAGGGTTCTACTGAAATTATAGGTATTCACTAAAGATTTTCACTGCATCCATCCCACAGAGTTCCTTTCACAATTAGTGAGTGGAAAGCTTTAACTCAGCTTAACCTGCAAGAATGGCCCAGAGCCTAAGAATTATCAATGCTTTGTGGTTCTGCACTGCAGTGTCTCTTGCTTGAGGATCTCTTAATGATTTATAACCCTAGTTAATGAGGTCTCACCCAGGTAAGGTGCATATCCACTTTACCTAGAGCAGTAAAAGCTGAAAAGCATGGCTTTGACTATCTTAAAATTCTTCCACCTATACTGGAGAACGCTTGAGGCAACTGCCTTGATCCTGCAAATCACCAAGCCAGCACTGATTTCCTGGGAGGAGTCTATCAGCTCTCCTTGACCTTCAGGAGGAGCTAGTATCCTCTGAAAATTTCTATAGCAGCTGATGGAGCTAAGACCAACAAGCTAATGTAAAGGAATAAGACCAATATCATTACACTAACATTTCAACATTTCTTACAGATCTATTTTTTTTTTTTTACAATGAATTATCTTTTCAAACCAATTTTGCACCATTCTTTCAGCAGAATATAAATCTCAGTTAATTTCCTCATTTCAAAATAGCCATGGAAATCTTACACATATTGGTGTATTACTTTCCACAAGAAAAACAGTGGGAATTAGAAATAAAAAGAACACAGTATAATTTAACAAGCTGTGATTATGGTAGCAGTGATCAAAACACATTGTTATCCTTCAGCTTATTGTTTTACCTCTCTGTTGTAACTATACCAATATGTACTAATAGGTTGCATTCTTTTTGCAGTCTTCTGATTAGAATGGTTGTCAGTTATCAAAGGTTATGTACTAATGTTGAATTTATGTATCAATTTGAAAGTGTTTTTACGCAGAAGAGCTGTATTTCTATTACATGAACCATATTTATTTGAAAAAAAAAAAAAAAAAAAAAAAGTATATTTATTTGCAACAAAGTTATTCTGTCTCAGTTCACCTAATAAGAGACTTCATTTCAAAAGCTAATACTGTTTAAGATAGCACTTCACTAGCAAGAGAGTTGTGAATTAAGACTAAGCTACAAGGAACACTTGCATTTCAATGGGGTTTCCAGAAAGAACTCGAAGCCAGGTTTCCTATTAAAGCTTGCATCCATTTGCCTAGAGGTGTTTTTGTTTGTTTCCTTGAATTGTGACACTAATGTGAACCATCCGGCAATTTCCTTGACTTTCACAACTGGTTGAATGGAATGCAAAACACAAGTTAAATCAAAACATCAGATGGCTGTAAGGCATGTTGTATTTCATTTCTTTTCTGTGTGTTCATGTATACAGTTTCCTATCTATTCATACTGTTAAATAAACTTGGGTTTACTTTACTGTTATATCTTTCCCACTCATAAGAGCAATTTCAGGTTAATCTGCAAAATATTGGATGTAACTTCCAGTGGAAGGTGTGCGTAGCAATTGTACTGGATTACTGCCAGAGGAGTCCCCAAGAGCCTCCAGAACACTCTCCTATTAAGCTGTCTGAGTCTGATTAAAGGTTGGCAATGCTAGTGTCCAGTTTGTGAAAAGAAATTTGTCTTGGCAGCAGCTAGCTAGATCCTGTTGGGAAAAACATCTGAGACCCTATGTCTGTGGCATATACCAAGCATCATGTATCCTCAGATACTTTCCTGTAAACACTTCTTCCTACTGCCATTTCAAATTCTGTAAGTCAAAGTGGTGTTGTGCAGTGAAGTGATGCTAATGGGCATTTGTTTCCCAGATGGGTATATCTGTTGGATCTCCAAGGATTAGAAACAAGAAGTGGAAAATTTCATTATTCCTTCACAATTCAGCCTTAAAGGCTCACGTCTATGAAAACTTACATTTTTACTGCTGACAAATCACTGACAGCCCATCACTGTTAGAACTTTGGCTGATCAATTAAAACCAGATTGTTGCTGCTGTGCATCCCAGTGAGTTACTTTACCACCGATTGCCTGCAAGAAGAAGACATGGTCCCTCCGTAACCACTTCTGCCTTTTCAGTGTGAGAAAGATGAAGTATCAGGTGCAGTTTAAATTCTGTGTAACTTGCAGGCTAAAAAGGGTGGCTGTGGTGTCTGGCATCAGGGGAATTCTGAGCTCAGGATAAGCACGGTGCAGGTTAGTTTCTTTGGGAGCAAAAGCAAACTGATTCAGCTACAGATTTCTAATATGTACATTAGGCAGAAAAACTTGGGCTGTCTTTTACTTGGGGTAGATCATAAAATTTCAATCTGTCATTGCTACAATGACTCTAGGAGAGAATTGAAAAGTTCTGACTAGAAGGTGCCTGTGCAGCATTCTAGAATCGTTAAAAATATGGTTTAATTATGAATTAGGAGATCTATACCAGACTTGAGAGGTTAGAAAAGGCAAGTAGCCTCAAATTATTGTGCTGTATTTTGCATTTCTTGCAAAGAAAATATAGTACACCATATGCCATCCATAATACATCCTTAGTGAACTTTTCTTCTGCAATGTCTTTTAAGGTTCTTTTGTAACCTCCTGGCCACATGCAGGATGCTTAGTGAATGATAAATTAAAACATTTATACCTGGAATCATAATAATAATAATAAAAAGAACTAAATCAAGACACATTGTGAAAGCTAGCTGTCAGCAGAACGGATTAAAGTGCAAACTTAGCAATATTCTTAATGCAAGAAAAAAAATACTAATAGCACCAGAATAACAAATGACTTTCTATCACTTTCTATCATGACAATATACACAGATCACAGCCTACAGAACATAGGGAAGACATGAACTGAATGCCTCAAAGCATGACATAGCATTTCTTTTGATTGTCCTATAAAATGTGTTCTTTTTAAATGCCAGAACATCATTCTGAAACAAATTACCCCACTGTTTAAGATCTGTAAGCACAATGAAGTTTTTGTGACACATGACCATGTGTTGGATATTGTGCATAAGATAATAGCTGCTCCAGCAGCAGGAAGAAGAAAAAATCAGACTTGTCTGCCCCAAGGAAAAATCACATGATGGGAGCAAAAGGGAACGTAGTTTTGCTCTAACATATAGTAGAAGCAGCATGTGTTGAAATGCTGTTTCTTTTAATGAACACATTTTAATGTTCATCACTAGAGGTGGAAAGGGAGAGGGCAGGCTGGCAGGATAATGATAGCACAGCCAGACCTTTGTAAAGGTGTTGCAAGTTGCATCTCTCACTTTCCTCCCTTGAGGACCTCCTACTCGGGCCCATTCACCAATTTGAAAGCATGACTGGGTATAGTTTTACACTTGAATCTTACGAGTTAATTAAAATCTCAAATATCTATGAGATAATTCTCAGCTGTCTAAATCAGTACAACACACAAATAGTAGCAGAAATATGTTGATTTATTGTAACTACAAATCTGACACAATTTTATTATTTTCTTAATAGTTTCTTTGAAAAATCCAGAAAATAAACTCAGGTATTATCACTTAATGATATTTTCCAAGATGGCTTCCCATGAAGATTGTTAACACCTACACTGGTCACAAACATATTAGAAACTCCATTGAAAAACAACAAGAAAGTAAACTTTTCCTTAAAGAATCTAATCTGACAAATAATTAGACACATGAGAATTGGTGTTTGGTGAAGCTGTTGCATTAAAACAAACAGGATTATTCGCATGAATGAAATTGTTTATGCACATTACTCATATTGGCCTAACATGAGAACATGGATTTTTTTTTTTTAAGGTAGTTTATAAAAATAAGAAAAAAAAATCTTCCTTTAAAATATTACAAGATCTACATCATTTTTACTAAGCCAGCAAAGAGCATAAA
The DNA here is from genome assembly GCF_964211825.1 of Aythya ferina. NCBI lineage: Eukaryota > Metazoa > Chordata > Aves > Anseriformes > Anatidae > Aythya > Aythya ferina. Next base: position 30,074,915 of record NC_140302.1, on the reverse strand, counting down.
GGATTCAGCATAAAGGATTTGCTGAAGTTGGATGTCCTCAATCTCCCTTACTTGACTTATGTAGAAAGTGTCACTTTTTTTTTTTTTTTGAGAAAATACTGTATTCCAAAGCATGCTTAGCCTCTTGAGCACTGCTAACTGAAAACGAGTAGCTTGATTATGTTTCCATAGCTTTTTTCTGCTTGTACTTCTGTTCCATTTGTGTTTCCTATGACACAGCAGGGAACTTCTCATTACTTTATATTTTTATTATTTTATTCAGTAGGTTACTATAGAGTCACCACCAACAAAAACAATTGAATTCTATAGACTCCATTCTTAATGCATGAAAGTACAGAAAAACTTGTTATTTTGTTTAAGGTAATGTTCTAGCCTGAAAGTTTACGTTGTAAAGCCCACAAGTTCCCAGAAATGGTATGCAATTTTTTTTTCAAAAGACATACCATTTTCACAGTAATTTGGCCATCTTTTTTTAAAAGAGTTTCCTTGAAAATTCACAGATTTTTTTCTTGATTGGAATTTGATTCAAATTCTTGCATTCCATCAATATGGAATTGAATATTTGTACTTCATCTCATATACATATATATACATATACACACATTTCTAACCAAACGGTTTCTTTTACCCTAGTTTTGTACATAGGTTTTAACCTGCTGCCAAGAGTAAAACAGAGGAATGCTCATTCTGATGCTCATTCTGTACTTCTGTCAAGAGAATAGAACAGATTTACTTTTTGCTATATGTAAGCTCTGATTTAGTTTAGTAGTGACTACTATTAGGCTAGTCATGCATTTCATCATTATTTCTAATTCCTCTTCCCTTTTCCCTCCCCTTCACAACACTTTCCCCAATCTTATGGTGCTCTTTCCTTGAAAATAAATGCCCCATATCAAATGTCACTGGCTAATACAATAAGCAGAAGGAGCAGGATCTTATTTACTTAAACAACAGCTGAGATTTGAGATCAGTCATCAAGCAGATGTTATTTCTGAAGTTGAAAGTGTTCATGATTATTGTTACTATAGAAACCAAGCTTTGTAAAATATTCCAAACAAACACTTCTTTATTAGCTAGCAATGTGACTACAGTGCTCTGCATTACACTGCATCCCACGGTAAGTTATCAATTGCACGTATTTTCTTTCTGGTTATTTGCTTTCAATAGTGACTACAAGACAGAATTTCTACAGGTCTTACAAGATACTGTATCACAATACCAGTCATCCATAAAATGACACACACTGTACTCATTCAACGCTAAACTCCAGCCTGTTTCATTTCCCCCTTTCTGTGGGCAGCCACTCAAATCAGTGCTTCCCTGTTTAGCAGCAGTGAAAAACAGGAACCCACTGCTAATTCCTGTGGTTAGATCAGCAGCACAAAACCAGCAGTGGTTGTTAAATGCCAGCCCCAGCCTCTTTAGCAATTAAACCCTTCTTCATAGACTTTGTGAAGCTTGTGCGTCACTCAAAAAGCATCTTTCAGTGGCTAGTTATGGTATCATAACCAGCAGTCTCAGACTTAATGCTTTATTTTCTAACCATACTAGAAGAGTGAAAATATGAATCTTTGTTCCAGCACAGCCAGGGGGACTCCAGCAGTGCTGGATCCCTCATTGCATCCCCAAGTGCAGGGCTGGTCACAAGAAACACTGCCAGGTGACTTTGAAATGCTACAGCCTGTGCCCACGGCAAGGGGCAGGTAAAGCCCCGTTAGACCAACCTGCATTGAAACCACCTCACTCTTGCTACAATTAAATACCTACCATCTACCGGATTGTAGATCACAGGGCAAACTTCAAACAGAAGTTCAGCAGGTTGAAGCTGGCTTGATTGTATACCATGTAGAAAGGAAAACTGTAGTTAAGGCTACCCAAGCAAATTAGAAGACATTTTATTATAGAATATATGCATAATATTGATATTAGTAAACAGTCCTCTGAGGTGTTGCTGTTTCAGAGAAATCCTTAGAAAGGATAAAATGGTATTAATATTAATGTTTCAAAGTATAGATATATTCAACTGGTATCAACTTCTGGTTATTCTATGTTTTTTATATTCTGATTATTATAATTTAAATTCGAAAGCTGTTTTTTGATTTTGAATCTACTGTCATGTGCTCATAACTTCCTTCAACTTTCTACACCGTGTTTAGGTTCAAATAGGACAATTTTGCTCAGTCTTTCAGAAACTTCTCAGCTATCTTTGAGATGTGGGCCAATTAACATTTTCTTCTAATACCAGTTCTATCCAAGGCTTATAATTTAATTTAAAACTTGGCCCTGACTCAGGTAACATCAAAGATTCCTCCTTTTCATTACTGCAAAACAAAACTGTTTTAAAATGCAGTGATACGATCAGAATTAGATTTCCATGAAAATATACAGAAGTATAGAAATACGCGTGCCACTGATAATCTATTTTAACACACAATACTGCTGCAGTGAGGCAAGTATTAAGCGCAACTAAGAAGTCAGTTAAAAAAGTTTAATTGTGATGTGCTGTCTGCACCTGTATGATGAAGATAATAAAAAATATATAATCCATAAGTCATTTTAGGTGTGAAGAAGGTGTGGCAAAAGATGTTTTGGAAACAGATCACAAAGAAGGAGTACTGCAGGCATGTTTTATGAAGACGGTTACTATTTAGAAGTCATCATGTGGGTCTGAATGCAAAGAATGCAAATAAGGGTCGGCAAATGCCCCAATCAACACTCAATAAGGAAAGTGCTGTAGGGAAGTGCTGTAGCTATAGGTAGGTTGAAGTTTCAGAGAACATACAAGTTATCTTTTGAATGCTATCTTTTAAGCTATCTTTAAATACACTGAGAACATCTTAACTGATTCTATGTCTGTGATGTAGTTTATGCTTTCTCCATGGAGGAAAAGCTTCCAAGCTTTTAGCTACATAGGATTAATGTGGGAAAAGGAAGTGGGCTACATAGGATTAACGCGGGTCCTATAGATAGTGGTACTTAAGGGATTACGGTAGCTAGCAACACATTTGACTGACTCCTCCTTCCCAGTTTAAATAAGCAAGTTGCCATTTACAGCCATGTTGATTTAGGGCAACCTTGAGTATGAGCCTAGAGCAAGCCAAACCCATCCCCTTCACGTGTACAAACTCAGCTTTTCTACATTCTTTTTAAATTTTTTTCTTCCTCTTTTTCCTCACTGTGTTCCACGTGGAGAGGACATACAATGTAAATAAAATAAAATAAAATATAAAATAAAATAATTACATTCACACATGTATGCAGACATACTACGCACACAAATACTTATTATTTCCAGGTGTCCTATATCTCTGGAATGCTATGTTAAAGCAAAAACAAAAGTTCAATTAAAATTTTATCAAAAACCTTAAAAATGAAATCCTCTTAAAAATCTCTTCAGACAAAGCAATGTCACATAACTGCCAAAATCTCTACTGAAATGAGTTGCAGTAAGAGGTTCTAGAGCCATCAATATCTTTAAAGATTTCATAGATGTCTTTTAGTTCTTTTAGATAATAAATTGCCAGAATAGTATCTACTCTTTCCAGTTCCCTTGTCTCTGATTGTTCTGCTGTGACATTTCTGGATGACTTCCAGTTCTGACTGTTGTAAAGTCCTTGTTTTTGCAGAATCACCTAGTGTTGAAATTTGCAATTCCAAACACTATCTTTTTTTGTCTGTTTATCAGCTAGCACTCTTTACTCAAGTAATCTTTGCCCTTCACATTCCAATTGGTTTTGTCCTTGTTCAAACTTCTATGAATTTACCAAAAGTAATGTAACTTGAAATGTAGATGAATAGTTTTATTCATCTACAGATGAATAGAAAAAAATTACCTTTGCGTAACCTTCATTAAGAGAAGTATCTGAACATATACTTAATGACAAACTTAATTTGGGTATTAACGTTTCATTCATTTGATCTTTATATTATTGAGTTTTAGCTTTACATTTTCATTATATATTTAAAACATTTTTTCATGTCCATATTAAATGCCTCTTTGTATGGCTGTAATTTTCCTCCAGTTTTTCTGGTTTTGGTCATTAGAGAGTTTCCTAATTTTCAGCAAACTGCTGAGCAAGCTGAAGATGTTAATTGGATATATCACTATTTTTTTTCTTGTAGGAGTTTCTTATTAATGACTGCTCTTGTAGATGATATACATTTTAATCAATTTGCATCTGTCCTTTTAAAAGATTCAGTTAGGTCCCTAATTAACCATCTGTAAACAAACCATTGTTCAGTGGTGGTTCAGCCATTTATTGTGAGCCAGCAAAGGCTAGCAAGGGCCTTCTGCTACCACTCTGCCCTGCTGTAAATATTTGACTTCTCTCAATATTCAGAAAGTAATTGGAAAAAGACAAGTGACTCACAATCCAGACTGTAGATCACTGGATTCTCTCTAATTGAGTCAATGACATTGCTATTATGAGAAAACATCAAAAATTGCAGGTGTCTGTTGCTCCCAGAACCAGAAGTGTCTGGTTCTTAAGCAATTCTAAGTCATGTATTCATTCCATAGTTATAATAAGTGAGGATAATGAAGATCATAGATTCCTATGATGAAAGTAATAGTAAAACAGTCTTTATAAATAAAATTACTTCCTCAGATAAATCTTTTTTTTTTTTTTTTTTTTTTTTTCTTTTACAAATAAAGGCATGTAATATTGTTTCCAAAGCTGCTCTACTTAACTGTATACTCCAGCACTTTCTATACCCTGTAGTGACCCCAGGAGTTTCTGAACAGCTTCAAGCAGGGTAACAAACTTCCTTAATATATCTTGTCTCTCACCACCTTCTGGAGTGTTCATTTGTGCACGCTCATTGGAGTGTGCCGATGCAATGAGAGTATCTTTTTTTTTTTTTTTTTTTTTTTATTATAACGTGCAGCACTGTATATTTAATGCACTGTATATTTACCTATATATCCCATTGCCAGTACACTGTTATGGCCCAAATACACTCACAAAGACTTGATGCAAAGTCTCTAACTCTTTTCTTATGGGCTACTCACACCCATGACAAAGATACAGAGACTAAGTTATTATCCGTACTTAAAAGCAATTTCTAGCACAAAAGGAAACCATCTTCTCTGTTCTTACAAGCGGATAACTTACCGATGTGTGTCAGTAGGCATTACTCATTTTTACCACACAGGAACAGATCAAGGGTGCCCCTCAATCATGCAGGAGGGATTATGGCTACTCTGAGGCAATTCCACTTCTACCATCATACCTGTTTTTTCTTTTTAATCTTTACGTATTTTGTTCGGTACTTAAATATAACTATTGAAAATTACAGGTGCTACCTGCATTCCTGTTAATTCACAACAAAGATTTTGTGTGATGATTATGAACACTGGACCATCTGCACGAAATATGTATGTGGAACAGAATGCTTTTATATAGCATGTCATGTGAGCAGAAAACATAACAGAATCCATGTAACTTGGCATATTTTAAAGGATTCACATTTTTTATTTAGTGATATTTTGGTAATAATATTTTATGCTTTCCACCAAAATTTCAGCAAGGGATCATTGTGACTCTTATAGTTCAAGCACTTTACTTGGTCTTTAATTCTCTAATTGTTAGAACTGTTTTCTGGACAGCACTTGTATGTAATTAGATCCCTGCTACATAGTCATTAGGGGCTGAGAAGGATCATTAGGAGTTGAAAAGAAAATAAAGAAATGAAATGAACTTGTTAATCACCAAGGTTAAAAAAAGAAAAGCTACAAAAGGGGAAAGCAGAGCCATAAATCAGAAATCTGCCCTGAGGACTTTCATCCTCCTTATTCTGCAGTTCTACTTTTCTCTGAGTCAGTGATCTCCCTCAAAATCCAGTTTTGTTATAGCACATCCATTTCACATTGATTGAAACAGATTGTATAACATTTTCTCTTTGCAATTTTCCAGATTCTTTTGAAAGAAATGCATCCAATCATTTAAATACTTGTTACCAGGATTCTTAGATATGCCACATACCTCTTTCTTTCCTTTCAATTACCATGTACACCCAACAGATTTATGTTCTGCTATACAATGCCATGTTGTATCATATATAATCCATTGCACATTTCCATTCACCTGTTCCACACTTTAAAAGAAAAAAAAAAAATAAAATAACAATCTTTGGAGACCTAGTCTGACTGCAAATATCTAAATGTGCCAAGACACTTTCATGTTCTTAAGACCTGGAATTCACCTAAAAGCTAGAGTATATATGCTTGGTATTTTATTAGTATCAGTGCAAACTTTTGGGCCTGCTATCTCATGATTTTAGAAACTATAATATAAAGGTTTGGATAACCTAAACTTCAAGATTCATGGCTTTTCACTGAGATACACAGCATCTGCTTCAGAACATCAAATTTAGACTGATACAAATGAAGGAATTTAGCTTCATAATAAAAGAGTACAAGAACTTAACCCATAGCAGAGTTTTGTTTTGTTTTTTTTTTTTTTTTCTCCTGTGAAACATGTGGCATATGCATAATGTATGGCAACGTGATCCTCAGAGCTTTTATTGATGGTTGTTTGGTATGATCTATACAACTCACATATTGCTCACTTATGAGTAATGCAGTCCTCCCAAACCCTTGCTCACAGACATATAAAAGATGAAAACATTCAATGAATATCACTTTAGGAAGGCCACATTATTCCTGAATGTCAGGGCTTATGCAAGTGACGCTGAAGAAGGCATAATACTGACATCACCAATTACACACTAAATACATTATGCATTTTAGAAAAAGCAGTAATTTAGAAAATGTGAAAATCTTCCTCTCATACCAGTTTTTGTATACTTCAGATCTAAAACCAATTCCTTAGCTTTCATCAATTTAATAGCAAGGTCCTGAAAAATAGAAAACTGGACTGTAAAATTTTCTGAGTTTATAATTCCATCTATCAAGGACTGTTTTTATTACCTGATTTGCATTTAAGAAAAAAAAAAATGATTTTTATAGCATATATTTCTAGCTCCCTTCCCTCCCCCCCCAGGCATCAGGTCAATCTCAGAGAAGCTGTGGATGCTCATGGAAGCGTTCAAGGCCAGGCTGGATGGGGCTTTAAGCAACCTGGGCTGGTGGGAGGTGTCCCTGCCTATGGCAGGCAGGTTGGAACTGTATGGTCTGTAAGGTCATGTCCAATGGAAACCATTCTATGACCCTATTAATCTCCATCACCATCAATTACTGGTATATTTAACGATTAGGACATAAACTTGCAATGCTCATTTGTTTATTTATATTGAGAATTAAGGATTAAGGATGATATAAAAATATCATTAGGGTTGGTCACTGCACTTTTTTTCTTAAAAAAATAAAAAAATCCAAATATCCCAAATATTAAAAAGCTGTATTACGCTATCTCCAAAAGCAATATTTTCTTGTTTTAATGGAATGTAATTGAAGTATAGGAATCTAATTATATATTCAACATTTAAGTATTTTCTTTATTATTTTAAATTACTGTCAGTATATTAAATACCAAATAAAATTTTTAAATGTTGATTCATAAAGCCTATAAGCTATCTATAGATCTGAGTTTCTCCATATGATATGGTTTGTAAATCTTCAGGATGTATATTTTAGTATTGATTATGAATAATTTAAAATCAAAGAGTTGGCAGCTATCTCTAAAAACTGCAGCCATGCAATTCATATTTTGTCAAAGTGGTCAGGTCTGAGACTGAGAAAACAGAATGAACTGATGCAGCTAATTACCGCATAATTCCAGTTTCCCAAATTGAAATAAATGATTGAACTGGATATACCACACTGAATAGAAGACTACTCAACCACTTGATATTTTACCATCATGGCAGCCTACAAAAAAACCTGTGACTTGCCTTCATTTGTCTGGTAAGATCTTGCCTTCATTTATCACGTATGATTCACACATTATTTTCCTCAGAAATTCAGAAAGTAACTTTCTGTTTTGTATTATGAAAATGATATTCCTAGGTCTGAGACAACTCAAAACAAACAAATAAATGGCATTTCAAACACTTCCTCCACAGCCCCAACCAGGAAATATGATTTTCACAGGAGTGCAAAGGAAGACAAATGCCTGATTAATGTTATTTTAATAGAAAAATAGCTACATGATAAAAACTAAATCAAACAGCATAATAGCAAAGTTATTCACAAAAGGAATAGAAGTCAATAGCAAACACATAATGTGCATTTAGATTGGTTAAAAATATTTTCAGTTCTATAAACTTTAGACAACACCTCAGGGGTTCATTTTTCTAATGAACCTAGAAAATGAACCTGTTTTTCTATCTTCACCTAGTTTACTGATCAATGATTTGAACAAGCCCTTGATGAAGCATTTTCCAGGTTTGAGACATGCCTATTACACTGTTTTGGGCAACTCTTCAGAAAGATTTGAAGGCATGAAAGTGCATGATGGTATTCTTTTAGGTAAATCTGGTTTAATATTACAAAATGCTGAGAGTGATTTCTCATTGCATGTAGACTTCCTGCCTCTATATTCAGTCTCCCGTTGGTACCTATTGCAGTAAAAATCAGACAGCTTGGCTTCCAATCAGTTAAATTCATGTGCAAGGATACAATTACAAACTGGTACTGCAGCTAGTAAAACAGGAATTACAAAAAAAAAAAAAAAAATCCAAACAAAAGTTATTTGTCTTGAGAATGGATAAAAAGAGAAGATACAGGCAAGGCCAAATGATTACATGAGCACTGCTTCCAGGAAAGTGAAAATATGGTAACAGTCCCTGCTTTGCTTGTTTAAAAACAAGGAATTGAATTTCTTCCCCACAGCCTAGGTACCTGCCATACTACCTTATGATGGTCAGACATTTATTGTTGATGAATATTTAATTCATTCATTCCAAGTGGGATAGAGCATACACAAGATACTAATTTACAGCATACAAACTGAGACACTTACACAGGGAATTGGAAGACTACTGCTAAAAGGATGAGATGATCTACCACGGTTCTCCGATGCCTCAGACCTCATCAGAATTTCGATGTGTAAGCTACAAAATGTCCTTGCCCAAGTTTCTGTGCTGCTTTACTTGGAAGGAACATCAATTTACCGAGTTTATCCCATCTGGGCCACAAGCCATTCTGAAGCATCTCATCCCCATCTAAATCTCACCCAGGTGTCTGATTTCTTAAGAATGTATTTTATGCTAAAAATGGATGCATCATGCCTTTTGCATAGCTATCTTTGAGCTAATGTATGAATCTAAGATGTGCAAATCCTAGACATGATTTCCCATAAACCACAGATACTCAAACACAACCTCACCTATTTTCAAGAGATTGTTTTCCACAGAGGTATAGGATAGATATAGAGAAAGCCTGGCTTTTTACTCTAGTGGCGGAACACAAAGACAGACACTATTACCAAGAATGCTTACCAGATTTAGACTGGGCAGCAAAAGGAGTGGGAACGGAACTCTTATCTGAATGCTTAAACACTAGGATACAAACTAGCACCTTTTTCCTGTTTGTTTTGTATACTTACATTATTATAGTTATTTAACAGCACATCTTCAAGCTCTAATTTTTATAATGAAATCATGATTTTTAATGACTTCAAATTAAATTTTCTTGCCAACTGTCACTGGTAGTCAATTTTGGCCTCTCATTCAGTTGTACCTACAGATGCATATCAAATCCACAAGTGATTAGCCAATTGTAAATTTGGCCCCAAAATAATTGAGGGGGTTCTCTTCTACTAGTCTTGTTTAGATGCAGAACGGATGAAAAAATAAAAACACCAACACCACCACTACCAATAACAAAAAAACACCCTAAAGTTACCTTTTGGTACTAAATAAAACTGGATCCAAACTAATACCTTCATTATACTGCACCCATGACAAACACTGAAAGGATGAAATGCTGCTATTCATCCTATCATGCCTATCTTCAGCATGAATTTAAGATAATACTTTCATACCATTCACAAATATATGCTAGCTATTATAACATCATTTGTTTCCGTCACTCATTACTAATACTTAAATACAAAGTAATAGTTCAACAACTCCATTGACAGCATGATAAATTACAAGAAGCCAAATGAGTAAAGAGTACTATACTTGCCATCACACAACGAAGGTGATTGTGAAAATAACAGAAATCTTTAATTAACTCAGGAAATTAAAAGGTGACTTTAATAAAGGAGCTTAATAACAAGACATCCCGATGAACTCACTAGCACACGTTAAACAAGAACAAGAAATGATTTCAGGTACGCAAGTGACTAGATGCTTATAGACTGCCTAAATTATACAAAAGACAAATATTTTAAGCAGGTACCCACATAAATGATAAATCTAAGACTAAACACAGGCACTGTCCATAGATGTCTAACAAATAACAACTGAAAGCAAGACTGATTCCTTTACAAGCATACATTAAATAAGTTTAACGACATTGAGACTCATTCTGCAGCTTGTGCCATATCTGTTTGTGTTCACACACACAACATGGTTACTACAGTGGTGTTCTTCTTAATTGATAATAATTGAAAACAAGATATTTCAATTTAAAAAAGAATCTCTATTATGGAGTATATAATACTCCAGAACCCCTTTAAAATAAATTGTAGCCTCCTGAAGCCAGAGCATTTGAAATAGAGATTTAGAATATAACTATACTGAGTAAAATGGACAAAACTACAAGTAGGTGATTCATTAAATAAGTTTTTTGTTGTTGTTGTTGTTTTTTTAATCCTTCTTCCTTCTTTGTCCCTGTGGAGTATGTTTAGAAAGGTTCAGTTTTAAGTTTTATTGACCTTAAACATCCCTATAAAATAAAAAAAAATAAATGAAAGGTAAGTAAACACATTTATTAGCCATTTTAAGAAAATCAAAGTTTTGTAGGGTAGTTGTAGATGTGTATGATAAAGACTATCAGTTCTTCAGAGAATAATTCTTTAAGCAATGTTGACAATCTTAACAGTCAGGATTTCAGTGATTGAAATAACCACAGGCTTCAGCAATTTGTGCTTGCATGGCAAATTTTTTCACTTCCAAACAAAAGTGACTTTTCAAAGTCTGGGCCAACAGTTAAGAACTTGTTCACAGACAGAGCATTCCAGCTGCTGCTTTCAGTGACAAAATACAAATTCAATGGAAACAATGGAGATTACACTGGAAAAAAACAAATTGACTTATATTTGAAATGTCTCAGTATCTTATTAAAATATGGACTTGATAGTAATAAACTACCAAGTGGAATTTAGAATTAGAATGCTATTTTAATGAACTTTAAGAAATACATGTAATCTCTTGGTTTTCCTAATCTCACACCATATTTAGCTTCTGTGTTTGTTCTTCCTACAAAATGTGTTGCACAAATTATGGAATTAAACTTACTCAGTTTATAAACCATGTTTGTTAACTCATTGAAATTAATTTGGCAATGTAGTGTGGTACCCCATCTATTCTCAGCAGCCATGCCTCCCACCATCCCCCTCCCCAAGTTTATTCATTTCCTAAAGGAAATTGCAAGTTAATAGAAAAAGCAGCACTGTAACTGCCTCACATCCTATAGTTATTAATTAAGCAAAGTCTGGTTCAGTAACTCTGGATACTAAAAATACACAGTTAAACAAAGCCCAGTGTCTCTCAAATGAAGTTTCAACTTCAACAGTCATTCTACAAAACTTATGCATTTAAATCCATAACCTTCAATCAAGGAGTTTCTCACAAAATCTACGAGTAAAAAAATACCAGCTCTTGATCGTTTCTTTTGAAGGACTTCTGTATGAAATGTAACACAGAAACATCAAAATAAGTTATGCTACTGTCATGTAGAAGCTGCTTGCTACATAATTCTCCTCTATTCTTATATGCAGATTATTACCCTACAATTATTAAAACAAGACAGTGCAGGTGAAGGTATCCTTGATAATGTATAATATTTAGTTGATAATATATAATAGTTAAGCTTAAAATGCTCTAATGCAAGAAACTTTTAAACGTTCCTGATATGTGTAGATCTTAAAGGATAATTTATAGTTGCAGTTGGTATTGAATGTTAAGCGAGTAGGTAGCATGCTGTGAAAAATGCACATAAACTCAGGTTATAACAAGTCCATTCCTTTATAGTGAACTTTTTCCAAAAAAAAATTGAACAGGTTATCATTAAAGTGATTTTTGGAGTTGAAGACAATAAAAAGGTTCAACAAAGACTTCAAATATCTTTTAAATTCTTAATGGAATTAAATACATTAAAAACTAAGTGCAAGGTTAAAAGTTGGAAAGAACTGGTTCTATAAATTCAAGATGAAGTAAGATATACTGACGAATTTCATCTGTGAACACGTATGTTGCAGAGAATACTTGAAAGATATCCTACATACAATCACTATGTATCCTACACAGAAACTGAGTGCCTGCTTCCTTCAGACAGCTTAATGGATAGAAGACTGTTAAATGAAAAGCAATGGGAAGGAAAGAAATGCCCCCAGTGCCCAAGATTTTATGACGGGTTAAAGGAAACTGCTTATTATAGATGGATTGGCATTCGTTTCTGATTTGATAGTAAATATTTAGCTTTTCTCTGTGCTTTTTATACTCTAAACAAAATATTTGTCACATGAGTTTTCCGTGTTTGTACAAAGTGAAGCGGTAAGTGATGTTTGCTGTCACCTGTCGTCAGAGGCTGAACTGTGCCTTCTGCGCTTACACCTCAAAAAGGGAGAAGGAGAGCTGCTTACAGAGAAAGGAGAAATTTCCTCACGGGAACAAAAAGGCACAAAATCACCTGCAAGCAAGTTTAATGCAGATGCCAAACAAGCCCCTACACATTTACCCCTGAAGTCATAGAAGCTGCCCAGACGGCACACTACTTTTATTCCAAAATAGCTGCCAGCTTGGGCTCCTGGTCTTCAGTTAGATCTTGGTTGTTTTTTGTTTGTTTGTTTGTTTGTTTTGTTTTTATTTAACCCTCAAGCAAGCAGAATCCTGTCTCTAACCTTGTCTCTAGCTATTAGGACCTCTATCTGCCAATTTCTGTAATACCAAAGAGCCTGTGCTTCAGCACTCTGACTCCTGTAGAAGCTGGGTCCACGCTGCCAACCTTACAAGCAGGAACATACACGGGACTGAACCAAGCTTTGCTTTTAAAGCAAGAAAAAAAGAGGAGTAAAAGATCCTTATAGCAAAGCACAGAAGTCACATAATGGCTAGCATCACAATTTGCTTAACTATTAACTTACATAGAAAAAAAAAATCTGAGCCATTAAATATGAAAGTAAAGTAAAAAGTAGTAGTGTGTTATTAGCAAGTTTTCTCAGAGAGGTTTAAAACCTCTTCCATGAACTTGGTGACACCTAATTTGTGTTTAGGCAAAGCAATGAGGAATGAATGGCTACTTTTCAGATTTTATGTTGCTCATGGTGTAGCAGAAGTTTTAGTTCCCTTTTTTCCTTCCCCTCAGATGAAACAAACAAAAACCCCCCTGCTCCATATCAGCAAATCTTCACAAAATTTCTATGCTTGCATATGGAAGACCACGCGGCAATTGAGGCCTTTTTGGTTGCTTTCTCTTATAGAGCATCTCTTATAATGAGCAAAGAATATAACAAATACCACAGACAGTATGGAAGTAAGGCCATTAGCCTAAATTAATTTCAATTGTTTTGTCCCTTACAGACACATTTGCTTTACTGCACCTGAGCCCCAGTTCTCTTCTCCCCTGCCAAAGCTACTCAGGGCCTGATATCCTTAGGATACTTTTGAAAATCTTTTTAATTAAAGTGCTGAAATTTTAGTACAAAGGCTAAAAGATAGCCCTGTCTGCAATTTGTGCTGTGACACACCACGTGCTGATGGCACTGTACTCTCCTGTAAGAACAACTGTAAATGATTTCATAAAAAAAAAAAAAAAAGACACAAAATATTGGTTATAGTGCACAGTATCCTCTACTGCAGTCCCTTTAAAATTCCAGGTGCAACAACTGCTCAACTCCTGGGTTGGGAATTGATGTTATCTTCTCATCTCTTCACCATAGCACACTGTTGCGTGGGGTTTCCCAGTGCAACTATTAGTGCAGCCATACCCAGAGAGCTGGGTTGCTGAAATCATCATACCCAAGCAACTGAAAACATTGAACTATGTATTCCTTACCTGCATGTCTCCTTGCTTCCAAGGATAATTTATCCCAAATTAACCATTTATGTTAGTTAAATTAGTCAAACAAACTAATTGCTGACAACCTGTATTTAGCTTGAAGATTGCCATTTCTTTTTCAGACTGAAAATGGGTGGTTTTGGGTGAGAAAATGTTTTTGTTTGTTTGTTTTCCAGAAATATCTTAGTTAAATAAAATACATGGCTTTTCTGGAAAATTTTATTTTCCTAGAGAATATGAGATTAACAGGTTGGTGAGTGAAGTTTTATGTAAGCAGTATATATTTCTCCACCTCTCTTGCCTCTGTTTTCTCTGGAAAACTATGCCTGGTTGCAGGAAAAATGACCATTATTTTTGTCCCGGTGATTTTTTATTTTTATTTCTTAGTTCTTCCCTTGATCCATAAATAAATAAAGTTTATCAATGAAGAAAACCAGGACTCTGACTGCCTACCTACTCACAGAAAGGCATAAAGAAATCCATATCCATAGCTGTGCTGTGATCACTCCTTTTTCTGCAATGAGAAACAGGTTCCTAGGTACTGCCGTTTTGGCAGAGCTTGCATAATGCAGGCACTTAAGTTGGAAGAAAAAAAAAATTAAGCACAGCCTGCCATACTAATTTTCAATTATGAGTGAAATAGTAACTGCAAGTTTTTATTGGCCTGGCAAATGCTAGGACAGAAGATGTAGAAACTGAAAGATACCACATTCCATGAGATTGTTGAAATCATACTTTTCCACAATGCCATTTCACTGAAGTTTGGTTATTATGAAGATATTTTAAGAAACCAGGTTTCCCGGTAAATGAGTTTTTAAAAGTTCTCTGAAAAACTCTAAAAGTTTAATTTCTATCTTTCCCATTAAACGTTCAGAATCTTCTTACATGATTAACAGAAGAAATACGTAGCTCTTCCTTCTCTTATAAAAAAAAAAAAAAAAAAAAATCTTTAAATATTTTTCACACTTTTAACATTTTGAAGGAGGGAAAAAATAAGACAGACCAAACAGCTAGACCAGATTGATAAGTATAAACTAATAACAATGATGGGAAGTTCTTGTTCTCAGACCATTCTATTTATACTATCTATATACTATTTGTAAGTATATATTGATGTGGGGTATATTTCTGCTTGGACTTCCTAGACCATCAAATAGGAAGGATAAAATTGACTCTCAACATCAAAAGCACTTTTATTTTTTATTTTTTTTAAGCTAAACTTTCTGAGACTTGCATAGTTTCTCCCGTGCCCAGAGACTTTAAGAACAAATATCCTAGCTGGGCTACATAATACAACCATTTTTGCCAAGAGAATGTGTTGCAGCTTGGCAGTGGGCAAGCTGTAATCATGAGTCAACAGAAATAAACAAATAATATCCTTTCAATCTGTGTGTAAATCAATGGATTGCTCTGTTTCACTAGAGCAGACCTAAGAAAACAAGCAGATGTAGAAGGCAAAGCCCATATCCACAGGCAGGTAAACCTGCCTCTGGAGGGATAGATGTTCATGATAGATGTTCATGAAGGATATTCAGTAATTGCAACAAAGATCCAGCTAATGACGGTACTCAGAAAGAATGAAGGAAAAAGGATTAGCAGTCTCATAGGAAGAGCACAAGGCAAAATTGCTCTAGGAAAGCTACAAGGTGTGACAGGAAAAGGTCTTGGTAGGAGCTGCTCTCACTGATGAGGACAGATTTATCACAGTACTGGTGAACGAGGAAGAAGCAGGACATTAAGCTACCATGTTTCCTGTAAGAACCAATGTAGTCTGTAGAATAATGCAAACAATAGGTGCCAAGGAGATTAATCCAGTTGAGCAGTCTACTTTTTCAACCAGTAGAAAAAAAAGGGTAAAATCAAAAACACTGATACCTTTAAATTGCTAATTACATCCACAATATGCAGATCCCTCTGAATAATACAGAGTGTACTAAGAGGTATGTTTCCTTTTAGTAATTCTGATAACAATCTACAGATGAAAATCAGTTTTGGAGTGAAAGTGTAACAAATAGCAAGGACAGAGGGGAGGCTCACATCAGGGTCAGGCTATGGACGAGGGCCATACCTCTAAGCTGGTGATTCTTGGATAATTAAAGAATTCAATGCAAGAACAGAAGACAAAGACAGAACAATAAATTAATTCATATTGAACTGAAAAAAATTACTTAAATAGTTGTTGATGCGCTTACATTACTGACTCTTGCCATGTTAAAAGACTAACTAAACAGAGAAAGAGAAGATAGTTTTAAAATGTTGCATTTCTTGCAAGGTCACTTCTAAAAAAAATATGACTATAGCTCAGGTGAGATTGAAGTCGTTTTTTGGCTAGTATTTTCACGTTTTCTTATTTAATGACAATGCTCCGACCACTATCTTATAACTCCATCCTTCAGAGAAAATGATGCATCTAAAAATATTAACATAAATTTCACTGTAAGAGGATTAAAAGCAAAGTAGTTCTATCCAAATTAATTTAGCTAAGTACACTAGATAAATAAATCAGCACCCTTCTACTCTCAGAAAGCACTTCAAGCAATTTAAAGTCATTAAAAATACTTTTAGTTCCAACATTTTGGCTCCTAGAACAGTCTTAATGGTTATATGACAGTATGTTCTACTACTGGCTGTATGGCTTTTATTACATGCCCTGATCTATTTGATGATCATGGCAGCTTTTTAGAGAACTACAAAGAAAAGCTGAAATAATGAATTATTTTTCAGACAAGTCTAATAAAAGTGTTAATCAAAAATACCATAAATGTCAGAAGCTCTCATAAATCCTACATTTTATATATTCCTCTCACTAAACATTCAGCCAATGGGAGAACAATCCTAAAAGAGCAAAAAGAGAGCAAGCCAAGAAAGAGAACAAAAGCACTCTGCATACATTTACACATTCTCACCAATTTATTTATCTGATCTCATTTACTGATTTATGAACTGGCATTATTCTCCTATGACTTAATTTCTGACAGCTTATAAACACCTCATATAAAGGAATATGATTATGTCTGATTTCTGGTCAGATTATAATGTATGCCCATGTGACAAGATACAGTCAATTATTTCCTCCTTATGCTACTATTATGAAATATCAGTGAGTTTTAATACACTTCTGGAAGAAGAATCACTCTGCTACTCATTTCCCAGTGACTTTAACGTGACTAATTCTGTGACAACAAATAGAAAATGCTTCAGAGTACAACTTGAAACATACACATCCAATTTATAATCATCCTTTTTTTTTTTTTTTTTTTTTTTCTTCCCCCTATGACATTCATCAAGACTAAATGTGATTTGACCCTCTTTCCATCAACTTTTAAATCCTTGAAAAAATCATCATTGGTAAGGAGAATAACATGTACATGTAACATTGTACATTTGTTAGCAAGAATTCATTTTGCGTTTTTATACAGTTCCAAGAATATTATGTTGGATGGCGAAATTATAGAGCTGTCATTTATGTCTGTTGGATCCTGTTCTGATGTTAGTATGATGCTATAAAGTTTCAGGAAGTCTTTGTGAGGTTTCCATAGAGCTGTGCAGATTCTTTGTTCCACCTAGAGTGCAAATACCTGCTAATTTGCCTCACTTTCTACCTGAAAGCACTGAGTTAAAAAAAATATAAATAAATACATAAAAACAAAAAAGCCACAGCTTCTATATGCAAAGTGCACAGGGAAAAACATGGAGCTTTATAACAGAAATCAGAGAGAGACTTCCAGATCTCAGTAGCAGTGGTGGAGTAGATAGCCATTTTCAGTCATTATATATTTTGCTCTACCATCAATGCACACACAAGTAGTTCTAGCAATATTCAGAAAAAGTTACCAATTGACATAATCATGCATTTGTTATTCTTTTACAACATATGCGCTTTTTCATTCCTCATGCAAGCACAGACTGCATATACCTATATACATACACGTGATTATACATATACATATATATGTGTTTATTTTTCCTCTTTATAAAGATGCTAAACAATTACTTCATACCCAGGTAGGGCCCATTTAAAATTTATGTTTCTTTGTGGCAAAAGGGAAATCTATACAAAAGGCTCCAGAAACTTCTGGAACCAATGGGACTCTTCTGAGAGCGCTGGTTTAATAGGAGAACATCAGCAAAGATACATAGACAGTCCCTGTGATATTGTAACTATGAATGCTTCTGTATAGTCCTCTATTTAATGGCAAAATTGTCACCATGTTTGATGTTTCATCAAAATCCAACCCTGCTTATATTTACAAATGAGCAGATTTCTTAATTTCAACCAACAACTAATTCATTCCCATGCATGTTTCCCACTATTAGTGTAATCATCCAAATAAAGTTTACAGGTAAACTTTGCAAGAATGCAGAAAAATATTAGTAGAAACAATAAAATATTAGTAGAAAAATCAGTAGAGGTTTAATCTTTTAACACACAATGGCAATTTTTAGTTATTTAAAAGAAACATAAATCTACTTTAAAAAAAAAAAAAAAAAAGAAACATAACATCAACTTTACTTTTTTTCCACATTTCATTGAAGAACAAGGGTCTGAGAATTCAGCAAGCACTGACATTTGAATATTGCCTTACTTTCCTAAGTCCATGTTCTTTACCCGAATAGTTGCATCCATGCTTTATTAAGATTTGTTTGAGTTAGAGTGACATGATACATGTCATGAGAAATTCATACATGAAGGGGTAATTTCTAGCAAAAAATTGTGCATATTCATTGCAACCTTGAGTATGAATTTTTTCTCAACATTTGTCCACCTGCATGCTTTTCTGAATAAATGTGACTAAAAAGAAAATCAGTCGGGCTTGACAGATCAAAACTTGGGCTCCTGTTAATTGAGAGATGAAATGTTGTGCTTTTGGTGGCCACGATCAGTATTAACAGAGACTTTTCAATTCAAGCTTCACCTCCTGCATCTACTTTTATCACAGTTCTAATGAGATACAGACCTTTCAGGCTTAGATTTCTTTCACTTTATTCCAATTAATCTAATCACTATCTAGACATACACATCTGTTAACACGAGACAAAAAGTTCCTATAGTCATCCGCAGAACAGGCCATGACTGTATCTAAACATAGCATGCTGTCAGAGTGTAAAAATGTCAGAGAAAGATGGTGAATCAGATTTAATGATGGACATGAGTTAGGAAAAGGAGACTGATGAACACTGAAGAGTTACTGAATTCTGCTTGGATTGCCATATACAGCCCATTATTTAAATTTGAATAATACAATACAAATAGAGAAGAGACAAGTTCACACATATTGATTGCGGCACTAGGCCAAAGAACAAAACACACACTTAAGCCCATAAATCATTAGCAAGATGCAATATTGACTGAATTACTAGCTATCAAAATTCAGTTTCCACTTCCTGTGAAACAAACAAATTAAGTGTTTTTTTCTGTCAGTGCCAAACTTGAAGGAGGAGCACACAAAGAACGGCGTTACAATATTACTTGTAATTCTATATAAACTTTTCAAAAGAGTGCAGAAAGTTCATACAAATTTCACTGACCTTAGGAGAAAAATAAAAAGGAAGCAATATCACAGGGTTGTTACTATTTATTGTGAATCTTGGGAAATGCAGGACATGAATTAAAAGCTTATCACCATCACTTTGTAGCTTTAAATGTGGATGGACAAATTTTATATATGGAAACAGCATGTAAATCTCAAAGAAAAGGAAAACTGTAGAACAGAAGAACCAAAGGAGAGGGGTCTTGTGTTTGTTTTTAAACCTAAAATGAGTCAGTAGTTTGCTTTGATGCAAGTTTTAGAAGATCTTTTCCTATAGCAGAGAGACTCCACACTCTTAAATCTCAGCTGATTCCGTCAACCTCAAGAAATTTTGGCAAAAAAGCTCTGCTCTTTCTCTTAATTGTTCTGCAACCCTAGTCAAGTAGCTCCACCTCTTTGTGTTTGTTTCCTTGCTTACTTCTGTTCAACTATAAAGGAAACATCTCTGTGTAAGGACTCTTACTAAATGATTGCACAGTGTGTAGCCCAGTGGGAACTTTAATTTCACTGGTGACTAATAGGTGTGTGGATAACCTAAATAAGACATGGAATTAGGCACAAAGATATGGAAAAACAACAAGAGGAAAAAGAGCGATAAATTAATCTGGTTTTAAAAATCAAATAACAGAATTTAGACAGGACTGTCAGTATTGCTGATTAAAAATGCTTTGCTGAAAGCCTTAAATATTATTTGATTATTCTTATAAGCAGGCATGCCAGTTCTTAATGACCACCTCCTTCCAAGATGACACAGCACAACATTAATAGCAAGACATTAGCCACACCAGTGTAAGTCCCAGATGGAGGTCCAGTGGCAGATTTCTGCTGGTAGGTAGAGATCAGCAATATCTGAAATCTGAACTCAATATTAAGAGACTTAGGGGTCAAATCTTTCTTTTTGAGTGAGAAAATAAGCTCTGTTTCAGAAACAGGAAAAATAATTTATTAAACCTCATTAGAATTTACTCAAACTGACTGCCCTTGGACAATAAAAACTTAACTGTTATTTAGGAAAGTTTTATCTCAAATTCCTATGATTTTCATAAACCTAGATTCTCAGCAAAAACAGAGTTACAGTATTCTGTCTCAGACCTCTTGCAACTTAGTAAATTGATAAGGTCTATTTTTCCAAGCAGCAATGTTTCTATCTCACCCCTTATTTTCACTCTGTCTTTAAATCTGGCAGAGAACAGGCTGCTGTGAAGAGGCTGCCATGAGATCATGCAAAATGCACCAGTGAAGCTTAATGTGGGCAATGACAGAGGCACAGGAAATAACTAATTTCTCATTTTGTGCCTCTTCCTCTCTTTCCTGTCAAAATTCTAATTATAAAAAAAAAAAAAAATTGCATTTTACTGACATTGTGTCAAGTAGTCATAACTGTTACCCAATATAAGTGTTTGACTCTGGCTCCCAAATAATAATGTTAACGAGATAACACAGAACAGAGGGAGTGTGGGCTGCCAAGCCTGTGAAGCAAGCTACAGCACAATTTTTAATGCAAATGATTTCCTCCTGGACATAACCACATTTGATTTGAAGATTTCTTAGCAGCTTCATTTTCAGGCCATATTATCCAAGATGCTGCTTATGTCATCAACGTTTTCCTAAAACTCTGTCTCATGACAGAAATACGCAGAGAGACACAAATGGATAAAATATTGAGGATCATTGAGGCCAGCGCCAAGTTGAATAAGACCTCTGAAAGTAATTTCACAGTGTGAAAAAAAAAAAAAGAAAAATGGTGGAAATTATACCCATATGGGCAGGCCACTTGCTATGTTCTTTTAATACTGTGATTCAGACTCCAAAATTTCAACCATAATTTTCAACCAACATTATTCACCCATCTCAAACAGCAGTGCTTATGTTATTTGTCTTGGGAAGTTATTCTACCATATTGCACCATCATATCCACATGTGCCTTTCACCTTCAAGAAAGTGATTTACACTTTTAACATCACTGGATCTAAACCCAGCTTCATCTTCTGTTCTTTCACTGGGGAAAGAAAGGAGAATTTACTGAACAAAACTAAGATCTCATCAGACCTCATTTTCTAAACAAACAAACAAACAAACAAAACAACACTAAGAACTGTAGCAACTGCACACTCAGCTGGACTCGGTAATTCTGTCTCTAACAGTGCATTGACTCCTAGAATTTTGTACAGGCATCAGGGAGTAGATTAAGGGACACAGTCCTGGTGGCCAAGCAAAAAAGAAAATAGAATCAGCTACTTGCCATCCTTTTCAGTTGGTCTATATGTGCAGGGTCAAAAGAACAAATTACAAGTTGCACAGTATTTGCATTTCTTAATGCAAATTAAGAAAGTTGCTAGAGGCAACTGGAACATTGTAATGAAGACAACCTAAAGAAAACATAATAAAAAAACGTTTTTGTTTGTATTTTTAACACTGCAGTTAACCCCAGAGACACACAACGCATGACTATTCAGAAAACACTTTTTTAACGACCTTTTCATCTTCAAAGAGATGTACTATATGTCAAGCAATCTATACATAAGTACCTAGGTTCTCCCTACTGTTTTTTTTTCTTTCCAATTAGATTAATATATTAATAAATACATCCTAATATGTTCTAAATCATCTTCTTCATTTTGGTATCTGCTCCATTTCTATGTTCAGTAACCACGAGAAATTTGTGACTGCCCTCCCCAGGTATCCTTCTACCAAACTTTTCATTATGTAGGCAGGAGCCACACCTCTGCAGTTAAGGTAGAATTCAGCATTAAAAGCAGAACTTACATCTATTTTTTCCTTTCCCCAGCCCACCCTTTTATTTTTTATTTTTTTTATTTTTTTTATTTTTTTTTTTAATACATGAATAACAAATCAAATAATTACATGACTTATATTACAGTGCTAACTTAGATCACGGTACTTTTTCTTGTGGTATAGGTGAAGTTTCACTGCATTGTTTAGACAGAAATCTGAAGATTAGTCTATGAATTAAAATAAGTTACAGTTGGGTCCTTTAAAACACACACAAAACAAAACAAAACAACCACAAAAATAATCAGAGAATCTAAGCTAAATAAAATAAATCCCTCAAAAAAAAAAAAAATCTGAAAAAAAATCTGTTTAATTTAAACTAATTTTGCACTTATTTCATTTATGAATAGTTTTGTCTTTGAAAATAACTATGATTTCCACACACATGCTTTTACAGCTCATTTTTTTCTTCTTTGTTGCCAATTAATAATGTTCTGCTTTAGAATTTCCATGAGGAACCACTCTGAACAAAGTACTTGTCGTCTCTCACTGTTCTCCCTGGAAAGGAAACAAGATGCTGCCTACAAGTGGCCACTCAGAGAAAGACTACCATCTTGTACAGTTCTCAGTGACGTTTTTTGTCCATCTCCTTGAAGCACAGAAAACCACTGGCTAAGGGCAATGCAAGAAAAAATTGGAAGTGATAGCCTTTCTAAAGGAGGGCAATTCCTCATAAGCTTTTCAGACAAGCAAGATTTTTGCATTTTAGCCTTTCCTGACATATTTCTGACTCCTCTGTTTAGGACCCACATGACTGCTGAGCACAGGAATCGTTCCCGATTTGCCTATGAGGAACTTGACAATAGAAGGAATTAAAACACAGGATCATGCTGGTGAACATGAGGATAGCATATTGGAAATACACTGGAAGGCACTAAGGAAATAAATCACTATTTTACAGGTGGATATAATTTTTGTTTTCCAGTAAGAATGTAATACACAAAATAAAAAAAAATAATAATAAAAGAAAAACATCTTCCTTTGACTGAAGTTATTAACAATAATTCTCTATCAGCTTTTATTTTTAGCAAAGATGACCTCAGAGAACCTTAATCTTTTCTCTAAAACTCTATACTGCAAGCCAAGACAATTGAACCCTTTTAGTAGGAACGCTGGGTGCTCTGAGAAGAACTCTCAAGTACTATTATCTCTGATACCATCAAACACACTATAATTTGTGCTGTGTATAGCAGTTTTGAAATGTGTCATAGAGATGGAGTGATTCATACTTTTTATTTTTCTTGACAATAGATGTTAATATTTTCTGGTATTTAGAGTGTCAGCTTTTTGACAACTTGCATTACATTTTGGGTTTGGCTTTTTGTTGTTGTTGTTGTTATCTGAAAACTAAATTGTATGACTTGGTACAAAATGAAGCCTATCACTTGACTACCACTTCTATCCCCTCTTTTCTTCCTATGGATACTTTTACAAAATAAATAACTTATGAGGAGGCAATGAAGTCTGGGGGGTGGGGAGAGGGGGCGAAATAAAAGTGGGGAAAAGTTAGGACCATAAAAACATTTAGATGCCAATGTGAACAAAGAACTTTGAAAATGATGTTCTCCGGAAAACGTGAATTTGTGGTCATTAAAAACACTTCACTTCTTGTTTTCAGAGATTCACATCTATGAAAATTTCACCATGCAAGTACTATATACTTGTGAGTTAAAATATAAAATAACATCTTCCTTTGGCATTGCACTTCAGAATATTCCAAAACTAATGTTGAAACTGTCAGAGCAATATCTGAAAGTTTGGTAGAAACTTCAATGGAGATAATGGGACAGAATTTCTGTGGATGTAGGATATTCCCCAGAATTGCATATCTAACTTCAGAGTGCCCCTGAAGGCCTCATGCTAAGTTTCCAGATAGCACTGGGTACTAAAATAAATAAATGGATCACAAGATTCAAGTCATAGTTCTGCTCCTTTAAAAATGGTATTTTACCCTTCTTGCTTGAAAGCAGATGTATGAAATAACAGGTGTTAGGCTCTAAAGCATATGTGTTTTTGAAGCATTATCGAAAAGCAACAGAAGACAAAAGTTCATACAAAGGAGAAAGTATCAAAATGTGACATTTCTAACAATGAGGAGGTAGCATGGCCTGTTATGAAGCACAACACATAGAGACAGAATTACAGACTTATCTCCAGAACTGCAGCATGGTCTCACCGCACAAAGAAATGAGTTCAAAACTGCCTCAGACACGCTACGGGCATGTTGGACAACAGAACAAAGGGACAACAAAACTGGCAGAACTGCTGTGTTTGGTGCCAGTGTCAAGATCATTATACAGTTCATACTTTCCCTGCAGCAAGGACCTAGGAGCAAGTTGCCTCTCAGAGGTTCTCAAACTGTTACCATGATGAAAGAAAACCATTCTTCAGCGCCCAAAGGAAAATTATTCTTTGCAGATTCTTTTTACTCACTCTCTCCTTTCTCCCACATCATGTAGCAATAGTAGCTAGCAAAAACATAATGGCTCCAACTATCAGAAGCAGGAATGATGAACATTTATCAATAAAAGTCCAGATATGACCATATTTGCAGTAACAGACTTTCATAATAAAGTAATATAGGAGAAGGTGAAAAAAAGGATTCAGCATTCTCAGTAAGAAAAAGAGATATAAGATTAAAGAATGCTTATTACCAACAAAATTATCATCTGATAACTTTTCTGATATTTCCTATCTAATAACGAATGCTACAGAAGTGAAAATAAGGAGACAATGTGTAAGAGAGCACTGTCTGGAAGAATATCTTTAGACAAGGTCAAAATCACTGGATAAAACAAATGGAAAGGCCTATAATATACCAGGCTTCATACTTCTTGTACTGTAGGGCAGTTTGTCTCTGAAGCATAAGATTCCCATAAAGACAATAGTGCATTGAGCATTGAAGAGCTTTTCCGGTCCAGTTGTGTGTGCACAACCACAAAAAAAAGAAAAAAAAAAAAAAAAGAAAAAAAAAAACAAATTAGTAAAATCTGGGAGATGGTGACTACTTCATGGTTCCAGGCATGAAAAGGAAGGCACAAAAAGCTCTTTGCACCGTTTCTGAATTTGTAGAAAACAACTATAAATGTATTTACTTAAAGTGTCCTTGTAGCTAGAAGACACAGGGGTGTCCATAAGTACAACAGCTTGATGACAGCCTATCTGAGGTTAGCGGGCTCTGTAGTACCTGAAGATTTTATTAATCACCTCCAGTAATGAACAATCTGAGGAATAATATACTGGAGCTGAAAGGACTATAATAGTACAGAACAAGCCATTCAT
Source organism: Aythya ferina (assembly GCF_964211825.1). NCBI lineage: Eukaryota > Metazoa > Chordata > Aves > Anseriformes > Anatidae > Aythya > Aythya ferina. The sequence continues at coordinate 30,049,178 of NC_140302.1, read as the reverse complement.
AACAAAACATAAGACAGCAAAATTAATTCTGCAGTTTAGCCAATTTACAAATAAATAAATAAATAAATAAAATCCCTAGAATTGCCAAAGGGAGTTGTTCTGGCTAACATATGTAGGGTCTGATGTTACAGTGGGTTTGTAATCCAGCACTGAAAATGATGCTGTAACAGGCTTCGTTCACTGGGGAGTTCTACACAGGGAAAATCTTGTCAATAAACACGTTGTTGGGGCACAGGTGTGGTGAAGGCAGCTTGAGGGAGGGGAAAAGGAGAATGAAGAAGAGAGTTGAGCATTTTAGAGGGTCTCAAAGCCCTCTGAAATCAATGGGGAAAATTAAGTACCTACAAAGGCTGCAGAGGATGGTCCACTGCACCTAATTTAGACATCTTTCTTTCTCTAGTGACTAAGGAGTAACAGCAGGAAACAAGCTTCATGTATATAACTGAAGCCTAGGAGACAGCCTTTTTTGAGCAGTGTTACCACTATTGTAGGCTTGGCTCTCAGCTGTCACCTTACAAGAAGCATGTCCCACACACCAGACCTGTGAACATTCTCCACCAAACTGCCAGGCTATGGAATGGAAACAAATGGGAATGTCAAGGGTCCAAAAGGAGTGCAGGCGAGATTCATCCCAATTCAGCTAAAGCTAGGAATTTGCACCACGGAAAGGTTGAACCTGGCGCCTAGGGGTTTAGTGGGTAGTATTGGTAGTAAGGTATGGCTGGACCAGATTATCTTGAAGGTCTCTTCCAACCTTAATGATTCTATACTCCAGGGACCATTTGGATAGGTTACACCACCACTGGCAACTACCGTGGCCCAGTGAAAGGAATATACAATACTTGTATATAGGTTATATCATAACATGGTAATTATGTCCCTCTCCTGACACTTAGGGTTTAAACATTCTGGGCCAAAAAGGATTTAGAAATTAACTCTCTCTGTATAAACATTTTAACTAATTAAAAAACACAGTAACATCATTCCTCCTGAAGCTGCCCATAGTTCTGACCTATGAAGCTAATAGTTGTGAAATTTTTTCTGTTAGTCTCCTGCCTGCAGGAAAGTGCCCATCTGCCTCAACAGGCATCTCTGAGACTGTGCAGATGCAGGATTACCTATGACAAACTGAACTACAGCATGCATCATACACATTCTCTGATGCTAGCAGCATGAGGTAGAGTTACTTTACACTCCATTAATATTTTTCTCTTAGCATCACTTCTGTGGCTAAAGTTTAATCTGTTTTCTACAACAACCACTACTATTTGTAGTATTATGGTACCCATATCTGTCTCATTCTGCATAAAAAAGGACAAAACCCCTTATTCAATATTTCTTGCTTCACGTTCAGCTGCTTGCTCTTGAGGCAGCTCTTCTTTTAGAAAGATCAGCAGTTTTGATCAAAGACTTCCACTAATGGAAAATCTATCATATTCCCTGAATGATGCATTCCAATAATAAAATACTTTGGCTTTTTAAAATGTGCATCATCTTTCCTGATCAAACTCTGACTTTCAGCCTCAGGATCTTGTTATGTTTTTTCTCCATGATAAATGAATCCCCAAAATCAAGCACCTAATCTGTGTGCAGTATATATGTCACCCTCTATGCTCTTCTTTGACAAAGAAAACAGAAGTTAAAAGAAAGCCCCCATGTGGATTTGTCTCACTGATTCTAAACAAAACTAAAGTTTGTCTTGCCTCATATAAAAAAATTGAATTCTTTCACCTCCAAATCCATGGCAGAAGAGTTTTCAGTCAGGCACAGAGGTTCATATTCAAAGGCAAAGGAAGAATCCTTACCCCACCCACAAAAAAAATAAAAAAAAAAATAGAAGAGGACTGTACTGAAGTTGTTTCCCATGTCCTTTCTACATTAAGATATACCGAGAGATGACTGAAGTAAAGAACTTCTAAGCACATGAGCCAAGTTTTACACAGTTTTAAAACTAGGAATTACCCCTCTAGTGTCTTTATATTTGGAATACATATTCATAGTGTTTTTAATTAAGCAGTTAGCTTAATTAGTGAATTAGCATATGGTGAATTTCTCTCAAAGTTAGAGGAAGCCATACGAGTGACCAAGGAGATGAATATAAACAGCATTTTTCCACCTGACAAACAATGAAAAATTACCAACACAGCAGTGCTACTGATGGTTAACATGAGGGGGAGAAAATCGGTTAAGAGGAATTCCTGGAAAACAACAAAAAGCAAACATATTGTGGCCTAATCTTGACTGTTGTTCACGTTTTAGAAGCAGCAACAGACTTTTGATAGGGTATGGCAGCTCTAGCACCAACACCAAGCCCTAAGATGGACTGAAAACATACCCAACAAGTGGGTTGCTTTATACCTTTTGCAGAGTATCAAGAACAGACACACAGAAACATGGCTCTGTAACAACAGACACTGCCCTGCTAACCCAGAAAGAGATGTAGCCACATCTTTACAGAGATGCACAATCACACAGGAATATTATCCGACATGGGAGAAACATGTAAAATTGGCAATGATGATCAGTTTTAATGGTGGCAAAGGGAGAGTGTGAAAATTAAGTCAAATTGTTATTCCAAGTTAACCCATGGCTGACTTGACCCATTTTGGGGTGTGACTACTGTAGAAATCTATTGCTTTTGTGAAGCCAATCATGTCTCTTGGATTTTTGTCTCCTTTTAGAACAATACCCTAAGCCTCTTCGTCACAAACACTATTCAATATCAAATATTGATAAAGGGTTCCTTTATTAGGGAAATAACAAAACAGCATCAGTACATCAAAGTTCAGTAGTAAACAACAGAGTTTAACTGTCCAGTGTCTAGTTATCTGGTTTTATTCATAACTTTATGTATATACAGATTCCAATAGGCTCGATGCAAGCAATATTAATAACTTGCACTCAAACATGCATATGCATCTCAGTATGAACTATTTTATATTAATCAGCCCAGTACAGAAAACCTGCAGTAAACAAAACTTCCAATTGTCATCAACAATATTTATGACCTGTTAAGGTCAGAGAAGAGAGCAGAAGATAGACAGGTAATTGCCAGAAGAGAATACAAGCAAGCAAAATCACTGATTGAAGAAAGGTTAACGTCTCCCCGTTCTTCAGGAAAAAAGCTAAGGTTTAAGAGACAGTATCTGTACTACTATTTAGAAAAGTCTATGTCTCAATTGAAAACACTTTCTAGAACTACTTGTAAAGCTAGACATGCATTGGCTGCACATGAAGATGTAGCTGTTAAAGAAAAACTTTCTCAACAAGTTGCAGAGAACATTTGGAAGAAGTAGACAATATGTCCACCTCTGATAAGGACAGACTTACCTATGCTACCTTGCTGGAGGATGTTTTTTTTTTTTTTTGTATTGTTATAATAGTTGCTACTAGTCAAGTCTGTCCCTCAGCAGAGATACCATAGATGCCTAAATTCTGCATACCTACTATGCAAGCCAGTGGGCACAAAAGATACTATAGCATGTGAGCTGATGTGCAAACAGAAGAATTATAGAATTTTTCCTACTTCTAAGCCAGTGAAAGTCTTTAAGCCTCTTTCTGTAGGGACTGATGCAGGGAGAGACAAAGCCCTTTAAACTTTGGTATGGCATTTCTCTTTCGTAGTCTCTGGGTTTTGGTTATTTTGTCTGTTTGATTTTGACACAATCTAAATTAAGGAAAAATCCTTTAGTTAGCTTCAGGTATCATGTCAGTTATCAGGTCATGTCAGTATATAAACATGCTTTGATGGTCACCTTAGCAAATACTATTATATAAAATCTGTGGTCCAAATCATATTCTAAAAATCTAAACAAAAACTGTCCAGCAGACCTGCATTTTATAATAAAGTGAAAATAAGGACACTTCAAAAAGTGAAATAGTCAAATGTATAATCAAATTTCAAGTATATTGAATATTTAGTAAGGAAACTTACAAAGTCACTAGATGTCTCCATATCGACTTAACATAGTTCAATATGTTAGAGTACGAAATCTGTTTGAATGCGCAGGTAGTCAAGGCTGACCACATTGTGAATGTCAGTTCATTGACTCACTGAACTCTTGACATTTTAAACTTGGGTAAGTCACTAAAGAAAAACAAGAGTATTATCTAACTACCTGTTCAGCTGCAGATACAAGCACAGTATGATATTCTGATGAACCAAGTGTAGTGTGCATTTTCTGCATATTAGCTCCACGTGATGCTCATCAATCGCAGAATGCCAGTTTTAATGCAGAACCTATGCAATTAAAATTTGTTAGTGTAGTTTGCAACTAGAAAGCAGAAAAAAAGATAAAAATGTGACCCTTTTGGGGAGCTATAGGAGAACAGGAAGGGGTGCAAGGATGTGACATTCCACAGTAATGAGGCAGGCTGGCTGCTTGCCAATGTCAGCCACTGTAAGTGCACCCTGCAAGAATTCAGCTGCAAATCTTTGTTTCCTTTATCTTTCATATTTCTGCAAATATCAAGGCAAAGACTTTGTCTTTCAGCTGGAGTTCTTTCATCCAAGAATGTTCTTCATCCAAGGCCAAAGGTTCACCATATCCTAAAAGGCCTTTGGATCTGCATGTTCAGTCATCTTCATCCAAATGTATTTCTTTGGGAGCACTATTCGGTCCTTGTGGTCGATCCTAAAAGAACACCGATAAAAACTATCTTCATTCCTTCAAATACAACCTTCAATGACTTTATCTTTAGGACCCCTGCATTATGTCAAAGGTGTAAAATGGTAAATGATTTAAGAGAGGTTTCAATTAAAACCACAGCACATTTAACCACTTCTACAGTTTTGAGGCTTGGTCTTTTATTTTAGATAAGGCTTCCAAGACAAAACAGGTTTTCTGGAAGGCCATACAAACAAATACAATCTTTTCACTGCATTGACCACACAGTTTAAAATAATAAAATAATAATAATAATAATAATAATAATAATAATAGCTAGTGGTTTTTTAAAGTGCTAAAAATTATGTAAGACCCTATGCATATACTACAGTACTATAAAATATCTTGAATATAAAACTCAAGAATATGAGAAGATTCCTGTATCCAGTCAAATTGCCTTACTGGACAAGGTACAACTAGAGTTTCCTCTGTGAGGAAGTAAGACATATATAGTGCCCAGGAATGTTATAGAACAATTTATAAGAAGTAAAAACCACACAATTGCAGTTTGTGATTACCTAAAAAAGCACAAGTTAATCTTGGTTTTGATACCAATCCTACTCTCCCTTCTGTTCATCAGTATTCTACATCTAGTTTGCTTAAATATTCCTTCATCTGATATTTCTTTAAATAAAGTCTTGCAAACATTTCTCTGCTCATTTCACAGAATCACAGAATCACAGAATTTCTAGGTTGGAAGAGACCTCAAGATCATCGAGTCCAACCTCTGACCTAACACTACCAGTCCCCACTAAACCATATCCCTAAGCTCTACATCTAAACGTCTTTTAAAGACTTCCAGGGATGGTGACTCTTCCCTGGGCAGCCTGTTCCAATGTCTAACAACCCTTTCGGTAAAGAAGTTCTTCCTAAGATGCAACCTAACGCACACCAATCTTCCCTGAGCTATATATTCAGTTATTCCTTTCTTCCATTTGCCCAAATATCTTTTCCCTTGCTCTTCAGATCCCGCCTCATTCTAATAACCTAGCAAAACAAAACTGTAGGGAAGCTGATCTTCAGCATTGCTTAAAAAGAAAAACACAACACAAAACCTTCTCTGCAAAGACTGCTGCCAGTTACCATTATTTCATTACAACACTTGAAATATTTTTATTATTACTAAAACTGCAGCTTCTGAAGGAAATATGTAAAAAAAACTCTCAAAGAAAGTTTCAAGGTCTGATGGCTACATGAAAAAGCATGAAACATAATCCTGTCTCAGCTTAGTGAATCACAGATGAGAAAGGGTATAATTCAACTCTAATATTTTAAAGTATCATGATTTTTAAGCTAAAAATGGAACTATTAGCATTCTGACTCAAAGTTCTTCAGGGACAGACAAACCTGATCTGAATGGAAAAGCAGGCCGCACAACAGCTGAACTATCTGAACTATACTGAGTTAGCAATACCAACTAGATGGTCAGAAGATTACAGAAAAGCAAAAAAAAAAAAAAAAAAAGTCTCAAGCAGTCACATGAATGCCACAAAAGTGTCACTCATTCTAAAGTAGTAAAGCCAGACAAAGCTTTCTTGGTAATTTCTATTCAATTTGGGGTAGAAATGACCAGAAGTGACAAGTGTTTAGTACTTTGCAGATTTCAGGTCAGTAGCAAATGGAGAAAAAGCTCAATTTTCCTCATCGGTTTGAGATATTTGTTCCTCTCAAAAGTAATTTCTTGATCTTAAATTAGAAGTTGTTTCCCCTGTAATGGGAAAAGGACAGGTCAGATAAAGGATACTAATGAGGATTACTTTCTCCTAAGACAGAATGTAATCAATACCCTCCTTAATTGGTCTGAAAGAGATATGATGGGGAAAGAAAAGGTTTTCACTTTAACTTTACTCAGCCTCCACAAAACGTTTAATTTCTGACTCATATTTTCTAGAATTAATACAGTTAAATCATCTTCTTGATTCTTCTATTATGGGCCTATTTCGTCTCACTTTAAGAGTAGAAAGGATTAAAGTGATTAGAAAGTGTCATTTGTTATCCAGCATAAATGATGCCACTCTGTGTCATGTTCCCTTCCCCTCCCCCCCCAGCTACATTTACATAACTGGGTTAATTACTTAGAGAAAATATTTCTCTATCAATTCTGTGTTGAGGTGAAGTTAAAGGCACTTAAGAGGGCAGAAATCAAATCCTCTGTAACATTAACTTTTTGTAATATGCTAACATATGTAGCTCTAACAAGCTTCTTATTGACTCTCTTCTGCCTTCGAGGCCTGACCAGAGCAGATCTGGCTTTAAGTCTTATCAGATTTAGATGGGATTTGGTTTGTAAAAACCTCTAGGCTTCAAAGTTTATTAATTCTTTGAAGTGTACTCCAGTGTACTCCATTCTATAGCTTTTTTTTTTTTTGGGGGGGGGGGTGGGGGGGAGGTGAAAGCTAGATTTCTGTGCACTACAGTCAAATAATTTTAGCTGAAACAGGATAGTGACATAGGGTGCCATGTGCCTTCTTGTAAAAGTAAACAATTTTTATTTTACACTTGCTTTGATGTTAAAACAAGTTTAAGGTGGATTTCCTACAGGCTGCAGACAGAAAAAAAAAATAATGAGAGTGTGACTCTTAGTGACTCTTAGGTTGTTTTTTCCCCTCCAAAATTTCAGGCCTATCAGATTTTCAACCTAGCATATTATCCAATTAAGGATCATTATCTGGACGCTCAGGCCTTCCCAAGTTTATGAATAAACAGATCTAAGCTATTGCATTCTGTCCTGGCATCTGACAGAAAGCAGACCTTAGCTTTCCCCTGCTGTCTCTTCCTGAAAAATGAAATACAAAAAAAAGTTGTACCAAGAGCAAGCCTGGTGCTGGTTCAATGTTTCCCCTGCAGTGGTGAAAACAAACTGAAATACCATGACGTGCTTGGAAGCATTCACAGTTTTCTCAGTGTTCAGTTCTTTGCACTAAAGCTAGCTATGGGTCAAGTCAATGCTAAGACAAATCTAAGCTTTACAGCTGTTGAAATACTTAAGCCATAACAGATTTTAAAGTGATGTCATAGCAATGCAGTTATTGCTTGCCTGCCACAGGATCTGCTGATGACAGTTGAAGTTCTTATTCATCAAGGGGCCCAAATAATTGAAACAATCCATCTGCTGTATGCACTCTTTCTGCCTTTACTGCGATTACTTACGGCCATGTGATATTAGCCAGTGATGTCATATTTAATCAAGCAGTTGGTGGCGTTTGATCTCCGGAGAGCCACACTATGCTCCTGTGATGGTGCATAGGTAACTAAAATAATCCACCTGCTCCAAGCTTTCCTCTTGCAAAACCCAATGGGATGTGATATTTAGCAGTGACTGTCATAACTGATCAAGCAATTGCCAGACTTGTGCATATTTCCTGAAAGCTGCTCCTGTTTTTCATCATGAATTCCAGATAATTGAAATAATTGTCCTGCTCTAGGGCCCTGCTTTGACTCCAGCATTTTCTGCAGTGGGACATTTGCCTACTGTCATATTTATTTAAGAGCTGCAGTAGGAAGAGGCTTTGATTATTTTTTCACGAGATGTCATAATACCACAAAGGAAAGTGACATTATTCACATGGTTTGTATGACTGAACTTCCAGACACTGCTCTCTCTACTCACACCATGACTCACAAGCAGATGAGCTATGCTGCATCAGTCTCTCTGGTGGAAAGATGCAGGGAGAGTAATGAGGGAAAACATGCAAATTTTGCAGCCAGGATGATAGTAGGAATCCTATCTACTGCTTCCACACAACAAGTACCAAGTAATTTAAACACTATAGTGCTCTCTTTGTTAAAGGGACTTCCAGTACACTCTTCCAGTACACATTAGCTTAAGAGCCTATAACTATTTTACAGCAGACCTGGTAACCTATCTCAGGCTTTTCACTGCTTACAGCTGAAGTACAGACTTGCCTGTTGATTGATAAAGATTTTAGAATAGTCCAATTAAGCAAACCAGCCATAAAAAGCTCTTCTGCATTAATTTTCTATTGTGGAAATAGGAGCATAGATCTTACCCGTAGTCAGGTTATATTGGTCAGTTTTATTTGATAAGTACAAAAATACCACATTCACCCAGTAGATTAAACCCCACTCCTGAATTTACTGTCTTCATCTCAAGGATGGATGTTAAGTTGTGTTCATTACTCTGCTTAGCATCTGAGCAGGTCAAAGACTGACTGGCAGTGACTGTGAGTCTACTTCTAGGGTATCAGCAATAAACTTGCAACTATCAGTCAGCACCTTCCAGCACTTTCATTAAGATCTAACTTTTCTGCAGCAGAACTTTTTCACTTTTTTTTTTTTTTTTTTTTAGGGCTTTGATGTTGAGCTCTGCACAAAGCCCAGTGTATGGAATATTTTTGTTTTTGTTTTTTTTTTTTAAGACCTATAAGATAGCATCCATCTCTAATAACATCCAACTTTTCTGAAGTCCAAGCTTTCCTTCATATGCAGGTGTGTGTTTTTTTTGTTTGTTTGTTTGTTTTTTCAGCTCCTTATCTTTATGCAGATAACACCAAAAGGACTTAGGAGAAGTGCTGATTTTAAAGGGGGAAGGCTGCCAAATCTTATACAGGTACACAGTTAAGGATGATATCAATGATATTAGAGTTACAGTTATCTACTCTTTATTAAAAAGATTTGGATGAAAATGAAACCAACTTACATTCAAGAAGATCCGTTAAGAACATGACAGTTTACAAGTCAGCTGCATGATGAAAGGAATACATTTTCCTTATCCTACATCAAGAATGGTTTGAGAAAACCTCTTTAGAATAATAAAAAAACAAAACCCAGTCTCTCTACTAATGTGTCTTGATCAGAAAGATTTGATGTGTATTAGTGTAAAGACATATGGAGTCAAGCCTTGACACCCAGAAGAGAACTTTTTGTCAAAAAAAAAAAAAAAAAAAAAAAAAAAAAAAAAAAAAAAAAAAAAAAAAAAAAAAAGAGCTTCTACCTACATACAGGGACAGGTGGGTACTGAAGGCCTCTCATCTTGCACAGGGAGCTATGCTTGACATGGGGAGGAAAGCAGATCAAGTCCTGACCTTCAGAGGTTATTTCTAACCTTTGGGTCCTAGTGGCACTGTATCACTTGGAGCCCAACACCCCCCCACCCCATCTGTGACGTATATTTTAATTAGAAGAATGATCTAGCCTGGCAGTAAAGTTTACGTCTCAGTTTTATAGGAGAAAGCTTACATAGGAAGATTTGATCTGCTACTCATGACTGTTTGTTAGTGAATGCCTACCTGAAGAAAAAAGATGACAGAGGACACTTGTCTGTATGTGTGCATACAATGGAGGGAAGGAGGGTCAAGGAGAAAAATCTGCCTTTTGATGAAATAGATTTAAAAAAAAAGTACAAGTGATGACTGAATGTTGAGAAATTCAGACAAGTGACTTGATTTACAGATAATTGGCCCTTATTAATAAAGGAAAACATCACCGCAGCATTTTGTAAGCAGTGATATGTAATTATGCATCATTAATTATATGGGCATGTCAACAAGAGGTCAGACAACACAACAGAAATGAGAAAGTAGTCCTAGAGGCTGACAGTGTTTTAGTTAAAAAATACATGTTTATACAGCAATCTTGGTGGGAGAAAATTAGTCTTCATTTAAAACAGCTGAAAATCTGGGGTCCAATTCTGATTCCTGATTTAAAACCAAGAAAAAAAATCATTAAATAAAATAAAGTGATGGGAATAGGGGAGGCATTGCAGACTAAGTAACCACACACATTGTAAACCTGTCCAGACACGTCTGCTCATGAACACAAAATCAGAGACAGTTTCACTTACTAGGGGGTCAATAACAGCTTAATAACAGGAGTGAGTGGTACAATTCAAAGCAGATCTAGATTTCCTTATCACACACATGTTTAAGACAATCTACAACTATTATTTATTCATTTATTTATTTTTAAGTGGCTAGGAGAAGCAATCAAATCTGTTTGGTCTCTGTGTCAGCTCTTCTGTGTGGTGGAGTTGTCACTTCCAGTAATATGCCTCAATGCAAATAAAGCTGTGCATTATCTGTAGGTCATTATTTGAACCACAACTAAGAAGGACAAAAAAAAAAAAAAAAAAAAAAAAAAAAAAAGGAAATTTAACCTTTGTTAGCAGTGGAATAATTCCTTAAATTGCTTTTAGCCAGATTATTCCCTGTATCCTGAATTGCTTTATTTGCAGACTGATTTGCTTGTGAACAATATGTGGAAGCAAGTTTTGCAGCTTCACAGATGTTTCAAATACACTAGTAATACAATAAGGTATGTGATGTCAATTCTGCATGCAATACATAGTGCTTTATCCAATCCTTTCAATTTTTGTTAATTGATTAGAAATATACATACAATATCAAAAGCCAAAAGCTTCTGAAGTAAAAAGCACTCAGTGTTCTAATGCTTGTCCCTTATGGAGTTCCCATGTAGCTTTGCCAGCACAAGAGAGGCTTGGAAAGATTCTGGTAGTGCTGCTTCCTTCCCCAAAGGAAGGGCAAGACTTGGAAATGAATACATATACAGAAAGTTGTGCCAAAGAACATTTCAGGGATGCACCTTTTCATTGAAGATCTGGAACCGTGTTCGGTGATCTACTGGAAGGGAGTATCTTGTTCTAAGTTGCCAACATTTGTTTCTTCGAAGTTAGAGCTACTCTTTCCAAAAGTGAGTTTGTTACTTATGTGTTATTTCCTTGAGGGGAGGGGGCAATGGAGTTAAAAACATTATTCCCATCTCTTAACGTTCAGATATGTTTCTGTTCCCTGACAAGAAAAACAAGATTGAGTTCAAGATTGTAGTGATTAAAGTGATGACAATGGAAGTGCACTGGGAAAATCATTTTCCTTTCCAGCTCACTGGAGAAATCTTGTTTTCAGCAGCTCCATTTCACACACAAACCTCCCTTGAGATACTAAATTCAAGGCCTGAAACTGTCTCCTTTCCTCATGTTATTTTATCTTTTCACGTAATTATGGGAAAATTGCTAATGATCGCACTGAACACTTTGATTAGATTTATCAATACGGCAAATCAAACATTCACTGTAAGTTAAGTCATGCAAGATACATTTCAATACAGAACTATAATGCCAGAGTTGATAATTTAAAGACAAGCATTTAATTGCATAAAAACTGGGAGGGAGAGTGCAGTGGGGTAAGTGAGACTGCCTTTGAGCAAACAGTAGGATAAGCAATGATAAGAATATCACTAAATATTTTTCTGATTCTAAGCCAGGAGAAGTAAACTCCTAATTCCTGGATTTTAGCCTGGTGCAAAAGGTAGTAGTGACCTTTAAAACTAGGTTGGCTTTTACTCCAGTTTGCATTTTCTGCTTTTTTTAAACCAGCGTTTTTGTCCAACAGTATGGCTGTTCTAATGGCCAATACATCTTTCCTTTCAAGTCAAAGCTGCTAGAGAACTTAGATACTATCCACTATTAACTGAATCCAGCCTTCTGCTTAGGCAGCAAATGCTACTTCTAGACAATGGTTATCTTGAGTAGCTATAGCATCATTAACTTGCCTCAAATGCCCCATTTTTGAAGATTGTTCTTGTTAGAAACAATTTTGGAAGAGTACAGAAGAGCTGAAAAGGGCTGAGTGTTTTAGATTAGACTATTATAGTAAAATTGAGCACCCCAATCAAATTCGCTGGTATCTAAACTGATTTATTGCATCCTAGTTCTTCCGTGTTAAAAGAGGTCTGACAATAAGTACGCATACACATCAGAAGTTTTGTAGTGGTGCTAAGCCTCCCCCATCCCCTTAGGTGAGACTGCAATTTAGACTACAGTTTACTAGGAAAAAAAAAAAAAAAATCTCTATCTCAATATTACAGAACTATATTGATGAAATGTCCAACATCTCTCATGCTGCATCTGATAATTAGTAGTGAAGGTGTGACTTTGAGATAATCCTGGATTGTTTTTGAGATAGGCTAGTAACAGAGAAACAGATGTTTGTGGGACTTTCTCAGACAGTACAGCTATCATACCAAGGTATATAGCCAGGTATATAGTAAGTGCACATTCAGGTATATAGCCAGAGCCACAGCCTTCTCTCCAGCTTTCAGTGGCAGAAGTAAAAGACATTTAGATGACTTCAGTGTACTTTACACCACCCTGAAACAATCACTCAAAATAAGAATAATCTTATTTGTTTATTAAAATACTTATATTGTAATCACTTATTTAGTAACCAAATAAAGAAGGTCGCCCACACTCCCAATAAATTATCTCTATCAGGATTTCAAAAATATTAATTTATTAAAAACTATTAAAAGAAACAAAGGCAATCAGACTAGCATTTCAATATTCAGGAATCTAAAAGAAAAAAATACTATTTCCACCTGGAAGAGTGAGGAAGATAGACATTTAGGAAAACAGATGTCATTCTTTCAGAATACGAATATTGTTGGTTTAGTCCATAGCTGTACAGATCTCCTATGACAGCAGGATCTGGGAGTAACACCACAAAGGGATTGGCTTTGCTTATACCCTTCAGTATTTTGTCTTAAACTATTTGAAGGAAAAAAAAGAAAAAAGCTCAATCGACACTTTTAGAATCTTTACAAAGTAATAACATTTCTTGATAAACATATTACATATTAATGTAATGCTAATTTATCTTTATTCTATTAAAACTGTCACTTGGCAAACAAGATCCCAAACATGGAATAACTGGCAGCTTTTATTCTATCAAACTAAGCTAAAAAATAAATACACGCATATTTTTCAAAGGAAAAAATATAATCTAAAATTGCATTTCAAGACATTTGCCTAAGCATATGAGTTGGTGAATACATTTGTCAGTATTATCAGATTACTTTGCATTTTGTATATTCTACTTCTGTTTGTATAAATACTGGTAACACAGGAACTACAGGTGATCAGGGCCATTCTACTAATTTGTAAGAGGAATGCTGTGCTTATGTTGGGAAAAATAGGGCACTGAGCCAGGACTTAAGTACTTATTGTGGCAAAAGTACGTTTAATAGAACTTACAATTTGAATGTTCTGTAATTAAATTTACATCCACATAAAAATCAAAACAGTGTAGATTCTCTAACTGCAATGAGAAACAGACAAGAAAACCCTTGCACTTGACAAGGAAGCCCTCTTGACTTAAAGGGTACTCAACGCAACAAGTCTTGGCATCCTCTACAGATCTGCTAGAATCAGTAGAGTCTCCATAAAGCATTTGTCCAAAATAAACTAGTAGAAGGAGGGATATACCCATTTGCAACTTCAAAATTTAAAAAAAGTTTTTCAAAGTTGAAGGAAGATTTTATTACATTTATTATTTTTATTAGATAGATTTGATTTATTACATTTATTAAATATATTTGAAAGACAATTTGATAGTAATATTCAGCACAGCATTTTTGATGACTGGTACCTCAAGTTTTCAGAAGGGTCTAGATCTTCCTACAGGCAGTCTTCAAGAGGGAATGCAAGACAATCTTTTCTGAAATACTGCACAATGGTGTGTATAATGGAGTTAGGATTTGTTGTGTATTTTGCAAATTAGCATATATAATTTTCAATTTTGCTAGTAATTCAAAAAGCTTTAACACTTATTTCATTAGTCTAAGCTTGGTAATTCAGCCAATGAAAACTAAAGTGGTTAAGTTGCATTAATCAAAAACAATGTTAACAGTTAATTTTCTGAATGATAGAGCAACATAAAAACAAACTAAAGTAAAACTATGATTAATTAATTGATTAGTTGGTTCCTGTTGAGAAATTATGTTCAATAAGGGTCTGTCAATACAAATTGCTATCAATTGCCACTTTATGAAGTGCCAAGAATAATGGGTTCAGGTGCATATTAGAACTGGTTGTCATGAATGCCAATTTACAGGAGAAAAATAGACTGTTTATCACCTAATTTAATTTCAAACAGTTAACTTACTTGTAATAACTCATTTTAGCACTGAACGTTCAATAACTTGACTGTTGTTAAAAGCACCAGCTAATAAGTTTGCAAACTTAAATTCTGTAAATAATTTAAGCAGCCTATAACTCAGTTTTGCTATTGACTAGTTTGAGAATACTTAGCAACTGTATTTAGCACCCAGACACCTCCATTCCTCCCACCAGCAGCACATTTAATTGCAAATGTTCCCCTACTGCTCCAGCATTAGGCTTGACTCTGTAAGCTTTCAAGAACATGGAGAAAGATGCAATGTTGCTCGGCTCAGCTGAGGAGAGGGGGGCGTCTCTTAGGTCACACATGCTAGCAATTAGAGCACACTTGGAAGCATTTTATATACTTTTAGCACATCTGGGCAGTGCTGGTGTCCAGATGCTGAATAAGAAAATGCTTGCTGGTTTGTAAGCAGAGTGAAAAGGAGGCCAAGTTACTCTGTTTGGGGGTTGTGGGCCTTAGTTCATCCTTTATTATCCTTCCTGTTTCTAGTCTTTTTAGTTTATTTTATGGCAATTGTGAACCAGGAATATTCTTATCCAGGGGATTTACAATGACTATGACTTCAGTTAGGAGTCCCTGCATATAGATATGCAGTTATATTATAGCAATAAATTAAGATTGTGATTATTTAATAGTTTATTAATCTGCTTAAAGCTTTACATCTACAAACCATATATCAAATGACATATAACACTTGTGGACACACTGGTAAGTCCTTGTAATACCTTGAAGTTCCTGAATATCAAAATACTGTCAGCTTTTTTTTTATTATTTTTAAAGAAAACTTAGCAAACAAGGTATTGAAACCAGTTGTGTTCCAGCATACTCACAATAGGTGCCCGTGAAACTTCACCAAGTTGGACTCTTATCTGTCAGATATGACAGTGCATAAAGCTTACAGACAGTTTCACTGTTAATGGAGCTACCTTGTGCTAGCACACTGTACATTCATTAGCGGACACAGATCACTTTATATTTCAGATATTTATATTTCTGCTGCATTAACATTCTCCTGTAATCTGACTTCAAGAAAGATCAGCCATGGTTGCAAACAAGCAACAATAAGCTAAAAAGTTTCAAAAAGGCTTTTCAACTCTCCTGTAATAACATGAATTGATTTAATAAAGAAAAAAGTTCAACAGCAAAGCCTTTGAAATGCCACCTCAAAAACAGGTCAGATTCTTACTTCCTAGGTTCTCTTTTACAGCATGAAAAGCTGTCTTTTGCCTCATGACTCCCCTCCTCATGGGAACTCCCATGGATCATTTCTGTTAGCAAAAAGAAATCCATTTACTAAGCCTATCCTCGAGCTAACAGACTGAGCTTCCATTGGGAAAATGCTGCAGGCTGAACACTGCTATTGACCAACCTAGTTTAAAAATATAACAGTACATAACCAGCACAACACTAGCCTTGCTATTTATCAGACAGTATACAAAGATCTTGAATAAGTAAGGAAATATTTTAGCTTTAGCTTCAAGTGAGGCTAACAGAGCGCTTGAAGTCAAAAAACAAAACAAAACAACTTGAGAACAAGTCTGATATGTCTCTTCATGAATAAATGTAAATGGAGTTTGAGATACATTTGCTCTTACTGTTCCAGGAGCAGTTTAGGATGACAAAACTCAGAAAGTCATTGTCATCATCCCTTTCCACCCCCCAATAAGATCTCCAGAGTAGGTAGAGTGAGGACAAGTTACAGAGATGTCCATTTAGGAATCAGAGCAGGTATAACTTCGCACTTGAACATTGCGGAAGCACAACTTAAGTATATAAAAATTCAACTAAAAATCCTTCCAAATAGAGAGTTATTTTTACCATGTTCAAGGACCCTTCGGTAATAACAGAAATAACCCTCTGCCTGGAGGATTACTTTTGAACACGACTGTTATGGTGTTTTACTGTATTGATCCAAAGTTATACTGACAAATGAAAAGACAATCAGAGATGGGAACTTCTTAATCTAGAATCATAGATTTCATAGCTCTAGTTTCATTACCAAAGCTAACAACACATGTACCTATGCCAACAGGCTTTTCCCAACCCTGTCAGCACATATTTAATACCTTAAAGGCAGTGGGAAAATATGGCATTTTGTTTTTCCCCTTTTAGGGGGCATGGAAAGAAAGAATTCTCAGTCAAAAGCTTATATATTTACAGTAAATGTGCTAGAAGTTTCAAGAATTACATTGTCTGAATCAGAATAACAGTGAAGTGGACTTTAAAAAGCACTTTTTTCCCTTGAGCATCTCATTGCAAGTTTGGCAAAAAATGCTGCAGTTCTAAAGAGAAATTGCTTGAAAGAGCTTTTTCATAAAGAAATGTGGCCATAATTCATAATTTGAAGTCTGTATCACATCTTAAACTCTTACTAAGAAGTACAAGAATCTGGAATTAAATTGGAACAGCAAAGGTAGTATTCAAGCTTGCAAGGCATTACCACACACCTGAAAAAAAGTGTGTTGATCTTTCCATTCAACACCAGGATTGACTGATCCATGTAACAGTCTACATTAAATTAAAATAGAGGCAGCTTATAATTAATTGAATTTGAAGTATCATCTAGTATTTCTATTGGCATCCAAATACAAGTGGCATTTGATTCTATATGATCCATTACTTCAATCATTACATGGTAATAAAACCTTTTAATAAAGCTTTCAGATGATAAATAACATTGATCTGTCAGAAATTGTTATTTACCATTGATAAACATTATGTAGTAAGACAGCTGTAAGGAAGACATACGCACCATGAAACAGCTGAATGCAAGGTCCTACCTAGACACAGGATGCTATTCATCCTAGGGGGAACTAGGAAACTAACTGAATCTCAGTAAAAAGATTAGTACAAGCTCCCATTGTGATGTTATACAGAAAAACAAATACTGGGTGCAGACAGAGGAGTAAAAAAAGATTAGTGCAATGCTGCTTTTTGTATAACATTTGTAAGATTCCATTCATTTTTGTACAGATCCTCAACCAGCATGAAGCAAACAAAACCATATCAGTTTAAGACCAACTTTCAGAGCTCGCTTTTCAGGTCCAGTCCTACTTTCCAAACAAGGAAGACAAAAGGTGCAGAATCATATCACATTCAGAGGAGAGCTACAGAACAATTTGTAGTTTAGGAAACATATTTTGTAGTGTGAAGAACTCAATTAGCTTTATTGAATACCTTTTAAAAGGCTATTAAATCAAGATCTACAAGTACCAATAAAAAGTAAGATTTTGAGACCACTTTAATAGGCAAAGGCAAAACAAATTTAAGTAGCTCTTAAATTTATCACAAGTTGGTGCATTACTTAAAATAGATCCATAAAAAAGTTGAAAAGTATTAACCATTAAAAGAACCCAGATACAGACTGAAAGGATCAACTGTGACCAAAATGAGGACATGTAAAATTTAGATATCTATTCCAAAGATACTGGTCCACCAAAATCCTCTCTGCATTATTTTAATGGCACTTAAATCCCTGTCTGTCTTACTGCAGGAACACCTGAGTAAACATGCCTTTACTCACATTTTCTATAGAAAAATTAAAGATTCATGATTAAGTAGGCCAGAATGAATTTTTAAGCTATCCTTAAGATATTACAAGAGAGATCAAGATTGATTCTACCTCAAAAGGCAATATACGAACATCACACTGCAACAGTTCTATTGTATTAGAGGCTTGGATATCACATGGTGCAGAGATTAGAAAAGCCAACACCTTTTTTCTCCCAGAACAGCAGCCTAGATCCTGGGTCAGGTTTCCCCCAACTCTGAGATCATGAACTCACTTCTCTACATTGTCATAACCATGGCAATAAGTGACAAGACCAGCTCATAGCCTTATGTCCAGTTCAGAGATTATTCTTTGACTCTGTTGGTTGATGGCATGTAACACTAGTTTACTGTGAGGCATTGAGTTACTTTACAACAAATAGAAGCAGCAGAACCACCTCTGTTTTTGAGCGCAGTAGCATGAACATTTAGCTCCAAGAGACCACGTTTAATTGTGAATTTTTATTTGACACAAGCTTCCTCTATCCTGTTTTGGGAACATTTGAAGAGGTGTCCCTTCGGAATATTCCCTGTTGGCTCTGCTCCACACATGGCTCTTGATTCAGAAGAAAATCAAGCATCTAAAAGTCGGAGTACTATAGCAACAGATTATGACACCAAGATCTCTTGGGAGAAGTTTATCCCAATGCTTCATTCAGTATTTTTAAATTGACATCGTATTTCTGGATGAGTGCTAGTTAAGCCTTGCATTTGTAGGAATAGCTGTAGTAATAATTGGGTTATATTTTATGGCTTCTGTTATGCTGAAAGCCACATCTAGATTGAAGATAGAAAGGGCCAATATAAATACTATTATTTACAAGTAAGACACTAGATAGGAAACAAGAAAACGTGGGCTTGCTTCCAATTTTTCCCTCCTTGGTTTTCCTGTGTGCAAAGTGGGATGAATATCTAGTGGTATATAAGAAACATTTTTATGCCTAAACATGAAAATAAACATTGTTTACTAGTAGACTGTTTCAAATAGCTACAAGGCTACTGAAATATTGAATTACTACAATATTTGCTTTCCCTGACAGGTTCCTCATCTGCATTGTATACAATTTACTACTTTAAATAATTTAAGACTGTAAGTCAGCAGAAGGACATTCACACTTCAGGAAGCCTGACTCTATACTCCACAAATACCACTTAGATTATGACAATGACTGTTAGATAATACTGAAGAACCTCACTTCATTAATTGTGACACTTAAGATACATTGGAGTCTCGCCAGCATTTTAAAAACATTTTAAACCACACCATTAGTACATTAATAACTCAACATCATGTTACAGGAAAGGAAATGAAGTACAACATCAGCAGTGTTGATTTTCTCTGAACATGCAAACAGCAACAGGACACTTCACTGTTCATTCTGTAGGAATATTTGCTTCATGACAAAGAATAGATTTTATTCTTTTCACACCACTCCTTTTAAATTTGATCTGTGCTCACAACTATGTTACATATATATTTGTGCTATTTTCTGAATCAGTCACATGGATAAATACCTAAAGACTCTATTGCAAGTTTAACAGTATAAATCTTGGAATACGGTACCTATTTAAATATATTCATGAAGAAAATACTAAACTTTCACACATCCATTTTTATAAGGGAACTTTTAATCTAAAGAGACTTCACAGATTACCCTTTGCGTACGGACTTAAAATGATAATTTAAAAAAAAAAAAAAAAAAGTTACCTGGTTTTCTACTCAGAATCAGTAATAACCTTATTAGGAGTGCAGATTATTTTCATCATTCTGAAATCCCTAATTGACATTCTTGCCCCTTTATTCTATGCAAGGCAGGTGGAGGGGTGAGCAGGGAATTCCTATCATATAATTGGTAAATAGTCATATATGGAAAAAAAAATCACAGGGATGACACTAGCTATTTCCAGGAAGATGCTATTGAATATAGCCAAGTATGCATTAACTTTTTTTTTTTTTTTAAAAAAAAAAAAAAAAAAAAAAAAAAAAAAGCTTGAGTTTCTAGAAGAACAGAGTTCCACTTTCTCATCAGAATTCCAACAGGGTAGTACTCAAGTTTTCATATGAAAAAGCCTACATTGTGTCTTAAGAACACTATGCAAAGCATCACGAGCTTGTTTGTGTCACTCTCTCACACTGGTTGCCCTTTGTAGCAGTACCCTGCATTGCTACTACACCTAACTTGTGTGCATGTTTCCAGCACTAACCACAGCTACTCAACAGCCTTGTTACCACTGGAATACCACCACCTCCAGAATACACTGTAGTGTTGGCTCACCTGCATCACGTGCATTTTGAGATCATATATATAGCAGGAATGCTATACATAAAAGGTGGGTATTTTGTCTTCCCCTCTTCTGCTGCTTTGCAGTAATTTTATAAATATTACTTATGGCAACGGGCAGGGTTTGGCTTACTTAGGTCACAGCTTTTACATATTCCATCACTTTTTCCTCACACAACTTCCCCCTTTATTTATAGCAGGTAAATGGAATTAATTGTACTTACCAGCTACTCAACTTATTCAATGGTTTTACAAGTTGGAACAAGAATATATTATGGTATTAATCAGTTATTTGCTATTGAACCTCAGATTACCATTATCTTGAAATGGAAAAACCTGTACGTCCACCCAATGTAGGAAGCCTCATTCCTACTGCAGTTTGTTTCCAAGGTCACCATATCATAGGGTCAGTAATATGAACTAGCACTAAAGAATTTTTAGATACTTGAGAACAATTATTATATTTATAGACTTTTTTTTTAAAAAAAAAAAAAAAAGGCAAAGCTGTTATTGTTTGAATCACTGTAGAAGTGACCAGAGGTGAACTGAACATCTGTTCTGTAATTAGGACAGGCAGAAGAAGATACAAGAACGTACAGGCTTTCTTCAATTTCCATCAGAATCCCTCTACTCTTTATCAAAGTAAATACTAATGCTGACTGCTCACTAATGCCATCAATTTCTAAGAGTTTCTTCTGCCTTTATCTAACTTGCTTTATAAGTTCATTTTTAAAACATATCCCATCATAAAACAACTTATACAGGAGCTAAGAGTTCATTTGAGCCAACATCTGTGGTAATAGGCACTGTATATAAGACAAATTTCCTTATCTGTTATACAACATCTTTTGCTTTAAATATGGCTAATTACTGCCATTTATTAGAGATGAGACAGTCGAGTATCCTTCCTTGTGTCACATTGATTTCAAGTTGCTTATGACTGCGCAAAATCGGTGACACTGAGTTTCTGAATACAAGTTTGAGAAGATTCACTGTGTGCCTCAGATATTAACACAGTGCCTTCACAGAAGCCTCCAGATAAGGAAAAAGGGTACACATACTAGCATTCAATACATTCATGATCTCATCCATTGAGAATTAAAACCTTTATAAAAGTAGATTAGTAGATCAATAGCATCAGACCATATATAGTAAACAGGACAATTTCTTTATTTGTAGCTTAAATAATTACTTTTGGTTTCATTATTTGTATGCACTGATAACGGTTCATTTTCAAATACAACCCATTCTCCACTTCCTATAGCAGCTCTATAGAAACTTCAGAGTAGTTCCCAAGATACATCTACAATAATCACAAGTAATTATTTATAAGTTCAACCACAGTGCAACTGACTATAAAATTGGTCCTGCCAAAGTTTATGAACATGCTGAACTGCAGCTGCCTATTTACTGTTAGGTCAGATAGACTAGTTTTGGAAAGACAGGTAAGCACATAAGTTTGTTTGGAAGATTAGGACCCACATTATATTATTCACAGCAACATGCTAATACAGGGGATTGATTATCATTAACTCATCGGTTGGAAAAGCTGAAAAAAGAAGAAGAGAGGCTAGTTACATGAAGACATGTGTAAAGTAATTACTAAGACTTGTCAGAAGATGGATTAGAAAAATACTACTAAACCAAGGCTCAGACCATCTCTGATGTAAAAGCATAGTCTTTAAACACACTAACACTTTTGTTCATATAACAGTGTTGTAATTTACTTAGGAGAAAGCTATTTGGGATGACTCACCAATTGAGCACCTGAGAGCACTCAGTCACTATTATCACTGGTTGACAATCAAAGCAAGTAATAAGATATAAACAGCTGAATAGGATAAACTGTAAGTATCAATTAAAGATATTAACCTAAAAATGCATGGTCTAGACACTTAGCACTGAGATGTGTTACTAAATCACTGAAAGAAAGTTATGCCTTTATGATGTGGCAAGGATTTTTTAATTAGTCATGTAAACAGACTTATTTCAACAAAGAGGTACTGTATATTTCAGTGAAACTGTGACATGATTAAGAGCAGCCAGCCTATTGCTAGATGAAGAAGAAAAAAGTACTTGGTAGAAGAGTTACATCTGCCCAGACTACCTGGCAGGTTTCAAAGGAGAGACTAGCAAGGAAGTACTAATGCAAAGAAAAGAATATTTTTAATAGTGAATTCTCTTAAAGAACAGCTGATACACACAAATAAGAAACTCTGACTGATGCGTTACCAAGAAAAAAAAAATAAACACCAAGCAAACAGAATCACACGAAAAGAGACAAACTTCTTTCTCAAGTAATGCATACTTGAAACCCATTTTTTCTTCTGTTTTCACTTCTTTAAGCAATTAAAATAGCATTTGCTACGTCAACTTGCATAACATGGATAACAACTTCACCTTTATCTTGCTGAAGCACCTTGCATAAAACAAGAAAGAAGAGAGACTTTTCTTCCCACAACTCACCAGCTTTCCAGGCTGCTTTTGGTGGCCAGCCATGGTTTTTCACACTTTCTTTTCACGACATCTCTCAGTATGATTACAGACTTTTCACACAAGGTGGCGAATTTGCTATTTATTTGGATATTTTTATTTTTTTTTTATTTTACAGGTGATGTTTCTAATTGGCTAACTGGTCAAAGCTGAGCATATGTAAAGGCCTACAAGTAGTTCAATCTTCATTAACCCTTTCTGGTTTGTTCCCTGCAAACTGTGTGTAGTTTACGAAAAAAAACTCTTAAAAAAAAAAAAAACTCATCTCACCATATATGACCCACAAACTCAAAACTGTGTTTTGTAACTGCATGTACATTGCCAATATTTAAACACATCCTTTAATACATTCTTCACGATGTATTGTATACAATGGTACTAAAATGTAAGGGCCAGGAAAAAATTATAGACTTCACAGACTGGCATAATAAGAAAAAAAAAAAAAAAAAAAAAAAAAGCTAAAAATCTTGCCTCATCAAGAAATATCAGGAGAAAAAAAGACATCGACCACTGTTACATGCTGGTACTGAGGGAAGTGCCTTTACAGCAGTTTTTTGATTACATTAACCTCGAAGTTGCTCTAGTTTATTCAAGACTTTATATCCAATGTTTTTTCCATGAAAAAAAAAAAAAGTCTGAAAACCTGAGGTAGTTTTATATTTTTTGCTAAAGGTATCCATCTGGTTGAGTTAGTAGGAAGTATATATAGATTCATCACAACCTCAACAATACATAGAGAGGCATATAGAGACATTGTTCCAACAGTTAGGAAAGTGAAAGCTCAGCTGAAATTAAAAAATATGAAGGGATGTGAATGGAAACAGAAAGGACTTCTGTAAGTCTGTCAGAAACAAGAGCAAAGGATGCATGAGGAAAATGTAGGCCTGCTGCTCAGTGGGCCAGGAAACCTAGTGACTCAGGAGACAGAAACAGCTGTAGTATTCCACACCTTCTTTGCATTGGTCTTTACTGATAAGGACTTCTCTCAGGTCTCCCAAATCCATGATCCTACAGGCAGAGTCTGCGGGGGTGTAGTATTACTCATAGTATGCATAGTAGACCACTTAAACAAACTGGATACAGTCAAGTGCACAGGATCAGACAGGATGCTGTGGGAGCTGGCCAATGTCACTGAGAAAATGCAATAATCTTTGGTCATGGTGATCAGGGATGTTCCTGTAAAAAGGCAAATTTTACACACATCTGGGAAAGTTTGGGCCAGTCAGCTGAACTAGCTTCCCCCCGTCCCTGGGAAGACTATGGCGGAAATCTTCCCAGAAACCATGTCCAAGCACACGAAAGACAGAAAGATGATTAGGAACAGCCAGAAGGACAAATTTGGCCACAGAAACCTGTTTGGTTTTGGCAATATGACTAGCTTAGTGGAAGACAGGTGGATGGTTCCAAACCTGACTTTAGCAGGGCTTTCAAAGAAGTCTTCCACAATTTTCCTTTGTAAACAAACCTATGAGATATAGGTGGCCTAGGATTTCGAAGGAAAGGCTGACAGTATTTGTTAATTCTTAAGAGAAGGCTGAGGTAGGATCTAATTGCTGACGCCAGACATGCCTTTTCTCCAAGGCTCACAGGGATTAGACAATAGGCAGCAGAAACAGGTTGCAAGAAAGGAGATTCTGATGAGAAATTAGGAAAAAGTTTTGCACAAGGAGGGTAGCCAAACATTTGAATGATGGCTAGAGAGATTTTGGAATCATCATCCTTAGAGATATTAGACGCACCATGGGCGAGGGCCCTGAACAAGCTGATTAAAGGTGGTTTGACCTTGTCTAGGGGTTGACTGACCTACAGTCAGTCTGACTGATAGATGAGAAGTTTCTTACAACCTAAACTAGCCTATGATTTTCTAAACTGTATTAGTCTATGATTCTATTGTGCATGATGAATGCTGTTTTCTACAGATTAGGTTTATTGTCTAATTCAAATTCAATAATGAAAAATACTGAATTTCAGCTTAACATGAACTTTTCGAATAGGGATCAGTTCTTTGGTCGTATTAACATAAATTCACCAAAACAGCTGGATAGAAAATGAGGTTTACAGTGCTGTAAATACTCAGATAAAAAATAGTTGTACTCATCTGTCACAAGTGTTCAGTGTGTTACTACCTTAGTGATCATAATGCTAAAACAGAATGGTACTTGGAGAAGATCTGCATAGCAATGAAGAAATGCTGGTTGGAGTTAAAATCAGGAAAGGTATAGGTGAGTGTGGGAAAGCATTTTGAAGACCCTACAATTACACAGAAGGTGTACCAAACAATGATTAGCATTATACGCTGTTTGAAGAGCTTTTGGCTTTCTCATTCATTCCAGCTCTCATTAAGCATCATTTCCGTATAATGCTTTTTGCTTTTCCCAATTGATTTGAAGTCACTACCCCACATTTTGGAAGATAATGAGTAGTTTGTTTTCTTTCCACTTCTCAGGGATACTTCAGCTCTATGATATGCTTGGACATTTTAAGCCCTTTGAAAAACTATCTGAAACAGAATAATAGTGTATACCTCTGTAGCAAAGGCTATTGCAGAGATTGCTGTAAAAATGTCAGTCCTAAGCTTTATTTTCTGTGTTGGCTTTCTGAAAAATGTAAGTTCAAAGTTTCAGACCTCATCCTCAAAATGCTCAGTGGCTAAGATGGCACATCTAAATCACTGCCTCAAGGTCTGTGATCAAGCCAATAGTTGCCTGTTTTCCTTTTCTTACACAAGAGAACTTTTGGGAACAAACCTAATGCCAAGTATCACAGGAAACATACATGTATCTTCCTGAGGATTATGTCATTAATGTGAGTTAAATCTTACTAAGTCTGCAGACTCAAAAACTTCCTTATCATGTATCACAAATCCTAGACAGATTTCTCTGACTTTGCCTTTTCTAACATAAACATATGGCAAAATGTATACACTTAATAAAACAAAGCATGATGTTACACACTCCTTTTCTTGGAGATAGGATGAGAGAGCAAATGTGACAGACATTAGCAACTAATGATGTTCCATTTACTGACAGAAAGCAATCAGATAATGTGGCAATAAGCATTTACAAGCACCTACATAGAACACCAATTTGGAATACAAATGAAAACTCCTACTTATAGTCTAATACAGTGAAGATCACATTTTAGTGTCTTTATCATTAAAGGTCAAAATGGATCAATGTGTTATAAACAGAATGAATGAATCTACATATACAGTGGGCATAGACACACTGTAAATACAACACAAGTGCCATCCAAACCTTGGTGCTAAAAGCTTCAGAAACCTCTTGGTATTATATTTTAAAAAATTAAATGTTAGTCTTTGAAATGACTGTGTATTGAGAACTAGCAATAGTTTAGGCATCGGGAAAAATATATAAACCCTATCATTTGTAATTATTATTTACTATTTTATATTTTTGCTCTTAAAGTTTAAATATATTTGTTAACATTCTAGATAGGACTCATTGGATTATTGGAGTCTTGCAAACATCAGATCTACATTTTGTCTGCCATGTATAAATGTCAACAATCAATGAACATTTCCTACACTAAATGCACAGGTTTTATGCCATTTATTGTTGTGAATATCAATAGCTATATACAGTGCGCATGAAAGTTGTACCACTGTCAAAGCTTTGAAAATTATGGTTTGGGTTCCATGCAACACATTACTTAATGAAGAGGTCACATTAGGGGAGATCTGGAAGCAGTTTTAAGCAGTTTTATGTATGTGTTTCTTCTGCAATTTTATGGATATATGTGTTACTTCCAAGGCAGCCTGCATCTTCATGTATAGCCATGCATTAAATATTGCTTTCCTTTAAGGTCCTATATTGTTCATATGCCTCTTCCAGTTCTCCTCTTACTTCTTTCTCACCTTGAGCTGTTACAGCTTCTTTAAATTAAAAGCGAAAGGAAGTCACAAACAGGACAGACACCTGGCTTAGAGAAGCTTATTTAAAATCTTCTTTAGCTATTTATTTTGCAAACGACTGGCAAACTGGTTATAAACTGTTGCTAGGTTGCAATGACATTGGCATTTTGCACTCCAAGGGATATCGTCCACAGCAATTTCCTACTAGGAGTGAAATAGATGCTGTAACTATTTTGGAGAAAAAGAAAAGTAAATATTCAGATTAACATAGAATCATAGAATATCCTGAGTTGGAAGGGACCCTTAAGGATCATCAAGTCCAACTCTTGACACCGCACAGGTCTACCCAAAAGTTCAGACCATGTGCCTAAGTGCACAGTCCAATCTCTTCTTAAATTCAGACAGGCTCGGTGCAGTGACCACTTCCCTGGGGAGCCTGTTCCAGTGTGCAACCACCCTCTCTGTGAAGAACCCCCTCCTGACGTCCAGCCTAAATTTCCCCTGCCTCAGCTTAACCCCGTTCCCGCGGGTCCTGTCACACTGCTGGCTCATATTCAACTTGCTGTCTACCACGACCCCCAGATCCCTCTCTTCTAGGCTGCTCTCCAGCGTCTTATCACCCAGTCTGTACATGCAGCCAGGGTTTCCCCGTCCCAGGTGCAGGACCCGGCACTTGCTCTTATTGAACTTCATGTGGTTGGTGATCGCCCAGCTCTCCAACCTGTCCAGATCCCTCTGTAAGGCCTTTACGCCCTCATTTGAGTCCACAACTCCTCCAAGTTTGGTGTCATCAGCAAACTTGCTCAAAATACCCTCTATTCCTACATCCAGATCATTTGTAAAAATATTGAAAAGTACAGGCCCTAAAATGGAGCCTCGAGGGACCCCATTACCTATTGCCTTCTCCACTTGTTCTAGATTTTCATGTACAGTCTGTAGAGAGAAACAATTACAGGACATTTTCTTTAAAATAATGAGGAATTAATTTCGTAGTTCACGTTGTAGATTTTTATTTATTTTTTTCTCCAGGCGGAACTTCTACTGGGAATTGATAAAAATAGTTTTTCAAACTTTACTTTTTATACATCTGCAATTATTCTGCATTTGACTATACACACAAATCCACTATTCCTCAATACATATATCAAAGTGTACAATTTCACTAGTCTATTTTTTAAATATGCTGTAGTGGATACACATTGTGCTGGATATGGTCTTATGCAACTCTACCATTGCTGAGTTTAGCGAATGATGGGAGAATGTAGCTCAAATAATAATCCATGATTAAGCACTGAAGATACATAGGAGTTTGAAACAGTAGGTTTTGGATATTTTTTTATGGATTTTCAATTTATTATGCTTGGCTGGTTCTGTTTAAAACAATATTCTAATATATTTTGATTCTTTTAATATGTGTTTTGTTTTGTGTTTTTGTTTTTTTTTTTTTTTCATGAAGAATATTAACAACAAAAAAAAAAAAAGAAAAAAAAAAAGAATAGGCACTTTACAGCATCCACAAGTCTAGAGAAAATTGAACTCACTGGTTATCATTGCCAATATCACGTCAGCTCCTGTTGCTATATGTAATGAAGATAACAAAGACTGTCTTACATTTATGTGTTTTGTGTTGGAAAACACAATTTTTTTTGTGGGTCTCTGAATAATGCTTTTCTTTTTTTACACATAAACTAATATTTAAGTGTGTTCAACATTTGATTCCTTCGGTTTCCTACAATACAAAAAATATCTCAATATAAAATGCATTGCTCGTCTACCTTTCCAGAAGCCCAGTGCCTTTTCTTTTAATAACCATTAAGGTGTCTGCAGAACAGAATAATTTTATTTATTAACTCCAGCTGGTTCAATATTTATACATTTTTTTCTAAGGCCTAAATAGTGGAAAAAAGAAGCTGACAGCAAGTGTCTCTTTAAACTTTCTGTTTCTTACCAAAAGCTGGATAATAAAGATAAGAAAAAGGTCATCTCACCAAGGTTGTAGGATGAGGAATAGCACTGGAAAAGTAAAACTTCTAACAAATAAAATTCCAATAATGTGAATATGTACCAAAGATGAAAAAAAAAAAAAAGAAAATTTCATACATATCTGTTAAACTTTACACTAATGAACACTTCACGCTAATGAACAATAATGTTTTATGGTATTTGCTATAGGAAGCTCTAATAGGTTAGTATAATACACTATATTTATAACTGTAAGCAATAACATATCACAAATATTGCTTACTCTTTAAAGGAGCTCCTGTTATAGAGATAGCTCTGATTCAAATTTATTGATATTCCAAATTTCACTGCAGTCTAACTGTCTTTGTAACTTCTACATTACTACAGAATCTACTACACTTCAATACACCATTCATAATCCTTTGATTTCCAACAGAAATTTTACAAGGAAACAACTCCTTCAGAACCTTTTAAGAATCATACCATTGTGCCCTAAGTCCTGATTGAAGTTATTAATTTTTCAAGTTTTAAGAATATTATGATATTTCATGTAATAAGAAATGTTGAGATTATTACTAAAACTGACACTATTGGGTTCCTCTCACCAAAGTGATCTAGTCTGCCTGTAGCTACTACAATACTTTTCTAAACAATCAGTGTAAAAATGGAAGCTGCTTCTCAAAATATGCAGAGGGAAAAAATAATGTCTAAACTGCAGGCTTCTTCTACTGAAAAGTTAGGGAACAAGAAGAAATGCTGTGCAGTATGCTACATTAAATTTCCCCCACTCTGTTGATAGGCAGATTAAAGTAGGACTTGCATTTTCCTTTTTTCCAATAGCACAGATGAAGAATGATCTAGACAACAAAAGAGCTGAACTTCAATCTCTACTAAATCCAGGAGGGTGTCATGTAGAGGAACCTGCTCTGTCCTTTTTCTTGAAACTTCCCTGTGCAACTGGAAATTCAAGAGCCCAAAGCAAGCAGGCAAATGAAAGTTAGACACCAAAATTAGACACTTTTGTTGTTTCAGTATGTATTGTTGCTAGCTGGATAAACTGAAACTCAATTACAGAGCTAGGAAACAGCATTCAGGTAAACCCTACAAGGTAAAGCTAAGGAGTACAAGCTGCCAAGTATCAGCCACCACATTACAGAGGCCAGTTACACCTGGAAGCATGGGAAATACTTGATGAAAGACAATGGCTTCTGTATCTATTTGTTCCTCTTCTCCTTTCCTTTTAAAGAAAGTTTAAAGAAAAGTGTATAAATAACTTCTGATCTAAAACCAAAAGAAATACTCAGAAAACATGTTCAAAGAGCATCCTGTCAGAGAATGGCATGTACAAACCAGGTGAAAGGCCCAGCCAAAGAAACCAAGAAAAAAAATCATTTTGTGTGCTCTTTAGTTATCCTGAGAGTATAGTTGTTTCCATGCTTTGGTGTTTACACAATTCTGGAAAAATTACATTGTCATGGACTTGCTATCCAAAGGCAAGATTCCCATAAGCAAACTTTGTTAAAAGACAATCCTAGAGCTACAAACATATGTATTTTATTCTGCATTCACTGAATTTTGTATCTATCTACTTTATGAAACAAGATTTTATTTATTAATATTAATGAACATAGGACACGTACAGTGTCATTTTTCATAACATTTACAGACACATCTAAACACTTCTGCTTGAAAACAATCAGAATATGTATTTTGATACTTTCAATTTGCATCTATGCATAACATAATACACCAATTTAACAATTTCTATTCACAGCATGCCAATATCGCTGAAACACCTACATTTAGCTAGTCAGCCAAAAATCCAGCTAATTGTTCCAATTGAGCATAAAATTTGTTGGCAATTTTCTTCAACGCAAATCATATATTTCTATCCAAGTAGTTTCTATAGTCATTTGATTATGCAGTACATGTGCAAAATAAATTTTGTGAAGTGGAAAGATGCATTTTTATTTTTTTAAAAAATGAACAAAATCAGGTTTTCTGAACTGGATTCACAGGTCCTAGAGCACATAGGCTGCTAAGTAGACATTTTACTTTCTTGCTAGCATGAAATATTAGGAGACTAACTTGGAAGTATAAATATCTCCTGTGCATCATTTTTAAGGCATACTCACAATGTCTGTTCACCCTTTTGGGTAAATTGATTCAACAGAAATAAGTAATCAAACGAGAATTCAGGAACTAAAAATGTGTTTTCTGTGAGTTTAGAGACTGCATGCATTCCAGAATGAATCTAGATTTTCCTTTTAAAAAATCATTTAATGTAAGGATTCTGTCAAGACATCAACAAGTTTTGAGGTGTTGGTGTATATTGTAACAATTAACATAAGATAATTGTGGTCAGTATTAAAAAATGACTCGGCTTATTCCAGACAGCATTTCTCAGACTATTAGAGTTCACATATGCCAAAGGAGGGAACTATTTCTTATAAATCTTAAAATTTTGTTAACTTGACTCCAGGCAAGGAATTGGACATCCATACACTTATTACTGAACAGAGATAGTAGGCAAAACACAAAGAAAAAATATCATAGCAGTGACCATTATGTGCATGCAACTAGATGAGGTGTTTGTTCTGAATCACAGGCACAGAATGTTCAGACATTGCTAGACATAAATTTAAGCAGAAGCTACCGAAGTTGTATGCAAATATAAAGATACTTGATCAGGCAGAGCTACAATGTTATATATGACCACTGAATTACACAATAAATAGTGTGAAAAGTAAAATTTTTATTTCATGAAAAACATCATTCTACAAGGGAGGAATTATTGCAGGGACAAAACAATTCTGTTTTCAAGTTAGTGCTTTCCTCGAATGAAAGAACAACAGAATGTGATTTTTGCATTTGATATAGCATACCTTATACATGCTATCACAGAAGGATACCCAAGGAAAAAAAGAGATAAACAGGGCTGAAGCAATGGGATAGCAGAATGCAGTGAGTGATCAAGGTCAAAATGAAGCATAAGGTAGTGGAGTTCTTGAGACACTGTACAGCAAATTTAGCCTAATCCTTGAGTAATACAGACAAAAACGGGAAATGTGACCCAATACAGATTCTTTTTTTTCAGTGTCAGATGTATCACCTGACTACATTTCTCTGAGATCTTGTAGTTTAGGATGTATGGATCTTGAAAGGCTATAAAAATGGTAATGCAGTGGTTAAGATAAAAAATAATTATATCATGAATATAAACTTCAAGGAGAAAAATAAAGCTACTCCAGAATGAATTGGAGATTACATTAGGCAAACCAACAGTCATAGAGAGACTGGGGGTCAGAAATGACTTAACAGTTTCTGATCTTCAAAGAAAGCTGAGGTTGTGATTTAATGAAGATAAGAACAACAGTGAAAAGGGTCAGGAGCATTCAGTTACAGAAAACTAATAGTGCAATGAACGTAATTAAGGTGTACAACAGAAATGGAAAATTTTCAGAGTATGCAGAAGGAAGAGCTAGGTGGCAATCCAAATCATAGTATAGGCAGAGCTGAAAGGAGAGAAGCTAATGTGGCTATTAGGTACGTAGTTCCTGAGAAATGTTTGTCCAACTTGTTCTAAAAAACTTAAAAAAAAAATAAATAAAATAATAATCCATCACCTCCCCAGGCAATTGCTTCCAGCGATTCAGTTTTATTATGAGCAGTTTTTCCTGATATCAATCCTAAGACTTCTCTACTACAATTTAAGTCCATTACACCTTTGCTGCCTACAGTGCACACAAAGAAAAGATTATTGCCCTCCTGATTGCTACTAACCTTTTGCATATTTGAAAGTTATTATTTTGACTCCTTTTAATAGTCTACTCCAATTTCCTTGACTTTTCCTTGTAGTCATATTTTCTAAGTCTCTGATTGCTCACATTGTTCGCAACCAGATTCTCTCTCCTCTGGTCCTCTTTGAGTTACTGTGCTACAAACTGGACATGATACTTAGGTCTTTCCAACGCCAAGCAGAGCTTGGCTTACAGACATACCATGAAAATGAGAAATGGAAAAAGAAAATTAAAGAGAATGAGAACTCTAAAAACATGCATATCCAAAGCCTTCTACATTACAAAAGAAACAATACACCCTTAGTTTCTGAATGGCATTAATAAGAAGTAACAGGGTAGATGTCTCTAAACTGTTTCTGCTCCACTGAGTCCACCTAAGGTTTTCCCAGGCCCTAGAAATATTCAGAACAATCTGCAATTTGTTCTACATGATTGCAGCTTAACTATTTCATGAGCTGCATCTATACCTGACACTGAACCTTCCTAAGCTCTAATCATAAAGATAGAAAAAGATAGATAGATTAGCCAGCAAAACCATCTTTCCCCATCCAGGAGAATGTCTACTCTTCCCACAAGACAGAGCATGTTAATGTCTAGTTATCCCATCATAACAACAAAGAATAAACAGATCTGGTCATATTTTAAACAAAAATAATAATATTTTATATAATTAATCTGTTCTTTAAAGTTCCTGGAGTTCAGTTCCCTAATCAATTTGCATAAGACACACTTACAACTTTGTAAAGTATATAGCATGACTTTTTAAGTAAGCAAATGTGAAAGTATAGTTGATAGCACCTCTTGCCAAATATATATTGCATTTATGGTCAGTGAAAACAAGATGACCACTCTAGGGAAAATTCATCATTGTCTTCAATAAATTATTACTCTCTTACAATATGAGTTAATTTATCCTCTTTTACTGAGACTAAAATTAGGAACTGGGAATATTAGGGGGCAATCTGATGACCTGTAACACAGAATTAGGAAGAGTCTGTTCCTTGATTTTAAGCATTATGTCATCAAAATAATGCAAGTGTAATGCTGAGAAAGCATACAACTAGTTTCATTTTGTACAAAATAGTAAAGAATGCTTAGGTTGCAGTTTCAGAAATTACTCATTGAATTATTCAAATTAAACAAGAAAATGAATAGAACTTAACTGGACTTATTTAAAAAGCAAGCTAAAAAGTCCTGAGACTATATTGGTGAGGGAAAACAGCAACATAGCTTATTAATATAAACTTCAGCTACCTACACCCCCCACACCTCTAGTACAGGATTTTAATGTGTTTTAATAAGTCACTCTGATTTCCAATAGCCATTCTTGGCATAAGGATAGCTACTGGTGTTGGTGCATAAATTCCATTTCTGTTACTCAAATAAACGAGAAATAATTGATTATTGTTGCTTTATACTTCTCAGCAGTGCCTGAAATTCAAGACATATTTAATGTACCATAAATATTTCTTGCTACTTACTAAAGAAACAAGAACAGATTTTATTTGAATTTCAAAATTCTTTAGATCATCTTACCTTGTTAGAAGTAGGGAACAATCTAACTTCTGTGACAATTCTACAAGGAATGCAGTAACTCGATGGAAAAATAATTGTAACGATTACTGCATGCTTTTCTGCAGAAATAATTATTAAAGAATATCAATTTGAAAAAAGAAATCCCATTCAGACTGCATAGATATCAAATGTATGATAAGCATAAGAGCAAATCTGCATTTGGTTCTTACGCAGACAATAATACATCTGTCTGTACACCAGCAGATTTGGCACAGTAGATGCTGCTGTTCAGAGACTTAGCATGACCTTACATCAGAATTTACAACTGTGCCCACCTTATCTTACAGGCATAAAAAAAAAAAAAGAACGTGTCTCTATTTCAAAAAAAAAAATGGATGGGCTATGAAATAGCTGAAAAGCACACAGAAGTTAGGCAAAACAGGACAGGAAAAAAAAATATATTTTCTCTTATCATGGAAGTAAGTGAAATGACCATCAGCAGAACGGTGGAAGTGAATTTTCAAAAGTGATTTGTATTTTGGGAAAAAAATATTGCCTTATAGGAGGCATCATCTATGAAGAATGAATCAAAAAGCAGCCATGTCTAGAGAAAAATAAACAAAATAAATAAATAAATAAAACATTTTAATACTGATGGCACTGCATGGCAAGATGTATCATGTCTATTGATCTACAATGCTATTTAAATTTTTATGAATCTAGTACTGAAAAAAATATGGTGGTCTCACAAAATACCACAAAAATTATCAAACTCCGAACAGGGAGCTTTTGATGCTTTCTTTCTCTGCTTCCGAAAGAGCCTTCACTACATGAAACTGCAACCAGTGGAACCACAGGAATTTCTTCTTTTCTTTAACCTGCCCCTGGATACCAGCTACTCCCCTTGCCTGTTCTCCTCTTGGGACCTGGAGGCTCACTGCCCACCAGACTTCCCTACCTCCCCTCTGCTGGCATCATAATGGAAGCAAATTATGATGCAGACTGGGGTTGGCATAGGTATTTTTTTTTTCTCCAGAATAGGGCACAAGATTAGTATCATAAATATCAAGCTACAATGGGATTTTGAAGCAATGCATTGCTTCAAACATTTAGAATTAGGATAGTACTATGCTGTCAATATTATTAGCAGGATGGTGGCTGATGTGTAGGGACAGCTGACCAATAGGGACAGAGAGCAAGGGAAAAACAAAGTTTGATTTTTCCTTTATTAAGTTTAAGCTGACAATAACATATTTAAGAGCTGATAAATAGCCAACATGCCAGAATGGATGACAAGATGAGACTTGGTAATGTCATGTTGTGAAATCAGTTGCACAGAAAGAAAGCCTGAAGAGGTAAAGATGGATGATTAATATGATTTAAATTGGGAAGAGCAAAGGCTATTGCCAGTGCCTGAAAACTTATTCAGACAGCAGGAAACTGGAGGAATATGATGCATATGAATTTTTATTTTTCTTTTTTAGGATACTGTCATTTTGTTGGCAAAACATTAAGAAAAACAGACTGGCTGGTAAAGACACCAAAGTAGAAAGACAGCTCAAAACAACAAAAATAACAAAATTTTGCACTCTCCTGTAGTTCTCAAGATTTTAATTTGTTGTAAATTGTGGATAATGTAAAATAGACCCAAATATTATCAGTTGTATTATAAGTATCTAAAGTAGGCAATCACTGTAAATACAGTATCCATATTCTTACTTTTTAAAATACAGATTCCAAACACTGGACAAAAAGTACCTCACTACTGCAAACTAAAATTTTATAGTAAAATAATTCTTCCAGGTATTTAAAAATAAATACAAATAATAAAACAAAAGCTAATCAAAATTACCGTGTAGATGAGCATTGACATGCATGAGACCATCCATATAAATTTAGAACACCAGCTGTACAAAACCACCACCACATAAGTCAGATGACATTAATGAACAGCAGTCTTACTATGCAGTTGGGAGATGCAGCAATGTATGCAACAATTCAATGACATTGCACTGTGTTCAAAGGGCACATGGATCAATACAATGTGATTGGAAACACAGTGTCAATAAAAAGTATATCAATAACATCTAAAGTATGTAGCACACAACATCAATGAAGTCATGAGGTTAGGGGTCACAATGCCCCACCATCCAAACTGGAACCCCTAGTATGTCAATGAAGATCTCCAAAATGCTGGTGGAACGTTTAGAAGGAAGTTTGTGCATCTTGCTCATTTTTTTTACCAAAAGAACTCTAATTTTAAATGATCACAATGGGCATCAGATATCACAGTATTATTAGAATAATTTTATCATTCTAATTTAATTAAAAAAAAGTTATAGCTTTATCCTTTATTTAAGCATTGTATCCTAGAATCATGTGATCCAAAAAAGATCTTCAGTCCAAAAACGAGCTAAGACTGAACAGAATTGCAATTAAAACTTCTAGTGTCTTTCTTTTGCAAATTCAGGAAAGACCTGGAACAAAAAGTCAATATAGCACTTTCTTACATAATATACATAAAAGGACAATCAATATCCAGAATCACATTTGTTTAATCCAAAATGTTTTGTTTTGATATAGAACAGTATATTTTAATTCTGAGGAAACTTTGAATGGTCTCCATTCTGTGTATAACTATATATTAATTAGTAAAAGAAAAAAAAAAAAAACACGCACATACACACACAAACCCTATGGTTACTGAATACTAAGCAATTACTAGAAAATGCTTAGTCTAGGAAGAAAAAGCTAATAAAAACTGTGAAATATAATTAAAATATTTTAGCATCTACCTCTTTAGTGCTAAATAAAAGACACTAGAGAAGAAAATGTGGCAATTAACTTGTGATGTTTACTTCTAAAGTTTAATTAAATAATCAGTATGTACAGAATTAGAGTTTGGACGCCTCAGCTCCCACTCATTGCCTCCCTCTGAAAAGACAACAGAGAAAATGTTCTCAGATGTCAGCATAGAAGCAATGAAAACACATTCCAAAAAGTTAACTTTTAACTACAGTGTACTTTGTCCTCAGTATGGAAGGCTGTAGAGGTCTTCTGTTCCATGATAAAAGGAGACAGAAATATGGTGAAGGGGTGTGTGTGTGTCCTAGTAATTTGGTCTGAAAATAACAAGGCATCTCCAAAAAGATATGGCATTTTTATGTACCATCTATTCCAAGTATTTAAACTATGTCAGCAAGAACAATTGTGATTGCTTCTTATACAGTAGCAGGACAGAGAGCCTCAATTTGATAAGTACTCAAGAGCTGATTCTTTTTCTTCCTGCTAGGAATCTGTTTTTCACATTGCTCACTTCTCCATAAACCTTAGAGATTTGATAGTGTATTTAATCTTCCATTCAAAGAGGCTATTGAGAAAAGTAAGAGAAGCTTTGAATTTAAGAGGAATTGGCAGCAGTGAAAAGAAAAGTACAATCTTGAAAGATTTCAAAGCTATCACACCTCATTCTCAGGTCCCATCATAAATAAGATAAAGTAATAACTGTAAACACAGTATTATAAATAAAAGTAAAGGAATAGAGGATTACAATCTACCAAAAGCCCAACCTAGATTAGATATACATTATTATCCACATATTGTAATTCTCCTTCTATTTTTGGGTGAAACGTCCAGAATTCATTTCATGCATTATTACACTATTCCAGTATTACATTGCCTTGCATATTATTATTTCTTTTTCAATGGTCTGCAATTACAATAAAAGAATGCAGTAATGTAGCCATTATCTACAAACGAAAATATGCAGTATACTCTGTATTCTTTAAACCTGTACATATAAAACAACATGGAAATGCTACTCACAGTTGCTTTATTTATTTCTTTAATTGTTTGCTGTAATATCTGCTAATTAAGATAGATGTTAACTAGGGGGCACTCTGTACTCAAAGGACTGAGCATGAGGTTTGCTTTCTCTTGTGTCTTGCATTCCTTCAGCTCATATCCATCAGGAAAGGAGTGCCAGGTGAGCTGTCACTCCAGCCGAGGCTAATAGATTCTCCAGTGGCTTTTGTTACAGCTCATGTCATGCTATTAAAACTATGCACCTTGAAAATGGCATAACATATGTAGCTGAGACTTGTCAGCTCCAGGTAATCAGACTAGGTTTCAGAAGCAGATGCAGATGAGACTAGCAATATAAATATGCAAATCACAATGGTCCCTTGTCAGCACCACTGTTCCTACCTCTAATGGCCCTCGTAGAAAGTCTGTTTGCTCAGCTCCTACTTCCAGTGCTACATCGACAGAAGCAAAGGGGCGGCTGGCCATCTGCTGTCGCTCCCGCATAAGTTGCTGATGGGGAAAAAATGATGTTTTAACAAAACATTAAAAAGCGCACCAGATATTAGGCTGCCCTACTATACCTCCCATTACAACATTAGAATGCAAATAGCATGCAAATAGTCATATTTTTAATATTAAAGGGAGAAATTTATACTAAAAGATCATCATCTATATTTACTTGAGGAGTGAGCCTGGAGAGCGCATGTTGTCTACAAACAGTCTTTCAGCTTGAACACTGATGAAGTCTCCAAATGAACGCTCCCCTAACTGGCTATTCATTCAAAATAACTTTGCTATTTGTGCTAGTTGGAAACAGATATGGGAAATGTTTGGTAAAAATAGCTGAAGTCTAATTCCACTGATAAAGCATGCAGCAGAACACCTGCCAAGAACAAGCCCACTTGGCCTTCAAATTTTCATACTTCACTACTAAGCCAGATGGAGTTAATAGTGTCAGGACTCATAATTTTATGGAGCATCTTTCCTGCAGTTACTTAAATATGAAGAATAATGTGTCAGTACTGGGAAACCTGCATCAGTATATTTGAATATGATCAGTTATGCTCACAGAGCTTGTACAATCCCTTCCAATCATACCACTGTGCACAGAAGTCCCAAGCAAAACCACAAAGCTAACTCATATTTCTTCTTCAATCTGTAATTATAATGCTTATTAAACCATGATGAATAAAAATGATGACCAGCACTAGATATTACAGATCTTACTTCACTGGTTCAGTGCAACTAATAAAAGCATTATTAAATATTTAAAGTGAATGAGTTGTGCAATTAAAGTCGTGTGCTCCTTCAACTGAACAGGATGTCACAGCATCTTGAAAAGACAAAACACTTACAAAAATGTTTTATTAGAAAAGATCTAAGTTTCATTTTCTTCGTGGTTTTCTCCCTATTACTTCTCTGGAAAGCATAAAACATTAGAAACTGGCATTTGAATGTAAATGACACTTGCACTGTGACGTACTGTTCATAAAAGCCTTTGATATAATAAAAGGAACACAAACAAATACTTGTCGGCAGCTTACTAATAAACACTCTTGATTTAAGGCTTGTTACAAAGCAACAACCTCGCTTTGTAATACCTCGTGCATTTTTTCCTTTACTTGTGTTTTAAGACTGTCTTCAGAAATCTAAAGTAGCACTTGTACCATTAAAAACTAAACTGTACAGTATTCTCTTAACTCATACCTAGTACATTCCCAAGGCCTGTTTTATTTTTTTTTTCAAAAAACATGCACTGTATTTGTCAGTACCCCCACAAATGGGCCCTCAGTATATTGTATCAAGGGGATAATTGATGTCTGCGATCTGCCTGTGAGGTTTATAGTCAATAAATAAAATAGTCACTAAATAATTAAAAGCTTAATTTGAATATACAGATGGTTAAAAAATAGGTTTTTAAGCCTTCATTTAAAAATGAAATTGGTGGCTTCTGATTTACATGAGTACTGATTTGCATCAATACAATATTCATAGATATACAGCCAGAAATAACTGCTATGGCTCTCGTCTTACCAACAACTTGATAAACACCACAAAAATTTAAAGTATAAAAATACTGAGTCCCTACATGCTAAAATTACTATATCTAACTCATTTTCTTCCTAAAACAACAAAAATTAAAGAAAACAATGTTATTAGAGTAGTCCTGCCATATGGAACTCATTACAGTATTTTAATTGCATTGAGCTATTGGCAAATGGTTACATTTTAATAGGAAACCAAACATTGTTTTAAACAAATAGAATTGCTTGGGGAAAGTAGTTAAATGAGCAGAATAACCTATGCTCCAAGTGCACAAATGATTATTTAAAAGATTTAGTCAATACAGATTACCAAGGAATGAGTATTTTATACGCTCTCAGTTTTTTAAGGCTAGAAGTTTTCTTCACCTTTGCTTCTAGCCATGCATTCAGTAAAACTTTTTCATTCACAAGGCAGTTGCTGTAATTTTGATACTCTGTCATTTACGAATAGTACTACAAAGATTAGTACCATGAAGACTCTTAATTAGCTCTGTAAACAAGAATGAACATTTTAAAAGCTTCAGCTACCCATGAAGTGCTGCTGAGCTGGCAGCTGAGCATTTCACATCAAAAAAAAAAAAAAAAAAGTTCTATTAAAAATACTACTTCTTTCTGTTCAGCATTTTAAAGCTCCCTACAAGGTGCAGAAGAGAAAAAATAAGTGGGAATGAGGAGAAAAGCAATAAGATACTATGATGCTTAAAATCAGTTTTGTAGATAGAGAAGGTTCTCTAACTCCCACCATTTACAACTGTTCATACATCAAGACTATGTAAAAGGCAAAATTCCAGTTATAGAAAATGTTGTGAGCTAGGTTATTGCCTCACAGGTGGCATTCAGGTGTGACACCCTGTGCTCCAGCCACACACTGGTTGCACATAGTTCATTCAGGTATGCAGAAAACCCCATAATTCACCCAATAGGTCAGGAAACAGGGAAACTCTCCAAGAATTTATCCAAACACGGGTATTATAAGAAGAGAGAAGAGATTCTTCCTGACCTTTTTCGCAACAGTCAAAGAAATGAAAAAACACATAGATTGCATCACAGATCAGGTAGAATAAATAAATATAGGAGAGCAGAAGTGGAACTACACTGGTTTTACCATATATATATAAATACTACATTTTAAATTCATACCAAAAAATAAAAATCTCAATATACTTCTTCAGGAATAGGGGGATTTTTCACTTGGAGATAAAAAATAGGTTGGGATTACTACAATATTTAACTACTGAATCACAAATTTAATTTATAATATTCAGAATGAAGCGTATGCCTAAACATTCACTTAAAATTATGGGAACTTCAGAATCTAAATATCTCAGCACAGGACTGAGAAAGTCAATGGCCTCTGTCTGGCTGACCAGACAACTAATTTCAAGCTTACTATAATTTAAAATCTCTTTAAGCCCAAGAATATTGATGATATTTGTTTTATAGGTGTCTCTGTGTTTGTTTGTTTTCCAATAATTTCAAAGTACTATTTTTTAAATTAATTTATATTTATGTATAGCGTTTTTCTGAAGTATAAAATTGTATTTGTCATCAATGAAGAAGAATAAGATGTTAGTATAGTATAGATTATTTCACCCATTTCTCACTCAAAACCTATATAGTTCAAGAACAGTTCTTATGAAACAACCATTTTTGGCATAATTATTTCCTTGTCATGGAAACATACATTTCACCAGACTTTCCATGGATATGTAGACATATTTATCACTAGTTTATTTTATTTTTTAGTTCTGCTTTGATAGTCAAATAAGAACAGAACAGAACGACCTATTTAGAAGTAAATATCAGGGAAATATCTGGGTATTACAATTAGATTTTACTGCTGATCAAAAAAAAAAAAAAAAAATCTCATGGGGGATACACTTCTCTGACAGTTTGGAGGGAATTAAAAAGTTCCATAGGATCTTGTACAATAAGAAAATGTATCTGTTGAAAAGTCCTTATTACGTAGAAATGTTTCTTTTTTCATTTTATTGTTTGTTTGTTTTCTTTTGTTTGATAACATTCAGACTTGCATTCAAAACATTTTGATGCAAATAATGTATTCATGTATAATAAAACACAATGCAAAGCACATATTGCAATGATTTAACATTATCAGAATACATTTCAGTAATCCCAGGCTTACGTTTTTCAAGGCTTTTGTATTTTAGGTAGTGTTAACATTTTGCTTCTCTTTCCTATTTAGAAGATTGCTTCCTTTCTCTCTCTTTCTTTCTAGGAATAGGATACTGTTCTTTTGACAAGCACTGCTTTTTTTCTATGCACCTCTAAAAACCCTAATTGAAAAAGAATGAGATGTGAGGAACTAGGACAGGTGTACTTTTCCTTTGTTGGACAGTAACAGACAATCTTGAGAGACTGATAGGTTAGGATAGCCATAAAGGATGAGACCACTTTAGTTCCATAACAGGATGAATAGAAAAGTCTTTTCAAAGATCCTTCTGATGTGGATTGGCACCTTAGTTTAGTCTATTAGTTAGCAAGGTATATGTTAAAGAGTGAACTGTAAAGCATGCACAGACCAGTGTGTATGTCAAAGTTCATGGGACAGCTTGACAGCTAGGGTGGTCAAGCACTTCTGAAATGTTAAGAAGACTTCTGACAGCCAGACCAAGAAATTCTTCCTTTTGTCTGTTTAGAGGCAGGCAGTCCCAGTACCTTACTTCAGAAATAAGGAAGGATACACCAGTTGAAAGGGTGAAAATTATTTTAGCAACAACACAATTCTGCCTAGGTTTCCTTCGTTCACATCTTAGATTTTATTTATTCCTTCCTCTCCCTCTTCCCCCCAACAAGATTACTACCAACATTATATAAGTTCGTGACTGACTCTTCCCCAAGATGAGTATTCAAAACCTTGAAGAACAGTGATTCTACATGCTCTATTGGCAACTTTTTAGGTACACAGTTTTTCCAAACGCCAAATCTGAAATTCCCATTCTGCTTATTCATCACCCATCTCTGACTTGTCTGCAGTTACAGCTTGGTCTCCTCCTCTCCTGTTTCTGTGCTGTCAAATGCTGATGTGAATAACACCAAAAGGCTAAAACAAAAGCATTAACAATGCCCTGTGTTCGA
Organism: Aythya ferina; assembly: GCF_964211825.1. Taxonomy (NCBI): domain Eukaryota; kingdom Metazoa; phylum Chordata; class Aves; order Anseriformes; family Anatidae; genus Aythya; species Aythya ferina. The sequence continues at coordinate 30,006,153 of NC_140302.1, read as the reverse complement.
TGGCATTTCAAGAAAAAGTGTTTGTAATGAGAAAAAAATGTCAAAACATCAATGACAGATGCATTGACTAATTTATGACCACATTGCGTTTGACAAACTTCAGGGGTAAAAACAAATATATATGTAATTATATATAAGTGGACAGTCCTGCAAAAATTGACATTTTCTCTAAGCCATATTATTTAGTCATTCATACATATTCTTGATTTTTTTTTTTTATTGCCATATCTAATCAATAGAAGTAGCTTAAGTGGGTTTGAGTGGGTACAGATCTGTCTGGACCACACATATATTAGTTAGAAACCGAATTTATTTCCCTTTGAAAATCCTAAATTCTCATTTTCAAACTGAACTGTACATAATTCATTGTAGCTCTGATTGTTTGCTTTAATTTGCACAAAGATTGTCTTCTCTGTAACTTTTCTCATTGTAACTATCGGTGTTACAAATCTCTTTAAATTAAATGAGTTATTTACATAGCTGGAAAGGAGAGGAATTTCTCATTTATGTGTTGAATAACCTACTTGGTTAATTTCCAAATCATCCAATTTCACTGGAATGGTGTGTCCCAGTCATTAAACTATGTTGTCACTTTTGAAGAGAACTAAGCTCACTATTCCATTATTGCAGGAGATACGGTGACGTTAAGAAGCTGGACAAAAGCCACCATAGGGAAGCAAGCAGCAGGAATTTTCACACTTGTGACAATCTTACAATCCAATTCACTCACTCTCTCCATCATGAACTTCCTAAATAACACAGGTAACTTGCCTTCCCTGTGCCTTATTTCCCAGTCTGTTAAGTGGAAAGTGCTCTGACATGGGAGCATTCAGGTAGGCAATGAGACAACGATCCTAAGATATCAGAGGCTATTCCATGCCACTTTCTTCTAAAATTGCCTGAAGAAAAAGTGCTTTCAGGTGTGTGCAAAGTCTGTCATGGGAAAAAAAAAAATATGAGAGGAGTTATACTTTTTGTCCTAGCTTTGCACTGAATGAAATGAAGGGTTATTTAAACTAGACATAGTCCAGCAAACAACAGCTAAGACATACTTAAAATACAGTGTACACATCCCAAAAAATAACAGTTCCAAAAGGTCAAGTTTTTATGTATCCCTTTTGGAAACCAAATACCAGTCGTCTGTAATTTCCCTTGAACAAATCAAAAATGAGAAAAAAAGATGAGCCCTGAAAAGGTCATTTTGTTGCTAGATCCAAGGAACAGACATTTTATGTATTGCACATTAGTAAGCAAAGAGCAAAATGTGAATCTGATGTGACTTCAGGTTTAGGAATAGAATAGAATAGTTCTGGAATAGAATTCCCATCTCTAAATGACTGAGTATAAAAAGCTGGGTATTACAGTGGAAATGACACACTGGTTTATGCTTATTTGCAGACAATTTATGACAGAAAGCTCATGTTACAATGAAGTTCTGATCAATCCTTCAGATATTTTCCCTAAGGATTAATTTTGCATAGGAAGATTTTTTCTGGTGTGAAGAATCAATAATAAGCTCTAAATTCAATTCTATACCACAATTTACTACTTTCAAATTTAAGAAGTGCTATACAAGACCTAATCCTATTATCTCATTTAGATCACTAGGAATTCATGTTGTGCATTTCCATAGCTCTGTAACAATAATCATTATAAATGTTCCTCAAGACTTAAGTCTTTTTGTAGGCCTTGCTAACCCAGCACTGCACTCTTTTTCTTAATCAAGTGGGTTTAGAAAATCCTTTCAGAAAACTGTTATTTTGCTGTTAGCTAGAAGATCCATTTTCAATTAACAGAAAGTTTCTAAAAATAAATATTCTGCAAACTAATTCTGTGTACAAAGAAAAAAGAAAAACAGAGCCACTAATTATATATGTTAAAATGTTTCCACATAAGACATTCCACTGTATTTGCCCAAGGACAGTTATTTATAAATGAATATATTAAAATATGTGTTAAAATTAATTATTTCAGAATATGAAAGTGAGATTTGAGTATCATATTATGCAAACTACTCTTTGGAACTCTTTCATTTACAATGCGTCACATAAATAAATGTTTTTGAAAATGTATTCTAAAGAATTATTAACTGTGATAGTGTAGTACTTATGTATAAAGTGCCATGTTTATAAGTAGAATAGACACAGAATTAAACTACCCTACATTTAAAAAAAAAAAAAAAAATCAGTGCATCCCATCCACATTATTAAACTACTACTTTCAAAATGAAGTATCATGAATGGTATCAAATGGTATCAAAATGAGGTACCATTATTGTCACATTAAAAACTGCTTTAGTTTAGACTTACTTTAGACAACAGAAGTCAAACTTAAATTCTGAAATTTAAATTCTTAAATTCAACTCTGAAAAAATTTTAGTCTGTTCCTATAGCAGTAACTCAGATTGATTTAAAAATATTAAACACAGTCTAATAAAAGAAACTGTGTAAGTTGTACCACATGAGATCACTTTGTTCACCTCTGTGCATTAGTTCTACACAAAGGCAGGTTGCAGAGTGATTATGATCTTTCTGGCAGATACACAAGTTTCTTAGAAAGGCCCCAGTGATGGAGGTTTCCCAGTCATTCCAGGGCTCTAGAGTGCCTGACAGCCCCACAGGCCAGAAAAGTCTTTTCTAAAATTTAAGTTAAATCTCCATGCTGACATTTAAGTTAAGTGCTTCTTGTCCTGTCTAAATCTGAGGAAAAAAAAAAATAAATTACTTTTTTCTCCTCTCCAGGAGCTCTTTATAAATTTGAAGTTTCCCTTCAGCCTTCTCAACTTCAAACAAACATGGGTATACAAGTATTATTTCACCATGTTTGCTTCCAGTTTCAGTGCTCCCTTCTGCACTCTCCAACTGCATGACACCCTCATTAGAAAGTGGAGCCCCAAAGCTTGCACAGGTCATACATACATAGGTCATTTCTCCAGCCTTACAGATCTTTTTGCTGATAGTATTATGCCAGTATCTTTGCAAAGACTTACATTTCACTTCTGATCCATAATTCTACCTCATTTCCTGAATATTCTTACCAAGCTTATTGCCCATTTCCCCCCACCATTTTTTTCTGCAGATGCTTCTTCAGAGCAGAATCTTGTATTTACCAACTACAACATTGTGAAATTGTAACTTTCCAGACAATTATTTCACATTCTCTCATCTCCTTCTATACAGGTTGTAATTTTGTCCTGCAAGACAGAATGTTTTGCGGACTCTCTTACTTCAAATACATATGCAATATGTACAGCTACATATGCAATAACCATGGTCCATTACTTAAACACCAGAATCTGATCACAGCACAACCCCACTCGATACATCTTTCCCTTTTCACACTGGAAAACTTACAACTAGCCATCCTAAGAATACAGCTTACATCAAGATCCAAATGTCAATAATTTTGGCCTGAACACGCTTCTTCAGGTTGTTTATGAGAGTTACGTGAAACATCGTCAAAAGCCTTGTAGAAGTAATGCTATACTGAGTCTCACTTGTCCAATCTAAAGTCTCATAGCAGACCCTTACAGTCTCAGATCAGCACACTAGCCAATGCTCTTAATGTTTTCGAATAAATTTCATAGAATCATGGAATCATTAAGTTTGGAAATGACCTCCAAGATCATCTGGTCCAATTGTCCACCTACCACCAATATTACCTGCTAAACCATGTCCCTAAGTACCACGTCCAACCTTTACTTAAACACCCCCAGGAACAGTGACTCCACCACCACCACTGGAACCCATTCCAGTGCCTAAAGCTAGGACAAGTGAGACCCAAGAAGGCTGGAAAGGGATAACTGTAATTTATATCTTACTGGGGACATTACCATTAAGGAAGGTAAACTGGTGACGTACTGTGACTGATTGATGCCTTTAAATGCTTTCCAACTTTAGTTCTTAAAGTACTAAATAAAAAATAAAAATAATAATAATAAAAAAGGCATTAATTTCACGGTCTTACAAAGGGAACCAAAAAGAGGTGGATTTACCAGTAGCTCTGCCTGTATCAGGATAGAAATGACCAGATGTAAATGGATCCTCAGTGAAAGGAGCTGTACAGCCTTGCCATCGCAAGCTGAGCGGGCATGCCACACTTGGCCTGTGCTACTCTGTTGGGGGAGCAAAGCTCTTCTAGACAATTCTTACAAAAGCTGTACTTTTTTTTTTTTTTTTTTTTTTTTTTTTTTTTTTTTTGTACTTTCAGTTGCAGTAGGCACCAGGTTAATGGCCTCCCTCTTAATTAAAAAAATGAGACTCATCCTGGCAATGATAGCCTTTTTATTGCAACTGTCCCATCCAAGCCATCCAAGAGTAGCTCTAAAACCACAGTTTTTCACATCAACCAAATCACAAATCATTTGTAAAAGCATACTTTGAAGTTACATATAGGACCAGGAAGTCTGGCTGCTCTGAGCATACAGAAAATCATCACAAGAAATCCCATCCATCTGGCATTTTCAGAGAGAAGGCTTTTAGCTAACTGATGTAAAACTAGGATACTGATCTGAAATTTGTGTACTTGTCCAAAAAAATATTCCAAAGTTCACAGATTTGCTCACCATACCTAGTACTTTCAGGTCAGCAAGAATTTGGCACACGCTGCTAGTGGGAATGGCATGTGGCCATAGCCAACTCATTTTGCGCAGGGGAGTGAACGGCTTTGAAACAGATGCAGTTCTGCTATCTGATCAGAGTAATAATGTGAACTAAAGCAGCTCTCCTTCATTCATGCTGTTTTTTTTCATTTGAGACAACAGATTTAGCAGATGTGAGATGTTGCACCTTTTAATGGTGGTTGCTCAAAAGTACTTGAACAATTAATTGATCACAAAGCTTTCCACTTTGGCTACAGAACTAAGAGAGCAGGGCAATTAACCATCTCTTACCTTTGAAAGAAACCAAGAAATCAAGACAGTTTACTTGGAGTTCAACTATCTGGAACAGGGAAGTATCAGTAAAAGGAAACTGCTGAGATAAGGAAGCCTGAAGTTTGCAATACCTTAATGGAGAATTATTTTAAGAGTTGAACTGTAACCTAGTGAGCTACAGCTATTGAAGGGACTAAAACCTGTCTAACCTCCTAAAATATTTAAACATCAGAATTTAAGAAATTTGGGCTTATGAGTACTAAATAACCTAATCGTTCAATCTAAAATTCAGTTCTGGAATAAGATGCACAACGCTAATTGCAAGAAACCATCCTGGCAACATCTGTAGCACCAAACGTCAAGTTGCTATTCTCATTATTTTGATAGTAATGTTGTGCACACTGCAGCTGCAAAAACAGAAATCAGAGTTTCTGGTAGCATTCCTAGAAGGGGTTGCACCAATCTGCGTGTAAATACTCTATGGATTAGAAAAAATACTGTAAAGGAGTTCACCTCACTGGTACCACACAGACATTCAATATAAAAGTGACAGAGAATGTAAATCAAAGTGTTCTGGCATTTTGAGCTCCAGTCAGACTGTTTCAAGAGAGAGAAGTGAGACGATTTAGAGTTCATCAATTATATCACATCAAATTAGCCTCCATCACTAGCTTGGCTCGACAGCTTTCATCTATTCTAATTTACAACAGAGAGGACAGCCAAGTACAGGACTGTGGCAATGACACTGTCAAAGGGAAGCACAGCAGTTCTTTGCAAGAATGATATGCGTTTCCAGCAGCAGCTTCAGCTGGGTCAAAATCTCCAGCCACGTTTAGTTTCCTTCATTTGGTTTGATCTGATAACCCTCTTCCTGATTTAACGAAGCAATGTGCTAAACATCTTTTTAGCAGTACTGCAGTCACCGCCTTCCCACAGGCACTGTTCTGTATCCCTCAACATTACACACTGATTTACCTTTGCAGTTAAATCCTTAAAATAGATGAGGCACTACTGGATTGCCATTGTAACTGTATGTGGTAAGGACATCGGTTAGCTATTTTAAAGGAAAATCACTATCAGTAAATTGTTAGAATTTGCCTTCCAACTGACAGACTTTAAATTTGAATTTGCCATGGTTATTTGAAGACACTGACAGTGCAGTAACTTAAATCACAGCAAAACATAGAAAAGCATTGAAGAACCTCACACAGATATCACTTTACAAAATATTTTAATATTAAGAATTCATCTCTATGGATGTCATAAGCACTGTGCATCATTTAAATTGCAGTCTAGATGGATTCACATGGAAAACGGGCCTTTTGCTGGCCCTCTACATAGTGGAGAACTCACACAAGACGGATGAAATGCCATCCTTAATGTTTCTACCACAATAAATACTAAGAAAGAATCCAAAAGAACAAAAAGACTGTTTTCTGCACAGCATCCAATTTCCCTCATCTCCTTTTTTAAAAAAAAAAATATTGACAGATGAAAATAGGCAATTAAAAATTTCCAAATTGCAATGATTATATCTGAACGAGCAGACTTCCAAAACTGCATTTCCATCCTCTTCCATCACAGTTTCTGCATTATGTGCATCTCTCTTGTACCTGCTTTCTTCTAATACAATTTCTTTCCAAATGAAATATTGCAAGCTTTATGCAAGTCAAGGTCATCTTTCCCTTTCCCATTCCTGTACTTTCTCCCCAAGCTTGACTTTACCAGTAAAGACTTCAAGCAGTGAACTACTAATAAGATGTCAATGGCAGTCTTAAAGTTGTTTTAATAATTGTATCAGATTAAAATGCTTACGGAGAATTATCAGAGTTCCTGACTGCCAATTTTTAAAGACTCTTGAGTGATTTCAGGACTGGTAAAGCTTAGAAACAGTATCATCTTTTACCTGGAATCTTAGTTTGCTCCTTCTTTTAATATGCAATCTTATATGGCCTGTATAAAGAAAAAACGAATACAACAAAATATACTCCTGACTTTACTCTTGCAAATCTGAAAACAGGACATTTTTTATTCTTCCAAAAAATGTACCTTCTGTATCGGAATCTTTTACCTGCATTAGAAAGCGCCATAAATTTTTCAAGAACGTGGACTTGTTTTCCATTATTTGTTCCAGCTGGAGACATATTGGTTTTAAATGCCAGGGAACCTGCTATGTGTTAATGGATTTTATATGGGCATCTGCTAAATGTTTTCAAGTTTACACCATTATAATATATGAGACAGCTGGAATTTCATTAATCGAAATTTATTTACCAAGAAAAAAAACAACAACATCCTTAATTGGGAGACAAAAGAAAACATAGATATGATCTATGAGTCAAAGGTGCCATACATCTCAGTGGTTCTTTTCAATAGACCTGTATTTATCACAGTGCAGGCAAAGCAAGGACTCACCCTAGGGGCTTCTAAAACAAAGCATGACAACCATGATTTGGCTAATTAATTTTCCTAACTCATTTGGAGTTGAGGGAAGTATGCTAGAGTATAATGCTTAAATTTTCCAACATAAGGTGTTTTGGTTTTGTTTCTTATATGGAGCTGTAATAACCTAGTATATGTTGTGGTTGCTTGATTATGAACATGGAAAATGTTATTTTCACTCACATTAAATATTGTTATTTAAGTAGGAGTGTTTTACAAACACATGAATTCAGGATACATTTACATTCTTTCTTGGGGATAAATGGGGACTAAAAAACTTTCTATCTTTGTATATATGAAAGGACCACTCACATTAGATTTCACAGTTTCAATATGGCAAATGATAGGTAGCACTGCAGAGGAGGAGGTCACTCCTGCCCATGAAGCGGAGATCTGACTTTTCTTTGTGATGGTGAGCTCAGTGATCACAATTATGCATTGTATAAGAACACTGGAGGGGTGTAATCAGGAAGGATTCTCTGATCCTTCCCTGCCACACAGACATAGAGGTGGAGTACACAAGTCATTAAAGGTACTACAAAAAAATCTTCTGGATAAGGTCTACTTTGCAGGATCCCTGCAAAGAAGAGCTCTTTTTCCAATGGCGTCCAGAATTTTTCAGTGCTCAAAACAAACTATTCAGATTCAGAATTGAGTACTCTGCTCATAGGTAATATTGAATCACATAATACAGATTTTTAGCAGCTTCTCTACCATGAGGAAATCTTGCTTTGGTTGCACAGTACAACTATTCCTTATGCCACAACTATAGGAAGAGTGCAGTGTGGAATAATAATTTTGAAAGCCCAATCTGGAATCAGAGATCAGAAATCAATGCAGGCAGCTTGACATTATTGGATTATGGGTCTTAAAGACTAGCATCAGTTATGCTTTTTTATAGGCAACATTAATATTCTATCAGTAAAGAGTAACAGGAAAATCTTGGAGCAGAGACAGATTCCTTCATTATAGACAGAGGAAGACTGAATAGCCATACTCAGTGGATTATTGGGATCAGCAGTAGTAGATTAAGAATGTAGCCATGGGTTACTGTAGTTATATAATGTCCTTTATGGCCATTTTTGAGGGTCAGTCACAACACCTGGATAGGTAGCTCCAAAGAGGTCCTAAAAACAATATTGTTATATTTGGCAATTGATTACCTTTTTTTTTTTTTTTTTTTTTCCCAAACTTATAATTGTTCATAATGAAAAGAATTATATTATCCCCACAGTTTATTCCATTAACAAGCTATGAATACATAGCTGAAATATGAATTATGACGTATATAAGCACCCCAAAACGTCTGTTTAACTTACTTTTGGCAATGTTCTAACACAAAAGGTGGGCAAATACAGCGTTAGCAAATTCAGTTTCATGTAGGCATACCCTTGTACCTATAAACCATTTGTGGTAAAGCTACAGCTTTCTTAGAAAAGATAAACTAATAATACTGGAAAAGTATTAGAATATTTGCCTTGCTTTATAATTTTTCAGCATGTTGTTTCTCTTCCATTTCAATTTTAATGAATGAATCCTGTGATTTCAACAGTAAAGATTTGCTTGCAGTTATATTTCACTGGCCTTTACACTAACATGCATACACTCCTATCCTACGGGCAAACATAATTTCTGAATTTCTGTCTTTGATGAAGGAAAATTTTGACCTAATTCTCTGCAGCTTTAAAGGCAAAAGATGCCAATGATTTTTAAACATGACTTTTTAAATGCAAGTGCAGCAAAAGGTGCTCCAACAAAACTAAATAATAATGATGAATATAAATAAATAAATTGTTGCAGATTAAATTATTTTCTTTGAAAGTGAAACAACTCACATCTCATAAATGTAATCTTCCATTTACCATACCAACACTTTGGATACAGTCTGACTATATGAATTAAAACAACTTGAGATTATATCTGTTTTTCTGTATTATGTAAGATAGTACCAGAATCCTCATGCTTTTATCTGAGAAAGGCAAAAATTTCTAATATATACCTTAAAATGTATTATCTTAAAATGTAGTTTCTCTTTCTATGCTGAAAACAAAATAGGTCCCACTGACCTGTTGAGTACCCAGTACTTCTGAAAATAAGTATATGTACGATCCAGCAGAGATTTAAAAAATACAGCTTGACTTTAAAAAGTGATGGCTTTTTTTATTCCAAAAGCACAGAGTGCATGATTTAATGCTCAACTTGAAAATGAATGATGTTTATATCTGAATTAGTCTAGGGAAAAAATAAAATCATTGGAACTCACTGATGCAGGAGTAGAGCTTCAGATAATACACTTCAGCTACTTAGTCCTCTCTTCATTTGTACTCAGTGAATCAAGGTTTACTGCAGCTAAGACTGTCTTTTATTTATTTCATTTTATTGTTCATTTGTTTGTTTCTTTAATTCCCTGCATACTACCAGTTACAGATCAGGCCCTTCTTTAGTAATGTCCCCCCCAATTTTCAGAAAACGAAACCTGATACATATAATGTGAACTACACTGACAGTAAGAGTTTGTTTTACTCAGAATGACAAGGCCCAAGATATGCTAAACCAGGATCATATACACTAGAAATATGAAAAGCAGAAACAAGGAAGATGCTCAGTACAAGCTGTAAAAATATGTTTATTTTTCTCAGACCTTTAATTCCTATGTCACCAATGTAAGAAGAAAGATGGAATTTTGCATTTTATCAATAAAATATAACCATTCTTTCTAGTGCTCAATTAATGATAAATGATGTTTTTTCTAATAATTTTTCAGATCTGTTTTTTGTTGTTGTTGTTGTTGTTGTTTGTTTTTTTGTTTTGTTTTGTTTTTTCCTCAGAGTATAAAATGGGTTGCTTCAAACACTGAGTTAAGTATTGAACATGTTTAATGTGATATTTTTTTTGTAAGTCAAAGGCGTACATGGAATGAAGGCAAACAACTTACTACTAAATGCCAACACATATTAGGTTTTCACTGGTGAGTGAACAGGGCATTGTAATGCAGCTGGAAAGTCAGCTGAAGCATTATGTTGGCTACAGCCTGCTAGACAAGGGAAGATACCTATAAGACAGTTTTCTCTTCTGGAAAAAGTGTCTAGCCACTCAGCAATACACAATGAGAGCAGAGATGGAGGAAAGCTAGAGCTAAACCACATAACACGTTTCCACGTGGTGCATGACACTAGGTAGCAAAGTCCAATTTTCCAGACAACTAGTGTGTGATATAAATGAATTCTTTCGGATGGAGGTAATCGGTCACGTTTGCTCTACAATGTACAGCACTGTGGCATCTGAACCTGAGGAAGAGGCTGTGCCTGGATGGAACCCGTGTTTGAAGCTGGACATGGAGAACAGAGAACTGCACTTCACGCTACTGGGAATTACAACTCTCAGAAGGTATTGCACCATTTCAGAGTCAATGCTCACCTGACCCAAAACAAAGTAATTCAACATCCCATTTGCTCATTAGAAATTTTTTCCTAAAATATCTCTTTTCTCATACAAAGTTGACATTTAGATTAGGTGATTTTTTTTTTTTTTGAAAAGGAAAATATTCTCCACTGTTTAGCCCCTGTAGCAAACAATAAGAAACATTTAGCACAGGGAACACTGCCATCACACCTAGGATTTTATATGCTCCATTCATATTTCAGAGTCATTCAGATATGTTTCTAATCCTAACATACATCACAGCATGACGTGTGCTATAAAATAAACAATACTGAACTGTTTGGAATGAGACATAGCTAAGAGGATAGACTACTGAATTTTATCTACGATTTTTTGCTAGTCTTGTACTTCCAGACAATGTTTTGGCCCTTCTTCATACAAACTGCAGATCAGCAGCTGTGATTCAGCTACACAAGCAGCTCTCATATTTTCATCTCCTGGGGCACTTCTTCTCCAGAAGCAAACTCATTTCATGTCACCTCAGCTGCCACTGGCAAACTTGCTTCAGTGCAGAAGAATCACGCTGTGATGTGATGAGATCTAGCACTCCCTGAGCACGTCATTTATTATTGTGATGAAGCAACAACAGTGGCTGGACTCACAGTTAACTCTATGTGAAAAGGAGATCTAATGCCACTTCACCTGGACATAAATTATATTCACCTTTCAAAAACGAAACCTTTATGCAAAATCTTTCTGTGTGCCATACATTCTGTTGTGTCAGCTGCATTTTTCAAAGTACTTTTATTTGTTTAAAAGAAAAGTCATCAGCAATGGTACAGTATATATAAACAGATGAATCCACAATGTTGTTTTTTAATGTTTACATACAGCTTCTAATGAATGATCCAATTTTTAGCTTTAACAAGTCAACTTACATGCCAAGTTGACAAAAACACCTCAAACAACTGGTCATTACTTGTGGACATATCACCATTTCTGTTAAAAACATACGAAGCTTTGAAGCAAAAGTTCAAAAGTTTGCAGATGTGAACCACATAGGGTACTTAAAAGTCTCCTGCCCTTCATACAAGTGTTTTTGGAGACCTCCTTTTTTTTTTTTTTTTTTTTCTTTACTTGATACAGGAGGCAGTTGTGTGCTGCAACTCTGAAACAGCTAGTGCATAATACAGAGCCTGGCTGCTATGTTTCTTAATGCCAAATGAAATGGAACATTATTTATGACATCAGGAAAAGCTGAAAGTATGCCCTGAGGCAAAACATCGTGAATCATAATTATTCAATTATGATGTTTAAGATCACCCACTGTTGTCAGAGCACTGTAAAAACAAGGCATAATGAAGAGGGTTAGGCCAGGTCTGACATTTCACCCTTGTCTCTGATCATGTTGACTTTGGGGATTTAAGTCAGTTCTGTTGTATAGTTCCTTGTGGCTTGTTATTATTTCCATTTTAACATTAAAACAGAAAATACCTGAGTATGTTATGTGATTATTTCATTCTGAATTAAAAAAAAAAAAAATCATTAACTGTCCAAAAGAAACAAATACACAGTTAAAATACTTAGAAATATTTAAGATCAAGGGAGGTAGAGAAATAGAAGAATTAGGCACTTATTATTGTTGCCAGAAAACCCAACACATAATGATTTATACAAGGCTGTCCATTTCCCTATTATGAAGTGTTACCATGACGTTACTGGGGAGTGCTACCAAGAAAGAGGTTATAACCACATGACTTTTGTGCAAAACAAATGCAATTAATAATAATAATAATAATAATAATAAAAGTGAATGGAAAATGTTTACTAGATTCTTTCTCAGCTGTCCAGCCCTCTTGTAGCTGTTCAAAAATGTGTTCATATTGTATGTAACGGAATTCATACAGGGTGATAAGGCTTTCAGATCATCACCCTTATAAAATAAATGCAAGTGGGAAGTTTGCCCAGTTGAGGCTGGGGCCAGGGCCCTGTTCCGCAGCGCTGGGTGCAGGGCAGTGAGCTCTGTTAGGGCAGGAGCCATCCAGCTTTACCCTCAGACAGCTGTGCTGTCCCTTCCTCCTTACATTTCATGTGAATAAATTTTCTGCTGGGAGGCCCTTTCCCTTCCCCTCTTCTCTCTGCCACTCTCTTCTAGTTTTGCTTTTCCCTTCAGAAGCAGCACAGCCTGCTCAGGGCAAGCTTTCTTTGCCCTGTTTCCTCCAGTTTGTCACGTTTTGGTAGCCAAGAATGGGCATTAGAGATGTCCTTCTCTGCACTCCTTCACACCTCTTCCTTCCTCCCTAATGGGCAAAATGCAGAGGCAGAAGAGAAACAAGGAGCTGTGCAGGGTGGGGACTGGAAAGCTATTTGGGCTGTATTTGGTTGGTTCACCAGCTCTTCCTTCTCTTTAGGAATAGGGACAGAAAGAATAGGATCCTATGGCTGAACCTACTTGGGAACTACCTGTTGGACTGTGCTAGCAGTACACTCAGAAAGACAAACAAACCAAAAAAACACATGAGATTTAGTTGGCAATATAAAAACAGTTGGACTAGCAAGAAGAGAAAAGCTAAAATTTACCGATCCTCTTCTCTCCTACTGTTCCTCTCCTACTGTGAGGAAAAAAAAAAAAAAAAAAAAGAAACTCATAATAATCTTTTCCTCCTTGTGGACATTGCTCATATAGCAAATAAATACAGTGCAAATATACAGACAAGTTCTAGAATAAGAAGCTCTTCCCAGGACTCACACATGGGGCATACCACAGCAGTAAATATTGCTCGGTACTTACAGACATACAGACACATGGAGCAAAAACTCTCCCAAGAAAATAACATTTTAGATAATTTATTCTTCTTAGCCTTAGAGCAAAAATTATGTGGATTTTAATAGAATGCTGAGAGAAATTAAAACTACAATAAATATTGTAGTACGGGTAGAAATCTCTTATTAAAATAGCACATAAAAAGTGAAGCCAAAAAGGGTGTAAAGCAATCTAGCTGAAGAACAAAGATTTCAGGTATTAACTTATTACTACAGATATGAGCCAGCAGCTAGCACAAGCGCAGAACTCTTCCCATGCAAATACATAAGACAAGGTAGTCCTTTTTTCCCTGGAAGTGTTCAATAGAAGACAAATATAATACATGGGACGAATAAAAAAATCTACTCACCAGTTTTTATACTGTACCATTTTTTTAAAAATATAATAATTTATAATCTAGCCCTTACTTATGATGCAGAGAAGCCAACTGGAATGTGTTCTTAAACGTGACATGATACTTGCCTCTGATATTATCCTGTGAAACATTTATTTGGGGTCCGTGGCTTTTCATAACAGCTCAGCATACTGCTGCTATTCTCCAATTTATTCTTCAAGTTTTTGATCTGCCTGCTGATTATATCAGAGCCAGTGGTTCAGAATCTTAGTTTTTCCATTCTGTATCCTACCATCAGCAAATTTCTTAAAGGAGATCATCCACCAGGATGATCCCACTTTCTAACACTATCCTACAGATTTTTAGCAAGCCCAAAGCTGCTGCAGTAACAAAACAAATGAAGGTTGTTACATCAGAACTCTCTGCTTCCAGGGATGGAGAAGCGGCTTTGTTTTTATATGCAAGCAAGAAACAAGAATCTTCTAATTTCCACCAACTCTTTTAGTCACAGAAGTAAAAACAGTGAATGTATGCTTATCAAAGACTGCTACATAGAGTAGTGCTAGGCAAAAGTGATACAATCAAATTGAGTGCTTTTTTATTTTGGCATATATTATGCCTTTTTTTTTTTTTTTTTTTTTTTTCCTTTAAAACCCTGACTTGGAGAAAAAGATTATCTGCCTTCACTTTGGGAATGTGGATGAACTCTATCATGAGGAAGGTGTGAGTGATGGCCCCTGCATTAAGGAGGAGTAAGCTAAAGAGAAGGTGGAAATGCTGGCATTTGATTCACATCTTGTTCACATTCACATCTTGTTGTGTAAAGAACTTAAATGGCAGTAACTTGGGCAATGTGTCCCTATACCATACATTTTGTGGGGCAATCAGTGTTTATACGGAAAGATTTGCAGACTCTCTAGAGTAATTTGTGTAAAACAGAGAAATTTGGAAGAAAACAGAACAATAAAGGACAAATAACTATCCACAAAGGCCTTCCTCATTCAAACCTTTATAAATAAAAAAATAGTCATGTAAATATGTGTAAAACTAGCATAAAAAACATTATCAGAGTCTCTTTATTTTGAAAAGCTAGAGTACTAATACAGTGGCTGTCATCAGAAAAAGAAGCAAATGAGGACTCCAGTAACAGGTCAATATTTTTTATTCTGTGGCCAGCCAAATGACTAATTTTTTTGTTGATCTCCGCTGTATATAACCATTTGTTCTCTTTCATTAGCTTTGAACGGCTATGGGAGACAATGTGTAAAGGCAAATTTCAAGAAAGAGAAATGCAATACTTCCAATAAAATTAAAGTAACTATCATTTCACCTAGCTCTTCTGTTAATGAAGGCAAAGCCCCTTGTCATGGATGTTGACTGCATATAATCTGCTCACTTTAAAGTTGAAGTTAATTGTATTATTATTTTTTTATAAACAGTATATTGCTCAAAAGCCATGAGCCAGGACTTCTCTGTATTAACTGCTGTGAAAACAAAGGAAAAAGGGGGTCTACGGTCCAAAGGGTTTATATTATAATTTGTTAATTTTCAATGAAGAGTGAAAGATAATCTGAATGAGGCGTTCAGGCATTCAAAAACAGAATGCAGCTCCCATTACAATTCTGCATTTAGAGAACACAATTACCAGATACACTGAACACTGCTATAAACTGGCAGTAAGGAGGAGAAAATCCTCTTTAGGTATAAATGCATGAAATATTACTACATAAATGGAACCATGTCTATTTACAAGAGAATTTCGATCCACTGTCAAAAAAAGAAAAGGTAGAAGCAGGAAAAAAAATACACCCAAACAAAGAAAACAAACACATACAAATAACAGACTGTAAACTACCAATATCCATAAAAAGAATGTTTTTTTCCTATAACTGCAAAGCTATCTTTACTTCAAAATAAAATAGAAGTAGTAATGATAATTATGGCTTGATTGCTAGTTTCTAGACCCACAGTCACACTGGAGGTTCAGAGTTGGTAAAATTGAAACCTAGTGGTGCTTACTGTACTTTTCCCTTTCTGCAGTGAACATCGAAAACATTAAGAAAAACCTGTTCAGAACTAAGAAATTAAAAGATTTTTTTTTCACTGTGAAACTAAGGAAACACAAGTGAAGGTACTTGAATTGTATAAACTAATAAAATACATTCTCCACATAGAGTATATGCACATGTATGCAGAAAGATTTGGAAAAAATGGAAATGCCTTAAGGTGCAAATCAGATCACAATTTAAGAATAGAAATACTGACTCTTGCCCCCCATCTCTCCCAAGATCTTTGTCCATAAAAGCACATCTTGAAATTCAAAACACAATAATTTATCCATATATCAGTATTTTCCTCAATTACTAAGAAAATATTCAGGTAAAATACTTTGTCACGAGCTGCGTATCATGACCTGCTACATTTCTTGAAAACAATAACACAAGGTAGATTCATTTTACATTAAAACTTAGCATTGGATAGTTCCCATAAAACAGTTACAACTGTTGTAAGCTAAGGAAGTACTCATCACTATTTAATTTGAATAGTAGACTCGAAGTCTCTTAGAAGTCAATAATCAGATTCCTAAATGAATAACTGTCTCAGGAATCACAACCAGTACACAGACCTTGAAACTAGCGGGACTGTAAACATTTTAAAATCTGATAAAATATTTTTGAAACAGACTCTGAATTTAAAAAGTAAATCCACTATTAAATGAAAATATTGTGGACATGTTTCTGCTCCCTCATGGTAAATGCCAATACTTCTTTAAGCTTACTAACATATATTGTCAAGCTGAGCCATAAGAGGTAATCAGTTGCTTATGTGGTCAATATTCCCATTAAGCAATTTCCACCGTGCAAAACAGGAATATGTTGTATTATTTTCAATAATCATAAAATTAATAGAAATTTTAAAAACCAGGAAAGATAGAATTAAATTTAGAACAAAAAAATGTGATTATTGTAATAATACAGAAACTATTCTTTCAGCATACGCATAGAAGTTTTAAAATTCATCTTTAAAATTACTTTTAAATCTAATAATCTAATAATAATCTAATAAAAAAACTAATAATCTAATATATGTAAGTGAAAACGAACGTGTGCTATGATAATGCCACCATTGGGTGATATCATCTGAGTCTATTATTCAGCAGAGCAGAGAAATACTAAGAAATAATTGGTGCAAAACCTCTCATTTTAATTGCTCTGCGCAGACCTGGAAAACAAGTTTGATGCCTCTAATATCAAGGAACATATCCAATTCTGAAAATGAGACAAAATGGATCAGGTTGGTCATAAAGAAATTATAAGCACTGAGCCAGGATATGCCAGACCACCTTCAAAACAAAAGGGAACAATTTTACTTCACAAAATGGCAACAAAAGGAACAGCTCACATAGGCTTGTTCAGTATCAAAAGGATTTTTTGACTCAGGAGCTGGATAGAGGAAAGTTGTTCAAAGACAGAATTCAAAGCTGGAATAAGTCAAGACAGCCATGAGGTCTGGGAGAAGCAACTGGTGGTGAAGAATACCACAAGAAATAGGAGGATTTTTATCTTAGAAAATTATAAGTATTCTGGCTTCTGCTAAACAACATGAATGATTTTGGATAGCTAAATGCATTGCTATACATCCTTCCTAGTTCTTTGCCATATTTTCCCCTGTTTCCAATCAAATGTCCACCTTACATAATTGGCTACAGCCAAAAGATGCAAAGTCTATATACATACATGTATATACAGGCTTTTCTTAAAAACATCTTCTGAACTTTACATGACACATTTTAAGTGTCTACATATGTAGTCCAGGCTATGGACAAATCTTTTCTCTTCAGCTGTACTTTCTGGAGTACATTACTCCCCACTTCTCCCAGGATCAGACTGATTTAAAAATACGCAACAACCTCACTTCAAAGTGCTCAGGTCTAAAGTTCTTTATATTAGTTCTATCAAACTTCTCATAAAAAGTCTAGTCTGGGAAAAAAGTACTTGGCCAATTTTCAGAAGCTTAGTATCTCTGGAGTAATAAAGAGATATTTAAGTCAATCAGCTTTATAATGGAGAACTAGCATCAATAAGAACTTTCAAGAGTGACTCTTGTCTCTTCATTATAAATATCAGATCTGTCTAGAGACATAATTTTATTTCATTATATGCTGTTTGCCATGTCAGAATAAAAGTGCTAGCTGCAAAATAGTAAATCTGTGCCTGAGTGGTTAATAAATGTGTTTCACTGTATGAAAAGCATTGTTGCAATTGTATTTTAATCTCAGAGTGCATGTTGTGTGAAAGCTTGTTTTGTGTGTCTAGAACCACTTGTACAAAATGCAGCATTTCAGCTACCAAAGTTGATCATAAAGCAAAAGAGGAAAAAATAAAAAGATACATTATGCAGACAACCTTGAGGTTTCCTTTTCTTAATACAAAAGGCACCGGTTTACTCATTGATTGGATTCCTCAGCATGGCAAAAAGTTGGTTTAAGAAACCTCATTTTGAACTGGTAACCATTTTACATTTTAAACGAAAGGACAGGTATTTTCTAAGCCTATTGGACAAAAAAATAACACTTTTTTTACCTTGGAAAAATAAAGGGAAAAGTGGATCCTGCCAGGATGAATAAATTACACTGGTATGAAAAAAAAAAAAAAAAAAAAAAAAAAAGGGCAGAACAATACAACTGACAGCAGATTAACATCTGGGGTTAACTGCCAAAAACAATGCAGTGCTTATTAGTACCCGAATGAAAAGCTCAGTCTTTGTCCTGAGCCACATTATTCATTTGCTTAAGCCAAACAGGCTCTTCATCAGCTTCTGTCTTGCCTTATGTTCTCATTTCCCTGGAAATGTATGGTAATGAAGGTCCTTCTAACAGATGTTCCTTTAGACTCATTAACTTCTGAATCTTGTTGTTCATTTTATCCACCAAAAGTTAGTTTATTAGAACAAACAACTTCAGGAAGATAGACCATCACAAAGAGCTATAGATCATGATATTTAACTCCAGATATTGACACTGAGTGAATGCATGCAGATGCCAATAATTATGAAGTATGATGCTTAGAGATCGTCTTAAGTGATCAGGGAGTTCTCCATGTCTCAAGAGAAAAAGATGTCCAGTGTTACTTCAGGCAAAACAGCATAAATGGTTGCTTAGCACAGATTCACATAGCAACTGTCCTGGTTACTTGCAATAACTAAAGACACAAAGCACTTTGATCTTACTTGCCTGAGGGAGAGTTATTTAGTGAGCTAAAATAACTATAGGACTATATAAATAGTACTATCACAACTAACTTCGAGGAAAACATTAAAGTATTGACGATTTCATGAAAAATGCATTAAATAAAGCCCTAAGAAGAAAGAAACAACTGTGCACAGGATCTACATTATAATACACAGAACATGACAAATGGCAGACTTTATTTATTATAGATAAGATTAGTTTAATGTATCCCTTCACCTCTGTTGAAGAACAATTAATTTTGATTTCGCTGTTGAATTACGATATGAAAATCTGATCATGAGGGACGGCACACTTCATTTTAAGAATAACATCCCTGTAAAGGTATGCAACTATTCTTCATTAGTATGTACAGACTCTAAACAGTTTGGGGTCAATAAATATCCTGACAGTTTTTTATATTTTAATATAGTATATGAGCTTTAAGGAAATATAAAATGTCTTCCCTCACATAAGGACTCTTAAAGTGACATTTGTACTCCTATTATATCTCAGATTAACAAAAATTTATATGATTTTATGTGAAGACTGACAGCAATGTGAAGCCAGTATCTACCAAAAAAAAAAAAAGATATTTTTGTATACAAAGCTATGTAGTATATTTCTAAAAGTCATTACTCAATTTATCCATTGAGTTACTACTCAATTTAAAAATGCAACATTCCAACAGGCAAAATTCAGCAGCAGATTTGTAACTTGTTTCAGCTCTTCTAGTTAAAACCAATGCTTGTCTCCATTTAGACACTAGTTCTAAAAGCACATGCTAACAAGTAATTCTTGGGACTGCTTAATGTGAGACACAGATAAGACAGAAAGAGCCAGTGTCAGGACATATAAACCAGAAATAATCTCTGGTGAAACTTTTCCATGTACTTATGAATTGACTGTCACTGAGGTTTTACTTGGAAATAAGAAATGAAAGCAAAAAAAAATACAAAAACAAACAAACAAACAAAAACCCTTTCAACATATATCTCTACTAATGTCTCTTTCTACCATGAGATTTTTTTTTTGTATCCCATCTGGAATATCCTCCAGCTGCGTGTACCTACTGACACACCAAGGAAACCAAGCCAGAAAACCAGGTACAGTATGCACTCCCACACACCAGGGGGGCAGCAGACTATTATATTTCTTTCAGAAACAAATAGAAGTCTGTTGAAAGCAAAACCCAATTTTATACGTATTTGACAATCATGAGTAAAGGTGAAAAATATTATGTACGCAAATGCTTGTGACGCATTGTGTAGTCATATAATGATTTCTGTATGCTTTTGTCTTACTAAACAATCAGTTTCTGGTTCCACTCATACATTTACATGAGCTAAGCATTCTTAGCCTGAATAAGGCTGTATTATCTTCAGTTGCTAAGAATCACATGCAGTACCATTTCTCACTTGAATGAAGTCGAAGGAGATTGTGGGCCAGTTTCTTTCTTTTGAAATAAACACACCGATTGTACAAAAATCCAAAATATTTTACTGTCTCAGTTCATCATCTGATAACAGGTAAGATCAGCTGGTAGAGTTAAGACAAGCAAAACAAATGAGTATTGTGTCCTAGGGCCAGCTCATATGCTTTCAAGAGATCAAGCTCATGGAACTACAAAAATGTTATGCCTGCCAGTGACACAGCAGTTCTATGCAAACAGTGCCAGGAAGAAAGACTGAAATAAACCATTCTACCGCCACTCCTTGAAAACATTTGCATTCGCAAATGTGTATTTTGTTTTCAAACATAAGAATGACTTATTCCTAAGTATTTTGTCCCACCTTCTTTTCACTTAAAATGTAACAAACTTCTTAGTCAAGAACAAAATATTTCCTTGCTAAGAAGCACAAAATCAAATACACCTCACTTTAAGGCCGTTCTCAAAATATTCACTTTATTTTTCTTAAATTAACATATAGTAACTACTTATAGTTATTTTTTCCTGGAATAACTGCAAACAATGATTTGCTTTTCTTTAGAAGTTGAAGGGTGTGTGAACAAGAAGCCAGAAAATCAAATTCTCTATATTACGTGGAAGTATGAGAATTAGTCAAGGTTATACACAATGAACATATTCACCAGTTCTATGTATACACTTGCCATAACTGATTTTCAAAGATATACTGCTGCTACAGTTACAGTCTGAAACTTCCATTCACTTCAACGTGCATTTTGGACATTCTACATTTTGCAATATTGAACACTCATGTCCAGCATCCTACCCACATTTCACATCATAGTTGCAAAATAACTTGAAAAGACAAAGCCCTTTTCTATTTTATTGTTTCATTCTATTTTATTTTACTTTCCAGTTTCAAGAAATATAACTGGCTATCTTTACAGGTGAATACTCATACCCACACCATATTCCTAACCATATACAATACAATAAGCACGCATGATACCTCATCATACATGAGGAAAAGGCAGAAAAAAATGAAGTTGTATGAAGAAATGAAGTAAATGTGTTTAAATGTAATCACACTGAAAAACTACAAATTTAATCAAAATAATTGGGTTTTGTGATCCAATGACTACAGAAGATGTTTTTCTTTGCAGTGTTTATGGACAATTGTTATAAGCTGAAGACTAATTAGCAACCCAAACATTTGGAAACTTTTTTTGTGAATAAAAACAAAGGACAAATGAATAAAAACATGCTAGGTGGACTGTGATTCTGAATACAAAAAGTCAACAAACTTAATCTCCCCTGGTGAGGCACTGTGCTGTAAGTGATAGCACCTGGCTAAGGGTAGCACCTTCAAGACCTACAAGCCCAGCTTCATTTCCTCAACACTTTGCAGACACAGAACAAAAAAAAAATAGTCCTGTCTTAAGGAGCTTGCAATAGATTCATAAATCAAAGATAACAGGGAATACTGCATGGTCAGAAGTAGGTCATTCATGGTGGACAAATGTATGAATTGTCAGTTCAGCTGTGTCACCTCAATTAAGAGTCAATTAGGTAAACTGGAGCTGAAAAAAAAAAAAAAAAGAGCTGAAAAAAGAGCTAAAGTGGAGCTGAAAAAGTGGAGCTGTTTTTTGTTTGTTTGTTTTTCTAGATTATGTGCCAGTGATCAGTCTCCTGTCTTATTCAAGCACAGAACAGAAATTTAAACCAGGAGGACAAACTATCACACAGCATGTGTACTGGTATACAAGATGGAGAAGAAAAATAGCTCTCCGCATTTTTTCACTTTAGAATCATCTTTTTATGCTGTGTTTTGTATAGGGCCAATGTGTGTGTTAAATTTCATTTTCATGGATAAATGTGTAATACAAGCCACCAGGCTGTTAGCTTCACTGCCTAAAAAAACAAAACATACGTCACTGATGGGTGGAAAAAAAATATAAGACTTTATTAAGAATCAGGCTGTGAAAAAATGACATAAATTTCCTTTTGTACAAATTGTCTTTTGTAGTGGTAGGTATTGTGTTTGGCAAAATTCCATACCATTTGCCCTTCTGCATACTTTCTTTTTCTAGTTGCATAATGTTCAAATAAAATTATATATTCTAGTTTCTAAAACAAGATGCCAGAGATTTTCTCAACTAGTTCATTAAGCTGGAAACCTTGCAGAAAAGTTTCTCTAATGCATGATTTAGATGGGAGTCATTTTAATGACAAAAGCAACCTTACATATCAGATCAGGTATTTTAATGATTGCTATGCCAAGGGAGAAATAATTTCAAGTTAAAGTTTTTTACTATCTATTTATTAGATAAATGATTTGTATTGTATTGAAGGAAAACAAACAAAAACAAAACAACAACAAAAAATACTTTTACAGTGATTCATGTTTTCTTAATGTTAAAAACTGGATGATAATCAGTTGTGGCAGTAATAGGTTTAAAATCTGCCTAGTACTTCATTTTGGTTAGCTCTAATGACAGCTAAACTTTGATCCCCACATGTCATGGGGGCTTTACAGATGGCCATTAAAAGACACACCAGCTCTCAGATTAGCTATATAAGAATTCTAGGCATCTAATTTAGCAAATTAGGATTGTACTGTTAAGAGTAGGTACATTATCTGTGAAGTCATGCCTAATTTAGGCATAAGACAAGGCAGTATTGATGGTACTCTGAGATAACTGTGTTCAGTACTAAAGAGTATAAGAATAAAACAGACAAAAAAATTGTTTTTGTAATTAAAACAAATATAACTAAATGTATTTCAGGAACTATATTATTATCTCATAATATGCCATAGCAGCAAGTAGCAAATTATGTGATGTGTTACATATGCAGTGCTACCAAGATATTTTATCAAATAATATTTTTACATTTACAAGATAATTTACAAAATTAAACATTAAAAGAAACATTAAAAATCACACATACTTCAAAATCAAGTTTAATAATTTTATGAAGTCAACCTTTTGTAAATTTTTAGTTGGCTGAAACTAATTGTTGACTAATTTAAAGGGAAACGTTAATGACATTGTTCTAACAAGGTGGCTGAACAGAAAGAGTAGTACAGAAAATTAGGTTACTTAAAATGAAAGATTTCAATATACAAGTATACACGAAGAAAATTTCATTAGCTCCCAAGACAGCATTTGTGATGTACTTTGCTGCCTGACCTGATAAATCTGTGCTGTGTCGGTTTTCACTCAACAGTTACTATTTGACTACACTAAATTAAATTTCATGGTGATAATGCACTCACCAATCTTCTCACCATTATTTTCCATATCTTAAAGCTGAATGTTTTATCACAGTGAGAGCAAACAAGTATTTTCCCATGCTTCCACCTCTGTTTTGTTTACACTCTTTATAGTGCCTATCCCTTCCAACATACGGTGTGGACTGGAGCAAAACCAGATCTTCCCCTTTTCTGACAAATTCTATGAGCTGAAAACTCTATGACCCTACAACAAAATAAAGGCATTGCTGAATATCTACTTCAAATGTTTCTTCGTATTTTAAACCAAGAAGGTAAGAATTAGGTGGTAGCTGCTAAAATAAACAGGTCAGCTACTATGTTGCTGCTTTGTTGTTGCTATGTGCCACATGTATGCATGATACATGGATGTAAACTGGGGTTTAGAGGTACTGTGATTAAAGTGATTATTTTTCATCAGTAAAGAACTTGAATTCCTCTATGCATGTTTAAGTTATATGCATTCCTAACCTGAAACTTAATGTTCTGTGTTTAATATCTTCTTTGACCTGTCTTGAACTGGGATCTGTACATAAAATAAAATAAAATAAAATAAAATAATAAAATAAAATAAAATAAAATAAAATAAAATAAAATAAAATAAAATAAAATAAAATAAAATAAAATAAAATAAAATAAAATAAAATAAAATAAAATAAAATAAAATAAAATAAAAATAACTACGTCCTTTTTTATCATGGCAACCAGCTACCAGCAGCTGGCAGATCATGGAAACTAATAGTACTACAAGAAACTAACTGGAGAAAAAAAAAATAATATATATATATATACACACATATATATGTCAACATAATACCACCTGGTAATTTGCTCTCATTGCTGTCATTGTAAATTAATCTGAATCATTTGGCCATAACAGTATGAACACATTTGACCCTGGTGCTACTGAAGCATATATAGAGATATTTTGTTGATTCAAACAGAATAAGCTCTGAAAAAAGGCTGTGATTTCCAGTTGGAAATCTCTCTAACTTTAGAGAATACCTACAAGTGATAAAACACATTACCTGTATAGTTTTTGGATGCTCTGCACTTTCTGAGCAGTGTTGACTAGAACTACAGAATGTAAATCTGGATGCCTCCCAGCTATTCTGCTGCCAGGATAAAAGCAAAAAAAAAAAAAACATAAATCTTTTTTTTTTTTTTTTTTTTTTTTTTTTTAATGTTGCAGTAAAATATGAGATAAATACAATGCTTCAGGAAAAAACAAAATTCAAAAAGAAATCCCCAACCATCACTTCAGTTACAAACTTTTTTCCTCAGGGGATACACACAAAATACTTAAGAAAGTACAGCCTTTTATTTTTATTTAAAAAGTGAGAGGAAAGAACTAACTTCATGTTCAAGAGAGGCGAGATAGATTATGATTAATGTCTTAAAATACCATTGTTCTTCCACTGAGAACATTCACTTGCCAAAACAAAGATGTTTAATGCCCAGATCGAGGCAGCTGGATCAGCAGTGTACACAGATCTGTGTAGGCAACAGAACATAAATCATGGAAGACTTGAGGAGCGGAGCCACTGCCGCCCCTATGATTCTACAAAAAAAATCACTGGAAAGCCAAGGGGCTGCCCAAATATTCCACGTCAGACAACATCCTTCACCTGCAGAACAGACAGAAGGCAGTACTCTGCCCTTGCAGCCACATTTGAGAACGCTGTCCTTTAGCGAGAACAACAAATACATGTACATTCAGTGCAATAATCTACAAAAGAACTTGGATCAGTGTGGCAAATTACAAATCCCACTGTAGCCTACCTAACCTGATGCACCTTAAAACATTATTGTCAAGCAAGCCTACTGGATTCCAGTGAATAAACTGAACCTGTGGTCATACTCCCTTCAAATCAGCATGACTCTAAAGTTCCAAGCAAGCAGTGTCTTCTTCTAGTTGGAGCATTAGCCAAATCCAATTGTCATCCAAATCCAATTTCACAGATACTCTGTGAAGGCAGAGACAATAGAGACCTTCCACTGACACAGCTTAATGAAATAAATCACAGAGCCCCAGGTCATCATCATGCTGATGACAATGAAGCCTACACTGTGTGCTCCCTTTCCTGGTGACATCATATTTTGTTTATGACAGGTTCCATCTAAGTCTTGCAAAAAATCAATCTTTGGAATGGAAAAAAAATCCTTCAAAAGTTATCCTTTAAGTCTCAAAGAGAAAATAAGGATGCCTATTTAAAGAAAATAATGTAACCCAGTATGGAGCATGGCCAGATAATTAGCAAGAATAAATATTACAGTTATGACTAGTGGATGGGTCACTGCTTCAGAACAGCAAGATCCAGATTTGTGACCCTCTTCTTCCAAGGACATCGGATATACAGTCACAGAGTATTAAAAAAAAAAAAAAAAAAATGCACCTTGGACTGCAGGGCTCAGTTACTCAGGGCTCAGGCCTTAAGTTAACACAAGTCACTAACGAAACAATGAACCAATCAGAAGGGAAAAATACTGCCTTTCTTTTGCAAATCACTTATTAGTCAATACAGAATTTGTCTATTCTTTTCTTTCAACATAACTTTTGCATCACGATGAGCTTGAAATTCACTATACCCAGGCATCTATATATATATATATATCTCCATTTTTTCATGACTATAATCCTGTTTTGCAATGTAGCTGCTGCCTCCTCTAGCCATGACAGTTCCCTGAAGACAATATACTCCATAACAATTGCTTCTCCCATATCTCCAATATCTGTAGCTACAGGACATGAATGTTTTAATGTAAACATGAGCCCAATAGGAGAGGAAGTCAGTGCCTAAACGTTTTTGAGAACTTTAGTCTTTCCATATCTCAGTTTTCCATATATAAACTATGTATACCAATACTTTGCCAAAGGTTTTGGAGGTTCCATCCATTTAATATTACCAAGTGTTCACATAACACTGTCATGGAAATACTTTCGAAAAGTACACAGACTTCACAGACAAACAATGTAAGCAGGAATATAAAAAAAATTGCTGGCAGATAAGTTGCTAAAAGCAGACCTTATACTCAAAGAAATATGAACAATGCTATTTTCAAAACTGAATCAAAGAATCAGCCAAATGTCAGAACATTAGACAACGCTTGGCATTTATAATTTTACTATACTCCATAATCCTCCGTATTTTTTCAAAAAGCAGACATTCACAGGTGACATTAATTCCTGAATAAAAAAAAAAAAAAAAAGCACAGGCACCCTATCTACTTCTTCCTCATGTTCTTGAGAAGAAGCCCTTGAAGAGAAACGTGCTTTCCCACTCTCTCATAAACTCACTGGGTGGGTAATAAAAGAGACAAAAGCAGCATGAGTAAATGTGAAAGGAAACTAAACAGCCTGCACATTCAGAGGTGAGCAGGTGAAATTACGTTAAATCTTCAGAAAATGGATGATGAGGATAGCTCACAACCAAATGCCATGTATTTCACTGCCAGTGATGGGAGATGGAAAATTTTGCAGAAGACTTTACAGTAATGATAAAATTCTGCTGTATAAAGAGAATGTCTATGGGTGCAACTTCTAAAGCATAACGTAAAAGATTCATATAAGAATCATAAGGTCTAATAATCAATTTACTCATTCATGAATTAATCTATTTATGTGGTATGTTAAAGATGGAGTGAAAAGTATGCATCTTTAACTGTTTAGTTGCAATATTTACAGAAATTTAATTAACATCTAAAATAATTATTCCTTATAAGTGTTTAAGCAAATATAAGTAGCATAGAAAATACACCTAATTCATTTTCAAATCAAGTAACAAAACTCTCTTTTTTATTCATTGCAAATTGTATCATTCCTCATCTTTGTTTAAACAGAAAACTTCTGTTATTCATTTTTAAAGGAATAATTTTCAGAAGTATCAATACTTAATGCATGCTGCCAAACCATTGAAAGAATAGAAGTGCATAGGATACTCCTGATACTGAAAAGAAGGAAGGATTTGGAAAAAAATAATTCACATTTACTTTAATAGTTTATTTTGTCAGTCAGATCCCAGCGTAATTGTAGCAGTTAACATCACAATCACACTCATGTGGTCATCAGGCAGAGAAGGACCTGGGAGTGATGGTGGATAGGCAGAGAAGGACCTGGGAGTGATGGTGGATAGTCGGCTGAATATGAGCCAGCAGTGTGCTCAGGTGGCCAAGAAGGCCAACGGCATCCTGGCTTGTATCAGGAACAGTGTGACCAGCAGGGCTAGGGAGGTGATCGTCCCCCTGTACTCAGCTCTGGTGAGGCCGCACCTCGAGTACTGTGTTCAGTTTTGGGCCCCTTGCTACAAGAAGGACATGGAGGTGCTTGAGCGGGTACAGAGAAGGGCAACGAAGCTGGTGAGGGGCCTGGAGAACAAGTCCTACGAGGAGCGGCTGAGGGAGCTGGGCTTGTTCAGCCTGGAGAAGAGGAGGCTCAGGGGCGACCTTATCGCTCTCTATGGGTACCTCAAGGGAGGCTGTAGCGAGGTGGGGGTTGGCCTGTTCTCCCACGTGCCTGGTGACAGGACGAGGGGGAATGGGCTTAAGTTGAGCCAGGGGAGTTTTAGGTTAGATGTTAGGAAGAACTTCTTCACTGAAAGGGTTGTGAGGCACTGGAACAGGCTGCCCAGGGAAGTGGTGGAGTCACCATCCCTGGAAGTCTTCAAAAGACGTTTAGATGTAGAGCTTAGGGAAATGGTTTAGTGGGGACTGTTAGCGTTAGGTCAGAGGTTGGACTCGATGATCTTGAGGTCTCTTCCAAACTAGAAAATTCTGTGATTCTGTGATCAGCTTGTACCTCAACTACCACAGCCTTCTTACCAGCCTTGAAAACGCAGTTCTGGACCACTTAACATCAATGCACAGTATTTCTGCAGACATCATAATCTTGTCATCACTTTGTTAACATCATCCCTTGCTAAATATCCTTTCACTGGCTTCCCTGTTTGTTCATATCAAATACCTGTTACTTGCCTTCAATTTCAAAACCCTTTGCAATTCATTCTCCCCTATCCAGCATTTCTCATATGCTGTCATTCTGGTTCCTGAATCATTAATGCTACCTTCTGAAATTAGAAGCCCATTTATACTTTCTCCTACACTATCCTGTAGGCTACCCAAAAAACTTAGGCCATTGTCAGCTTTCCAATCAGTTCTGACACTATGTCTCAGAAAACTGGGTAAAACTGAACCACTGGTATACTGAGATAACTTAGCCGTATGGGCTTCCATGTTGCACACTGTTATCTGATAGACCACCTTTCATTGCACTTTGACCTGCTCTTTTTTTTTTTTTTTTTAATTAGCTTTCCAAAAGCTAATCAGGTTTAAAGCTGTCTGAGACAGAAATCAATTCAATGCTTCAGGTGCATATTTAAAAGAACCAAACCCTGTGAGGGCTGACCATAAGCAATCTCTCAGGAATCACAGATATTGAGATTTCAGTGACTCCGGAAAATAACAGACTTTAAATTCATTTAGTATTTTATATTTGTTGGCATAATTCAAGAACTGACACAAAATGTATGAAGGTTTAGTATGCCACAGTAAGTCAAAACAAAACCAGACTAGATTGTTTACTCGGAGATTGCTTAGACCCCCCCCTCCTCAAAGAAAAGAACTTTATTTTAGTATGATGTCTGTACCTTAGCTCTGATAAATTTATTATATGACATGAGGGATAATAAATGATTTTATGCAGCAGTAGTAGAAGAGACTACAAGCAAGCTGAAACACTTCTAAAATCAAGCGTTATTTCATAATACCTGCAGTTGTACTAGAGGGCAGGACTTCCAGACCACTATGAGACGTTCATTAAAATGTCTTGCAGCCAGCAAGTTCCCACTTGACAGATCCTGCCCTTTAATAAAATCAAGTTACTCCTCTTTAAACATCATTGGCATTTTATAGGCTGTTAAAAGGAACAGATCGCAGTATGTTTATATTGCTTTGTGTCTCCCTGATTGTGTCTCATTCTGATAACCACCTGTCTGACTAAGCTTTGATTGGGTATGTATCTTCTGCAAATAATTCAATAGGAAACAAACATGTTACTGTTGTATTAAAACCAGAACGTGTATTGGGACTGAAGATTATTGGTCAGTGCAGGAATTTTGCAGGCATCTGGTCTGTAGTTCACATTGCATGCAGTGAATTATATCTCAGTAATTGAGAATGATGAATGATTTGACCCTCTTAAATATATAATGAGGGAAAAAACAGCACAGTGAGAGACCAGATTTAGGCAATTTTAGCCTCCAGGAAAAAAGCAGTTGTAACCCAACACCACCTACAAATCTCAGTGGGTGTTTTGGTTGGATAGCGTGTCATACCTTGGACGATACATCTCGCATTATGGGCAAAAAGAAACACTAATATTTATCTTCTACAGCATCAAAACCCATATGCAATGTAAAGAAGTTAGAGGTTTTTACCCAATAAGGTTAAAAAAAAAAAAAAAACTTTGGTTTGGGGATTATTTTTTTCTTTGCACAGGTATTTTATAAATCACTCTAAAATGCAGGAGTATTAAAAATAAGTGCTACACAAGACAGCTAAATTACTCTTATACAATTTAATGTCACATTGGCAAGATAATACCTCTTTCTGCACATACCTCTGTAGTACTATGGTGACATTACTAAACTATAAAGTTAACAGCAGATCCAGAACTCAAAAATCATGGTAATTAGTAATTTCATGCTGGCATCTCACACTGGGATGTCCTGCTGTGGTTAGAGACTGACCAGGACCAGCCTCCCATTCATACAGATACGGAAGACAGAGGTCGGTTCACTTCTGGCATGATTTGTCTCTTCTCCCAGCTGGCCATCCTCCTGCCCACTGCACTGTGTGGAAACATCAAAATGCAGCGCCTCTTGTCAGACTTTGGAAAAGACGCTGTCCCCAGAGCTGCAGAATTAAATACACTGATGGCAAGGCAGCTATACAGCTTGGGGCTTTGGGCTTGATTTATTATTTTGCAGCACTAGATAGAAAGAGGAACATATTTGTTCATATACTGTCCCTAAAATCTGTGCTAGAAAGTATTAGGCAACATTGCTGGGGGAATTTAGTTTGTGTTGTGGAGGAAAGTAGAAGGCAGAGAAATGATGAATAGATAAAAAGAAAAAAGCTAAAAAGTTGAAAAGAGTTTAAAAAATGACTGAGGAGATAAGGGGAAACCACTCTGGTATTCTTGCTTACTTTTCTTATTCAGACAACCAGTTGCTAAGAGCAGTTTCTGGTCACCATTAGAAAAGGTAATTAAATAAATTCATTGCTCTCTTTTGTCTATGGTTCAGAAACATGCATGCTTAATGTTGTAGACGATGAGCACGTGAATAGTATGCATTTCTGTTCTGGCACAAGGACTGGATTTAAATATGAATGGGGAGATCTCCTGCAGCTGACAGAAGTGCTCACTCGTTCCACCACTGCGGCAGAGATGTTACCTCCAACTCCAGGGTCCCATTTTCAGAGCAGCAATTCAGATAATGCATATTTATAATGTTTTTAAAGCCGAATGAGTTAACAAATCACAAAGACCTTGAATTACACAGGAAGTAGCAAAATCCAATTGGGTAGAGCCTTAATTTGATACATCTGTATTGTGTGATGGAGCAGGATGGAGTCCATACAATGGAGCCCATGGCAGATAGGGCTTTCAGTATATTGAAAGCCCTATATTTGTGCTCTGAAAGACAGCAGCTGCTTCCCATCTTCCATAACATCTGAAGAGAGTTTTACATTCAGAGTACTCACAAGCCAAGAACACACATGTCTAATACAGGCTGATGGAGAGAGTATTTCTCATGGTACCCAGACTATTGGCTGCTCAGGAAAGCTACATGTGGCAAACAAAAGAGGAATTACCAAAGAAATAAGTAGAGCTGTTAAACATGTACTGCAATAGAATGAGAAAACTTTTTTTTTTTTTTTTTTTTAAACCAACACTTCAAAATGCTGTGATAGATCTGTAAAACTTTATTTGGCACATCCATGTTTTCAACACTGGGAGCTGCTCTCCACAGCAGAATATATATATATATTTTATATATATATATATATTTTTTTTTTTCCCCTAGCATTTTTTTCTATAGTGCTAACAAAATCAAGATAGAAGAAAAACAGAGAAAAGTGATCTTCTAGAAGGCTAGCCTTATTATCCGTTATTGTAAGCTTTTTCTTATTATTTCTAATCTGTAGTTGATTTTTTTTTTGTAGTACTTTTAACCTGCCTCTTGCAGTACACAGCTATCAGTTAGACAAAAATACATCTCACTTTTCACTTTCTAGATGCGACTTTTTATTTATTCTTCTGTGTTTTAAGCTTTGTATCAGTAACTTTTTTTGTTCATGCATTAACCAGTTGCTTACACAAACATCTCAGTTCTTTCTTCCCAACTACTCCTGACACACTGTAATATATTCAACATCTCAGGGCTGAAATGTCATCTCCATTTCACAAAACCACCTCTTTTTTAGATTTTGGATTTTTTAGAACATGCCTGCTTATGTGTTGCTATATACAACCTGGCACCAAGGAACTGTCAAAGACTAAGTGGCCTATTTATTTACCAGCATAATACAGATGATGATGATGATAAAAACAAAACAGTCACTTTTCTGAATATGCTGTCTTTACATGCCTGTTACCAAATCTGGTATCTCCCAGTGCTGAGTTTCGCCAGCTCTCAGAGACCACCAATCCTACTTACCAAAGCTAGCTACAGAATATCCAAATAATGTGAATGTTACTAAGTTTCTTATCACATTATTTTGCCTACTGGAAAGATAGCATATTATAAACACAAAAGTAATATTATCTAGACTTGAGAAAACTAAGTCAGATGTTAACAAACAAAACTCAAAACAAAACCAACCACCTGGTAATTTACCCATTTCTTCATTTTACCCAGAAGGTTTTGTAATTCATAAATGAATGAAAAGCTACCAGAGTTCTTTTTTCTAAAGGCTTTTATGTTAATTGAGTTTGCTCTAAACATTTTCATATATCACATCAAGTATTCGATGAAGTGCCAAAGCACTTTGTTAACAAACTTATTTCCCAGATGTGGCTAAAGCAGGGACAGAAGGCTTGAATGTTCTAACATACCTAACAATTCAATTACAGTTATCTTATGGTGCCATCACATATTTTTCTTCAACAATCAAACAACCTCAGCTGGAAACTCCAAGCAATAACATAAATAAAGGACCATCTGGCAAGAATAATTAAGGAAGGCTGGAAATAAAACATTAATTAGTGCAGTAGTTCAAACGACCTTCAAAGGCCTTATTATGAAATTATATCCAAAACAGATAATCATTTATTTCATGTTACAGTTATATTTAACTAAGCATGAATAAATAATAATATCATTTTAGGATGCTATTACATTGTTATTGACTCAAACTGCATTTGAAATTGTCTTATTTTTCTATAACAATAAAATTAGAATGGAAAACAACCTACATCAGTTTAGAATGGCAGCCATGGTTTTCCCCTGTTTCACATCAGTGAGCCAGATGAATCAAGCTTGCCTCAAAATTTACATACTAGAAAGGAATAGAATGGTTTGCCAGGACAATATGCATGCAACTAATTGCTTTTAAATCATTTACATTTGTTTTCTCCATTCCAGAAGAAAAAGAATGGAAATCTAGAATTACTTGCTTCTTGATCTATGAAATGAAATGCCAAATATTAAGATTTATTAAAATCTCTTCTATATAGATACATACACGGCCATCACAAACTCATGGAAGACATCTTCTTGTGTCTTTCAACATCTTTACTACTTTTACTGATGATCTTAAGTTAGTTGCAACTAAAAGAAATCAACAGATTACAACATAACTTGAAGATAGGTAATGGCAGTCTCAAATGCCTTTCTTATCCCAAAATCAACACAATGGGGAAAAGATTATTTGAAATGCACGCAATAACCAAGTTGTTTAAAGGAAAAAACAAACATGCAAACAAACAAACCAGCTCAGTACTTCTTGTATTTCTGTACCTTTTCCAAATTGCATTTAAAATGTATGTATAAATTATTAACAGTTACATCTGTATATTTTCTGGGTTTGTTCTTTTAGTTGAGCATTACTGGGAAAATATTCCACAGCAAAGGATTTTTAAAAAGGACTATAATTAAAATACATTAATTATTTTATCTTAATACAAAATTTGTCAACCAGCCAGTAAGAGTAGGGCTTTCCATTATTTGGTGGAGTCACCTTCTCCTTATCCCCAGTCTACAGGATGTCAAACAACTGAATGAATTACCTTGGACCATAGCCAATAGCATGTCCTTTAGTTATGAGCCAGACAATGACAAAGCTCCTGAAAGTCTCAGACATCATCTGGATAAGCAGGCACAGGGGATGAAATCTTCCTTAGGGAATCTGTGGACCAGATCCACTTTATGAAGATCCTTTACTAACAAAAGGACTACAGGACTCCTCAATGCCACCGAATGCCAAGGGGAGCCAGATGAAATGTTGCCGATATATTATTATTTCCACTATTGACTTTTGCCTAACACAACATGTTCACTGCACCAAATGGGGCAAACGGTGCAAATGCAATGCTAATGGTGATACTAAAGTAATGAATTTCAGTTTTGTCCTTTTATCTTTCTTGAAGTCAGTAACTTACCCCTGGAAACTTTACTAGGATCACAGATACATTGCTGATATAAGGTAATGTTGCTTCTTACACTGAGAAATTAACATAGGATAAGCTAGTATGTGAGTTCAGCACTGCACCCACTGTTAAGGATATAAATTACTACTAGAGCCTGCTGTTACTTTTTCTTTAAAATGACAAAATTATTGCAACACAAGGACCAAAAAGTAGAAGTGAAAGAAAAAATACAGAGAAATAGCTGGCCCTTTGTTACCTGCCAAACTATAGGAGTGGAGCATAAGAGACACTATGCAGCACTGGTGAGGCTGCACCTTGAATATTCTGCTCACTTTTGGGCCCCTTAGCACAAGAAGGACATGAGTTGCTCAAAGATGTGCAGAGAAAAGCAACGAAGCTGGTGAAGGGACTTGAAAACAAGAGTTACGAGGAGCAATTGGAATTGGGGCTACTTAGCCTGGAGAAAAGAAGGCTGAGGGGAGACTTTACTGCTCTCGACAACAACAAACAGGGTGGGTGTCAGTCTCTTTTCTTAGGTGACAGGTGGTAAGACTTGAGGAAACAGTCTCAAGTTGCTCCAGGGGAGGTTTACACTGGACATCAGGAAGAATTTATTCACAGAGAGTGTGGTCAAGCATTGGAACAGGCTGCCCAGGAAAGCAGTGGATTCATGATTCCTGGAGGTATTTAAAAGACGTGTGGACCTGGCACTAAGGGACATGGTTTTGTGATTGGACTTGGTAGGTCAGGTTGATAGTTAGACTTAATCTTGAAAGTCTTTTCCAACCTAAATGATTCTATCATTCTATGAATCTAAACTAACAAAAGCTGATGAGTAATAGATGCTGAAAGGTAGTAGAATCCAGACAATATCCATCCCCAGCAAAAAGTACTGAAAGGAAGGAAGAAAGCTCAGATATCTGTGAAAAGAGGAGAAAGAATGACCTAAAACTATTTGAAGGTTATAGGAAGGAAGTTCTTACAATTACCTGAGGGATGGAGAGAAAAAAAAAAATTACTAGGGAACAAAAGGAAGGTGAAAAGACATAGGTCAGACTGTAATAACTCAAAGATATAAAGGAGGGAGGTGTGGACTCAACACCATCATAAACTATAAATCAACTGCAGACCTTTCAGCTCAGATCAAACTTGTGATGAGAGAAGGAATACAGATCCAGAAAGTGGACCTATGATTTCTCTGACAGAAACCCTACTTAGCATAGAGATCTCCAAAGACTTCCATGATCACCTCCCTGCGTTAGCCGCAGAAGTGCCTCTCTAGTTCTAGTTAGGATGCTTTAGACACTGTGACTCTGCACATAGATAGGGGAAAGCAGATGGTGTGACAGTCTGTGCAACGAGCTGAATGAGTCTGACTTTCAAGATCAAGCAAAGGGTAGTGAATGGGAGAGATATCGCTGCTCTGGTTTTCCAAGTTTCTGGCCCTAACTTTTTAGGTAGATGGTTGCACTGTTTTGCTGTGGCAGAGTAGAAAGAGAGTTAGGTGTATCATATTCAGGCTTATGAAAAAAAAAAAAAAAGATTGTTTTTTGTTTGTTTTTCCATCAAAAAGCTGAAGTTACATTAAAAAATACACAGGATGGGCCAACATAACCATAAATATTTGGTCATTATTTTCATTGTCTTTAGTTCTCATGTCTCCTGAGTACTGTTCTGCAATGGTTAACTTCTAAAGAACTGTGAGGGAGCCCAGACAGTCATATCCTCTAATGCCATCAGGTGAGAGTATAGTAAGAATCCAAGCTTGTTCCCCCAGTTGTCCCCAAGAATTCCACAGATGCTGTAATTCAAATGCACTGGATACAAGTACACTGATTCTGATGAAGTAGTGATGACACTTTCATTGCAAATTTTACTAGGTTTTACAAAATATACATTAGTGTTTTTATGAAATATTTTCACAAGAAGATGAAAAAGCCTTTTCTGACTTCCAGTCAGTCTTTTTGGAAGGTGTTTTGGTACTTCTCTGGCCCTTCTAGTGAAACAGGTACAGAGACCCCCTTCTCAGAAGAAAAAGGGTAAATTTTGAAAGGCAATGCAGATTCCTCGTGAAGATTCTTACTTTCTCAGAGACATTTGCCAAAGGCAGAAAGAGAGTATATATTATTTTCTTAGAAGCTATAGCTTAACAAACCAGTACAGATTACTCTAAAATAAGGACTTGCAGAGTGAAAGGTTGTTTTTCAGATGTGTCTGGCCTAAACAAAATAAACAGCTTGAGTATCCATCATTAGCAGGCATAATAGCTCTGCAGGAGATGCAGCTTGAACCTTGAAGAGCTATGCTCTTCAATTAAAGCTAAGAAAATGCAGAGAAATCAAATAGAGAAGAAAATATTCCCTTAGGGAAGTTCTGTATGAAAAACTATGAAAACAATTTTCACTAATAATAGTTTATATTGTCTGACTCATAGAAGAAAGGGTAATGTCAGAACGACACCTTTTGTCACTCTTACCAAGAAGACACTGAGAGAGAACCATAAGATTTCACTGAAAGAGAATTCCTAAGATTAAATCTAAAGAAGGCATCATTTGGTTAAATCTTAAAAAGATGAGAAAAACGTATACAAACAAAAGCACAATGCTCTGTGAGCAAAATCAAACAAAACTCTTTTGAAATATGATAATCACTGAGGGCAGAACTATGACCTAACTTGACAGCAAACAGGAAATATATTGGAGCAAGTAAGGTTCTATAGCAAAAGCTTTCAATCACTGGTTCGTCATGAGTCTACACCAT
Source organism: Aythya ferina (assembly GCF_964211825.1). Taxonomy (NCBI): domain Eukaryota; kingdom Metazoa; phylum Chordata; class Aves; order Anseriformes; family Anatidae; genus Aythya; species Aythya ferina. Next base: position 29,968,985 of record NC_140302.1, on the reverse strand, counting down.
TCCTAGAAGGATCACACTCCTCACACCCTGGGAAAACTGCACACCTAGCTCTTCAATGAATGACAAAATATATCATCAATACTGGAGACCATTTTGCATCACACTACTGAAATTAAATAAACCCAACAGGAAACAATGGGCTTCTAAACCAGCCACACAGCAGCAAACACTGCACGTAACTAGGCAATTTAAAATATCTTGTCAGTATAATTATAGTGGTTATGCAATGTAAATCAAAAGGCTATCAGATAGACCATTCTTTACTCTCTGGAAAATAAACATCAAACAGAAATACAAAGCCAATTTTCATTTTTGGTTTGATCAAAAAGATGAAGTATAACTTCTTGGGAGTGTATTAGAAATATGTCCATTTACGCTACAGTTTCTATCCCTGCAGTTGTCTCTATGTAAAGAATGCAGTATAGGCTGCCAATGATACCAATAAAATGAAAACATACATTAATTCATTTTTTCTTAAGCAAAAAGATGATAGTTTGTAACAATGCTAACATAAGCATTCCACAGCATTCACTCCATTCTGTTAGAAGAATGTGAACTAGTAAAGCAAAGCTTGATGACTGGACCTAAAATATGATATGGCTACAGATTCATTAGCGTAGGGACAGTAACTCCATTAGGCTTAAGAGTAGTCAATTAAATAGATTTTCTACATACTATTTGCTTACTAACCAGTGGTCAATTAAATTCATTGTTCCAAGATGATTTTTAGGAGCTATAAAAGAATGATTTTAACTTCTAGGACAGTGGAAGTTAATCTAAATCCAAACACTTGTATCTCTAAGCCTTTGAACCATCCTGTTAATAGGTCACTGCTTAATATGGTTGATCGAATACAAGTACTATTATAGGAACTAATGAACTGCTTTTTGGGTTGCATGAAATGGAAAAATCTCTCTAGGTGAAGTCATTCAGAGAACAGCAATGATCATTTGCCAAAGCTAATAAAAGTTGATGGCAATTATGGCATATCACGCATCAAAAATGTGAATTTGTTAAATATGGTTTAATAGAAGAATTGTTTCAATAAAAAGTACAAAGTGGTTTTATGCATAACTTTTTCCTAACAAAACAACTATTATGCATTTTTCACACTTTCATCTAACATCTACATTTCAAATGTCATTACCAGTGACCTAATGACAGGAATACACTAAAGTTGGCATTTGTCAGAGCTGACAGTACATTGGAAATAAGAGAAGCAGTGTTCTTCTCCCAGCTCTGCCCAGATTTAACCTGTGAACCACAGGATGTTATTTAACAACCCCAGCCTTATTTTCTCCAGCTGTTAAATGGGAACAATGATCCTCTTTTTTTTTTTTTTTTTTTTTTTTTGTGTGTGTGTGTGTGTGTGTGTGTGTGTGTGTGTGTGTGTGTGTGTGTGTCATACTTTGAGGTACTTTGGATGAAAAGTGAGGCATAGAAAATTCTTAGTTTTATTAACATCCATAGCTGTATAATCTTATAATTTGCTTGGAAAAAGAAAACAGCCTCTTTTGTATAACAGATATATAGGCATAGATACAAATATATGCACTATATTGTTGTTACAAATTATGTATTTGTAATATGTTATATAATATTATATCATACAACATGAGATGTTTTATATCTATTTTTGACCCAAATGTTTTTAAAGAGAACAGACAGAGTAATAAAGTAGTGGCATTCTAAATGTTAACCTTTACATCCAGAAAAAGCTGCGCAACAGTTATATAGAAAGAAATATAAAATTAAACCAAATGTCAGCAGTTAGCTGTTTCTATTGTTAATGGGCTTTTTGTGAATACTGCAATAGAAACAGTTTCAATTTGAGTCTTTAGACAAAAATAGTATTCAAATTTTGCCCCATCTCTATTATCTCTTTCCTGCCATTGCTTCTGTCACAGTTCCTCAACACTCATCAATGTTATTTTTTAAAGCATTTTTCTCCTTTCCTTCTTAGCCCTGCAGAAAAAAAGGAGATCCAAAATGAAACTAAAAGGTACTGTGAATTTTTCCTGTATTTGTTAAATAATATTACAAATACTGATTTTTGAATTTCTGAAACTAAAAAATAAAAAAAAAAAATGCAAATATTTTCATGTTTCTGTCATTTTGAGAGACTGATATCCTGACAAATCTCTTAAATGACAAATATTTCAATGTTCGTAAAAAATTTAATATTGTAAAGTAGGACTTCTTCAGTAATAAATCAAATGGAGGTATCAGTGAAGCAACTCCCTGGATAACGGCATGCAAATATATCAAACTGTTCCCAAAATATATTTTCAAAATACTATAACTGAAATGATTGTACTCCACAGTAACAAAAGCTATATAATTTTCTACTACCCTACCCTAATACTTATTGCTTACGGTGTCATATAATTCCCAGTCCTTCTATGCTTCTTTACCCTGGAAAGTCAGTGAGATGAAAATGAAGATTCTTTCATTCATATCCCAAAGGTTTTAAAATATCATAAAATAAAAATGTAATTTTTGTGGAACCAAATAAATAAGAATTGCTCATACTGGAAAATAATACACTTCTTTTTTTCTAGCCATACACAAAATATCTTTTTTTTTTTTTTTTTTAAATTTGAAAGGGTCATTTATCCATGAATGCTAGAAAAATGTTCAAGAGAAATTAAATATGCAGAACACAGCCAGAACATACTGAGGAATTTAAAAAATTAACTCAAGGGCAGATGCTTAAACCAAATATCATCCAAAAACAAACAGCTTGGGCCAGGTCCCTGTTAACTGTAAGTATTCTAATTACTGAGACAGCTGATGTTTCAAATGAATGTAAGCCACTTTGGCTAGGGTACAATTCCTAAATGTTGTGTAATTTTGTTATGCCTTTTTACATTTAGAACAAAGAGTGAACAATGAGGAAAACTCTAAGAGAAGTAATGTAAAGCCTTCCTCTTGCAAGAACCATAGCATAAGCCTTGTAATACCATAGCTGGAGCATTATGTCCAGTTTTGGACTACAAGTGAGGTTACCCTCACTTGTATCCCACTTTATTTATTTATTTATTTTAAAAAAGCTGCAGGATCCTTCTCCTGGTCAGAAGCATTATTGTTCTCCATTTCCGCATTCATCAGTAAAATGTTCCTTACCCACAGACACTGTATGAACAAATGCTGAGACAATCACCATGAACACAGTGAGAAGTAACTATTCACAGCAATTTCCACTCGTATCTCATACTGTGGACTCCAAGGAATTAATTCTTCTGCCACATGCAGGCAGTCATTGCACGATTCACTTATGAATTAATATGTAATAAGGCAAATACTGGTCACAAAAGGGTATTGAGTCATCCAGTGAGCAGCTGGCATAACAACCACACATAAATAAGTCTTGCACGTGGCCACTAGCTTTGTCTTTTCCCAGCAAGATCAGAGTGAAGATAACCATAGATTTCAACAGCAGCAAGGGGGAAAGAGAAATAAATCACTTTCAGGGTTAGCATGTGAAGATGCTGTGATTGCACTGTAGAACATGATTTGTCAGTTCACTAACTTGACTGGCATCCATTCTTGAAGAAGTTACAACTTTCTGAGATGTCAAAATATCTTGCTTTAAGCCCCCTTCTATTTATGAGTCCTAAAGGCATGTTCATACTTAAATTAAACTTCTTAAAAATGCCTTTAAAAGATACTTTTATGACACTAGATTATTCTATATGGGGCTGGAAAAAAAAATGAAAAAAATGACTATTCAGCAAGAAAAATTAGTAGTAGGCACATTACCAGAAAGCCCACTGCAGGATTTGTAAATGTGCAATTTGGCATGGTTATTCCTTCTGGCTAAAGATCTAATGGACTCCCTCACATCAAGAAAGGTACACGGACACTGTGGCACCTCTGAAATCATTCTGTAACAGCAGAAGTCCATGAGCCCATAAACCACCCTAAGATCTCAATTCACTCTTTATTCTTCACATCACACACTTTGCCAAACTTTTTTAAGAGTGGAGTAGTAGCTATACACTTGTCTGCCTCCTCTTGCTGGTATTAAATCACTTATTCTACACTAACACTTGGTGTTGATCACTTTCACACATCAAACAAATGTGGATTCAGTGTTCTTACGCTGGTATGAATCTATATATATGAGAACAGTATTTTGATGCAGGTTTCTTACATTATCTGTCTGTATCAGAATTTGAGGCCATCTTTTCTCATAACACATTATCAGTAATTGTCATTGTCCATAAGCCAGAAAGACATAAATTTTTATTTATTTTCTAGGAAACTTAACGAACCTTGGAGGCAAATATGTGTAGTTCATTAATATGATAGGGGTAATCACTGCAGGCATAGGTAAATCTGCAAATCAAAACTTTAGCCAGTTCCAGTACTTTTAGTAAATTACTTTTACAAATAAAAGTAAAGTTAAAACTAAATATAGTAAAATGTAAAAACTTTCAACCCTTTTCATGTATTATGTATAAAACCATGATCTTATACGTTCTGAGCTTTAGTTAACAGTCTCCAGCTATTTTTCCTGAACTTTGTCTCTCCCACATATGCTCACTCAATTCTTCTCTTCACAAAGAAGTAGTTTTATATTGCTTAAAATTTCACCAAACTTTAAGTTTAAAATTTGCAACAATTAACACTTTGGTCAAAGTGATTTTTTTTTTTTTTTTCAAGATTTCATACAATTTAGGTAAAAATGTATACTTTTTTTTTTTTCTAAGAATTGAAAATTTATATTTCCCCCCACGTTAAGAGCAATTAGACTTTTTTTTTTTTTTTTTTTTTTTTTTCTGTATTCAAAGAGGATCTTCTGTTCTAACCCATTGGATGGAGACAAACTTGGAATTTGGCAAGTGGGATATTAATATTATGACCTTTGCCTTTTTCATGCAAAAAAAAAAATCTAAATCTACGATCAGATAATAAAAGTCTATTTTAACACAAATATAAAGAAGAACATGAATTATGCAGGAACTTGAGCAACCTACATTCAGGACTTCCTGACTTTGAAATAATGTTCTTTGAAACTGTCAAGGTCTTTTAACATATGGGTCTGTATTAAACTCCTGCTTTTCATCACCTGTGCTTAGTAAAACATTGGTAGAGAGTGTCATGATTCTTTCAGGTCATGAAATTCCTTTCTCTTAGATAGAAATTCATAAAACAAAGCAGTGGCTATTTCATTTGCCTGTTACAATTAGTAATTTCTATTCTCCTTCACCTCACTTTCTCCTTCTAGACAGATATGCCAAGAGACTCTCAAATCTGTACACTGGGAATAATACATAATCTTAAAGAAATCTTAAGACATATCCCAGTTGACTTTACTGTAAAATTCTATTACTAACAGATTTTGATTTTCCTTGACTTGTATTAACACTACATGTCACAGGCAGAGTGAAATTTACACTTATGGAATGCACAATACTTGGAAAAAATCAAGACCTGGGTAGCATTCAGCATTTCCCTCAGATAAGATCAGTTGCAAGCACCTTCCAGAGCCCTGGAAGTATTTTAAAGCAGCTCTAGTAATGGTTGCCAAGAAAAATACAGAGAGCACTCTTGCAGAGTAAATTCAATGCACCATACAACTCACTATCCCAGTGCATGAAGAATATTTTGCCCTCCCTCAGCCACAGACAGAATAAACACTAACAGGTAGGGTAACACAGAGAATGTCTGATAGCACTAAAAAGTTGAAAAGTGAAAAAAAAAAAAAAACATCCCTTAAAAGATTTTTTTATTCTTTTTTAGTGCTCAAGCGATACTTCAGTTGAAGTTCATTATATATTTTATGCTTGCTTCTCTTCACTATCCAATGAAGGACTAACTGCCACATAAATACCTCATGGTGAACTACTTCTCAGCTATTCTTTCTCAACAACCATCTAAGAGTTTGCTCCTAACGTGGTCTGAATTATATTAAGAAAAATTCATAGTCTTACATGTATTTCATTTATGAAAATGTTTAGGAATATGCTGTTTCATTTCTACTTACATGATCTAGCCTTATTATATTGCTTGGCTATTTGAAACAAACAAACAAACAAAATTTTAAAAATAATTTTTATCTTATTCCCATGGTGATTTCAAGATTATTTTATTTAAGTTAAATGGAATGGTCAGGTATTTCAATGTCATAAATGAGGGAAAAGCAGATAACAAAATTTAGGATGAGGGATTTTAAGTCTCAGAACATGTACTTTGAGACAATCTGCATATGTAATTCAGCTTTGTAGTTGGAAGTGATGAAGCAAATCATCAAATATTGTAATAATTAATAAAAACTGTATAAATCTAAAGCTTAGGACTTTCACTCCCCAGTAAGCCATGCTCAACCTATAAGCTGTTTCACCAAGTCTAAGCATTTTCTAACCAGTCCTTAGGTTAAGCTAGTCTTAAAACCATACATGGCCCAAATAATGCCTAGAGCTTAAATGAAAAGCACTGCTCTGCCTTTCAAGTCTGTTTTTGTTTAAATTAGCTATTTTTTAATTTAACAGTACCTCACTTTAAAACCCAAAGCATATTAAGAAAAAACATTAGTCTGGTATAAAATTATTTTTAGGTAGCGTAAAATGATCAAGTGATGCCAAGTGGTGTTACATCACCCTGACTTTTGACACCATAACAAACAGTAACTGAAACTTGGCCTTATAGGAAGGACGTCTTAATTTAGCTATTGTTAAAGACAATGGTTTCATGGAAGCATATAGCTTTGGAGAAACAGAAACCCACCTTCCAAGAGAAAACTGCTGTATGAGACGCTTGGCCAATTACTTTAAATACTGTCCTGATTACAGAAAGCACAAAAGCTCATCTGAAAGTAAGATAAATGAAACATCTTTACTTCTACCTTCCTATATCATCTAATTTAGATGTAAATAAATGAAAGCAAAGCAAGAATCATAGATTTTAGCTCAGTTACTTTATGATCTTCTCATATGAAAGAAAACAAACCTAAGCATTTTCACAGCCTGAGTTTGCATAAATATGATCTTTGTAGGATCTCCCTGTATCCCCCCACAGCTGCCAAAGTTCTCATTGTCGTAAGTGAGGTCAGTCGGTGTCATCATCATAATAGAATAGTTTCCCCTCAGTACAGCAACCACCTGCTCACAAGGATCATCTTGAGGAGTTACTGAGTTGGATGGAGTAACCAAATAATGAGAAATTGAAGGCTGAGACACACTCTTTTACAGGATATGGCAACAGCCAACACAGTCAATCGTCACCCTCTTTGTCAAAGATTATAATACCCAGGTCAGATTACAAGATTTAAACACTACATCTTTGCTAGCCCAAGCCATTTGAAATGGTTTAAGTGAGCTCTTGCAATTAATCAAGGACAGTTGAGAGCATGCTAACCTTCAGCAGATGGCAGTGATGAGCAGCTCAATGTTAAAAACAGGATTATAACCTTTTCCACTGCCACTGCTGGATTAGAGAAAACGTACATTTAAATATGAAGACCATCATAATCATACTTGAATGAAAAATGAATATTGTATGCATTCTTGATCTGGACATCTAATCACATCAGCTATTGTGTATTCATGAGCTACAGTCACAAATACACCCTAAACGTTTCTCTGTTAACATTTTCCATGTGTATCTACACTGTCATCCAGCAATTCAAATAATCCATGAATTCTTGCATGTTTTATAAATCAAGCACATAATGTAAGTACCTGGGAGAACTTTGAAATGTTGGTATAAGTAAACAACATTTATTTTGCTTCCTTCGAGAGACATGAAATATAAGCTTTGAAGCATACAGCGTTGAGTGTAGAACACTGTAATTAAGAACTATGTATTAGAAACAAAATTATTTTTGTGATCTCTTATTAGTTCTCTTTCTTGTGTTACTCAGTTTATATTAGTCTGCTTATTTAACTACTCAATCTCATGGACAATTAAACAATACTCACAGAGGTATACAAATGTCCAACCCAATCAGTTCCACCTTATTAAACTCTTCTTTCACTGTTTTCTTGCATCCTGAATTACACAGTCAATGTAGTCTCATCGATATTGCTACACTTCTCAATAATTTGAAAGATAAAATCTCAAACTTGATAGATTTTGTTATAAGATTCACTCTTTCAGATTTGCTCTTTTAAAAGCAAACAAAAGTTGTGGTTTGGTGGTTTTGTTGTTGTTGTTTGTTTTAACAAGAGCTCTTCCCTTATTTCATTTCTTTTGTGATTTAAAAATTGCAGTGATTTAAAAATTGCAGATGTTGAAATCATTGCTGTCACTTCAGATGCTATCGGAGTTTATGGTAAGATGCAAACTCACAGACTTCCCAGCATCAGTTGCAAAGACAAAGTAAGACAGTTATCTGCTGTACTTTATGGAGACACTAATCTTATTTTCCATATTCCTACTGAAAACTGGTGACATTCACTATTTTCCCAACCAGCATGGCATGACACGTAAATTAGTTTGAAAACCATGTCATGACAGCTCAACAGTAGCATAAACACTCATGCTTTCCAAAGGTAACATCAGACAGAGACTAGAAAAGACAACTTTTGCTTTCTTTCAGGAAAGCAGTAATTTCTTTTTGTTAGTACCAGTTCTATAGCAGACTCAGTCACTTTCTTATTATGTATTTGTTTTGGTATACTACATTTCTTTTCTGAATTAAGAATCTCAGAATAAACTACATATACATCTGAAAATGCTATTTTAACTGAATCATATCTTTGGCCATCAAATTAACAAAACAAAACAAATATTAACATTAACAAAACAAAACAAAAATAAGCTTTAAAGCTACTTTATTTGAATTAATTTATATGAATAAAGGATTTGTTTGTTTATATTAAAATAAAAACGATACCTGATTTTCTGATGTTCTTTATGTTGGGGACAATCACCTGAATTTCCCAAATAGGACCTACCCAGCAAAGTGGTGAATTAATTTCTTTATAAGTTATTCTATGCTCCTCTAATTTTGTACATCAAATGAGTGATCTGAAATTTGTCAGAGGAAAGGGATCTCATATTTTGTGATAACAGCATACATCAGTGACAGGTCATGCCTCTTTGCAGTAGAGACCTTTAAGTGATACTAAATGAAACTATTATATACATACCATATTTCAAGTGACTGCCAACATTAATGCATTGTTTCAGTAATAACCATGAATCTACTGTGACATATTTGGGCTATTTCTCTGTGCAGTTATAATAAACTTTTGTCCAAGATCATTTAAGTATGTAGCACTCATTATCCTTGTTGTGTGACCTAGAAGGGTCCTTGACAATCAAAATTCTGACACAGAAGTTCACAGTTCAAATCTGCCTTTCAAACTGTCCCTTGAGACTACTTGTACTGATCCCAAGTCTTTTTTGACAGCTGTGTTGAGGTCTCCTGATTATAAATTCCCATCTTCTAATCTTTTCACTGGAAAGGGCAGCTGCAAGTAATGGCAAGTTAATTGCAGCATATGACAGAGATTCTAATAAATGCTGTAAAAGATTTGCAACGTATGCTTAAAAAAACAATTTGGTGGCAGTAATTTCAGTGTAAATCTCCAAATGCTCAAGAGGTCTAAGTTGCTTCTAAACACTACAGAGGGAGAAAAAATTAAAGTACATTTTATGGCATATAGGTCTCAATAACTGTCATTGCATGGCAGGGTTTTATGTTACACCAGTGAAAATGAAATTGTTACACACATAACCTGGCAGGAAACGCATACTTCACTCACTGAAAGATCAACTCAAACTAATGACAATCTACTACTATTATTTGCTGATATTTTCCTTAGCCATATGACTGAAGAAGTTTGTCAATGTTTAAAAGAGATTGTGTTATAAGGTGGTACAATAAGGCAGAACAACAGAAAAATACTTATCTGTATTGACTATAAACATAATGAAAGACTATTTTATTAGGCATGAAATGGGGATACAAACTAATTGTAGTTATTTGGCACCTGCAATTATCACAAGTAATCGCATGACAACTGTAATACAGGCCTGTCAGCAGTTGTCCTACCTTGTGATGAGACGCATCAGATCTCACAAACTAAGAAAATGCAATAATAGATTGGTGTGTGCATAAAAGCAGAATGATGTATGTTTCCAGAGAAGGTGACATTCTAATGCCTACATAAGGATCAAACCAATGGCCCACCAAGGAGCTGTTATGATGATCCAAGCTGACTTGATCCGTAACACACTTTAAAGAATTGCCCCAGTAGTTTATGCATCGACCATATACATTTATATAGTGATAGAGAAGCCCTCAAACCTTCCAGAAGTTATATTTGTCTGTATCATTTACTGCTATATCAAAGAACTCTTGTTTAAAAGTGGTAATTTTCTCCCTCATGTGGAAATAAACTCTGTTCAGATCACCTCTTAACCTTCATTCTGCTGACAACATTGAGACCTTCAATTTCTGTACAAGCATTTTATCAAATCGCAGACAAATTATTGTTTCTCTTCTGTTGATCCCTTTACAATTATTCAACCAGAGTTATTTTAGATAAACTTTTAGGGAAAGGTGAAAACATGGTAAATATATTAACAGATTATAATGAAAGGAATTTCTAACCTCATATATGCTATTGGTATATTCTGTAAATTATCATGAGCTTTGCTGTAAGACATCAACTTTCAGGTGTAACACTACACACCTTCAATTCATACCCATATAGCTCTTTAGGGGTTTCTGGTTTAATGTCAAACAGCAAAATACATAACAGACATCGGGTTGCTTTTCAGTAAGCAAGACAAATGTTGAGGATAAGAACAAAGTTTTCAGGGCTCAAATCAATTTAGTTCTTCAGCAAAATATATGCCTTAAACTAATAAGAGTGCTCTGTAGCACTCTTCTAAATTATTCAGAAACTTCTGATGTCAACATCAGTTGATGTGTAGGCAGACTAACCTACATTACAACCAAGAGAAATAATACATCAGATCAGTAAATCTTACTACCTTTTCAGGCCTCGACAGACATTCATGCTTCTTTCTGTGACACACATGAGAAATATATACTTTTTGTTCCCTCAGATCTCTGAAGAGACTGTTGGAAGTCAAAGTCCTAATCGCCTACACATCATTGCACTGGAGGTTAGAGAGTGATATGAGGAGACAAAACCTGCAGCAAGTAAGAGCACATTTTCTAGTACTGGTCCCATGTAAGTGCCCAGAAAATAATGTGACCAAGCAAACTCCTGACTTTATGAGTCTCGAGTAGATTCCTTAAACTGGCATATGCACAATATTATATGTCAAGTTTCAGTCTGGCCCCAATTCTCCTCCACTTTTATACTCAGTACAGTTTAAAAAATAAAATAAAATAAAAATAAAATAAAAATAAATAAAATAAAATTAAAATAAAATAAAATAAACATCTTCCTCTAAAATGTTGCAAGACAAAGGGCTGGTGATTTACAAAGATGTTGGAAGAATCACATCTCCCACTGCTCCCAAGTTCCACACTTGGAAGCAAGAAGGATGCATATTACTAGAAAATCCTCTCAGATGTTCCATTCCACCTGAGTCACAGCAGAACCATGGTGTCTGTACTGTACTAGTTCATTTAGTTTACTAGTTTACTAGTTTAGGATTTAGAGAGATGCTGCCCAAGTGCTTGGAGAAGTACTGCTGTGTTATGATTCACATCCCACTGAGATGATTTCTTCATATCTTGTCAATGAGGTATACTCAGAAAATACACTGCTTATTGTGAGTTAAAGACTTTTTTTTCATAACAATTTTCTCTTAGATTTTCAAAACTACTTTTTATCTGAAACTGTATTGTATAAGGGATTTTTTCTACTGTATGACTTGAACAGCATTTTTTTCTCAAAATAAAAGTTTACTCAACTTTGCAGATCTTTAATAGAAACTTTATATATTTGTATATACTTATTTCGATTTAAAACAGCAACAACAACAACTAAAGAGACCTCTCTGAGGATCTAAACACCTCAATAAGCCATTAATAATGCAATTAGTCATACCTTTTATAGCTCTATAAGGGAACAGTGTAAGAGAAAAAGTGTTTCAGGACAACAGCACTGCAACAGAGCATCTGTAAATTAGTAGGTATTTTTATTAGATAATTAGCAACTGGAAAAGTAGTACATGCAAATATCCTAATGGAATGACTTGAACTACTATGTGTTTAAATGGCATTCACAAAATAAGCCAAGAGCACCTGAGGTATTAAAGCCCTAAAACTGCATATTTTAGCAAAACAGAAGAATAAGGCTAATAAGCTAGTTGTATATTATTCTTATATGCTTAAATTAATCCCTTAGCTAGCAAGTTTTAATTCTTTTAAAGGTGCAATGAAAATTACCAGAAAAAGTATTAGCCAGACGTACCCCTTCAGTTATATCTTCAAATACCAGCAGGACTAATCCTCAGGTAAAATAGCAAAAGCTTAATGCTATCGTATGTAATTTCAAAGGATTTGAACAAAGAAATAATTTCAGATGATTGCATCAGTTCATTTCGAAAGAGAAATTCTAGGGAAAAACTATACTTGTTATAAAAGTTTGTTGCGTTTCTCATAAATACCCAGGAATATTTACATAAAATTACAGACATATTAAGATGGACTCACATTCTGGAACCCAACAATTAGTAAGTGAGTTGTTAAACACTACAGACGAGTTCCTTTGTACTGACCTTGAACAAGGAATTATTGTGAAGTATCATCACTGCATTTATACTGTTAGTAGTGTAGGAAGACTATGTGCCTCACACTTCATCATGCATCACTGAACTGTAACAAACTCTGACAGGTATAGAGCATCTCTCTAAATATTATGACACCCTGCTAGTGACAGCTGGAAAAGAAAAGCTGGACACAATCACAGTTCTCACATTTACTGGAAAAGATGAACTGCCATCCATAGCAACCATATTTCAGGAAATACTAACACATTTTAAATATTTTTAAATATATTATTTTTTGACATTTTAAAATGCAGAAAAGCATCAGTTACAATTGCAGAGGTTTTTACTGTCAGCAATTAGTCTTTGCGTTTTATGTATAATATTGTCATAGAAACCACTGCTAAAAAAAAAAAACTAAAAAATCTATAATGTTCAATAACCTTGCTCCATTATAAAACAACTCATGACAAAGGTCATTTGCTGTAGCAGTAATATTTGCATAATTATTGCATGGAAGGAATATATGCAAGCTTGGAATGTCACAAAAGCATTCAGAGAGTAAACTTTCTGCAAATTGAATTTTCTCTGTAGCCATAAGTATTTCTAAAGTAATGGGATTAAATATTCATTTGAAAAATCAAAGAATTACATTCTAGTGCTGCACCTGTTAGAGATGAGAAGTATACAAACGAGGACTGCATCTTCATACCAGCACTAACTTTAGCTTACAGTTCCTCTTTAATTATTTTGATGAGCGTGCATTTAACTCAACAAATATAGTACTGTGAATCCAAGTACTTCATTCCAATATATATGGTTTGAAGTATACAGCTACTTACTTTTCTATACCTTAACAGAAGGACATTTCTGCTTCAGTCCCCAAAGAAATACCTTAATCTATTGCCAAACTACCACAAAAATCTTATGCATTATAACTTTTTTTTTAGAGTCTTTTTTTAGAGTTTTGCATTATAACTTTTTTTTTTTAGAGTCAGGTATGTGCTATACATGTGTGTTGAAATTAGCATTCTCTAAAAGCTTCTTTTCTTGCATGACAGAATATAGATAATTTCCTTCATAAAGATCAATCCTTCTAAGAAGGATTATAAAACTACAACTGCATTCAGGAAACAAGAGTTTAATGTAACTATGCCATAACGTATGAAATACTCCAGGAATAAACTAGCACTCTGGAAGAAACCAAATCCTTGAGCTCTACAAAATGAGAAATAAGTACGAAAAAGGCTGTTTTGTGTGTGTGTGTTTAAATTGTGCATGTATGTAGATACAAACAAATTATTCAGAAGTAATGGTAATTGTGGGTATGTTGCTGCTTTAAGTGATCTTTGCACCACTTGGAACAGATTATATGTTTAGTGTTATCAATTAATTCAATTATATTATTAAATGTATTGCTTTTAAATATTCTAACAAAAAAGATAAACTGAAGGGGTATGTATTTGTCTAAAATCAATTGTTAAATCTTGCCTACAATGTTTTCTTGTAATTTATATCATAGTATATATTTTGCCAAAATGTTATATTTGGTGCCTCATTCAAGTTTATTTTACCCAGAACTTTCTCAACAACAAAAAATATTTTGGGATATGTTTCTGTATATTTTTTGAAATGTTTTGAAAAAATTGAATTAGACTGCTTCAGTTGTTCCTTTGATTATTATGCGTATAAAAAGAGATGCATTTCCACAATGTTCATTTCAATTTTTGGCTCACTGTTTATTCAGAAACGTTGAAGCTAAATGCTTCAAACTTAAATCTGACTTACAGATCTTGCCAAGAATGGCAAAACAGCTCACCTTTGAAATAAATTGGCTCAGTTTTATTAGCTTAATATTTTCAGGCAACTCATCAGAATATATTGACAGTGCATTTCATACTACTTGGGGTATGTGGTGCTTTTACTTATACCTATTTAAAAATTTGAGCTGGATGCAAGAGAAGAAAAAAAGCAGGATGGTTCATCTGAGATCTCTGTCCAAAAAAATATCTTATGGGATGTTTATTAGGAATATTTCCTCTCAGTTTTCTTGAGCATCCATTTTATTTCATCTGTTCTTTCCTTCCTTTTCCCATTTTAAAATGAGGGTTTTCTTTCTTGGCAAATTAAATGGAAAAAAAAATAGTAATCATAAAACAGAGAGACAAATAAATCAAATGTACAGGAGTGAGACAGATGACAAAATCAATACCTAGTGAAGTTTTTCCAAGACCTTTCCTTAAGTTGGTAATGCTAAACTTAAAATTCCTAACACAGTTTTTAAAAGTCTTCAGGGTTCATGAAGTTGAACAAAGAGAGAGAGATTTAAGTGAAAAAGAAGCAGAGAGTAATACAGCAAAAGAGAGGAGAAGGAGAGGAGGAAGCACAAAAAGTGCAGTACAGAGACCACACAAGGCAAGAACACGGTTCATACTACTCAGATCTTTACCTGAACTTGCTCACCATATACACTTCTTACTGTCACACCTCTCTGCCTTCATCTGTAAAATGATACAATACCTATCTACAGCTGTAAAGTGCTTGGAGTGTTACAGTTTAAAAGTTCCTAAAGGAGCATTAATCACTGAGTCACAAGAGACAATAAAGTGTATACCAGACAGTTAAAACAGCCTGATTTTCAATTGCTTATTTATCTTCTTTAGATGGATTAAACACTAAGCGAGGAAGTTACAAACATGTTGACTGAATTCATAATAATACAAGAAACAGCAGTAGAATGTCAACAGACTCCACATGATAAATCTGTGTGCTTGGCTGCTTGGTCTGCGACAATGCTCTTAGTAATTAGAAGACCACATTCTCTTTAAGCAGATGGAACAGAGCTTAATGACACTTGAAACTGCCATATTAGAGGCATTTTTATGGTGACCACCTCATTTCTTCACTTAGTGCAGTAGAAAATGGAGTTTGACAGAGATGACAGGCGATCTGAGGTTCATTTGAAAGCTGCAGTTAGTATTGTGCGTTCTTGGCATTTACTTCTGAGTGCTCCTTCCGACAGCAGGTCTTCACGTTTCTTCTGAGGCTTTTCAAAAACCCTACATCTTAATTTAAATTGTTCAGACCTAGAAGTATTTAACAGTACTTTTCTGATAATTTCCTTCCTTATTTCAGTTTTCAGCTTTTACACCTGATAAAGATGCAATGCAAATTTTCAAAGTATATTTCTTGCACTTTGGGGTTGTATTTCATTCAAAGCAAGGGAAATAAAAACAAGATTTTTCTTTTGTCTAATTCTCGCTTATATCCGTATTAGAAATATTTGACTACCACACTTAAAATTCTCATCTCCGTGTATTGAAACTTTCTGAAATGCAAGATCTGTATGACATTAAAGCTACGCTTGATACTATCCCTATAGTTAATGATCTGTTAGATACACTTTTATGTCCCCATTTTAGAGGGTTTATAACTTCAGGACAAAATCCTTTGCAATCTGAAACTAAGCATATAGAATAGCAGCTCTGGAAGAATTTTATGAGGCACATACTCAAACCTTCTATAAAACAAATTTTAAATAAAGACTTTTTGTGTTCATAGCTAAGAGCAAAGATTAAAAAGAATTTTACTGGCATCTATAATAATTTTTTTCACAGCAAAATGATTTTTAATGTAAAAAGTTACATTGCAGAGTAAAAAAGAAACACCATTTTTGCTACAAAGAACTAAGTGTATATTGATCTTTAGCATTACGATTTCATTAAAAGTTACAGCAGTGGTGAAAACTACAAAAGAAAAATAAAGTTTATGTCCCAAATAATTTCTAAATTAAAACAGGCACAGATAGAAAGTACAAGATTTTTTACTGTAGGTCTAATTGTGAATAAATATCTTGGAAGGAGGCATTGCAGACTACACAAGCTAAACAGAAACAAGTTGGCAAGACAGAGGGGAACATAAAGAAAACAGCATTAGCATTTTGCTAAAATATAGTAATATGGTTTTGAAGCTTATACCCTGTCATTCCCATTTTCTGTCTTTGGTTAGGTGTGAAGTGAAGTTTTGATGCACTAAGCTCTTTGGAGAAAAAAAAAAAAAAAAAAAACACTATAAATCTATAAATTCCACAGTCCCAATATGATTGTGAGTTTCCTGAGCTATAAATAGTCTTTAGGAAATCTGAACCACAGACAGGGTGGGAGTGTTCAGGAGGAGAAAGCAGACTGAATCTGGTGTGAAAGCTCTTGAACTCCATGCAACAGATACATCGGAGCCTCAGCTGCTTCCTTAGTGTACCTAAGGGTGCTGAATTACCTTCTAAAGTAGCTATAGCCCATAATGCCTAGCCTTATTAATCAAGGTTCATTCTTTAACAGACAACCTTTGCAACCTGTGCATAAAATTTATGTTCTTTGAGAGCACACTGTTGCACTAAGCTACCTGCTGCACCAGCCGTGGTGTAGAGGAGCCTTTTGTGGTAGGACCCTGAGCCTCTTCTGCCTTCTCCAAAGTCTGGCTGCCCCTGCCCAAGGTAAAAGGCACAGGGTAGCCCTGTGAGCTAGGAGCAGGCTGTGGTGAGAGCCACACCACCCACCTCGCCTGGGGCCTCTGCTCAGCTTGGGCACATGAGTTCTAATACGTGAAAGCAAATACCTACAGAGAGGTACTTGAAAACAATGGAATTGTTCTTGTTAGTAATGTCATATACATGTATGTCTGCATGACCGAGACATAAGTACATAGGACAAACTGCAAAACTTCTTTACAATATAAAGTGAATTTCTACTTATACAACTACTGTTATATTAACACAGAATTGCAAATGAAAAAGAAAAAAAAAAGTTCATCTTCCCACAGAAATAATAATAATAATAAACTTAATCACCACCATTGACTACCACTGAATAAAGCATTTCTCAGTATGCTGATTTTACTACATGGATGTAAACGTCTGAAAAGTACTCTAACTTCCTCCAAAATGAAACTTAATACATTGTTAGATAATAGTTCATTTGACTCAAATGCTTGTAAACTTCTATGTCATGCTGGAAAGTATCATTTTTGTAATGTCTGAAATAAGAAATATTTATGAACCATACCGACATTTCGAGTTATGAATGCAAGTGTGCAATTAATGACATATAGTCCACGCTAGCTGATGTAACCATAATTATCATCACCCATTCAAAGAGTGTATATTTTGACTGCGTGGAATTTAGTGCTCACTAAGATGATAGAGCACACACAGTCTGATATTTTGCACATAAGGTTCAATGGAACACAAAGAAGTCTTTTTTTTGTTTGTTTTGCTTTGTTGCAGAATGATAAGTCTAGATTATATTTGTCCGTATTTTGTTGAACTGAAGTCTGAGAATGCTCCAAACCTCTACTAAACTTTTTTTTTTTTTTTTTTTTTTTTTTTTCCTCTCTTATCATAGGCACAGAACTATGTCTCTGGAAACAGTAACAGCAGCTATTAGTGCTGTTCCTTTGGCTTGGAAGGCAGCAGTACTCCAGTGGCAGGAGAGGAGTTCTCTCAACTCCACCACTGCTTGTTATTGATTACTCTGTCCACTTAACAGCCCTTCATATTGGGACATACTCAAAATGAGACAACTCATTTCTATTACCTTACAAAACAGAACATTTTGGGTGAACAGTATTCACTTTTGGCAATGATGACAACCTCAATGTCCAGTACAACAGGTCTAAGTTTTATTCACTTTTCCACTCAGAACAAGGATTCCTAATTTATGAAATTGTATTTAAGGTATTTGGGTCACAGCACAGCTAGTCCCATTTTGTACTAGTCAGAGTCTTCCCACATGATACAAGAAAAGAACATATCAATGTATATGCAGAAGGAAAAAATTCAAGTTGTTCAGTTAAATATGAGTTTAGGAATTCCCAGAGATGCTGATTTAGCAACTATTGGTTCATGCACATTTTTAATTTTCAGCTGACAAGCAGCACTGAAACTTAGAGTGGCAAACATTTGCAAAGCAGGACTTCTTTGTGTAGCTATAATGGATATCAAAAGCTCTGCCTGAGCCTGAGCCCCACCTCAAGAAAATGAAATTAATCATGTATCCATTTAGACCTTGGCATAAGCTGTTAATGGTTTAATTATGCTACTGCATAATTAAAGAAGCTTCCCTTTCCCTTTCACCTCATTCTACCCCTCTAGTTTGTTTTTCTTCATGCAACAAAAAATAATTAAACACATCTTTGTTCTTCCTCTCACAAAGATTCTTAACATTCCTCCTTGTTAGAAACCATGTAGTTTCTTATGATCAACTGACCATTGCTTTCAAGTATTTCAATGAAGCATGAAGCATATATGGAAACTCTATCAAATTATCCATTGCTATACACACTATAAATCTGAAGGCATTGGGGCTTTTGGATTCAAATGCCTTTATTTCTATACCACAAAGTTCCACCAGGCAACTGTGTAAATTCCTAGGCACAGACAGAAAAGCACCTTTTGCTGGCTGTACCCAGAGAAATAAATGGAAGCAAGGGAGAAGAAAGACACTCTTAATAGATTTTTCTCTCAAGCCTTCCTCAAATCCACAGGCCTTCCAACAAGCCTATGTGCCCAGCCTACAAAGCCCTTCACATAACCCTCAGCTCCATTTTATACTCCTAATGTATATACTCCTAATGTAAATACCTCCCAGGATGCCGCCTTCTCCTACCTTCTGTGTTTGCTACCACTTCAGCTGGGCAAAAGCCTGTTTGTGGCTAGTGTTGAAGTTAGGCTGATGGTTTGGCTAACAAGTCCCCTAACAGTGTGCCTGGGTAGGTTACAAAATAGTTCAATGCTCAGCCTTGGCTTTGTTCTCCTAAATCTGGGTCTCCTTCCTTCACACAGCTGCCAGTTTCCGCAAGATCTGTTAGAAACTGAGCACTTTTGGACTAAGTAATCAGGTTGCGGTTGGAGACTGGGTTCAGAAATTACTACTGACAGTCAGCAGAGTCTTTGCACAAGTGCATTTTGCAGGCCACTAAGCTAAAAGGTGATGCTAGAAGCTGTTGAATTGCTTTCAAGGAAGGAAACTGAGCATAGTTATGAATTGTGCTTTTCAATACTGTGGTAACAAAACTAAGTGCCAGCTTTGTCTCTTTGTATTGCATTCAGACTGCTCAGCTGAGAAGTGAACTTAGCAGTGGATGGCAAGCTGCTGTAATAGAAGCCTCACAGTGTGCAAACACTGTTGTTACTTTTTTGATGTTTCAGTTGTCTATCCAAATAAAATCATCCTGTGTGAATGTGCATGAGGAAGCATATGGTATGTAAATAAGTAGCAGGAGGCTTATGCTAGACAAACTTCTCTCTCCTAACCTTTCTTTTTTACTTTCCACATTGACCTTAAACACACTTTGAAGCAGAAACTGTTTCTCAACTATGTGCTGCAAAGAAACAGTAAGGTCTAGTCCAGTGAGCTCAAGATCTCAATTTTTTTTTTTTTTTTTTTTTAAGCGATTATTAACATAGGTAATACTTCCAGCCTCCTCAGATCCATATATGTTTTCTTAGGATGCAGATGACAGGAATGTGTTTAATTAAATGATGATGAGAGATGAAAGAAGGCATAAGGAACCATGGTACTCTCAAAGGGGCCCTCCTTTTTCTATGTCCTCCTATTTGCTATCAGAAAGAGAGAAATTTAGACTTGGGAAATTCTTTCTTGTCCACCCACCTGCCTAACAGCCAGGAAGCTGCACAGGACTCTGAGGTTCTCTCAAATTCTTTCAGTCAGCTGAAGAAGAACAAAGAAAGAACTAAAACAGTTTCACCTCCTCTTTTGTAATTGTTCTTCCCTGTACAAAGATTATAAGCAATCCCAATTCAGCAAAGCATATTCATAACTTTAATTGCATGTTTAAGTTCTAATAAAGCCCGTGGATTGCAGTTACTGAGAAAGATTAATCCTTTCCTTCATATGGCACTAAATATTAGTGTTGAAGCAAGCTCAGCTGTGATCTGACTGAGAGCTCAATGATTCGGGCATAGCTGAGATCTGTCTCCTATACTGTACCTTTGAGGGAATTTATACTATTACCATTTATGTTAGGCAGTAGGGGTGGTATTAATTTATGTCATCTGGAGGTACCTTAAAAGTGATGTTTCACATTTTGTATACAATACTGCTGTATGTTCAAAAGCTTTACAGATTCAAGTTTATTTAAATGAAACATTCTACATTACCTCAATGACAAGTCTGAACAGGGTAAGAACTACAACATTTTGTCACTGCTTATGAGGGGTCAACACCAAATTAGTCTCTTGCTGTCCTATTCTTTAAAACTAGGAGAAGGATGAGTCAGCGCTGGGATGGAGAGCTGGAGGTATCCTTAGAGAGTCAAGTTTACTGCCACTGGAGCAGTGTCTGGCACCAAACCTACCAATGATTGCCTCACACACCCTAACCTCTCCTTTGGCAGCAGGTACCCTCCCAAGGCTCTGAACAGGCCCAAACAGGCCCAGGAAGCAGCAGGATGTAGAGCTATGCTAAAGATGTTCAAAACATTTATTATTATTATTATTATTATTATTATTATTATTATTATTATTATTATCTTTAGCTTTCTGAACCTTCCAAATATTTATCTTTGGAGACTTCAATTTAAAATAAGCCTTTCTTAGTAAAAACATATCATGCCTGTACCGAATGGTGCTATTCACTAGCCCACTGAATTATTATTTTTTTAAGGAATACATTTTCCTTTTCTCAGTGTTCCTCCTTCCCTCCTTCTTGATAAGCCTAAAAAAGGATACATACAGGGAAAAAAAATTAAAAAAAAAAAATATATATATATATATATATATGTATATCCCAGTAATACATATAAGCATTTATGAGCACTTGTGATTACTTTAGACTTACTTTAGAAATGAAGACAGGTAAATCACCTATGTAATCCATACAGATTATTTCCCAAGAACAGCTGAGGGCACAGCTCATCCAAGTAAAACAGACATAACTGTTTTTTTCACAACACTGTTGGGCAGCGATATGGAAATGATGTGAGCTGAAATAGCTAGCTGCTGTTTAGGTAAATGTTTTGGTAGCTACCCTTAATGAGGCAGTGCTCTGCTGTTTGAGAACCTGAATTACCACATCTAACACAACTTGAATTACCACATCTTACCAAAATCACCTTGCTCAGGTTTGAGAAGGAAAAAGGCAGTGATGAAGCTATAACAACATCCGTCACAAAGGAAAAGATTAACTCTTATTTTCTATCTTATTAGTAACTTGTAGTGTCAAAACTAGAAAAAAATGTTGGGTTATACCAGAGCATATAGCCTCAGAACGAGAATAATACGAAGTGCAACAGCTTAAAGAGCTACTGACTAACTCATGCTCTTTTTTACATGTAAGGATAATATATAACATGGTTTTAGATAGACACATAATAGCACTTAATTACACTTTCTACTCAAGCCACCTGAGAATGCACAAATACACTTTCCAGCTTCCAAATCCAAGACAGCTCTTCATCCACTAATGTGTCTCAAAACAATGCACTTCAACATGTGTTCTACTTTAATTATGTGAATTAGAAATCTATCTCTCAATTGTTAAAATAATTTCATATATGAGAAACAAGATGAACTAGCTCACAGAAAACTGAATCATAAACATCACTGCTGGAAAAACACCGACTAATCTAACGTTACTACTCAAACTAGAAAAGATCCTGCTTAGGTTTACATCTTGGTGATTCATTTTGTAGAAGCAAAAATAATTGATTCTGCTCTTTCACAGAAATGCAGTATGTGCAGTGTCATCAGTACATCAACAATTTACATTTGTTTTACTGCACAAAGGAGCTTCGAATCAATTTCAAAGGCTGTACATTTGAAAAGCAGCCAGCTGGTTATTCAGAACTTTGAATGCAATTGCCTTTATGTTACTAAGCAAGCAGATAGACAACTAAACATAAAGGGAATGTTTACAGAAGTTAATGAGGAAATGCTATTGTCTTGCTAAACAAAAATTATTTCCACAAAGTTGGACACCACTCCCCTTAGCAGACCATCTTCACAATTAAATATTTCTTTCATAAAAGTGTCTACAAATTTCTGTACCCTTTTAACATATTTGTTTGTTGAAAATAATCTGGCTTTCAGATGACTATCTAAACATGTCACAACAGGCAACATAAGGCAACAAAATGCTTATTTTCTTCAACTGCTGTAATAAGACATTTGCTCAAGCCTGGCAAAAGATTCAGAGATATGTTTTATTCTGAAAAATATGCTTATGGTACAGTGCAGCTTCATGAAAAGAAAACAACTCGGTCTCAAATCAGTAGACCCATGTCAGCATGGGGCTACACCAAAACTAATAAGATGTGTCTCTTACTGCAGCTGTCTCATCTCCAGCTTTCATGATAACTTGTTTACTCCCAGCTCTGAATAAAGCAGAGCATATTTTTAAATTTTTTTTTTTCCCTATTGGAAAATCCTAAGAGGGTGAGTATGCTGCAGGGAGCAAGCAGGTACACAATATGATGGAAAGAAAAACAATCGTGAAGTCTATAAGAGATGGTATCTCTGTTCTTCGTTCACTGTAACTGTCCCAAGCTTTGACCATCAAGAGCATCAAGCAGGAGCAATGTCTTTGTGGGCTATTCCAGGCTAGGTCTGAAACCCTTGGAGGTTTCTTAAGTCACTTATGTGCACATACACTTTTCAACAAGGCACTTTGTAGGGTCTCAATCAAAACAATAAAGAGAATTTTGAAGAAAAAAGTATAAATCTTTAAGCCATGTTCTTGCATTTACTTTTCATCTTGTGCATAAACTTGGCTTGCAGCGTCGCCTATTCTCTAAATTACCCAATCTCCCTCCCATAGTCCAAGGACAAACACCACCTTCATTATAGTTAAGACAAAAACAGATTTCTCTGATCACTTTGTCCCTGACAAAGTCCCTGTCATTTCAAAAAAGGAATACTCTGTCTTAAAATATATATAAAGCAACTGTCTCAGTGAAGCCTTGCTTAATTTCTAGATAATAAATTTCACATTCCTAACTGTTATTGCTAAGTATTCCAATGATAATACTGAAAAATAAGCACATGCAAGCTGGTAAGAACACAATGACAAAAAAAAAAGAGGTTCTACGAAAATACTAGTTACCCATATATTTATTCATTTAGAATTTTACATAATCAAGTTATTAAAAATAAATAAATGGAATTTTTCAAGGTATACTAAAAATACAAACTTTCCATTTCCTCTGAGATGATGTGAGATGTCAGGTACTAGCCCTGAATTTAAAAATGACACAAACTGCAAAAATTGAAAATAAATGTTTTCAGTGGAAGCTATGATACATCATTAGCTGCAGTAGCACTCATGTATCACTACAATGAACTTTTTATCAGCATATTGTAATAATTTAATGTAGCCTTAAACTTATAAAATGTCTTCAGGAAAAAAAAAAAGAGAACACCAAATTCTGTTTGGATTCCTTAAAAATATATTGATATGTATGAATTTTTGATCTATCTAAAGTGACAAAAGTATTAATGATTTTAACAGCTTCTCAGCCAGAGCGCTTCAAAAAACATAATGAAGTACACTGAGTTTGATCTTAGAAGACAAAGAAATTTCAGAATTGATTTTTTTCATACTACCAGTAATCTAGATATTTTTAATGTTTCACCATCAATAGATTAGCCAACATATGAGTTCAATCTTTAATTCCTTGACAGGAAAAGAATTCTTTGTTGCTTGCGTAACTGCTGTAGAAAAGGACTCTACCCTAATAGCACCACTGAAGTTGTAAGAATATAACACATATTGAAACAAAGAAAATGCTGTTAAAAATGGATATTTGCCATTCTTTAGCCAGCAGAGTGTTAGCAAACTATGACATCATTTTGCATTATACAGAGAGTTGCTAGGAGAAAATCATACATTGAAATCAAAGACACTAAGCACAGAAAACCAAGAATTCAAACTGAGGACAAATAGCAAAAGTCCGTGTGAAAGTAGGTAAAAAGCTCAGAGACCTAGTGTTAGAATAGTGAGATGGGCAAGAGGAACAGAGTGAAAGCACAGGCCTGATTGAGGCCATGATAAGCTCCGAGTGGCTCTGATGGTACAAGCTTGTTTAACACGAAGAACAGAAGTGCAATTCATACGCCTGAATAAGCCAGCTAATCTTGTTAGGATATGCATTCATGTAAAATTAGTCTCTACATCTCTGTCTGAAAAAAAGCACTTAGACCTTTTTAATTTTTATAGCCTATGGCAGTAAACGATTGTAATCATTTAGCAATCAGAGTCTTTGCTATCAAATCTGTTCTTAAGGCTGCTGCAGTCCCCACTTCCAACCCAACAATGGTCAAACTGAACTCATTTGTTTTGACTCCCTATGTGCTATGGGTCACATTACTGGAATACATTTCTGTATCAAAGCTTCCTGACAGAGATCTAACACACACGCTGTGTCAGCTGCAGTTCTGTCCATTGCATAAGAAAAGCCTGATAAACACTGGCAACGTGGAAAGCCTACTGCCTGAAGTAGCAACGTGATCACATAATTATTGGCCACGTTCTCTTGACCTTTCTATTGCTAGTTCAGGGCCTTGTCTTATGATTATTCAATGATTCTGTTATAAAAGACTTCAGTACAAATTACACATTTTAAATAAAAACATTTATTCAACAGCAGAGTGTGTCACCGCAACTTAAAATAAAATCTATCTGGGGAATGTAAGTGTTATTACTGCAGTAGTTATGCTGCTGGGCTTTTGTAGATTATCTGGCCCATGAGATTTCAGCAATGGGGTCAAAAAAAAAGTAAGCAGCTGAGTAAGCAAAATCTACCTTAAGTTTTCATAGCAACTTAAAAGTAGCCATAGTGAAACAAACTAAAGTCTTCCATAATTTCATTAAACTGGGTTACTCTGCATACTTGCAGGTATGAAATAAATTACACTACTCATTCGAACAGAGGATACTTCCTAACAGGAATCAAACAAATTGCAAACAGAAATCTGTATTAATCCAAGTGTTATAACCGCTCTTCTGTATACTGACTGTGGATGCTAAGAGGCAGATAATTAGGATAAGCAGGTCAATATCTCAACTATATTAAATGAGCACATTAATACAATGTAAATTTCCACCAATATTTCAGAGACAATTTTCTTAACATATATACAATTTCTGGATTAAAAACCAGAGAGTTTGACGGGCGTCTCTAACAGCATCGATCCCAGTGGAAAGACAGGACAAACTCTGTCCAAGGATGTCAATGAGAAGATGCCTCGATGAATCAGGGAGGCCAATATTCCAACACAGTTGAATGATATGACTTGTTTATTGAATAGCTACAGTTTCTTTGTCTAGCCCCACTGCACTGAACCATGCTTCCTTATCCTTTACCCCACCTTTGTTAACCTGTGCCAATATCTATTATCTTAAAGATCTGATCAGAGAACAGTAACACAAAGTCAGTCTCCCTTAAATCCAAACGAATCCATCCTCAATAGTTCCATTTGGTAGTTGTCTTCAGGCTGCCCTTGAACTTTTGACTCTTTTCTACTGTTTGTTGAGGAAAATTTTAACAAATGTAAAATTGCTGCACTGAGAGAGGAAGAGACAATAATCTGAGGCTCCAAACATTTAGAAAAATCTGTCTGCATGGCAAATGAAAGTATGATCAATAACAGAGAGAAAGAGAGAGAGAAACACATTATACAAACATATTGAGAAATATTCCAGATGTCAGCAACACTGAGCATCAGACGTCAGATAACAACAAATGCAAGAGTATGTGCACACTTTGATGTTCAGCTCTACTTTTGGGTTGAAGGTTGTTATGATTCTCTTTTAGCAAATATTTGACAATATGAATTTGAATATTGTGCTTTTTCCAATAGTATTTTTGCTTGTGACATAAAAAGCTAGCTAAGTTAATATTGGACATTTCCTCACAAGAATTTATTCACAAGGGTAATGTTGAGCTGAATGTTCCTGAATCCATAGAATCATCACAATAATGTTTTATGGGAGAAAAAAATCAATAGACCATATACTGAAAAATAGTTTTATAGAAAATATAAAGCTGTTAAATCAGATGACTATTAAAAAAGGACAGGTGAAAATCACAAAAAAAAAAAAAAAAAACCTGGACAGTATTTGGGTAAGAAAATCCGATGAATTTATGTTGCACCTTAAATGTATGCCAGTTTACTCAGCAATTTGATTTAATTGCAAATTCCTTCTGATCTTTCAGAAAGATAAGAGATGTCCCAGATGAATAAGCAGGAGGATGTCGTAGAACCTTGATATATGCAAGGAAATCACAGCAGCACGTTAAACTTTCTGTAGAGGCTTTGATGCTGACAATGCCTTTCAGCAAACAACTACTGAGACCACCAAGGAAATGCAAGCTAAAACCAATTCACAGCATTTGAAGCCCCAAAGTAATGCCTCCATTATGATGCGATGACATGTGGCTTTTAGTATGTACTTCCGTTAAAAACAGATTAAGAATCTTTGTTTATACTAATGGAAAGTACCCAAGTTACAACAGAAATGATTCTATCCCATTCAGTGTCCCCTCTACCTACTCCAAGTGAAAACACTATAAATGCAGAAAGTCATTGCAGTGTACACTGTAAGACAGATTTTAACCCAAAATCTTCCCCCTGCCCACTCCCCCTTCAGGAATATTTATTCTACCGAGTCACAATATACCGTCTAAGTAAGATCCTGCTACTCAGACAAATGTTAAAAAGTGTAATACAAAAATGACATTAAAGCAGCAGAACTACTGAAGCCTTGTTTCCTTTAGATTTGTGGATTTTGTCTGCTGACTCCACTTTCTTTCAATCATATGGATATCAAATTTCCTCGTTTTCTCTTTGTCAGTCTAGTCCTTCCCTCAAATGAGAGTGCTAGGATGGGTCTCAGTCCTCTACTCAGCCACTGATTTTTCTGTAGAACTTACTTATCTTTAAGATTTCTCCTTTTTTGTCCAGTATGTGTGACATTGGCCAATGGATTACAAATTTTAGGAGGATACAGAGACTAAAGATCATCTCTGTTTCCTTAGGCATAAAATTCATGAGAACATTCTCTGAAGTCATACATTAGATATTATTCCTTGAAGTAGTCACAGTTCCTCTCATCAGTGATATTCCAGAGTTGGTCATTTAGAGTGACAGGGAACTCCATGAAGTTTAGACTGGCCCTGACAGCCTGAGCAGTGATACCAGCTCACGTCTGCTGAACAGCAAAGGTCTGAACTGACAGACCCTGACCCCTACCGCTACTGTGCTGCAGAAAGCTACAAGACAGCTGGAACAAGCTACCAGCACATAAAAGACTCTCAGTATAAATCAGGTGTTTTGTGCAAAAAGACCATTTTTTTGGCTCTGTGAATGGAAATCTCTCTACTAGTATATCTAGTAGATGCACATACTGCAAATGATCTATGGAAATCATAGAATGGAAACCTTTAATTAATTCTAAATACATATAATATTAACATTTGATATTTAGCACATGAAACACATTCATTCAACAATGTGTGTCCTAATCTCACTGGCATTTGTTGCTCAAAAGGAGTAGAATTTCCAGATTTTAACCAGAAGAAACACCAGTATGCTCAACTTTCTGCCACCAGCACTCTTCTGCCTGTCTGGATTTATCAAACAATGCAAGCTGGTAGCAATATTCCACATATGTTCACTTTGTGTAATCCTCAAAAAACAAAGGAGCTCAGATTTGTTAACAAAGTGAATGTAATTCCCGCATAGACCATTTGCAGTATTTCTTCTTTCTGGGTAGTAACAGGAAATGCTGGCTTTGCTTCCAGAGTTTTGTCTATCTTTAGTAAAATCATAATTAGAGTCTTATTTTTTTTGTATATTTAAAGCATGTTTTTGATCATAAAAAACATAGCAAATAGCAAAAGCAATATTCCCAGTACAAGAATATAGATTCACAGTGATATATTAATCCTCAGCTTTTCTCAGAGACAATAAAATTATATTCTAGGATAAACTGACATACTGTGGGGACTTAAATCTCTATACTGTGTATGTCTCTAAAAACAAGAGGTACTACAAGTTGTGCTGTTTCAAAACACATGAAATGTGTTGTACAGAAAGAAGACAATTACTTCTGTTCATGACACTACTAATAAAAAATAAATTACAGACTTGTTCTGGTGAAATTAAGGTTGGCTGAGTATACACTACGGCCACTAAAAGAACAACAGCAACACAGAGACAGCCACAGCAGCATATGCCAGCTGGGGAGAGATGCAGATGTGAGAACGCACATGTGTGAGTGGAGTGTGAAAGAATTGGCAAAGCATCTTGGCTGTGAGTGAATATAGCTCGATTCCCCAAAAATATAACTGCATAGGCTTGCTTTACCTAGCACTGAGGGGAAGAAAAAAAAAAAAAAAAAAAAAAAAAAAAAAGTGGCTGCCTCTATAAGAATTCAAATAACATATAAAATGTAACTGTCACCATCCATGAGCAAACAGTGCAAGTGTGTATTTAGCTACGAGCAAATAGAATTTATCAGCAAGTTTTCAACTACAATATATTGGAAAATATGCCCTTTTGTGTAATATAGAAAAAGTGAATCACAAGTTTGGAAGAGAAAAATCAAAGCAACCTAATTGGAAATAGCAACCATCATATCCTAGCAGATGGCCAGGTGGCAATATAACGCTTTGTTAACTTTGTAATAAGGGCACACAACATTTTTGCCTTTCTAATCACCTGAAAACCACAACCTTATCTTCACAAGCTCCAAACTTAAGAGTTATTTATATATCAGTGCTCATCTGTTGGATAGATCTGTTCTTATTCACACACACTGCTTGTTAAGATACATTTTATGAAACTTAGATGATGACACTTTGTTCAGCTATAATAAAGGTACAGAGAGTACTGTAAGAGTTAGTGTCCTTCCTAACAATGAATAATGTGATCATTTTCAATGATGTCAATGTTCTGTTTTTATAGTGTTGTTACTACCGCATTGTATGTGAAATATGTGAAATGTCTGGTATTGATGAGGTGATAAGGACATCAAAGGTGACAAGGACATAAGTTCAGATAATGGGGCAGAATCCAGCTCTCACTGAAGTCACCAGGACATTATACATTTATTTTAATGAATTTTGGACCAGAAGTATGATACATAATTCTCTGCTATGAAAATGTCAAACAAACTTGGTTTCAGTTGTGAGCAATTGATAAGAGAAACTGAGTATACAGACATGAACACTGATTGCAAAGCAAATTCACAGGGAACATTGGTTGAATATCTTTGCTGCCTTTGATGTCTCATTTTAAAGACAAACAGGTCTTTAGTTTTCAGGGATATCAAGCTTTGAAGGTTTCAAGACCTGTTTAAAACTATTCATTTTTTAAAAGACACAACCTAAAATATTATCTGACACAGATTAAGTCTCTTTCCCTGTACTAAAACAAAAATGTCAGTTAGTGATAAGCATAAAATGTTAAGTACCTGAAAAAAGGCAAAACAAAACAAAACAAAACAAAACAAAAAATACTGAAAGTTGTGAAATATGTAACAAATATCCATTGATTTCATTCTAATGTTTAAAATTAGAAGAAACACATGCCGAAAGTAATACAGAATAGCATGAAATAGTGCTTCGGGTATTAAAGTGTTGGCTGCACTGGTAACTATCATTCGGACTTTTTTAAAGATGCCATATTATTAAAAAAAAAATAAGGGGGGGAGGGGGCTCCATGGTGCGTTGTAGAATCATTCTGAACTTCTACATGACCAAATAAAAGTTCTCTATCAAAGATACACCCCCCCAAAAAAAGTTAAAGCAAGACCAGTGTGCATTATTGTCTTTTCTTTATATAACATACAACAAAATAAATTCACTTTATAAAGACTGGTAATCATGTCAAATACATAAAATGGATAGGATGTGTATGGCTATAGTCATGGATAGATGTAATTTAAAAGGACATCCTAAATTTTATATATATTTTTAAATTACATTGATAAGCTTAATTGTTATTCTACAATGGCAGAATTTGCCACAGATGTTCTGATACAAAATTGTATTTGGTACCTCTTCTCCCAAAATTCATTAAAAAATGGTAAAAACACACACAAAAATGAAAAGGGTATTAATAAAGTTAAAGCAACAAATAGCAAAGTTAAAATCTAATATGAAGAGGGAGCTGACTCTTTCCTAAGTTATTGCACATTTATTGGATATAACATGCGGTGAAATAGAATCAACCTTGACAGTAAATTCAGAATACAAGCCGGTTTTAGATCTTAATACACTTTTCAAAAAACAAAACAAAACAAAAAAGCTTATGGAACAGAGAATGCTCTGAGGGTAAGCGTGTAAAAGAATTGATATTGTAGTCCTCTATTTACGATGTCACCTAACATAGGCAGGCAATATCCACAAAAAACAAACTCTTTCGGTAGTTCTTACCACTGAGGAACAGGCTAAAATTTTTATGGGTGGTTATGGATATTTTTACAGTCCCTCAGCACACTTTTTTTTTTTTTTTTTTTTTGGGGGGGGGGGTGCAAAAGGCTTATTTTATATTTTTAACAATTGAGAACAATACCTACATCTGTATATACAGACAGAGATACAGAGTAAAGCAGTTATGGTGAGAAACTTAAATCACATTACTCTTATGCCACTTTCTATAATGCAGGGTAATTCCTACGATCTAACTTCAAGAATATAAGTCAAGTTTCAGGCACTTGGCTCCTTAGCAGAAAGAGGAATGCTACTGCAGAAAGCAATGCAAGCCTCCTGCCAATCTCAGCTGGCCTCTTATATTTGCAAATGCAATCTTTCTATGTGTAGGATAGTCACCGAGACAAACCGGCAGATAAATTTATACATTCAAGTGGCTTAAACTGCAGAAGCAAATAAATAGGCAAAAATACATGGGTAACAAACTATAAATTTATCCTTAACATCAAAAAAATTATGTGAAGAGGGCTTTCTGCATATTCTCCTTCACCTCCAAAATGAGAGTGGAGTACACATACACAAGTATGCATTGACTTAAATGAAATAATCTTAGCTTGCTAGCTGCGTCTAAAATTTATGTGAAGAGACTGCAACTGTTTTTTCTTATTTAAGCCATGTATTAGTTTGCTTTATTAATTCCTGCATTACTTCACATTCTGCTTTATATACCAATAACGAGGAGATGACTTTTTAAATTAAAAGCATTAATAAAATGCTGCTTGTAGATATTTTTAAATTACAAAAATGTCAAATGTAAATAACCATCTGGGGATCTGAATTCAGACAGTTTCCAGCAAGTGAAAGATTTCTGGAGAATTAAAGGTTTAATCCTTTACAGATCCGCTGATCGATACTTTATGATGTTTGCACTATATTGATATCTGA
The DNA here is from genome assembly GCF_964211825.1 of Aythya ferina. Taxonomy (NCBI): domain Eukaryota; kingdom Metazoa; phylum Chordata; class Aves; order Anseriformes; family Anatidae; genus Aythya; species Aythya ferina. The sequence goes on along the minus strand of NC_140302.1, from coordinate 29,936,945 downwards.
TACCTTTTTAGATAGCTTATGCTTTTAAGTTATTTGTATCCCTGTTACAAAATAACATAATGGATATTACTGTACAAGTCCTTTCCTACTGGAACTTATTTGTATTCCCTTTCACGACCACGCTTAGAGTAGATACCAATCCATGGCCTGCCAATCTGCGTAGTGTAAATCATACTTGGAAATACCATTTGTTGTGGCCATACTCGCCACTTTGGTTGATCGCTGTGGCTGAGGAGAGCCCTAAATGTACACATTTAGAGAGGTTCATAGACCTTAGCTTCCCATTTCCCTTCCTGCATTTGCCCTGGGAAGTGGAACAAGTGCCCTCCCAGCACAAGACATCAATACTACACTGCAGCATCCTCTGTCCTTTGCTACACCAAGTTGTGCTGTCCCTTCTGTCCTCTTAAGCCTTTTGTATGGTAATTTTCACACTCAAGAGGTAGTTTAATCTGTAATGATTATTATATACCAACAGTGTACTCAGGCAAAAGTGGTGCTTTCTCTAAAGAGCTGTCAATCTAGAAAAATCCTTTTGACAATTGAGTTCAAGTATAACAGCCAAAAGGCAGAGGCCTAACCTTTTAGAAGTGCCAATTTAAACAAAAACACAACACAGCTGAGATGTGTTTCATAAGAGCATATTCAAGTATCGACAAAATAGAACTAAAGAAATATAACAATGAGCAACATAAAGGCGAAACTGGTGTATGTGATGTGAGAGGGAAAGAAATCAGGGGAAATCAAAGGTAACAAGTATATAATCAAAATCAGTAGGACAATGGAAGAAAGATACAAGTTGAATTACATGCTTATTAAAACTTCTCCCCTTGTTTTCTGTCAGAATAATACTAGAAGAAAATGAATATAACTGAAGAAGTTTGTCACTTACTTGGAGAGGCTTCTCATGAAATAGCTTGCCCATAGCTATTTTTTTCTTCTGGAAACTCTCTGAATAAAGGGCAGATAAAGTGTGCATTTGTATATTTCCATAGCAAAATACTATGTGCAATTCAGTTACAGTTAAACATGAAAGAACTGTTGTTATAGCATGATGATACAAATAAAAAAAAGATTTCTAGAGAAAACTAGTGTTATTTTTGAAGAAAAAAAGAAATAGAGAAAGAATTGAAAACTTACGCTCTTCCTTTGGTATAAAATCCTAGCAACGACTTTCAGGCTGTGTTAGCATCCTGAGGGCATTCGAGGCCCTGTCCCAGCCTGCTGGATGGATTTGGACCACGTTTTAGCCTTGTTTCCATCCCAGTGCCTGCCTGGTCTCCCTGGGTGGCCCCTGGGCCTAGCTCATTGCTGGGGCCACCGATGGACCCCACTTCCAGCACCCAGCCCTGCTGCACCGGGCCCAGCCACTGTGGGTTGCTGCCAGGTGGGTGAGGGCCCTGCTCAGGCTGGGGTCACCCGGGCTCCTGGCTGGCTTTCCTGATGGGCACCACCTGTGGCTCCTTGTCAGGAGCCAATTGCTCTTCATTTGATTATACCAATGCATTTTTTTTTCTGGAACACTCTTTACCTGAAACTTCAGAGAAGGCCCAGCCATGCCTAACTTGCCATCAAAGGCATTTCCCATGAAGCACTAAACACTGAACTTGTATAAGGGACAGATGTAAACATCACTTGACAAAGCACCACAACCACCACAGTATATGTTCCTGGATATATCTCGCCTGTTCCATTGTCTAACTGATTAATCACACAAAACTCAGAACAACTGTCCTCAGCCTTTTTTATCTTCAAGGTTGCTGCTTCTCTTTCAGAAGAACATGAATGTTCCAAGAGCTTGCCTGTGCTCTCCAGCCGTTGTGCATGCTCTGGCAAAGCACATGAAGGTAATAGAATTAAGGGCATACCTTTAAGCATGAACATTAAGGCAGCAACACAGCTTTTTCCTCCTGGGAGAATGACATTAGGTACTGGTATCATGGAAAGAAATTAAATGCAGAATTTGTTTTTCTTAATACTGCTTTATTTTTGTTCCTGTTAATTACAAAACTACATCAAAACTGAAAGCCACTCCGTAAACAACGACTTTCCACTTTGAATAAAAGTATGATTATAAACTCCCTACGACTGCAGGAACACGTATTTTTTCCATATCTAACCACTGGGTCCAAATGTATATAGCTACATAGTCTCTTTAGAACCTCACACACACATAACAATGACCTGCTGTCAGACATGATTGTACTTGAATTTGCACAAGTTACTTCATTGTTATCACAATTGGCAGCCATTCAACATCAAAGGCACCTTCACTTAGGATTCAACAAACACTTGTCTTGAAGAAGAAACTCTACAAGTACATTAATGAGATGTATTAAATATTCCTAACAGCTAGAATGTGAATGAAACTCTCTAGAAATTCAGAAAATTGTTAATTATTATCAAAAGCACATAAGCACCACTTGACAAACTTTTATGTGAGCATGGAGGGCAGTGTCACAGAGTAATTGTTTTGACCCAAAACATTATTCTAATTTAACCATACTAAAAAAGAAAAAAAAAAACTCTTTATCATTTGATTCACTGCTTTTCATAAACAAATTTACTTTCTTACCTTCTCCCTTTGTTCCTTTAATTACTAGATTAATTGTTTTAAGAAAGTATGAAGATCAAAAGCCAATTTTATGGCACTTTGAGGTGTGAAAATCAAAGTCAGTTGTAAATAAAAAATGATAAAAATATCTTTTTGCCCTGGAAAAAAAAAAAAAAAGATTTTTTTTTTTTTCCTCTTTAAGATAAGATTAGAGCTTTGGAAAAGGTGCAAACTACAAACTGTATGGGATTCTTCAAAGCGATCACAGCCACCTGATGAAAAGCATAGCAGAAGTAGGTACAAAACAGCTACAATTTGAAGCCACCATGCGCATTTTACCATATTGCAGCAGTTGGCTATCCTAATCTTCAAAGCCTAGAAGGTTTATACACAATATTATTGTTGGGCATAACACTATCTAGATTATGATAACCCACATAATTTTAAAAGGGAAGTTTTAACACCACTAAATCAATAGGAAATATGTTAACAACTTCTATGGGGTTTCCCTTCGAGCAATAAAGATCTATTCAGAACTTTAGTTTATTTCCTTAGACAACTAGAAGAAGCATTAATGAGCATATTCCTTATTTGCTTATTACTGATTTCTGATTTTTCAACATAATATAGCCTACCTCATCCCATACAGCAAGTTCTTAATTTGGAAACCTGAATACCTGTAGATTGAAAATCTTTTTTTTTTTTTTTTTTTTAGCTGATTTTGTTATGACACTAATATGGGGACACTGATCAATAGATAAAACTAGCACGTAACAGAAACTTTGGGGGAAAAAAAGAAAAAAAAAACCTGCCCTGAGTAAAATAGGGAAAAGTTCCACATGGGCATCAATGGGTGAACCAAGTCAATGTTTTTCATGTGAAATGTATAAAATGTAATTGATTTATCACAAGTACCACTAACATATCTTTGAAAGACTACAGTTTCAACCGAACATTTCAACTGGTTGGTAGCAGTCCAGTAAATACTGCTTTTGAAATTAGTTGCATCCCAAACTGCTAACAAAGGACCAATTTCTATTGAGGGAATAAGCCTAGAAGAAGCAGAACTTCTGGTCAGAGAAACATCTTGTAAACATTTACACTACCTTCTCACCTGGAGGATGCTGAGAAAATAGAATGAAAGTGCTGCAGGACAACTGGTAGCCTGAGGCTATCCATACATGTATGGTGAGAAAAGCAAAGCCAGTATTTTGCTAGGTACTGCAGCTCATGGAAAGAAACAAGAATAGGAAAAGAATTGAAAACAAAACAAATCAACAATACCTCTCTTAATCTTAGAGTGAGAAATTCAATGAACTATGAATATCTGTATTAGATATCTGAATATCTGTATGAATACTGCAGGACTGAGCAGTAAATGGGCACTTACAGAACTTAGAAATTGGGATACAATGAAAAATTAAAGACAATGCTCAGAATGGTAGCAGAAATAGCATCTTGTAAAATATTTGGATTAGAGAAAGATCTTCCAAAGATGGTGGAAACTTTTGAAATTTATGGCATCAGACTGGCCTGTGTGAGATGCTAACAAAATAGAGGGATAAAAACTCTTTGTAAGGCTTAGTGACGAATGACAACTTTATAATGAAAGTAAATTTTTGACTGTATCAACCACTAGAAAAAAAAAAACTATTTACTACTGAGATCATAGAATGGTTTGTATTTTGCTAGTGATATAACTAATTCACTTTATTTCTTTATACTATAAATCTGTATAAATCTATACTTGCATCTTCCAAAAAAGGTGTTTGGTAATAGCACCTATGGTATAATATTATTTCCAATTAATAATGGTCTTGTAAGACATAAAAAAAAAATGTTTATTCATTTACTATTTGTTTGCATTTTGAAAGTTAAAACAAATTAACACAACTTAATAAAGCAATAATTTAGTTTGCATCACACCACGCTTGATTCAAATTTTCTGCCTAAAACATTAACCACTTTTCATGTGCAAACAACATGGAAAAACTAATCACATATTCCAACACTGATGATGTCCCAAACACTATATTTCAACAGCATAAATGTCCTAAATTAATGTAATATTCATTTTAATTAGATTTTGTATTTCAAAGCATTTTTGCTCAAATCCTATGATTTTATGTAATTTGTATCAATGATTCATAATATAATTAAAGCCAAAAGTTATATGTAAATTAATAATTACATAAAGGAAGGACATATGCTTAAATTATGTTAGCTTCATGTTATCAAACAAGATACCATTCTGAAAGCAGTGGAAATACAATATATTGTCCATCTACAAGATAGATAAATCATCTGCCACAGATCATCTGACACAGATATAGGAATGCCAGCATAATGGCTCACAAAGTTGCTGTATTTCTCTACCTTTGGTAGGAATTCTATACATGTGCTGAGCCGTGCTGTTGTAAAAAATGTGTACGTGTATTTTAAAGATTGGTGAAACTGGTTCAGATGAATCAAAACCAGAATAATTACAAGATGTATGTGAAAACAATAACAAACAAAAACAGTGAAACAAAAAATAAACTTGCTCAATTTTTGCTCTGTACAGGGTAATCAATTTTAATCCCAAATAATTTACTTTGCTTTGCTTGCCACTCATACACAGATGCCAGTAAAATTACATGATGGAAGGGTTGTGAGGTCTAGAACAATTAGTTCAGCTCAAATCAAGAAACCTAAACAAACAGTAGTAAAAGTGTTAAAAAAAAAAAAATCACAATGTGGCTCGATCAGTCACTCAGATGGACATCATGGATATGAACTTAAGTAGTGTAAAATGTAAGGGTCATGGCTAGTTCTCATGCTAATTTTCCAGTATTTGAAATTTGGAAAGTATTAACCATGGTATGCAACATCAATAACATCAAAGATCACATTTATGCATAAGAGATTTATCAGAAATAAAGCTGCCACTTGAAATGGAAAAACAAGCGAACTTGTGGGTAATTTGTCTTTATCAATATTTGAGACACAGTTTTGCAATGAAAGTATAAACAACAAATTCATTTACATTTTAAAATAGTCTTTAATGAGGAAGTGCAAGTATTATTACAGCACTTGCCATCACTTTCAATGTTTCATAGTTGTTCTCTTTCAAGGACCTGTGAGATGATTAGTCATGCTGAGTACCAAAACATAAAATCCAAAAACAGTCCAGAAACGTGAGTTTACTTGAATTGAACATAGATTGTGCTACATAGATACATAGATATACATAGATATTACATGCTGCTTTAATTTCGTATCACTGAATAGTAAGCACACTAAATAAAAATACCACTATGTAAAAAATGCCTTTACCTGAATTCAATATGCAGTGTGATTTTTTTTAATCATAAAAACATATTGTTGAAAAAGACTTTGTGAGACATTAACCACTCTCCAAAGACATAGCTGCCATATAATTCCTGTCCTACTTCCTGTCCTACCTTATTCTTAAAATCTATCAATTACAGAGTTTCCAGAATCTCCAAGACAATCAATTCCAGTGGTACACTACCTTTATCAATGCAACTTTTTTTTTTTTTTTTTTTTTTTTTTTTTTTTTTTTTTATCATGTCATCTGAATGCTCATTGCTGCAACACAGGCACTTCACTTCTTGTCCTCTCTATGACAGATATGGCAAATGCATCATTCCATTCCCTACCTTCAAGGTTGTTACCACTTCTCTCCATCTTGTTCTTTTACACTGTGCAACTACAGCAGACAGACAATTGCTATCCTTTGGAATTTTCCAAATACTTTCTAAGATTTTTGAAGTGGAACGTCAAAACTGGACTTGGTGGTCAAGTTAAGGCCACACTACTACTACTCAGGAGATATGATTTTTTTTCTTTTTTCTTTTTTTTTTTTTTTTCCAACCACGTTGCTGTTGCCTCACGTTCAGCTTGTGAACCTTTCTTTCTAAGCCACTGATGAGTTCTGAAGAACTGTAGCACAGTCAGCTTTTTCCTCATAAAGATGATTGCTTCTACCAAGTAAAAAATATATTAAAAAAGATATTCTCACGAATTCTTAGATTATTTTGAACTAATCCTGCCTACAATACTCTTGTGACCCACCTTCTAGCATCTACAAATTTAATTGATATAATCTCTATTTGTTTAACTCGGGTCATAAATAAAAACACTGACAAATTCTAGAGCTAGGACAAATCTCTGAGGTTAACCTGTAGTTAATGACTCATTTTACTGACAGTGGACATCTAAGTATGCTTTTCTGACCAATTTTTCACCCACTCCACAGCTATCATGTAAAGCAGATAGACTTGTAAAACTGTTTATGATCCCCGACTGTACAAACCTGAGATACTTTCTCCTCCTCTCAAAAGGACCTAGCAATGCCTACCTTAGATGAAATGCCTTTTTTTTTTTTTTTTTTTTTTCCTTTCACCTTTATAGATGCTTACAAACAGTTCAGGTTTTGTTCAAGGATGTTTCTGGCAATTTATTGTCCATAATTCTCTGGCTTCTATTTTCCTCCCTTTCTACAGAAATGATTTATGTTCATTGTTTTCCACGAGCTTACAGTATAGTGGATGCTCTAACCAGAGGTGAAATTTGAACATTTCACACATGGTTGATTTAGTCATTAACAACATTAACAGTGCAGACTTCCTTTCCATCTGAATAGGAAAGAGGACAAGTTCAGGAATATTGCTAACAGATACCGTTAAGCCAAAATGTGGTGTGTCATACTTCTGTTCATGTACCTTGGCAGAGCGTTTTTGTAATGTGCTCCCACTGTATTCTGGAAATATTTTGACTTAACTTTGCAAGGGCATAAATGACTGTGGTAGGTAAAAAGTATAATCGCTATCGTACATCATTACTATACTCAGAAAGCATAAAACCATAAGAAATGGGTGATTGGTTTTAGTTAAGCTGAATATGAAACATGAGATGCTTCATATTTTCATAATGTATTTTATCATATTATGCAATATGTAATAAATACAACACTTTAAACTAACAGACTGTACTTACTTCACAACATGTTTGTATCTCTGATTAGTAGCAATGTACCCAAACAACAATTAAGAAGTCAATTCAGTGTCCAGTTCACTTACTTTTCCTGCCTAAATGGACCAATGCCTAAATAAATTGCTTAGGCATAATTAGGATTATTGGAGAATAAAGCAAAACAGAATAGGCTCCCCAAATAATAGCAACAGTGTCTGTAAAGAAAAAAAATATGAAGAAGACCTGTACAGATGGGGAAACTGATGGCCTAGCCAGTGAAGCAATCTGCACAAGAGCATCTCTAAGACCAGTAAAAAAAAAATCACAAGAGTCTTCCAAACCCAAAATTCTGAGTGGGACATGCCTCTCTGCCTGCCTCCTCCAGGAGTATTTCTGACTGTGGCTGTACAAATATAAATGACTAAAACTACAGCTATTTAGATATGATAAATCTAATTAACTGCGAGTCAAAATGTATTTGGAGCACAGAAAGACAAAAAAAAGTTCAACCCACAGGGTTTATTGTGGTTTCATTTTTGTTAATTACATGTGGTTTAATTGATTGGTAAAGCAGTCTAGAGTAATTTACTGATGTTACAATTTAACTGCCTGTAATATTGCATTCAATCCAATAAATTCCAACCAAAAAATCAAATTGTATTCTATTTTCCCGAAATGAATTGTGCATAAATTGAACAGCATGGATAAAAATAATGATCCGTTCAAATATTCGTATTCCCTATAGAACTTTTGCTACTATACAACTGCCCTAAAATAACATTACATTAATTTTAATTAAATTTTGCATTTCAAAGCATTCTTTCCACACATAGTATGTTTTTGTGTGACTTTTGTCAATACTTGAAAGATGAAAGGAAAGCCAAAGGTTATATGTTAATTATTAATTATCTGTTGAAAATAAATATAATAAGTTTAGTTTATATGAGGTTACATTAACTCTCTACTATTGTTTGTGAACTGCTGGAGCAATAAAAACTATAGGTCCAGGAAGGATAGGCATCATGTCATTATAGCCTTGAGAAAGAATAATTACACTACATTTTTGTAGATGGTATTGTACATTCATGGTGTGTACTAAAGACATTTCAGCCTAAGATTCCAGTGTCTGTATTAAGAGGTTGCTAAAGAAATATGTATATATATGTTGATTTTGTCACCATGTGCCTACTTTTTTTCCCCTTCATTCCAGAGTAAGGAGTGAAACCTAGAATGTGCCCAGATAGACTGTGCAGCAATGGTTTGCTCAAAGCGACACCACCAAGGAATGTCATATGTAAAAAAAAAAAAAAAAAAAAAAAAAAAAAAAGCACAGAAGCATAGAGTTTGTGATAGCAACCGTATTGACATTCACAGCCATGATGAGATTCTGATTAAAGCACAGGCACTGAAAAAGTAAGCTGGTGAAGTTAACAAAAAATTTCCAGTTCCATTGATCATTGTAATCCCTTTGCAATGAAATATATTAAAGCTCAGACCTTAACATGAAGCTATCAACATAGAAGAAACCTTAAAAACATGTTCTGAAGACACTAAAGAGAGAAATTAGGATTGTGTATATTATCAGTAGTAATTGTAAGAAAGACAAAGGACAATACAGTTATTTTAGAAGGCATGTACTACCCATGCTGACTAAAGTGAAATGCAAATATTTTGGAATAGAGTGAGACACAATATTAATCCCTCTTTACTGCTATTCAATTGCACACATACAGAAATGTATATAAAACTCTGAAAAAATTACATATTTGATATATTTACAGAGAGCAGTTGGAATTTTGTTTAAGCAGATTTTACTTTGTGAAAGAACACCAGTACTACTGATATCAGCTGTCTACAGACCAGCTAACAAACATTTCAGACATTACAAGCAATCAGAAGTATTGTTACCACGAATTAATATATATATTTTTAGAAAGATTAATATTTAACTGTAAATAAACAGAACTTTAAGTAAAAAGGAGTAGCAGTGGGAAAGAGAGAGGATCTATGCATCTCTCATTGGTTTGGACATTGAGTTGCCTCCCTGCTCTTGGAGGAAATATCCTGACTTCTGTTTGCTTCGTGCATCCCATATCTTTGGTGAGTCACCTGAGCCAAAGATGCTCAATCAGTGCCACCAAAATAGCTCCCACTCTGACAAAAGTTGAAGAGGAACTACAACTTCATTTGCACTTCCCTTGGAGTGCCATTACAAACCTTTTCACTCTCCCTTCACAACAGAGTTCTTCCAAGTTTTGTTTTTGTTGTTTGCTCCTAAATCCACCCATTTCTTACAGGGCTTTGTTTGTGTTTTAATAGGGACAAAAAATAAGCACGATACTGCAAACACAGAGGAAATATAAATGTATAGAATGGTCTCCCAACCTTGGGCCAACATTCAACACCTGCTCTTTTGTTTTTGTTAGGAGACAATAATGAGTCATCTATTTTGGGGCAATCCTCTTTATTTACAAAGAATGTATTTACCATCCCATTTCCTTTAACACTGTGGAAACAACTCTAGATGACTTTTCTTCTCAAAAATTCAAAAGAAGCTCTCTGGCTTCTTCCCAGGACCTTACTTCAGACTGCCTTTCTCACTGTCTGCTGCTTTTTGCTTACAGGTAGTTTACTGAAAAGTCTCCTAATGCTCTTATGTTTACAACTAGTCCCATGGAAACCTCTCAGACCATACAGCTTAACAGCTCCTTAGGCTCTGCCAAGTGGCTGGTTGCCTCAGGCAGTTGTTTTCATTTTGTTCATGTCCCTCTTTCTCTTAAATGATTTTAATTTTTTACTTCCTGTTAACTTGAAAGCATAAACTCATCACTGATAAGATTTAACCAGGTCTGTGATAGATAGCAGGTATTAATATAGTCCATTATAATATATATATAAGTGTATATCTATATTTTTCAGGTAATGAAAAATATATGCTCCAGCATTTTATTCTAATCCTTAGAAATTTGAATTTTGATAATAGACTCTAGTGAATACCAATTCAACCGTTAAAGTACTGCTGTCATCACTAATAACTATATCCAAATTTTCTTCTATATGCGCACCCAGGAATTATACATAATGAAGTTAATTTATTTTGATTATTGTCTCTTGGGATCCTTCAGGCTAACTATGCTATGCAAACGTGAAAAGGAACTTTGGTTATAATGTATTAATAACAACAATTTCTTCTCCTGGTCATACCTAGATATAATTAAAACACCCGTATAGTTTATGCTTTGCAGCATTTAAGGTTGTTTCTGTTGTTGAGTCGTGTAGCACTTCTGACATCTGGGTCATTGGTTGTCCAGAATGCATGTGTATTGGAATACACTTGAGCTCTTTTTTGGAGCAAATCTGCTGATTCCCCAAGACCAAACTGGTAATTTTGCTAATATAGTTCATTTTCTCCAGTCTATATAACACTCTAACACTATTGCAACAGACCTGTGCCAAAATGTGCCATGCCTTCAAAGTACAAGGGAAACAGAACATCATAACCATGCAGGGTCCAAATAACACCAGTTGCTTCTCTACAGTCAGGTCATGGTGAATTCATCCCGAAGACCATAATTCAAAACCAGAATCGACACAAGACACCTACAATTACTTCCTGGGATGGATGTCTTTGGCAGAAGATACATGAACTTCAACAACTAAGATGTCCTTCAAACTCAGCCCCTAGTCTTATATGATAGTTGTTCACAAAAGCCTCCTAGAACTGTACATTTTACTAAGATATCTATGTTAGATCAACTTTGTGTAGCTCACCCCAAAATAAGCCTTTCCAATTAGTGAGTCTGCCACTAGTACCATTTCACATTTTTCTATCTAGTGAATAAATATGATTTGAGCAAAGCTATTATTGGAATTAATCAGGTAATAATCACTTATTTTTATTAAGTGACAGTATTATAATTACAACCTCAATTTTAAAAAATTAAAGATTAACTCTCACTAAATAAAGGCAATTTGACTCACTGGATCCTTTATATAGTCAGTCTCCCACAACTAAATCACAGTGTAAAGATGAACACTACAAGAATTGGGTGGGATGAGCTGCTTTTGTGTCTCTCAAAAGTGATTGCAGAGTGAGTCCTGAGGCAAGAGCTAGTGCCAGCTAACGAGGCATATCACTTGAAAGGTTCATTCAGAGAGGAACCTAAATTTTAGGTTGGAAAGAATGCAGAAAAAGTCAGCCTAAAATAAGTGCCCCAGTTGTCCTCAGTAAAACTACAACCTCAGTTGAAATAAACAGTCATAGCTCTATTGATTTCAGAAGAGCTTGAGCAATATAACAAATTGAGATTTTAGTCCTATGAATAGCTTCTTTGACTTCAGAAGGATTACTCACAGCCTATGACTAAGTACATATAGATGTGTAAGATATTTGCTAAGCAACAGACAAGAAGCTACCAAAAAAGAAAAGTGATCTGTGAGGTTACCTTTGAAACACAAAGTATATAATCCTGTAGACACCTACATGCATGCATAAAATTACACATCGGGATACTTTAATTATATATAAGAATATTTTCTTGTTTTCTTTATAGGACCACCTATCTTTGGTGGTCCCTTACCCACGTTAAAACATATAGATGAACCAAAGTATTCCTTTTGCTCCTTTGCTTCATGTTCAAGAACACACTGTGTTCTATGTGTATTAATATTCCTAAGCTAAACATATTGCACTTCATAAGCAATATTAAATACACCAAAAGCCATTATTGCACTTAATAAAAGGAAGACTTTAAAAATGCAAGTGACCTTACAATATAAAGTAAAACAGTTCTAGCTGGAATTCACATATTGTCTGCATTCATTAGTACTACTGACATAACTGAACTTTCCTGTTCTTATTAGGGTTACCATAGAAATGAGCATAGAGCTGTTACATGAATTGTTACTGTTATTAAGAAGTATTCTATTTCAGCATCATTTGTGTGTTTTTAAGAATCTTTGAATATTCAAGACAATAAAACTACCTTGATATTAAAATTAAGGCTAGAAATGACTTTTTTTTAAAAAACAAACAAACAAACAAACAAAATTATCTTATTTAATAAAATGAAGCAATAAGTTGTGTGGCACCCACACACTGTATAAAGCAAGTTTTCTGTATAATTCCATGTTTTTATGCTTGTATATGCTATTCTTTCAGACAGGCAAATGGTGCACAGCTGACTGTATAATGAAATGCTATATATAAATATGAAAATTCTAATAAAGGAATGATATTAACCTTTAAAGTTAGGCAAGCATTTTACACATATAATACCATGCTTTCAAACATTTTTACATAAATGTGCAATCGTGCATTACTTCCTCATTTCTCAAGAGACTTACAGTGTATTACAAGAGCAAATAAGATTCCAAGTCTTATTTTTAAGATATATAAGAATTTTCTGTTGTGTAATTATAATAATATGTAAAAAAAAAAAAAAAGTTTTTTATAAGAAAAAATATAAAACTGCATTTTAACTAATTGTCTGATCTAATATACACAAATAGGACACGTCCTACAAACATATTTTGTGTTTGTTGGGGAGGAGGAAACGAAAAGAGGACATCTGTATGTTTATCAGTGATTGCATGTTTCTGGATTAATGACAACAAACCCTTAAAACATCTGGCTCAATGCACAGTTTATGGTGTATCTTATCAGCAGCTGCTTTACCTTATGAAGGACAAATATTTGCTATAATACCTCAGATAGAAGATGTGAGGTTTACAATCCCATGTATGAGCTCTATTAATGAGCTCATACATGTGTGTTTCTATGTAAAACTACACTCAGTGTAGTTTTTCTGAGAGCAAAAAGAAAACGCTGATAATGAGAAATTGCTTTGAATTCAAATTTCATCTGTAGTGTGATGTCTTTCAGTCAAAAGTAGTTCAAGGGACAAAGCCACTATGAAACCTGGCAGGCAACCCGTCAAGCTTTTCTGTACAATGTTCTATAAACAGATTCTCCTGCAACAATTCTCAGCAGAAGACTGAACAAACACTTTAAATATGAAACATGCAGAGACAACAAATAACATTATCTTCAATTTTCTTATTTGGTAAATCTGGGTGATACAACTTTTCTGTGTCTGTGTGTATGTCTAAAGGAAAACAGGGTCAGACTGAAACTTCACAGATGGGCTCCTGGGTATAGAATGCAAGAGGTCTAACAAATCTTTTGGGAAGAAAATGACAAGTCTTACTTTTTCATCCACTGAACTAACAAGTGCAATTTCACAGAAAAAAAAAAAAAAAAAAAAAAAAAAAAAAAAAAAAGTACTGCTAGAAAGATTTGTGAGTCTTTGGAAGAAAAGAAGGATGAGCAATTAAAACCTAGAATACATATCTGATCTTTTTATGCCATTAGTTTAGACTGTTCTAAAAATACTTTGCTGCTCCTGAACTTGAAATACTTAGGGACTCCTTCAATTTATTTGACAAATATTTCTCACCTTCTGTCTACTTCTACATGAATTTCCAGGCTTGCCTGCAAATTTTATCCTGCTTTATAAGTAGGAACTTAAGTTTGGTATATAAGAATGTTCCCATTCCTCTGATTTGTTTCTCAAGAAAGATAGTGCCATAAGAAAAATGCTTGGGAAATCAGCTTATAAAATTTTGTGCTATTCCCTCGAAGGATCAAGCTCTCTCAGATGAGCAATATTTCACTATCCTACTTCTTAAAAACACTGTCCTTTCTTAAAAACATTTTTAAAATATCACTGATCCATGGGAGGGATGGGTAGAGGAATGTGTCAAGGGATGCCAGGCAGGAGGTTGTTCATGTTCTTCTGCAATGTTTCATTGATCTTTTTAGAACCATGAAATAAAATAATGATACTTCCCATTTTCTTTCAATGCACAAGGTGAATAACTTTGATGGTAGAAGGTGGGAGAGAGAGTTTGTCTGTTCTTTCTTACTCTTTCAGAAGGCAGGAATGAAGAACAGAAACTCAGCCAGGAGTTAAAGTATAAATTCAGATGTTCAAAAGATAAAGTACATCTTACAAGGCAGCAATTTAAGCAGGAAAAAGCTGAGAAGCAAAATTTTATTATGAATGGGAAAAAAAAAAAAACTTCAAGTACATGGCTTATGCAAAAATGATCTCAGCTAATTAAATTGAAAGAAAAAATAGATGTGGGAAAAAGGAAGTTAAATTCAGTGTTAACAAACATCAACTAAAGTTCTTTGGGAAACAATTTTATTTTATTTTTTCATAGACATATAGTAATGTCATATGTAATAAAGACTAAATTCAAATGAACTGCTAAGATTTTGTCAGTACTCTGAGCAGCAGAATGTAAATCTTCACTCAATGGGCAACAAATTAGGAAAGAAATTAGAGATAAAAATTCTAAATTCATAGAAAATTGAGACATTCCCACAACACAATGGGAACAACTTGTTCTTGCTTTGTATTGGACTGATGCTATGCTACATTCAGTTTGGAAACAGTAATGACCAAGTTTAGTCAAGCATTAAAGCCAGAAGTCAAAACACAACACAATTTTTCAACTAAACATATAAGTCTACCAAAACTTAAACATATTTGCTTACATCAACCGCGATAAAATTCACTACTAAAAGATCACAAGAACTGGATAATAAGATTCTACTTCTCTAGGGGAAAGCAGACTGAGGTGAACAATAAATGGGGAGTTCTTGATTAATAGATATTAATAGCTATTAACAGCATTTTCCATATTTGTTTGCGTTTCTTTTATATTTAATGTCTCAATGGAGTTTGTGTCCATATTGAAGGAAACATCTAAAGAATCAATATTCCTGTCTTTCAAGGACTAAAATAGAAGAAAACCTCATCAGCCGAAAACAGTGAGTTTTAAAAGTAGTAGGTACTTCAGGATTCTTTTCAATAATAGATGGCCTTCTACTTGTGTGTTACTCGGACAATTTATTCACACTTCACTCCACAGCCTTAGAAGAAATCCTACCTACAAAAACGTCTGCTGATCTAGATTAAAGGAAACCATTATATGGAGAGTTATCAAACAAATATTATCTGACATGAACTACTGCTGATGTGCTACAGTGGATTGAAAATACAGACCATTTGCTTAAACATTTATGAACATAATGCTACCGATCTGTAGGCACCTTTTCTTATCTCCTTTAAAATATGAGGAAATACATACTCAAGACATTTTAAAATCAAACAAGGAACATTTCTGAATTAGAGACAACCAAGTTCGTCTGGCTATATTTGAGGAAAAATAAAGATCAGCACTCAAGTATGGACATCTGAGAGTTTTAATCCAATTCCAAAGTATTTCTTTCTATTTTGCTCTTCCAAAGAAACCGATTTACACCTATACTGTGTTTATTAGCTTGTATGAATTTTCATAAAGCCTTAGAAATACTTTTTATAATATCAGGAAAATAAAACTTAGAAATATTTTTACAAAATTTTCACAACGATGTGTTCTTTACAAGATGATGCCTACAGAATAAATTAAAAATGTAAATTTTCAAACATCTAGAAGAGTAACCATGGAAATAAGAGTAGACACCCTTAACCTGTAAATTTGTATGTTCATATTTATTCTTAAACATGTCAATAACACAACCTGATTAACATGAGAAATTATATCAAAGAATTGCTGCATTCCATCTCAACACACTGTTGCACTGGACTATTAATGAGTTGAGTATTGAGACAAATTCCAATAAAATATTAATAAATTGAACTGAATATTGTAGTTTAAGGTAAATTTCATCTACACTTTGCAAACAATAATAAATATATGAGCATTTGTCCTTAGACGTAGAACATGCTTTATGTTATTAATCTGAAAAAAATAAAAATAAATAATTACTATAACATATGTCTTTCTTTGTAGCACCAGTTTAAAGCTAAGACTGAGCATTAGTGCACTATAATTTCAGTGAAGGAAAATTGTAAGTGCTAGTTACCTGGCTCTTTTGCTATAGCAATATATACTAAAGCATATATAAATTCACTGTAGATCTACAGTAAAAAAAAAATAAAAATAATAATAATAAAAAAAAGGTATTTAAACATTCATAGTGCCAGTATACTAAGAAAAACTTACTTATTAGAGAAAGACTCAGCTTTTATTTATTTATTTCTTTGGATTATACTACCACTAAGCAAGTATTTTTTCCAAAAATCATCAAGAATAGAAGCTTCAAAGGAAAATATCTGTCTAAAAATATCTATTGTATTTATGAGAATAAAATGAATTATAACAAGTATATGTCAGCTGAATCTTGGCATATACATGTAGCAATATACATAACCTAAATTTAACCTCATCTAAGTCTAATCATTTGTTAAACAGATAAGAACAAATATTTGGGCCAAATTTTCCAACACAGCTATAACTATACACACTATAATAATATAATAACAATATGGTTTATGTGTGAATATTTATTGAAGAGGTTTAATTGTGCTATGGTTTTAATGACAAAACTACTGATGTCAATAGAACTAGAATTTTGTTTTGAAATTAAAAAAAAAAAAGATGAAAATGACAAAAAAATATAAGTATAAACTCTTTGCAAAGAGAACTTTCTCCTACTATACATTTCAATAACTTTTTTATAATGACACAGCAAAGTAACAGCACCAAATAACGTCCCGGGAAAGTTTGAGATACTGCACTCCAATCCTGTGTTCAATCAACTTACCAACGTAGCATTTTGAGACTGAGAGTATATTCATTCCAGTATAAATAAAATAAAATAGCTTTCTACAACCTAGTTCAGCAATTTCTGTAATTTAAAGCAACGTTTTTTTCTTCTTCAACATATAAAGTCCAGGGGTGAGGGTGGGGGAGTCAGTAGAATGTTGAGGGATATTTAAATTGTGTATATAGGGGAGAGTGGTAGTGGGATTCTTCATCAAAGCTCTCAATTCATCCTGAAAGTTATGCCACCACAATAATCTTAAATTATTAATACCTCTCTCCGTCGCGAAGCCCAACAGGTTTGTTTGATTTTCCAAACGACAGCAGCTACCAGCAGTAAGGATAAGAAACAACTGCAATTACAAAAAAATATATATTAAAAAAAAGTAGTTGTAACACAATTGTCTGTGAAAGAGCTTAAATTTTTAGGATATCAAAGGTAATGAAAACACATTTAAGCATGGAAAAAAAAAATACAAAAATAGAGGAAAACTGAACTATACCAGGATGACAAAAAAACTGTCAACCATCAAGGTTCAAAGTTAAAAGAGGATGCACCCCTATGATACTGTAATTAACTTCATGAAGTACTATTGTCTCCATTAGTGTGGGATAAGCTCCATTATAACGTTCAACAACAGTCCACGTACCCATAACAGTCTCAACAGTCTCACGCTGCAAGTTCCAAGATCACCAGATGGAAAAAGGGTGAAATATAGCAAAAATTGATAAAAAGTTCTTTCTTGGTATGTAAGTTCTTATCCGTACAAGAATACCAATATTTCCCTACTTCATGTTGTAAACAGAATTGAAATTATGACCTTAAAATACATCTCCAGGAGGAACAGGTCACGTCATTCAATATTTCTCCATGATATTAAGACTGTTAGAAAACAGTTTATGGTAACTGTAGTATAATGTCTCCATTAAGATAATGGAATAAAGCACGCAATCATTCCTTGGTCTGCAAGCAACCAAGAATCAGCTGTACTGCTATGTATTTCACAATAAAGAATACCATTGCTCCAAGTATGTTCAAAACTCAGTTTCCATAACACAAGCTCACCTTGGCCACAAGACAGCACAGGAAGTTCCGCACCAACATGCGAAAGAACTTCTTCATGGTGAGGGTGATGGAGCACTGGAACTAGCTGCCCAGGGAGGTTGTGGAGTCTCCTTCTCTGGAGATATTCAAGGCCCATCTGGATGCCTACCTGGGCAGCCTGCTCTAAGGAACCTGCTTTGGCAAGGGGTTTGGACCTGATGATCTTTCAAGGTCCCTTCCAACCCCTTCCAATTCTGTGACTCTGTGATGGTTATGCAAATGGTAATGCAAATCAATACAGATTTCTATCCACATATTCTTCACTTACAACTCTTTTCACTACCTGCTAAATTATTAGCTTCTAAATTATTTTTATCAATTTATTTGAACACCCTTGAGAAAGGATGTCAGAGTAAGGCTAGGTTTGAAAGAGGAAAGTACCATACATATTAAGTGATTTGGACGAAAAATGATCAATTATATAATTAAAATTAACAGGTTGTTTTTTTGTGTGTGTGTTTTTGTTTTTATGTAAGAGACTTAATTCTGTCTGTTTAGTTCCAAGAAGGCTGATAATTCTGAACCTGAAAGGAAAAAATGGTTAAAGGATCTATTTCTAAATGTAAAGTTTGACTTTCCTCTTAAAACCCAATGTCAACCACCAGCATTTCCTTTAGCAGTTTTTTAATGCACTTTGGGACCTAGGGATTTTCATGGAAAAGGAAGATATATTCTGCCTCTCTCCTAGTAGGACTATCTTAAATATGGTGTTGTGCTTTTATTGGTTCTTGGCACAGATTTTCTGAAAAACAAAGGTAGTTGGAATTTTGATTGGTTTTGATCAATAGATCAGAACAGTTCAGCCTATCTAAAAATCATCCTTTGAACAGGAAATTGTGGAAGAGTTAGCGATCTATAATAAAAAGACTTGAGAGGGCAAGTGCTGGTTCAAGAACCTTAGGGAATTCTGAAGAGAAATTTCAACCTTACACTTTAATGAAACTCAGTGTAAATCATCTTTCTACATGGGTCTTCACTGACAGGAACTAATGCAGTAAGAACATTTTAATTGATGCACCATCTTACTAACACAGTATTTCTTACTAAAAGAGTTTCTCTTAAGAGATTTTATGACAAAATATCTGAGAAGCACACACTATTTTATGACAGAAAGTAATCATCAGAGAATATTCACCATTTTGTTTAATGTATTACTTCAGTTTGTGCACTCTGATTTCACTTTTTTTCACTTTTTAAAATTTATCTTTGGCTGTTTGCCTTTCTCTAGTCTTCTTTGAAAGCAATCACAAGTTGACTATGAATTTTTATTTGGTGTCCAGGGAAAAGTAGAACAAAGAAACCCTACTGTCCTGCAGAGTAAACCACCTTTGCAGCAACTCCTTTTCAATTTTTTTTTAGACAAATAACAGCTTAAAAATGATCTTTCCCAGGAAAGTTTTCCCTTCCATATACCATACAATTTATCTATTAGCTGCCACAGATGCAGATTCCTGCTGTAATCTGTATATCCATGGTGCTGGGTCACACATCTAACTTTCCTATCATCAGTCAAAACATCTTTTATGTTATCTGCAAAATCAGAAACAAGTGTTTTAAAAACACACATAAAATAATAATAAATAATTTGGAAATTACAGGGTTGATAATGTCCAATGTTTTCACTTGTGTGCAATCTTTTCCTGGCAAGTAAACGTGAAGTATTTGACTTTTTCCTCTGTTTTCTACACAAATAATCATTTATTTTTTTTCTCACTACAAGTCAGAAGAAATAATCAAAATTAATGTTAATGAAGAGAAGACATATGGAAAATAAGTTTTGTCAAACTAAGCTATAGGCAGTGGGGAGGTAACAGTCTTGTTTTATAAAAAATAATGGCAACAGAAATAGAATAGCAATAAAAATTAAAGCTGACTACAAAGGATCTCACAATATTGAATGACTTGGCAGTTAAATAAGAGAATGAAATTCAGTGCCAATGAACTGGAGGCAATATGCACAATAAATAAATTAAAAAAAAATAATAATAATAAATAATAAAACCCCTTCTATATACACATACACAATGATAGGTCTAATTTAGCCACTCAAGAAAATAGTCTTTAAGTCATTGCAGATAGTTCTTTGAATATGTCAGTTGAATGTTTTGTAGCAGTTGAAACAGCAAACAGGATGTTAGGAGAGATTAGAAAAGCAATAAAGAACAAGGCAGAAAACACTGGGATGTCAGTGCATAAATCCAATGCATGAATTGCTGCTGGGATGCTGAAACTTAAAAGGTTAAAATGATCAGGTGAACAGTAATGAGCAGCACTTAGGAGATGAATTTATCACTATTTTGGTGCTGCCAAAACAGATACTGTGAGACTTGTTATTGAAATTCTGATTACAGAACTTCTTTTGTCCATGCTTTTTGAAGGAGGTTGACAACATGGAAAGACTAGAGACAGTAATCAATAAATCAATAAATTAAAATATTAAGAAAATATTTTACTGACAGTGCTTTAATAAGCTCAATCATTTCAATTTTTAAAAAGATCAAGAGGTGACTAGTTTACGGCATGTATGAGTTTCCACAGGGAGAAAATACTAAGGCTCTCATTCATCTAGCATGGAAATACATAGTAAGTACGTAATTCCACAGCCTGGAAGCAGAACAAGTTGAATTAAACTCAGGCATTATTATGATTTGTTTTCTGTATTATAATTGTACATAATGTCACATATACTGAAAAAGAATAAATAGACAGATGCCTTTGCAATGCAGATAGGTTATGAAATGTTGATCCACAGTACAGATGGAATGAATATGTATTTATGAATGTAAATCTACACAATAAGACAATTATTATGGTAAGACATGCAAAACTATAGCGGTCCAAGTGTTATCAGGATTTTGTAGTCTCTAGATCAAAGGAATGATCAGCAGGAAGGTAATGACATAGCTTCACAGAGTTGCCTGTTCAAACCACATGAAACGTTAAAAATGCAAGTTTGAAAATGAGCAGTCTATCACCATGGCTTACAGGGTGATTGGAAGTTATCATCTCAGTGTTAAGTAGGAGACAATAAACAATTAAAGAATGAACAAACTGAAGAGGAAGCCCTGAAGATAAGTAGTTTATGTCTAACACAGAGGAAAGGGGCCATAGGATAACATAGGTCTAGCAGCACAGTCTAGGCTACACAGTATCTTCCTGGAGAGACTTATTAGAACACAGAAAAGGAAAATAACAAGGAATAATTACTGCCTACACAACCATTTAAACAACATACATATTAAAAGTTAAATGTACAAAGTAAAAGACATCATACTTAGACATATTTAGCCCAGTCCAAAGGCCTAGCTGAGGACTGAGATGGCAGTGTTTTCTGTAACTGAGAAATACTTTTCTGTGTGATTAGGAAGTAGACCAAAAAAATAAGATTAATCACCAGTACAGGTGATTAAAGGGTATTAGTGGATGTGTTGCTGCTTGGTATCTGCAAATTAGAATGAAACCTGTAGATCATTTTTAAACAAACTCAAATCACTGGAATAAATATAGGGGAAAATAATTTACTAACTTTTATAGTGATGTAAAAGGAACTATTTCATTAGTTAAATATAAATATTTCAAGAAACTATGTTATAAATGGAAAGTAAACAACAAAACAAAGTGTTCCATCCTTCACTATTTCTTTTCTCATCCTCTTTTTACTTAATATATAAAAGAAAAATGAAAATGTCCAAAAATGTATTAAATAATCTGTGAAAAAAAAAAAAAAATCTTATTTAAGCCATAATTTGCATAACAGCTGAGTGTATATTTCCATATTGGATAAAAGCAAATATTAAACACACACACACACACATTACCTTAAATCTAAAATACTGTTAAATCCATTAAAATTAAAAATTCTGTGGGATTCTATTTTGATCACCACAATGGTTTAGTGTGGATCTGGAGTGAACTTTTTACTGACTGTCACCACATGCTATGGAGCATTATATTTTGACGGTGGAACAGTCTTGGAGCTCAAGATGCTTCCAGGCTATACTGGAAAATATGTAATGCACAGTCTAGACACAAATGGACTTGACATCCACAAATCTAAACTCAAGCTAGTCCAATGTGAAAAAAAAAAACAAGACATATTTAGTGTCAATCTTGGTCCTCAGCACCAACTGTTTCACTCAACAGATAAGCTCCTATTTGCCCACACTGCTTATTAACAGATATATAAGCAGACAACAATTATTTTCTTTTAGGTGTATAGAAGTCTCACTTAGTGAGACTTATATGCCTATATATGTACACTTACACTTCTATGTGTAAGTCCTCCTAAGTATTCTTTTGAAAACAGGAGTTGGACTATCAAGACAGCTGTTGCTTAGTTACTTAGACCTTGCTGTGATGAGACAACAGTTAAATATCCTTACAGAACCCTCCTGCCCCTCCATCTCACTAGAGCAAAAAAATGTACATTTCACAGTCCAACATTAATTTTAGCAGTGTCCCCTGCACTATATTTATGTTCCTCTTTCATACTATGATATTTTGAAATATGAACCAAAATTAATAGCATTCAGGAAAAAAAAAAAAAAAAAGAAAAAAACTTGTTAATGTAATACAAGGAAAATGCATCACCAAAGTCTGTGTTATTAAATTAATATTGTAGAATTTTCCTAAGAGATCACATATGCTGTTTTTATGAAATATTATTTACTGCCTTTTTATTGGCAAATAGAGCACATTTTAATTGATATGTTATAAAGCAAGTACAATTCTAAAATAAAAATAATTGAACAATTATTTTTCTAAAACCATGAATTTGAATAGCAATTATTGTCACAGCAGTTGATTGCTCTCATTGTACTTGACAAGAACATTGTGTTTATGATTATGATGTGCCAGGTTCAGCCATCCTTACTTGTGTTAACTAATATACATGAAAAGCAGCTCCAAAGATTTCAACAGGATTATCTGAAGCACAAAGTAGTGTAAACATAGTATTAGGGGTCTGATATGTATGAAAGCAGTATAAACTTTTTGATGTTTTTAATGACTAATTATATTCCTCTGAATTCACAGAGTTTTTATAAGCACTATTAGAAGTAGTATTTCAACAAGTAACAATTCTAAATGATTCTGGGAATGAAGTGTTATAGTTCCAAATTAAAATGTGCATACTGGGAGGGAAAGTCACCTTGGCTGGTGATGGAGAAAGATATTCAGCTTCCTGTCAACAGTAGGGCACAGTGTATGGGCTCATGAAAAGAAATCTTGACCCTTCGGAGCCAAGACACATCAGGCAGTAGACCTTCTTCCCTGGTCTAAGAAATATCAGGCTTCCACAGGCAATGAAATGTGCTGACCATATTACCATTAGCCACCATTACCATTTGAGTAGATTTAGGAGATTTCTCCTCTTATTTTTGCTAGTTGTAAGAGGTACTCTTGAGAAGTAACTAATACCAGCAGTACCATGCAAATGCCATTTTCTGCAATTGCTCGGCCAATAGCTGAGCAATCATTCCCTCTTCACCTACATTCATTTAATTGTTGTACAAACTTAAATGTAACAGGATTTTTTCCTGTTATAGCCTAGATCTATGCCCCATTCTGATTTGAATTTTCCTCCCCTGTTGTTTTAATAAGGCAATAGCTCCTAAGCACCAACTTTTCTTCTGCAGTTTCTCCATGAAATAGAAGAAACCAAGGGAAATTTAATTCAACCGTGACCCTTCCAATCATAGAGCCATACAAAGGGTACAAGCCTTCAGTTCTTGCTTCCTGAACTGGGAAGTGAAAGTGTCTGAATATGATGCAAATGATCTAAGATAGTATTTAAAACTTCAAAAATAACCAAAAATCATTTAAATGTAAATTTGTTTTTATTTATTTGTTTCTCAGGTGGAATTCGCAGAAGTTAAGCAACACCTTTCATGCTCACTTGAAACTAATTACATGGTTAATTCTTATCCAGATGACAGAGCTTAAAATGCTATTTTTGGATGCAACCCTGAAAACCTATATATTTCCATAAGTAAATCTTACCTGAAGCATCTCATGAAAGTCACATTAAGTTGCCCCTAAAATTCTCTTCTTACGTGTCCACAACTACCAACCTTATAAAAACAGAATAACAGTTAAAAGGAAACACATATTGCCTTGTCTAATCTGGTCCTCCCAGGCAGAGCCATATGTCTGGTAAGGATGCATGATAAAGGAGACACACATTGTATTTGTTTTACTGTGTCATGGTTGATTACCAGGAATAGCATCTGCACAGTGATGCAGTTCATAAAATTACTGACCAAAGTTTTAAATGAAGGTTTACAAACAATACAAGGACATAATGCAAATATCATAGTTTATGGTTTAAAGAAGACCTGCATATACGGAGAGTCAGATGAAATCACTGTTCTCTAATATATGCAAAACTTCTTAAATATGGTGATTGAAAATTTGTGTACCCTTTCTGCAGCTCACACAGCAAAGTAACTGCCATGAGCAGCTCTGCAGGTATAGAACACGCTAATATGTACCTATTTTAATGTGAGAAAAGGATGACAGATTATACAATAGGGATACGAATGTAGAGAAACTCAGTTGTTTACTGGTAGAAGCTTTTCTCTTTATTTGAGTATTCAACATGTATTTTAAAAAATAATAAAATATAAAAGTAAACCTAAAAGAATGCTTTAAAGATTTTGGATTCCTGCATTTCAGTAGAGTGTTCCTTGTTGTTAGCCTACCACCTATCCAGTATCATCAGTGCAGATTTCAACTGTACACCAAGAAAACATCAAACCTCTGTGAGGACTCCCACCTAGTATCAGAGCAGTCCTTTTAATTGAGGAAATCATCTCTAAAGAAGAAAGGTGCCTGGAAAACTCAGGAATATTGCAACTTGTCTTGAAGACTACTATAATCTCAGACACAACCTAGTTTTAAAGATATCGTGTAACCACATCATTACTTTGTCCTATACAGGAAGTATGTTCAGACATGAGAAATTAAAAAAAAATAAATGAGTAAATAAAATAATGGCAGATAGTGCTTTAATCTCCAAACCTGATGTGCGATTTTGGAATCAACAGTACTCAGGTGAGCATAGAATTTTAAATCCTTTAGCATTATCTCATCCAAGCATCATTTCTTTTGGCTTATGTCCTCTGTAGCAGCTGTATTTTAACAAGGAATCAAAGTAAATCCCCTTCAAGAAATCAACTCCTTTTACTAGCAGTGTCTGCCCATCAGATGGGATTTCCCAACCCATTCTTGAGAGCAGTCATTAATCATATGGGTATATGTTCAAGCTTCTGATATCCTAAATCAAACAATTTATTCCAACCCCACAAAGGTAGCACTAGCTTTTAGGTGTTTCCTGAACTCTGACCTGAGTGTGACCATGAGATTATATTGATCTGCTGCAGCTGGATTCTGATATGGTTTGTGTCTCTTTTTTCTTTTTCTGGAAATTCTCAGTGACTAGCCAAACAACAACCAAGAAATAAGTGAAGACATGTATGATCCAAGCTTACTGTCACATAATTATGAACTTACTATTATTAGACAAGTTTAAATGATCCCAATTACATCATTTTTTAAAATGCTCCAGAAGTTTGCACCACAGCCATCTAGACCACTTATGAGTATTGCGAGTCCACTCAAAAAAAAAAAAAAAAATAATTAATTAAACATATCTTGTGAAATATATGAGAATATATATTTTATATATATATTAAATAAAATTATGTAGGTATTACGGGAGAAGAATGGAGTTATAGAATGTGGTTGTTTTATGACTTAGATAAAAAGCAATATAAACAACAACAAAAAATAAAGAAATATCTATGAACTGCCTCTGCTCAAATACTTCAACCCAGATGAATCACCTATATTGAGTGGGGCAGCACAGTATAGGTATTCATGGACTAGTTCACCCAAACACGAACACACAGGACCACAATGCATGCCTGTGCATAAAACAAATTATGACCAAAGGATTAAATGCACAGGCTGAGACACTCGAGCTACTTTACATGTGGAGTGCAACTTGCTTTGGAAGTAATAAGGATTTTCTTCCAAAGTAAAAGATGCTCACTTCCATTGGCCATAGTAAATATTTTTGATGGGAGTAGCCTTTCTATTTTGAGACTGGCTTTGGAAGCGGAGATCTGTAGCACTGTAGCATTACAGAGGAGATAAAATAAATGTGATGGACAAATTAAAGCCGTATCCCTATGCCACAGGGATCTCAGACCAGTCCCCTTAGAAGCACTGGATCTTGTTGTGGCATAAAACATTTGGACTGCTCTATAGAAGTTAAAAGAAATACATGAAAGAAAGGGAAATGAGCCTTAGAAGCAACATACTGTCAAGAGCATACTGTGAAAAAGCTGTAGAGAAGTGCATTTAAACAGACTATTGAAAATGTAACCAAAATTATTTTGTTGAGAAGGAGGAAGAACAAAATTAAATAATACACTAAAACTTCAATATTGCTATTCATAAAGCCCTGCAATTTAAGTACAGAATGCATAGCTGACACCAGGGAGCTTAAAATATCAATATCTACTGCTTTTTATAGAACTTATATTTTAGTTAAAGTAAGCAGCATCAATTAAATACCACTATAATAAATATTAGTTAATTAGTAAGAACAGCTACCACATCCTTCTTCCAATTGCTTATTAATTCATATTGAATGCAGAAAACCAGCTTAATTCCTCATCTTCCAGACATAAACTCCTATAATGGTTTGAAGCCATTCCCTGACAACTGCCCCAACAAAGAACAGGTTTATTCGTCTTTGCTTTATTGGTCTTTGCTGTGCAATGAAATATCAAAATTTCATTTTGGAAGGAGGAAAGAAATGTGTCCATACAGGGAATATATTTATGAAAAATTAAGTGGTTTTTTTTGTTTGTTTGTTTGTTTGTTTACTTTTTTTCCCTCCAATAGTGTATATATGCCTAAATGTTATAAAGAATATAGGTTTTTAAAACCTACAAGCTGGAGTTGGACTCGATGACCCTTTTGGGTCTTTTCTAAATCAGGATATTCTATGGTTATTAAAT
This sequence comes from Aythya ferina, assembly GCF_964211825.1. Classification (NCBI taxonomy): domain Eukaryota; kingdom Metazoa; phylum Chordata; class Aves; order Anseriformes; family Anatidae; genus Aythya; species Aythya ferina. The sequence continues at coordinate 29,909,602 of NC_140302.1, read as the reverse complement.
AATTATTAAATAGTTAACATTATATAATGTATAAATGCACACATGTATATGTTGTATATTTTACTACATGCATGAATGATTTATACACACACACATGCACACAAAGCTGTCTTTTCATATTTAATATACCAGGACCCATACCAGAAGCTACTAATGTGAAGTATGAATGGATGCTCAATTATGCAAACAGCCTGTATATACAACTTTAAAAGGAAAATTGCTATAGTATACATCAGGATACTCTCTGGAAGACTGACATCCAAATTTCATTCTGCCAATACAATATCAAACAGAAATGAACCATTTAAAAGGAATCTATAATATATTACACAATAAAGCTCTAGATGTGAACTTTAACTCTCAGCAGTTCTTCCTTTCACCTCTTTGAAGGAGCAAATAAAGAAGATTTACAATCAAAGAGGTTTAATCTAACATAAACTGAAATTAATCTCCATAGAATAAATAGAACATCACACCCATAAAGTGTGATTATGTTTCTTTTACTCATGGAAAAGACTTTCATATTTCAAATAATCTTATGGTTTTGCCCTTCATGGGTGAAATACTCTATATTTCTCCCAACAAGTGTTGTTGTACATGTATATATATACATATATATATATACAGGGAAAAAAAAAAAAAGCATTATTTCCATAAAATTTCCAGACACATTATGACATATAGAATTTAATATTTTCTGCAGAAACATTCAAAAAGAATTAGAAATTAAATATATTGTTTCTGCTTGAAAATAGATGCACTTTCACTTCAGCTTTTGCAATGATTTTGCTGATTTATAAAAATTATTTAAAATTTTATGTTAATCAAGAAAAGTCTCCTTCATTAAAATTATGCCATATTAGTGAATTTGGGGAAAAACAACTGCCAACAAAAGCTGCATTTCAGCAGCCTGCCAAATCAAAAGATTCACATTATTTCAACAGTTTTTTTTTGTTTTTTTTGTTTTTTTTTTTTTTTAAATAATGATTTCCCCCCGTTCTTTTTGCTCTCTGTGCTGTTTTTTTTCAGTTTGGCTTTTATATTTTGATAATAAATTGCACAAATATAAAATACAATTAGAGAGCCACCAAGGCATATCTATTTGATGACAGCACTGTTTAGGGTACTAGACTCAAATACGATCAAAAAGTTTATTACTTTGTTAAAGGACTTTTCCCTTCATTATTTTCAATACCTTTTCCAAAGAGGAAAGGTATATATTCGAAGCTGTAAGTGTTAAGAAGTCATAACTCTCCCTATAAAAAGCCTCATTAAAAGTTCTCCTGAAGACAGAATAAGGATGCTTAGATTTCTAGATTCATCATTATTGTTCTGTAATTGTATTATATAAAAAAATACAAAAGTGTTGATGCCCCTGCATGTGATATTTACAATTTTGACTGAAAAGATTCAAGACATATAAGAAAAGAAATATCATTGTGAAACTGTAGAGTGTTTTCCTAAAATATCATAAAAAATATTAAAAGCACACAGGAAGACAATTATTATACAGAACATAATTACGCCACATGTACAGACTAAATTTCGATGTTAGCATATAAATAGATTATTTAACTACTTCTTAATGTAAATCTAATGTTCTTCTAATGGTTTAGGGAAGCTTTTGGAGTCCACAGCAGAATTTCCATAATATTGCATCTTACTGACAAAATGTAACACATCCCCGTAAATAAATAAATAAGCCATTTAGATACAAACCAAAATTTTCCATACCAAATGTTTTTTTGGTACAGGGAAATTTTACTGTAGTATTATTTTTCATTACTACATTTCAAAGCTGATTGCATAAATTCCTTTCAAATTCAGAAGTCTCCTTTCAAAAATAATTATATTTAAAATTTTAATATTTAATGGTTATTAAATACACACTATGACATTCAGTCTAGCACTCTCAATACAAGGACCCTCAGTATTTCTTTACTGCCATAAGCAGATAGCTCATTTCTTTGATGTCACTTATTTCACAGCATGCCATACCAACTGCATCTGCTAAGACAGACCAGTAGAGTACTTGAGAAAGCACCTTATAATTTGCTGTAGTGGACAATAGCATTATTGCCTAAACTCCACTATTTTACTTCCCTTTTTCTTTAATTATTTTTCTTCATCGGCTTTCACAGAATCACAGAATTTCTAGGTTGGAAGAGACCTCAAGATCATCGAGTCCAACCTCTGACCTAACACTAACAGTCTTCCACTAAACCATATCGCTAAGTTCAACATCTAAACATCTTTTACCCCACTTCTTTATCTACATCTGGAAACAAACTACTGAAGTTGACTTTGCAACTGATTACATGTACCCTATCATAAAAAAGACAGAATTGCTTCTCTTTTGAATTAAAATGACAAAAGCAAAATTTCAAGTCCATTTATCAGAGATGAAAACCTGTTCTAATTTCTTGGTTAAAGTGCAGTGGATGGAGTTTCATAAAAGTGACTAGGATTAAGCACTCTAAATACAAATAGCTGTGAGTTCCAACATTGCTTTAGTCTGAGAAAACAACTGACTAACCAGATTTGACAAAATACAATATAAAATGTAGGATTTTTTTTTTTTAATAAATAAAATAAAATAAAATAAAATCACTGAAAGGAAAACTTTACAGAACTGCTTCAGAGTAAGAGAGCCTGCATAGAACTGAATCTTCAAAAAATAAAATAATTAAAAAAACTTTGATACTTTCTGCAGAAATTTTGAGAAATATCTTACAGATGTCACCTTCAGAGACCTCTGGTGTGAACACAACTACATAATGGCTGCTTCAATTCTGATGAGATTTTGCAAAAGAAATGACAAAATGCTCCTTGGGGAGCATTTTTTTTTTGTTTTGTTTTGTTTTTTAGCAAAAAAATAAATCTTTCAAATCCTGTTACTGTCACTCAAAGATTATTTGCATGCTGATATGGTTTTGCAACTACATTCAAGCATCACATTGCTGGGGAAAAAATGAATATATCTTATGGGATATGGATCTTTATATATGAAGCATCCCATCTAATAATTTTGTACATCTATGTATAGCTGCTCCATTGTACATAATGATTCTTTTATACCCTTCATCAAACTTAATTCAGCTGTGATCAGCACTTACTCTCTCATGCAGCCACAGGAAAAAATACAACCCACAAGAGGTAGAATTTCATATCTATTCTTGATTATGCAACTTCCATCTGTGGCTAAGCAACAACAGAAATTATTTCTAGATATTATGAACCGGGCAACATTTGAACAGCTCTCCCATACTGTATTTGACACATAGGTGAAGTCAGAAATGGAAAATTTTAAATGCAAGTATTTGAAGGAAGGAAAAGATCAAATCTGCTATACATCAAGCAAGTTCATAGACCACCTCCAGATTTCAAGCGCAGCAAATATTTTGTACTTTGAGGAACAGTTTGTTGAAATCAAAATATTTCAGGCTCTAGTGCACTCAAATGCACTTCCAAATGACTCAAAAGGATGAACAAAGAAAGAAGAAAAACAAGAATAAAATAATGGAAAACAGTTCTATTCTCCAGGGAATTAAGTGACTCATCTGTTGTTTAGAAGAGCCACCGGTCCAGTGGTACTGAGGAATCTCCTTTGCCTGCTGGCTAATAACAAGTGGCTGCCTTCTCAGGAAATATAAATAGATCAAATAACTTTGTGATGGCAAAGCTTCCTGGTGATTTGTAGTACAGAAGACTTAAAGCTACATTTTACAGTTCAAAAACAAATATTTTCAACAATAACAAAAACTGAAATTACCCACTGCAGCATAGATGTGTTTGTCCCAGTGGGAGTCAAACAACTCTTTACTTCGAAGTCAGGTGAAAATTGTTTAATGCATGACTAAGTAAAAATCAATTTTATTCTAGCCCTAAATGTAAAATCCATTTTTGCTATGATAACTTGATTTGCATGTAACCAGAAGATATTTCAATTTTGATTTAAAAGATTTCTGCATTTCCTGGGAATCTAGCCATCGTAGACATGATCTGATCCATACAGACTGCACTTTGTCCATTTTATGGCAATCTCTGAAACAAAGCATGCTAAAATCCAGCATTAATTTATCATCCTTGCTTTTAACAAAACCAAACCGAAACACAAAACTGCACAGATTCACCAAAGGATGCTCGTAAAGAGAAGGTATTCACCTGTTGCAAATTTACCCCATTCTTGCTCTCAGTATTCAAGCTCTCAGGAGATCTGACACAACTGGCTGTAGTGCAGCCATCCACTCTCATTGCATGAAACCTAAATGAAGGGACTGCTTTGAGTTCTTGGCACCCACAGTCATACAGATATGGGTGATAATCTGTTTCTTCAGTATCTCCTCTTGTAACTCATACTAGTCCTTGTCATAATCTAAATGCCCATTCCTTCCTCCTGCAATAAACACAGGCCATATTTTGAACATTGTTTTTTTTTTTCCTCACTTGTAGCACACAGAAAGGATTGTGAAGAAGAGTGTACCCCATGATCCTAAGTGGCCATTCTTTCATAGAATGTCTTAATAGCAAGCAAGAAAAATTTGCTTCCATATTTCCTAATATCACTCCACTCATTACAAATGAATACAATGAAAGCATACCATTCCAGCCAGTGATAAAATCCACCAGCTGGCAGCTCCACCTGAAAAGCTGAACCACAGACAAAGGAAGGAATCATTCTGAGAGCATAGAGAAGATCTATGCTCAGAGAAAAGCCAGCTAAGTTAATGGCTGGCATTTTGTATTTGAAACGCACCTTACAAAAATAGTATGACTGTAGCAGTTGCATTTCATTGCCTATCACAACAATACGTATAGCTAAATTTTGTTATCTGTTTCAAATTCTTGCTCTCAGGATTATGTGAAAAAATTGCATTTCGCACTTCGAACTTCGAAGTTGTGCTTCAGATTCTTGATACAAAAAAAAAAAAAAAAAAAAAAAAAAAAAGTTTCCAAGAAATGCATAAGTACTGTTATAAATTCTTAACCATACTTTTATTCAGAAGCAGCTTTAGAACTCAGGAGTGTGTTAGCTCTCAATTCAGGATTTACTGAGACAAATAATATAAAATAAAATTAATAAATATTGATCATTGAAAATTTTATACACAATAAAATATGATCTAAAGAAAAAATATGTTTTCAGAAATTAAAGACACTCAATATACTACTGGAAAATGACTAAAATGTTCCTTAACTAAAACAATATTTTAATGTAAGATTTCCTGACACTGAAAACTCCTTCAATTATAGCTTATAAAGAAAAAAGTCAGGCTTTAGCTTATTGCTTGTTTACTGGTGAGGGCAACATCAGAATGAACTGTCTGTAATAATGAAGACTGAATTTCTTTAGTTTGAAGAACAAGAAAGATCATTCAAATTTGCTGCCTGTGAAATTTTTCTAATGAGATCTTTACTGCTTCAAAGCAGGTGGAAAAAAAAGCTACACACTTCTCAACTGGTATGGCAGCTAGAAGTCTTCAAGGCATAAGCTAAAAAAAAAAAAAAAAAAAAAAAAAAAAAAGTGACAAACACAAAACAGATGCCACAGTCTCAATAAGACTTGTAGGGAATCTGTTACTACCTTTAGATATCTGATTGCATTTCTGATTTCCAAGAAAAGGTCACTACACCACTTCACCAGTAGGTACAACAAAACAATCCAGTATAAAAAATAAGACATTAAATAGTATGCCCCCTCCCCCCCCACACCACCACCACACCACCAAATATCATGGCCCAGGGCACTACAGTTCCCATAATATATTCTGCTTATTTCTACAAGAGAACTTGAATTTCTATCATTTTCTTGTTCTAAGCTGTAAAATAGTAGATTGTACATTAGTTACAGATCTAACCATAGCTTTTTTGTTTTCTTATGTAGTCTAAAACTAATTCCTTACATTTCCTTACAATAATACTTTTTAAATAGTTGATACATCTTGAAAATTCTAGAGATGCTTTTTATTCTCATGTTTCTGAATGAAGCGGTAAAATGCATACTTCATCTTTTACTCTGGAACACTCACACCATAAAGGAACAGTTTTAAGCTTTACACATGAATGATCGTTTAAAAGAACAGTGACTGTCAAACCTATTTCCTGGTTTGGCTGGGCAGCCAGGGTGGGAAGGGTTATAGCCTGTGCTCAGAAGGGTGGAAAATGGAGAAGGTCCTAGACACATTTTTCAAGGCTGGTTGAAACATATTTTGACAGTAAGCACATTAAACCTGTGTTTATACACAATTGTTTGCTCTTTCAATAATCCTGGTAAACATGATGTAAACTATTACCAATGTAATTTGCCAGTGTTTTAACACACTACATTCCTATCCAGCTCATATAGATGTGTTTTTTGTTGTTGTTGTTGTTGTTGTTTTTTTTTTTTTAAAAAAAGGAAGGAAGAAAAATGAAAAAAAAAATCAAATAGTTTGGCTGAGTTGCAAACTGTTGCAAACTATTGAAGCAAAATTTTCAGATGAAACCTTGACTACTATAAACCACTTTGGAGAGGTCATATTAATAGTTTTCTTGGGTATAACTAACTGTTCACTAGAGTGGGAAAAAAAAATAGTTATTGCTACATTTTCCTATTAGAAATATTCTGCAGCTTGTTGAGACTAGTGATCCTGTGGAAATAACATCCAATTTAAAATCTACTGAAAGTTGTAATGGAAATTTTTAACTAGAAATTTTTCCTTCTAAATTTTTCAGGGTCTGGTTCTTTGTAAAGAACGCAGGAAGTATTTTCTGTAGATCTACTACAATTGCAAATACACACTGCATTTAATAGTTCAATGACAAACAGCCTGACAGTTTCTTCTTTGGATCATTTACACTGACTGACCATTTTCTACCTCAGATGTTGGTAAGGATGTTACGCGTGCAGTAGTTACTACCTGGGAGTGCTGCTGTGACGTTATGTGTGATTCCATGATAATTCCATGGTAAGAATACAAATGGCGATCTAACACCTATAGCTCTGTGCTCAACACACACACAAATAAACAAAACACCAACAAAAAAACACAGTACAAGCTTTTGTATTGGAGACAGCCAGTTAGCCAAGCTGTCGGCTCAGACTAATTTTCTAAGCAGAGTTAATTGACTGGGACTGCAGTGTAATTAACTTATTTTATGCCGGTATGCCTTTAGTTCATTCAGACTAACTCAACCTCCTTCCCTTACCTTCCAAAATCTGCTTTGTGTATAGTGACTCTATTATGTGCTTTTCTTTTTATTTCTACATTTTTTCCGATAAACACAGAATGAGATTTCCTAAGCACATAGATATCCTGCCTACATCTACAAGCACCAGATATCCTGCCTACATCTACAAGCACCAGAACACTCCCCTGCATCCCAGGCTTTGTGGCTGTATCTGAAGACACCTAAAGCCACACCTAATCACACGGAAGTGAACCCAAAGAAAGCCTTTCCCCCAGTTATTCTCGTTTTGATAAGCCAGGAGCAACAGCACTGACACAGTGATAAAAATAAGGCAGAAGAGCACACAAATCAGTCTCCCTTCTCTTAGATGAATACTCTAATCATGAGGCTGCTGCCTGTCCAGACCAGTCAGCCTGATTTTTTTTTTCCTACATACACATACAAATGATTTTGTTTATACCATAATACAGAACTTAGCCCAAAGTCATTCAAGAAAAGCTCTTAAAAGCAGAGTACCATTCTTAAAAGCACACTTTTTGCTACTAAACCAGTTTGCTTATACTTTTGAATGACACTCCTGGTTAAACAGGCTGCCAAGTGATATTCAGTTTTGCGAAACTCTAAATGTCACAAGAAAACCTAAAGATGTTTCTAAATGATGTTTCAACATCAAGGGGTATCATACAACCTTACATCAAGATGTTAAAATATATTTTGATAGACATTCCATTTCTTATCGTAACCATCAAGCCCAAGAATCAAACCTTAGCTTGACATATGTGGGTATTCAGAAGGTGTCTTGCCATTAATTGCAAACTTTTTTGGTCCTTGCTGGTATTGCTGCAATGCACTACCAATAGGATTTCCTGTTTCTTTAAAAAAAAAACAAAACAAAACAAAAAAAAAAAAACACCACTATAAGAATTTCTGCAACTGGATATTAATGCTATGCTGCAGATGGCTGCAAGCCCATCTTCTTGAAATTAATGCCAGCCTAAAGCCTTTTTAATTACACTGGGGCTGCATCAAAGGTAGTGGTACCACAGCTGCCAACTAGGACACCCCTTCTTTCAGTAACAGGTATTGGATGGGCCTTTGTTTCCTTAGCGCATAGCATAGGCAATGCAAGATCTTTCATCAGGAGCATGGTGAGTTTGCACTCGCTCAGAATAAACCATATCAGATAGAACATCATACCAGGAAAACTACCGCAATATATCTATACAGAAGACATTACCATCACACAGCCTATAGTTTACCATTTCTAAGCCAGCATTATGACACAGAGAAGAAATAAACTGCTCTTAGTCATCTGCCTCTGCTATTTGTCACAGGGCTGTTCTATCACACTTGGACAGATTTTGCTTTCTTCAATAGGAATTTGTCTTAAAGTTCACATGAGCACCATTTTTTTTTGTTTTGTTTTTTGGATGTTGCTTTGGGTCTTTGTTTCCCAGAAACAAAACAAAACACTTCTAGACTGACCATTAGGCAACCAGCATGTTACTGGTCTCTTTATGGTGAAAAAGGAGAAATGGGAGGTTTTGCATCAGCCACTTAAGTGCTCATTAGCCCACATATTGGATGCAGAATACTTCAGGGCCTGCTCATTTCTGCCCCTTTATAGGTGAGAGCAATTCATGAAAGTTGGCCTGTTCACAGCATTTTGTGTCTGATTCCTCAAAAAACATTCCTCAAAGCATGGTGATTAGAGCAGAGGGAAAAGTTGTTCTGTGAACTTATGAAATAAATGCATGGCACTTCTCAAAATACACAAAGTCTGATGAACACAGTTGTCTGTCAGTGTTTGCATTTTACATACGCTTCATGGCTATTGAGGAATATATTCATAGCAAGATTTCAAAGCACTGTAACTAATCCATGTATATTAAAGCCTGTGACATTTTATAAGACAGCTGAACTTTTAAGAAGTCTTTCAATGGAGTTTTGTTGATATCCTAGAATAGTTGTCCATTTGCAGAGGAAACCAATTCCTGTGCTGCTGCCACAGTTAAATCTCCTCCATCATTTACTGCCTTTCACAATTCACCTCTGACCCATGAAAGTGAGTGATTTAGGGGCCTTTATTAAAAAATAATAAGACATTGAATAGAATGAGCATTTCTAATAATTTGGTAAAACACTTTAAAAAATACAGGCACACAAAATACTTAAGTAAATCATAAAAATTACTTCAGTAAAGCTGGCTTCTCTTAATCAGTGTAATAAGAAATACTGCATAAAGATCAGTCAGATGCGTAAGTGTGAAGACTGTACCACTGATATATGAAAGATGCCAACAGCTGCCTTTACTTGCAGGGCAACCGCCTCTATCCTCTACAGTGCAAATTACTGAACAGAGTTTAAAGACTTCCTTTCAGACATTTCTTAAGATTAAGGAGCTGGGCAATGTACTTTTTTGATGGAATAGAATCAGCATGATTTCTGTCAGAAAAGAGAAAAAGCAATTTACCTGAAGAAGGTAACAAAGAACTGCACCAGATCCATGATAGTATTGTGCTGTGAGAAGGCAATCTGCAAATAAAATAGAAGTAAATTACAACATTTTCAGAGCCAACTGTTCTTTTTAGGTTGGGGCTTTATGGTTTCACGGATGATCAGCTTCAAGTGTAATTTCAGTCTAGTATGCACACACCTGCATTCACCATAATGTGAGGAGCATAACTAACTCCCATGTCTTTGTATCAACATACAAACAATGAAATATAGTCTTTCTGCTGAATTAAATTTAATAGCAATATCCATATAAAACTTGCTTGGTATAAAAAATGAAAGCAACATGCAAAATATTAATATATCATATGAATATAAATCATCTTTATAGTCAACTATGTTTTAACTATCACCATTTTCCATTTTAATTACAACACTGAAACATGGTTTTGGAAATGACAAAAATCATTTTGTGCCTAAAATTAATACATTTAAAATATTTTAATTGCATAATTTGAAAAAGAATGTTAATTTTCAAAGAAAAACAGATAAATTCTGGTGCATAATAAACTCTTTCAAAGCACATTACTTTAAAGACAAAGTAATAAATGTTCCTTCAGGCTACATTTCTACAACCAAACTAGAACATGCATTAGTTCAACTCTTTACTGTAATTTTTCATGAAGATTTAATAATTATCTCTAAGACAGCATACACACAGACGCACACTCACACTTACATGGAATAGAGCCCATAATTGTTATTATAATTACTTTTCACTAATGTTAAGGACTGCACTTAATACTGAAGTTATAACTGCAAATATGTCTAAGTCCCTGAGTTGCTCAATGTTTCATAAAGTGCAACTATTAGACTAATGCTATGCAGAATTTCCTACTTTGAATTGCACAAAGTGTTTATCTAACTGTATTTTAGAAATCTTCATGCAGTTAAGATGTGATCATGGCTAGCAATTATTCCAAATTAGTTTGACTACCTTTCACAGTCAGTTTGTGAACTTTTGAAATTATAACTCATGATACTCAATAAGTACTATTTTAACACAAAGCTATAATGTAAACTTTAGTATTATAATGGCATTACTTTGTCTTGTGACAGCCAAACAGCTAACCATAGGTGAGATAACTTAAACCCTAAGGAACAACATGCAAACTGGAATACCATGAATAAGCATGGGGGCATCATCATGCAAACACGTCTCTTAAACTTAATTTCTGCTTTCTCTTTACTAGCAATGTACTGCTGCAGGTAATTCTGGCCTTGGAGCCAGTGTAAAGACAAGAAGCTGACAACCATGTGGGATTAAAGCAGGAGAGAAAAAAACGGTCAGATTTGCTATTCCAGTCTAATCTACAAGCGTCTTTACACTTGTTCAATATAAGTAGAAATTTAATGTTCTCAGAAACTTTAACTTAGGTTACTGTCATGATGAATACTGCTTTAAAATTGAGAGATATTAGGGAGTTGAAAAAAGTTGAATACAAATTATAAAATTGGTCAAAAGTGGTAAAGTATCTCTTAATGCCAACATAACCTTTACTTTCTATTGAAAAGATAAAACCTGAGCAAGGACATGAAGATTCACTTGGCCCAATATAAAAGTGCATCCAAAGCAGAAAAAATTATTTAAGAATATTTGGTAACAGCTTGTTATATTCAATCTGTACTTTAAATGTACGCTAGAATCCCCTCAAATAATATTTAGCTTTCAAGTTAACTGCTGGCTTTTCCAGAACATTTTCTGCAAGTACCATATTTCAGGAGATGAACTAATACCAAGAGAAAAAAGCATGTCAGTTTCAACAGAGTTCATATTTTGTGACGCTGTTAGAAGGCTATTTTCTGAATGAGCAATTATATTTTGCATTACTGCAATTATTTTCATTTGAGGTGTCATCATTCACTAAAAGACGCTGTTACTCCAGAAACAACTACTGTCAAGGAAAAGTCCTGCAATGGAAAACTGCAATCTGATCAGTCTCATATCAGGACAGTATTACATCTTTTTTTTTTTTTTTTTTTTTTTTCCCTAAGAGACTGTGCTGCCATCATTTCTCTTTTTCAACCCACAGCAAATATGAACCAAGCATACTTACAACATTTCAATGCTTTTTTATGCATACTAATGATTAAATATGATTTGAATATCCCTAAATTCAAGACGGGATACACTTTTTTTTTTTTTTTTTTTTTTTTTTTTTTTTTTACAAAAATACAGACACAATAAGAATGATTTTACATATTCCACCTACTTTTAGTCCAATAACCTACTTAAACAGTAGCAACTGTAATGTTTTTTGCTCGAGTTCTTGTTTACATACCCACATGAGAAATTCTGTCTGTAAAACTTACTTGTTTGGTTGTACAGGACATAGTTTAGAACAACAAACAAAATCCAGTAAAATATAAAGTTCCGTTCCAGAAGTAATTTCAAATTTTATCAAACATTATCTTTGAATGATGGTAAGCTCATGTTTAAAAGATGAACTACAGCATTTTCTGAAGAAACAGTACCATGCATCTTAGACTAATTTCAACACAGAATATTAACCAAAAAACTGATACATAATTTAATTACAAGTACATCATGAAGGAGCAAAGAATGTCATGAGTCTAAGCCTGACACAAAGAACCATAACATAATTACAAAGATTTATTTCCATAGGATTTTCATCTATATACAAATGGTAGTCTTTTTTTTTTTTTTTATTCTGCCTACATAGCCAGAGGATGAGACAAGGAAAATTATTTCAATCCCAGTTTTCTGCTTTGGAGTTAAAGGTATTGGAGATTAATATCTCTCTTTTTTTTTTTTTTTTTTCATTGGCAATTTGCAACACATCACAGTTAAATAGCCCTCAATCTCACCAAAATATCTAATAAGCCTATGGATGCCACAAATATTGTCTCTATCTTCTAAATGAAGATCAAGAAGAGTATCAACTCCATCATTTCCTATGGAATACAATTACCAAATGCCATGTGGTAAGTAATTAGGTAAACCAAAAGACCTCTGTGAATTAACATGCAAAATTTCCAGCATATTACTAGTTTCCCTGTAGAAAGAAAAAAAATAATACCTCTTCTTTACTGAGCCTAATACTGAAAAAAAAAAAAAAAAAGGAAATATGACAACTTGAAGTACTATGATACATAATTTGCAATATAATTTCAGGTGTAGATGCTAATTCTTTCATTCACCAGCATTAGATCTCTAAAAGAAAATTACAAAAATATTTCTAAGTCCTTTAATGGTTTTATCTCAGCAAATTCATTATACATGATAAACTAATAGTCGGTTGCTAGTAGCTTTCTAAGCTGCAAATCACAAAACTGTAGGCCTGCTACAAATCAAATGGCTTTGGTTCAGTGGTCATGCGATGTCCAATTTCGACACCCAGTTCACAAAAAATAGAAGTTTGTCTTCTATTGCCTAAGCCTTCTGATTAAAAATATTTAAAAAGTGACAGAGCTCCATCAAGAGTGAAATGTCCAATAACTACCATGGACAATGTGAAATGGAGAAAAGATGAATTTTTGCTGGGTAGTTTGAAATATTCTAATAGCAGTGAAGCTCCAGCTATGAGGATCTATGTTAATAAGACAGAGCCATAGGCATCAATATATTTTTCACAAGATAAAAATGAGTCAAGGGCTCTTCTGGTTGCGCGGTACAGATGACCTGAAAGAAAAATAAAGGTTGGGAAGATTGCTCAGTTTAATTAAATATTAGAACATATAAGACATAGTTTTCTTGGGTGGAGTAGAAGTGATAAGTAAGAGAGGACAATGGATTTATAAGATAGGAAAGTCATAAGGGAAAAAAAGTGGGATAGACAGTTTATAACCTGAGAAACATGGAAAGATAAACATGTGCAAGGAAATTATAATATGTCTAAAACTGATACTTCTAAAGCCAATGCTTTTTGTATCCTAGTCTCAGGGTTCGTCTTGTGAAGGAGTTGTGAGGTTCAGTACTGAGAAGTAAGAACTGCAGCAACTGTTTTATGAAAAATGCTCTATAATTAAACTCTAAGCAATTGCTTTCAACTTGGATTTAGCTTTGAAGTCTGATGCTTCTGTATCAGACACGAAGGACTTGTGTGTCTGAAAGTTTGTCTAACTTTTCCAGTTATCCAGCTGGCTTAATAAAAGATGCAAACTTTTATCTCCAAGACTCATCTTGCAATTTTAACTTTAGAAATATTGTTATAAGATATGCTTTTTCTATCAGTATTTCTCCCTCGATTTTTTACTGGGTGAATATTCCAGAGAGTGCTGCAAGGATAAACATTATCTATGTTATTTCTTAATTTTTATAAAGTTTTGGTGACATGCAAAATGTAGGAAATACACTTTATGCTGAATAAATGACAGTTACTGATCAGTGAATACGCTGAATTTACACTTTTGGACACAGATTTTTCTGATCTTCTAAAGTTAATGTCTGAAGGAATACATTTTTCTCCCCTGCTCTAGATGATTCATGTCAAATTCACCTTTGCCATACAGCAGTAGTACTCTTACAGAACAATAGGTCAAGATCTGTTCCACCACAAAAAATCAGACAATTTTGAAAGTCTAACTTGGGGACATCTTTCATATGGAAACAGTAAGTCTTGCCTTGGAATTTTGTGTCTCAGTTTGAAAAAGAAGCTAAAGAAATCAATACTAAAGAAATCAAGCAAGCAAAAGGACAAAGAAATGGAAAATAAAGCACAACAAGAGCACACTAAATACAATATAACATTTGCAGTAAACATGAACCTAACCCATGAAATTGTTCAAATATTCAAATAATGTGCACAAAAAGCAACTTTAATCAATTCCCTATTTCATAAAATTATTCACTAATGTAAATTTTATCTGCGCAGGCTTTCAGACAGTGACCAAATACTTCCACTAATACAATTATTTCATCTTACACTGTTAACGAATGTAGAATGAACAAATAAGAGATACTAAAATAAATATGGGGTAAAATTTGGTAGATGGTCAAATTATTAAACCTGAAACCATAATACAACAACATAACCCAAACTAAACTGCCTGGACTGTGTTGATAATGCATACTTAAACCCCACAGAATTATTACTTCCTTCAGTATCATCAGAACTGTAATTGAATTTCTTCTTGGATAAAACTATTACACACTCCCACACTGATACTGTGTATGTTCTGAAGCAGAAGGAATGGATATTGATTGAACATGAAGATTAACTCATTTTGTTGTCCATCCCTTTTTACATTTTCTTGAGGAATTCTTTTTGACTGAGACAATTCTAGACAATAAACGTAAAAGTTGAGGAAAATATTTATGTAGTTTAGCACGTTCTTGTACATAACATTTTATCAGGAAAGATGGTAAAGATCAAATACTGTCATAATTTGGGAACAGGTTGTTGAAAATTTTAGATATGTCATAGGCTTTTACATTTACTATTTGTTGTATGAGCTTTATGTATAAATTGTGCAGAAACATGACTACAGAGACCAAAAATAGACTATTTTTAAAGACATCCTCTACTACATAATATTTGGGTGAAAAAAAAACTCTGTTGATTTCTTGGATATCAGTAAATACATCACTGAAACACATGATTTCTGAATAATCAGTAATCACGTAAGAAAAGATCAGTTACTGGGATATTTTGCTAAATATAACTACAACTGGGAGGCTAGTAGGAGGGCTAGAGAGAGAAAAGAATGGTAATGATTGCTCTTTCACATTGGGCTTTGAATATGAAGAGTGACCTGCACCAGTGAAAAGCAAACGGTAGGAAACACTGTCCTTTTCTCCTGTGCTTTTCCCAACAGGCGAAGCACAAAATCTTTTATCTTCTACTTCAGTAAAATAAATAAATAAATAAATAAATAAAAATCCAAGATAAAGGACAAATTTGCTACTAATGAATCCAAGTTATTTCTGTCTAATTTAAAGAAACATTAAACACTTTCATGTGGAGGCAAAAGATTTTCATTTTTTCAAAAACATTTTCATTTTTTCATTCTATATATTGACTTTCCTAGAAATACAAAATGAAATTTGAAAGAATATTTCTGTGAATTTTGACGTGAAAATTAAAAGTCTTGTCAAAATTAGTAAGCTAGTTTAAAAGAGTCAGCAGACGTTGGAAGGCTACAAGTAAACAAGTGACTGAAGTAGATGTGGGACTAATATTATGTGGGATAAATTAACTTGTGGAGCTGCACTTTCTCTCTGCTAACAACATAGGGAGTCTATGTTTAGTTTAGATTATATACCTAGTGTCAGACTTTGAATTAAGTAATGTTAGGTAAGATACATTTTTCCTATATTTTCTAAATACTGATTAGCTATTTCTGCAAAATAGCATAATGCTAAAATAGAAAAATAAATAATATTCCTTCTTGCTGGAATGAAGTGATCAGAGAAGTAATATGGAGCTAAGTGCCTTCTGTCAGAATCCTACTGCTTTCTGCTGTGTTAATGCCAGAAAATAATTTAGACCAATTTTGACAAACAGTCCTCCCAGTTGATGAGAATTAGTGATAGTAAAACTTTCATATTGATAACTTAGAGAATGAAAGATGAGTTCAAGAAAATCAGACTCAGAATCACAGCCTTCACATCAAAATTCGATAAACAGCTTCTAGAGATTAGTTCTGCATGCTGAAGTCCTGTCTCTTGTAATGGCATACATTAGATTATCCAGATACCCACCCCTTTCTTTCTCAAATAGTGTAATAATTACAGGATATTATTTCCACTATTGAGAATGATGAGAGGTTGAAAGATAATCTACGTTTGTATTCAAAAGAGACAAACAACATCCTTAAAGTAAGTTTTTACAGCTGATTATTTTCCTACATTACACTTTGCCAATTAAAATCAATATGCATACACTACTATTTTACTGCTATATATAATTTTGTGCATATGTACACATGCATACCACAAATGCATACCACACAGAGAAATCCTCAGTTTTACTTTGAAGTAGTAAAGGAGAAAAACTGGGGGAGAGGGGCCGTTACCTAATTTACAGTGTAATTTAGTATGCTAAATAACTTCACAATGATTAATACAGACATTATTAAGAAACTGAAATATTGAATATTAAAGTCAATGAGAGATTGAAAGAGAATTAAGAGGCATAGACAAGGGAGAAACAACATGTTTAAAAATTAAATTAAAAAGTAATTGACACCTATAGTACCTACAGCACCAGAAAGTTATTTCAGACGTAAATCTTTGCAAGACTGAGTTTTCTCATAAGCTGACTGTGAAACAGCAAAGTTTCTAGACAACTTATTCAGAAACTCTGTGTCATAGAAGTCTGTACTGGAGTAATTGGACAGGCAGGAAAATTATATATAGAAGTTGAATGAATGGAGTCAGGGAATCTTTCAGGCAGAGTTGAATGAACCCAATAATAGTTTTAAAAATGCTACATGCTAAACTCTAATGCAAAGAGAAGCACTGCATGATGATATGGTTTTAGTCATCAGACTAAATTAAAGGAAAATCCATTCCTGTTGCTTGCTAGAATCTGATTTCCCTCTCTTCAGCTTTCTTGTTGTGACTTCTTGACATCTAGTTATGACTTAAATAAGTTAAAGTCTCCTTCTGACAGTTGGGCCTGTTAGAGAATGTTTTCCTATGTTAGCATAACCACTATTGCAGGTAAAGAGAATAAATAACTACCTAGGTACAGTAATACCTTCATTCTCATCTGATGTAGCATGACTCATGGATTACTAAAACATAAGGAACTCTTGCCCATAATAGAGAATCCCATTCAAACAACTAGCAGACTGCTATCGCTCTAGAATAAGTCAAAACTGTAAATTATATTTATTCAAAAAAATAAATATAGGAAATCTCCAAGTTTATATATGGTTGATATAGACCCATATGATATTTTTGTCAATGTCAAAATTGAATTAGTGGTGCAAGGTTAAATCTGCTGGTGCCAGCACACTACTCTCATGTTATTTTGTCAAATGGTGACTAGGAGTAGAGTTGATGAAGCAATTTGGAATCCTTTGTGGGTTCTTATATCCAATAAGATACCTACCAACCACCACTGTACAGCTAATTTTTAAGTAATTGTTCTGTAATTACTGATGCTACAGAAAGCCTATTGGAAATTTTTTTTACTTTATAGCATGCACATAAATGATTTTTTTTTTTTAAAAAAAAAAAAAGCTTCCCAAGTGCTGAAGTCGGAAAGAGGAGTCAAAATTACTGTAGAAAAAAAAATTTACAAAATTACAAAATAGCTTTACAATTCCATCTGATGAATCAGAGAACATTCACTGTGGTGAATATGTCACTTCCCAGCAGTTATGGTGCAGAGAAAGGTTCAGAGCTCTTTCTCACATGAAGAGTTAAAAACATCTCTGCAATTCAAGGAATACAATGCTCTAGTATACACCAGTCAGCACTTAAAGATCTCAGCTCTTGAATTGCTGACTGATCAGACAGGGTGCAGCAGGCACAGCTAGAAAAACCATTAAACCATGTCATCTTAACTAGGCAAACCAGAGCATAAGTTTCTGTTAGGGCAGCTAAAGCAAACATTTGTCAAGCCTGACTAGCACTTGGCCACTTCCCCTCCACTCCGGCTCCAAACCACCTTTTCACTGACCCTTGATGCAGAGAATCCTGCAACATCACATGCACTTAGCCCTGTTCCACCATAGAGCACATGTGGATGCAGAATGCCATAAGAAGAAAAGCCTGGTACTTTGCTTAGTTTGCAAAATCCACAGAAGTTAACTCTGAAGGAAATTGGGTACCTTTTAAAAATGGAAATGCTTACAGAATGAGCAGAGGCAACCTATGGAAAATGCATGCAAATTAAAGGGGAAACATTCTGTGTAACACAAAATGTCTCACAAAATGGCATGCTTAGGTTTTTGTTCCTGTGTCTATTACAATGTACTTGAAATATGATTATGCTGACTCCCTGACTTCTCCTTACAGCCTACAGGAGAAAATAAGCGTTTGAGGATAAGGCTGCAGTCATCTTAATGCTGTTAAATCCACATGTCCTGCTCTTCTGATCTAAGCAAGGGGTAATGGATGTTGTGGAAGGATACACAAGTGCCAAAATGTTATAGTGAATTAAACTTGTGGACAATTAACAACTTTGTACTTGCCTCTACTCAAATTGTATACTGTTCAAATAAGTTTAATTTACAAAGCTATCCAGATGGCTTAGCATAAATGACCTTTTATTATTTATTAATATGTAATTTTCTTACTGTTGTAGACTATTAAACAAAAATAAAATTCAAAAGGAATCAGATCAAATTAGAAAACAAGAGCTTTTCAGGGGCATGGAGCACTGAAGAGTGGTCATAGAGCAACTGATTCTGGCTTTTCATCTTCAGTGATTGGATTTTATTTTTACTGTTACTCTATAAAAATCTAACCAGTGGTACTGCACCACAACAAGTGTATTTAAAGAGTAAATGAGACTCAAGTTGAAATGGCTGAAGGAAGTAATAGTGAACAGGTATTGAATTATTTTCTATTTTTAAAGAGGTTAATAGCAGTCTTATTTCTACAAAGTGTCACTTTAAACCTACAATAGAAATGTAACCTTATTTTATATAAACTAGTTGATAGTGCAAGTTTCAGCTCACCAAAAAGTGGACCCTGATTTCATACTAAAAAATAAAAATCTGATTCACAGGCAACGAGATACATCTACATTATACCATTGGTCTGACAAGCTCAAAAGTGTTTGTCCAATATAATGGAAAACAGTATATTGCTCAAATGACCAGTGTTTAGATTTCAGTCCTTCAGGCAACAAATACAAAATTATAGTTACTTATTACAGAAACTAGAAAAATAATTTTTGACAAATATTTCATATGAACTAAGAAATATATGATTTCAGAACTGACTGATTATTCGTTCCTTCATTTTCTTAAGTAACTCAATTTTCATTAGACATGGATTAGAGGTCTTACCTTAAAAAAAAAATATATATATATATATATATATATATATATATATATATAAAAGCCAAATAAATATTAGTATTGCAGTATCTCAGAACTGAAATATTAACTGAAGGAAACTATTTATTTCTTGAAAAGACTGATTTTAAAAACAACTGTTTATGTATACAGCATTCCATGGGGATCTGTTAACACAGAGAAAACGTATCCCCAAAGAAAAGAATAATTCTTATATTCTAAAGTTTATAAACATGAAAAATGTCCTATTTTCTTTTCTGCATGGAAGACATTTTTCACCTTTCCTAAAAATAAATAAATATATATATACATATCTACGTAGAGCCATTTGAATAACTGTAAAACTTAGTATGATTTACAGTTGCCATTTACAGTTCATGTCTACGTGTATTTATAGAAATACATATAACAGGGAAAATGTGCTGCTAAAAAGTATAACGTATTTTTAAAAATCTGTGCCCTTCTCTGCTTAGATACTGAGTACAGCTGGTTTTGCCAGACAATCTTCTAGTTAACACACTGGTTAGTTTCCAGCCTAACAAAAAAATGATAATAAAAAATTACAGGGCTACATAAGCTGGCTTTTTACATTTATGTACTGTTTTGTTCATTTTAAAAATCAAATAGTTCGAAAAGGCAAAATATGCACTGAAATTTGCATAAAGATCATGTCATTCAAAATAACGTATGTAACACTCATTGGTGAGATGCCAAGAAAAGGGCAAAGCATTTACTTAAACATGAAGAGAGTAATTTCCCAAAGTTTATTGTTATAAATGAAGAGCATGCTATAAAGCTGCTGGAACTATGGAATACAAATTTTTTATTTGCAATAGCACTTTTCTTGATTACTCTGGATTAGCATATTTATGAGGTTACTCAGCCTCAGGTTTTAACCCACAAATCAAAGGTTTATATCAGCACGGGTAATGGATTACACCAAAGTCTACAGTCTATGATATCCCAAAGGTATCTCTCTTTCAGAAGATTTATGTATATAATACACCTTTATAGAAATTACATTTTCTGATCTTTTGCATGGTGCTTGGTGATTCCTCCCTCTAAAGTGTAAAACAACTGAAAAGAAGCATTCCCATTCAGCAGAGAAGTTCATTGATGAATCTTCTTGTTCCCCTCTTCACATATTGATAAGGCCATGAAAGAGGCTTTCATTCCTTGAGTGCTACAAGAGTAGAAGTCATTGTGACATCTGATACAATTAAACTTCTGAAAAGAGAAAGGGAAACTGTATTCCATTGATAATTTTGTTCATCTCATAAACAGTGCTAACGTAGGATAAACCTAGAAGATTTCACCTGAAGGTGAAGGCTGACTACAGTAACACTGTTGATGGTACTACTGACCTCTTTTTGACTTCAGAAGAGATAGAATTTCAGCACAGAATGATAAAACAAAACAAAACAAAAAAAAATCAAATGCTTTGCCTCTCATGAATGACTATAACTGGACAAAAGATGTCAGAAAGGTGGCTCACTCAGGTGAAATGAATTTTCATTGTGAAATGATGGTAAATGAAGACAGAAATCCTCATCAAACTGTACAAGAAAAATGTCCATCAGCTTTATCGCTGCTTCAGTTTCGTAGTGAAGATCTCCATCTATAGTCAGAAAAACTGAGGTACACAAAGAAGGGTCTGAGAGTCAATTACATTCGTGTATGTGAGAGTGAAGATAAAAGAGGACAGATACGAACCTATATAAGATCAAATATCCAACCTACAAAGATATGATAAAAAAATAAAAATGATTAAGCTTTCTGTTTTGTATGTATATTCCAAGGGAGCAAAAGTATTTCATTGTTGTTCTTTCATGTGAGAGATGCTGTCCACTTATTTATACAAGGACAAGACTATTCTAATAAACCTGCTGCTAAAATAACAACTGTTCTTACTAAAGGAAAAATATGAATGGCTTCAAATAAAGTGGAAGAGGTTAACTGACCTAAAAAAAACTCAGTCTACTAGGAAAGAAAATATATAACACACAAGGAAGAAAATGAGTTTAATGTTCTCCCTTGAAGAGGTGATCAAAATCCAGAAAATGACAACTGAGACTTTTACAAGATAAAATGAAAATTAAATGATGAGGATTAACAGAACACATTGTGATCCAATTTTGTTATGTTAATTTTACACTCTTTCATTTAATTTTTATCCCTCACTTGAAACTCCTATTATACTGCAAGCTGTAATAAATTTGAAAAAAAAAGCAGAGACAACTGACAGCTTAGATTTTACTCAATTTTCTAATACATTCTGTAGAGTCAGGCTGATATACCACTGATGTATCATATATCATATCCTTGACTGATATGCTGTCAGATCCAGCGAAGTGTTTGGAAAAGATGCAGAGAATTTTAGAGTGCTAGTAAGCAGGAACCTTTAATGTCATATTTTTTTTAACAACTTGCAGTAATTAGCTGGGGAAAGGTGGATGAGTAACTAGCTTTCAAGGAGATTCAGAAAAATGTAAAACACAAGAACAGGACCTGCTAAACTGAAATAGTTTTTTCAAGAAGCCATGCTGGAAGATGAGCTGCCACCCATCTAACATTTTGGTAATGATACAATAGACCATGCTGATATACACTGGCAATGGTCATTTCTGTGAAACCATGGGGTTTGTAACAAAAGCTCCATAACTGAAATGTCAAAATGAGAGTGTAATGAACGAGACATATGTTAGCTAGAACTGTGATTTTGAAGGGTCCTTGCACAATTCAGAATGGGCTATCCCCACCTCATGTACAAACTGCAAGGCACTTCATTCACACTCCCTTAAACTCATAAGGGCCTCAGTCATTTAGCAGAAGCAAAAATAAATAAATCAAGGTTGGTAACACTGAGAGTACTTTTTATTCCCACTTTTTAAAATATTTTCAAACATGTTTTCCAGAAGTTGTAATCGTCTAATTAGACATGTGCAAATGACTATCAACTACTCAGTTGTTGAACAGCTTTAACAAAAACCCAAGAAAATAAACAGTGTTTTTTTTCTGTTAAAGTACATTATGCTTTCGGAGAGCAAAGGATAATACTTTACAAGGGCCTTACAAAATTACTATACTGTCCTGAACTCTGTTGAGACATAGATGGTGTCTTTTCCTTTCTTATATTGAATACTTCATACCAACTTAAGGGAAAATCATTAAGATCGACTTTTGAGGACACAGCTATCTAAATTCTTTTTATTTGACTAGAAGAAATGGCAACTGTATAGAAGAATTCAATCCCACAATAACGAATAACATCTTCTGAACAAAACAAGTATATGAGTCAGGGCAAAGATCCTGCATGGAAAACATTCAGGGAGATAATGAATTCAGTTTCTGTTGCACATATGCATACTTTGGAATTCTGAAACACCTCATATGCTGCTCCAAATCTGTATGGCAGGGGAGTTAGGCAATGAGTAAGAAACCTACTTGGAAGAGTAAGTCAACTGAAGTTTGGGTATCTTCCAGCTTCAGTAAAATTCATGCTTCAGTAAAATCATTTCTATCTCTTAACTACGGACGTGTTTAAAAAATACAATAGAGCAATTTCTAAGAAATCCTTTACTGTTTTATTTTTGTTGTTGTTGTTTTTTTGTTGTTTTTTTCCTAAGGATCAAAGATAGAGGATGTAGCTTTGCATGCCCTGCATGAACAGCTTTGGACTCAGACTGATTTTAATCACACTGCATAGGAAGCTAAGGGTCTTAAAAATTCAGTGCCTACAAGATTTATGACAAGAATACAAGAGAGATGGCCTTAAATAGATGGAAGATAAGACAACTACACAAGTGTGTGCATTATCAGACATCACAGAAGTAAATGGAAAAAAATATATATTTATAAAGCACCAATTATTCACATTAATTTCAGAGGGACAGGACAGAATATCAGGTTTAGGTACCAGGCTTCTACAGAAACCTAGGAAATTTGAGGTTTCTGCTTGCTCTCATTAGTTTTGACAAGGTTATTATTGACTGAGCTGGCTTCAAAATATATAAAACACTTTTGGTTACTGCAGCTTTTATAGGGAAAGATTACTTTTCCAAAATGAGAAAACATGGGAAAAGTTCTTGCTTAAAAACAAACACTCACACACAGAAAAACAAACAAACAAACAAAAAACTCTTGCTTTAACCCTGAAATATTTTATTGGTAAGCTTTAGAAATAGAAATAGCAATTTTCACCAAAAATTTGCTACAAAATCACCATAGCTGATAAGCTCCAATTACTGAATAAACTTGAGCAGGCTTTTGTGAGAGTGGTACTGAGCAGGGTATGGAGGAACAAATATTAACAGTGCCATTCCCAAAGAGCCAAGTACTTTAAAACATAATCCTGACTTATTTGGCTTCAAGCAGAGCAAGGTGCTGAAAAATAAAGTTGAGATTAAAATCATAATGTTTACTCCCTGCAGGACGAACTTTCTCAAGTATGGTTTTTACAGGTATCTTTCTCGCCAGCAGCCATGTGTAATAGATATCCTCAGAGTATTTCAGGAAGGATTTTCAGTACCCTTTTTGGGACAAGAATACTGCAGAAGCAGTCTCTAAGATATCTTCAACTAAATGCATTGACTACAGTCAAAGAGAAAGTATTGTGTTGTTTTTTGTTTTTTTTTTTTTTTTTTCTCCCAATGGTTACAGAAATTCCCAAGATCACTCGATTGTATCGCACACTTTTTCCAAATGAGAACATACGTTTTTCGATGAGAAATGAGCACATTTATAGAAAATACTCTCTTTTAAAAATATATTTATTATTTCTGAGACCTACTATTTAATTGCTTTCTACATGCAAGTTTGTTTCAAAATTATTTTATGCATTTATAGAGGGCTTAATGCTGATTTATGTTGTTTACTGAAATCTTGATTTACTCTGCTGGGAAACAGTTTGATGAAAATAAATAGTGTGACCATATTCAAATGTTAGAGGAGATTTTCACAGATGAAGTATTCTATAAATTTCTTCGTTAAAAATGAAACACCTTTTTTTTCAGTAAAAATATATTCCTATTAATATAGTTTTTAAAATGTTAAGACAAAGTATTTCATATTCCAAATGCCTCTTTAAATATGAACCTAAACCAGATCAAATTAAAATACTGGAAATATCATTTAAACACAAGAAAATTTTTACTGCAAGGGTGACAGTAGACTAGAACAGGTTGGGCTTGATTTTTCATCCTTGGAAATATTCAAAATCTGAGTAGACACAGCCTTGGGTAACCTGCTCTAGTGACTCTGGTTGGAGGGGTCAGATAACCTCCAGCTGGTCCTCATTCTGTAATTCTGTGATTACTCAAGATTATTTCCCTTCTCACAGGTTGTTAGTACGGACTATTAGGCTGCTGTGTCAGTAACAGGAGACAAGACAAAAAAGATTTCCAAGAGAATTATTCTTCTCTCCATTCTTCCAAAGCTGTGCAGAGACAACCACATTAAAAGTGTTAACTTAAAGCAACAAATACTATCTAATCCACACCAAATTTACTCATTTCCCATGTATTTTACCAAAGACACCTATGCTTTCCAGCAATTTCAAAGCAGTTTCTTAAAATAAGAGAAGTGTCACAAATGTCTGTTGATATCTCAGACCAAAAAAAATAAATAAATAAATAAAATGATATGTTAATAGAAAGAGATTGACCACTCTGTGTTTATTATATTTATTTTTATTATATACCTGAAAAAAATGCTCTGATTCTGGTATGACAACAAACACTTAATACTATGTTGTAAAAATATGATGATTATATAAAATATATTTACTGCAACGTGTTATTACAAAAGCACCAATGTAATGCTTAATTTGTAAAAATAAATTCTATGCTTGTTCGTTATTGGTCTAAGTATTGCATTGTAAAACAATGTCTGCTTAATGGCTGTCTTTGTAAAATACTATTCATTTAATTTTAACCTACCTGAATAGTTAATTTTTTTTTTTTTTTGCTAGTAGACAGACAAACTGAAAGGATTATCATATTTTACGACAATTAATTGAGCTCTTTTGGTCCTTTTTTCTTTTCTTTTATTATGGACTTATTAGACTGCCAGTCGTTTGCAACATCTGGAAAAACTGCATGCATAAATTGAATGTTTAATATTCTCTTTACCTGAATTTTGTGAACATGATGACAGATCTAAAGGGTTACGAATCTGGTGAAGGGCCTGGAACATAAATCCTATGAGGAGCAGCTGAGGGAACTGGGGTTGTTTAGTCTGGAGAAGAGCAGGCTCAGGGGAGACATTATTACTCTCTAAAACTACCTGAAAGAAAGGTGTGGGGAGCTGGGGATCAGCCTCTTCTCACAGCTAACTAGTGATAGGACTAGTGGGAATGGCCTCAAGCTGTGCCAGGTGAGGCTTAGGTTAGAAATTAGGAGACATTTCTTCACAGAAAGGGTAGTCAGGCATTGGAATGGGTTGCCCAAGGATTTGATGATCACCGGGGATATTTGGGAAAAGGTTGGACCTGGTGCTTAGGGACATGATTTAGTGGGGTGATATTGGTAGTAGAATGATGGTTGGACCAGATGCTCTTGAAGATCTCTTCTAGCCTTAATGATTCTATGCATGGAGAAAAAATAGAATATTTAAACTTACAGGACATAGGAAAATGACTGTTGCGAACTAACAGGGTGATCAGGTCTCATGTCCCATAGTGACTAGTCATCCTATCAGGATGATTAGTTTACTAAGGTCTACAGAACACTCATGAAGACTCATGCTCAGACATAAGCTGTACTTGCCAGTATTCCAAATAAAATCTTATATAGAAATAAATTTAATTTAATTTAAAAATAAATAAATAAATAAAATATAAAAAGAAATCTTATCTATATCCTTGGAAACATTCAAAATTCATTTGGACTTCATCCTGGGCAACCTATTCTAGCTGGCACTTCTTGAGCATTTGGACAAGATAACCTCCAGGGGTTTATATAACTTAAAACTTTCTGTGATTCTGAGATAACAATAAAAATAAGAGGCAAGAAATTAAATTTCTGTGGTAAGTCTACTTTCTATCTCCTGATTCTTGGTATTCAAAACAAAGTAAGATATTAAAATTTTTTGCACTTAATTTAGAAACTCAATAGCCACAAAATTTGATACAGAACACTAATGTAAAATAATATAGATTGATATATGTTATGTGCATATAAACATGGGTTTGAAATGGCCCACATATCAATAACTACAACTGGATGTACCAGAGAATCTATTAATAAGGCTATGGACAGCATAAACTTTCATAAAGTTACTACATTTGAATCCAAAAAAAAAAAAAAGGTTGAAGTTAAAATGCTTTGGCAGTTCCCAACCATGAAACTTTAAGCCATCTGACTGCACAGCTAATCCCTGGTGCTTTCAAGTTCTTAAATTCAATCAAATTTAAAATTTTATTACAGCAAAGGGGAAAAAATCCCTTCATGTTTACATTTGTACTGTACCTGCCTTAGCTAAAAAGCATCTTTCCTAAAAGCAGGAGTCTTAATTTCTTCATCACTGGTATCTGAAACTGTCTTCTGTCAGTTCAAAGACTGGATAAAAAATAGGACAGAGAATGGACCAAATTAAGTAATAAGAAGGGATGACTACAGGAAAAAGAAGAGATAATCCACAGAGGGTCTTCAAATGTACATACATAGACATATTTTACTTTCAATAAGGAATATTTATGATTAAATTAAAGTCAAAGGGAAATCTGTATATGGTGTATCAACATACTACAAATATAAGTATCTTCACACCAGACAGAATTTTGTTTTTCTGAAAAATAAAAGTCTTTTTTTTTTTCAGAAAAGCTTTAATACTGAATTGTCTATAAGGCAAATCATCTAGAACCATGTTTTATTGCTTAGAGTTAACACTAGAAATAAGAACCTCTAAGCAATGCAATTTACTTGTGGTGCAATCATCACTGTCCACCACATTAATCAGTTTCTTCTACTGTGTTGTATTTCTACTTCTCTCTCTCTCTCTCTCTCTCTCTCTGTATATATATATATATATATATAATAGAATCTTAGAATGGCTTGGGTAAGAAGGGACCTTAAAGACCACCTAGTTTTCTGGGATTCTGATTTTTAAAATATCCATTCACCTCCCATTTCAAAAAAATAAAAATAAAAAAAAAAATCTAATATACAATAATAAGCCTTAGGCAGTAAAGTTTTAAAACTGTCATTTTTAAGTGATACATGTATGCAGTAAGATTAAAGTATTACCACTGAATCTTTGCATATCTTTTCATTCAAAATTATATCAAATAAAAATGGTTGCTCTGATTTAAACTTCTGTTCTTTGCTCATTTATTTTGCAGTAATTTATTAACTTTATAGTATAACAAAAACACAATGCCGAGGATGAACATACCTCAATAGTGAATCATCTCTGTCATAAAATTTCTGATGCTTTCTCCTTAAAATGAATTAATTTATCCTTATTTTTCATTTGCTTCTTATCTACTAAAATTCTATCTATAAATTTCAGTCACTTGTCAAGGTCTCCAAATATTTATTGTGCTATAATTTAAGAGCCTGACAAGAATCAAATACACCAGAACTCAAGTGCAATTTCAGGTTAACTCCTCCTTTATTGAACATTGATATGTTTTGATCTGTTTCCTTGACTAAGTCATTATACCAATATTCCATTTGACACATCTGTTAAAGATGTTGTTTTTGGAATGTAAAAATTCTGACTAATCTGAAAAGAAAGTTACAGCTCTCAAATCAAACCAAAATATTAATAATTTTCTCTAATGCTTGCAACACAGTTTATCATAACTGTGATTATTTGAAACTCCAAACTGCCCCCCCAAAACAAAAAAAAAATATATATATATATAAAAAAATACGCAACAATTGATCTATTTGTTTTGGAAAGCTAATTTCAAACAGATTACCAAATTATCTTAAATGTTATTTAAAAGGTTTGTAATAAAGTGGCACAATACACTACTAAAATACAACAACAAAAAGAAACCTAAACAACAACAACAACAAACTAATGTGTAATCTAAAGAAATAAGTGATGTTACCAATTTCATAATATTTTTACCCTATTAACATAAACATTCATGAACATTTCATTATATGTCATATTATAAATTGTATCTTGAATTTTTAAAACCTGATAATCAGTTGGGGATGGTGACCAATTAGTGTTAATCTGTGTGTGCCTTTAAATAAAACTCCAAATTACATTTTATTCAGTACAGTAGAAAGAACAAACTCTATTCTTAATAGGGATCAAGAGTAATATGTGAAAAACTGAACTGAAGTGGTTGAAAGCAACTGAAAATAAAGACTAATACACTTACTCTACACTTTCAAGTGGAGAAAAAATAAGTTCTGAATCCCCCGATAAGAAAAAAAAATAAATAAAATAATGTAGGGAGTGGTGGTGACTTGAAGATGATGAGAGTGAAATGCTATGGAAAGGATATCTGCTGGCAGCTTCAGAAGATGAGAACCATCAGACCTGATTCTGTACAAAGAAAGGAGAAGCTATGATGCTAAAAGAGCTTATTAAAAAATTTCTAGCATTGAGTAAGCCAGGTTTTTAGGGTCAGTGATACCAGTGTTTATTCACCTACAGACTTGTAGTTGAATACTTGTAGTTCATCCATAGTCAAGACCGGTGTACTAAAGAACAGAAACTCTGTCAGAGACATTTACTTCCAGGGATTTACTTGTCATTAAAAAGCTGATTGTCTTGGGGAGTAGGTCTTCCACAACATCTAAATTGCAATTTGAGATGTACTATCAGAGGCAAAGCCTAAGTCAAAAGATGAGGATGCAGTTGGTAAGCTGAACATTTAGAAACCTAGGCTAGAGTTAAAAACATGAGTTCCATAACAGTCAGAGACTGACTCTTTGAAGCTGAGGTATGTATAACCTCCAGAGCATCCACAGCTTTAATGGATTGGCAGAATCTGAAACTGCATCAGACTGGCCAAGATAACACCTTTCATCCTCTGCTTGAGAGTAAATGCCATAGTGGGTGGGTAAAGAAACACCTCACATCTCAGTGCAATGTTTTTGGGTTATATATATTTCAATTAGATGTCTAAAGGAGAAGACCACTGTTTTATACGGAATAAATATAATAGCTCTATAAGTGTTACAATATTTAACTTGTTGCAAGATAAATTACACTTTTATTTTTTGTAGTCTGTTCAAATGCTGGACTTACATGTCTTGTAATAGAGCTTGGTTTGAAATATAAGTATCCATAAAAAGGTGATATGATAATACCTTGTGCTAATGGTGTCATTATCAAGCTATAAAATGATGCCATTATTTTGCCCAATTGTGTGGCTTCATGCCCAAGGCCGTTGTTCCAGCTGGAAAGAACAACTCACAGCAATATGACACATTATGAAATTTCCCTAAATACGTAAGAGATTTCATAAATGGAGTGCATTTATGTAAGCCATGCTTATACGTAATAAGTCTCCTGATGTATATCTGAGAGTGAGAAATCACATCTAACCATCCCTTCCTAAGAGTCCAAAAACTTGAAATATTTCATTGATACGATATAGACTGCATCCTCAAATCCCAATTATTAAAATAAT
The DNA here is from genome assembly GCF_964211825.1 of Aythya ferina. Classification (NCBI taxonomy): domain Eukaryota; kingdom Metazoa; phylum Chordata; class Aves; order Anseriformes; family Anatidae; genus Aythya; species Aythya ferina. The sequence goes on along the minus strand of NC_140302.1, from coordinate 29,879,379 downwards.
TTCTAACACCTTCTACAAGTAAGCCAACTGTCAGAAGTTAGGGAATTAGTGATAAACTGTAAACAGGTGAAGCTAAAAAAGAAAAAACTTAAAACTCAAAAGCCAGTCTTTAATGCATATAAAACCAGCAGTTATAAATACAGCTAAATACGACATCTGCAACATTTCTCCTACAATTTGAATATCTTGTCTGTTTCATGTAAACAAACTATAACACATTGCTTACTCTGATTGTCCCTGAGACCCAGTGAGTCCCAACTTTGTCTTGTAATTTCTAGAAAAGACCAGCTGAAAGACTTTAACATTCATTATTAACATCTGGTCAGTTATTAGTTTTGCACTTCAAGCAGGATCATTAGCAAAAGCACGTTCCTCATCATGCCCACAAACTGGAACTGCAAAGGGAAGAATAATTCTTGGCATCATTCTCACATAAGAAGCAAATCTAAATTATGACATCAGTTGCAGATTGACTTAATAGTAAATTACCAAATCCAATTTACTGAAGACCTAGTAATTTAGTTTCAATCTAATTTAATTCAATTTTAGCTCTGATATATAAATGTTGATTAGCAGTCTATTGCATAAGAATATAAAGTACTTAAGTTTCTTAAGTTACTGCTGCTTAAGCTAGAGTAGATCTGTTCATTTTTTGTTCTTTCAAAGACTGAATTGAAAGGTATCAGAAACCATACAAATGTGACTAAAATTAAACCTGAAATCCAAGCCAATTAATTCAGCAGCATATTTTTCTACCATGCAGAAAAAGATAACATTCTTTGCAAGGAAACTGAGCTACAAATGTCCTCCATTCTTTGAGGCTGCACTAACATATGTTTATACTTGTGAAAGTTAAAGCTACAACTACAGCTCTTTAAAATGCATTTGACTAATGTTTGAAATTTAGATTTTAATAACATGGCCATAAAATGCACTTTCAAACTTAACCAAAATACCTAACTTAATATAATTTATTTTACTTTTTCATCAAAAGAAAAGTTTAAAGGAACAAGAGAATAAGAAATATTCAAATGATTAGAAAATAATGGAAATTTTGGGGAAAAAAAATAATCAGTGGTCTAAATTTGCTAGCCAATTCTTGTAGCCTACCTTCTTGGAAGATTAACTTGCAAAAGAATCATAGAATCATAGAATATCCTGAGTTGGAAGGGACCCATAAGGATCATCAAGTCCAACTCCTGGCATCACACAGGTCTACCCAAAAGTTTAGACCATGTGACTAAGTGCACAGTCCAATCACTTTTTAAATTCAGATAGGCTTGGTGCAGTGACTACATCCCTGGGGAGCCTGTTCCAGTGTGCAACCACCCTCTCGGTGAAGAACCTCTTCCTGATGTCAAGCCTAAACTTCCCCTGCCTCAGCTTAACAGCATTCTCACAATTTTCAGATGCCCACCTTTGGCTAGAAAATAGCTAAAGAGTTAACTAAAGACTTAATAATGATCCATTGTAGTCATAAAAGAATGAAATGGAGAGGGAAAAGTTATTCTTCTGTTGATGAATATCATAGCTCCATGAAATCAACAGCAAAAGTTTTCTCGTTCCCCTGGCAGTAACATCCACTAGTACTCTATTCATGCTTGGCTATTACAGTGATGTTTGCTACCTTTATAGTCTGAAGGCCTTATCATATAAGGCCCAAACAACTTACATTCCTTTCTGCTTCTTAGAACTCAAAGAAATGAGGAAAAAAAAAAAAAAATCTCACAACTGTGTTATCTTCAGCAGCTGAAGATAATGGAATGGAAAAGGAAAATAAAGTAATGGAAAAGGAAAATATAATAATAAAAGAAATACAATGGAAAACAAAGATTTTAGAGACCTTTGATCATGTTAGGAAATCAATAGGACCTTCTGGATCACAGTTCTTTGCCAAATCTCATCATAAATTTTGCATACACTGAGTTGCAATATGTATATATGTAAAAACGATGCACAAGCCAGAGTTTTCATATTTAATCTGCTTGAATATACCAGCACAACACGATGTGCATCTTAGATGCCAGCCATAGCAACTGTATTGTCACTGAATAGGTTTAACATCATGGTGTATAACCATTTTGCTAATTTTTATTAATGACAAATTTCTATTGGTTATTTACAAGATGCAACTTCTAGTTTATTCAGAATTTAAGTTTTTATTTGTGACTGATTTTCGTTGCTGAATGGTCAATTTTCTCAAGATGGTTTGGAGAAAACGGACAGGAAACACTTAGCTGAGACTATTCAGAGTTTGACAACAAAGATTTTTAGGATAGAACTTCTCAGATCCGTGTCACTAAAACAACCCCTTTGGGAGCCTCATGATCAGGCAGGCTCCCCAGGCTTGCTGCTTGCCAGAGGGGCTTCCTGGTAATCCATGGACACTGAAAGAGCCTCTTGTTCCAGCCAGACCTGTGATACAAACCCTCTCTCTGGACAGTACTTGAACTTTGAGATCTTCAGGGAGTTATTCACAGTGACCTTAAAGAGTTCTGTGATCTTTTGCTTTTGAGATCTTCTGATACTACCAGATGAAAGCACAATGAAAAGACACTTCAAAGAGCAATACTGATATGTGCCAAATCATTATTTTTTTTTCTCCCCATATTACATTTAGTTCTCCCCATATTACATGCTTGAAGGCAGGTGAATGACACTAAACAACTAAGCTATGAAAAGCTAAACCTAGCCCATTTTCACATAACATAAAAGTATGTTACAAATCAGAAAAAAATCCACTGGTTACTCCGAATTACTATTTACATAGCTCTGCTCATGATAAAGCAACAAAGGACAATTAAAATTTTCCTCAAATGATTTTTTTTTTCTAAGTGTACCATAATTAACAGCCTAAACAGATTTTAATTCAATCTCAGGATAGGTAGGATTGTATCAATATACAGTTCTGGTATTTAAATTACTCTGGCATGTTTATGGAAATGTTGGTTCAGAAAAAATGAATTACGATAAGAAACATAAGTGATATATGTATTTTACATACATATAAAGAAAAGTAAGTGGCATCAGGAATATGTACCCACCAGGCCATATTCAGCCTTAAATATCTGTATCTCCCTTTCAGTTTCTCTTCTCAATTTAGTTTCTTCTTATGTCAATCACCTATTTCCCTGCTGACATACATTACTTTGAGTACAACAGACCAGACAAGGGAAAGGTATTAAATAAAATAAGTGAATACTTTTCAACAAGTTTATATGAATACTGATGCAGTACTTGTGAAAAATCAATTTCAGGCTTGTAGTTAAAATCTATTTTGTGACTAAATGAAATCTGTTTCTGGTGAAAGAAGGATCAGTGAATTTCTACTGTGGAAAACCAATGCTACTTTGCAGCAAATTGTTATGGCTGTGAGCGTAATGAGGAAAAATAGCTTTAAACCTGAAACTAAGTTTTAATGTCACATGAACCTAATTTTTCTGGCAGTGATGTCTCAGACAAGGTCAGAATAAAAGCATCTTCTGAAAGTGTCTCAAAATGTCCTAGAAAGTTCATAATTCATACAGCTTAGCTTTTCCAAACTGAACAAATACTTCCTATCTTTTTTTCCTGAGAGAATAAAAGGACCAATAATTCCTTATACTATTTTTTCTATTAACTACACTCACTCCTTCATAAAAGAATATATCTTGCTTAGCTGATCACAAAGCAAAACTAAGGAGTTCATACATAAAGCAATTTGTGAACAATCCACATGCAATAATCAGGCTATTCAACACAGCCCCAACAACGGGAAGAATTTGTTTTCATTGACACATGAATACTGAGTTAATAATAGGGTGTTGGAAAGAAGGTACCTTAGAGACATTAAAAAAACTACCCTACACTAACAAAAGACCACTGACTAATTCTAGAGTTAAACTTTTCAACAACAACAACAACAAAAGAGCTTAATACATACAGAAATGTTTCTAAAGCTGAATTAAAAGGTTTGCATTGCATGTTTCATAAATAAAAGTGTTACTATACAAAACTAAAGAGGATGATTAAAATACTTATTCAAAAGTTCAGGGGAAGAAACTGAAAAAAAAAAAAAAAAAAAAAACAACAAAGGAATCCAATGACATTTCAACAGAAGCCCAAAGAGACTGCCAAACAGCTATTGATAGTGATGTAGTGCTACAACCATGAACAGTGACACTACTGATGTGACACAGCCTCCACCCAGGACAGCAGCTGGTGAAAACCATTTTTGATTACTGGCATGGAAGAAATCTGAGAATGAGGAAGTAATTTCCTTTTGTCCCCTGTTTGCGCAGCTCAGCAGAATGAGATTTTGATTCAGGACTGACACTACACTACAATTATTCTTATTAATCCTACAGTACTACTAAAGGTTCACGTTTATCCCCTATTCCTTTTGTGAAAGGTGATTTTAAGGAAAATGGATAGAAAGCAGGTGAGACTACAGTGGGAACAGGAAAATGCTTATCAGTCAGCATGAAATGATAAAGACAGATATGATGTTAGAAAATGAGTTTAGATCATAGGCATCAAAAAATAGGGAAAAAATGCTAGCATGAACACAAACACTACTCGATTTCTTCAGAAGAGTTTAATATATAAGATTAGAAAAAGTAAATATGTAATAGATATACACAAGCAGTATAATGAAGCTAAAACCAGACCGATTATAAATATTGTGTTTGAAAGACAACAGATGATTAAAAGGAAAACAAAATCTAAAAAGCGTATTTTTAAACTCAGCATCTACCAACTTTTATTCTCCCACAAGATTAAAGACACCTTCACTTTGGAAGACTAAATAATGATGACCAAAAAACAAAGAAACAAACAAAACAAAACAACAACAACAACAACAAAAAAAAAAAAAAAAAACACTTTGATTTCTGTTTCTGAATAATGGAATGTTTCACTCAAGGAAATAATGTGTACAGAAATCTGGGACCACACTATAACAGAAATCTGAATTTAACAAAAAATTAGAAGTGGTTAAACTTTTCAAATTTCCTCGGTAACTATGAGCTACCAATAGATCATTCTTTCCACTTTGCAGGATGGAACTCATTTGAAAAAAGTGCCTTTATAGATGAAATATATAAAACAAAAATAAAGGAACAGCTCTAACTAGACTTAAAATTCTAAATTACATTTATTTAAGCTGTTGCTACCCACCCATAATCATATCATAATATTATAATGTTCTTAATATTATATGTTCATAACATTATATGTTCTTGATCTCAAAGAGTTTTGAAAGTGTCCAGTGAAGGTACTTCATAGTGTATTTTATAGGAGTTTCAAATCATCTGTCCTAGGAGAAAGAAGGATGAGACACAGCAACCATTTGCACTGTCAGGCAGCAAAATTGCCAACATACATGAAAAACAAAGGAGACAAGGAAGCTTTGTTTGAAAGGCACATTTTGTAGAAATGTCAGGCTCTTTATATCTTATTCTCTTTGAAGCATTGTCTTTGAAGCTGCAGTTTTATTAACCTTAAACACATAATTCCATAATTATATAGTTTAATAGTTAAAATGAGATTTATTTCTAATATAAGTCAATAATTTTTTGAAATCACAACAGTCCTCATCATATTTGGTGATTGAACTCCTTCCAGCTGAACTCTTAAAACCAGGGAGATAATTAAAAATGTATCACATTTTTATCACAGGTTTGACTGAATAACATTTGATTGATTTAGTCTTCTCCTTTACTCACTTGACAAATGAAATCAGGGTCAGTCTTTTTAAATAAGAGATAGATGATCACCTTCATGAGCAAGATATAAGAAACACCTCTAGTGCATCTTCTGGAACAGAATTCAGCATACACACAAGCATGATGAAGATCTAAGGAATACTTTCACTCACAGGAGATAACTCTTTAACTAGCAGCTTCTCAATCACAGCTAGAGCTGTTCTGTATTATTAACTGTAATCTTACTATAATCCTCTGAACCTTTCATACTCAGTTTAGCTCAAAGTGTGCCCTTAACTACACACAGAACTGAAGTAAAACCATATAGAACATTTATCTGATTTACCCACAGTGACCAAGAGCTAAGCTTCAATATGACATGAACAAAAATGAGAAAAAATAACTCAGAGGAACCAATTATTGCAAATAAATGGCAAATCCACCTTTTGCTTGAGTAATGAAAACTACATCAAGTTCATAGAGTCATGTCTTAATATCCTAGTAGAAATTCTGTAACTTTTGGAGTATGATTTATTTTATTTCATGGATAGAAGGGTAAATAAAAGTTATGCTTATCTGATTACTAAGCACTTGCTGAGCATCTTCTCAGACTTCTGGAACCCGTACTGAAAAGAAATAGTTTAACTAAGTCTCTGTATATCCTGATGGACACAGTTATCTGTGGTCAGGAGTTAATCAAAAATTATCTCTTACTGCAGTGGGATATTTGACAGCTGACTCTCCAGAATGTTTGGTGTCTTATAAAAGCACAAGGGCAGTAAAACTGTGAAAAAATAAAATGGACACTGTTCCAGGAAATCTTCTAAAGGTCATGTGAATGTTCTACACAGTTTCAGATGGAAGGTATAAAAAGACATTTTTAGTGCAATTCCTAAATTAATTACAATAACGATTGATGTCAAACATGAAGTAAGTGATACATTTAAATTGTCTGACAATCATGCTCAGAACCTTCCCAGCTATGGCATAATGATGTGCTTTTCTTTATGTACTAGTGAGAACTGTAGACTTTCTTGCGAGGCAGTGGGGCTAGACTAGACGATCTTTAAAGATCCCTTCCAACCCATACCACTTTGTGATTCTATGACGTACTTGATTAAAGAATCACTTTAGGAACTTCAGTCAACCTGCTTAATAACAAAAAGTCATCCGCCTGTGTCTGTACTACCCTTTACAAGAACAATATTAATAATCTACTTTATGACATCACGAAAAAGAATCTCTTTAATAATTTTTTTTCAGGTTAAAAAAAATAGTTGTTGAAAGCCCATAGCACTTGGTTACAGTCTACCAGTAGTAGCATCTTGAATATTAAAATTTATTTTACTTACGTGATGAAGCCAGAAACAGAAATGAGATAAAACACTAATTCTTAAAATATTTCACAGAACTTAGGCTGTAATTACATCATTAATCAAAAAGAAGAAAAAAAAAAAAAAAAAAAAACTATTATGTCTTTTAAATAACCATTTCTGAATGTTATTTTTGCATACTTTTTTTTTTTTTTCTATTCCTAAACCAAAATATATTTTAAAAAATCAGAACAGAAGGTTATAGCAGTACAGCTGTTTATCCATCCCCTAAGCAGCAGGACAAAATAGTCAATTCGGTTAAAGACTATGCACTAGACCAATTGTATTATCACTTCTTGTGAGCATAGGGCTCTAAGTGTCAATGAACTGGCAGTGAAAGAAGGTAATGGTCAATTGGTAATGGACCGATTTCATTTCACATTCATAAAAACTTGCAAAGCTGAAAAATGGATCAAATCAATCTTTGTTTTTTAAAGCCCAGCAAATGTTTTCTAGTAATAACTGCTTAGATATGTCAAAGATGTTTTGTTTTGTTTTGTTTTGTTTTTTTTCTTAAATTGTGAATTAGTGGTCCTTAACTTCAGAGACAATTATAAACACTTTTCCTCCACATCACTGATTTCACTTTACAGTTCCTAAGAACAACTAGTAGGGTACCTCCTGATGGTTTCATTCCTTTATTTAGATGACACCAATGGAGTCATTTTACTTTTGTTGTAATAATATTACACATTAAAAAGGAAAAACAAAACCAAATCAAAACAAACAAAAAAATCTTGGAATACTGAAAATAAAGAAAATGTTATTTCAAAATACATCCTTAAAGCACAGCAAGTACAGCAGATGGTACATATCTGCTTCCTTAAAGAATCAAAACTATCCAGATAGATGGTTATATGAGTTGTTTTTAAAACCAATTTCACAAATTTCAAATACTCCTTGTGAATATCTGTTAGTGATATTTACTCCTATTTCTTCTTCTAGCTTTCTTTCTCCATCTCCCTTCACTCCTCTTCAGACATCTTTAGCTGCAGCATCACCCCTTAAATCTTTCCTTCACAAGATTAACAAATGAAATCATTTCAGTTTTTCAAGTCATTTTTCTCAGAGCTCTTTGCAATTTTTACCATCTTCTAAACTCTAAGGTTGAAATCAGAAAGAGCTGAGTACAGCAAAAGAACTGTTTACACATTTCTCTTAAAACATTAGGTTTATGTCTTTGTATGCATTTTCATTTTGTTCCATTTGTATCATGAGTTATTTTTTGAACAATATTAGCTCAAGTGTCACTTTAGCAAGAGAATTTTAGAAGTATAACACTACGTAGCATGAAATAAGAACTTGCTTTATGAATATGGTGTTTTAAAAGCCTTTAAAATTATTAATATATCATTAATAAAAATTAATTTCTCTCTCTACAACTCCAGAAGGCTATTGCATTGATGTACCATTTATCAGCAAGTTTCTTCTGATCGAAAACACAGTTAAACTTAGCACACCTGATATCATATTGCCAGTAAAGTAAATCATCAATACTGTATCTTGTATATTTGTCAATTTAAATTGAAAATACCAAAATAAAAATTCTTCCTCCATAATATACTTGATTTCACCATACTTACTGAGGCTAAGCAAAGTTAACAATTAAAGGTTGTGAAAATCAGTTTTCAAAATGATAAGAACTCAAGTAGGAGGGTATTCCCCAAAAATAAAAATTCAGACATAAAGCAATTCATCAATATTGAATGCAGCCCCAGTAATGTAGTATTCATGTTAATGAAGAGAGCGTGTAAGTGGATGTGAACAAAAACTAATGGTTTAACATCATAGTATCATGTAGAATCACTGTGAATGATAAACTATTTGAAATCATCTCAGAGGTGAAACTGCATTTGACAATCGGATTACACATTTGTAAATTCAGGAATAAATTCACATAGGTACTAGTATCATAAAAACTACATCTTGCAGTTACACACACTGATTTTCAATGATTGCCTAAACAGATTAAATTCTATCATAATAGAATATCAGTCAAAAGTGTCACTTCAAATAAGATCAGTTCCATGTCAAATTCTTATTTATCTTTTTAAAAATTGAAAGTCCATTTTTACATCTGGCTACTACAACAGCCGTAATCACCACCAAAGAAACTTTCTCAAGTTTTTCCACCTAGCACAAAAAAATAAAAAACAACAACAAAAACAGAACACAGCATCTTAATGGAGTAACAGGAATTGTAAAGATTACACTGGTACTGTGCAGTGCAATTTAATCTTCTATCTGCAAAACAATGTCTTGACAGACTAATAAATGTCACTCTATTCAAAAACTGATTCAAACTGAAGGTGAAGAACTATTGGGTTGGCTAGGGGGGGAGAAGGGGGAGGAACAGAAAATGAATTTTATAAAAGGCAAAAGATAAAGCTTGTTTAGCCAAGCAAATCAAAGGCTGGTAGGGAATATGACTGTTGTGTATAAATACGCTAGAAGTCATAAAAAACAGGAAGAATGAAGAGCTACCAAAGCCAAATAGGTGCACAATAACAAATACGCATAAACTGAATGACTACATTTGTGTTGCAAATACAGGAGCTACTTTGTGAAAATACACTAAGTTCAAATAGTAAAAAATAAAAATAAAAAATGTTTAAAAACAGATGGCTGAACTTATGAAAACTTGTTTGCCTGTATCAGGTAACATGACCTTGATGGAGAAGATTCCTGCCAGCATTACTAAGATGTCAGAAGACCTATAATAAGACCTTGATGTACCATGTGTATTCGCAAGACTTGGAGCCCAGCACTTAAAACTTGTAGCCTTTCACTTTTTGTAAATCACTATACACACATCAGATACACATCAGCAGTCAGCAAAGATATATATATATATATATGCATATATATATGTATATATTAAAAAAAAAAAAAAAAAAAAAAAACAACTATTAATAATGGAATCAAGCGTTGGATAGAATAAAGATTCTTCTGCATGAAAACCAAATGCTGAAAAGTAACTGCTTACAGCCTGTATACACTTACTTTAAATACATAATTTGCAACATCAGGTCACGATAATAAACACAGAAGATGGCTATAAACATGCCCAGTAAATGAGAAGAGCCAAAGACCAAATAAGAAAAAGAACTGCAAAAATAATAAAAAGAAAAAAAAAGAAAAAAAAAAAAAAAAAAAGATGATTTATATTCATGAGTTCAAGTAGCCCTTATTTATATGAACTCTAAATAAAATTTAAAGGAAGAGGATGAAAAGATGAGTATCTGTCTTTACAATGAAACAAAGACAAGACTAAAGCACATCAGATTAGTGTAATTTTTCCAGCTCTTCAGGATGTCTTTTCTAGTTAGAATAGAGAAGTGAATTGATTACTTTGCAAATAATACAGCTGCAATTGATTTTTTTTTTTTTTTTACCACTGCCAGCCTTACCACAGATGAACACAGCTTTGAAAAGGATTTTCAAAACAAATCGAGTTCCATTCTTAATGCCCACAGAATATAAATTAAGCATTATTAGTTTAGCAAAAATCAGTGTAATCATTCTATAAGAAAAAGTATTATCAGCTGACAGTAGTTAATAAAGGTATGATATGAATTAAATAACTTTTACCCTTTTCTAATGCCTAAAGAAAAAGCTAAGGAAAAATCTGTTCTTACTGATGCACATGGGACTTAACCACGAGTGCTGTTACTCAGGGCAGAAAATACATCTTTTGTTGTATTCCCGTTGAAGAGGTGACATAAGCACTTTAAAGAATCCCACTGACTGCCTTCTCTTTGGCATGGATGCAGTGATACATCACACTAATGCTGAGGAGTACAGCAAGAATACACTCCGAATAAGAAAGTGGACTGAAAACTTCCTTTTAAACCATTTTAATACACTGTGCAAACACCTCCTCCCTGAACAACTCCCCAACAACTCCACAAAGTACAACAGTAACAACAGAAAATTGTAATGTTTCCATCCTCTTATTTCAGTTTAAATGCTGCTTTACATTATTTCCAGTTTTTTATCCTTGCTGCCACAGAAGAGGTGTACTTCGTCCTTGTTCTTTTCAATCTGTACTGTGTACATACCAGCACTGTTAAATTTTCAATACAGGAACATGTACTTAAATGATCATCATGGGGGGGTGGGGGGAGGGGAGAAATACAGTTTAATAAGGACAATGATTATACTACACAGGCAAGATACCAGTTGAAAAGATTAAACTGAAAAGGCACTTCATATATTATGCTCTATACAGTGGACGTGGCTTGCAACTAAAAGTAGTATCAAGTCCCCTCCATGGTAAAATGTGCACATTTCTGTGGCCTTCTTTGGAGAGAAACGTCTGATCACATCACTTTCCAGCATTACATACTAATTCAACCCTGCAGGCATAATAAGCATCTTAGAGTCTTGAAAGTAGACACTTATTGGCACAACAACTCCAAAAGGGAAAAATTAAGATCTGATGGGATAAAATTTAATGCTACATTTCTCTCAAAAAAATACTGTTCACACATTTTGTTTTGACGGTGATTAGAATTAGTGTCTGTAAAAGCTACATCTCCTTCTGTCTTAGAAGAGGACTACCCAGATGTTACCTAAACATTTTTTTTATTATTTTTTTTCCCACTTCAGGAACGCAGTTGTAAATAATGGAACTCAAAAGACCAAACAGGTAGATAGATACCTGTTATAGCCTAAATACAGCCTATCTTGCTCTTATATTCTACAAAATTTATTTAAAATTATAATCTCAAGATTTACAGCCATTTTCATTACTTTTAAATTCTTGGGGTTTAGAGTGGCTTAGAAGGAGAATGCACTGAATTCCTGAGATTGATCTTAATGTATGCTGTAAATTCACTGAACTCACAGTTTACCACGTAGTAAGTCATTAACTTTGAATGTCTTAAGGAGAGAGCAAAGAAGGAATCTTATTGCTGCCTCCAACTATCTAATGAGTGGGTTGTAGAGACAGGCTCTTCTCAGAGATGCACAGAAAGAGAATTAGATGCAATGGTCAAACTGCAACATGAGAAATGCTGAATTTTAAAGAAAAAATGTCAATGGCCAAGGATATGAGCACTCTGATCTCATTTTGAAACTGGTCCTGCTTTGAGCAGGTAGCTGGACCAGAAGCCTTAAGAGGTTCTTCCAACATAAACTATTTTGTTTCTCAGGCTCAGAAATTTTGTACCCACAGCAAGTAAGTTCTGTGCTATATCTCTATTAATTTGATGAAGAAGCATAATGTGAAACCCTTCAGTTAGAGGTAATTAATACAAAAATGTTATCAGCAAAATCAGACATTTCTATAAAACTATGTACACAGCAGAGAATTTTTCAGACACTACAACTGGGAATAAAAGATAAAAATTACCTTAAATGAAAACAATTCAATGCTTGCAAGAAGATGGCATTACAAGACAAAGGAGTAATGATGATTCTATATACATATAAACAGCTTTTATTTCACTCATTTGAGAATATCTGACAGCTTGAATGGTTTTTCACTACCTGGACTTCTAGTTAATACGGCAATTTTAACAAGACTGCAATCTGCAACAATGCCACTCTTGTGTATTTTTCTTGTCACAGTAAAGAATAATAATAAAAGGAAAAGCTAAGAAAGTAAAATGAGAACATCATGAAATGAAAAAAAAAAAAGGAAGGAAAGTCAGTCAGAAGAAACGTCAGAAGATTCACTTTCCCCCAGTTTTTTGTAATTTATGGTCATCGAAGGGTAACAGAATGAAACACTGAAGGAACAATAAGGTGCAAGTAGGATAAGTAGTAACGGTGTAGTAACATACTAAAATTTGTAGAGCATATTGGTCTAAAAAATATTTTTTTTTTTAACTTAAAGAACATATGTGTTCAAAACAAGTGTTCTATAGTGAGCAGTTCACCCATTTCCACAGGTTACCACAACTCTCCAATTCATACCTACACAGATCATTTCCTCACTCATACAGATCATTTCCTCACTCATTCCAAACAACATACGTAGCAATACAAAAATAACTTCTGGATATTTTTCTTGTTTATGCATCCAAAGTTTGTACTAATCCTTCTGACAAAATCATCACTTTAAGAAACGAATAATACAACTTCAACATGACATGTATTCAACTAACTAATGTGTAATGTAATTGCAAATGGAGGTTCACATTTGTACCAATGTGTTTCTACTGCAAGGCACTGTGGAATTCTTACATTTTCTTTCCCTAGTGTTGCTTAAAGCTTTTGTCAGTAACTGGAGAGAAAACAACTTCTTTATTAATAAATTTCTATATGGCATATTGAAGGAAGAGCAAAGATAATAGGACAAGAGGATAAGTGGAAGGTTAAAAAAAAATAATAATAAAATCTGCCTTTGATACTATAAATGTGGAATAAAAAATGAAGATCCCAATGATGCTATTATGGACTTGGTGACACTGAAAAACATATGGGGTTATGGTAGATAATTAAATTCCTATGGCAATCCTGGCTGTATAGAACAAAATAATGAATGTCAGAAAAAGACTGGACTGGAATCACAAGAAGATAGAGCAGGAAAGGAAGTGCTAAGGTTGCATATCCAGGTCTGGCATCCGTAATTCCCAGGGGATACTGGAGGGTTTGGAGAAAAACTGCAAGAATGACAGTAAGACTGGAGAAAGACTGAAGAAAAAGTGATGGAGCACATTGTAAGTATTTACAACAGCACAAGCTCTTCTCTCTAGCAGAAAACTATATTTCAAGACTAGCACATGGAAAGATACACTTTCAGTGAATAATATATTTTTAAACAGTGCAATAATTAAGCCAGAACTATTTAGTAGGACTCCAGTGCACATCCGATTACTAGAAATACTGAAGCCAAGACTGAATATTTTTTTTGAAATACATTGTCTAATTCAAACAGCAATTAATTTGTGAAAGCCTGTGCTTTGGATAATGTCTCATTTCAGATTATATTATCATAGCAGCCCCTTCTGGATTTATCATCTATGAGATACAACACCAAGGTAGCAATGGAATCAAATGCTTACATGGAAAAGCAATGACAAGTAATTAATGTACTTATAGCCAGATTTTAAAAGAACAGATGACCTTAAAGCTCTCCACTCTCTTGTTTAAAACAATTACCTACCTGGCTAACTGTGCCTAACAGTTAGTTGTTCATACAGCCTCTCTGACGGCATAGAATATGTTTGTGTAATACAGATCAAGCAGTTTGATGTGTCTGTTGTTTGTTTGTTTTTTATTTGTTTTGTTTTGTTTCTTCAAAATATAGCTTCCTAACAACAAATAATTCAGGAGAGATTATAAAAATGACACCATTAACACAATTTAAAATCCTTAAAACATTTTAAAAAGAAAACTAGTCAACATTTCATACTGAAAGCAAACAGAATCCCTGACCTAACATTGTCTTGCTGAGTCTAAAGGAATGAGCATTCACACTATAATCTGAGAAAGATCAGAACACCTCCCCAATATCCACCTTCTGGTCTTAACGCTAAAGACAGTTTGTGATTCTGTTCAACTTTGTGCTAATATTTGATTGTTCCTTAGGAATGAGCATTAGTTAATCCACAAGGAACTGTGGGATGGCTCTCATTTGAAAATCTTGTAGTCTCACTAGCTTCTAATTTTGTTATTTCGTAATAGGAATTCATACATTGACCATATTGGTACAAAATTAATACATAGATTTTAAAACGGTAGAGGTCAACAGGAAGTACTTCAGCAACAACAACAAAATACCTAAGAGATCCCAGGTATCGATATGAGAAAATTCCGAGGGATTTTCTTTTAGTAGCATATACAAAGATTAACTCCTTTTATCTGTGGCTACAATAACTCCTACACATTAGAATTCCATCAAAAATACTGATTTACCAAAATAAATGTTCTTAAGCATGAATATCTGATTAATCTAAGATAGAATCTTCCTCTTGCAAAGGATGCTGATGGTGTCTTAGCTCACTCCTGAGAACGTTCCTCCAGAAAAATTGCCCTAACTTTTGAAGTGTCACTGCTTGTGGAGAGCTGTCAGCTCTGCAAACACATCTGTAAGCACCCCTATAATTTCTAGTTAGTTGGCCATAGCCAGCATAGGAATTAAGCTCTTAAATCCTAAACAAAAGCCCAGAGCTGTTTCCAGTCATTGCTGTCAAGTTTAGCTAGAGCTGGAAAGTACTGTTTCCCAAATCACTCGCTCAAAGACCATGAGAAACTCTATTGGTTCAGCTTTCAAGAGGTCAGATTTGGAGCCTTCAAGTCATGGAACAAGTGGCCATGTGCTGCTTCTGAGGAACAGTCCAATGATGAAGATTTACATTTTTTTTTTTACATTTAAGTAAAAAAGTTTTTATATTAACTTGGCTTGTGTTTTGGACGGGATTCAGTAGGTTGAGGTATCTTGCAGCTGAGTTCAGTGGCCTGACCAAGAAAAATTCCTGCAACCTTAGGAAACCCAGGAGCTACTGTAACTAGAAAACCCAACGTACCTGACAGTGTCAGGGACACAACCATATTGGCGAGACTCACAAGATTCCCATCACTACTCACCAGATGTGAGGTTCCAAAGAAGCCCACTTCACAAACGTCTTACACTGGAGTTTTTAAGTTGATTATGGCCACTGAAATTCTATTAAGAAATATTAACAAAATGCAATTCGGTCCTGTTTGGCACAAATCCAAATTTAAACAGAAATGTAAGATACAGAAATCCTGCGTGTTGTTCACATTTATCTATGAAACCCTGGTTAGATAGAGAAACTAAGATTTCTAGAAATGACAGTCATGATAAATAGGATGAAAATATCTATTCCCTACCATCTTCCTATTACCATTCTGACTCTCTATGAGCCAAACATTTACTTTAAAATTACTCTGACTGCATGGGAGCCACTGTGTATGACCTTTACAGGTTTCTGCAGTTCAAAAAATGCATGGATATTTTCTTCAGGTGGAATCTTAATCTTTAAAGGTTTTTCTTTTATTATATATATTAAAAAAAAAAAAAAAAGAAAAAAAAAAGTTTATATACTCTGTGATATGTTGGTTCCCTTCCAAAATCTCAAGAAGAATGAATTACTTCTTTTCCTGCAGCTCATCAAATGTTTTGAACGAATAAAAGTTATCTTTCTTTAAGCGGTATTTTCTATCTCATTTTAAATGTTCTAACTATAATTTACTTAATTAAGTATGATAAGGGAAATGGAAATTAAAAAAAATAATAATAATCTCAATATCTACTTGTTAAAAATCACAGGGAGACTATTTTTATTAGGAAATAGAATATCTAGACATCTGTATTGTGTTAAACAGTTACCAGTAGATGGTGTCTTGGTTTCTGGAAAAGAAAACCCTATACAATTGGCACATCAGTTACAGGAGCTCTTATCTCAGAAATTTAAATTATACACCAATTAAAACTATGCATCATTGAGGACTAATTATCTCTTAATTAGGTGTTTTGCTTCCCTAAATCATCAGCTAAACTATTAACAGTGCTTCTGCTTTCTGAGAAGTAACAGTTATGTCAACCAAGTTAAATATTTACAGTTGAACCCATTTCTAAGGTGATTGAAAAAAGAAATGTATCAGGGAAAGTTATGAAGTTAATGTTTACATTTATTGGAGTGGTCTAGAAGTTGGCACAATATGGCTAGAAAATTCATTCAGTTGTATTTTAAGAAAACAGAATTAGCAGCTCTATTATTATTTGTTAAAGAAATAAAGGTATAGTAATCAGGAAACAACTCCTCATTTCAGTAATACATCCAGATATTCTCAGGATTCATGGAAAGCATTTTGGAAAAAGCCATATAGGATTTGGTTACATTGCATTTTTGGAGAATGTTACACAGTCTTGTGATTTATTGTCTATGCATTTGGCCTTGCAACTGCAGGGAAATAAATTATAGATATTATAGAGGTACAATTTCCAAAGGCAAGAACCAGTAGGTTTGTGGTATTGTATTTGATTAACTCAGGAGAAAAAAAAAATGGTAATCATAATTACCATAACAGTGCCCATTTGGTTAGTAATTTTTGTCTACTTTTTTTAATGCAATAATTACACTTTTAAGATATACCTGTAATAATGCAACTATAACACAGAAATTTTAGTAATGGTCTCTAATGTGTTTAAAAACAAAATGAAGTTTAGTTTTAGAATCTAGTATTGAAAGGAAATTCCAAGAGACATAACTATCTCCACACTGCTGCCCCACTGATTACAATTTCAATATAATTTTGAATTTCTTCTGTTAACGGAGTCAGGTTTTTTAACCCTAAGTCTAGAGTAAATACTCTATTTAATTTGAATTGAGAAAGAATGAAAAACATATTTTCATATATTTTCATCAGATATAAGAAGCAATCCTACATGAGATAAAAATCTGAATTTCCAGACTTTTTTTTCTATAAAACAAAGTAAATGTTTCTAGTCTGTCGTGCCCAGAAAGGTAATCAGATGGCAGAATACTGAAGTGCAAATGTACCAAATGTCCTATACAGCCATATGATTTGCCACTGAAAACTGATTCTTTATATCTACATCCTTGTACCCTGGTTCTGCATCTTTTACTACATGACTAAAACAATAATAGCTCCTAATAGAGGAATCCATAATTATTTGTTCTCTTCTCTGTTTTATTAGTCTGATAAGCAGATATTCTAGGGAAATATTTTTGGGGGAGACACCAATAGTAAAATTTTTTTTAAAAAAAATCTTTTAAATGGCTTTAAGTAGGGCTCCTAAATGAGAGTTTCCACTGACATTGACAGCATCCTATAAATACTCTTTCAGAATTATTGTCAATCCCAAATTTTGTTTGCCTATAAAGCATCAGTATCAGTTGCACTCAAACATGTCAGAAGCTTACATAAACCTACAAGGATCTAACACAAAAGCAGATTAGCTTTTTTCTCTGCTTTTTCCACTACAAGACTCTCTAGGACTTTATAGACAGACAATATATAAAACCTGACAGAATATTACAAAAATTTACAATAACATTATCTTCCTTCCAAATCTCTTCCAAAGCACTACGTACTACTAAACCCTTTGTCACTCAAATAACTTATTTTCTACATTCAGATAAAGAACTTTTATCTAGTCTTGTGGTTCTACACTCTTGCGTCTGGCCCTGCAATTTCACATCACTTCTTTCAGATTGTAGGGTGAATATTATGTGGTCCCTAACCTGAATATATTAATCTCCTTGCCTTTTAACATCCAACTCTCTTGAGAATTTTCATAAAGATGTGTTTATTGTTATAATTAATCCTGATGCTACACAGTGATCGATATCATCATCCTTATGGAAAAATGAAGCTACGTATATATGTTTATATTTTAGACTATACCTCAGTCGTCTAAACTCTTCCTTGTCCAAGAATGCCAAAGGATGCCTTCTCGTCCTATTCTCTAAAAGAATTTCATACTCCTTGCTGAGCCCTATCTAAATGGTCGTCTGGAGGATTTCCTAGGTGTTTGTTCTCGATATACTACTTTAAAACTTCATTTTAAGAAGAATCTTATATTTACTGTAATAAAACATCAAAGTCATTTTGAAAGCTAATGCATCCACTTCATCATGAACATACCTGTTTAGTGTTTCAAGATTTATAGTGTCTTCACACATAGCTATAAGCAGCTATTCAGCAACCTCCATGAAAATCATTAATGAACTTAGAAATGGAATTGCTAACCATAAATCACAGAGATTAGATTTTGGTATGCAGTCACTAATGGGAGGATGTAACGTACAATCACAGCCAAATGTAGACACATACACATTTTCCAAACAAAGATTACAGAATCATGAGCTCTGAAAAATTTGGTAAGAACTTAAAATACAAAAAGCTCTCATATTAATTTGTTGATTTTGTAATGAGGGTTGTGCTACTGTTGTAAATTCTGATGGCAGTTCTTGACAAGTTTTACTTATTGGAGGTTTTACAACAGTCTACATCACTCATGAATGCATAAATATTCAAAGTGAACTCCAAAACAAAGAAAATTGAAATAAAACATACACAGTAAATTTTATTACAAAGGTAGATAGGCTTCTTGATTTACATTAAACCCCTTCTTCAGTTGCTACAGACAGGCTATTAAAGGGTGAAAGAAAATCAATTCTGAAACAGAAGCCAGTAAACTTAAAAAAATAATGGTTTCCTCTTAAAAAAAAAGAAAATCCCTTGTAAATTTATACACGAAGTAGTTTTGATGATTTGTTGTGCGACATACAAATAAATGTAAATCTTCACCATAATTCATTATTATATTCTTGCATAACACAAGGTGCCAAAGATATTTTCTCAGAAACAACAGTGCAGAAAAATAGAACCTAATGATGTGCTACTAAACCTTGCAGTAGGCTTGTTTAATTAAAATACTTCTTTAAAACACATTTGGGCATTCTCAACATACATCATGTCTAACTTCATTGTAAAAAATAATTATTCTATGCTACAGAAACATGTAAGGGATAAAGTACTCCGTGATCAAAAAGGAAGAACAAGCTATATTTTCCTCTATATGCAAACCTAAACCTGACTTTGCCAGGCAGTTCTTTGCTGTTGATGTTGAACCTAGTAATTTAAGCTCACCCCCTCTCACCCCTCCCCAAATAAAAACTATGGCACTTGTGAATCTTTCATTTACATATTAAAGAGGAAAGGAAATAATGACTAAAAAGACTTATCATTATCTTCTGCTTTTTATAGAGTTGTGTTTTTTTTTTTTTTCTTAAGTCTTAGTAACAGCGTGAATTATTCTTAGCCACAGTTGAGCTACTCAAGTTAATAACTGACAGCTGACACACTCTGATGGCACAGGTAGGAAGGATATTAAGCAGCTGTAATAGCAATGGCATCCCCTGCACCAAGGCAACAGAAGCTGCTTTAAAACTGGCAGAAATTGCTGCTCAGGCACAAGGTGAGATCAGTTATAAAAAAAGTATAGGTGCATGAAAGCAGCTGATCCAGAAGCAGGAATGCTGTCCTTTGGGACCATGTATGTCAAGCAGACAGCCAGGACAGCATTTTAAGGGTATTTGCTTGTTTTGACACACACTTGTTACTTTTCCAAATATGGGAACTACTGATGAAAAAGAGGAAAAACATGTTACCACCTGCTTACAATAAAATTAGTTTCCTGAGACTGAAGAACGCACTGTTATTATTAATATTAGCACAGCTGTCAGAAGCCCAAGCTTTGCCCAAGCTTTATGATTACTGACTATTTCAGGGACCCGTGACCATTATTAGGGGTGGTGGCTATGACTAAGTTACCTCTTTTAAATAAATGCTACAGCCTTTAAATTCCATTACCATTGGAGTTTGAATTACATCTACTCTCAAAATAATACATATATATATATATGTATTGTTATATATATATATAAATAAGCAGAAGAAAATTATGTGTGTTTTTTTGTTGTTGTTGGTTGGTTGTTTTTTGTTTTGTTTTGTTTTGTTTTTTCCCGCATATACTCTGTTCGCAAATCTAGCCAATTTAAGATGACTGCATTTTCTGATGGGGTCCTATTTAACAGAGAAACAAAACATTGGCACACCATAAGGGTCGGGACTGTAAAAGATGTGTTACTCACAGAACTCAGACTGTCAAACACAGGGAGGTTCAATCTGGATGAAAAATTATGTCCCGTTATTTGGACACTTGAACTGTCTTATAACAAAGATATTTTTTACAGACATCTTCTGAAAGATGCATAAGCTACTGTTGTCCACGAAAGCCTATAACAGCTATTCTTACGTGTCATCCATATTTTCCAATCCACTTCTGCAATACAGGAAATGGAGATATGTGGCATACTCTTCCAATAGTTCAACAGGAAAATATCCAAAATTTGTGTGCCAGTATAGAACGACTACTGAATTCTGAGAAAAAAATGGTCGCTGTTCATGTTGCACCTGATAAGAGTGCTATTTGTGGAAACAGCTCTTAGCCAAAGATGTCCTATATCACCAGTTTTCTAATGATCATTTATGCACCTTTGCCATATTTCTGCTTCTCCTTTGATGTCAAGGACAAAAAGATCCTATAGCTAAATAAAATGCTTTTAGCATCAGGAAATTTAAATGCATTTTCCCGAGTGTTGCAGAGAAGCAATGTTACTGAGAATGCACCCAGCCATTATGGATGGAAGAGAGGGACACTGAGTAATGGGGACATAGAGCAGAATTTTACAAAGTAAATATATATTTTTTTAAAGAGAACAGAACTTCATACATAGTTTCTATGTAGTTTCTGTGACTGGTAAGTAATTCACTACTACCTAGTGCTGAAGATTCTGAGGTCACTAGGATCACCAGTGACAAAACCAAAATGGGTCACTGGGTAGTTGCTGATTGAGAGTTATCTCACACCAACACAATTCAGGAAGTTGCTGCATGGATACAACCTTCACATATGCTTTTTTTCAGAGTCAGAAAATCACATTTCAAAAGAAGATATTTTATGTTAGGATCACCAGGGATTTATTAAAGTTTAGAAAAAGAATCAAAAATTGCTGAATAGGTAACACATAATAAAAGTATCTGAGGAAGCAACTGTAAGACACTGATCCAAATAAATAACTGCATGCTGGGACACAGTTTTCTTTCTTGTACATGTAAAAATAATGAAGAGAACTGAATGCAAAGATGGAGATAGTATAGGTGACTTGGACAGGAAAACAGTTCCTTCTGCTATAGAAAATGCAATGGTAAGAGCAGTAATTTTAGCACCCAAAGCCAAACCTTCCCAGTGAAAGACATAAATAATCTTAACTCCAGTGCCAACATAGCAGGCATAAAAGAAGAGTGGTGAAATTCATATGAACACAACTTGAAATATCAATTACAAGGGAAGTTAAGGTCATGATTTCTGCTTCCTTAAGAACTCATTCTTTATATAATCTATTTTTTACAAATCCTAAGGAATAAAGTAGATACAGGGGACTGGTACTCAGATTGTATATGAATCATGTTAGATGTGCTGAAGAGAATTTTTAGCCCTCTGCTAAACTACTGTGTTATCTTACTTATTCATATGAACAAAATACCTCTCTTGAAAGCTGCAATGATTTCTTTAACTCTAACAGGATTAAAGGAAACCTTTAGTGGTGAATTGATATAAATTATCACTATGCTTTTAACCAGCATGTTATGACCAATGCAGCATGTCTGCAGTCATTGAAAGAACTGCAACACAAACAGTTCAGAGTTTAGACCATTTGTGAATGGGCCAGCATCCCGTGATATCCAAAGCCCTGCACTGGAACACAGGGCTAGCTGTCTAATCACCACAGAAACATAAAGGTGGCTAATTCAAGAACATGAATTTTCAAATGGTCTAGAAGTTCTTCAAAGACCATCTAGAAGAGTTCCTCATTCCTAACCAAACTCTATTTCATCATCAGTATCTTGAACCTCCCAAAGAGCCCTGTCACAGTAACGTCATTTATGTAAGGATTATCATCCTCTAAATGGATGTTCTCTGATATGACAATAGACTGACTGCAACCACCTTTGTGAACATGAAATGCGCTTACAGATGTAGATGTAAAAGGTCATAGGTATGAGAACTGTGAGGTGATGTAGTACTAGTCTTAGAAATTACAGCTTCTGGATAGGAACAACCCATTACTTCCTTCTCTTAATCTTAAATCCTAGGAAGGCCAATAGATTTTTAAAAAATCTACTATATAGAGAATCATAAACTTTACATAGAAAACTAAATTTGTGTTCTCTGAAAAGTTCCCTACTCCATTTATCATTTGAAAACCTTATCTGTTGACAGTGTACCAAAAATAATAAATTAATGGGGATAACACGAAATTCACTTATTTCCTTGTAGAAGAACAAATCACAGTATGAAAATGTTGAAGGATAAATAACAATCCTGTCAATTTAGGAAGCCAAATAGAGAGGATAATATCACAGTCCTGAAACTTTGTTTCTGTAGCTGAAACTTAGCATTCTTTTTCCTCAGCATAAAATTCAAGTGAATTCATTTCTAAGTGGAAGAAGTTTTTAATGAGAAATTAACAGGGCAGAAAAGGAATATAATACTCAAGCACCATCACCTGAGACCAAAGAATTTCTACATTCCTCAAAAATAAATATAAAAAAATCTGAGGCAACTGTGGCACATAAGGAAGCAAATCAAAAGTCTGACATAAAGAAAAGAAGAAGGAATGGAATCATTGATTAGGGATTCTCTTTATCAATCATTAAAACACACTGCTATTAGCGTGTTACGCTGCAAATAGCAACAGCACAGGAAGGAGCTGCAATCTGCCAACATCTGACAAAGATTTGCACATCTTAAGAATACATCACCTTAATAATGGTAGTCTTGTAATGATGATAAAGGTATCTTCCAATCTTATAGATGAAAGGAGTGTGTAAAGCATTTGCAGTTTAAATTGTTTCATGAGTCTGTTTAGGAATTTGGCATTCAAACTTGTTTTGTCCTTAGAAAGTGGGATTGGTGGATGGGAAAGATACCCCTAACCTCAGGGGTTTTATGCATAAATGTTAACTAGTACATATATAAGTGTGAATAAGTTCTGCAAATTTATCTTTGGACACCGTGTAACATATTCACAGATATCTTTCACGTCTCATTATGAAAAGCCTAGCTATAGCCAAAACTTGGTCATCCAACATTAAAAGCACTTGATTGATACAGGGGACACAGTATTTACAAATACAGCTATAGTAATGGTAATTAAATGGTAATTAAAAATATTTCTGGAACTTCTAGCAAAAAATAATACATCACTGTATCTTTTTTTTTTTTTTTTTAGTCTGCCACACATTCCAGAAAATATTAAAAAAATTGATTCCAATGAAGTCAAAGAAGAATATAAATTCCAACCACATACACCTAACATTAACCCCGAAGTATGTAATAATGCACTGCAATGCAGACATTAAACCTTTTAAGGTAGTACGAGGCTAATAAAGGTAATGATTAGTGAAAGATTACAAACAAATATCTAGGTATGTATATACGTAGATACTTGTACGTCATCACATCACATGATGACATACAAGTTTCTGTGTACAAACATATTTATATTTTTTTATGTACACATTTAAAGGCATAAGATATCACAAATTTACATGTATGTTCAATAATGTTAACTTCAGACCTAAAACTGACAGCCTAAAGTCTATCTCATTTGAGAAAGGAAGAAGAAAGCCTCTCAACCTCCAAAAGTACAAACATCATAATGTAACTCCTCTACAAAGAAAATACTATGTAATATTATGCAAATAATACTATTTGTACAATTGCTTTACAAGTGAAATTTAACTTCAATGCAAAGCTAAGATGTCTACATCTCCATAAGCACAAAACAACTGTACTAACCTGTATTTTGATTGGCCATGAAAAATTACTGACATAGACATAGAAAGTGATGTTTGGGTTGCTCCGAAAGTTAAATTTTTCACAAGAAAAGCTGTCTCTGTATTCCTTAATATTAGCCTTAGAAACAACAGGAATCTCTTCTCCAGATATTGTTCCAGCTAAAAAAAAAAAACAATAACAATAACATATGATGTCCTGATACAGGACGTCAGAACAGGTATCTCTTCATATACGTACAGAGAATTTATGAAAACTCTTACTCTGGTTTCAAAAAATCATGAACGAAACATAAAATTGATAGAAGTTACATGAACTTTATTCTAAAGTTATTATGGTCAGCTAAACAGCTAATATAGTTTATTCCAGTAATTTATATTCCATTTCAATAAAAACTCATAGGTTCCTGTTGACTAAATTAAAATAAAGGAATAAATAGAATTTGAAAACTGTGGTATGTTAAAATACAATACAGAAATAAAATACAGAAATACATCTAAGAAGAAATTTATGAGTTGATGAACCTTCATCAGACTCTGAACCTTCAGGTTTTTATTTTTTACTTTATTACAATTTCATTGAAGCATCATGCTTCTCCTTGGATGTATTTTCAGAAAGTCAATAGAACCAATTCAGAGAAACTATCTAAATAAAGCTTTTCTTCCTTGCTATTAAAACAAAAAGGAGTAATGGGGCTGAAAGTTGGAGAAAAATAGATAAGCAGCTCCTTTTATCAGCACACACAGACGAACTTTATTGTTTGATATCAATGTTAAGGTTAATAATAAAATTTTTAGCTTGAACACTGAAACAAAGAAATTAAAATCTCAGTCTCTACAGTAGTTAAGAAAGCAATTTATCTTAATTAAAATCACAGCATTTCATAACACTGTCATTTAAAAAAATTAAATAGACTACAAGCTTTTTCTACCAAAGTCATTTTAATTGAATAGGAGAGAAAGTTAACATATTAATGAAGCTTTGTTCAAATTGCAAATTATCATCTGAGCTTTAAATAATATAATTAATAATGGCATAATGATAATGGCAAAAGAATACATTTTGTAAAGTTTTATTATCAAAATCAGCAACAAAGAGACAATTGGGTTAAAACAGCTTAAGGGATCATGAAATCATATGGGAAAAAGACATCATACCTAAATTCACCCTTACCTGTAGAGCCAATAGACCATGTAATATTGAGGTTGAAGTTGTTTGATGCATTAATTGATATATCCAAATTTTTATTTGACTGGATACAAAAAACAAGATAATTGAAGTTAACAAAATGTATCAGAATGTATTTGAATATATTGAATGTATTTGATCCGGTGCACAGAACCAAATATACAATCATCTACCATTTTTCAGCTAAAACAGACACTCTAATATACAGTCTTCCAAGACAAAGGCAATTGTCTCTTTTGCTTTGATAAGAATAGGTCACAAGTAAGAATACAACTTCACCAGTTATCTTTTCAGATTGCAAACCACATAGTGAAATAATTGTCTTTGCAAAACTAAATAAAAAAATGGTATAAAAATACATTTCAATTACAATTCATAAACAATCTTTTTCATCTACTAATAAACATTCCTTAACTAAAGGGTATGCTTCTATAATTCATCTCAAGAAGATACTAGAACTCGTCATTCATGGGACTAATAATAAAATAAACCAGCTGATAAACATTTACAATTGATCTGTGCTCATTAATCTAGCATTTAGAAATTTTTCTCACCAAATGCACAGGAATATTTTCAGTTTCCAAAAAGATTTGAAATATTTCTAATACTTATAGACACTTTACAGACTTTTCATTATGATAAAATATAATGGAAATCTCAGTCATGACTCTTCAAAGCTTGTCTAAAATTAATCATATTTTCTTACCTGCTCTGGATTTGCTATAAAGTTTATGGCAGTGTGATGGCGATCATCCTCTTGTAATAAGCTGAAGGTAAACTGGTAATCAATCAAAAGGCTGTCTGTGGACAAAACAGAATGCAGAAATAAAATAGATTCAAGTGTGCATACATTAATAAAATGTTATGGAAGCACTTAGAAATTCACTGTTCACTTTTATTTTAAAAAGCACAGGGTAATCTAGAAGTCAGGTATATTCATATGACATTTGTACTACACATTTTTCCTTCAAACTATTAAAGAAACAGAGGCAAGAAACTGCCATGCTATTTCTATCTGTTCCATTTCTATCACTCAACATCAATGGTACTCCTCAATGACCACCTCAGGTTGGCTTAAGTACAGAAGGGAGAAAGGACCCAAGCCATGCTTAACCCTTCCTGAAATGAGAATAAAATGATTGCAAACAGTTGGAAGACAGAGATTTTGAGCCATCCCATGGTATTCCTGAAAATGGACGAATTAAATTAAGTCTTAGCTGGGTCATAGAAACAACTCTAGAAACAACTGTAAAGGAAATTTCTGGAAATTTCAGGCTGAAGCAGGTTTCTAGCACCTCTGTAATACAAGAAAAAGAACCCATCAACACGGATTACTGTTGCTGATATTCATAGAGGGGTCATGGAGAATCACAGAATACATTGTTCAGGGCAATCGGACAGTCAAGAATCACCAGAGCTCTCAGAGAGTTATTATATAAATATATTATATTTATTATATAAATTGTGTTGCAGTTTAATAATCCTTGTACAACAGGAAGCAGAGGTGGATAGGGTGGATCTTGAATGCTCTGTTACAGGGCCAGATATCTTCAGATCTAACAGAATTCTTTGACCAATATGGCCTTACAAAGATCAAAAGATTCCAGTTTTTCCTCTGTTATGGGAAATAAGGAGGTGCCTTATAAGTGTAAATTTACATGATTCAGATTAGTATTTTCTATTTGTGAAAATATGATTAGACCAAAATTATCTTTGATACTAGACCCTAGTGAATAATTCCGATGCCCTATTTTAATCCCTGTCTTGATAAGATTGTACTAGCCACCAACACCACTCTAGCAGAGCATTACAAATAATAATAAAAAAGTGATCATAAAACCAAATCAGTAAATACAAAGAGTGACAGATTAATTCAAAAGTGGAAAAAAGCAGTGTCAGCCTTTTGTTGGACTCAATAGTGTGCTTACTGCTGACAATCACCTTTTCTGTTGCAACACATCATCTGAAAACATACACTCTTGTATCCCATGGGAAGTCTGACACAGAAGGAGAAAAAAGCTTACTGATCAATGAAATGTGAATGCAGCCCAATTTATTGCCCTAAAAATTGAAGAAAGCTTTAACTATTTTTTTCAGAGTATGGAAAGAAAATAAGAGAAGTAAATGAAAGGAATTACAGTCACCACATTTCAATTAATCAAATAAAAATAAATTTTATCATCAAACAGATGCCTTAGACAATGAGTTTTGATTAGGTATTTCAAAGCTTATGAAGGTGCAAGATGAATATATATTTTTTAAATAATAATTTATTGATAGTACTCTACACTTCTATGACTATGTAAATAAAATTAAGAAAGCTTCAGTGACTTTTTTAGTAACAATGTGACATATCTATGTAGTAAGATTATTATTATACCTATTACACAGTAACAGGACAACAAAAGATAGGAAGTAGAGACCGATCCCTATTAAAGGGATTAATAAATCCTTTCATAATTACGACTTGTAAGGCCAAAGGCCTGCAATAATTTGTAAATATGTTAAAATGTGATTTGGTTAGCCTGGGATCCATGAAATACAAATAACTGCTTTAGTACAGATCTTTGCAAATTGTTGTAAATATATTGTGGACTAGCACCACAGCATGCACTTCAACAGATATTCTGGTTACTACAAAGACTACATGCAAGTAGGCCTTCAGGACATGGTATGGTATGGTATGGTTCATTTCTCACAATACAGAGCAAATTTTTAAATGCCATGGTTTTTCTCTAAGCCTAGATTGTGCCCTCTCAGAGATGCAGAATGTCAGCCAAAAACCAGCAGTGATATATGTTTAAGACATCATAAGACAAAAACAAGATTAGAAACATGACTCCTGTCACCCAACCATAAAAAAGAAGCACTTGAGTTTAAAAACTTAAGTCATTTAATCTTTAAAAAAAAAAAAAAGTTTTTTTCCTGTTTTTAAACATTTTTTTTTCCTGTTTTTAAACAAATTAGCTAACTAAAAGCAACAACTAAACACACCCCTCTGTTTTACATGCTAAAAGCCAAGGAGTTATGAACATATCTTCCAATGATAAAAGATGTTAAACTAGAGAGATCGCCATAACTTTACCATCTGTAATCACCCCACCACCACCACCACTTACTTTTAGTCACAAAACAATTGAAATAATAAATCATGAAAAACAGAGTTGGTTATGCATAGCATCTTTTACAGTCAACATGTCCCAAAAAATTTTATGGAGCTATCAATTAGCAATCACTCCATTACTAGTAAGTAGCAGAGACAGTTATATATCCCATGCAGTAGCTGTTATCTCCATTATACTACACAGACAACACTTGTGATTCTCAAAAAGACTTCTGAGCGTAGATACACAGACCTTCAAAGGTGCCACAGCACCTTTCACTTATGGCAAGCCAGCCTTATAAAGTGGGAAGAGATTTCCACTATTCAGAAAGAGCACATTTCTGAGTACTAATGAACACAAATTATGAAGTTTTTATTTCACAGAGACCTGCAGTAGAGGGCAACAAATCATCAAACCTATCTTGAACACAAAGTGGATGCTTGCAAAGTAGAACTATGTATCTCTTCACAGATGATTCAAATTCAGGGAAGATACCTGGAATGTACAAGACTTGAACATGAGAAAGAGCACTGCCTATTGCAGTTACATGACTCAACAGTGCAAATTAAAGAGATGATACTACGAAAAGACTTCTTTACATCTTTCTGAGGACTGCAAAAGTATGCTGAAGAAGTTTCTTTTTCCTCACAGCTTGGAGAAAGGTTTATTTTCATAGTAAGGATTCTTCTGGTTAGTGAAAACTTTGAGCAAGATTTGCCTGGATCTATTCTTTCAATCGAACATCCCACATACCTGTATGGCTCTAAAGCTAGATTTTATTAGAGTAAAAATTGGAAGAACTAATTTAAGAGGAAATTCAAAGTGAGAGTAGAAATTAAAAGGGACTGTAAAGAAGTCACTCCTCTACCTATTGCATCTGCATCTTATTCTAATTCCTCCCTCTCCTCCAGGTTTCACCTTCTTCAGACAACAGGCAGAACAAACAACTTTCCTTTGCGCTGTCAAGCTCCATCCTGAACATAAACCCCAATAAATAATCTATGTTAATGCAGTGTAAAAGCACATAAACAAACTAAGCAGTTACTCAGTACATCACACCATGTTTCCCAATTCATAGTGCCATTCAGTCTAGACAGCTTATCTTGTAAATATATACAAAATTTAAAGTGAAATGTAATTGTATAAGTATGACTTGTTCTGAATAGTTAAATGTACAAATAGCTAAATGGATAATAGCTGTTTATAGCACACTTAAATAGCTGTGTAAAGTACATTCAGTACATATTGTTGACATATAGTTCCACGTATTTAATGTCAGGAATTTAGAGAAGCCTTAGATTGTACTCCATATATTTTTCTTTGTCCTGTAAACTTTGATCAAGCCGACCATAAGTATTTTTACCCTTTAAATAAACATGAGACTTTTCATAAGTGTTTCTGTTTATAAAGACACACTCACATGTAACAGATTGATTCAATCAGGAAATAAATCTTTCACAGCTATACAGAAATTAAGAAATTTCACTGCATTTACATTGTAGCACAGGATGAAAACAAAAGCAGAATACAAATAGTAAACACAATCACCTGCTATATTAGCAACACCTGATAAAAGCAATATTATAATTTTCAGCTGTCTGATCTATACAAAGTTCCGAGTCATTTCAAAATCTGATGAGCACTGAAAATAAAATAAACAAATGCAACCAACATTTATGTAAGAGATAGAATTCAAAATATCATCAATGACCATTAAGTTTCAGAACTTAAACATTTAAGTTAATAGAATGATTTCAGTTAATTATAGAAGAAAATCCTTGACTCTCCAGAAGTACAACTGATACACTGTTTTGTTTTGATTGTGGTTTCATTTTTCCATAAGAAAAAATGAAGTTAAATTTATTAGTTTTTCTTAGGATACCTTCATTTTCACATTTTTTTCCATATGGATTTACACTTGATGATTTAAACAAATAATTTTTTAAAAATCTAGACAATGAATCCCACCTTTGTTCAAGACACATTTCTTCAATCTAGATTTAATTCTCAGCACGTTTTTAATTCACAAAGTGTTAATTAGCTATAATGATTTTCTAAAGAGAGCAAGTAGTTAACTATGTTGACCACTGCATAGATTCTCCTCAGAACTATGGAAAAATGTTAATGACATTACAGAATAACTGTTGCATTCTTTTATTTTTAAAAAGGGAACAAAAAGAATTTACCTGAACCACATCAGCTTTCTAACAGTAACCTGTTTTTCTACAGAGCTCCAGTCTTTTGGAAATACTATACAGTAGACTGTTTCATTTTAGTTTTAGATTGTTTCAGTACAATGTTAATATCCAACCTTTATTTTTCTTTTTTTTTTTTTTTTTTTGCAATCATCCTTCATCATTACATTTTCCCACTTAATATTTTTGAAATAAAAAATAAATAATTGTTGTTGCTTTTTTTTTTTTTTAATGTATGTTCAGAGTTTCCCCACACCAATGGTTGAGAGAAAGTCACTGAGACATTACCACATAACAAAAGTAATCCTACCACTTCGAGCTGTAAAATGACTGTAAAATGCCTTGCATGTTTGGTCTGCAGTCCAGACCTTCACGTCAAATCTGATACAAGTTACAGGCGACTCAAGCACCAGGCAGAAAGAATTTAAACAGCCACATACTAGGGTATAACCAATAACTCCCCTGAATTTCAATGTCTAAATATTCAGGAAATATTCCTGATGAAAATGTTCTTGAGGACCTAGAAATCTCCTACACAAATGCATCGAGCCCACATCTCACCACCACATGCTGTAGTTTGAATCTACAAGCTTGAGTCAAAGGTTCTCAAGCAGCCAGCCCCGTACTCAGCTATGAAGCTCAGCTACTGCAGAGTTCAGCCACCACGTTGCTGCAGCACAGCCTCCTCTTCAAAGATCTCAACATGTTGCATGCTCCCTTCTTGTTGGTAGTATTAAAACCAGCTCTTCCCATTTTTCCTAGCAGGTTGTGTGCCACTGTCATCTTAGTGTAGGCAAGGGAGGAGCAGCAGCAGGACTCAAACCTCCAGGGAAAAAGGATTCAGTGTGCACGCACATGGAAAGAGGTAAGAGTAAGTCAAATGACACAGGCATTCAGCAGGCAGAGGGGAGTCCTATAGTCTAATTTCTGTTCCCAAGCCCACTCCTTCATTTTGTATTAAAAAATCCGTGAATAGATGAAGATTAAATAGACAAAATAGAAAAAGAATGTTGTGAGCTAAGACCACAATACAATCCTGACATCAACGGTCAAATATAACAAGGTCTTATGGTTATTGAGCCTTTTCTTACCTCTATTTTGAATTTTTCAAAACAATTTACCAATTTTATGGTCAAAAGAAGTTACTAAAATCAATTCAAAATGTCACTAATGAGCACATGTGAGAACACAACAATAATTAGGCAAAGAAAGTCATTTGATTAAATGAGAAAATAAAATTTCAAAGCAACAGTTTAATCCTAATATTGCTGTTAATTTTCAAGACAATGTTCTCTTTCTGACAGCCGTAACTTTCAACATGGCTAATATGGCTTAATATGGGAGTTTTATGCTCACTTTCAACAGGGAATAGACCTATTCTGATACTCAAGCTTTTGTATTAAAAGAAAATTGTGTTTTCTAAAATGCCAGATTGTTTCCAAAAGAACAAAGGCTGGACAGAAACATTTAGAGATTTTAGTGAAGTTTTACTTCACTATTTCTGAGTGCCACTAAAACACTTTAAGAATATATAATTATGATATTCTTTAAGAAAATGGATATGTGTAATGTAACTTAGTGATAAAGTTATGTACAAAAAGGTATGTTAAAGAGGAATATCAAGACTGTAAAATGAACCACTACAATCAAGGTTGCCTGTAAATTATTTTTGGGTGAGCGCTCACTTAATGGGCAGCTATTCAGCACTTAGTTCTATGCTCAGTACTCAGTGCTAGACCCATGCCTCATTTACTACACACTACACAAACCCTCTTCTAAAGACCGAATTAATTTCTAATGTGGCTGTCTATAGTATTCATCACTATCATTTTCAAAGTTCTTCAGAAAAGTTAATGAATTTGTTATAACATTACTGTGAGATGAGCAGGCACTATTAGTCCCATTTTATTGGGCAGGAAATGAAACAAAAGAGACCAAGGACAAAAACAATTATCAATTGCGAGTTGCCAATCCAAAACACTTAGAGTTTAATTTTTCATAATATTCATATATATTAATAATATATATTAGCCAGGGGAGTTTTAGGTTAGATGTTAGGAAGAACTTCTTTACAGAAAGGGTTGTGAGGCATTGGAACAGGCTGCCCAGGGAAGTGGTGGAGTCACCATCCCTGGAAGTCTTCAAAAGACGCTTAGATGTAGAGCTTAGGGATATGGTTTAGTGGAGGGCTGTTAGCGTTAGGTTGGAGGTTGGACTCGATGACCTTGAGGTCTCTTCCAACCTAGAAAATTCTGTGTGATTCCAAATTATATAATACTACATATGATCATTCTTATTTTGCAGCTCCTTCCATCATTCACTGTGATTCTCTCAAGTTTTGCAACATAATAGGAAAGGAACATACACATTCATCTACATGATCACTGATTTCTACCTCACAAACAGTTCCACTCTGTGTATTGTGGAGGGAAAGAGTATATAGCTATGATATTAAAAAATGTATAATACTGCCTTACTAAAAAAGCAAATCAAAAACAATCATGCCATTTCTTCTGCTTTACTGGCATCCAGTGCCTATGTATCATATTTCAGTAAGGGAATTTTATTAAGTAACTTTAAGAATCAGGGTGGAATAAATTCTAGAAATTTGCTTTTCTTTTGAGTTGAGGGCCCTTTCCCGAGGTCCTTCCAGTAAAGCATCCCAGTTCACTTCTGCCAGCAGGGAGGAAAAAATGAACCTGAGCTCCCAGCAAAGGAGCAAAATATATACAACTCAGCACATTCATGGGTCTTGTAACTTTCTATTTTCAGTATTTTGACCCCAAAAATTGAAGTTTTGCATAAGTTCTAAGTCAAAAGTCCTGCAGTACATAACATACAGCCATAGAGTATGCTACCAGACCCACAAATAACAAAGCCTAGTTCCTTTCAATGCAACTGTCTGATTCATTCAATTGTCCTTATCTGTCATCCACTGCCTCATTTTCACTGTTACATTAAAATGTTGAAGTTCAACATTGCTTCTCCATTGTGACAAAAAGTCATGTTCTATAAATGCTGAGGGTCATTTGATCTTCACCTAATCAATGACTGAAGTGATTTTCCATACTTTTTCTTGATAACTTATAATCGCAATTAAAGTGTGCTGAAAAGCATGGTATGGGACACCAAACGCTGCCGGAGTGACCTTAGTTCAGAGGGAATCCCTATAGACAACTTGAAATTATGGTGGATAGATAGTCACTAAATTTGCAGTGAGAGATGATACACCTGTAAGAGCGGTAGCCATGAAACAAAATCGAAATGTTTACTAGCAAAGGATGGGTAACAAAAATATGTGAAACCTCTTCATTCACTAAATAAATGTCTGGCCTACTCATACCTACGTACATATTAATAAAAACTTTTAAGATCACAGTTAAGAAATCATATTTCAACCATACATTCCCACCTGTAACATTATTTCAATATTTCCTTTACAATGGAAGGCAACCAGGCAATTACATGCTTGAGTTGGTACATCTTCATGATAATTTTGCATGACCAAATTACACTAATACTATGAATAGAAACCCCATAAAATACTACTGTTCTATTTTTTACTTCTTGAAACCACCTTTAAAGTTAGAGTTTGAACACTCCCCCACCTGCCATGACTGCAACATCACAGTCAGTCTACCCACATTTTCAATTTTGGGATCTCTCTATTCATGGTGATTCTAGAAGTTAGAGTATAACCTTTTAATTGTTCAAACTGTTTGCCTCTCTCCTGCTCTTCCAAAGTGACTGCTCTCTATTTTCACTGAGAGTTTGTTGAGAACAGTTCTATTTATATTCATCTTTGTCAGCAAAAATGTTGCTTTGGAAACCAAGTTCCATTATCAAATGCTATAAATCAAGTTCATTTGTGACCAAAATAAGTTCCACTTGTATTACATCAAAGTTAGGGGGGTTACCACCAGACCTATTTTCAGTCAGGATAATTGTTTTGAACTTTCAGAGCAGCTGCCTGATTCATTCCATCATCTGTATTGAACAGTCATCCACTGCCTCATTTTCATTGTTATATTAAAATATGTTGGTGTCCAACATTGCTTGTCCATTGTGACAAAACAAAAAGTCATTTACTGTGAAGTCTTCACTATGAAATAGCAAAATTTGCATTTTTTCTATACATAATGAGAGTGGCATGAGTTTTATAAACCTCTAGCAATTACTATTTATACGCCTCTTTCCATGTACAGAGATCGTGTGAGAATGAATTTCACAGAAGTTCAAAGTTTTAAAAAACATACAGCAACAACAAATCTGTGTTTCTTTTAATGCACTTTAAAAAGATGAACTAGGCTAAAACACTTACAAAAAGACATAGGAACTATTGTCATAACCAACAAATTGGGTAACTAAATATTATTTTAAACACGAATCATTTCTCCTACAATAGTTTTTGGAAAGGAATAGTAAGCTGTCAATTTTGATCCTAACAGAGGACCAGATACAGAAAAATCTGACCCGTGTTAAAATTTTATTCAATTAAATGTTGCTAATAGTCTAGGCTCACTCTACCTTAACTAAAACTTTCTGAAGACAATGGATGTTTTTCTAAAACAGATATTCTCAACAGGGAGGATCAGTAATCCTTGATTCTCTACTGACTCTAGAAAGACCTAGAAGGCTAATTAAGTCTGGACATAGGTTTTAAAATGTAATTGTTTTAGAAGTAATTATGTAGGTATGTAAATGTTATGGTAAGCAAGGGAAGACTTTTTACTGAGATCTAAAAGCTGAGGAACAGTTATAATTACCTTGTTTCTTTAAGCATAGACTTTAAAGATGATTCAAATTTTTTTAAACCATAGACCACAGCCAGATCTCAATTTTTCCACAGATCCTTCACCAAAGTCTTAACTGAAAAGATTACAACAATTGATGGATGTTCTAGAAACAGCTGTAGACCCTTTACAAGTTCTACACAGCACCATGGTCAACAGAGTTTGGAAAAGCAATGAACTAGAGAACTATGAACAAGGTATTAGAAAAATAAGTAACAACAAAGAAAAGTAAGTGCATCAATTGACAGTTCTTTACCAAAACAGACTTAGAGAAAAGTTCAGGATTTCTCTAATTATGGCATATTTTAAAGCTCATGCCACATGTATTATGTCTAGTCAAAAATATAAATATTACTTGATAGTAAGGACTGCTTTGCCCCATAAATGATATTTTGTGTTTGTCACAATGGGTAATCTTTTTTATATCTTAATTCTTGCAATATTCTTGGAGTGTTATAAAAATGGGAGAGAGCAAAGTACAAAAAGAAAACCAAGAAAATATATCTCATTAAAATATGGAAGACATTCCAACTTATTTCTATCTTAAATTTTCTTTGTGATCTAGATGCTTTGGATGCTTTAAAGCATTTGTATTAATGTTATAATTAACGTGAAAAAATACTTTGCAAAATATTTGCATAAATACTCTCTAACTTAATTCTATGTTTTCTTTAGATACATAGCTTACACATATTGAAAAGATCTCTGATTTGCTCTTCTGGCAACTGATATGGAACATCCATGGAAATACATAATTAAATTATTTTTTAAGTTCATTTTTTTATTGCCAAAGAAGGATGTTTCTCATCAGTTATTTTAAATCTTGCTCTTAATATGTTCAGTGTATTATATAATCCCTATAAACAAGGTACTTCTTTTCCTTTTAGAAATAAAGAAAGGTACTTTTATTTTAAAATGAATCAATGCCCATAAAACTACTTTAGGCATGTCAAATATGCAAAAAATATTTAAAGAATTGTGCATGCTTTTGTAAATGTACATGCCCAAGTTTTCATACAATTTCAGTATATATTTTCATACAATATTCTAGTTGGATTATTAGCATAGATTTTATCCTGGCTCTTCAATAATTCAACACAGACCTCAGCAATTAAAAAGTAACCTCTGGTTGATAAGGCATTACAAGGAGACAGAACAAGTACTTTTCAAAACGGCTATAAATATACACAGATAAGTAGGTACACCTTTAATATCTCAACATTTTCAATTTTTTTTCTCCGTTTTTCTCATTATCTAGCTGAACTTTGCTTAAGAAGCCTTAAATCTACAGTCTCAAATGTCAGAACGTACTCCACATTGCTCAACTCTACATGATTTGTACAAAACACACAATGTAAATTGAAGTTGAGATGTTTCAACTTTGCTGATATTCTTTGCTGTTTCTCAAACAATTTTAACGTTTTAGTTCTGAAGACTAAAATCCCTTACAGTAAATGAATCCAGACCACTGTTAGCAAAACTAGTTTATACTGAACAGAAATGCACGTAGTATACCTCAGTGTCCAGCCTCCTGTATTTTAATGTCATGAATTGCAAGAAGTGTTTGTATTGTAAAAAATGCTATGCTAAAGCACTACATCTGCACAATGGACAGCCAAATATTTTTGCATTAGAACTTTGAAAAGAAGATGCAAGATAACACCTTTTCATTTAAAATAAGATCATGTATACTTAAAGTAAAATCTGCTGATTTAAATAATAAAATTCTTACTGCTTTTGGCTCATGCAAGGAATTGAATGCCAATTCAGCAAAAAACATTGATGGAATATTAAAATTTCAATCATTTATAAATGAATTTACATAGCTCAATCATCCAATCTGCACACCCTTTAAAACACATAGGAAGAAATACCTCAACTCTTGTTAGAGACTACAGGCTAACAAGAAGAAATAAACCCAGATTCTTTTCCTCGCTCCATGCAAGTTTTGCTTGTAGGGCTGGCAATTAAGTACGTAAAATAATAAAATATTTGCTTAAGCTAACCAAATGAAAATGATAGAAGGAGAAAAAATGGACCCTGAAATGCTGTTTTTTCTCAACCCCAAAGCAGCCTTCAGAGGAGATTTATTTGTCTCAGAGAGGGAACCTTGGCCACTGAGGCACGGCTCACCAACTCCTTTCTGAAATAACTTGCAATACTCAATTTCCACCTCAAACAACTGTCAGACATTAAAAGTAATACTGTATTTTCTTAGCGCTATTTTTTTTTTCTGTAAAACTGTAAAACAGGAACTGGCTACGGCTGTGTTTTCATTAATTTATGACCCTTTTGGCCAGGGAAAGAAAGTATTGCTAATCTAAATGAACCAATGGAATAAAACCTTTCTCATTTATTGTTTTGTCAGACGAGTAGCTTAATACAGAATGATTTCCATTTTTTTCAATGATATCAGACACTAACTTTTTAGGAACTGGATTACCATGCAAAAATGAACATCAAACTATAATGAATACTATGACAGACTGCTCTTGCTATTTGAAAACCACTGATCATGCATATCACTTACATGATCCTATCATGCTGAGCAATCCATTACAATGATCAGGATCAAACGATCAAAGTAACATATTTGCATGATGTAGTTTTACAACATCTTCCTCACATGAATTTTTTCTTTCCATTATTTATTCTACTGTTCATTTTAATAATGACTTCTCTTCACCTTATCTTTCATTAGCTGTTCCTAAGGCCTAATTCCTAAAGTTCTAACACTTCAAAATCTGTCTAGCCTTATTTTCATAGAACTTTATGTAAGTGGTATCCATTTCTACTCAAGACTAGAATTCTGAAATCATCACTTCATTGACAAAAATTAAAAAGTGTTATTTTTGGCCTTTTAAAATTTTTCTGTTCACATTTTTCACAGCTTGTTGTTTCTCCAAAATTATTCTAATGGCCACAATACTCATTACAAGGGGTTAATGCAGTAGAGCATATTCATTTACTCATAAAATTAAATACAAAAGGACAAATCAAATATATGAACATACTACTTTTCTACCAGTGTATCTTCATATGCCTTGACAGAGACATTTTTCAACTTTCCCTTAATGTCTTGTTTGCTATTGTATCTATTTTGCTAATGTGTATTGCTGCATTTTGACCTCATACAGTTTGCTCTCCCATTTTATGTCAGTATTACCATTTATATCAAGTGTCTAGTAAATTACATTTTGCTGTCAATGGGTTATATTTCTGGTACATATTTTGAAACAATATTTACAATTCAAGCTAAGAAAAAGTAACAATAAACTAATAACAAGGTCTCAAAGATTACTTTATAACATGCTGAAATTGAGCTGAGTTAGTCAGTCAAACTGAGAAAGTCAAACTTGACAATGTCCATATTTTAACATAATATAAATTTTCTTAACATTTATAAAATCCAAGGTTTTACCGTTGTCTTGAAGCAGAAGTGACCCTCTATTTACATGATCAGAGCCTTTTACCCATATACCCTTTAACGACTTCACACTACTAATTCTAAAGCAGAAAACATTACTGAATATTCTCTTGATTTTTACAAACAAATGTGTGCTAAGATTAGGTGGTTCAAGACTCAAGATATCTGAATAATATACCTAGTGATAAGAAGACAGTTTCATTAGGTGCTCAGCCTGTTATAATGAAAGACACTTAGCTATCCTGAACAGTTCATATTTGCCAGTGGTGAAAAACACTCAGCTGGCGTAGACAAGTTACCACATCTTTCAAAGAACTCCAAAAGGAACTAAAAGAAATTCTTCTACAAACCATAAACCCTTTTCCTGTTGAAGTCAGGTTTTGTTTTTGTTTTTCTTCCTATTTCGATTGCTTCAAGATTTTACTACAGATCTTACCTCAAAGTCCCTCTGATCAAGAATTCTCTTTTCCCTGGGAAGTCAGCACTGGAGGCAATTCAACTGTAAACCCATCACAAAGGTAAAAGGTTTTCCCTTCACTGATAGAAGGTAAACTAAAGGAACACTGATGGACCCTTTCCTATTCCATTTGCTTCCCAGGCTTGGAGACCTTTGGGGCCTCCCAGGTGTTTGAGCAGTGGCAATCCCCATCCTTGTGGACATCTTAGGAAAAACAAATACAAACACAGCACACTGTAAGGATTCAAAAATACGCATCCCTATGAATCCCAGGTCAATACAGAGACTATGTAAAACATTGTGTATATGCAGATCTTTGCATCAGTTTCCTTTTGATTCAAAAATCTGTTTAATTCATGGGCTAGAGTCTCTTACGATGAAAAGTATTTCTTCTGAATGAGTTCTCCAAGCCAGTCTCCCTCACAGATGTCCTACCAAGCTTTTCAAAATTTAGATTGTTATTAATAATAATGTTTCACACTATTACATATTAATTAATTGCAATAGTACTTATTATATTTACAAGATAATAAGATTAAAATATTATAGTACCCAACGGAACAAACAATTAGGTGATAAAGTCTAAATTGGAATTTTATTTGCATACCTTTCTGTTTATCTATTTTTCTTTTCTGCTTAGGACTCAGAAAGATAGCTTATCCAGGGTAATGACCATCTTAATTTGACTAAAGGTAGTCTAAACAAATAGTGTTTCAAAACAAGTAATCACTACAGTAAAATGATCCACTTTCTCAAAAGTCACATAAATAGTACATGCAAGGAGATGCCAGCTAGTAAATGCACTGTTGCATTAAAGCTATCAGAGAAAGAAAATAATCCTTATTTTAATAATAGTGTGATTTCTGACACAAATAAACAAATAAAATCCCCAACACATATATATATATTTATATATTTAACATATATATTAAAAAAAAAGATTCACCTATTCACAGTAAAGTCTGTAGATGACTGGTGACAAAACTGTTTCTTTAGCCTGACAAAAAAAAAAAAAAAAAAAAAAAAAAAAAAAGCCAACCTAGAATTTGGCAAATGAGTATGCAGAGCCTGGGGTGAGATCATGATACTTTATTAGGAGCTTAAGTATCTTGGTTTGGTTATTGGCTTAATTCCCTAGAAGGAAACAATTTTTGTGGTTATTCTAGCTCAGGGCAAAGACTCTTTATCTGTTGTGTTGCTCTTTATATGCTCTCAGTCAGTAGGTTTGTTGAGAGTAATCTTTTCTCAAATTACCCAGAAACATCTGAGTTGAAGGAAAATGTTCCATAAGAATCTTGAAATACTAAGATTTATTTTTAAATAGAACTTCTTAAGGACAATGATAGACATTATTGGTACTGTATTTATAAATAATAAAAATTGGCTCATTCTGTATCAAAGTCAATCAGTGCTAGGTATAATCAGTGGAACTAGTTATTTTAAGTCAAGCATGACAGTTTTACAATAGCAATATGTAGCCAGTTTAAATTAATGTTGTCCTAAAAGGAAACGTGAATTCTACAAATCAGTAGTGAAGAATCTAACTGCTGGTAATATCAATTCAACTAAAACATACACATTTTCAGTAGCTAAAATTTATTGTTTCTGCCCTTCAAGTTTCAACATAATTTTTAAATACATGGAAAATCTCTGTTAACAGTTTTAATAAAAGTGCTACTTGCTATTTATCTTCTAAAATACTCTCCTTGGAATGTTCTTGAGTTTAATCATTTTCTATGTATAGCAAGTCTGCCATCTAGTGCTTTATGGCCATCTCTAGAAGATGTTTTATTTCAGGCTTTTTTTATTATTATTATAATTTTTAATAAAGGATATCATACTCTAAGTTCATGAATGCATGTACATGCATGTGCATATATACACATACACTGCTTAAAAATCCCATTTTGTCTTCTTGCTGACAGCTTGCATTACATGTTTCAACAGCTACTCAGGCCTATTTGTATCTCTAGCATAAAGCCATCTTATAATTGTGTTCATTGACTGTGAGAGCTACTCAAAAACTAAGAGCAACCAGAGCTAAGTGTCATTCCAGATCTATCACCCACCTAGAACAATTCTCTTCAGATGCTGCTTATGTCTGTGCTGTCAATCAACTCTTCTGTGAAGACAATGACCTAGTTTTCAACCCCTTCATTGTGCCAGATTATGGAAAAGCAGGTTGACCACATAGAAAATTTGGTATAGTATTTAAAAAGATTTTTTTCAACAGTTTTGTTTCTTCCCCTCCTTATTTTAAAATTACATTACAAATAACATAAATTTATAGCTGCTGTTGAAAATTGTCCTATATTAGAACTTTGATTATAGTCAGAAAAAAAAATAAAGAAAAAGAAGCATATTCAAATAGTAATGACTGAGCCTGAAATGTATATTGACAGCAAAAATAAGGATGTGTTATGCTACCCTTTTGGTGTGAGACATTATCAAACTGAAGTTTCTAAAAAGTAATTAGAGGTAAAATGCTGCAATGAATTACTTTTAAAATCTGTTCTGTGTATCAAAGCATCTTTCTTGTTAGCAGTATTACAAAAAATAAACAAGCAAAAAGTCAGAAAGGAAAAATACAAACACCTCTAAAGGAATACCAGCACTTTTACTCCAAAGTCCAGATATCAAAAACTAATTAAGATTTGTCTTCGTTTTTTTTTTTTTTTTTTTATCTAGTGACATGAATTTTAAATCACAGAATCACAGAATCACAGAATTTTCTAGGTTGGAAGAGACCTCAAGGTCATCATTTTGGATATGAGAAGACATATAAGGGATATAAGAAACAAGAGTTTGTTTTTGTTTCAGGTACCACTCACTTTGCATAACAATGTCACTTAAAAGATTCAAAATTAAAATTGTATTTCATAAAAGAGTACGAATAATGGTAAGGAACAGCACCTTTCTTTATTTTACCCTTTTTTAAGCTCTGAGGTATCAGCAGTAATGGGGCTACTGCAGCTCCAGGACTGCAATAGAATCCTTACAAGGTTCTACAGCCAGAAGCAAAATTCCCTTCTTCTTCCTCAACTCCCTGCACAGATACCAGATTTTATCTTAAGAGCTTTCTCTGAATACACACTTCATGCTTCCTCACCAATTTCAGATATGAAAGTATCATTCTTCATCTTGGTAAGTTGCTGGTATACCGAGAGAATTGCATATTGCTATCCTTTCTGTATGTACCTCAAGGAAGCAAGGAATAGTGTTATAAACTATAATTATTTTATTGCTGAGAGCATGGAATTGCACAGTATAGCCTTAAATCTATTATTCAGATTGCTCCCCCCAAAATTGTTACAAAATATTTAGTAGCACACATATGATCATATTTTCCCACAGTGTACTTCAAGTAAAATATAACTAAAATGAAGTAGTAATAATTAAAGTATCCAAAGAATTTTTATAAAATATATTAGTATTGTTTTCTTGCTAGTTATTACATTGGATTTTTTAGTGATAAACATGTGAGAACTCCACAATGTTTTCTCTGGCTTCCCATTTATTCCCTTCACTTCCACTAGGCTGACAAGGAAAGCTCGGTGGTGCCAAGGCTCTGCAGTAGAACTGAACCTTAAGGCTCCTGCAGATGGGCTTACTACCTTCCTTTTTTATATGCTTCAACCCAGAATATTTGCAATGGTGGCTGATTTACTGTGTGAAGGCTTCCACAAATGGCATTTCATAAAACACAGAGCTGAGAAGAAGATTAGAAAGAGCTGTGGAGGAAAACACAATGAAGTTAGGCAAATAGTTGAAATTTTTACATTCTTTCAGACTCTTCTATGGATAGATATTACTGCTTGCTCTTTTTTCAAAGGCTTAAAACCCAACAAATCTCCAAAGACAAATATTCTGGTGAAGATGTGGGGGGGGAGAGGGGGGGGAAAGAAAAAAAAAAAAAAGAAGAAAAAAAAGAGAGAGAGAGATCCATAAATGGGTTTTAATTTTACAGAAATCCGTGAATTATTTAGCTCACTGCTTTTTTAAATTTTCTTCATAAGTGACCCATCCCCTCCTGACCTCTATTCATTACTGGATTCTCTTTCTCAAAGGTCATGTTCTAATCTCAAAAGCTAAAAACTGCTCTTCAGTGCAGTAGACATTATGGTATTACTCTGGATACATAATGCAGCTCTGAATGCAAAATGCAAGTTTCTACTGCTTTTTCTTTGAGTTTAGAGTTATAGAATCACAAAATATCTGCCTAGCCCAGAGATGAAACAACAGATTCATCAGAATTGTTAGGTTACTGTTATTTTACCGAAAGGCAACAACACTTGTATATTGCTGAATGTATGAGTTTCATACTCTATGAAGTGTCCTGCCCTGTAACCCACCACTGCTACCTGTTTCAAAAGAGCAACCCATCTGCAGAACCAAGTGGAGAAGCTACTAGTTCCCACTTTTCATTGCTGATAGTAGTAGCCTGAAGTTATTATATGTGTACATTTTTCAACTACTTTTTCTTGGCTGGCTACTCAAATGATCTTAGCTAGGAATTGTCAATGGCATACGCAACTCTTGGGAGCTCAGCTCCAGGAGTGTAGCACTGCCTGAACCACAAAAAATGCTTCTGCTCACAATCTTCCTGGGGAGAACTTTAGCAGAATGGACAAAAGGAAGAGAAGAATTGCTTCTGCACACCTAGTGGTAAGTAACATCTGGAAATTCTGACAACCATGCAGGCAAACAACCATGCCAGTGAATAATGCAATTTACACTCACAGTACTGATTTGTTGTAAGCTTTTATGCCTGTGCACAGGGTAGTATCAGAAACAGTTGTAGTTTTTGCTTCAAATGTATCATTGGCACTGTGACACTCCAACTAATGTACATATAAAAGACATTTTGGAAAGTTTTCAGTCATAGCAATATGGTTTTCTGAAAGAGGAGTATAATATCCTTTCAAAACTAGTGATTGTTAGCAAGCCTATAATCCACCGTCTATCTAACATATCATGAATTATGTAGTTAAACTCTCATTTTCTCTGGAGCACTGGTTTAATTATTTATCCATTTATGATTTAAAGCATTGTGTCTGAATACAACCCAGGTCAAAATCACAAAAGTGGCATTCATCCCAGGAATTCTTCACAATCAGTCTAAAACCATCTGGTTTTGCTGCATGTTTCTTTGCACCCAGAAGCACTGGTTCTGACAGCAGCATATTTCTAATGCTGACATGCGAAGAACTAATCCACCAATTTGGATGCACACTTTGCTATCTAGGTGTCACTGTTATACATCACACTAGCTCAGATACCAAAGAACAACAACAA
Organism: Aythya ferina; assembly: GCF_964211825.1. Classification (NCBI taxonomy): domain Eukaryota; kingdom Metazoa; phylum Chordata; class Aves; order Anseriformes; family Anatidae; genus Aythya; species Aythya ferina. The sequence continues at coordinate 29,834,495 of NC_140302.1, read as the reverse complement.
CAACAAATACATATCCATCATGACAAAATATTATATTTATGGTTTGTGTACTTGCATAAGTCAGCTGAACAACCATCTCTGGCCTCCACTCAGCATTCATTTATATGGATTGAATCAGCTTGTGATCATGCACAGAAAGATTGGCTTCTAATAGAAAGGCCTGGAGATACAGAGCCTCCCTCCTAGAAACACAGAGGCACAATACAGAAGCAGACCTGTTCTCAACCTACAAGAATACTCACAAAGGAAAACAGAACTGTGACTTTTAAATTCATGAAACTCTTTCTTTTGTATTTATATTCTCCTTTTTATTATTTATAAGAAATCCTTGATAAGGTTTTCTCTGATATTTCTAAACAATGGTATACCAAATATTCCTGGCCTGGGAAATCCTTCCTCTTATGAACTTCCTGAGCTGCAAATTGCAGGATGTAGAGATCACTATATGGTTGCCCATTCGCTATAGGAGTATAGCAAATAAAAGTATAGTGAATGTCCCCAGACATTCGTATTTGGCCACTACTGACAACGTGGTAATAGAATAGACATATAGCTACTCATACATTATATTATACATTCAGCACTTTTCTAATTCTTGTATCTATGGGTGAAGTTTGTTCTCGTCCTCATACTCTGAGCATTTGTTTTCTCTGCTGTGCTTTTTCAGTCATGCAGAGAAGTCATGAAGAATTAAATTAATTTTAATAGAAGCAACGGACTGCAATTTTCATACAGTCGGGATAAGCATTGAAGGTTCTGCCTGTTATGGATGTCCTACTCTACTTTCATTAAGTTTTGATAATTCAAACAAAGTAGGAAAACTACTTATGTCCAGTGTTGCCAAATTTTGAAATGCCATATTAGAATGAAATCTGATGTTTAATAAGCTGCTCCTGTCAGCCATAGGATTTGGTGACTTTGCTGCTCTGTTTATCTTTTTGTTTAGTATTTGTATTTAGATTAAGCCTCTACAGTGCTTCAACTTGCTATCTAAATCTCATTTCTACATAAATCTTGTTCTTTTTGATAATGCTAGATCTGTCTGTAAATTTTCCTTTGTTCTCATTGGTGCCCAGATAACTTCTACAATCTCAGCATTATCTATGTACAGCAGTAATATTTTGCTTGCTCTCCTACATCATTATTAGAAAGAAACAAATAAGAAAGGAATTAAAACAATCTGTGCTATCCAACTGGCTAACTATTAAGTTCAGACTTTACTTACTAAGTTAAACAGCCTACTGGCAGTAATACTAGATTAATACCAGTCACATTCCCCTTCCTAGGCTTGAAGACAGCAATGACAGGCAAGAGGGAAGACAGAACTACACAAGAGCCAGGCAAAGTAGGCAGAGAGCAAGAGATGGAAGCAGCTGAATTATGTACAGGGCAGTAGGTATTCACAATATCACAAGTTGCAGGAAGTTTCTCTAAGGGAACAAGTGTTCTCAATCCTGCTTTTAAGAGAAACTGAGGTTATCCCATAACATACAAAAGTTAGCCATACACTCAGGATTGAATTCTAAGGTTTGGACTCAGAAAAACATTTCAATTCAGGATAGCATTTTCACAAGTTGGTAAAGTAAAATTTAAGCACATAAAACATAGCCACTTTGAAGACTGTGAAACTTAAGCATGTGACTAAAAACTTTCCTGAAGATCCCAACCACTATAGCAAATTCTTAGCTGTATTCCTATTTCAGTACCATTCACTGATCTTGATACTAAAAGGTAGAAACAAATTTGTCTAGAAGTTTCATTTCTCATAAATTTATGCTGCTAATAAGATTACACTATTTTCTGTTAATTTGTTTTTCTTCAGTATTTTCCTTCCTCCTGAGCAACAAGTATTCCTATAATGTAGAAAATAATAATGTTCTTCACTTCAAGGAGAAGAAAAAGGGCAGTAGAGGTATTTAAATAGAAAATTCCTACAGAGAAGTGAAATAAGCTTAGAAAAATATCATCCAAATGAGTATCTTCTACAAAAGCAAAACATTTTCTTAGACAAATTACGGTCCATGGTAAAGTCATACCTTAAAATACTTCTACATATATGAAATCAAAGCATCACTTTATGACACATGTATTTAATACATAATTTAGCAGGTAACGTATGGTGCCAATAAGCAATTGTCACTGAAATCCTAGGTCAGTCAGTTATCCATAAATTAAAAAATTATTTCCCATTATGATGCATTAACCACTAAATGTAAGAAACTGAATTCCATTATTTTAAATTACTTCAGGCTCCTTCTTACCTCCAGATAAAATAACCCTGAAAAAAGTTTATACATTAAATTTTAAATAACTGAAAGTATTAGAAGATTTATCATTCCAGAACAACAGGATCTTAAAAATATTTTGAAATCTGACAGAAGAAAAATAATGGTAGTGAGCTAAAGGTGAAAGGCTATCTTGAATATAGTACAATTTGTCTCTGATATGATTTATAGACCCAACCTGCAACATGATAGCCAAAATAAGGTTTTTCTTGGAGGTGCCTGAGGTCTACAAATCTCATTACTGTCATTTCTTTTCCATCTCTTAAATTTAATAGCATTTATTTCTAAAAGACTAAACAAATGTTGATGCACACATCTAAAATAGTCTCAATAGCACTCTCTTCATTGTACAAACTGTTCATGTGCTTATTACCCATCTTCAAATTTATACAATTTATAAAACAAATATCTAATCCCATAAATACTGAAATTTCTGTTTGAAGTAATAAAAATATATTATGGAGACAAACAACAAGTGGATTTACTTTTATTATTTTTATTATTATTATTATTATTAACAACATCTTCAAAACAGTTTTAGGAGAATTTTCAATTAGGTCTACTTTATGTAAACTGTCAATAATGAAGACACTACATTGGAAATAAAATATTTTAAAATGAAATTCCATTTAGAAGTGTTACACTTGAACTTGTCTGTGATTAAAAAAAGCAAAAATTTTAAATAACTGACAAGAGGAATGCATAAGGCCTAGGGATATGCCAACATCTGTAATAATGTATACTTCAATTTTGTTCTGTAAAACAGATCTGGTAGATGCAAACCATTTAACGTAGATAGAAGTAGTAGTTTAAAAAAAAAATTATTAGGCAAATGATGCCTTAAAAAGATTCTAAAAGAAAACTTTCTAAAGGGATGCTACACATATATTCAGAGATAAATCTTTATGCAAAATTAGGTTGGAGGTAGAGATGGTGTTAAGAAATAATAGATAAATTGATCCAGTCGTCTAACATTCAGCCAGTATGTGCAAAAGTCACAAGAGATAAAACAGTGTTCTCCAGCAACACATATTTTTTTAATGATGATTAAAATACTTATTTAACATTGATATTGGCACAGCAAAATTGGTACAGCTCTCGAAGGGATTTCTGCACATGGGTAATAAGCATTCCCATCCCTTCAGGTCTTTCATTAAGACTATCAGAAATGTAATGCTTCAAAAGTTAATTTGCCTGAGGCATCTCTTCTACAACTAAAAGAACATGGAGACAACACACATGCTCTACCATTTTATGATACTCTGGAGAGCAGCTGTGCATCATGTCCCTGGGAGGCATACCAGCTAAGCCATTCACATTGTCCCCAGGAAATGCTCTGCTTTGCCTATTTGCATTTTCCCATCACAAATTCTGTCTTTTAAACAATGACACAATTATATGTTCATTTTGTTCATGTACAGAAATATAATGCTTGTTCACTGCTTCTAACCTAAGAGTAAGGATCCAACTTTCTGTATACTTTAATTTGCTTTCTCTTGGACAAAGTAATAACCAGAAAAGCCCAGTGGGACATTTTACTTTTCAAACTATCAACATGCCCTAACTTCAAAAAATCCCAAGAAAAATATTTATTTTTTCAGAGGTAATGAAATTGTCACACAATGTGTAAACAGCATTTAAGCACTAAACATTAAAAATATAAGTACTCACAGTAACATGTTCCCCTAAGCGGATTTCCAAGATACCTATTTTCAGAGTCACAGCTGCAGGGGGAAAAAGACAAAACCAAACATTCCCATTAAACACAGCATAGTTTTAACACAAATGCAGCTAAAATATTTATTCCAAATATCATGACTTTGATTACTAGCAGTGCAAGCACAAGGAAATAAAGGTATTTGATATAGCACTTAATCAGGGTGTGCTACTTTCTGGAACCACCTCTCTCTCCTTTCAAAAGAAACCCGGAGTGACTTTGCTCTTGAATAAGGCATTGCAGTTATGCTTAAAATGGGTGCCTAGTGTAGGACTTAGCTCAGGTGGTATGTCTCCACTAATGAATAAAGGGGAGCCAGGCAGGGATGCTGAGCATGGGATCTCTAATTATCTGTACTGCCTCAGGGGATTGCTCATCCCCTGGCTGGTTTTGATCTTTCCACTGGCTTTCTCCGAGAAGACAGCTGAGTCAGAGATTGTTCACTTCAGAAGCTGTTCCCAAATACATCTCTTTCTAACATACGCAGTCCTGAAACACTACCAAAGCAGGCTTTGCACAATGACACCTTCTACACATGCTCATAATATTCCTTCAAAATACCCATAAGCATTAAATAATGACTGTATTTTCACAGCACTACAGAGGACCTAGATGTGCTCCAAAGCTATGCAGACTGCTCTAGAGAGCCTAGGTCTAAGCTACGTGGCTCTAACTAGTCCATGGCAATTGTTTCTGAGGCCAGAAATTGCAGCTGGGTATGTAGCACCATAAGCACAGAGGTGTCTCAGCTACTCAGCCTCTCTGAATTTCAGAGGCAGTTGCTTCTTGTCATTGACTAGGCACAGGGTACCAGGCGAAATTTAGGCACAGTGTACTGTGTCCAGGTTGGTGCTGCTGCAAAACATATACATAAAAAGAAATGGAAAAACATCTTTCTTATAAAGATACATGGCTGTATTCAGAGACACAGAATATCCTACAGAATATCATAGTGATCAAACTGAGTTACATAACATTTCACTAAAAACACCACATACGTTAATACAAAATGATTACCCTGCTCTTGGCTTTCTTGGTTATTTCACAGAAATCTCCAGCAAGATTATAATTTTCTATTAAATATACAGAATGGTTCATAAAACAAAGAGAAAACTTATCACTGCGTATTAAATTTCATAGAAATATTTTCCCACAGGAAATCTGGCTCAGTTAATAGCTTGGACTACTTTTTCATTACTTTGCTCTCTTAGAGAAACTCGAATTGCAAGGATATTTTTGTTGTTTTTTTTTGTTATTTGTGAGTAATATTAAAAAACTTTCTCACTTAGATGTCATAACAGCTAACCAGTTGCAAACTGTAGAATAATATTTGCCTTTCTGTTGCTCTCTACAATAGTTTTCTAACTGGTGTTTGTTACCATACTAACAGTTTTTTTTTAAAAAAAGACCAAGAACCTTCTTGAATCTTTGTTACAATATCAAAAAGAAAATAATAAACAGAAAAAAAAAATGCACTAAAAAATGAAACAGAGCACATACAAAAAAAATCAGAAAAAAAGACAATGTTCTGGACTCTGTCCTTGCCCATTCCTATTCTCACATTGGTGAGAGAGAGAGGAGGTCTCCTTGCAGGGAATTTCTACACAGAAATTCACCACCATTATTTTGGCATAGAACAAAACCTTTTCCCTAAACTCCAAGAAACCAAAAAGGCATAGGCTTTAATTGTAGGACAAAACTTGTGGTCTTGTTCACAAGAAACCTACATTCCTTTCCACAGAATTTGGAAAGAGGGGCTGATGCTGAAATCTCTCTTGCACGTACTTACAAAGGAGATGGTAGAACTATCTCAAGTAGTAGCATGGGGTCTGCCTGATGAACTTTTTTGAAAGATTACAAAATACTAAATTCTTTAAACAGACTAGCCTTGTAAAAATATTTGAATATTTGTCTGAAAGTATCATTAGATTGGCAATTTTGAAAGAAATAATTAAGGGAAAAAGATCTTTTTTAATGAGGATTTTAAAAGAATATATTTTTCTTTCATTGTATGCATGATTTTTCCATCTTACACAAAGAAGACAGTGTGTCATGTAACGAATTATAATGATATGACAGAGATTACTATAAAAGGAAGTTATTTATTTTTTACCCCTCCAAGTTGCTTCAAAGGCAGAAGTAGAATATTACAAGACAACCAGTATTCAGAATATGTATTGTTGTTTTGGTTGTTTGGTTGTTTTTTTACACCAGAATACCAATAAAATCACATAAACAACTGTGCATTCAGAGTCTGAAAAAAGGGGGAAAAAAAATCTTAGCTTGCTGCTTGCTGATCATATCACTACATAATGTATTACATGGAAGAACAGTATCTGACCACCTGTAGCAATATTCCATCATGGGACATTAACATCATGGACCAAAAAACAAACACTGCTATGAGCACTTGCTGACCACAACACTCCCTTGTTCTAACTTGTCCCAGGATCTGAAAGAAGCTTAATTTGCTCCCAGAATGGGACTTTTTTTTTTTTCCCCTTTTTCTTGAAAATGTCTATAGAAAATAAAGCTATTTCCATACAGCTTCCCTTCACCACTCAGCAACCTTTCTAATAACATGACAAGCCCAAGGATTTCCAGCATCACACAATCTTTCTATTTACATTACAGAAAACAAAACAAAACAACCACCAGAGAATACAAAAAATCCACGAAAATCAACCACAGGTTTCACTACTCAAACACACAAAAGAATGCTTAATATGAGAATTGTTAAGTATGCAACATTTTTGCAATGTAAACATATATTCAAACAATCTAATGTAATGTAAATGTAAATCAATGTAAACAAATATTTAAACACCAATAATTATTAATTTCCTGTCAATTTTAGAAGTGACCTTCAAGAATCTTACGGGCAAAATGGCAAATGGCTAGCCAAGATGAAATGATAAAATAGGCATAAATAAAAAATGAATTACACCACAATGAAGTCTTTTGATATACTATCATATATATTGTACTTTCTGTATTGGGTGTGTTGCAAAAGTCACTGTACTTAAGGAGTTAGTGATCTCAGGCAAGCCATGCCTGGTCAACTGTCTTGTGGAGCCTGCACGTAAGCATGAGCAGGTGTACACAGTATGAGAGGCAGAAGGAACCTCTCCATGGGCAGGATCTGTGCAGCATGCCAAGGAAAATGCATCCAGAGATCATCCAATGCTGCCTGAACCAGGAGTTCTCAGCATCTGAAGGGATGTAAATTTACTATTTGTATTCCCTCTTTTTCTATCTTATTAAAACATGTACTTTATTATGCTATTTGTTGTCTCTCCTTTTTGAAATACAGGGAAAAGAAAAAAAAAAATACTTGCATCACCTCTCTAACACTCTCCCTCTGTCCCCTCGTGCAAAACACGTTCATTATATATATTAGCAGTAGTGTGAGGTGAAGTTCTTGCTAATTAAGGAAGTCAGCTTTAATTCAAATGAGTACTATTCAAAAGGTACTATGAAAACACTTAGTTTTCACTACAGTAAAAAGATGAAACTAATAGATTTAGGAATACATTTAAAATCATTCATGTGAGTATATACAGTAGGTTTTGACTAAATTTAGCTTTGTCTTTAAGTCCTACCCTGCTTCATTAAGCACATGCATTGCTTTGCATTAGTCACTAATTACGGTTCCAATTACAACATTTTCTATTTGCTGATTTTTTTCTTTATAAGCTTCCTTCATTGTAGAAATTTTTGTACATTTTCCAATAGATAGTTACAGATTTGACTGTATCTGAAGCATAATATATGCCTCATATCTGTGAACTGGGAATTATGCTGGCTGTTTTATGTGCCACAGGGCTATGGTCATTTGCTTTAAGTGGTAATAATGAATGAGCAGTTCCACTCTAGCACGCCTCCAGAGACACAAGCTCCCATTTACAAGGACAAATGGAGGAAGGCTCCTACCAGGTTAGATACAAGTTCTGTGGTTTGTTCCAGTATGAAGGTATTCATTGAGCTCACTGACCTTCTCATGGCCTGCCATAAACACTTATCCTCCAACCTCTCCCTCAATTATCCTTTCAAAACTGGACCCCTTTCTTCTCCACTCCCAGTACTTCCTGGGAGTTTGAAACAGAAATCAACATTAAATTGGTAATGTATTGGCAAAGTTAACTGTTTATGCATTTGTTCATAACTTTTTGATATTCTTTTCAAATACCATAAATGTCTCCAAGAACATGTGTACATTAAAACTCACAGATTTTAATTTATGTTAACGGATGAAAGGTTTTTTTGTAAGAATACATTTACAAATGATCCTGCGTTCAAGCTTAGTAATGTGTTTGATTTTGCACACTATATCAACATTTTTTAAGAAAGCTAAATAAATTGCAAATATATAACGTCTATTTTTATTGTGCTTACTGGTATCTCCCTTAATCAAGTGCTTTACAGTACCTTACGTACTAGATAAATAATATGTTATATTGGTAGATGTGATCTACCAATAGATCACACCAACCTAGATGCGATCTAGACTGAAGATGTGATCATCTGGAAACCTTCTTATAACAATTAGAACAATTCATTTAATCTTTGATCATGAAAGTAGGATTTTCTGCAGTTCTGCTGCCCCAACTAATTGCTAAGCCTTTCCTTTCAATTCAAAATGAAGCAAAAAGGAAAGGGGGAATGGAAGGAGCAACCTGAGTACTGCAGTCTCTAGCTGCATTTGTTTGTAAAGCAAACTGTCAGGGAAGACAAAAATGTGTCAGATGAGCCTACTGGGTTTGCTGGATCCTGTTTTGGCCTAGATATAGGCAACTCTACTATGACAACCCATAACTCATAACTCAGTGAAAATTGACACAGAATTCTACAGAATCCCGGGAAGAGCCATCATATTTCTGACCTTCAGCTAGTCGTAGACAGGTCTTGGACTGATTTTTCCTGGGTTCTCAGCACTGCAACTGGAACAAGTTGCTGAAAAATAAAGACTAATGGTCCTAGCAAGCTCTTCCAGGGCTGGAGCCCTGACCAGTGGCTCCAGCTTTCAGAGGGCCACAATGTCCTCTAGGACTACTGTTCATCATCTGCTCTAGTGTTCTGCCATGTCCTAGCTTTTATTTCTCTTTCTGCCACCTGTCTAGCCACTGGTCTTGTTCCTACTGTCCTGCATGCAGGAGTCCTGTTTCTGATGTACTTGTCCCAGCTCCTGATGTTGAGAACAATCTGTTTTTATTCTATATTCCCAACGCCACAATGGTATAACACTGTGAAATATATATATATATATATTTATTTATTTATTGTATAGTGAAATACTATTCAACATAACAATTTGGTTACTTGGCACACCTCATAACCAAAAGTTCTGCACCGTTTGTAAAACTGAACATAGATTACTCTAACCACATACTTTGACATATGGCATCATAGCCAGACTATGAAACATTACAACATACTACTACATATTACTGTACTTAAATCACATACTTAAAGCCACTAGCTGTCATTGACTGTACTTCATAGCACTTTGGTAGCAATGCCATAGAAACTAGCTATTATCGGCTCAGGATTGGTGATCCCTGAATGAAAGCACCAACAACAGCAGATACTGGTCTTGGGATATTAACCAGTCCAGAACAGTGAGCGAATGATACTTGCAGTCCTGATTCACATTTTTACAAGAGAACAAAATTCCCAGATCTTGAGATAGGCCTGCTTGGTTTCAATAGTTTTTATACAAAACCACCAAGGAATAGCCACATCTTTCAACCGTGAAACTTCCTAGGTCTGCAACGGTTAGACTTGGTCAGTGAATGTGAGTGATCCAACAGCCAGCAGAGCTTTGCTACATCAGAAAACGACCTGTTTCATGTATTGGAAGTTCAAATACATTTACAAGATTCAGAAGCAGTGTTATTCTTCCACTAAAGTGTTCAGATTTGAATATAATCATTGAATTTTGATGATGTATTTACTGAAAAAGGTACGTCAAATTAATATGTGCTTTGTCATTTTCAGAGAACAGGCTTGTTTAATCAACATTACTGTATTTTTATCCTATCTTTAATTTGCTGTAGTGAAACACACAACTTAATAATCTATAAAAGGGATATATTTGCATTTATGGGGACTTAACCTTAAGTATAGTCCTTGCCTGTATTCACGTTGCAATATGTTGTCCAAATGCTTTTCATTAATACAGAAGCATGTGAATAGTTCCCTCAATTTTTTGATTACAATAAAATATCTTTGGTTCTAATGCAAAAATTGGACACTTTCACTACTCTCAGTGCCAAAATCCTTCAGTCATAAGCAACCTTTGTGCTTTAGATATAAAGAACTATCTATCTACCTCTTATGATAATGATAACCTAAAAGGGTAAAAGGTAAGAGGATTTATGTTTCCAGTTAGGATTTTTTAATAATATGGGAAAAAGATTTATTTGTTTCTTCTTGCAAGTGCATATAATGATGTCTTGAAACAATGTTTTTTTCTATAGATTAATTTGTCTCTTCTTCATATAAATCATGAAAAAAAGGCCTAGGCCAGTAATATATATATTTAATCTAGGCTGATCTCACCAGGAGAAAAAAAATATATATATTCTAGCTTCATAAGCAGATTTTCCACTTCCAAATTTCCTTCATTGTACTCAAATCCATTTTCTCTGGAAGATCAAAAATAAATAGTGTTACAAGGTTTTTGTATATTTCTTGAAGTAATAATATTTCAATCATAAAAAGCATTGCACTACAGGAGAAAACAAACTTTAAAACAGGTGATAAACTTATCATATAAGAATTAATTAAATGTAATTAACATAATTAAGTGATTTGTTTATGAGATCAAATATTATTTACTAACAAATTCTAGATTGTATTTACATCTCTTCCCCTGTACAGGGATTATGTGAACTACAGTCATCATTTAGAACTACCTGGATGAAATATAATAGTTTAGTTAACCTTTATGAATTAGAAACAAAATGGATGTCATAAGGCCAGTGATTTGTTACTACTTACTCTGAACCAGAAAACCTCATGTCCATGGCCTTATCTTATGCTACTGGCACTCTTCTCTAAAAATGTCCACGTGGCAGCAATGCACAAAAATTTTTATGTATGTAAAAGGGTGAATTTGGAAGAGCAGACCTCCCTCCTATCAGAAAATGTTCTTTCAAAGTAGAGAACAAGAGAACTTGTACATTTCTTCTTCTGCATTTTAAAAGAGTTAAGAGAAAATTCTCATCCTAAAATGTTTTGTTTTTTTTTTCTAAAACACCTCTCACAAATGCACATTTGAATAATTACTAAAGGGAAAGAAAGCTAAGGAAAAAAAAAAAGATTTTTGAAACAAGACATGAGAAGAGGCTCTTGCAAGGTTTTCCATCTTCAGATGTCAGCAAATTTGAACTATTAAAACTATGCAATTCTATAGCATTACCTATTAAAACTACTCTCCCCTGCAATGACTAATCTCAGAGACTACACTTGCAACTACTCAATGGGTGAAAGTCTTTTGATTTCCCATGGCTTTTTGATACCATGGCTTTTTAGTCTGTCCCAAACCCACTTTGCACTACAGGAATCTATATTCCCTTGTATTTGAAGAAACAGGTATAGGAACAGATTGTTTGATTACATAGAAATGGTCACACAGGACAAGGGAAAAGGCTGAGGTACTGAATGCCTTCTTCATTCAGTAGATTGCTTTAAAGATTTTTGATTTCTTTTGGGTAATAAAAAAATATGTACTTGATGATGCTTTATATACACTATAATCTCTAGAAGACATCTAGAGATGCAAGTTACTTTCTCTATTTCCACTTCATATAAGGTAACTTTGAACATTTTCTTGTCATGTAAGCCTACAATTTATCTCAATATGGCAATTAATACTTTTCAAAAACTGCCCAAGACAATAATGATGATTAAGAAGTAAAGAGCATTGCCAATTTCAAGTGGAGAGTGGCTGCTCATGCATGCCCAAATGCTTTTTATATAAGGAATTGGTTCAATGATCCTTGTGTGCCCCTTCCAACTTGAAATATTCTATGATTCTATACTATATCAAATTTTAGAAAATGGTGATATTATCCAAGTTATTTCTCTACCTGTAACAACAATTTATGTGTATTATACAGTGCAACTAGGAAGCTATCATTCTTCCTGTTAGGAGGCCAAAACTCGGTTTGTTAAATGATGTTTTCAAATCATACTTTCAGTGTTCCTAGGTGACTATGGAGTTTCTGATTTATTATTCAATTCAAGTTATTCCATAAGTATGTTCATAATTAATTATACTTATCATACTTGTTTCCTTCTTGTATCTCCTCCTTGAACAAAATCGAATTATGAGACATCAGAAACATTGTGAGTGATCCACATAAGGATGATCATTTAAAACCAAGTATGGCAGTTTCCAAACTCCTAGCTGCTTCTTGTTCTTCTAGCCTTTAAAACCACACATTGTTGTCCTTCGGACTATTTCAATATCTATAAGTGCATCCCACATGTTGTTTTGACAAATTATTTTCCTGCCTAATATTAATCTTATTGACACTTTTCCTTTACTCCCCCACTCCATACATGGTAAAGTCCATGAAATTCATGTCTTATGCCTACTATTGTTCTACCATAACTACGTCTGTCTTCCTTCCAAGTCCTTTTTAATATCTAAGATATCAACCCCATCTGCCCTGCACCATCTTTTATTTGACTTTATTAAAAAAAAAGATACCAATCCAAGAGATACAGAAACATCTATTAAGAATAGAACACACAGAAGAGTATTGGTGGTTGGAGAAAGTATGAAGATCAAAACACATGTTCACTTTTCTCTGGTCCCCTTCCTATGAAGAGCCCTGATCTCCATTAGCCCATTATAGTCCAGAATCTTGTAAATTTCCTGGTGCAGAGATGACACTGATACTCCTTTATGAAGTGCCAAATAAGCGGAAATAAATGTTATTGTCTATGTTGCAACAAAAACAGTATATCTTCCAATACTTCCAGTCTTGTTTATCTCTACTAAAAAATGCTATCTTCCCTTTAAGAAGAAAAGTTAAAATAAAAAGCTGTAAAAAGGAAAGAACTGTTGACTAAAAATCATATTATAGACTCATGGCAGGTTACTGCAAAGTATTTTATAACAGGAATCCTTGTTTGTCAGTCTTGAACATAGTTCAAATCTGTTTGTTTTTTTTTTTTTTGATGGGCAGGCTGCAGAGAACTACCATGAACAGCAATGCTTTCTCCTGTACAAGTACAGTGAAGAACAAAGTCTTTGGATCTGTAAGTAATCCAAATTACTTTCCAAATGGCAATTCACATAATAAAGCAATTTTCAAAACAATTGGGCACAAAATCTCACCCTAAACAATGACAGAATGAGAAGGAAAGAAAAGCGTTAGCTACAACAAGAGCTCTGGTGACTAACTTGCAATGGATGAGAAAATTCTTGCACCCTAGCTGGGAGTAAGTGAGAAGATAAAGAGACTTCTCACAGAGCAATTTTATCCTCCTAAGCTGCATCTCAAAGATTCAGTCCCTCCACAAAGAGGCTATAGGAGAGCAGCTGAGAGGCTATAGGAGAGCAGCTGTGGTTGGATTTATGACTAGTAAGTCATCTCCCATGTTTTGCAAACACCACAATAGATGTTTAAGAAAAATGGCTATTCTATGGCTAGAATTACCTGAGATGTGTATATTTCAGTAGGAACGATCAGGTATTGTACAGAAAATAAGGTGCTTTCTTTACTTCCTGTTTGTCACAAATTTCCTATCCAAATATTTTTATAATTAACATGCTTCAAAGTATTCCAAAACTTTGTACCTTTCTAATGGCTGTTGACAAATAAAATCTGCCTACTTAAACTGCCATAATACAGTCCTAAGCCAACAGCCTGGACAGCTGAAACATGTAACTTCCATAGGGCCAGGCTAAACAAAACACTTCCACAGATGAAAAATTTGATAGCTGTTTATGATTTATTATGTTCTAAATAAATACCTTAGTAAAAATACCACTCTTATGATCTAAGATTAACTAGTTATATGACCAACCACTTGCCTCTGTACGATAGGAAATTAAAAAGGGGGGCAGGGAGGGAGAACTGCTCTAACAAAATGCTTTAGTGCATCCCTGGAACTGATGAATGCGGTAGATTAAAGGGGGGGGAAAAATCAGGATTACAGAGTACTGAAATTTACTCAAACAGGGACCTTTTCTTGACGTCAGAGGCAAATAAATACAACCCAAGAGGCATCCAAAAATCCTGTTTGGTAATCCAAACATACAGTAGAGTTGGTATATTACTGATGCAGAGATTGTGTGGGAACAGTTAAGGCCTAATCCCTTCACAAATCTCTATTTCACCAGCCTTGAGCATTTCTATTTTCTATCCATCATTTTCTGACTGTCTGTTGGGTTTGCTTCTTAACTCAAGCCTGCATAGGATAATAGGCTACAATTACATTAACCGCCTTTCATCTCAGTTTGAATTAAATTTGTTCTGCATGCCAGCATGAAAATTCGTCCCAAGTCATTTTGCTTAAGTCAAAGAATAATAAACTGCCTCAGTCCAATAATATGGCCAATGGTTTTAATATTATGAAATATTCAGATTTTTTTTTCCCTGAGAGATAAGCTCAAAATCAGTACCTAGGAAAAAAAAAGTTTCAGTTACAATATTTGCCAGAAATATACAAACATATATATTCTTCCTGTTTTCAGTTCGTTTCCAGTTTATACAAAAGTAATCATAGAATCATTAAAGTTGGAAAAGACCTCTCAGATTATCTAGTCTAACCTTTAATGTTATTATTTGCAATATTACACACAAATCAGAAATGCAAAATATTTGAACATCACTTGAAACAATTCTGATGACTGAAATGGTCTATCACGTCAGAGAAACAAAGTATTTATCACATTTTCCATAAATAGAAGAGAAAAATAACCTGATAGAGCAGTGGAGAAATATACTCTGAGGGGGATGCTGTTTTGGCAAGATCAGACTGGAAAAATTCCAGAGAATACACTCTATGATTATTTAATGTTTGCAGAGCATTCTGATGTATTATAGCAAACATTTCAACGTTGGATCAAATTTTAAAATTCTCAAGTCACCATCATGAGACAAGCTTAAAAAGGCATCTTCTGTACTACAATTTTAATCCTTCCATCTTCTTTCTCTCACTCTCCCCCCATCCTCCCCTGGATATTTTTAAAGGAAATGTAAACGAAAACACTCTTATTACAGAATTTTACTTCAAAAGTGGCCTTGGAGAAGCTCCTAAAAAACAAATCATTTTGAAAATGGCAGAATATTTTGTAAGCCATCTTGGATTCACTACTTGAAATAATCTTCTGATGAAGAGTATACTACTAAGAAGAACAAGCACACACAGAAGACAAAATGTCAAATTCACATAAAATATTCATAAGAAATATACAAAAAAAATGTAATGAAATATTTCATTTTAAAAACAAAAAGTGCTATTGTTCCCAATCTCCATGGTTTCTATGACATTTTGAAAAACTATTTTCCTCCAAACAGGAAACTTTTTTTCACTCAAGTTGATAAGTAAGAGGTACGGTCCATTAAAAAAAGAAATGTTCTACAGACATAGTAGAAGGAAATTTAGATAATAAGTCTTGGATTCTGGAAAGTGTAATTTTGTATTACATTATGGAATTTTCGTGACTTCTAGCTATGACTCGGATTTACAGAAAAGACTCGTGTAATATGTTGCTTGGTGGGTTTTATGACTGCGTGTTAATAGAATGTATTAGACTAATAGCGGGGTAGTACTATTCAATGCTTTTTTTATCTGCTTCTAGGCCTGCATTCATTTGGAATAATTTAATTTGAACATCTAACACTTTTTTTTTTTTTTTTTTTTTTTAAAGTGTATAAACCAACATTAGTCACTCTTTCAGTCTTTTTTTCCCAGTAGAAGACCTACTCCTTGCCAAATTTTCACTGTAATTTAAGGTCAGTTTTCAAATGATATCTGTGTTGCAGAAGGTTTCAGATGATACAAAAATAATAATGACAAGAGAGAACCCTAGGTTACAGAAATTAAGTGTCAAAGGTAAAAGGTGAGGACAGGTGTAGATTATATACTGAATCAGATCTTTCAATTAAAGATATCAACACCTTGTTGCACAATAGCTAAGGAAGTCTCAGAATGACCCACAATGTTAGCATAAATTTAACTGCAAAGAAACACTTGAAGTAGATGATGAAAAACAGGCAGATAGAGCTGAGCACAGAGAAAATTTTAATCAAAACTTTCAAAGGGTAAACCTTAAACCATTTCTTACATCATTTAGGTAACTGTTGCACAAAAAAAAAAGCAACTATTTTCCAAAAAAAGCAAGAACAAAAAGCAACAAGCTGATTGTATAGCAGAGGTTACATGGAATTCAAAAACAAAAAGACAGGAGCATTAAGAAAAAATTTAATGAAATGTTATAATTTTACTACCCTAAAAGCAGGGTTGGAATATGCATTTGATTTTATTAATGTCATTTTATAAAATGACATTTTATAAATGTCAACAAAAAAGTTGAAAAAAATCCTTACTTATGTTTAATACTCAACAATAAATTCATTTTCTAAAAATAAAATAAGAAACAATGATTATCTCCCCAAAGAATTGATTCATACAATTCCCACTTCTATATCTCAGAAGTATTTTATTTTTGCATGGATGTCACTGAATAGCAGTAATGTTGTTCAGCTGTTTAGATGTACTGTTGCCTCTTTTATTCATAAATACAGAAAAGGAGATATTTCCCTTTAATGTGAAGGACAGATTAAACTTTTTTTTTTTTTTTTTTTTTTACAGTCATCATTTGTCACCTGCAACTTTGCCTTACCTCAGAAAACTTTGTTTACCTACTTGAGAAAACAATAAATAATAATAAAGGGAAGGAAAATGAATGGATAAGAAAATATCAAGAGAGGCTTGGAGGAACTTTGTGAACCACTTTTGTGAAAATGTTGCTGCCATTCTGCATGTTATGATTTACAGTCAGTGTCCCAGGACCAGGAGAAAGCACAAGGAAACCATGTGGTTGCTGATGCGCACCAAATCAGGGAAACACTCCCACTTAAATTTGAGTAACAAGGCCTTATTCTGTTCTTAAATGTTTATCTGGATCATGGCCCAAATCTGTGATTAAACTAAAACTACAAGAAAGGATTAAATGACCTAAACAAGAACAGGATTAGAGAGTCATTTTGAAGCATCTGTTAAGAAGTAATTGCTGCCATCTCCTTCTGGATCTCATAAGAAATCACTCCCAAGCCAAATTTTTTTGGGGATAAACCTTCTTCATGAAATCTGATTTATTAAATCTCTTTCAGCATCTCTAACTGTCCCTTTACCCTGTAGTTCTTGACACTTTGTGAGCAGCCCAACAACTTTTCTTCTGGAACAGTGAGCCCCTTCGGACATGTCTGGTAATCCCACTGCTCTCTATTTGGCCTCCTACTTTAATTTAGTATTACCCAATTTATCCTAACTCTGTGTAACAGTGGATGTGGAAGGTCAGATTTTCATGCGATTATAAATTTGCTTTGATTTTAAAACAGACTCTTGTCACTATTTAAAATTGCTTTTCCAGGTGAAGTATTTACTTTGACTTTTGGTACTTTGTTCTTTTTTTAAATTCCTGGAAAAAAATTCCTTTTCTCATAATATAAAAATAATAGATGGAGCTGGAGAGCTAGAGCTGTAAATCAATCCTTCTGAAGTGATAATCTAATAATCCACTCAGGCTTCACTGTTGAAGTTTAGGATATCATCAGGGCTCTTTGACTGCTTTATGCCTTTGTAATCAAGCTTCCCAGCCCCATTATCTAGTAAGCTTGATAAAGAACAGCACTTTTTTTTTTCTCCCCCAACTCAGCCACCAAATAATACCAAGCTGAAAGCATGCAAAGGTTATGAAGCTTAATTTATATTTTACACATTCTAAAGTTGATTCTTCAGTACAAAAGATGAAAAGACTAAGTGACCATTTCTAATATTAAGACATTATTATCTTTCAGCTGCTGAAAGATAGGATTGGTCCTATGCTATTTGTTGTTGCTCTGTCATTTATTGTTTCCAAAAAATACTTGGAGAACTTGCTTTTGGTGTCATATTTTGATAGGTTATATTACAAAAGACAAAATATTACAGATACTTTTTGGTAATACTATTTATTTTAAGGCAAAGATAAAATCATGTGCTTACACATGGTCGACTTGAATTCATTATCTCAGCTAGTCTATCTACAGACTTTTAAACATGACAGAAACAAATATTCTTCTTAAACAGACAAATCTGCAGCAATGAAGAACAACATAGGTAATTGCATCAGATTTCACTAATCAGCTACAGAAGAGTACTTCAATCCCTTTCCATTCTGAAACAACATGGTTTTAATAGTCCCCCATTTTTTCTTTATGTTAATTTTCCAGTGAGTTAAATTACAATTCAAATATCTACTGTTTTCTAAGCTACTCTTTAAAATGTTTCATGCTGTACTCATCTTCATAACAGAACGAAAAGATCATGTTATTTCAGTTAGCCCATCATTAATGCATTAAAGCTTTTCAAGCACTGTCTGCAATTTGGGCCACAGGGAAGCATGAGAATACAGCCTCTTCTACAGCAACTGCATATGTACAATTGAGGTGCAACAGATGCAATACATAAGAAAGCCTGTATGACTTACAGATGTCTGCATATGCAACTATAGACAAATGTAAGTTTGTTGCAACTGGAAGGCTTCCCAAGTTGAGGACTCTTTAAGCATGATTTAACACTGTGTAATTGATGTGCTTAGTCTATATAAATATCAGTAGATTCATGGGGGGATGGGGGGGAGAAATTGAAAAGAAATACATTTCTCACACCTGTCTTAATACCAAAATATATTTCTTAGTTCTATCCATGCATAATTTTAATCCCTTATGTGAAAATTTCTTTTTAACACACTCAACAACTACTGAAGCAATTTAAAACTAATAACTGGCAACAAATTGAAGAAAAATGTTTTAACTTCACCACCAGAAAATAACTATTGCAGCTAAATTTTCATCTATATGTAAAGATATACAATTGAGTAAAAGGGAAAACAAAAACAGCAGTAGGAAGATGTGTATTATTTCTGTTAGAGACCAATAGAGAAGAAAAGCAATCTTTCCATCACCAGGAGATGTGTCACCATTAACCTATCTAGCATCTCTTTATTGATGTATGAAAACCAGTTTTGCTTCCTCTTTCTCGGTGAATAAAACCAAGAAATATCAGAAGCCAAAGCTGATAGATAAACTTATCAATAAAGTTTTTGTGGCAATATAGCTTCATATCTTTTACTTATTTGTAAGATTTTGAGAATGGATTCAAAAATAAAAATAGGACATTGTATCTGGGGCAAGTTGAGTGATAAGCAATCCATATCATCCATCATTAAGAGGCACTATTTTAATTTCAAACTTAGCTATATGCTACTGATAGCTTATAGGTAGCTGAGCACTAGTATTTTCTTTTCCCATTGCTACCTAGATACTTTTACTAGTTTAATGAAGAATTGATTAAAAAAAGATGTTTATTTCAACTTAGTTGGTTAGAAACTGGCTGGATAGCCGGGCCCAAAGAGTCGTGGTGAATGGAGTCAAATCCAGTTGGATGCCAGTCACTAGTGGTGTTCCCCAGGGCTCGGTGCTGGGGCCACTGGGGCCATCGATGAAGATATCTTCATTGATGATCTGGATGAGGGCATTGAGTGCACCCTCAGTAAGTTCGCAGATGACACCAAGTTAGGTGCGTGTGTCGATCTGCTTGAGGGTAGGAAGGCTCTGCAGGAGGATCTGGATAGGCTGCACCGATGGGCTGAGGTCAACTGCATGAAGTTCAACAAGGCCAAGTGCCGGGTCCTGCACCTGGGGTGCAATAACCCCAAGCAGAGCTACAGACTGGGAGAGGAATGGTTGGAAAGCTGCCTGGCAGAGAAGGACCTGGGAGTGATGGTGGATAGTTGGCTGAATATGAGCCAGCAGTGTGCTCAGGTGGCCAAGAAGGCCAATGGCATCCTGGCTTGTATCAGAAGCAGCATGGCCAGCAGGGCTAGGGAAGTGATTGTCCCCCTGTACTCGGCTCTGGTGAGGCTGCACCTCGAGTACTGTGTTCAGTTTTGGGCCCCTCGCTACAAGAAGGACATCGAGGTGCTCGAGCAAGTCCAGAGAAGGGCGACGAAGCTGGTGAGGGATCTGGAGAACAAGTCCTACGAGGAGCGGCTGAGGGAGCTGGGCTTGTTCAGCCTGGAGAAAAGGAGGCTCAGGGGCGATATTATCGCTCTTTATAAGTACATTAAAGGAGGCTGTAGCGAGGTGGGGGTTGGTCTATTCTCCCACGTGCCTGGTGACAGGATGAGGAATGAGCTAAGTTGCGCCAGGGGAGTTTTAGGTTAGATGTTAGGAAGAACTTCTCCACTGAAAGGGTTGTTAGACATTGGAATGGGCTGCCCAGGGAAGTGGTGGAGTCACCATCCCTGGAAGTCTTTAAAAGACGTTTAGATGTAGAGCTTAGGGATATGGTTTAGTGGAGGACTGTTAGTGTTAGGTCAGAGGTTGGACTGGATGATCTTGAGGTCTCTTCCAACCTAGAAATTCTGTGATTCTGTGAACTTAAACAACTCTGGTATCAACTACTAATTACCATACTAATGGCTTATCAGATGTAAATTATAAGCCCAGAACTATAATGCAGAATGGATAATGATTTATTCAAGGGTTAATATTTGAGAGTACTGAAACAGTTTTCAAGAGCTGCAAGAAGTCACAAGGACTGTAGATCTATTAAGAAGAAAATAAGATTCACAGAATCAAGATTACTTAATTTACATTCAATTCATTAAAAAAAAAAAATGATCAAATGTTTTGATTAAACTTGGACACTGAAAATAAGGAAAACATGGGTCGGTTTGTTCATGATAGAACACCTTAGAATACTTTTTTCTCTTGAAATATAAGCTTTTATGCAAATCATTTTTTGTTACAAAAAAGAAACTATTTGCTTGTGCTCACTGTTTAGCATTGGTGTATTTTCCTTCCTACTTTAAACATTTCTACATTCTACAAAGTAATTCAATGTGAATCATGCTTCAACTATGTATAGAAATATATCCACTGTGATATATTGACTTGGATAGCACAAGCCCTGAAAACAGACACACAAAGGTAATTCCCTTACTCGGTTCTGATCAAAATTATGTAAGATATTTTCAGGATTATCTTCCACATCAGCAACACAACAGTTTTAAAGCTACCAAATGCATACTCTAGCATTTAAAAAAAAAAAAAAAATGTTTTCAATAGAAAACGCCAGAACAGCAAATAAAAAATCAGTTTCAAATCATTCAACCCAAAGTTCTTTCAAAACAGAAAGATATTCATGTTCTGTTAAAAAAAAAAAAAAAGAAAAAAGAAAAAAAAAAAGAAAAAAACTATTTTCATTGTAAATGTTCATTGAATATATTCTCTGCACAGCATAAAAACAAAAATCAGATCAGGAACATGCATAAGGCATGTTCTCTTAGTACAGAAATACTTGTCATGATGGTTAAATTCCAACACAAAGACAACTTCACTGAAGTAATTTCTACATATACTTCCTCATATATTTATTTACAAAGCTATTCCATAGTTAAGACCAACATTTTAATAAAGTTCAAACTCAGGCAGACAAAAGCATTTAATCTCAGACAGACAATAATGGATATTAATATGCAGAAATACCAAGCATCTAACCAGTCAAAAAAACTGCTTACTTAGGTTATTTGAAAGGATTTATCTTTAAAGTCAAAAAGAAGAAGCATTTTCATTTTAAAAGCAGAAATTCTATCCATGTCATCAAACCATATCATACGAACCAAAATTCAACATATCTGAGGCCCATAGCCATTTTTACTTATTTCGCTCTTTACTGCAACTTCAGTTACAGAGTATTTAAATTCTAATGCTATATAATGAAATACTTCTTACAATTTAACACTGTATACTCGTTAACCTTCAGCTATCAAAACCTTATTTTTGTTGCTAATCATCTAATGCAAATGTATTGCTTCTTCTTTCTCTTTAAAAAATAACTCTGAAGTCTTGATAGCTCCCCAGTATAGCACTATCATGAATGACTCAGGGGAAGGAAGTTCATGAAGGTTTGTTTTTTTAGGTTGTTTTTAGTGTTTTGTTTTGTTTTACCAGAACATTTGTAAGCACTGCTAACAGAAAACGTTAAGTATTCATTTTATCCTTGGTAGAAACTACAGGAGAAAACTGAAGCTGTACAACAATCACACAGTTAATGCATTTCTAGACGTAGCAAAGTCACCTACTAGCATCTGCCACTAAAAAACTCATGTTGGTGTAGTTTGCAAGTAAGCAGCTGCACTGTGCTGGGGCAAGGAGCTGCTGGGCCATCCAAATCCCTGTGCCAGGCAGCAAGACAACTTCAGCAGGACATCTTGGGATAAAGCTGCATGTCAATCATGTCTAGCAATGGAGAAGTGGGATTCTTGGCAAATCAAGGGAGGGGGAAGGTTTCTTGGAAGGTCTTTCGCTCCCTTTTGGTGAGCTGTATGTGTATAACTACTCTCTGCAACGTTAATGTTTTGGTGTATGGCTTGAAGCTGAAGGACACTCTGCCTTGTCTC
This sequence comes from Aythya ferina, assembly GCF_964211825.1. Classification (NCBI taxonomy): domain Eukaryota; kingdom Metazoa; phylum Chordata; class Aves; order Anseriformes; family Anatidae; genus Aythya; species Aythya ferina. Next base: position 29,811,799 of record NC_140302.1, on the reverse strand, counting down.
CTGATTATCTTGTTGTTGTCATAATTGTCACCATCCATTATCATTATGATTTTTTTTCAGTCATAGTTCTGACAATTTTGATTGATTAATCTTGCCCTAAATAGCAAGCTAATTAATAATTTACTAAACACTTGAAAGATGATGGCTTTACACAGCCAAATACCTATTATTTTAAAATACGGATTTGATTAAAGCAATAACAATATTGCTACAAGCCACTCTTTTGTCTTATCCTCTTCTTGCCTCTCCCTAAAACTGACCAACTGCCTTTCTCTAAGATACTGGTAAGGACCAACAGCAAGGATGGGAGCATGTCAGGAAATACACTGACTCTCTCTCTTCTCCATCACAAAGGGCTGATAATGATGCAACTCCGTCACAAAAGGCTAATAATGATGCAAAAAATTTTGACCAACCATTTTTAAGGCTGATCTATATCTCACATATTAGACAAAATTTCCTTAGCAAGAACATGATATTAAAATCACTGATATCATTGATTTTTCAAATACATATGTATATCAAATCTGACTTCAGTGCTTCATGGAGCCAAAAATAACCAGATACATCAAATTATTTGTTCTGGATAAGCAGCCCATGAAAAACTGTACTAGTAACATTTATTTTCTGCCTTGAAAAAGCTTTGCCCTCCATAAAGTTTAGTAGGAGTGTTTACTCTTAAATCTTTGGAAGAAAAACAAACTCCTTAAATGCTTTCCTTCCACAGTAATATCTCCTTCCTCCATTCTGCTCCATAGTTAATTGTCGGAAGTTGACTTTGGTAGCAGTATTCAGCAATAATAATAACAATGCAGATAATATAAAATGACATACATTGAATTTAATCAGTTACTATTTACATATAAGAAATTTCAAAGACAGATCCCCCCAAATATGTTTTTGTCAGTGCCAATTCAGTAGAAGGATTTTTCCTGATGACAGCAGGATGAGTATCCAGGAAAGTCATCAATTACTTCATTTTCCATCTATAAAGTGACCCCAAAGTCTATAACCAAAGCAGCAGAAAGGCACAAACAACTTTATGGGAAATCTGTATCATTGTTTCTCTCCTGTCTTTCCTGCACCAAATACATTTAAAATCTGAAGTGAGGTTTTGTGTTAAGAGGATGAAACATTGTCATCTGAGATTTAGGATTTTTAACTCTTAGAGTCTACAGGAGTTAATGTATAGTATAAAGGATGTAGAGAAAGATTTAACAGACTTCAGAAAGAAAAAACTACACATGTAAAACACTGCAACTTCACTGTCTCCTTAAGAAGGACACAACGGAACAAAAAGAGCATCAAAACTGGATAGATCAGAGCCCAGATTCACAGAGACATGTGCGGTAATGCTTTTTACCTTACCACCTAATTGTTATATTCCCAGGGTATAGAGCAGAAATCCCAAAAACAGAATGAGTGCCACAGCTACCTATAGAGCAAACAGGTAACAGTCAGGTGCCTAGGGATAACAAGACTGTAGAGTTTCTCAGTGGTCTGTAAAATTGCTGAGGTGTGTTTCTGACAACTGGGAGTTACAGATCCAAACTATTTACTGGACTTCAGCCAGCATACAGTTTCTCTGGACAGGAATGGCTGGGTCGGAATACTCACCAAGCAGGTGTGAAACATTCAAAATATCAGGTAGACCAGCTGTTATTGTCTGAAAAATAGCTAGAATCTGACAGCAGGTATAGTGAATACTGAAGATGTAAAACAGGCAGGTACACAGTGTTTGACTACACTGAGGCACTGATATTCATTAATACAGAGCAGCAAAATATAGTTTACTAAAGTAATTCACATACTATCCTATACAAGACAATTTATGATCTGCAAGATTTGTTAATGCTGCAGTGAACAATGACATAGTTATAGTCCAACTACAGCACCATGAAAAGAATGGAATGATTTCATTAATGGTTAACAGAGTTAGTGACCATGATAATCAAACTGGATCTATTCACTTATGATTTATGGGAATCCCAGAGTTGTATTTGGGCAGAAATAATAGTCTAAAGGGACATTTGGTTCATTCAGATTATGAGAGAGAAATGGTTGGGAGAAATGAATTGTTGAAAAGAAGCTGGTCTGCACTATCAGCAACCTCCCACAAGTTTCTACTGGAACCCTAACAAAGATTTATGTCAGCTGTTTTACAAGAAATGGTCATCTCCTTTTACATCCTCTCAAAGAAGCAGTGCCAAGAGATGGCATAACTGCATGCATCTTTCCCACTGGGCTAGGTGCTTCGTAATAATTGTATATATTGATTTTGGTTTAAATTACTTTTCATAAGCCTTAGCCTTTCTAGCCTTTCTAGCTAGAGCTCTTAACTGGAGTTCTAGTCCCATACCCAGAGAAATGCAATTGCTTTCATTGCACAACCTAACGGATCCAATGTAGCACAGCCCCAGCATCACTTTCAACAGCTGGGGGGGAAAAGACAAAAAACAAAAAATAAAAGTTATAGCAACACCTTGTGCCTCTTTCTGAGACCAAGGCCAAGTGTTGTGCTATGCAGATATGTGCCAGTCTGCTTTAACATTAGCACTACACAACATATAAAGGCAACCCAAGCCATGCAGCCATTCCCCCCCTTTTTAGCATCATGGGAATATCCTCAGCATCTACCAATCAGTTTCTAAAAACAAGAACAGAAGCTAGGCCACAAATTCACTGGATACCAGGTATCATAGATACCGGCTATCCCTAACTGTTTCTTTCTCTGCTAGCACAGTAAATATTATCATACCCACTCCTAAATTCATCCCAAACCAGACCCAAATGATATATAACTAATTAAAGGCTGAATAATTGTCTTTAATTTGTGTTTAGCTTTAAATCCTTACAGTTCTATTTCAGACCTAAGGAACGTGTAAGCTTGTCTATTCTTGTCAGCTGCGCTACTCTAAAAAAAATAATAGGTAGAAGCTTTGCCTTGCCTACATCCTTAGACAACCAGAACTATAGCAATGCTTGACACTAAAAATTACTGGTACTTCTCATTAAAAAAAAAAATAAATAAAAATAAAAAAAGGGTTGTTTTATACCAGATGCATCCTGAGCAACAGAACTCAAACTGTGTCTCACTGGCATGTCATCTCTGAAAGACTTAGGCAGCATCTCCTCTTCTCCCCCATTTCACTGATATTTCTGCACAAAGCAAACCAGACTCTTTAAATGATGGTCACTGAGTGGCATGGTCATGGCACGGGACAAACATTTATTTATTATTTATTTACTTTAGAAAACAGTGTTTTGATTCACTTACATTGAAAGAAAATCCATCACCAGATATTTTTCAAATGGGAAACCAAAAAAGATATCACTTAATTAATACTATATCCAGCATGCATAATAACAAACTGCTTGGGCACAAGAGAGACACACTGCCTGCATTCCCTTTTTACAGCCAAGAATGTCTAGAAAGTTGTAAAGAAAGTCTGTTTTGCTCTTCAGTTTGTATTTTTCAGAGGTAGACTGAAGAGGAAATAATGAATATTAAAAACGAACAAACAAAAAACTTTGAGATCAACTGAAACCTAGCAGTGAGTAGATTCTGCTATGGCAAGCTTGCCAAAACAAAAGCCATATGTACGTATGTACGTTTTATATATAATGTATGTATATAAATGTGTAACACTCATTTACTTATTAAAGAGCCCAGCTTAAAGTCAATATTTGCAAATAAGCAAAATGACTTTATCCCCATGAACAAAGAACTCTCTCTCCCCCAAACCATTCCCATTTTTCCAGACAATTAATACTGAAGTCAGAAAGATTAAAAACATATTTCATTAGAATGGAACATCTAAGCAAATCACATGTACCATTTTTAATTCAGCTTTTGGCATGAGACATCTTGCTAAAATAACTAGTTTTACATTGCAATATCGATACTGCAGTGTTCTCCAGATTTAACACATTTACAACTGACCCACAATAAAGTACCAACCTACAAAGCTCTTGGCTGTCTGCAGCTGCTCCCTTAACCACCAGCTCCTCTTTGTTTCTTCACTGAGAATATTGTTCACTAGGAATAATACAGGGCATTCAAACTCCAGTTCTTCTCCAGTTAGTTTTACAGTTGGACAAATTTCCAAATAAATTGTAATGTTTGCAATGTAACAATTCTTAACGAAAAGTGTTGTTTCATATCTACAGGGCTCACAACTCAAAGGTCCCAGAGAGCTTCCTGAACTTTACACATCGCGCAGTGACTCTGCCGAAGAACAGGATGTGAGCCTACTGCAGTAAGAAAGATCAATAAAAAGGCTGATAGTGACATACAGTACTGCCAAAACCCATTAAAAATACTGCACAAAGCCCCTTCTAAAGCACAAGCTTTATTTTTCTTCAAATTTTAGATTAAATACTATCTCAAATATTTCTAGTTCCTGGTATTTGCCTTTTGAGTTTTTAAGACATTAGAGTACATTCAGGTCATGTTCTGAAGCTTTGATACTAGAAATATTGTTTAAATGAAAGCTACAATTTAAGTAAAAATGATTTGATGCCAGAAACATAATTAAAAAAAAAAAAAGCATCTTAAGTCCTTAATATATCTGGCAGTAGTTACTACATGTAGAGCAGAAAATTGGTATGTTTTAAACATATTTAATGTTGAAGTGGGAGTTTTATTTTATTATTCTCCTTAGAAGCCTAATAATCTAGCTGTTCAAGAACTAGCTGAGGGCTTCTTACAGAAGCAAGATAAAATTTTCAATGTTAGATAAGAACAGAGGCTGTCACTAAACTCACTATGATCTACATGCCAGATTTTGCTGGAATTCTTCTTGAAACATAATGACTAATAGAGTAATACACATAAGTATGGAAAGGACAGTAAGTTTGCCATTATGTGGAAAACTCAAAGCTGGGACTCAGCAGGAACAAGGAGAAAACAACCTCATACCAAACACCATCCTATATGTAAAAGTAACAGAGCAATATGATCAAATGGCAAAAGATCCAACATCCTACGAACTGCCAGAGTGGAAAGTACTTAATAAAAGTGTTTGATTCCTTCCCCAGGATTATGGCAATGGCTGTAATTGGCTGAAACACAGTGCAATTAATGTTAAAGTAAAGACTGAAGAATTTGAAAAATCCACTAAGCTTCAAAAAAAAAAAAAAAAATGAAATTTCACTATGGTGAAAAATTTCCACCAAGCATTTGTAACAGTAGAGTTTCATAAGCTCATAATTTGACTATATTTACACAGGTTTACAAGGGATGACAAAAGCTACACGCATCTACAGCTGAAAGCTGTCTGTGAGGGAGAGCCCAGACACACTGAAACTTCTCAAAGAATGATGCAACTACTCAATTCATTCTGCAATGTTTATATTTTTCTTCCAGTAGAAGTCCTCTCATGTAATAGCAAAATTTTAACTTTGAAATTTTCCTTTAGCATATTCCTTCCATAGGCCCACTCCTGAAAACTTCTCTCTGTATATAAACCTACATAGGAATACACTCAAACTTATGAAAACTTTGAAGCCTCTGTAGACCAAGTTCAATAAGAGTGCGAACAGTTACCAAATGAAATACTGAAGACAATTAAGTAAATATAATATTTACACACTTACTCTAAAGTAATAGTTTGCACTTTAAAATATGTTTAAAGACAATATTATTTTCCTCTTGTTATTAATGTGTGTTCATTATTCAAATTAAGAAAACGATTTTTTCTTCATATCATGTTATGTTGGTTTATAATCTAGTTACATTAAATAATCAAAGCATTCAAGTTAGGTTCTCCTGATTAGTAGAACACTACAGTTTTTCATCAACTGAAATTACCTACCTAAAGGAAATTTAAATATTTATATTTAAAAAAAAATGTATCACATGCCATTAAAGAGACATTGTAAAACAGAATTTAAGTGTATCCTATGAACTGCTTTAGACCAATAATTTTGATTTAAAATGCCACTGTGCTATTTGGTATGCAACAGCACATTTCGGAGATTAAGACAACTTTGAGATGGGTAATATATACACACATACACGTGTATATATATGTGTATATAAGAGCCTCCAAGAAGACAAGCAACATTAAGACTGTTTTTAAGTTGAGAGTTGAGCGGAGAAATACTAACAAAAAATAATAGTAATAATAATAATAATAGTAATAATAATAATAATAATAATAATAATAATAATAATAATAATAAAAGGCAGTCAGTGAGAGCAGACAGTTTGCCAGTCCCAAGACAAGAAACTACTTGTTTTCTCTACAGATTGCTGCAGCTCTCACTTGGATAAAAACGCATGTTGTAGGGTCTCCTTGATTTCCCAAAACCTCTGCCCCTATGGCATGGTGAGTACTGCACATGAGTGCAGCTATAAAAGCACAAGAGGGAGGGAGGAAGAGACAAAGGGAGGGAAAGAGGGAGAAAACATACAGCCCTGCAGCTATGACTTTCTAATCAATAGGGTTCTTGACAGGAATATAAATCTAACTTTCACACCGAACAGCTAGAGTTTCAAATTTTCACAGAAATCCTTATTTTAGAAATCACAAGGTTATAGGTTTGCTGCTGAGATTGCACAACAGCCTATCTAATGAGTGGCGAAAAAGCATTTTATACAGAGCTATGGAGAACAGTATTCACACTTCACTTGAATCAATTTCCAGATTATTTATGCAGAATATAATAAAGTAATGAATACGAGTAAAGCATTGAGCAGACTTAAAATCATTCTTACCTTCCAGATAAAACCAGCGCATGTACTCTGACAATATAATATGGGGCTTTCAAAACAGGTGTTGAATGTAAGGATAATTTTCACAGAGAAAATAGTTTTTATATTTTTTTTAGGTATAATATGAATTTGATTAAGTTCACATTCTTCATACAATGTTTACAAATTAGATAGCAGTATAGGACCAGATTCAGCAGTTCAGGAGTGGCCTATTTATGTTCCTCATCTTTTGATATTCTAAGGGAAATAATTCAAAAATAACATTTGACTGAAACGTTCAGATATGAATAGTTTCACACTTTCTCAAACCAAGTAAAATGAAAAAGCCTAAGCGTATTGTTTGATGATATGTACTAAAAATCTAAATTTATGGTTACCAGCTTTCCTTGGGGAAATCCAGTGGTCTTAGCAGTTACTCTATAGTACTGAAACACTATCCTAGGTAGTGTTGTAATATATTCAGTGTCTATAACAGGAGCTGGTCTCTTTCTGCATGTGCTGTCATAAAGTATACAGTCCTCACAGTCTTTTTAGTTTGTTTTTGTATATTTTTTCTTTTCTTTTCTTTTTTTAAAAGAACAGCATTAGGAAAGGATTTAAGCCAAGAAATTCAATTTTTATGCTAATATTTGTCTATGAACCCAATGGATGTGAAGCTCACAAACTGAAATTTGATCACAGCCAAAAACAATATGAAAACAGCTTCATTACAGAGTTTATTTGATCCAAAAGAAAATATTTGGAATTCCAAAGCTTCAATAGCACAGCTTACCCTGGGTAAGCATTTGATCTATGTAGGAAACTAGGAAGAAGAATGTATTATGTGAGACAAAATTGGAGACGTTCAGTCTGAAATTGCAGTTTAAAGTTTACTCTGGAAAAGTCAAAATTCAAAATTCTTTTCCATATTGTGGAATTGCTGTAACTCTTGACCAAAACAGGAAAATCCACCACCACAACCACCTCCTCTCTTCTTGTTTAATAAATGTAATATAAGAATATTTTATGGCAGACAAACTCAGGACAGTACACCAATATATCTGAGCAATGAAACCAAGCGTATTCAACTAAAAGTTTCCAATCAGATCAGAGGAGCTGCAGATTAGACAGACACAAGACAAAGACATCTACAAGAAGTTCTTCAGGCTTAATGGTAATAACGATTATTACGAGCAAAGCAACTCCTTCCTGTTGTTTGAGTCTTATGATGAATACAGGAGTAGATTATTATTTTTTTTTCATTTCTTGTATACAAGCGAAATGGCAAAAACATTCCCATGCTGCACACTGATAATCATTAACATCTAGAAGTGATTGAGTGTTTGGACACAAAAAGGGGGGTGGGGGGAAGTAACTTATCTGTGAAGATTTAACTCAGAGTTTCAAGAAAATGTAACTCTTCAGCTTTTGTCTTTGTTTCCTTTCTCATCCTGAGTCTCCAATTAGCTAGACACAAAGTCCCAGAGGTATGACCTGAAGAGTATACCTGTCAGCACAGCTTGTTCTTGTGAATAAACACATAGCCTCTGCATCAGGTATTTTTGTTCCTTGACTCTACTCTACTATCAAGCAAGGTGTTAAGGCTAGAATGCAAGCCAGTTAATTAAGTGTATCAAGAATGAATCTGCAAATCCAGTGAAAGTGTCTCATATGCCTCATGTCAGTTAGAATACACCCTTCTCCCTGATGGAGAGGAAATAGCTTTATTAGCCTTTTTCCCCAGTTCCAACCAAAATTGCTGAGACAATTTGGGGGACAGATACTGTTTAAAATAACTGTAATCCTAAAGGTTTATAACTTTAAGGTACAAAAATCATAGTTATTGGATGTACAGGACAGAAGGAACTGAAAAAAAAAAAAATAGAAGGCTGTTCATAGTTAAAGTTAGGGAGTTGTTAATAAGTTACTTCACTTCAGTTGTTCCTTGTTCTTAGTCCTCCTATTTTTTATGCTTAAAGTTATTCTTCAGCTTGCAAACTCCTCTTTTAAACAAAGGCAATATGCTATTTCAGTACAGAAAAAAAAATTGTACTTTCTATGACAAGTCTATACAATCCCATGTTCTGTATTTAATGATGTGGAAAATTATCTAAAATACTGTCTACCTAAACATATTTCCAAAATGCTAAAAATCTAATTACTGTAGATCCTGATGAAGATATGTGACAAACATATTGAATATAATTACCTATTTTGCAGACATTTTTAACTTAGAATCCACCGAGTTAGGAGAAAAAAAAAAAAAAAAAAGACGATTACGATGAGAGGTAGTTCTGCAGCTACTTCTTTTTACAAGTTTGTTGTTCTGTTTGTTTGTTTGTTTTTTTAAATCTGTAGCATATGCAAACTGTTTCTGATATTTGTGATGTTACTCTTTAAGAAAACACTAAATAATACTGAACTTCTGTTAGAAATGCAGGAAAGACTCGATTAATCACTAAAACTTTGTCGGATAAATCACAAAATCCAGAATCAAAAACAAAAGCAAAAAAGAAAAAAACACTATACACTCGGCATGATTTACAATAATTTCAGGCTACATTCAATTGTACTCACAGTTGACACTGATCTCCTTTGATTCCCTTGGTTGTGCAGAAACATTTTCCTGTTTGCATGTGACAAATATTTGCATGTCCACTGCATGTGCAAGCTACAAAATCAAAAGAGAAAAGGATTTATCCACCTATGTTATACTTTATAACCAAAGGATTTTTCATGAATATTAATGCTATATCCTAAGACATTTCCTACAAGCTGTATTTTTTAAAAATGTCATTATTTCAATTGAAATCTTCTTTGAAGAACATTGTACTAGCACATTAATTTATTTTCTGTAAAGAACTCTGCGGTGATCTCCACCGCAGATTATTGACAATATAAAGCACAGCAGTTTGAGAAGAGCCATTACAGTCTAAAATTTCAACATGCTTTAGTATGACAACACGGAAAGCAACATAAAAAGTTATTAACACATCTTTTCTATTCGGATGAAATCCTGACCAATGGCAAAAGCAATGTCAAGATTCTATTAGTTTCAAACGTACATAAAGTATCATTGCAGATGCTTTCTAAAATGTCTAATGTATCTGGAACTCTTAATTTTGACAAGAGAGAACAGAAAGAATGCTTTGAAACCATTTGAACAAAGGCTGAGTTAATGCTATATCAATACACGTTGTATATTAACTATAGTTAATACAATAGCTATGGGTTCACAATAAGAATATTCTAGAATTTAAAGACATAAAATAAAATCCTGAAGCTTGGAAGGGAACTGGAGGGGATCGACATCATTACTCCACTCAAGTCATTCTTTTATTCCATTCAAGTCATTCATTTACTCCACACAAGTAATTCTTTTTAAACTCCGTGGCTAAAGTAAATCTCTCCACAGTGGTCTCTCCACTGCCACTCTTGTTGCCTAATGGATTCCCATCTCAAGTCTTTTTTTTTTTTTCCTCTTTTTTTTTTTTTTTTCTTTCCTATGTTTATAGGAATTACTACTTTGTTTAGGCAGTCGTCCCTCTTTTCTACCCACCCATACAAAACTTAATAACCTCTCTCTGGTAAATATGTCATTAAGTCCCCACCTCATACAGGAATATTGATCTGCTGTTAATCACACTACAGCTGAAGTCTTTCTTTAATACAAAGCACCTGAACCTACATTGATGATCATATTATGCTTTCATTTAAGTTTTCATTACAACTAAGATAAAAGATTTAATACATGGGCTCCTGCTTGGGAGTAGATATAATACTAAGTAGAAACCTGTATATAGTAGAAGTTTATTTTCCACTTATTAATCTTAATATTGAAATCTAGTTTTTATTTTTTTCTGAGGAATTGAGTTTTACTGTTCCTTTTCTACTGATAAAGGATAATACACTATGAATAATTCCGTGGCAGTATCCCATACCACACACATTATAATCTCTCTGCCCTAACCTAAAAATAAAAAGGAAAAAAAGGCAAGCCAGACTAGAACCACAATAATGCATAAGGTATCACTGACAAAATTTTTCAATGCCAGGAATTGTATGATTTGTTCAACTTTCCAAACTTGTTAAATAGCCAGCTGTAGCTAAAAGGGTTCTTATTAAAGAGGTACTAGAGATTTAAACTGTCCAGGGCTTCCCTTTTGAGAAGCATTCTGGAGCTGCTTTTCCTCCTTTTTCCTCCTCTGGATTTACTGCATTTACATGCAGTAAATCTAGAAAAATTACAGGAGTTTTAAAACACTTCTTACATCCTGCATATGAGACATATCAAATTATCTGAACCCATCTCACTGCTTCTTCACAGGAAAGTACACTCAAAGTACAATTTCGACCCTTCACGACAGATGTTCACTGAAGTTTTACTCCTCTTTAATCAGTTATGTTTTCCAAAATCCATTTGCGTCTTCCTCTCTACATTTTCATGGAATGACTATTTAGACACTTTCAGCCTGTTCTCAAAAGTTAATTTTAATTGCGTAAAATCTTTGCTATGCTATCAATGAAAAGCAAAGGAATATATTCCTAACAGCTCATTCTACTTTTGGTTATTTGCTATTAATAGTGAAGCAGCATTATGAGACAGCATAAAAACTAAAGGAGCTGAAAGGCTGCATTGCAGAAAAAAAAAATCCAAAAGCTGTCAATATGTTGACAAATACAGAAGCTATTGCCAACCAGTGTTAATTATTACTTCTATAGTTGTAACTTTATAGGAAGTAGATCACAAATGTGGGAGTGGAACTTCCTTTACTAGAGTAGCTTTTATTTAGCAAAAGTATTTAAACATTAAATTACAAAATCCTTTGGATACTATGCATCTTTATTATCATGAAAAAAAAAAAAAAAGTCATAAAAGGAAGTATATATTGCAAACGTACCAGATATAGCCATATGAGACTTTCTGAAAGAACAAAATAATTTCCTTCGACATGACGTCCTACCCAGTGCACAAAATTACTGATAAAGCAAACTTTTCAGTACCACTTAGCCCCATGGACATCTAAATCAAACCAGCATCTATATAGTGCACTTTAGTGTATTATGTGCCTGCTCACACAGGAGTCCAACAGATACACTGCTCTCCAATCAGCCAGATTTCTCCTTCCATTTTAAAGTGCATCGTGCTTTGGTCACTGCACTCTGTCCCTACCACTAGAGTATCCTTGAGAACCATTAAAGATAAATAGCTGATGGACCTATTTTCCCATGGAGTCATGTCTAAATTTTGATTTCTGTGTATTAATAATACATACAAATAGAGGGTATGTTCATAAAGGGTACTTTCATAGCTCAGTCTCTCTCCCCAAGAACACTAACACAGCCGCTCCACATCACCTACATTCTCATGACATGTATATGAAGCATATATGGTGCTAATATTAGTATGGATAGAAGAGAAGAAAGGAGGAGTAAGAAGACTCAGAACCTTATGTTCTGGATTCCTTGTCAATTAAAAGCCTAGTTCAGATTAGCTCAGCAGCTAATTTTCTTCTATTACAAGATGAACAGCAATTACTTTTATCAATCGAGTTCCTAGTAATTTAACTGTTCCCTGGACAATACCTTTAAAAAGGACATCATGAGTTAATCACTTTTACATTATTTTTAAAATGTCATATGGACAATTTCTGTTTAATGCATAATTTAATTTATCTCAGGCTTGGAAGTCTTATTGAAAACTGGATTCCTACTGATCTGTGGACCTCTATGTGAGAATTAATTTAGAAAACAAAATGCATATGAGCCTTAGCTGTTGTTACTGAAGTAAATCTAAATATATGCTATCAAACAAACAACAGCACAAGCAACACAATATTACACTATGTTCAGTGAAAAAAAAAAAAATAGATATCATTATCTTTGTGCAACACTGCGGGTTTTTTCCACTGGCCTACTTTCCAATAATACAAAAGAAATTATGAACTTTGAATATGAACCATGTCTACTAATCAGTAAACTGCAACCTAAGCCAACATTTGATTTCAAAGTAAGGCAATCCTGAGGTCAAGAACTACAGAATCTAAAATGATAGCACCGGTATACATAAACATATTGAGTCATTAAGTAAATCCTTGCCCATGATTCCACATCTGTACTGAAAACATCCAGGCAAGAATGTGTTCCTGTTATTGTTTTATCAGGAAAGGATGTTTGAAAATCAGCTCAACGAGGCATCTCCTACCTCAAGAAGATTTTTCATTATGTACTGTATAGATACCTGTGTATTGGTTGGGTGAGACAAAAGTTTACAATGCACAAATATACGAATGTGGTTTTTTTTGTTTGTTTGTTTGTTTGTTTTTTAAGAAAAGTCCAGACCACACAGCCAAGCAATTCAGCTCATAGCTGTACAGAGTCTGAAATTGGTGAAAATGCATGTGGAACTCAAAGCCTTCTGCTTCTTGTTTTTTAACCCCTCTGTTTAATCTTTCTAAGTGAAAACATTTCTCTTCTGATAGGACTGTAACTCAATAGTTAAAACTGTAGCTATAGCAATATCTTTCACAGTCTAATGCCAGTAGAAAAACGCCAAACCTTAGAATCAGTTTTAAAGCATATGAGGCAAGCATTCTCAGCTGGTAGAACTCAGCACAAGAAATGAAATTTACATTTTCTGTTTTTATGTGGTCCCACCTCTCTCAATCCCCATGCATTTGTTTTCAAGGAATGAGGCTTAAATCCCAGCAGCAGCAGCTGCAGCTAAAGCTTGCATCAAGTAGCTTTTTTTCTGCTAAAAAGGACAGTTACCTTTAATATTGATTTAAAGAAATATTTATCAGGATTCTTCTTTGTAAGAACTCCCTAAAGCTAAAGGAAAAGGAAATAAGAGTTAAAATGAAAGCTTTACTTAAAACTTTACATTTCAAATATTTCCCTCTTTTTTTCATTTATATTTAATAAAAGGTTTAAGAGTCTGAGTAGAATTGCACAGAAGCAGAGATTTCTGACTGAAAATCCCAGGCTCCCACTACTTAATGTTAGGTGGTGGGAGGATCACATTATTGCTTTTGATTTTCAGGGTCTGTCTGCCACATCAATTAACATATCTGAGACACTGTCAAGGAAAATTTCCTGTTTTTGTGTCTTAGTGTTCTACAACATTGTATTTCTTACAGATGCTGGACTAGGCACAGTGTGAATCTGCTTTGCCACATCTCTCAAGTGACATTCAGTTGATTCATTCTCTATCATGATTATGCTTTAAATAATATCAAATTCTTAAGAAGAAATATTTCATTTGGGACACTGACTTAAAATTAGAACATGAAGCACACATAGACAAACAGATCTGCTGGGTTAGTAGAAATTACATAGAAACAGAAATAATCTTTGTGCTTCTAGATGAGGATCCAAAAGGAAGAAGAAAACCTCCCAAAATCTTATCCATTGCAAATCCTGGTTAACAAATCATACAAAGGTTAACTCCTAGACTACTCTCATCTTATAAGTAATTGAGCCCAAGTTAATTGTTCTGAGAATTTTTTTTTTTTTTTTGCTTCCTAACCAAGACAAACAGAAAAAAGGTTTTTCAAACCATCAGCTGTGGTCTAAGTCTGGTCTTGCTGAAGCCAATGGAAACTTGTCTACTTGGAGTCAAAGCAAGGCACATGCTAAAGCATTTGAAAACTCATAACGCATCTCTAAAAAATGTTTGGGAGAGTGGAAACAAACAGAAAGATAACATCACTTATTATTCCAGAGCAGGAAAAAGCATTCTAAGACTGATTTTTTTTTCTTTATTTTCTTTATTTTATATATATATATATATATACATATATATACGTGTATATATATATATATATATATATATATATATATATATATATATAGGGAGACAAATTTTGGTCCTATCCTCAAAAAAAAAAAAGAAGAAAAGCACACCATCAACACAGAAAACTGTTTGTTGTGTCATTGCCATTATAACTTTTGATGTGTTCCAGTAGGTGAACCATGGAACAAGATGCTACAGAAGAGACGGGTCTATCTGCAGGGTACATCAGACTCTACTGCTGTACCTACATATTCCAGCATTCACAGGATCAGCATACTCAAACATTTTCAGAAAGTCACAATGATCTTAATTCTCTCTCAAATCTATCCTGAGAGTAATCATTGCAGAGAATAGCCTGAAATCCTGCTTCAGCTTTACAGCAAGTTTAATATAAGGTAACATTCTAACGGTGTTAACTGTTGTTCACATTCCTTATTTCCTCCTAATTCAAGTCATATTCAGTATTTAGAATCCAGAAATGAATATCTGAGAAGCAAATGGTTAAAACAGAAGTATACAGAATTTTCTGCTCATTTAAAATAAAAGTAAAAATCTACATACACTACTGATACACTACTGATTTTAAATAATAACAGTGAGTTAAGACTGGGTAATATATTTTAAGTAAAATAATTAATCACACCTCTAGCTTACAACAGGGATTGATAGCATACCGTGTCTTTCTTCTCTCATGGGAAAGAAGTACATCTGTCATTCTCTATTTCATTATTCACAAAGGGCTAAGAGGTTTTAATTATAAGGTTAAGCTTGAGACTCAAAATAAATGTCAGCTTCTGCTGGATTTTAGAACGATCTACTAGGCAATATTAGCATCAACTTTACACCTTCCAAAATAAATTATAATCCAGAAAACTCAGAAAAATTTGTTACTGGTGCTTATGTTCCCCCCCAAAAAGCATCAAAATTAGAATGGTCGCTATTCTAATACTTCATGTGAGAAAAAAAAAAATGAGGAACAGAATATGGACACAACATTTAATTCAAAATATATTGTTCTATTCTGATGGAGATTTCATTTATGTTGCAAATTCCTTCCCAAATGTGTGTACATTCTTTAAATCAACTTTGAAAATTTACATGAATTATATCATTTTTTTGTTTGTTTGTTTTTTAATTATATCAGCTAAAGAATTATTCTTGAAAGTATAACTCTAAATTTTAGATGCAGTATCTTGGAGCCACTGAGTTATTCACCATTATCACAACTAAGAAACATGAATACAGGAAATAGAAACGTGATTCAAAATTATATAAACTGCCTCTGGGGTGAGTTTTAAGAATGAGTTCTCATCAACTTTATGTTCAAGGTATACCTTCGAAATTCAGTCCTCTGTAGGTGCTGGAAATGATCCCCGACACTGGCAAGATTTAACATCCCATTAACGCCACCCTTGTCAACTATTTTACTGTAGCTATAGGGTGCACTTTTGTAACAAATCTCCCAATCATCCCCCTGCTATAATGGTTTTGTTTGTTTCATAGAGTGGCTCTGGAGTCCATGAATATAATTTCATAGGAATGAAACAAAACCAGAAGATGGCAACAGGGCCACAAAGGCAATAAAGGGGCTGAAGCATCTTTCTTATTAAGAGAGCTAAGAGAACTGGGATTCAGCCTGGAGAAGACAAGGCTCAGGAGGAGCCTAGAGAAGGCTCCAGTTGACCCTCCTTGAGCAGAGGTGTTAGATACTTTTTCATAAATGTTACACTCTACAGATGAGTATAACTCTGTTGTAAGGCTGTTGCAAAAGTGCAACTGTGCACTACTGTACATCCATGTTTCTTCTTTGGACAGAAATAGTGAAATGGGCTCAACTTCAGGACTTTTTCCACATTACTGGTAGCATCTGATGTATCTTTATTTACTCCACCATTAAACACCTTGGTGTAGAACTTGTATAACTCAAAAAATATGAAATTTTCTTTAAAATAAGTACATATCAAATGATACAGCTACTATTACGAATCAAGGTCTCAGTGAAAAAAAAAAACAAACCTGCAACTCCTTTCCAACTAAGATTATGCATACATGATTTTCTTTAAGCAATTATTTTAAATACTTAGCTGCCATGCTACCATTTTAAGAAATCATTAAATATTGAAGATACATAACCTATGAATACGCTTAAAACATACAAATGTAACCTATTTTTGTCATCTTATTTTTAAATATTAACAGAAGTCACATTAGAGCTTTAAAACCAGCAACAACCACTAAAAACCACCTCAGCAAGTACTATTCTAGTTTTAGGCAAATAGCAGTTCACCCTACTGTTCTGTACAATATGGTGATTCTAATTAAACAGAAAGACTCTGTGAAAACAATATAATCCAGTAGAGTAAATCCATGCTGTAACATCGCAACCTTATAGAATTTATTAAATAATAAATCCACGGCACAATTGATTCTGAGTTGCTAGCTCAGCATATAAACATTCTTGCTGATGCTGACAACTAAAGAATACCCATCACCATTTCCACGAAGTACGCATTTTAGACAATTGAGTTTAAAAACATTTATTGCTTAGCCCCCATCTCTAACATAAAGCTGCAAGAGTGAGTTCTCTCTGAAACAGAGCTCACTACTAATGGTACTTTAACTTAATATGTTTGTTTACTTCAAAGATTATTAAACCAGTAGCTAAAAATTCCTTTAAGACACCTTGCTGGCTTTGTTGTTGTTGTTATGAGTTTTTTTTTTAAAGGAAAGCTATGATAATGCTATTAAATATTCAGGTGTATATTTTGTTAATTTTGCTAATGTGCAAGGCATAAGGTGTATCAAAAAAGGATGTCCGGGCTTTCTCATGCAGCAAGACTAAGTATGAAATCGCAAGTTTAAACATATTAGATACAACATTGTCATACTCAGTTTCACTGTAAACGTTCACTTATGTAATCCATTAGTCTACTGACATGAGAACTGCCCTTCTGAGCCAGTTTTTTTGTTTGTTTTTGTTTTTTGTTTGTTTGTTTGTTTTTACATTACTAGCATAACAAAACTGCCCGGTCATCCATCTTTTTTTTTTTTTTTTTTCCTAGAAGTGTATATTCAGCTAGAAGCCCCTGATACCCTGTTAGCGTTCAATAATTACTTTATAAGAAACACATCCATCCAATCTTTAAGATAGATGCTATAAAACCAAACAGATGTGCTCAGCAATGCTTATGCAATCTTACTAATTGAGTAGCATTAAAATAAAGCTAAAGAACTTGAGTGAAGTACTGAGCAATAAAAGTAAGTGTTGAAAGAAAGCTGTTATTAGAAAGTAATAGTAAACACTCCAAAAGGCACACACAGGTCAAACGCAACTATTATTTCATAGTGGCATGATTAACCTTCAAGATAAGCCAGTCATATTAGACTAATTATCACATATAACTAATTTTATTCTATTTTTTATGCCTTATCTTGAGTTTTCTCTTTCATTCGCCTCACAGCATTTTATTTTTATAGACCAGTAATGGCACACAATAAACAAAAAACTTATTTATGTATATTCATGCAATATTATGGTATAGTTGTTATATACTTGCCAGAGAGAAAAGATAGAAGGAATAGACTTAGCTTTAAGAATTATATAGGTAGGATATGCACAAATTCTGCAACCACCATCACCACATATATAATACACATGCACAATCACCTAAAGCAGGGTCAGCTTTTCCCCATATTCATTAAAAATTGATCATTGTTTTTCCATATCAATATTTCATAAAAATTTGTTCTGGAAAAGGAAAATATTCTCAATCACGTGGGCAGCCATTTTAGTAACATTAGCTGCTCACTACAATATGGTAATTTTTTCAATATGCAACAAATCTGTTCTCTCAGTTGCATTGCATCCTGCTCTTCTTTGATGGGCAAATATCAATGGGATATCTTTGAAAGGATAACCCACTGGATATGGGAATGCTCATGTTCCCATTCAAAAAGAGCAATTCACCCAAACCCGAATGTGGTTTTAACTTCTTTCCTAGTATTTACAGTCACAGCAAAACACAGCCAGTTTCACCTGACTGTGACCTAAGCCTACCAAGATCATTTGATTACTAGTAAAATGATTATTCTTTTTGCTGAAAAAAAAAAAAAAAAAAGCAGTTAAACAATTAAAAAGCACAAGTGAAATTTCCTTAGCTTTTTGAACTGATACATATATTCTAAAAGCAGCATATTTATAAATAAAATAAAAATTAAAATAAAGGATACTGTGCTAAATGCTTTATCTGAGAAACAAGAAACAGGATGATTTTCTGTTCCAGAAACTAAAACATATTATGGTTACACCAACACAATCTCATAGAAAGCTTCTCCATGTAAAGGTTTGCATTTATTCTTAATCCATTTTTACATTTGAGCAACATAGCTCTGCAATATCTGTATTTCATTATTTCTTCTGTTTAAAGCATGTATCCTGAAAATTGAACTGCTTTTTTTATTTTTAATGTTTGTAATAAATACCTCTCAAGCAATCATTGATATACCCCTGATAACCCTCAAGATATGTTGCTGTCTTTAGTCATCAGCAACGAAAACCGTAACTTGTTTTATTCAAGTAGATAATGAAAACAGAACCCAGAAGATTAATACTGAAACACATGATCTTTTTTTCTCATCATGAGCTGAACAGAATCTTAAGAAATTAATAAGAATTTTGCTGTACTTGACTCTTTCATGACAATACCAAATAAATATATTCTTGGGATGAGAGTACAGATTTTTTTATAGCTTGTTCTTGGGATCATTCAGGAATAATATCCATGGACAGTATTTCCTAAATATCACTTTCCTTTTCATTCTTGCTACTTAATCATTTCATTTTTAAACAAAATATGTTATTTATACATTGAATTTTACAGGTGATTCAGTTGTGAGTTTAGTTAGTTCAGGCCAAAAATTAAACTCTATATCTGATATGTAGTACCAGTTCTTCAAGCACACAAACATTTAGAGAGATGTTTCTTTCAAACACCTATTAGGTTAAAAATGTTATTCCTTGAATTACTTTTGTTTTCTTGTTTTTGAAGAGTTTTTTCGAAGGAAAACAAAAGATAAAGTTAGAATTGCTGAAAAATAAGTAATTTCAGATGTGACAGACAAACTTTTATTTATCAAAAACTAAAACACCAGAGCTTTATTTGATTTTGTTGTTGTAGTTTTGTTAAGGAAAACCACAAACTGATCAGTTTGTATATCTTCATTGTTGCATGTCCTCTATGAGATGTGTTTAAGCAGACTTTTTCAGACATGAAAGGCATAGTATATTTTATTTTTAAATTTTCTTGAAAAAGAGAGCTGCTTCTCTATTGCCAATTTTGAAAATTTGATGAAAGGAAGTTTTTGGCTAAAAGACTGCTATTTGTTCCCCTCTATCTAAAAAGAATACATAACATCCTAAATTATAACAGAAAAAAAAAAAAAAATCAAAGATTATTATAAGGCAGTATGAAAAGCAAAACAATTTAAACCACTCAGTAACTATTCATAGTGGCTTTAAATGTCAAAAAATTATTCCAATGCAAAGAGAAAAACAACTAAAATCAACAACTGGTGATTGCAACTATTTGTGTGTATTTGGTCATTCAGGATAAAAGCCCAAAGAAGAGAAATGTCTTGCACAATTTATCAGACAAAAACGGCACAAAATGTAAAGAAGTCAGCAAATCATTTCTCTGTATTAGCCATTAGGAGGTACAAAACACTACTGATTTTTAATGCATTCAACTGTGGGTGAAGTTTTTTCTTCACTTAAATAACTAATGTGGTCTTGCATTGTAATGTATTGCATTTACCACTCAGAAAATGAAGGCAGAATCAACTGCAATCAAACAGAAATGTCATTACAAATTATTTTTCTTCAAGAGAATCCTCATTCTAACAGTTGGAAAATTATTTGTGTGATGCCTTAAAAGCTATTTTCTCAACAGCCTGTAGGAGGTTTCGAAGAGTCTTACGGACAGGGATGACCATTTTAGTGCAAAATGACAACTTCTTTACTCTTCTTTCATGTTACTGGTGGTCTAAGGATTCAAATCAGTAACTCCACAGCTTCCTGTTACACTGGGATTGTCTGTCATACCTCTGATTGATGTAGCATCTCTGATCTAATTTTTACTGATAGGTGTATAACCAGATAATAAATAAATAAATAAGAAAATTATTTATTTTATGCTGTAAAATTGCAGTATGGAAAATACCACGCTGCATGTCACCTGTCAGGCTTGCCAGCTGTCAAGAGACATATTTCAAGGATTTTCCTGCGGAAGGATTACAAAGAGATGCTGGAAACTCTGACTGCAAATCAGTTAGATCTGCAGTCTCTGCATTTAGAACTAAGAGAATAATACAGAAGCTGCGAGTGGTTACAGTAACAAGAGTAACATGACCTTCTCAGCATCTAGAAAAATCTAGAATGGTAGATTGAGAAATGACAAACAAATAAAATGCCTACTTTTTCTTATTTCTTTACTTCTATTACATTTGGAACAAGACTCTGGGTGTAGTCAAATGTTTATTTGAGTACAAAGTAAAGGCAATTCAGAAAATGTCATCTTAAACTTAGAACTGTCAACGCTTAATCAGATGCTAGCATCTTTTTAGCCTACACACAGTACCTATGTGAACTGTTGAAATTTCTTTCAACACAAGGTAAACATGTCTTCTTAAGTGATGCACATTTATTTCATTCTGAAATACACAAAAGAGGCAGGACCTAACAAACAAAATCATTACATTTCTGGACAGCTGAAAATTGCCTAGCTCCACTGTGAATATCTTTTGGAAGCCAATGACTGTACACTTTACGTTTTTCACACAGCTAAAAGAGCACACACAAAATACGATTCATGAATACTCCTTACCCATGAAAATAAATCTGTACCAGGTAAAACTGAAAAATACAAAAATAAGAATGCATGGCAACTCATCCATCATTGCCAGAAACTAGGCTACACAATAGCACGCAGGACTTGATGAAAGTAATAGGGTTTCATCAATGAAAGCAATAGAATTACTGCTAATATTTGAGAAACAGTCAGATTTACACAGAGATAAAGTAATGTAATGTAAATCAAACTGCCATAACTCTATGATATCTATAAAAGTGCTAAGTCTTCATTAATTAGCTTGAATTCTCATGCTAAATTACTGTATAGGAACAAAATGTCTGCTACTTAAATAGATATATCTAGCATAAGTTATTACTACACTTTTTATTACTATTTAAGATACTTAAGATATGGGTGATGCTTAGCTGCTGGCCAGGGTCAACCCACTACGCTGTCAGCTAGCAGTTCTGTGCAAGCACACACTTTTCCAACAGCAATCATAAACTGTTCCTAAAACTGGACCACTCCACTGAACACACATATGCTGATCTAGTAAGGAAAATCAAATTTAAACAGTTGAGTATTAGCTGAAAACAAACAAACAAAAAGTGGAATTTCAGTGTTTGATAAAAGGTTTAGAGATAGAAGGCATTTTCCTTGAAGTGTAACTCCAGGTCCTTAAACCTAGGATTATTTTGAGCATAAGTAGGTTATGGAATACAAATGTATTCTATAAAAAGCTTCCTATTTTTAGCTGAATTTTTGCTTTTAATTTACCATTAATTATGTTAGAAATCATACTTTATAATACAGTTCTAATCTACAACAAAGCAAAAAGAAAATGGTAAGTATATTCAATGACTAACAGCATTTTGAAAATTTTGCTTAGCACATTTTGCTGCACAGCCAAAGAAAAATGGAAAATAAATTTATTGAAGAGGTTTATTTCTCAATTCCTCAATTAACTTTTTATTATGACAATCTGATTTTCTTCTGCTTTAGTAGTGCAGGACTTATTTGGAATATGTTTGGAGTTAATTCAATTTAAATTCATAGATAAAACAAAGTACAGGCATCTTATTCACTCAGCATTCAGACTCGCTTGCATAATACTGATCAATAAACAGTATTCACTACATGAACAGAACAAATTTTCAAATCACCTTTTGGGGAAAATGTCTTTAAAAAAAAAAAACAGTACTTGTTCTGTCTCTCTACAAAAACCAAAATATTGAGCTTCTTTTGAATGCTTTATTATACTATGATCTGTTTTTATTATCTTTGATAGTTAAGCCTTTTACCTACTAAAAATTTAGTAGGTATATTTGCTAAAAAAGCAAATTACAGTATTTAAGTTAATACTGTGTTTATTCCACAATACAGTATTGTATAAAATAGGTAATTGGCATCGCATTATCTCCACTGAAAACTTCAAGAAAATTAAAATTAAAACCCCTAAAGTAAAATGGTATTTCTTGACAGCCCTCTTGTTTGTCCAATCCTTCATTTATTTTGCCTACATCAGACAAACAAGAACATGATTTCTGTTGGAATTTAGAAGCATGTGTGAGCTTCTCTTTTTCTGAAAAAATTTAATTTCCAGCTTATCACTTTTTTTTTTTCTGTGAACTTGTGACCCACTGCTTCTTAGAAATCAAGGTACAAAACAAAGAGTGGAACTGGGTATTTTTTAAAACTTGGTCCATATTCCAGTGCTGAACTCAGCCTGGCTTTATCAATCATACTCTTTTTTGACTGATTCCCACATTTTTTATATAGTGACTTAATTTACATAGGCATCTGAATCATAAGCCTCCAATCAACTGAATATCTGTTATTTATATGAATAAACACAAAGAGCCTACACTCAAAGATGTTATTAATTTTTAATACACAGACCCAGTCACTATGAAAAGAAGGCTTCAAGAACATAAAATTTCACCCAGTACAAAGTTTCCTCTACAATTTGTACCATCTAATGCCAAAAGCCACAATCTTTAAAACATCAGTGAATTCCATAAATGTAGTTGTCTATACATTAGACATTAAAATTGCTAAATAGAAAAAAAAAATGTATAAAAATTCTGTATTCCATGTTGCTGTGCCACTAGTTCCAAAGACATCAAAATCTCCCATCAAAATACATTCACTTCTAATTTTACTTCAGGAAGATACAGAGGAAAATGCTGGTTTTATGGCTAGTCAAGGATATTGTGTTCATTTATGCTTTCTGTATTTGTTTTTACTACACATAAAAGTTAAGAACATTTTGTCCTCATTCTTAGTCCTGTCTTACATAAGACCCAAGTTCTTTGAATGTGAGTTTGGAGTAGAAGATTTTTGAAAACAGGATTCTGTGGTAGAAGATAGAAGACCACATTTATAGCTTTCTTCAACATTAGTAGAATTCACAAGCTTTTCTCTTTTCTGATATGGAGTTATACACTGAATATCCCAACCACAGTTCTAACAAATTCTAATAGACCAAACTCTACATACTGATGGAGTTTCCTTCCTCGTTATGGACAACACTGGACAAAAGTATCTAAACTCTAGGCTTTGTGGCCCAAACAGAGTCACTATGAAACTGGAACAAACATTTTGAAGAGAAAATAACAATGAATCTTCTACTACTTCTGTATGGTATTTTCCTCTGTGAAAAGCATCATTAACATCAGTGATAGAAGACAGCTTAAACTCAGTCACAAACTACAAGACCCCTACTCATACTAACTGGACTTGTGCAGCTGAATACACCACACCTTCCTCATTTTGTAAATTTAGATACAAGAGAGAAAACACTGTAAAAATGGACAATTTTTTATTTTATTTTTTTTTTTACATTTTTCTTGAAGTCCTTTAGCAATAATCTACATGCCACCTATAACAAAACTCCACCTTGATTTTAATTTACCTGACTACAATACGTGATTGTAGTCAGGTAAATCACTTTTACGTGATTGCCAGGCTCAATGGGATGAATGTCTTTGAATTAACAGCTAAGAAAGCAGCTTTTGTGTTATTAAAACCAACCACAGGTTAAATAAAAAAAAAAACAAACAAAAAAAAAAAAAAACCACATGCTTCAGGACATGTTGCCAATTTGTTGTCACAGCAGAAGGTTAACACAAATGAAATAAACAAGGATATGTGCATAGTAGTTAAACTAGCTCTATTTTAGTAATTTTGTTTCAACTACAGGCATCTAATTTTGTAGAGGTTGTATGAAATAATCAATTCTCTTTCTTTAAAATGTATTTTACTGAGTTTGTGTATCTTACGTTTCTTTGGTTATCTCAGTTTATAATAATTCCCACATATTTTCATCAAAATGACAGTCTATATAACGGTTCCTTGTTGAGAACCACTGTTAACAGATGTTGGGAGCAATACCAGTGATGGATATCAGAGGCTGAGAAAGTTTCAAGGGCAAGCTACAAAATGAGATTTCAGTTCTAAGGCATCGGGCTCACAGCTTTGGGAGTGGAATTCACTCTTGAGTTTGACCCCTAAATTCCCCAAGGAGCATACAGTTTAGCCTGCTGACTATTGAAGGTTCAGTATATGCTGTCTAAGGAGGTAAAATTCTGAATCCCCTGATTTTCAGGACAAATATGACCCTGGGTTTTTCATTTGCAGTTCTTGCATGGACTATCATGAAGAAAATGCAAGTGTTACAAAGGCTGCTGTAGCTGAACAGGTGCTATTTGCTGTTAGACAGTGCCAGAGGAAAAGCAATCTGCAAATCTGGCCATCTTTCACAGTTAGGTAGAACCTAAAAACCAAGGGGACAATTTTCAATTAGTTGCCATGAGTTTAACATCTTTATCACTTCCATAGACACCAGAAGTCAAGACATCTGCCATTCCTCAGACTCTTCTCTCAAAATAAACAAACATATAAAACACAGATGTCAGTTACTCAGCAGAATAATCATATTCATTGATCAGCAGGATTTGAACACCACGGATTTCCCTTCTGTTACTGCAGATAAAGCTTAGGTATCAACAAGTAACGGATAAGATTTATTTTTACTTCATTTAAACAACAGAAATAAAAGTAAACAGAAATTATATCTAGAGAACAATTTTACTGTCTGGGTCAAGTTCACTTAGCTCAAGGTGCGTTAAAGCTAGGAACTGAATCTAAGATCTTAGTCTTTTAATGATGCCTATCTTTGTCTTTTTTAAACCTCCTGAGATAAGTGAAAGTGATATGTCTAATGTCTAATGAAAGTGATATATCTAATGAATAGATGCCTAAGTTTATGTGGAAAAAATCCAGGGTTTATATACATGTACATATATATATGTATATATATACACATATAATCATAGCTAAACATGAGCATAAATAAATATAGGTGGGAAGCACTGACTTACACAATGTGCAAAAGAAGCAGACAACATACAAGTTGCTCTCTCAGAGACACGCTTCAGAACAGCAGATAAGCTCACGTTTCTTCTGCCCTTCACACTCCAGGTACTGGAGGAACACAAAAGGCACCCAGACCTCTTACCTGCCTCCAGGGGATACTACTGACTTGATGTACACCCAGTGCACGTTCACCAGAAGCGTGCTTAGTTTTACTAATAATCTGGAGATCCGGTTAAATAAATATATAAATGTTTCCTGGAAACAATTAAGTTCAAATTTTCAAACAATGATTACAAATCAAATGTGGGTGGAAGCTGTTGCCTTTAATGTTAAAAATGTCAACTGCATGACAGAAGAGGAGGAGTTAATCCTGTAATGCTACAGACTTGCTTTAAAAACTTCATTCTTACAGAGTATCTGATAGGGGACTTTTACAAAACTTTTTTTAACGTTTTAAACTCCATAGTTTTTAAGGCTGATCAGAGAGAGAACAGTGGGAGTTAAAACACAATGTTCCCAATGTGCTGGTACTCACAGCTTTACTCCTACTGCAAAAGCAACAGCAATAGCAGTTCAATTATGGGAAAACTGAACATTGTTTGGGATGTTATCACTTTATGAAAAAATGGCAATACAGCAAAGAGCTTAAGTTATCTTATTATTAAACGTATTATATATTCACAGTGTGTGCCATATGTTACTGTAAAGAATTCTCTCCTGGCATCTCATACATTTAAAGACTAATTTGAAAAATACCTTGCATAAAGAAAATGACAAGATGATAAGCAGCTAGAGTAATTTTTTTTTAACATTGTCAACTAAGTAGATGATTAATAAGTTTGAAAATAATGCTAATAATTTTTGTCAAGACAACACAAATTTGTTCCAAGTAATCTCCCATACTGTTTTCTCCTGTTACTTTACGCTGTAGTTGGTAGTACACATCTTACTTTATTTTTTCTAAAATTTATATAAAACTGTTGCACATTTCCCAGATATAGAGTACAAAAGAACCAGAGCTTGAAGAAAATACAACACTGAGACAAATCACTAAAAGCAAGATAACATCTGTTCCCATCTACGTTTAGAGCTGTTTTATTTTCAAAATCCATCAATATTTAACAATTAATTTTGTATTACTGAATTTTAATATTTATGCTTCCGAAATTGTACCTCAAATGGGACATGAGGAAATTTTTTTTTTTAATGTTCTAGACTTCCTAGAAAAAATAAACAAAAAGGGGTTAAGAACGAACTGGAATAGCTGAGGGGAAAAAATGTTTTTCAGGGACTTAAAAATTTCTTATGTATCTCCTTGTCACTCCTTTAAGATAAGAGATGAAAGGAGCAACAAAGACTATTCCACCCTATAAAATAATAGCAAGCTTTTCTTGAAAACCTTCTAAATCTATAGTTTAGATAGTCAAAGTAGGGAAGTCCAATTTTACCTATCAGTACAACAGAAGAATTTACTGAATACATGAGTATTTTTGTCATTTCAGGAAGAAAAATATTTTGACATATACAAGTATGTTGTGAAAGTTTTTTAGTTTTTCTCCCAGCATACACCACTTTATCTCTCAGCTACAGACACTGAGTACAACCTATTCTCTCAGCCTCAACTGCTCTTCAATTCATAACCAAGTCACACCCTTGTAACTGTAGCAGTTATTTATATGAAGAATATTATAATATCACAATGTTCTTTAAGAGTTATAGTCATTATCATGTCATTCCTTTTAAAAGTTTCCAATCTGGATCCTCAAAGAAATATCTCAGTAGCTCCACATAGGGAAAAATGCACCACATGCTCAGGAAGTCTCAACCCTTCTTTGCTGAAGGATGAGACTTAGTAGAAAAGAAATGTTGGAAAGGTCCAACCAGAAACTTAGCAGGCAGCAGCAGTGAAAAGTGGCAGAATAAGAGAGTATGAAGAGACAATTGGTTCCAAAATCCTCAAATTCAAGTAAAACTGTTTTGATTGCTCCCTATGGATCACTACTATTTTTTCTGCAGAAATCCCAGGCTTGCAATTTAGGCACCACTATCACAGAGACAAAAGTCATGGTACTGAAGAACATCTAAGTTCATAATGACAGGATTCATCAAAATGGTTTAAAGATTTAAACAGTTTTATGGGCTTTATACTTCAAAATATAATGCTGATAAATAATACCAATGCAGCTAAAGACTCAAAATAATTATCATATTTATTTTTAAAGCATAATTTAGTCTAAGTAGCTCCTGTTAAAATCATGTCTACCAATAAAAATATGAACTCTTACCTAGGGCTGAAAAAACAAGTTGTAAAATTTATGATTTTACTGGTCTTAAAAATTGATTTTAGCCATTATTGCACTACACATAATTCAGTAAAGGTGATGGAATGCTTATTTGGTTAGATAGCTAATGTATCCCTGAAGAATAAAAGCTATAGTAATAAGTCATTTTGCCATAAAGGTACTATAGACAGCAAAAGAACATTTTGTCAACTTCAGGAAATAAGAGAACTATTAAGAATTATTTAAAGCTTCATAAAGCACCACCAAAATGTGCAACTGCCAATAGGGATAGACATTAATCTTTCCATCCCCTTGAACACACTTTTAACATACCGTGCTTGAGTTTACCAGATGTGCAGCTTCATGCATTGACTACTGCATGTTAAAGTGCTGAGGAACAAGCGAACCCTTTAAATGAATAAATATTCCTTAAGAAATAAAGGTCCAGTTAAATAAACTTCAATATCAGAGAAGAAAAAGTCACAGGAGAAAATTGTCTAGCTACCTACTAGATTAAATCTCAACTACCTTATTAGGTTTTCATATTAAAAATATTCCCATACCCCCATTTAGCTATTAGTGAAGGAGTTACTGTCAACTTTAAAATCAACCATGCAAGTAAAAAAGCAGCCCGACAGCAATATACAAAAATTATCTCGATTATGGGATTTCATTCTTTCACTTCAAGGAGAATCCTCCAATGTTGTGATTTTAAAACCAAATAGATTTAAAAGGTTAGAGTAACATACAATCCCCAGTATACCATGCTGTTCAAACTGTGCATGAATAAGACTTGATGGTCTCTTGAATTCATTATTTTTCCACTAACATCATACATTGATTCAAATGAATGCTATCATGTATTACTGTAGATAACGATTTTCACTTATACATTCTTATTTTTATGAGGACTGTTTACATGCAAATAAATGATACCCCTCTGAAGTACCATAATTTAAGGTGTTGCCCACACGACAGTTTCTTGTTCCTCTTTTGCCTAAGAGAGCATCTTTAAATTACTGTCTTGTTTGTAGAGCATGCAAATTGAACTGCAAACTGAGGATTCTGAATGCAAAGTTTCTTTTAAAAATATAAACCTGGATTTTAAATTATTAATTTATCTTATCAACATATCTGGTATCAAACCAACATTTAACCTTTAAAGAAAAGTGAAAAAGTGAATTCCACATTACATAAATTGTTTTTTCTTTTTTTTTTTTTTTTCTGCCAGCAAACCAACTTACCTGTACATTGTCCTCCATTAGTGGGATCCCCATAATATCCTGGCATGCATGTTTCACATTGTTTTCCTGTTGTTAAGTTTTTACATTGATCGCAAACATTACTGTTGATGCAGGTGCTGTGGCCATTACACTGGCAAGCTAGAATATAACATTTAAAAAATCATTACTAGATTGCTCTTTGGAATAAAATCATTCTTATGTTATTACAAAAATGCAAAAGAATGTAATTCTGAGGAGTTTAAAGCTGACTGATCACTAGCATATAAATATTTATAGTTTGACACAAAGTTTCTTCAAAATAGCATTATGACAAGACAAATTCACTGAAGACCACAGAAGTTGATAACGTGGTGACTTGTGAGCTCAAGGGTTGTGAGAAAGTCTATTGTGGGTGGCTGAATCCACCCCACATAGCTTTAAAATGCTGCCTAACCACTTAAGAAATCTGTTAAGAGGCAGTAAGCCACTAACTGAGACCAAATGAAAACCCCTACCTACACACAAGCTTTTGTGAAGAACCTGAAATGTTAATGCAAAGAAGAAAATCACAACTCGCACATGAATGTACTGAGGAGAGGGGATACACAAAAAAATTAACCAAGGATCATTCTATTTGTAACAGTTCTGTTCCTCTCATTAGCTTTGGTACAATAAGGGGCTTTTAAGACATCAGAAACGCATCGAATATTTGCAGTCTCTAGGCAGTCTAGTAGATTGACTTTGGTGAAAGTAGAAGAAACTGGACTCCCATTGACACAGTTTATGTCTGACCCTAAAGACATAATTAAGCTTTCTGTCAAAAGTGATTTTCTGGAAATCACTGATCTTGTAACATCACATCTTTTCTCTTGGTCCAGTGCTCCACAAACTCTCAGAAAGCACTGATCACACCGATCACTACTGCAGCAAACCATGATGCAAACTCTGCCAGAACGATTGATCCTGCTGCCAGGCCTTGGCTGAAGGAGCAGGAGTTTTTCCAAGACAACCCCTCTGTACTGCAGGACCTCAGAGCTCACAGTGCTCAGCAGATTAGCAATCTGTCAATTACAGCAGTTTGTCAAGTGTCAGATTATGTCAAGCCTGTCAATCCCTACTGGTGAAGGGTGTGTAAGACTCTGCAGAGGGCAGGTATGATCATTCTGTTTACTCTTTTTTGTAATTTGGATTTTTAATCTGAAAGTCACATTTAGTGGTGCCTTGGTTAGAAATAAAAGTGGTTCTCACAGCATGACTTATAAGTTTTTGGAGCTGGTTTAGAATTTTACAACTTAATATATTTACAATCCTTGTCAGGCTTGGCTCAGAAATTGTTAAACTTAAATTTAGAATCTCTTCTTATGTATCTATAAGATCGTGTAGACTAAAATCCAACATTTCTGGTCTACTGGAAAATAAGTTGGTTTTGTTGTTTTCAAGGGGGTGGGCATTTGTTTTGTTGTTGTTTGCTTCTTTTGTTTTGTTTTACGGTTTGGGCTAAATCTCTTTACAAAATACAATTTTTCTTGTTCTTTCTTATTCCTAAGAATGCTTGCATTTTAGACAATTTTCTGGTGTTTTCCTCCAGGCATAGTTTCTACACCCTTTAATACCTTTCTCAGAAAAAGCTACAAGAAAATACCATGAACAGCTCAATTTTGCATGAGTCTTCTTAATGTCTTCTACATTAAATGTAGATTTTTAGATTTTAAATGTGATCTTTGATCACAGTTTAAAATAAAATAAATAGGACACTTGTTTCTTGTTAGTTAGTGGTGTTTTGTGTTTGGTTTGGGGGAATTATTTTTTGTGGTTGTTGTTGTTGTTGTTTGTTTTTTGGTTTGTTTGTTTTCCAAATCAAATCTATACCATTTTGTGGGATCTAAACTTGATGAAAGTAATATAATTTAGATAAGAGGATCCCATTATTGGTGTAACTGTCGCAGGCATACAGTAACTTTGACTTGAACCCTTTAAACTATGAACTTGTTGACTTGAACCTTGTGCAATGTATTTAAGAATATGAATTTAAAAAATGGGATAATAGTATACTTTTTCAGGTTAGAATGAACACCAGGGTTTTGTTTGTTTTTCCAGCTCTTTTGCACCAACTGATTTATTGCCTTCAAATACTACATGCATAATGACAGAGTCTATCAGATTCTGGAGCAATATCACATTAAAAGTGAGTAATGTGATCAAAAAGAAAATCCAGTTCATCATATCATTACATGCTACCCAAATTTTGCATATGCAACAGGTCCTGAAGATGAGCAGCAGAGATGCACAGAAGTAAAAGTTAACGGCAAAATCCTTATTTTACTCAGAGAACAGATATTCTTTGCATAAAATCAGTGTAATTAGAGTAAAAGAAGATTACCTAATTAAGAAAGTATCATAACATCAGGATAATGTTCAGTTCTGATATTTAAGTAGTCAGACATTGATTTGTAATTCTATTTTTTCTATTTTATTTCTACTCTAATGACTACCTTTGTATATATGCATTTTTTTGTGTTATTTAAAGGATATATAAAAGTAATCTTTATTAATCACATTTTTGACGGTGAATTTCATTTTACTGCAAGTCATAATATTAAGAGCATAATATACGAGCAGGAAAGCCATGCATTTTCTTAAGGCACAAGAAAACGGAGCAGAGTTTAAATGAAATTGAAAATGTATACCGTATAAGTTATATACAACAAGGACCAATACAGTTTATAATTTACATGATACACCATTTTAAAATAATACTGTATTTTTTCCTTTATCGTATTATCAAGGAAGGCAAAAAGTCAAATGAATTGCACAACTTTCTGTGATGCAGACAAGATGGCAATCACACTGATGGCACAGTATTTAAAAAGTAAAATAATAAATAAAATGAGATGCTGCAAAATGACTGTTGCAAAACCGACTGTTGTAAAATTACAGGGTTAACTTTTAAACACACATTTTTTGCTTAAGTGATTTTAACATACATCAATGACAGCAAGAGGGTAAGTTTTTCATGCATACAGATGTGATTTAGCTGAATATTCAGTGCAGTTCCCTTGAGATAAGCAATTTCATGTCCAATTTGTTTATGATCTCTGTGTTGAAATGGTTGGTGATGCTGACAACCATTGATAATTATAGTTTAAAAAACATTTCCTAATAGGAAAATACATTAAAAAAAAAAAAAAAAACCACTGCATCACAATCTGGATCTGGTGTTAAGATACTTCAACTAGCAAACTAAGAAGAAACAATTTACAATACTGAGACTGCTTTTCAGAGGAGAATTGTAGTTGTTAAAGAAAAACTTGGACAAGTTCACGTCCTTCCTAAGCTGCTATTCTCATGAAAACTCCCAACGTTATTCATTTTCCTTTACTTTTCTAGAGGAAAAAAAAAAAAAAAAAGTAATCATATCAAAAGAAATACTATGACAGCTGCTTTGAGGACTATTGATTTCAAAATGACCAGGAAAAAAAAAAAAAAAAAAAAACGAACTTCTGAATACCAGTTTTAAACACTAATAGTTGCCCTGAGACACTATAAAAAGCATGGAGATTAAATATTTATACAGGACATATATAAATATGTCCTTACTTTCCCCACACATATAAATATATATTATTTATATATAAACATGCATATACATCATTTATATAAAAACATGAATGGTTTAGCCAATTGCTCATCAATGTTGCAGAATTATCTTCAAAGTAAATGTTATAACCTATTTATTTTTATTTTCCAAACTACAAACTGCTCAGTAATTTTATACAGATTTAGTATCGATTTTATTATATTTCAAGTACATCAACTGAACATTTCCATATTGCTGGGCTAAGAATAAATTATGTTTGTTAAATCTATTATAGTTAATGTTGTAAGAAAATGGAAACAAAACTGACAGCCTATATCAAAATGAAATGTCACATCAGCTGGAAATTTTAATTCTATGCCTTTGGAAGGATTTGCCTCTTACAAACTCATAAAAGTAATAGTTGTGTTTTGTGTGTGTGTGTGTTTTAGTGTGTGATTCATTGTTGTGGTTATTTTGTTTTTTATACTGAAGTGGAACTTGTATGCATCCTTGGCTGTGAATAAAAAAGTTTTGATCTTAAAAAAGCTCCAGCTTCAATATTTACCAGCAGTAGGAATGCTTGCTGGAAAAATAGCACTTTGTCAAAATTAGAAGATTTATTCTAAAAATAAAAACACACTGGAGGTCTGTCCAACTCCACTGTGTGCTGGACATTTATTC
Organism: Aythya ferina; assembly: GCF_964211825.1. NCBI lineage: Eukaryota > Metazoa > Chordata > Aves > Anseriformes > Anatidae > Aythya > Aythya ferina. The sequence goes on along the minus strand of NC_140302.1, from coordinate 29,778,319 downwards.
CCACTTCTGCACTGATGCAGCTACCCTGCCTTCAGGATCTGGATATTTCCATACAGGAAGCACAATTTCTACCATCTTAAAGCACCTGATGTCTTGCTTACTTTTCCAATCAGCTCAAAAATTAGAATGTTATAACATATGTCTGCTTTTGTAGTCTTAACATACTATTTACGTCTAAGGAGTAAACTAATCTGGAAGCACAGCTCAGACACTTGGCAGCCCCGCAATGCTCTCTCACAGCCATCTGAACCTTGGTGTGAGCGGTTGGGATGCAGGAAGCTCCAGCCATCAGCAGTTGCCTATTTCTCTGCAACTGCACCCTTTGATGGATACGGAAGATAGAAGAACAAAAACTGAATCAAATACAGCTGGATTTCAAGATGTGTAAGGACAAAATAAGGACAAATAAATAACAATTTTGATTAAACTATCAAATGTATTAAAATATATGTAAAAATGTATTAAATTTCATACATGTGTACAAAACTGAGCACATTTGTGTTCACTAGATATAGACAGAAAAGAAACTTTAGGAAATATTTTGGAAAAACATCTATCCCATGCACATATTATCTGTATTCCTCAAAATAAAGACATTACTTTGATGTGTCTAAGCAAAGAAGCTTTTATTTCATATCATAAGCTCAGGAATGCTACTACCAAAAAATAATTTTAAAAATGGAAGATAAAACAAATCAGCAGACTTTACCTGGACACTGGATAAAAGACCACTCATAGTATTTCTCTTTTGGGCAAAGACTAGCGTCAAGTGCCATTTCATTAGAATGCATGCTAACAAGCTTCATCGGTCCTCTTGATGATCCTTCCAAACATTGCCCTTTTCCAGTATTACTTGGATCATTGCACCATCCACAGCCAGGCTGTTCCAAACACTGCCCACAGGTCCTCAGTCCAGAGCAGTTTTGAGCTTTGTTAGATGGAATACAATATTAATGCAAGTTTTTTGTTTGTTCGTTTTATGTTTAGCTCTTAAAAACAAAACAAAAAAGCTAGATTTATACAACAGTTAGAAAGAAGAATTAACTTTGCATCACTATATCATGCTACAAATTCAAAAGTTTTAGTAACATTTTTAAGACTACCTCCATGTTTCCTTTAAAAGATCACAAAATACACTACAGGTCATTACTACACCATGAACCACCAAAAAATATTTTGGGTAAACAAAATGATACAGACGAGCGATATTACACATCTTCATTTAACTTTAAATCCCATTTTAAATATCTATTTTGCATTTGCATTATTTAAACACATTTTATGGAATGCATATTGCTAATTTTACTCATGTAAACTGTTCTTCCAACAGGAACACTCCAAAACTCAAGAAACGGTCAACAATGCAAAAAAAAAAAATGAAAAAATCTGGTAATTCAAATTCAACCCAAAATTTGGGCACAAAGTTTTAGGATGATATCTGTTTGTGGATGAATAAACATGACTTGGTCTTCTCATCTTGAACTTCTGAAATAACCTTGCACAATAGATGTTTTAAAAAAGGATTCAAAATAAAATCATAATTCAATATATAGTTCAAACAATGTTATTAAGAATCTTGTCTTTTACAGTAAATCAGTTGTTTGTTTTTGCATACTAAAACCAAATCTCTAATTATTTTATACTGTACCTTTTAATAGAATAATTACATTTCTCATAAAAATGGTCATCCTCATATTTGAGCAAATCTGTTTAGAACCAATTAAAATTCATATTTTGAAGTTACTGGCATTTCTTTTTAATAACAAATTACTAATTTAGTATCTTCAAGAGCATTAGAGCTAAAAAGGTTAAGCTTTATATACTACAATCATATTTAAAAAAACTTCAGGAAGATCCTACCAGGAAGACAAATAATCTAAGACTATCTATGAAGTATTTTAAAGTGTTGTTGTTGGACACTCAAATGGATGCTACATTGTCATAAGTTAAACCTTTAGAATATCTGATGTGATGAACTAGGTAAAGCATGATGACTCATTTATTTATGATTCTTTTCTTCCCATTAGAAATTCAATTCCTATGCAACTGTTAGGAAAAGGGTAAAGCCAGTTTGGGTCTTGGAGACATTTTTACTTTTTAAAACAGATTTCACTTGTCCTCCTGATGATCCTTCCTAATAATGCTGTGGAGGCATTTTAACTTTTTAAAATTCTTCAAACAAAAAACTCTTAACAATGAAAAAAATACCATATGCAATGCCACAGAATCCATAGAGACTTTGAAACTCCATAGGAGAAAGTATAAGAAATATACTTAAAGTAAGTGTGGGAATGTTTCAGGTGAATTTCTCTGGGGGAAAAAATAATAATAATAATAAAAAAAAATTCAGGACCAACAAATAAGTAAGCTGAGGTCTACAAAAGGCTAGCCCTCATCACCACTAAAACTGTCAAAACAATCTCTTAATATGAGATTATTCTACAAAATAATTACTTCTTATAAGCAATAAATCTGGTGAGTAATCTCTTATCAGCTGATTGTAAATGAAATTAAATGGATTTTCAGGATTCCCCAAATGACTGATGTTGAAATTATGAAGTTCTGCTAGTACATACAAGAATGCATAGCTCCAGTTTAGCATTTAAATTGCAAAAATTATCAAGTAACTTTTACTCCAAATAATGACAGAACTACAAGAACAAGCACCAGACCTAAGTTTTTTAAAAAAAACTGTTCAAGGGTCAAGGGTCTATTCAAAGAATGGTGTAATCTAAGTGCAGAAACAATCATGAACAGAAATAGAAGAGAAGAATAAAATCTTACAAAAGAAAAGAGAACAACAGAAGCAGTTTCTGTATCTGCATATATATTTCTTTCTGGTTTTGTTTTGTTTTATTTTTTTTTGCTTGGTGTGCTTTTTTTTTTTTCATGGGGGGTGGAGGTTATTTTTAAAGATATAGTTGAATTCCATTCTTCAAGTAGAAACACTGCCCCTTGACAAGGGAATCCACTTTATTACCTCAGCAGCATTAAGTATAAAGCTACCTAATTTTTACATGATCTAGACTGAAGCGGTGTCTGAATCATGTTTCATTTGTACAGTCATTTTCTTGTTTAATGCAAAATCTCCAATGCTTTAAACTCTGGGGGAAAAACAAACAAACAGAAAACAGCCTATGGACACTGAATCTTGTTTTTCCTTAATTTGTGCAGTACAAAACTCCCTTTCATAAAGATAAGCCGGCATACAACAAATCCCATTTGGTTTATTTAATATAAAATCTTACAGACCTGACAAAAAAAATGACTATTAAATTAAAAACTTTTTTTTGTATTCCCCAAACAAAGAAAATATGCATGATGTACAAATACCACACAAGCACAGAAACAGAATTATAAGTTCAGACTGTAATTAAAATATATGCTACTTTAAAAAGCTAAGCATCTGTCAATTTTAACTCCAAATTTTCAGTCATCTTATCTTTGGCCACAACTCACTATCAATTTTATAAGTTGTAAAATTAAGTCCTTTTAGGACAGGAAAAAGCTTAATGGACTGTTTAAAGAGTGAAACCTTTACATAATTATGGTATTATTATTTCAAATATACATGGGAAAAGAGAATAAGTTTCTGTTAATTATTTTTCAATCAAACAATGGCTAATGACTAGATTTAGAGGACAAAACCCTATTTCTTGTCCATGCTGAACCAGGACACTAGCAGCTGGATTAATATCTGAATTTTACATTTTACATTTCAGCATGAAATTTTACCAGAACAGGTCAACATTGCACTGAACATTGCACTGGCTATATTTCATGATTACTATGAATGAAAGAGGAGTCTCAGTTAAGTTAGAAGTACAGGCTCTGCAGGTTTCACTACCCTTGGATGATTTCAAATGAAAGAAAAAATTGCCCATTTTAAACCATTGCCCTTTTAAACCAAACTTCTATCCTAAGACTAGAATGTATCAATGGATCCCAGGCACGGATCCATGGATTACAGACATGGCAGGACCTTATTTTACTTAATTTCACCTCTTGGACTTAGGTGAAATAAAAGACCTTTTGTCTTTGTATCAATAATATATTAGACAAAATCATAATCAAATTATGACCCTGAAGCATGTTGCTTCTTGTTGTCCAGCAGCATCTCAATATACCCACAGTATACCCAGTTATAAGATGTTCCAGAGACTATCGTATCAAAAGACTCTCATAGAGAGAGAAAGAATGTCAGAAACCACTAGTAAGACTCTCAAAAAGAAGAGCAACAATGAGACTTTGATGGTCAGCTTCAGGAATCCTATATATTAAGTTCAAGACCCACTGGATTAGAGTCCTTTACAGGTGGAAAATATTTTAACCAAGTCTTTAAGGATGGCAATTTGTGAAAACTGTAAGAACCGGTCTTCTGTAGAATGATGTCTGAGGATTTTTTCTAAATAGACCGTGACTGAGACAAGAATCTAAAGCATCGGGCAGCTTGCTCAAGTATCTGTGAATTATGGCACTGATACATGCTGGAACTGCATGGAGCTGAATTTAACAAGGTCCAGCCAGTTCAGACTTCAGAAAAAAATAGCATTAGCTGAATAGTGCACTGAAAGGCATGTTGAATAGGTTTCTTTTTCTCCTAGAGAGGCATTGGATCGATTTCCGATGAAATGTGCTTCCAAAAGGGACATTTGGGGAATACCTTTGCTGCGTAACAAAGAAAGGAAACATTTATCTTTTATTTTAAAAGGATGAAATGAGCACATCTCAATCTTGTACATTAATGCAACCTGACCCAGTCTGATCACATGGGACAAAAGTTTTCTGTGCCTCCTTTTATCTGCCTAATAGTCTGCTATTCTTTCTACTTCCATGGAGGGGGCAAACAATTTGCAAGAGTTTATAAAATAATTGCAAATTAGAAGAATTTACAGAGGACATAGGCCATTTGTTTTGCCGATGTGTTACAGTATTCTCAAGACTATTAGTATCATTATTACATTGTTTTATCTTTGCATGGTAGGAAAATTGACTTCATTGACTCTGCTAACAAAATATATAGCAGAATCTTAGAAACACTGAATTCATTTCATCTCCCTAGATGCTGTATCTAAGGTGTATCTAATCAGAGATATTATGTCTCTAATTTTACCAGTATTTGGTTCTAACTCATGGCCATCATTTCATACACCAAAGCTAGTCATAGAAACAAATCACAGTATTTTCACCTAAAAACAATAAACACTTATTTACTGTCTCATTAAAATATGAGAGAGAACCAAGTGTTCAGTTAGGCACTTACGGGAGCACGTGGCAGTTTGCCATTCTAGACATTGTCCGTAGGGGAATGAGATTATATAGGCATTTGAATCAACGCATCGTTTCGTACTGCTGCACCACATACATTCCATACCATTACTCGTACAGTTGGAACATGTTGTTCTCAGGGAGCATGGCTTTTTGCAGGGTCTTGCATTCTGGTTGGGACTAACTGAAAGACAATCACAAAAAAACGTAATTTTGAACATAAATTCAATTTTAGTTTGTTGTTGTTTTGTTTGTGTGCTTTTTATTATTACTATTATGCTTCATTAGAAATATCCTTTTTCAAATGAAAGATGACTTTGATTTTAAATAGTCATAAATAGTTTGGTCCAAACTTGTGGTGAAGTATTTAAATACAATAAACACTTATAGAAATTATTAAGTAATCCTCAGTATAAATCATACTCTAAAATAATTCATTTTAAAAGGATCATAGCAATCTTACCTATATACCAAGATCATAAATTTAACTTTTATTGCCTGCTAAGGTGAGTTTAGTTACTTGCACATACATAACTTAAAATATATATATATCAAACTTTTATAACGATTACAGTAATCTATAGACTTCTAGGTCTATTGTTCTTGTTATTACTACTTATGACTTACTTGTCTCCTAAAAATTTGCACTATAGCGTACATATTAAAGTAACTATAATGCAAAGAGAAAGGAGCAAGAAGTACATTATTCAATGTACTTTTTTTTTTTTTAGTGGAGACCACGTTTTCACTAGGTTAGTAGTGTACGTTAATTCAAACAGTTGAAACCAAAAGAATTTTGGTTTAATGAGTTATAATCATAATCATTGGTTTCATACTCCACTCATTTTCTTTGACTTCAAGATGAGTTCTCAACTCATTCACCATCTTTTTTTTTAGCACTCCCAATCACTAAAACTGGCTCTGGCCTACTTATTCATGCATTCAAGCTGTGATTTGCTCTTAATTATAAATAATAATAATTTAAAATGAACAAGAAAAAAAAAATCTATCAAAAATCAGACAAACTACAAAAGTATTCTCCTAAGGTTGAAGTACTTAGGCTTCTACTGTCTCTGAAATATCTCAAGAACAAAAATCAAATAAAAAAACAGATACCATTCACAGACGCATATAACATTGATGTAACTGGAAAACACTGCGTCATATATACATCACTTTTGTTCCACCTATTGTATCTTTTATATTTTGAGGTCTCTTGTATTATGACAATATCTTTTATTACCCTGAGAAACATCTGGTAAATAATCATTAACTCAAAACTAACACTGTGGAAAAAAAATAATAGGAAATAGAGGTAGCATTAACGTTTACTTTGCCATTACATTACTATTTAGAGTTATGTATAAGAAAATAAAAAATTGTTAAATCACACTTTGGTTATGCAAGTAAAGAACTCTATTTCACAGCTAAAATATCAGATTGATAGGTTTTGTTATCAACATACAATGGAGCTATTTTCCAGACAACGAAAAAAAAAAAAAAAAAAAAACAACAAATGTTAATAAGAAATGTAAAGTGCTTTATGTGCTTATCCACATAGCTATGAAGAGAAACATGGGACAATTAGAGCACAAAAATGTTAATTTGAAGTATAACATGATTGTTCAGGGTCTAACATCATGGGTTGATTAGACAGGAGTCACACTTCTTGTTAGCAAATGAAGGATAGCAGATATAAGAAGATTTTTAGAAACCCTGAGAAAGCAAAGTTAAAAAAAAAAAAATCTTAAAAAACGTTAGATGTAATTTATGTTGCTATCTGGACAGTAAGCAACTCCTATAACTCTAGCAGCACATTTTAGCATCCTGAAGTCTATAGAACCTAAAAGTACCCCTTGTGAGCACATATGCAATATGCAGTAGGTATGGAAAGTGCCAGAATCGAGCTTCTAGGCTCCTGTACAGGACTGCTCATGATATCTTTGAGTGATTGCAACTCTAGTTGCCTTTGTTGGTTACCAATTTCTACACTGGGGGATCCTAAGAAGGGGCATGTGCTTAGAAAGCTTCCCAGCTTTCCAAACACTTTCCAAACACTAGCGGGACATCTTAGTGAAGGATGTCAGTCATCCCCTTTTTCACTTTCTCAAAGTATCTAGAACTGACAAGTGAGTATCTTCCACAGCATTCTTTAGACACAAAGAAACCTAAAAGATGGAACCTAGCATTTTGTGGGTTTCAGTTTGTTGGTTTCTTTTTTCAGTATTTTAGATCATTGAAATGTTTAATGATGTTCAGGGAGATTCAGGAAGAAAAGTTGTTTTAGCAGCATCAGCTTTGTTGAACGTCATCACAGACTCTTCAAGCTACAGTTACAGTTGTCACTGACTACTACTGATTTAATGCCATCTTATAAGACTTTTGGTGTCATGCAGGTGTCAAGCCATGTAAGCTAATCTGCAAATAAATATTTGCAAATTAGGAATATCATTAGAGTTGCACATTTAAAAAAAAAAAAAAAAAAAAAAAGTAAAATTCTCTTTTGTAATTACTTAAATCCAAATTGCCCAATAATCCCTTTTAGCCAAGTGAAAATCCAGACAGCTTGCTAATCATGACAGTAACGGTAACTGAGTACAAGAGATTGCTTACCGACAGGTTTTTCACAGACAAGACCATCTGCCATTGCAGTGCATGGATTCGCTTTCAGACCTGCCACCTCTGCTCTTTCTAGATATGCACAGAAGCCAGAGTCATTTGGCTCTCCAGGAAGCCATTGCAGAGTTGTATTTGTAAAAGGAGACATGTCATCCCATCCCCAGTAGGAGATGTTGATCTTGCGTAAGCCTACCCAAGGTGAAATTTTCTATGAAGCAGAATGAAACAAATGTAAGATAATTAGTTAAACACTGATTTGATAAACACTGTTTGATAAAGAGTTAGAAACCTGATTGAATGCTCAAAATTGAAATTGTATTCTTTTCCAGTGGCTACTATACTGATTACTAATTGCTAGGCCAATATGGATAATAAAACACACAGAAGTTAGGAGCACTTCACAGAAATCAAAGTTCAGGGGAATACAAATAATAAATATCCTATCCTTTAAAGTCTGTGCTGCTGATACTGGTCAGCATCTACCAGCAGTTCAGAGTCAGATAAAAGTGGTACATCCACAATTTCAATGCCAGTAAATACACAATATACTTTTACTATTGATTTCTATGCTACCAACATTACTACAATAATATTGTAATTATTACAATGCTACAATAAGCATTAACTCTCAAAAAATATTATGATGGATCAGTGACATCAGATCATGCTAATTCTACTTTCTTTTATCATTTCATATGATTTATTCCATTACCTACAGAAAAGAAAATTTTGAGGAGCAGAGGCCTTTGTCTGCTCCAGGATAAATCTACATATATCATCACTGGAAAATCTCAGGATACAGAAAGCACGCTTTTCCTCATGTAATCTCTGTTCATAGACAGCATTAATTAACTCCAATTTAACCATAGAAAGAGGTATATATTTAACCATAGAGAGGTATAGAGAAATCAGGGTAGTGACAGGTATGTGGTGGTAAGTGAATACCACCTGAATACCACAGAGACAAACAACACAATCGTCTACACCAGACAAAGGACAAATGTCAGCACCAAAGAAGAGGTGTTGTGAATTACGTTCCCAACCCTTTTAATTTAGAGGCCAAAGTAGGCAAAACACCACAGTATACCTAAATGTAACCTGTCTTGGTTCAAGATTTATGTGCTATTTTACAAGTGAATCAGGAATCACCGCCATCATCTCCCATTATTTTTTCTTCAGAAATACTACTGTAATTACTTTAAAAAAAATAAAATAAAATAAAAAAAGAGTAGGAATATGGTCAGTATTCTTCACCTTCCCAAAAATTTATGCTGTGTCCTCTCCCTCTTCTGTCCTATTGGTTGGGAGCATGATCAAACAAAAAATGCTACAGCATCCAACAGATTCACAGATGCAAGAACAGACTTAAATAAATGACTAAGAAATGTTCTAATCCATAAGGAGTGATGCACTCTGGGAGACTATCAAAGAGCTGCAAGAACATCCAGAAAAAGTTCCACCTCCTACTCTCATGCCTCACTTCCCTATTGGCTTCACAACTTCATTGCTATCTGAGATGACCAACTTTTCAGGTGTCTGAGAGAATTCCTAGGTTCTAGGTACTAGAAAGAACATGCAGGCAGTGAAAGAAGAACTTGGACATCTGGAAAGTGACAGAAAATACGTCTGTTTTATTTGTTATTTAGTTGCCTACTTTGCTGTAGATGTACGTGGTCCACATGCACTAGAAAACCTTAAATATTATGCATGGTTCTAGATATCCCACTGCAGAATGCACCCAGGCTTGTACAGAATATGTCAATGGCTTATGCAGTAGGCAGGATATACTGCTTACAAACGGACCTGAAACAGCCCTGAGTGCCTACTTTGGGGTTGAGAAATTCTAGCCAAGAGAATGTTCAATATATTGCTGACAATTTTGATTGCACTGCCAAATAATTTGGCCCCAGTATCAGTGTAAAGGAAACAGAGATCATAGTCCAGTTATGGTGAAAAGCATGTCAAGCCAATAATGAAAACTGACAGGGCAGCAGTGACATTTGGAGGGAAATTTTTCTATTTGAGTTGAAGTGTCTCAGAAACCCTTAAATGATGACCAAGTCGCAGGGAGGATTAGGAAAGCCAGAACAGCCTTAGAAGATAAAAGCAGCACCCCTGAAACAAAATACTTCAAATAAAAGTAATGATCAGTTTGTCATCGTACAGCTGTCATCATCATTCTTAACTGCAGCGGTATCTGGACAACTTACAGCCATTGCGTCAGATATTTCAAATTCCATATGTACCATCTTTGGCTCTTTGCTCGTGTAACACAACTAAATACAGACCTGAACGCTGATTAACATGCTATCAAACCTTGTTAAAGGTTTAACTGTTAAACCTTGCAGGCTCACTGTGTGGCTTTGGGCATATAGTTAGGATGCCAAAAAAAAACAGATTATCCAAACCATTCTTTAATGTCTGATTAAAATATGGTAAATAGCTGAGAAGTAGGCCACCAAAGTGCTCCAAGGACATGCTTAAAGTAAATATTGCATTATGTGGCATTAATGTTGTGATGTGGTGGACTACAGTTGAAGACTGTTGGTGATAGAGTTTACATACTGGTAACACCAAGACTTATCAGCAAAAAAAAAAAAAAAGTGACTGCTCCTGTGCTGCACAAAAGCCAACAGGTAAAAAAAGCAAGAAGTGAATAGAAAATTCAGGAATTTCCATGTATCACCTGCAGCCATCATCAGTGTGCTGTGACAAACTGATTTCTTCTTAAAGAAAGCATATATCTAGTCCTTATCTGTCAAAGTGACGAGAGGTTCAGTAACACTAGTTCAGAGTTCCTGAAGTACTTGAAACAACTGAGGGACTTCAAAGGTACAGAATGCAAATGCCAATTCAGTTTCTTCTTCAGACTTAAGAAATAATGAGAATTACACATCCTTAACTTGAAGTCTGTGATTGTTTCAGGTAATGAAAAATGGATGTAGGGAACTAAATCCTTTGCTTTGAATATCTTGCCAAAGATCCTTCTGAAGAGGAACAGAGTGGAGGGAAATCAGACTGAATGTTCACTGTGATACAACTCGTTGATACAAGGTTATACATTCCAAGCCTCTCAAAATATATTTGGGGAAGAAAAAAAAAAAAAAAAAAAAAAAAAAAAGGTACAAATCCATTTTTCACTTGTTGCTGACATGAAATCAGTTCCAAATGCACCTTGATTTTCCTCCTAAAGAATACTAGCTTCTTCAGTGGAAAAATAAGATGAGCTTCACTCCACATGTAAGTGGGAAGAAAATTACTCCTCAGAGTTCTGAAGACATTCTTTCTTCCTCAAGGCCTTAAAGCACGTATATTTTCAAGATGTCCAGAAAACACAACCAGGAAACCCACTCCTTTCTGTATTTGTGACTTAGTAAGTTGTTTTGATTCAGAATTGAAGTGGAGCCTACAACTGAGCAGAATTCATTTCTATTTGAAGAAGCTCCGACACAAATGTGAGCATGTACACACATGAACACATACACATGCAAGACCTCTTCAATAAACTATGGCATGACCTAGTTCAGGAAACAGTTGTTATTCAAGATGTTTTTGTCACACTGCACTGGGGTCATCCCATCCTTCTACTCAGCTTCTTACTATGGAGGCAGAAATTGAGCGTAAATGAGTGAAAAAGTACCCCACCTTTTTCTAAATGACTTGACTGTGACTATGTCTCTTTCTCAAACGATTACAAAATCTCATGTATGTCACAGATGCCAGTCCACTGTGGATAGAAGTGAATAGAAGCCCCCAAAGCATATCATTGCTAGAATTTCCCTTTAATGCTAAATGTGTGGTCACAGTGTGTTGCGCTGGTAGGCATGTCACAACATTATCTGGAGACCTTCTCTGTCTGAGCTTAGGAAGACCCATTTCAACTCTTGCCTCCTAGCAGAATTCATTTACTTTCAGCAAAGCTGATATATTTTTCTAGAAGCTGTATTAGAGATTCCTCTTCCTTCATTCCTCAGAGACAGTAAAGGAAGGGAGTGCTTGCTTTCTCCAAATAAGGTATAAGAATCCCTTAAAGCAAAGTACGCCCTGCAGTGCTCTAGTTTTCAAGAAGAGAATGGACAATCTAGCCCAATTTAGGAGTGTGTCTGCCTTCAGTCATTTAGAAGCCAAACAAATGGCGCTGAAGCTCTGTTATATCGCTAGTACTGAGACACTTGATAAAAACTGTGGTCACTCTGCCCTCTCTTCTCTTGATTAACAAAACACTAGTGGGCATGCAGGATGGAAGTGGGTATTGCTATCCATAAAGATTTCAGTGTCACAAAGAGGTAGTGCAAAAGATGTGTGCTTTCAGATGTTATATACACATATGCACAAGCATTCAAAGAAAGGCTAGTGAATTTTCAGGGATACAGTGCCTACAAAAAGGCCAGGAGGAAACTTTATTGCTCATGTTCTATTGATATTCAGCTCTACCACTCAGAATATGGAAGAATGAGACAGGCAATATCTACAACTTTTTTTTAGCATATAAAACCTAAAATGATTTCAGTTGAAATTATTTTCTACCCAGCAGAAGTTAATTGTCATGTTTGCTTTAATAATGCATTTTATAATCAACCAAAAGATAATACCTTAAGTAATTGGAAAAAAAAAATAAGCATTTAAAATAAGTGTTTTACATTTTCATACATTAGCTATCATAGTACTTATTTGAGGTCCTCAATTCCCTACCACTTGAGCCTTATTACCTGCTACTACTGCTATTAAAAAGTAATGGAAAAGCTGTTTTGCACAGGCAACGAATAGCCTAACCATTTGCTCCGACTCATAACCTTAATTTTGAGATTCACAGATTTTTCCAAGGAATGATCTTCCATTTATGTCTCTAAAATTTTTAGCTTTAAAACACCATTACTTCCTTAAGCCATGATTTGTCAGTACTTTGGACATCGGCATTAAAGTTTTTTGTTCTCTTGTTGCAAAATCATAAAGAGCTAAAAGCTGCGTTTCATCTACATCATGATACATCCACAAAAAAAAAAAAAAAATCACCAAAACAAATAGTTTTGTGACTATATAAAACAGATAGTTACTCTTTATAGGTTTTCAAAAATTATTTCAATTACATTGGAGATTTTATGTGAAATTAACAAGTTTATTTTAAAAAGAATACTTTGCAATGCTTCACTGTAGAATAAAAAAAAAAAAAAAAAATCATGTTCCCGAATATATCTATGAAAACCCTGGTTATACATTACAAGCAATTCACATTAAAACCACCTCAGCAACAACTAAGCTTTCCCACATGGCATTACAGCATTCCACAGAAGTTCTAAGATAAAATATAAAGGAAGAAAGGAGGGGAGGAAAAATATCAAGAAATTCTCAAAGTATAATTTAGTAAAAAAAATTTACAGTGAAACAAAGGCAATGCAGTATACGGCAGATGATCAACTCTGACTTGTGAAGGTTTGTAATAGGTCTTACTAAACTTGCACCGGGGTATGCAATCAAATATATCTCGAGTACTTGAAAGTTTTATTCCATAGCTTTATCCCACTACATAATCTAAAACTTCAAACCATTCTCTAGAAACTATTCTCTCTTCATCTATTTCTTTCCGGGGCAGTTTTTAAAACTTACAACCAGTCTTAACATGCAATTAGGCTTGATATACTAGTCAATTATTATCCATTTTATAGAACTTTATATGCTTTTATATCATTGGTAAGAACCTTCCAAAACACCTTTTAAGTGAGAAATCAACCTTTGCTCTAAATTGGAAAAGATTTAGGAATTATTAAACTCAGTGGAAAATTTGATGGACAGGACTTCATTTTCATTCAACAGGAGCAAAATTGCAATCATACAATACGTACCTACAGGATGTCTCATGTCACCTTGTACTAAAGTCCTATTTAGTTGAACATCAGGCAAGTTTTTAGCCATCATGGGAATTTATAAAATACTGGTCACCACTAACTTCAGAAATGTGTTGTTTTTTGTTTTTTGTTTTTTTTTTTTCCTAAACCATTTCATTTTAATTTTCTTCTACAGTAGGAATTATGGAACTACATTAGAATGGAAAATTCTGTAACATTAACTACAGAGATGATGCTTCATGTTAATTCCACTGTTTACTCAAAATTTAAGTCAGACTAAGTTAGTTTGATATCTACAGTGAATACGATCATTTATAAGCATGAAATATTTCAGGCATTACTGCTGCCTCAGCACAAACTGATTGAGGGTTGAACGTTAATGAGTGAAGTTAGCAAATTTAGCTTTACTGAATAGCCAACGACTACTGAGGCTTATAATTCTCCTGTTTCATAATCATGGCAATTGCTGACAAACAATATATTTCTTTCAAAAATATATAGATAGATAGATATCTACGTCCCAAAATTTATCCACATCTTTATTTAAGGTTCTTTCTTTTTGGATATTAAGTTGTCCTCTAAGTCAGAAGCGTACTGAGCACTTATTTTCTAATGTGTGTGTCACTGTATCTTACTGAAAAACTTCAACAAACTCTTCAAGAACTACTTAAACTCCCTGATCTCTAGAAAAATCATTGCCATGAGTTAAAAACATGTAATTAAACCTTGAAAATACTGTCTTTCCTTAGTGCTCACACTTCCATGTATTTTGAAAAGGGCTTGAAGTTCGTTCTCTTCTTTTCTGCATCATTCTCAATGAAAAACTGCTTATTGAGAATAAGAGCCATATGAAGAAAAACCATCCTTTTCAGTTACTACCTCATTGACATGTTTCTATTATTTCATTGTGTGTTGATTCTAACCATGCTAGACACCTGCACATTTGTTTTTTTTTGTAAATATTTACCCAGTGAATGACATGTTAAAGAAGATAAAGATACAAATGATTAAATACATGTACATTTATAATTAGTAGTAGGAGTCAGGTATTAGAACATAACATTTAATTCTCCCACCTATCATATTTTGTTGTTGAGAAGATGGTTAAAAAAAATAATTAAACCTGGCAAACTGAAAAAAGCCTTCAAACTTCCTGAATTTCAATCTACAGAGAAGATTAAAGCTACTATTTAGAGAGGACTTTGGCTTAGAAATCCTTGAGTTTTCCTCTTTATAGGGGTATTTTTTATTTTATTTTTTTGAAATTCAAGTTCTATTTTCAGGCATCCAAAGCGAGTTGAGCTCCCATTTCATGAAAGCAGGAAGCCAGCTTATCCAGAATGAGCTAATGGACAGTCAGTGTAACAACTCCAATACAGAAGTGCTGAAAGAATTTATTACATCTCCACAAACTCAACAGTAAAGCGGGACTGCTAGGAATTGTAGTAAAGAGACTATTTCAGAAGGAGGAAAAAAAAAAAAAAAAAAAAAAGTAGATGTCAGCTTCACTACAAGCAAACGTTCAATAAAACCATAAAAACATACAGCCATCTGAGAATACTTTGAGCTAACAAGGAATAAGGCTACCATGCAAAGCTCACTAATTAACTCTAACCTACACTGAAGTCTGATTTATGAAGGATACCTAGCCCTGTAAACAGGGAAGTAAAGGAAAAGTTACAAACAGCTTGTATGTTATGCTTTTTTTAAACCTGTTCTCATTTTTGTTTATGCTTACTACAACGAAACCAAACCCTCTCAGAATTTATTGCACTTTAGCAAGATTTTTTTTTTTTTTTTTTTTGGATTTATATTCCACAGTTGTAGGCAAACTCCCAAAGGAACTAATTGCACTTTTAAATGAGTAGACTCATTTAAAACATATATATTTGGATACTAGAAGGAACAATTAATTAATCTTAAGCTGCTGTTGTTCTTATCTAATTTACACAAAAATTCACATCTTCCCTTTCATGAAATTTTGCTTACTAGGTCAATAAAGTACCATAAAAGAAAAATATCAAGCATTATTTTGTTTTAGTACAGGAATCTTCGGTCTATCTATTGTGTTTACTTTGGTATTCTCTCAATTAATTCCATTTATTTCCCATGAAAAAAATCAAATTACCTATTCAATTGTTGGTCATTATTTTAGAATATAATTGCAAATTCAACAGTGTTTTGACTTCACACTACAGAAGTCTTCATATTGTTGCTTTCTTTAGTATCGAATTAACTTTATCCTTATTCTTTAAAAGGAGGCAATTATTGATTTCCAATTTAGTACAGGAATTAAGAGAAAATATTGATACACAATAAGATCTTGACAGAAGGTAGAGACAATGGCAACCTCCTCCCACTGAATCTTTCTAAACATGTTTTGTATTATTCTAAATCTAATGAAGAAATGGTACTAAACCATTTAGTACTAACCACAGAACACAAACTTTTTATCAGAAAACAATCTACATAGCCCCACATTGTTTCTAAAAAAAAAAAAAAAAAAAAAAAAAAAAAAATTCCTTCCAGACTGTAGTATTTATTGATAATATTTTAACAGTTTTTAAAATACACAGCAGCTGCTAAAGTTTTTCTTCTTTTCTCAGTACAAGAATATCAAATAAAGTAAAGATAAAAATAGATCCATATTCTTACTTCCAAATGTCACTCTGATTCATTCACTAATCCTGAAAGCTTTTGTTCCACACAGGAGAAAGATTTTAAAGCCTCTGATATTAACCTTACTAGTCAAACTCCACCATAGATACTTCAGATTAAGGTATGGTGCTCACCTCACAGCTGCCTGACTACATTTGTGAACTCCACACCACCATCTGTTACAGAAACAAGCCATCTAAAATGAAATCTCACACCTTAAATCATCATGATTGCAGTTTGAGAGGAAAAGGCAGACAAAAGGAAATCAAGCAAAATTTCAGAGAGCTCTGTCAAACCTGATAACACATTTAGGCTGTCTTGCACAGAATAAATCCAACTGGACAGATACGATTGAAAGTATATGTATTTTTCCTTTAAATGTAACTGAAAAACAGCATAAATCATGGTAGCATTTCATTAAAGATTCTGATAACTACACGATTGCTTAACTTGAGATATACCTCTGAAGTGAATATATTTGTCTACAATTGCATAAACTGTACGTGAGGTATCTTGAAATTTATATAACCACATTGACTCAGGACATACTTAAATAAAGATACATGCAGCAGGATGTCACCTTGCAGAAGTTCTAAGCTCTGAAACATTAAAAAAATATCAAGCTTCCAAAAGCACTAAAAAAATCTACATCTCAAGACATTACCTCAGTCAGGTAATATCAATCATATCAATAGTTTAGCATGCTGTTAGATTTGAGGGCCTACTATGCAGTATTTTAGTAGGAATCTTGGGGGGAGAGGGTGAGGAAGAACAACATGACAAGTAACTAGACAAATCACTGCCATTTGTGATTTTGTTGTTTTGATTTCAATTACATTTTTAACATTATGTAACATCCAAAAGTGGACAGAGAACGTGTTTCAAGGTTGTAGTAAGTACAATGTCAAGAGAGATCTTCTGGCAGAAAAGAATTACTTCTCTCTCTCCTTTATGAGGAAATAAAAAATACCTATGTTTCTAGGGAAAAAAAAAAAAAAATGCTCTGTCCAGGTCCCACATTTACTGAAAGAAACTTAAGTATATAACATAAAGTTGTCTCCTCAAAATGGAATACTGAAAAAGATAATATAGAATATTTTGATTCACAGCGTACGTCTAAACTCTTGCATTCAGATTTAATATAATACAAAGGCAATCTTTGACTGCCACTTCCTCTGTAGGTTTCTCAATTCATTTGCAATGTAACAGTTTTGCAAATCACAGAGTAGCTTGATATAAGTTGTATTATTATTCACAATTTCCTTTAATATTCCCCTGATTGTGAAATCCTAAGCTACTAAAAAATAGTGTTGCTGTGCAATCAAGGAAATGTTGTATGTTCTAGAAACCAAAACATACACTTTCAAAAATGTCCTTTGCTCATATGACCTGATTTGTTTGCCTTGCATCTCATTCCGTTAAGACATCCTGTCCATTTGATGTCTTTTGTTGGAGCTAGTTTAGATGCATGTATCAATGATGTAGGTGGGTTTAAATAACACAGCAATCAGCATTTGAACATTCAATTACTAAAAAAAAAAAAATCTGCACCTTATCACCCATGGGCAGATAATTAATCTTCAACTTCCCCTCTGTTGTTCAACAATTAAGAGATTGATAAGGATCATATTCCTCAAGAATATTCTGATGACAGATTCCTGTATTTGCCAGAGGCACGTACACATTTTTAACCACCTCCTTCCCCCACCATTATTATAGAAAGATAATTAGCTCTTTATCCATTCCATTGCTGCTGTGCAGGGCATTCCCACATGCTACACGTACTAGCACTGCTCATCACTGCCCCTCGGTCCCACATACCAGTTACATACGAAGCCGGGGTTTTCCAGAGCAGGGCGCTACATATCTTGAGTACCTCCCTGTCCTCAGCTGTTTGAAGTCTGTATCAGGCGAAGAGGCACAGAAACATGCACCCTTCACGTGACATGACTTTAGCAGGGTCTTTGATGTTTTCACTGATACTGTGGCTGTGTCTGTGACTACACTCTTTTATACTGTCTGAACTATATACTGTGTCTGAACTATGAACTGTCTGTTCATAGGCTGCTCCTGACTGCATTTCCAGGACAACAGTATGTGAACAGGTGCTGTAATCTGAGCATCTGAAGGTGTTGAGCCTGAAAAGTCAGAATAAACCAGAACCTTGAATTATCAGAGCAATTCCCTAAACAGCTGATGTAGTTGATCACTGACACTACAGACTCCCAGTACAACGAGACAGTTAATGAAAAACCTGCTATATTCTAAGCTACCTGTAAGCAAACAGATGAGGACAGTCCCCCAGCATTCCTCAACAGAGCACATTACATCAATGTAATTCCAAGGCAACTAAGGCCCAGACAGGGAAAACAGATATACTTTGTCTCATACTGATTTAAGCAGTTAGTATGAGGGAAAAAGCCCCTACAAGGTACCATGAATTTTTACATAAGGGATAAGATCTATTAATTATAGAAGTTGATATCATTCAAAGCAATTTATTTGGTGTTCATCATCCACCAAAAGTATTTGCTTTATCCACAGGCTTTCAGCTAATGTACATCTACTTTTAACAGAAATGAAATGGAGCTATTTTATACATAAATAAATACTGACAAATGCACACAAGATGTATGCACATATGTATGTGTACATATGCACACATGCATACACACATACTACATATATGTACATACATGCCTGTAGATGTACATTTGGTAGAGCAGTGAATAATGTTAAATAAACAAAGAAAGACATTCTGGAGGTGAGAGAACATTCAAATGAAAAAACCGTCTGGGACTCCCACAGGCTTCAAGAAACCCCATTCCACTCCTATCTTCTTACTAGACATTGCAGCCAGTGGTAGCATCCCACTGTCAATCACTTCAGAGGTAGCCAATTCTGCCTTGGACATAGAATCATCAGAGAATCACAGAATGCTTTGGGTTGGAAGAGACCTTATAGATTGTCTAATTCCAATCCCCCTGCCATGGGCAGAGACAATGCATGGAAGCTGCATGCAAGCAGCACCAAAAGCCTTAAGTTCTCTGTGGGGCCAAAGAAAATGCTCTTCACAGCATGCTGCACACTTCTGTAGAACTCCTCTATAGGCCACAGACTGTCATCATTGCAACACCATAAGATTTAAGAACAACATACTTAGAATATTGGAGAGAACTCTGCTGTGCCTGTTGTTGGTATTATTTTTTTTGTTTGTTTGCTTGTTTAAATACCTTTCCTAGATGTGTTGGGGAGAAACATCTGTTTCAATGGTGTTAAAACATGAAGTTACAATTTCCTGAAGACAGGACTTGCCACTAACTTCCAGAGATTTTTCATCTGCAACTTTAATAACTGTCTTTTCAGGCAGGTGAGTTCATCCTACTTCTCTTTTTTAAAATTTAGCACTATAACTTTAATAGTAATGTCCACATCCCTCTGACTACAACTTAAAAGAAGAAAATACATTTCATATACAGTAAGAATAACTGCAGGGGCAATTAAAAGCAATATTTTCTCTTGGGGGTTGACAGAGTCTTCGCATAGCTACAACTTCAATGAGTGTTTTGCATGAAAACAAAGTTTTACAGTTTTACTTACACTGATATGAAAGCCAGGATTTTTTCTGTGTTACAGTGAAAACTATTGTCGTTTTGATTCTTGCTGTCACAGTGTGTTGAAAAGGGCTACGATCTCCCAAACCACTGTTCCAGCCATTTCTCTCAAATAATCTCTTGGAAGTCATTTTTACACAGCAACTTGAAACAGTTAAACCAAGTAAGGATAAACATTTGTGAACTGCTGTGCCATTAAGCTTAAATGTAAGTTTTCTTTAATATCCTACACATCACTGATATCAATCTTTAGCAATCTTCAAGCCCTTATGATGGCACACAGTTTCCTGTGTCTCTGTGGACAAATCCTTAAAACAGATTCCTCATACCAAATTTAATTCACATGAACATCAATTACAGTTACTCAAGTTACCTGAAGCGTATACTTCTGTATCTCATCCAGAACAAATTCCACTTCTTTTGAGGTTGTCAGTGAGGCAAGATTCCCACTTAAATTGTAGCAATACAGTTTGGCATTGTCATAGCTTTCACGACTAGAGTTTATGCGGAGGCAGGCATCTCCAATATGACTCCATCCTTCCCCACACAGATGAGCTAGTATAAAAAGTATATGGTTAAAGCTGATACGAAAAAAAACTTTATGAAAATCTAAGTATGAATTTTATCTTGTTGAAATAGTAGGTCAAAATACAACCCGATGCTTAGTGTCCAATTTCAAGTCACATAGAAAAAAAAAAGAAAATCTAAAACATTGAGTAAAATAATATTTCATGTTTTAATTATAGCAACGGTGTATTTTTATGAAAATAAACTTTTAATAATTTATTGAAATATTTATTAAGTATATACTAATTTCCAGTGTAATATTGTTATTATGCTATTCCTCTGCATTCAGATTTGAACACAACTACACATTAAAGATTACATTATTTATATAATTAATATATGATTTATATAATTAATAGCACTGCAACGATCAGTGTTTGTTTTTTTTAAATCTAAATTTCAAAAATCTGAAATCAACTATCCTAGAATTAAGAGATCAAAAACATAACCTATCTTGCTTTATCCTAAACATAAACACAGTCAGAATGATAGGAAATTCTGTTAATATTTTAGGAATTATTTTCTCTTCAATATATTTCAGAATTACTCAAACTCACATAACTACCAAAATATGAGTAAATAATTCAGAACAGTTTTTATAGTTAATTTTCATACAGAGCTCACAAATGCAGTTTAAAACTGCATATAATAAATTGGTTAAAGTTAGTTAAAGAATAATTTTTGAGAAAAAATGGTGTTCATTAACTTCAGCTGGACATAAAGATCAAATGGGAAAGGTTTCGGTATCTAACTGCATATATGTAGTTCTGAATATGAATTACCAAATAAATATTATTCAGAACATTAACATTCACCTTGCGAGAATATCTTATATTACCATTTTAATATTCACTGCTTCCAACATTACCAACATTAGACAATCAAGAAACTAGATCTTAGGCCATACCTGCACAGCAAAATTGAAGTATAATTGAAGTATAATTTATATGGTAGAGCTCCAGCCAGCAGAAGCAACAGTGCCAGTGGATATGTAACAGTAAAGGACTCAGTATGGCAATTCAGTTCTGCACTCAGCCATCCCCACAGGCTAGAGCTTGTGCAGAGGTACCTGCCATTATTCACTCACTAGTATTATTTCCCCTAAGAAGATTAAGGGTAGCATAGATATACTAATCAGTATGACGCAATTACACTTGTTCACCTTGTACAAGTGCAGTCAGGAGGGGAGAAACAGCATGAGTAAAACAAATCTAGCTCTACCCATTGACCAAATACCCTTTGGAAGTAACGGGGAAGATTTACCCAGTTTTGACCACTATGAAAAGCAGCATCCCTGCTCCCCAGCCCTTACCAGGTAAGGCCTGGCACTCCTGCTGCCGCTGGTCCCACTGGCAGTTCAGGTGTAGCGAGCAGCTTTTGCAGCTAGTCAGTTTATTGCAGATCTGTTCATTTCTCACATGACATTTGGTGTAGTTTTTAACTGACTACAAAAACGAAAAAGACACAACAACATATTATATGTCAAATTGTGAACAAACCAAAAGTCAAAACTGAAATACACAGCAGGTGGATTCCTCCCAGAAAATCACAGCCATCTAAAGGCTAGGTCTAATTTCAGCTCTTTGCTGAGGTTCACTTGTCAGTTGGTGGAGAGCAAGAAAGGCATCTTTAGAGCACAAATCACCCCAGCTGTCCTACATAACTGACTCCGCATGGGTCAAACAGCACTTTGAAAATGCCACTTCTCTGTATAGAGAACAAGAAGAGCTTAAATACCTCAAATAAATCTCCGTTTCTTAGATAGTTCAGGGACATATTCTCACTAAATTATTTCATGCTCAAGTTATCTACAGGTTAAGCAAGCAAAACAATCAAAGAGATTGTAAAAAATGGAGCAAGATGTACATGTAAAATAACTACACCTCAGTGACTGAAGATAGAAGACACCCTACATTATCTTATCAAGCAAAACAAATTAAAATAGCAGCTACAGGTGATCACAGGAAACAATTTCGTGATTTGTCAAAAATTATTGTTATTTCACAGTTTGAATTGCAAATCTGTATGTAGCATAGCTAGTAAATAAGATTTACAGGATTTATAGGAAACCATTTTGCCAAGTGGTGACATAAAAGCAGTAGTAACGCTATTCCTTTGGTACTTTAGGATATAAGAAAATGAAATGTTTACCTTGCAGTGTTTGTTTGTTTGTTTTTATTATTTTTTTTCCTCTTCACCTGAAAACCGGTGCCCGCTGCCTCTTGTCCTGGCACTGGGCACCACTGAAAAGAGTTTGGCTCTGTCCTTTTTACACCCTCCCTTCAGACAAGGCTTCCCCTCACCTTTCTTTTCTCCAGGCTAAACAGGCTCAGCTCTCTCAGCCTTTTCTCACATGAGAGATGATCCACTCCCATAATCACCAAATAAAAATGCATTTCCCTAATAGACATATAAATGTATTTAAAATAAAACAAAGGCACCAATAATTGGTTTAGTTCATGGGAAGAGGGAAAAAAAAAAAAAAAAAGTTACTATAAACGTGTCAAACAGCAAAGAAACATAATTCATCAGAAACAAAGAACCATTGTGTTGGAATAACTTATTTTGGTAAAAGTCACAGCTAAACAACCCATCAAACAACCCAGCTAAAGTAACATCAAAATATATCCTAAAAAATTCAAAACAAACTCAGGCTTTCAGGTACCTAGAGGTTTTACATAAATTCACTCGTTTGTCAAATGTCAGTTCACACTTATAAGCAGTTACATATATATCTTCTGCAGTAGGAATACATTTTGACAATTTAATTACAATTTTTTTTTTTTCAGATTTCAGTTAACTAGGTGTGTCCCTCCCATGTGATAAATCCAAACAACAGCAAAAGAATACTTTAAAAGTATTTTTTGTCCTTAACAACAAGAGATTCATTCATGCTTATTATCAAAACTGTATTGCACTTAGATAGCACATGTATCGTTCACATTACAATTTTCTTCGCTTTCTTTTCTAATAGTCTGAAAAAAAGATAAAGGGGCAATAAGAGAGTAAGTTACACACCTCCTGGTATAGGAATGATGTCAATAGGGCAACAACCTACCACAGCCAGGAATCAAAATAAATAAATTAAAACTTTAAAAGGTGGGCTTTTCTTGGCTTTGTTTTTAATTCCTAAAATAAAACAACTGTTAACACAGATTTTCAATCTTACAGAGGATCGGCTTCATTACTGAAGAAGAACACTGCTGTTTAGGGACTTGTTTGGTGCCTTTATTGGATGAGATGCCCATCAGTGAGCATTTTTCTGATCTATAAGAAAGGCTACTGTGAAGCAAAGAGAAGAAATAGAGAAAGTGTTCTAGGAGCAGGCATCTACACCACATGAAGAAAACAAAGCCAATTCTGCAAAGTAATAGAAGGTCTATCTAGATCCATAAATGCATACAGACAGTAAGGCACACAAAACCTCTGGTACAAACCCACATGTAGTTTCATCACTCAGTCAATGATGCATATTCACAGAACTGCCTGAGCAATGTTTTAAAATGCACTTCGAAGTACAAGTAAGCACCATCTGCTCATTTACAATTCCTCAACTAACATTCACTTTTAACGTATTATGGCATTGTCAAAATCCTTGAGCCTTCAGATTGCTTTTGAAATATATATATTCTTTAGTAACATTATATATAAACAGATTACAATTTTCCAGCTAAACCAAGATATCTGTTCTATTACTTTCTAATCATGAAGCTTGTTGCGTGCTGGTTATTTAATGTTTAAAATAAAATTCAAAGTACTAGTGACTACTCTGTAATAATGTTCTCTGTTGTATTCCCTTATTCCCAGCACTTATTTCCCTTAAATCCAATTTAAACATTGCTTGTCTGAAAATCTCATTAGTTCAATGTAGATGTGAATCCAATAGGTAATTCATATTAACACAATATTAAGGCCATAACTTAAGCTACCAAAGCCAATGAAATTCTGAAATATGACAGCCCATCTGTTACTGAAATTCTATATTGCTGTAGGATATTTATAATGTTTACACTCCAAAGTATTGGGAAATTTTTATATGTAAGTTTCCCATTTACATCTGATTTACTTAGATTTTTCAGCACTGATCTTGATATGGTGGTATATAGGCAGACTTTGAACTGCTGTGATTTTCTGCATATCTAGAATGAAGATATTGCAGTAGTTTACCTTAGAATTTCAGAAATTACTATTAAATGATGTAGCTTTCTTTTCTCTTCCTGGATTTTTCAGGATAACAATATAATCTTACGTAGTTTGCCTAGCCTAATTATAAATTACCAACTAGATTCGCTACTACTTCTCTGAATCTACTGCCATATTTTAGCACTGGGTGCTCCTGTCTTAAGTTTACGTTTTTGCTCTATTCATAATTCCTTCTACCACTTCATACAATATTACACCCTCGGCTGTTCTTTAAATTCCTCATATGTAGGTAGATTGCTGTGCTTATTATTATTGGTACTAGTGTAGCTTCTATGAACTTCCACCTTGAAAGAGGATGTCATCCTTTTGGAAGCTGTGCAAACACTGCAAAAAGAAAATGATTCTTGCCTTGAAGTTATTGTGTAAAAACAGTTAACAATGCAGTTAACAAAAACAGTTAACAATTACACTTCTCTTTGAAGCATCCTATAGTACCCTCCATCCCTCAACATGATGCTCTTTATCATCTCTTCCGTAGGTTCCAAAACATTTATTTTACACTGCCACACTCAGATACAAAATACTTTGAAATACCATAACAATTTGGTCTGTGTTTCAGTTACTTACATCTACTGAGGTTTTATTATATTGAATAAGTGGAGACTAACAAATGAGAAATTCAGAGACTGCTACTGGATGTAGAGGTGCACGGTTACAGAAAAAAAAAAACACATCCCCCTTGTAGCCACAAGCAAAAATGCCATGCAGACTGGATGCAGGTGTACCTCAGCTATGCTTCCTCCCATCACCTTCTCCCCAAAAAAGGGGAGCACAAGCACTTTACCTTAAAAGATGCATCTCTAACTGTACTCTGACCATAAGTGTTACATACATGTGCTCCTGCCTGGTGTTCTTCATCCCAATTGTTTTTGTTTTCAAATTAGTCTGCCTGCCTTATGTGTGCCATTTGTTACAGTAAATAGGTAGGTATTCTAATAAGCTTAACTACGTAAGGTTGCAGGATAAGAGATGAAATTTTATACAGAAACTCCTTTTTTCCAGAGACTTGTATGGTTTTGAAAGGAAAGCATTTACTTTCAACCAATAGTGAAAACATTTTTCACATTAAGACTGGCATTACATTGCTGCTGCATTTCAATTCCTCAAAAATATTTTCTCTAATATGGGAATAAGTTACTTTAACTGCCAAACTTTTGGTGTGGGCAGTTAAAATTCCTATAAACTGAAGGATTATAGACAACACAGTAGAAAAACAGTGCAGCTATCCTATCTGCAGTGACTGCTTCAATTTTCACTCTAGAGAAGTGCAACAAAAGCAAGGACAGAAGGAAGCCATTTCTTGTTAATTCCTTAAGCCTACCTTTCAGAACTTCATTTATATCTGAAATGAAGTTTGATGTGGAGACAGAAAAGGGAAAGAGTTATGTTGAGGATATAAAGAAGCAAAACTAATTTGTTTTGATACAGAACTAGTGCAAGCATTTGCCATTGTTTTCCAAAGAACAGGGGGAGAGAGGAGATGAAGTAGGTTGAAGAAAACGTTAAAAAAAAAAAAAAAAGACAGAATGGAAAATCATGCTTTCAAAATTCTTTGATAATTTAAATATGAAAAATAAATTAACATATTGTCTGGTGATACCCTGCATGTATACTTTAATATTTTCAACATTTTTAGCATATAAGCCTGGCAGCACTTGAGCTGATCATAAGTGAAAGTGTCATGGTACTTACCCAAACCCAGCTCACCCTCCTCTTTCTCAAGCACATAGCTTAAAGAAGACTGGCAAGCAAGAAGGATTCTAGCACTTTCAAGGCTTGAATGCATTCACAATTTTTGAGTGTGTCTACAGGTGTGTGAAAAGTACAACTGTAAAAATAAACAGGCTTTATGGCCACAATGACTCATCATATTACTGCCCTTAAAATGATTACTCTCAATATATTAAGGGTCTCCACCACTTTATCATCCATTACTTTACTCCATTTCTGAAGAGTAAAAATAAGAAAAAGACAAAAAATTTTTACTCTAAAATTCAGGCCATCTCCTCTCCTTCTCAGTAAAGGAACCTTTGCCTTGTTGCAGCTGGCAAACACTTTTCAGTCTCTGTCCATTTTATTTGTCACAAGTTACAAAAAGATTTTATTTTCATGGGATGGCTCCTCTCTGAGGAGTAGACCAATTGTTTGCTTATTCTTCAATGTTACTACTTCAAGTAACATGACACCCTCTGAAGATACAGCAACTCAAAAAGAAATGATCTTTCCACCAAAAACCTGGGTTTTGTTTTTAAAGATTTGAAGGTAAAAATGTAAAATTAACAGGATTTTTATTTTATTTTTTTTTTTTTAGAAAATTTCCATTATAGAATATGCATACATTCAGTTTTCTGAACATAATCAGCGAGTATCGCTGCTAAGTATATGCAAGATAAAGTTTTCCATATGCAGAGGTGTAAAGTGAATATAGCTTCATAAAAAAAATTAAACAGATCTACATCATCTTCCTCCTCTATCAAAAAACAGGCAAAACACATCAGAATCACTGAGGACCAGGAAGACACTTAGGATATCAGACAGTACAAGTGAAAGTTGTTGAAATGCAAGATCAATGCAACGATCAGTGAACTTCTGGTAAAAGTCAATACAATCTACTCCACAGAAATCAGATCACCACAAAAATCACAAGCAGGACACACTTTTTTTTTTTTTTTTTTTTGACGGAAACAGAATGAAATGTGAAACAGAGAAGATAAAGAAAAAAGCAAAGAGAGAAAGCTATTTCCTATAATTTTAGGAAAGGCTGGTATGCTGTGCTTCAAGGAATACGCGCAATTCTATTAGGTTTCAGAAGCCCTGATATTCCTGTTTAAAAATCCATTGTTGCACTGGATGCAATTGTCCATGGAAGAGCTTGTAAGAGGAGATTATGCAGAGATTAGTGTGACATATTTCATGAAGTCTGTACTGTGAGTATGTAGTATTAATGAGATTATAACTCACTTCAGCCCCTGTAGCAAACCAGTATCTGTACTTGCACATTTTTGAACCAAGGGAGAGTAAGTGATCTTGCCATTTTTAGCATTCATCAGTAACAAAGATAAAAATGAAATACCATTTTTTATTTTGCATACAAGCATTACATATGGCTACAGAATAAATTCAGAGCACTATGTAAAACCACTGTAATCAGTCTGGGAAATTTCAGTGGCTCAATTTCTCAAGACAACCTTCAAAATTTTTATTATAACAGACACCATCTCTAATACATACCTTTAGTGGTTAAAAAAAAAAATTGACAAGGCACCATAGTTAGCATTCTGATCAAATCTACTCATGAGCCAAAGACAAATTTCAGTACCATCTTGACACATTCCACATATTTTAAGTCAAGTTTCCCACTTGGGTAAGAGAGAATAAGCCTTCGCCCCTCAACATTTTCATGAGGCATGATGGGTTAATTAGGATTATAGTAGGCACACGTATTTCTTGTAGCTGAGTTTTTACTGGGGGAAAAAAAAAGAATCCAGATTGCTAGTGCTGAAACAAGACAGGCCTCCAGAACAACGTAGCACTGAAAGCATCTGCTCACAATTACACTCGATGTGAGTATTATGTTATACTTTGATGATCCACACAGTAGTGCCTGCACAGTAGTGGAACAGAGCATCCTGTTAATGTGCTGACTCACATCAGATGGTGAGCATAGGTAGGTATGTGTGCATCATCAGAGAATTAGTACTACTTATGAGGTCCATCTGCCCAAACAGCAGAGTTATTTCAGGGAAATTTCCCTATTTTATAGCCCTTCCAGAACAGTCACTGCTTTGCAAACATCCATGACCATCAGACCAATGCCAAACTGATTGCCAACATATCTTCAGTATGCTGGCCAGCTTCAGTGGAGGGAAAACAACGGATTCTGAAATGTTATTGTCTTTCTCATCTGGATGTTCTATGATTGAAGCAATAAATCAATGACTCCGCACAGCTGCAAAAAGGGAGCATCTCTTTGTGGTATTCCTGAGTCCTCAGTTTGTTACTCGACAGTACCACCACAGTACTGTCACAACATTTTCATATTGTGGGCCTAGTCCAGAAGTAGCAGTCTATGAAAATGGTTAATCAGCCTGATCTGTGCCATTTCTCCACATGGTGCCATTCTGCTGATGCTATTTTGGTAGGTTTATGTTGATAGCTGCAAAAATCCGTCTCCATAGCCTCCCAGCCAATACACTAATTTTGAAATTTCTTTTCAGAAATCATTTGGATGAATTTTCACTATCCTATTCTTTACTATCCCAACTCCACTCACAGCTTTTTCTATCCACTTCAAAACCTGGATAAAAGGTAAGAAATGATATAGAGAGGATTGACGCATCAGTTGCTAATTAAGCTGACAACCTTCGTTATGAACAGTTAACAAAGAGGGATATTGAATTGAGAAACCTGTTCTAAAACAGCCAATGCTCCACATTTCTTGGGGATGAAGACAGTCTGCTCCTTAGCAACTATTCCTTGCTTAATAGTTGAAAGCCATTGCTTGAAAATTGGCACTTAACACATTATGCTGTGTTAGGGAAGGAAGAGCCCTTGTAGATCACAAGAGAAACTAACCATCAGAGCCTGGAATATGAAATCAGTCTGGCAGACATTTATAATATGGCTGCTAATGAAGTTACATCTGCATTGCTTTTATTAGTAGTGACTGCCTGCAAATGCCAGTGATTGGAGTTTGCTGTTCTCACTCTGGATGGGCAAGCTTTGTGTCAGAGTCAATCCAACTCATGCCTTTATTTGTCTGTCTGGAGAAAAAGGTTTATTTACATCAGGTTCAAATTAGAGAGCAAGCCACTTTTCCTAATGGAAGCATCTAAAGAGAGGATTTTGAACTCCAGTACAGGTGGTGTCTGGAACTAGCAGAAAAAATATAGGAAACAAAATTTATCAAGCTAATAAAATATTATAAGCTTCTCAAAAATCAAATGAATAAGCAAGAGATGCAGCAGATGGTAGAGAACAAAGTAAAAAGCATGGTAAGCAACGTTAAAAAAAAAAAGAAAAATACAAATTTATTTAAATCTATAGGTGTGTATTGCTTATATTTACAAGGATCAGAACAATCTTATCAAATCATCACAAACTGCTTGGTCTTGTGTTGACACAGACTCATGCTCTAATAAAATGACAATTAACTCTGTGACTTAAATAAAAACATTTGTGTGATGATCGGTGATCTGAACATCAGGACTAAAAAAGACTGACCTGTTTTTTTTTATAGGAAAAAAAAAATAAAAACAACTGCCACACTTCATGGGATTCCAGACTTTCTGCCTGCATACTGTATGTGGTTAATAATGAGTCAAGAACATTCCAAAGGTCATTAATTAGGAGATAATAGTATTTGTCTTGAGAGATATACAGAGGGCTAACATTACCCTTTTTTTTTTTTCCCCCCTGGAATGGATATCTTTGCTACAATCCAACTCTGCCCTCTGCAAGATTTTCACTGCAAAAGCCAGGCAATTGTCATTATGTTCAAAACAAAGTACTATTAATCTACTATTCTGCTTGCAGTTGGTGTAACAGGCCTCTGGTTTAGCTAGGAAAAAACTACAACATTAATAACATGATCATAGATTTGCAGAGACTCACCATGCTACAGTTACTGTTTGCTGAAATGCACTTCTTGTCGTCACACCACTGGCACCCGTTTGTATTGGCAGTACAGCTTGCACAGTCTGCGTATCGGTAACATCTGTCATCTGCAGCAACTGTAATACAAATGAAAGTCAAAAAGAAACATCATGCTGAAGGAGAATAGTACCACATTTTAAACACTTGCCTAGAGTATCTTCTGTTATATCCTTTATTTGAACTGTAGCTATTAATTATTACTCTTTTAAAAATTCCTCCAGTAATAACAACATTTGAAGGTTCAGAAGTCTCAGAAAAACTGAAGGAATACTCACTGATTTGTAGCATGTAAGCACTTTTAGGATAGTGTATAAATTCAGTCTATCAGAAAGTTTCTTAAACTATTGATTGTTCACTCCTTTAATACAGAAAAAAGTTTTTCTTTGGATGTGGATTTCTGATATAAATGTAGATCACTATGCAAGAAGGCAATGGTAAAAGTTGTAAATAAAAAATCTAAGATAGCTATTAGCAACTCACAAATATTTAAGTCTTCTTAATTTATAAACCTAATAACGGTTGGAAATTTAGAGTTCTATCCTTTCTGCAGAAAAAAAAATCTCGCAGGAAAAGGTTCATGTTAAATTCACTAAATAACACTTTTAGGACTTGGACTGAAATGTATGTTATTTACAAGAGTTTGAAACACAGAAATGCTTACTTCTGTTAAAAGGAAGTTAAAAATTGCAAAATCACCATGACCCAACCAGGAGAAGTCCCACCACCTCCTACACTGATTACTGTCTTTAACACTTCTACAGTTATGCAGAGGTCTTGGGATCATGTAAGTTTAAGAGATTCCCTTGCCAGGGAAGGCTTGTTATACAAGAATTGATCTTTTACAAATCAACTGACATTTCTGCTTATCTTTTAGTATCATCAGTTTCTCACAAGATACTCTCAAACAGATAACACTTGAGCCAAGAATATAATTAAAAGTTGGCTTTTGGCTGAACATTACCACCTGAAACGGCAAGGATTGAAGGATTTGACAACATCAAAGCAGTGATGTCCATTTAGCAAGGGTCCACAAAGTTTCTTCAGAACTGCAATTCTCAGTACCTCGTCTCTTGTATGCATCTTCCATTTTGGAAGTTGGGCTAACCTTTTTTATTTTGTTCAGCCTGACTTCATTTTGTTTCTTTAATCAGCTTTTCTCTTTTTTTTTTTTTTTTTTTTGAAAATAAGATCCACTTTCATCTGTATTACTTCTGAATTAATATTCTTAAGATTCTTCTTTTTATAAGGAATATGAGGAATTATAATTATATATAAGGAAATTACATATAATTATATATAAGGAAATATACGGAATTATGAAATAGTACAAAAGCTGTTACTCAGAAAACTACCTAGATAAACTTTTTGATACGTAACGCACCCGTTTTCCAAGTTTGCAAATGTATAGCTTGTTCAGAAATAAATGAAAGCTAACAGAAAAAAAAAGTCTTGAAGCACTAAAAGTAGAGCTAATAATTTGTTAACCAGCACTGCAAGTAGACTGGCAGTTGGCTAATATGGCAGTTTGTGCATTTAGTGCACAGCCAAAATTTGGTTGGTTGGTGATTTTATACTATGCTGCAAGGAAAGATGTGAAGATAAAATTTATGTAGCAGTGATACATATTCTGTTCATGTAAGCTAAGAACAACACTTTCACCAGGAAGTTATTTATGACATGACAAAACCTTAGTAATAAAGCGCTACAGTTATTCATAATGCTCAATTGCTGTTTCAAACAATATGGCTATCACAACGCCACACAGAAATTCACTAGGCAAACTTTGACATAGCATAGCAAAGGGCTTATTTGTCTTAAGTTTGTTTCCAGCTGTATCCATGCTATTTTATGCTACAGAAATATTCCTATTGATATGTAATCTACTTGAAACGGTGATGTTTTCCCTCCTGTTACCAGTATATAAAGACATAACTATGCAACATGCCTGTAATCACCTGCAGGGGCCAGCTGTGCTCTGACTGATGAATTCTTGGAATTAGGGCAACATGAGGTGTGGGTGGATGAGTGTCCATTCCAGGAATATCTCCATTCAAGGTGGAGAAAGAGGAAAACTAATTTGAGACGTTATCTCAAAGCTCAACCCTCAAGTGCTTCGAAAACAGTAAGCCAAATTCAATCTAAAGTAATTTTATGTAAATTCTTCTCTTTGAACCTTCTTACATTTTGTATCCCTTAGGACCTTAAGGCTGTGTTTTTCTGCCCCTACTTTAAAAATCCCCAAAAAACCTGGTGTGGAATGATTTTAGAACTTATTCCCTAGATCTCTTGCATTGGGTATTCTTGGAGAAGAACTGTCTAAACAGTCTGGTCCACTATTTCCACCATTTTTTTTTCCTATTTTTATTTTGTCACCCCACTCCACCGTTACCTCCTACACTGCACTGCAAATTTGACACTGTAAGACTAGAAATCACTTACTTGTTTTCTTAGGACATTTTGCTCGGAGAATGTTGTTGGCATTTCCAGATTCCCAGGACTCACAATGTTTTTTGTTCCACAGACACCTTATTCCCGGACGAGCATTTTTACATAGCTCTTCATCTCTGAATGCTTCACAGTTTGGAGGCTTGTATACAAGTATGTCATTCAAAAGAACACTTGAAAAGCCTCCAAATATGTACATTGACCTATTAGGAAAAAAACAAGTAAATATAACTTACAGCAGCTATTTTCTTGTTTTCTTTAGCTGTCCTGATATGTAATAAAAAATAACACATATTATTATAAAAAACATTCTTCAGTTCTCTCTAATCAAGACTCTGTCAATGGTTCCATTATGAAGATTGATAAGTTTTTCTATATATTTCTCCACAGAAGTTTAGATTAACAAAAAAATTGCTCAATGTTGGCTGTGCTGTATGTATTAGACAGTGACACATACCAAACGTCTGGAAAGAAAGAATGACTATGCAGGAAACAGTACTCAGTTTTGGAGTTATATAATAAGAGAACAGAGCATTATAAAATGAGCTACAGGAAGTAAGAACATTTTTTCTTCAATATTTCCAAGACTGCAAATAATAATCAGGAGATGGATATTCGATTTTCTTGGTGGATGTTTGGTATTTTCTTGATGGATATTTGGTATTCTTTAGTACCATTTCCAGCACAGTAACTGCTGACATCAAAGCCAGAATAGACTTGAGACCTTACTCTTTTCTTCCCCTTTAATGGTAAGAAAGGACTCAAAAGATATTAAGAAAGAACTTGCACATCTGTTGTATTGTATACTCTTAAAATAGAATAAATCATATAGTTACCAATAACATAAACCTTTAGAGAATATCTCATATTGCATTATTTTCTACATAAAACCCTTCTAAAAACATTAAGTTCTAGAAAAGAAACACAAGCATTTTCACTTGACTCTTATTCGCTCAAAAAACAAATTTCTGGAAGTATCAGGCATAGCTTAGATGTTTTAAAACACAGATCAACGTTTGAAAAACTACCACTTGCTAAAATTTCTCATTCCAATTTTCTCTTAATGAAGTAATCTGCTGATCAACTTCAAGCACTATGCACAGAATTGCAAATTACTGCTATTACTTTTGTTAAAATCTGTTAAACTCTGATTTGAATTATTTTTTATGACTTATTTTTGACCTAGACATTATTCCTGTGTAGACAATCTGTAGATTGCCTTAAATATATATCTAAATACTAAGCTTAAAAGGACGCTGAATAACATAGAATGATCCATAGTACACATTTTGGGATGGTCATCTGTAGCATTGCAATTGTCAGCCATTAAGTCATTTGGCAACCAGTGAAAATTAAAAAAAAAAAAAAAAAAAAAAAAAAGGCAAACCTGACTACAGTTTTCTACAACTTTGCCATCACAAAAGAGACATTTGTCCTACAATTTCATCTTTGTAGGTTGGAGTGGGGGAAGCAGAGAGCTCGGGCACTAAATCCAGCAAACTCCAGATCCATCTCCTGTTTCTATGCAATGATTTATTAAGCAATTCTGCTCATAGCAAATGACATGAAAGTATGCTATATTTTATGGAGTATAAGCAATATACTTTATATAGTCTGATAGTGGCAGGCTTCTCCTTTTCCTGCAAGTGGTTGATGATGATCACTATCAGCATCTTCAAAATCTGGCTTTTCCCCCAGTAAGTAAATTTCAGTTACATGTTTTTGACTTTATGATTATAGAAGAACAAGGACTCATAATATGCTCAAAAGAGAAAAATATTTCTCCCATTACACTTAAGTGACAGTCATAGTTGGTACTGAATTTCAAATTCACTGTACTTCATAATATTGGGGAATACCTCAGTACACTATAAAGTTGGTATAAAATGCCACTGAACAGGTTCCATAACATGTTGAATTGCTGATTAGTGCTACTGATTACTTAAGACACGTAAAGCCACTGCTAAGCACTATTTTTCATGTAAATAAATTATACTAGTTATATGTCATTGAGCCATACTTCACATGGAGATAATTGCGGACAGTTTTTCATTCCCAATGATGGTCAGGAAAATTTAAAATATGCTTCATTTACCCATTACTGACAACAGCAGTGTGACCAAATCTGTTGACATCTCGGTGCAAATTAGGTTTTGGTAAAATCTTCCATTCGTCACAAGCTGAAAAATGAAATGAAAGCATGTGGTATTATACAAAATAACGTCAACATTTTCAGAAAAATGTGCAAAATTGATTTTATCAGACATTCTCCCATATTTTAAGTATCAACTAACTTTAATCCCTATGTAGTTGAGTTTACCTGCACTGATGAGAGAAAGGAGGCTATCTTCTTCCAAAGTTCTTACATACTTTTATTACCTATCAGTCTCACCAACTCTGAAGTACAATGTTTGATTCTGATATATTTAAAATCATTCATATTTTTCATAATATTAGCTTCTGCTTTGTTTTAGTATTTATAACTAAGCTTTCTACAAAATCAGACGGACTTGTTTTTCTTTTCTGTCATTCCTCCCCCCCCCCCAGGAAACCTCAGGCTTTTGAGACTGTTAATGCAATTATCACACAGGTTGATTTTTACTTAGTATTTCCAAATTACTTAATCTATATGATTCTAATGACAACCGTGTCTAAATAAGTTATGCTGTACACTCATCAGCATTTATTTTTTGTTTGTTTAGAATGGAATAATTTACACAAGAGACAAATACAATTGAAAAATAAAGGAATATCAGAGACCACATAGTTCAAGGAAGTCTGCTTAAGGTTAAAATAATACTAATTAAAAAAGAAATCTTAACACCTCTTCTCCTTCATCCTCAGCTTGAAACAACAACAGATATTAGAAAATCTAAGAGAAACAAATTATAAGTAAGGTCAGTGTTATACAGTCAGTGTTACACTCTGGCTAGACTGATCGCATTCTCATTGCCACCGTCAGAACAGTTCACCTCTTGCTGGAGCTGCTGTTCTGGCACTTCTAAAGCAGAAAATCATTCTGCTCTTTGTCTGTTTAGCTTCCTGTTACAATACCATGCTGAAGCAGGTTGGTGGATTTGGCACATGAGAAGAGGCAGGAGAGCATAGCTACGGGCAAAACCGCAGTAATAAGCAGCTCAATTGACTTCAGCTTCCACGGAATCACAGTCTGAGCCCATAAAAGCCAGAGTGAGACTGTGGCTGCAATAGATAAATCAATTACATCTTTCTATAAATTGGAAACAGAAACTAAAAGCGCATCATTACCAGAGTAATACAGATGGTCCAAACAGCAATAATTTCAACAGGAGATGGTAGACTCTGAATTTAATAGTTTGAAGAAAACAAAGTGTAGAAAGTTTTTGTTCACTATCTTATAGGACTGATAGCTGCCACAACTGCCAGAATCCCTCTCCTTTCTCAACTTCTACCTTCTGTCACTGCTGATATTATAATATGATGATATGGTAACACATTTCAGCTCTCATAACTTCCTTTTGATTTGCTCTACTGAAATATAACAGTGTAAGCACATATATGACAGAGATGTTTTTGAGCCATTTGCACAGAAGAGATCACAGTACTAGGGGTATTAGGGCACCAATTAACTGTCTATGATAATAAGGTTCAGATGAAGATGGGAAAAACGTCTAATATAAAAACTGTATATTCTTCGTATCTCAGCATAACATTGCCATTTGATACCTCTATGGTGTTTGAATTATGTAAAAAAAAAAAAAATGATACTAAGAGCAATATTATTTACTGTAAAATAAAAACGATCAACAATTGCGTATTCAATTTCTATTTGGGGAATGTATTCTCATTTTATAAAAGCAAAGATTTTTAACGTTATATTTGATCAGCATAATCTTTGATATATTATAAAACCAAGTTCTTGCTGCTATAATTCATTGCATGTTAACAGAAGCAGCATGTTTGAGCTTGTATGTCAATGATAGTAAAGGAAACATTTAAAAAAAACACTAAATTTTCATCAGATCTAGGAAAAGCACTACACATCATTTTTTTCATATGTGTACAAACACACACAAATATAGAATGCTTCTCACACTTAGAAAGTTATTTAAGAAAAAAGACGGATTTAACACTGAAAGAAAACCATAAAACCATAATAAAGGCTGGTTTTCAGATAAGAAATCCTTGAGGGCTGGAGATATAATAACTCCTAGCTTACTGATGGTATTTGTCAAACTGGCAGGTCTTTTCAACAGAGCACAAGAGGAAAAGGGGAGGTAAGCATGTTACAAATAGCCTTCTCTCTTATCTCCTCCTAGCCTTCTCAGTGACTACTGAAGACTGAACAGAGCATTGTACAAGAGAAATCCATTTGTTGAGCTTTAAATTCCTAATCAGAATTTCTCTGTACAAATTGGTTGATGTGAAATACAGATAGGTAACCAACTGCTGTTTCGTTGTTGTTTTTTTGTTTGTCTTGTTTTTGTTTTTATTTTCGGTATAAAATCAAACAGAATTCATCCATGCTGAAGTTATCTTCAAACTTCTGAAGATTTCAAAGTATCTAAATCTCCAGACTTACTGTACAGTGCCACGAAGAAAGTGACAAATAGCAAACAGTGCGATTTTTAACATTATTTATCAATAATGTAGCCTTCTCAGTGTAGTTTTTGTTGTATTAAATCTAATAATGATGGTAAGTTCTAAGGAATAAAGAATAAAATAACCTTCCTCTGCAAAATATCATGTACTCTTACAGTACTATGCAGGTAGTGAGTGGGAGATAAATTCTATTTACCATTTTGTCTGGGTGTAACCAAGTATAACATATGGCACATGGAAACGTATACTGCTTTTAAGAGTAACAGCTATTAAGTAGACAAAGGAACGATAGTTTTTCTTCCATACTGGTGAGCAGAATTTGTAGTCAGTGAAAAGTACAAGGAGGAATACAAAGACTTTCCTTCCTGTTGGTAAAGCTTCAACTTCAAGAACAAATTCTACATGTAAAGAAAAAAGATATGTACTCCTCCCTAGTGTAGATTAAATGTTTGCAAGATGATACAGAAATGGCTCTGAGACTGGATTCACCACTCATCCAAATTGCATATGTGATAAAAGATAAAACACCAGAGACATGCACCAAATTTGAGGCAACCCAGCTGATGCTGGCAGAGAAAAAACCTCAGATGAATTTTGCCCTGGAGAGCACGCTGCAGGGTGCACTCTCCAAAGTGACAGGCCTCAACACCTACACTTATTCCAATCACCTATATATTTCATGCCTGAATTAAGTTATGAAAGTGCTTTTGAAAGCTGTACGAGTTTAGCACCTAACTGTCCACAACTCAAATTCTGATTTACAGAAATCTGAAAACAGCACACTACAAGCTGTTTTTAGAGGTGACTACTCACCTTTTTCATCATCTGATTTCTTAGATGTACTATGGACACCTTTTACTAAATTATTTTTAATGAGCAAAAAGTCTATGAGAATAACCCTGGAAAACCTGACAGCTCACTCCCAAAACTACAAAATTTTGTAAGCAATAGAGAAGAACAAAGAACCAAAATATTCCCTTTGCAGAAAACACTATAGGAACTCAGGGAAGAAAATGCAGGCACTGAACAGAAGAAAAGGTGATTTGCATCTCATCTTCATGTTCCTCCCCTACCCAGTGCTGCAATCAAGACTGAGCAGCAGCACCATGCCCACTCAGAGCTGGAATCTGACGAGATGCTCACACTGTTTCTTTTAAAGAACTGAAAGGGCTCATACCTCCAAAATATGATAAAAGAAAAAAGACTTATTTTATATAATTTTATAGCAGTTAGAGTAATGACCCAAGATTCAGGAAAAACAGGTTCATTTCCTACCCAATGGGATTTAAACCTACAGCTTTCCATCTCCAAAGAAACTGCTCTAACCCTTCAAGCTAGGTAACTCGTCACTACTCCAAGTTAATGCTGTTCCAATGAACAGGAAAGGAAAAAAAAAAGAGAGAAAAAAAAAAAAAAAAAAAAAAAAAAAACAAGAAAAAAGAATAAAGAATACTGTCAGAAATAGGCATTGCTCTAGCCTAGCAGCTGGGGCAGTCTCTGAAAAAGGGATAGTGTTACATACTTTATTCCCAGAATTATACCCGTATTTTTGAACTGGCAGGCAGGTTTAGGGATAACGCTACCTGTAGCTCCAAATGTAGTAAAAGGTTTAAGAAACTGCACACTATACATTTACTTTACCAAATAGTTTCTCAATTTTAATGTATTTAAATAATTTGAAATGCTAGTCCATTAACTCTGCTCAATCCTGTGCAACTCAGCAGTACAGTTTTATGACATGTAGAATCCCATGTCAGATTGGGTGTTCGTGTATTGCTAAGAACCACTCAGTTTAGTAGACTTACGGTGAGCCACCACTACGCATCACATGAAAACCTATTTTTAATATGGGAAACAATATATAATGCATCTTGACCTCTTGATAATATCAAACTAAGAGAATAGGACATCTAAGATCCTTGCCAACAATTTTAATTTCTGTGTGCAAGTATTTGTTAAATATTCTACCCACATTAAATAATATCACTACCCACATTTTTAATTTTTTGCAACTATTTGAAAATACATTGTTATGTTATAAATGAAATGAAAATTGTGGGCTAAACTTTGACTCCCAAAATCTATCTAGTATTATTTTAACTATTTTCTATTTCCAGCTTTAATGAAAAAGTTTTCCTTTATTATTTTTTTTTTCTAGAAAACTCCATTGGGTATTTATTACCAAATTAAGAACAGAAATATTTTCTCATAGCAAGAAAACAAAGGAATCTGCAAAATATTGTTTGTTTCTTTCCAAAGCCAAAGAACTTAATAATTACGAAAATAAAATTATTTCATCAGATTAATCAAATTCATGCTGCTGTATTGTATCCACTGTTAGCCTCAGGGACATTATGACATTATTCCCCAGAAAACACAGGACTCATCTTCAAAGTAGAATTCATTGGCCATGTGACTTCAATGACTTCAACAGCCTAGTGGTACACAACAGCAAGAATTCCTTCCTCTTCTTGCAATTGAGCATCATTTTTGAATGACAGAAGAGCTGAAATACAGCAATAGCCAGGAAATTGGTCTTATCAATGCTATAAAGTACTCAAACAACTTCATAAAGGATCACTAACCATACAGAACATATATCTATGGGAGAAGGACATTTTTTCTTTGTGTTCAGATTTCAAGGGTCATGTCAGGATAACATTTGGTAACCACCCATTTAACCTGCTGTTTAACTAACAAATCTATTTAGAAACACAAACAAAGGAACAGACAGAGAGGTAAATGGTGCTTATCTGTTTAGAAACATTTAAGCATCCAGGTTTAGGAGAATGAAGAAGCATAATGAAGCAAGATTATTGCATGTGTTGGCAGTACATCTTCTATCATCAAATATTTTTTTCTTGCTGACAATTTTTGCCAATTTTATTTTACCTCATTACAGTTATACTAACTTTGGTAGGAAGGTCAGGAAAAACTCTGGTAAAAGCAGAAATGTTAGCTTTAGAAAGTAAAGGCACTTAAAGGCACTGTATTTCTGTCCGTTTTTTTTGGGGGGGGGGAGAGGGAAGGAAGAAAATCCAGACAACTAAATCACAACTAAACAAACATCTACATCACTATGAAAGTTACGTGGAAGCAGAACACTAATTTTCCAATTCATGCACACTGAACAATATACATGTATATAAATATATTTTTTTTTATTCAGATAATAAACTCCTTACTCTCAGCAAACCAGACAGGCAGACATGTTTGAAACAATGTGAACGGAATTTTAACTATAGATCTAACACACACAACGGAGTGTGGTCTACATGTATAAGAGTAACTCCAAAGCAATATTAACAAAATAAACAAAAAAAAAAAAAAAAGAGTTCCACTATTAAAGGCAGAAATTAGCACATTATTATGGTTTTGCTTTTCTAATTGTACAGTGAGACAGAGGTAATTGCTGCTATAGACTGCACCAGAACTACATTTATGACTTTAATACTCAGGAACACATAAAGCAATCTATGACAGACACTGTTTTACATTTTCATTGTGGTAGCTTATTGATAATCTGTTTGTAATTTTGGAAGAAGGGACAAAAGTCCAAACATATTTTTGCATGGAGGAGAAAAAAAACTTAATAGTCATTTAAGTTCACTAGTTTTGTGGATGACCAAGACAAGAGGTAAAAGCAATTTATTTTACAAGCAAGATATGAATAAATAATTCATTTTATTACAAAAATAAAAGCAATGTTTGATTTCAGGTGACATTAAAGTCAATCAATTCTGAATATTTTTTTCCATCAGGTAAAAGGAAGAAGCTTTACATTTTAGAAACAACACTGTCTTTCATAAACTATTGAATTCATGTTATTTACTCAATAATAAACTATCAGCAGAAAACCAGAATGCAGTAAGACCTAAAAAAGAAGCCTTGCAGAGTACGTTGTCTTAAATGCATTCACTCACTGCCCTCTCCCCTAGACACAAGCAATCATGCAATACAGCTACCACTAGGAGAGGGGATGTAAGCAACTGCCACATTACAGTGATTTGGGATTGGGTTTGAGATTTTTTTTTTTTTTTTTGAAATTGTCATTCTGCTCAAATTCCTAGAGAATCCAGATATGATACTAACTGGCATACATGAAACAAAAAAGAGACCAAATACTTCATATACTGAAACTACAAGTGTTTTAGGCATTTAGAAGTATCTTTATTAATATTGCAATTTGGCCAGGAACTAAAATCAATATCCTTACTTTTCAAACAAAGCTTTTTTTTTTTTTTCCTTTAAATAATATGAATCTCAGTGGTTAGAATCAGTTTAAAATTTTGGTTCTATATGTACAATTTGTCAATAAAAAAAAAAAAAATCTTCAAACTTTGCAACTAAAACCTCATAAAATATAGTCTAAATGACTTCCTAAGCTTTATAAGAATAGAAACACGGAAGATTTAAGCTTCGGAGACTGAGATGGTGAGGACAGCTCCTAGATCTGTGGATTTACGGGGGGTGGGGGAGAATTCTTGTTAATCCCAAACTAATCCGTCAAAAATTTAACCTAAAAGTACAGCACAGCTTTGGAATTTTTCATC
Source organism: Aythya ferina (assembly GCF_964211825.1). Classification (NCBI taxonomy): domain Eukaryota; kingdom Metazoa; phylum Chordata; class Aves; order Anseriformes; family Anatidae; genus Aythya; species Aythya ferina. The sequence goes on along the minus strand of NC_140302.1, from coordinate 29,736,313 downwards.
TACAGTTGAGCTGAAAACAAGTTATTCAATAAACACACACACAAACACGTGTGAATGTGTATAGATATATACATGTTTCACACACAGTTTTTTTTTATTATTATTATTTTAAAGAGTCTTAAAAAAGAGTCTTAAAAAGTCTTTCAACAGCTTCCCCGGCTGAAAATTAAGCTCTCCTTCAGACTATTAAAACCCACACAGTCACATCTTTCCAAATACCAATCCCCATCCTTTACATATTGCTTATAGGAGTAATTTTGGCCAATTGCCCCATGTTCCACATTTTTGAGGAAAAATGTTATTTCAACTACTACATTAGTTTTGAGAAATTGAGATACATTCAGAGACAGTATCTCCAGTAGTGCTAATAATCACAAAGATATCAGATTTATTTAATACATTCATCAACACTGTAACATCAATTACAGGGCAACACAAGCAAGTCAAACACATGATGGGCACTTTAAGTCTTCACACCAGATTCACAGACTCAGAATGAAAGTGAAGAAATAAAGCACCTCTCTCCTCAGTCCAAGCCCATAACAGAGAACAGAGCAAAGTAGGATTCTTTCTGCAAGCCAGACACAATTCTTGGCCCAAAACTGGTTGGTATAGCCCAGAAGATGGAACATCACCCAATATTCACAGTGTATCTTCAGGTATTTCTTGGGACAATACCAGAGAGCTCTGTTACTTTCTCTTAGAGGTACTTCTGTGATTACTAGAGTAACAGGAGACTGCTAACAGCAAGAAGAATCCATAATCATTTTCAACTCATTTAGATTACATTGGAACCCATTTAGTAGCTGATCCAAATATGCTATTTTTACTCAAATTTATGCAAATGTGTGCAAAAGCACGTCCTCAAATTTTCCTAACTTGCACCAAGTAGTCCTTGGTCATGAAGGATAAGAGGTCTTCACAAAGTGGTTTGTATGGGGGTACAGCTCCTAACATAGTTTCTCAACTACACAACAAAGACAGAAGAACAAGGAAACCAAATTATTTTGAAAGATAAACTCCTATTAATAGGAACTATTCAGGCTGATTTTCAGACACACATCTCAACTTACTTGTAATTATTATGTATGACAACACACAAATTCCTTCGTGTATATAACTCCCTGACTTCCAAAGAGTTGTCACAGAGCACAGATTTTCACAAGTATTGCATACCATATATAACTAATAAAGTTGCTTTTTTAAGAGAGAAAATTGCTACAAGTATACGTCAAAATGCTGTAATGGAAGAATTGAATTAACATCCTAGTTTCAACACCAGAAGTTACATCCATAATAAGCAGAATCTTGCAAGTTGATGCCCTTCAGCTTCCAGCTCCTTTTTATGTATTGAACTGTTAACTGGTAACTAACACTGGTAACTCCAGTGAACAGCAGATAAAGAAAAGCTGTAAAAAACATCAGCTAAAAGAGCAGGTCAACGAGAGACTCCAGGACAGCCCTGTGACAACCCTGTCCCCCACTGACATGGTTCCTCTTTCAGCATTATGCAGGCAATAACAGCACAGTCAGGAGAAAAAGCTCACCAATATGAGGATAACCATTTCAGGATCTTTATGGAGCTGCCAGAGCAACTTGGTGGCAAGCCCAGAGTTAAGACATGAGAAGAAAACAAAAGCATACCAAAGGCCATGTTTCTAAAGCCCATTTTATGCTGCAGACTTCTCATCATACAGTCTTTTTGCTGTTATTTAAGTAAATACATGAAGCAACGTTATGAAAATAAAGGCAGCTTGATTATTTTATTTTTTTTTTTATCATTTTAGATTTTTATAGCATCTCTAAATGTCTGAGTCTTTAGCATTAACAAATATATTCAGATGCATTAAGCATTTAAAATTACTTAATTCAGCTCTTTCTTGGCTCATGACATGTAAGTTTAGCTGTCTAAAGCTTATGCATGTAAACTAAGTTCAGTACCTAGAGAACAATGGCTGGCTCCAGAGGAGATGGAAAAAATCATTCTGTCCTAAGCTTGGTGAAACAAATTGTTCTCTGGAGATGCTTATCTCCCTGCATTGACTTCAGCAGGAGTCTAGATTACCAATTGTTATTAGAAATGAGCCTTTTAGGCAGCTAAACTTAACTGAGACGAATGTCTCCAAATAGTTATTTCACATTAATATGAAAAACAGTAAGCATTTTCATGGATAATAAAAAGCTGAAGCAAACTATCCATAAAACGATGTCACATATAATAAGAGATATAATCAAAAGTATTCTATAGCCCAACTTGAACATAAATAGTATAGGCTCTATCTCTAGGATTCAGCTGGTTTCCAGACAGCACCCATTTTTTACAAGATGCAGCACAACACTCCATCATTTGCAAGGTATCTAGAAAACGTAATACTGATAACATAGCATATTTTGTCTTCTAAACATTGTTCAAAAGCTCATGATACACAGAAAATTCTGAAATATACACATTCTATATTTATCTAATTCTTAGTAAAATAAATATTCACTACTTTCTGAAAAAGTATGTCTGTATCTAATGTGTACCATGAGTCTGTGTATTTAATTTGCCCAAATGAATAATACAGAAGATTAAGCTTGTATCAACTCAATCTTTATGGATTTATTTTATTATTTTTTTTTTGAAGAGTAATTACTACATCTCTTTCTTTTGTACTTCACCAGCTTGATAATGCATGGAAAATGAGACTTGTAAGAAAACAAAAATACCATATTCAATATTGTAATCAAGTAGAAAAACAGATATATTGTTGATCCTTAAGAACAGTGTAGTACATGTTCATAAAGTAGAATGAAAATGCCCTGCTGTATCAAAGTCCAAGACACACACTAATTCAGATCCCCAGACTCATACTCTCAAGTCCACTTTGAATAAATAAATGTATAGCAGTAAGTAATATTATCCTTTAAAATGAGGGGAGCCCAGTTTCATTAAAAAATAAAACGAAATGTAAACTGAAATTGGGGCAGAAATCAATAGCTCACGCCATCAGATACCTACAAGAAACTATGGAATATGCAATACAGGGATACAGTTAAAAAAAAAAAAAAATGAGCTGTACTGAGAAGACTTTATGCACTTGTTTAGTGAACCATCAGGAATCAGCACATATGTTCCATGTGATAAATTTACCAATTATTTTCTTATGTACACATAAGAAATAACATTCTTATGAACACATGCAGAATGGCTTACAGATACACAAACCAATAAAGAGGCATCAACTACTCCTATAAAAAGGACCATGTCTTAGCCTTTGTTACAACTATAGCCAGGCAATAAACAATTGCCAGAAGATGTCATCTCTACCCACATGTTATTCTCAACAGGACCATGCGCAAGTATTTCCCAAACTGCTCTAACATTTCCCAATTTTCAGTTCCCTGGGTGAAATTATTTTACTTCAACTTTTGAACCTTCAGACACTGGGAATGAAGCCTGTATTCTAACATTTGTACTGCATACTAGTAGTTTTGGTAGTTCAGAAAACTGAACTTCTTGCATCTCATAAAACTAAGAAATCACAAGTAACTTAACCACTTTCATTGCACTGCTGTCCATGGAAACAAAGCTCAGCCTTAACATAGCAATGCAAAAGCATCCTATAATTCTATCATCACCCTGATTCACTTAATGTAGTTATCCCATTAGTCTGTACTGGGGAGTTGCCCCCGCAACTCTCCTCCCACTCAGCAAGACTGCTCATTCAAGATTGTGGGTGAGGTATTGTTCCAACTGAAACAGACATTTATCAAGCCAGTCATCCTGATCAAATAATGCTTTTTCAGTCTTGAAGGTAGGAAGCTTAATTAATATTCTAATCTGAAATGCATGAGGATGGAAGCAGGTGAGAGCAACTTGTCAGAGAAAGATATCCAGAAAGATCCATGAAGCTCTGCTATCAGCCCCAACCTGTCTCCATTCAGCTACAACCAGCTGCCTACCACAATTGCTATCCTAAGAGGCTGTTTCTCTTGATCCTATTTTGCTTTGTTCTCATTCTACATGCTTCTTTGTGGCATGGACTTCTTATGTTTCCAAATTGCTCTTCAGCTTGTGGCAGATCCAGCTTTCCTACTCTCCTGACCACCACAACCTGATAACTGCCTCACCTTTCGGACCACTGCCTACTTTGGCTTCTCTATCCCTCATTTTCAATCGTGGCACTCCAATATAAGCACTAAGCAATGTTTTCCAAACTCTCCTCAATTCCAAACGTTTTAAGGAACTTCTCAAACATTACCTGGGTGAAAACATGTTCTTAAAGTTCCATCATTGTCCTTCATTAGTACTACATTGGTGTTAGGTATGAAAAATAAACCAATGCTTGGTAGTTATAAGCACTAGACTGTTCGTTCAACACATTTCAAAAACAGTGAAATGTATTAACTTTCACAATTCATTTAGTAATATCTGTTATTCATAAGAGAACATGACCAAATTTTTATTTTTTTAACGTGCTTAATTTTAGCTAGCGTGCTTTGTCCCACAAATCAAACCTTAAAACTGTTATGAAACGAACAAAAAAAAAGTCTGGCTTTAATTTTACAGTATAATTTTTAAATAACTTCGAGGTGTTTGTGATTGAGACATTAACAAAGCATGCTATCTGGAGTTGAGAAAACGACATTTTGTTGTTTAAAATTCAAATGACCAAAAAATAGAGTACATATACATACCTATGTCATATGCAAGAAAGTCAGCAGAAAAGCACTTTGCACCATTACTCAGGGAAGTATCATTATGAGTATTCCCACCAAAAATGAGCATAGCTCCATTGATTAAGACAGCTGAATGAAGATACCTTGCAAAACCACTCTCTTTCAAAATAGTCCTGCAAAATAGAAGAACAAAGTAACTTATATTAACATGCATAAAACTTCACACATACACTGAGAAAGTTTATAGATAGAAACATTCATAGATGGAAAAAATATATAATACAATGAAAACAGTAAATATATTCATTGTCTTTAAGATTATGAATTCATAACAAATATATTTAGTATTCATTTAAAAAAAAAAAAAAAAAAAAAGCTTTGCGTTTAAAATCAGTGACAACCTTACTATAGATTTCTTCGCATGTCTTTCGCTTTACCCTGTCTCTATAGCTCCTACCTCCTAATTTAGAGTAATTGCTATATACTAGGCCCTGTCTTGATTGTCCAGCCCTGCAACAGTTTACAAATACTTGTCTTAGCGACTAAAATCCTGAAGAGTTTGTACACTGTCTTGGGGGAAGCTAAGGACTCTGCTCTCCATAGGGGTTATATTAGCAATCCCCACAGTTATTTCAGCTACTCAGTTTTCTACATTAATTGTGCTGCCCCAGTCCCTGTTACCACATACAGATCTTTTCCATAGATTTCTTCTCTCCATTTTTGCATAGTTTGCTCTTACTTATAACAGCCACATTTTCCCCAAGATTCAACAGAAGCGTAATATAGATCAAGTTTGTTAATTCGAACTCAATTTTCACAATTTATAATAAAAGCATCGCTGATGAGAGCAACCTTCAGAACTCTCCAACACATAACAACCTTATGCAAATCATGCATCTCAGCACACTTTACACTGAATTCCTAATTTATGCACATATGCATGTATCTGCAAGCATTAGCTCTGGTTAACCATATTGATGCCAAGTGTTACATTTATCCACATGATGTTACAATGGCAACAGAAATACCCAGAAGCAAGTAGGTGCTTCCACGGTTTCAAGACATTATCTAAGCCCAGCACAGCATTGCTCCCCATTACCAATGCAACATTATGCAAATAATGCTAAGCAACACAGGTATTACAAGCACTGTATTTCTTCATGATGTATTAGAAATAGCGCCCACACTAGGAAACAACACAGTGCCCCCCTCGCATCTTAAGAAACAAAGCTTATGCCTAATCAATATGGAAAAATGAAAACCCATGTGCCACTTAATAAAACAAGCAATCAGATTTGACTGCCAAGACCATAGAACAAACTATGAACCTCAGCCACATCAGGCAGAGGAGGAGAGAAAGAGACAGTGAGTACAAACAAATGCATGCATAAAAAAAAAAAGTGGAGGCTGGGATGGGCATACAGGCATTTGAAATCAGTTGTGATACTATCCTTGCCTTGTGCACTGCCCCACCAGTAATGCATTCAGGCTCAGTTGCCTCAGTGAACATCTTGAATATTGACTATAAGCTCACTGCTACAGGAAGCAAAGATTTTGCTCCTATGTAATCGTGTCTTTGTCCCATCCTCTCAACCAGTTTTCAGTCCCATAGCAGGGCTTCCAATGAAAGAATATTCATGAAACAAGTACAACTTAAATTCTTTAAGTATACTAAGTTGTATTATACTTAGTGTAAGTATAGAAGCATTCATTATAAGTTATTAAAGTAATACTGAATAATAATATTCAAATAACTATTATTATATTGTTGAATAGACTTTCACAGGATACAATATCGCTTTGATCCAAGAATATAGTAAGAGAGTGTTAAAATTCCAGCAATTTAAAAATATATAAAAGTAACCAAAAAAAATGTAATGCTTCCAGCTACCATGAACTAGTGACATTCAAAATAAAGACCCTCAGTGAAATCAAACCCACATATTTCTAACAGGCTGATCGGGGAGCAAGTCTTGCGTGCTTTAAGTTAAGCCATTAGCGCTCAAGACAAACACTAAATTGCAAGAATAAAATGTTTGAAGTAAAAAGATCTTGATCTCAAATCATCTTGAAGGTAAGAAAGAAATAACAAAAAAATAAGGTCAGCTTGCATATATAATACATATGGAGCATTCACAAGTTAAAAGAAATTGATGGACAAGGAACTGAGAAAAAATAGAAATGCCAGAACATGAATCACTAGGTTCCCTATTCAATCAAAAGAATTCTTTCCTTTTCCTTCAGATAATTTTGTGAAAAATAACTTACCATAATTCTTAGAGTTCTCCACTTATTTACTTAACTTGTACATGAATGTGCATCAGCAGTACATTCATATCATGTGGTAGCAGCACATGTACTATTTCTGCATGGTGATTATGTCAGAATGGGACAATCTTTTCTTAATTTATATGTATATATTTAGAACATATGCTAAGCTTCCTCCCTACTATTGCTTTGTTGTGTAGCTCCATTAATCTGCTGGCTCAAAGCCTAATTCGTTGCCACAATTCTTTCATTTTGTTGCAGAGAACGTACTGTTCTGCAACATGCAAAGGACACGGAGGCTCCTATGCGACTTTACTAGAAGCTTCCTTTATGCTTATGGATTTTTATAGAGTAAGAAATAACTTAGTATCCTCTATTATAAGTCTGACTTACCATGTTCTAGTATTAACTTCGTATTTGTAAAGATCATCAACCAATCCATATTTGTTACCAGGTAATGCTTTGTATCCACCATGGACATAAACAGATTTTGTCAGTTCATCGTAGACACTAGTATGGCCGTATCCACCTTGCACAATAGCTCCTTTCGTTTCTGGTACAAGCCAAGAATTTGACCCTGGAAAAAATGTACAGAAGAATAGGTTTCAGGCTTACAATTTCTAAAACACAACACTAGATGTTCCAAGTACGTAAAATCATTTTCACTCTAATTCTAAATATAGCAATAACTAGGGACCTGTTTTAAAAAGTAATTTTACACCCATGTATCAAAACATTTGCAATTGGATACTATTATTAGACTGCTATAAACTATTCTTAATTAAATGATAAATGTGGTTGTTACAGGTACCAGGCAGTATCTCATACTCTCCCCAAATGCTCAGTTCAGTACAAGCACAAGCAAAAACAGGAGAAAAAACACCCTTTGGAAAATATGAAACAAAGAATTAAGATTCATTATGTTTTAACCATAATTTAGTCCCAGCAGGGATGGCCCATGAGAATTAAGCACTACAGCTGTATGAGGAACACCTGTATTCAGTTGTGAGACAACCAGGTGGAAAAGCCTGGCAGTAATTGAACTGCTGCGATCTCTGAGATCACAGAAACACTTAAAGTAAGGTAGCTCTAAGTGTACATGGATACAGACTAGGGAATTGTAAAATGACTGAAACACCAAATAATACCATTCACAAAAGCTATTACAAGTGAAGACTAAAATGCAGAAGGAAAACATTTTGCTATAGCACTGAAAAAGGTAGAGAGATAGAATAATTTCTTGTTGCCTGTGGTCCTGAAATCTTCTTCCCCCCAACACCTTGCCAGATGATGTTAGGAGCCACACAAAGAGCAAGCCAGGAGATAGGTATTCATGGAGAAGCCAGCTTATTCAAAAGACTATATGATAAAGAGGAAGCCAATTCTATACACGTAAAATGGAAAAATCAATTTGGTTACATCCTCTTGAAGATTATGCCAGAAGAACGCAAAATGTGGACAAGGACTTCCTAAGTGGAGCAGTCTTTTACTAATTCTTAGCCTAAATTGGCTGCCTTTATAAAGTTACTTATCCAAGTGTAGCACACAACACCATACATCCTGCTTAATCTGAGAGTTTGAACTCCTTTTCAATTTTTATCTGATATTATGTAGGCAGTTTAAGATTGCCTTTTTATCCAAAGTCTTCTGTTCAGTGAAACGACTCACAACTTTCAGTTATTACGGTTGCAATTCTACTTTCATTAAGCAGTTTCCTGACACCACCTCTATAAACAAGTTAAATTTTTTCTGTAACAAAATAAAATTCTATGAAACGCAAGACAGCACTTTTATTCCTAAATGCTTATATCAAATTATAAAATAAGGATTGAACTGGAAGATATGTGCTGATTTTTTTTTTGTGTATGTACAAATGAAGGTACTTGTGTAATACATTAGCTATACCTGATACCATACATTTACATTATTAATATGTACTGCAATGTAACTTGTATTTTATTCTAATCTCCATTTTGGATGTTATCAAGCTATTAAGAACTCCAATTCTGAACACAATCAACAAATTTATAACAATAACATTGCATTTTACATACATATTACCTCTCCAACAAGTATGGTTACTTGATACAATTTACATATAGAGGCTGGTGAGGAGTCAACCTGCTGATATACCTTCCTATCACCAATTTTATTCCTTATTTTTTGATTTAAATTCCGGTCCAAAAGATCAGCATATATGCTTTTCAGGGAAAAAAATACTACTACACACTATCAACATCATCATCGGTTTATTTACATAAAACATTTTGCATTTATATCTGACTGGTTTACATAACACCTATAACATTTTCATAGGAAAAATTGCACACTATATACTCCCTGTGACTTGCACAGAAACATGAATAGCTGTTCCTTCCCGTATATTTAAAAAAAACATTATGGATAACTAAGTTTCAGAAAGGTCCAGAGGCATCTTTCTGTCAAAAGGAGTAAGTCAAAACGAGTATTACAGTTTCTGCTTCTTTCTAAAATTTAGTTGAACTGTCTGAACTTTCACTTTAAAAACTGCAAAGCAGATAAGCAGTTTTGATCTCTTTTATGCTTCTTCAGCATCTTGAATACTGAACCATTCAGTACAGAAAATAGTTTCTTAAACAATTCTGTCTGAATTGAAAGACATTGCTATGCAGCATATGATCTGATTTTTTTAAACTACTCATCAGCATGGATCTTCACTTTTTCTTTTTAAACACAAACATCCAATCATCAAATGCACTTTCATAACTCTCCTCATACGCAAAACTCAAAGACATCCCACTCTTTCAAACATTGGGTCAGTGGAAATACTTGGTTGACTAAACTGATCATGCAAAATTCTCCAACCTCAAGAGCCTAAAAATCCTAATTAGCCTAGAACTGGCAAGATTCCTCCTCCAATTCAATTTATAGTTTAGATATACAAGATGCTGGGGGGTGGGATGCAGGGTGTTGTTAATTTACCCAGATATCCATTTTATAAGTCTAATGGACAGTGCAAAACTTATGACTTTTCCATATCACATAAAAATAACTTCAGTAATAAGGGCTTCTAATTTTTATTTTTACTTTGAATCTTTATTATAAACATGATATTTCTTCATCAACATCTGGAGAATTTTCAAACCACAGTTTCTCTTCCAATGCTCAGAAAAGTGATTAAGATCAGTTCAGATATTCAAATCTGTCAGACGTTAAACAGATAGATATGGCTATGTGCTGAAAAGAGTGATAAGAATATTGCAAAAAGAATTAAACTTTTATGTCCAGTTTTATACAACCATTTCCAGGAAACTTATGAAATGAAAATAAAAATACAATAATTTTCATGTACTATAGCTGGACATATGACTCCATTCCAAAATTTTGATGAACACTGCGAATGAAACTGGAGACTTAGAAGTAAGCATTTTAAACAAATTTAGTTACATATGAATAAAGAACAGCAAAATTTAGTGCTGACAGGAGGAGGAGTAGTGCTGAAAGCAGAAGGAGAAGAGAGGAAATCTGGGCCTTAGCCTGGACGCAGTAACATGCCAAGATTTAGAATTATTTTTTTTCTCCCCCCAAAAATAAATGAAAAAATAAATGTTAAAAATAATGGCAAAATGGACAATCTAAATGTACAAAACTGGTTAAACCATATATATATATAAAAAAAAAAAAAAAAAAAGTTACCTACAAAAGAAAGCATAGGTGCTTTCAATAATTGAACTTCAGTAACGTCCTTATACCACAATGGGAAATTAGTAAATACAGCATTATAACAGAAAGTGACTTGGGCACCAGAGAAGAAGCAATGCACAATGGAATGGAATTGCGCATTGCTGCAATTACTAACCAGACTTGTAAAGATCAGTATGAATTAGTTCATTTTACAGCACTCACAACCTAAAATATGGTAGTTGAAAAAAATTAGACATCAATTCAAAAAAGCAGCAGAATGCCATTCAGAATGAATTGATGATCTTGGCTATCAGAAATGAAAAAAAGATCAAAATTCAACAATAAGTTGAAGATATTGAGCACTAGGATTAGTAACAGGGGCTTCTTTGAAACTGAAGCTCATCAGTTGATGATGACAGAGAAGAATGAGTAGGTGCACTGCTTCATCAGAGAAAGTCTATGAGCCATTAATGGATTTCTAAAGGTAGCAGTACGAATGTCATTTTACCACACACCAAGTGAGGTGTTCCCAATAAAGCAAGACTAAAGTTACTTAGCCAGGCATTGGTGAAATTGCACCTAGAATATCCCACAGGCTTTTCTAATCATTCACATTCAATAAAGGTGAACTCCTTGTGCAAAGGCTGCAGAGATGAACTATTAGAATGAGATAGAAATGATGATATAGCCTTAATTAGGCTGGAAAAAACGAGGTTTGGTACCTATAAATATTATGCAAAGGATATTCCAGGAAGAGAGATGAGCTGCTTACATTAAGCAATGTATCATCCAGAAAACAAATGAACATAAACCAGCCACTGATAAAAGGTTGGCTATGATTTAGATGACATGCAGCGAATAAAATTTTAAGCCCTGAAATAATTTTCCAGTGATGTTGTGAACAAAACCCGAACTGTTTAAGATTAATTCTCATCTATTTCATAAGGAATTATAAAAAAAAAAAAAAAAAAAAAAAAAGTAGTGTTTACATTAAAAAGCACCAGTTTTGATGGCCAAGATGATCCATTCCAGCCTTTCACTCAGAGGAAATAATCACACCCAAAAATGTAATACCATTCCATCAAAGAATGCAAATCCAAAGAACTTAAAAATATAAACTAATTCTTTCTTAATGCTTTCCTTTTTTTTTTTTTTCCTAGTTATTTTTTCATATAAAACTAGTTAGGGTGGTCACATTCAAAAAAAAAAAAAAAAACACAAATTTGATCAATAATCATTTTAACATTTAAAAACAAATAATTGAAATAGTATTTGAGGATAATTAAAGGTGTTTCTAACCAGACATTTAGAAAAAGGTTTTATTTGCAGTAATATATCTAGTAGAAGTCAAAGCTAAGGTAGATACATTGGCCTGACTCATTCTTAGCATGTTAAAACCTTTGAACAGATTAAGTAAAAAGCACTATGTTTCTAAGGAGCTACTCAGTGTTCCATCTTCATTTAATTACAGTGACAATAAATAATAAAATTTTACTTGTAATTAAGAAGCTCATGCTAAGTTACAAAAAATGAGTAAGTACACATTACAACATAGGGCCATTTCTTTTAGCTTCAAATAAATATTTTTAAATCAAAAGCAACCTAAAACATACTTCTGAAGTCATAAAAAATAGCCTAAAAACTGGAGCAATATGTTGCTGATCCAAACAAATTTCTATCTTTTAAAGAATAAAATAAAAATCACAGAAGGTTTATTCAGAGGTTTCCTAACGTATAAGGAGCTTTTATAAACTATGGTTAAAACAAAACACCATTGAGATTCACCTTGAGACTCACACTGTAATTCTCAGAAGGTTTATGAGGTATTGCTAACCTAAAGAGAAATAAATTTCCCTGGGGAGTAACCCAGAAAAGCTTTATGGTTGAAGTTAGTAAAATCAGTCACATAAGTCCCATATCAAGATTTATGGTTTCCTCAGAAGTCCCAGCTCCAGTCATAGCAAAAAAGGACAACAGGAAGCTCCTTTGTTACTGCAATAACCAGCATACCCTTGGAGTAGTAATTAATTCCTGTGCATTCACATGGTTAAAGTCTAGCTGCAAACCATGTCTGACTTTTACAAGACTTAGTTAACTTGGATAGAAATTACTTTCTTTGCTAATCTGACAAACATGAGAGAAATTTTAAGACTATGCACATGCATTCAACTTATATGCCTTGTTAATAGAACTGCATACCTATAGGAAAAGCTAAAAAAAGTTCTTTGTGTTTCTTGACTCAAAGCCTATGGAAATCAGGGTCACAGTAACTAAACACAGTAAACTATGGCTTTAGCAATACAATTCCATATATTAAGATTATGAAAGTTCATTAACAAGACTAGATCACACTAGCAGTTTCAATTCATATGAATCAAAGGGAAAGTTTTGCACAATGCCTCCTTTCAGTAGGCATCTGGTAAAAGCTTGAAAAATACTCCTCAGTAGAACTAAAAGCCATGGCTGATAACATTTAGAAAGAATAAAACAGTACAATTTGAAATGTTAATGCAACGTGTTTTTGAAAGGAAAACAAAAAGGGACTCTAATTTTTCTTTCTGTAACATCAGAAGAGGTGTCTAAGATGTTTTCTTTCCAATTCCGGTGAGTTCACAGCAATACTTTTATCATTTCACATACCTTTTACATTTGGATTCTAAGCTGCTGAATTCCCCAGAAACTTGTCATTCTTAGTCCAAACCACTACCTGGAATTTCACGGTTAAAAACGATCCTACAACTGCACAATTGTGGATAAATGCTGCAGCTGACAGAATTCAGCAAAGTTTACCACAAAAATCATTTGGGGGCATTACAAGGAGAGAGACAGATGCAATGAGGTAAAATGAAACTGCAATAATTTGGCTTGATTGTTTTTTGTGTGTGTGTGAGCTCCTTTGTTGTTTTAACTATATGCGTATTTGCGGTCTGTTTTACTAATCCTCCACCAGAGCTATTTTAAAACTTATTCAACAAGTTGTACATTTCTACCATAATGACAGCAATAAAATATCCCAGACAGAGAAACTTTTACATTGCAAAGTGAATCACGTTCCTCATCCTTATTTTCCCTCCATTATTAAACTATCTATAAGAACAGTATTTGTAATTCTTCTACACACTAAATAATAAACATATGGAGAAACAAATCATCCGAAGTTCAAGTATAAACTAAACTGAATGAGCATGCAGAGAACTAGAAATTGTTGTTAAGGAAGAACACCAACAAATAAGAAGTCTTCAAGAAAAGGTCTCCTCTCTGATAGTTTAAAAAACTAAAAAAAAAAAAAAAAATCCTTTCACAACTTTTTTCAAAAAAGCTGGCCTTTAATACTTAATAAGCCTTAAAATACTGTTGTGGAACATCATTGTTAAGATCAGAGATTTTTAGTAGGTTCATGGAGCATAACCAAATTTTTCTACAGGGAAAAAGCATCTCATTGCACTCTTCCTTTTATTCCCATTCTCTTTCAGCCTTCTTCAATATCACTACAGATGTTCAACACTACCATCACAATTAATTCTAAGAAGCATAAGAACTCTCTAATTTTTGAAGGTACTTCCCCATCCCATAAGTCTGCTCGAACAGGGTCTATATATACACATGCACAAATGCAAGCAAGTAAATAGAAACTATCTGAAAGATATTATGTCTTAATATAAAAAATTTACATATTATGTCTTAATATAAAAAATTTACTTGGAAATTGTGTGTGTGTGTATACCATCATTGCTTAAGTAACTGGAAAAGCCTCAGATCAATTCTACAGAAAACAAAGACTGAAAATACATTATTTGAATTAGTGAGCATATAAATATTCCAAAGGATGCATTAAGAAGGTGTATTTTCAAGATCATGCTATTAAAAAATATATCTTAGAAGTATCATGTATAAGATAAAACATCTTAGTTTAATTCTAACATTTTAGATCACCCATAAGAAACGCTTGCTATGGTGCAAGGGGAATCCCAGACAGACCTGATGATTTACAAAAATTAGTCTTAATTTTCTTTTATTTCTTCTAGTCGCAAACAAGTATATATAGGCTTTTCTCTGAAGTGTATAAGGATAAACTAAGTTAAGTTTTGAAAATACACATGAATATATTACAGCAACATTAATCTAAGAATCTTCAAATTAACTAAATTCTTTTAATAACTGCTCTTCATTTTATTCTGTTTAGCCCTTTGGTTTTCACTCCATTCACCCTTTTTTACTCAACTATGTAGTAAAAACATTACGCATAAAGTAAAAAGAATAAGTTCCATCAGAACATGAAGTGTTTGGAATTTTTTGTTTCAGTCTTTAGCCCCTTTAGAGTACCACAGCCATGTACAAGATAACAAATAGCCAAAACTATTATATTCCAAAGATGTACGAACGCTGCTGTCTAACAAATGTGATCTACGTAGTGAGAAAAGAGATGAGATTTTATTCATATTGCCAAATACATATCTTCCTTTGTGAAAAGGGTAAGTGTACATAAGTTCAAAAATATCTGAAAGGTGACTTACTGATGTAGTATTCTTGCACAATGCTTGTATAACCATATATGGCAGAATATCCAAAAATGATAATCATAACCACATCTCTGCTGTCCAGCTCTACTATGTGTGCTGAATGACCTTCCACAGCATACTGTTGGCCATGTACAAGTACTGCAGGAGTTCTGATACTCCACGTTTGACTGTGTATGTTGAAAATCCACAGCTCATCGGTGACATTGCCATTATTTGTTTCAATTTTGCCTCCATACATGTAGATGTCTTCCTGTAAAAATTGGGAGAGAGCAGTTAATGGTTTATAGTAAGATAACATCTGAACTGCATACTTGTGTGCTGCCTAATACTTCATAACTGAACAATCTGATTTAAATCTTCACATTTAGCTGATACCACATTAAACAGCTCAATATCAGACACTAGTCCTAGACAACAATATTTAAGCTAAATCAACAGTGATAAGAAGAATGTTTCACTGAAGAATAAACCTAGCCATGAAAATGACACCAAAATGAATCTCAACTGGATTACTTCAAGCAGAAAAGCTTTAATTACATGACTCTAATTCATACTGCAGCTATTAAAAAAAAAATAAAAAAATAAACAGAAAGGGGTTTATAATGTTTTCTTACGGAATAGCTCACAGAACTAAAATGTGATTTACCATACACTCAATCTATGGGAATTTAATTTGGCATATACACAAGGGAGAATATTTTATCTTAATAACAACATAAGTTAAGTCTTCAGAAACTTCACAATCGTTCACAAATGAACCCAAAGAAAAGGGACCATGTCTGTTACAGGATCCCCTTGGGCACATTTGCTAAAAATCGCATTCCAATGGGAGTGTTAGTTAAGTACTAAAGGGATGCAAAACAGCATGGTCTTCATGAACCACATATCAAAACAGATGGCATTGCTGTTTGAGATAAATAAGGAGTTCTTTACTTAAAAATTGACTTGAAATCGATTCTACTATATCTCCAATTTCATCTAGAATATCAAACCAAGGCATATAAGTCACAGAATGAATTTCAGCTTGTTGGCTTCACTGACTGGCTCGAAAGGACAGTTTATCCCACTGAAATACTGCCTCTGGTTCTAAGAATGACTGTTAGTCTTTGCTAGGACATAGCAAGTCCATATGCAGTCAGCATCTCATCTACATGGTGTTTGGGCAGTTGCGTCCTGCATGCTGCAGTATAACAAATACTCAGGTTTAACTCAAATTCAATCTTACTTGCTTAAGAAAAGCAAAACAACAAAAAATAAAAACTGCAGCCTTGGTACAGTTAGCTACTGGGAGGGGGGGGGGGTGGCGGGGGGAAAAGAAAAAAAGAAAAAAAAATGAACTGGAAGATAAAGAAATTGCTTGATATAAGAAGCTTGAATGAACCATGGGGAAAAATCAGTCTTATTTCAAAATGGTATCTAAGCAGATATCTTATTTTAAAATGATATCTAAGCAGAAATGTAAACTAAGTGTTACTGTCTTCATACACATCAAGAAAGACTAAAACTGACAGACAATTAAAAAATAAACAATCAGTAGATTGACATTCTATTTAGACTGGCAAAACAAAGGCTTGAGGTGGTTAGGATGTTGTCTCTATACCCAGTGGATGGTAAACAACATAGAATCAATGAACACATGAAAAACTTCCCCACTCCTGAGAGAGATTAGTCAGTAAACAAACAATTAAACTGTCTGACCTGTCTTTAAGAGCGCACTTAAAATCTCTGCAATTTTAAACTATTCTTTCATTTGATGTAGGTAAACATTTCTTGATTTGGAAGTTAAAATTGCTCCTATGCAATGATACTCCGTGTTAGAGATTAGTCTGGACTTGGATTTTTGAACTTTTTGATGTTTACATTCTCCAGTATTAATTTACCTTAGGATTTGGTACATATCTGAAACCATTTTTTTCGTATAAGATAAAATATTTCAAAGAACTTGGGTAAAGACCCAGAGAACCTGTGAGGAGGCACTGACTTCACACATATCCAGAGGAATTGTTTTTGTGGGATGTAAACACTGGAGGAGTCTACAGGTGTCAAAGAAGCAAGACAGATTAAATTAAAAAGTCAGAAAAAATATTAAATAGAATTTCTAAGATACATATTTATACATATATGTATAATTTCCACAGCAAGAGAAGAAAATATTCCTCTTGGATTTTCTGGTAATTTCTTCTGTTGCTTTTACAAGCTCCTCATGAAGAAATTCCATAAAAAGCCTAGTGGAAAGGAAGACAAAATGTGAAAATCTGATGACAAATTTCTCAAGAATCAAATCAGCTGAGATGATCCCAGATTTAAGTTCCTCCAGAAAGAAACTGGCAGGTGCTTACAAAAATAAAAGTGAAAAAATCTGAAAATTGTTGTCCAGATCCCAGTGTTTCCATTTAATTTTCTTGAATGCACCAATCACAAGACAGCTAAGATCAGAGATTCACCTTTTCCCCTTTAAAATTTATTTCTGAGAGTAATCAAATAACTTCATCCTACTATCATGATTTTTACTGCTGACACATAAAATCACAATAAGAGATACTTTTAATAAGTGCATTGTTACAGCTATGCCACTATTAAAAATCTCGATGCATTAAAAGAATATACATTAAAAGCATGAAAAGTTGCTTTAGCTGGTCATCTTACTGAGGGTAAGAGATAAGATTTCCTGGTAAAGATGAAAATAAACTCCAGTGGGTGATTGTTCTCAAGTGGGAAGGTAAGCAAAATCAGGATGCAATTTCCATTTCAGTGAAGCTTAAGTTTTATCTGTAGACTACTGAAACATCAACTTCTTGACACATTCTGACCCTACGGGAATGAGTAATGTCAAGGCAGCTGCAAATTTCTGGAGCATGATAGAGACATTAACACACAGAACATCACCACCCCTTTCCTTTCTGAGGCAAAACACTCAGTGTCTTAACATTTGACTCATTTCTTGCTAAGATACTCATCATGAAATGCATCAATGGTAAGCAGCAAACCTACTTCCTAATTGGTTCTTCAGCTGGAAAAACTGGACCAACACTAAGTAGAATTTATAGTTCATACCAAATCACATAAGCAAAATTTATCAACCTCACTTCGTCTGTGTAAGATTAGATATCCAGGTAGCAAGGTGCTACAACTGAGTTATCCAGCAAAAAGACTTATCTCAAAAATACATCTGACATCAGCAATGACTGATGTTGTCTATAATTACAGTATCAAGATGCATTTTGTACAGTAGCTTTTACAGTACTTTCCTAATTCCATCATGTTTATAGAGAAATAACATGTCTACGTTAACTGGGTTTTTGGTCTTTGACACAGACTTCAAGCTTCAGGCCAACCTGCCCTGCCTTACATATATGTTTTCGGGAGGTACATGCTCTATTACGTTCAGGAATGCTGCTTTCCTCTTGTGTCTAAGGGACATCTAAAATCCCTGTCTTGAGTGCTGAATAAAGCATCATTTAGGTAGAATTAAGGGCCAAGAAAGCAACGTGGTAACAGCAGTAACAGACCTGATTGAGCTTGTTTCTTAGTTCTTCAAATTTACAGACAGGAGGGTGGGGGGGTATTATAGGGGATTTGTGGGCTAGTAAAACATGAATAGCATAAGCAAATACTATTCTTAAAATCAACCTACATGTAGATAGCTCAGAGTTCATTCATTATACTGCCAAACAGAACTAAGGTAAATCAGCATCTCTAGCATAATCAACTAATTTCTCTCTCTTTTCTTTTTTAATACAGACAACTGATTACAGCAGAAAAAAAGAAGCTAATGAGGTAGTTGCAAGTGAAATATAACTGCATTTCAAAAAGATTTCTGACACTGAGCAAAGACACAACACCAAAAAGGAAGAAAAAGGTGACCTGAAGAGCCACGTGAACTTCAAAATGATTACTCAGACAGCTGACAAAGTCCTCCTCACAGTTCTACTTAACTGATTCAAAGTTCAGATAAAAGAACACTTCTGTGAGGAGCAATCCTTATACATGACACAGCAGATTCTGTACACGAGACTATTCACAGAATTAGACAGAGGAAAAGACAAGAAGGTCATGACAACTGCTTTATCGACCACAAAAATAGATTTAACTAAGCTTTGCTCAGGGCTCTTTCTAAGATTAAGGAGTTCGTAGAGCTGCTAATAAAAAAAAATAATAAAAATACTTCACAAGTTAGCAATGATCAGCTGAACATGAACCAAAAACTACAGAAGAACTACAGAATTAAATATGTTACATACATATTTATGAAGGACAAAAGCAATAGTCAGGTATTAAACTAGACACAAAAAGGTGGACATTTTCTGGAAAGTCCAGGAAGATATTACACAAAGGAAACAAAGTGCAAATGGTCCTCATCAGCCTAAAGATGGTAAAAGAAAATAAGGAGTC
This sequence comes from Aythya ferina, assembly GCF_964211825.1. Lineage (NCBI taxonomy): Eukaryota > Metazoa > Chordata > Aves > Anseriformes > Anatidae > Aythya > Aythya ferina. The sequence goes on along the minus strand of NC_140302.1, from coordinate 29,716,808 downwards.
CCCTTCCCCTTATAAACCAACAATAATTCTAGGTATGCACTAAAGGCAAGGTTTTCTGACAGGCACAGTACAGATATACAGCACTAGATTTTCAGCATGGATTTTTCAAGGACACAAATGTTGCTCACCTTTGAGCACACAAATGAAGCACACTACGTCTGTTCATAATAAGATGGCATAACGAGGTGAACAAAAATAAGTAATGGTTTAAAAACAAGGCAGCCTCATGAAATTAGTGAGGAAAAATGACAATCTGGACACGTGTTGCAAATGAAAAATGTTAAAAACTGCACTCCACAGCCTGGAGGAGCGCAAGGGCCAAGAGACAGACTGTCGAAGACAGAAAACAAAACAGCAGGCACTAAGCATCAAGACGACACAAGGTCTCCAACACATTTTTATTTTGGGGTTCTGTCTTAGCAACATCTTAAATCGCAGAGTGAAGAATGCAGGGAGGTATTTATTCAAAAAAATAACTTTGGTCATTTCAGATATATTACTTTACACTACTAAATTTACCTGAGTTACAGAAACCTCTCTAAGAGGTAAGATGAGCAGGTAGGCAGCTTGCTCATTCATGACAGGAAGAAACCTACCTACCACAACAGCTGGTTTCTTGGCAACTGTTCACATAAAAGCAAAGAGAACAGCCAAAAACTATAACTTGTTTGTTTCAAGGGAATAATAAAAAAAAAAAAAAAAAATTATACACTTCTGGTAAACAAATAGCAATCAGCCTAGCAGTCTGAGCTGTATAATTTAAAAGGCAAAATTCTTTTACAAGCCTGAAAAAGAATAAAAACTTCCAATGTGCTTTTATCCTTAGGATTATTCTAATGAAGAAAGACAGGTATTTACATGAAAGCACTAATTTCTGTAAATGAATAAAGGCCCCAAATCCAAATATAAATCTTCTGCTTTTAAGAGTATAAATAAATCAATAATAAATTAACTATAACCACAGATACTTGCACAAAGTTTCATAAGAACAAAGAAATGTACAGAATTTCCATAACGTAGGCAAATGAATTATTGTTTTTAATAGAGTTAAAAGGATAAAAAATTGCAAAAGTGACCAGCAATCAGGTATGTTAACTAAAAATTCTTTCATGAGAATTGTCAAAAATAGAAGTCTATAGCACTTTAGACATTTGGAACTATTAATATGGAAGTTTTCATAGGCACTTGCATGACACGGTAATATTAATTTTATCTTAGAAAAATGTATTTTTTATTGAACAAAGTAACCTGTATTTCTGAGGTTTATTAAAATACAGGAACTTAGCTCCTTGACAATAAATATTTACAAGAAGTAGTTCAAATAATAGTACTAAAAGAAACAGATCCTTCTTAAAAAAAATATATATATATATATATGCTGTTGACATCCACAGGCTTCAAATATTGATCATATCTCCCTGTAGTCAATAAGATTCAGTAACAACTTCTGTCAGTACACATTATCAGGCAACCTGATATTTCACTTCAGTGCTTGCAATCTATTAGAAACTTTTCAGCTCTTTGCATATTTGCAATTTTAAAATACTTCCACACTGTTGCTGGATATAGTTAAAGGTATTACTTCAGAGAACAATTCAATTAGAGTCAGTTAATTGAATGATAATATCAGTTAATTGAATGATATATATATTTATATCCTATATACCTTAAACTACTGACATTTTCCTGGACCACTGCTGTATTCAAAACACAAGACAGTAATATAAAGTAAATATAAATATGAAATAAAAATGCATGTTTTTGGAAAAGGCAAAATTTGAAATTCACTTGTTTGCCTGAACATTCCTACATGTACAGAAAACTAGGCCAAAGAAAAGCCTGCAAATAAAACTATGTGAACCAAGCTCTAAAACTAAGATATAAGCCAAAATTTTAGTAGAGAAGTCAGTCTGATCTTTTGTAGAATATTTAGATAAAATATGTTGAAAATGAATAAGTAACAGACATACAGAAAAGCATTTAAGATTATTAAGATTATTTATTATTTAAGATTATTATTTATTTAGATATTTATTTAAGCCTCCACTTTTAGATCTACTAGACATAAAAGGCAACCATGCTTATACTTCAACTTTCAAACCACTTAGAGTATAATGTTGAAAAAGGAATGAAAAATATTGCAGTTTTACATAAAGAAACCAATCTCTTCATAAGTCCTCTTAATTTCAGAGGAACTCTGAATAGGGTCTTATCTAGGCTATATACTAGAAGCATGTGATGGCTCATCTTACCCAGTTCTCAAGGACTTCTGAGGTCCACAAATTGGAATTAGAAAGCAAGCTGTGCATAGGATGTAACTGAAAGTCATAAAATAATAAGAGTGTGCAACTTGGTGGTACAACTGGCTAATGAGTATTAACAGAATAGTTAGAAAAGACTCTTACATTCCTAGAGCTGCTGTTTCAAATTATACTACAATAGCCTACATGAGTAGGCATATAAAAGTACAAAGAACTAATAGACAAAAGAGTGTCTTAATTATGTTAAGACAGGAAAGGTTTCACTCTTGTTTTGTTTAGGCTAGTAAAAATACCAGAAGAGTATATATACACTCAACATCTACACTAATTAATTTAGAAAATGAATCAAAACAATTACCCTTTTTTAATAAAGCTTTAAAATTAGAAGTAACATTCATAGACTTCAAATGAGTCAAATTAAGTTTGTCTCATATACTGGGAAACATCTTTACAATTACTAATACGTCAGCCTGCCTGTTTGCTTCATTCTTATTTCCAGTCTAAAAAGAATCTAATTTCAATGCCCCGTCATCCTTCTATTGTCACAGGACTACTAACAACAGTTTAATTATGAGGTCAAATTCTGTGATGTGACCAGAAGTTCACTATTCTCTACAGTGACCATATATTCACTCTCTGTACAATGGCCATTATACATTATTCCAGGGATCTAGCATTTTTTAATTTACCACCTAACACCCTATCTAGTCATAGTTTGGAAGAGTTGTATGTACCTACTTAAAAACCTCACAAGCCATTTCCTCCAGTCTCTCCATAATCATTTTTCTTTTATGATTTATTTCAAAGTACGTTGACATTTTTCAAGTATCAAGATGCCTGGAACTATATACAAACTTTGAGATATGGGAGAACCAATTGCTAACAGAGATAGGTAACGCCTTTCCAATAACCAGTCTGAAGAGGCACTGAAGGCAACACTAACAGTTTAGCTGGTCTAAAAGCAAGAACACTTTTATACTCTCTCCACTATAAATGCATAAAAAGTCTTAGTCACTTGTTATAACTATACATCAGTGGGAGTCTTCTGATCTCTTTTCTTCAGAGTAAAGAAGTACAGTACTTCAATTTTAACTAAAGAAGCTTTCTGAGGGAAATGGGCACAGTAACTTATTTCATTCTCCACAGAGTCAATTATATAGCTTCAATTTACCTTGCACCACAATCAGGCAATACTAGCTCTGTGCTCTCACTCTGGTCTAGCACAAGGCTTTGAAATCTCAGGAGCTCAAGTCAAAAACTTAATCTAATTTCTTTGTGGATATTTTTTTTCTCTCATCTAAACAGAAAATGTTACACAATGACTATTACACAGCTCAAAACACAGCTCAAAACTGCCATCTCTAGGTACTATATAATGTCCTATCGCTCTTTACACTATATTATTTTTCTGCTTTTCAAGAGAAAAGGAAATATGTGAAATATGTGAAAGGAAAATATAAAATTAAAAAAAAATCTCAAGTTAATTTAAGAACTTATTGTAAAAAGGATGTGCTTTTTCACTTAAAATTTCTTCAACTTACATGATCAGCTCCTTCGGCCTTTTGATATTTGATATAAGTGCTAGCAGAAGCAATGTATTAGTAGTTCCTTGTTTGACACTAGTGGTGTTTGTGTTCATTATTAGTGGATTTTAATTACTAATGAAAATGTGCCTTTGACAACAACAATGCTTCTTAACTACACACTTGTTTGGTACTTCATTACTGTTAATGAGTAGCATTTCCTCACTGAAAGAAAGATCTCTGAATCACAAGGCTATTTACGTGGGCATGCAGCAATAGTACAAGGGTAACAGTTTTAAAATGAAATTGGGGAGACTTAGATTAGATGTTAGGCGAAAATTCTCTTCTCAGAGGGTGGTGAAGCACTGAAACAGGCTGCCCAGAGAAACTACAGATGCCCCATCCCTGGAAGTGTTCAAGGCCAGGCTGGATGGGGCTTTGAGCAACCTGGTCTGGTAGGAGGTGTCCCTGCCCATTGCAGGGGGTCAGGAATTGGGTGGTCTTTATGGTCTATTCCAACCCAACTCATCCTATGATATTTACTGGTTATCCTTCAGTCTGGAACATCTCAAGAAAATATTAGCATTGTCATATAAGGAAAGGTTAAACGATATTTTAAGCCTTTATTCTGAACTGCTAAATGATACATTACTTGAATGTTTCCCAACTAAAAGGTCCACATTCCACAAGAACTGTTATAACCAAAGATAGCAGTCAGAGTTAACCTTTCAGAGAACAGATAATACATTAGTAATGAATCAGAACTATAGAGAAAAGTAATTTTTGAGTCAATTTTGGGGCACACACAGAAGAATCTAGTCATATCACTGCTGTAAAACAGCTCTACAATACTAACCATGGCACGTACAGATTCAGCATCTCTGGAAGAGCAACACAAGCTGAGAGAGGGTGCAAAAAAAAAAAAAAAAAAACCCACACCTAAAATTCTACTTAAATTTTAAAGGAACAATATATTAAAGGAAGACTGTTCATAAAAAGAAACTGAAAGGATAAGATATTTAATGACAATATGGCGACATTTTAAGGGCAGCTGCACAGATCCCATGAATGCTTTTTATTTAATTTAAAATTTAAAAATATACACAGTTTCCCATTAGAAACACCAAAATAAATCAAGCTTAACTTTACAAGAGGATAACAGAGAACTTTTAGAAGTCAGAAAGAATACTTCAAAATCTGCTTCAAATCCAGGAGATTAAAATGGGGAAACATATAAGGCAAGCCAAGAAACAGCTTGATGAGTTGCCTGCAAAATTATATATAAAGTACTACCATACCGTTTTTCAAACTCATTAGAAGTACAGCCAACTAGATGATTTGTGGTGCCAACAGACAGTACAGAGTATTCTGAGAAGTTACAGCCTCAGCAATAAAATTAATTTTTGTATTTGAAGTCTTCGCAGTAGGCTTTACAGGTATTTCCATAGCAGAAATTACAAAATAACAGAAATAACAGAAGGTCATAAAAAAGGATAAAAAAAAAAAAAAAAAGAAAGAAAAAAGAAAATCAGCAACAGGTCATCAGGATCAGTTCTGAAGGAATTTAAGAATGAAACAGCTGACCACTGTCTCATGTGTGTAATTCCCTCCTTAAACATGTGTCAATACCACAAGACAGAAGAACAGCAGGCAGAAAGGACAGAATTAGTGAACACATGGATAAGTTAGACAAGTTGAGGAAAATTCAAACAGCTTTTGAAAACAGAAGTCACATCCTAAAAATGACTGAATTTTCCTGAAAGAAAAAAAGGTCTGGTTGATGCAGTTACCTGGAATTTCCAAAAGATGCTTGATATTATTCCTTATGCCTTAAAGAAACTAAGCTGCCCTGGGAAAGGAAAAACAGCTCACTCAAGGGTAAGTAACTCAATGAAGCTTGGGAAAAATGGTCACTTTTAACAGTGAGGAGAGGTCATCAGTGGTGTCCCACAGAGAACAACTGTTTGTTCAGTCTGGCATTAGAACAAGAAAGCAAAGCAAGGGCAAAGAACTGCAGAAAAACCTCATAATACTGAACATGCAATACAAGGGCAAACAGACAGACATACAAAAGTCCATGCAGATAATCATCACAAGCTGCATACCAAACAATTTTAAGTCTGTACATGTAGTGATAAGGTTATAGTTGACTGGAATGAGATCATGATATTGTAATTGATAGTTCTGTGAAAATAGCAGTACATATCTAATAGCTCATTTTCAAAATGCTAAAATATTTTTAAGAATTATGAGGGGAAAAAAACAGACTGCTGTCTATGACATCATCAATCTCTGAGGTACCAATACCACAAATGCTGTGATTCCGTTTTATCTCAGAAGGGATGTAACAGAACTCAAAAAAAAAAAAAAAAGATAACAATGATGTCATTCTTTCTAACATATGAAATAACTTCCCTCTAGTTTATTAAGAAGGCAAGAAACTCTCAATATGAAAAAGAAATGAGAGTTGTATATGTCACTATATGTCAGACTTACAGAAAATCATGAGTGGTACCCAGAACACAAATATGAAACAATATAAAGAATCAAAATTAAATGAGCAAATAGCAGTATCCCAACAGGTGGTATTTCTCCACACAAAACCCCAGAATTCTTAGGCACAGGATGATATCCATGACCAAAAAATAAATAAATAAATAAATAAAAGGGCAAGGTCTGAAAGTGTGAAAAAAGATAAAGACGAAGTTCTGATCTTTCCATAGAAATGCTACTATTAGTATACATAATAATAATCTCAGAAAAATCCTTGTTGCAGACCAGGACAACGTTCTGAAGAAGCTTCTATATGTTCTTGTTATTTTTCCTGACATTCTTCTCCAGGAATTCACTGCTATCCATTATTTGAACATGTTACCAGACCAGATGAACATTCTGGTCTGGCTTAGTGTACTGTTTTTTTTTTTTGTTCTTCCCTACTGAAGTTGTCTGAGGCAAACAACTGAAAATTTGGAATTAAGGAAATCTGCATTTCTCCATCACATTTAACACGTTTGTCGGCAAAATTATGCACTACTTCAACTTACTTTCACTGACTGTATTTTTTGGTCCTTCATATTTCGGTTATGTTACTAACAGTAGCCAAAAATTAATTGATTAACAAAACATTTTTTAATGTGCAGTTCTGTCTATATTCTATCAGTAAAATTTATTTATTTATTAAATGAAACAAGCCTTTTAAAGTTCTTTCAATAAAGCAGCATACACACTACAAGATCTTAGTAGAACCAAAACTATTGGTTATATTTTTACATACTTATTTGAATTTACAGTAATGATACTCTACACCTTTATTTAATTTGTCATTGGGCTTTGCTTGTTTGTTTGGTTTTGGTGGCTTTTGTTTGTATTAAATACTACTCTGGTTCTGTACTAAGTCTCATAAAACAAACGAAAGATGTATTTCTTGTGTAACAGCCCTTAGGGCACTGACAGGCCTTCATGGCCCTGACCAGCACCACCTGAGGCTCAGCCAAGGACCCTCTGTCCCTGACTGCTTGACTGGATGGATGGACCTGAACCTGGTCTTGTCTCCTGGATATCTCCTTATCTCCTCCTCAGGCATGTTTCCAGTCCTGTCTCTGGCCATGACTCCCGTTGCTCCCAACTAGACTCCCTGAATGGTCTCTGGACCTGGGTCATCACTTTCTATCCCAGGGGCTGTCAAAGGACACTGCCATCACTCTGTGTGCTGGGTTCAGCCCCTGTGGGATGGTGCCTGCTCTACCTTGGCTCCCAGATTGCTTTCCCTTACACCACAACCACCACAATTTAAAAAAAAAAAAAAAAAAAAAAAAAAAAGCTATAGATCTAAGTACTAAAGATGACACTAATACAAAAAGTGTTTATGGACTAGACATTGAATTATCCTCAAAAATCCATGGATCATGTTAAGATTGCTAACAGCAAACACAAACTAATTAATTAAATAGAAGGCTAAGAAGTCCAAACCTGATACAAAGCAAGAGTGTGTCCATATCTCTGGAGTGGCCCTTTGGATACGGGTACTACGTTCCATATACTGCTTTCCAAATTGTAGCTAGAAGAGAAAAAAAAAAAAAAAAAAAGTAAATGCTTTCTACCTGCATATAGGGCCTTTTGTATGTCTGAACTAAATTTCTATTTGAAGTAAACTTCTGTTTGGCAAAGTGTGCACACTTGATCTGTCACTGTTTATCTGATGTGGTGATCTGTTATAGCAGCAGTAACTAAGTCATTTTTAATTATTATACCAGTGTACTAACTCATGATAGTGTACTAAATGTTCAATGTGGAAAAATCATGAACATCTCCTTCAGGGACCTATGAACAGTTTCTTGTAAGTCAAGTGATTTTCATTATGGTCCCATTTTCTGAAAGTTACAACACTAGGTTACTAAGCTCAGTTATCAGCAACACATACACACAACTACCTATGCCACAACCTTTTGCATTACTTCGAAGACTTAGTAGTGTGCAGCCTCTCACATGCACAGTTGATTTTAATTTCCATTCACTTAAAAAAAAAAAAAAAAAAAAAAGCACAGGTGGAAAAGGAAAAAGACCAGAAGAAAATGGGATTTCTTTTGGATAATTACAAAAAGTTGCAAAAGAAAACAGAAGATAGACAACAGCAGGAGAAATAGACATGTTGATAAACATGTTATTTATAATATGTTAATTATAAGAAAACTAAGCAGAAAATAAGATAACAAATAATCTTAAAAAAAAAAAAAGTATAAAACTTTCAATTAAGTAGCAGGATAGATGTACTTGTGTTGATATTTGTTTTCCCTAAGCCATATCAGAGGGGATATCATAATAGAGAAATCACTTACTTCAACACCATTTGGAATGAACTGTAGTTGAAAGTGTATCCGCCAATCACCCACATAAATTTTCCGTGTAGAACTGCCTTATGGGAAGCCCGGCCCACAGAAGGGCTGAATGGCTTCACATTTGGTAAAATCCAGTAAGACTCCGTGGAAGGGACATTCAAAGAACAATCTGGACCTGTTTTGTAAACAAATGTGCAATTTGTACAATCTGTTAGAGAGAGATGTTAAAGCCAATAAAGCAGAAATAGGGAAGGCTTAATTACAGATGTCAGGATTGCTCATTCGGATAAAATACAGTATACACTTTTATGTTTAACAGATGCTCAATGAAAAATTGGCAACAAGAGACATCAGTCAAATTGGAAGTGCTAGATTAGCTTAAATAATGATACATTTCGGCATTCTTCTCAGAAAACATACTGTATGAGTCACAAATTGAAAGAAAGGCATAACATCATGTTTTTAGAGGCAACAGAGGTTTAAAAGGTGTAGCACAGTATAAACAATATGCTACCTCTGGAGAAAAACTATAGTGCATTTGAACTAATCAAAATAAGTTTATATTAAAGCAAATAACATTACGGTAGATTACATTACAATATCTTTTATACTATACAAAGTTTCAGGAGTACAAATTTGGCCTTCACCAATGCCATTTTGCATTGTCTTTCAAGAGGACAATACACACTAAACTGATTGACAGAAAGACTGATTTGAGTATTTAAATTTTATAATTTATCTATAAAGCTACAAAAGCCTATAACCATATATTATTTTGGAATATATTTTAAACAATTATTTTTTCTAAATGAAGAAAAAACATCAAGATGTGTCATTTTTAAAAGATTCATTATTTTAAAAAACATATATACAAGAAATACTTTCCATTTGTTGTCTAATATGCTGTGATCTCTTTGCCATTGGTTTATACTATAGAAACTAGAAAAACTTTAAAGACTTGTTATTTAAAACCTCAATATATTTACAATTCTGCTACAAAAAAAATAAAAAAGAACAGCATGCGAACTATTTGCCTCTTGTCAGTGACTCTACAGCTTTACTGCCTGACTTTATTTCTAGCTAGGAAAACACTGAATTTTTAGGACACCAATGTGTTCTACCTTGAGCATTATCAATCACAGAACTGAAATTTTTATCATCAGTGATGGCAGACATATTGTATGACAGCTAAATGATTTCAGTAATTTGATGCTGATACTGCAAGCAATGTTATGTCCCTCTTGGCCTGCCTAGCTGGAGTAAATCCTTCACTTCACATTACTAAAAATCAAAGCTGTTGAAGTCACACTGGGCATAACCTTCTTAAAGGACTCTGCAGTAGCATACTAAAGAATAAGCAAGCAAACACACACACAACAAAGAAACAAGTGAAAACCTAGTTTTCATCTTAAGATTAGTTCATTTGATACACTGACACAGATTTTCACAAGGCTTTTAACAAAATTCCTCAAAGACTTCTAAGGAAATCTGACTGCTGTAGAAAGAGAATGAAGGTCTTTGCATGGCTAAATAAGTGGCTGTAAGCTAGAAGACTGGAGTAAAGGAACCCGTCTAAAGGGACAGAGGTCACCAGAGGAGTTCCACAAGGATTTCTGCTTGTACCTCTGCTACACAATGTACACATTAATGAGCTCAAAAGTAAAGTAGTGAAGAAAGCTTGCTGATGATGATGATTTATGGAGGGTAGAAAAAATAAGAACAGCCTTTGATGAACCACAGAAGTTCTTACATGACTGAGCAAAACAATTAGACATAAAATTCAATACAGATTAATGTAAAACTATGTAAGCTATGTTCTAGCTCAGCTAAACAGACAATAGCCTCAGCTAACCACCACTTCTCAGTAGCAGAGTTTCAGGTTAAGAAACCGACACAATAATGAAAATACCACAATACTCAGCAATGGTCAACAAAACAAATCATAGGGTAGGAACAGAGGACACCATTACCCCAACGTACATGTATAAATCACTTAGAAATCTGTGAGCCCTTCTCAATAATAAAAGATATATTAGAGCTGGAGACTATTTTTACAGCAGAGTAACTATGATATTTAAAGGAACAACCAAGTCAGCTGGGTCTTTTTGTCTAGAAAAAAAAAAAATAATGGAAGCAAATGCTAAAGGTCTATAAAGTAAGTGACAGAGGGTGGATGTGAATAATTTACAGTCCCTTCAAACGTAAGTAGAGAGATCCATCAAATGCAGCATGAAGAAGCAACATTCAAACCAAACAGGAGGAGGTAGTAGTTCATGCAATAATCATCAGACCCTCTTGCCAAGGAGCTGTGACAAAGGATGCTCTGGATGCAAAGGCTTACACAGAGTTAAGGAAAAGCTGGGCAGATGTTTAGAAGAGAACCGGTGAAGTTTACTAAAACTAAATAAGCATGTGACATAAAGTCCATAATTTTAAAACATTATCCGTATTGAAAAAAAGATCAAGTTTTTCCAGTGTACATTATCATTTTGGGGCAACTTGTTACAATTACTCCTTATACACAACAACCAGGTAAATCACCTGTACCTAAACATTTGTCAACTTTTCCTGGTACTTCCTAGAAAAATGATGTTGACTTGTATCCGGATTACCTTTTGTTGCTTAAATGATGGAGACCCTCGATTCCCATTGCTCATTATACCTTCTGCCCAAGAAAGATTAATGGTATTTGAATGAGGTCTAATGAAGGTAGGAATAATTCAGTATATTATTCCTCAAGCATTAATATTGATACTGTAGAAAAATTGTAACCTCAACAATATTCTGATTTGGTAAATCACAGCAGGAAACACTTAATTTGAATCTAAAAGTGCTCAAAAATAAAAAGATGATTAATTATTCTTTGATCAGGGCACAGTTTATAATTATAAAATCTGTGCCGCCAGTAAAATGAAAAGATATTTCTGTTTTCAATAAAAGATAACATTCTTGCACAGAAATGTAGTGGTCAACAGTGTCCCCTAGTGGCAAATCACAAATCAAACACAAGCTACTCGCCTGCTAATTGATTTAAGGCTTTCTTTTCTGGAGACAAAGCACACAAATTCACATAGCAAATCCAAAATATTATTCCTGCCTACACTATACTTAGATTAAAGTGACTGTATTAAAATGAGGACAAACTTTTTATACTACTCTAACAATGCCAAAATCTTAATACTGATAACCAGATCAATAATTTAAATATCACAGATAACTTCCTTGCAACCTCGTACTTCATTGTTGGTAGGTCTACAACGAATGACAGGAAGAGTGAGATGGGGAGAAGAAACACCACACTCCCAGCTCTGACATGGAAGAGGGACACATTCTGAGGAGATGAACCTGAACTCCGGAGCTTGAAAATACTAAATCCTCCAATGTTTTCTTCAAAGGACGTAACACCCTATGCATGACACACATGATTATTGAAGTGACATAAGTTGGCATTGCCACCAGAACAGCCACCCTTGGCCTCCCGCAACTCCTTACTCTCTATCACTGCTGGTGCCAATTTTCATGTGGCTGCACTGAATCAGGTGAGGGAACATCCAGGTTAAAACTAGCTTTGCTTTTTGGCCAGATGAGCCTTTAAATTGGGTGCGATCCCTTACCTGTTTCACTTTGCATGCATACACATGGTTATACCAACACAAGTAAGACTGACCAGCCAGGACTGCCTCTTCAGTAGAGCTGTAAAACCTGCATACATACTGAAATAACTCTATCAATCTGTGTAAAAAATGGAATATATAGTTGAGGAGAGGAAAAAAAAAGCAATATAATAATACTGACTTCTATTGAAACATCATTTAAAGAACAAATGCTTTTGTGTGGCTAGTGTCTTATAAAGGCAAGGTAACTGTAGGATTTTGGAATATAATTTACAGATCTTCATACTTAAGTATGTATACCATGAAACATCACCATTATTTCCGCACAAATACATTTTCACTTCAGAAACATCACATCCACTAAATATACATCTTTTGTGGAACAGGCAGCAGTACAGCTGCAGAACACAGATAAATGTTTTACTATTTTCTATGCAAATACTATTTTTCTCCATTTATTTAAAATTGGATTTCTTTCTTGCCCACTCAATCCAAAAGAAAAAAAAAGGTTTAAAAAAAAAAAAAAAAAAAGAGATTTACCCACACAACACAAGAGAAGGAATTTAATTTCTATTTACTGAGGAGTTCAGTGAACTGCGAAAGTAACTATCTATTCCAGTAGTTCAAGTCATAAGATCAATTTCCACCTAATGAGAAAACATCATCTATCGTCTTCAATGTTAATCTTCTCCTTTGGGATCACAGGAAAAAAAAAAAGTATTGATCTCTTGAATATAAATGTTATGGTCCTTTTTTCATACAATCTAATCACAGCATTCAAATCAAGTATTTATTATTGTTATTTATTCTGTATTTGATGTTTGAGGACTTGAGTTGTGAATTATTACTGTAAGATAATTTTTCAATCACTACAAACATAAACAAAATACTGCTATTCTCAAGTATCCAATAAAATCTTCATATTATAATGAATTTGAGATCATGAGAAATATGGGACTTGATAATCCTTGTGATTTCCTTCCAACTCAATATACTCTATGATTCTAAATAATTTTTTTTTTTAGAAAAGCAAACATATCTGAATATTACTTTCACTAACAACTCTTGATATTGGAAGTTTTACCAAGCAGTAAATCATCTTTCTTACAGGAAATCATTGAGGTGGTCATTATACAAAGATAAAAAATAAATATTTAAAATAATATAAATAAAAAACTGCTATATAAGATACAAAAAAAAAAAAAAAAAAAAAAAAAAAAAAACACAGAAGGACAGAAGAATTTGGGACTGGTCTTTGGTGACAGACTCCAGCAATGCCAATCCACCACTATCCATGAATGGTGTGAGGAGTGGAGTTGCTGATCCGGGCAAATGAACCAAGACTATCAGCAGTCAGGCTGCCAAATGAGCTGCCCTCATTGTTACCTGTTGGGATATTCTCCCACAGAAACTAGTGCCAAAGAAGCAGAGGAGATAAAATCTTTTAGCAAATGGTTGGGCTTTGCCCTATGGATCAGAATAGCTGAAGAACAGTATCCATGATGCCCACAGGCCTGCGAACGGGTGAGAGAAGGCAACTGGGGGAAAAAAATAATTGCACATCCCACCAGAAATGCTGGGTTGTCTGTCCTAGACAGGCCTACAGTGGATGCCCTTTAATGCTGTGTCTGCAACAATACAATAAGATCCAGCCACCTGGCTGGCCACGAGGCAGGGGTGTGCAGAGCCTCGCAGCACTGTAGCTTTGACCTGTGCTCAGCCAGCTCCCTGCAACAGACACCTGGGATATGGGAGCCACAACGGAGCCCAGCCCTCTAGGTACCTCTCCCAGTTAGGCATCTGGTATCTATGTCCAAACTAACAAGGAATAGCAGCTATATGGCAAAAACCCAAGCAACAGGTGAGCATTTCACTTCAGCAGGCAGTTGACAAAACCTGAAGTGACAGAAGTGAAGCCCTACACACCTGCACTGAGAAGGGGAAGACCGAATGCTGTCTGTAGATACTAAAAGGAAAGCCTTACAAGTCTTTCATAACTGAGCACAACTGCACTCCTCAGTAGACTGTGCATATGAGTTTTTTATTTATTTTTTTATTCAGCTGAAAAAATAAGTTTTGGTGCTTAGTCTCCAAAAGAAGAAGGGCCTATAGCACAGCTGATCCAGTCAGTCTGTAGTTTTTGAGGCTCCAGATGCTGCCAGTGGGCTACCAAGCTCTAATATTTCTGCTAACATGTTCTAGAAATCTTCACAGCTCTAGTAGTTAAAAGCCTGCTGCTAATTTTCAAGCTAGATGTATTGACAACCTGCTTACCCATTTTTCCCCCCATCTGTCAGCAATATCACTTGACTGAAAAAGCTGGCTTCTCTTTTAATAATGTACAGCCCACTAACGTTTACAAACAACAATTTATTCCCTCCCAGCCTTTTTACTAATTTAAACAAATTCTGCATCTTCCATTGCCCTGATCATCCTAATGGTTCTCCTCTGTGCAATTTGCATTCATAAAAGTGTAATAATAAAAATGAAGTATAGTACTAATATTTTCCTAGGATTAAATGTAGATTATGGCTGAACATCCTACTAGTACACTTGACAGTTTATATAGAGTATATAAAATTAAGTATATGAATTAGTTCATATTCTAATTGATAGACAGGCAAGTTTTCTTCCATGTCACCTTCCCCACTTCAATCCTGGCCGATAAAACACATTCTTAGTATTCCTAGTCCTTAAACGTATGAATTTAGGATTTATACTGAAGTGATTGCACCCCACACATTACTCCAACATCCCGCCACCCCATCTTTTTTTTTTTTTTTTTTTTTTTTTAAAAAAAAAAGGGATATTCTGGTCCTCCTTCATATTAAAAACAACTCCTGCCTTCATATTAAAAACTCCTGCCTTCATATTAAGGGATTCCATTAGCAGTCTTATAACCAGATTATGAAAATTATGTAACAAGATCAGTCCCAAGATCAGTCTTTAAGTACTATTTACATCTTTCCCTCTTAAGTTACTTGTTTAGCACTCCCACTGATGTTTCCCAATAAACAAGCTGTGCTGCTGTTATTGTTCCCTCATGTACATGTATACCATTTTCAGCAATTTCCTATCATCAAATGCTGAGGTTCAGGTGAAATTTGTAAGAAAACGCAGTAAATTATTTTAGTATGAACTATATTGATAAATTCACCTCTCATCTGTTTCACAATTCTAAACATACTATATGTTTAATTATTCCTTTCCTCAAATTATGGTCTCAAAAGTGACACACTGACATCAACCTACAACTTTTGAGCTACCTTTGGAATTAAGTCAAGCTCCTTGAAGTTAAAGAATGCTTCTATAAACAGGGTCTGGGGGGATATGACACCTTCAGACTAATTAATATTTTCAGCATTTCCACAGATAGCCCATTTAACAGTGCTAAAAAGTACAGGACTGTCTGCATTTCTTCCAGTCATTCTGAATTGTCAAATTGTCAATAGTTGATAGAAATCAACTATTCTGGCATCTCCTCTGCTCATTTACAGTCTGAAACAATCCAAGACACTGTTACCGGTATCAAAAAGATAATTTGCTGGCTGTATACTCAGACTGAGTAACATCTTACTAAAAATTATCTTTTCAACTTCTTAAAAACTTTGTCTCAGTCAAGTCCCCGTTTCTTTCTTGTCTGTGTCTAGCGAATAGAATAGATCAACAGTTTTAAGATACCTTTTTCTCTGCCCAAGATACACCCAAAGTCTGTACCAGCAGGCTTCAGCACATTCTGCTTCAGCACACCAAGTCAGATTAACCAGCAGTACTCATAAAAGGAAGCTGTATTCATGAAAAACTCTAGCTTCTTTCCTTCATGGTAGTCCTCTCCCAGGTTAATGTTTTAAATTAAATAGATTTCAAGGAATATTAAATTATTTTTCCTCTACATATTTCTGAGACCAACTACAAATGCTGAAATAACAATTGTACTTTTTCTTCAGAATAAGAATACTATTATTCTTAATTACTTGCTTTCTAAGCCTAAAAGCTATTGTCATGACATCACTTACATTTGCGACTAGTGCTTAACTGTGAATATTTACAGTTACAACACCCAATTTCCACAAAATGCACTGTCACGTGCATATCATGAAGAAACACCTTGTTACTCAAAACACATACGCTACTCGAAAGGTGACCCTGTACTTGTTTTAACTGAATTCTTCGCTGATGTTCCTCCCACAGTATCCACAAGATGTCGCTATTGTAAAAAAAGAACCCCGTGTATGGTATAATAGGAAATACCTTTTCATTTTTTGAATGGGGATTTCATTTACAGTGCATATCAATCAATGCAGTTGAATGAAATATTTTTCCTATAAGAGGGCTAAATACACTCTAATCAACAAAATATGAAACAAGAAGAAAAAAAAAAAAACTCTTCAGGAATGTAGAAATCAAGAACCTACTTTAGCTGATTGATTTGAACTACCAAAAGCAAGAAAAACTTTGGCAGACCGCAAGAGCAGTAGGATAGGTAAAAACATTTATGACTCCAGTATTTCAAATAACCTGTGTAGAAGATACTGACAGTTTAGAAACTGTAAAGAAAGAGAATTTAGATGTAATGTATGTGCTTGTATACACATAAATGCATAAATATTAACAACTAAGTGTTCTCCCAGAGGCCACCAAGAAAGTTGTTTGGTTTTGTTTGTTTGTTTGTTTGTTTTGTTTTGTTTTTTAAAGGAAAATCTATTATAAACTAGTTTGCCTGGAATACGATTTTAAAAATGAATTTAAAAAAATGTGCGTTCCATAAAAACAGGAGGAAAAAATCAATTTGTCCATATTTCTACTTGCCGTAGGAAAGAATGGGAAGCTAGTATGTACAGAAACTCTAGATGAAAAGAAGCTATTACACATGAAAGTCAGAACACTGCATTAAGTCAACACACTAGCAAAAGGGTGCTATTCCTACTGCAAATTCTATACACATTTTCCTTTTACAGATATATATTTCAGGATTATTTTTTATGCACTACAGTCAAGAGAGATTCTGGAGGACTCAGTAGCATGCCTGTCACTAGGGTGGTTCTAATCAATGGCTGTATTGCTAACTCACTTCCTTCAGTAGAATTCTGTGGATGCACTATCTTTTAATGAACAACTCCATCAATTATTAATGACATAAATTAATTCAATCTCATGTTCTCTTTGGGGTGTGGCAGCTAATAGGAGTAAAACAGCACTTTCAACATGTAAAAAGAAACAGCAACATTAAAAAAAGCTGAGTATGTAAAGAATGGGAAGACAGCGTATCAGCTAAGTAACCTGTAGGTGTTTTAATATTTCTTTTAAAAGCATAAGGCCAATTTCAGTACACAGCAAGCTAATCCAACTGAGATTTCTAATAGGAATAGTAAATGATACAAACGTCTAGTGTAACTATAATAAGTGAATTAACCATTTAAGAGCTTAAATACATAACCTTTAATATGAAACAATTATGTATGGTAGGGCTACTGGGAGTAAAACTACAGCACACATTCTTACAGTGCATCCATCATTCAGTACTTATCCACAGCCACACTCATAACAACACAACTTACCTTGTCTTCTTGAGAAACTATACAAATAAAATACAATTAAAAACCAGACATGGAATATGTATTTTATAAAGCATTAATGGAATACTGTGATCTGAAATTAAGAAAGGTGGGGAAGAGAATCAAATACATACAGAAATTGAAAAATTAAGCAAACAGAAAACTGGGCAATGGAGGATCTTAGTCTTCAGAAGTGCTCAGTATGCTCACAATTTTACTGCCATTATTTTTTCAAATTTGTGATCCAAAAAGATGAATGTCCACCACAAGAAAGGTTTGATCCAATACTTCTGCACTACCTCCAAATAAAAAATACCAGGTAAAGCTCTCAGCCCTTTCTTTTGTTGAAAAGGACAGCTGTAAGTCGACATGACAATTTACCTCTGTATTTTTTCCCATTCATGCTTATTCTTTAAAGATGTTAACTTGCATACTAAATAGGATGCATTAAAAGCAATTCTTTTTTGAAGATGAATTTGACTGTAAATAACAAAACCTTACCTTGCCAGCTATCATTGCATACACACAGCTTCTCTCCTGTCAAATCACAGTACCCGTGATCTGGACTGCCACAGTTGGCTTTACAATACGGAATATCACAGGCTTCTCCTTTCCAATACTTGTCACACTCACAGTATACCCGGCTTGGAACGGACACACTGGTTGTACACTTCCCGTGGTCTGAGCAGTTATTAGGACAAGAATTAATTCTGAAAACAAATATGTAAAATAAGGGAAATGATAAGCCAAGGGTTGATGAGAATGATTCTTATCCGACACTGTTCCAACAGTATTTGTTAGATAAGGCATGTTTTTTCTGAAAATTTTCTAAGTACTGATACAACACAAATTTAATAATTTTACAGGCAAGGGAACTGAAAAAGAGTTCATCCAGGCTTACATACAGAGTCTGCAAGGCAGTTGATATCACAAACTTATTGTACATTAACATGTATTAACACTAAGCAGAAGGACAAACCCTGCCTGGAAAGATCAGCATCTAACTTACTCCAAGTTTCAGTATAAGCTCTCCTCAGTCTGTCCCTTCAAAAGCTTCTTTCTAGGAACATTCACACTGCAAGTGACTGCAAGCAGTAACCCTCACGAATATCACTTCGAGGAAGATCTTGGAATCCCTATTGTATAAACAGCACTTTTCCAAAAGTAGACTCTTAATGGGCTTACAAATTAGCTTTGTAGGGTGAATAGGCATCCAACGGGCAACTGCTGAGAGCAAAACTCTTAATACAAGTGGTCACAATGTTGCTTGAATTTTAGTACAGTTGAGCTCTGCTGCTGCAGAGAGTTAGTGACAAGTCAGAACAGGAGAATCTCTAGTAGAATTAAGTCTCAAACTCTGCATCACACACATATATTTAGTGGGTTTTTCTGACTGGCTTTGTTCCGTGCTATAAGGCAAGATAATGTCTAACATCCAAGGGAAAATAAATAAATAAAGGAAAAACAGAATAAGGAAAAAGTATAAGATGGCTAATATCCTGAAATTATGTAAAGGCAGCACTACATCCTTAATAACAGAGCCACCTTAAGCTTGCCTTGTTAACTCCAGAGTCAAAGATGCAAGAATGGGAAAGATTAGGCTGGAAGAAACTGGTGACGGCTTTGGGATTTAGCATTTCTGTGATACACCCTACCAAACACTGAGATCACAGGCAATTGGACTCTCCTAAACTATGCTAGTTGGTTCCAGAAGTGTAGACAATTCCTTGGAGACAAGAGAAATGAAGGACATTGGTGTACGTGGGTCCAAGAGATTCCATGAACAGCGTATGCATCTCAGGCAGCAAGTGCCTCGTGAAATCCAGAAAGGATCTGAAATCTCCTTTGATGACTCACAGGGAAGGGTTAGGTTGAAACTCCGAATAAACTGTTGCTACAAATCCCTGGCAACATTAACACAGGCTCCTCCCTGTAAATGGGAGAGCTGGACACCGTTTGCAGCATTCCTTGCTCTTACTGAAGGAAGAAAGAACTGAGAAAGGTAGGAATTGTTCAAGGTGGGCCTTTAACCAAAATTACTTGCAATAAGACAGTCAGGAGATGTGTTTTCATTTTCTGAAGACCACCTCCGAGGACCGATTCTGTCATACTACTGAAAAAAAGGGGGAAAAAGAAAATTCCACTTCTGAATTGTAAGCATCCTGAGGACATTTGCCTAGTTTACACATTGCATTAACACCGTTAATGGCACAAAAAATATAACACAGCTGGAGAAACCTCTCCTGTTGACTTCACAGGGACAGCATTCTGTGGGAAGGGGAATAGTTAAATCTTTCCAGTAACAGAGATAGGAACAGTTTAAAAGCATCCCCTCTCCTACAGGCTCCTTTAAGGACACAAAGAGAAGAATAAAAACTGGATAGACAGAGTTGGAAGTAGGTCGCCTAACTCCAAGAACACAAAGTTCTGGAACACATTGTTTGGGAATAACTGTTTGCAGCTGGCATGGCATTTCAGTCACAGATGCTGCACTCCTGTCTTCCCCCAAATAAAAGAACACAAGTAGCCTGCCAAGATGAAGTAAAAAAGCTGACTAGGGTACCAAACTAAGGAAAAAAAGAGGGTAACAGAAGCAGAGTAAAGCAGATCAGAATGACAAACAAAATTTAATGCAGTCATAACAAGCAATCACAGCTTGGTATTTCTTTCAGCACAAAAAGAGTTAAAAGAGTTAATGTTGGCTCATTTAAAAAAAAAAAAAAGAAGAAAAGTATTCATTGCAACATTGGAAACAAAAGAACAGAGTACATAAAATTTCATAAATTATATATTCCCCTGTACAGGTAATGGAATTAAAAACCTGGAAGATTTTTCTCTTATTTTAAATCTTACAAAGTAATAATGTAATAACATATAGCATGCACCATATTACCAAGTCATAAAGAATGCCGAGCACATAACTCATTTCTTAAGAATGCCATGTCATACTGCCATTTGCTCTCAAAACAAACACAAAAGTGCAATAAAAGCTTCAGGGATAACTGAAAAAAAAAAAAATATCTAATTACATTAGGAAGTCTGCCAGGTGACTGCATTTTACTGATGTCAACTGAAAAATATTGAAAATACCCAGCCTTCTAGACTGCCATTTCTAATACCACATGTCTACAGAGGTTTCCCAAACTTTTATTATCTGGTGAAAGGCTGCCAAATGGCTGCAAATTATAGAAACAATCTTCCCACAGAAAACTTAAAGACCCTTTACTTAAAGGAGAACAAAGCTATGGTCAGAAAAGCAAACAGCAATTTTAAATGAATAAAGAATCTGACACGAAAATTTATGTACTGCCACATTTGAAGTGCAGTGCTGGCAATCGTATCCCTTAAAATGGTATTTCAGAATCTGAAGGGATTAAAAGAAAGGAACAATATCTGCAATCACAGGAACTATCACAAGAGCAACAGGACCAAGCAATCCTCTCATGAACCAAGCATCCCGTGTAATGATGCACCACGTCATGTGGCACAAGCATGTTCTGATTAAGACAGAAATTGAAAACAGCTGGTACATATAAGGAAGAGGCACAGGTCTATTGTATGCATCTTTAGGGCTGCTGACAGTCAAAAGCAGACTTCAGGAAAGCAAGCTTAGCTATACCAAACTAGATTTCATCAAGAAAAAAAAAAAAAAAACAGTCCAGTTATGAATTATGAAGGTACAAGATAGACCAAAATAGATGATAGAAAGTACCCTAAAGGTAGAAAAGGAATGAAATACAACCCTTGTGGGTGGGCACAGAAATAAATGGAAGACTTTGGTGAAGGTGTCAAAAATCCACAAAAGCACATTCTGCAAGGAAAAAAAAAAAGATCAGACAACAGATGACTCCAGTTAAAGAGAAGGGAATCTATGTGACAGCTGATATAATCTCCCTTCTATTCCATATGACAACTTTGTGTGTTGGATAAATACTGGAAGGGGAACACTTTCTAGTTCCATATGGCATGGGACAAACATACTCTTAGAGTGTCCATGGAGCTGCACTCAGAGAACAATATGATCCACTGTGTTGCTTTTTGTTTTGGTTTAACTACTCTCTTAACAAAACTCATTACATCTAGCACCTTAGTTTCAGAAATAAAAAAAAGCATAACTTGGTTTTGCTTTTTTTTTGCTTTTGGGTTTGTCATTTTCCTAAAAGGAATGATAGTTTAATTATCAAAGGAATTACTTTTTAAGAAATACTTACGAATAAAAAATGTTAAATCCAGTTAGATTATAAGCAGCATCACTAAAAAAGTGTAGCAGTGCATAGCCAGATGTAGTAACAACTTCAGGAACAGTTTCATTCCCACGCACTTCAGGGACTATTAAACCACTGGAAAATAAAAATAATAAATGATGTTTTTTTTAAATCAGTCTTTAGGAAAAAAAAGTGATGTATTCCAGTTGTTAATTATACAGACAAGGTAACTTATAAATCGAGTAGGGTTTTGGTGGTGGTGTTTTTTTGTTTGTTTGTTTTTTAAATGTGTACAAAACTTGCCCAGGCCTCTGAAATTTTATGCCACGTTTTCCAGGGAAACAAAACGGAAGAGCTTCCCCTCCCACATACTAATGCAAAATTTCACATCAGATTATTCTGAGGGTGTATGTACAGTCAGTGTAATTTTTAAAACATTAATTTTGAAAAAGGTTATCTTATTAAAAACACTTTAAACCTAGAAAATACAATTAATTTCCATGAAAACGTTATTTCAAATCAAAATATATATATATTTTTTAGAACTTCAGAAAAATGTTCTCTTTTTCAGTAAAGACTAACACAGAAAAAATAAGCAATATATATTAACAAAAGAGGTCACCTGCATAAAACAGTGCCACATTATGAGCATAAATCAAAAGTTAGAGAAATCCTAAAGAAAACATTAACAACCAATAAACTGAAAAAAAAAAAAAAAAAAAAAAAAAAAAGAGAGAGAAAGAAATTTGAAGAATACAGGAAGAGGAACCTTCTCTTTCCTTCCATTCATGCTACAAGTCGGCTCCTGACTGACGCATTTAACAACTTTGCAACTTTGTGCAGTTTTGGGGAGGAGGAGAAGGAGCGCAGGGTAAGCAGTCACATAACACACATTGAGAACTGGCAGGGAAGATGTAGATTGCAATAGCTGGGCAGGGAAGAGAGATGAGATGAGCTTTGTTGCAGAAACCATTTTCATCTACACAATTAGTGTCTCTTAAAGCTTGGCAGCGTAATCAATATTTCATAACAAAATGAAATACAATTTCTGCCCCATGGGGGCGGGGGGAAGAAGCGTACAATATGGGACAGAAATTACATTGCATTGCTAAAAGAACTAGTATTTCAAAAGATAAAACTTTTACTGATTTCCAAGGATTATGATCCTTTGCCCTCATTTCAACTGCCCAGGCACGGAATATGGAATATTAGTCTTCACTACCTTCAATAAAACTCTAATGAACTATAGCCCGCTTGCCTAGAATATCCTTTCTGGAATGCTTCCCAAAATACTAGTGGAATGGTAGGAACAAACCAACTGAAACATTCCACTTAAATCCAGGAATGGAGGAAACAAGTTGAAATTGATATGGCCTGCTTTTTGTCTCTTAGACACATAGGAAATTCTGTGCCTGGATCTAATATTTGACCTCAACTGTTTATCATTATTTGGAAGGCAAATAACTGGTAGCTATCCAGTATTAGTTAAGTTCACTGTTTACTGTTGTTGGTTTTATTTCTAAACTACAAACTACTCATTACAAAGAGTTACAAGGATTCTAGATAGCATTAATTTGAAAACAGATTTAGTAGAGTTACAATTCTTAGCAGCTAACAAAAAGCAAAGAAATCCCATCCTTTCAGTTGACAGCAAGTTCCAGGACTTTTAAGAAGTTGGTAATTTCATCAACAACTCAGGTGATATTGCCCAGTTTAGCAATCTAAAGAAGCACTAAAAAAAAAATAGTACTTAGGAGTAGCCTTCATATAAATTCCCTTCGCAAATAAATTTAGAAGTCATTTAGTAGCTATTCTTTATAATTTACAAGTAACGCAATACTGCCTGAGTCACAAATTACAATTCTCCCTTAAATAGAATAAGATACTGACACTAGTGGCCACTGCCACATTTCATGCACATTAAAATGTAGGAGTCACTATTGGAAGTCTGCTGGAGAGTAGATTTCTGATTGCATATCTATGAGTATTACCTCTTAATACTGACACTGCATGGATTACAAACCACACAAGGAATTTATGCTATGATCCCCGAACCAAAGCATTTGGAAATTTATACAGCAATTTTTGCAGGTATAACTTTTCATTCATGTCCCCAGAATATTAATGGGGGGAGGGAGGGGGGGGAACTATCCAAGAAATTAAAACCTCTGATGTTACTTTTCCCCTGAAACTAACAATGTCTATATGATTATTTGGATTGAAAGGCTAATAAATACACTCACCTAAATACAGCTATTAAAGGTGCATATATTGAATCTCCATCATATACATACATATGGTCCCAACTACATTCTGTGGCAAAGTGATTAAACCTCAATCTCAGTATTGCATTAGGACTGGAAAAGAAGAACAACAACAACATTGGCATAAAAAATTATTTGCAGTAGTATTCAACTCATAAAATACAGAACTTACAACAAAACTGATCATGAAAGCATGACTTTATTAAAGCAGAGTACTAACAAAATATTTGAGTTAAAGAGCAAAACGTAGGGCAAGCAAACATTTCGTTTTTATCTTAGAATACTCTTATAATAACATCTGCCAACCAAGTCTAATAATCCCTGTAGTTAACAGGATACTTAAGTTCATGAGGCTTTTAACAAGTGTTCAAAACCTGTAATTTAAAGCCATTATAATATCTCATTTTATTATATTACTTTTATTTTACAATGTCAGGACTATCAGGTTTAAAGAGCCTTCAAGAGAAAACTCCCTATAAACCTTCATTTCAGTATTGTATCAGTGACTGAAAGTAAAAAATTTTAATACACAAATTTAAAATACCAAGTAATATTAATGATGAAAGGCAAGAGGGTAGAGTTGATAGTTTGTTTTTCATATTTCAAGGCTTATTTTACTAGTTAAGTATGAAAATATTTCTAAATACATTTCAAAACGCGTATTCGCATGCTTGTTACTGTTTCAAGGCAGAACTTTGTGGCACTTATGCAATGTACAGCAAAACTCCACTGGCCCTTCAGGGAGTTTGACATCACCCTGTCCTACAGGAACTTAAAATAAAAGAAAAAAAAAAATAAAAATAGAAGTCAAGAAGAACACTCCCTTCCAATAAAACTGTCTTTATAACTAAGTCTTTAGTGTCTTCTGGAGTATCCACTTGCAGCTATTACAGGATACAGTGTAGCACCTCCCCTTGTTTTCTAGAATTAGCAGTTTCCCATCACACCTTGGGGGTCAGTTTTCACCAGGTTTTGGGAGATATCTGGATGGGGACTGTAAATGTTCTGCTTTCCTACTGACAGGCTCAAGTGCAGTTCATCACTGGAAAACTTTCTGAGAAAGAGAGAACAAGCACGAGAGAGCTTTGAGAGAACCAAAGTGAGAGAACTTTGGTTTTGTCCATTTTTTAAGGAAGATCATTTTATATGTATGTGAGTTTCTCATGCATTGACATTTTGCACCACGTTACTGGGTTGCATTACTATCCCACACACTGTGCAGGATATTGTTTCCTCCAGCTAATCACTCTCCCATCTCCTGCAAAGAGGAGGAACAGAGTTAAGATCAACTTCAAAGCAGCATTTATATACAGTCCTGAGGCACACTTCCACTTCAGTGTATTGTAGTTCAGCACAGCTATTCGTCTGCTAGTTTGTGTAAAAAGAAAAGTCTAATGAGAATTGTAATGAGATAACAACAACATGGATATATGAAGAATAGAAGTAATTTTCTTTTGCAGCCTTAGCGGAACTCAGAGCTAGATGGATTCTTCAGCAAAATCCCGATCAATAGCCTGGGGAGAAAATTCCCACTGAAATTTAACAAAGTTGTGCACTTAGCAGTTAGTCATACCAGTGCGTGTCTTGTTACGTGCATGTCTGTGTTTCTGTGCTGCATAAGCTGGAAAATTAGCAGCAGACACATGAAACATCTAAGCTGTATGAACTATGGACAAAATATGATTTTTAAACAAAGTACGTAAGGAAAACTGGAATAAAGAAGAAAACAGTTTGTGGAAACTAACTTCCGAGCAACATACAACCAAAAAATTAGTAGACTGGAAGCATTCTATACTTGAAGACATTCCTGATTTATCACTGAAGAGTAAGATAATGAGTTAAATCACAGGATCCTGTAACCACTTCTGGGACTTGCATTAAGGTACTCCAACAGGCTGCAAATTTATCATCAGATTTTGAGAGCCTGCAGCACTGGCCAAATTCCAATATCACTGTAACTTTTGCCAGCAATTAGGATGGCAATGTAATTTGGCCAGCACTAAACAATCCTGAAAATCCCCCCCCCCCTTTTTTTTTTTTATAATCTTTATAACATTTAAGCTAAAAAAAAAAAACTGTTTACATTATATCCAGACGCAACTTAAACTCACATTCTTTAGATCTCTAAAATACAAAGTACCAAACTGTCAGAAAATTTAATCTTTGAAAATGAATACTTACTATCCTTCAATTAACCATGTACATTTAGTTTTATATTTATAATTTATTGGTCCATCTGTTAAATATCCAGAAGGTTCTGTTAACCTACAAGAGAAAAAAAAAAAAAATGCTGTAATATAGCAGAGACATTTCTTAAGCAAACAAAACAGGTATCATCAAGATGCTAACAGATTCTTTCTGGATGGAAAGAAAACTGTGGGCAGAGGAAAGAGTTAAGTCTATTTTTATATTTGTCACTATTTTTTATTTTTGCCTATAGAAAGTAGAATGCTAATTATTCTCTATCATTTTCTTCCCCTAATCTTCAATCACAGGACATCTTTTTTCTTGACCAGTAATGCAGATATTACATATAATTTAAGTAATCCTACAGTTGAAATGGATCTATGCAAACATAAAGGTATTTTTCTGATGATTCGTTTGATTACTTTTTCAAAGGAGTACTTTGCATCTATTTGCTTTTTTGCACAGTATGAGCAGCCATGCAATGTCAGCCCAAAACATCAACGTAGCCCAGCATCCTGCCTCCAACAGCAGTCTACAGCAGACGTGCAAGAGAGTTTCAATACCTGGGTTCAATACCTCCAAGGACCGCCCAGAGCATCGTACCACCTGCAATGCCTTACAGCCCAGGGTCATTCTCAGGCAGATGCTGTGCCTGCATACCGGTTTGGGGTTAATGCTTCTCCTAGGAACGTGCCCATGTAAACTCCTGAAAATATCTGGAATGTAGAACTTCGTCTAATATGTGGAATTAATTCTTGTGCAATCTCAACTGTTTTTACCTGAACATACCTTCTGCCAATTTCATTTGATGTCCTTAGTCTGGTGTTCAGAGAGATGGTGAACCACAGCACTCTGTTCACATGCTCTGTCTCACCCAAAACAGCAAATTTCATTGCCTCTCTCCCTTCTCTCCACTGTCCTGAGAAATCCTTGTTCAGTTTGCTGCTTCTTGTATGGGGTAACTAACTTTGGTCATCCCTGCTGCCTTTATTTAATAAATCTTTCTACTCTCCTATATCCTGAGGATCAACACAAAGATCAGCATATTGTGCTCAAGATGCAAGGGAACCATAAATTTGTACAGTGGCAAAATAATGATTTCCGCTTCTTCTCTACTCCAACCCTAACATTTTATTTGCTCTTTCAACAACTACTGTGCTGACATTTTTAAACACAACTAGCTGTTCTGAGTGATAACAGAGTTCAAGGTTCTTTGCTATGTGTGCAGAACTTTGATCCCCCTCCCTACACACACCCTTTTCACATACATTACCTCACATTAATCTAAACAGATTGCTAAAATAGCAGATGAAATTCAATAATTTATTACCATAAAAGCCTTCTGAAATAGCTTTGTATTTTTGGCATACTATAGCTTCATTATTTGCCCTATTTTCTGCATCCTTCATAATTATCTTCTGTAGTTCAGGCCATAGCACACCTCTGGCAACCTTCCATCATCAGGAAAACTGACCATCCTGCTCTTTACAAAATTACAACAATGACCAATGATGCAAACACATACTCAGATACACTCATTTCTTTCACTGCAGTGTGGAAGGATAATGATGAAGAAGAAGCATCACTAAATAAATCAGTTTATTTGCTGTTATTTCTTTACAAAATGACAGGACTTAAGTCGCTTAGAGGCAACGTTAATCAAACTGGCCAAGTGACAGCCAATTTTTCTTACCAGGAGTCCAGCTGAAAAGGAATTCAGTATCTGCTATCTTACTATCTTTGAAGCTCTATACATAAAGTTCAAAAATATTCCCTTTCATACCTAGAGAAAATTACTTATTTGCATTTGAACTCATTCATATCAAACTCTAAATGCATAATTATTAACACAGGTCTGTCATTCCAATCACAAATCCCTAAATACATAGAAAGAAATAAAAACAAGGGAGCAAGAAAGAGGAATTTACAAGACAGGGTACACATGAACTCCTAGGTTTTTGAACGAGCTCCTTCACCTGCCCTGGAAGACCCAGCTCCTTTGGCTAGGCACACTGTGAGCCACTCTGTTCTAGCCGCTGGTGGTTTCAATGAAAATCTTTTTTCCCACCACACTTCCTTTTGATGAAATAGGATAAAGCCCTGTACTAAGGGGAGCTGTCCAAATAAGTGTGCTTTGAAACATTTCCAAGGAATAAAAGCAGTATCAGTAAGATATTTTATGTTTCTGAACAAAAAGCAGCAGACAAACAGCTAGCAACATGAACAGACTGGATAAAAATAGATATGCTGCAGTTCTCCAGACAAGAGAAAGTTTCCTCAAGTAAAACCTAATGCACTGAGCTGGTCTGAGTGCTGCTGTTCAATGCTCCCAAAAAGCAATGGTTCCTGGCAAGTGCTGTACAAATGCTGGGCAGGGGATAAGCAAAGCAACGCGTGAGGGGGCAGTGCTGGTAACCTGGACAATGGAGAACACAGACAACAAGTCATAGGTTGATACTAAGTCACGCATCACAGATTTTAAAATCAAGCTACTGTTATCGATGCTTAGCCCTTAGTAGAACCTAATTACAGGATGAGATCCTATGCTTGAGTGTGTGCACGCATTTTTGTGGCAAAAAAAGGCAGGACTGCATAAAATGCCAATCAAAATAATTTTAGTGCTGTCATATGGTTTAGATACAGATGGTCTCTCCTTCCAGAGCAAGCCACAAAACATTTGCTTTACTGCAGTAAAGTAGTATAAAATAGTATACTTTCACAGGCATGACTGTTGGCTTCCTGGTAGCTCTATAATGCAACAGAGGTGACAAAGAATTGTTTTTATTAGATCAGTCCTTTGGCACTAGCAAAGCTCAAACTATTTCCCTTTTCACCTGGGCTGATACTTTTTGATAAATAGTTTTTCAGAGGAGTAGATAACCTTTGAAGCAGCTATTGCACTGTGCTAAAAATAAAGAATAAATAAGAGCATGACATTGTTTTGTAGTAATGGCCTGGGAAAGCAGTGAGCTAAAGGGGCTGTTCTATTTCCAATAAACTAATTCTCCTCTATCTTGCCCTTTCTTTAAGTTTCCTGAGATATACCAACAACTTCTCTGTATCATTTTTCATTCCAAGCATTACCAACTCCCAAATCCTGTAAACAGTAAATGGGTAAGCAGCATTACCTTCACACAACTTTTTACCAAATGGAGGGCAATATCCCATATAGCCAGGTGCTCGCGGCCATAACTGCCTATGCTACATGGGAGAGGTGTCCAGTCACTGGCAAGGGAAGGGCTATAAGAGCACCACAGAAGTGGAAAACCCAGAGCAATGCCTGCACACACCTGCTCATTTCTAAGAGGCCTTCAAAAGAAGGGGACAGCCAGAAAAATGTTTATCCTACTTAGGCTTCTGCTTTCCAAACAGCACTCCCAGGAGAGCAGCTGATGCTGCAGACTGTCATGTCACATGGCAGGCCAGCGTTCATAAACCCGGATTACTTGCTCACCAAGCTCAACAGCAGCAACCCACAGAGAAGACACGTGGCACCACAGGTTGTTTCATCCAGCAGACAGAAGCACACCAGCAACTCAAGGGCTAGAGGCTGAAGTCAACACAGGGCACTCAAAAGCAATGCAAAGGAAAATCTGTATTCCCCTGGAACATTAGCACTGCTGCAATGCAATGGTGAATATAATTGCATTACAATTCATATGGGTAACATTTATATTTACCACTGCAGTGATCTTAAATCAAGACCAATGCAGTTCAAGAAAAGGAAAAAGAAAAGTATGTTCTACTTCATTCAGAAATTATTAGAGTAAAATGAAGGAGAATGAGATGAAGGGGAAGAAGGAGATGAAATCTACGGCCCGCAATACATAAGATGTCAGAATAGATTATTAAAATGGTCCTTTCTGACTGTAATATTTATAGATGTGTGAAAAATGCAATCATGTCATCTCCTGTAATCTTATTGCAAAAGAATGATATTGTCATCTTTTCCAGAAAGGAGCGCTGATTTAAACCTGAGAAGTCATCAGGTATTTTCTGTCAGCAGTGGAACAGAGACTCAGAGAGAAAGAAGAAACAAAAAGCAATAAGAAGTCATCAAACGGGGCAATATTAGAGATCCACTTACGGGCCTGCAGCACCCCAGTTTAGTGACAATGCGTCTTCCCACACAGCCCTGCCCCGAGACACCATGTTTCAAAGTGCCAGGCACATGGAGACCTACAAAGCTGCTGGTAGGTGGACGGACAGAGGACCGAGCTGTAACACAGGCTTACTGGGGGAGAAGCTATAACGCGTATTCATAATATTACAAATACTCACTGTTAAATAAAAGGAGTTATGGTTCACTTATCTCTACATTAGTGTCATATTTCTGTTAATACTTTCATGGAGTGCTGGATTACTTTGTAACTCCTACTTCAGATATACCCGAATATCAGGGACAGCATACAGACTTTATTATACCAAGCATACGGATTCAGCTCAGTACAGGTATCAGGGTATCAGCCAAGGACTATTCTCTTTATTGCCAGAAAACTCTGCTCCATATCTTTTCTCCATCTTTTTATGAAAATTGTTATTTAAAACTGAAAAACAATAACTGTGCTTCAAAGTTATAAGAGCAAATGCTCCATAAACACAGGGGCAGCATTTTCAGGTTGCAAGCTGAAGGAAAAAACAGCAAAAAAAAAAAAAAAAAAAAAAAAACTTCAAGACATCAACATTTAATTAAGAAAGAAGGAAAGTTTTGAACCACCTTATAGGACAAGCCAGAATCAGCGCTCACTATGTTACCAGAAGGAAATAAACAGACCAAGAGGCCATTTCTCACCCATGACAGGAAGCAGCAACTACTTTGTGGACAATAAATGGAGGCATCGCAAGGGACACCCGTATAACTTTCAAAAGCCTGAACTGAACCCTTAGCAGCTAAGACACGCAAACCACTGCTACATGGGAGACAGCCCCAGGTGCCTGCAGGAGCCACTCACACTTATGGAAATAAAAGGATTCCCCCCTCCCCCCCCTAACCCCCACCCTTGAAATTTGTAAAGTATCCAAATTAAAAAAAAAAAAAAAAAAAAAAAAAAAACACTTTTCCAGGCAAAAGTATTGATTAGTACCTGACAAAGATCCTAAGAACTTGCATTTGATTTTCCTGCATTTTTATGTTTCCTGTAGAACCTTGCTGTCAGCTAATTTTTTCATAATGGATGTTAAAACAGAAGACACTGAATATACCGGAGCTCTATTTTTCCTTCAGTGACTAATCAAGAAGAATAAATATTTAATACATGAAGATAACATTTGTGTATGCCAGTCACACTCCTCTACTTGTTACACACTGCTCTGCATTAATAGAGAAATGTATATTTAGAAGCAGTAAGAACATTCACAACTTGTCACATATCGACTAATTAAAAACATGTTCTTAAGTAGGTTCAACTTCACTCATTGACAAAAGTAACAGTTCTTTTTTGTAAAACATCCCTACTACTTAATTCAAGTTTCCAGTTCCCCCTTCTAACCCTTCTAATTTATTTCAAAGAAAACCAAGCTCCAAAACAATTTAAGAAACACAAAATGAAAATGACACATCGGCCTTTTTTCCCCCCCATACAGAATATTCGGTATTTCAAGGACAATTTATTTTTTTCTTTTATTAAAGATTGCAGTGATACATCATCTTTGAGTGGTACAGAACATCAAGGTTTAACTTCAGCAGGTGTTTTCCTTCCTCATTTACTGTGGCTGAAAATGGCTGCTATTCCATATTCCATTTTTGTAGCGATTCCAAGAACTGCTGAAAGACAACTGCATTAACAGGAGACATTGCTCTCAAATTGCAAGTGTACCAGGCATCTTACTCAGGTAATGTATTTTCACTTATGTAAACATGTAAATAAATAAAGTGAATCTCTTCCCTCCTCTGCATAATACCCATGGCACATAGACCTTGGCAGCTCATTTACAATAGGGCATCACAGTGGTGTGACCATAAGCCCTTACAAGGGATCTATAAAGAGGCTAGAAATGGGCACAGTCCCATGAAGATCTGGAAGACACATGAAGTGGGGAAAATGAAGACAATTTAGGAACATTAAATGTAAATTAAAATGACTATGGAAATACCATACGAGGGCACTTGCGAGTTTTCTTCTACTCCCTTAGTTGGTCCATGACTTTTTCTCCCCAAACCCTTGCATTGACATTGAGTTTTAACACTCCCTATACCAGGCCAGGACCAGGCACACTGAAACCTTTCTTGCCAATTATTTGTCTAATCTGTTCTTAATAATTCCAGTGACAGGAGTCTGCAATCTTCTTAGGTGATCTATTTTAGTACTGACTTATCCTTATTGTTAGAAAGTTTCTCTAAACGTCCAATTTATTTTTCTCTCAATTCTACTTAAACAGACTACTTCATGCCCTGCTCAGAAGAAAGCGAGCTAATCCCTTCCTGTCTGCTCACCTTTTACGAACACCTACCCAGGCTTCTCTTCCCTGACTCAAACAAGTTATTCCAGCATTCCTCACATCACATTTCCAAGACTTCCCTCCTCCAGAGCTTCTCCAACATAACTGCAGCACAAAATATCAGCCATACTCCAGCCATATCCTGGCCAGCACAAAAGAAACAAAGAATTGTTTCTTTCCTGCACTTACTGCTGCTGCTTGGCCTCGGTGTAAATAGCCCAAGAACTGCCCTGCTGCATGCCAGTGTGTATGCAACCTGCTATTCCCTGTGACTGCTTACCTTCCTCCAGAGGAAGCTCTAGCTCATCTTTCTGAAGTTAATTATGCCTACAGAGGTGCAGAAATTTGATTCCAATTCAGTCAGTGCTATTTTTTTCAGATGCTATTATACAGGATCGATGCAGCTCGCACAATCAGGACCTTGTTGCATGGAAATTTTCATCCATAATCATTTTCTCAATGGGAAAAATCTATTTTTGACTCTCTTGTATAAGCATTCACTTGAAAGTTTGTCACTTCTGGCCACACGACACACTGCCATAAGCCATGAGAAACCCTACTTGAAAAAAAAATAGTAATAATAAAAAAAATCAATGAACTCCAGAAGAAAATATGAAAACCTATTTGCATACATTTATTGTGAAGTTCTTAGAAATGCCTCCATTTTCCATAACAGCTATTTTTCAATTACTCAGCTTAGTCACAGGTTTTGAATTCTCATTCATAGTGACTTCGGAAGCAGGGGCACAAAGCCAGTGCCAACAAGATGAGAAGTCGAGGCCCTGCACAGGGAAGGTTCCCACAGCACAGCCAGCCTCTCAGCCACCTCACATGGGGGTTAAAACTGGGCAGCCCCCAAATGCCAGTGTTGTGAATCAGAGGAACAAGCACACGGAACTGTGAGGTAGAAGAAAACCCTAATATTGAAGTCCAAGGAGGAACACTGACACACGTACAGAAAAAGCTTTCTACTTTTTATGCATGCAGAGCAATTTCCCTGATAGCTTCCAGTGACGACATATGCCAAAGTGCTTTACTTCAAGTTGCTCTGACAAAACATATTCCAGAGTTGTGGACGAACAGAGGCCAAGAGATGAGGTGAAAAACTGGCACAGCATCACTCTGACTGCACAAGTGATCGGACTATTTTCATGCAACAACCTGATTTATAATTGGAGCAGATAAAAAAAAAATCCTGAGAGATTAGTTTCACTGTACAGATCTTGAGAAAGTCAGAACGAGACTTCTGTCTTCAACATACACAGAAATATTCTCTAAAATGTATAAGAATAAGCCACAGCTATCTAACAGACAAACCAAATGCTGATTGCTGTGTATTTACGCAAAGAAACATCATTTTCTCCACTGCTACCAAGTATTTGTTTATTTTTATAACTACATACATGAACCCAGATTTTGGAGCAATGGAAGGTCTCCAAGAATAGCAGCAATTTCTTGAGAGGGCTCAAACCTGAAAAATAAATTGAGAAGGACAGCAAAGCCTAACAGAATCTGGTCTGCCAAGACACTAATATAGTATGAGGGAGAGTAGCAGAGTGCAGCCAGCATGATAAACAGTTTAGGAGGAGGCTGACTGCTGGGAGAGACAGTAAGGAAAAATAGACCAGAGCTCAGAAATCTCTCGTTAAATGCATTATTGCCCTTCAGTGGATTGTTAGCCTTTTTTTTTTTTTTTTTTTTTAAATAACGAAATTCACATTCTGCAATGAGAAGAAAATCCCACACAGATTTCTAACAAATTACCTGGATTATCTTCAGGAAAACTCCTCACCACCTCTATCTTTTGTTGTGCTGCTGTTATATGCCCTGATGAGCATATAGATAACTATAGATACTTTTCTTATTTTAGTAAGACTTCAAAGGACCTTATTCCATATCCACAAGATGAACAAGAAGATTCTTAGAGATTACAACCTAACTGCAGAACACAGGTACCCAAAAACAGGTATTTTATTGAAATATGGTTGGCCATTTTCTGGAGGTTTAACCATAAATCAGAAAGATTTTTATTTTATATCTAGGGAATGAAAACCTAACCACAACCTGCTAAAAAAAATCCAAACTACTAAATACTGTTTTCGGCAGATGGATTTATATCTAACGCATTAATGGAAAGACTGTGAAATTGAATGCAGTTGAGTCAAACTACAGAGTCGAACAGTGAACCGCATGCTTTTACAGTAGTGCTACACCAATTAACGGCTTGAATCTTGCCAATATTTTCCAGGTGGCCCTGGTCCTCTTCATCCCAATTCCGAAATTGAATCCTTTTAAATGACTTTTAAAATATACCGAAAATAGCACAATATCCTCCACTGACCTGGAAAAACTTCAAGAAATGTAGCTTCATCTCTCCTGTCTTGAATAATACACATATTCTGCATCTATTTTAGTATCATAGTTGGACAAAATCACACGAGACAGACAACGTCTAACAGCAATGCCCAGACTAGTTCACAGATGTCATCCAAAATTCTGCCTATAAAAATACACCTGCCACTATGCTGAAAATTAAGAATTGATAGAACATCAAATTGGCATTTGATATAAAACATCACCTATTTCTCTGTATTGCAGATTAATTTAATTATAGTGAATGCTAGAGTCCAAGAAGTCAAACAACTATTGCTTACTTTTATGTAACTGCAGCAATATTTTCATCATTTCATTTCCTAAAGGCATGTACCTGAGTAGCTATTGAATATTCCAGTTTGTAGTATGTTACTTCTGGGTAATCTTATTTTACATTAACCCTAGTACTTTAAAAATGTCAATGTTACAGTTTACGTTTCTTTAAGTGGTAGAGCTCTCTCTCTTTTATTTCCTACAAAGCAGACTTCTGTTTCTAAAAATGACAAAGTTGAGCACATTAACAAAGTAACAGAAATAATTTTTGACAATGTCTTTAACTTCATCACTCCTACCAAGAATAGATTTCAGTCCTAAGTGGCGTCCACATTAAAGGAAGACTGTCTACAGGTTTTGACTTAATAACAATGTTAGAAATAAGAAAGGATAAAGGTACTTATTATTTTTATTTACCATACAAGGCACAGAAGTCCACAAACATATTCCTATATATTTGTATGTACTTCATAAATATATATACACACACATGCATAAACTGAGCCATACACAAGTGTCATAAGAAATACCCAACTTTCTCTAACATTAAACTTCATAAAACACCCGAAGTTGTGTGACACAAAACAAAGCACGCAGACAATGCATATTGACATACTTGGCAAAAAGGAAAGGCGCTGCTCCAGTTTTCTACTGTACATCACTCTCAATCCCATTTTCCTTTGTGACCTAGTTCAGGGTTTTAACTTAAGCTTCCTGAGGTACCAACCGAATGCTCTAAATCCAGCATATCACCTACTCCCCAATTTCTCATTTTCTCTGTAAGACAAGTTTTTAATAAACACCTGTTCTCAACAGGAAGCAGCTGCCTTCTCCTTTCAATCATTTAGGCCAATTAACACCAACCCATCCCACCATGTATCTGTCAAGGACGGGGTGCACCTGGCAGGAGAATACCTCCACGAGGCTGCAAGCCCCAGCTCCCGCTAGCTGCATTACTGCACACTGCTTTGGGAGCATTTCACAATTAAACTTTGATTTCCCCCTCTCTGAGAGTGTAAGGAATAATAATCTAGAAGGAAAAAGACAAATAGCATCACTAAGCCCACCTGAATGAAGTTGGTTTCCAACTTTTTCTTTTTACACGAACACCAGCCATGCCTCTCCTCTTCCACCTCCCACCAGCACGCATTGTTCTTCACAAGAGGCTCCCAGTTCCCGAACAAAACCTCAGGCAGTGCAGCTGCTAAGACAGCTCTTTTGTTGCTATCATATTTTTGCCACATTCTACCTGATTGCTTCCCAAATTCCCACACAGCTGATACCCAGATCTCGAACCATTAAGAGCTAACACCCTCTTTCAGAAAAACCAGCCCATACTCATTAAGATTTTTTTTTTCTTCCCTCATTACCTTTTTTTTCCTTCCCCTTCAATAAAGAAAAAAAAAAAAAAAGTGGAAAACTGCTGGTATGCACCACAAAACTATCAGGAATCTCTGACAGGTAGCCTCTACATTTGGAAAACAACCTGATCCATGTCTGTGTGTCCCTGTTGGGGGGGGAAAAAAACTACTGGGTCCACACATGTTGTCCTACACAGAGTCTGATCCAGGTTTAGGGCTTAAATGAGGTACTATATTAGCACAATGACAAAAAAAAAAAAATCTCTGAAGTTCTTCAGTATAACACTCCGTAGGTGTATTCACCACAGGATCACTGAATCAGAAAATACTCTTCTAGAGTTTCTTTCTGCCAAGCACATAACCTACAACAGAAAAATCAAGTCCCTTCAAATCCTGTCTTGAAAAGGAAATTGCCAATTCACTGAACAACAACATTAGAGATCCTGCTGGGATTTCCAAACCCTTTGTGCCCTAGCTTAGGAAGGCAGTGATCAGTACAGCTCAGAAGACATACCTGGAGCTAGGCAAGAGGACGTAAGGGGATTTGTCATGCATTAACACAGCCG
This sequence comes from Aythya ferina, assembly GCF_964211825.1. Classification (NCBI taxonomy): domain Eukaryota; kingdom Metazoa; phylum Chordata; class Aves; order Anseriformes; family Anatidae; genus Aythya; species Aythya ferina. Next base: position 29,679,353 of record NC_140302.1, on the reverse strand, counting down.
CGGCTGCCCAGCCTCCCACAAAAGCAGAACCCGGGTAGGAGAACGCTGCCTGGAATGACCCACTTGCCTTTCAATACAAGGCAGGACACCTCCCCTGTGGGACCAGAGCTCTGCTGAGCCTGTTCACGTCATCCTTATGAAATGGAAAAGACACAGAGCAGGCACAGCACACAGCCAGTCTGCCTTGTCTTACCAGTGATGGGAAGTCTCTTGCACACGAGCGGCAGTTCTTCCATTACGCCTGGGGTAACAGGCTGCACCCGCTCCCCTCTCTCAGGCTGATGATCTCACTTTGCTACGAGAAGCTCTCAAAGCTGCTGATAGTCTTTTCTCACACAGTTCTGGCACAAAGCAGAAGAGATTACAAACAGGTGCCCACTATTCATGGTGACAGGATAAATACAAACCATGCCTGTCCATGGAGAGGAGCTTCTGCTGTGCAGCACAGTGCCCAAAAAACATCAGGAATCAATAAAGCCATACGCTGAAGTCCAAAGCCAGTAAATTAGGCTGCTGAGAACAAGAAGAGCAAAAGGAACTAGAAGGCAAGCTATTGCTCTGAAATAGGGTCAGGAAAATAATAATAATAATAAAAAGCAGTGACCCTAAGGCTTAGAGAAGTGACGGTAGTGAAATGCCCTAGAGCAGATAACTGTTTCTGTGCAGCTGAAGTTAGGGATAATGAGAGGCATGAGTTGACTCTGCCCCATCTTCGATTCCATGCATCCCACACCAAAGGAGAGAGGCCAGCAGCAAACCCACCACAGCTCACACTGATGGAGGGGCTCCCCCAGCTCTCAGCAAACTACACCCTGTCCTCTCTAGAATGAGACAGACTCATTCGAAGGAGATACTTAAAATGTTTAATGCGCCAACCTACAAAGATGCCCTCAGCGAAGCCCGTCAGCATTTAACTATTTCAGCTGTCATTTAGTGGTTTCTTGCAACGCATCAGAACAAATCTAAACTGCCCTGGTCACCACACGCACAAGTCATCTCTAACAGTAAAGCACAGAGCAGGTTCCTGGCATTGATGGAATTTCAACAAGAGGCATTTGAAAGATGCATCAAACAGCAACAATTGCTTCAAATCCAACTGCAACATACAGCAAATTCAGACAGAAATGCACTGCTTTGTGTAAAGAGACTGCTATCTGGAAAGGAAGTTCTTAGCTGAAGAAAGATTTTTAGTGTAGCAAGACAGACAACTGAAACCAATCATGTTTAAATAGAATCAACTTTCTTGCCTATGCGACCTTCACCTGCTCCCCTGGATGTTTCTTGAGTAACTTTCCAGTCCCCCATTCCTTGTGCTGACGTACACAGCAACCTCTACATCACCCACAGTTGGATTCTAACAATTCATTTTTTAATATTTTAATAGGAGGTGAGTAAAATTATTTTTTAAATGTTGTTTTGATTTTTTTTTCCAGAAAGTTTAGCTACATGCAGAATTAAGTGAGCAGATATGGCAAGCTAGCAAAAACAAATTTTATTTCAAAAATGATCTAGAATCCAGGTCAAAAGAAACCTCTAACAAAGAAAAATAAGAATAATAATAGGATGAATGCTTTTATTTGCCTCTCAGTTTGGGGGCTAAAATTTGCACTTTATGCTGGCATCTCAAATAACTCAAGACTCAGAAGTTGCAATTGATCAGCTAATACAGATGCAAAATTGATTCCATGTTTATCAATCCAAAAATAATTTCTCTTTTAAAGAAAATCATTCCAATGATAAATTCACACAAACTTAATACATTAACAACGAGTCACAGCACAAAAAAAAAAAAAAAATAATAACTTTCCTTAAACTTTCAGCTGACCTTCAATTTTGCAAATTATTTGAAATCCCAAATACAGCACAGTCTTCTTTCACTGTATGACTCAGTTTCCAAACCAAGTTCTTACCAAAATGTTGCTTTGGTAATCAAAGCAAGTGGAAGCAAAGCTACAGACATAACACCATTCAATGCTGCTACAAGATTAAACACTGCATCCCCTCACAGCACAGCTGAACCTTGATTTCTGACACAAGGTTCTTGGTATCGGTACTCTTTGGTTAGATCTTATCATCGTCTGTCCAGCAATGAGTAAAAATAACAAAAGAGATGAAGCTGTTCTTGAACAGGAAGGCCAAAAAGAAAACATTAAATAAATTGTCCTGTACAAAGTACATCATATCTTTTTCCTGCACACATTTCTAAACAAGCACCTCAGTCACCATGAGCACTTTTTTCACTCTGATTACTCACCAGAAGGTGCTATTAAATCATTCAGCTGAGCTTCAGCCACCCTTGACCACAACTCTCCAAGGCCAATGAGATGAAACTGGAACCTGTTACTGCTAAAGCAAACTCAACCTGGCTCTTCAGTAAGGAAGCTGAAGTGTTATGTGCCTAGAGAGAGCCAGAGGGCTTGTCGACTCATCCTCAAAACAAGCTTTTATTGTGTTTTATTGTATTGCAGTTTTGAGTTCTATGGATGTGTGTTCTTAGTTAATAGAAAAACAAATAAATAAAGCCACAGAAAATTCCAAGCAGAGGAAAATCACTGCATTCAAGGAGAGGAAAATCAAGACTACGTATTTTAAGGCATTTCAAAATACACAATTAACAAGCTGATGTTTAATTCATCACTTTATGAAACAAATGTTTAACACTTGGGCTTTAAAAATACAGCTACTTTAATAAGTAACATTTCAAGGGAAGAAATTAAATAAAAGAAGTGTTCGTCAAAACGTGGTAGTTCAGGAACTTTCAGTGACTACACAGATCAAGGCCAATAAAGTAGGTTGAGTAAATAAATGATTGTTCATGGGTTTGGTTTTGTTTAAAAAACAGACCACATACTCGTGTAGAGTTTCCTTTTGCTCTGTGCATTTTCTCAACATTGTTCACTGCTCACAACACCTACACCTTCATCCCACTCCCCCGGCCCAGGAGCCCAGCCCACACACAACTCCCCCAGCAGCAGAGACCAACGAAAGCACCACCTCGAACAGAGGTCACTTGGCTTCACCTCCCTACACCTTCCAACCCCAAAAGCAGCAGATCCCACTCTCTCTCTCGCTCCTCCATCAAGGTCAAGGAGGCCAGTCGCAGGCTGGGTGAGCTGCTGGTGGGCACCCTGATGCGTTCTTGTGTTGTTTTCTACCCCCAGATAAGTAGCTTAATAAAACAGCTGCTTCTAAGTACCAACTCTAAAAATTATCTCTATACACAGGACCGAGAGAGCTTCTTCAGCCTGGATTGTGGGAATTGCCTGCCTAATGTCAGCTTTTGCATTTAGTTGGAAAATAAGTTAAGTCTTTGCTTACAAAGTCACTGGGAATACAAGTTTTTAATCCCTTTACATTTTAAAATGCTTTTTTTTGAATCAGCCTGAGGATCCAAGTGTTCCAATTCACAGAAATTCTTAGGCTGCAAATCCGTTTACTGAGGATAAGATTATACAGCACATGTATATCATTTTACATACGATACTTTTAGGAAATTTAAACTGACAAGGCTGCTTTAAAAAGCTTTCAGTTGGTGAGTGAGCCTTATGGAAGTATTTACTAGTAGTTCTTGAATTTAAATAGATACCCCATATCATCTTGAAAATTGAAGAGACCTAGAAATTTGAGTAACAATGGACCTAGTTCTTGTCTTAAATATTTTGGTAAAAAGCTTCAGGAGTTCCTAGTTGTTAGAAAGGAGATGCAAATATTGTATTTTTTTTTTGATCACATACTAGTGACACAAAAAAGAATTCATAGCAGAATGTACACAGCTTCACCTAATAAAATCCCACATTAGAATTGTATTTAGTCAAGTCACCATACTTATTTGCTTTTTAAAGTAAAACAAGCGTAAATAAAAAACTCAAAATTCTGTAAATAAAATCCTGTATGTTCAGAGTTGGAATGAGTGGAAACCTGTGAGCTAAGTTCAGGAATAGCAGTTCAATTCACGCAACTCATTCATCTACATCAGCATTCAAATTCAAACCAAGAGTACACTTTTGAGGTAAATCTTATCCTCCTCTCTCACCACAAACACCTTGGATGCAGAGCAATCCTGCAATATGAACTGGCTTCTTCTGGACAAAACTACACCACAAAACACACTTCAATCACTGAAACAGCCACTCCTGAGCATGTTACATCTGACACAGGTTTGCAGGCATATGGCATTGGCTCTTAAGGGCAAAGCTAGCAAAGCTCATCTTCAGAAACTTGTTGAAAGGCTCTTAGTGCTTTTGAGCTACAGCTCAGATCACACTTATTAGTGAGAGTGCTATATACACATAAGTAACTCTGCACATGCCAAAAGGTGGAAAAGGGATTCTTTAGGTTTAGGTGGTAACTGAGAAAACTGAAGGAAGTTAGGCCAATGTCTTGTAATTAAGTACATGGCAGAATTGCAAATAAAGATATTTAAGACAGAACATACTGATCTTCAGAAGTAGATTTATGCCTCTAAGTAGCCAATATATAACAGAGGGAAAAATGCATTTATATGTTAGTGTTCATAGGATGTAAACACATACTACATGTTCGAACAGACCAGTAATTTCCCATATTCTTCAATTATCCAGCTTTTTTTGTATGCTATCCACAGCCATATGGACCTGTAGGAGCCTGGATTTCCTCAGCAGCAAACTGCAGCTTAGTCCACATAAAAGATACGCGCATTTCCTCTGTATACGAGATAAGGCAACAGCCCAAATGAGGTTAACAACATCTGCCTGCTTCAAAATCAGAAAGAGCCCCCTTTGGTAATGCATTTAATATGTTGGCACAAGTGACTACTGGGATTTATGAATAAGTCATAAGGAAGCTCTGAATCACCACCTGCTATCCATTAGAACTTGGGGTGGCTACACGTGTTAGGTCACAGGTTACCTTGCACAAATGCCTGCATAAAAAGAGCACAAGTTTTAAACAGCCCCTGGTGATGGATAAAAGCAGAACACAGAGCCATATCTCTTATGAATAAACTTGAATTGGGTCCTCTTCCACACAGTGATCTTAAAAGTTTTTACATGACTTCTAAGTCTGCTGCTTCTGTATCTTAGAGTGTTGGAAAGACTTTTAAATGCTCAGCACTGATATGAACATCCTAAAGCATTGCCACAACTCAGCTGTCAGACACGATTCAACAGAGAACAAAAAGAAAGGAAAAAAAAGAAATCGATCAGGGTGGTGAATGCAGAGAAATCTTCAGAGATCATTCAGAACTGGAATAAGAACCGTGGAGTAAAACACTCATAATCCTGAGAAGTCAGACTAATAAAGGATGGATGGCATAATTTAGCTTATCATCAAGAAGTCCCAGCTGTAGATCTGCAAAAGTTCCAAGCACCATTTTTCTCATTTTGAAAAGAGAAAACTTTGCCTAAAAAAAAAAAAAAAAAAAAAAAAAAGTTATTTATGACCAGTCAGTGAGTGTCAAATTTAAGATTCCAGAAAACCAGATAACCTTGACTGGAGAAACTGATAAATCTAATTTGTTGGAGTCAGGTACTGACTCAAGTCTCCAGATCAAAAAGAAGAATGAGCAGCTCGCAGCACAGAGCAGTCTGTATCCCTTAAATGCACACAAGTGTGAATACTTGACAGAAATGAAGGAAGAGCAGATTTTTCCTCCTTCTTTTTCTGTGAATTTGGCTGAACCAGTCGGTTCTCTGGTCTAAAAGATGTGAAATTACTTCTACGTCCTTAATTTAAACACAAAATAGCCAGACAGAATTACTACCTCTGGAGTTAGTTATGTTAAAAGATGGTTAAAAGACAAATTTGGAAAAGATGTCAAATCAAGGATTTTACAAACAGTTGCCTAACAAAGGTATTGGCCATTTGTAAAACTTGATGAAAAGAACAGACAATGCCTTAATATGCATTTGCCATAATAACACTTACGTGTGTGAATGCACTGAAACAGCAGATTGGTTGAGTTGGCTGTGTTGTTTGGTTTTGTTTGTTTGTTCATTTGTTTTTAGGGCACAAAATTAAATTCCCAATAGACAAAACAGAGACACCAACCAGGTGTCCTTTACCCACCACCACCACATGGGTGAAGTCATGTTGGAATCTGGCTTGCTATTAACAAAGCTGCACCTGGGTTTTCAACCACCACCACTTCCTTAGCAGATTTATCTTTCAGGAAAGCAACTCAAAGGATGTAACAGACATGGAACAACACAATCACATTAAGTAACATAAAACAGTTCTTATGCTGGGCCCTAGCACTCCGTAGACTATCTTGTTGTAAAAACAGATGCTTCTGAAATGATGTCTCAGGGCAATGCTTTCACAGGAGTTTGAAAAACATTATTTCAGATGGAGATTTATACCATGAAAAAAAGTCACTTCGGGGAAAAAAAATGGATAGTTATAAAACAAGGCTACAAAGCTCTTCAGTTATGACCTGTTTGGGGCTGTTCTTACACTCAGAATATGTCACAGATCACAACTAGGCTGCAAGGCTTGCAGGAGGTGTCAATTCCAAGTTAATGTGGCAATATTCAAGAAGACTAGTGTGCATACTCTAAATGTCACTGGAACTGTAAGTGGGGATTAATGCAGGGGAAAATAAGGTCATAATAATAAAGCAAATAGGCCCCCCAAATATGCAGAAGGAGAAGCCCCTCTGCTTATTAAAGGAGGCAGGTCAATCTAGCGCTCTCATCTCAGAACAGACATTCCTGCTAATATTTTATGAAACCGATCACAAAGGGTTACTTTATCAAGTCAGAGATTTGATGAGAATAAACTGAAGTTTTCAGATAACCCTCTATTCAGAAAGATGGCAAGGCTCAGTTTGTTTCCCAGCGGATGCTCAGCTTTGCACTGACTTCCCAGTTCTCCATATTGCTTAGGTATTTTCCACTTTAAAACACATCTTAGGACTCATTATGGCGTTTCTAGTAAGCCAAACCCACAAAAGTCATCATCCAGGAAGCTGCACTGCTCTCATCGCTACACAATGTATTCAATCTCAGAAACGAGTTAAAAAAAAAAAAAAAGTCTTTGTATCGGGCTTATCTGCTATTTCTGCCAACTTTTTCTTGTTAGATGTTGCTGTTCCCTTTAAAATTCCTTTAAGCCACTGATCTTAGTGTCACAGTTAATGAGCATGTAAAACTCATCAACAGCAAATTTCAAAAATGCTCCAAAGCTGATTTATTTTCTTCTTACAAGCACGGGTAGAGATTCTTTCTGTAGTAATAAGCTGTAAAATTTTGCTTTTGATATGAAATGGAGATTGAAATATAAACCAACAGAGATGCATAAAGAAGTGATAAGTTAGTTTGTATTTCAGATATATACTGACATAAAATCTTCCATTCTCTTTGGATTACAGAGCAGACTGGTTTTTTATTATTATCATTATCTTAAATGATTTACGAATAAACACGAAAGAACCTGACTTGAAAAACTATATAGTTTACTATCTAAGAGCAAAGTGTGGACAGATTAGTCAACCGTTTTTTCCACATATTTTGGGTAAGCTAATGTTAATGAAAATGAGGTTATTTATAAACAGGATCATTGGACTTAAATGCCTACACTTTAATACCTCCCCCTGTGAACACATTAGTGTTCCTCAGGCCAGGATTTAGAAAAAAAATCATATAATTCATTATAAATCTCTCTTCCACAACAGAAACCCAGTAAAAATACTTATTTTGACAACATATCAACCAGATACACATCTATTACGTCTGATTTAGTGTAAGTACTTAACGATAGAGCCATTACTGGAGCATATAATGGCACCAAAGCTTTTCATATTGGGCAAATTGCATAATTACTTTTTAAGTACCAAGTGTAACTAATTAGCACTTTTTAAGCCAGCATGCATCATCCTTAATTCTTAGATATTTCCATTTAAATTTTCCATCAGTGACTACTTTTCATGTGTGTGGAAGAAGAATAGAGAAGATGAAAGAATGTTATATATGTGCATAATGTACCAGTAACAATTTGAGTATCCATATGGATATAATAGATTAAAAAACAGAGCAGCTGTACATACTCACTAGCACTCCAGCTGATTAGTCAAATACACTGATTAAATTGTTACCTTTAATAACTAGACATGCACAGAAATCAATTTCTCAAACTACTTTGCAAAATACAATCCATGGGATCATAAACCTTTTATAAATAGATATTATTTCTTTGCTAGTGACAGTTAGAACTTGCTCTCTCAGTGACAGCTTGTATTTGTTCACTTCATAGCATCTAAGGAAGAATTTCATTTCATTGACCTAATTAATAATTAAGGTAACTGACTTAAAACAAACAGGGTAGCACCATGAATGTGTGTACTTCTGGTAGTATTCAGCATAAATAGTTTTTCATTTTAATTAAAATTCATGGAACAATGGAGATGACTCTGATGCTACTTACCTTATTGGTAACAGGAAAATTGCCTTATAGGGTAGAAGTTCAAGCTAAAATTACAATACTGCCCAAATTCCAAGTGAGGCTGACATCATCACATCTAAAGCAAGAACTGTAAGGAAGACTTTGAATTCCATCTTAAAAGATAAACTGAGATGGTGTGATTATAATCACAGAAATTAAAGATAACACAAAACAAAATGAATGTTTATCATGCGAAAGCTCAGGAAATCACTGTATGGAATTGGAGAATATCACAACATAAGTAGTAACAAAATTCAAGTAACTGATTGTCCTACCAGACTAGAGATAAGAATCTACACCAGAACACTGGGAAACAAAAGATCCAAGACATTAACTTGCAAGTTATGCAGTAGGCACTCTATTAAATATATTAAATTATGCCATTTGTCACATTCTAGCAAGTATTGCACCTAAATTTAATGCAAAATGGGAAGGAATTGCCCAGAATTAATAGAAGCTATTACTCTAGCTTCTCATTATTCCATATTCATAGTTTAATCTAAAAATATGAATGTGAAGGGAAAGTAGAATAAAATGCAACACGAATTTATTAACATCACACACTTTATCTTTGATAAAACAACTTTAACGAAAACGACTACCATTATATCAAGACGCCAATAAGCTGTACAATTAGTTAAACCTGGATACCAAGTTAACATGAAAGCCATAATGCAAGTAAGGAGAGGAATAAAAATGGGATCAACAGATCAGCTGTAAGCAAAAAGCTCAGTCTGTATGGCAAATTACATAGGACAGTAGAGGCAGACAAAAACTGATCTTAAAAAGAGACTTACCAATAATGGCATAGGCATGCTAGTGAAATTTATTGATGGCATGAAGCTGTTCATACTGTTCGAAATAAATACGTCCTATGCAAAGAACTAGGTGATACTGATTCTTGATAAACTGAGAGGAGATAAAATTTAGCAATGGTCGGTAAAATCACGCACTTAGAAGCGACAGGAATAGTTTCAACTAGCCCACTGGAGAAGAAAGAAGAGAATTAAAGCAGCTTCAGAATGACTACATGCCACCAATGGCAGACAGCCAGAAAAAGAGAGAAATGATCCTACAATGTGGGATTTCCAGAAGAGATCAGGCAGTTAATAATATTAAAGCACAGGAAACACAATAGGAAAGATTAAACTGGAACATGAACAGAGAAACCTATTTGAGCAACTAGAAGAAATAAGAGCCTGGTAAGAAGACGCTTGTTTATTGTAGTGTAATGAAGTCCAAGGAAAAAAATATGACACTCAGTGCATACAAAGAGGACTAAAGGAAAAGCAAATGGAGAGAGAGCACACAGAATGAGACATGCATCAAGTAGATAGTAAGAACAAACAGAACTAACAGTCTACTTTCAGAAAGTTGAAGTGAGTTTCAGGAAGAACATCTGAATATAGTTATGCTGTATTTAGTTACCAAGTGCTACCATTTCACTCCACAGAGTTTAAGTATGGCACAAGAAAAAGAGTTTAGTAAAGTTTATTTTATTTAAATCACACATTCAAAGTCATTACAACACACTTTTAAAAATACCTGCTCAAATCTCAGATTTTTCTGCAGGGTTCAGTTGGATTTTGTTTGGTAGTTTGTTTTTAAATACAAAACACTCTCTGCATGTAAAATGTATGGGAGTACAACTAATAATGGAGAATTGTGTTTGCCACTTAGAGGTAGCAAAGTCTTCATTTTAGTTCAGTGACTAAAGAGCCAGAAATAAATACCATGTTCTCACACAGCTGTTGGGTCCCTGTAAAACAACTGACGCTTTTGCCCCTAGAAGAGGGAACATGGAGCAGGAATCCTGCCATGGGTGTGGGAGGAACAAAACAGATCGAACATGCAGCAGAGATGCCAACAGCCACCAGCCAGTAACACCAGGCTGGACAGAAAGAAGAGAGCAGTGTGTAACCTGAAATAGGCCATCAGCAATATTCAAGCCCACGCTGTAACTCTAAACCCCTCATCTTGCTGTCCAGTCCTGAGGACTACAATTCGTAACAGCTACCTCTTCTTCCCCCCAGCAACTCTCCAATTGCTCTCTGAACAGGACACATTTGGCTGCACGAAACTGGATGTCACATCTTTCCCGACAGGTGAATCTACCTGCCCAACTTTCCTGAAACCTTGGGCAACCAGGAAACACAGCTCAAACACAGTGGCAGTGATGTTATTTTTGAGTATGAGCACACAGAGAAATGGAGGTCATCCTCCTCCTCCCCACCTGCACTCCAGAGCACAGGGATTCCTGCAGTGGCCCAGCTGAGCAAAGGCACTCACGTAGCTTCAGCCAAAGGGCCAGTGGTGCTGGACCAATGGTGCTGCCAGACTCCAGAAAATCCTGTACTCAAGTATGTTTATATGTGCACATAAAGATATGCAAAATACACTCACTCATATATAGAAATCTACCAGTTGCAGAATTATTTTGCTTTTATATGCAAGCCTTCACCTTTAAAATCACACAAATCCCAGCTGCTCTACAGACAAGTCTTTTTAATTAATCCCAGTTTGCCCACCTTCTTAATTAATCCCAATTTACCAGAATGTTGAGAAGGCAGGCAAGTCATTAGATAGCTAAAGCACTTTAAAGAGGGAAAAAAAAATAGATTCAAAGACTTCAGAAACTAGGCATCATGGTAAAGTTTCATATTGGAAATAAAAACTCACAAGTTGAAGCAAAAGCATCTGGCAATTCTAAATGCTTATATTTAAATAACAGATGACAACTATCAATTAACATATGAACAGGACTGAATAATTTTCATTTATCCCACAAACAATAAAATATTAATTGCTAGTTGTGATTCCTAATGTCAGGCCCAATAGCGTGCTAGGAAAGCTGTACCACAATAGAGGTAATAAAGAAACCTCAACATTTATGTTCACTGAAAGCTGACAAATATTTCATTTTCATTCTCAGTGTTGATCACATTTTTTGGTAACTTGCAATTCCCTGCTGCCCTGCTCAGTATGTCTAAGCTGCCTACTTATTCCCTGCTTTGAGATAATAACTTTTTAGCAGTTTCAGACAACTGGAACACATTCATCTAGAAAAGAAAAAAGCAGAAATTGAACATAACAGAACCTTGATGATAACCAGAGAATTATCCATTTAAAAAAAAAAAAAAAAAAAAAAAATCTTCCTTCTTTCTTTTACTAACAAATATTTTGCTGAATAATTTGTCATTAGCTTCATCTCAAACTTACTACGATAGTTCAGTCATTACTTAAAACACAATATTTTGATGAAATTACCATGCACTGGTGATGAAAAACACCCAAAAAAGTCTAGAAGACCTCTATAAACTGTGTGCACCTAAACAGCAGAAGGAAAAGAAAAAGCTTTAAAATGCTGCACATTTTGGCATGGAAGTTGTCTTATACAAATTGCAGTTCATGCAACAGTAGATGAATATCTTCTGTGCAGAAGATCTGAGAGTTCAACAGAAAGTTCTAAAATTCTTGGCAATGAAGACAACTGGCACCCAAGTTTTCCTGAAGACTACATAAAAAGCTTATTTTATTTATACATCTATTTATCTCTCTACATATGCACACATAGAAATGTGCTATATAGAGAGGTATAGCAACCAATATTTCTATTTAGGAAAATGCTAGAACTGAATTTGATTATTTCTATAGCAATGTGTTGTTATCAAATGTAAACACCTCTGATTTCTTTTTCAAGATGACCACCTGTCATATTTTCTTTAGTTTTGGCTGTTCCATAAAGCTTCACAAATATAATAAGCACTCATAGCAAGAAAGCCCAGAAAATAATTTAAACTTTTGACAGCTTATGGAAAGTTAAAGGACCTGGAACTTAAACTTATCCTGGAGAACTACAGCCCAGATAATATAATATTTTAACCTCAGTGACATATTTCCTTTACCAACAGCAAAGGACATCAGAACCCACACGGAGGACAAATATGACAAGTTAAAGACCTAGAAATACCAACAGCTTCAGCAAGTTTTGCAAACTGTTTCCTTGCAAACTTACAATTGCATTAGAACTTGACCTGGAAATTTAATACATTTGACATACATTCAGTACATTCCCCATCGTTCTCCAGGAAAATCCAGCCTTTCTTGCCATGTTTCATACTTGTCAGCATGCATCCAAAGGAGCATGCTCCAGCATTGCTCACAGAGAGGCACAAGACTTGCAGCTCCAAAAAGAAAATATGACATATATTTTATTGTAAAGACAGTAAAGAAACCTTTAAAGCACTCTTCATAGAAATGAAATCATTATAAATAATGAGGGATGATCCCCAAGTACTTCTTTCAAAGATTTCCAAAATCAATTTGATTAACATTTTACTTCATTTCCTCCACAACTCCCCACTATTCCAGGCCCCACCTTGAAAACTTTGATTATAATATACTACTAACCAGCAGTCTGTTAGTTTGTGTAGATCTCCAAACAAACAGGGAAAGCTATGTGGAAAGCTACTTGAAAAAAATGTTGCCCCAGTTTGAGGAAGCAACAGAAATGGATATAGAATCAAATATTCATATTGCATACCAGCCACAAAGTAATAATAAGAAGAAAGATTTCAAATCTCCCCGCCTCCCAGCATATAACCCTGCACCAAATAGTAATATTCATCTTCAGTGTTTTTCCTTCTGTGCTTTTTAGTATAAAATTCAAAAGAATCCAAAATAATGGTCAGGTGCTGTGGTCTGGTTATTGTTTTGTTTTTCAAGGGCCATTCTGTTCAGAGGCAGGATTCTAATTTCTCTTCTGCATCTACACAGAGTAATGCTCCCAGAGAGCTCATCATAGCAACTGTTCTTGTTTTCCTAAAGAAGCTACTGACGAGCATAAACTAAAAATATTTTAGGAGAGGATAGAGAATGCTACTTGAACAGGAGCTAGCATTTCCCTTTCCACACATACATAAAACACCGACAGTGTCCCTTTGGACATCTCACATTCTAGAAGAACATTTGGAATCACAATCTGAAAAGCAAAGACTTTAATTACTAACTTTCTTTCTGGGTGCAACACCAACATGATTAAATCACATTGGAGGACTGTTTATAAAATGAAGGTATTCTCAACATGGGTCAACACCTTAATAGCTTGGTTCTAAAACTACCAGGAAGATAAATACAGCCCTCAACAGTCCTTTAGACGAAAGGAAGATTTCACCAGCTTGCCTCTTATTTATATGATTTTAAAATCCTTCTAGAAAGGATTGACTGTATCCAGCCATGCAAACTTGAAAAGCATATTGCACAGAGTATCACAGACACAGACTGTCAATGTCAGCCTTCCCTACTATTATCCTGACATTCTTTTATTGTGAAATTCACCTTTTCTTCATTTTGTTGTAGAATACCTATTGTGCTTGCTGCCTTTTATTTAATAACTCAACACTCTATAATGTACCAAGGTGATGCATTAGTACAAGAGTACATTTTATGTACACAAATTAATTGTAGGATAGCACACATTTCAACATCTGAAAGTGAAAGATGCATTGTTGTCACATACAAAATAAAAAATAATAAATTTTAAGACTCTGAACCTCAATTCCATTACATGAGTTTCCTTAAATTTACCTTCAAATTAAGTGACAAACAAACCCCAAAGAGATTAATTACACCATCATAAGAGTATAGCAACTGAGAATCAGGCCAGCAATCAAACTGCAAGTACAATATGAACAGTTATACCACAATTATTAAGCCGTAAACTGGGTATAAACTGTAGTCCTACAACTGCACCCAGGAATGCCTTCTGATGGCATATACTTTCATGAAGGTTGGTCAGACCCCAAAACCAAGAAACCTTTCCCATCCTGAATGAATTACAAGCCCCAAATCCTATTTGCGGACATGCTCTCATTTCACTTTTTCCTACAACACCCCTATATTTTGCATAGAGTCACCTCCTTAGAGAAAATTTCTCTCTCACATTGACCCACCTGAAGCAAATACTTCTGTAAGTAGGCGGCACCTTGTTCATTAAACACACAATTTCTAGAAAACTACTTCCTGAAAAAGTCTCTCTTCCCCACCACCCCCCAAAAAGAAAACAGCTCAGAACTCCAACATGTCTAATTAGATGAGCAAATACACAGTGTTTCTGATATACAAACATCAAGCGTATCCACATGGATATGCAATATTACGTTTCCTACCTGAGGTACACACATTTGCAACCTACACAACTCACTAAGGATCTACTCAAGTGAATCTGGACTGAGTAAAATTCAACAGCCAAAAAAATAAAATAAACATTCTGGTAGTCTAAAGCCCCAATAACGTCCTCCCGAACTCCCATACCCATTAAGAAAATCTAACCCTAAAGGTTCACAGCAGCAACCAGGCCAGAGTTAATGCAGCCTGTACCTCAAGTTACCATCAACATGTAGTACAGAAATGCCTCAAGCATTACTGGCCTAATATTGTTGAGCATAAGCACAAACAAACTCGTCATGCTCATACTTACTGACCAGAGCATGCAACCATTTCTCACATACAAACCTACTAGCTTCTGTTCCATGATTCACACCAGAGCCATGGTTTGCAAGTTCCCAGGCATCTCCACCCAAATTTTTAAACAGAATTTTCCATTTCCATTTTCCACTTTCCTACAGAAGCAATGACAAAGCCTTTTGGACAAGGAGGTGTTTGTAACTACAAGGCATGTGTACCTACCAAGAGAAATGCAATAAGCAAAAACCAAACAATCAACAACGATGATCAGCTGTTCTTAAAAAACAGCTTAAAACTCACGCAAACAGAAAATAAAGCCCTCTGGTTATTGAAGCAACTATCCATCTCACTATTTAGGTATACTTCATAAATACAAAATATATTGAAGATGAACTTGCATAGCATGGTGTCTTATAGATCGACAACCTCCCAGATACTTCTGGTCCATTGAAAACAAAAATAATCTGAGAAACTGAAAGATTCAAATACATACTGAGAAAGTCCAGTGCAATTAAGAACGTGGAGGTGGGAAAAAAAAAGTTTCTTTTTTCCTCATTAATCTGTAGGGTTTTTTAAACATAGGATAGTCATGAATTCCCTTCATAAAATAGTGTTCTTTTATTTAAAGAAGTATGCCTTCAAGTAGCACCAACCAGACTAAGTGATATGATACACTAAAGTCTAAGCCTGCAACAGCTTAACTGTGAGCACAACAGAGAATATTTCTTTCACTCAAGATGTTGCACCGCCATGCTCATACTTGCCAAGTTCGCATATGTTAGATTTGTCATTCTCCCAGTCTTGAGCACAGTAATTTACCTCCATACCCACTGAATTGCATAAAGACAAGAATGAAATATGGAGACTGGAAACTTGCAACAGAAGTCAGAATATCACTCATTGCACCATGCTTCCTCCATCGCAGAAAAACAGACTAAATTTTAATTATTTTATTTAAAAATAAGGAGTATGATTAATTTGGCCCTGCATCTGCTTTGGTGTTCAGTAGTAGATAAGAATCGAAATGGTCAAATTTTTCAGGACAATTAAAAAAATATATATGGTGACTGTGAATGAGTGATGTATGAGAGAACTGCGTTAGACCCTTTACAAGAAGGAACCATCCCTAGTAGGCAAGAGCTTTAACTACAATTAAAAATAAATGCGCTTTTTTTTTGCCTTTTGTTTTTTAAACCTTAATGTGTATGACCTTAAAATTATTAAAAAAAAAAAAAAAAAAAATCAGTACAACACTGCAAGCCCTCACCACTCTGAAGCAATCTAACATACGCCAGTTCTGCTCTCAAAGCCCGACTGCTACTTTCCAATGCAGCCAATCAACAGCGGAAAGCCTCAGTCTAACTTCCAAGGAATATTCTGCTTCCTTTCAACTGCCCATTACAGCAGAGTTTTTATGTTCCTGAACAGACTTCTGAGTGTGTACTAACCCCAAAAGCAGTAAGTGCACCTTAATGAGGCAGATAAAAGTGAAAATAAACTCAGCAATTATCCTGGTAATGAACAGCTTTGTGAACTGTTACATTAACACATTAAACTGGGCTTGCTTCACAGACAAAAAAAAAAAAAAAAAAAAAAAAGAAAGAGGACAGACCAACCAGAAATTCAGCCCAGATTTGATATCCTAGCTCATGTGACTGGACAACGCCTTTCAAGGCCAATTCTCTCAATTATATTCACCAACCTCTAGGCCACACCAGCATTTATCCTGGCACTAACAGAGGCCTGGGCATAGGCACAGAAAGGCGTCGGGTATCCTTTCGGAACAGTCAGTTGAAAAATATTGTTAACAAAACTCCTTGACTATGGATCTATACCTGAATGAAAAGCTTCATATCATCTCCTACATCTGGCAATGTTCAACAGTAAAGGTCTCCAAGAAAACAAAGCACTCCACATTGTGTACCTGCAGCAAAGTGCCATCCTATTTGAAAACAATTCAATTTTCCTAGAATGAGGACTGGGAAATTATTATATATATATATATATATTTTTTTTTTTTGTATTTATATATAAATATATATATATTTATAAATTTATATATATATAAATGTGTATATATACACACACACACACACATATATATATATATATATATGTATATAAACTCCCCAGCTTTCATCTCAGTTCTGTCACTAGTTCATCAGGTAACCTTAAACAATTACACAACCTCAGGTTTCCCATGTGTCAAACAGCTGAAAAAAAGAAACAGACAGACAGAGATATGTTGGGACTAAGTAATTCCTTGAATACACATAGGGCTTGGGCTCCCCACCCCACTCCCTGAAAAATACACTACTATAAGCAATTCAGAAATGAAACTCTAGAAAAACTGTATTATACTAGCTCACATATCATTCTGCAGAGTGCTACACGATTGAAAACACCCATAAAAACAAAGTTCTAAATTTAGATGTTCTAGATTTAATACTTGTATCAGCATAAGGTTTTAGAAAACATCTGCGAGAACATTTCTAACACAGCTGTCTTAATATTATTACATCTGCACTCACAAGTGCAAGTTTATTTTTTCAAAACCAGCTGTCTGTTCCTGTACCTTCATTTTTCAGGAGCACCTTCCAGCTCCTGTCCAGCGGCTTAAGTTATCCTCTGGATGAGCCTCTGTTGACTTTGGAAGCCAACACAGCAGATTTACTGATACAAGAGAACTATAGAAGCACGCAGCTCAATTCACTTAGAGCATTTCTATGACTCTTCCTATGAAATCAAGTTCATTCCCCTTTTCCTCTAAACTGCTTTGGTATATCTTGCATATACCATATACACATTTGATTATCATGTATATTCTCCAAGCTGTGTTTACAAATGAATATATATATCATTAATGGGAGTTACTCTGCATTTCTTTAGATTTGCTTCTTTTCTCCCTCTCCAAGAAGTACATTCTCTCTCATACACTGTATAGATTCAGGAAAGAACAGTTAAACATGTAAATTACCCTAGAGTTGAATTACTCAGCATTTCAGTTTTTGTAGTAAAGCTGAAATTGTCAAATCTTCATTCATATAAGAAGTTAGAGTGTATCAAAGTTCTCCCAAGTTTTGGGAGCAGAAATACATACCGAGAAAATTAAGCTGACAGTGTTTAACTCACCACTGCTATCTATTAGAAGCAGGAGCATATTTTGAACTACCACAAGGCTAGCAGGCTATTTTTTTTTTTCTGGTTAATTTCCTTCTCTCGCTAAGTGAGTTAAAAACAACATCAATGTTTGATGTTGTTTGATGACAAGACGTTTGTCATCTTGTTCCATGGTGCCTTACGTTTTACTTACACCTTGAATAGAAAGTCTCCCTGAAGCTCACTAGCGTATTTGAAAATTTTACAAGCCCCAGCTCTCCTGACAGGCTTTGACCAAGATCTCCACAGCTCACATTCCACTGCAGCACCTGGTAATGTATACAGCTGAGATCTGGTCCTTTTGTGATACTTCTGATTGTTCTTCAGTCCAGTCTCCTGCATCCCAGGAGTTCCACAACAACGTTACCCACTTCATCACTGAAGGCAAATTATTAGCCTTCAAAGAAAAAGGGAGCAAGCTGAAAATTCAACAACGTGAGAACAAACAAATGTCTATACATAAAAGTACATGTCTGCAATAAAAATCTACGTTTAATTAAAGACTGTGGATCCAGACTCATGATCCTGGAATAGCATAATGCAAACATCCTGCAAATTGGAAATGCATGGTTCTTTGATGCTGATACAGGAATGTAACGTTTAATAGAGGTCATTTTATGCACACAAACTGAGCAGCAACTTCAAAATAGCTGTTAAGTAGTACTGCATATGATTGTATTTCACAATATTTTGCTATTAGCTTTTAATTCAAGGTTGGGAGTTAAGGCTTTCTGGGCTGTTACCAACTTCAGTAAAATATTACCAGCAGTTCAGACAAGGTACAAACTGTTTTTCCAAGGATTCTCTTGAATAAGAAAAGACTTTACTCTTCAAGTATTCTGCAATAACACACGCTGCTTCCAAGTTAGGTTTAGGTCCATCTGACCTAATGAGAAAGCTATTTTACACATATTTCAGACACACGGCACCACTTGGACAGCAGCACTTCATGCCATAGTATTTATCACACTCCAGGAAAAAATGCATTCTCAAATCTCTCAAATTGTACCTAGCTCATTAGCTGTCCCCATCATTGCAGTCACGGATCACCTCATGTATTTAATCTTACAGGGACTGTTATTTTCTTTTTATAGATGAGACAATGAAGCACAGAAATTACGGACTAAATCCCTAAGAAAATTTCAATGCTGAGTGTCGTTTTAGGTGTCTGCATCCAAGCCTTAAGTAATTCAGTACTTGTCCAGTTGCCAGGTAATCCTAGAATATCCTGGCTTCAAAATTCCCTACCCAAATCATGATTTGCTGGCACATGCTGCTTAAAATTTGGAAATACTCTACAGTCAGTTTGCTTCTAAACATTATTAGGGTCACAAACCAGACATTTTGCCATCACACAAGGGTAGCAGCAGGTTACCATCCATAGCTACACGAACTGAAACACCAGTTTGAACAGATCCTGGAATCCACTTCTTCCAGAAAAGCGACCTAAGCTCTATGTTTTGGGAGAGATTTTATAACACATTTATTTTCTGCAAAATGATGTAGATTTAACAGCTAGATTAAGACGTTTACCCTAGAATATTCTACAGTGCTGGTGGCTAAATTACTTTCCAGAGGTCTAAAAGATTGAGGCTTTTCTGCCTGCAGGAATCTTGGGAGCCAGAGGCAGTTCTCGCACCCGCTGAAGGGACATGGAGCAGCAGCCAGCACTGGGCTCAGGTCTCGTGCCTCCTGTGGCACTGCAACCACCCAGGGCTCCAACATCAGCACAGCCCTGATGTTCCCTCAGCAGGCTTTTAATAATATATAGGGCAGCTGAAAATGCTAGGTGGAAAATTCCAACAGCTCAGCCTCCTCACATGAGGACGTGCACTCGGATAGCTGCTCACCGCTGTCCCTCTATGACTGGTAGCTGTTGCAGCTCCCTGGAGTGCCCAGGCTTTCAGCTGTCACCATGTTTTGCTCCTCCTTACGTAAACTTCACAGAATGCTTTCCAAGACCAGGCTGTGCAGCTCCTTAGAATCTCCATGGACACTGGCAGAGAGATGTTCTTCAATACTGCACGAGTTTTCCAATGCTTTTTTTTCCTATTGTCTACATAGCAGTGTTTTAAACAAGGCTTTTTTCACCAGCACTTCAGTTCATACGCGGAAGAATATCCCAAGGTGTTCCTGAAGCATCTCATTACCTCTTCTGCCCACTTTTCGATACACATAAATTAATTTCTAGTGCAGTGTGACAGACTGGCATCTCACAAACTACTCATACTGTTTTTAAAAAAGATAACACGAACTGCAGTAATGTGCCATCCAAAACTATATCCATTGTGTCCTGTTTGGTCAGAGGAAGTAAGGGGCACACAGTGTGAGACTACACATTTGCCACATTAAATTAAAAATATTAAATGCTATAACTTGTACAGGCATTGACAACATTATTTACAGACAACCCTTGTGTCTGTGCAATGCAGCTGAGCATTTCACACATCCCTAGTAATGGCAAGCAGGCTCTGGGGCTGGTAGGATCATCAGCCCTGTTCTCACCATCACTTGATCGAGCACTGAACCACTCAGCCTGCAGACAAACCAGGCTCCAGCATCCACGAGCCCCTTGGTAACTTGGTAAATCCAGACCTGTGGACAGTCGCAGGCTTGCACGCAGGGATGGACTTGGCACATTGGCAGTTTCCTATTGCTCAGGGGAGGAGGGATGTTTTTAAGAGACCATAGCTCCATCCCCAGCACAACACACGCGCAACACAGAATAGCTAGGGTGGGTTTCCTGGATTTAGAGGGATTATGCATTTGGTTTTGCTGGTTATAGGAAATGGTGAAGAATATCAAGCAGTGGAAGAGTTTTGAGAGGTCTATAATGGGCCTTCAATCACTGGAAGTGTTTTCAGACATAATCAGATGCTTTTCTAAAGCATATGTTCTGCTCAAACAGGAATTAAGTCAGAGCTACTCTACAGCCTACATAAAGCAAGCTGCCAGAACAGGTAATCAGAGCACTTGTTTCTGGTGCCGTCTACAAAAACCCAGAGAAAACATTAAAATATTTGAAGTACTAAACAACAACAAAAAAACACACCCTAATGGAAAACTTTTCTTTTTCCTCCAGAAGGACAGTTCCTTCAAAAAACACCTCTCAGTGCAGATGGCTGGGCTTCTAAGAGAAGTTTGGTATGCTTGTATGGCTTATGCTTCCACTTTCTAAGACATGATTTGAATAAAAACGCATTCCTTATAAATTCAAAATCCCTTTATCATATGAGCTATCAATGTATTTTAAAATTTTAATACATGCAGAGAATAATTCACATTGGGAGAAATATTTGGCAGAGCATCCCGGCTAAAATAAAAATTTAAACAAAAACAGCAACCACATTTTACAAAGATAAAATCATAATATTCCCAATAGTTTAATTACATAGACATTCACATGTTGGCTTATAAAAAGGCATTTCAAAGGTATTAATTCGTACACACAATTCCACTGACTTCAGTAAGATTAATTATGCGCATGTCTTGAATTAGATACAGGTCATGCTGACGACCAAGGCAATTTTGCAACTGATAGGCTGACTCAGGATTTCACCACATATAGTAGAAGTTGTGCCAGTTTAATGGGGACATTGTCCCACATAAAATTAAGGCAATAGAAATCTGTACCATTTCTAGAAGGGACGGTTTCCTTTCCCCATCATGCTGCCTCCCTTGGGCAGCAGGGAGAGATGTTCTTGCTGGTACTTTTCAACTCAGCAGGAAGACTGATGCTTACACAAGAAGCAGAAAGATTCAGCCAAGGAGAAGTGGCTGCAGCTAAATGTAAAATGGTAGCTTTTTTATACAGTTCATTTCTTAAACAACTTTATTATTTCTGCTTACAATCTGCAATTTAAGGACAGTTTGCTTGCACAAGTTCTGCAGACAGCAGAATTGTTTTCGATCAAAACAAGGACTTCACCTGGAATAAGAAAATTTGACACCCTTTTACCATTCAAGTTGTGGAGGTTCTTGTACTTGGAAATTGTTTTGTCTTTGAAGAAACTGGAATCTTGTATAGGAGCTCTAGAAATTAAGGAGAAAATGCAGGAGGTAATTTAGAAGTGCAATAAGAACCTTGCCTCCAGAGGTTCAGTAATTGAATCAATCAATATGCTCGGTCTTCCCTTGTAACAACTAGATACCTAGGACTGGGCAAAGAAGATTAAAGGGGATGTTCTCAAAGGTGCTCACCTGCCTGGTACAGTCTGCATCATTACATACGACAATAGACACTCGTGTGTTATCAAATGAACAAAGACAGCCTTTGCCTTCTGTTCCAGTGCCAATCACCATGAAAACTGTAACTGACCAACAAGTTCAAAGGTAGGGGCACATAGACTGAATGGTATTAAAAGCTTCATTTGTTTTGTAAATCAATATAAATAAATAAAACTATCAGAATAAACATTCTGTTAAGCAAAGAAGAAGTGTACATAAGGTCATAGAATGCATTTATAGGTAAGCAGAATTGATTTTAATTAAATCAGATTTATGGAACAAGACCACTCTACATTAAGTTCACACTGTCAATAGAAACAAGACATGGGATGCTGGCCTTCAGCTCCACATCATCCTGCACACTTTATAGCAGCAAACATGTACTCTCTTTTGTATAGCCACCCAAACAGGAAAGGCATGCTCAATGTCATACTTGTAAAGTTTAGTTAAGGCTGAAATTAGAAAATCACATCGACAAGTACAGTGGTCCTCCTATTTTCTAACAACCACCAGGTTCCCTACTGGAACTTCAACAGCACGACCTCTGTCATAATGAGTCTTGCTCATACCTGCTTTATACATCTGTCCTCATCCTGTGGCAGTAAGCTCTACAATTTTATTATGGATTGTAGGAAGAAAGAAGAGCTTCCATTGTTAATTTAAGTTTACCACAAAAAAAAAAAAAAAAAAAAAAAAAAAAAGCTGAGAATGTTCCTTTTCACTTCCTCCCATGATTTTACATATGCAATTGCAACATATCTCTAGTAAGGAGAAGAACCATTTTTATTCCATGGCTTTAAAAGCTCCTGAAATCCAATTGCAAATACAGCCAAAGAGCTGCCCAGAACAGCGTTACGAAGGCAGAGTACTGCTCTCTTTCCATCCTACATCTACTCCTGAAACAATTGTTTGCCTTCTGGTGACACTGTCTCACTCCAACGCATAGAAAAGAGGGTATTAAAAATGGAAAACAAACATATACAGCAAAATACAGACAAGAAACAGTTCAAACTGCTTTTCTAACATCATAGCATCAGCGAAAATTGTTGTGTTCTTATCCACGATGAACAGGCATCCCCAGTGAACAAACACAGCAAAAACAAACCCCTGACTACCTGGCTTTCCAACACAAGAATTCCCCTGAAACCTCACAACCAGAACTGCACTCTCAGCCACTCCAGAGCCCACTGAGTAAGAGAGAAAAGCCTAGGAATACATTAGGAAGTGCTAAGTTGTATTATCCTTATTGCCCATAGAAGCGATGTTGCGTTAACCCAGCTTCCTCCTTCCCAATTCCTGTCTCCTTTTGCAAAACATGCACTGAACTACAAAGAAAGTCATTTTAAGGGATCAGTAGGAAAAGAGAGAAAGGAAGGAGCACTGCTCCTAACACAGACCCTGCAACAGCTCAAGAAAGGGATTCACAGGAAGAAATTTCTACACCTGCATGGAAACGCAAGGGACAAACCGGCCAATAACTGGCAAGGTAGTATGGTACAGAGTTAAAAAATGCACTTTGATTTCTTTAGGAAAATAACAAAAGAAGAAAAATCTATACAAAAGATTTTTTTAATTACTTTTTTTCCCCCAGAACTCACTCTACTATTCCTCCTGCAGTTAAGATGCAGTTTGGCACAATGTTGTAACCAGCCATTTACTGTTCCCTGAGCAGAAGAAACTGTTGCGTTACCCTGCTGCCAGACTTTTGCCTACCACAATGTCACCACATGCCCCTGAGGCAGTGCAGAGGAAGCATGCAGGAACATCAAAGCCCTGCTAATTACAGGAGGCAACTACGAACACGCTTGGATTTTTCACTAATTTATGACCAGGGCTCAACATGCAAAGGTCATTTTCTTACTTTTGTTAAAATGAATCACTTTAGCTTAGCATAGTACTTACATACCTTCCTGTACCCATAGCAAAAGCCTATCCCTCAGAAAAGGGATTCAAGACCAAGTTTTCAGCAAATGTTTCAGCTGCAGATACAGCTTACTAGAAGAGAGGGAGCTGTCTGTACAATAGAAATATTTTCCTTACTATCCCTCCAAGCAGCAGCTGCAGTCATTTTGTTTCTCACAATTTCACTGTAGCAAGATCAGAAAAGCATGTGCTGCACATAAAATTATAACTTAATAAAACTTAATTAGATAGGCTAAAGCTTATTTGGTCTGAAATAGTATTGAACACTTGAACATGTAGCTGCTAGACACCAATTCATACCTCATCAGAGGGCTTCCTGACCTGGCTTCAGGCCCAAACTCTCCATTTTCTCTCAGCTATTCTCCAGGTCACTCTGGCCATAAAGTACCTGGGCTGTCTGCTAATCAATAGCACATGGGATTTCCAGAGCAGAGGCACAGCTGAGTTTCTGAGGTTTTGCCCCACCTCACCACTGAAGAGAATCTACAGGAGCTGTTCCCAATAACTGGCAGTTTTCACAGACAAGAAAACACTTCTGCTTTAAAGAAGTGTTTGTACTTTCCCAATTATCCTTTTTAAACTGCAGCTGTTAGGTGGCTCACAGACCAAGGGGAAGAGCTGACACATTCTCTGTAGAAAGGTGAAATGGGAGAGAGGAGCAGCCAGCAACAGGTTGGCACTACCCCTTCTGCAGGAAGGGAGGGGTGTGAACATCACCCATGGCCAGAACAACCCCATCCTCTCCTAGGCAGGAGGCTGGGCACCGCCTTGCGCTGCCCACAGCAGTCCATGGAGGCACAGAAGTCACACACAGATGGCAAGTTCAACATGTCTGGGAAACACAATCTTCAAACAAAGCAAAGCAAGACTAAAGCATTAGTACATCATCACTGCCCACTAGCAAAATAGAATCTCTCACTCAGGCGTCCAAAAAATTTGGACCTCTCTCAGGAAGGTGGTGGAGGGAAAACAGCAACAGAAAGATCAGAAAGTATGATCTGAAGTCTGGATTGACTGCAATATTAGCATTTATTAGCCATTAGCATCTGCAACATCAGAGCTGCAGCTGCCAAGTATTACAGAGCATGGTAATTCTGTTCTGGTAGATCTGACAACTGCTGGCAATTTCATTTCAGAAGAAAGCAGCTACCAAACAGTGGCTTGGGATTAACATACTTGGGTTTTTTTGTTTGTTTTGGTTTGGTTTTGGTTTTGTTTTTTTTTTGTTTGTTTGTTTTCTTTATGGTTTTGTTTGTTTGTCTTAAATAAATGGGCCCTATACTAGAAATGTTAATACAGTGGAACTGTTAACAACCCATCTGCAGGTTTGGTTTTTTGTTTGTTTCTTTTGTGTTTTTGTTTGTTTGTTTTTCCAAGTATGAACCTAACAATCACTTTCAATATTCCTTAGAACATGATCACATCCAAAGAGAGAAGTGTTTTCCAATCCAGGCCTTGAGGTGCTATTTATTTATAATTCAAAGAACATGAACATGTATACTATAGAAAGGATTTTTGCTTTCATAATGATGTAGGAAAAAATCAAGTAATATTAAGAGTACAGTATTTGGGGACAGCCATGTTTAGTCACAAAAACTTATAAAGAATATTACTGCTTAAAAAAAAATGTTAATGCACTACAGTAAAATGACCAGGTGGAAAGAAAACTCAACATTGTGTTTTTATGCTTGTGTTTTTCTTAACATCTTGAGAACAGAGCTGTTTGAGGCTCCTTGCTATAAAAAAAAAGGCCCTGCTCCCCTTTGGCTTTCTTGTCTTTCACCTGTCTCCAGTAAGCAAGCAATCAGAATTCCTTTCTCTTGCTTTTTATATTTAAATTCCCCTTTTTCATTTTGGTACAAAGAAAAAAAAAAAAAAAGTCAGAACACAATGAAAACAGTGTTTAAAATAGAAGGAAATAAGGCAGCATTGCATTCAGACAGCCCTTTTGACCAGAGAGTAATTGACCACCAGGCAGAGACAATGTCCAGCCCCTCCTGAGAGGGCGTGAATGTGACACAGCGAGAACACCACCACTAGTCTGATTATATATACAACAAGTTACCACAAACTTCACAATATAAGGAATAAATGCAAGAGTTGATACATAATAGTAATAAAATAGTGCTGGAAAGTCTTTTCACTCATTTTTCCTCCATCCACCCTTCTTTCATCCATTTGCAAAGTATTCTACTTACTCAGTAGCTCTGCAGGGGAAATGCAAGGTTACTGTAGTTTTGTCAATTAATTTTGACACCTGCTTACTAAGATTGATCAATTATTTTTGATGCCTCTCTACTATGCTGTTATTTCTCAGTCTAGAAAAGAAATAAAAGGAAAGGCAAAACTGCTACATATCTGTCACAAAAGAATTAATGGTCCCAAGCTGCCCCTAGGTAGAGCATTTCTCTTACGGTAACGTTCCTCATGTTTGCTAATGCAAGTCACTCATTCCCAGAAGAGGAAAAATAACCCCATTTGATTTATATGAAGAAGAATAAAGACCCATTTATTTTGCTATGTTTAAGCTTGCCCTTAAAATTTTTTTCCTCAGTTGATCTAGTGTCAGAAAACAGGCTTTACACTGTCCAATTTAGGTCACTAAAAATTCATTTTTAATTTTGCATAATATAGGCACATCCAGGAACTTCAATCTGCTGAAAGTATGAAATACCATAAATATTCAGAATATACAATGTTCTATTACCATTGGTATGCATCATACCTACAATACATGATGCTTAATGTAGCTATAATAGCCAAACATACTTTTCAATCTTTCTTTTATTCTGAAGCACTCTTCATAATAATTCTTCCTGCAAGAAGCAACTGCTCTAAGGTGATGCACATCCTACATAACTAGTCAAGTAAGAGTCCTACAGCTGCAAAAATCCAGCCATGGCTACTTGAGCATAAAGCAGATACTCACCCAAATACTCAGACAAAGGGAAACAATATATGAAAGTTCCATGATAATAAATTAGGCTACCAATAACTGCAGGAGTCAGAAAGCTCTTCAATAGTCTGGCCATAAGGTAGACTAACGTTCATTTTCCAACTCTTCCGTAAACACGGAGCCTTGGCTCATCAACCATTCGACACCCTTCTGAATTTTCAAGATTGGAAACACAGCCACTCTGAGTTGCTGCTCGCATCGCAGCAAGCATTAACATATTTCATATCATCCCCAGCTCGCGGGGCTTGGAAAGCATTAAAACTCAGAACGCTTATTTTTCATGGCAGAGTCTATTTTGCTTATAAGATTAAAGATGAGCTATCAAAGATACTGGTATTGAAAGCGTCTTCAGCAAAAAACAGGCTTCCAATGTGACAGAAGAAGCTCGTTTCTGTGACAAAAATCTGAATGCAAGCATCACTGGCATTTCTAAAAATAATCATGAAAGAATACGGAAGAGTTGAGAAATCTATTCTGATTTCTCCAAAACTCCCAAAGGCACATCGATTAACCCTGCATTAGCTGAGCGCAGAAGAGGTGCCCCTTCAACACTCCGGCAGAACTTCCTCTAGGTGGGGATGGATTATTAACTTTCCACCAGAAGTGAGCTAAGAAAATGCAACCACCATGCCTCTTCTGCTCGTTAAGTTCACTTGAAAATGCAAACAATGTAAAGAAACATAAACGTTTTAACAAGTAATCAAGGATATACCTTTAAGGACTCACTAAAGGCTCCAGGAGCCATTCAGAACATAGGCTAAAAAAAAGCTTTTGAAACTTAAGAGATGAAAATTTCCTTCAGCCCTTGCAGTGTTACAGTCTGTTGTGCTTGGTGTCGAGATAAAGGCTCCCAGTAATCTCTTTACAGCACGGAAATGCTCTGCTAGCCTGCCCGCTGCTGCCCAGCACACACAAAGAAGATTCACCTGGGGCTCCCTCCCCACGCAATCCCTATGGCATTCACCTGCTGTGCCAGGGCACAGGCCAGCCCCACGTCCTCAATACTTGCAGGCAGCTGATGACCAACTTTGAAAGATCATCACCACGTTCACATGCAGATGGGATGTATCTATTTGCCTTCTATTTCCTTTTTGACTCAGTTACAGTTTCCCTGACAGAGAAACCCACCAAACGGTATCAGTAAATTGCTTCTCTCTGCAGCATGTGCGTTGTTTCAGCTAACATGTCTGCATGCCAGCTACTCCTCTACTTCCCGAGCTAACATATTACTTGATTTACCTTGCCTTTATTTAGAAATGAGTGATTAAATACACAGATAAAACACTTAAAAGACACGAGTTACATAGCTTGATTTTAGTCCTCAGAAACAAGTTTTAAAAAATAGGCAACTTTAACCTGTTAAAGTACTTTCCAAAGACAGAATTTGAATTCTGTAAGATACAGCCTCACCAATATACTGTTTTAGCTAAATATTAGGACAGTTTCCAGCTGTAGACGTCAATATACTTAATAAACAGAGTTCCTGCTTTTAAGTGGTGTTTTGCAAAGGAATGAAATGAGATGTCCTGTCCAAGGTTATATAGCGAAATAACAGCAAACTGTTAGCTGCAACAGCATTTTTCACTGCCAGTCTTCACCCTGATACCAAAGGGGGCGGGGGGAAGTGACAGCCCTATAAATTAAGTCTTCTCTTCAACTACATAGGGAAAAGCAAGTGTCAGTGTACGGTTTTGTCTCGCTGATCAATGACTCAGTATCACATCCACTTTTAAGAATGAGAGGGTAG
The DNA here is from genome assembly GCF_964211825.1 of Aythya ferina. Taxonomy (NCBI): domain Eukaryota; kingdom Metazoa; phylum Chordata; class Aves; order Anseriformes; family Anatidae; genus Aythya; species Aythya ferina. The sequence goes on along the minus strand of NC_140302.1, from coordinate 29,650,458 downwards.
CTCCAGCATCACTAACCACTCACTCCTTGGCCAAGATGCTTTACATTCATACCACCGCATCTCCTGCAAGCCTCATCGCTTGTGATGTACATTTCAGTAACAGTTATATTTATGTCACCCTGAATGTGCCCAAACTTGGGTAAAACACTTGCGAGCAAAGGGAACGAGACTAAAATGAGCAAATGACTGTCACTTCCCAGAAGGATAAAAGTCATTCACATCCACCAGTAATTTTTGCTCGCTGGGCAGCCCCGTGAAGTACCCATGTCATTTCCATGACACCTCCAGAAGGGACAGCAGCGACACAGCTCCAGGCCAATTGCTCCTCGTGCTGTTCCCCTGGCACGGAGCAGCCTATTTCCAGCCTCACACCGCCGGGCACAGTTTTCCACCCCAGGACTGCGTCCTGTATCCTTCGAGGGAGGGAGCGTGAGGTGCAGGGGCCTGTTTCACCCCTAACTTCTGCCACACGGGCAGAAACAACATCACAGCAGACACACGGGGAGGGGGGGGGGATAACAACGGGAATACACAGGCAGGTGATAACAGCAAGAAAAGAGCTAGCACTGGTCTTGAAAGGAGGGAAAGAGACCGGTAATACGCAGAGACTTACTTGAACCTGCCCTGGCAGTGTTGGCACTGGTCTCCCACCCAGCCCTGGTCGCAGACGCAGGTGGAGTTGACACAATGACCCGAGAAGCAGGAGATTTTGTCGCAGGACTTGGACTGGGACACCTGGGCGTAGAGGGCCAGGTAGAAGAAGGCGTAGAAGAGCAGCCAGCTGTTCACATCCAGGAGCGAGGAGAAGCAGCAGCAGCAGGCGGAGGGGAAAGGGCTCCCGGCCCCGGGGGGCGCGGGGGCAGCCCCCGCTCTCCTCAGGGCGCCGCCTGGCTCCATCCTCGCCGCGGGGGCCATGGGTCGAGGCGCGGAGGGCTGGCAGCGGGGGCAGCGCCGCTCCAGGAGCTTCCCCTGAGGGAGAAACGATCCGGGCAGGGAGATTCAAACCCCCCGCTTCCTCCTGGCCTTCCTCTCCTCCCCTCCTCCCGACCCCGCCGCCGTCTCCTCCGGCCCCCTTCAGCGCCGGCTCCTCACTCCCGCGGGGAAGCCCGGCAGCCCTCAGCCCGCCGCCCCTTCTCCTCTTCGTCCTTCCTCCTCACGGCTCATCGTCTTCTTCCATGGAGGAGGAGGAGGAGGAGGAGGAGAGCTGCCTCTTGACCTTGGGCTTTCTCCTCGCCAGACGCGTCCCCCCCTTCTCTCCCGCTGACACACACACACACAGGCACGCCACCCTCCACCATGTAGCCCCGGCCTCCCCCTTCTCCTTTGTAGCCCCGCCGCCCGCGGCACACACGCAGGCAGCGGCGAGGAGGAGCGCGGGGAGGCGGGGGCCGCCGCCGTCCTCTCGCCACTCAGCGAGGGCGGCCGGGCCCCGGGGCCGCTACGGCAGCCCCGCACCGAGGGGGGGGGAGGCGGCTGGGGATGGATCAGGGGGCTCCGAGACTCCCCCACCCCCTCCGTCTCCGTCGTTACCCCCGTGGGGATGAAAAGCAGGAGGCTGGGAGGGGATGAGGAGAGTTAGCGGCCCCGGCTGACAGCTTCCAAGCAGCCATTTTTAAAGGCTAATTGTAATCTCCGCTCCAAGCCGCAAGCTCGGAGCTAAACCTCGGGCTGCTCGGGGCTGGACCCCGCCGACCAGCCCTCAGAGGGGGCTCGGGGGGGGTCTGGTGGTGGTGGTTTGAGGGGGACGGCGACCACCGCCGGCTCAGCGCGGAGCCGGGGCAGGGGCAGCCCGGCAGCTCCAGCCACAGCCACCTGCGCCTGGAAACCTCGCAAACCTCTCCCCCACACGCTGCAAAAACACAAAACGGGGGGGTTGTGTGAAATGACACGGCGACGGCTTGCCCCTCTCATCCCCCCACCCCTTCATCTGCGCTCCCCCTCACAAAGGCGGCAGCCGCCGGGACCTTGGAGGCCCCCGGCCCCCTTCCAGCTTTGCTCCCCTTTGCGTTTTGGGGTGGGACTGTGGGTCCCTTAGGGAAGGAAGCCCCCAGCTCGGGGCTTCTCCCCACCACCTGACCCCACCCGGCCGGCACAGAGCCCAGGGGACACCCCCGGCCCCTTACCTGCCTCAGTACTGGCCCCCAGCCCTGCAAAGTTCACAGGGAGTTTTCTTTAAAATCGTCACCAGGAGAGATGTCACGGCTTGTTCAGGAGCCCTTGCCTTCCTACGAGTCACTCCATCTTCTCATTCCACAGTTCAGGAGGTTGCCTTCCACTTACAGCCCATGAGCAGGAACAAAAGTTCCCACCTTTATAACCAGAGCAGCACAGAAGTAATAATCGTAATAAAGTTGCCATTTTTTCAGCAAAATGTGCCTTACGTAGCCCATTTTTTTCAACTTTGCTATAATGTGTTTCTATAATCAGAAAATAATGAGCCTCGCTGTCTAGCAATAAAGAAGACATTAGCAATCAAAGCCTCTGAAACTTTCTCGTAACACTGAAATTGAGAATTTATGACGTGATGTCTCTATTCCAAGAAGATAAAGGAAAGGTATTTAATTTCATCTCCTACTGGTGTTTCAAAACTGGCAGGTCTGAAGTGGCCTGTGTTGGACCTGTCTCCAGGCCAACCCTTCCCCAGATTCTGCAGCTCTCACCCTTGGAGTGAGAGGAACTGCTTGGTTGGCTGTGCTTTAGCCTGACAGACTGGCCAGTTTTTCCAAATATACCATTCAATCCTCACCAGAATTTCCAATAAAAATCAATGTACATCAGTACTACAGTAAGGAGCACGACAAAAACCCATCAGTATCTATTTGTACTTCATGTGACATAAGAGTCCAACCAAAGTCTCTACAGAGAAACAGTCTTTGCCTCGTGTACTTTACAATCTTAATTAAGGGAACACCTGAAAATGCTTGTGGGGAAAGCAGAGGTGAAAAGCGATTCATCCAGTTCCATTCCAAAGGCTGACAGGAGGACCACAGCCTCTCTCAGTCCAGGAGTCTGTACATTGTCTTCCTAACAGAGCTGAGATAGATCATTTCATTGTTCTGGATCAGACACATTTCTTAGCTATTAAGCATCTCTTTGTGTGTGTTTTGTAATGAATTGTTGAGTTCATGCAATGAGAGGAAATGGAAATTGTGTTGCTGCTTTATATTTGATGAAAAAATGCTGAGACTGAAGCCTTTGCTGAACAGTCTGCTAATTGTGCAATATTACATGTGATTAAGGCTACTGAACAACTGTCCTCTGTTAAATAACATTATGAGACCAGAAACACAGTTAATACAAGATTCTAGTCCAAGACACAAAGTCAGTTTGAGACTACTCTTTAATCTCAGAAACACTTGGAACAATTTTTTCTTGCTTAACATGGCAGGAAGATACATTCCTCCTCCACTTTCTCAATTCCTTTATACAAACCAGGAAAGTTCTAAAGCCTGCACCATCTCTTTCTCAGCCTGAATAAAGATTTTGCTTCAGATCTACAGAAGTCAGCCAAGTTTGTAAAAATCAGCATTCAAAGCAAAGCTAGGCTCTCAACAATCCTTAACCAGGCAAAAGGTCTTCAAAAGCACAACGATCAGTGTGCATTTGTCCATTAAATGCCAAACTTCTTCAGTTATAAATATGTAAAAACTAAAATGAAAATGCAAGAGAAATGGAAACCTATATTGGGCATGGTTGTTCCACAAAAAGCTCAAACAGGCCATCAGAAATGGACTAGGATGGTTATAAGAGGTGTAGAGAAGAGTATGACAGTATTCCTACTGCTTAAACAATCCTATCTAAAAGAATTATAAAGGTTTCTAGATTTAGAACAGCAAGGGGTAAACCTCATATAGATATCTCCTGGCTAAAAAGTAACAAGCTATGAAAATGAAGAAATGCAAACCTTTTGGCTGTTGTATGTCACATCGATACATTAGACATTTCATAACCTTGGGAAATGAATGATGTACAAAAGCCAATATTGGTTCTCTTCTGTCCTCATTTGATGCATTTTTTTTTTTTTTTTTACATCAGATGAGTTTAACAGATCTGGCTGAGAGAAGTCAGATCTGTCAATCCTTTCATCGTTACATGCATATCTGGAAGTTCCGCTTTTCTTGGAAGTGTAACATTTTACACCCTTCATCCCTCCAGTTCTTGACATAGAAAACATTTACACTTCTGAGGGGCTAACGTACTAAAAATCTCTCATAGAATTAACAACTTAAAAGCATCTGAATAACTCTTCAAAAGTTTTAAGTCACTAGATAAAAACAGATAGTGAGAATACAGAATAGAGTAGTAATGAAGAAGGGATATCAAACAAAGCCTTTCAAGAATATTTCCGTCATATTGTTAGCTATTACCATCAAAACCTAAGCACTAGTATTCGAAAATACTGAGACATTTGTGTGCATCAGCAAAACAGTTTTAAGTGTATTTAAAGATATATATGTTTGCTGTTGTGAGGCACGGTGGCATGGATAAAGGGAAAAAGCCCTCAGAGACAGATGTCTTCATTTTTTATTTTTTTTTTTTTAAGTATTTCTGCAGAACCCTGAGGACAAGAACACAGCAGAATCCATTTACCTTCTCTACACATGCACACACACACACCTTTCCCTGTTCAGCTTCCTCTGTCCTACAGGCTGATACCAATCAGGCCTTGCTGCAGAGAATATCTTTCAAAAAGGATGCTTATTTAGGGTATATTGTGCAGATGTGTTTTTTTCAGTGATGCTGAGAACTATACAACTGGCTGAATAGAAAAGGGAGAAGAAATACTACCTTTGTGGTTGACCTCTTTGCAGGGATATTACGAGAAAAAAAAAAGTTTTCCATGCCCTTTTCCTTGGGACAGACATTATCCGACTCAGTAAGTAAAAAGGGCCAAGCTCTGCACTGCTTCCAGGGGTATTTAGATCTGTCACCCTGCCTTGTGACATATTGGTAAAATTAGCATGTAGGTTGCTGTAGCAGAGGTAATAACACCAGCGTGAAGTTTCAATAGCTGTTCTAGCTCAACATACCGGGGCAGCACACAGGCTTTATGGTGTGCAGTGTACAGGCTTCTTAATGACCTTTACAAGTAGAGGGGGTACAGACTTTCCCTTTTCTTTCCAAATACACACATAACACCTTGGGTGGAGGACAATATCTGACTTTTTTTTTTTTTCCTAAATCCCATGCTAATTTTTCACTGAGTGATACTGATACCTGAGCCACTCTAAGCCTTTCTGACACTATGAAAACCATCAGTCTATTCCATGAGGTAAAAGAAATTTATCCCTACTCAGCAGATTCTAGTGCTAAAAGGATAACGCATGTTACAATTTTCTGTTCTTATTTGTCTTAACCAATAAGCCAGATCTTGGGAGGCATCACTTTTGTAAGGTAAAATGTGTCTTCTCTTCTCTACTCTTTTTTAATTTAGAAAGAAATTAAATTCACAGAAGACTCATTGGAACCCATCTAACATGAAACCTTCATAGAAAATCTCAACTTTCTTATCACCCATGCTTGTATTTTGCTACAGCAGTGAGTCAGGTTTGTTACCATCATCTTCAATAAGTATTGGCAAGCAAACTGCAAAACAACAAAACCAGAAAAAGCTGTAGAAAGCTTACCAGACTCAGAAAGAACTTACAAACGAAGGAGGAAAATAATGTTTATGTTTTTTTATCAAAAATATCTGGAGAAAAGCAAATTAGGGTCAGTTCTATCTTATCATCCACATGCGTAAGTTAAGGTGTAAAATCTATTTTACAAAAAAAAAAATATGCAGACTTTTACTGAAATATTTGTTACTTTGCAGAATTTTATCATTGGGAAAAAAATGGAATTAAATTTTTTAAACAGTTATGTTGGAACTGCAGATTTGCATCGAGAGTAAATTACACTTTGTCTCCTGGTTTGTATAAAGATGAAAGAAACTTCAGAGAAAAAAAAAAAAAAAAAAAAAAAAAAAAAGAAGAAAAGCCAGGCAAAACCTAAATTCTATCAGCAATGACAAGAAGCAAACTTCTTTACATTTTTTAATTCAGATGGGGAAGAAAGAAAAAGCATGGAATCAGTTTTGAAGTTTCAGACTTTAAGAAAATTAATGTAAATACATTGATTAGTTCAGCAGTTGAATCAGTCAGAGGGGAGCAATTACACCTGAAGCCATCAGTGTCCTGTGACAAGTATATATGGGAAAGTCAAACGCTCGTTTGACCTGCTCATGAGATAGAATACTGGTTGATACTCTCCTGCGGATTTTATAAGTTCTCAAGGAGAACCAGTGAGTTACAGACAAGACTTTAAGGTCATACAAAATCTCAAGCTAATGTCAAATACAAACATCTATAAAAGGCAGTTGGTAGTTCAGTCTTAGTGATCATTTCAAGCAGTGCTCTTTGTGATTGATATGCATCTTTCATGCTTTCACATTTTTAGGACTAAGTCTCACAGAAACTAGGTTTGAATACCTACTTTTTTTTTTTCCTCCAGCAATGAAGCCACAAGAATACTTTTATTCTGAATATTTCTTCAATTATCTCTCAAGTGAATACCCATCCTTCAATCAGCTCAGTGAAACTGCTTTATAAGTTACACTTCATAAGCAAAATTAATTTGCTGGCTCACCCAAGGCATCTTTATTATTGTGTTCCAGACTTTATGCACAGTTTGGTCACAAAGCTCTGTGTACCTACCCAGTGTTAAAAGACTAGATATAAAATGCATTAGTATAAAGGTTTTGAGAGTAGGAAGAATAAAATGTTAAGAAATTGGCATTTCATGATAATTTAATACTATTCTTCTCCATCGACATTGATCTTGACTCTTACTACAATTCTTTTTTTTTTTTGTTTGTTTTTATTTTTTAAGAAAAAGATTTAGATGTCTGGTTTACACTTTCCACTGAGAGATGTGTAACTGCATTCCACATCCTGCAATATATTCCAAATTATCTGGAAGATATTACAAATTATCTGGAAAACACTTGTATTTTCCATTGCAAGCGTCCTTTCTTCTGAGAATTTTTCTATATCTGTTCTGTTGCATTTCATTTTCACTGCTATTCCTTCTGGAGTTTCTCACAATCCTGCTTAATCTTGACTAAGCTAGAGCATTTTTCTTTGTCAGCAAAGCTGCATCTCACAATTCAACCTTTCTAACACATCATTAGTAGGTATACTGAATTTATCCAATACCCTTAATGATCCCAAAGGGACACTGCTATTAGAATTTTTCTAGCTGAGAAAGCATTTACTTTGAGTTATTTTCTCTCATTCCTTTCTAAATCAGGAAATTATCTTTAGGATTCGTGCTACTGCTACCTTTATTTCTTTATTTGTTCCCTTTAAGTTTCAGCAAAATGCTGAAAAATGTGCTTGATGGTTAACGAAACCATGTAAAGTCTTTACCAGGATTTACACTCCTCCTTCAGAATTTAGCACAGTTTTCCATGTTTTTCTGGATAAGGCTAGTTTGCTGAATGATGTTGGAAAAAAGCCTTACTAAAATATTTTGAAAATCAAAACAAACCATATGATCCAATTTCCTCTTATCCACTATTTTTTATTTGCAAGACTTAGAAAGACTACATTTACTATTATTAATGGCTTTCTAGTTTTTCTTCATCACATTATTCTTTACCCAAGAGTTTCATACCTACTACACTGATTTCTTCCAAGGCTGCTAAAGCATGACTTCTCAGCCCATATTTTCAGGCTGACAAATTCCATCTCTTTGAAAAAAACTCACAAAATGTTGTGTAACTGTTAAATCGACCCTACAATAAGTATTTTGATTAATAAACTTTTCATCTTCATATTTATATCACAGTTCAGCTCCTCTGGATTGATATTGCCAAACCTTAGTGATTCCATTTCAATATTAACTCACGTTGCTTTATTACTTTTTCTTTTTAAAAATATCTAACAACAGCTACTGCAGTGACCACAAGAATGCTTAATTTTTCTTTTTTTTTTTTTCTTTTTTTTTTGTTTGAACACTGAAAGAAATCTTTTTTTTTTTTGCTAAAAGATTTCATTTTCAAGTACTATTTTTGGAGCCTAGTGAATTTTCTAGTTAGTTCTCTTTTAAGTAGCTAAAAATATGTACACTTCTCTGTGTACTCAGCTAACACTTGAGTATCTGGGTGATTAAACTTGGGAAAGTGATACTTCCAAAAAAAGGAAAAACAAGTGCATCAAGTAGGCTGTAACAAGGAAAATGAACCAGTGATTGTAGTAGGCATAATGGAATAAAATAGTGCTCATTTTTTGCCCTTTAATTTACATAAAATTGGGAAAAATGAGAGGCTATGCATGCATTGATCCTTGTCTTGTTTTCTACAGAGATGTCAAAAAAGAACTGAGTAGATTAAATTTTTCCCTAAGTATTAGTGTCGAAACAGGCATTATATGCCAGGAATCTAAATGGCATATTGCATTAATTCAATGAAATTATTTTCAGTAATTTGAAAGAAAAATTCTCATGTATAAATATAATATTTTGACAAGCATAGAAGCAGTTATTTAATTAGCTTAATATATTAATTTTCCAGAAGATATGAAGTAATACCTTCTATGTCTGCAGTTTGAAATAATGGTAGACCATGCCCAGGGTCACATCTGTCTGCACAATTTGAGGGTGGACACAAAGGGAGAACACGAAGTGACCCATCAAACATCTGAAACACAGAACCACAGATACAGCAGTGTGAGGGGTAACTACCTAGACATTACGGTCTTGACACATTAGTGTGACCAAACTGATGTTACAGCAATGGGGCTCACTAAACAGCAATGAATGCCAATGCAGAAAGGCATAGCACAACCTAGAAGAACAGACAGGAAAAGCCAGGTGTTGTGGCTTCTAAAGGGTATGTTTCCTTCTGAAGTGTAGGGAAAAGTGATAAGAAGGCTTGTTGAATATCAGTTAAAATATCCAAGAGAATAAGGATAAAATTATCTTAATTATGAGTTTGAACCCAAGATTTTCTGACCAGGAAACATTTTTATTGTAACAACTACTGGAAACATCCAAAGGGCAGAAACTACAAATACCTAAATGGCAGGACCTAGTGGTTAGATGGGAGCATAACCAACTGGGATCTTCTGGAAAAAGCAGTAAGGCAGGACATAGACTGCCTATTCAATTCTTTGAACATGCCAGCTACTGTATTTTTCTTTCATGAAGTGGAGGAAATTACACAGAATGTAGCTATTTTAGATTTAATTCAAATTCTTTCAGAGGAAATGGTTGAGAATCTTAAAGTGGAAGTTAATTCAAGTGAAAGAGATCATAAAAATGATAAGTCTTCCACTCTTCGTTTAAATTGCAAATAACAAAATAAGGGTAATGGACTTCAAATAGCTCAGGGAAATGCAAGTATCTGAGAAGAGATAAGGAAAGAAGAAATACACAAGATAAGGGCACAACAGCAAATTATCCTAACAGGGAAGAAAGATTAGAAGTACAGCAAAAATTAACATGATTGCATCAAGAACTCTTTAAACGATCTGAAAATCTAAAAGAAAATCATAAAAAGCAGAAATAGGGACACATATACGATGATGAGTATAATGAAATAACACAAACAGGCCAGAATAAAATAAAAATAAAACGCTGGAGCACAGAACAAGTTACACGCTCCACGATAATATTCACATTCGTTTCAAATGGGACAGATCTGTGCTTGAAATACTAGTAACTTCTGTAGGGGTATATATCAAAAGACTACTGTTTTCCACAAGGATTATGCCACATTACAACAGCTTGTCCCTTGGTTTTGATCTTTTTTTGCTGTCCAATCTCTCCATCTCTTACTGATGCTTTTTGAATCTCAGTCCCCCAAAAATGATTTCACAAGCTCAAAGCAAAGACAGTGGAGTTTCATTGTCACAGGTGCTCATCTAAGCCCCACTGACTTCAAGTGTCCATGGTCATTACAAGGTAAGGCACACATATGGCCCACTGAAATTAATTCCATGTATCAGTTTACTTCTGTCAAAGCTGTACATGGCCACGCTAAATATTAAAAAGAAGTTCAAAACAAGATTACAAAATACAATTTTAAATTAAATCTTATGGAGCACTTCTGTGGTTTCATCATTGCCAAGAAAAGTTGTTAGTATCTTTCAGTATCACGATGGAGAACCACAAAGTTATAGGTATCAGTCTGGATTGGTTATACCACTACTTACAAATAATAGTATTGTGCCATGAAGATGAATATCTTCAGGCCAAAAGAAAGTCTGAGAATAGGAAGGATAAAAAAATCTCATTGAAACACTGTGGAAGCACCCTTATTTCACAAGACTTTTTTTACAGAGCTGTATAATTAAATTTACTGTGTATTGTGCTTCTGTATTTTCTCTCATTCCTTCATTTTTCCAGACTATGAGAAGATTGTTGTGTCATTTACCAGAAAACAAAGTGAGAAAAAACATGATTTGGGCCTAAACTCCATCTGTTCAAATAATTCAAATGTCTAATTACACTGCCAAAAATAATTTGTAATAAACTTTATTTGAATAATTTACTGACTGAAGAGCTACTATACGACAAGTTATAAAGTTTTAAGTTAAGTTTCAATCTGACTCATGTTCACTTCCTTCACTGTTTTTGTCAACTTAAATACATTTCTTTTTCTATCATTTCCAAATTTGGCCTGTCTTCGTTTATCTTCTTTGCTCTTTGGTGGGTTTTGTTTGTTCGTTTTTGATGTTGTTATTGTGTTAAGGGCACTTGGAAGTTACCCTAGACTAAAAGAAATTCTACAAGTTCCTCCTCACTTTTACATGAGGAGAATTTCAGTGTACCCACCCTAGAGGAAAATGTCACATAGTAAAACAGAGCTTATAAAACTCTTCTGATGATAATTAAAGACAAACACTTTTTATATTTGAAAGAGGAGTTTTTCTTGCATACCATTAAGCAGTTGGTTAACAGTCCAGCCTACTTTTATTTTTAAATAAAAGTATAAACGGATTTTAAAATAAAATTTCCTCAGCATTTCACCTACCACTTTCATTTTACTATATCTGGATTACTTTGAAACCAAACCAAACTGAAACAGAAAATAAGTAGCACTCTTTTTTTAATTATTTAATTCTGTTGTTAGTATTCATGGTCCTATCAACACAGCATAGTACAGAGATCTCATGTAAAGAACATGACCAGCATTAATGCCTTACAAAATTATCCTGTGTTATCTACATCACCCATCACTCTGCATTAGTCTTACATGGTCCTTATGTTTTGGTGGTTTGTCTCAACATGAACGTACATGTGCACACACACATATGCTCAAACATTATTAGCATACTTCTTAAGTTGTGTGACTGGTAACTGTAGCAGCCTGTTTTTTAAAAAAAAAAAAAATAAGATCCTGGTGATACTTCCCCAGCTGAGAGGGACTATCTCCAGTAAAGCATCATAAATGCCTTGAATAAAAAGTCCATTTGATGTCCAAGGTTGCATATGAATACAAATACAAAATGAATGACAATTTTATAAATAGCAGACAATATAGATGTTTCCTGTGAGGGCAAAAACGGATGCCCACATCTCTCTGAAGAACGTCAGAAAATTATACAAGCAGAATGACAGCTTGTCATTTGCAGGGCAGGGTTAGACTATGCTTTCAGCATATTTTTGTTGTCTACAATTAAGGAGAATAAACATCTCAGGTACTACACTCTGGGACTTGAAGGAACAAGGCCATAAGTGCCAACGTATATTTAAGAAACTACTCTCTCTTATTTGTGTCTTTCTTGATAACGCATTTGGTGATCACCCTCCTCTTTCTTGATCACCCTCCTCAGTTTTCACATATTTGAGTCATAAAATCTGATTACATGTTGCTAGGTAGCAAGGGGATAGGTCTGGAAAAAAAAAAAAAAAGTTAAATAAGTCTTTAAAAAAAAACACAAAACAATTACAGAGGGGATCAAATACGTGAACAGATTATATTACTTTGAGCTCTGCACAAAAACAGAGCCCCCACACCCCAAACCTCCACAAATACGTTGTTTGTGCAGATTAGATCCTTTTCGTGCTGGATGATTTCTCTCTGGCCTTCTCATGGCCTTCTGGCATGATGTCTATGGAGAAGTACAACATTACGGCTTCATCCAAGGCCTGTCTTTCATGTGCCTGTGTCAGAGGATACCTGCAATATGAAGCAAGACCAGAACGGTCCCAAAATTAAGGGACAAAGAAAGAGGGACTGCAGAAGAGTCTGTCATGATCTCTATTATGGTTGCTGACTTTCATGTATGCAGAGAAATACACGCGTAATTCAGATGGCTTGTCAAGGGAAATATGATTGAATTATCTCTATAGCCCAGCTGAAAGGTGAAATGATGAGCAACCTGGAATTAAATTAAAAACCTAAACCCATTAAAGTATTCAGATTTCCCAGTCCAAGATAAAAGTGAAAACCTTTGAAATTAAGCAGTCTTCCTACTCTTATCTCAAGCTGAAGACGCTGCTGCTTTGGATAACACAAAGGAAGCCAGACTGGATTATTGCTCATTTGAACACTGGTTTTCAAATGCACCACATTTTCCTCAAGAAATGAACGTTATTCATTTCAGCTTATGCTGGATATCAAAGTAGCTGTAGAAAAGGACACAAAATAAATTACCAGGCATCCTTTGATCCCAACACACTGCACTGCTTCCCCACTCCAGAGAACAATGAGAAGGGACCAAATCTCTTCCTCATTCTCTGCACAGCACTGCATATCCCGAGTCTTTCAAAGCTCATTCCTTTTCTGAAGAATGTCTTTATTCATAAGTCAATAAATTTGAAATTCTGCATAATATTTCCTCAAATGCAGGTTTTCTCACATGATCTCTCCCTTGCCTTCAGCAGCATTCCTCTTAAAATATAATTCCCAAGACCTACCTTGTCTGGCTGAAAGAGATGAACACATCCCTCCCTTTGAGCAATCAAACTCTGTTCATCCATCCCATCACAATGAAGTATGTTGCTGTACAGAAGTATTCCATTCTTATATGCAGTATAAACAAGAAAATAAAAATGATTTTCTGTTTAAACTGTTTTTTATGTTGGGGCAGTTACACTTTTGCTGCCTCTGAAATGAATTCTTGCCTGCTTTCACAAGGGCAACACCATACTGAATCACAGCCTGCTGACTTAAAAAAAAATGGAAAACCATGTGATAAACTGCATTATCTCACAAAGTCATATTCCACGTAGAGTCAAAAGGGATCAAAATTGAACTCCTTAAATACAACAATAAAAAGTCCTTCACATATAACAAAGTGAGACCAGTTCTCCTCTATTTTTTGTTCATGTAATGCACCCCCATCACTTTCATTATGCCTATTTGCTCTCCAAGTGTACAAACACTTCAGGGCAGGCATTCTTTCTTTGAAATTTGCATGGCACCAGAATAATGAAGCCCCAGTCCTAACAAGGGTCAGTGGAAACAACAGGAGCAGAAATATTTACTGCTGCTACTACTGTTACATTATTGGGAAAAAAAAAAATAGCATTTTGCAGTTGCATTTTGAATACGTTGAAAATCAAAGGCAAGCTGTTTCATAGCCCTGGGTCCCTTCTGTCCCCACAATGGAACCAACTCCATCCTGGAGTGACCAAAGAAGGAGCAACAGCAAACTTCTCTGACATGAGCTGTACCAAGGGACATAAAATCATCAGAAGGAAGCTAAGGGAAGAAACAATTATTATCAAGGTTTTACAGTCAGACTTTTCCAATAATATTTGTAAATCACTTAGAAAATCTTCAGTGGAGGAAAGTTATTATTGTGCCTTAGTTTTACTCCTCAAGCACTTGCCTATATGCCAGATAGCAATTTATATATCAATGGAGATTCCCCCAGTAAACATTTTTTAAAATTAAACATAAAGCCTTTGTAATGGTATTACTCTTTCCATCATCAAAATATTATGCTGGTGTAGTTAAATTTTCCCATAGCCTTAGGTTTTGGTTCTCCAGAATTAAGTATTCCATTTCAAATCCGCATATGGTATTTCAGTGATTTACACCTCATCTAATTTTGCTAGACGTCAGAAGCCCTTTTAATGAGTGCTTGGAGGGTTTCATTCCATTATAGTTCCGGAGAAGCTGATGCTGCATTTTCTTTCAAATTCAAAAATTTAGTTGGCTGACATCCAGCTTGCAATCAAATAATAATGAATTTTTAAAACTACTCCTTCCCAAGCAGAATCTCAAGAATGAAATTAAAAAACTACAAGAAATGTGCCAGATTTATACAAGTCTTCAGAGCAATTGTCCAAAAGACCAAAAGCATTGCTGTAATTTCTCTAAAATAGAACCAGTAACCTTTGGGATATTTCTTTCATCTAATCAACTGAAAATATTAACAATTTCACATGTTCAGTGTTCCTACTATATTAAATAAAAAAAAAAAATGTGAACATAGTCTGAAAAAGCGTCTATTTAAAGCCTGCTGTACTGCTCACTCTCTACTGCATTGGACAGGATAGAAGTGCACAGGCAGAGTAGCAAGCATAGTCAAGAAATAACTGAAGATAAGCAGGATTGGTTTATCAGAAATGATGGCAGAGGTGAAACACTACACAAGACATCAAGAGGCTGAAATTCTAGTCTTCATTCCATCACTGATTTTCTATATGGCTAGTCACAGCATTTCCCTTACCTTTAATTTCCAAACCTTGAACAGCCTTTGTAATGCACCCAATCTTCTCCCTCCTGTGCCTACCTATTCTCACAACATCACGCATGCAATCCTCCCTCTGGCACCCAGAAAGAAAAGGTGCATTTCTGTACAGCTGTAAACAAACAAACAAAATAAATTAAAAAAAAAAAAAAAAGAATGTTTTCGCAGACTATTTGGAGAAGAGTGAACAGAGATTTTCCCAGTTAGCTTATACCAGTTTTGAATGAGTTCACCTTTCCCCACCTTTTATTTGATTGCTTGCAAGAATTGTTTCAATTTTATAAAGATGACTTTCATAAGCTAAAATACCATTTATCATCCTAGTGAAAAGTATATGACCATATGGCATATAGCTCGTGTATACTATTGATTAAGTGTCTCACTAGCAAGTTATGTTGTCAAGACCTGCTGAGGTTGCCAGGTACTCCTTGTGAAGTTTTTTGTAAACACATTTACCACCCACAGGTGTTTTTTTTTTTTTTTTTAAAAAAAAGTTACTTATTTACTTGCTTAATATTATATAGTTCCAAACATCATCTGATCTATTAGCTAAATATTTATAAATAGAATAATAAAACAGTAGAATCTAGCAAGAGCAACAGTTTAACTAACCCTCCACTCTCCTGCATATAACCAAAATCCTGCCATCCTATGCAAGAAGCTTTCTTGTCCATTCTGGGAGTAAAAGGACACTGATGTCCCTTTGATGTCCCCTTACTTCTTTACATAAGTCCTCAGGATATGTGATAGTTCATAATTTATACAGGAATTATTTTCATTTACTGAAGGGCAGCATTATGTCTTTGGATGCAGTGATCCTCTTTCAGTGCCTTTTATTACCACAGAACTATAAAGCTGGAAGGGAGGTCACCTAGCCCTTGCCTTCTCTTTTTTAATCTAAAAGGATCCTAGTTCATAAAATCGTTCTTCAGAGTTCATGTTTTCTAGACCTCTGACTGGTCTCAACTGTTTCTTACATCTCTGCTCCAAAAGCTGCATTCCCAGTTGTTCCATTTTACTGAAAGAGAATTGCTTCTAAGGCAAAATAAAGTTTATTATTTAACTTTCCCTTTCCTTTTACATATATGTGTGTGTGTGTATTTGACCAACAGTGGTAAATCCAACTATAGTAAAGATTTTTTCTAGTTCCAATGTTAAGCATATTCCCTTTTGTGTATGCATAATTTACTAGCACATAGTTGTGCAACACACTTTAGCATCCATAAACACTACTTCATTTTGTGAATCGTGTTAAATTACATTTTTTCATGATTTTAATGTGCATTCCTTCACTGTGGAATGGAATTCCCCTGATATAAAGCACTTTGCAAAGTGATTTTTCTGTGTTACCACATGCACTAAAGATGAAGAAATGGAGTAATATAATTTTTACCACTGGATAACTGAGATAAATCTTTCCTTATGACTCATTTAAGAGAGCAATGCACTAAATCAGTGTATTTCTATTATTTTCATAAAATTAATATGGTAATCAGTCCTGGAATCATCATAACATCCTAAAACATAAGCGCAAATTAAGACATTATGACTGACTGTGATCATTTCTATGCAAACGCTTTTCAATTCTTCCTGTTGTTTGCATTATTTTCTTTATATAATGTTACCTTGAAATGTATTTGAAAGCACACCTCTTAAAAGGTACTCAGTATCTAATGACTCTGTAAGCTTCTTGGTTTAGTGAGCATTGAACTCTCAGTCCTGCTGGTCTTGGTGTTAACTACAACACTAAGTACAGGTGAAATACTAAATGGTAGTAAAGATCTCAACAGAACTCTTTATTACTTACTGTTCTCTGCATCACCCCTCAGCTGAATACATTGTTCCTTTATTGTAGGTCTCCTTGACAAATTCTGAAACACAAACTATACAACTGCATGTTCTAGTGCTCATTTGGAACTATCTCGGGTGATAAGAGAATATCACAAAATACTCCAGACAAGTTCTTGCAAATCTAGATTAAGATCAGTAAGATTCTGGCATTTTCTAACTCTGTTCCTTTGCCAGAGACCTAGTTTTTCTGAAGCATACATGACCTCTTTAAGAAAGGGATGCATTAGGTAGAGCAACAAAGTACAAGTACAGACATTGAGAATCCCTCAAGCTGCATCACAGCAGGATATGACTGTAGTAGTGGGCTTTTCCAAGTTATTTTCAAAAGCTAAATGACATGCTGGAAGCATAAGTACTAAAACTGGGGTTCTGTCTTCCAGAAAGACAGCACAGCAGCTCATTCTTCTGATTTTCATCCTGGGATCTCAGTGTCTTAGCGTATCTGCCTGGTGACACATAGTGACACATTAGCACATGGAACTAATGTCTGTCTCAGATTCAGCACTGATTTTAGCAGTTAAAATCTAGTTGGCCACTGAATTTAGGATTCACTTTAATTTTTCTTGGAGGATAGTCAAAAGTGAAGCACCTAGGCTTAACAAGACTTTGGGGACAAATGCCACTTATTTCTAGAAATGGTTCTTCCACAGAGTAGCACATATTCAATACAATGCAGAAGTTCACACCGCTACCTGATGCTCTTCTCATTCTTTTTTTGCTGAAGGAATTCTGCCTTTAAAGCTTTAAAAGATTTTCAGCTTCATTTTTAATCAAAATAGCAGAAAAAAGAATCCATCATCAGTGTGGAAAGTTTATCTTCTCCTTCTTCTTCAAAGTCACCTTTTAGCCTGGAGGAAAAAAAAAAAAAAAAAGAAAAAAGCATTGAGCTACTTCATCTCCCATAATTAGATTACAATGAAAAATGTGTAGCAAGCCCAATGGTGGTGATTATTTTATTACACGTTATAAAAATGCCAAAGGTTTTGTGTTGTATGGGGAGAAAATCACAATTTTTTCTAATGAAAAAAGTATCTCAGAAGAACCCCTGTAATGAAATTATTCCTGCAAGTCTGAATAATTCTGTTTGTACAGCAGGTTTTCAACAATGGGAGGTCTGTTCATTTTTCTTAGATTAAAAGGTGTGAACTTGTTATGAACTTCTTTCTAACAGAGGAGGAAAAAATACCAAGGTGAGATATTAAAAATGCAACCTACTGGTTTAATGATGAAAATTGAATCTTCTCAAGACAGCTTTTTCTCCTCTAGACTGATTTTCTTCTGTTTCTGCCAGTGATCTTCTGTCATCTTGAATCAGGATTCTGGTATCTAACAAGCCAGTATGTTAGGTATGGGCACTGAATATGGGTACCTGCTTTCATTGGGTTTGGAACCAGGAACCTAACACTGAGCTTTAATGAATAGCATAACGTATCCACTTTCAGTGCAGTTTACAGGAAATTCTGTTTAACAAAGTACCAGCTGAGTTGGGCTTGTCCCTTCTAACCACTGGAGAATAAATGTTCAGCACAAGGACTTCTGCAACACCAAGCATTGAGCAAATTTGCCCATTTATCCCTTCATGATTCTCTGAACCTGTATTTTCACATCTGCTGTGTCAGCAGTTTTGGAAGCAGTAGCATGGAACAAAGCCTGGCTTGATCATGAGGCTCAGAACTATGCTGCAAGAAGAGGGAGGGAGAAAAAGATGAAGGGAAGAAAAAAGAAAGTGTAATTCAGAAGATGGCTGAACTATCTTCAGTAAAAGAAGTGCTACAACCCTTCAGAAACCTAAAGACTGCCTGTCATGACACATAGCCTTTTTTTGTACAGATCTTATATTCTTGCTTTAGCACTGGACAAACTCCTTTCAGATACAAAAACAGTCACACATTTTCTAAGTTACTGGGAAATAACCCAAGAGAGATTATAAACAATGTAATCTGAGAAGTTGGCTTGATGCCTCTGCAAAGGCTTTGATAGTGCCTCTTGGCTCACACCAACATTTTGAAAACAGTTACACATATTTTACTGGTAGCAATGTTTTTCCATGGTTCTGCAATCCCAGCATGGGAACATAAAAGCAACTGTCTCTTTCAAGGCATAAAACAGAAAGGAGCAACCAGAAACTGTGTACAGCAGAGGAGAGGAGGAAGAACTGCAGTCTCAACCTCTGAGCATGATCAGAGATAGGGACCTGCACTCGGAGGTTTTAGTATCTTCTCTAGCTCTGCATTTTTCTTGAACGGGGAAGGGCAAGAAATCCCTGTTCTGAACAGCTGTGAAGTTACCTGTTTAAATTAACTGTAAATGAAGAAGCCCAGAAGGCTGGAGCTCTGTAAAGGAATGTGCACACAATATGGGAGTCTGATAGATGAAGACTGACCTGGGGCTGGGAGCAAAGTGGCGTTTCCTAGATTTTAGACCCAAAAATCCTCATAACGATTCAGGTTATTAAGGCTTGAATTTAGGGGAAAGAAGACTACAATGAAATCTGAACCTGGCCCATAAGCAGATACTTGCTACTTAGTATGCAAAGAACTTAGCAATTTCTTTAACTTGTGTCCAATTAAGATGAAATAAAATTCATATGTTTAAATGCTTTTTCTAAATTGGACCTTTATAACCTTTTTTTTTGGAAACTCATAAGGAATATCTACAACAGTTGAGACTTTACTGTAGCATTTTTCCATATTTCAGTATGGTCACGCAGTTACAAAGATCTCATAACGCAGTCTTTGTCTACTTTTAAAAATTAATGCTCCCTGTGGGAGCTTTGCTAATAGTCAGAAGTTAATTGGTTTACAATGCTTTTTTCTCCAATCAAGACCATTTCTAGCAACTTACTGGACTTTAGCAGTAACAAACCATTCACCTCAGCAGTGAGAGTGATTGCCCAAAGCAGAGCTAGGGAAGGTTTCCGTCCAACAGAGTCCAAATCGTGGAGTTTGTGCTTCTACTGCACGTCACCCTTACGTATAAGAAAAACTGAAGTAAATCAATATTTTCACTTACTTAGATTTCTGAATTCAACTACTGATTCACTTTCCTTGTTCTTGTCAGATGCATTCTGCTCAGAAAAAAAAAAAAAAAAAAAAATCAGTTGACTTAATTCTGGTCCATGTGAAGGGGACATTTTTAAGTAGCTGGATAAAAACAATAAACCAGGTCTTTTTTCCCCTCTCCCCTTGCCCCGCAGATAGGCAATTCTTTTTAGAATAGCTTATCCTGGGTTTTATATAGCAAAATGCTTGAAAACTCTGACCTACAGCTCACCACGGTAACTACGAATTTTTTATTGACTTCAGTGGCCTTTGTATCAGAGTCTGCTTTAAACTGTGGCTTTGTGTTTTAAGACAAATAAGAAAACAGAATTTAAAGGGACACGTTGTTTCAAACAGACTTGTTCAATTCCTTAGCAACAATTTAAGAAGTCACAAGGGAAATGAGTTTTTATGGTCTCATCATTTCTTTGATGTAAAAGTGCACACTCCATCTTTCTGGCATTTCGTTCAGCAGCCTAGCACGAGAAAAAAAGAGCCCCACTGTGCATAAAGAGAATAAAATATGTTCAAGAAGAAACAGGAAAAGAGATTCAGGTTAATACGAAGGTCAATCTCTTTCTGTGTTTCAAATCTGCACTTTGCTGAGATCTTAAAGAGAAGTAAAAAAAAAAAAAAAAAAAAAAAAAAAAAAAACAGCTTTAATCTTCCATGCTGTCATCCTTTAGCTGGAGAACTAAAATCCAAACAGAAATGTTTTGGCTCATGTCAGAGTTGTGAATTGCTGGTAAATTTTCAAATTATCTGTCCCGGAAATACTGGACCTGACACACCGCACTTTATATTAATAAATTAAATAAAAGTGCCTCATTAAAGGTATCAGCTATCTCCACAGAAATCCCCAGACCACTTTCCCTTTTTCCTCCCATCGTGCTACACAGTGGGAGGCATGGGGCATGTTTGATCCCTGTCACCCCCACAGATTTGGGCTGGAGAAGCCAGCCCACCTCCTGGCTGCTTTCTACCACACCTCTGGATCAAATCCCAGGAACCAGACGTGGTCTGGTGTGGTCCCACAGCTGACAGACTTCAGAGCCCTCCTCCCCCTCAGCGTGTGCTGGCTGCCTTGCTCTGGCCACAGGATGAAGGTAGTGGGACCTGCAGACCCCTGGGTTAATTTTTTTTTTTTTTTGATTTGTTGGGTTTGTTTGTTTTCTTTTTTTTTTTTTTTTTTTTTTTTTTTTTTGCTTGGTTTATCTTTTTTCCTTTTCTTAAAAAAAAAAAAAAAAAATAGAAAACAGAACCAAGTACAAGAAGATACTATTGAGAGAGAGCATGACCTGACAGGACTGCTGTAGAAATACTTCATCAGCTACTTTGAGATTTAACTCAAAATGTTTTTTTAATGCCAATATTTTATTCATTCCCACAATTACCTCTTCTGTGCAGGAGAACTGCTAGACAATTACAGTGCCTGCTATTTATAACCTATCAAAGGTAAAAGTCAGTTCTCTCAATCACATAGAGCTGGTTTGTTTCACCACTAGTGGTAGAAAGAGTGAGAATGATCTCTTCTGCCTAGCTGTATTCTTTTCCACCTTAAAAAAGAATTAATATATAAAAAAAAGAAGAGACTGATTAAAAAAATAACACCCACATCTATCTTCCAAGTATCGTACTATGTGGGCTGTATTGCATTAGATTAAAAAAAAAAAAAAAAAAAAAAAAAAAAAAAACAAGGATGAGGAAAAAGGTTTTCACACAGACATAAGAATTTCCCCATTATCAAAAACTCTGAACTTGGAAATGATAATTGAAAGTATAGGAAAAAAAATGAGTAAGTGTTACCTGCAATACTATTTAATAACTAAATGCTAATAAATGTAATAAATCATAGGAAGCTGCTTGGCAGTTTCTCAGAGACATGACAATAAAAAATAGTATTCCATGATTTCTTTCTGCTCTGTGCCCACACAGTGTTATTTTTCTGTTTCTATTCTTGTATAATCATCTTGAAGAGAGCTATTTCAAAAATTCAGAGCCTCCAATTTTGATCTTGCATCTTTTTTCTTGCAATATTACCTTCTGTTATACTTCCCCAAAAGACAAAATTCTCTATTTTTTTATTTTTTACTGGGGTGCGGGAAGGATAGTCTACAATTAACAAATTTTCTGCAAGTAAAAGCACAGGCTAGGGCATCCCCAGGAAGGAGAAAGCCCGAGTTCATATGATGCTTCTATTTTCCAACACATGGGAACAGCTGCAGGATGGGATAGAAACAACTTGAAATGGACCTGGAAAGGTGGTGAGAAGAATTGTGGCTGCCTCTACTCCACAACCGTCACCCCAAACATCCCATCAGAGTTCAGTGAAAAAGATGACAATGAGAATCACTACCTGCATGCTGAACACCAAATGAATAGGAGTGACAACATACAGCCACAACATTTTATGAAATCCTTACCACAGGAACAGTATCTGATAGATTCTTTTCTCTTGTGTTCAGGCAAAATAACCAGGAGAATTTGTCTTACACTGATCTAGATGTAAAACATGTTTCATTTAGCATGCCTAAAGCCAACTGTGTACGTTGTGTGAGTACACAGCTCAGTGCTGTGTTACGTTGGTCTTGGAGTTTCACTCCAAACTCCTTTGGAGTTTCATTCTGTTGGCTTTGATTTTCTTTGTTCAAAATGGTGGTGGTTTAACTGGGACTTCACCAGTTCAGGTATTACATAGGAAGATGCTCCCTGTTTGGCAGCATCCTAGCAGAAAGGTTAGGTGAATGCACCACCAGCTGCAGTGATTTTTAGAAGAAGGAATAAGTAAAGTCACAGGTTGAGATAAAGAGCAGCATGAGATTACAGCATCGGAAAGAAATCTGTTTGGAATAGAAAACAAGGAATAAATATTTTTCTCTCCACCGTGAATAAACTTTACATTTCAATCTTCTGGTTTAGTGCCTTTAGCTATCATTTGAGGCTTCTTGTTCTGCTGAATATTTTTGCATCAGAATTCTGCAGCCTAATGTCTTTTCAGTATCAATTTAAAGTTTTCCTTCAGCCTTTCATCCTTTAGTAACAAGCATAGACACAAACATATCTGTTCAGCTTCTCCTTCCTCAGTAGCTCAAGTGCAATTTATACTTTTGTTTCTTCAATTACCTGCCCCTCCAGCATATTTAAATGATGTAGCTGACTGGATTCATTGTGAGGAATGTTGAAACTATTTCTAAGTGGAATGTTTACTCAGTGATTAGAGAAAAGCTTTCTAATATTTGTACACAAAATGTTCTCATGTGAAGGTGGCACGTTTAAGCTTTGAAGAGATTATAATCATGTATCATATCCCTCTAGTTAAAAAATTCATGGGTGCTCTACAAAAAGATCAGGAACTAGTATTTCTCTGTAGCTTTGTTACTTTAATTAAATGCATTGCGTGAGGGTGTGCAGGGGGTATGAAGAATACGGCCTTTATAATGCAGGCAGTACCCTGCAAATCGTAGACACCTGAACTGATGTGAATAATGGACTTGTAAGTGGCTGCAGGATCTGCTGCCTCATCCCGGGAATTGCACCGCTATTGATTTCCTGCCCACGAACCCGTCTCCCCTGCCCTTCAACCCACCTCCACAGCGACTGCACTCATGAAGTATTTCCAATTGAGAGCACCTAAAGAGCAGACTGAAACTGCAAAGCTCCACTAATATGCAAACATCTACTGACTGTTCTGTGTATTTTTTTTTTTTTCCCCTAAAGAAAAATGCCTTTTAGGATAGCTGTTATCCACACTCTCACTCTCTTCTGCCTTTGGACATTGCAGGGAAGGTAGAGATTCATTAGGCATCCTGACAGGTTCTTGCTCTACCACAGACAGAATGTTTCATGGACCTTTTTTTGCATCGATTTCTGGCCAAGTTTTGTAGAAGGTCATTGCAAACTACCCCTTTGCTATTACATCACTATGAATTGTGATGGTTTTGGCCCACTTGAGAAAGGCAGTATCATGCCAAATGTTGGGAAAAGTGTGTTTATACAGAGATTATGCTTATCAACAACACAGGGAGTGCCAAAATTCCTCCTTTATAAAAATAAAGAAGATATCCTGAAAATGAATGACTACAGTCAACAATGCAAAAGCAGCAACCACTGAAAAGAATTCCTGAAATGTCCTGTTTATAGTACAAGGAATAGTATAGGCATTGTTTCTACCAAGCAGGTAATAGGTATTTTGATACTTGGTAAGAAGAGAAATTGTCAATAGCCTATATATAGATAAACTGTAATTCCACAGTGCTTGAATGATGTTGATAAAAGCTTGAGATGTAACTGACAGAGGAGGAAGAAAACCCTCATCTTAAAAGTGAAAATGATACAAAACTAAAGAACAATATTTTCCAAATAGTAATGCTGCTGCATATCACCCTTTTTAGAATTCAGTACAAAACATCTACCAGATTATTTAGGAAGACATATCTTGTCTTAGAAATATTTATTGTGGGAAAAACAAATTAAACAGCTGTCAATCCCCTGAATTACTGTCAAACAAACTGCACTATAAATGAGAACGATGTGATTGCCAAACCAGTTACAGTAAGATGGTCTTTAAAATACGGTATGAAAGAGGAAAAAAAAAATGCTATTATAAGATAAATGGATCATAAGAAGTGAGGAAACATTGACTACCATAAACACTTACCTTTCTCTGGTCTTTTTGCTTTTTCTGTCATCCCTCTTCTCCCTAATAGCTGAGGAAAATGGGAAGTACCTTAACCTTACCATTTGCTCCTGTAGCAGGAATCTTGTCCACATTAAGCTCTGTGGTGAAGAGTTAGTTGCATTTATTGCAAAATTAAATAGTGTCGCTGATCTGCCTGCACACTGGTTATTCTTAACAGGTGGTTGTCAGCAATCCTCATGCCTTGCCTCCCTTTTAAGTTCTTCCCTTTCTGGTAGCATACTGCTCAGATTCGTTCTCATGAGTGGGCATGGGATGCCTGGAGATATAAAGGACATGGAAGGGAGGGAAAGAGGTGAGAAGCTCTGGCCCTGATAGAATCACAGAATGGTTTGGGTCGGAATGGACCTTAAAGACCACTCAGTTCCCACCCCCCTGCCATGGGCAGGGACACCTCCCACCAGACCAGGTTGCTCAAAACCCCATCCAGCCTGGCCTTGAACACTTCCAGAGATGAGGCAGCCACAGCTTCTCTGGGCAGTCTGTGTCAGTGCCTCACCACCCTCATAGTAAAGATTCTCTTCCTAACATCTAATCTAAATCTACCCTTTTTTTAGTTTAAAACCTTTACTCCTTGTCTTATCACTGCACCCCCTGACAAAGACACCCTCGCCAGCTTTTCTGTAGGTCCCCTTTAGGTACTGGCAGGCCGCTGTAAGGTGTCCCCAGAGCCTTCTCCACTCCAGGCTGAACAACCCCAACTCCCTCAGCCTGTCTTCACAGGAGAGGTGCTCCAGCCCTTTGATTACATTCATGGCCTTCCTCTGGACCTGCTGTAATATGGCCATGTCCTTCTTGTGCTGGGGGCCCCAGAGCTGAATGCAGGACTCTAGGTGGGGTCTCATGAGAGCAGAGCAGAGAGGGATAATTACCTCCTCACCCCACTGGCCATGCTCTTTTTGATGAAGCCCAGGATACAGTTGACTTTCTGGGCTGCAGGCACACACGACTGGCTTATGTTGAGCTTCTCATTAACCAACAACCCCGAGTCCTTCTCCTCAGGGCTTCTCTCAACCTATTCTCTGCCCACCCTGTATTTGTCCTCGGGATTGTCCTGGCCCAGATGCAGGACATTGCACTTGTTGAATCTCATGAGGTTCGCACAGGCCTGGCTCTCAAGCTTTTCCAGGTTCCTCTGGATGGCATCCCTTCCCTCCAGCATGTTGACTGCATTACACAGCTTGGTGCCATCAGCAGGCTTGCTGAGGGTGCACTTGATCCCACATTCGACATTTCTGTTGAATCATCTTTATTCCTATACTCACACAGGTCCAGGTTCTCGAGTGTCATTGTTTCCCCCTGCCTTGATCTTTGTTTTTGTCTAAGTTATTATTTAATATGGTAACAGTAATGCTGTCTTTAAACCAGTAATGTAATTGAACAAAATGCTACACCCTTTCATTTGTACTTAACCTTTAAAGGACATTTATTTAAAAATATCCAGCAGTGCCCTCCTTTATTCTATCTGTCTGAATGCACCTCTAAGACTCCCCATATTTATTATGAACATAACTGTGCAGGAATTAAACATAAAATAATGTTCTTTTTTTAAATTTTTTAATCTGCAAATGCAATGTTGATTTGTGGAAATTGTCAGGATATCTCTTAGGGTTTTTATGTCCAATGTGCATGTCACAGTTTTTTCAGTTTTTCTCAGGTTTTCTCAGTTTTTCCTCCTTACTATTTATACAAAAGAAGATGCAGTTTAACCCAGTTTTCTCCCAGAAGAAATGGGAGGGATCCAAAGCTGACCCATGGAACAAGAGTCTTAGATTTGTTGAGCAAGGAGACTGAGATGCATTTCTGCACAGGCAGACTAAGAGTCATGTGGCTCTGGGAAGGGACATCTTGACAGAAAATCGAGTCAGGGAAATAAATTAATTTTGAAGCTGACTAGACAAAAAGACTGGAAAATTCAACTTATGTTTACAGTGATGCCACGGCTGCAGAGGCTTCAGGATCGTATTATCAGCTGTAAAGTAATTCATGAGTTTCTGAAGCTGGGACTAGGGAAAAACCTGTTTTACTTGTGGTTATCTTAGGCCTTTATATCCTCTCTATCAAACATGATACCCTGAAATTTGGTCTGAAAGGCCAGACATTCAGAGGCAGCGGGTACTTTCTTTCTCCTGCTACACACAGACGGACTAGTGTTTGTAAACTCTTTGCAATTTGCTGGTGTCACTGTTGTATATCAGCACTTTAAATATTCAATATTTTAAGTAAATAGAGGACTGCAATGCTGCCCTGATAAATATCAGAGGATTAAATTTGCTTAGAAAACTGAAGTAGTTGCAAATTAATTTAGTATATTTAATGTGCATTTGGGAGAAGGAAAACCCCTTCATTTTAATACCAAAGTGTAATTTTTGTGTGTATACTGTTCTGTTCCTAAGTACATAACAGGCAAATGATGCTGTTTCTTTGGGCAGATGGGTACATTACTAAAAATGACAAGCCCATTAGATCAACAAGGACTATACAATTATCATGGGGAAATAAAGCCAATAAATCTATCTGGTATAAATTATAGGCCTATGAAGTCATACATAATGAAATAAATATTTAATTTTTCTAAAATCCAAAATCTTCCTTTAGAAACAGGAATATTAAAAATTAATTTCCATTTCTTATGTCGGGTGCAGTGCGGTTGAGTGGTTTCAGCATGGGCATGCACTGCCAGGCGCTTCTTGATCCTATTCCTGGTTCTGACATTGATTCACACCGTGGTCTGAGCCAAACCATTGCACCTCTTTCCACTCCTCTACACATCTGTAAAGCTGAGATAATGCTCACCTGCTCCACAGAACCATTAGGAAAATTAAGAAACATCTGCTCTGTATCTTGAAGACATGAAATGCTCTAAAAATGCAAAATAGCATTTTTCATGAGATGGATAAAACCTTCCAGGGTTTGGAGATTTTCACATTGTCACCAAATTTCTTACTACCTGGCAGGATTGATTTCTACTTCACTAATTCAGTCAGCTCCCTCCTTCTATAAGATTTATTATTTCTCCTTAGCTAAGTCTGCCACCATTAAAAGAGATCTGTTTACTGTAAGTCACCTCTTCCCTAAAAATAATTGGCAGCACGTTCCTTGTGGAGACACAGCAGAGGGATCATCCTCTGCAAAAGACTCAACCTCTGCTAATGCAGGTCCTGCACTAAGAGCAAAGATTCAGGCATTGCCTGCTGCATAATTATGGAGAAAAGGTAGCAGAAAAGGGGCTATCTAAGGATATAAAATTTAAAAAATGGAAGCACAAGCAAAGAGAAGATGAAAGATTTAATAGTTAAAACTTTGGTTTTCATCAAGTATTTTATAAACTGTACGGAATAGTGTGTGGCAACTCCATAAATAAAATTGCAATACTTGTATTTCACAACAAAAGTGAAAATGTTTTCCTTTTTTATCTGTCATATTGAATGCTATACTAGTATAGCCATATTGTATCTACCCATTCTATGCAACATATTTCCAAAATTATTGTTATTCTTTGTCTTCCTGACTACAAATTTTGTCATACATGTATCTCACTTCAGTATTTATTTACTTTTCTGAAGTAAACAAAATATGAACTTGGCAATACTATTTATTTATTTATTTATTTATTTCAGCTAAAAGAACGGTATAGCTTCATTGATACATTCTCAAGTAAATTCTATTTGTACACTAAAACTCCAGAGAAATATTTTTAGATGTGTAGGAATGGGCCTTGTATTTCTAACGTAGCCACTAATTAATAATAATAATAATAATAATAATAATAATAATAATAATAATAATAATAATCTACACAGCTTAACAAACAAAAAGTAACACTTTCTAATCAACAAGGGAGAAAGATGAGGCTCACCATCCATTTTTGTCAGAGCTGGTTTAGAGCTCATTTTACATGTTCTGCTATGCCTGAGTGGTATTAATAATGATCTTTGTATGATTAATTCAAAAGCCTATCCTGAAAAGATAGCCAGCAAGGTTTTAATTGCCTTTATTATGGAATTCACTTTGGCCCTGAAGTCCTTAGTAGACTGTAAAATGGGAACTGTTCCTCATAACTCTGTTCTCTACCACCTATCTGTCTCCCTTATACACATGCACAGATTACAAGGGCAGAAAGAATCATTCTCATCATACCTCCGCCTTCAGATTGATCTTTTGGATACCCTTGGTGGTGAATTCCATTTAACCCAGACCAAGCTTGGGTTGAGCTAAGTTCCTCCTTCTAGGAAGTCAATGCTCTTGATTTAAAGATTTCAAGGTGTTTTTTTTGGTGTGGGGTTTTAGACAGTTGCCTATCTATTTCTTGGCCAGTTATCTGAGTAGAAAAATAGTTCTTATTTTTACGCACAGAGTAGTCTGGCTGATGTTATTATGCTTTTGTGGGAGAGAGAAAGAAGCTGCATGTCACCAGAAATGACAGAAAAAGTATTTGTAGACTGATCATATCACTTTTTTATTTTCTTTTTTAAAAGAGTGAACTAATTAAATCTCTAAATACCTTGTAGATTTTCCAAATCTCAAATCAGTTTTGCAGCCCTGCTGTGAACCTTCTCCATTATGTCAACTTACTTTCTAAAACGTAAAAAAAAAAAAAAAAAAAAAAAAAAAACAAACAACAACAACAAAAACAAAAAACACTATTTTTAAATGCTTGCATGATTTCACTGTGGTCTCGGCTAGAAGATGAACGCTTCTAGAAAATAATTTGTCACTGCTGTTTCTGTAGATATCTAAATCCATGCTCACAGGAGAAAGATCAAATGACAATACCTGAAATAATCAGTTTACCACACAGACACCAAGCTACTTCCCTTCCACGTACGTCACAGCAAGCAAGGCAAACCATTGAAAACACACAGGCTAAGCAGCTAACAGCCGTAACCACGACAACTGTCCTGAAGCTACGCGGGCCAGAAAAAGATCTCCAAAACAGCCGTGTCTGCTGCAGCAGTATCTTTTCTTTCTGAGGCAATTCAAAGCATTTCACAAACAGCATTCACATACCTGGGCCACTGTCAGTGGGCATACAAATGTTGCACTGTGGACTTGGATGAGGGTCATGCTGCAGGAGCTCAGCATCAAACCCTGCTCAGCACTGTCTGCAGAATGAGCTCTCGAAGTGCCTGGAACTCAGCAGTATCTGCAAAGCATGGGGACAACCCACCTGAGCACCACAGTGTGGGCTATAAAACTTACGGGCAAGGACACCTAGCACTACAACTGTTTTGATTCTACACATTGAGTATCTTGTATGCTAGTGTGCATAGCCATACCTCAATAGTTTTTGATATTTTACTCATCCACAATGCCACTATAGTGCTCTAAATATGGCATCATTTCAAAAATATCTAAGTTATACTACAGTTAACCCTAAGAACAGGTATACAATCATAAGGTATGGTGTTATTTTTAAATCAGTGAAAAATAATTTCTGAGTTCTTTGTTTGTTTGTTTGTTTCCATTTACATTTAAACAAAGCAAACACAAAAACAAGAGCAGGAATCTATTTCCTGTTAAGGAAAAAAGAAATACGTTCATGCCCCAGAACAAATGTCTTTGGCTGCGTCAAAGCCCAGAGAAGCTGGAGTTCATGTGGCAGTCATTCCCAAATGCACCATGAATGCTACCTACAAAATATGCTTTAGATAAATTTTGCAATTTCCTTTTGCTGCATTCTTGGGGAGTCTTTTATTTCTGCCTTGGGCACAGATCTTAACACAAAGGACTGGATAATGCAGCTCCAATTCATGTCAGAGCACCTATACCATGAAAAATCTCGGTGTCTTCAATGAGATCTTGGTATATCTAAGGATTACTAATATGAGCAAGAGTTGATGACTAACATGAGAATCTGCTTCAAAAAATACCACTGCTAGAGCTGAGATATTATTATAGACAGTCTATTGTACTTGCAAAAGACAAGTAAAGAGTTCTTGGTTGAGAATACATGTCAGAAAAAATGACATGTTTTCATCACTTCCAGCCATAGTTAAAAAAACTGAATACATTAACCAGCTGAAGGAAAAGTACTTTCAGCTTTTGTATCGCAGTGGGAATCTGTAAATGCAAGTTACAGTGTAACAGACAATTAGCATGAATTCAACCGTTCATCATATCTAAAAAGTTAGTAATTTAAAAAAAAAAAAAAACGTAAACAGAAAAATGTATTTTTCAGTGAGTTGCCCCACTTTTGGGAATCCAAGCAAGTGGAAAGTGTTTAGGGTGGGCAGGACTGGCTGAGTAATTGCAGCTGAGTAGTTGTTTAATACAAAGCTTTAAGTGGTTATTTCAACCCAAGCACGTGTTCCTATATCCCACTTTAAAATGATCCGAACCTTTTGATGAAAATCTGGTCACTAATTCAGCATGCCACCTGCATGAGGTCCTGGTATTTGCTTTCAGTAATTCTCATCAGCAGTGGGCATTTCTTCTGTTTTCTTTTTTTTTTTTTTTTCTTTTTTTTTTTTCTTTCAGACTTGCTGTTTCCTTTATCCAGAAGACTGCAGCCATGCTCCAGGGACTGAATTCCAAGCATTTGTAGGGACGGCTGTGTTATCTCTAGGAAGGCATGGCACCACTTCTGAAATGGGCTGCTTATGTTGGCACCAGCAAGCATCTGAGCATACTTGTTTTGGCTGAAGTTTTCTTTTTGTAACCTGATACTGACTGGGAATTATCTTTTTTATGAAAATGATTGTGCCCGTGCAGATGGACAGCACTGGTCCTTCTCACTTTGTGATTCTGCATTTCTTAAGCTAGCCTGGACTTCCTTTTTTAATTCAGACCAACAGCATGAGACTGTCGTGCTCTTTGATAGGAATACACTACTGGTGCATGGCTGAGAGGATGGGAGTATGGAGTCCAGTCCTACAGTCTTTTGTCAAATCACTTGC
The DNA here is from genome assembly GCF_964211825.1 of Aythya ferina. NCBI lineage: Eukaryota > Metazoa > Chordata > Aves > Anseriformes > Anatidae > Aythya > Aythya ferina. The sequence continues at coordinate 29,619,281 of NC_140302.1, read as the reverse complement.
AAAGGAAATTATGGTATATTTAAGGATAAAGTGCAAAAATAGTACATTAGTTGCAAATAGCTTTAAAAGAAAAAAAGAAAAAAAGAAAGGAAAATGACTTTTTGATTACTTGCAGGAGGCAAGGAAGCAGGAAAAAGGATAAAAGTTGCTAGGAGAGCTGTGACCACAAAGACAAAAGGTACATGCACCACTCAGGCTTCTGTCAGTCACATCTACAGGCAGGAGCATCACTGAAATGGCTAAAAGGAAGCACTAAGGGGTTTCATACTACGAAAAGACTGAAAACATAAGCATGAATATTATCTTTAGCATAAAAGAAAAAAAAGAGGTTTTCAAATATATAGAGAGATTTCACAAATACATATTTAAATAGAGAAAGTAAATTAACATCCTTACATAAAGGAGGTTTGCTGGTTCCATTTAAAATCTGTCTTTTAGAATGGGGAACCAGATCCCTGAAAATGTTTCTGTACTAATGCAGACTGTTACCTGGTCCATCCATGTTGGCACAATACCCTGCTGAGATTTCCCTTCCTGCCACAAATCTATTTTTTCTCATGCATTTAGAACAGCACCAATTTCACTACGGCAAGAAGAAAGAGAGTGTTAATGTAAATATGGGACTGTGAATTGTGAGACCTAGCTATTGTTCTCTGTTCCTCTGGTGTGCCAGCAGAACAGCACTTTCTACTCTGCATCAATAGATTGCACTCCTTAGTATCTGTGAAATTGTCAGGGAATTTCACATCAAAAGAAATGAAATGTTAAGCAAAGAATCAGTATTAATTTTCATCAATTGTTTCAAGCACATTTTACCACTGCATTTGGTTAGATCTTTTTCTCCTTGCTTAAATTGTTCTAAGTAGACCCTTTATTATTTCCTCCATAAGCCAGCCTTTTCCCCCTCTATTACTTTATCCCTGCAAGTCCCTTAAAAAGAGACAAAATTTAGGACGAAATTTGTAATGGGCACTTCCCAGCTTCCTCAGATGTCAGTGTCTGAAGGCAGGAGCTCTTTTGCCAGCTCTAATTTTGTGAAAAGATATACGTTCATATCCATAGATATATATGTATAGCCAAGAACACTCTGGAGGTTGTTTCCAAAAAATAAAAAATAAATTCGAAAGTCAACAGTAGCATGAAAGTTATTATTATATATCATTTGAACAGTGTAATAAGTGTTCATGGCAGACAAAGGAATATGTGCTTTCCCAGAAAGTACATGTTATAAGGCCGTTTAATTAATCTGATGGCTTAGTAGGTGCCATTAAGCACCTCTTTAAGTTAATTTTAGTCTCAGCAGGCATGTGGATAAATAGGAAGTGATTTTACACCTTCTTCCAGACAAAGCAGCATTTTATTAGACCAGACGGGATTGGGCTTTTTCAGTCCTTGCATTTATCTGACTGCGCTATGGGGTGACAAATCCTCTCTCTGTTTCAAGCCTTACAACAGCATTAAACACCCTGGTAAAAAGCCCCAATAGATAACAATTTAAGCATACACTGCTCTTTTACTCACTCACTAAGAAATGTGAGAATTTGAGGGCAAAGTTGAAGCTAAACAGTAATGTCAACTTCTGGAGTGGAATTACTCTTGTGATCGTGCTGCTGCTCTTAGCCCCAGCCAGATCAGCTCATTCTCATTTAAGCCCACTGCATGCACAAGAGGACAGAAGACAAACTAAGGATTCATCCAAACATTGTGTTCCCAGTGAAGAGCACTATCATAGCTAGTTGTCTCCAGTGGCAACTGCCTACGTATGAAACACAAAGATGCATCTATGGTAATACTTCTGCAGATATGCCCTCAGCATTTTCTAAGCAAGCTTGAGGTACTCCTGCTATCACAAGGTTAAAACCATATATTTTACTAAACGCTACAGGCTTTTCTTTTTTAAGCATTCCTCGAGTGTTACACAGAAACCAGAAGAGCCCTTACCTTCCATTCTGACCCCTTTCGAGGGAGGACACCTTTTGTATACGACCTTGCACCAATAGCTGAGACAATTAAACAAACACATTAAAAGACACAGAAATTGATTTTGACAGAAGTAATATACTGCACTGAAAGTGCAAAGGAAATGCTCTGGTATAACTGCATTACCTTACTTTATACGTGAACTGACAAACACATTTCCAGGGCTTCAAATTTATGCACTGGAGTTCAGATGCTTAAAAGTTTAAACATTTAAATCCGGATTTACTTGTTATCCTAAGCAGCCTCCTGCAGGTTTACAGCCCTAAGTTCTTCAGATTTGTCTAATTCGAAGCTGTCTTTGCATGACACGTCAGAGCAGCTGTTAACCAACATACTTGTCCCTGAGTTGTTGCAACAACTTTGGGCTGTTCTGAAATCAAGCGTGTTATCTGGCAAAGTGTGGCCACAGACATGGGCACTGCTCAACCTGAGCAACCCTCTGTAACCTGTGATGCCCAAACCTCATTTGCACTAAGGCTCTTTGGTTTGCTAGATAAAACATTCATTGAGAAATGGGTCCTGTATCACCTCTAACTCAGCATCTGTCTGCTCTCATCCCCAGCACCAGAAGGAACTGGAGGAAAAAGAATTAAGAGGAATACTTCTTTTTATACATTCATAATCTCGAAATTGAAATACAGCAGCATTGCAAGTCATCTTATTACTTCAGAGGCAATAAGTTGAACCAGTTTAGCACGGAATTCACTGTAGGACACGATGAAGTAGTAGGAATTTGTTGATAGCCATCAAAATAAAAAGATGGCAGAGACAAGAGAACAACCTAATATGCATTATTAACATTATCTACAGTCCATGACAGGCTTAGTTCCACTGAATAGTTTCTCTGCTTGCCTCTTATCAGGCATTTTTGTGGTATTTAAATGTTGAAACTACAAAGAATTTGTATTCCTTTCCCCACTGCAATGGGAAAGCTCAATAGAGAAGATTATATCGGTGTTTGAAGTCCTGATACACTCTCAGAAGGGTGTACCTGCTGTGATAGGATGCTGTTTCCTGATTCTGAAAGAAGGCTGGTTGTCAGTTCCATTTCCACAGATTCCTTACTCATTTTTATTATAAATAGTGCACACTGAAAAACAGAGCATAGTCCAAAGAGGCAGTTAGAGCAAAACAGGATTTTCTTGCTCCGGATCAGTCCCAAGGTGTGTGAATCTAAGGGGGGCTACTTCATCCACTTGGCGGTGTACGTGCTTGTATCCATACACTTCATCACATCTCATGACAACACACAGGGGGAGCCAGGAAGGCATCTCACTCAATCCTAAAAGAGCCTCTTTCTAAACACAACAAAATCTTACTTTTTATCCTGAAGCCACAGTTGTCTGCAAGCCCATGCAATCAATACAGCATCCAGAGATATTAAGGCGCCCCTTTCAATGGAGCTTCTTTCTTCAGATTCTTGAGCACTATTAAAAGAAACACTGAACTTACACCTGAACGTGTCACTCTTCTTAGATCTATTTTCATCCTGCATGAACGTTGTGCTGGTTAACAGCAGGGTTTCTGGGGCTAGATCATTTGTAATAGAGGGAAATGGCAGCTGAGGAAACAAAAAAATAAACGTAGGAAGTAAGAAATGGTCTTAGCATCACTTTTAGCTTCTTCAATTGGCACTTCTAGGGAAGAAGGAAAAAAAAAAAAAAGAGTTAAAATTCTTTCTCCTTTTTCTGTAGGGCAGCTGACAGTCTGTGTCAGAACCTTAACTCTGTAAATACCACAATACCAAAACTTGGCATCTGCCTCCTCCAGCACATACCTTTGTTTTTGATGTTTGCTTGAAATCCAAAGGCTGAAAGCTGATGGAAACCTAGGAGTGAAAGGACTCTTTTGGACCCCTGAGCCTAAGATGGCTGCACTTGCAAGAGAAATGCCATAATCTTCCCATTGTAAATTCATCATTAGCCATTTCAACATCTGTTGGGTCATTTGCTCTTGCTACTCCCATTACAAAACCACTTGCAAACCTGTTTTTTAATCATTAAGAAAAATCTAATCTCCAACCTAAACATTCTCAGGGCAAGGGGATATTTACCTGCTCTCAAGCCAGTGTTCTGTTCTACCTCAATTACTTTTTTCATTTTCTGGAATTTACTCCTCTCCTGTACAATCTCTTTGTAATTATCGATATTAATTTTTTCTCAGACTTCAGTAAGATACACAATCCTAGCTCTCAGGGTTTTATTTTCTGGATCCAAAGATAGACAGAAGAAGAATTTTTGTGGTGGAACCGGTTACATCTCTTCAACCTAAAATCCTCTTGGTCAGTTCGCTGAAGGGTAATGAGGGATGTCTCCTCATGGTCCCCAAGACCAAGAGAATTGGACAAAAGCAGTAACTCTCTGCTCCACCCCCTGCACTTCCCCAGACAGTAAATGTTAAGCAAATATTCCCACAATTTACTGGAAAAAAAAAAAAAAATCTATGAAAACTAGCTAACCCTAAGGGAACCCAAACCCTTAGGGAGTTACTTTAAAACTCCTAATGGAGAAAATAAGGAATTATAATGAATTTATGTTAAACATCTCCTGACTTATGCACTTATGGTGCTATCGATCTCACCACAGCAGTGACAAGTTTGGGAGCAGTGAGCACTCATCATCAGATAAAAAGCTGAAAACAGTCACATTCTTTGCTTGTCAGTGAAGCACTAATACCGAGAGGGTGTAGGAAGCCAATTTCCATACAAAATTGGGAGTCACATAGCTAATGTACTCAGATGTGTCTCTCAGGCTACATTTCACTGATTGAGGGGTCTTTTCCTGTAGCCACACACTTAGGAAAAGTGGGTGATTGTGTTCCTCAGCCATTCACTGTTTTTCCATACCACTGGAGTATTATTCTGAGTTCTGCTGAAAATTCTAATGCATTCTAATGAAAATTGGCCAGCCCATCTTCTCATCATTTCAAAACCTTTAGAAATACTATTTACAAAGCACACAATTGGAAAGCTACACTGAATAATATATAAAGAACACATTTCTTTGAATTTCACAGCCTTTTGATGGCAAAAATTTGACAGACTGAAGGATGTTATTCTGCCATGTAGCGCGCTACATGAAGAGCCCTGTAAAGTTTTCTTTCTTTCAAGCACATCCACCTCATGGAGCTGGATGTCTGGGAGTGCCATTATGTTACACTTTTATATATGTATATATACATATATATGTACACACATAAATACAGTCGTTTTGTTTTGTTTTTCCCCAGATATCCTACCCTACCCTGTAGCAATGGGATTTCCCACTGTCAAGGGCACTGCCCAGAAGGCACGAGGTTGCCTTCCCTGCAGATGAGACGCAGGACATGCACATGGCCAAGGTTTTCAATCCTCCCTGCCTCTGAGGAGGACTCAAGAGCACCGTGAGTGACTGCACAGCAACAGGGAGGGTTTGTCCCAGAGCAACACCTGCACTGGATTAATAACTTCACTTTCTCATCAGTCCCATCAGCCTTACTCCCCTCCTCTCTCAGCAATGAGGCACAGAAATCAATTTAGGATGAGCACATAGTACCATACATTTAATTCCACAATTTCAGGAAATTCCTCAACAGTGCTCTCTGTTAATAGGTGTATCATTACCTGTGTTTTATTCCTACTGTAAAAATTAGTCATAATACACCATCTGTTTTCCCTGTTATTCAGTGGCTAGTACATATTACTATGTGCAAGAGCATCAGTGGGTCCTTTCAGGGTGCAGATATATTCATAGTGATTGTTTTGACTTACTCACTTGTAGAAAAATAGAATTCTCCCCTTTCAAAGATAATTGTTAAAGTGTGCTTCTTCTTAGAAAGTAGAATTATTATTTTAACCCCTGCAGCAGTCTTAATGCACATTGCACATGAGGTATTTAATGTGCACAGCTGGTGTGACCATTTAAAAAAATTAGGGAGAAAATAGCTTCTTGGTTTTCAATTTCCTCCCCAAAAGAAAAAAAAAAAATGGCACATTTTGTTCTGCTCTAATTAGTATGTGTGCCAGTGCATGACTTCCAAAGCAGGCAGATGCTCTGAATGAAGTGTAATGTAGATTTTCATTAATCTTCTTTGGCACAAGACTTTTCTTCTGTTATGTGTATGCAGGAAGTAATGACTAGAGAAGATGAGCAATCACAGGCAGTTCTAACCAACTTAAGCTTGCTTTTGTAAAGGGGAAGATAGGGTCACGGAAGAGTATGGTTACCTCAGTGTACAACATCTCTCTGTTTCTGCTTTTTCAGTATAATGAAGGTTTGGGGATAATTCCTTTTTAATAATCATGCAAAAAAGATATGGCACCTCTAAAGAAATTAAGTATCAGTGTACTGAATAATGCATGTACTTCAAACAGCTACATGGCTGATCCAAAAGAAAACCACAGACACATTTTTACCTACAGTAGGCAGAGAATTAAAAATTGTACTTCCTGAAACTGTATTGATTTCTGGTATAAAGGTTATAAAGAGGGGTTTCCCATCTTGCTAAAACTATCAATTAAAGCCTATCAATAAGTGGTTTTAGAATAAAGTTGGAATTTCATGTTTTCTCACCTCAACTTAGACACATTTTTGATTGTTTTAAATATGGCTAAAGAAAAAAAAAAAGTCTGCTTGGGGCAAAGACTATGGATATTTCTTATTAAATAGCCTTGCGAGGTTATTCTACCAATGAGTCAGATTTGTCTTTGATGCAAATCCATGTGCCACAGAAAGAACTGAAGATGCTGCAGTGCTGCAGGCTCATTTTCCAGCAGCAGAAAGTGCTGCTCTCTTGTTAGGAAAGGATTGACACACGGAGTGAGAGACAAATATAAACTTATCTTCAGAGATACTCTCTTAATTATGAATACATACAGATTATATGAGTTTTTCCAGTGTTGTTTTCTTGCATTCAGTACAATTTAATACAAAAATTAAAAATCTGGTCCTTTTAGGGATCATTGCTATTATTACCTTTTGCTTTCCCGCAGTCCCTTTCATGTCTTTTCTTCTTCTCCCAAGAGACAGTTGCTGATTCCCTCTGCACTCCTTCTGTTCATTTGTGAGCTCTGCCTGTTACACTTTCTTATGCTTATAAGAAGAGAGGTAGCAGATTACGGGTCCATACATTACAGTTGAGAATTAACTCCTGAATGAGGGTAATGGGACAGGGAAATTCTTACTTCCTCAGAGAGGTTGGGTTGGGCAAACACTGCTGCTCAGCTACTTGATTTCCACTTTCAGAAGAATCTTTCTTGTAAGTATGAGGTCTAAAATGCAGCTTCTTCCATGAAAGTCTCAACTTTGTCCTCAATAAGAGGCAGACTCATAAACATATTATGTGGGTTAGCCCCAAGCTAAAGATGGGATGTTTGATATCTATGTATAAGAGAAGTTAAATAAAATAAATAAATCTTCCTGCAATAACAAAGTCACTAATTACAAAAAAAAAAAAAAAAAAAAAAAAAAAAAAAAAAAGGTTTCTATTCACAGTGTAAGTGAAATCATGAAATTAAGATTACAGAGTAATATGGAGTACAGAACATTGCTTTCAGGAAGAGCACAAGCCAAGAAAACCAAATGAAAAAGGTGTGCTATCCCTTAAGATAATATATACAGGACACAAAAATAAGTTCTAACATTTGAACGGAAAGAGATATTACTTTCTGACCTCTTTAGAAACAGATAAGCCCATTAAGCAATGGTGCAGAGGTTTTCATAGGCCTTAACCAAGCATTAGAAAAGAAAAGGAGGAAAAAGTGGATTTAATCTACTCTATGTATTACCTTTTCCAAAAGCCATGCAGAACAAGATTATTTTTTTTCTTAAAACAGCATGTATCTTAAAGAATATTCCAGGAAACAGAGGTGAAAGCTATTACATTTAGGAAATGTACTTGCTTTAGGACACAGGTGCTATGGTGGTAGGACCAGATTAGATGTCATGTTCCCTGGAAATAGCACAGTTCAGAGGTTTTACAGTGTACCTTCCATTTTCACTTTGCAGAGTAGAATCATTGCAACTTAGTTTTCAGGCATTAGATAATAAGCACAAGTACCTCGCTAAAGTCAGAGGGTCCCATTCTGTTCTTAGGCTTCCAGCCTTATGCATAGGAACAACCCACCTATGGCAGAAAATTGTCAGAGCATCTCATGAACACTTTTGTCTAAATGTGCATTTCTTAACTATAAAAAAACAGTGGAGAGATTCAGTTTTTGTTGATTTTGTTTGGTTTGCTTCTACATAAAATTCTAGAGACTAGGTCTCTAGAAGCCGATCTAGGGAAGAAAGCTGGCAAGTTGTCAGGCCTCATATCTCATCTATTTCCATTGTTCTAAAATCTTAAAAAGATGCTACCTCTGTCCATTGGTTTTAGTTGTACCCTTAAGAGAACAGAGGTCCATCAGCAGTGTGACTGCAGGAGCTGAAATATCACTTACTGCCCAGGTTGTGCAAGCATGCCAGAACCTGTTGTGCTGAACATTTTGATGCGTTGGACTCTCCCTCTAATTTATCATGACCTTTGTAATGATACCCGTCTACTTTAAGAATTTAAATCCTTGTTTTGATTAAAAAAAAAAAGAAAAAAGAAAAAAAAAAAGTATTCACAAGTTAAAACAAAGCTATCGTTTCTCTTGTTCATTCAAACAGAAAAAATTATCGCACTGCACCTTGAGCTCTTTTGCAGCTGTGTTATTGTATTAATTACCGTAAATCTGGCCCTGTTTGCAACAGAACACCATGGCAGAGCAGATGACTGTTTTGCTCTCTGCCCTTAAGTGTTTTGTTAAGGGGCTCCTATGGCTTTCTTTATATTTTTTTTCCCCAGTATGCATCATTATGTTCATCTATCAGTGGTTCGTTTTCAGGCATATAGCTACGTCTATGCACCTGTGTATATAAATCTGCCAGTTCCATGAACACAAAGATAACATTTAGATCCATAAATCAACAGGAATTCACCTGATTCTACCCAAACTAACTGACTACTCAAGCTCAGACAATTTATGGAATAGTTGAAGACAAAAAAAGAACCCTCCACAGAAAGAGCTCACAACTTTCCTGTAAGCCCTTTCACCAGCATCAGTAAATCTACTCAGAAAAACATGGTAAGTGAGACCCATTTCATAATTCAGGTATTGGAAAAACACTGCCTAACAGCAGTAGATCCATGAATGCGCACTTTGGCTTTAAAGTTATTTATAGAAACTATTGATTCAATAGATTATGCTGAAACAGAATACACTGAGGCCGGATTTCCTGTATATGCATCTTACCACACCAAATACGATCTAAGAAATTAATCAAAGCAACAACAAATGATTTGGTTTAGCTAGATGTTTGAGCCTCCTATGCTGCTGTATTTCATAAACAAATATGAAAATAGATAGACACAAACTACCGTACATCTAAGACGAAGTACTTATAAAGGAATATTCTTGCTCTTAAGGCTGACACAGTGCAGGGTATTTCTCTAGCTCAGATAAACAACAATCCTTCAGCTGCAGAGAAAATAAATATATACGTATCTCCACCCTACAAATAACCTTTATTTCACAAAAAGTAATTTGTAAGAAACCTTACTGAGTCATGAGAGAGTTCTACGGGAGTTAAAAGCTAAGGGAAGCTAAACCAAGAGAGAAGGAGGGAGGTGGGCAGGCAGGAAGCAAGCCATACTTGAAAGCAGACTGGCACTTTGACAGCCCCACTCTTGCAGGAGTATTTTGAATGATTCCAGTTGTCATTACCTTAAGGAAGTTTTCACTTTGATAACATAAATATTAAATGTTTTAAGGATGAAAGTGGCAAAGGATCCGGCTTGAGTTCTTTTTTTTTTTTCTTCCACACAAAAGCAGCAGTCATTAAATAGACTGCTCACGGCCTACAAATAGATAAGTAAACCTGCCATGCCGTGACCTTAGAAATGACTAACTGCGGATTTCATTCATGTAACGCCAAACTGAGCTGTTACAACAGCAGCTTTGACCTTTTGTGACTTCAAATATTTTGGCTATGAAGCCTCTTTAGGGTGCTTCACAGAAAAATGTTGTTAATGTACAAAGAAAAAAATCCACTAGGATATTTTAGGAAGAAAATCCACACAATTATGATAAACCAGCCAAACACACAAAAGCATGACAAAAACATGGCACACGTGCATTTATCTGTATTTAAAATTACATTAGGGAAAATTCTTTTCAAGGTTCAACATTAGCTTCAATTTTAACATGGTATTTAGGCTAGGCAACAACGTTCAGCAAATAGTGGAACATAAGAATATATTATAAGGGGAATAACATCAATAAGGGGAACAACATCAGAACAACGCACAGTTCAGTTCTAATAAATCTTCCCTGAAGAGCTCAGTATTTCAGTATCTCATGCCTCTTTGGAGACGAGTGTGAGATTTAGCACTCGTACGCTATCTGAATATTATTTTTCACCAGAAAGCTGAACAAAGAATTAAGGTATTTCACAATGAAGCAGGGACAGAACCTAAAATAAACAGATGAAAGAGCTCTCTGGAGAAGGAGAATCCCATGCAGCCCATTCACTGAGCTTCTCTCACCACCTCATGCAACCTCAGCCCCTTTCTCTGGGGCTAAGTTGATATCACAGCTCTGCTGAGAGAAGAGAAGAGAGTTACTGAGGGGAGCTGTTCCCATAAAAAATAAAGCAGAGGGCAGAAAGCAGAGTGCAGCAAAACAAACGAAGCTCCCAGCATCATGGTTCAGGGTATGTGGGTGGAAGAAGCTTGGAAGTGAATCCTGGTCCCCTGGAGGGGGAAGTGCAGACAGGACAGGGAAAGTGCCTTGAATACAACTTGGGCAGGATCAGCTACCACAGGCTAACCCCACCTTCCCTGAAGAACAGCACCACCTCAAAAGCTGATTCTGTTGCCCCCTGTGGCTGAGGAGACCATGGGGCAGAATTTAGCACAGCCAAGATGAGAGGTGTTCCCCAGAGCATCCCAGGCACAGGTGAGGTGGGAAGCAGGGACTGGAGCTGGGGTCAGAACAGTCCAAGAAATGTTAAAAAGGATTCCTGGGGCTGCCCATCACCACCTGAGTTTCATTTCCTTTGAGATGAGCCAAGACGAATTTGTGCCTGGCAGAATAAGGGTCGTAACTCAAACACAGCAACAGCAGAGATAAGAAAGCTCTCCCACCAGAAATCTGAGCACGGGAGTTAAAGAAACAGAGGAGTAAGGAATCACACACATCTCACAGATTTGCAGCCTTGTTCCTGCAGCCAGACCAACCGGTAGGAACCCACCGACTGCAACAGAATCATGATTTTGCAAACACTAAAAATGAACAGAAATGTGTGCTGTGAAGGTGTAAGGAAAATGCAAAATGACATTTTTTTTTATAACTCGGAAGTAATAAAGTTACCATTCAAGCACACAGAATGATAATTTTTCAAAGCCCCGGCCCCTGCTGGAGAATTCATGACTTCTGGAATACAAACAGTAAAATCCTTAATGAGACAGGCACCGTGGATAAAACTGCTGCTTCAAAAATACCCAAACCATCCACTGTTACCCAATTAGTTATCTGGCAGGAATGTGAGCACATTTCCCCATTCAGCTCTACAGAGGAAAAATAAATATTTAACATTATGTAAACTCAGTCACTGACTGATCATTAAACATTACCCGAAAGAAACAGGAATATCTTATAATAAACTCACCCATATTTTTCCTGTCCTTCTCCACATCTTTGTGAAGATTTAAGAGCAAAAGTCAGTTTTAAATTAAGAGCTGCACGTTTTCACAAAATAGCTTTGTGTGTTTATTGTCTACACCAGAGTACTGCAAATAACTCTGCCTAAAATATAGTTTATGTGTGAGGAAAACACACGTGATACTGAACATCCCTACATCTCCTGCAGGGTTTATTTGGGAGCTAGGGAAAAACATTCTTTGCTTCTCTCTGAAGTGCAGCTTTGCTTCTTGAAGGAAAAGGACCATTTCACTTTTACCACCCTTGCCCCACACCTAAGCAAGGAGACACCACAAAGCAGTGGTAGGTCATGAAACATGGGGTCAGGTCACACACTGCTGGACAGCTCTGACTGTGCCCATCCAGCAACCACTGCATACAACTGGGTCACCAAAAACGGGTGGCTGCCCTGCCCCTTCCCCACCAGCTGTCAGCATGGCAGCCTTTGGTGAGTTCACAGCAATGACAAGCTGCTCTATTTCTCATTAAGTGTCCCCACAGCTTTTCAAATTGTTGATCTGTGTCAGCTCTGCTCCTCAGGAAGGGAGTTGGTGTATCATTAGTGGCTGGCTGCTGCAGGAAAACAGGACTGGAACACCCCTTCAGCATGTACATGGCTTAAAATGCCTAAGTTTTCAGGGCACCAGCTTCTTGCTTCAAGAACAAAAAATGTTCCAAGTGAAACAATAGGAAGCACAAAGAAACAATACCAGGTCACCTCATACCCCTGGAATCGGCTCCTACAGCCACGGGCTGCACTCCCTGCACCCCACCACTCACCTCCAGAGCCTTCCTCCTGCCAACTTTGCAAGACTAGGCTTGCATGCATGCTCCTGTCATACTGAAACCAAAAGGAACAAAACTGTGTGGAAGTGAAATTAAAATAGAGGTTGGTCTGCTCCTACTTCAGTATGGTAAGTCAGAGCGAGCATCCGCCTCTCTGAACCAGCCGTGCCACTGCTCCCCTCACTGCAACAGCTGGCGTAACCTCCTCACAACCCCAGAGGAATTTGCTACTTAAGGCATTTTTTGTTTCATGCGTAGCTTCCAGAGCTTTTGATTAATCATACGGTGATTAATTACCTGCACTCTTTACGGTTTGATTTCAGCAGAGCAATCAGCTCCCCACAGCAGCACATTCCCAGGTTCTGGCGGTGGCCAATTATCTGGCAGTAGATGCTTGTGTGGCATCTTCCCCTGTACTTTCCTCAGAGGGTTGGATTATGGCCTTACAGCACTTCCACAAAAGCAGAAGTTAGCCTGTTAGCACATCAACACGGTGCAGTCAGCGCCACACAAAAAGACATGTTTTAAACATGTATTACAATTTACATTTACTTTCCACAAATGTTATTGAATCAAGAGGCTGAACCAACAACGTTTGTTACCGGATAATAAATACACGTGGCTTACCTGGCCAGGCAATGCATTTTGAATGCAAAGCTGCCTTATATACAAACATTTATTTCAGTTAATAATGTAGAATACACATTTCTCCTCAGGAAAGCTCGTATTTTATAGCAGAGACTTGTATGAGTGAAGACAATAACAAAATACACATAACTAAGACGTACTAAGGCAGAGAAGGTGGTACCATGTTCAGTTAGGGAGCCTATTCCAGAGCAATTGGAACTGTTTTATAGGTTTCTGGAATTTGTTCTAACCCTAAATATTCTTTCTTTCTGACCAGCATGCATTTAAATATGCGTAAATACATTTCTATACTCTTACCTGGTTTGGAGGCTTAGGGGGTGGGCAAGTACAACATCTCTTCACGTGTTAGTTCCTAGCCATGAGTTACAGTTTTTGTGAATTAGCTGTTGGAAGCAGCTCCAGAGGGAAGCAACAGTTCTTTCCTTAGTATTTAAAAACAAAACCATAAAACCTAAAATGGAGGTTACCAAGGATATTCCTATTAAAGCAATTGCCTCACTGGAATTTTACAGAATCAATACTTTTTATTTCTCTCGTGCTGTTTTCCTGATTTAGGATTGCAGAACTAGAGACCCTGTATCTTCCGTAAGTTTTAGGGGGGGTTATTTTACTTGTACATGCAGCATCCAGGACTCTGACACAGAGATGCTTCCTCAATCTATGCCTGTTCACTTGGTGCCGTTTCCTGAAGATTTGATGTAGTATTTGAGAGGAGACATTGCCAGGGTAATTTTAGAAGTTTCCCTGGTAACTGCTGCTGACATCTCTAATTCAAAATTTAAGACTACAGCTCTCTGTATCACCCTTAAATGGCAAACTGCCTTCTATCAGTTGGGCTAAGGAACCTCACAAATGAAAATTCAGCTTCCTGGGCTGCTCAGAGAGTTAAGGTACCTGCCCACAGAGATTTCTTTCTCTTAAAGAAAGCTCCCCCTGTGATCCTCCATCTGCAAGTAGGGAAAAGGTACAGACAAAACTCTCGGGAAGTGATTCAAAGAAAGAAGTGAGACTGGAAAGAGGTAGGTGCTGGAGAGACTGCAGCTAAGAGACACAAGGAAAGGAAAGAAGCTTTCAGAAGCTACAGCATTTAGAAGGCAACAGGAACCCCTGGAAAAAGTAAGTTGGCAAGAAAGAAACCAAGAAGAAGTCAGAGGACAACAGTATTTCTAGCTCTGTTTTGAATCTTTAATTGCTCTTTCAGTATGTTTTTGGGAGGATGCTCTCTCTCCATGTCTGGAAGGGAAAAATAGTGAAGAGAGGGTCACCACGAGGTGCTATTTGTGGTCCCCTATGTTTCTCAATGCTTTATCTCTGCTCAGTCCTGTCTGCAAAAAGCACAATACTTCAATCCTTTCCGCTGATGACTCAGGTCTAAACTAGACAGACAAATCTATCTCCTCTATTCAAGCAACATCACAGCCCAGTAGCGCATCACAGACATCCAGCAATCCGTCTCAGCTAAAACAGAGTTCAGCATTTCCCACTCACAAAACCTTCCCACCAGTTCCTCCCCTCTTCCCTGTGCCCACCACCACCTTCCTGCAAGGCACTGGTGACTGCCAGCTGGTTGCCTTCTTGTTTGTTCTTACAGACAGCAAGGCCACGTCTGTCTGTTGCACATCACTTTGTAAGTAATATCTTCAAGAAAGAGCCCCCCTGTACCCATCTAAATCCTGCAGTCCCTTTCCATGTCCTTCCTGCTCTGAGCTTTTCCTACTCCTACTTAATCCAAAGGCTCATCCTATTCTGATGCCCGACTACTGCCCAGTGGTGCCAGGATACTGTGAGCTCTGTGGAGCAGGGACCGTGCTTTTGGTCTGAGATCACTGAGCATCAAGTGCTTTGGGATCCTGGTGCACAGCAGGCTCTGACCCCCACAGCAATCACAGGTAATGCGAGACAGAAAGTGAAGAATGGATACTGAGACAGTAATGAAGAACCACAGGAAAAAAATTGCTTTGAAGAGTAAATGTTGCCTTGTCTTTATTTTCTTATTTTCCCTTGTATATGATTGCACCCTGCAAGACATCTCTGAGAATGTATTTTCCTCTCCAACGTATATTATTAATACTTTAACTCTTCAAGGACTGGAGTGCTGTGTATCACCACATGGTGCTCAAAGCATGATCAGGTGTCGGGACATTTCCTAGGCATCGCGACCAGTGCAACTCCACCACTCCAGGCTCCAGCTTTCCTCCCATCCTTCGACCCTTTGGGAGTCAAGTTCCAGCTTCCTCAACACAGATTCTCATTCTCTCTCTCTCTCCCTCCCGCTTTGTGCAATGCCTACCACGACCAAAGCCCTGTTTTTCTTTTTGAAGGCTACTATGAAGGGAAAAAAAAAAAAAAGCATTAAAACAACAATATAGCTAAGGACAGCATAATTTAAGAGAAGGCTGGAGAATACCTGCCAATTATCTCTACTGAACAGCAAAAACTATGGATCGTGGTGCTCATTAAGGTGAAAAGACACAGGCAAAGGGAAATCCAGCTGTTATGGCCCTTACAGCAACAACAAAAAGCAAAACATAGTGTCAAGTAATGCCAGAGGGGAAAACCAACAACTGTGCATGGAAACCATAGAGCAGGGAGAAGGGGAGAGCTGGAGAGCTGTGAGCCATTATAAACAGAAAGTGATGAGTTAGGGAAATAATACTGCTATGAGAGAGGTCGTGAGGAAATGTGCTCCGGGCTGGGGCCCTCCTGCAGAATTCACAGCAGCAAGGGTGAGTGAGAATCACTCAGCACAGGTGAGCTGTAACTATTGCATGGGAACAGGCAGGGAAAGTATTGGTGATGGTCAATGGTTGGGATTTTCAGAACTATTCAGAAAGCTTTTACCCTTGATGACTTGAAGTCCTCCATTGTTTTTACATCCCGGGTTACTGACAGTTTCACCCACAGGTCCAAACACACGAGGAACACAGGGGTGATTAGGTTTTGTTGGTGTACCTGCACTCACCAACTCTCCTGAGAAGCAGGCAATGTCTTCACGGACAAACATTTCCCCTCTGAAATTTCCAAGCCATGTACCGTAGCATCAACCTTTCAGCACTCTTTCAGAATCTTTTAACACATTTTTTCTTAGATGACTGGAAGGGAAAATGTGCTTTCCACTATTATTACATTACTGTGCCTTCCTTCCATCAGCTCCTTTATTTTCTAACTGCTTTAACATGTTTGAGAACAAGCAGTGCATAGGAGTGCAACTCACACTTTAACAGACATTCATAAATTTAGATTTGAATTGCACTGCTGGTGCCATGCTGTGCAGCTGCTGTAAGGAAACTAGGCCAGGATACAGTAGAAAAGGCAGAAAAGAAGAGCCTTTCTCTAACAGCACTGTCAGGTGCAATTGACAGGTCAGCATCTCCACTTTCTGAGCACCTATGAAGAGACAAGAAAAAAAACCCTCAGGCTAGATATGTTCCAATATTAGTGTAAAAAAAAAAATAAAAACAAATGAATGATCTCTACCAGAAAGTCTCATCATGTGAGCTGCATGTGGTATAACTGGGATGGAGCACAGGAGACTTACCCCAGTGACTGGTGTCACTGCCAGCCATTTCCCAACTCATTTCTTCCCAGGGAAAATCTGCTGACGCCTTACCACCTTGCTGGGTGACATCCTTACTTAGCATTTGCAAACTCTGCTCATATCCCCAAGGAAGAGGTGTGATCCACGTCACATTACAGAGGAACAGCTATTATGTCTGTACTCCTTCAAGAGGACTTATGGAATAATTTCTTCATACGTTCCGTCTTTAAAGAAAATAATACAAGACAGACCTAAGTTTCATCTGCATTTGGACCACAGAAATATTAAAGGATATTTAGCTGAAACATTTTAAAGAATGCCAGAGCCCTTCCATTTAAGCTTTACCTCTAATGAAAACAAGACAGAGGGCAGGGTTCACTGCATCAGAAGAATTCTTATTAAAGTGCAAAATCCTTCTCAGAAACGGAGCTTCAGAAAGCAATGTGCTTTGAAATAACATCCTCAATTACGCTTTACAGTTCTAAGTTAAACAGGATTGCAGATAACATGTACTTCCAACCAGCAAAGCCTAAGGATAGGCTGATTTAAGGTAACTCCAACCAGTAAGCCGCAGAGATCCGCCTGCTGCTGGAAAGACTTCCCTGGGGGCACTGGACTTTCTTTTTGAACTCATTTTCAACTAACACCAATGGGATAACTTTCCTGCATTCCTTCCTTATAACTACATATAAGCAAATAGGAGATAATGATAAGTTACATTCAACTTTTTTTCTTTTTTCCTTTTTCTTTTTTTTTTCTTTTTTAGCACACAATGCTGAACTATAAACTAGTCAGGAATATCTTAAACTACTTGTAAACAAACGAACAAACAAAAGTCCCTTCTCCTGTCCTAAGACAACAGCATACATTTCCAATTAGCATGTGTATGTGAATCCTAAATTACATTGCAAGCAATGTTTCAGCTTGGTGACAAGAGCCAGAAGCCAAGTGGCTTGCTGCAAATCTCGCCTCAACAAAGTGAGCTGTCGAGCTTAGTTTCTGTTGGACCTCACACCCTTAAACATCACCCCGGAATTTATTTCCTGTCCTTCTGATATACCTAGTTTGTTGTTGTTTTGGTTGGTTGGCTTATTTTATTTAAACTGGGTAATGTGAAGAAGTAAAACTTACTGACTGCTGTGGATACTGCCATTGTCTGTGAGGGAACACTACTGTCCCACGTCAATGCTGCTCCACATCCACATGCCCAAATCTATTCTAAGGGAACTAAATGCCTCAACAAGTGCTTTAAAGCAAAGCTTAACACCCTTGTGACCAGGAGTCAACAGTCCTGAGGCCACAGTTTGCTTCTTAAATTAAAGCGTAATAATATCTTCATTTCCATGGCTTGCCCTTTCTGACATGTACCTGGGCAAACAGATGAGAAAAGAGATGAGCTGCAGAGCATTAAGTAATACTCAGAAGAGCCCGTATATGATGCATGCTTATGACACTGACAGTTCTTCAATTAAACATCACAGTTTTGACCCGGAGAACTTGTGTGAGCTTGCAGTTTCTCGTTTCATTCTGACTTCAGCCTGCAACAGATTGTGCAGATGTGCAGGTTTGATCAACCAAAGCCAGATAGCTTCTAATATGATAGATTTTTAAAGCAAAAAAATAAATCTTCCCTTCTCCTCACACATTTTTTTGTGTGTACCCTTATGCCTAGCACATCTTGTGCCCTTTGATAAGATGCATCCTTCCCGCAGAGTTAATTTTGATCACCTACGCTCAGCCAGCTGCGTGGCAGCTTTCAAGCTCTGCTCCATCAGCCTGTAACCTTGACAGACCTGCCAGCACACTGACCACCCCGGCGTGACAGAAACATGAAACTCGAATTAAGCACTTGTGATTCAACAGGGCCCCAGTTGGGAACAACGCCTTCGCTGGCAGTCGAGCCACAGATCAGTAGTTCACGGAGCCAAATGACCAGGGTATTCAGCAGCACGCCTACAAAGCCTCCTCTCTCTCGATCCACATTAACTCACGCTATGGAAAGAGCTCCCTGCTAACCCTGGGAGATTACCGACGGGTTTATTTCTCCAAGCAAAGGTTTCGAAAGGCAAATATTTTTTTCCTCTTTCAAATCATTCTTTGCTATTCGCTTTCTTGTTAAGGCTTTCCATACTCATCAAAGTAAGGAAAACAGCTGTGCTTGGTTTGAGCTCCCTTATTTACCTTTCAGATCATCAGGTCTGATGCTTCTGCTGCAGTCGGTACAGAGCACACGTTTTGGAGGCAAGAACCGAGTCTCTGCAGTCATGCACCATGACACACATTTTAGGTTCAGTAACTCCTCTCGGTTGATCAGAGGCCGATAGATTGACTCGCATAGAAATAGCATTGTAATGTATTTAAAACAGATTCTAACATGGAGAAATCAGGCTAATTCAAAGAGCTGCTCTCCCTGGGTCAAGTAAATCTCCAGCATGGAACAGGAAGCACGCTGTTTGGCTTATGTATAATTAGAGTTACTGGCTTGACCTTATTTTTAAGTAAACACTGAAAAGACATTTTCCTCTCTGAAGAATTCAACACACTACCTTGAAAGCTGAAGATTTCATTCCCCCAGTCACCCTCTTCCTTAAAACAGCCACGGCATCCTCAGCAATTACTCTGTGCACCATCAGAAGGAGCCCTGAGGGTACTCCCGGTCCCTCCTGTGGAGCTGAGGTCTTGGTAAGTGCACTGCAAGAAGTGCAAGAGTAAGCTTGAGTTTCAACTTTGCTGGTTACCTATTGCACTTTACCTATACATTTACAAATACTTAGCCAGAAACTAAACAAATGATCATGTAAATAAATTTATTGATTGAGCTTCCCAAAACGTGCAACTGGGCTTGACCTGGTCCCAGTAAAACCACTTTCCTGGCACTTCTGTAACACTGTTGAGAAAGAACACAGCTAAGTGCTATAAAAACTCAGAAAGCCAAAGCACTTCTTTCCAGCCTTGTACCACACCAGTGTTTTCAGACACCAGACATTTTTCTTGATTTACCGAGAACTCCCAGTTGTTTCTCCCACTCAACAATTAGCTGCTTGCTCCTGGCCAATTTTTTCCTTCCTCAGGACTGCAGTCAGCAGCATCCCTAGGCTGCGAGTTTGCTTCATAGCCTTGGGCCAGTTATGAAAGCAGCAGATTGTTGCAGGGAGAGATAAATGATACCGAGGAGCAGAAGGGCTCGGGGAAGGCTTTCCAACTTTGAAGAAAAAATAAGCATGCACACATGTTCCTGAAGCGACGAGAGAAGGGCTGTGCATTTCCGACACGGGGCGATGAGAAGGGCACGCCGGGAGACAGGCAGCCCTGGAATGCCCTCTCCCCGGGCCAGCTTCATCTTACGTGGGAACATCCACAAAGCAGAGAGTCTGTGCCTGTAACTAAACAGATGCTGTCATGCATTCCCTCTTATATTTTTCCAAACTAAACAAGCTCAGGGAACCAGAAGGGAGAGCCAGAGGAGCTCTCTGAACCACATCCAGTTCGGATACCAGTCATGGAAAACTGCGGAAATTTCAAGAAGTGATGGAAGGGCTCGAAATACAGGCCTTGCAATCCAAGAGCAGAACTGATAGAGTGAGCTCCTTTAGCAAAGGAGAGGAGGAAAGTGGGATGTGTACTCTAATTCCACTGATAAAAAGGGATGGCTACAGACCAGCTCAGGCTGTATGAACATGCTCTTCTTTCCAGAAATAACCAACATCTGCAACATAGCAGAGAACTGACAAAACTGGTGCAGGGAAACTGTACAGTTCAACAGAAGTTACTCGTTCCTAGCCCTAGAAACAAATCCCCAACACTCAACAAATGAGTTTATCCATTCTGCACAGATTTTAATAGCACTCTCTAGAGAAATAAATACTTCTCCTAGATAAACACAATTTTACAAGATAACACTAATTCTATTCTGACTTTTTTTTTGCGTTTTTAAGTAGAAAATAGAACTGTTACATATTCATCAGACACAGAACAACTCTAAGTGATGTGCAACACCATTTACTCTTTTTTTCCCCTATAAAAATTATTTTTCAATCCATCAGTTTGCATTACTCAGAAAAAGAACTGAATAGGTGAAAATGAAATACATACGGTCTTAATTCAGGGAGTAATAATTTACACAATTTGCTACAACAAGGCAGGAGTCCCTTACTGAGGTCAAGAGAAATAATGCCATGGTTTAAGTTAGCTATTTTCCTTATACACCTTGCTGCCATTTTCCACTGGCTCTCGCCTGGAGGGAGCACCAGTGCAATATCGCTGTCCTGTAGTCCACTCTATCATTGCTGGTGGTTAGCTGAGCAACACCACGAGATGTTTGGTCTTCTGCTTGGGTAGCCTCTGGTAAAGGTGCAGAATGCTGTGCTAGGAAATCGTGGCCAGTACATACAGAAGCTCAAAGTCAGTAATCACTCTGCGTATAAGCAGCAGCAGTTTGGTGGAACGAATCACCAAGAAATGCCCTTTGTCAAATTAGAGTTTAAAACTAAGAAGAAACTGTACACGAAGCAACACAGCACAGCAGCAGCTAGGTTTAATGAATTCCGGATAGCATTCTACTGAAAGAGCAATCTGCATAGCAAAGATTACAGAGCGTTAATCCTATTTTCTATGTAAATTTAGTGTTTGTACACAATGGTCCATTTACGCCGTGAATGCATATTACGTACCTGCAGAACATGAAATGGTTTTGTTGACCCCTAGGAAAGCTAGCGGAAGCAAGTGACTTGATGTTGATATACCACTCAAGATAGAATCAGCTATGCTCAGGATTTATTGCAATTCAAAATAAAACAAACAAAAATAGTGAAATGGTACTGCCTTTTGAAGAGCGTAGAAGACTCTTTTTTCAACTACCGAAATGAAAATAAAGGTGTTTTTTTTCCTCACATCGGGATACAGTAACAGCCTCTATTATGCCGTTCTACATAAAAGCTTCTTAAGCCTCAAAATGATGTATTTAAGCTAATTATTTTATGTGCTTAAAGAAACAGAAAGTCTAGTAAAAATTGCATCCTCTCTTTACCTTTCCTGCTTTACAATACTTAATGTATTTCCTTACATTATTACCTAAAATGAGCTCATCTGTTTCAAAATGTACCAACTGAAATGTGCATTTACCTCCTGCCATTCCTCTTCTAGACCCCCCCCTTTTAAACTATAAAACCACGTTCTGAAGCCACTAAAAGTAGTCTGACATCTGTGACATGATGTATTTTGTTTTTAATGCATGCACTCAGCTGCAGATCTGACTTTGAAGTACTTAATTCTGAAATATCAGAAATAATCCTATGCCCAGAGAAAAAGCACTAAAGTATTCAGGACTGTGTCTTATGAGAAGGGCAGTGCTAGGAATGGCTCAGATACACCTCATTCTTTTCAGTTCTACTTTGTTACCAGTTTTCTTGTCCCCCCAGAAGCTACTTCTTGCTCCACTCTTTCTCAATGCTCTCTTGTACCTGGAAAAGAATTCAGAAGAGTTTTAGGGTGAGCTGTCTCAAACAGCAGATGAGTTAATGACATGCAAAGTAGAAAGGCCAGGCACAGAGCTGTAGCCTAAGATGAATAAATCTGGTGAGAGAAAGGCTGTTTTGTAGGCTAGAGAGACATTTGTGTGTTTATACTACAAGTTCTATTGCCTCATTTCTTCTCCCACTCACATTCAGTTACCAGCTTCTGGGGCAAACCACACATGCCCTTCTCCAGCCCAGCGTGGGCACAGCATTGTTTCACCATCCACAACACACACTGCCACATGATATGGGAAAGGTAGGGAGAGCAGCTCCTTTGACATGACCCCACTTCTTGGAGTGAGAGGTGAAGAGGGAGGATTCAAGTCCAAGACATTCACACCCATAACAAAATCCTCAGGGTTTTCTCTCGCGTCCATGTTAACAGTTTCTCTGAACCACTGCAGCACCTCTAACATTTCTTCAAAAAGAGAATTGGAAAAAATAAAGTTTCCATAGTGCAACACAGTCCTGTGTTTTCCCTGAACACTTCTTATCTGAAAACACCTGCCCCACTCACCATCTTCTTGCTGTGCCTGCTGGACACCTGTAGGAGCCTAGCAGCTCTCAGAGACGGCGAGCAAAGATGTGCGGTCTCATCACACAGTGTAAAGACATCAGCATTCAGATAACCCTGCTTGTCTGACACGCTCTTAAGTACTGGTGATTTACTTAATCAAGTCTCACAAAGAGGCGAATTAAACCCCTGGCTATTAGAAACAATGACTGGTTTTTAATAGGGGCAGCAACTTCGCCTACAGGCTGGCTGAACCCATTCAGTGCCTCCGCGGCTTCCCTCTGGCTGCATGTTGTCACACACTCACCCGTCCACGTGCAGGCTCGCTGTGTGCCTCTAAGGGCTTTTTAATAAAATGAATGCTGCTGCCAAGCAATTGCTTGGCTCTGCCAAGCAAACCAAGAATGACCCCAGCCATTAACATCTTAGAGCCATTCACGCTCAGAATAGCAACGCGATCATTTATTACACTGAAAATAGAAAATCATAAGGTATCCCAAAATTTGGGGGGTTATTCCAAGTTATCTGACTTTATTTTCTCCTAATAAACATGCAAATCAAAAGTAGAACTGCAGGGTAAGAAGCTAAATGTTTAGTTATTGACGAAGGCACTCCTAGAATATTTCGCTAATGGCTCAGGCTTGATGAATATTAAAAAAAAAGAACCTATTGATTTTACTTAAAGACATTTCAAAAGTGCTCAGTGTGCTGGCAGCAGAAACACATTATGAAATGCACAGAAAAACTATGGTTTAAAGAAGGAAGAAGGAGACCCAGCCAGGCAGAGGCATTAGAAAAGGCTAAGTTAGGAAGCCCTTCTCAATCTCATTGACCGAGCACCAGCACTGGCAGCAGCAGCAGGGCCAGGCGAAGGCAGCCTGCGGCTATGGGCTAGAGATCACGAGTGCAGATTCAGGGTGGACAACGTTCAAGTCAGAACACAGGACATGTTTTTCTAACAGGACTTTCCCCATGAACAACGCTCATTAAAATGTCACAGATCTTTACGTTCTTGTCACTGGCATATTTTAAGTGGTAAGTCACGGAGACACATGCATTTTATGGCCAGAAGAGCATAAAATTCCTATTAACTACCCTTTGTATCTAAACCACTCTCAGCTGGGAACTCGGTACTAACTTTTCTACTGGTCTCAGGAAAAATTGCATGTGCATGTTTCCTCTCACTCCAGATAGCCCTTAATTTTGAGATATGACCGTCAGTAATCAAGACCCATGATTTACTTCTGGAAAAACTTAAGTTTTTCTGTGGATAAATCACAATTCTGAAGTCTGGTATCTCAGAGACACGCACATTAGTAAGAAAAAAAAGAAGTTAAATGAGAGATTATTTCCCTAGGTTCCCATGGGAACACAATACTTACTTCCAGATCTGGAAAGTTTCAAGACACTTGGTTATAAACTCATTAAAACATACCAAAAAAAGATATTCCTGTGTTTTTCAGTGGCTTCCTGGTTACTACTTACTGGGATTAATGATTTAAAGGGAAGAGAGCCATTAAAGCACAAGGTTTCCTAGGAAAGAGCACACACGAGGTGGAGTACGTAGCAAAGACACTGGGAAGAAGCTGGCTTTTGTCTGAATTTTTAAAAAGATAGCTCAACTGGTAAGGGCTGGCACTTATCTGTGGTCACAAACCAGGCTCTTACTGCATCATTTGTTCATGGCTTTATGCACTCATTATGCTGTACCCTGTAAGGACAGCTCTCTGATGTCTGCCATCATTTTTTATGCTATCCAGCCATTTACAGCTGCAACCAAGCATACTTCATACTCAACTTCTAAGTGAAATAGCTTTCAAAGTGCAGTACAACTTATCTGGAGAGAAGGTGTTCATTAATTTGAGATGAAGAAGTTCATTAAAGGAAAAAAAAGGTGAGCTACAGCTGGTGAAAGTCTCCCACTTTTCCTACAGAGGAGGAAAAGCAATGAGGGAAATTTTATTTGTAGACTGAAAGTACCATCAATCTTTAATAACACTGTCTACACACCTCATGCAGATTCCTGAACAACTGTGTTCCTTTTCTCTCCATGCTTTCCATACACGTTAGGACTTGCAGCCTGAATCGGGAGGTCTTACATGGAATAGCAAGAAAGCCATGGTGAGCATTAAACAAATTGCTAAGATCTGAAATATGCAGGACACTTATATCACTACATACAAACGTATCCTGTTAGTAGAATTTCTCAATTGCACTAATTTTTAAAGAAACAAATCCCTGTAGATGGAAGAAGGAGGCTAATAGGGTAGTATCTTCTAGCTATTTTTAAAAGTTCAGAAGGATAAATACAGAAAATGAGAAGTTATTCAACCTAGAAGAACACAGGGATATGGACAATAAATTGAGAAGGTGTGTTTCAGTCGAAGTCTTTGATCATCCCACATAAGTACATGGGAAAATGAAGTTTTCTGCTTTATTTCATTTCTTTAGAAAATAATCATTCTTCTCTGTTCCTGTCCAAAGTACCAAAAAGTACTCCTAAAAGAAACTAAAGTCTCCCACTGCTCTCTTACAGTGCACACTTTTCCTCCGTCTCCTAAATCAAGATTTCTCAAAACAGTTACTTCATCCAGTCTACATTTCCCTTAAGTTTCTGTAAAAATATATAAAAGAAGAAAATTGTCTGTTTACTGAACAGTAAAATATAAACTCTATCCTCCCACCAAAAAAAAAGAGGGGGAGGGCTTCATTAATCTTGCATATACTTCAGTTTCTTATTTTATAGAAAACAAATAAAATATACTGCTGTCTGGAAAGGCATCCTGCAATAAGAAACTTCGGGGTATTTATTTCTTTTCTGAAGCTGAAAGCAAAGTTGGAACTTGATCATTTCACATAATACCAGCACACAGAGCAAGCTGCTTTACGTAAGGTGTAGATAAAGACATAAAATGCAGGGTGTGGAGATTCTAACTGGGAATAAAACGCAACTTCTTTGCAACAATAGAAGTAATTAGCTAGCAAGATAACTTACCATGGAAAGGAGCAAGGCAATTAACATGGAGTCATTAAATCAAATTTTCATGTCATTGTAAAAGATACACCCAACAAGATCTAACCACAGCCTGTTGGCTTCACAGCATTCAGTCACTCAGAGGAAGAGAATCGAGTCTCCGTACTCCAGAACTACAAACTGAAGGCGTGGGAGTGGTACAAAGCCACAGCCGCCCACTTGTCCAGCAGCAGTGCAGAACAGCAGCCGGTCCATTCCTCTTTGATGACATTTCAGTGGCACTTTCAAACGCAGGGCTTTCTCTCAGGTTTTACTCACATCTTTAAATTATTTCTCTTGTTCCACGTTATGACAAGAGGGAAGTAGACCTGCCACTAACTTGTCGACTGGGGACACATATGGAAGTCCTGTTAGGATAGTCCATTGCACAGATCGAAACCACTAGGGTGCTTTTTAGCACTCTCAAACACCCCCGTCTTTTAGCCATTTTGGAAACCCCAAGGGAAGCAGTGCTGAGAAACAATCAGTGCAATCAGATTCTGTTGAACAAACGAACTGCGGAACAGGCCCTCAGTGTCCCACTGAGCTAACATGGTTTCAGCAAAGATCCTTTGTGGTGGATCCCACTGTTGTCCACCCAGCTTCTGGTCAGCACCAAACCAGCCAGACCCCAGAAGCACAGCAGCACCTGATAAACAGGAGACAGCTCACGCAATACAAGCAACACGCAGCAGAAGTAAACTGGAATTTACAAGCCCAATGAGGACATAACTGTTAGCTACACTTTAAATGACAGATCATCACCAATCAGGACATCATACCAGAACAGAATATACACACCTGTAATGATGACTGCATCTTTCATAGCACTAGTTACCAGTTACCTTTATGGACTCTTTAAACTTGTAAGCTACTTACACTGCTATTGCAGACCCAGCCTAAAACATCAACATCTAGGTTTAATGCATTCTGAGGAACATTTGACTGAAAGAACAATCAGCATAGCAGAAACCGCAGTAAGTGGGCACTTCTGAAATGGATTGCAAGAAAACAAATTGTCACTCCACATTCTTGTACCCTTTAAGCTATCAAAGTCTTATCACCATGGTACTTCAGCGTTTGATTAGCAGCTATAAAGGAGGAAAAAAGAAAAAGATTTTTCTTTGGACCACATTTAGCAAATCCTAAGGACATATATTTTTTTATTGAGGAATTATTAACAACAGTTATATTACACCCCATAGGTTCTTTAAAAGTTTATGAAGACTTGACTTCAGTGGCAGACCAATTTACAGCATGTTACAAGGGAAATAAACAGATCAGAAAACAGCAAGCACTGGATATTTTCAGTGAATGTTCTAGCCCCAGAAAACAGAAGAACCATTTTTCTTGCACTGCAGTTTGTCCCAATACAGACCTGTAAATTTACACAAAAGGCAAGACAATCCCAATCCAATCTTAAAATGTCTCAATCATTCAGTCTTTTTCCTTGACCTAACTTATTACTTATCTTCACAGCTCACAGCAGTTTCTTCAGGATGCTCTGTCTTAAATTTTTTATGAGATGGTTCTCCTGGGAGAAGAGACATGCAATGCTCTAAGGATCGCGCAATTTCATCAATTGTCCATTTGTCTTCATGAAGTGCATGCTCCTCTAGCGTAAATGGCCCGTGTTTGGTTCGGGTCAGCTCCTGCATGCTGGCACAGGTAGAGAGTTCTACAGTACAGAAGAAAAGAGACTTTAGAAGAAGTGCACGGTCAAATTTAACTATTTGCAATGTACTTTTATATGTACTTTTATATGTAGCCTTCTACATTATTCTGCTTAGCTTGAAAAGGCAGTTTGTGGAGATTCAACACTCATTTACATCTTCTTAAGTCTGAGGCGAGGAATTCCTTTGATTTCAGTAGATCTCCACTGCAGTAAGAGTTCAAAATCTGACAGGAAGTTGTCAGGAGGTTTTCCAGATTTAAATCAGAATGATGAGAGAGAAATAATGACATAAAATAAAAGCAGAACATTCTGTACAGAACATTCAAGTGACTTAGAAGACCATGTGCTATTTTCCATGCTTTTTGGAAAAGCATTTGTCCGTGTTTTTCAACATTTTTATCCTGTGCCACTCATCAGGATAATATAAACTAGGATAAGGAAAAATTCAAAATATAAACAAATGCTACGATGGGTTAAATACAAGTAGGACAGAATTACGTAATGAGGGGTTACAAAAGATAACCCCTTTTGTTTGTCAGCAACTGGAACTGACTTGAAAGTGCACAGGTGTACTAAAATATTCTTGTCCATACTTGCAGATGCAGGAGGATTTTTACTGCATTTCATACTCTGAAAAAGAGCCAGCTGGCTAGAGACTTTATCTTGGTTTGTCTTTAAAGGACTGAACACAACCCAGTATGCTCAGAAGACTGCAAAAGGAGAATCTCTGACTTGCCTAAGTACAAATAACAACATTGAAATTCATAGGGCTCTCCCACATCACTTGGTTTCTTGATCTGCAAATGTATCACTTAAAAAAATTGAAATGGCCTATCTGTTCTCCATCATGCAGTTTGATAGATATAGGGCACAAGACAAATAACTCTGTGGGAAAGCAACACCATTCACAGTAAAAGGAAAGGAGAAAGAAAACACTAGAAAAATCATCACAAACGAAGAAGTCTTTCCAGGAGATAGGGTTTATTATGTGCATGGTAATGTTCTGTGCAATCTGTTTTCAAAATGTGATGAATAATGTTTAAAAAGACAGTGTCTTTCTTCTGCCTCTTCTCACCCTTAATCTGAGTTAGCTTTAACATATGGAGGAGAGAAAAAAAAATTCCCACCTTGCCTTGCATTTTCTTGCTCAGTGCTATTCCTTGCTCCATTTTTATCCCCCAGCCCCCAGGGTCCTCCAGCAATTATTTAGCCTTCATTCCCTCATACTCCCAAGGAAAATACCCTAGTATATAAAAGCAAGTGATAGCAGTACCAATCTGCAAAATAGCACGGAAGTCTGGTGGCTAGAGATATAAAACATGGCAAGATTTTTCTATAAGCAGACACTTTCATTCCTTAAACCATCACTTTTTTTTTCATGCCTACCTTTGCCAATGTCGCTGACCAGGCTCCTGACATAAAAGCCACCACCGCATTCAACATCTGGAATGTTAATAGTGACATGGTAAACTGCCAGCACAATGTGAAATCTACTTTACATAGAGACCATGCTCCCAAACAAATGTAAAAATGCACTAAGCAAACAACCCAGTGATAAAATATTTATAGGATGCAACATCAATTATTCATCCTGTAACATATGTGCGGGTGAGATTGCTAAGCCAAGATAGGAGGGAAGGCAAATACAATGGCAACGGAACTAACTCACTAGAAATTAAGTACTTGCCGTGGTATGTTAATAAATGCTTCAGTTCTATTCATTTTAAAGGTTTCAGATGGTTGTTTTGTATTTCTAATGATGAAACCAAATTATTTCCAGAATAGCCTAAACTATCAATGTTTTTTTGTTTTTGGTTTTGGTTTTTTTTTTGTTTGTTTGTTTTTTAAGATACTGCACATAAGAAGCTCCAATAAAAGCTGCTGACATTTTAAAATTCACCTTTAACTTTCCCTGTTCTCTCAACCCTTCCCTTCTCCCTCTGCCAGCGATCAGCTGCAAGTCACCCATAAAGCAAGGCCCCAAGTAACACAGCACCAAGTTCTGTCGTTCATACCTGCTCATCATCTAACATCTGGTCCACCAGAGGACTACAGGTCAAGCAGATACTTCCTCAATGCAAAAGATTATCCTGACCTCACCTGCATCAAATATTTACAATGGTATCTTTGGTTTATTTATTAAGGTGCTTCTTAATGTACTACCCAGGCTTTTTCATGTATGACAGAAGGGTAGGATCCTGTCTCTGCAACCTAGAAAGAGGTCTGACAGTAACTGATGGTGGCCCTTGATGAATTAAGATGCCAGCAGTCTGGGCACTGGGGCAAAGGAATGGGTCAGGGGAAGTAAGGAGACCTGAGAAAGGAGTAGTGAGCTGGAGGCTGCAAAATCATGGACAGATGCAAGTAATCTCCTGGCCAGCCTCTCAGAATTTTCCCTCACAGGAAGATTACATATAATCAGCTTAACTTAAAACCAAAATATGGTGCTTTTACTGCAAAGTGAAAGTCTGCGCACGCAGGCTCACACTAAAATAAGTAGCTGAGGGAAATGAAACCCATTTCTATATCTTAGTCTCATTCTGAGTGTAAATAAGCACTAACAAACTGGGAGCGTCGCTCTATATAATAATCTTTGGCCCTTACCCAGTGTGAACAGTGGTGGCTGGAACTGTTGGAGAGAGAGGCTGTATACTCTTACTGGCCGAGCTGGCTTTGCTTCAACTGCTTCTCCTCTCTTCACCAGAGTTGATAGCCTTTCTCCATCCTTCTTCAAAGCAGAATAGCTGATCAGATAGAGCATGAAAATGCGTTACACTGTTGTAACAGAACAAGCTTCCCATCCTCCAGATCCTGTTAATATTGTACAACAGCATCCATTTTACCCTTCTAATCCTCTCCAAATGCTCACGTACAAAAAATAAAACCTAGCAAGTGCTTCTGAAATCTCCTGGACACAGAATAATCTCATTCACCAGTAGCTATGTAAACGGGAAAACAAGAAACAGTCCTCAAATTAACTCTTGCTGCATGGATTTAAAAGTGTTTCATCACTCAATTTCTAGTTTATGAAAACTAAGGGTTTCTACAAAGGGTACAAGACTTGCAGCAGCCTTTCTCATTCTGCCCCTCAGAAGCCTGCAGGACACACTCTGTTTCAGTACTGTGGTGGGGTGAGCACTGGGCATAGCTCGGGCAATGCCTGTAACTCTGCCTTGCACCTTTACTCAACGGAGACCAGGGATTTTCCTGAACAGCAACTGCCAAGTTACAGAGCCTTGTTCCACTATGGAACTTAACGTAAAATAAATAAAGAATTCAGTGATAACATGACACTTCATCAAAGTTCCAACTCTGGCCCTGAAGAAAAGACGACTATAGAAAAATCAAAAAAGATCTTGCTCAAATTACCGGAGGGTAATTTGAAAAGGTCACACAAACAGAACACCTACTGAACGGCTGACCTTACAGGGCTCGCAGCGGAACCACAGTAACCGATCCATTGCAAATGCAAAGGAAAGCATGTTAGCTTAAATCACCAGAAAAGCCATCTGTCACAAGCTAAGCACTTGCATATTGCCAGTTACCATGGCTCACCTGACTGGAAGAAATTTGTTAAACTATGGAAGCTTAAATCACTAACAATTTATTCATACTCTAAGTTTTCAGAAAACTAATTTACAGGCGTTAAAGGAACTTCCATGCTGATGTCATTAAGCCTACCCCTACCCCATAAACAAAATTAAAGCCTTGAGGCTTTCCCTTTTAATTGTAAGACAGGACAGAACAATCCAAGCCCTGCAAAAGCTGCTTAGGACTGTTACTCTGCTTTATATTCACCAGCAAAACAGGCTCCAGGTCACCATTTGTGCTTGATGTTCAAATCAGCATGACCTTCAGCTCCAAATGTTAAACTCCTAGGTCTGCCTTGCCTCTACCCTCTTGTCACAACATGACTATTTTTTTTTTCCAACAGAACTGAGTCCTGTTGGCAAGTCCTGAGAGCTGAACACTGCTCCTGAGAGTTCTGAACATTGTGGAACTTACAGCGGAGGAACTTGCATGATGTCCCCTGTAAACTTCTGCAGCACATTTTCAAGATCTCTTTTTGTTACCTGGTCTGTAGAAAGAAAACAACAACTATGTTAGCATCGGTTATTCACGTGGCACCAATGGAACTGATCACGTTCCGTAATCAGATACAAAGAAGTGGTCCCTCTTGTCTGAATTTAGATTGGATGAAAAATGCCAGCGATAAAAAACAGAATGTAGGTAGGAGTGTGAATTATCACAAGAAGAATGGAACAAACAGTCCAAGGTGATTAAGACAGTCTGGCCGCTTTCAGAAGGGCACAAGTCCCTACACACACTGTTCTGCTTTGCAACTTTTCCTCCCTCGGGACTACAAATTCATTTTTCTTGGAAACCAGGCAAAACTACAAAACTTGTCCTAGTCTAATCTGTGTTAAAGGGCTAAGAAGAATAAAATGCTCATCTTACATTGACAACTACTCTTAAGAGTACATAACTGTACTCATGGGAAAATTCCAACAGGTTACTAGTGAAAAAACACTGCATTTTTTTTTTCCTATTGAAGAAAGACTACATCTGGAACAACATACTAAATTCCTCCATCAAACATCTAACCTGCAGATGCTCACAAAGGCATGGTTACATATTAAGTAAGGCAATTTTACTGAAGAAATCCTGGAAAAGAAAGTAACTGCTTTAGGAAATCTACTCTCGAGTACACTTGCAAACCTGCCCCACTTTTATTAGAAGGCTATAACTGAAGTAGCTGGTTGCACTGGTCCTTTGAAATACTAGCAACAGGGATGACGTTCATCCCTAATTTGTTTAGAGTACAAACATAAGTTCCGTAATCAAAATGCCCTTCAGTAACTAGTCATGTGCCTCCTAAGCTATATTCTAGTGGTAGACTTGGCAGTACTAGGCTAATGGTTGGACTTGGTGATCTTGGAGGTCTTTTCCAACCTAAGCGATTCTATAATTCTATGATGTTATTAGTGTCGCATGAAGTCAACAGCATCCCTGAACATAAATAAAATTAAATTATTTATTGCCCCTTCATTATGTTTTGGAGAAGACCTGTGCTTGCAGCCCTTACAGAACAGCTGTACTTCATGCTGTAAATAAGAAGGAAGAGTTTTCTTTCCACTGCAACTTCTGAAGATGGCAATGTGGCACCTCATTTTGGCCAAGCACATTTTGCAGCCTTAGGAGCACATGCTGCCCTGAAGCGTTACTAACTGCAAGGTTGCAAGGCACACGGGTCAGTCAGGGATACTGAGAAAGAACAATGCACAGCAGAACATGGGGTAGGAATGACAAAATTGTTTGCACAGTAAGCCTGGATCATCTTCTGAAGAGGTTCTTAAATGGCTGTGCAAATCTGATAGCATTGCTGTAGTTTAGCAATGCATCACATCAAAATTACACAGAAAAATTAGCTTGACTCAGCTCCATGCCCATGATCCTGGTCTGCCTTCTTGCAAAACCCAGGCTGTTTCAGGCTAGAATTTAGTATTTAACATCTAAGGGGAAAAAAAAAATCCCCATGTGAGGAATGATGCATTAAGCCATTAACAAAGCTGTGCAGCGTGTTATCAAAGTAAATATTTATAGATGAGTTTGCTAAGATACAGGATAAATCATATTTGTCTTCTGCGATGCATCATAGCACAATCTGGTCAGTATTAAATTCTGAAAATCTCAAAACATTTTTTTTTTTTTTCCTTCCCATGTGCACTGCCTTTGTGTCAGTGGGTTGTACTGGATTCTTGCTCTCTCCTACAGCAAGCTGGTGCAGCTTTCGCCCAGCTCTCCGACGAAAAAGAATGCCCCATTAATCCAGTCCCAAGCAAACACTTTCACTATGTCTAAATTGTGTATTTGTCCCAGGCACCAGTCTGGACTCATGTCTCCGCAGAGCACACAGCCCACGCTGTGAGCCAGCTCCTTCGCTGCCGTTCAGCTCCCCCAGTCCTGCCCAGCAGAGCCATCTCCCTTCTGGCCCCGTGCCCGCAGGTCTCCCTCCCCTGGCTGTGGGCTCGGGTTTAGTAGGTTAACAGCCTGCCTTGGCAGCAAGTTCAGAGCAGCATTTGCTCACAACCCTCCATCAAGCAGGGAAGATGAACACGTTCACAAAGGCTAAATGGTTTCAGCTGCTCCAAAACGTTCTCTCCCCATCCTCTGCTCCCTGAGAGCAAGGGCCAGAGAGGTTTCTGTAGGACTTATTTGTCACAGATCCCAATCACCCTCGCTACCGAGAACTAGACTACTCTCCTCAGTAACCTAATTGCAAATGCTAAGTTTTGCTAGAAGCTGGGCTTAAACTGCATCTCTCTGCCCTTTCAGGGAGAGCCGTCCCAGGAGTAAAGACAGCCCTAGCTTCAAACAAGATGACTGCAGCTGCTCTGTGTGCACACTATTTGAAATACCTTTATTTCAGACTGTTTTCTAAATTTCTTCATAAGCCTTTAGACTGACGGTGGGTTCTATGATGTCTGCACAGGCCGTGCTTCTTCCAGTGGACCGTTCCCTACAATTCTACCAGCACCCCAAAGCACCCAAAGCTTCTGGTCTTGAAGGCTTCTAAAACATTTAGAATGATGTTTTCAGCTTCTAGGATGAACATTTTCAACAGTTATACTTCTAAACACTGATAACTGTTGACCAATTTTCCTGCTGCAATCATAAAGGAAGGGAAATAAGTTCCCAAACCAAAAGGCGCCAGCTGTGCCACAGCCTCAAGAAGCCTCCACTGAAGGGTGATCTTGCCCTGTGCTTTCTAACAAGCGATACCAGAACAGACCGCAAGATCATAATAATTAACTGTGACAGTCCAAGGGAACTACAGCAAGTGGCCTCAGCTCAGTCTGGCAGCAATTGTCTGTAACAGACAAGCAGAAAGCTGCAAGGACTACTTTTATTTATTTATTTATAAATTATTCAGGTAGCTCTATTAAACACGTTTTCACAGAATCAGCAGAACCTTTTAGAAAATCCTGAGAAATTCTGTGCTCCACGTCTGGATGCAGTCTCTGAGCAGCTGGGAGGAAGTGGGCTTCAGAACGCACATTCCTGTGAGTAGTTGCAGAAGGGCTGCAAGCGTTAACATCCTCAGAAAACTTCAGAGGAACATTAAATCCTCGGTGCTTCCAAAGTCAGCATCCAATAGCCTGGGAGCCGTACAATGCCCTAAGTAAATCTCACGTAGAAATACAAGTTCTTTCTCTGCTAAGAAAGAAACAAAAACTCTCAGAGGTTCAGGAGGGGTTAAACCCAAGCAGTTCTCTTCAACACATCCTTTGGTTGTGAGCAAGGCTATTTCACAACAGTTTGCTTTCCAAAGTGCTGTCCAGAGACACCTTGAGGACTAAAACCTAACACTTTCTTACAGCAGGAAACTTTGTTCAGGCACTTTACCCTTGGGGTTCAGTGGAGTCATTCAAGAGGAGTTTTAAACATCTTGCAGGCTGCTTTACTGCCCTCTCCCTGCATTAAGTCCCAGCCCCGGATTCTGCTGGTATTGCAGGATTTGTATTCCCTAGCAGATGCTCACCATCTCCCAGGACCCCTCTAGTTGTCAAGAAAAGCTGAAATTCGTTTGAAAAACCTGCTGTGTATGTTCCTGGAGCAGCAATTAAGATTAGGAATTGGTGTGCCACCCAGAAAGCCAAGCTGCTTTGGAGAAGGCACTGGATAAGAACAGAAATACTGGGTTTATGGAAGATGAGGAAGGAAGAAAATATAAAATACATAGCTAGCATGCAGAAAGAGAAGGGGTACACATTCTCTCATCCTTCTTTATGAGGAATTCAACTCTGATTTGCAGCAATATGGAAAGTTACTGAGGCCAATTTGACGAGAACTCCTTTCAGCAGTCATCTTCAGCAAAAGGAAGCTTTGTCCCCTACCCAGTACTGCACTGCCCCAGAAATGCCATTACTTCCCTTCATGAAACTGCATGATGAGTGGGATTGATCTCAGTTTTTAAAGGATAAGCACCTCAAAAACGTGGTTATTTTTAACCCAAATCAGTTCCCCAAGCTTACTTGCTATACAGCATAACAAAAACCTAAAGCACCCTAACAGAAGAGGTGGTGCAGGGGTAGGAAGCTAGTGTAACAGAAGCTGCCAGTGGAAGAAATGCTCATGAAAACCCTGTAAATTCTGTCTGCCATAAGCAATACACAATTAAAAAGCAAGAATAAAGTTTCATGAAAATTATTTTTTCTAATTTGACTATGGGAATTTCATCTATTTGAAATGAACACTCAGTGCACCCACAGCACTCCACTTTGACAGGTATACAAGGACTAGGGAAGCGTCCACCAGCATCAGCAAATGTTGGCTATCAGCAATTCTAATACCACCTGGATAGTTTGTCCTTTAGAAGCTTAGAGAGAAACTTAGAACTAGATCCTGAGGCAGAAGCAAGTGATTCAACATCTCTGAATAGCACTGCCTAGTAAATACAATTTACAATGACCCATCAGGTTAAAGGTGCACAAGAAACTCATCCTTGCCTGCCTCATGCAAAAAGAAGGGCTACAAAAGAAAGGAGTGGAACCCAGGCTACCTTTTCATCATGCTATTAAAAAAAAAAAAAGATAATTTACTTCATCTGCTTATAACTAGGTACCACAAACAGTGTGGGACCTATACGAGTTGCTAAGCAACCGGTTACCTATTGCTTTTTTTTCCCCCAAGGTTGAGAAAGAACTCATGGCAAACGCATTTGGTGTGTCCCTGTTTAGCCCCACGCTGTTTCTAAGACAGCCCAGGTAGTGTGGCACGTCCACTCCGACACAGTTGCACAGTCAGGATTAAGCAGAAACCTTAAACCCTTACACTATGCTCTGCGGGTCAGAACATTTCCTTTATTAGGACAGAAACTGCAAGCAAGAGCAAGATTTAGTAGGTGAATATATGCAGAGGGTAGTTTATGCCATCGTCATTTTGCACCGAGCAGTCTGTAGTTAACCAGACATCCTGGAGGGAAGATCTAAGTGCTCTTTATTCCTCCACTGGCCTTGAAGGGTGTTACTAAAAGAGCATTCATGAGACTACACACTGTAAGATGAAAATTTTACCGGACACAGCATGCCATTTGTCAGCCTGTTAAAGATTTAAGACGACACAGTCCTGCCCAATTCTATTTTCTCCCCCCAGTCTAGTGTCTGCTTTGTTTTTTTCCCCCCAACAGAAATGAACACTTGCACTGGGCAGAATTGCATGAATCTGGACTGAATTATATGAGCACTGAAGTTGAAGATGAAATAATCTTAGTTTGATTTCATGTTTAAATTTAATCCACACAGTCTCAAATATCTTTTCCACTTTTCTCAGATAGAGACCGTTTATGCCTTCAAATCACATCAAGCATATTGATTCATTTATGATTACCATAAGGTTTTTCTTCAGTTACTTTTCCTGTAGCATCCAACGTATCAGTGGCTTTGCCCAGCAGTCCAATGGCAGTGTACTTCTGGGAACGAAAAGAGAGAGATTAGTGAGCCAGCTTTTCTTGTGTTCATTTGGACTGGTTTTGGTTTTTAAATGACTTCAAAACAACAAGGACTCCAAACGAGACCTGGAAGAACACTAACTGTGAGTAAGCCAAAGTAACAACGATAAGACTGGGAGCTCAAAAGAAATTAAATCCTGCATTACATGGACCTATGACTTTTAGAAGCCCAAGGAAGAATAAAGTAATCTGATTTTTCCTATAAATACATCACTACCATAAAGAAAATAGTGTTAAAGATCCAAGTCCCTGGGGGGTGTCATAAGCCACTGTTTAAGCAAGGCACACAGAGCACCTTTCATGCAGGTTTTCTGTTTCTTTACAATCTTAAAAAACAAACAAACAAAACAAAAAAAACAAACACAAAGAACTTGACTTGTGAAAGCAAAACACCCACTTCCAAAGCAAAGCATTGCAACAGCTCAGCCGTGAAACGCAGTGACACACAATAGCCTACAGCTAGAGGAGCTGTGAACATCTGGAAGCCGGTGCAGACATCGTGACTAGCACATGGAGTGCGAGGCCACTGGGTGACATCTCTGCTTGTCATGGGATCGCAGGATATTTCCCTCTCAGGGCTTTCCCTTAAACAGTTATTTGTCAAAAGAACTCTCCAGAATGTGTGTTTGTAGCTTGCAAGAAGGAATTAGCGTGTTCCCAGGCCAGCGGCTCTTGTCTGTGTTGCATTTCACCTGTGTTCTCCTTTTCCACACTTTCACCCCAAGTTCTGCCAGGCTACAGGAATAAGGCAGAACCTGCCGAAGCTGACAAAAAGCTTCCCATGAACCAGCTGCCCATGAGACTCACTCTGTACAATGAGTTTGGGTTAAGTTTGGAGATCTTTTCGTACCTGAAGGTCCGTGCTTTGAACTACTGCCTATCCTTCTTCCTTACATTTCACTCAGCCCTATCCCCATTTCGATAGCCTAGAAGAGAACAATCAAGGCGGTCCATGCACCTAACTCCCTGTTAAGGCTTCAATTAACTTCTTCCCAATCGAGTTAATAAAAATTTGAATCCAGTCATGAAAAGATGCACCTGCCTGAAGCTGGTTGACCAAACTCACTGGAATGCATCCAAGCACACATCAGCACTCACATTTTACTCTTTGATGCAATTCATCCTTTTTCATGTACTTGGAAAGAATAAACAAGCTCAAGTAATAACAGTGTACGAATATAAATCACGTCTACAGAAAGGGACTCCTAAGACCTGTCTTGATTTTGCTCTGTGTGACAACCTGCCACTTGAATGCATTTCTTCAAGCAACTGCCATGAAATGGGAACAGCAGAAATAGTTGGACAAAAGGCAGCGGAGTGCAAACTTCAATATAAAAATAGCTATAGCCTTAATGTGGTAAGCAAACTTTTTTTTTCCTGCAGTAATATGCTGCAAAATTAGGCATTAAAAAAAATATTTTTATTTTTTTTTTTAAGTTTACTTTCTTCTGGGAAACATAGCAAAGAACAGGAAGGAATGGATGAAGGCTGCTCCACAATAAATATTTATATCAACTTTGCAGTACATCATCTGCTTTTAGGACCATAAAATTGCTTGCTCTCCGAGACATTTAATGATCTAGTTCTTAACTTTTAATAGCCCAGTTAGAAAGAGACACTATTCAGCAGTTATTTCTAGAGGTTAATAAAAAACGTGAGTAGATCTTAATTCCAACATGATGAACGGTCTTAGCAGTTCAGTAAAACTTGAAAACTGAAAACTTCAAATCCCTTCAAGTCAGACACTTCAGTTTGAATGCAGTTCTTAGTCTTAATTCTGTTTTTGGCTATGCTGCTTCAGGCTGTCCATTCTAATGACAAGCTTTATTTGACCTCCCTGCAAGGGAGAGATAATATCACGTGTTCATATGTAAACACAAACTGGAGGAACTACACAACCCAGAGCTCCAGACCCGACTGGCTCTTTAGTTTCTGCAAAAAGAAAACATAAAGCCATCTTTAAAAAGCCATCCCGAAAGAAAATCCTTAAAAATTGGTTACAAATTGCCATTCCTTAGAGAAGCCTTTAAAGAGTCACAAAAGCAGACTCGAGACAGAACCGCAATAATCCACCAAGAAGGCTGTAACAGGGCAGCAAGAATTACAGTTGGTTTACAGATCGGTCTCTGAAGTGCCCTTGGATACCTACAATTATACAGCGTAATTCCTACTGGGCACGTAGTAGGATTTACTTCCCCTGTTTAGTGTCCGGGACCCAGAGCTTGTAGAAGATGAGAGTCTCAATTTAATCTGTTGTGCCTCTTATTTTGTGTCCAAATTCAGCATTAACTCTCCTCAGCCTCTACCTCGCACTGCCCTGGGAAGCACCCAACAGATCCTGACTCATTTAGTAAGTGTTTGGTGACCTTTCCTCACCTGTGTTGGCAATCATTTCTTTCTTCCAGTTTTATAAAACGTATCTGGCAATATTCTTCCTGTACTCAAAGTACAAATCACTGCAGAACAGAGACAGCAACAGCTCACAGCCACACTGACTGCAACCTACACAACCACGGCAGGAGGTATCTCAGGAAAAGCCCAACAGATCCAGACCATGACAGGAACATCCCGGTACGAGCAGCTCGTCAGAGAACGGTCTGCCAGCTGCCAGCCCCAACACCTCTGCCCCCTGCTTATCTCCAGTGACCAAGACCCAAATCATTTAAGGACTGAAACCAGCACCTCAGCTTCCCTACGGGACTCTTCGATATGCAAGTGTAGCACATTCAAGGTTAAAATGAAGCACTCCCGGTCACAACTTAAAGCACCCTGCATTAATTTCAACTTGTGATGATGTTCTGCATGGCCCCAAAGCAGCCTCCCAGCTGTCAGAACAGCGTGACCCCGAGGGGATGCAGACCTTCAGACAACATTCAGGCAATGGCGAATCTCTCTGCTGCCTAGAAAACATTTGTCTTGATGTTATGACAACTGCAACAAGAGGCAGCAAAGTGATCAGAAGCCCTCAAGTACAAGCAACTCTTTCATTCACACTAGTGAGGAGCTGACCTCGAGGTGCTTTAGGTTGACAGAGCACTGCACTCCATCCCTGACGATATAAGGAGGAAACCGTCCTGCAGCCTCAGGGATATGCATGGTGGGAGCAGCCCCAACAAGACCAGAAAGATGGGAAGTGCTTTGGTAGCCATATGGCTGCTACCACACCTGTGATCAGGAAGGCATGCCATAAAAGCCAGGACCAGAGAAAAACAGGACCACAGGAACCCTTAAGAAACAAATTACAAACCCTCCAGTACACCTGAAAGATCAAGGGAAGAGAAATTTTGTTTTAGTCACAACTGTAGGCACAATCAAAATTCTCACAGTCAATACACATGATGCTCACAATCATGTTTTAGGAAGAGAAAAAGCATCATTTGCCTTTTTGACTTCAAATCCAATTTAAGAGAAATCCTAATACTGGGTGGGAGGGGAACGAAACTATAAACATAAAAAGAAAGAAATTACAGGACTTTGTCAGTGCACATATTTAACTGTGCACTGGGAGGAGAAAGGAGGAAGAGGAGGAGCAGGAGGAGGAATCCTCTCCTGCTTGAGGGCTCCTGCAGCCAGCAAGCCATTAGCTGCACAGGGCTGAAGCCCCTGGGCTGCCTGCCAGGCACGTCTGCCCCACTTATCAGTGCAAGTGCCAGACAGACCAGGGAACGGAACTTCTTGATTTTAATTGTTAATGTATCAAAGGGTGGTGTGGGTTTTTTTGGTTGTTTGTTTGTTTGGAAAGAAGCCAGATAGCTGAAATCTTAGATTATAGCATGTTTAAAAGCTTTTTTCAAACATGGAAACGCAATGCTTTGGAGGAGCTAGACAGCAGCACACGTAATTATGAAATAAGGTCACTAGAAGCTGTCAGGAAGATTTTAAGATGGTTCCCACTGCAAGAAGTTCCCAGCAAAGCAGACTCCCTGGAAGAGGCAGGTCGTAAGAGTTCACCCAAGGGTGACCCATTTTCTAATCACAGCAGCAACTGAATGCAGAAGTGTAAAAGGAAAGGAGAGATCCCAGCCCCTGTGCAGGAGGCTGAAAGCCAGGGAAGAGAAGCCACAGCTGATAGAAAGTCAATTTATGCAAACTGGTGCCTGCATGGGGCTGACAAGTTTGAGAGAACACACACAAAAAAAAAAATCAACAAAAATAAATAAATAATGATGAAAAAAAGTGGTCTAGGGAACCTGAAAGAAATTGGAGGCAGCACCCAGCAGGCAAACACTGACTAGAATTACTGCTCCCATGACTAATCCATTCGACCTGTATGCCTGGTGCAAGCAGTTATATTTTTGTAAACTTCAGCCAAAGAAGCCTTCAGCTCTCAGCTTTACACTGGCATTCGGTTTGTATGCGATGATTTCTGAAGCACGACTAAGATGCTCCGGATTTACGCGTTACATAACTGGTGCTTGCTGTTTGTGTAGCATCAGCAGTGACCAATGGCCTCCCGCATGCTAATCATCCACCCAAACAGACGGGTACACGGGGTAGACAAATAAGCTGGAAAAAAAAACAAAACAAGAGGGTTGCCATAGTTTCAATTATTTTCCGAAACAAAGCACTCTCAGTAAGTAGATTCTAATATATTAAAAACAAAGAGCCCTAATCTCTTAAAAGCAGGTTGCATGGGGAAAAAATTAAGACTGCAGGATTAGGGAGGAGCTCCATATTTTATGATGGAGCAAATTCAAAATTAACAAACACCAAACATGTCCTCTTAACACACACAAAAAACTTCCCTCTCCCATTCATTTTTCTCCCAAAAGAAAAAGCTGACTTTGTGCTACGCCTGCACTAAATTTTATTTACTGCTGGATGCTGTAATTGTACTGTCATTGCTGAAGAACTATCTGATCTTTACTCTTGGGCTAACAGGATTTTCTGACCTCTTATGTCAGCTTGTTTAAGAAGTTCAAGCGCACAGGGTGACTGGACTTTCAAAGCGAAGGACTTGAACCACCTGTAGCAGGGGAGCCCACAAAAGATACCTTACCTGCAGTTCAGAGAAGCCACAAGGCAGTAACCAAAGACAACAGCAAATTTAAGTTCTGGTGTTAGAGGAGAGGAAGGAGAGGGAGAAAAACTACACAAATTAAAAATAATACTAATAATCCCAACAGTAACAGGAACACTAAGTCACCCCAGATGGCACCATGGCCCTGTGTCACTCGTAAATGCAACACAGACTCACAATAGCCAAAGGGGGGATGGAGGCTGATGTGCAGAAGCAGCTGCTTGTAGACCACAGCCTATTTATGCAAACCTTTCTGACACTTGCTGCTCGTGGAACCTACCACACAGCAAAATACCTCAAGTTGGCCCTTAGATGTTGTCTTCAGCACCTGTTTTTGTTGTGTTGTTTGTTTTTAAACACCTGTTTCCTCATTCTGCCATCTAGCACCTCCACCACAGAGCAGACAAAATAAACCAAGCCAACCTCCATCTCCTAGCCGAGAAACAGTTTAAAGACAATTCATAATTCTTTGCCCAGAGATAAGACAGTCCCTCCAGGGGGTGGGAAGACTTTAGGCATAGATAAAATTGAAAGCCTTTAAGTGAATCTGAAGACACTGCTAAGCTTAAGATGCTGTAAGTTCTAAAATGCAGAGCTACGAGCATCTCCATGTTACTAGAAGCACTACAGAAAACCATGCAGAATGGCCAGTTTAATCCTGTTAACATCTTTTCTTTTTTGTCACCCCTATGATTTTGACTAGGAAAAAAAAAATCTTGCCATCTTGCAGCCTTGGTTTGGGTTTTCGTTTTTGTTTGTTTGCTTGGTTTTTGCTTTTGTTTTTTTTTTTTTGAATGAATGAGTTAATGAATGCAAGGCAGACCTGTACGTTTAGCACAGAGACACACAATTATAGAAAGGTCAAGAGAAAAAAGGGCCACACTGACCTCATGAAAGCAAGCATATTCCAGCATGCTCCTGAAATATTCCGCATTTTTGGAGGAAAGAGCTTCTGGAGCACAATAGATGCAGTCTACTCGATATTTCCAACAGTTTAAAAAAAAAAGTGTGAATATTAATAGAGCATGAAGCTGAGCTATTAATAGATTAGGCCTCTGGGGTTAACATAAAAGAGACTCAAGCAATACACAGCATGTTAAGCCAGCTTATTAATGGTACTGCAGCAGGAAAGCTTCTATATATACTATCTAACAGCTTCTTCTACAACTGTGTTTTGGGGATACTGGGTAGGTAAGGGAAGAACAGATATTCACATCAGCCTCTTTTTATGATTTTTTTTTTAGGGTAAAAAACAGGTTACAAATGTACTGTGTTTCGAAACAACAGGTCACTGAAGATGACACCAGTGTGCATACATGGAGGGGGCACATTAAGACCATTTTTATCCAGCTAACAGTTCAGCCCTTCCTGATTCCCGCATCCTACACCGTGCATGCTTAACATTCTCTCAGCGCACAGACACCACTTCAAGTTTTGCTAACACCTTCTACACAATCTCAAAACACATCAAAACCAACAGAATGCATGCAGCTCCTAGCCTTTCTTTTCTTGTAAGCATTTTCCTTGTAACAAAGTAAGGAGGAAGACCACGCTTTCTTAAACTGACACTGATCTCAAGTTAGCATCTTGAGACATTCAGGGAACAAGAAGTTCATTATCAGTAATGTACAGCGATACTCACAGATCAGAAACCCACACCAAGTGTACATAACCAGTGATGGTCTCTGGTACGAGGCCACGGTTTGACAACAGAAAGCTCTGGTCCTGCAAAAATTCTCAGGTGTCAGTAGTGGTTAAAACAAAAAGCAAACAGTATCATGGTGGTGCTTGGATATAGCTATCATGGACTACAGACATAAGTAGGTCAAGCTTTAGTATCAGAGATAACGTCTTGCACCTACGAGTTCCTTATCTGTTCGCACAACTCCCTAACAAATACCAGGTAACAGAAATGGCAAGTCTCTGTCCTATTTGTGTATTTTAAGAGTGTAAAATACTTTAGTGAACACACAAAAATGGTAACTAAACGGATGAAATTAAGCAACCACTACATGTCAGGATGAATCACCTAGCCCGTCTACAAGGGCTGAAACACATCCATCTGCCTGTGGGTTAACATCACTCATAAAACAATCGCTCCATCGCTGATCTGCCAGTCCCATTCCTCAAGGGAAACCTATAAAACACCTTTCAAAACAAGCCTGGGAACTAAAATTCATAACTCCACTGGGCTCAGAAAAAAAAAACACGAGCTCAATAGAGATATTGGATTTATGGCACAGTATAATGTTACCTCACACTAACCCCCTCACATTCCACAATGAATAATATACCAGGCTCTCTCCTTCCCCTAGGAGATAACCTTATCTCTTTCTTTCCTCTCCTACCTTCCTTGTAAGGAAACAGCAATTTCTTTGGGCTTGAACAGAGGCAAAGCAATGACATTTTATGTAGCTACAATCCATTTTGCTTAAGTGAGCGGGTCACACACAGCACTCTTTTTCGTTCCTTCTCCAATCTCAAAACCAACCAAAATTCTGTCAGACCCTTGCTCAGTGTGGATGGCATACCACAAACAAAGAGGTGTGGGAACGAAAGGGCACGAACCATGGAGTGAAAAACGAGAAGGTGTTGCAGATGAAAAATTTCCTAGGGAAAGTGTTAAAGAGCAAGCTATCCAGTTTTACTTGGATTCCTCACAACAAATATAGATAGCTGGATGTGACAGCAGTGCAATGCGGAGGCAGAACACCAGCTAAAACCACAGCGTGTTGGTTTTACCCAGCTGAACTCTACCACAAGTGCTCTCTCACTCCCCTTCCTCAAAGGGA
This sequence comes from Aythya ferina, assembly GCF_964211825.1. Classification (NCBI taxonomy): domain Eukaryota; kingdom Metazoa; phylum Chordata; class Aves; order Anseriformes; family Anatidae; genus Aythya; species Aythya ferina. The sequence goes on along the minus strand of NC_140302.1, from coordinate 29,574,588 downwards.
AAGGGAGAGAAAATATGATGGAAAGGGCTCAAGGGCTGCGATAAGGACAGGAAGATCACTCACCAATTATCGTCACAGGCAAAACAGACTCAGAGTTGGGAGATTAGTGAAATTTATTGCCTATTGCTAACAAGCTAGAGCAGTGAGAAACAAAGGAAAGAAACCAAAACCACCTTCCCCCCTCTCCCACCTCCTTCCTTTGAGCAATGCAGGTGAACAGGGAATGGGGCTGCGGTCAGTCCCTGACACTTTGTCTCTGCTGCTCCTTCACGGTCCCTCTCTGCCCCTGCTCCCCATGGGGTCCCTCCCATAGGATGCCGTCCTTCCCAAACTGAGCTTGCGGGGGCTGCCCACAGGCAGCAGGTCCTCAAGCACTGCTCCCACACGGCTCCATCCCACAAGGTCCATCCCCCAGGAGCAAACTGCCCCAGCACGGGTCCCCCACGGGTGGGCGGCAGCTCCCCCCAGATTCCCTGCTCCACGCAGGCTCCCCTCCGCAGGCTGCAGCTCCGGCCCGGGGCCTGCTCCTGTGGGGGCTCTCCATGGGCCGCAGCCTCCTCCAGGCCACATCCACCTGCTCCACCGGGGCCTCCTCCACCCATGGGGGTGCTGCAGCATGGAGATCTGCTCCATGTGGGACCATTGGCCTGCAGGGGGACAGCCTGCTCCACCAGGGGCCTCTCCACAGGCCGCAGGGGGACTGCTGCTGTGTGCCTGGAGCACCTCCTGCCCTCCCACTGCACTCACCTGGGGGCTGCAGGGCTGCTTCTCACTCCTCACTCTCCCAGCTGCTGCTGTGCATCTTTTTTTTCCCCTCTTCCTTAAATCTGCTCTCACAGAGGCACAAACAATATTGCTTATTGGCTCGGCTCTGTGGTGGGTCCCTTTGGAGCTGGCTGAAACTGGCCCTTATCTAACATGGGGCAGCTGCAGGGCTCTGCTCACCGAGGCCACCCTCACGGCCCCCCACTACCAAAGCCTTGCCACATAAACCCGATACACACAGGTGAACAGAAGCAAAACAGGATCTGAAGACTCATCATGCAAGCAATAGCAATCCCCCTACCCTTCTTGACTGGAAGCCCGGCTGATAAAGAATCCTGCTACCTCACATGGGATAGAAGTTGTTTTCTTAATCCATTTTATGCAAGGAGGCAATGAAACAGCCCATCTGTATGGAATAGTGCTGGGGTCTTACCTGTCATCGCTGCCTGCCCGGCCAGAACCGCTGGTGTACCATGGTCACAACCAGTAACTTTTTCTTTCAGAAGTGATCTAAAAGATACCTACTTCACTAAACTCTGAACAGATTTGAAATTGCATCTAATTTTAGAACCCATGGTTCTGTTTTAGACCTGAGAAAATACTTGCAGGTTCAAATGCCTAGCCTGCCTTACTACACCAATAACTTTAATAAAATACAAAAAAAACTACCATTACTCACAAGCTCACCCTTCCAAAAGAATGTTAAAAATACCAGAATATGAAAAAGAAAACAGAACACACACCACTATCCACTGTATGAATAAATAGTTTTGACTCTGCCAGCTCCAAAAGAAAGCATGATGAAGCAAAGAGCTCAGCTGGTGATACTGTGGAGAAATCTTTTAATATTAAAAATAAGAGCACACACAACCAAGAGCATCCCTCAAAAGGAAAGTCAGATCAATTTTCTTGCACTCATAATTCAAGTATATGAACTGGAGCACAAACTGCTTTAGAAATACATTTTAAAAGAAAATAAAAGGCTCTTTAAAAAGAAAGGATTTCATAAGATATAGCACTTATACCATCACGGTATGCATATTAATGTGCAAACACACAAATGTTGGCAGAAGAATAGAGTTCTCAGAGATCCTGAGTTCTTATAAATCTCAGGAAAATAGGTAGATAGAGGAAACAAATCTGTTCTAGCTTCCACTAAGAAAAAGGCCCCAGAGGGAGCCCCACTGTATTACCGGATACCAACGAGTCCACATGGGGCTTTGGTGTCTAACGAGCTGTAAACAAACGAAGTCACAAGAAAAGGCTTCATTAGTTCTGCTCCTTATAGAACTCCTAGATGTTCTTTTTAACGCATTATTAATTCATTGGACTCACTGCCTTAAGATGGGAGTTAAGGACTAAATTCAAAAAGAAAAAGAACTCAGAGAAAGCTGGCAATCTTTGTGTTTGAGAAGTTTAAGGGATACAAATTAAAGCCTAATCTTTTAGGACAGTAAGATAATCACAGGAGGTAAAGAAACAACCTGTTTTATGGACATTTTGTTTTGTAGCATCTGGTCCCAACCCTCCAGAGAAACAAACCTGCAATATATGAATCTAAACCAGGTATCACACTGCAAGAAGCAACTTACTTGTCTCCGAAATTCTCAGAAGCGCTGTGAAAACAATTCTTCCATAGGATGCAAGTGTGAATGCCAAGTTTTGAGACCTAATCACTGGACTAGTACTCATTTCCCATCCAGGATTCACAGAAACTCCAGATAGTCCAATTATAATAAATCTAAGTTGCCACATATCAGGTAACTCATGTATATTTGTTCTGCCCATAATCTCTTTTTCTCTTTCTAGTGCTTGCAATGACTTGGATTTTGTGTTTTACTCCACCCAGTGATTTTTATTTTATTTTGGATAGTGTTTCATTCTGGAGAAGCCAGAACTTCTGAGATTACATTTTCTGTTTTAAATAGCTCCTGCCCAAGCTTGTGCAAACATCTCAGTGCACTCAAGCAATTCCCCTCCTATCACTGAGTTGTTGAGGTTTCAGATTATAAACAGACCATGACACGAAGCTGCATCCTTAGATAAAAACAAAACTTTCTGCTTTCTGCTCATCAGGTAGCAATGATTTCAATCACAGTTAGATGGATAGCCAAGTCCTGGCCTCATTCACACTTGTAGGAGTGAAATAAAACTCTTAGGGTGAACCTAGATGTTATCTCACTGAAAAATATGCAAATTAAGCATGGAATTGAAGCATAAAAGTTTAAACTATCCTGTTTTATCCTAACTAAAAATAAATGCTGTATGTGTTGGAAGACAACTCCTCCCAATGGAAAGCATTAGAATAATGAAAAATTTCATTACTTAATGCTACATTTTTCCCCCCCTCCTCTAATGAGTCTGTTTCTACATTACAGCAGCACATTCTAGGAGATGAGAGGTTTTAAAATAGCATTACCATTTGGGAAAATGTACTTCTAACTAGCATTCTGTAACCCCTTCGCCCTCCCCAAAAAGTCATTTCTATTATTGTGTTTGAGAGAGACAAGTCACCCACAAGACTGAGCACTTGAAAAACCGTTTACCATAATAATAAAAATTGGTCCACCCCAATTCTATTCACTTTACCAGTGAAACAAGAAATAGTAGAACAAGAAACTATCTTTATTTTGCAAACACAATAAAACAATTTATCTCTAAACAATGCAGTGGGGAAAGTCCAAGACAGAACAAGTTCAAGTCCCAGCACATAAGATGGAAAAGTGATTCTCCTATGGAACACGTATTAAATGCTCAGAATTTACATCCCAGATCCAAAAGGATTCAGCTTCTCCCCCTCACTTGCAACATTTGAAACAAAATAATGCAAACAAACAAAACCTAAGCCAGCTTGGACATATTTTTATTTCTGGATAAACACTAAGAATTCAATGAGATCTGGAACACTAAGTAGGTATTGCCCTTGGCTACACATTTTTATTTGTTTTGAGTTACTACATAAGGAGGTGAATCCGACAGAGCACCAGTGGAGAACATGATTTACAGAGGAAGAGTAACACTCCTTGTATAATATGTACAAGTTGCAAATTGAGTGATAATGTTCATAGCTGCCACACAGAGTCAGGAAAGTTTCACACAATGTTTGGGAAGAAGAAAAAAAAATCAGAAATAGTCCAATCTCTGGCAGAGCCACCATATGGAGTTTACTGCAGTAACATACGTTTTGGCCACTCAGCATAGCTCTGCTGCCAACAATGATAGACTGAACTATTTCTTTACAAGATATATTTCCTATAAAGAAACAGTAAATCCTAACCAGTGAAGCTCAGCCAGTTCAGCTGAATCTTTATAGTAATAAACAAAATAAAAGAAAAACATCACACCTTTCAGCATGCACTTTAGCATCCACAATGGTAAAAATATCAGAGTAGAAAATTGTAATACATGGCACGGGATGCAAAAAGAAAACCTCAAAGGTATTTAGACAGTCATGTATTTATCTATATCATCTCTCACTACATTATGAGCCTTTCCTGTAAGCGTGGCCAAACCCAAGAAGGCAGGTATCTGCAGCAAATCCTTCAACTTCCTTAAGCTTGCTACCCTGAGTTACAGCGTGCCTAATTTATCAAAGCATAAACAGAAAATAAGAAAGCAGAGGCAGACAAGCTCCAAATGAAGGCTTATGACTGTCAGGCCATCTGGCACAGATGCTAGCTGCCTCGCTCCCTCTGCCATATCAGAGCATCCAAACAGTTCCTGTGGAAGAGCAGAGCTGCTGTAAGGATGTAGCTTTACTTGCCTCATTAAATCACGTGCCCGCAGCCCATCCAGTCTAAGGCCAGGTGAGAGCTGATGGATCCGGCTGGGGCAGCTTTCTGGACTGTCCACACTGCCCGTTTCTCCTCTGTGTTCCCTTCCCTTGTCCCGCAGCAGCAGCTCTAAGCCTTCCTGAGCTTCCTGGGTACAACACTCAGATAAATGACCCTACTGGCTGCAGGACGGCCAAGTCACCAAGGAGCTCTTCTGCCAAAACAGTAGGAACTGCCTCATCCACCACAGCTGCTTCCTCTGAGCATCAGCTTAAGAGATTCTTGACTTGCTTGAGGCGTTTTGAAATCAAGATATTTTTCCACACACTACAAAGACATAACTGAATTATCTCAAAGCTTTAGTTTAACTTAAATGTTCTTTAAAGGGATATGTCATGTGGTAAAAGGTTAGAACTTCCATGCTGAAATGCTTTAAATAAAAATAATTTCCTAATGAGGGTTGGAAACACTTCTAGAACTGGAGGGCTGTGCTTTCCACTTCCCAGAGGTTAGGGCAGCTGTGCCAGAGGGGAGGAGGATACAAAAACTTTGGTGAAACTCCTCAGTAGGAGGAATATTATATGAATCCATATGAAGATATGCAGAGTAATGCTGCTTCAATAGGGAAGCTCAAGGTTTAAGTGCTCCTGGGCACTGCTGAACTGGTAATTAAACAGCCAACTAAACAAGAGCCTTGAAATTTCATCAAGTGTTTAACAACACGAGGGTAGAGAAGCTGCTAAAAAAGCAGCATTCAGCTTCGTAGTATGCTTCCTCCTGGATGCTTTTGGGTTCTGGCCTCTCAGCTGCAAGAAACACTAACAAGTGAGCACTGGTCAAATTGCATAAGAAACTATGGAGGTGGTTTTAGTTAAATTGCTAATTTTTTTTTGCTTGAAATTGCAAAGACTAAAATTACACTTTTTTTTTCTGTTCAAATGTCTGTTCTAATCCCAGATTAATTTTAATTCAGTTTTGCTTAGTCAATGAGAGAAATGTGATGTCTAGGATTTCAGAGATAGAAACCTGTGATTTGTAAGAAATGCAACGTCTTAAGTGTTCAGAACATACATACAGGATTTATCACCTAACTCCTTACACTTCAACTGAAAACCCAGCTCCAGCTGCTCACTGTATGTTTTCAAACATAAGAGACTGAAATCTGGTCCTATATATCAATACAAGCCCATTTCAGTCAGTTGAGAGACTGACAGAGTACACAGCAAGGTTTGTACCTGTCTCTACAGCTACAGCTTTTTATCCTGCTTGTATTCTCTTCTGTCAAAGTATTTTCCTTTGAGCTGAACTGAAGATTATCAATCAAATTTTACCTCAATTTATCACTTCAACACCTACAAACAGCTTAAGTGATCAGACCAGAAGAGAATGGGAAAATAGCAGAAATGAATGCATTAGAAAGGCTATCAATTTGCTGAGCCCTCTCTATTGACTTTCCCTGAGTACAAGATGAAATCTGGTAGGCTTAATTGATTTCTGCATCTTTCATTCTTACCTAAACTTCTCATTTAAAAATAACTGCTAAAAACACAGGATTTTACTTGCAAAGAAAGAATCAACACTGGTAGGTTATTCCTGGAGCACACGCTCCTCTTTGTGTAAGTAACTCCTCCAGTCTGGAGTGCACTCACCAAAGATGTAGTGCAACTGATCAAAAGCAGCAATGAACAAGATTTCTGCCTGTTGAGGCTCCAGTTTGGTCTAACTCATGCAGCCAGAAGGCTTTTGTTACCTTTAGCTCCTTACATGTGCCTGTCCAGGTGTTTGCAAATCACCTGTCTGAAATAGACAGAACCTGGAGTGAAAGCTACTACCCCATACACAAAACATACTTCACTCCAAAGGGTGCCTCTTAAGGTCTTGCTGCATTTAAGAAAGGAGAAAAGAAACAAAGACCATCTGTTACTGCAAGGTGACCAGTAGTTATGTTATCTACACACAAGGAAATCAAACAGAAACTGAACCATCACACACAATTACATTCCAAAAGCATGCCTTATGGTGCCATCTGCATTACATGTTTTCAGGTTTTTCTCTTTGTTGAAAACACTGAAATATTATAGAAATCTTCTCGTAGAATAGGAATTTGTTTTCCTACAGAATGTTGATAAAGACCAAAGACAAACAAAGGTTTTTTAATGACCAGTCTAGATATAAGAGCCTCAACATCAAACTTCTGCCCAAATGCAAAGAGGAACAGAAGTATGTATTTACAGTGAATGTAATGGACATTTCAGATATTTGTATGTTGGTGCAGCTCTTCATGGGAAGAAAAAAACAAGCAAAAACCACAAACACACGACATTTAATATTCCTTACCTTGGAACCAGCCAATATAGTTTTCAGCAGTTTTGTTCCCTTTCCAATGCCAACCACTGCAAAGACAGAAAGAGAAGTGCCACTTCAGAACTAGCTCTACAACTCCCTTATTCAACACCAGTCACTACTAAATATGATGCTCATCAGAAATACTGCCTTTCGTGCTCAGTTAGCACATAAGGAGAGTCAGTGCTGATGAGAAAATCTCTCTGTGATGTTCAAATAACATGGGACTAGTGAAAGAAAAAACACATCTAAAGCAGAAAAGAAATAAGCTTCACCTAATTCTTAAAATGCTTTAATTCAGCTCCTATATTTATCTAGCTTTTAATCGCCAAAGAAACAGACAGTGCAATTAACCCCGTCTCTGGTTTGATGAAGGCAATGGCTCACTAATAATGAATCTGGCCTTCACTCTAAGTAAATAGGCCTTTTAAAGGTTGATGCTGGCTAAGAGAAATCCAGGCAAGATAGCGTAATGAAATAGTTTATCAGGGTCACAGCAAGCAAGTAAAATAATCAAAAGGTCTAACTGCCTCTGCCAAAAATCTTCTATAATCAAACCCTCCTGTTATTGTGTATGTACAAATTATTGTCTTTTCCATCTTAAGTAAGAACTACAGAAAGTGACAATCACTCAGCTTTTCATAAAAGAGGCAGACAGGAAAAAGAAATATTTTACATTTTGCTTTAAAGCTTTTTACAATATGGTGCTTGGATAAGCTTTCCTATTGATTTTCTCCACATACAGCAATCCAAAGAAACAAAAGACAACAGAAGGAAGATAGAAAACAATGAGGAGCCAGATACACTGTCACCACACGTTTGTGAGAGCATCGCCATGCTATTTATTGTAATTCATTGCAGAATTCTCCAGGAGGTCACATCAAAAAAAGACAGTCAGCGCTGATGAGAAATTAAGAAGTTATTCTTAAATTGTTCTACTGTTGCAGTAATAGAAGGTCACCTTCACCCTTCTTGAAATTTAAAAGCAAAATATTTGCATCAGTTGTACATGAAATACATAACAGCTATGTCCTTGATTTTAATAAAACTTCAGGAGTTAAGGGAAAGGTTAAGGGAACTTGCAAGAAATCAGCTTTGTGTTAACCAGGAAACAAAAGCATCTAGCCAGCTAATGGACTTCTTAAAACAAACAAAAACAAAAACCAAAACCACATTTGTGCTCTAAAGCTTCTCACTCTGAGACTCTTAAGAATTCTTATTCCCTGTAACTTATCCTCTTGGTTCTCGGGGTTTTTTTTACAGTCACATATGCCCTTGTGCTTGTGCTTTTGCATGCCTTCAGTTCAGCGTGTTCCTGTCACATTCACCAGACTGAGCTGCAACAAGGCTGAGAGAAGGAGATAAGCACACAGATAAAACTTTGTAACCACGCACTTCTCTTACAACTTGATGACATCACTGACAGCTCAATGCAACTGCTGAGCTGAAATTTGCTTTAAAGCGTCAAGAGATTCAATAGAGTAGTTTTAGAGGCATCGAATGCTTTTGTGAATAAGAGACTAACAATTCTCCTTGTTAATCATCAACTAGCATAGCATGTGTATTATTGAAAAACTAAACTTGCCAGACTACACAAGACACAGCAAGGTTTAACTGAATTTCACACTTGCATTTTGCCACCTTCCAAACCACTTCTTAAATGCCTGTTACTAACTGGATTAAATAATGCCAACTTCAGGAGTACCACCACTGCTCACTTACCTCTGCCTTTTTATAAACGGCTTAGACTGGGAGCCCTGTGTCCCAGGAAACCCTAAGATTTTACTCTCAGATCTTCCTCACATAAGGTTGAACATAGCTCCATAACATACGCTTTCTTAAAGATGTAATGAGTGCTCCTAAAATTTTACCACTAGCTTTTAATTTTGTGGCTTTTTCTTCTTTTCTTCCTCTGTGGAACTACAGCTCATTATTGGCATGCAGAAACAAGAAAAAGATGAACAATTGCTATCATACAGCAAAAAGCACTCAATGAGAGCCACAGCCCTACACTGATATTAAAACAAGGTACTCTAAAGACTTAAGTTAGAGTTCCTTGCTTCTTCTAATATACGAGACCTGACTGAAATACGAGCTGAGTCCCAGCTCTCATCACCTTCCAAATGCAACAGAAGCCACAGATGGGGACAGAAAAGACTTCACCTCCCAGAGACTGCAGTCACTCCAGACTCTTATAAGTGCAGGGCCATCGTTTGCCACTTGGTCCCTAAGTCACCTTTCATTAATGCCATAAATGACTGAGCTCTGCCTCCAAGGCCCTTCCTCATCTACACTTGCAGGGAGTAGGAAAAGAAATATGGAAGTGTGTCTTCTGATGAAAGGCACTGCCCAGGTGGTTGCAGTACACTTTGCACACCAAGCAGTGCTCTGTATCAGCTACTTCACATACACAAAGTTACAGATATTGAGCACATACAATCTGTGAAACAGCAGCAAAGATGGAGAGTGGACAGTCAGAGGTTTCAGAGAATTCTTTATTATGCTCCCACACACCAAGGAATAAAGCTTCCTGCCCTCCCACCCCCCACCAAAAAGCAGCACACATTTTCTGAGTAACTTGTTTCTATTGTGTCTCCTCATAATCTTACCTGAACCCCCCAGGAAATCTCAACACATTCCCTTCCCCATTCCTCACCAGTCTTGTCCTTTCCAATCTAACTTCCACTGATTTTTCTCTGCGTGTTTTGTATGGCACTGGAATGAAACATCCCATGCCTTTCTGGATCAATCCGTAGCATATTAAGGTGATGAACTTCTCTGTCTTTACCAAGCACATCAAGCCCAAGTACTTTTTGTCATGCCACATGAGCTGGCTTCAGAGACTGCTGGATATCACAGAACAGTAGGAGAAGCAATTAAGGTCGAGCGATTTTTCTTTGCCTCTGGATCAATGCCGTTGATGTCCCACAATGAGCAGTAATATGCTCAATGGGAACATCTCTGCAAAAGGAAAACCCGGGCTTCAGTGAGACACACACTGTTCTCTGGTGAGTGGCCACAGACCACAGGAAATCAGAACTGGAAGAGCTGGTACTTAACTCCTAGCCCAAGAAGGTTCCATTTTAAAATGCTCAAGGTGACAGAGAGCAATGATTACCAGCATATACAGGCCTCTGTTAGTACCAATCTCTGCAAAAAACATTCCTTTGAAGCACAGTTCTCCCTGAGTGTCATTACATCAAAGCTCAATGGATTTATTTCGTGTACACCCATAGTTGCACTGTTGATTTTCTATACCCAAGTATCACTGTTATTTCTTCTAGCCAAGGTGAGCTACAAAACTATGATTAAAGCAAGCTGTAGTTTTCCACATTACCTATCAACAAAACCATTGGTGACAGTATATGATATGGGATTAATCCAGCCCAATTATCATACCCCCGGCCAAGTTTTCAACAGCAACTGATATATCCTTTTCCTTAACAAAACAAAGGAATTTAATAAATAAATCACTATCAAAATTAAAAGGCAAAAATCTCCTTGATGATTCTTCTTTAATAAGCAAGATAGGACAGCAAGTGAAAACTATTTTTGTGCTAAGCCTCAAAAAATCAGCACTTGAATTGCTGTTATTCATCTATCCTTTGACAAGTATACAAGCCCAAAAGGCTCTCTCCAAATCCCAGCAATGCATTATTTTAAGAACAAATACTTTAGAAAATTATGATGACTATAAATCCCTAGCTTAACTAAAAAAAAGAGCCATAAATTTCTGAGGTTATTTAGAAAATACAGAATGTTGTGCAATGAATTCATGTAATAGCCCATGACTTATATCAGGGATTTGGGAAAAAAAATAACCTTTTGTTCAGGAACATATTATATGCATGTAGAAGTAGATGAAGGGGAAATTTAACCTGGATCACTCTTTTCCAGTAACTTGTCCTTCCCCCAACACCACAAGGTTTGCCACGTGTATCCCAAATTGTTCTTCCACCTCTGATTTCATGTAGGCATGAAAATGTTTCCCGAGCTCATTGTATAACTGTCTTTATACTTTTCATTACCCAGAACTCCTGTCGCTGCACTGTCCAAAGTTCCACCGTGTCCAATTTTCAAGACCTGACTTTTTCTTTTGTTACCATTTGTTTGCACACCAGCTTCTGCAAATAGAAATGGAAAGGAGGCATTACAGGACAAATAAAACATATTTCCAGATTGCTAAAGGAGAATAAAAAAACACTTGAACTATGAAATAGTGGTGCAGGAACTGCTGTACTGAGCATCCCAACCCACCTTACTTCTGATGAAGCTGATGACTCCAGGAATCGTGTACACATCACTGCTCCTTATTTATTAGCATTGAGTATGATTGATGTTCTAAGCCTCCTTAATTATTTCCAAAGTTTGACCAGGATGCTGCAATATCTCTCTGTTATGCCTTTCATATCAGATGTGACCTGGAGTCACCCACACAAGAGCTGCAGTCACTGCCTCCTCACTATGGAGGCAAATTAGCCTCAGTGAGCCCGTTCTACACTTGGGTCTCACCAAGTGAGAAGAAGCCTGTTCTCTAATAAAGGCCTAATTTAGATGATCAAGTCCCCACATCCATTATGAAGGAAATCCAAGCCACAGCCCCTCATGTCTTTTCAATGATCAAACTTTTGTTTTCCCCTGGTAAGGGACACCCAAGACTCCATTTGTATTCAGCAAAAAAAGTTCCTGGAGGCCATGCCCTGAACTTCCAGCTTCCTTGAAACACTTTTTGGTTTCCACTCGGCTGCCGATTTATTTAGCTATTTTAGCAGCAAGAGGCACCTGGCACAGAGCTGAGCACCCCCCTACAGTCCCCAGGCCCGGGCCCCACGGCGGTGGGGCGGCAGCAGGGGGACAAACCCCACAACCTCCCCATGCCGTGCCTCGGGACGAGCCCCCCCAAATGACCCCTTTTGGGGTTTTCTGGCCCGATGGGGGCCCCCCCCCCCCATCCCCACGGGGCCTCCCCCCTCGGTTAGCAGGCCGGGCTCCTACCTGCCAGCAGCCTCTCCTTCAGCAGGTTGAGCACGGCTGCCGAGGTGGGTCCCTTGGGCTTGTAGACGGCGAAGAGCCCGCTGAGGGAGAAGAGCTTTTGGGCCGCCCTGGCCGCCACGCCGCCGCCACCCGCCTCCCCGCCGGCCATGCTCCGAGCCCGCCCTCCCTCGCCCGGGAGCCGCTGGGAAACGTAGTTCGGCCGGGCTCCGGCTCGTCCTTTTGATCAAAAAAAACCTAGGAGTCCTTTCATAAAATATGCTGTAACTCAACCAGGAGTGAAGGCATACTGGGAGAATAAGGGATGGTCTCCAACTGGTGCCCCCAAACCAGGGCACTCTGCGGGTGGCTGGTAGCACGGCTGCCTGGCTGCGTGAGCCGTGCTTACAGCTGGGCATATACACAATAATTTGTAGGATTACGGCCCAAGTTTTAGATAAAGCTATCAGGTTTCCCTAACAGCTGGAGGTAGTCAATTAGAACATAAACGTATCGCGTTTTAACGAAGGCGGTGAGACCCCTGCAGTTCTGCCTTTGGCACTGAGAAGAAAATCTTACAGCACTATCAACCCAGCTCAAAGGCGGGATTTGAGATTTGAACCACCTCAGTGCTAGGTGCCTGACTCCTGGAATATCACATTTATGGACGATAGCTGCTAATCTCAAGTACATAAGTTACATTTTGTGGTTGCATGCAGCTCACCCTGTCCTGCAGTATGGGCAGAAAAACACATGGCTTTCTGATAAATGGGTTTGGAGAGCTGCTGTCCCTCCCCCTCACCCGTCACAACGTTAGTCACTGTACCTTCCCTGCACAACTTAAAAGAATTATATTCTGCTGACTACTTGCTCAGTCCATTAATCTTCCCGCCTTCACGTGTGTCATATAAGAAAGTATTGCTAAGGCAGGCTTCTCTCGGCTCTCTCCCTCCTCTTGTTAAATCACAAGGGAAGTACAGCGCGTGGGTTTTCCTCTTCAGGCCTGACTTGTACAGACTCATTTCTCTGACAACACTCCCAAGGCATTAAAGCAAGCTATACATGAGGAAGGTACCAGGAACTTGGATGTTTCATTCATTCATTTTATTTATTTGTTTGTAAGAGCCTGCAGATGAACCCACAAACAGACACTGAGGAAATAAGCACATGTTTAGCTAAGGGCTAAGCGTGTTCCCAGTGCTTCCCAGAGCCTGAGAAACAAGTATTCCTGATGTCTCTGCACAGAGCAGGACCAAGGCCCATGAGTTCTTAAGCACTTTTTCAGCTTCCACTAGGGCCAGGGTCTCTCTCAGAGCCTGCTCACACCTCCCATAGCAGCTCCTGGGCTCCCAGTGCTTCAGATACAAGCTATGATCACTGCTTCCAGGAGATGAGTAGCTGCTTCCACTGCCACTAGCAGTGCTGAACAGCCTCCCTGACACACTTCTTGCACATATTACTGAAGGGGTCTAGTTAAAAAGAGGAGCACTAGCTCCTTTCTCCAGTACAATCATGTTTAGTGTAGTACCCATGTGTTCAGTAAGGGTGAAATCCAAACCATTCCTTCTTAATAAAAGTAGGGTGCCTACATCAGCTCTCTGGAACTATCATTCAAGGTTTTAATTATGTGCCTTATTTGCTTAGATCTCATTTACATAGCTGTAATCTGGCTGTGGAAATATTTGCTGTCATCTTAAACTGTGAGGGTGAATTCCCGGTTGAGCGGTACGTGTGGCCATCATTGTGGGACGTACAAGAGAGGTATCAGAGTCCTTCAGAAGACAAAATGGAAAGAAAGAAAGAAAAAAAAAAAAAAAAAAAAAAAAAAAAAAAAAAAACTTGGGTAAAAGGTCAGCATAAGAATTGCTGCTGATTTACATGAAGTTAAAATTTAAGCGGTATCTTAAACCATGTATTGTAAACTGTGATGGAGTTTCTCTTGCAGATATGGCTTAGGCAAGCTAACCATTTGAAAACCATTTGTGAAATATTCTCACAAATGCCCTGCTAAAAAGTTCTTTAACACAGATTGCTCTGAAAGCAAGCTCAAGCAAAACTATTTAAACAGCACTGTTTAAATAGAAATAAATTTAAATTTTAATTCTCCAAAAATGAAGTAGCAAGCTTCCAAGCAAGGAGACTGCTGCCCAAGGACTGAAATGCAAGCCTGTCACAGCCATGCCCAGCACTATCACTAGGTCAGCAGGCTGTTCTGAAAACATTGCAAAGGGGTGGAAGTATGTAAAACAAAAATGAGAGCTCCACTGTTGGCACAAAGATGTCCCTAAGGCAAAGAAAACCTCATCTTTCCAACACTGCAGCAGCGGATGGGGCCTGTGCAACACCTCCTCATGCTGCCTTTTAAAGGACTGACCTAAGCTGAGAATTGTCTAAAATGATTTGTCTGCTGTAATTACCCTGATACAGACGTAGAGCTTGAGCTGAAGGTCAGTGTCTCACCCTGGTACTGTTTCCACAAATTACAAAAAGCCTTTTTTTTTTTTTTTTTTTTTTTTTTTCACTGGAGGAGAGGGGTTTCATCTGACTAAAGAAACTACCTCCTACCCCCATTTTTAGGACTGAGCAGCAAGTTCTTGTTGGTCTCCCAGACTTCTGCATCCTCAATTAAAACCCAACTCATTGTTACTGCAGCAGATGGAGTCTTTGAAGGCTTAGAAAGAAGAAGTTTGCTTTGACTTCAGTGGGCATTGGATAAGGGCCCAAAACAAGAAATGTGAAAGACTATTAATGACTGTCAGTATTTAGTTAGCTAGAAGTATATGAGCACATAAATCACACATGGCTCACTTCATGGGGCAAGGTTATTCAGCATTCGAAATGGTGGGAATGATGTACCAAACTGTTCGTCTCAAGGGCATTATTTCAGATTTGCCTCGTGTTGCTAGTGATTAAAAGTCATTACCATCTGCTCAGTAGCCTATTTGAAATGAGATGTTTATCTCCAACGATTCCTAGCCAAGCCAGGATCCACAACAACCAAAAGCATGATTAGAGTTACTGATTTTATTAGCAACTTTAATAAAGGGGCTCAGTAAAAGGTTGAAAGGACGTTGTCGCTTTATGCATGAAGCATGGTAGGTCGGGTAGGGACAGGCCAAATGCTCCACGCAGGTTACTGGAACTGCACAAAGTGATGCCTCGAGGATCTGGTGATTATGCTTTATAGAGAAGAAATAATGTGGAAGATCATAGCAGCTCTAGTGTGTGCAAACAGCAGATGAGTGCTGTTGCAGAAGAGGAGGAATCCTTTGCTTGTTTGTGCAGAACAGAGACGCAACACTTCCTTCTCCAGGAAGATGCTTACTTCCTTGTCTGATTTTAGATGAGCTTTTTCTGAAGTAATGCTTACACACCAAAATGCGGAAGAAAATGATGCTAGATGTCAGCTTTTAAAGTAGATTCATCAGCAGAAGGCCATTTCTCTATCTGTGTTCAGCAAAACACTTTATGATTCCAGCTTTATTGTCTGCATCCAAATCAGAGCAGATAATTGCAAGGAGGTCAGTCATGGCTCATGTTCTTCCTGTGAAAACAGACTTGCAGCTGTCTGAAAGTTTAGGGCCTAGTCATGGGAACTGTTCCCTTTGTCAGCCAGGGGAATTTTTGTCCACAGTAGCAACTGTTAAAGCCTGAAGTACATCTAATATTTTTCCTCTAACTGTTCCATCTGGTTGGATAATAAGGTGCTGATAAATAACTCTTCAAGTTGTTAGTTCATTCAGTCCCTTTCAGATGGGCAGGCAGCACATACTTGATTGTGTGTGAGTGGATCTTTACAATAAAAGTGGGTTCTTCGGCATCTTGTTGAACTGCAGCAGTTTTGAAAAAAAGAGTATCAATTATTGCATGCAAGGGAAAGATAAAACTACCCGTGCCATACACTAGCACTAGGTTTGGCAATTTTTGTTAGTCAGTGTTCCCATGATGGTTCCTAAACTGCAAGTATTTCATGAACAGATTTTTCTATTTTGTTCAGAACAAGATCGGTAGTCTAGGTTTACACCAATTAAAGTTTTACACCTAGGTTTCTGTTTATTTTTAAGAATGTTTTCTTTCCATCTTTATTCTGACTTCTATGATATTAGAAGGATTATTTTCAATTGAGAATGGCTTGGATAAGACCAGGATAGCTGATTTAATGCAGATCTGTAGTGTCAAACTGAGTTGGACTGAACAGAATCACAGAATCATTTAGGTTGGAAAAGACCTCCAAGACCATCAGGTACAGCTGTTAACGTAGCACTGCCAAGTCCGCCACCAGACCATGTCCCTAAGCACCCCATCTACATGTCTTTTGAAGACCTCCAGGAATGGTGACTCAACTGCTTCCCTGGGCAGCCCGTTCCAATACTTCACAATACATTCAGTGAAGAATTTGTTGCTTGAGAGAAGAGACCGACCACCACCCCGCTACAACCTCCTTTCAGCCCGTTGTAGAGAGCAATAAGGCCTCTCTTCAGCCTCCTTTTCTCCAGGCTAAACAACCCCAGTTCCCTCAACTGCTCCTCATAAGACTTGTGTTCCAGACCCTTCCCCAGCTTCACTACCCTAAATGAATATAGCACAATTCAGATGTTTTTAGCTATTCCTTCTTAATGTGAAATGCATCCCTGGCAGTTAACTAAAGAAGAGACCAGAAATTCTTGACATATTGTTCACAAGTCACCCTTGGAGCTATGGAGTAATATGATATAGAAATGATTTAAATTGTTCCTTAAAGAGCCTGTCGCATTTAGTTGGTGAAGACGTATCTGTTAGGGACCAGGAAGTCACTTTTAATCTCTGGTACATGTCCAGGTGTAATGACGGAGCATGGTCTGGAATCAGAAGAGTCAGTGATGATGAGGGGGAAAAATATTAATTGTGTAGATCTTTGGGTTTTATTTCGAATAAAAGCCTTAGTAGGATTCTCAGTTCTCATTTAAATTTGCACAGTTGCTAGTTAGAGTTGCTGTCAAAGAACTAATTTTCCAAGAATCTGCATCCTAATTAGGAGTGATGAAGGACTCACCAGATGTTCATACAGAAGAATGCAGCACATGAGGGATTGTTTATGCGGACCATTCAAGTCCACGCTGCCCCCCTGTAAATTTAGAACCTAAGGTTAAAAAGAGTTAGACACTGAAATCCAAGAAGCTGCCACTGCTACATTAAATTCAGCAATATGAGTTGAAGTGTGTTTTCTAGACAAAACATTCAATCTTGATTTGAAGATCGGAGGAGACAGAAAATAAAATAGATTTGTGCTTTCACCAGTAGTTAAATTTGTGCTTGTTTTCTCACCTGGCTTTGTACAATTTTCATGTCCAGATAAATGAGATAATAATCAGCCCTTCAGTGGCCCATTTTCACACCGTGAGCACACATGCAGACTGATTCATGGTTTGTGATGGGTGTGCAGTACCTGGGTTCCCACACCTCAGATGACTGCCTTTCCTCACCTCATTTGATTGAGGGAACAGATTGTGTCTCCAGAAAAGGAAAAAAAAAAAAAAACAAACTATACACTCTACATCTAGCATTAAACTTGCATCAAAGTTAAATAAATATTGTGTAATTTCTTCACATAAGCAAGCTGAAGCCTATGAAGCCTCGATCTAGGGGGGTATTATCTCCCAAAACACTTCTGTCCTTCAGATTTGTTGTGCCTGGGCTGCAGCGGTGGCACAGCCATCTCCTCTGCATGAGCAACTGGGTCAGTTCAGGTCCCCAGCCCTCTACCACCAGCAGGTGCTTATGGAAAGAGCAAGAATGAACACTGCAAGGAGCTCCCTTCACCTCTGATGTACCGCACCAGCCCAAGCAAATGCCTCTGATAAGAAGGTCAAAGCTGTGGTTTGCTATCCGTTGTCCTAGAAGTGAATTTGGAGCCCAGAGGTGTCCGCTGTATGCCCTGGCAGGGGGAGCCAGTGGCCATTCTGGCACGTTTTGCCTGGAAGATGTCCTGCTGGCATGAGAAGTACCACAGCACACCTCCTCCGTCCCCTTTTATTGGCAGGCTCTCACCCTGGAAAAGCACAAGTAACCACGGATTAGTTCCAATTAATTCAGAAGTGCAAACAAACAAAAGTAGCCATTGTCCATGGGTGAGGGCTGCCAACTGCATTGCTAATGAGAGCTCCAGAATCAATAATCGAGCAGCTCCAGGCAGAGAAGTGTAGTTCTAATGCACGTTATAATACTGTTAACAGAAATTTTTCCATTTACCATAAATTATTCAACTTTTAATTGCTTAGTCTGTAGAGTCTGTAAAGATGCTAATTGCCACCTGTAAGATTAAATTGATAATGTCTGCTTTTTATTTTCATAAAGACAGCCTTAAAATGGCAGAGGGAAAAAAGACTTTGATTCGTCGGGTACCCTGTTAAAAATAAAGAGACTCTAAAGATGGTGAACACTCTGCTTTTGATTCTGGCTTGCAATCATTAAAATGACACTGCATATTTACCTTGTTTCTGTGAACAAATAAATATTTTGACATAGCTGGATCAATATTCTACTCTATCCAGATTATTTTATCTCATGTCGTGATCATGGACAATGAGCATCCCTAAGCTCAGACTATACTTTTGCCTGTTCACAATGCAAGTCCTATTTTATTTTATTTTTTTAATAAGAAAGGAAAATGGAGTTGAGTATTGGCATTTTTCTGACATTCCTTATAGGTTTTCTAAATATTTTTTAATCATTCTTTCTTTGTCTGTTTCTTTATCTGGCCAGGTTTGATGAAAGGAACATTGCAACTAATCTCCACTGTTAAAACTGAAATAAACTAAAATAGAGAATGTTTTCCTCTGCTAGACATTGAAAGCCTCCTTCCTGGAAAGCTGAAAAAAAGGCAAAAATATTTTTTTTCTCTTAGCTCAGGAGCTCACTTTGAAGCAGTGTTCACTTACATAGCTGAAGAACCTGATCCCAGGAGTGCTATCTGCTGAAGTCAGTGAGAGGAAAAGGATGCTCGAAACCATGCCCTAATTGCTAACTTGGCTTGAAGGTACACTCTGTGTCCTACTAAGACGCCATCCCTACAGCTTACAGTAATCATCTCATGTTGTCACAAGGACGTGGTAAGCGGTGGTGCCCAGGACTAGCAGTGTGTAAGCATAGTGTTGACATGGGCACTAAGTGGATGGTACCAGAGCAATGGTATTTTGGCAAGAGATCATCTACAAGAGGTGACCAGGGATGTGCAGACGGAGATTTACTTGAGTTACTGCTTCAGTAAATATACTCTGCTCGAGTACCCTATTGGTTTAAGTCCTTGAGTTCATAGGAAGGTCATTAAGTTACTTGTTTCTGGAGTATATGTATTACTTTTAAATCCAGTGCAGTCTATTTAGTCTTTCTTGGTTCTTCTTTGTGAAACATTAATGAGAAGCTCACGCACACAGTCATAGAATTTGTCTGATTACTCCATTCATATTTAATAAGCTTGCTGCTTACACTTCAGAGCAACAACAGAAATTAGATAATGCAATACTTTAGTGCTGGAGTGACCCTAAATTTGGCTCTAAATTATTCATTTTACTGGCTGAGGGCAAGAGAGCTGTCATAACCTTAAATTTATCTAAATCCTACGTTGTCTAATTGGTGCCTCTTTGTTGTTATTCCCACTTAAAAAAATAACTAACTTTTATTGAAACCGAAAACATCCAGTTTTAATCTGTTGCAGATTTATCATCAGTCTCTGCAGAAGTACTGCAGTCAGCTAAAAGCAAAGATAATTTAGTTGGACTTCAGCTGTATATACAGCACGTGAGCCCTGCAATCAAGTAAGACTGGAAAGATCTGTTTTGTTAAAGGAGTGATTGTATTTTCTAGCTAAGACAGTATTTTTTTAAAGCTGTCAATTAGATGAGAACGCAGATATTAACCAGATGTTCTCCCACATTTTTAAGTTTTTATGGTTTCATTTTATAAACTATATGTCTCTTTCTTATGGGTCTCATCCAGTAACATACTACCAATGTAGTATTTTTTAGTGTTTTAAAGAAAATAAACCCTGTAAGGTTAAAGGCGTAATATAAATGTAGGTATAGGCCAGCCATCAAGTAGAATCTAAAATTATATCTTAAGTGTAGGTGGGCTCATAATCTGTTTACCAGGTGAGAAATCAGACCTTCATACCTGTCATACCTCTACGGCTGTCACTGGGAATGGCCTGTTTTTAGAAGTTGTATCTGAAAAGAAGCACAGATTTCATCAAAACATCCAAGGGGAAAATAAATGGGGAAGATGAATCAGGGTGTAACTGCCCTGCAGATGAGCAGGAGGAAGCCAGAGGCAGCGCAGCTGCCTGCACCTCCTGAACAGCCCCAGGATGGGAGAGGAACGGCACCAACAGCACCAACTTGACCAAACGACCTGCTCTAAAAGGCCAGAGTGAGGGAATAGCATATAAAATGCTGCCACATTACTCCTAAAATACACTAAGTGCCCATCAGAGGTTTGGAGCCTCTTGGCACTCGTTGCCTTTCAGGTGCCATGCATGGTCGCTATCAGTGTGTGTTGTTAACGAATAAAGTAGCAGGTTTAAGAGTCAAAGGCATTTTATTGTACCTCGAGTGCTGACTGGAACGCTCACCGAGACAGATTGCATATCCTGACAGCGGTCCAAGGGGGAAAAAACAACTTTGGGAAGGCAACACAATCTAAATTTTGTAGAGTTGAGCCAACAAACAGATGGCAGGAACTAAACGTGCTTAAAAAAAAAATAATCCCATGGCCGTGGCTGTCCTGGCATCAGCCTGAAACCCTGCCAAAGTGAGAGCCCCGGTGAATGAGCTGCAAGGAGCTCATAGTCATCCCTGTCCAAAAGAGCTTAAGGGGGAAGAGCTGGGAAGAACTGCTGCAGGTGACGGCAACTCCGAAAGTCAACATGGGAACCTGCCTGCTCAGTGAGGTGGGAGAGGGGGACTCTGAAAGAAAGCAGCGATTTCTTAGTCAGATTAGGAAGTTATTTTTCAGCAGTGGCAAACCAGCTCCTGTAGCTGCTCCACAGCAGGCAGCTCCAGCTCCTGAAGATTTGCCTGGCGTGCAGGGAAGAAGGCAGGACCCTATGGAGCTGAGATCCACCTAACCCAGGGCATGCAGAGGCAGCTCTCTGGTCCAGCAGCCTCTCTGCTCGCCCCTCGGCAGCCCTGTCCCCCCTGCCACCCACTCAAGTCCTCCCACAGCACTGGGTAAGGGCTCCCTGTGAAGATACATCCAACTGAATAACTCCAGAGCTTCTCCCTGCATTTTGGAGAGCAGGAAATACCAACTGGGGGAGGAGTGAAGCCTAGAATAGCAACTTATAACGAACAAGACCTGCAAAACTTTTTTCCTCATTATTTTAAATAGGGCTTAATGTCTCAGGCAACTAAAAGAGGATCTGTTTTCCCCTTCAGAAGCATTCTGTGCTCTTAATTCATCCATATTTAGCTTGTAAGTCCAGCTCTTTTAATGCTGAACACTGTGCTTTCTATGAGAATTAGAGTTCTGCTTGAATCCTTCACCAGGGTGACGCTGGCAGCAATGCAGCACACTTGCATTGAGAACAGACAGAAGCCCCTCAGAAGCCCTTCCCTCAACAGGTAGAGTTGGCAAGATCTCCCGATCGCTCCTGATTCACATTTCCATCCGTCTTCCCATTGAAGGATGAGGGTGAAACGCCTGGGGGAAGGCTGGCCACAGCTGGTACTGGCTTTCCCTGCATCGTTGCCATCCAAAGTGAAGGAGACAGGCAGGAGGGGCTGCGAACAGTCATGAAATGCTGAGCTGATTAAACTTGCTTTGATCCTCACAGTAATTCTGCATCCAGGGTGCTGTGGCACATTGCTGCATTGCACACATCACCGAGCTGGAGCTGCTCCTGGGGAAAGCTTTTCTCCCCAAAGCCTGCAAGGGGATTCTTTATTCCATGGTTAAAAGTGAGTGACTGAAGCAAGCTGTCAGGGAAGCAAGCAGGCTGCAGGGTCTTTTTATTTCTGCCCAGGCCTGCCTGCACGGCCAGCCCAGCACAGGGAACAGAGAGGACACTTAGAGCCACTTCCCTGCTTGCTGGGCTTGATTGCCGTGTGCTGCTTGCCTGCGGATCCAAGCCTTCACCATTCTCTTTACCCTTCCCAGAAGTGCACTTAGCGATAAATGGAAGGTTTGAATTCAGACGTTCACTCTGGGGAAAAAATGGGTTGCAATAAATAATGGTCACAGGTTAAGTCATCCAGGTATTGTGTGTTCCCATTAACAGACATCAGAGAAAAAATATGCCGTAATGCTTGCATATTACTTTTTTTTTTTTTTTTCCCAAGAACATCCATTTTAAATTACATCTCATGAGAGATTTCAGCTATTTTCTTTGCTTTCAAACACAGCTTCCCTCTGTATCTCTGACTGAAGCAGAGAGCTGAATGCAAGCTGCAAAGAAATCTGTTAGAAGATGCCCGCAGGTATACGTGGCACAAAGACACAGGAACTTTATCTTATTTTCTGGCTGCTCTGAACTGATTGTGGGGATTAATGATTTATCTCTCTTTAAAGAACTCCTTGGAGCTACATAGTCTCAAATCAGATAAAGTATACACCATTCCCTGACCAGGCACCTGCCAATTTAGGTTTATCCTTTAATCTGGGCACATCTAGTTTTACAAAGATTTGACTTAAAGGAAAGTTTCCTGAGAGACATCATCAGTGCTCATCAGTTTTCCAAAACCCATGTGATGTTTCTTCTGAGACCCCCACTAGCCTGGATTTTTCTGAGATGAGAGGAAAAGAGCAGAGATTTACTGCGCTGCTGGGAAGGAGCCGGTACCACACCTCTGCGATGGGGGAGTCCCTTGAGCGGTGCAGAGGGCTTGAGCTGGCTTCTGACACAAGGACAAAGTTTGCTTTGGAGAATATCACAAGCCGTATTTCATCGTGCTGCCAGCACCAATGGAGGCTGCCAGCAGGCACAGAGAAAGCAAGCAGCTCCTTCCTCCGCCTAGCATCTGTTTAAGTTTGTTGCAAACTTACATATCCATGCAAAAAGGGAGTAAGAGATTGCTCGGAATCAGAAATACATGACACTGGTCTATAGACAAGTCTTTAAGAAGTCAATACGGATGTTTCTGGAAGTACACCAGAGACAATGTGGCTCAGTGACATTAAATCTGGTTATTGACTCCCTTGTAATGAAGTCAATGGGAGTCATCTTGGTGAAAGAGTGTTTCGACTAGATACTTGTCTGATTCATGTCCTCATTTATGTGAATCTGAAGTGGGATTTGTTCTTTGCGGGGAAAAAAAGAAAAAGGAAAAAGGAAAAAATAAAAAATAAAAGATTCATTCATATATACAATAAAAGGGAATTCACACGCACTCAGGAGAAGTCTGCCAAATGCAAGGCAGCTCCAGAGAAAAATGGCATTGTAAACCACCTCATAGCTTAAAAGAAAATAAGCTGGGCGTACAACAAGGTGGGAACCATCTGCTTGGCTTCAGTAGGAATTTCCCCTGAGTATTCACTGCAGGGGTGGATAGATCATGAAACAGAGGATTTTTTTTTCCTCCTTTAGTAATTAAATTTACTGGGTTTCTGCAGAACAGTTCCTGGCACAGAGTAAGACATGTATATGCAGTACCTTATCATTGTAAGGCCACATAATTACAGTGATAAACAAGCCCATTTAGTTAAGCAGAGTTTGACATTTTGTCTGATTGACAGACCTTCATTTGCTACAGACCATAAGTCCATTTTATGCAGTCATGTCAGATTTCCCACTCAGCCACTAGTCCGTGCACCAAAATGCCTTTCCCTTCCCTTGGCATCCAAGATAAATACCTGTTTGATGTAGTACCAGATTTCTCTAGCGAGCTAAAATTTGAAGGGGGCACCATATTTGCTTCATTCTTCTTCATGACATTCAGACTAAACAGCTGGCCTTCCCACAGGTCTTTTGTGAGGCTGGGCGCAGAGAACATGAATCAACAAGGCAAAGGTCTCTATGACCTTGTGATAAATTGGCATTGTCCTTTGCCTAGGTGCTTTTGGACCCGCACCATAAATTCTTGATCAGGATGTAAATCCAGACCTACTCCCAGTTTGCTTCTCCTGTGGTATCTGGAATTAATGCAGCAGGTAGTGGTTCAGTTTCAGTGCAATTGCAGTTAAATATTGCTGTCAATCTAACTGCCTTTAATTAAGAAATATTTACAGAGCAATTGGATGTTCTGAGAACTGCAATATAGTGACTTTGAATTCTTCAAGACTTCATTTTCTTTCTTTCTAATTTCAAGATTTTCTTTTACGTTTCAGCTTCTTTTGCACTTGTAATTTAAAACTGTGTCACATCCTCACAGCTGACCTGTGGGGTTCTGTGCTTTTTTCCCTACAGTTTTAAATACTACGTGTTGGATTTACTCTTATTTTCTATGTGAAATGAAACCAACCTCAAGAGTTGTGCAATGTCAGTAGGAACACTCTCCTAGTTAAATTTTCCTGAATCTTGTTGAATATGCTAACCTCATTTTTTCCAATTCCCTTGCTGAGTGGAAAAGGCCAGAAGAATGTACAATAATTGCTCGCTATTGTCTGTACTATTAATTAAAAATTCATAAATAACGTGTACAAACAAAGATGAATAATTCATCTCTGAACAGTGGGTCTGACAAGGAAAATCCATATTCTGGATATATTTTCTCCAGATGCATCAGGCAATGAAACCAGCTCCCACAAAGGAGTTTAAAACTATCTTGTTTGTGGATCTTGAATATAAACACGGCCAGGTGAGTTTACAGAGAGAGACAGAGAGAAAAAAAGAAGAGAATTAAGGAGAGATTTATAGAATAGGCATTTAGTGTATATCGGTTACAGAGCCGTGCAGGCCGGGGGAGCGGTGTTGGCTACCAGGCTGGCTCCAGGCACCGGTCAGTCAGTGACACCAGGCTCCTGTGGCCGTGCAGCTGACTGGGTCTGGGCGCCGGTGGTGGTCACCCTGTCTGCCAGACAGCTGGAGGTTTCCTTATCTCTGAAGCCTTATGCTAAATATGTTGCCAAGCTCTTCTAAAATGCCTCAGATTCCCTCAGGGATGTGTCTGAACCTCCCGACTGTGACCGCATTTGTCCTTTCAGGCACACGGTGGGGATTTTTTGTCTCTGGGCTGCGATGCACAGAGGTTGTCTGAGCTCCCAAGGGCACAAGAAGAATACAGGAGCCCTCAGATACACCCAGAACTTGTGGTTTCGCTCCATTTCCTTTTCTCATGTAGAAAACACAGATAATAGATAAAGTTATGCTGGACAAGCATCACAGAATGGTTTGGGTTGGAAAGGAACTTAAAGACCATCTAATTCCAACCCCCTGCCACGGGCAGGAACACCACCCAGCAGACCAGGTTGCCCAGAGCCTTGTCCAACATGGCCTTGAACACCTCTGGGGATGGGGCACCCACAGCTGCTCTGGACAGCCTGTGCCCATGCCAGAAGATGTCCTCATCTCGGCAGAGCAGGGTCTGCCCCGCAGTGCATCATGGCTGTGCTGCAGTGCCACAGACCACACAAGATGGACTCCAGCAGGAGCTGGGCCTGCTCAGGGAATGGAGGGGCTGGGGCTGTGGGGAGGAACCTCCTGAACTGGCACAGCTGCGATCCCCAGGGTACTGAATCCATGCTTTGGATCAGGAGGGTAGGATGTAACAGATTTTCCTACAACGAGTATTTTCCAATAAATCCCAGTGAGGCGTCCTCTTTGAACCAGTCTGTTAGAGGAGGGGCACGCTGCTGATGTGCCACTTGCTGCTATAAGGCACCGCTAATCCTCACAACCACGCAGGACGTGGCTCACAAGAACCACCTCAACAGGGTAAAAGAGGTGCTATATGTTGGCCCTGACTGAAAAGATGCAAAACTGCCTGGCAATGAACAGGTTTCGCAGCCTTTGGCTGACGATGAACTGGCTGTGTGAGTTTAGTTACCCGGTGAGGAGGCAGAGGTACGAGACCTGTTCTCAGTTTGGTTCAGTGCAGAGTAAAAAATCGCTCTCCAACTTCCCTCACCCCTGAAATTTATTCCTTGCTTGAATCTGACTTCAGACACCAGGAGCAAGGAGGAGGCTTTTGCAAAGATGAGTAGCTGCAGCTAAGGCTTTTGCACTGACCCATTTTTCTAAAATATTTATGCCTGATCAGCCGCTGCTGTTTACTTCAGGTTCTGCCCTCTTGGCCCACACAGAGCTGCCTTATCAGCCAGCCTCTGCTATTTACAAAGAAAAAAAAATATAAAATAAAATAAAATAAATAAAATAAAATAAAATAAAATAAAATAAAATAAAATAAAATAAAATAAAATAGCTGGGAATCTGAAATTCAAGAAACCCCTTCATTTTCTCTATGTGCTGAAGTTTCCACTAAGGGAGCCCTGAAGAATTAATGGTGCAGGCAGACAGGGCTGTAAGTGGAGACCAGCAGACGCCCCAGCAACCTCACATGAGCATATAAGGGCTGGGTGCCCCTCACCTTGGCAGCCACAACTGTTGTCAAATGTAGGTGGGGATGGCTTTTCAGGGCCCCTTACCAGCTCTGGGTGGTGTGGTCAGTTGTTTCATACCTGCTGGGTGCTTTCCCCTTGCTTGTTTGCAGAAGGGGCAGCCCCTGCCACAGAAACACACTGAAAAGCCTCCGAGCAGGCAGCAGAAAGCGGGTTGGCACTCCCCATACAGATTTCTTTCTTACAGCTTTCTGTATATTTGCTTTTTAATGGGTCAGAAGCACGGCATGCTCCTTTGCATTATTTTCAGAAGAGGGAGCTGAACTCCTGCTCCGTGCTCTCCCCTCTGACCTGCCTCATTACTGTAGGAAGGGCAAAGAAAGTCGATGAGGAATAGACCCCTTGGATCCTGAGATCCATCAGGCTGCTAGAGGAAGGGTATGGCCTCTCTGAGGTGACAGATGGAGCTGAGGTCAGCAAATTTGTCCTTTGAAGCAAATTTGCAAGAAAAGGTGCCTTTGCTGTGGGACTTTGGGGTTGCTTTGGTCAGCTCTACTTTTTCACTGTGTCTAGGTGCAGGCTGCCTGGAGGTAACCATGGGTTTGCCAGTGATTTCAGTGTCGTGGGAATTTGATCTCGAAACACACTGAGTTCACAGGCCATATAAACTACAATATTTTGCACGTCTGCTCTCAATCCAGAGAGCCAGAGGGCTGAAGGTGCATTTCCTCACTGCAAACAGCAAGAAATAAATCGTGACTTAAAAGAGAGCCACCGTCACCGACTGTTGTGCCGTTCCTCAGAGAGGGCATGGAAGGGGAATCATGACCACCCACACTTTATTGACTTTATTCCTTTTTTAACCAACAAATGAACTTCTGAAAATGTGCACAGTAGACATTTTCTGAGCTATCAGAGCCAGCTCTAAATTACGATCCTCAAATCACCAATTCAGAGCCCTCAGAAATATATATATATTTCTGTTTCTTCCACTATAATTTCCGGGCTGGGGCTTCTAGCCATTAATAGCATCTACATCATTACGGTGCCGTGACACTCCAGCAGCACCCTCATCCATTTCAGTCATTGATCCACTAATGTGTGCCGGATGAAAGAGGAAAAGGTCCAGCTCATTCATCCTCCACCTCCCTCCTCCTCCTCCTCTCACCAGGTGGCAGCCACTCGCCCTGTGCTTTAAATCCCTATCGGATTTCAGATGCTCCGTGTTAATTGCTTTGGACTGACCCCAGACAGCGAAACTAAAATTAAAGTAACGGGGGCATAGAAGTGGGTGAAATGCTACAGGAGTGAATGGCTCTGCAGCTGCTTCCCTTGGCCACAGTCTGCTGGCAGCAAGGAAATGACAAGTCAGAGCAGGGGCTATAAAGCACACTCAGCAGCATTGGATTCTTCCTGGAACATGAAGCCAAACCAGGAGAAAGGCTAAAGAAATCAGGCAATACAGAGATCAAAGGTGCAGCAACACGCTGCTGCAGGGATGGCACCTGAAGTAGCATCAACTGCACAAGTAATGCTGCAATTCCTGCTGCACGTGAGACCAAAAAAAAAATCCTCCCTGCAGCCATCTACAGTAAATCCATACTGCAGCTCTGTGTTTGGGTGCTGGTGTGAGTTATAAACAAACTGAGCTGAAAGATGCATTAGTTATGCTTATAGCTTGTCGGGAGGTTCTAATACAGCAATTTGATTTTTTATTTATTTATCCAAGTAACCTACGGGCAGATTCCCCCTTTCTCTTTGTACTCATTACTTGATACATCTGTTCTTTTGTTCTGTTTTTCTTTATCTTTATATTGCTCATTTTGGGGATCAAAGGATAATGGAAATAAAAATCCTGTTAGTTTTCAAAGGTCCCCACAGCAGCAGATAATTGGTTTCCAATCAAGCCCAGCCTGTCTTTCATCTCCAAAGGCCTTGCAAAGAACATTTTGCTAAGACACAAGCATATGCGTTCAGCAGCACTGCCAGGAGATCTAATTTTGAAAGTCTGCAATTACCTGTGCAGTGGCACTTACAGAGATGAGACGTGCCGATAACAACGCTTTGTTTTTCTGCCATCTTGCATTAATGAGCCGTAACTGCACCCTTCTGCAGGGGCTTTCGGCGACACTGCTCCCATGCAGTGGTGATGGCCCAGGGCCAGGGGCAGGCTCCGGCTTCCCCTGCTGCCCAACCACGCAGCCATCCTCCTTTCCCCTCCTTTTTGGTGAAACCAAGAGAGATCTACCACCTGTTCCCACCCTGTTTCATGCTTCCACCTCCCTGCAGCAATGCGTGAGCTTAAGTTGGCCACTTGAACTTCCTGGGCTGCATCACAACAACCCCTGGAATATCCTTGTGTATATACATTGACCTTTCAGCAAGAGCAAAACATGATGCCAAGCTATGAACAGGAACTTTTAAAAACCAGCGTTGCCACTGGAAGAACTGTAAGGCAAAAGTCTGTACCCTTGTTCAGCCTGGCAGGCAGCTAATCTGTTGTGTGGTTTTTAACTTCAATGCCCTTCACCTCACCTTCTTTGAGTCACTAGAGGTCCTTCTCCTCCTGCTCCAACCACAGCTAACCACACTAAGACATACTAAGGCATTTTGTTCGTGTATTGAGCAGAACAATCCCGTGCCATCTAGAGAAGCAGGAGGCACCCAGGTATGTACATATATATGCACACCAAAATCTGGGGCTGACTCTGTTTCTTTAAATAAACAGTATACATTCATTTCACTTAAAATAGGACTCCTGTCAAGCTTCTACCCTACAGCAACTACCAATTGCACTGTCAAAATCACTCTCTGTGGTTCTGAATAGGTTTCTTAATGAAAGAGCAACATTAGCTCTTTAGAACATTTTGTCCCTGAAGGATGCAGCAGCAACAGCCGCTAAATGATTTCTGGCTCAGAGATGCTTATAAATGGTAGGAAACATAATGGTTTAAAACATGAGTATCAGCTCCCTGGAAATGCTTCATAACAGCGAATCAGGAAACCAAGAGAAAAATGGATGGTTAAGAATGGTGCCCACTGATGAATGCTGTTTCCCACACGCATGCTGACCCCCTTGAGAATAATTACTGTGCGGGTATGTTGTCACTGAAACAATGAAATAACCAGAGAATGAAATTATTTGGGACTCAATCCAAAGAAAAATACTTGCTGGTAAAATGAAATTTTAATGTCCACTGGTTGCTGGATTAAATAATGATGAGCATCCGAATGAAATTCTCTGTTTCTATTTTTGCAATCTGTTCATGCTGACTGTCAGGGTGATCATTTTTTATCCTGGTTAAACCTGGAGGCAGTCGCAGAGTAGGATTTGACTTCAGCAGAGATGTTTGGATTCAAAACAAAGAAAAAGAGCTTTTGTTAGACACTGCGTGGTCAGAGGCAGGACTCAGGTGTTCTCCTGTTTCTTTAACGGGCGTGATGTGGCTGAACTCAGCTGAAGTCTCCAAACGGGGACTTTGGCACCATTTAAACATCGCCAAAGATTTACCAGCAGGCTTGTGCACATCCCCAGTCTCAGTTCCAGACTGACTTCAGATCAAATGTCACTCTTCTTATGCAAGAAAAACCCACGAGGAGCTTTGCCACAGCATGGTGTGTATTGGGGTCAAGAACAGCAATAAAAGAGATGACATTTGTCATAGGCAGGCAGGAATCTCTGTCCCTGCTTTGTCAGAATCTTTCCCCTGGCAGCAAGAGAATGGATTTTTTCTGCTGTGTTTGATTCTGTTGCTTGTTTTTCCTTTCTTTTCTTTTTCCTTTCTTTCATTTTTTTTCTTTGTAGTTCTGAAATGTATTTTTTACTGTTATGATGCCAGATTTCTTTATGGCCAAAGAGGAAACACCTTATATATAAAGCTAAGAATTTAAGTAGAATTGAAATCTTTGAGGTCTGTTCCAAGAGCCACTATCAGTCCAGATCTGATTATTACAGATGGAATTTTGTCTAGGCACAAAAAAATGCAATGATTTCTGTGTTACAGGTCCTAGTTATAACACAGCCATACAGGCCATGGGGCCGAGCCCGCTCCCCACCTCTTCCCTGCGGGTTCTCCTCTACCCTAATGCTCCCGAGGCCTCAGCCACTCGACCAGCCCCATATTTCTCCACACCCCGTCACAAGGCTACAGTGCAGAGCTGCACGTGGTGGTACTGCTACAGCAAGCAGAGGAAAACACAGCCACCCGTTGAGAAGAGCAGTTGGCCCTGCAGCTAACCCAAATTAAAACAAGGCCGCAGGCAGGGCAGGAGCTCAGAGAGGCCTCAGCCCCGAGGCCTTGGGAACGCAGCACCAAGCCCATGGCCTGTTACCACAGGGGCAGTGCCATGTTACAGGGCCTCAGGGCCGCTCTGCTGTGCTGCTGCGACTTCTGGTTTGCTTCCCATCCAGCTGTGACCCTGCTCCTGCGCAGCCCCACGGCCTGAGGAAGGTGGCTGTAGGCCCAGGGATCAGCCCGGCATCATCAGGAGGCTTCTGCTCACCTGGCTTAATGACAAACAACCCTGTATCAAATACCACATGTGGGATCGGTGCCTACTTGGCTGTGCTCATAAAATTTCAGGGAGCCCCTGGAATAAATGGTACTGAAGTAGTACGAAGCTATAAACAGGGATCTTCAGCTGCTGTAGGAGATGAGGTACAAAGTTAGACTGACCTTGGCTCACGATGGTGCGAGTTTTCTTCATCTGATTGCAGTTTCAGCCTGGAGATCTTTATATGGCATCTGGGTCAGCTTGCTCTGTAAATCCTTACTTACTTCTGATAATTTTTGGTGTAACTGCTAAGCACACAAAGCTTCTGTGGAAAACTGAGGCCAGAGTCAGCCCTCCTCTGCCAAACAGTTTAATACACAAAGAGCTGAAAAGTTGAATTGCACCTATATAGCTTGTACTTAAAAAGTTAAATGAAGTCTGGATTGCACATTCCTGGCATATGCAATTCCTCTATGACAGCTTCCTCTATTAACAGTCTGAGTCATCCAGCTGTCACATGGAGTAAAAACCATGTGCCACTCAAAAACACCAACCCAACAAAGTGGCTCAGGTATTCAACACCACCACAGTGTGTGGATGGACATCAAACTGATTAAAAATAACTAAGGCAGAACAAAACACAGTGATATAGGAATAAAAAATAATCCAAGCACTCAGGTACTATGAAAAGTTCCTTTAAATGGCACCAATCACTGCAGTTATTAGCATCACATTATTTACAGTTCCTATCCCTTTGCTTTTGTCTAAAATAAAATTAAATAAGCAAATATTAGTTTACTGGATAAGTATCAGCATTAAACTGTAGCTGTTTGGAAAATGGTGAATCACTGTCAACTGTATGACAATCCCAAACTATTGGAAGTAATGAACTTCTGTTTTCCACCTCAGAAGTGAAAGACAAACTTTTGTGTTAGAGCTTTCCCCATAGACAGAGCCAGCCAGAGCTCACTGTGCCAGAGCTTCACTCGAGAGACTGAGAGAGTGTGCTCCAAGCTGCAGGACAGGCTGACTGGTAGCACAGATCATGTTTAATCGCATCAAGGCATGTGTTTTTTCATTATTCTCTCTGGTTGATATTTAGAAACAAAAAGGCAACCTTATTTTAGAAATTTAGCAATTAGAATGATATTAGTAGATCAAATTGACATTTGGAATTAATTATAAAAGGGAAAAAAAGGGGTTATGCTATCTCTTGATCTTGTAGAATGTAAAAATAGGGTCTGATAAATCTAGTTTCCTGCACATTTCCCATCTTAGAAACATCAAGGCTTATTGTGATTTGTTGGTTGATATTAACCCAACTCCTTATTTAATGACCCAAGCTGAGATCATGGCTCCAGAGAAGCAGACATAATACATAGCATGAAAGTGCATGCTAAGGCTAATACCATTTTGTTGCATGGTTTACTCCATGTTAGTACTACTTTTCCTAAATTTGAGTGAATATTCAGAACAGAGGAACAGCCGAAGTCCAGGCTGGTAATGAGAGGTCTTGTTTACCAAGAGCAACGCTGGCTGCATTCTGGCAAATGGCAATGAGAGGGTAACACTTCAATTACCATTGGCATAAATTAGCATCTTACAGATGCAGACAGGTTTTTGCCTATGTAAGCAAGGCCAGGTGGTTTGGGGGACTGAATTTCAATCCTACATTATTCAGGCTTTTGTTCCTTTGGAATTTGTGTTAGATAGGTTTGTTTGAACAAAGAAGCACCACCAAAAGAGTAACATGTTTAGCAACCAGAATGAATCATGCTTCTCTTCTCCCTGGTTTATGCTTTACTCCTGTGGTGAAGCCAATACCAAACTATTAGGATTATTGTGTTCCATGAATGTTTGACGTGAGCCAGGACCTCAATTCTTGATGAAAAACAGCCAGAAGGATGCAGAGGTGCCGGGCCCTGCCTGGGACCCTCACGAGGCTGCAGGTACGGGACCCTGGCTCCTCGGCACTTCCTTGGTCCCACACCATTGCTTGCTGGGCTGAGCTCCAGCGGATCAGGCTGTTTGCAGTCTCCGTGGTGTTGCCAGTTTGTGGCATGTACAGGCATGCTCTTTAAATCAACAGAAGGAACTTCCTTACACGTCTTTCCTTTAAACACGACCAAGCTATCCAGTTTTCTTCAAGCATCATTAAGAAACTCCCGAGCCCATTTTCTTCTTCTCTGCTAATTTGCCTTCCTATTTTTCTCTAGAAAATCTTAACGCACTGTCAGAAATGCCTAAATCAGCTTGCTGAGCAGAGAGAGAAGACTGTCTCATTTCTACTGAATGCCAGATTCCCACCGATTTCAGCATTTGGGTTTTCACTGACCCGCCCAGCCACACTCGCTACGCAGCTAGGATTTTCCTAAGGGATCCTGCAGCTGGAGCTGCACGGACAGAGGCAGTGCTGCTTTTGTCTGCGATGTCCTTCACACGCCGTGCCCGCTGGGCTGAACAAACTGCTGACTGCACAATTCCCAAGGTGAGGGACAAGAAGGAAAATATTCCCAGGGATCTGAAAGGATGGAATTAACAAGGCAAGAGAGTGTGAGTCTCGGGAGGCAGGAGAGGCAATAGAAAGATTTCTGTCCTTTACAGGAAGCTTAAAGGAAAACTGTCTGGAAAGATGCACGGTGTCAAAGACTTGCTGCTAATAATAAAAATAGAAATCTCCGAAAATGTTAGGAAATAAAAATTCATGACTGAGAAAATAAACCCAAATTAAGAAACGCAAACTTGACAGGTGCTTCCTGTGGATGCGGAGATGAGGGAGGTACAAGTGGCTTTCTCGAGGAAAGGATAATGAAGATCCAGAGAACAGGTAATTTGTTTCTTCTCTCGGAGGTGCCCCAGCATGGGGGGATCCTGGCCCAGCTCCTCAAGCTGTGCCCCCCGCTGCTCATAATGGGTGCAGCTTCTGCAGAGAGGTTTTTATGTAAGCAAGCCTCATTTTGGAAGGCTGAAAATTGCTCTTCTCAGATTGCAGCAACTTTCCTCATTTGCAGGAGACTTTCAAGTGGATCAGTCCATTGCACCGCTTCCCAGCGGAACAAATACAAATCACGGAGGAGCCGTTAATTAGCTGGGAGTCTGAGGAGGTGAAAGGGATACATGCCCACTTCATCTCACCACTGATACAGCCTGGCTTCCTGTTGCAACACTCAATGTTTTGTCCAGCCTGGTTTTAAAACGTGTCGGGTGACAGGCTCCTTCCACGTCTAGCCTGGCAGCGTTCAGTCAGGAAGCTCTCATCGATCAGGAGTATCAGTTTTCCTCCATGACATTACCTCATTAATTACGTGCTGATAAATCAGGTTCTGTATTTCCTTCAGCCCTAATGTGTAAGGCTTTCAAATCTTTTTATTGTGAGGAAGTGTTCGACTAAGCCTGAGCCATAATTTCGCTATGCAAAAAGCAGTTACCCCTGTAGCCCTTCGCTCTTAAATAAATTGCTGCACTTTAATACCTTTTGCCGTTTTCCCCAGAACTTCCTGCAGTCTTGTTATCTGTCATTACTCAGCACAATGACTCATTTTCATCCAAAACGTCTCCATTTCATATGGAGACATCAGAAAATACAGAGATCTCTCTCCAAGCTGGGGTAGGGGATCCTGTACACATAATGCAAATGTCTCATTTTTGCTGCCCCTAAGGCAACACATTTGGGGGTTTATAGTTGCCATCTAGGGCTCCCTGTGGAGGGTACCCTCCCTCTTCTCAAGACCAGTTATTTCAGAGAATACATTGAATAAAACAAGGTCCTTTTTGGAAAATGAAGGTGATTAAGAATACATTCGGTTTTTCTTCATGTTCCTACTGCCTAACACTGCAGTGGGGCTCCTCCCTTGGGGGTGCTCCAATAGTTTTCAGTATGTAAAATATTTTACCGGAGTGGCAAAGCCATAGAAACCCCTGCTGAATTATGATGCTGGAGAGCAGAAAGGAAAGAGGAGCACGATGTACCTGCTTCATCAAAGTAGCAAAACACTGACAAAGTTGTCAGTGCCACAGTGCTGTCATGGCAGACTCCATATGACCAGCAGCACTTATTGTAATGTGCAGAAATTTAATGAAATGTTGTTCAGAAAATATGTACCATCTTAGCAAGGGCGATTTAAGTAGCCCTTCCACTTGGTGAGACACTAAATTCTAAGATGCATTGCATCTTTTTATCAATATCGATCTGACTCCAAAAGCAAAACCAGCAACCAGTCTGAACTTGTGAAGTTCAGCTTTTCATACTTTCTTGCTTTTCTGGCATTCCCAAGAAGCTTAAGTCACCTGCAAACTTTAATCCACCATATGCTCCACTTGATTCCTAAATTGCTCCTCAATCCTCTTGCTCATCCTCGAGACAGAACATCAGCTGATCAAGGATGCACCAGGAACATACGGGTCTAGGCCAAAAGGGCTCATACAAGTTGTGACGGATTCACTTCTCCAAGCACTAATACCCTTTAATCCAATTGGATCACATACCAAACCAGCAAAATCCTTCGGGCTTTGACAGCACCAGCTCTGTTAATATTTAAAGGTTAACAAATTTGGTAGATCCTGTGCTACTTGTATCTGCACTGAGAGCTTTGACTGAGAATCTGTAAAATCAGCTAATGAATATGAAGGAGAAACCACATGCCCATAGTAGTGGTTTTTGTTTGTTTGTTTGTTTTTTGTTTTTTTTTTTTTTTCTTTCAGTAGCATCTGGAGCCCCCCAAACTTGCATCAGAATGCAAGTGCCGTAAGATTATCACGCTTCAATAATAAAGTGATTTCAAGGATATCGAAAGTAAGTGAAAAATACAAGAAGATATAAAATGTGCGATTTTGATTCAAATTCCTCACTGCTTGAGGAACCAAAGTGTCCCTAAATCTCTAAATGCCTCATGCAGGCACAGCAAGTAAATGATTTGGGGTGGGAGATGACAATCTCTGAGACCCAGGAGGATGGAGGAAAGATGCTGAGAGCTATAAAAAAGCTGTCAAGTGTATCATCTTGCTGTTGCTCTCTCCTTGTTCAAGATGCAAGAGCACTTGCAGCTGTTAAATATTGAGAAGGAAAAACAGCTTAACATCCAAGTGTAGTCCTCGAAGGGAATCTTACAGAGCAGTAAGATTTTTAAAAAGATTATGAAAACTTGAAGGACACCAAAACTAGATGAGATACTAAGAAAAGATATCCAACAAATACGATTTTAAAATATATAAAAACATGTAACAAAGCTTTCCTCAAAGGCCCCGAAGGAAGAAAAGATGCTCACTCACGTACGTGACATTTGTACCCAATTCAATAAACTGCTGTTGTGACTGAGGCACTCTGCTCTCAAATGCAATAGAAAACCAAGGTCTTGACCAGCTGCAGTCTTGAAAGATATTAGGGCTCTCAGGAAGAGCAGCCATTAATCTGTGTTCAGGATGACTGTATCCTGGCCATTTCCCTTTGCTTCCATTTTTCATGGGAAAGAGTACGCTGATTCACTCTGAGCCCTGCACAGTACAGCACAGTGCAGGAAATGGGTTTATTCCAGAAGATGCTGCAGTGACAAACAAAATGAACTTAGAAAAAAAAAAAAAAAAAGATTTCAAGATGAAAGGCACGATATAAAATATGACACCATGAAGATTCAATGTTTTCTGTCTTGAGGTCATCTAACAAAACCCATTATGGATTCTGTAATAATAGAAGCAGTGGCTTCATTGAAATTCATTTATTTGGAGAATATCCCTTTTAATCCTGCATGCATTTTTTAGCACAAAAAGTTGGATTTTCTTGCAACCTCCTTTGTAAAATTTAGTATTGTATGTCTGCTCATCTGGCTGTTTCAGCATTCCTCACCAGAAATCCCACACCTGTGAAACTTCAGCAACACTATCAGTAAGTGACCTACACAAAGTTTAATAGAAAAATTTTACTGAATATCCTCTGTTTAATGTAAACAAGGCAGGAGGCAAAACAAGGAACGTTTATTTTATATAGTTACACTATTTTACAGGGCACAGAAACTACAGAGGATCACGGTTTGAAAACCCTGTAGGATACGCCGTAACGGATATGGATTTTTCATGTAGCACTAAGTCTGCTACATAATCCTTAGATTTTACCTAGCACTTCGGTTTAGTACTGGGACAGTAAGTAATAATAAAATGTCACCTGTGGATTCACACAGCAGGTTAAGGTAGAAATTACCATGCATTTACAAAGCCATTCCATGATTACTTGTGCCCTGTAAAATCACGTGCAACGATCTTTACACTAATCATAGTGTAAGCAAGCTCGGAATTCTGGTTCTCATATATATATATATCTATGTATATATATACATAGGTGATATACAACCAGACTCAAGCTGTGTCAAATCACAGCTTTTATATTGCACAGACAAATACATAGTAAGAACATTACACAGACAAGATCTGAATACCAGGAATATTACAGTCATATGAGAAGACAACTAAGGACAAACTTGTTCTACGGGAGCTTAGCACATGGCTTGTTACAAAATTTGCTATATCAGAGTCTAAATCAAATACATCCTTTAAATGGAAAAAACATAAAAATGTGTCTATTTACACACGTGCATCAAGGGTTAAAAAGTAGTTTGCATCTGCTTTTTGAAATCAAAAGTTATTCTAGTACTCCTCTCAAGCATTTCAATCTAATACTAGTGGCCATATTTTCAAAGGTGATAAGCACTTGTATTTTCCACAGACATGTGGAGGACCTCCATATGTTGTGAACTTCAGGCC
This sequence comes from Aythya ferina, assembly GCF_964211825.1. Lineage (NCBI taxonomy): Eukaryota > Metazoa > Chordata > Aves > Anseriformes > Anatidae > Aythya > Aythya ferina. The sequence goes on along the minus strand of NC_140302.1, from coordinate 29,537,026 downwards.
ATACATTTTCTCAGGTGTCCATCTCTGGGTAATAAATACACAAACACAAACAGAGGAACAAGATGGGCACCTCAATGACATGCATAGATTGGAAAGGTGAAAACATGGACCTGAACTAACTTCTAACCTAAGAAGGTTCTTAACAAAAAAAGTGCATGAAAGTATCACAAAACAAAATTAAATGAGTTCCATCTCTTAAGGAAGATTAAATCACTTATACAAAATAAAGGTCATTGTCATCGTGTATTGTAATTAAGGGTTTGTAGGTGGCACTCACAAAATCAGTTCAGGCTAATGCAACTTCAAACATTGCTTCACTTCTTACCAAGATGGATCCATGTCTTACAAATTTATCAGCTGAGTAAGATTTGGTTTGCAAGAACATCTCCAATGCTGCTGAAGACTGAAGAATTTTATCCTGAATTTAAGAGTATTCAGTTATATCTACTTTTTTTTTTTTTTTTTTCTTTCCCCACGTACAAGAGTTAAGGAATTGTGTTTGCAGCTTGGTAAACTGTTTTGCATTAAAATGCCATAGACATTGCAGCAGTCCTTCCAGAAACTGACTGATACAATTCCGTACAACACAATGAGCTCAGGTATCAGTAAAAACAACAATACCAGAGGTGATGTTAATGGTTTCATTTAAGATCAGACGTCTCCCGCATGGCTTTACAAATCATTATATAGCTTGGAAAGCTCTTGCAAGTTTTGCTTAGCATTTCTCTCCCTTTCATTCATAGCAGTATTATCACTTCCAGTTTCCACTGAAATTAGGACATCAGAAGTATTCTGGAACATACACTTAAAAAAATAAATAATGAAATATAATTTTTAAAGAAAAAGTAATTAAGCTCAAGAAAAAACAATAAAGACACAAATTCAATGAAGCATCAGCATTTGTGCTCAACAGCTTACTTTATCCACGCAAGAGACTGTGATTTAGGAAAACTACTGAAATTAACCTTATGTTTAACTGTTTTGCTGAATTGTGACCTTAATTATAACAAACATATGTATTAAACATCACTGCATAAACATATGCTCTAAATTATATGTCAAGTATGTTACATTAATGAAGCTTCTAATATGGGCTGACTGCAATACATATCACTAAAATTATTTGCTACTTTCAAGGTATATTTCTAAAGAACAAAAATGAGAAAAGTGTTATTATTTAAGCTTTATCCTACTATGCCACTTTGATCTGAAAACACTTCAGGGCTAAATTCAGGGGGAAAAAAGGAAGGTTGGGAAGTAAAATACATTTGCTTTTTTTTTTTTTCCAGATAAATCCAAGAAACAGTACAGATGCCTCCCAGTATAAGGAGCCACTGAATTTGGTTTTATCTGCCGAAGTATTTCCCTGGTTCCAGAACTGCTTTGTTAGCCTTCCTCCCCAGCTGAACCTGTACAGAAAGCCTTTACAGCAAGACCACCTTCACTGTTGTGACAAGAATAAATTTAGCCCGTTATCTGTGACACTTCTAATTAACCTGCTAACTCGAATGACCTCTCAACACCCAGATTCCATAAACATATTAAAAAAAATATCTGAAAGGCATGGATTCAGAGCAGAATCTGATTCCAGGTATAGTCACGCAAATCCAGGACAATTCCAGTGACTGAGTAAATGAGCCCATATTTGCATATAAGCAATCACATCCAGAACAGGCATTAGCTGTGCAAATAGGATACTAGGAAAGACAAAGAAAGACAATGTAAACACAAGGAACTAAACTGAGCCTTGCCCGCCTATACTGTTAGGTCTGTAGGAGGGGAAGAGGTACTGTGCACCTGTGCAGCATGCAGGACAGGTCTCTCACCCAAATCACTGCGTGTGGATTGAAGGTTAAAGCACAGCCTCCTGGCCCTGCTGGTGCAGGGGTGGCAGTGAGCTGCAAGCCCTGTCTGAAGGGCTCGCTGCCATCACTGTAGAGAAAGAGCAGCAAAGTCCAAGCAGTGAGAACGACTGCCCTGGCTGGCAGCATTCATACTGACAGGCTCACTGAGATACCCTTCCGTACCCCAGCACTATGCAAAGCAGGTACACATTTTGGTCCTACGTAACGCATCAACACTTCACTGAATTGGCATCAGGCAATCTTCTGCTGGGCACCACTGCTAGGGTTAGATAAACAATAAAAATGTTTCTAAAAATGACAGAACATTTATGCTGCCAATTTTCAAGGCACAGAGGATTGTTAAATAAATTCAAGCTAAATATCAATTTAGAAATTAAAAAAGAAATTAGAAATACTGTTTCAGCAACAACTACTAATGACCTATAATTCATTTCCCTATAAAGGTGAAATGCCAAGCAACTGGAGTTCACATGCAAAAAACTGAAGTAAATCTAGTTACACAGATGACCTGAAGAGCAATCACTTGGAAAGACAGAGACAAATGTGCTATAAACACGTACATTTCTGATATACTTGTTATGGACGTGATCCTGAATCAGGGTTAATTCACTAGTATTGGTTTTATACTAATAAATCTCCTGAAGTAATCCGTTGGGGAATCAAGCTCAGAGTTGTTTTTAAGAGTCACAAAACTAAAAAAAAAAAAAAAAAAAAAAAAATCTCATGAATATATTCCACTGTATACGAATTAGTGGATTTTTTGAACCTCTCTTCATTTCTAACAACATTAATTTCAACTCTAGTTGTAATTTCTTTTCACATGAGAAGAAACGAATTAGGACATAAAAATGTTATAAAATTAATTTGCTACTTAAAAGTAATATGGTCACAAAAAGCGAACTGGAGCACGTGAGCTCCAAAGCATGAAAGACCTAGCTCCCTGAACATCGTCGTTAGAACAGAACAATAACCAAGGTCTGATGTCTGTGGTTCTTCATGCAGCTTCTGCAGATCTTTGCACAGTGGCTAGAAATGCTATGTATTGGTTTCTCCCAAAATGCCTTTAATCACATTCTAGGTCCGTTTGCATCCATCTACCTCGCAACGTGGTGAATCCAACGACTGGTGAAAGTAACCCGTCCTCCAGTCCTGCCAAATGTCAACAGACACTGCCAGGAGGTGTCACCTCTTCTAGCTGGGTGTTGTCGGTAGTCCTTCTGACTAAAACAGGCTGGGTGATTTTACAGCCTGGCCACTCGTCAAGGCTGCTTAGGGTGTAGACGAGGCATGATACTTCACAAATGCAATTGCTGCCAGCTCTTTGCAGAATTCTTCCAGCACAATCACACCCTCTAGTAACGTCATGTGGTCAATGCTGAGAGAAGAAAAATAAAAATCAACAGAGAATCAGGACTGGCATGCACGAAAACAGTGAGTTTTAGAAAATATGCAATGAATTTACTCACATGGGCCCTTCAGGCTCCAAGCCCAGCAGGCGTTTTCTGACCAGCAGAAGTTTGGGAGTGAAATCTGGGATGCGCTGGATTCTAACCATGAGGTCCCCAACAACCTGCAAAGCACAGCGCCGTCAGCACACACACTCACACCTTTGCAGAGTGGCTGGCAGCAAGGACAGATGACAGCCTTCAGTGCCTGGGACACAGAGCCACTTCAAAATTGTCACAGACTCACCAAACAATATGCAGAGCAGCTGCTCTGTGCCAAAAAAAGGGTGAGTGGTCATAAGCACTAAAGATATGAGCAGGGCCAAGGGTGTGAGTGAAGAAAGCGAAGAGATAAAACAGGACAGGAGCACTGAAGCCTTCCTAGCTATTGCCATATATTAAATTACTCATTTATTTTAATTACACCAGTGATTAATTCATCCTAGTAAATGTTGACGCAGGCAATTGACCAGTAAATTCACGGGTTTAGGGAAAGCACAAAGGGAGAGAGTGAAGATTATATTTGAAACGGGGAGGGCTGCTGGGAAAAACGGAGCTAAGCCCTCTGTTAGCACTGGGTAAGCACCATTAATAGGCTCCTGACCAGCTTAATAACAGCTGGTGCGTGGGGTAGCCGAGGGATCTCTGACTGAGATGACTGCGCTGTGACAGGCATCCAGCCAGCACTTGTAGGATGAAGGTCTGGCAGGAAGAGATGAAATCAGAGAGGGAAAGGAAAGGGACTTCCAATAAATCTAGCACTTCATTGCTGACCGGAATCCAGAGAAGGGTCACAGGCTGGACTGTAAAAAACAGCTTTTATCAGAAAAATAATAAGAAAAAAAGGATGAGCAGAGATATTCACCCAGGCACAGGTATTCAGAAGTGTCCTTTGCTGGAGTGTAGATTAAAGCCCTCTTTTTCCCATCCAGGTGCAAACCTGTACTTTTTCTGTTCTTACTGCATTACCTGATGTTGCCTGCAAGTGACAACAATGTCACCTAGTCCAATTTAAAGCAACATCACTGCCAGAAGCGATATTTCACATCTATGCTATGAAACTAAACAAACAACTTTGAAGACATGCACAATCAGAATAAACGCTGGAGAATACATTTTCCAATATTTTGGGTAGAAAATCAGTAATTCTGATTTTTAAATCAAGAGCTAAGTATCTATTTTCAGTGAGGAGCCATTTGCCAACTTAAAGTACCCAGCTTTAAATATTCATTACGAAGTTACTAAATATATCACTGCTCTATAGCCATATGTAAATATTAACCGTGTGTTTACTCACCCTGACAATAACAGAGAAGAGCGACCTGCAGCCAGACGCTAGGTTCACGTAAGGATCCAAAAGGTATTCGTGTATATGAGGATGGGGAAACAAGGAGAGTTTGGACAACACTGACGTAACTTGTAAATTTACATCATAGGGCTGCAAAAAAACAAACAAACAAACAAGGAAAATGTAGTGCTTTATTATTTTCACATTGAGTTTTTTTTATCCAGCAAGTGTTTACTCAACGACTACGACCTCACAGAGAGGCTTATAAATATGTAAAGATAAAAAGCTAGATTAGAAGACAGGCCCCAAACCTGTCCCACAGCAGGATTAAAGAGAATACAACAGTTAGGCATCAGATATCATTATCTATGTAACTGCTACAACCACAGGGCACTTCTGCACACTTCCTGTTTATTGTAGGATAAGAAGTCCTCTTCCTATAAAACTGTTCTTCAGCTCACTAGCTAAACAAATAGCACAGAACCAGCCTAGATTAATCATCTGCCTAGATGCAACATCTTCCTGCTTCTCCTGGATAACTGCAAACTATATGAGCTTAGGAAATTGACAGTGATAAAGCCATGTTTAAAGCTAATAATGCGTTTCTCTTTTATTTTATTTTTTCCTGGAAAGAACCACTGCGGAAAGCCAGGTTGTCTTGTGGCAGCATGCTACTGGAGATGAGGCAATCCTGGGCTGGGAATGCGGCATGAAATTCTGAGCTGCTTCTGTGCTGCCTTTCCCCAAATCAACCACATGGAAGAGGCAACACTGTCAGAAGCTGCAAGACGCTGATCAGCCATAAGGGTTTTCTAGGAACAAAACAGTACCTAGCTTAAAGGTTTTTACCAGCCCACAAAGAAACTCATTTCCATAAAAGAGAGTACTTTCATCACACCGTCTTCATGTTCCAAGAACTTTTTTTTTTGTCTTCAATTTCCTCGTTGCAAGGAAAACAATCTGATGTTTTAATGCAGGCCAAAATTTCTAAACTAGTGGAATTTCCTTCCCTTTATCGAGCGGTGGAACAGACAATGATGGCAAGAGTTGGACAGACGTTCCCTTGTTACACGCCTGTGCCAGTCTGAAGACGTTACCAATGCACAGATGGTTTCACTTAATCTGCCTGATTCTACCTGAAATGGATTACTGGGCCCTCATTCAATCCCTTTGCCTGCCAGAAGCACGTTGGCAGCAACATCTTCATGGCATAATCATATCTAGGAGACGATGTGTGCTCATGGGCCCAAATTATCACCTTGATGCTCTCAAGTTAGCATCCTACTGAAGAATAGGAGAACAGATTCTTCCCTTTTCCAGAATAAGATTCAGAAGACTTCACCTTCAGATTTAGATATATTTAGGTGTGCCTCCATGTCTAAGCTCTCATTAGCCTACTCAACAGAGATTTGACACTTGATACAATTGCTTATAAACATCTCATGCTGCCTCAGATGCTCCAAGTATCCTGATTGTCTCTTGACAGTTCCACAGAGGGTGGATCCTGCAAGATCTGTGTGGTAACTGCCAGCTTGTGGGAACGTCTCGGGCATCACAAAAACAGCAACAGTTACCTCAGTTCAGGCAACTGAGTCGACCTGACAGGCATTACAGTCAAGGAAGCTGAGATGGTGATTCATTAGGTTTAAAAGACACCTACTGGTTTCTCAGTCTAACAGCTCCCAAGACTACAGGGGCTGTTCTGACAAAATTTCCAGTGACTGGATGTGGACACCCAACTAACATTTAGGTATCGTAATCCTGAGATCGTTACTAGTCACCATGGCATGCCAGAGGGAGTTGTCTCGCAGTTCTTGTGAAGTGAAGGCACTTATTTCTCCCAGTCAGAGGCAGTTATTTCTGTACTTGATATATTCTAGCGAGAGATTCATCCCAATCTTCTAACAAATGAATGAAGCTTTCAGATTCTGGGCCAGAGATGTTATAGGTGACAGGGATTACTACCTTTTGAGTTAGTGTGGAAGAGAAAAGTTACTGTGCAGACAGAGACACAAATTCCTCCCATAAATCTATTCCACTGTCTGTCTAACTGAACCACTGGAGAAGGGCTTTAGAGTTGTGTGAGTCAGTCAATTCATTAGGAGGCTTTGAAGCCATGAGATTTATCTGGTGTGCACAAGAAGGGAAGGAAACAAAGTAGTAACACGTGCTGCATTGTTCAGACAGATTGCTGTTGTGATTTGAACTCATTGAGAGCACTAAGGAAAGCTGAGCTTTTATTTATGTCCATATGTTCTCTAGTTTGAGAAAACCAGTGAAACTTGGAGTTTAGAAAGTTCTTAGGAAACAGTTATTTCCACATAAATTTAATGGGTAATATTAACAGCAGGAAGGAGGTACGGTCTAATAATTAAGGTACTAGATCTGAACAGCCTTGAAACAAGTTACTTTACTTCTGTGCCTCAGCTGTCTTCTGTCAGAAGCTAGGTGAATGATACTGACCAGCTCTGTGAAGTTTTCTGATATCCGCTGATAAAAACTGATAAATACACAAGAACTACCTAAGACAAAGCAAAAACGACAACGAACACAAGCCATATGTAGTACCGTAGCCTTACTACAGGCTTTTCTGATTTTATTTTTTATTTTTTTACTTTATCTGGACATCAGCATATATTGTGTCAAATGTGCCCTTGGTCGGACTTTGGTTTTTCTATGCATTTCACCATGAGTGTTGTTTGTGTGTTTCACCATGTTGTTTGTATGTTTCACCATGAATAACCCCTAGCAATTTCTATTTTTAATTATTTTCTTTTATTTTTTAAGGCAGGCCTTAGGTACGATATAGTATGGATTTACCCCTGCTGTTTGATTTGGGCAGTTTATTTTAATTTCGGAGTCAGGTATTTTTGACACCACAGATTGTAACACCTTGCTTGACTAACTCAAATGTGTGTCATGCCGACCGGTAGTATGTCAATATGGGCACTGTGCTGCCATGCCAGATGCTATTTTTGCTGTAATCATATGTATCTGATACTTAGGTGTTTCTCGGGGGATGTAATTTCGTTTCTTTTTATAATTTGTGTGTCATTGCTCAGACAAGGTTTTCATATCCACAAGGATTGTTTTTCCTAAAAAAAGAAAACCAGGTTTCCTTGTAACTCCAATCTGTACTCATTTAAACTAGGGAAGAGCACAGTACATGTTTACTGGAACCAAAACACTGAAAACACACAATACAGCAGCAGATGTATTTGGCTTTCTTTTCCAACTTCTGAATTATAAAAGTCAGTAATCTCAAACATCCTCCTCCTCTAAACACTCACAGAGCTGACCTAGAAACAACTGCTGGTTTCCTGTCATGTTGCCTGTGCATTTGTATGTCCAAATGACTCTTGTCCCGTTTACAAGCAGGAAGTCTGGCACTACCACAGCTAACTAATCATTCTGTAGATATCTGCACATCTAAAACTGAACAGAATTGTGGAAACTTCTGAAAAACTAGCAATGCTGCATCTGTAGCAACTCCAGCTGGTGTTATAGGGAGTGTAATCTAGACTTTCAGCACTCATTTTTACCAAGAAGGAAAGGTAGCTTCCTCATCAAAAATAGCAGCATTGACTTGACTAACTTAAGTCCAGAATTTCGAAAGGACAAAGAAACAAGAAATTTTTGTACAGGGTGACCTCCTTTTCATCTCCCTGAGCCTTCATGTTGCTTCTCCTCAGAAAGACGAGGTCATGTGGACAGGCTAGATACAGAAAGAAACACAGAGCAGGAAAAATCACTTTCTTTTAACTCCTTTATACTAATCTGAGTCTGACATGTCCTTTTCAGGACAAGGAGCCTGTCAGATCATATCTCACTTGTTTGCCCTTGGCAGCTATACTTTCATTATTTGAATATAATGAAATGGGAAAAAAGAAAAACACCTTTACATTGCAGATGGGAAAGGATACCTTCTAGAAATTTTCTCTGCAATCTAGTTTTCTTTCTAACTGTGAAAAAACATGGGGAGAATGTTACCAGCGATACAATAAGTTCTTCTCATCTCACGATGGTGTAAACTGTGTCCTAAACAATACTCCAGATTGAAATTCAGAGAAATGTGGCAGAAAGGAAATGTAAAGAACTTTATTTACTGACAAATGTACATGCTTTCTAAGTGTAAATGCTAGAAAATGAAAACAGAACCAGTGATGCTAGTCCCAAAGAGTACTTAAGAATACTATCTTACACTCATCCTTTACCACACGGATATTCTTGTATTACTCATCAATTTAAATGACATTTCAATCACAACAATGGTCAAGAAATAATTCTGTACACAGAAAGATGGCTAACCAAGAATATAACATGCTTAATGTACATGAAGGTTTTGTTCTGTTTTTGTTGAGAGAATACCAATCACTGTAACATCCTGCCATCTACAGAGACCTGCAACACGGACTTGGGATTTTACACAATAACATGATGCTGTAACAGACATCTGAATGATGGAATCCACAAGGCCTGATGGACACTAGCCACTTAGTAGTGATGAAAGCATTAGAAATTGAATTTATAACTTGCTTTTTCTTACCTGATCAAGAATCCTGCCCATTCTTTCAAAGAGGACTTTCAAGAAGTGTCCTTCAAAAAATGACGCTTCTAAATTGCACTTTTCCAAAGACCTAGGAGATCCAGGCCACTCCCACCGTAAGCAGATGACACAATAATCACGAAACTAGAAAAAAAGTAGTGAGGAAAACATATTCAAACCTCCATGGAAATCATTTTGTTTCCTGTTAATAGTGTCTAGGCCTTAAAAGCACAATCTGTAGCTATATGAGAAATCTAAGTCCCAAAAGAACAGCCATTCTACAATAAACATAACCAGTTTCTATACAGGCACTTCATTTTCTTCTCAACGTTCATGCTACTAAGGTAGTTTTAGAAACACAACACATGGAGAACTGAGCTACCCAAAACTGGCAGACACCAAAACACAAAGCAAAGCTAACAATACACATCTGGATCTAGGTTCTTCTAAAGCAGAAGTTACATTCATATACATTACTCTTGTCAGTAAATTACCACCCTGTCACTGCATCATGGGCAGCTTATCCCAACATCCAACCCATATTGCTCCCATATTCCCCAGGGAGGGAAGGCATGGGTATGTGCAGGTGATAGAAACAAAATGAACTTCAGGGTTTTCTCTTCCCTCTCTCTGTTTCCTATCTTCCACAGCAGTCTTCCTTAACACCCCATCATCTTGTGCCTCTGATTTGCTGCGGGCTGCCTGCTGTCTCACTTTCAAGGAATTGTACCTTGAAAGGAGCACCAATAATACACATGAAAATAACGAATGCAGGAATAAACAGTAGCAAAAGTGAGACAAAACAGATTCGGGAATCATTCAGTGCATGTAGCTTACCTACTGGTACAAGCTTCCAGGAATAGAAATAGGGTAGCAGAACAGCTATTTGGTTGTAATAACAGCAATACGCAGTGCTATTCTTAGGGGGGAAATATTTTAAGAGTAGCCATATCATTGTCAGGAAGTGACAGAAACCAATTCTGTTCTCTAATAACTCCCAGAATACTCTTTTTCCCAAGGCATGAAAGAAATACAAAGATGATATGTATTTTCTAGCATCCAAGAATAGAACATGGGGGCATTTTACGTCTACCTTTATTTTCTTATTCACTATTTTCTATTCCTTTTCTTTTCAGAAGACTGTAGATAAAACAATACAATAAATACAGAAATCCAAGCTTCTCACCCTAAATTGCTGCTGTCATAACTCAGAGATCATGGAATTTTTGAAGTACCTACTAAATATAGCTCTCTTGGTTACATCTTTGCATAATTGTTTCTATAATAGAAGACTCACAGGGCTTCAATAAGAAAGCCACAAATAAATAGTGATTGTCCTCTGACCAAGGAGACTTTAGATTACATGTGTAAAAACAAAAGCTGCATTTATTTCAAAATAGTAAATCATTAAGGTTTCCCTTCCTACCAGAACCCTCTACTTCAAACCTGAACGCCTTAGGCTATGCATTCCCTGTGATGAGCCTTTATTTTTGAAGTCCCAGATTGCATAACTCCTATGCAGCATTTTAATTTCCCTTTAGTCCTTTCAAACAGCTTGGCAGGCAATTCTCCAAGAGAATGCAGATAAATGCAAAAGCAAATTAAGAACCTATCAGCAGTTCAGATTTCCTCTCAGTGTATTTGTTATATGAATATTAATGCATTTAATGTCATCCATTATTCCCATTAGAGTAATACAAGGTGGATTCATCACCAAAAAAAAATCTCCTAAGCTAAGTTTTCATTAGAAAATAAAAATTGAATTTTCCCATCTTCCATTACTAAAAGATGCATACATTAGGACTATTTATAGAAGCATTTGTATATCCGCATAATCACTGCAAATTCTCCAGGAATAACGAAGACTTCACTGACTTACTTGTCTGTGGGCATCTCTGAGGTAAGTGTCATAACCTGTACCTTCCACGTGGTATGACGACTTGGCTTCATCAGGTACAAGGCAAAGAAAACTACAGAGATAAAAGTGTGTTAATGAATACCCATAATCCACAGAGCAGCAGATCGATACTTTTGCATTATCTGCAATAAAGTTCACAATACTGAATTGTCTGTGCATTCTAACTATTGCTTGTAAAAAGACTTACACTTCAGAACTGTTCTATCTAGCACCGGAGGCAAAAGCCTCAGTGGAAGGCTAGCACTTTCTGAAAATGAGCAGACAGAATGGAGATAAAAAGGAATAGTCAAAACCAGCTCAAGTGTTTGCTAAAGGTCAGACTCCATCTTACCAGAGCACATGGAAAATTCACTGGGGAATAAATGAGCCAAAAGAGAATTACAGTCAAAATTCTTCTTAACCTACTGCACAGGCAGTTTTATTTCCCAGTTTGTTGAGGTAATAAATATCTAATATCTAGTTCAGGAATATCTGCATACAAATGCCCTTGCCAGGTATGTAGTGCATACACTTTATGTGCTTATTACTTCACCAATATCTGGCCTAAATAACATCAGAGAATTCTGAATCTTATCAGAGAGGGAATTTCATTAAAAAATTATTTTAAAAGACGATTAAAATTTCTGGACAGCAAAATAAAACTGCTTTTGGACCCTTTTCCCAAAGTTTAGCTTTCTCCACACTGAACTCCTGAAGGCTCCTCAAAGATCTGTATGTAGAAATACGTGGTAGATGAGTTTTCATATGGAGTTCATCTTATCTGAAAAAATAAATCTGCAAAACACTGCAAATCCTGAAAACATTTCTAGTCAATGATGGAGATTACACAGGGTGAATTCAGGAGATCGTTCTTTTTATCTTTCCTCCAAACCTTGTCCACTGTAAACTATATATAGTAGTACTGGGGGAAAGAAGGCAAGAAGCCGCTCCAATCTGTGCTGACTGTCCTTGGGCTGTTTGCTGCCTTTGGCTAACACCTTTGATTATCTCTGGATAAGCAAATAGGGCAGCATTGAAATACCAGTGCTGCTTTGCTAAAGTGTATTAACAGAGCAAACAGCATTTGTCCTAATATTAGTTGCTAATAGAATTACCATCACTAAGACGCTTAGAGCAGAACCTGTCCTCTTCATGATATCCTATTTGCAGTATGTCTAGCACGCAGAAAGGTATGCTGCAGGTGACAGAGATAACCTTCTGTTCCCTGAAAACCAAGACGTGTCTCTGGTTGGGCAATTATTTCCTTCTACCTAAGTGTTTAAGGAATTTCGTGAAGGTGGAGGGTTTTTTTTTTATTACTTGTTTTTTGGAGAAAAGAAAGTTTTATACTAATGAGGTTTTCATTCAGAATTGTGAGTATTTGGCTGGATTGTTAGCTGTAAAGTTTATCGAGTCTTTTGGTCTATGCTGAATTATTTTTACTTATAGAAAGCTCTGATCTTTCAGAAGTAGCTTTCTGATAAAATGCCACATAATTTTCTTCTGTGGATTCATTTTATCAGCTGGCACAGAATAACATCCATTACAGAGTACATTTGGTTTGCAACAGTGTGCACAGACACCCACACATTCAGAGATTTCTTTAAGTGTTTATTTCAACTTACCTATTTACAATTTTATGAACTTCAGTCTTCCCATCATTTTTTGGATGTTCTGGACTGACAGGTGGAGAAGCACTGAGCCACTCCTGAGCTGACAATGTGTTATCTGGAGACAGATCAGTAAATAGAGGATCTTCCTCCAGGTCTCTGTGAGATTATATTAGACAAAGTCATTCACAGAATGTTACGGAAGGCAGGAAACTGGATCAAAAGGCATGTTTTCTGTTTTTCTTCTCTGAACAACTAAGATGTTTTCCAGAATGCTACCATATGTACAGCTTTTTACCAAATTAATAAGCAGAAATGCCAACCTCTACACATAACCAGCAAAACTTCTCATCTTTTAAAGAACAATCATAACCTGCTGATCTGAATAACAGAACCAACATTTTTGACTGGTACAAAATCACTGCATTACATCACATAAATCCTTTAGACACATTTTTCACAAGAGATATACTCTGGGAAATCACCAGGTTATTTTAGATGACTCAGACACCTTATTTTAGATAATTTCTAAAATAGCTGGTGTGATTAGTCCTTCCTCCTCTCCATCAGTTAAAAAAAAAAAAAAAAAAGTTACAGTAGTTACATAGGTATTTCAAAGAATTTTATGTGAAGTGACCCAGAAAAGTTTTTCCACCAAAAAATGATTAAAGAACATAAATGTAAACACGACACCTAAGTGACTGACTTCAGGAACAATCTCATTGAATACAGTACAAATGTGCATAGGTTTAAGCTAGGTCGACATGTAAGTACAATGCTAAATGACAATCTTTGAGTGCTCAGCATTCAGAAAAGAGGCTTTTGAGAATTTTAGCTTTTCTGTTACTGATCCAACAACTGGTAATGTAATAATTTGTGCATCACTTTCGATATGCTTATTATGGATACAGCTTAATACGCAGAGCACTCAATGTGCTATCTGTGCTCACTTGTCCTTCGATTACTAAAACACCCTGATTTTAAAAATAAATATTCAAGTTAGCTGTTGTGAAAATTTTCCTTAAAAAAGAAACTTACATTGCACCTGCAATCTGTCCATTCTCTACCACATCTTTATCTTCTTGACACAGTGGCTTATATTCTATATAATTCCTTTCTTCTAAATTTCTCAGAACCAAATTATAAAGAATGTGCTCGTTGGGTTTTTGCAAAAGGTGCTCAAACATTCGTAGAGTCATTATGCTGATCTGCAACATAAAAAGCAAAAATTACATGAACAATGTACTACTGCCTTATGCTGCTTATCTTACATCTGAATTTCCATATCTTAGAACACCGCAATTACTTGTTTACATCATGGAAAGAAGCAAAAATCCCAAGAAAAATTAGTAAATTATTACACTGAATTATTATATGGTATAAAAAACGGACAGAGAGTCTACAAATATCTGAAAACTATTATGTGCATGTATTTATTCCTATAAAACAAAAACTCTCCTAAAACCTGCCAAAATAATGATACAAACAACATCAGAAAGAACTTACAACTTTGTTTTCTATGTATTACAATCATTTCCATGCTGGAAGATAGATATCAGTGTTCAAGTGAGACACAGAACAGGACTGACTTAAAGACAGTAACAAATATCCAGAATAAAACAAAATAATATTGGGATATTCAGGCTAGAATTACAGACTAAGATTTTTACATGAAGATATGCAGGCTTTTAAAAGGAGACTGACTTTAAGCAATAAAGAAACAGTTTTTAGAGACAGCTTTCGAGTGCTTCATTTTGCAAAAGCTAGATAACCAATTTTGACAAGGTGAGCAGGTGAACATACTGAAAAAAATGGGCATGTGAAGGCATAGGTCAGTCTTTCAATCAAACTTGTGTTAGGTGTTTTTTGTTATTGTTTGTTTTTTTTTAAAGTAGAGGGTGGAGAATGGAAAAATGAAACAAGCAGGTCCTGAGGGAGGATTTTTCTGATGTGAAGTATTCTAATGATGTTTGCTGTCTGTGAAGTACTTAAAGTTATTACATCATATTTTCATTGTCATTGTGTATATTCTCTGACCACATGTAATTTGTATAAAAAAAAATATATTTTTTTTTACTATATCTTATGTGGTAACATGACAGAATCTACACAATGTGGAAAATAACAGTGATGCAACATATAACAAACCACAAATTAAAATGCAATTACAGAAACTGATTTTGCCCAATCTTACAGATAAGCAAGCCCAAACTGATACACATACGGGGCAAGCAAATTTAGCAAATAATCTTTATTAATTGCTGCAATGTGCTAGCTAGAAAAAACAGATTGAGTTTCACTTTCTAAAGGGAGTTTGTAGAGCTGGCAGTCAGAACTGTTTTCCTTGGCAAAAAGCAGTGAGCTGACAGAAATATGAAAAAATCTCACGATGACATCTCTACAAGTTCTATGCAAGACAAAACTGGCCAGCAGACATTATTACGTGATTAGCACTTCTCACCTCATCAGAGATGTGATCACAGTGTTCAATTAACCTGTGTCGCAATGGATGTCTGTTGATGTCTGTCGAAGTTTCTGGCTCTCTGTGTTCTCCTAGTATAAAATAAACTACTTCCTGCAGCAGGACATCCGAAGTTACTTGACGAACAATGCGGTGCAATAGTGCAGTTGATGTGAGGATTCCGATCTCTGAGCTGAACAGTAAAATTAATGTCAGATATGTACTGGATTTGAAACGAAAACTCAGCTTGATTCAGACTTTGCTCTGCTGTGTTTTATAGGATGCTACTCACGTTTGCATCAGCTGGGGTTCCATAACATCAACGAAAAATCGTTCCCGCACAGCTTTTGCCATAGCAACAGCAGCAGTCTGAAACAAAAATACAGGATGGTGTGCCTCAAACTCAAAAGCTAAGAAACAACTAGAAGTCTTTATTTGCTGAATATATTTGTATCATCTGTAAACATTTCAAACCTTTTGTGCTTCTTTGATGAGTTGATCACAGTAGTCAAACCATGAAAGAAATGAAATCAACGCTCTTTTCCCTGGAAAAGCAGATGCATCTTCTTTGTGGCTATAGGAATCCAAGCTAGAGAATGCATGGAAAAATACTTATTTAGTCTACGAGTACTTGAAGAACATTGAGCTCTATTCTTATTGAACTTAACAGCATAATTAATGATCTACTGACAACAAAGTGAACATTAGAACAGTTCTTCTGCCTGTCTCTACCAATCTGGAAATGCTATAATTACATAGAAAGGTTTTCAATGGCGTGCTAAAGGATATATGGTATGTCCAGCAGAAGAACTCTGAGTGGAAATACTGAGGTTAAGTATTTCTTAAGTCAGAAAGCAATACAGATCACCTAGTCTGTTCTCCCAGGAAACACAGGCCACAGAAACTGCATCTGCAACTCCTGTAGTCAGAGACCATAAAATGAAGGCAATGATCTCTGCTCTGTAAGCAACCTCAATCAAGTCCACCAAAACTACACAGTGTATACCTGAACTAGATGGTATCCTTCAGAAGAAAAAACATGTATCTCAATTTAAAGGCTCCATGGAATAACAAATGCACCATGTTCTTTGGTAAAGCAGTCCAAAAATGATTTATTCCACTATTCTGTTGCCTTTTTTTTCTTGTAACTTCAAACTCCATCCACCAGAAGCTAAAATATTCTTTTGCAAATAGCTTTGTTTTGTGTGTGTACTAGCAGATCAAGATCAATTCATAAGAAAAAAGGCAGAGTGGGAAGGAGCACTTAAATGTATTGAGAATATGACAAACAAGCAGTTAGGATAACAGGCACGTATCTTTTGCTTCATGCTGTTATGCAGTAACTCTTTCCTTCTTCATTTTTACTGCAAAAATTTTGCAACAACAGCCTGCTGTCAGATACACTCTTCCTGCCCTCTGCAGCACCTTACGGGGCTTACTGCATACAGTGAAAAGTTCGTGACTATGCTTCTTAAATCCTTGACACCCGAACAGGAAAATAATCTACACATGATGCTACAGCTGCAACACCATAAATTGCTGATGTAATTCAGTGGAAAACCTCACCCCCTGAGGAACCTCTGCAATGGACTAGCAGTCAAACCTGGCCCTGTGGCAGAAATAAGCAGTACGTTGTACAACTCAAGTCTGACCTCTATACTGCAGAGGGTAACTAAACTCTGCCCTTGAGATGAGCATGGGGGGTGTAAATGTTTCTGTACATCTCATCTAACTACAGAAAATGAGTGTCAGGGAGGGATGTGAAGTCACCACAGGTATTAAATACAAAGATAAAATTCTTACCCCCAGTTAATTGCCTCCACTGTTTCAATGTCTAAGGGATCCAGCGACTGAGGCAGGGCTTTGTAGAGGGTGGCCAGCCTGTCTGTCAACAGTTCGCATAAAGAAGTGCTTTGAGTCAGGCACTTGGCAGCTGCTGGTTCTGGCAAACTCACCAAAAGCATGAGCCCTTCACAGGCCTTCACGGCTATCCGGCCATCCTGGCAGAAAGACATGGAAGAATTAATCATAGGGTGAACGAAGCTCACTTGAAATCAAGAAGCAAACATCTCCCAGACAATACCTCTCCATTCCCTCACAGTGAACGAATCCATTTCTTTTTGTTTCTTTTTCAGTCACTGAGATTTATTTCTAGTGAATTTGGATGGTGCAAAATAACCTCAGTTGAATCCAGGTCAAATACTAAGAACACAACTGCAACCTTACAGTTGACAGAGAGCGTGCTGTAGGTCAGACTAAGACCAAGATATTAGACAATATGAACTATGATTTAACAATAATGAGCTACACAGACAGATACGGGACTTTGAGCAAGCTGGTCTAGTGGAAGGTGTCCCTGCCCATGGTGGGAGGTTGGAACTGAATGGGCTTTAAAGGTCCCTTCCAACTCAAACCCTTCAGGGTTCCATGATACACTTTTCTGTTCTCATCACTGCTGTCCCAATTACAGACTTATCCAACCCTACTCTACATTTTCAGAAAGAATCCTTCTAAGGATGAATTCCAGGATGTACTGGGTAAGACATATGTCATCTTTTTTTAAAAGAAACCAAACCCCTAAACATAGTCTAGCGCCTTTGCAAGAAAAATGGGTTTGGTTAACTCAAAATAATCAGAAGTTGTTTATTTGTTTGTTTGTTTTTGTTTTTTAAATCCTCGTGATATATTTAACTTAATGATTATCCTACATAGCTGGTGTTTGAGCAATTTGTATAGGACACTGCTCAAAACTGACATTACCATCAACAAACAATATACATTTTCTAAAATATTTTTATTTTAGAAAAATCTAAATTTGAAAAGTAAATAAGCATTTGACAAAAAAACACACAAAAAAACTTCAGTTTACTTTTAAAATATAAAGTACAAGCTGTAAAGACATGTGTTCACTCCCTCTGCCTAATCCATGCTGCATGCAAACTAATCCTTCATTTTATCACATCAAACAAAACAAAGCAAAAAAGCAAACAATCAAACAAAAAAAACCCACTCACCGGACTTTTAGTGAGATTTAGTAGAGAATTCACTAAATTATAGTCTTGATTTGGACCGACAGTGGAGGACTCGGGTGATGATGCGACATTTAGTTCATCCAGACTGAAAGACAGATCATCTCCCTGGTGGGGGAGGTCATCTTCCTTCTCCATTTGCTCTGCTCCAGCAGCACCAGGTATTTCTTCAGGCTGAATGGGCTGTCCTGTGTCTGTTGCCAAAGACTCTTGGCCTTTTAGCATGTCTTCTGTGATTATGTTTGTTGATTCTTTGGAAGCCATTGCTTTTAACTTATTCTGCAAAGCATTTGGTTGCAATTACAAAGCTGAAATTGCTGTTCATTCTAAATCACAAATCTACTAAAAGGAAATTTGTACACCTGCATTTGAAGCAGTTCTCTACAAGGCTAGACACAGTAACCATGTAGATTGTAATGGGTTGCAAGAATATGTGAGTTTTTTAATCCAGCACATTTTTTAATTTGCTTAAATTTGTTTTAAGACCCATAAGGTTGAATCCTGTATGGTTTCAAGGTTGAACCTGCCTTTTAGGAGATAGCATCTTTTTCCTTCCACCAATGCAGGCACGCATTCATTTGATTTGCTCCCTATTTGAAGTGTTTCATTTACCTTACAAGGGCACCTTTTGACCTTAGCACACACTATAAAATGTCCCTTTCTAGGTCAAGGCCTCAAATTCATTTTATCTCTGAAATACTATTTCCAGTTAGAGTCATACAAAATGGAACTCACTCTAAACTTCTTGAGAGTTTATCTTCAGTGAGATAGGTTTAAAAAAAAAGTGCACACATTTACAATAGTAGAATACCCTTGAGTTGAAGAAAAAGTTCAATAGATTCAATGGACAGAAGATACTCTAAGTTAGCATTGGGCACCAGGTATTATAACAGATCACAGAGAACCTTCTCAGATGCTACACAGCACCTCTACTTATGAAAGAAAGCAACCCATCTCTCTTTCTATAAATCCGTCTCCAGCACTTAAAGAGGCATTTAAATCTATGCTCTGAGGGACCAGGAAGAAACTCACACAGTGGCAAAAATTCTGTGTTCTTCTGGCATAAGCACAGGTGAATAATATTTTAGTAGAAACATAAATTAGACTTCAGCACAGGACAGTCTTTCAAAGCAGTAGCAAGATTATTAATCTAAACATTTATCTGCACTATAATAATGACAAAATTATTACAAATGTACCTTAAACATTAACAATTTAAAAGATTAACCATATTAATGACATTAATGGTGTTTAGTGCATAGAAACCAGCAGGGACAGGCAGCAAACAACAGAACTGTCGTGAACATTTGCTTGCTTGGCGTGCGTTCTATGTGGGGAATTTGTTCTGGATGATACCATACACTCATATCTGTCCCTGGAGAGGCAACCCAGTGGTAAAAGCACCATACTGCATGCTGTAACAGAAGTAGGATTTTTGACTACAGTAGAAAAATGACTCTAGATCTTCTAAACTCCTCCTGACATCCTTGTAAGTTATCAATACATGGGAATAACTGGTTTAGAACTATGACCCTTGCACAGAAAGCACAGCAGGAGCCCAGAACTGCATTTTCCATCTTGGATTAAGCACTGCTGCTGGCACTACTCAAGTAGCCTCAAGCAGGGCTGTTAAAGAGAAAAGCTACTTTTTTCCAAAGATTTGATAATGCTTTCGTAAAACATTTATTTTTTCTTACCTATTATCTCATGCCTAGACTCTTTTATCACTTGAAAGGCTGTAGTTTACTCTTTAGCCAAGGCATTGATGAGACCTAACATACACAGAAGTATATATGCCCCTGGAAATTTGTTCATAGCTCCTTTTTTTAACATAGGCAGGTAACACAAAGCAGTCTGTACATCCAACAACACGCAAGCAGAGCTTATGGATGTATTTAAGCTTCCTGTTGTCTAATCATGCAATTGTGCAGCTTAGCTGCTCACCTGCCTCCTGTAAAGGTGCAAAACAGGATCCTGAATGACCTAATAGGAAAGGTTACATAAAACATATTCAGTGTTTTCTAGATAAAGAACTCCTCCAAGTGAACTCAGTATCAGCAAAGAGCAGACAATATAAAAATACAGTTCTGTATTTGCATAAGATTCAAAATCTGTGGTGGGTAATAAATACCATGTTGTTTTTCTAGTTCAGAGAGATTTAAAAAGAATTCTGTGAAAAATCAAATATCATAGCTAATACAAATGCCTATGTTGAAAAATATAAATCTGGCAATTTGTACGAATGAAAGAAGTCAACAGTGAAACTATTTTTCATTTTATAAAATGAATGTACAACTTTTTAATACATACTATATTAGAACTTGTTTAAAGTCTCATTTGAACATGGAGATGCAAGTATCCCTTTGCACGGAACAATCAGTTGCAAGTTAACACCTCTCAGGAGATGAGATAGGCCAACTAAGGTGGAAACGGATAAGGAAATAGCATAAAATAATGATTAAGACAGAGGTGATAAACATCCCTATATATGTTCTTTCTCTCTACACAAGAACGAGGAAAATTCAGTTCAAAGAATGGAATACAGAAAAGCCAAAATAAAATTAGCATATGGATTTTAAAGACTTTATAAGAAGAACGCAGTTCTAATTTCCACAACGGAAGTAACTTTTCCAAGAGATAGTTATGATGCCAGATAGTCTTATCAGTTAAGTAATATAGGAAAGATCATACTAAAATATAAACAGCTTTCCAATAACAAAATATTTGATATGGAATCATAAAAGGGAATTCCAGTGTTTGTAGATACTCATTCTGTGAAGTTCATGAAATACTGTGGAAGCTCATCAGGAAAATTCAAAGAAGGATTGCAAAACTTACTGACAGACAAGCAGACTGCTTTGGAGAGATGTATCTGCATTTCAGTTTAAAAGTGTTAGAGATTTAAGAGTTAAATGCCATACAAAATTCTGTAACTTTCCCCCTTTCATGAATTTGAAGGTCAGAAACAGTATCAAGTCACAATAGCACCTCTAAGAGGCACAGATGTGAACAACCAGAATATTCTGTTCTAACAGGGGACTATTCTGCACCCCAAATATCAGTTTACCTGGCAGGAACTATCAGAACTTGTAAAGATATCTGCCTTAGGCTACAACATTTAGAATAACATTGTGAAGGAAACAGGATTGACAAGGAATGCCCTTCAGCTTGCCTGAACTTTATAGCCAGGATTTTGTGAAACTAGAGGATCTCTCTGAAATTTGGAATCATCTCTTTCTCCATGTCTGATTTCTAATATTGTAAACTTGCTATATTCAAAAAGAACACTAACGAATGTCTTACGAAATACTTGTGCTTCTTGTGATGGGGATTCTCAGGGTTGACTTTATTATTTGAGTATAGGACTTATTCAGAGGGTCTTATTTATTCTTTTTGACTATACAATTACCCAAATCACATTAAAAATTATCCTGGTTTGGACTTCTACTACATTCTGCACATAATATATCTAGTAGCTTGCTTCTGAATACCTCTAATATTTAAACACAAACTCTTCAATCGTTATGTCACTTCTATCATTTCTACAACCACACTGGATACAATGGCAATCAGGGCAGTGTTTAATTAAGGTAAAAATAAACTCAAGATGGATTCTTTATTAACTGACTTATAAGTGAGGTATTCACATACTCAGCGGAAAAGAACATATCTTTGCTGCTTATCAGCCTGTACCATTACAGATTGTTGTTTGGGGAAACCTTGGAAAATATTCCTGAAGTACTGCAGATCTACGTATTTTCAGCTATGTATCACACACTTCATAGTTACTGTGCCATGATAGGAAACACTTAAGTGGGTACAGGAAGAATTTCTAAATGGACTTTTATAAATTAAACTTTTATATGTTCCTTCTAAATGGGAATAGAAAGTCAGCCTAGGAATTCTTTGTACTCCCACTCTGGTTTCATCAATGCCACATGTAAGTTCCAAGAAGGGAGTAAAGATATTTGGCTTTCTTACAGATAGAAAATAATGCCATATTGTAGATTGGGAGTTGGCACTGCAGCTAGACCATATGCGCCACTACCAAATAAGGGCCCAAGCCCACAGAAAACTTAGCATTTTGCAAGGTTTCAGTGCCCCGTGCAATCTGTCCCTTAGTCTTCATCGGGCTGAAGACAAAATAACAAGAAAGCCCAACATCTCACTCACACAATGTTCTACTTTACAATCCCTACTCTTTCCCTGGGCTGAAAAAAAAATGATTTTCTAACTTGGAGAGTGCCCTCTAAAGGTTAAAAGGGTAAGTACCTTAAGAAGGTGTATTTGTGTGCCCCGAATGAAAAGTGAGTAACATTTATCAGATGTATAAAGTCTCTAGAAGTAAAATACTTCATATTGCAGGGAAAAAAATCACATAGTGAATGAAAACTAAACTATGAAGCACAATGTGCTATCTCCAGTTCTCTATTAGATTTCGTCTGTGACACAGTGCTTTAAAAATACACATGGAAAAACGCAGATTTGATTTACTCACCTCAAGGAAAAAGTTGACCAGGTATGGATCCTGTTTCAGCTTTGCACATACTATACAGAGAAACTGAATTTCTTCATTTTCTGTTGGTGTTGCCAGAACTTCGCCACACAGCCTGATTAATTTCTGTCACACACAGAAAAATACACAATTAAGGCAGGAAGGAAGTTATTGCTTTACCTAGGAAAGGCGGGCTGAAAGATGGCAGCTCAAGGATCTAATTGGCAATACACTAAAACCAATATTTTTCTTACACTGCCTCAAAAATAGAAAAATTAAAATATACCATTAGCTGCAGCAGAGTAAGAAAAACTTGTCATATAAAAGTATAGTTTAGTTAAAAATTTGAACAGTACCTGCACTGGCCTATGCACATTTATGTGGGGAAGAAGAGGTTGTTGTATTCTTCCAAGCAGTTTTGTATAAAAAGCCAAAACTTGCTGTTTCATTCCTGGAGGACACTGAAACAAAAACAGATGAACACTAAAGAAAATGTAATGAACGTGGAGAGAAACATCGAAACAAACTTGTTATTCAAAATGGCTATAATTAAACAGAAATAATTTATCCAAAACTATTTTTAAAAATCGCATCATCTGTTAACACACTTTTTATTAACAGAGATCAACAAAAAATGTTGCATCTCATTATCCATTTTCTTTTTCAAATTATCCATACCTTCAATTAATTGTTTTATACAGACTTCCACCATCTTTCCAGGAGATATTCCCTAATACAGAGGGAAATTAACTCTGAATGAATTGGCTACAGGTCAGCTGCCTTGTAGGATACTGTACCACAAAATGCAGCAAATTAGTGTGATTTTAGTACATACAAATATAAGATAATCATAGAATCATTTAGGTTGGAAAAAAAATAAAAACTATAAGCATCTGAAATAAACAAACAAACAAAAATTTTTGTAGATGTTTGTTTTTTTAAATTAATGAGCCATTAGCCTCAGGCAGATAAAGTGTTTATAAAAGCACAGACGTTCCAGGACAAGAGAAAGCTGTTGTTATCCCTGAGATTCAGCAGAATATAAATTGCAAATGCCTATGGAACACCCGGGCCCATGTTCTACTGTCTCTCATGCATTTATCACATGAAAATACTTTCCTACCTCCATGAGATCTAATGGCATGTGGTCCTGTACATACCTCTGCTTCTGGCTAAATCCCCCCAACCCTAACGTGACCTAACATGTTAAAATATAATAAAAGCTGTTACTCCACGGGTCAATTTTACCCCACGCTATTTCCCAGATCCAGTTCACTGCACACCTTTAACAACAGTTCTACTAACAAAAATAAGTGAATGGACCATGGGAGGCAACATTCAGGAATCACAACTGCCTAACCTGCCTCTCCTGCCAAGGTAATTACCCTCAGATTATTAATCCCTAATTATCACTCCGTTGTCAAGTGAACTGCGACAATGAATGACGGAACTTGAACCATCAGGGTACAACAATGTAATAAGTGTAAGTGACTGCTGTGAATGGATATTACCTTTTTTTTGCAACAGATCTTTGAAACATCTTGCAAGCACCAAACTGTGTGTTTGCTTCAGATGTATCAACGCACAAGTGGTGAAGTATAAAGACAGGCTGTACAAGAATTGCTTGTACAGGCGTATTTGCCTGAGTGCAAAATGACTCCTCTCAACTCTTAGAAACATGCTACTAATTACTTGCTTCACATATGTCTCCATTTCATCTTGGTTTCTTGACAAGAACTAAAATATTTCTCAACAAGTATTTTCAACACATCTGTATTAGGTATCCTTGACTGATTATAGGTGGTACAGTAACAGTAACTGCAGAGCTCTGGTCCTTCCAGAGCAAGGAACGTCCTAGGCTCAGACAGCTAGTACCCAACATTGTCTACGTGTCAAATCAAGCAGATTAAAAACTACTGACTACATGTAAAAGGTTCACTGAAAATGAAACCCTGGAGAGCCCCATTTATCCTTAGAACAGGGCACACCATACTTTTCTAACTGCACCTGCACCACGATACAAAAAGCTCTAGAGTTAAGGCTGCCAAGTTAATTCACATCATGTTCTATCCAATTCCAAATATTTCAGTTGATTAATCTGCCAAGAAAGATATCAATGAGAATGCACGAAGACCATGAAGTTAATTTCACATGCCACAAAGCAGATGTGAGAAGAACCAGACAACACTGCCATGGGCTGGATTTATATTAAAGTCTCAGATGTAAAAGCTGTCTGGGAATCAGCTTAAGTAAATGTTTTCTAGCATGGAATCTTTATGAGCAGTACTTCCTCACATTAAGAAAAACAAAATAAAATGTGTATTTAATACAGCACTTTTCACCCAAGAATCTCCCAACACTTACTAAGCAGCGAGAGGGATAATACTGTCTTGTGGATGCCATAAAACCTTTAGACTGAACAAAAGTTCTTCCTACTTCCAGCCTCACAGTCAGCACCAGAGTGCTGAGTAACAAATCACAGCGTTCTGCCTTACTCAGCATCTCACTGCTTGTCTCACTTTGATCACAATTATTTAAGATTATTATTAATGATATGCTGGTAAGATAAGCAAACAGCTATTGCTTTGTCCCTCAGTGTCCCACACTAACACCTACTTCCCTATTACAATTAGGAGCCCGTCCAAAATCTAATCTGCTCTGCAGAGAAGTACATACATCAGCTTTTCCCAATGTGTAGAGTGTCTCCAGAATCTTGTGATGTAGCAAATACTCCATACACGGCCCCGTTTCACCCGATTCCCTCTCATTTTCTTCTTGAACTAGAATATCCAACATCTGATCCAGATGAGAAGGAATGTTGGTATCAGTCACAGGAGCTTTGTCATCTAAATAGAAGAGATATACAATTAAGAATGACTAAAATATCGTCTTTAATTAAGTCCAGTTCCAAATTTAAAATTTAAACACAAGACCATTCATTTAAAGTGGTCATACAAAAGTCACAAAATAACCATTAGGAAGCTATCAGACAGTTG
The DNA here is from genome assembly GCF_964211825.1 of Aythya ferina. Lineage (NCBI taxonomy): Eukaryota > Metazoa > Chordata > Aves > Anseriformes > Anatidae > Aythya > Aythya ferina. The sequence continues at coordinate 29,511,394 of NC_140302.1, read as the reverse complement.
ATATACATATACATATACATACATAATCTGAAAGATTATCTATATCTTTAAAATATATGTGAATATATAGTGGCCCCAATTTTGAAAAGATAGAGGTTTTAGATGTTCAGTTTTAAGACACCTTCCCTAACTAGCCAAAATTGCAGAGTCCTGAAAAGCAAGTCAGAAAGGAAAATTCTTGCACCCAGAAGCCAAATTTAATGACAGAAAGGCTCAAGCCTCAATCTTTTGGTTAGCATCCATCCCATCTCAATAAGCTGCCTCATATTCTGAAATCTATAAACAGCCTCTAAGATTAAATCAATTCACAGCTGATCAGTTCCTTTATCAACTAGATAAGTAAAATGGCTTTTCTAACAACGACAACAACAAAGCAAACTCAGACTCTATGCTGTTTACGAGATTTTAGGATTGGCTTTTATACATTCTGCATTAAGATAGCACTCTCAAATTTTTTGAACGAAAGGGTTAAACACTGATCTATGACTGAAGTCATGAAACTGTTTTGGATTTATGTCACTGGCAGCAGGAGCTGGCATTAACACGTTGTAAAGCATGTCTGCACATGAAGAGATTTTGCTTTTTTTAAAAAAAAATCTCTTCAGCTGTATTCTTGAACAAATATCCCTCTAGGGAAATAGCTACTACTTTTTATGTGATGCTCTAAAAATAGCTGTCACTTGCATGCAAATGGCAACAAGGAAAACTGTCGTATCAGAGTGATTTTGGTCTCTACCACAACCTCTAATTATCCTAGAGCATTTTGCTGGAGTTTCTTAGGCATAGTTCTGCTTCCACTGAAGAGGGCAGAAATCTATCCACTGAGTGAAAACATATTTTTTATGCAACTTTTGAAAGTCTGGGGGATAGGTCAGATTTTATTCTGTTCCACATAATCACAGGTATCAGTTTTCCACAACCACCCTGTCATTTCCACCTTAGGAAACATCACATAGTGTTCCCGAAGATGAGTAGAACGAGGCGTCAAGTTTCAGCTTTTGAGTATAAATATTGATATAAACAAGATCACCAGTCCCAGACAGAAACACAGATTGAATAGCTACTCTAGCAAAAATGCAGAACTAATAAGCTTGTGGAAAGCATGGTAACATTCACTTTTAAAACTATTAAACTAGAACCACAAATTGAAAAGATATGTGCTGCATAACTGCTGTAGGAAACCAGAAAAAAGATAAAGAACAAGCAACTATAGCCAAAATTTCATCAGAATATCTATTTTTTACTATTTTCTACATATTTTCTATAGGTATCTATTCTGACGAAATATATTTCTATTGTTTTCTACCTATTTTACTTTGGCAAAGGATTTTGTTGAAATCTTGGAAGGAAAAACAAAATCCTTCATGCAAAACAATAAAAAGGTTAACAGCAGGTACCACATCTCTGTAGCTGTCTGTTTACATCAAACAGAATACATCAAGACAGAAATTGGATCAGACATGAAAAGGGGCACTTCTCCACATGGCAGTCAGCAAACAAGACCTTCTATTTTTGTTCATGACACAATTTTGGGGATGAATGTACACTTTTTTTTTTAAATTAATTATTACTCATGTTAGTATTTTGGTAAAAGACATGACTCATTTTAGTATTTCTTCATCTTCACTTTTTAACAAAACTGAAAGCAGGAATTCGAGGTTTCACAACCAAGAGACCAGAGGAGAGCATTTCTTTCTTTTACCTGACGTCTCTATGTAGTAATGGGTGATTGCCTTCCAGTGGTAAACAAAATCTTCTTGTAATGGAAGGGATGGTGCAAGCTATGGGGGAAAGAAAAAGAAAAAAAAGTTAGTAATAAGTAAACTTATTTCCTCAGAGATTAAAATGAATTTTGGGACTAAGCTGCCAGTAGACCAATCCTACAATTTTTACACTGTGCTTTTACCTTTAACAAGGACTCCTCCATACATTATTTGTGGAAGGAACCCCACGTCATACTGACTAGATGAGAACACCACCAGCAATCTCAGTGATGTCTTTATGACCAGACAATCTACTTGACACAACAAAAGCAATTGCTCATAGAGCAAAGCACAACAAGAAACGTGGGTTTGAATTGTTTAGATATCAGATATCAGAGTTTTATCCTTTAGGAAAAAAATCACATTCTTTTACATCTGCTTTTGATGACATCTGACATCTATCCCTTTCTATAAGCTGTTTTCCCCCCTCTGCTCCCTTAAAACCCCTGATTTGCCACAACCTCTAAAAAAATTTCTTTTTTTTTTTTCCACATCAGACCCATCCCTAGAGTTTGACAGGTTGCTCTTTCTTTTAGCAAAACACATTTATTTCATTTCTGAAATGCAAAGTTCCTTTGTGTTGTTTTGTTTTGTGTTTTTTTTTTTGTTTTTTTTTTTTTTTCTGAAGGCATTTGGGATGGCCCGTTGAGTGTGGCTAGCGTGCAGGAATAAATAACACGCTGCAAGAATGAAACGCAGCCTCCCTCGTGCTCGGTCAGCTACCAGCACTGCTCCTTCCTTGCCAACTGCGAGAGCTTGGTGGCCAGCCTCTGGGGCCCCTTACACCACAGACACAAACAACTTTTTTTACCCCACAGGCCACGTGTGGAGAAAGAGATGACCACAACCACTTTACTGCTCGGCTCTCCAAAGAGCCTTAAAAAAGTTGAGGCAAATAGTGAATTTGTGACCAGAGCACAAAATGGTCAGAGTTGGTAAAATCAGGAATCTTACAGTAAAAACTGATACAACCCCACTGATCAAACTGACCTGCTGTTACTGAGGCCTAATCCTATGTTGGATGCTTTTCTGGATGAATCAAATCCCCATGTCATTCTTTTATACACAATCCTGCATAGACAAACTTGACACGACAGTAGCAATGTGAACTCAGGGCATCTCCACTCCAGAAGCTACGGAGAGCGCATTAAGATTAATAAACCTGAATTCCTCTCATGTCTCCTCCTAGGGCCTAAAAACTGCTAAGTTAGTTCAGGTCCTGGACAAACAGAAGCACAGGGCTGTACACTCTTCATTGTGTAGGGTTGGTCTCTTTGAAAAAGCCTTTTAAGTTTGCTGTGTCAGTCTTTTCCTTGAATTTAACGGCATTTAAATTTATGGTGGTAAAGACATGAAGCTGAGTCTATGAGCAGCATGCCACATGTTGATAACGACGGGAAATGCCAATTGTTACTGGCCCTTTGCACACAGGACTTTGAAATTCAAGACTTTAAAAAAAGTAATGGTGCTTGGTAACTATCTACACCTGTACCTTGTGTCGAAACGTGTCCTCACAAATGGCAGCTAGGCGATCAAACTTACATTGCTTATCCATTCCCTGATAGTCTGTGGCCTGATTAAGCCTTCTGTATTGCCATGGCTGGGCACTGAGAGCAGCACTTCAGCACACCAGCTAGCTTGAGGAGACCTCAGAGTGCACAAAACTAGTTAGTTCCACTGTGAAGTCTACTAGGTTATTGAAATTCAGAAGAGTGACTGAGCAAACTGAAGCCTGAGCGCAAGGTATTTTGTCTCATGCTCCGTATGTCACGCTTGCTGTGGAGCTGTGTATTTCAGGCAATGGAATGATTGTTTTGTGTAACAAAACTATACTGAAAACTCAGCTCAGGCTGACAAATGGCACAGAGACCACTTTTGAGGAATATCAGGCTTTTCCAACCATGCTATTATCAAAGTAACACACAATAGATAACATTAAAAATTTATCCTTGACCGATGTGATTTTCCTCTCCACTTCTTCCAGCCTCATCTGTTTTGAGATGAACATAGTGCCTCTGAGCAATGCCAGGAACAGGATTTCGCTTCTCAACACTGTCAATAATTTATCCACAGAGAGAGCTGTGGGTACCGACATCCTCCCTCCCTCCCAACAAACGCCTCAAGGGACTGCTCTCAGAGATGAAGAGGTAATTCGGGGACAGGTCCTGCCCTTTTTAATTGAAATATCTGGTGATTTCACAGTCTTGTCAGACCAAGGTGTGTGTCCACATGCCAACCACTGCACAGACTGCATGTGCAGCACCAGCTAATGGAGGGACCCCCTTTGCACACACATACATTTTCTACTAACGAGTTTCCATCCTGATCAGCCAAGGAAGGGAACAGGATCAGGTCATTTGCACTGCTTGTGTTTGCACAAGTCTCGCATCACTGTCTGTCTGTGTGGCCAGCCATGTATACATGCATTGTGTATGTCTGTATGCGTACCTGTTGGGAATTAAAAATCAACCTTGCCACCAACTGGACCTAGGGATGCAGAGCTATGGCATCCTCGCCTGCACTGGGCTACCTGACTCAGCAACCCCTAACAATAAATAAATAATTTAAAAAAATATTTACTTGTTTGGTTAAAGTATTTTAACCCTCCTACCCCCAAATTGGTCTTCCCACTGAGGATGGACCTAGTATAAACATGCTTATTTCAGCACAGCTGCTCCAGGGAACATTTAAGAGAGATGTAACTCCAGCAGTGCTACATATTATTCTGAGGTATGTGTTTTACTGCCAAATCTCAGTTACTCAGACACAAAACCAAGGTAATGACAAAAACTAAGATCTCAACTTACACACAGACAAAGCCCAACACTGGGAAGCACTGGAAAACTGTAAGCTCCCTAACACTTGGTTGGCATGCTTTACCCTTACTAAGTCAGGTAATTCCAGTATGAAGTTGTAGTTTCTGCTCCAGGAGGAATTATTCGCTACCAGCCGAGATGGAATATGTTACAGTTGCTAATCTGAGTAATCCTAAAAGTATGCTTATTTGTATGCCAGTTTCTGAAGCAAAACAAAATTGATTATGAAGGCCTCCGATTACCACTATTTGTCTAATTTGAAAGAATTACTTTAAAAGTGCAGTTCCTTCTTGCAGTTATATTAGTTCACTTTGATGTAGATACTGATGTCCTCACTAATTATGAGCTCTTGATTCCTTTCCTAATCTCAATTTAAAGCCCTCCTCCTCTGTGGAAGAAACTTCTTAAAGACTGCAGTGTGGGTGTTGGTATATCAAAATCGCCAAAACTCACTGAACACCACTAAAAAGCAGCCCATTAGAGCAGACAGCGAGTAGCTGTTCCATCTGGTCCCCAGCTCCAGCAGTCGAGCTTCCTGGGAGTGAGTGAATGAGTGTTCTCATTTAGCAGCTAAACTTAGCACACGCTGCCCTATCGTTCTGGTGACACTACATTAGTAAAGATCAAACCCCACTCTTTCCAGAGAAAGTGCTGCTCCCAGAAGATCTATAGATCTTTGACCAGAGCTTCAGTCTTGCAGTTATAAAATCTGTCCAAAGCACATCTCCACGTAGCTTTCAAAATTAGATAGAATTAGTGTCTAGGCGGGAAAAAAAAAAAAAAAAAAAAGAAAAAAAAATCAAGAACAATTAAATCTATAAATATTCAGTTTTAATAGCAACTCCTTTGGGCATTTAAAAATCATTGTCATATTTGCATGTATGCTTTTCAAAAGTGTAATTCAATAACGAAAGGGTGGGAAGAAGCGAAGTTGGTGATATCCCTCAATATTTTTTGGACAAGTCCACCCTGTAAAGCAAACAGTGTATAAAAGAGCAGCAGCTTCTGGCTGGTCAGATGGGAGGGTAAAGGGAAAGCGGAAGCTGGGTCAAAGAGAAGCGAAGGGGAAGTGCGTACAAGTGCATGCACACTCCCCTGACTGAAACACGGAAAAGTACAGCAGCCACACGATGTTTTTCTTCAATCTCACTAATCTGAATGCTTGCCCTTAGGGAAAGTCCAAAAAAAAAGATTAACGCTTGAAGGTTTACTTTATTTTCTCAGCTGATGAAAGCCCAGAGTTTATAATGGCTGCTGCTTTCAAGTTCAAAATTAAGACTGCACATGCCTGCAAGTGCATTAATTTTTGTCATTATAATTTGTTACCAGCAGCACAATGTTAAAACAATCAGTAATGTGAGCTCATTATATCAAATAAAGCGGGTTCAAGAAGAATAAAGAAGAATAAATTTTGTTCTGAGTAGCTGGACAGCTAATGATTTTGGAGTAATCTGTAGCAAGTGACCAACAGAGTGAAACAAACAATGTTGTTTGACAGAAAGATGCGAAATTCAAAACAGCCCAAATCATAGTTTTCCTGCTCAAGATACAGAGCTCAAACACATCCTTTCAAGTTCACTATTAAGACAAAACATCTCATGAAAGACCAAAACCAACACAAACAAAAGTCCTTTGAAAACCGACTGACCCCTTTACAGACAAGCTGTTTGCTCTACGGAAACAAAAGTGAAGAACACGAGATAAGAGGAAAAAAAAAAAAAAAGAAGAAGAAGAAGCCTAACTTGCAGCTTTATTTACACTGTATTTTGTTTCTTACTGAGAATTTAAAACTCCTGGAATACTTTGGGGATAGAAGCGTACCAGTAATAAACAGCAAAAAAGAAAACATCTCGCTGAGAAGCCATAGAGAAACCGTCACAGATTCATTAATAGTAGCCCCACTAAGTAGCAACACTTCTATTCTGTCCTGATGAAAGGTAGCAGAACAAAGACCTCAGTGCCTCCACCGTTCTCACCAACCCACCTATCCCAATTTATTGTCAGGACAATACCACAATGGTGCTTACTCATCCAGATGCTGCACAGAAGTCCAAAAAAAGGAAAAATACCTAAGATAGTGTCAGGACTGAGATGTGATAAAAGGTGGCAAGAATTAGGATTCAGCAGTGATGAAAAACAGGAATAAAGAACTACCCCACACTTGGACAATTCAGGGAGAAAAGACTGAAAGTTTTGAGATAAAAAAGCCTTAATAAAAAGCAACTGCTCCCTGACTTATGCCTCATCAACAGTCCTGTCACAAAGGGAGTCAATTAAAGAGCAGAACACTCACAACAAGCAAAAAGTTAATGCTCGATGCACATTACACTGCCAACCTTCGGAATGCCTTGTCATAGTGTGGAGAGATAGATAACAATTATTATCTAATAAAAATCAACTCTTACTCAACTCTTAAATACGTGTCTAACTGTAGGCCTCTAGACCCTGAGTGAGGCAGGAGAGCAGCAGTGAGTGATATGCAGGAGGAATGACTGTTAGCTTCTTAGTTCACAGTTTTGTTGCTGATATTCAGAGCTGAAGCAGAGTCAGCCCCAACACTGGTTAAAGTTTCTATTTCTTTGCCCTGTGTTTGAATTGCTGGGTCAAACTTCCTAACTAAAGCAAAAAAGCATTCTTACTGTCTTCTTGCTTTTGTGGTCCCATCTTTCATTCGTAACACACGGTGCTCGATATTTGTCACAACCCCACTAACACAATTCAGCACGGTGTCTGCTATCAGGAGGTCCCTCACAGTGGTGTGAGCAAGATGATCCAGTTCTAAAAGGGACAACACCATTGAGCAATGACACGCAGAAAGTTGCTTCACAGAGGCCACTCACAAAGTGACGTTTACCAGCCTGTGTGTTTTCTTCCGTAAATTAGAAAAGACAGTCTAGTCCCTACTATTTTTCCATTCAGCTCCCTGATTTTTCCTAGTATTGCATGGATCTCATATAAACACAGTTCTCTTTGTTTATTCTGATGTTATTTTGGTGCACCACCAATGATGTAAAGATTCTTCTAGGAATAACTTCGATAAGTTGAATCATTAAGCCTGAAAGAGTAACTTTTCCTCCAGTCTAGCCTCACTTAGTCACCCTTTCCTATTCAAAAAGCGGCACAGCTCACCATAACAGGATTTCTTTAGTTAGGCAACCACTAATTTCTGTATGCCTTCCAATGAAAGCACTGTCTGTTGAAGGTGACCATTATGTGATCATACAGAGTTTTCAAGTAAGTACTTTCATCATTACCTTTCTTTCCAGCTGCCCTCTGCCACCAACAGGGCAAACTAGGATGGAGACCCTATTAATCAATGCAATTAATGCAGTATTTGCAGCATGAAAAATGCATTCACGCACAAAGGTGCTCCCCACACGAGACACGATTTCCCATGGCGGCTCTTCTTTCCCCAACCACTCTGAATTCCCCTTTGGCACTTTCTGCGTTTGCCCCAGCAGCATTTCACCTCCAGCGTTTGACACCTGACCCAAGACACCTCTCTTCAAACCCAGCCTTGCAGACACCTTGGCCCGCTGCAGAAGCCGGTGCTGACCGCCAAAGGCAGCCGAACGTGGCCTACCCCGGCGGCAGCCCCACCAAGGGGCTCTCTCCCCCCCGGCCCAGGTCGTTTTGGGCTCCACGATGAGGTTTAACCAAGCACACCCCAACGCCGGGCACCTCACCCTGCTCCCCCATCCTACCCCGTTAATAAACCCACCAGCGACAAGCAGCCGCTTTCCCGGAGCGACTACACCGCACAAAAGCACCGGAGCTGGTTCACAGGCCACGACACCACCACCAACAATAACACAATCCCGAGGAGTTTCCTGAATTTTCCTCCTTTTATTTTGCTCCGTTGAAAAACACGATTACAACCCAGGGCCTGCCTGGTCATCACCGGGACACAAGGGCCCGGCAGGACGCACCCCGATGCCCCCCAAAGACCCCCCGGGGACCCCCCGGGAACCCTCCGGGGCTCCGAGCCTTGGGCAGGGGCCGGCCCTGCCCCGCCGTGCCCGGGCAGCTCGGCCTCCGCTTCCCTTCCCTGCGGCAGGGGCGAGCCGGGAGCAGCGGGGCCACGGCGGGGAAGGAGGAAGGGAGCCGAGCCGGGCTGAGCCGGGCTGGGCTGAACCGAACCCGGTTGAACCGAGCCGGGTCCCCCCGCCCCGGCCGTCCCCGTCTCGGCCCAGCCGGCCGCTAGGCCCCGCTCGGATCCCCGGCGTTGCGTGGCAGGGCTCGCCGGCGGCCTTACCGCCTCCACGGCGTGCTGCAGGATGGAGGTGAACTTGGAGAACATCCTGTCCCGCGACTGCAGCAGCCGCTGCCGGGACGCCCGCGACAGCTCCTCGATCCGCCGCCGCCGCTCCAGGGTGAGGGCTGCATGCGGCGGCCCGGCCGCGGGGACGGGGCCAGGCTCCTCGCTGCCTTCCTCGCTCGGCGGCCGCCGACACCGTGGCACTGACACCGCCGGGGCTCCGACTCCGCCGCCGCCTGCAGGGGCCGCCACCCGCTCCGCCGCCCTCCCTGCCCGCGGGCCCCAAAAGCTGCCACTGGGTTGTGGTGGTTGCAGGGGTGCTTGGGGGCCGGCACCTGAAATATGCTGCAGCAGAGAAAGGCAGAGAGGGTGAGAGGCTGGGCTGGGCTGGCGGCGTGGTCTTAGCCAGCTGGGGTGCCTGTAGAGCTAACATGAAAGCGCTTAAGGCACCGTGTATCTTACCTGTTTCACTGCTGATTTTTTTCTCCAGAATACCGATGGTACGCATCCCTCTCCCTTTGAACAAGACCAAGGGGGGTTTACTTCACTTCCAAGCCCAATACTTTGAGAAAAAAGACCACTCTTCCTATTTTCCCTTGCTGCAGGAAAAGCAGAGGTAAGGTAGACGGGCAGAGGTTACAGGAGCAGCTGGTGGGCAGTGTGATGGTTTGGGAACAGCTACAGCTCACAGCGTAGTGTTTGGGCACTGGGCAAATGGCAGTGGGGGAACAGCACTGATTTGGCACTTTGGGAGCAGAATGAAATGTTGGGAAGGTGACAGGGCTGGCACCTGTCATTCAAATGGGGCAAAACTTTCCCGTTAATTGCTGGAGGCTAATGAACACCAATTTTCATATGCCAGGAATAAGTAAAGAGAGGTGAATCAAAAGACAACACAAAGCTACTATGTAACTGCTGCATTTTATATTGTGTCATTTGTGAAATTTGTCTATGACTGATTGTGTGATGAAGTTTTACTAATGATTCTGCTGGACTAATTGTTGTTACTACTTTGCAGGCCCGGAGAGATGAAGTCCGAGTACTGTATAAATAGCAGTTGTACAGTTGTACATGGACACCTTTGCTGAAGTGGCTAAGGACCAGAGCTAGCTGTTTCCTTCTCAAAACCTATATATATCACATAATGTAATTTTAGAAGGTAATTATGTTTTTTAAACAATTTTGCTTATTGTGGGCTTGTCAAGTTATATTCTGTAGATACTCTTAGGAAATGAAAGTTTTTCTATGTGAGTAGTCATATGATGAAACGTCTGTCCTCTCTCTGTGTTTAGGTAATTAGCAACTAGATGGGTATTGCATTTAGAAGGTTTTTATACTGTACGATATAAAAAAAACTTTTTAAGATTTTTTAAGAATACTGTAGGAGGCAAAGCTAGATGCATTCAGATGCATTTAAGTGGTATTTGCTATGGTTTTGCAATACACACAGATTACGCCTAATATTATTATTAATTTGATTATATATATATATATTAGCATTTTAATCCTGTAACTACAGTTCAGAGGATACATCCACCCTGCTTATGTGGTTTATATTGCGGGATTAAGCTCTGCTTTCATTAAAGCAAATAAAATAAATGATAAGTTGTAGGTTTGAATGCAAATATGTTGTCAGAAAGTGGACTGAGTAGTGGTATAGCTGTTCTTCCGCATATGTGGGGATGTTTACCATGTTAATGAGGACCCTCCTGTTCTCTCATTATAGATTCCCTATTTGGAGCCTGCATAGTTTGTGAAGAAAATGTGGATTTAAGGCACGTATGCTTGATTAAGATGTCTAAGAGAACATGGTAATTTCAAATGCTCTTTGCAATCCATTTGTTTTTGCAAAAATGTTTTCTGGGTGTGTCTGGGCAGCAAAATGAATAAAGAAACAGTAAAGTATCATGAAGATATAAAAGCTGACAGTTTTATAACTGAGAGCATTGCTAAGTGTAGTTCACAATTTATGAAATCACAAGTCACCTCTTCGCAGATGGTGAGGCAATGGTTTTTTAATGCTTGAGGGCCTCTTATTATTCTAAGAGTGCCAGATGTACATAAAAACAGGGTTGGGTTTTTGTTTGTTTTGCTTTAAACAAAACATTTCAGTGTGCTTGGCATTCAGTTTTTGGTTGTAAAGGTGACTTCTTATTAGGACTCCTCAATATAAAATGCCTTGCAGTAAGGAAAACAAAGAAAACACCACAATTGCATGATTATCCCAAGGCCTATTAAACATAAATTGAATCACTGCAAATAACCCTGCATTTACTTTACTAATATATTGAGCTTCAATCTGTAGTGCAGAATCCAGTCAATGGTGCATATATATGTTGCAAATTGTAAGTATGATGGGGTTTTTTATGCTTTTCTCACAACCTCACCTGCTTATGCCTGATGCTGTTTCCACTGAAATAAACACAAGTATTACTACCTATTTTAATACTCCTTAAGTGTAGAGCTCTGCTGTTGTTTGTTTATTTTTAAAGTAGGATTTGTTTTGTGGGTGCCGCATGCAGTAGGTTAGTGTTTTGCTTGAATGTCAGTTAATACGCTTCTTGGAAATGAGGCTATTTTAATTGATGAAGCTTTTGGGAACTAACTTCTCCCTCTTGCAAATTAATGAAATTGTCAAGATTAAATCAATTTAAGTGGAGTGAGACAGCGAGATAATGTGCTAGCCTTTCTATCTGGAAATCTCTGTGCCCTTTAGATTGATGGCATCAGGCAGCCTCTAATGGATATATTTGTCTACGTTACAAAAGAACTTCCTGCAGTCTGGACTTCTGCGTCAGAGAGGTTCAGGATTTGGAAGTTTTGCAGCCCAGAATGAAAACATACTGGTAGAGCAGTGCAGAATATGTTTGCATTCTATTGTGTTTATAATAACCAGAGTGACATCTGTGTTTTCATGTACTGCTTGAATGAAATAAAGAATGAAAAGGTGGAGGCTTGGTATGATCTCTGCTGCTGGGGAAGGCTAAAGAGAAATTTGAATCATCTCTGTACCCTTTTGATATCAGGCTTTATGATAGAAAACAAGCATTTTTTTGTGTGTTGGATACCAAACAGCATGCACTGGGATTGAAGTCCAAACCACGTTTCTTCCAAGTTTAATCTGTTTTGTATATGTAGTACTGTACACGCTCCCATTAATTGTCATTTTCCATCATGAATTTTCTGGTTGTTGATGCTTCAAGATGCATGTAACACCTCCCTCCTTGCTGCTTCACTAATAGCACCATGTAATCAGCTCACGCACTGTTTCTTCAAATCCCATTTCAGATATTCCCTGGCCTGCACATCCTGTTGCAGTTCTGCACATCTGTTTCTCCTGTAGAGGCATCCACTTGTCTTCTGATGGGCTACAAACCTCCTAGTCATTAGTCTATTGTCTTATCAATTACCAGTCACATCTGCTAGTCTCTTTACGCCATCCCTCATTGCAGCTGTTGAAGACAGGATACTGGGCTGGATGGACAAATATGCATGCCCAGCAGGGTATTTCTTATGTTTGTGCCTCAGTTACACTGTTTATACAACACAGCTCTAGCTTGCATAACAGGTTATAAAGGAGACCACAAGGAGGTCAGAAGTACACATTGCTGATGAAATGAGACATGAATTTTCCAAACACATCATGTTTTCCTCAAATAAGTTTCTATTCCACTGCAAACCTCTTTATAATCTGAGTTTTCCCCTATAAGTAAATGTATGAATGTTCTGCCATATGGTGTCTGCAAGCATTAGCATGTAATAAATTACTGAAACCAGATAAAATGCTCTAAAATGTGATCAGTTAGAGTTTAGCCAATTTCACTGAATTCTACAGGTTAACAGGACCGAGAGTTTACTTGTTCATATGGTACTGGAAGCTGGAGCAGAGGGATTAAAAATAAATTTCCAGTTTTGTTCTGTATTGCAACTGCAATGACTGCAAGAGTCTGAATGTGATAGAAACAAAATGAAAGTGGAATTTGCCCCAAAATATTGGGGGAAAAAAAAAAAAAAAAAGAATTGAGTGGCCCAGCTGCAATATGTTGGCTCTCTCAATCATTTGCCTGTGTGCTTGCAGAAAGGAAAGTCTAGACACTAGAATCTGCATGTACTTCAGGGGACAATTTAGGTGCTTAGTCCTGGCTTGGCTAAGAGGTTTCATAGTAGTTTTTAGATCAGCTCTGACTGCATGTGTTTGTTTTCTAATGCATAATAAGATTTCACTGTTAGTTATATCTTTGGATTTTGGGTTATAATCTGTTAATCCCTAAAATTTTATCAAGATAATCTGTTTGATCGTATGCAAAAGCTCATCTAGGTAGTAAATAGGAGCTATGCAAAATAGTTCAGGCACACTACTATGCATATTCATAAACTTTCAACAGATCTCTCTTTTACATTAGTCTACAATTAAGAGTTAAGTTTTTGTTGGAGTATCAGTTCAGATATCTTTGTCCTGAGGCAAAACTGAAATCTTCCACGGAGTTTGATATTAAATGTTGGCATTGTAAAATGTCTTAATTTTGAAGCAACTGTCTAGCATTTATTATGTGAGGCACTCTCTAGTGGCTTCATAATTAGTTTTAAATCATTATTGATAGAACAATTATCTAGAAAGACCCAATTATTTGTGTCACAAAGCTCTCTAGTGTTCGCTATCCATGGAGAAAATCCCTGGACATTTGTCACTTACTTATTTTGTTACAGCCAGGGAAATGGCCAGTAACTCCCATGGGTTTATTTCATGACTTGATAGGAAGCTGTGTCCAGTAGCAGAGGGCACGAGTGACCTGGTTTTATCTGTTTTGCACGTTTCTGTCAGAAACATAGCAACAAGGTTTAGAGAGAATCTTTGTATATTTTTTGAGAAAAAATATCCCTGTGTACCCTCTGTAGAATGAATTAATACACCAACCAGAAACATTATTTCTGGGCTTAGCTACTTTACTTTCCTTTACTTGGATTTTAGCAGTTCATTTGTCCAGTTTGGTTCTCAAATAATGTTTGAAGCTACAGGACTAGTCTGAGTTTACTCAGACATTGATTTATCCCTGCAGCCATCACATCCCACATGATCTTTGCATTTCTCTATCAACTAAACCCCAATGAATTTAGGGAGAGGCCTGTGTTAAAAGACAGGCCCTTCCTGGGAACCCCAGCTGGATTCTTGCAGCGTTCCTGTGTAACTCCCAAGAGTGACTGTGCACATCACCATTGCGTTATTTTATTTGTAGGTGAGAGTAGATAAATTCATCTGAACACTTCCAGTTAGAATTTCATGCTCAGAAGCTGTCCTCTGTGCCAAACTACATTTCCAGAGCAAGCACGTTCAGCTTGATTGTTTGTAATTCTTTCTGAGTCATTAGCCCTGTAGGAATGAGCATCTGCACTTGGATGAGGCCTTTAAGGAACTGAGCTGGAGGCACTACTGACAACAAGCAAAGAAAATGAAGTCTGTAGTAGACCTAAGGTCATTCAGAAATGTTTCGGTTGCTCATCCACGTTCGTTTGCCTCAGGCTGTTTGGATTAGTTTGACATTCAGTCCTCAAGTTGTGAAATGCTGGAGTAAGCAGACCTGTGTCTGTAATGTGCCTAATATAAAGGAACCTGCTCCTGATTAGATCCTTGAGCACTGCCGGAGCACTTGATTCCTGCCTGGCAGCTCCTGTGTCAAGAGAAGCATTTCCATCCATTTCGTTTCTCTGGTTCTGTGTTCAGAAGCTGTTATCTCCAGTCTCTGGGTCCCCTGGAAATTTGCAGTTGGTGTCCAACTGAGCTAATACTTCTACCTGGGGTGCTTGGCTGCTGCCATCAGACCAGTGCAGTCTGCATTTCCTTCTGCCTCTCCAGCGGTTACAGCCAGCAACAGGAAGCCAATCCCTATTACATTCACCACCGCATCTACAGCATATGTGGAAATTCTCTGTTCAGACATAAAAATCTTTTGTAGCATTAACCAATTCCATGAGCTGTTTCAGAGCAATCCATCCTGCTGCTGGATCACTGCCTGCAGAGGGCAGCCTGACCCAGGATTTCACTCCAGCAATGTGCTCAGGTGGAGAATTCCATCATCTGCTGGCGTCTCTGTCCATCAGCATCACTGTCTGTGGCATAAACAAGTGAGAGCTGCGGAGGATTACCATCAGCCCGAAACTCAAACGGATTCAAAAGTGGGGAACACCCTCCCACACACACGCTTGACTGAATTAAACCTTGTTTGTTTGTTTGTTTAAAAGCACCCTGAAAGAATACAGTAACATCAGAAAACTCAGCTAGGCCTGAGATCGTATCTCACAGGTCAACCAGATACATTTATTGGTAGATATCAAGGGGTAAGAGAAAGAAAATATACAGAATACATGCACCAGGGTGTACTGGCCGATGCTAACAGTAGAAAAGTGTTTTTCTTTTATTCCAAATCTCTTCAAGAAGACTGTGAGATTCATTCAAGCTCCTGTTAAGATGAGTGAGACTGTGCCTTTGGCTGATTTTGCTCTGTGTTCTCTCTCAAGTGTGTCCCGAGTCCCTGTGAAACAGCCGTCACAATTTCAGTGACACTTTGTCAAAGAGCATGTGTCTACACACAGGTGTGTACTTTTGCTGTAGGACCGATCAGTGCCAGGTTTGAGACTAGGGGTTGCTATCTTGATATAGATTGACAAGGGACAAGGCATTCAGTTCCTGAAAAAGAGTCAGTACTTTGTGTGTCTCAAATCAAATTGTGTCCAACAGCTGATTAAGGAATGATCTTGATGTGTGCTGAAGGGAGTCCTGTCTGCTTCTATACTCCTCAGCCAGAGGGCCCTGCTACACAGTGGTCAGAGTAGAAAGTGAGGATAAAGAAAATAGCATTTCAGGAATCAAGAGAGCATCAGCAATGTCTGAATTCCAGGAGCACAGGAAGAAACCTGTGTGTCTTATGGTCAGTTATCACATTACTCACTGATGTACTTTCACATTGATTTAGATAATGAATTTATTTGGGTACAGACTTTCTGTCCCACATAAACAGGGCTGTTCACAGCAGAATGTATACACTTCTCAGAGTCTGGCTCATTGTCATTGCAATTATCAGTGAATTTTTGCTGACGATTCCTAAAATTTTGTGTAGAGGAGTGCCAAGAAATTTTGATTCTGGTTTATTCATAATATTCTTTGCTATTCTTGCTATGTTACTCATCTTCGCTAATGTGAACCTTGGCCAAGGAAATATCTGTCACAGTTTACATTGATAGCATAATGTAAAAGATACTCTATGTAAAAATGCTTACACATTTAATCAGCTCTGATTGCGTAATCTAATTCTGTTCGGCCACAGCAAATTCTTTAGGATAAAGGGCAAAGTAGGGCACACACTGAGATAACACCCTTGCTTGACACATATCTAAAAACTCTCATTTATAATTAACAACAAAGGCAGTTTATGTAATTGTCTCTGTATCTCCTGAAGGCATACACTGAATACAAAATCAGAAGAAAAATGATTTAGGAGTCAAGATTCACAGCTGTTATTTGTGGTTCATACCTCGTATGTGAGCCCGTGAGAACCTGATGAAAGCTGAGTAAGTTTTTGACTTCGAGCTCTTTGTGGGGATCTTTCCAATAAGGATGCACACACAGGTGATACTGAAATTCTTCTGCAGTAAATCCTAGTCAATGTTTAGCTGATCTTTCCAAACCTGATCCTCAGAAATGAATTTCTCATTCTGGCCCATGTGCACTAGGTTCCTCCAGGGTACTTAGCCATTTTGGTGCAAAGGCAATATAGATTAGCTATTAATGGGATTATTTAGAGGCTTTTTTTTAGCTGCCAAGATCTCCAATACTCTAGGTTATATCAGTAAAAGTGATTAATGTTTTCACAATTCAGATGTATAAATCCAGCCTTTGCTGTCTTAGCTGGACATCATCATTCTTTTAAGAGTTTTCTGTTTGTCTAAAACCTTTTTACTTAATGGATAGAAAAACAGAATCTTTTATGTATTCACACAGGTGAATATATTCACAAGTGACAGCAAGGTATGTTGTACAGAGAATACAGTCCAATATTTAGAGGGCTTTTCTGGAAAGATGCAGGTTCTGTTCTTTACTCTGACATAATTTTCTCTGTGACCTTAAACAACATAGCTCTTCAAGGGCATTTAAGCATCTGAATATACCAATGGGGGATTTGAAAACACCTGGCTGCTAAAATTGGTCGGTGAAGTACTGTGAAAAAATCTCTAAAAAATCCCCAGGTGCCTGTTTGCATATCTGAAAGCCCAAATACCTTTAAAAAACACTGGCATTAGTGTGTGTGTGTTTGTGTTTGTTTGTTTTTTCTGTCTAATTTGAGTTAGAAGCTTAAGCTGTCTGTATAGTCAATACAAAAATGTAGCAGGTAGGATACTGCTTCTCAGCTGGCTAATTCAGAAACCTCAGGTAGGTGCCTGAAATAAAGTAATGTCAATCACTTCTCCTAATGGACTTCTTAAGTGATCAGGAAATGGCTCAGTCAACTGAACAGCTCAACAGCTTGCTGCTGCTCAAAAAGACCATCTCTTTTCCCTCTAATGCTCACCTGTTCTTCTTTACCTCTTGCTGGCCATGCAGTTCCGCACTTGTCTTCTGTAAGCTCCAGCGTTTACCTGAGCCTTAGGTTTTTGGTTTTGTCTATCTTTCTGTTTCCTTTTCCTGGCAGAAAACTCACCAGCACAAGGAAGTGAGCAATTCCTTGGTGATTAATGAGCTGAAGTGGTTTGATAGGGGTGAGACCAGCAATGGCAGCAGGAGCACATGTGTTGGGGTGAGTAGGAAAAAGGCAGTGCACAGGAGAGTACGTGACAACAGCTTGCAGAAGCAGCAGCAGCAAACTCTTGGATTGGCTTGCCCATCTTGTCTGGATCAATAGCTCTTATTTGAGGTCTCCCTTCCTCTCTGTACCGCCCTTTCCCACCCTCTCCTTTCTCTTCAGCTCCCTTCCACATTCCCTAAATATTGGCAGGACAGGAGACAGCCAGTGCAGAGCTGATTCAGCTGCACACATGCAGATTGCCTGGCTGGTACTTGTGGCTAATGAAGGCATGGCTTCCAGAACTGATAACTCTTGAGTTCCCACTGCAGCTTTTCTTCATTTTAATTTCTCTTTGCAAGTCCTAATTACTACAAAACTCGTAAGGCTGTTGAACTCTTTCTGAGTTCTACCTTTTAGTCAGCTTTAATAGAAATTTTCCATATCTGGGTCTTGAAGTTCTTGAAGGGGATTTGCTGGACAGACAGAAAAATGAAACTCTCTCACCCTCAATTACTTAGGAAACCCAACTAAATGGCTAATTTTAATAAATTGATTCTGTATCTGATCCATTCTAACTTTCTCTGATCGACATGTCTGTTGAACTGCTCAGCCTTAGAGGTGTTGCACAGTAAGTGGAATAAATTCTTTGTGTTCTATAGAAAGCCAAGGTACAAATGCCTTTCTCCTTTTACTTCCTAGCAGCATAAAGAAAGGAAATTCTTCATTAAAAAGCTAATTTCTGCATGTTCCTGAACCTTTTTTTTTTTAAAGCCATCTATTAAGCATCACACAGGAGAACCCTTGATAATGCTAGTCAGAATCTCGTTGAAGGAAGTGCATAGGAAATGACTCAATTAAAAACACAAAATGCTGTTATATTACTGAGGAAAACCTTGGCTCTTTTGGTACAAGAAAGAAAACCTGAGTTGTTTCCAAGTGGAAAACATAACTCATTTCAGAAAAGAAGATGGGGAAGGGAACTTTTTTTGAGTGAACGTTCGCTGAGCAACTACAGGAGCTGGGAAAGAGGCGAACCTGCGATTTATTTCATTGCTGCCGCAGGATTCAGAAACAAGGGGCAAGAAGACAGAACGACCTGATGAGCATGAGCTGCGGGTGACAGTGGGGCGATGCATGGCAAACAGAGGTGTGTATGACCACAAGTCATTGCTGGCTGAGCGCGATATGGGAGGAACAGCTGTGCCGGCGCATTGTCTGCGCCTACATCACCTGATGAGAGGACGCGTGTGTGCTCGCCCTTGTGCTGCTGCTCTGCTCCCTCACACATACGTGTACACACACATATTTACATACACATATACACATCGCTGCCCGGCTGGCAGCGGGGCGAGCACAGCAGGGCGCTGCCAAGCAGCCACCAGCCGGCTGCGCCCCGGCACTGCGGTGGGGACCGCGCCACGCAGCCGCGGGCAGGGATGCGAGCACCGCCACCTCTCCTGGATCTCCGGCTGCATTTCTTTCGTAGGAAAACCGTGTGGGCTTGCTGCTGGGAGGCAGCTGCGCTGCGTGTGGCACAGCAGAGCAGGAGGAGCGTGACTCAGCCCCCGTGCCACCGCCGTGCCGGCTGCCGCAGCACCCCGGGTCCTGCTTGCTGGCCGTGCCGACCCTGAGCGGAGCCACCTCTCGCGGCTCAATTCGGCCGCAGCCCTGCGGTTCCCGTCGCCTGCCCTTCCCCGCAGCCTCCCGGTGCGCTGAGGTCGGGTTGGCCGTGTCGGGGAGCTCCCGGTCCCCGCCGGGGGGGCGCCCGCTGCCCCTCCGGGCCCGCAGCGCTGCGCCCGCCCCGCTCCGCCCCGCAGCCGCCGCCCTGCCCTCGGCAGCCCGATCCCAGGCGATCCCACTCGATCCAATCCGATCCAAGGCGAGCCGAGCCCAGCCGAGCCGCACAGGCGCACGCAGCGCGGAGAGCGCCGCGGCCCCGCCCGGCTCGGCACGGCCCGGCACGGCCCGGCCATGTCCGCCAGAGGTGGGTCTGCGGGGGGCGAGGGGGGACCGGGGGGTTTGGGGGGTCCAACTGCGGCGAAGGGGCTCGGGGAGGGGGCGCTGGGTGCCGGGGTGGGGGGCCCGAGGGTGCCGAGCCCCCCTGCGGGCGCTGGGGCTGGGAACGGGGCTGCAGGTGCGGGGCGCGGGGCGCTGCCCTCGGAGGAACCGGAGGCGTAAAGTTAAACATGTTCTGAACGCTGTCATAACAAAGCTGAAATACCGGTAAGCATCTCTCTCTTTTTTATTTTTATTTTTTTTAAATTTTTTCCCCTTAAAGAAAATTATCTGCGCGGTAATAACCAGTAAAACCACTCCCCGCTTGTCTCTGCATTGAAAAAAATACTTTGTGAAAATTACATATCGCGTGTGAACAAGCCCCTGGATGCAGGGATACGCCCTGCTTGTGCATCCCTTTATTTCTCTGCGTCTTCACGCACTACACACCGCCCGGCGTGCACCAGCGCTTTGGTTTGCCTGGATTCCTCCCGCTGTCCGAATGAGCCTCGCGCACATGGACGGCAGCGTGCGACTGCTGTAGGGTTGTCAGTGCAATGTGCCCGGCTCCATGTTCCCACAGCGTCGCACCCATCCAAGGTATAAATAATAAATGGTGGTGGGTCAGCGCAATTCCTTGTGGCACTGTGGAGTTCTTGCTGTAGGAAGCCATGGTCTGCATCTGTCTCTGAAGGATCCATTTCTGGAAGAGTGCTAATTGTGTTAGCATCAGTGCTGTGCTAAGGCTGCTTTAGTACCTGGGGGGGAAAGCCCTGGTCTCAGCAAAGCTTTATGACATGCATTAGATTGCCGTCTTCACAGGGCTACCTGGAGTTGAGGAAGGGATGGAAATACCTTGCAATTTCAGCTCTGCAGATGTTTTGCTCCACCAAACCTAAAATGTACAGAAAAGGTAGCCAGGGAACATTTCCACTGGCCCTATTCCCATTTTCTCCCCCCGCCATCCCTCTTTCATATTTCATCGGCACGGCACGGATGTTTGATGCCTGCTTGGTTCTGCTGGAGAGCTGCCTGGAGATGAAGGGGGAATTCTTTCTCAGCCTTTCCCATGCCATCCAGGTTTTTAATTGGAGGGACAGGGACCTCACAGGAGTTTAGAGATGCAACAAATAATATTCGTAAAAGAGATTAAGACATTAATTTCTATCGATTTCTGCTTTTCAATGTTAACAGATGGACTTAGTTGGAAAATAAACATGTCTGTAGGAGTACGTAGTAGAGTTGCTTGGTGCTGACCAAAGGCTGTTTGTGTGTGAGGCGGTACAGAACATTTTTATTGTCAACTGTTCTAAACGCTACTACTGATAAAATGTTATGTATGAGCTTACTTTTAGACACTTAACGTGGCATGATGGATCTTAATGAGGTTACTCCTGAGCATGTAGCTCAGATAAAAAATATGTCTTTATGGGATCAGGGCTTTGTCTGAGTGTTGGATCAGGACCCTTTGCTTCATGCTGGCAGATTACCTCATGCATAAGGAGTCTCATTAAAACCTCGGTATCGTTAGGGTCTGCATGTTCAGCGAATGTTGACTGTTAATATTTTATGTAGTGTTAGCTGTCCAAAAGGTGATCATTATCATTCTGAATGCATCAGGTCTGGAGCTGTCTACTTGCTGTTTGTACACCAGGCATACCAAGAATAGCCAAAGAGGTAAAGATTTACCTGTGCCATTTTTATTACTAAACTGCAGAAGATACTCAAGGCATAGTAAAACACATCACAATATCATCAGTGTTCAATTTGTGCAGCTCTCTTTATTCGTCTCTTTTGCTCCAGGAGGCAGCATGGTCTAGTGAACTGACTGCAACAGATGACGGAAGAAACTCCTGAAATCCATCAGGACCTCTGTGTTTTGAACCATCCCTTTGAACTCTTCTGCTCTAGTTCCTTGTTGTTATTTAAGCAGAAGTACTGTATAGCCTGATAGTAGATTGTGAATCAATACATAAAGTATAGCAAATAATACAAAATAATGTAATTTTGCTGTAAATGGAACTCTGGGTGAAGAGTTTTATACTTCCCTACTTGTACAATGGAAATAATGGGAGATACTTTTTTCAGGGGGATTGTTGTGAGGACTAATGGCTGACCTGTGCTTTACGATGAATTTTCTGAAATTCTCTTTTATTTTCTACCAACCCTTACAGACTATGTTGTTGATGTTCTTTGCAATGTCCCTCACCTCTCCCAGTTACCAAAGCATAAGGTCTCTAAACTTCCTTTGCAGCTTTCCTCATAGTACAGCTCTAGCTGACGTTCTGACCAAATGCCAGATGAAGTAGCATAGATGAGTATTCCCAGAAGCGTGAACGAATAATCATTTTGGAAATCTGGCGATTGAACTGGGAGCTAAACTAAAGCGAACTTTGAAAATCCTTTTCCATGTCCCTGTCAAGTTGGAGCCCTTCCCAGGGCACTCTCATGACCTGTTCTGCAGCCTGTTGGGATCACTGCCGTTGACGTCAGTCATGCTTTCTATTGTGCAGTTTGCAAAGGTCTTCATATTATACTTTCAGCTGTTGTTAAGTAGCTGCTATTAGGGTTCATACATGACTGAATTTGGGTGTTGGAGTAAGCCTTATAGGTTGTTGCTTACCTAAGGGCTTGTTTGTAAAGAGCTGTAAATTCGCTGGATGAAAGACATTTTTCTAAAGCCAAGTATAACTGTGACCTACTTGTGCATGTTATCTCAAACTGCTTAAAAACTGTCAAAACTACTTGTTATCATGAAGGTCTAAGTTAATGGAAAATGGCTATTTTTAACTTTAGTAATCTGCAGTTACACTGAAGCAAGCAGGCACAAATGGTAGTGTTTGGTGTGGACAAATAATATCTTTGCTGTTTGTTTATTTGTTTCTAAATATTGAAAGAATTAGCACGAGCTATATTTAGTCTAGCAGGCAAATTCAGGCAAAATGAAGGCACATAAAATAGGTTTATCAATAGCGGTGTCTTTCCTGCCTTTTTTTATGCCATAACAAAAATCACTACGTTTTGACAGAAGCCAGAGTTAAAGAAATATTATTGCTGTCTAGTATTAACAGGTTGTGCCGTGCCGCTCTGATACTGTAAGTGTGGGAGTTGTAGAGAAAGTACTTCCATTTTTTAGCCTACTCAACAGTCAGCGTAGTAGGGTTGTTTGGAATTTATTTCATACTACAATCCTTGTCTTTCCAGAATTGATTTTGCAACAAATGTAGATCAAACAGACAGATCCATCACCGACACACTGGTGTTAGGGAGGTTTTGTCCTTGTTTTACAGGTGAGGCAACTGAGGTGATGTTTTTCTCTGCACTTAGTCTCAGATCCAGGGTCAGGAGGGGAATTCCAACCTCCAGGTCCTGTTCTCAGACTACTAGTTTGTACTTACACCAGCTGGCAATAGATTTTGATGGGAAGAGGACAAACTTCACCTCATTACGTTTTGCTCTGGTAACTTCTTTCCTCATACACACTGTGCAGATCACTTGGTTGATGTCTCACAGGTTTGTCAGTGAGAAATTAACATAATAAATATTGAGCTCCTATATATTCCACTAGTACCTTTTATTTTTCTTTCCCTAATCTTCTAATGCTCCTTAAATAGCTGTAGCCATGGCTGCTGTTGCTGGCAGTGGTGGTTTTGATCGAGGTCCATGCTGACAGGGTTAAAAACTAGCTGCTGTGAGCTGCAAATCAGCCATTTATTGTGGTCTGTGATGAGCACAGCAATATTGCTCCATCTAAAGGCACCAGCCTTTTAAGAGGTGGCAACGTTGTCTGCCATGTCCTTGTTGAAATCTATTGCTCTGTTTTAATGCTTGTTGTCACAGGCGTTTCTTTCAGGCACGTGCCGACCATCCTAGCTGCTGTTTGCAACCTGCTGGCTGCATGTCCGCCTGAGAGGCCTGGAGAGTGGGGCAGTGTAAACCGGCTGAGCATTTTCTTAATTGCAGAAATAGCGAAGTTTAGCATGTTGAGCAGTTAATTATAGCAGCAGTGGACACTCCCAGTCATAGTGATTTCCAGCATGTTCCTTGGTGCGATGCTCCAGAGCCTGCAGGAGCGCTCTTGGCAGGGCTGGGCGCGCTGCAGCGGTGCCTGAGGCATGGAGTCCTGCCTGCCAGGCCTCTGCTCTGCAGGCTGCCAGCCTGCAGCTAAGGCTGCTTCTCTCCCCAGCTTTCATCCTGAATTCCTTTTGTACCCATTTCATACCGTTATTTAATCCTATCTATACATTTACTTTATTTCTTCCAAATTCGTCTAATGACTTACGTGTTGTTTTTTTTCTCTAGGTACTCATTTCAGGGCTTGAACCTCAATGTAGTGGCTTAAAGAGGTCAGGATCAGCACCTGGAATGTCGCTGTAAGCTATACTTTGTGGATGACAATCACTATCTGCAGCCTAATCTTTAGACCTAGTAGAAGTTTTGTTTTGATGGGGAAGAAGAGCGTTTTAATGAGGTATCTGTCTGAAAGGATAGCATTTCTTTCGAGCTGGTCCTTATTAAGCTTCTCCTCTTCTTCCCATCTTTCTTTTCCCCTCAACAAAGATTAGCCTGTGCTGTTTAACTTCTGAGATTAATGAAAATTAGTCCTGAATACATGGAAAAAGTTACATAGACTAATGGCAACAACAAAAGGAAACTGGGACAATGAGGTAGAATCTATTTTAGATGCACAGCTTTGAAAGGAATTGCACACAAGGAAAATGAACATCAGCTTATGGATGAAAAAGCCAGCAAAATTGCTTTTAGTGAAGAACAGCGGAACCTCATGTGCTTTGCAGTTTCTGAAAATAATCTTTTGGAGATTCTTTTTCCTTCTTTTTAATATAATGGGTTTGAATTGAATATTTTGAATTATTTTTAACCTAATCTGTAAGTAATTGGAAATGAAACCACATGTGGTTAGTTCATGTGCTTGATGTAGTTTTTCTTAGTTCTGCAGTGTAAAGGGGGAAACATAGTGCAAAGCAGACACAGTGCAAAACAGTCTGTAAGTTCTGAGACCAGCAAGTAGCCCCTCATTTTTTTATTGCATATTGTTCAGGCTATGATGTCTTTATAAGTAAGTGGTCTCAGTTACAACCCAAAGAAAACTCTTAGGTATTACATAGGAATAGCAGAAAAAAACTTCGGAGACTCTTCTTTTAAATCCTCAGCCCTTATTGTTGCATGTTTTCAGAAAGAAGTTCATTTTTAGAAAATCCAGCCCCAGTCACAGTCTCAGTCCTGTAAACATTACTGAGCATTGCATTCAGTGTGTTTACCAGCCCCATACGTAATGTAAGGAAATCCTTAATTTGTAAACAAGGCTGGACCAGATGGGCTTTAGTAAGGTACGCCCATAGCGGAGGAGCCTTAGGTTCTCCTTTCCCCATTTGTAAGCTAGAATTAGTGCTTCGGTGAGTCAGTGTGTTTCGTGTGAATCACAAACCGTGGCCACATCCAGTGCAGCGCCTGCTGTTTCTGCGCCCACGTCTGAGCTGGGCTCACACTCGGAGTGGTGCTGATCTCCTGCCTGTGCCCAGGCTCTGCAGCCCGTGCCGATTCCTCTGCTGGTGGTTGTGGTTGTTGTGGTTGTGGCTATGGTGTAATTATGTGGCCTTGCAGTTTCTGCCTCATGGCTAGAAAAGATTGTGTGTGCTTCACATCTGAAGAAGATGAACATGTTCATGTAAGCTCTGTATTTTGAAGTGCAAAGAGGATCTGTGTTTGTCTCGGTAAAAAAGGCTGATGTCCAAAAAGGTATGATACGCCAGCATGTGTTGTGGCCCTGGGATGCTCTCTGCCTTCAGAGGGGAGACACTGGAGCTTTGCTGGTGTCACTGGGAGGTGCTGGGGAGACACAGGCTCTGTGCCGCTGTGGCTGGGAGGTGCTGTGGAGGGAAGCATGGAACAGGAACATCCAGGAGACGGCATGCTCAAAGGTAGGGCAAAGGGTACTTTTTTCTCCTTGTGGTATATCTGCAGTTTCAACTTAAGGGGGTTGGAGGAAAACCAGACCAGGCTGGTCAGCAGACTGTGAGGTTCTGCCTCCCTGAAGCCCTAGGGCCAGTGCTTAGGTCTTTCTGGAGCATGCTGAGAAATGGTGCTCTTCATTGACCATATCAGTGGCTTTGTCGTGCTTAGATGTGATCCTTCTGGAAATACACCTGAGAAGTGAGTGGCCTTATCACATTGCACATTTGGAGGATAACATAAGTTTTGGTTCACTGCTTCCTTACGAATAAAGATGCTTTATGCTGCTTGTGGAACTGCAGACAGGCCATGTATTGTCATATTTTATTCCAAAGTACCAAACTGAAACAGTTTCTGTAACTTTTTAATACTTGTCATTCCCTTTGCTATATCTGGGACCCTAACTTAGTCATTTTTAATGTGCTCTCATTTTAACTACAGTTTCCTCCAGTGTAAATCTTGTACAAAGGACTGTGGGATTTCACTCAATGAAAGGATCCTGCTCTAATTATTGTTATTATAGAGCTGATTCCGTTTCTATTGCACCAGGCTTGTGTGAGGCATCTTTGATCAACAGAGCAGTCAGCAAAACCACTTTTCAAATTACAGTTTCCTTTTAACTAGTGATAAAAGGTTTCAGTTTGGTTTTGGCATTAGGAACTTCGGGAGAAGACCAGGTTAGATAAGAACTGAAACTTAGTTAACAGTAAAGTATCAGAGTTAAGGTAATACAGTCCTGAGAGGGGTGTTTCAGCTCTAACTCAGAGCCTGCACAAGTGGTAGATGAGAAGTCCTGGCTCTCTCCCCTGTCCTGGGTTTGTGGTTTTGTGAGTCAGCATTTGTGGGAGAGCAAGCTCCAATAAATGCTATGTAAGGTGCATGAACTTGATAGAATTAGGGTGTAAAAGAGATGGATTTGGGATTTGTTGTTTCTCTGAAGATGCAGGAATGTAGGTGGGCTTGTGGTCAGTAGGCAAGGTGGAAATTAACATTTTTCTCAGAATGAAAACAGAAAGAAGGAAAAACTTTTTTTTTTTTTTTTGAGTGAAAACACATCTTAGTGACCTTAGCACAAATCTAAGTACCACCCAATTAGATTTCATTGCAAAAGGAATTGTGCTGAGTATTACCTGTGAAGTAGTATTTTATGCCTATTTATGAAAGTAGTAACGAAAGTATGCTATTTTTTGCCAAGGACTTTCTGTATTCCAGTACTATGGGTGTGTGCATGCATGAGCAGGCTGTGCCGAGGTGTGGGTGAGTGTCTGTGTTCCCCAGCAGGAAACCTGCACATGTCTTGAGGGGTTTAAAATGAGCAGAGCTGTAAAACCGATTGGCTTTCACTGGAGTTGTGCCCAGTTTTGTGTTTTAATCTTAGTCTCACCCGTGCTTGTAAATATTATCTCCCTACAAATGCAGACACTCAGGACAGGATTTAATGTTTCTACAGCCTTTGCTACTGTTTTATGGTTTTGCTACTGTTGTATGGTTTTCTCTTGTCATAGTAAAACAAAAGATAATCAGACAATTCATTTATAAACCTGTGGAATAAAACTCCCTGCAAGAAGACAGTATTGTTATATAATAATGTGGTTATCCAGGACTGTTTATTCTGCTTTATGAGCTGGAGATAATCCCAAAATGCTGGACTTTGATCTAAGGAAGAATAATAAAACTTTGATCATCCTTGAATTGACAGCTGCTATAAAAAGCCTATGTCTTATTTCTCTTTTAGTAACACTGGCTAAATCCAGAGCAACTGATAAAAGAATTTGATGATTGCGGCTTAGGGATTCTTTCTGACTTGACCTGAAGTGATCTCTGTCCAAAAATGTCTATAAATATTTTTTCTATTTTCTGTTGACAGATGTTTTGATATTTGAGATGAATGGTAAAAATGTTTTGTGTACTTAGATGTGCCATGCACATTTGCTGGAGTCTAGTGTTTCAGAGAGGCAGGCTCTGGTGTTAACTCTTTATGTTTATGCAAAATAAAAGGTTGATTTATAATAAAATTCTTGTGCCATGATTGAGATGCTGTTATCTTGCTTTCCATATTTCTGAGAATATCATTTAAAATTTAAAAAATTATAAATGGCTAATATCTAGGAATATATTTCAATTACCGCAGTGGTACCATATTTCTTTATGTGCTTGAGACATGGTAAATATTTTCCTACACAACTTTGTAGTCCACTTGTGTTGTCCTTCCTTCAGAGTTGCAGCTGGACAGTGGCAATTTCTTCTAGGTTTAGTATTTTAAAACTTACAAGAGAATGTGGAGGAAAGAAATCTAACTTTTTATTCATCATAAAATGAGTTTTTTGAATATTCCAGAATTGTATGGGTCAGCAAAGCTCACAGACTTGGAAAGTTTCTTTGGTACTTTAGAAGTTCTCCCTGTGTGGGGCTCCTGTAGTGGGGTTTCAAGAGTGAAGTGCCATAAGAGGGCCAGGGATTGTTCCTCCTTCCATCTGGCTGGTGCTGTGCTTTGTGATTTGCTCCTTTTGCCATGCATTGTGGTTCATCAGTGAAGCAGGGCAAGATGCTAGAATCATTAAGGTTGGAAAAGAGCTTCGGGATCACCTTCCGATCATCCCCCAACCACCAATATCATCCAATAAACCATGACCCTAAAGATGCAGCTTTCCCCTTGTGCTTTGGGTTTTCCTCCTGTGTGGCTCACTGCTTGGTGCACAGCTGAGGTTTTCTTAAGTAATACCAGTCTTGTGTTTTTGGACACTACATCCTCATAATTTAAATGTGTTCTAAAACTCAGTTTGGGAGATTTTGAGGCTTTTCACAATCGCAATTTCCCCCTTTTTCTCTTGCTCCCTGGTGCCAGCTTCAGCAGATAGTGGAAGTTGTCATTTTTCCTTTCTGCAAGGCAAACAGGCCAAGCAGACCGGTGCAGTAAGATGCACTTTATTCTGTGTACATAATTGCCACTCTGTATTTATCAAAAGCAAAGAGACTGTGTGCCTCCGGGGGGATTGCAAATTCTACCATCTTGCTATTTATGATGCTCAGGAGGTATTTTTAGTGCAGGTCGTTGGCGGTGGTGCCAAAGGGCATGGCTGGGGCTGGCTGGTGCAGGAGGGATCTGCAGGCGGGTGGCTGAAGCTAGCAAGTGCTGGGGGGAACGGTGGGGAGTGGGAGCCCCAGCAAAGCACCCTTGGGTGTGTGCCAACGTGCTCCTGTGCATGCTGGTGTTTTTTGGGTCTGTGCAGTGACACCCACTGAGGAAGCTGAAAGCACCTGTGCTCACTGAGGCCACTTGGAAGAGGGGAGGGGATCCATTCGTGTCCCCATCCACGCAATTCCTGTTGCTGAATGACTGTCAGAGTTGCATGGGATGGTTTTACAGCATATTTAGTTTCCATACCTGAACCCTCCCACCCGAAGCAGAGGTCCAGCAGCGTCTGCTAATGCAGGCTGTGACTCAGTTTTCTCCGGAAGGCAAGGTCCAGCCTGAGCCTTGCTCTCCCCTGTTAAATGAGCTGCCTGCACTTTTCTTCCACAGGCTGAGAAGGAATGAGAGCAGTGGGTAAAGGAGATGGTGAGTGAGAGCCAGAGAGGGCGGAAGGGGAGTGGAAGGCGCCTGGGAATGGTGAGCAAGAGAAATCTGTAAAGTGGAGCAAGGCGGGAGAGTGTGCGTGGAAATGCTCCTTGGAGCTGGGAGAGGCCCAGCTGGCACAGCCCAGAACTGGCCTTGAGTATAAGAATGAGGTGGGAACAGAGGATGTTTGGAGAGTTACAGATAGCTCTCTGGTGGAAGGACTTGGAAGTGCCCTGATGCCAGAAAGCTTGTTTTTCTTGCTTCGGTTTTTGGACACCCCAGGCAGCATAGCAGCCAGCCTAGGCGAGCGCCTTCTGCAGTGACTCTCTTCAGAATTGCTGACAATATTTCTGTGATTTTTCAGGGGAGAGCAGAAGGAGTACTGGTTTATAATTGTCTGAGATAAAAATCACAGCTTCCTGAAACCTCTGAGTGCTTCTCTCTGCTGGCTTCTGTATTTAAGCAGTCAGGTTTCTTTCAGACCCAGCGGAAGCGAGGCCTCTCCTGCTGTCCTGCACAGGGCCTGGAGGGGGGCTGTGTGCAAGCAGGTGGCTTCTGAGGGGAAACATTAAAACCCAAGTTTGGTGCTGTGTTTGTCTTTGCATAGCAAAGAGCTGATCTTCTGCAGGGCTGAGCAGCCCCAGCGCCAGTGCGTATCTCTCCTGCTGAGGTACGCCATCCGTGGTGCTGCTTAAAAGTAAAATCTGCTGGTTTCCTTGAATAAATAGTTAATTCCTCGCTACCCACATTTTCTTTGCACTGCAAGTTGAAGTTTCAAACAGATTTATTAAGTGATTTCCTAGGGCAATTAGGAAACACCATCTGTTGGCACGTGTAAAGTAACTGGGAAGCTTGATGCCAGCGGAGGTCCTGTCTTAACTCCCTGTTAAATCTCCCATCGACTGGTAGGCCACCCAGGACGTCTTTGTGACTTGTGGCGTGTCTAAAGAGCCCAGAGATGCAGCCAGAACTGGGCAAAGCTGTTCTTATAAACACAACAAGCAGTTTTCTATTTGTAAAATGAAATGAAATGAAACGGAGATGACAGAAGGTACAATTGGAAGAGAAGCTGAAGCCCACAGGAATTGCAGTTTTGCCTAAACACAAGTAATGCTATTAACAGTTCCCAGCTTAACAGCTTTTGTCAAAATATATTTTCCTTCCTTCCAGAAGGACAGCTCAGTTTACTTATTGTACTTTTTTGATTTCCAGTAATCAATGTTACATCAGTAGCATGGCCAATGGGCCGTGTGAGAGCTAGTGTGAGATTATTCCAAGTTCTAGGACTGAAAGCGATGCCTTGACACAAGGGTGGGAGGTGGTTGGTGCATTCAAAGTGTGTGCTAGTGTGTCTGCTCAGAATTTCTATCAAGTGCAGATATTCTTACTGAAGAATTCATTGATGTTTTCCACGGCCTGTATTCCAGAAACAACATACATCACGGACTGATATAGTTCTTGGCTTCTAGAATCTATTTTAATTTTCTACCTCCCTGCTTGATCTCTGCAGTGCAAGAGTTTTCCCAATTGGAAAACTTGAATTCAGCTTTGACTCTGTCCAGCATTAGTTACTACTAATATTTATGGTTTCCATAAGCATGTTACTCTTGATTCTCAGCGTTGGTACTCCCATGATGAAGTATGAGGACATTTCAGATATTTTCCTGTTTCATATGTGTTGAAAATGTCAGACAATACTGTTGGTAACACTTGAGCACAGTATTCTGCAGTATCAGAAGGTGAAACAGATACAGCAATTTGATCTTTCCTTTCCTAAGCGCTTCAAAAATAATTAGCATGCCTTTTATTTCTGATCTATTTCTTGCTTGAATGACTGTTTAGAAACTGCAGTGCTTATTTTATGCATTGCACTTTGAATATATTGACAAAAAGTCTTTCTTCAGAGCTCTTTGAAGACGAGCTATATACTCTATTGTGTTCTGCAAATCTGGAATTACTGTGGAGGCTGGCAGAGTAATTCCAGATTTGTGCTAGTCAGAGAAATGAATTGGTCAGATTTTTTTTTTCAGTAACATTTGACACAGTGGAAGACATTAAGCAGGGGAATGTTTTAGGAACAGTTCATCCTACTGTAAGCGAGGAGGGGGCATACAAGATTTTTGAGTCCCTTTCACCGTTAGTATTTTAGAATTTCTAGGGTTTTGTGCTATGGGATGAAAGGGCTTATCCACCTGTATTTGGTCTGAACTCATATTTTGGAAACTTTCTTGATAGAAAAGTTATTTTTGCACGTTCATTAGTGTGTGAGAGCAGCACAGGGAGCATCAACAGTATGTTGTTTTTTAGAAGTTTAGTTGATAATGAGGATAGAGTTACACTTTGGAGTGTTAAAACAAATGTTAATTGTATATGGTTGATTTTTAGAAAGTATTCCACTGATCAGAAGGTGCAAAAGTGGGCATTGTGATCTTTGGAGAACCATTCCTTCTATCAGTTACAATATTCTAGGTAAAAATCTGTATTTCATCCTCAATCTGCTTTATCTGATCTAGGACATGCTAGATAAGATGTTATTCTAGAAGAAAGGTGTGAAAATTACTTTTAGCTGTTCCTGAAGCATTATGACTGATGTCAGATGTAGGTTAGTGCAGGGAAGAGAAGTTGTGTAAAGTGATCCTACTCTTAAGGAGCCCCAGTTCTGTATGTTAATCAAGATATTTCTGTCCCTTCCTCCTCCTCTTCCTCTCTTCTTCAGGTCTAAACCCTGCTCTGAACTGAGTAGTTTTTCTTTTGCCATCCCAGTAGCCATGTTGGTAAACTGCTGGAAACATCAACTCTACAAATCACACGTGCATTTATGCTTTTATTCAGTTTTTGTGTGGTTGATCAGCTACTGCCAATTGTGATTTTTGACTTAGCTGAACCATAGGCAAGTACCCTCCCCCCCATTTTTTTTTTTTATTTTTTTGCCATAGTTTGCTTTCTAGTTATGCTTCAATCTTTTCTAAAGAATCTGCAGTATGTGGATGTTGTTGTTATTTATTTTTAATACCTCTTTGGAATAGCTTGTGTGCCAATAGTGGTGTTGAGGATTTACTCCTAATCCAGAGCATGGTGGCTTTCTGTCTTGGAGGACATAAATGCTGTCAGCAGGATGAAGATAGCTGCGAGGCTGTTCAGTAGCTAGGGGCAGAGCTTTATTGCATGTTTTCATTACCTTTACATCTTTTCATTACCTTGTACGAGGTAGATATCTTGTAAAAGGGACCTGCAAAAGGAAAGTCAGCATGTTGCATTATGTTTTCTAATGCTGAATTCACATTCCCTCTTTGATTTCTTCTGTATTTTTTTTTTTAAGCAGAGATTTGGCAGTGGCTGTTTTTTAATTTATTTGACATTTGGCCATCTGGAGCTGAGCTGAGCTCTAGTCACACACGTTAGCTGTGTTAAGTGGAGCGATGCAGGGTCTAGGGGCCAGTGTAAGCACAGTGGAATGAGCAAAGTTCTGACAGGGTTGGACTGGGCCTTTCAGGGGTCATTTGTTGAGCAGATCGCTGAGAAATTTCATCTTGTTTTCTCAGCTCTGACGGAACTTGGTGTAAAGATGCTTGGGATAAATTGATGGAGAAATTAATGGAAAACAGGATATCATTTCCACTACTTTGTTTCTGAGTTATAAGCAGTTCTTTCTGCGTAGTGCTCTGTAGGGCACCTGGGACCTGCTAATGGCCCAGAGCAAATGCTTACAGAGCCTATTAAATATATATATATATATATGTATGTTTATACTGCATGCAGGGTGTATCTCATTCCCTAGATATCTCCCTGAGCCCTGTGTTGCAGTATCTCTCTACCCAAGGTTTTCCAGAAGGGATGGCTCTGAATGCAGAAGAGAGTGAATACGGCCTTAAGGAGTGCTTGAGAGATTTACTGATGGTTTTGCACTGATTTTAATTATGTGCTGGGTACATGGGATGGTGTTGTATTCAGTGGACAAGCTCCCTTATATAATGGTATCTCTGCTTCCTTGAAAATGATGCTGTCAACAGCCTTCTGGGCGAAGGGCGTTGACAGCAATTCCACAAACAACATTGGTGTTGTTTCCTCCTTCCATAATTGTGATGTCCAGCTTCTTTCTGGGTCACATTAGCAGCCCATAACTGATTTCTGTACTTCCCCAAGCCAGTGATGGGCCTACGTCTCCAGTTCACTGACTTGGAAGACGCTTGCAGTTATGAACCTAAATCCTTTGATACCAAGTGTGTGTTTCCAGCACATCTCCATGTGGGGCACGATATTTATTGCGTTCATGACATTTTCCCTCTACTTACCAGTTGGCTTCCTGAGTGCTTTGTTAGGACCAGAGATTGTGGTGGCTTCCTTTACATAGATATTTAGGGTAGGTAAAGGTGGCTATGTCTGTTCTCATTTAGAAGAACAATGGCCTTATTCTGCTATAAGTTAATTTCTCTAAGTTTAGTATGTAGCTTCAGATACTGCCTTTATTTTGTCAACAGGCCCTCTGTGTAACACCTACTGATTTCCTTTCCCCTTGGACTTTGGTTTCCCTGCTGAAGACAGCTGCTCACAAACAGCTGTGTTTGTCCATTTTACAAAGCTTCGAGGATTAATGATTTTAATGCACACTGCAGTAGAGACTTTGTTAGATCGATGCTCCCTCGTTTGGTGACCAAGCTCTTTAATACTTAAAGCGATTGCCCACGGTGGTTTTCTGCCTTTCCTGATGTCCAGAAGAGCAGTTTCTGGACGTGGCACAAGTGCTCCTGTTGCTGTGTGGATGAGCTGAGGGCCGAGCCAGCTGCCGTGCCGTGGGGTGAGGAGCTGCAGCACAGCTTCCCTGAGAAGCTTTGAGATCTGCAAAATCACCTCACCTCTATTTACAGCATTTTCAGATTTGGTAGAAGAGTAGTGGCAGGAAGTGCAAATTATGGAAGATGAAGCATCGCTTAGCCCACATAAAGAATCACACAGTGAGAAAACACGCTTACACTTGTGCTCGTGTGAGAGAAGTGCACTGTGAAGTATCCAGCAGCAGGCGTGTCCTGAGAGCTGCATGCTCCTTCTTAAATGTTATATCTGGAAGTCAGTCTGGGTTATCACATATGCCTTAAAATCAGTGAATAGTGGAATGAAAATATTTTGAGGTAGCAGTCACAGAACACGTTTTGAGCTTGGCTTTTCACCGTCATGGCTATTGGTTGCCACCTGTGAGTTGTCTTTTTCTTTGAGTACAAAGATTGGCAGTGGTGGGCAGAGCTGCCTGCTGGGGACATGGGACAAATGAGGGGACACGAGGCCTCGTCCAGCAGCATTTTCTTGTGGTTCTTGCTCAGACTGGAGTTTGGGGCAAAATGGCCTGCATCCCTAGATTTTGGGGGGTTATTTCAGAAGCGTTTATTACTGGGCTCTGTTCCCTTCCCAAGTGAGCCTGGAGATGTGACTTCCTGAGCAAGGCTGTGGTTTAACATAGCTGAGGCTTTATGGCAAGCTGTTGTTAGTGTGTTTAACAAGACTGGGAACACTGCAATTAGGAAGTAGGTGCCTGTAAGTGTCACCACTGATGTTACACAGGGCCAGTCCCAGCTCTGCGATGCTCCACTGCTGAGTACAGACCAACTCAGTGCTGTGGCTTTCCCCGCTGTGTTTTCATGCACTGGGTGTCAGCAGTTAGCATGATCTGTGCTGGCAGGTGCAGGATGTGATATAGGATAGTCTATATAAGATGAAGCTGTTATATCCAAGGGGGCTAGAGAGCACATATGATAGCATAACCTAGTAATGCTATGTTGTTCCTTCCCTGTCATCTAGCCCAGCATGCTGAGCGTGTCTCCCGTTACCTAATCCATGGCGGTGCTGTCTCATTTGTGCCAGAAGCACGTTAATGATATTTGGAATAGGCTTAAGTAGGATTGAAGTGTCATGCAGATGTGGGCTAATCCTTTGCATGGGGTAGTAGTCAGCCTCTATGCAAACCTGTAGTTAGCCTTTTTGCTCAACTGTGGATGGGTACAAAAATTAACAGCTCTGAATTACAAATACAAGTTCTTTTAAATGTACTGGATAGTCAGCAGAGTGTCACAGTATCTCCAACATGCACACTGTCCTGAAAAGGTGAAACAGACATTTACCAGGGCATTTCACAGTGGGAATTGATTTCTAGTTAAGTGTCGTGTGATCATACGGAAAAAGAGAGAAGTTTTTTTTTTTTTTTGTAACAGAGTAAGTTAAAAGATAAAATCAAGTTTTCCAGCTTTACTGCTTTAAAAGAAAGCACCATTAGGAACATCTGTATGCACGTTAGGAACATTTTTTGCTTTTTCCCGCCCAGTCATAAATTGATAGACCAGATGATGAACTTAGAGGAAAAAAAGTACGGGATAGCTTACAACCAGAGGCTTGTACTGAGGCTACTTTAGGGAACAAAATAGAGTGGGTTTAAAGCTGTGTTTGGATGACCTTCAAATCCCATCTGTGGAATTCTTTTTAGCTTCAAATTTCAAGTTTCAAATGTCAGCTGCAAGTAGATCATTGCACCAGAAGCACTTAAGCAATAAAAGATCAAGGATGTCCTCCTCTCTTTGCATTTGTTTTAGAGAGAGAGCCGTGTTGCCTCATTAGGAACTGCTGCCCCTGGGTAGGCTGATGGCCCTGAGAGGGATCAGGAAAACTTGTGCAAAGGGTTGATGCATTAATCAAGGGTGAGAACGGCAATGTCTCCACTAGGTGAAACAAAAACATTAAAAAATCCACTCTGATAACATATTGTTCCCGTCTGGTGTTTGGGTTTTCTGCCACGAGGCACAAAACCCCATGTGCGTGACACATGGTTAAGAGCTATAAAGAGTTTGGGAGTGTGGATGTTGGGAGAAGAAAACCGAAACAAAACTAGAGTATAGTTAAGTATATGTAGCCAGCACTGGGATCTCTGGCCTTCTTGAACTACACAACATACAAAAAATCCCAAAGGATGACTGAAGGGAGAAATCTCTCCCCACACGCACTGTTTTGGTTGTGGACTTCCCTCTTGCGCTTCCATTGCTTACATGAAAGAAACAGAAACATGCAAAAGGGAAAGTAGATGTAAGCACTCTTATTTTAGAAGCAAAACCTTAGGCCAGAGGTTTCTGGATGATCCCTGAGTCCGGTAAAACTATACGGAGCCTTAGCTGCCTCTCAGAGGCATTTGGCAGGACTGAGAGAACGAGGAGTGTTCGGAGGGCTAACAAGGCTGCTCCGAAGTGCTGTGAGAGCGTCGGGAGCTTTAATTGTTACCGCCGATGTCATTCAAGCCTGATTCCCACTGGAAGTTCCTCTCTGTTAATTATGGTCCCGAGGATGACAACTTGGCAAACGCAGCTGCAGCAATGATGGTGTATCAGTTAATTAATCATCTGGGCCAGACTGGAGGGAAGATGTTTCTTTACTTCCATTATAAACAGCTGTAGAGAGATGGAAAGGTTTTGAGGACAAAAAGTCCATTTTCAACTTGTACAGTGTGAGGGCTGTGGGATCCTGATACTGCTGTGCAGTTTTCATATGTTCTGTGTTTGTGTTTTTGAAGGCATGGTGGTGCTTTTTCACACAAAAGTCTACAAAAGCAGTCAATTTGTGGCTACTCAGTACAGCTCTTAAAAAACAAAAACAAACAAACAAAAAACTTCATGGCTGAATTTAATAATAACTTTTTATAGTTTCACAGGTGAAGGAGAGAGATCATATTAAGACTAAATTAGAGATACCCAGAGTGGTTTTCTTAGACAGATGTAGAGTAAGCATTTCTGAGATGGCTTTGGGAATAGCTTGCTCTGGTGATGTTGATTTCACTGTAGGGTTTTCAGGGTTTTTTTAGTGCTGCTTGAAGCAATGCAAACACCTGAAGTATATAGCTTGTAGGATTCCAGAGCAAAGCCTCAGCTGTAGGAATGTGGCTTTTTAAGCGACCTCTGCCAGTTCACCCCACAACGATTTGACCTTCTCTTTATCTGTTCCTGTTACTTGTAAGGAATATTTAATGTGATTTATTGTCCGAAGTGCAAGCTGTAGCATCTGAATGTTATTTCAGCTAAACTTTGGAGCTAGAGAGATGAAATGTATTTACATTGCTGAACTGGGTCACTCTTTTTCATTGTGAAATCTGATTCTGAACCTGCTCGGGAGCAGAGGTAATGCTTTTCTAAAACCATTATTTTGTTGTTAAGGCAGACAAAAGCCTCAAGCTGCTTTCTGTAATGTACCTCACAGATCCTCAGGTTGTCTTTTTCTATGGCAAAAATAACAGAAATGTCAGTAGAGGTGAGAAGTCATTATTTTAGAGCTAGTCAATTAAACTAACTGCAATGAAAACATGTTCTTTGTATGTGATGACAGAAAACAGTGATAAATGTGATGACGTGTTCATGCTGGTAAAGATATCCTACAATCTGTAATTATGTTCTTCCTAGCTTATTAATTAACTGATTTCCATGGCGTTTTTATGGGGAGGGAAGGGCTGTGTTTATTCGTAGGGCATTGCAGAATTTGGGTTGTGTCCAGTGATTTTCAGGACAGGCTTGTGGCTAAAACAATGATCTACATTGTCTGTCCTTAGGAGCACACCTGAGACTGACTCCTGATATTAGAACTAAAAATGATCACAGGGTGCTGAGGTAGCTGCTAGCAGAGCCTGGTATCTGCTGTTACAAACACCAGTAAGATTTGTAGGAGGTTTGTATCAACTTCAGGCTTCCAAAAAGATTCCATGGACAGCTGGTGTTGTATTTTGGAAGCCCTTTGAAATCCAGAGCTAACATGGGAATAATCTTTTTTTTGCAGCTGTATTGTTTTAGACGTGCCTTTCCTTGGAAACACTAAGCGTAATTTCAGTGTTTTGAGATGGACATAATCAAGGTCAAGGTATTAAAAATAAATACTGATTTCCAAACCATTGTCTCTCCCTTGATGCTAATCAGATCAGATCTATGAAGGCTGTGGTTTCCTCGGTGCCATCTAGTTTTGTTGTTGTTTGCATCTAATTTAGGTCACACGCAGTGAAATTGTTCTCTGACTGAAGTAAACCTGCCTGCTCTTGGCTGCAGTTTATGGGGTCAGAGGGATTTTGTCTGTGATATGTGAGAGAACTTCCCCAGCAGATGAAGAGGCTGAAGATACAGTGTGCAGTTGCTGCACAGATTTGCTTTCTTTGGGGTGCTCAGGGCACCTCGGGGGCCTGTGGCTGGGATCCTCTGTGCTGGTCCTTTGCCAGAGCCTGTTTGGAGCCATTGGTCCAAAGTGTTGCTGCTGATTGTGTCTTTATTCCTGCAGTTGTTTTTATTTTCACATTCCTTTCTTCCCTTTGCTTTCCTTTCCTTCTCTCCTCTCTCCTCTCTTATTTTTCCTTTCATTTTTTTTTTCCTCTTTTCCTTCTTACATTCTTTCACTCTTTTTTTTTCTTTCACTTTTTTTTTTGTTTCTTTCACTTTTTTTTTTTCTTTCACTTTCTCTGTTTCTTTCTTTCTTTCTTTCCCTGTTTGTAGTAAACATTGACCATATAATCTTTTCCTTTTACTCCTGAGCCTTCTGTCTTGAAGTGTTTGTTTTTCCATTTCACTGTAGGCTATTTTACGGTGTGGTGTGTTCCCCTGCATTAAAAATGAAGTCTGAAAATGTTTGTTGTTGAATGGACAAATATATCTAGTCATGAAATTAAAAATTAATGTTTTTCTTTTAAAGATTCTGATTTTTAGTATCAGAAATATGAATAGTTTGCTTCATGCATTTAAGAATTCTTTACAAAAAGAAATGCTGAGGAACAATATCACTTTGCCAGTGTCATAAGGTTTTATTTTTGAGGAGGAACAAACTTTTTGGGAACATGATGTAAGTCTGTTATAATTATTTTTTTTTCCCTGTTTTTAAAACCGTGGAGATTTTCTTGGAATACTAGTTGTGCTGACTTGACCTGTCTAAGGGAAGCATTTCATCTGTGGCCTGCTCTTTTTCCTTGAGGAAAGTGACACTAATAAACAAGGTAGCATTTACTGTGTCTGGTCTGAACAGTTGCTAAAGAATAAAAAGTAGCATTTGTCTTGAAACATGTAAGACATGGTGATAAATTACCCTTTATATTGTACTTTTTAATGTTGACTGTAGAGATGACTTTCGTGATTTGGCATGGAGGAGATGCTTATCTTTTGGACAACTACAGATAGATTAGGTGAATCCTGCTCTAAAATGCTTTGTATTACTGGCATTAGATTACCAGTGGGAAGCCCAGCAAGGCTGGGGTAGGCGACGGGCATTGAGCCAAGCCGCGTTTACACTTCATGAAAGACCAGTGCCTGAGGACTTTCTAATCTAAATGGATAGCAGAAACAGAGAAACAGTTTATAACCTGAATTTATTTATTTATTAATAAAGAAAGCTATTTCCAGTTATTTAAAATGATTTTGACTCTGATAAGTTACTGTAAAGGAGCTAAACTGGCATGCAAATTGCAGAGTCCATCAAAAAAGCACAAATAAACACAGTTCATCAAACGGATTAACCATGACATGTATATATAGGTGCATGTAAGATGTTGATAAATGAGTGACAGAGCCTGAATCAAGTTAATAAAATTCACTTTGCATGGCAGAGTCACGGATCCTTTCCTCTAGATGAGGGGAGACGTGTCGTTGTTCAGGGAGTGCTTTTAACCAGAGGTAGGTGCCGGCATTTCCCTCTTTTGTGAGGATGGTGAAACAGAGGTCGATAAACACCCGACACCTCGTCAACTTCGCTCATTACAGTCTGGTACACAGAGAATCCGTGTAAGATCTCTCTGCAGGGCCCAGCACGGGCTGTTTGGGTCGGATGGGAGAAACCCCGGGCTGAGGGCCCGCAGGAGGCCGCGGACACCGGCGGCGCCTGGAGGGGCTGAGGCGGCGCGGCGGGGCCCCCTGGCGGCGGGAGGCGGGAGGCTGTGGGGCCGCCGCTGTGGGGCCGCCGCTGTGGGGCCGGGTCAGGGTGCCCTGTATCACGCTTCTCCTTCTGCCCCTGTACTCGGTTCCGTAATCACCTGCCATTTTCCCCCCTTCTCCGGCTGCACTCAGCATCCCCACTGTAGCAGTGGGTTAAATGCTGTCGCTGAACCACGTGTCCTCGCCTAAAAGTCATCCTGAAAAAAAGGGGTTGGAACACAGCGTGGTTTTGATGAATTTTCATCAAAAAGACTATATATTTAAATCAGAAAGACAGATTTACCATCATTGGGATCACCTTTTTGTTTCTTTACAACAGCTATGATATTTGTTCATGCATATTCTCACAATATCCCTCTGATTTAGCAGAATCACAGAATTGTCTAGGTTGGAAGAGACCTCAAGATCATCAAGTCCAACCTCTGACTAACAAGTCCTCCACTAAACCATATCACTAAGTTCAACATCTAAACATCTTTTAAAATTTGACTTAGCTAAATAGTTGTAGTCCTATAGCTGTATTTCCACTGAATTTAATCACCTTGCTTTCATACTGTTGTGTGCAATCAGCTTACCCCTTGGGGCCAATGAACACCTTTGCTGGTGGTTTGTCTGTCGGTACTGATGTGATTGCCATTAGCCATCCCAGAACTCCTGAGAGACAAAGCTTTGCTTTTCTAGCTGTAAAGTGGGTTTCAATGAGAGAAAGGTGAAATGACTTTTAGCCACTGTTACACATTCTCATGTCCAAAGGAAATTGCTTCCTGAAATTTGGCTTCTGACACCTTTTGTAGTTGCATCAGTAGCACTTTAAACAGTGGCCTAGCCCTGGAGCAGGTAAGCTTTGGTCTTTTTTGGGCTTCAGATATCACAGAGTTGTAATTGCACTGTGTGGCCTCCCCGGAGCACCTTCATCCTTCCAGGCGATGGCTCTGGAATTACAGGTTTCACCCACAGATGAGTCAGTTCTTCAGGAACAGGCTGATTTAATTTCACAGCGTAGTAGGTATGTGAAACTTAAGGCTC
The DNA here is from genome assembly GCF_964211825.1 of Aythya ferina. NCBI lineage: Eukaryota > Metazoa > Chordata > Aves > Anseriformes > Anatidae > Aythya > Aythya ferina. Next base: position 29,470,314 of record NC_140302.1, on the reverse strand, counting down.
TGCAGGTCTTTGCATAGGGCCTTACAAGTTCAATTTGGTCACACAGTGAGGAGTCCCCATCCCAGATATTTTTGCCAGAGGCACGCTCTTCACTTAATCTCCCAGCTCCTTTAATCACTTTTCATTTCCCTTGGCAAAAGGGTCAGCGTCCAGTCATTTTCTATAGTATCTCTGTTTCTTCCCGGTGAGCACTGAAGTGTCAGGAGTGACCAGTCTGCCTGTCCAGGCTAGGCTGGTGTCCTTAACCTTTTCCTCAGTGGTGAAATTGCACGTGCTTCCAGGGGAGAGAGTAAGGAAATTGCAGTGAACCTGAAATGAAACACCAACATACTTTTCTGTCTGCACCAACCACCCTCAAGGCAGCCATACAGATGTGTGTGTGAGGGACCTCTGCTTTCTCTGTCTCATCTGTGCTTTTTATTAAAGGTATCCATCATACTGAACTGCAGTGTTTCCATGTTTCCCCATCATTGGGGAGGATGTAGATCTTGGTAAGTGGAGTACATATATTACGCTAGTAGGAGGTGAAAATCTGTGTATTTTTTAGTATGGTGAATTATGTTAGCTTTGGCACATTCTGTTATACTATAAACTTACTGAGTCTTGAGTAAAGGAAATGAAAGTCAAACAGCTGCCTTTCTTCTGCCCTTGTGAAGCCTGGCTGCTTATTAGCAGGGCAGCTTTGCAGCCTTTTTCCACCCTGAGTCACCATGTGCTATAGTTGATCAGCGTGGCCTGCGGTTTGTCAGCCACTCATACCCTGTGTGTGGGGTCCCAGAGCAGCAGCTAGGCTGTGGAGGTGGCTTATCCATTCTCCTCCACTCACTGAATATCCCCCTCCTTTACCTCTTGAATTGGGCTTTCATGCGCAGAAATGGATTGAGATGCCAGATAATGTCATGCTGAAACAAAAGGTGGGGCAGGAATAAAGGTACCTGCATCTCTGTTGCTGTAGTGGGGTTATTTTTTCCTTGTTATTTCCTTTTTCCTGTTACTATTCTTAGGAGTAATAAAAGCTGCTGGTCGCCAAGCAGAAGAGAAAAATTCACAGAATTTTAATGATGTACAACAATTACCGATTCTGTCTGGCTCTATGTACATCCTTCCTCTACTGCCTTAAAATCACTTATACTAACCACAAAAAAAGCACCATAAGCTGGAGCCCTGCTGGCATCCTTTCTGCTTCTGCACCCTCAGCTCTGCATTACGGGAGAGAAGTAAGCAGTATCCTGTTGGATCCCTCATTAAGTCCAAACACTCTCGACAGTCTCTCTTCCCCCTGTCTTGCAGCCACTGAACAGGAACTTGTTCTTCCATTCCTCTCAGCAGTGCAGTCTGGAGATCTCCAACCATTTTGTTCTGTTTTCCTGCCAGTGCGCAACCGCAGTGGCAGTAAGGGAGCAGGTCCCTCGCTGTTTTGGGTAGGGGAACTTAAACTGCAAGACGGTTTCACAGCAATCTGTTACATAATACTGCGCAAAGCGAACAGTAATTAACGTGGAGGTGGAAAAGATACCCTTACTACTCAGTGCAAAGCCGGCTTGTCTTTCTGACAGAGATAGTTACCTCCTACCTCTTCATTTCCATGAGAGGCTCTCTCAGAATCCTAAAGATGAGAGAAAATAATTGGAAAATTGTCTTTAATCTTTCACAGAATCTGGCAATACAATCAAAAGGTTGAGGCAATGTTATTCTGTCTTCTCAACTGCTTAATATTTGGAAACGGTGAGCAAAGAAACAAGCAAGTGGAAAACGACCCCATGTCCGCTCCCCCAGGCTGCAGAATTCTACATTTTTCATCAGACCAGCCAGACTCTCATTTTGTGCTGCACTGGTGAAAAAACGAAGTAACCTAGTGAAAGAAATGTATTTTCCCTGCACATCTGAAATCACAGTGTTGTGCTGTGTGGAACTTAGGAGACTTAGGAACCCTTTGGACTGCCTAGCTCCAGTTACTGGAGAGTTACTGCTATTATTGCAGAATGTAATGAGATGAAACTCCCCTGAAGATATTCCCTGCCCAGGAATTGATAGGACTGCTCATTTTGCTTTGTTACACCCTTTTTTAAATGGCTCTTCATAAAGATTTGTTTTGCAGCAGTTTCAAGTTACATGAGAGTATGATAACAAGAACAGTCTGGCTAAACCTCCTAGCTGATGCTCATCTGACTTAGACAATGTATAATCATAGATAAAAATACCCTGAGCTTGGTTACATCCTAAAAATACTCTTCAAAATTCTTAGCAGCTGTTACTAGAAATAGTTTACTATTGGCTAGGAGGTACAGCAGAAGCTGAAAAAAAACAAACTAGGTGTATATTTTTTTCTCTCAAATACTTATCTTGACTTAAATCCTCCACATTCGGATTAAAATATTTCAAGCATTTGCTCATCTTAGGCTGCTTATAAGGACTGAAGGGGGCAATTGGATTATTTTCTTAGGTTCCTTTCTTCTTACCCTTTCTGTTTTATTATCAGTAGCTGAAATTATAAATGGTATAGGAGAGGTAGATCAGGACCATATATTTTCTTATTACAAAAATATCGGGGCACTTGGTGAAATACAAGTGATCAAAAACCTATGGGAGAAAAATGAGTGTTTGACTAGACTTTGAAACTTATGGCAACAGGCTTTTGTTGGAATCAAGAAATTAATGAAATGAAGAAAGAAATCGAGCCACTGAAACTATCCAAATGCCTGGTTGTACTGAAATGAGGAAATTATTGGTTCTGAAGTCCTGGGATTAAGGTGAGGGAGTTAGACTTACCCACCATCCTAAGACCATTGTAGGACTGAAGAAAGTAAGGAAAAGACCCATAGCTGTATTTGGTTATGCGTTTATTTCTTTTTCAGTCAAGAACATGTGCTAGTAATCAATTTTTAGTTGCCCAGGTGGTGACCAGCCTAGGCATGGCACCTGTGCTTCTGGGACTGTCCAAGCCTAAGCTGCTTTGCTGAAATAAATCCCCTGAGATGCCATTGTGCAGGCCAGTACTTTTCTGCAGAGTGCCAGCCCAGCTTGTTCCCTTCAATAGTCTTTGTATTAGCTTTCTTCGGGGGACCCTAAAAACTGCCTGCATCACAAGAAACGCAGTCACAGGAGTGTGTTTATTTGCAGAAACATTTTCTGTGTCCTTTCAAAAATCCAAAGAATTGTCACTGGAGTATTACTGTCAGTGTGGTATTTTTTGCTTGAAAAATTCTGAACATCCTTTGATTTTCTTTAAGTTTGAGGTTTTGCTTTTCACTGTAAGAACTAACTTTAAAATCCACAAAAGCTATAGATCATATATTTAAATCTTATTTACTGCTTTTGAAATAATTTGTTATTGTTTCCCCCAAGACCACATTACTGTATATGTTTTGGAAGTGTCACTCTTACACAAATGTTGCCTTATGACACCTTTTAAAATGTGGTATGTGCTTTACACGCGTGTGCGTTCTGAATGTGAACCCAGTTCACTGGTAAACTTCCTATAATCCTCTCCATTGTCAACCCCCTACAATCACTGAAGTAGACCGTGTGTTTTGTGGAAGTCTTGGCAGAAAGTGCCTTTTGTATGCAGTGAAAGCAGACGATGGCAGGCGTGCTAATCACCTTACCTTCAGGGTCTTCTGAAGCCATAGCAGCATTAATCGTGTTACCAGCTGCACACTGAGCTCTGACCTTCTGCCTGTGGAAAAGATGCTTCTGTTTGCAGAGCACAGACGTGGTGTGGACAGGAGTGTGACATGCTTTGCATCGTGATCTAAGTGCCTGAATCTTGTTGCTGGATGCTGCTCAGTGGCTGCTGTACAGCACCCTACAGGCAGGTGCGTCTGCCCACTGGTTCCTTTTTGTGCAGGAGCTGTAAGAATGATGGCACTGCGTGGAAACAGGATGCACAGGAGCTTAGAGCTTATCAGCTGAGGGTTTGGATGCTGCTTGGCACCTGCTGACACTCTGAAGTGCATCTTTTTAGTTGTTAAATTCCTTGTCCCCTCTGATGTCTCTGTTTTTCAGTGCAGATGGGAAGGTGGACTCCAAGCCATGTGAGACCTTCAACTTGGATGTCCTAGGTTGGCAAGCCCTCTTTGGATAGTTGCTAGTAAACAGATGCTACTGAAACAGATGTTGTGGGAAGACTGGAAGAATAGGCATTTTCCTGCATTAGTGCTGCTTCTGATTCCAGAACTAATCTGGAAAGCACAGAAGACAAGACCCTTTTTTTTTTAATAAAAAAAAAATTATTGAAAACTAATGGAACCATTCATGTTTTTCATCCTTTCTCTAAAACATTCCTTATCCTTAGATTTTTTTCTCTAAATTATTCTATGTCTTTTTATAGAAGAAAAATACACTTCAGAAAATAAATTCTATTGGCCTTTGTGTTGTGTGCTGCCTGAACAGCAGGTACTTCAATGAAAATCAGCATCTCAATGCCTTCAATCAGTTCAGTAGCATTTAAGAGTTTCCATGTAGGGACTGTAAACTTCTGCAGGCCATCAAGTGCAAACCAACTGTGAGCTTAGAAAAATAAAATACAGAGTGTATTTCAGTGGGATATATATTCTTCTAGAGGATAAATATTGATGGAATTTTGTTGTGTGAATCTTAGGTGTTGTTTTCTTTTTTTTTTTCCTTTAGTTGCCCATCTGTGCACATGAAGTAGTGTGCATCCTATGTCAAAGAACTGATGTTGCTACAGGTGAAATGAACAGTCCTGGAAATGTAGACTTACCTTTGAGTTTAGAAGTAGTTTTTATGAATCTTAGGGGCCTAGTGTTACAGACTAGTCAGACACTGCTAGCAAAATATTTGCAAGATTTGGGTCATTGTTCAAATAATTAGGTAAGTTTCTAATGCTCTCTGGGATTAATTTGACTGAAAAAAGTATAAACATTGCATCTTCTGTTTGTGTCTATTTTCATTGCACTTTATTTCGAACTTCGCAGCAGAGCAGAAGCTTCGTGAGAGCTGTTACTGTGGAAGACACCTAACTACAAGTAGCTGCAGTACCAAACTGGATGTCCAGAACAGTTATTATATAATCTACATGTATATTACATTAGATAATCAGTAATGTGTTATCTGTTCCTATTTTTAAGGTATTGAGAGTCTTTTTTTTTTCATACTATTGTGTTTTATTTTGTATTCAAATGAGAATGAGATTTCTTTCTTTATTTTCGCAGCTGCATGTAAATGAATAGCATTTCCTTTACCAATTATAAAAGGGATTTGGTGAAAGGCAGATTGTACAGTGGCTGCCTGCTTAGCTGACAGGTGAAACATTTATTATGGGGCTGTATTGTGTCTGTTTGTTTATTATTAAAAATACCTAGTATCACATGTTCGCTTCTATATTTTTGGCTTCTGAGTAATCAAAGTCATAAATGAAACAGGTGTAAACTTTCCTGGTCTCTTTACAGTGTAGACACTATACCTGTAGGAAACTTATGACAAAATAAATAAATAAATCTCTTTTAATATTCTCCCAGTATTTTTTTTTTTACTGTAACTGCAATATTTTTTTCTGTTTTGTAAAGTCAAAAGCATGAGAGCTGTTAAAATTGTGGAGTTAGTAATTGTCTTTTTGTTTTGATAGCTGTACAGTGTTACTGCAGAGTAAAAATCAAGCAGAACAGGCAGTAATGTTAATATACAGTTAAATTTTAAAACGTCATGGGAGAAGCCAAGGGAAGACCTTACAATTCATATCAGAGAAGCAGGCAAATAGGTGGGGTCTGTTAAGGAACTGAAAAACCGGAAAGACTTACGAATATTCCCCGGCCCCTTGGCTGTCTGGTTAAATTAGGTGAATATTGCTTATGTGGCTTTGTGTCTGTAATGCCTAATGCTATTTTATCTTGTCTAGAAAAATCACCTGATGGGTGAAGATGTATAGGTTTAATGCCAGATTTATGAGACTTCTCTCTCTGACGTTACAATTCCCTTGCTGTAGCCCCACGTTCCCAGAATGCCTGTAACAGGGAGGGGGATTAGGCAGCTGTCAGCATCGCTTCCCGTCATTTCAGAAGAACTGACTTGCCATTGTGGATGACTCTGACTTCTCCCTCTCATTTTAAAAATTTAAATAATTGGTGGCTTTTAATTAAAAGACTTGCTTTAATCCATTGCTAGCGAAGCAGAGAGCTGCTCTCGAGTGTCTAGCGCTAATGTACGTATAATAATGTAGCATGGGGTCTAGAGAATATTTATGAGCAGCTGTGCATTTTCTCTGAAGATTCTACGGTATTTTGCAGGATTTAGACTTTAATATTGAAAGCTGCTGTGAACAAATTTGGGCACCCCAGTTGTTGGATACCGCAGTGACAATGCTGTATGAAGTTGTTAAGGGAGTAGGGAAGGAAGCATTTTACAATGAAAAAGCTGTACTGCTAAAGAGTTTAAGTCACTACATGCAAATAAATTTCTGTCTGTTTTTTGACTTGAATTTTGACTTAACTGAAATGGAGTGGTGGAGGTGGATCTTCTCTGTCCCGTAAAAATAAATAAATAACCTTAGAAAAAGGTTACTTACTAATTTTAATAAAAATTATGGTCTATGTTTCTGGAACTGTCAACCTTTTTTCTTTTTCGTTTTGTTTCTGAATAAACACTTACTATTTGGCTGAAACTGTCTCTCAGAAACATCCTAAGATGAATCTGTACCTGTGGGCAGGGTTGCTTGCCAGCTTTGCCTGAAGACTTGCTGAATAAGGTAGAAGGAAGAACATCACATATGTTTTCCTTATGCAGATACACCTGACACAGTTTCTGTTTTTGCCTGTGAAGGTGTAAGTACAAATGTCAGCAATGCTTAGAATAGTTTTTAGAACTTGAGACTTATTAGCAAGTTACTGATGCAACGGAGTAGAGAAAATAAAATCTACCATTCCTCCTGAGGCCTCATCATGACAAATAATTTCCCCAGGCTTGCTTCTTTCCTTCCTTGTTTAATCTTTTCAAGAGCAGAAAGTTACTACAGAGCACTAGAGTACCAAAGGCAGTCAGCCTGTCTGGGAGCAGTACTTTTAACAAGTGTTTGCTGCCCATTGACAAGGCTGGAAATACAATAGAATAATAAACAGACATGTGATGGGGAAGGAAGACATAAAATTCACTCCACTCCACAGGACACATTACTTGGGCTTTTTGTTTCTAACTTTCACCAAGAAACTGCTGTAAGGAACGTGGCAGATGTTTGGCCTAGTAATGATATCAATGTTGGGTATTTTGGGGGTAAATTATACTTCAAAAATCTTAAAGATGTTTGTCTTCTGTTCTCTGTGGATCTCTGCTATCATGCCTCTCATCACCACACAGCTTCTTAGGCAATATTTGTAATTTAAAGTAGTGTCAGGCTTGACTCATCCTCGAGTGAGCTTGGGCAAAGGAGACAGGGGATGGCTGCCCGCGCTTGTGTGGGGCTGTGGTCATCTGCCTGTGTTGGGGCTGCATTGGCATTGCGGCACAGCGCTGGGCTCCCTGCGAAGGTGCTGCTGGATACCTTGTGAAATGTGACTGTGCTGAGGCTCCTGAAACCGTATCATCAAGAAACAAAAATGAATTCCAGATCCAAGTCACCTGTGGTAGTTATAGTTTGTTTCCCTAATCCATGTGTAACTGCTTGATGTATTTTTAGATGCATCACTCAGTAGCTCTCCTTAAAGATATGATAGATTCCAGTTACTTGATTATAGTACTTTTCGCTTCTTGTCTCAGTGTGGCATAAAATTGTTGCAGTCCACGTAAGAGAGAGCTTCTAGTCTTAAGCATTATAGTTTGATTATACAGCTAATACCCACTCCAGTTAGTCTCCTGATGTTTTGGTAAAGTCATCCCCCGCAAGGCTCTCTTCCTTGAGTATATCTGCTTTAAGCTATGTATCTGAATGCATGCAGGCAGAATACTCAGCTAAGTAACAGGTCACCTTTTCTCTTACCTCTTTCCATCTCTGTTTTCCCCCCCTGGTCTATCTTCAAGTGTGTTTTGTCTTAAAGGGAGTAGGGCAACCTGTGGGTGTCTGAGAATTCAGATTTGACCATTTTTCATTCTATGCGAAATAAAGGCAGTGAAACAAAGACCATCAAGCAGTTCAGTAGCAAAGAGAAAAACTTGTTCATGGCTGAAAGTAATCCTTCCAGTTTCAATACCAGGAAATTCTCAGGCTTAAGACAATCTGCAGTGCTCTGGGTATATAGATTTACCCTGAAACAGTACTCTCCTGCTGCTGTGCTTGGCATCAGTTTGCAAATGTTATTCTCTGAATGTGAAACTCCTACCTGCTTACTGCAGTGGGACTTGTGCTTGTCAGCGCTTTTATCAGCCTGCTTCATAGTCCAGTAAGGGCTGTAAAGTTCCCTGGAGTCTCTGGGACAAGTGGTGCTACCTATGTAATGTAGAGCACAGTGGGGATAGCTGGCACACGTTCTGTAATGCAGCACAAAGTTTGGTCTGTTCCTACTCCCTCTTCTGGGTGAGGGTTACATAAGAGCTTGCAGGAAACATACAATTTAAAGAAGCCAAAGCACTCTTCAGGATTTACAGGTTTTTGCCAGTATCACTGTTAGACCTACGACAAGTATAAACAACCTTTGTTTTCTCTTGTACATTCATTTTAACCCGTGAGAGAGAAGTGATGTGTCCAAGATTCCTCAGAAAGTCTGTGGTGAAGGTAAGGCTTAACCTCAGACATCCTGGGTGCCACTGCAGGCTGTTAGTTACCCTTCTTCATGCTCTTTTGTGCTCCACTCTTTCCCCTCAGAGCTATGTAGTGATAGTACAGACACTTCCACAATGAGGCGTAGTGAAATAATGCTAGAGAGAGAATCACCATCACCCTGTCATGCCTAAATAAGCGTGCACTCAGGCATGCAGGCACACTTGCAATCCCATAGCCATTTAAATAGGTGACAGCATAAGGACAAATTCTCCTGCGTTTATACCATTTCAAGTTCCCTTGAGTGTACAGCTCGGTCTCTGGAGCTGCAAAGGTTTGCACTCATCTGAATTTCAAAGTAGCTGCTGAAGCCTTCAGTTACGTGTGACCGCTGTGTTGGTTTTCTCTAGGAAGTCGGTATCACGCCGGTCTGATCAGTGGAATGCTGCTCGACTTCTCCAGAGCTCGCTGCTTTGCAGATATGTAGGGCATAAACACAGCTTAACTCTCACCCTGCGCCAGCTTGGCACGAACAAGAAAGCTGCTATCCCAGTTCGCTACAGGCATAAAGCTTGTCTGGCTAATGCTGGTCTTTTAGGAACGCTGTATGAGAGTGGAAGGTGACTTAAAAGTTGTAATCCTTGGGAAGATGTGGTGTTGGACAAAGCAGGGAGTGCTGCCTTTAGCTTTTTGTGGAAAATATCGGGAAGATGCTTTGGCAAGCAGAGGGAGTTGCTCCTCGGCTTGTGTTGCCTCCCATGTGCCTGCTTGACTTTGTTCCTCTCCGCAAGTGTAACTTCCTTGCATTGTCGACTGCTGCAAGGGTGTTGTTCGAAGGAAATGGGTCATAAAAACTTCGTTAAAGGCTTAGTGGGAAATGGTAAGAGCAATAAATCTATCAGAACAGGTTATTCCTGTCCCCAAGTGAGTCTGCAGCCAACCCTCGTTGTAAGGAAAGTCTCGGTGTTCAGTGACTTCTGCCTGAACCTTTGGCCTACATCCAGCTCAGAAGACTTCTGTAAAATTCAGGCGGTTTTGGTTCCTTTGCTGTTCTTTCTGTAGTCTCTGCGTAAAGTCTGTGGTTGAGGAGAAGCTGAAGGCTGTCAAGTACAGCTCAAGTGACAGCTGGCATCATCTGTGGCATTCAGCTGCCATCGTCTTTGGAGCAGAGCCTGACAGGGGCATCGTGTGCTGTTCCTGCGGTCTGTGACAGGATGGCAGGGACCTGTCACTGCTGCCACCCCCTGCTGGTTGTCCCTCACTGACCTTCAGCTGGAACCCAACTTCTTGCTGAGGGAACTCAAGGTGGGGGAAAGGCTGCAGCCCGCTGTTACTGGGGTTGCTCTTCCAGAGTACACGAGGCTTTTTCTGCCAGGTATTCAAGGAAAACGCGAAAAAATCCCCCTGCTTTGGTTACTTGGGTATCAGAAACAAAGAAGTAATGGCCTTGTGGAAGAGCACCCCGAGTTACAGGTGTCTGATACTGCCATCACCGGGAAGATGATGCAGGGGTGTTTGTTTCTGTTTGCTCTCCAGCCTTCTGTGGCAGCTGACACAGTCCAATGGAGGGACATAGGAACGATTCCTCCAGATTAAACAAGGATGCGAATTCAGACTGGAAGGTGCTCTGACTGATCTTAATTTATTCTTGTAATGAGCTAACTGAAATTAAGGTCACTCTTAGTTATGAACAAGAGTGTCCACAAAAAGCTTTAAAGTACTTTATGTAATTCATTTCAGAAGTTAATTTGAATTAATTTTCTGAAATGTCTGCAGGCAGAAAACCCATTATAGTCCGTCTTTGAAGACTGCAAGCTCTCCAAAGTAAATCTGCCTGTGCCATAACAAGTCATTATAACAGAGCAACATGGCAGTGTCCCAGTGGGCTGCAGGCAGCCCTGTGTCACACCACCTTGCCATGTCCCCCGTGCCCAGGTCTCCTCCGTGCACAGCTATTGCCTCAAGCCCGCACCAGGGACTAAGGGCTCCTGCTGAGCAGGATGCTTTTTACCTACCTCCTGCTCGTAATTTCCATTTGCTTTCCCCTGGCTCTGATGTATGACACCTTCACCCACAGCTGAGCGAGTGAGTCTTTAGACACGTTTTCCAGCGTTTCAGCCAGAATTTCTGCAGGGGTCCAGCTGCTGGGAGTGAGGAATGGCAGGCTCCTCAGGGAACATGGCTCCTGGCCTGGCTCCGTGCCCTGAAGGCTTCCTGTGTGCCACGTCCCGCCAGTTAGTCCCAGCCTGCAACTTTGGTGGCTGCTGTTCTCACTGGTGACTCAGACAAATGTGTTTTGAAAAAACTGAATCCCGCTTGTACATTCAGGAAGGCTGGGAGACCGGAGGAAAGACTGGGTGCATGGGGACTGCTCTGAGCTGTGATTCCAGCTGGATGGCACTACTGCTGTGCCTGTGCCACTCTGCCACATGGAAAAATTGTGCTTGAGAGTGTTCTGACAGACGCCTTCCTCTGCTGCTCAAGAAACCGTCTCTGTTTGAGCTTCTCTTCTGGTTCAGGTCCTCTCTTATGCTACTATATTAAAGGATTGTGCTGGTCCCAGGCACTAATTCAGCAGCCCAGGAGATCCCTTTCATACTCAGAGCTGCTCAGAAAAGGCCTCCACTTTTATGGAGTAATTCTAAGGGATATGCAGAGGGGTTTATTATATTATTATGATGATGATTTTTTATCATCTAGCCCCTCAAATGCCAAGTGCATTGACTTCCCAAGAGCTGCAGTCCCTTGCTACAGAATCGGTTGTTTCCACGGTAGTGCTGCTGAGGCATATGGCAGTAATGAGATGCTGCACTGGGACCACAATCGAAGAGCCGGTCCCCACTGTGATGGACACTACCCAGTCAGAAAACACTCTGCTACCTTAAAGCCTTGCTTGTGAAGCTGTAGCTACACTGGGCTAAAGACAGGCAGCGGGCTGTGTGTGGAAATCATCCAGGAGCTGAAGTCAGCGCAGACCGTGGCTGCCCGCTAATGAAGTTGTTTTTGTTGCTGCAGTTCGGGCCGGGTGCTGGCAGCCTGTCAGCAGCTGCTGCTGCCAGCCGTGCTCCATCCAGGCTGCTGGATGCCTCCTAGCGTGCTCCCAGCGCCTGTGTAGGTGATGCTCGTGCTATTCTGGGGACAGCCAAACCTTATCTCACATATTTCGAGGGTGGAGGCGTTGGCCCTCGCTTCTGGAATAAATACTGTCATCTCAGAGCACAGGGATATATTCCTGGCCCTTTGGTGGGGCAACCAAGGACATAACTTGGTGGTCACTTGGGCTGGCAACAACATCAGCTTGTTTGTCCAGCCTTGCTTCAGAGGCTGTGAGCTTGCAGGGCCCTTACCTCTCCCATGCCTAATGGGGCTTACACAGGGAATAAAGTTTACGTGGGAATGCCTTTAAGGAAAGATTTGGAACTGTTTTCTCCAAGAATAGTTTTTCCTTAAATAGAAATTTGTTTTTCCTGAGCCGTAAACAACAGTTGTCACTACAGGCAGGTCTGGAACATGTATTTCACCAACTTTTAAATAAGCGTTTGTATTATTTAGTGCTAGCAGCGACAGGTTTGTCACCTCTCCAAGGCACTGGAGCCGTTAAATATTTCCAAGGTATTTCTAACCCACCTCCTGTCAGATTGCCTTATGATAGCTTTACTCACAATGTACATTGAAATTTATGCAAATTCCTTTAGATTTGTGTGTGTTTGTGTTTTGTTGGAAAGGAGTGAATTTGAGTAGGAAGCAGTGCCTTTAGAGGAGCCAGGATTTTTCATCTGCTTTAGCTATACTATAAGCTAGCAAGTTTTTTTATTTCTTAAGCTGCCTCCACGAGATAGAAAAGCTCTTAGTTTTTCTCTGTTTTTAATGTGGTTTTATGCAGAAGGAGTGCTATTGGCACAGAAGAGCAATGCTTTGATTTCTGACCGTGTGAGTAATACGCATATCAGGACATAGGTGTCATTAATTATTCCCAGGATTAGATTTTTGTTTTTATTTTTTTCATGTGGTTATAATTGAAGAACAATAGGCATGGCTATGATGGCCCAGCTCATTTGTTTAGTTTGGAAGCTGCTTTGTACGCTTGGATTTGCTGAAACTGACTTTTGGAAAATGGGACTCTTGTTGCAGAGGTCCTGAAACGACAGCTTTGCAAATTAATTGGCGGTAATAGTGAAAGGGTATGACCAAGTCTGCTGAGACAGATGACTCGGAGGTGAGGGAAGGATTGGCACGGTCAGGCCAGCTAGAGATTTTAGAAGACAGTTGTTAGAAGTACTCTGGTGCCTCTGGGAATAGGGTATAGGTAGCAGGGAGATGAGACGAATCAAGTCTAAAATCTTTTGACAGAAACTGATTTGTTTTGAATTTGAAGTCTAAACTCGATACAGCATTTAAGAATTTTTAAAAATTGATGGGTAACACCATGCTTTATTATTATTTTAGTATTTTAGATTGATAAAAGAACGATCATTGTGAATTTAATCTAGAGATCATTGGTAGAATTTTCTTGGCATTGCAAAAGTATGAGAAGAATCCAAAATGAATCTTGAAGTACACAATGAATTTAAGCCTAGCAATGAGACAGAATTTAAGATTAAAAATAGCATTTAGTCTATAGCTGGAAATAGTTCTGAGATGGAAAAATTAGTGACACAACAATAAAGCTATCTGGAAACTGAGCTTCCAAGAATATGTGATCCCTGTAAAGGTGTCTGTGCGAAATGGACAAACGCTCACAGAGGATGGAACAAAGGATTTGTATTTCCAGTGTAGGTGTCTGTAAGGTATGTGCTATCCAGCCTTACAAATCTGGGATCAGAGACACACTCTGGGTGGAATTTGTTTTGAACCGCCTTCTTTGGCAACGCAGTTGACCTTGAGCTAGGCTTTTGATTCCCTTTAGCATACATAAACAGCCTGCTAAAAGGCCAAACAATTTGTTGGCTCTTTTCTTTTTCTTTTTTTTTTTTTTTTTTTTTTTAATAAACTCTTAATTTGTCATGGAACAAATGTGACACTCATGATAGAAATTAGTAGAATAAGTGTGTAGGTGTCATCAGTGTGCACAGACTGCTGACTAAGTGTTCAGTCAAATGCCAGCTAAATCTCACTGGCTTACATTAATTTTTGCCCATTAAATTGTTCCATGTGCTCTCAGATGCTGAAGGGTGTGGAATTATTTTCTGGTTGATCTGAGATGGATGGGTAACTATGACAGCTCGTTCTTTAAATAGAAGAAACAGACCACATCTTAGCTGCTTTCTGTTCATTGCAGGAGGGCAGGTTAATTAATAAGAAGAGAACGAGGTGTTAAAATGCCTTGCTAGTTTCCCTTCTGTGAATGTAATAGGAAGAAAATGGACAGAAGAGAAAGCTGTTGCGAGTAATACAGGTGAAAGGGAGGAATTCTCAGGTGGTGACCAAAGTGTTGTCTGTTTCCATATGGGATGCGTGCCTATGAACATCTTTGGCTTCTGAAATGGCACAACAGCTCTTTGTAGTGCTATCTGCCAAGTTTCACTCAGGGTGGTCATCCTTCAACCCATTTTGTCCAGGCTTTGGTGTGTAGTAGTGGTGCAGCTTTGCACTGAGTGTGCTTGCTGTTCTTCAAGCCGACACAACATCTGCTAGAGCCTATTTGCAGTTAGAGCGGGGTCATGGACTCACTGGGTAGGCTAGATTTTTGGAGAACTGGCTAGATCATTAGGCTGAAGGAGCATCTAGCAGCCTGTCCCAAGCAGGGTACCTTGGGGGTTGATACTGGAGTTACTGCTGTTCAACATATTCCTCAGTGACCCAAATGGAAGGGCAGAATGCCCCGTTAGAAAGCTCATGGGTGGCATCGAACTGGGAGAGCAGCCAGTAGCTGGAGGGAGAACAGGGTTCCCACTCAGAGGCACGTGAGCCACCTGGAAGGATGGGCCAGCGGGGGACTTGGGGTGTTCTGCAAGGACCAATGGAGTCTGGCACGTCAGATGAAAGAACCAGGCAGGCTGGGAGCATCCACGAGCAGAGAAGGACTAGTAGGACCTGATGGACAGGTAAAATGAGAGTCAGCACTGTGCCCAGACAAGCCTGCTTGTGACACTGAGAGCTCACTCTGCAGTGGAATAAAATTTACAAGATTTTCAAGAATGTAGCTTTCAGATCAAGGGGAGTGATGGCTCCCCTCTGTTCAGCACTGAAAGCTTCCTCTGGAACAGCATCACAGTACCCAGTTCTACACACACCTCCTGCTTGTAGAGGTGCCAGCCATCAGATAGCAGCTGACCCTGTAGGAGTTCCAGAATTCACACAACCAGGGATCTCCTTCTCCATCCCCTGTGCATTCATTGCTCTTGCTTGAAAGGGCTCTTCCTTTTAAACCCTGTTCAAATGACCTGCTGAATGTTGGCCAATAGGAGTTTCTGTATTTTTGGTCTCTTGTCCCACATAAAAGTCCTGGACAGAGTTCACTTACCTTAGCAGAAAATTTGGGGCAGAAAGAAGAAAGGACTTGCTCCCTGTGCATGGGGTGCTGAGTGATAGAAGCAGCAATGCTGAGCTACCAGTTAGGGGTGGCAGGTAGCGCTGAGCCTGGTTCTTGGCTTCTGCCCTTGTACCACAGATAATAAATAAATAACAGAACCGCTGATTCTGCAAGGCAGCCCCGATGCATTTGAAATAACTAGAAGCAAATGTCATTGCCCTACTTCTAAATAAAACTCGCAGGTATAAAAGCATGGGAATGTGAGTTAAAAGAAGAATAAATCTCCCTATCTTCCTCTCTTTTGACCTAACAATTTTTGTAAATTTTAATCCTGTATTTCTCTATTGAACTTTTTTTTTTTTTTTTTACTGCTCATTTGTTAGATAAACAGAGTGCATATAATCCTGAGGTCTGTTATGCTACCACTTTCAGTTTTCCCTGCTTAACATAACAAAAAAACAACAACAAAACCTTATTTATTCAGATTCACTAGTGCTTGACATCCTGAAATTCACTGTGTGGCTATTGACTAGACAGGTGTTGAAAACAGAAGTTAAAAATCAAACAAACAAACAAAAACCCCTCTTACTTAGGTTTCCGAATTACCTTGCTTTAATCACTGTGGTAAGAAAATTTTCTTGGTCTGAAGTCACATCTCATACTTAGTATTGTCAGTGGTAATAAAATTTTAATGAAAGGATTTTTAATATAATTCAGTAGGCTGTGATAAAAATTGCCTTGAAGCAAAAAAGAGCTATAAGGCATCATTTGAATTCTCCCAGTATTTTTCCTTATCAACTGTGCTTTATACTTAAAGCACACGAAGTGCTGTAAAAGCCATTAACTGCTTCAGGTTTTCCCTTTCTAGCAAATTTTGGAGCCTTGGTCCTCAGATACTGGTGATTGGTCTAAGCAACAGTTAACAAAAAGAGAGAGACAGCTGATTTTTCAGTTGTATAAAATTGCTCATGTGTTGTCATTTTTACTACTCCTATTGGCTGTGTCAGTACTTGCACATGAAAACAGAACTGAAAAGCTGTCTTGTGGGGTCCTGCCTTGGTTGGTGTAACTCTGTGGCTTGCGAAGTTAGACTTAGGCATTCCTTTCTCTTTATGTCTTAATTTGCCCCCCTGTCTGGTGGTTATCCCACCTGATCAGGTTTGAATTGATGCAGGAATGTTGCTACCTCCAGTGGTGTCTCAGCGTTACTGAAGTACGAATGGCTGAACTTCTCATTAACCCCCGAAACAATGCTCTGGTTATTCTGAAAATGTAGAGCAGGTCAGCTGAACTGAAGACTCATTTGAGCAGTCTTAATGACAGAACGTAACCATTGTTGCTGATTTTTATCTCTGGGTACAGAATTCCTTTGACCTGATTTGAGCCAGCACAGCAGCCTGCTGCAAGAGTGTCTGAGGAGGGGTCTTTTTTCACATACTCATGTAAAACATGACAGATGAAATATGGACACATTTGTAAACTTGAATATTTGTTCTTGAGAAATTACTGATTAAGGTGGAAGAGATTATGGGTCATACAGATGGAAAACATAGCTGTTTGCTAACCAAGTGTACTGATGGCAAATTTGGGTGGCATATTCAGTGCCAAGTAGGGATTAGCATGTTGTAGGAGTTGGGGCAAATCATAGAAACAGGTTAAAATTAAGTTTTAGTAAGTAAGTGATATTTGTGTAGTTGGGGACTAAGGACTTTTGCTGCCCATTAGGAATTAACCATTGGGGGAATGACTGTCAAGGAGAATGCTCACCCCTTGTTTGATGGCAGGCTGATGGTGGGTGGGTAAACCCCAACTTCTCTAAACTGATGTGTGTTGGTGGAGCCTAACAGAACAGATGCTGAGAGAACATGTACCTGTCAGGGCACACATCCAGGAGTACGTGGCAATAGTGAAGGAAAAGGAGCTGTTTTAATTGATGGATGAAGCTGTCACAGGAAAAAAAGTTCATAAACATCCTGTTAACAAATTTAGGATAGGAGACAGAAGGAACTGAATCCTGACACCTGGCTTCCCGTGGGACTTGTAGATGTTTATTTTTTAGGTTGGAACTTGGTCAGGTTAGGTGAAGAGTTGTGTGATGTTACAGCCTGTAATTGCTGACTGCTGAACTTGATACACTGGGAAGTGTATCACAGAGACTGGTAAATTAAACTTCTGTTTTAAAGATTCACACCAGGTGATGTGTGAAGCCTGATGCCGAGGACAGGTGTGCTCTCAGGGTCCTGTGATGCTGAGTCTGGTTCACTCCCTTACATCATGCCTCACACTGAGGAATTTCTGTGCTGACAGTCAGCCTTGGTGTATTATATTAAAACTCCTGACACAGATAAAGCCACGTGTGTTCGGGTTGAAGGAAAACATCAGCACAACTGATGCCTGCCTGTCACTTTTTTGCTTTTGGAAATCTGATTTTGTATCTTTACAGCTGTTACTCATTATGAAATAATTCTTCAACCAGGCTTTTCGTTTGGGTATTAGCTGACTTTGAGGGTTGTGTTTTTCTTGAGAAAAGCGAGGATGTAAGTTTTCTTGTCACTGACAGAGTAAAATATTTTTCTTTTCCTTGAGAGTTGTTCAGCAAGCAGATCACAATTGCAACCAAATTGTGTCAAAATTAAAAAAAAAAGAAAAAAAAAAAAAGAAAAAAAAAGGTTATTTGTAAGCAAAAAACAGAGCAAGAGCAACCATAACCAGCTGAGGATCTCACTCAAAGTTATTTATTGTGAAGATTTGGTAAATGCCAGCCTCTGGTGGGAATAAAAGTCACTCCTTCTGCTAATACATTTTCGCTCTGAAAGAAAAAGCATTTACTTAATGAACAAGATGCCAATAAAAACAGGAACATAGAAAAGTTCATTAATGAGATGATTTTAATAGGTCCTCTTTTGTTTCTTGGCAACAGAAAGCATATGACAGTCAAGTGTTTGCCAAACATTTTATCTTCATGCTATCCCTTTGTGATCCATTGCTTGGCGCCTGCGTTAAGAGCCAAGTCAGGGGAACGCAATCAGTATCAGCAAGTTCCCAAGCTACAATTCGGGGTGGAAAAGCACAGAGGGAGGTTGCACATTGTTGTAGCTCAGCAAATGCTTAGCATAAAAAAAGACAAAATTGTTCAGTAAATCTTTATTTAAAGTGTAATGGGAGACTGCCATTTTAGTCTGAGAAGCTATTTAAAGCTCAGTGTATCACAAGTGATATACTCACATTTCTTGCATGCATACGCTGAAATCCCAATAGTGCTGACTCAGCATCCATCCTTCCTGCCTGTGTATGTTGGGGAGCATGCAGTTTAGAATCAGAGAATCAATTTACTCCCTCTTCTTGCCTTCTAGTAATGACTGTAAGGACAAGGACGCCTGGGCTCGCTCTTTCATCAGGGCTGTCACTACCTCAGCGTGTGAACTCAGAAAGTGACTTGTCTATATGGGTGGAAATTTTAAACACAATACTTAAAATTAGACACATATAAACAGCTTGTATTCATGCAGGTGTAAGGTCTTGTAGGAAAAAAGAAAAAAAAAAAAAAAAAAAAAAAGGCTTCTGTGCTTGTTTACCTGTAAAACCGAGTGGTGTTGAAAGAGGATAAAAATTTCTAAAATCTATGGGCAGAGAAAGCATGTAGAGAATGATTCTTCAATTTGTTTATTTATTTCCCCCCAAAGACTTTTGAGACTTTTGGCCTCAACCTCATTGAATTAGTAAGTGATAGGCTTAAAAGCTAAGAGCTGTTGGGGAAGTGCTTCTTCATTCCTCGTTGGAGTGCAAGATGGAGCTCACTACTTTAGGGTGTAGAGCAGTGAAAAGGAGGAGGGAGGTGTTCTGGGAGGAATTAGAAGAATTTAGAGAGAATGGGTGCCTTGGTAGCTGCCAAACACTGCTCTGGAGGCAGTCCCCAGCCTAAGCACCTCTTGCTGCAATGTGAGAGAGAATCTAGAGCGCTCTCTCAGTGTTTGCCCTGGTTCATATGGTTTTTCCCTTAAGCAGTTGCTCTTGACTGCTAGCAGAGGCATTGCAGGTTTTATATCTTCATTTATGCCTTAGCTAATTAGAATACTGTACAAGTTAATTAATGTTTTTAAAACCTTGAGATCATCAAATGGAATGGATATGCAAGAATTTCAAATGATGTCTGAAGGGGGAGGGCAGGTCTTTATCTAACTGAAGGGGTTTGGTGTTGTGCCGTTGGCCCAAACATCCCTCATAACACATGTTATGTGGGCTGCTGTGCTGGGCTCTGGGGCTGTCTGGGTGCTGAGTTCTGCCTTAATATAGGCCTGCTTTTAAAACCGTGTGACATTTTATAAAATGCCCTGGGATGCAGCAGGATGAAAGGTGCGTAAATACATGTAAAACGTTATAATTAGGATGCAATTAGCAATGCACAGGGAAGGAGTGTTTGCCTGGCTTCGCTTTGTATGTCTATAAAGTTTCATTATTCCGGAGCACAGAGTGCATGGCATAACGCTTGTTCCAAGCAGTTACACTTGAAAATAATTGCTACGCACAAACATTAAGGAAGTTACTGTAAATTAGTTTCTGCTGGGAGACAGAGACATTGCTGGTGATGCAATAATTTCACTGGATGGAGAAAAAAATCTGGAATAGTCACCACTCAAAGCAGTAAATGAGAAGGAGAGTAACTAGCGATCAGGAGCCTCAGCCTAAACTGGGAGGTGAGGGAAGTTGTTGGCTGAAGTAACGAGGAAGAGTCTGCTGGTGATTTCCATCCTGTGAGCTGCTGGTTCTGCTGCTGGCCCTTACGAACCAGCTCCGGTGAAAGGCTGCATCATCGCAGGAGCTGTGTGCATGCATATTCTGTTATGTGGGGCTGGGAGTGAGAAGAAACAAGGAGAAAAGCTATGAAGGAACAGGGTAAGTTAATTTCCTCATGATAAGAGCATACTCATCCTTAAAAACCTCAGCCCTGTCCCTGTTCCTGCTCCCCCTCCTCCCTTTTTTTCTTTCTTCCTTAATAATTTTCTCCAAACACGAGGTTGAATGCCTAGGATTGGGATTCCTGGTACAGACTCACAAAGCTGAGCATAGAGTTTTGTGGTCCTGGGCAGATTGCTTAAGTGTTTTCTTAATCTGTAGAAGGGAAATAATATCTCAACAAGGATAAGATCTTCCAGGGACCAGGCTGAGCTATTATGGTCTAATGTTGTCTAGGAAGAAATGCTTTGGAAACTTGAAGGAGAGGCTGAGATGCCTGCTGTGTCTCCCAGCAGACACAACAGGAATTTGCTGCTTCGTGAATCTGTGGCTGTCTGAAGTGGCCGATAAAGTCCCTGATTAAGGCGTTCCCTGATAGTTGGCAGTTTGTGGCTCTGGGAGCTTCTGTTTGGATTACACGAAGTCCAGAGCAGGGAAAAATGGTATTAAATGTAAATGCAAGCTTCACAAACACACTCTTCAGTTTAAGAGCCATCAGATTGTTAGTCTGTGTGCTGGCGTCACCAAGGATGTTGTTGCTTCTCTGTGCTGCTGGCACCAGTGTAAATTCTGCAAGGCCCTTGCACCACGGGGCTGGTTATGCTCAGACAATGCAGGAATTACAACAGGCCTGAGAACTGCATAGAATGAAGTAAGCTAAATCCAGTGAGATTGCTGTAGATCTAATAGCTAACGAGTCTCTGCTGAGCTTTAATAGCCAACAAAAACACCTCTCTGCTGAGCATAACAGACTGCAGTATTTCAGAGTCTTGTCACTTGGCGAGATTTGAATGTTGTTTTTTTTTTTTCATGGGAACAACACACAGTGTTCATGGCAGCACACCCATGGATTTCAAATCCCCCAGGGTTTCTGGAGGCTAGAGCCTCAGCATAAGAGAAGTGAACAGAGATTGCTGAGATGAGACTGGGGACTGGTAAAGTGCATGAGAATTGATCACTTCTCACTAAATTACCAGAAATGGTCAGTTAATTTAACATAGATGTAAGTTGATGTATAATCAACCTGTGTTATAGAGGGGTGCATATGTACATACACAGCCACGCAGAAAAGTTAATATATGGCTTCAGTATAGTGTCCAGTACTATGGCTACTAATATAGAGCTGGTGTGAGCATGGTGAGTTGTACAATACGTAGATGTCTATTGCATCATTCTCAACTTCTCCTTTCATCTCTTCACCTGAGCAAAAAAGATCAAGATGTGGTTAGCTGCCGAAGTCACAGCGCCCTACTCCAGGAACTTGCCTCTGAATGAGGCCGGAGACCCAGAGCGTGCCTCTTTGCAATTGTGTCTGAGACGTACACACTCCACAGTTGGATCTAGGAGAAGAATCAACAAAAATAAGTGCTAATGGTCAGCGCTTCCTGGGAATGCAGTGCTCTAATTCTTTTTGTCTGTAGAACAGGCCTAATTGTATTTGCCTACCACATAAGAGTGTCAGTGAAGGTAATTAAAGCGCAGAGTGCCTTGATTATTAGAAAGGAGGATGGGGGTGGAGAGAAAGCAGCATTTCTGTTGAGCTAATCACTTTCTGTCAGGCACGTTGAAGTCCAAGCGGAGTGAACGCCCTGTCCTGTACTACACGTAATTTGGCAGCAAATAAAAAGCATAAAGGTGAAGGAGGAGAACAGCAGCCTGCGACCAAAGGAAGGGAGGCCAGGTTCCGGGCCTGCATTTACAGCTGTCTGAGCGTCTGGATGAGTGTAATTTTAACGAGCTGGCTGAGAAGATGACAGTTCAGTGTGGGGAAAATGAAGTCAAGAGTTCAGGAAATTCAGGATTTACTATTTGAAGCAGGGAATGAAAAGTAGTTGGCCAAAATTTGTTTGTAGGAGTTCTTACCCAGGAACCCAGCAGATCTTGTATGTTTCTGACATCTTTACATAAGAGTTCAGACAAGAGAAAATGTGCCCTTTTTGGGGGGTTATTAAAAGTGAAACTTTAGGGGAAAAATGTGATTCCTTCTTCTATTCTTTCAGGGAATAGAACTTAAAGGTACTAACCAGTTGTTGGGGCCCAGGGAAAAGAAGAGAGCAAGAGAAGCGAGTGTGCAGTTCAGGTGGTACAGGTGGAAATTGAAGGTATTGAAGCAGTTAAGGAAGACAGCCTTAGGCTTTGCTGGATGGTCTAAAGGACATGGAGAGGAACTTGGAAAGCAGACAAGTGGAAAGGAACTGAAAGCTTTTCTGGGAATCTTGTTGCCAAGAGGATGTTACGTGGAGGTAATGTAGACCTGGTGGGTATTGAGGATGTTGAACACAAATCTGTCAGACAAGAAGATTCATTAATTCAGCTGCTCGTGGAACAGTTTGTCTCTTGTGCAACTGCGTAGAAGGAAGTGCCTGGAAGTTTACACTTGTAGCCAGCCTAATTGCCTCTGTCCGGGTGGGATGTTCTGGGAACCTGAGGAAGATGCATGGGACTTTGGCTTTCCCTGCTCTAAGTGTGTACGGAAAGTGATAAAACCGTGTTTCTTTGATCCCTGGCTTACACGGGCTCTTATTCTTTTGTTTAGGTGCGATATATCCAAAAAAGAAGAGCAGTGGAGTGGAGATGAGGCACAGAGTAAAACAGAAGTACAGCAGTTGTAGGACAAAATTAAGTCTGCTTGCAGTCAGCCTTTGAAGCAGGCTAGGGAAAAGAAAGTTGTCAGTGGTATCAGTTGCTTTGAGGTGCTTGATACATTGAAACATATCACTGTTTGAAGGGCAATATACCATGGTCCTGATGATGAATGGAATATCTAGAGGAAAATACTCACTCTTCCTTTAAACTGGGAACATAGACACACCTATTTTGCTAGGGCCACTCCCTTTAGTACTGCTAACCCAGGAAATATTGGGAGTAAAGCCATAAAGTGAGCTACCTCTGAAGGATCTCTGCCGTTTCTCTGGCTTTACATCTCTGCTCTGGAAGGCTGTAGCTTCTGAGGTCTGGAAACGTTACTGCTTGAGAACACGAATGGAACTAGAAATACATCCAAGCTCTGAAAACGGCAAAGGTTTGTCCTGGGCTATAGCTCTACTGATAAATTACATAGGTTAAAACATGCACAGGACATTGGGTGTTGGGTTTACAGAGGGAAAACGGTCTGAAGAAGTTCTGTTGGACTGAATATTGCATGTTTGCTAGTAGAGTAATTTCTTTAGTTTCGCTTTTACTGATTAAGCAGTTAAACCCTTTCCCAGTTTGGTGTATTTTATGTAACAAAGTCCATGGACTTTGCTACGTGGCTGAGCAGTGAGTGTGTGCATCCATGTGCTTCTCCTCTGAAGTGAATTTTGCAATGTGAGGAGTGGAGCACAACCAGGTGGAATTAAACAGCCTCGTTGTCCACCTCTGACTGTGTGCTTGTGGGAAGCTCTTCCCTGCTCTGTTTTCATGGTTCTGTTTTATAGGTGAAGATGATGACAGCATGCTATTGCTGTGGGGTAAATTCTGTATAAAGAGATTTTAGTTCTTTTTTTGTGATGGAAGGTGGCATAAAAGTTCCAAGTATTGTTAATTAATGCTTTGAATGAAAAGCTGATAACTTGATCTGTGCGATTGAGGGCAGCTTTCTTTGGAATTTGTCCTGAGGAAACATTGCTGTACAATCTGTGACTTACTGACTAAGCACACCTACGAGTTCTTGGCTGTCCCGCAACTGTCTGTCACTCCTGTTTGCTTTTGCACAGAAGGCAGGCAGCAGGATGTTGGGCAGCTGCTGCTGCCAAGCCCTGCTTTTTCCTTGTTACAAGGTGCTGCAGGTATGACTGAGCAGCACTGACTGCCGACGTGTAGCAGCCTGCAAGGAGGCACTGGAAGCACTTTGCTTCCGAACACCAAAAGACCATTCACCAGTTTTGGAGGTAAGGTACCAGTGAGTGATACAACATGACTGATGCGCATGCAAGTGGCCTGCAAATCTTAATTAATTTATCAAGCATTTCTTTTTTTATATATACCACAATCTTAAAAAACACAAGGGAAGACACATGCTTATAAAAAGACATTTAGCTTTCTTAGTAACCCAAGTGTGGGTAGTTGCTTACTCTCTCTAAGTAGTTGCTTGCACAGATGAAACAAACCTCCCAGGACCCCATTTGACTTCAGGGGTTACAGCTGGCAAAAGTAAAATCATATTTTCTTTTTGCATTGCATAATCCAACATTTGTCACTTAAAAATAATGTCTCACACAGACATCATCTATCTTTATGGAGCTTAAAAAATGTACAGGTATGCATATTAGAGAACTCTATATATCTCTTTATGAAAAGTATCACTTTACCTTCAAAAAAAAATCTACCTGTTTATAACAGCAACAACAAAACAAATTCCTTTGCTAATTATTCCTTGTAGGCCAAACACTTCACCTAATGTGGGACTAGATAGAACAGTTCTATTTCTGTTGCATCTCCCAGTGTGTGGTGAATGAGGTGTGCAAAATTAATTTTTCCCCTCCTTATTTCTTTACTATTTTATTTTTAAATTCTGTTTTGGCTGATTGCAAGAACATAAATTAATCTTCACAGAAGTGCAAGTTTAAAATCAGCTATTTCTGTGTTGCTATGATGTGGGAAACTGCCATATCATTACATGAATGTGCTGATGAAAAGAGCATCTGTCCAAATCCGGTGGGGATTCTTTCTAGTGAGGTTAGACTGAATATCTGCTTCTGCCCTTCCTGAACAGATACACAGAGAGTAGGGGAAGTCTTGCTTATATCTCTGCCTGCTTTGGCTGGTGCAGACGACCTCTTGTGTGGGTTTGGAAATCTGTTCTCACTGTTGAGGTCCTAGCAGATAAACTTCTGACTGCCGCACTGATAAAGCACAGGAGGGAAGAATTGATGGCTTCTCTTTCATACTCTAGGAATTTGTACTTTCTCTTCTCTAGCATTAGGAGGAAGCTGGGAGTCTAGCCCTTTTGAGATCTTATAAACAGAGAGACAGTTTTTGAGATATGTGTTTGTCATTTCAGTAGAATGAGTAATGAAGACACTGTTTTGTTTTACCCGTTTTTAATCAGTTTCATGTGCTAGCTTTCCCATTCTAGAAAGCTGACCCACCAATTCTTTGTCAGATGTCTCTCTTTATTTGCAAGGCCTGACCTTATTCTCCAGCAAGCAGCTGGAGAACTGAAATTTATGACTTCTTCATAATCAATTAACTGAATCTAGGAAAAGTACTGGGAAGGTTTGGATTCCAAAGAAAGCATAAATGTGGAGGGAAAAAAAAAACAACACACAAACAATATAAAAGAAAACCACTACAAAATAATGGTTTATCTTGTAATTCATTCATAGTTAAAAAGGAAATAACTGGAAGGTGCCAACTAGTTTCAGTCAGAAAACATATGTTATAAACATATGTTTATAGCATAAGGTCTCTATTGCTAAATCCTATGGTGGTCAGCACCTGTTTTAACTGATTCATCTGAAAATATTGCTCAGTGCTGCTAGAAGTAGTTCATCAATCAGTTTTCATTAGCACAGCCTGGCAGGTTGGCTGGCATGCCTGCTTTCTTTAGTTGTTGTTGTTTTCTTGTTATTCTCAGTTGCAGAACTATTCCTAAAAGATACCAGGGCAAAACTCCTACCAAATGATTGAATACGTAGACTTTAAATACCAGAAGGAATGATGAAGCTGAACTTGAAGAGTTGGTATGTGGAAAATGGATTTTTTTGTCATAGATCTGTGTCAGCGTTAAATCTGTGCATTAAACAAGTTTCAGAGTGATAATATCAGCATTAATTAATCTGCGTGATACACTAAGGGAGTGTCTACACTTAAAACAAAACAAAAACACCCACCAAAACAAACAGAAAAAAACTACTATGCCCTTGTATAGTTGGTTGTACTCTGCATGAACTGAAGAATTGAACCTCCCATCATGGAGTAACTGTCTTGATGCAGTGTTTCGCATATTGTAAGTACCAGGAAGGACAGAAAATCTGTGATGACGACTAAGAATGCAGCAACAGGTTGTTCCCAAAGATGGGAAGGGACATCTTGACATTAAATTGTGTTTTAGTTTAAGTTTATTTTAAAAAAACAAATGAACAACAACAAAAAAGCCACAAACATTTGGTTAAACATCATCTGCTGGAACAGTGACATTTTTCTAGTATCCCAAGACATACACGACCTTGACTAGCAAAAACAAATGCCCTCAGTAGACAGCTTATGGTCAAGGAATGGCAGGATACAGTCAAGAACTTACTGCTGAAGAAATACTGCTCTAAATTATTGTTGTGAATATAGTATGGTAAATATCAATCAATTTATCAACACCGTGATCTCAGAGTCTTTGTAGCTGTTCCAACTGACTCATTCACAATTCCTGTAGTTCATACTACCACTAGTATGGTTTTCCCAATATCGTAAGACCTTCTTTCCTATCTCCTATTCCAAAATTTTAGGCTGGCTAGATGTCAAATGCCCTGCACTTCCACTACAGGATCAAGACTCCTGATGCAGTACTATCTTTGAATAACTCTCGTAGCATTTAATGGGCAGAGCTGTACCACATTGTACATGTCAGGCAAATATAACAAGGCCTGTTCTGTGCTGAGTGGCACAGTTTGCCAAATATGAGTAGTTACATTTTATGTTACACGTCATTTCATGTCATGATTGAATTGAACTAAATCCCAAGCCTTTTGTCAGCCCCATCAGGGTGTTTTGTCTGTAGTGGTGCAGAACACAGTCCCTGTGAGAAGCGAGTGGCCGGCAGAGCATCATTTTGCTTAACTGACATGTCTTAGGTTTTAACGGGGCTCTTGATCACTTGTGCGTGTGTGCACAGCTGATTCGTCAACCAGACGATAGTGCTGACCATGAGAGGAAGGGTTCAGTGGTGCTGTAGGATTTATTTAATTACAAAGCAAAGATTAGCCAACACAGCATATTTAAAGCTGCTTTTAGCAGAAATGTTGGCAGTGGATGAACGGATCTGATGTCATTTCTGGCATCCTCCATCAGTACCATTCTTTCCACTGTATTGAAAGGTAGCCCCCTATTCTTAGTTTTGTTTTTGACAGATGTTACGAAAAATTTTACCAGCTTCTGTTAGGTACCTAAATTAGGCCTTCTAGCAGGAAGATGGAGTCTCTTCTAGTGCTTCGCTGGAGCTGAGGGCAGGAGGACTGCAGTTACCCTGCAGTTAGGCTCCGAGAACGGCCGTGGTGCTGGGGAGCCCGAGGGTTCGATGCAGGGACAGAAATGCTTCATGCTTTGTGCCATCACATGTGCTGGTTCTGCATCTGCAATGGAAGATCCACCGTTGGGAGAGAAAAGGAAATTTTCAGCTAAGATATTCAGGAGGTTTTACAGTGACCTAGAGGACTTTTTCTTCTAATATAGTTTCTCTGTTCAGCATTTGAGTGAAGTTGCTGTGTATCTTCTTGTAATTGTGTGACTTGTCAGAAGAGACACTACAATAATATCCAGTTTATTTTAGATAAAACAAGATGAGTGCTGCTTTCTTTGATGTCATGCTTATAGCACATCACACCTTAAAAAGGTACAAGAAATAAATACGAGGACTGAAAGAAAACCAAGCTTTCAACTTTGATCTCTTTCCTTCCCAATTTATTTCTGTCTCAGTTACTATGAAGTCTACATTGTGAAGAGAGTGTTACAGAGTTTCTCCTCTCAGCTGGAAAAATTATCAAAGTTCAAGAAAGGCAAAGTGAAGAAAAAATGTCTGATTAACAGATTTCTATTTTTCTTGCATGTCTTGGCTCATTTGATGCTACCTTTGTGGTTGTCTGAAAAAGCAAAATGAATATGAAACACAATGGGGTGCTATTTTAATGAACCATCTCTAGCTCTTGGGGCCTCTAGCTAATATAATAAAGCTTTACTTTTTTTATTTATTTTGATTGTGGTTCTTTACAGGCTACTACAGGCTGAACTGTTACAAAGTAATGACCACAAGTAAGCAGAAGAAAATCAAACATTTTTGTTTTTCCACACTGCTTATTTGCATCTCAAGTATCTGTTTAAATAAAAAATACCTAACACTGTTGAGAACTAGAAAAAAAATAATTCCTGTTAAACATCTGAAGGTGTGCCAGCTTCTGCCAGGATGATCCTTTTTGCTAATTATTCCCTAGAGTGGCTTAGGCGTCTCTTTAACTTCAAGCGTACTGCATGGCCCCAGGAAAGCTGAGGGATTATTGATAAGGTTGCAGATAGGCAAGCACTTGAATTGTGTTGCTGAGTCAGTTGTTCAATTATACAGAGTCTTGAGGGTGCAGTAGTTTTTATATTTGTATTTCATATACCTCTGACCATATCCTGCCTACAAAATGGCATCAGTTGTCAGCAATTACAGCTGTTGTTTTCTTCCACCTTTAAGTAAAAAGTATAGCTTTTTCTATACGAATATATGTTGCAGTGTTCTTGGCATTACAGATCAATAGATTACTCTTTAATTGTGCTGCCAGGAAATATAATGCTGAGCCACCTCATCTTGAAATAATACAATAGACTGATCCATTAATGCACACACTGACATTTTATGTCTGAAAATAGTCAAGGATTATTTTTTTTCCCCATGACTAGTCTGAAATGCACATTTGAATTGATAAAGTAAGGTAAATAGCTTTTGGTTGAACAATGCTTTTGGTCTTAAACCGGTTATCAGTGCACTCCTCTAGCAAGCAGCGTGCCAGTGATTTTGTATCACAGATTGGGAATTTAGTTGCCTGCTTCTGCATTAGATTTGAACCTAGGAGGAGATATCATTTTTGTAATGAAAGTGGTAACCCCACAAGCACTAGCTTTTTGCAGAAGGTGGAAAAAATGTTTGACAAACCTTTTAGTGGACTTCTAAAGTGTTTTAAGTGGTGAATTGATGAATTACAAGGAAAGTTTTGTATTTTTTTGTTTTGTTTTTACCTAGAACTGCAATGTAGAAAGACTAGGTAGTTTGCTTTAAATTAGTGAATTAGGAAGTTTTACAAAGAGATTTCTTTCTTACTTTTAGATAAGCTTAGAGATGCTTTTTAAGAACAAATTATGTTTATTTATTTGCAGTGTTCTTAATGAAAATGGATCATCCAATGTAGAAATCAGGTAGTTAAGAAATTGATTTGAACCATTGTTTCATTTCCAGTGGACGTGTATCCAATCCCTGACAGTGACCGATACCTGATACTTGAAAGGGATGTTTTAAAGCTGCCATAGGTAGTAGACAGTGCTTTGATAACTGATGTTATTTTTGCCCTTAACATCATGTAAATATTTCATTTGGTGATTGATTTTTTGTGTGTGTACTATTTCAGCCCATCTAATTGCACGATAGAGAATGGCTGTTGTCACTCTCCTTTGTTGTCCAAGAAAGAGAGTGATTGGATTTAATCTCAAGCATATTGTTTTGATATTTTTGTGTGTGTTATCTTAACATGCATTGCTTCACTGGTGGATAAACTTGATGGACTCTGGAGTTTAGGGAAGTGAGTCAGATTCAGTTTCTGAATGTACAGCAAAGGGGAAAGCTTTCCCAAGAGCTTGTTATGCTGCCTGTCCAGCTTTACAATGCACTGCAAAGCTGTTCTTTTGTTATTTAAGGCTCATGTGCCATGAAAGTTATCATACATAGTTGATAACAGGAAGCTGAGCACAATGCTTTAATTCAGCTGAAAGATTTTGCAAATGTCATCAGTTGGGAAAGGAAATTGTCACCATGTGGTCTTAGTTAAGTCCGAGGCAGAACTGTAGTAGTGTTTTCTTTTATACTTTTTTTTTGTGCTTGCAAATTGCACAGAAGAAATACAGGGCAAAGCAACACTTTATATTTGTTTTGCAATGAACACCAAAAATAAATCAGTAAATTACATTGCTTTCTTATTTCTCAGTTAAATAAAATACTTTGTGCATGCAAGTTTTGCTGTTACTACATAGACCTGCGATCCAGTTTGCAGTGCAACACCTCGGAGATCCTCAGATGGGCTTTCAAGAAGTCCATGTTTGGTGCAGTGGAAGATGGTACAACCATAGCTTCATCCTATTCAGTCCTCAGACTCGCTTCTCTCTTGTGACAAAGACATTCATAGACTTCATAACAGTTCTTTGGTACTGTATTTTGCATGTGTGTGTACAACAAAACCAGGTGTTTGGGATAAAACTTGCCAAATTATTTCATTAAATGTCAGTTATAATAATGGTGAAGATCAAATCCTGAATTAGCAGCTTGATAAGCCTCTATGGGAGACTAGGGCTTAACTGGGTTGCTCAGTTGAGTTATAATACAAATCATTTTATCTTTGATGTCACTTTAACCTGAGAGAGCTCTTTTCAGTCAGCCACTCTGCTCTTTTTGCCAGTATGGAGCTGCCCTGCGTCCCTGTGATTGTTATGTTCCTTCTGTTGTAGATGGTGGCGTAGCTTATTTGACTCTTTCAGTTGAAACCAAGGAATTAACTTGGTAGGGACCTATGGACTTTAAAAGTTATATTTGTATGGATTCTTCATAGCCTGTACCACAGTGAAAAATAGCAATGCTTCTCAGTTCTTTATGCTTTTATAGACAGGAAATTGCTGTAGTAATATTGAGTAACTAGGCTTTTTGATCAGTTGTAAAATTTGCATCCAGATATGCTAGCACAGATCTCTTTTTAAACTGTCTTATTAAGTAAAGTAGTAGCAGTGCTTAATATGAACATCAGCAGTCATTATATGATCTCTTCGAAATATGTTTTCATGAGTGGATGTGATCTTGGTGAAGAGTCTGTAACAGAGAGGAGACAAGTGTGAGGTACAAGGAGCAGAGTTGTTGGAGGCCCACCTGTTCTTCACTTGTAATCATCGCCTGAGTCCAGAGGGAATAGCAAAAGCCATTCTGCAAATATTTAGCTCAGTCAGTATCATTAATTAGGTGATCTGTAGTATATGTTTTCATGCTCTTTCTCTTCTAGTTAGTCTCATTTTACTGTGCTGTGGTGTCTGAAGAGCAAAGCAGAGACAGGTACGTGAGGCCTGCCACTGCAGTGGGCCCAGGGGACTGCTGAGTCAGTTCGGTTTGATTTTCTTACCAGGTTTTGACCATTTGCTTTATTGTTGAGTTGAACCCGCTTCCCCATACTTGCTGGTGGAAACAACAAGGATCGTGAACTTGTTCTTTACAAATTTACGTGGTGGATTGCTTTTTGGTTTCTCCTTTGCTTGCTCATGTCAGGCAAGCAAAGGTAGCGGTAAGGTTAGACTGGCTTTGTGCTTTGGCGGCTGAGCTGGCAAAGTGCCCTGCTGCTCCTGACCATGGTGCCTTACTTCTTTTGCAATACATGGTGCTAGAAAGTGCCAGAAAATGAGGTGGTGCTAATACCTGGGCTCTTTTTATCATATTTAGTCCCTAGAAAATATATAGCATTGAGGAGGGGGTGCGTGACACGAGAAATGCTCTTACAACAGTGTCCATGTCTGGTTGCTGGAGTGTGTCAGTACTGGGGGTAATTCTGTTTCTGGGTCTGAGCTGGGGAGATGTTTTATGTGTCTTACTGACCAGAACACAATTCCAACAATATTTTCCACTGTGCAGCAAGAGCATGGATTTTGTTCCAAATTAAAATAATGGCTGTAAACTATTGGACTATAATAACCTGAGATACTTTTTAAGGACATGATTACTTCAAAAGCCACAAAGTAGCTCTGCACTGCTGGTTTTTAGAGCTCAGCAAATTGTATATAGGGCCTGAATTATTAATGGAGATAAACTGGAGGAAGCTCTGTAGTCTTATCAGTCTCAAGCAAGCAGTAGTTGCTTGACTTTGTCGAGAAAAGCAGCTCCTTCGGAAGCAATGAGTGAACAGGTCCTCGGTGAGGAGTCCTACAGCGAGAATGGCTTGTGTCAGTATGCCCAGAAGATGACTGCCTGTTTTGGACATTTAGGTAAAGAAACTAAAGATGTGCATGTGGATTTTTTGCTCTCCATTATATCAATGAACTCTTTCATCAAGATTGCAGTAAATAGCTGAGTGTTTTGTACGTCACCCTGCAGTCTTCAGTAAGTAAATGGTGTGTGTCAGAAGTGAAAAGCTGCATGCATGGAGTCATTTTACAGTAATTAGTAAGCTTTTGATTCCCTATTTGTGGGAACTTGAATTTTAGAATGACTTTTTTTGCTCTCTCTTGCTGTTTTAGCTTTTTTTTTTTTTTTTTTTAAATTGCTTGGATAATTATATTTCTTGGTATAAATGGATGTAGTCCTTGCTCATTTTTCATCTGTGTGAAGGCTTTTTTCTTTCTCGTTTTCTTTTCTTTTTTTTTTTTTTTCTTTCTTTCTTTTATTCTCTGTCTGTATGAGAATTCTGATGGCAGAGAAGATAATCCTGTTGTCTTGGTCAGCTGGACGAAACAATAGTTGGGGTTATCTACCTATATGATAAATGTGTTACACTCTGAAGTGGCATGAGGAGGGAAAAGGAAAATTTGTTTTTGTTTTGTCTGTTTGTTTGTTTTCCTTTGGAGGTAGGTTTTTCTGAATTTAGGATGATTGACTGTTTTTTTCAAAAACAAGAATAACGTCAAACTTAAATGTATCTGCAGGAAGTTTAAGTCTGTTGACAGAAGCAATTACAGTTGTTGTCTACTTTCTGCTGTTATTCAGCAAAATAACATAGCAGATGCCTGCTACTCTGTTGTGGAATTTATTTATTGATTGCAGTCAAATTTTGTTGTTCTGTTTGAGTAGCGTTAGTAGAGTGATCTATTCCTAGTTGTACATGAGACATACTTAGTTATATGTTTATTTATATAATCTGGGACTGCTTGTTCGGGAAATTCAGACAGGATTGAATAGGAAATGGCCTTGAGATGGATGGAAATGCTATAATTAGAATATTTATCTAGTAGTGAGATCAGACATTTAAAGTAACTAGTTTGCCTAACTTCTGTCTCGTATTCAGTCCCTGGTGAACTCCATCAGTCTGAAAAGCGACTGCACCTGCAGCTGTGCTCTGTAATGCCTGGGCAGACTCGAGCCCCCAGCGCTGAACGCTCAGAGGAGGCACGGCTTCAGATTGGCAGTGGTTGAAAAACATTTTGATACTTGGCAGATGCTGAGGAAATTTCCTCAGTGCTGTTTCTGGGTTGGGTTCCTGAGAACAGGTTTCAAGAAACATACGGATGGGGTTGTGCCCTTGTGCTTCCTGCCTCTTTTGTTTCTCTTCAGCAAGGGTATTAGAAATCAATCTCCTCCATCTAATCGAGTGCTTAACCCCTCCAGTGGTAGGAGATTGGCACTGTCTTTTTGATTCTGTCTGAAGCTAAGCCTGTTACCAATAATGCTGAGTTACAGGGGTGGTGCAGGAGGTTTTCTCAGACCTGGGGCACGGGGACCTGACCCTCTGAGCCAGCTCTCAGGAAGCCACTCTGATACTTCTTAGGCTTGTTTTGCTCATTTCTACTTGTTGTCCCCTTTTATTATGTATTAGCAACGTGGAGGTTCTTAAAGGTATACCCTGTGTGTAAAAAACACTGACAAAAAATCATATTGCTTTGCATTAGCAGCAGCAGCTACTGTGTGGTCTTCGATATTTGCAGTCTTCAGTCACAGACACCAATAGCCATGGCTGGAAAGGGGCATTGTTAGAGTAGCCCCTTGGAGAAAGGTAACCTTAATTTGCAAAAATTAAGAAGCTGGGTGTTTCTATGGTGACACACTAAGGTCACAAAATGCTTGCTGAACTGTACTCGTGGCCTTTCTGCTAATCCTTTGAGTCTCAGCATCAGAAGGAGACAAGGTTGTGACTCCCTGTTCAAACTAGCACTGGAGACTTCTACAGTAGGCACAGGCTGACTGCTTCTGGGGTGGAGATGCTACAGAAAAAGGACACTGGTCTCTCTGCCTCTGAAGCTGACCCTGGAGTTGCTCTGCCTGCAGAAGTCATGCTACCAAGTGCAGGAACAGATCCCTGCATGGGTAACAGAGGATTCAGCCTCTTCTGCCTTCATCCTGCCCCTGCCCTGTGCACCCTGCTTGCAGCTCTTCTGTAGCCATGTAAGAGGTAAACATGCAGGGACCAATCTCAAGTGGTTAAAGGAGTCAGAGGAGGCTTCGTATAGCTTTTATGTCATGTGATTATGTGAGAAAAAAAAAAGACTGCAGTTTCTTCTGATCACCACTACACAGCAGATTGTACCAGTACGTCATGCATTAGCAGGTGTAACGCCTGTGTAGGGACATACAGCTGGGAAGCTGGAGAGCTCACTGCGGAGCTGACCTTGTGAGGATTGACTTGGGCAGCTGAGTTGACGTGTGTGCTCTTGGCTCATCTACCTGAAGGGCGGAGCCCACCTGGAAGTGTTGGTGAAGCTGGGTAATGGGCACCACTGTTGTTGGATTTCTGTGGCCTGTCTACATCTTTCTCAGATTATTCAGCAATAACCGATATCTGAGCTGAGAGATGCACATGTTAGAGAGTGCCCAGCCGTCTCCTCTGAGTCATCCCGCTGCATGAGCACAGAGCGGCGATCCACCTTCAGCTTGAGCGATGGAAGCTGTTGTTATTTCGGGAGATCTGCCTTTTCCCCTGACTGGCCCGTGGTGTGCAGGCCAGTAAATTGTGAAATCTGGGAGAGACTGCAAAACAGCTGACAAGCTTCATTTCCTGGGGGTAATACTTGAAAATAGTGTTTGCTGAGATCTCTGATCTGATGGGAGATACTGTAAGACAGAACTCTAATTGCTGTATTTATTGAGCCCCGTCCTCCTCAAATACACATTAGTATGACCCCATAAAAAGGAGTGCAGCGATGTTGATTTGTGCTGGCTCTGTCCATGGTTGGTTGTAAAACCCCAGGGAATGGCTGCTTAAAGGGAGCTGTGATTTTGGGCTTGTTTTCAAGATAACATAAAAGTCCTGCTATGTAAAAATAAAAAGCAAATGACCTCACAGGAAAGGAAAACTGTAATAATAGATGATCAAAGGCTGGGTTTGTGACATGGCATGTTCTCTTTAAAACGGTAAATAAAGGAGTCTTCTCTTCAAAGCCTGTCCCCATCAGATAGTACTTGAACTGTTTGGGTTTTGAGGGAAGAGTTAAACGACAATTTCTCGCCATGCTCAGTAAGCTTATTGTTTTAATGTTTTTATTTCACCTTATAATTTAGCAAAAGCCATACTGGAAGCAGTGTGCTTATTGCACCAGGCCATTTTGCAGCTATATACAGCTTCTGAGTGTTAAGGGGAGCTGAAGGCCTGGGCTGAACACTGCTGTTGTCTCAGGGAGTTTGGTGGGAGAAGGAGCTGAGGTTGTCTCTGAGCAGGGGACTTGTCTTGGGGTCTACCTGTAACTCCCCGTTTCAGACTATGAATGCTGTTCCAGTTCTTTTTTCTATTTTGTTTTGGGATTTCCTGTGACTTTCCAGTGCCCAGTTGATGATTAACTCTGCCTTTACCCAGGGAGAAATATTCATTAGATGATTAGATTAGCAAGTCACTGGAATTGGATTAATGTAAATACTTCTTGTAAGCGAAGCAGGAGGAGTTGGCACCGTGTCTGCAAAGCTTCTCCTGTCGGCCAGACAGGAAAGGGGAGAGGAAGAGAGCCCCAGCTAACCAGTCTTCAGTAGTTAGGGGTAAGCTTAAGTGCTTTTGTTTGTAATAGGCAGTGAAAGCTGCAGAAAGGATTTCTCCAAGGAAATCTACTTACGAAGTAAAGTTAGCCAGCCTTTGTATATTCCTGAAGGAGGAGGGCAAGCATGCTTTACTCTAACCTGTTCTCCGTGGCACACGCACAGGCCTGGCATGGAACAGAGGCTTGGTAGATTAAATGCACAGATGTGCATTTGTAGCTTACGATGATGATTCCTCCATAATAAGATTTCTAACAGAGCAAATTTTTTTTGTTTTGTTTTCAAACTAATCCTCTTACATACCTCGGATAAATTCTTTCTCTTGTCCTGAATATTAATCTGATTTTCAAATACTCTTCATGGTTTTGCTGCAGCTTTTTGCATTCTCTGGAATGAGTTGCAATTGATTGCAATAGTTTTAGATGGTAGTCACCTGATCAAGCATACTGTCATAATCTCTTGAAGATAATCACTAAAAATATATCTTCCTTAATCTCCTTTGCTGGATAAGAGAAAAAGAGAAGGATCGGTAAGGGCAGTAGTAGACAGAGTACACGCACTACAGGTTACTTTCTATAGCTCCTTCAGCATAGAAATGCCGTCCTTCCCCATCTTAAACAGCTTTGGGAAGCTGTGTGGATCGAGTAACAGTAAAGAACTGGTGCTGGAAAAGGTGAAATTCAGAAATTCAGTCAAAAGAATGTCCATTATTGAGGATGGGGATATTGCAGAGGTCTTGTATCTCATTCCGAAGCAGAGCATACTGAAACAACTGCCCTACTTGAATCCAGATGACTACTACTTATGCGAGCGGTTATTTGACGATCCTGAGGATCTGGGTAAGTGAGGGCTGGCATCAGATATGGGGTTTTTGTTCACCGTATAGACTGAATACAGCTAGCTTATTATTTTGTGTAACAGCAAGATGCTTTATGACAGCAGGTGAACAGAAATATTTTTAGTGAGGAGGGAAAAAGAATTAAAAAAAAATAGAATCTGAATAGTCTAAAGGTGGATGTAAGTGCATCTCTATCTCCGATCATCTTGGGAAAAAAAGAAAGCTTTAATTTGCAGAGGTACTCAAGTGATAAAAATACCTTGCAAAACCACAGCATCCTGTGGTGGTGTGTTCCACAGCTTTCCGAAGGGTTTTATGGAACTATATTTGGTTTTGTTTTAAAACCTATTGCTGAATAGATTCATTTGGAGCTGCCTAATTTTTGAATTGGAAAAGATTATTAGAAGTCTTTCCCTGTTCACCTTGTCACTTGTGAGTTTTAGACCTCTGTTGTATCTCTTATCCAGGTATCTATTTTCCAGGACAAATAGTCATAATTTATTTAGATGCTCTTTGTGCAGGAGCCTATCCATGCATTTTATTACCCTTCTTCCCCTTTATTTTTCTAGTTCTATTATAACAGTTGAAAACATGGGGCATAGAACTACACACAGTATTCAAGATGCAGCGTAATGTGGATGTATGTACAGAGTCATAAAAATGCTGTCTGTTCCTCTCAGTAGTCCTTAATTTTTATTTATTTATTTATCTATTTCATTGATATTGAACACTGGTTTATTCCTTGATGGAACTATTCATTGTGGCAAAGCGGGAGGAGGCATTATGTTTTGAATTCATGAGCTTAACTCATTTGTTACAGTCCATCAAGAACTAAAAAAAAATTTTTTTTTTTTTTTCTGGAAATGCTGATCTATGAAACTGGCTATAAAATTGTTAATCTGAAGCTTGCAGACAAATACAAATTTTCTCTTCTATGACTTGTGTTATGGACCTTGGTTTTGATACCCCAGACTTCTTATGTGCTGAAATTCTGCCTGTCCTTAACAGATCAAGAGAACTACTACATACTTGTCACTCTATTTAGATCCTAAAAGTGTTAATATTGAGTTACTGTATATGGTAGGTGGGTATTTTTTCAATATTTGCTTTTGGGTTTGATATTTCATCAGTGCCAGATAATTTTCTGTTCTGTGAAAGCAGTTTTTTAGCTAGTTAGCTCTGTACTCAATGAACTTCACAGTGCAATAGTAATATAGCAAAAAAAAAAAAAAATAATATATATATATATTATTTTTTTGTGTGTGTGTAGTTACTGCTTCTGAGTGAACAATTCTGTTAAAACTAAAATTCTAACTAAGATAATGCTAGAACGTGCGGTAAATATTGTAATATGGCTGTGACCCTGAAAAAGCAGGTATCATTCTGCCTTGCCACCCCTGCATTTCCCTCTGGTATTCTAGAGAGAACTTTGACGGATATTTTCTGCATTTGTATAAAGCACAATTTAAAGTAGAAAACGGAATGAACAATGACTGGCTATATGATCAATCCATGTGGGACTCCAAAGAAATGTTTTGCATTTGTAGCAGACTGGCAGCCACCTTTTTGCAATTTTATTCTGATTCGCATGGGACTTGAATCTGTCTAGAAATTTGCATTTATGCAGTTCTTCACTCAGTTATCAGCAATCACAAAGAATTATTAAGCACTAATAATAAGCAGTTCCTTAATAATCAT
This sequence comes from Aythya ferina, assembly GCF_964211825.1. Classification (NCBI taxonomy): domain Eukaryota; kingdom Metazoa; phylum Chordata; class Aves; order Anseriformes; family Anatidae; genus Aythya; species Aythya ferina. The sequence continues at coordinate 29,432,123 of NC_140302.1, read as the reverse complement.
TAAGCAAATGATTAGCATTATTTTATCATCCTGCAATTTGGGTGCTGGTATTCAGTAGGATGGGTGTTCTGGTCCTGGTTTCCAGTTGGGTGGATAACGCCAGCTGAAAAGCTGAAAGGCGTCTTAGCTCTGCTTAAATTGTGGTACTGTAACTGGAGTCAGAATTCCAGCTCTTTAGAAGAAAAGTAGTGACGTGGTTTCTGAAAAAGGCCTGTTGGTAGAAGCTGTAAGTGAGTTTAAGATAGAAAATGCATGTGTCCATCCCTTAGGCCATGTGCCTGCTTGGGGATTATGGTGCCTCAAGTACTACAAGATTTAGCAGCTTATGTACGCTCCTGAAAGACAGGTTGTTGTCTGTATTTGGCTTTACAAACAGATTATAAATTTCCCCATCCAAGACATTTGGAGATTCATCTCATGTTTTTTTTTTTGCTGCTCATGAGTGGAATTACAGCCTTCTGGAAATGCCCTGTTCTTAGGTTTTTGGAGGGCCAGGAATCTTCTCAACAAGTGCAGAGCTATTTAGTACCCAGGAAGTGGGTCTTTGGAGTCTCAGGCATTTAACCTGTGCCATGCTTTTACTTAGCTCTCAGCATGAAAGTCCATTGGCTTCCCAAGGGGAAGGTTGGAGCATCTCATCTCATGTTAGAGAGCGGTGTGATGTAGACAGTTAACTGTATTCTAAAAATTGAAGATTATTTTTTTTTTTTTAGAAGAAAAAGAAAAAGACTTCAAAAGACATTTTGAATCACTGCAAGGTGACTGCAGGATGGGGATTCTTGGCTTCATTTGGCTCGCAAAGCCTGCTGAGCAGCCTTCACTCCCGATTCCAGGGAAGGTGGTAAGGGACTGCTTCCCACGGGAGGAATTGCCAGGTGGGTGGTTTGCTGCCACCAAACCTGTGTTAACCCAGCCTGTTTAAGCACATGGCTAGTTGTCTCTGGAGGCCAGACTCCCATACAAAGGAGGCTGTGGAAAAATGTTTGATATTAAGGACTAGCAAAAGTTGACAGCTCGTTGCAAAAGAGAAGAGGAATCTGAAAGAGAAAATTGGCTCGGAGCTGTGTGATGTTCCTTCTTGCCTGAGATTCTGTCATCTGTCACATGGATGTGATTCCCTGTGCAGGCCTCCTCTCTTCCTCCAACCTGAATGCTGTTTGATGCAGCGGTGGTGTACACCTGAGGGAAAGGAGATACGTACCACATTATCTAACCGACCTCCTGCATGAGTTCAGTACCTGTTTATGTAACAGTCTTAATTCAAAGCAGAGCTTGTGAGAATGGCTGCTTGTGTTGGACCAGTTAGATGGCAAGGAAGACAGAAGGAATTTGAGAGGATGAAAAGGACATGGGGGAAGTCCAGACCGCATGAAGACAGCTCAGTGGTTGGACAGATGGAGGAAAATTTTATAAAGCATTAGATCCTGTGAAAAATGAGGGTCTGGAGAAAAGGTCCATTTGTAATGTGCTGATGGTGCTCATAGAAGCTCCCCACAGTGTGCGTACCTATAGCCATAGGATTTTAATGCTGCTGGATGAGCTTGTAAGGTGTCCAAAGCTAAGCAATGTTGAGAGTGGCAAGCGGTGATTAGAGAGAGAAAAATCCAGGTTCTGTTGGCAATGTAGCTGGTACCCTTTCTTTAGATGCTGAGATGTGCTGTACAGACAGGTTGTGTGCCTCAGATAAGGTGGTTCTGCTTTTTCATAGCTTTTTGGATAGATTCCTTCAAGTGAACAACCTCTCCTGGCTTTGCTCCCTGTTTATAAAAGCTCCCTGGTTTATAAAACTGACTTACGTGATGGAATATAGAGCATGCCTTAAAAGTTTCTGTGGTAATCCAAGTTTATGAGCATTGTGTCCTTCTCCTGCAGAATATCTGAATTCAGAATGGTCCTGGGAAGTCAGCTAGGTGGTTTGAAGTCATGCAGTTGATCTTCAGTGAATACAAGTCTAAGGTGTTGGACTTGCATAGGTAAAATATGGAAAATAACTAACACTACTACAGAAAAGCATATGGAGGATAACTATACTTATCACAATATAAATCAACTAAATGATACTACTGCCAAAAAAAATCTATTATTCTGGGATGTGTTAGCAGATGTGTACAGCAAGGGAGATAATTGCTCTCTGTTCTGCTACAGAAGAGGCCACTGCTTGACACTGCCTGTGTTTGAACATCTTATTTTGGGAAAGATACAGATAAACTGGAGGAAAACTAGTAGAAGGCAGTGAGAATAATAAATTTAGGTAAGAAGACTTACATGGAAAGATTAATAGAATTAGGTTGGCTCAATCTAGAAGAGTGGAGATAAGTGAGGGATTTAGTCAATCTTCATGTATGGAAAGGGTTGTCAAATGGAGATGTTCTGCGTTGTACTGAGTGAGATTAGCTGCGTTTGCAGCAGAGAAGACCTACTTTGCATAACTGTATAACTAACTTTCTAGATGCAAAGGCAGAGAAGTGGAGGAACAGTGCCAAAGCATGTTGTGCAAACGGTTTGCAGATTTTTATGAGTGTCACAAAGGATCAAGGTGCTTGAGCCTACCTAGCACATGGCTATGTAATCTCTTGAGTCTCTTCTGAGTCTGTTTCTGTGATTACAGATCACTGTCAGTTAAGGACCTGGCTGAGTGCACTGATATGTTTTTTTTTTCTCTTTGTTGTTTTTAAGAACCATATGGTCCTAATGTCTTGATTCAATTCAGGTTTGTGGGAAGCTGTGTTTCTTCCTCCTTGAATCCCTGTTTTTCTGCGGATAGCTTTGCAGTGTTATAGTAGAGATTCATAGGCATATTGCAGTGTTCTTCATGGACCAAGCATGCCATCAAGGTTGGGCTCTTGTCCTGGGAGCAGCATCTCTCTTCCAGGTGTTTTTCAGCACCTCTGGAAGCTGGTTGTAAACCCCTTGTGCTACCAGTGCACAGCTGGGGGTAGGTGTGAAGGATCAGGTGTGCTCGGTGAAGCTCAGCCAAGCACAGCTAAGCTGCTGTCCCCTGGGTGCCTGCAGTGGCAGAGCCATTCTAACAGTTGCCACCACTGAGTGAGAATCTTGCTTTTGTCCTCGCTGCCTGATGTTAAATAGCAAGGGCTTGTGCACAGCATTCACAGGTGAAAGTACTCTCTTGCTCACTCCCATTACAGAAGCTGCTTCCTACTCTGCCCTTTGCCACAGTAATAGTGTTACTGGCTTTTAATCCTGCAATGGTTGCAGGTGTTGAAAATATGGTTGCTTAGTTCATCAGCTTTACCAGCATGGGGTTGCTTTTCATCGCTCATCTGCTAAACGCGGGCAGATGTTGTCCCCTGTGGTACTCCCAGAGTCACAGCGAGGGGCAGCAGCAGGCTAAGTTTACCTGAGGCAGTTGCTACAGTACTTATCCTACTAGGGATAAATTTGCTTGTGAAAATACCTGAGTACTGGTTTCATGTTGGAGTAAGAAGTATAGGCGAAACTCCCTGTGACAGGCCCTAGAAGTCTTTGGTTATGTAAATGTGCAGAGTTAGCTTCATTCCAAAAAAAAAAAAAAATAGGAAAAAGAAAAGGTAATTAATTAGAACAAGTTCTTTGTCCTCTGTCTATATGCTGTATCTACTCCTATTTAATTGCTGTGCCATTTTTATTTAAAGTATTTGAACATTTAATGTCTTCTTAACCCTTGGCTCCCAGTTTCAGCTTTCCATTTGCTGTGGGCCAAGTCACTGCCAGTGTCCAAGATCAACCTAACTTAATTTGCTTAGTGGTACATTGGTGGTTTAGCATTAATCTGCATTAATGCAGCATGGTTTAGGGCAACTGCATTCACCTCTCTAGGGCTTGCTGCTTTCTGTCTACATTCTTTGTTATCTGTTATCCAATAAATAACAACAAAATTGCAGTTCCTACTGTTACTAGATACTAGCAAGAAAAATTTGCTAAATAGCTTTGAGTAGAAAGAAAGAATGAAAAAATTGGGGGTTTTGCTTCCCGTGTCACTATAAAAAAAAAAAAAAAAAAGAAAAAGAAAAGAAAAGGTAATATTGGTGTAAAGATTATTGAGGGGAATTTAAGTAGGGATCTCTTTTGCTCTGTAACTCCATTACACTGATGAGTGCAATCAGCTGTGGTGGGAAGGAGCATGTTTTGGCCACACATCTCCCACTGTTTACAGGGAGCCCTGCTTTTGTTCCGTATCTGATCAAAACTTCCTCTCCCGTGTCTGTCCCTTGCAGTTGTATAATCTCGTTATATTAATCAAACAGCTGAGGGAGAAGTGCAGTTCCCTTCCTTGGCAGGGCAGAAACAGGATGGCTGCTGAGGCCTACCTGAGGCGGGCGAGCTGCCCACTGCCCTGCTTCCAAGGGGCTTGGGGCTGCCACAGCCTTGTGCCAGTGACCCAGGCCAGCTCTGCTGGTGGATACAATGCTGGTGGCACTGGGATGGGGAAGGGAGGTGTAGGAAGTGCTGCTTCTTTTCCTCTGAGAGCCAGGGTCTGAGCTCCTTTTCTAAAAGGTAGAATAGTGGGAAAGACTGCAGAACCAAGAGAGGAGAATCGGAGATGGCTGTCTTTGCTCCCTCTGATTTTGACATTGGGGCATGGAGGGAGTAGAAGAGGAGAGAGAAGCTTGGCCTTGTCCACTCCGTATGTCCCTGGCTGAGGAGAGGATGAATGCCACCTGCTGTTGGTTCCTTCTCCTCCATTATGTGCAGAGGTGGGGGTATCACTGAGCCGGCTGTTGTACACTGGGACCTTGGAAGTATCTTCAGTTTGGGACAACAATAGATGTTTGGTAGACCTCTGTGGGCTTTTTTCAGTGAAAGGGGAGACGGGTAATGGAACAACAAGGGCAGGAGGGAAGCAGCAGGAGTGTTCTTCACCCCAGTGTTTTCCATGGATGAGGGCCCTGCCATACTGAGCATGTTGCTCATACATGGTAAAGGTGCTGTTAGTCTCAAATGTACTCACAATCCTGCATGCAGACAAGGTAAAGCTGAGAGGGAAATCAGAAGACAATGTTAGAATGGGAGCTTGTGATTACAGGTTTTGCATCATCCTGCTTTTCAATTTTGTTTTCAATTATTATCCTTTAGGGAGCAAGTCTTTATGGTAGAGTATCACAGAAGCACTGCAGTACCAGGGAATGTTTGTCGCTGGTTTGCTGCTGTGTGTGAATTAGATATGAAACTGTCTGTGCAGTTTTCAATGCAGATCATAGAAATTGCAAAAATATAAAAACAATTAGCTTATCAGTATTCATCAGTACTTGGGAGATTAAATACTGTTTTTTAAGATGGCAAGCTCTCCTTCAAAATATGTGACTCTCCTTTGGAGTGGAGGCCATGAGCCATCCAGTTTGATGTAAACTAACAGCGAGCAGACCTTCTTACACAGCAGCAAAATCAAAATAGCTTTTGTAGTTCTGTTTAAAAATTCCAGTCGGTGCAGATATTGGAATCAATTTTGCCTACTCTATTTTGAATATCAGTTTGATCTGTGTCTCCTAAATACTGTTGAAATGGCAACAAATAATTTGAAGGAAAGTTTCGAATCTGTAAGTTTCTGCGTAACTGAAGCAAGTGACTTCCCTAGCTAGGAGATAAAATGGAGAGCCACTAGTGGAGAAGTGCCAGAAGCTGGAGCAAGGCGATGAAAGATCTGTTCATTGTAAAAGTTTGTTTGAATATATTAATATTACACTATGTAGCCAAGTTGCATCTGTTCAGAAAGCATATTTTTATCTTTCCTTTGAGGGCCTCTGTGGTTCATTTGAAAGGACACAGGACTGGGAAATAACCGTTGGGAGTGAAGTATATTTGCAGGACAGATCAGATGCCTTTTTTAGAGTCCTATTTATAGTTTATGTGAAATCAGAACAGAAGAAATTTGTCATCTGGCACAGTAAAAAACAATTAATCCAGTTGAAATGTAAGGGTGGTGTATATCCAGTGTCTGTGATGAGTTGCCTCATCCTCAGGGACTATGGACTTGCACTGTTGGCTGCGTTGCTGTGTGTTGTATCTTTGAGGCATGCACCAAAGGTTAATGCTCAGTGAGATGCTCTGTCACATCTCTCGCGATTGCAAAACAAAGAACTTGCTGCTTTGCTCTGCAAATTAACTGATTGGTGGAAAGCTGCTTCAATCTGTTGTTTCATAGGCCTCTTGTGGAGAAATTCTTTAGACTAGAGAGTCTTTATTGCCTTCTTGCTGGTTTCACTGAGCCCCAAACTCCCAAGACAGGCTGTAGAGGTTATTCTGTGTAGTTAATCCAATTCTGAAGTGGATTATCAATATCAAATCTCCTTAACCTTAGGCATGTACAGTAAAGCATGACACTTGTATATACTCTTCCCTGTCAGGGATTCCTGCCTTCATGCAAGTTATATGCAGTGTTTGTCAGTAATCGTCAAATGGTTACTGACAGCATGTGCGTATTTTTATCTGCAGCACTACTGGTTGTGATTGTGAATTGGCTAGGCTAATTCAGTTTGTAGTAGTTGAAATGCAATGATTTTGTAAGGTAAGTTTATAATAAAAATACTGAGTGTAAACCACTGTCACTAGGCATTTTTACGTAATGTATCTCAGTTGAGTGTCAAATTTGTGCGTAGAGGATAAGTTCACACAGGTGTTCATAAAGCATGATCTCCTTTCTAAGGATTAACAGTAACATAAGCAGTTTGGAGGCTGCTTGTTATATCAATAATGTAATTGCTGTTCAGAGGTAAATGTTTATATGTACCTACAGTGAGAAGATTACCCAACAGTGAGCTTTGTATATTTTTGGAGCCACTGCAAAGAAGTGTAATGTAACCATCTTTTCTTATCTGTTTCTAAAGATAAGATGACCTGGAGGTTTCAGGTGCTTTTTACATAAGCTTGTGTGTTAGAGGTTTCTGAACATTTAGAGTGAAGATGAGCATCCCTGTTTGCTTGTTTTGTTTTGCAGTAAATTAAGCATTACCATTTTACTGTTTTATCTGTATTTTTTGTAGGCTGCTATTACTGTTATGCAGAATAACAACCTGCTAAGAAAATCTTGCTTGGAAGTACCTCATAAAATCAAATTCTGTTTTAAGAAAACCAGACTACTTAATAGATCAAAATCTGTCAGTTCATTCCTGAGGAATCTGGCTTTTAGGAATATGAAATGTTTCTATTTAAAAAGCAGTAAGCCCTCACATCCTGGCAGATCAGAATAAACTACACTATGTATTTTGCTGAATCAGATGATGCATTTGGTAAATTTTAATTTCATAATTTCATTTTCTGCAAAAGAATGATTGCATGATACTATAAAGAGCAGTATTACAGGGTGCTTGTAGTCAAAGTAGCACGACATAAGTGGCAGAGGAAAGCACAGCATAGAAGAAAACTCACAAATAGGACCAAGGCCATTGTGCATTATTCGCCTGCAGATCAGTCTGATAAGAGTAAGGCTACTGTGATTATCCTAGCATGTAGGGTCACAGGACTGCAATATGTCCTTAGGAAGCACATTCCTCTCTAGTGAGTGCTCCCCTCCACTCTGTAAAGTTGTGTTAGGGAGCCCCGAGGGGATGTCATTCTGTGGGGCCTTCAAAGCTCTTCAGCATCCTGCCGAGGAGATGGGTGAGGAGAGGCTGGCAGCCTAAGGTCATTGCACGGGCTGCTGTGTGAACTCATGGAGGCAACACTGTGTGGGGAGTATGGAAAGGCTACAGAATGAATAACTGCCATGAAGAGACTTCTGCAACTCACCTGCTGGCTTCAGAAGATAGGTAGGTTGGCTGAGGGTACTGTAAGAACCTGGAGAGGTAAAAGAGCAATGCATGCAAGAGCAGTCAAGCACCTGGGAGCGAACACCCAGCTATTCAGACCCATGGTGTAGGAGACAGCTTTTTCAGGTACAGGCTGAGTTCTGCCCAGTGGCATGTCTGAAAAAAAACTGAAATCATCAGCTTTGCATGAGTCAGTTGTCTGTCGTCTTTTGTGCTCGAGTCCATAATAAGCATCACTGCTTGTGCTGTTTTCAAAGGATGGAAAATGTGTCAGTTGTCCAAGTGGCTGAGGACAACACATCAGAGGAATAGACTGCTGGACTGGGGTACGTTCAAGAGGAGCAGAAGCCAGGAAATACTTAACTGTACAGCTGGAGAATGCTGAAACTGAAAACCGTGTGCTTCAGCATCAGGGCACTGGGACCACTGCAGAGTTGCAACAAATCCCCTGTTGACATCATTAGTTTTTCTTCAGAACAGGCGTGGTTAAGTTAGGATAACAACCAGAGCAGGCCTCCTTTTCCTTAAGAGCGTGAGGGAGGGGGATTTCCTTCTTGGAGAAATCAGCATTTTGCAAAATTCCCTGATCAACACTTTACAGAAGTGGTGACTCTTAAAACTGACTGAGGTTGTGCAGCAGCTAAGCTGTGGAAGCTTGTGGCAGGCTTTCTTGTCAAAACTGTTTGTGCTAGGCTTTTTGCTGGAAGCAAAAGGACATTAAATAGAGGATATTTTCTTGGATGTTATTTATTAGTACAACTTCTCCCCTTTCCCCTTGTGTTTTCTAGCAGGCAGTTTCCATCACTATTAGATGAACAAGAAATTTCAGTCAGTCTTTAAAGAGTTTTATATAAACTATGTACTGATACTCACAATCCGTGGTCTCATCTGTGAAGAATGAGAGCAAGATAAAAATCTGAAAGCCAACTTTTAAAATGAGAATAACAAATCTTAAGTCATGGCTAAACTGCTTAGTATCTTAACATGGATTTTTCAACATTATCACCGTACAAGAAAAAGCAAACTAAGCTGGTTAACTCTTTCCCTTCGTGGTCTCTGCATGACTCCCATGCCTTTTGCTGGCTGCACAGGGTATTTTTCACCCTGAAGTAACAGTAACATAATTACGCTGTGTAGTTATAGTGTGCTCTTTGGGAATCTTACATCCTGGTTGTGTTCAAGTGAGACTCGCTATTAAAGTTGTACAGTACAAAAGGTTATGCAAAGGAATTTTTTCTTTCTTTTAGAATATGCACCCCTGAATAAGTACCAAGGTTTTCTTTCTAGGCTTGCTAACTATTTGTCTTTCCTCCCAGTTTAGCATATATGAGAAGATTCTGAATTATACAGCAAGGTAAATTTTTGTCTTGAGGCTTGAAACAATGAGATTAAAACAAAAAATGACCCCAGTTTAAAAAGATTTTATTTACAATACCAACAGCTGATCTCTGTCTTCTTATGCTGGAGTAAATTACATTTGACCCCTAAAATCCCCAGTCTAATATTCTGCAGTCTGTATTTTCAAATTTATTTCTGTGTGCATGCTGCAGTCTAACCCTGCAGCTTTCTATGGTTGAGACATGCGAGGAAAGGCTTCCATTCAGCCACGGGCGAGATGAGATATGGCAGTGCTAATCTCTAGCATATGTGAAAAATGGATGTAATGAACTCAGAGAACAGAAAGTTCAGATACCAGCAGTCAGCTTCTGTGTCAGCAGCTGCTGGAACAAAAAAAAAAAGAACGATAATCATCGCACGCCTTTGCAGGGTGTCAGAAGGAAAGAGTTAACGGTACCCATGCGTGCAGAGCACGGGCTGCTCGCACATCAGATCCAACAGTTATGAATGAAGGTCAGCCGTGCCCCTTGCAGGCTGCTGGCCCCGAACTGTTTACAAAATACGGCTTGGGAAAGAACACAGCCAGGCTGAGTTACAACCTGAGCGTCTCCAGGGTGTCAGCGGCGTGACACAGCGTGCTGCGCCCCAGGTTGGTGGGGCTGGGGCTGAGCTGCTATTAATAGCAGCACACTGAGTCACAGAAGCAAGAATGTCAGACTGCCGGGGCTGCGCTGCTCTTACACATCAGGCTGCTAACAATAGAAAGCCAGCCAGGTTTGCTAGAGATTTTTTTTTTTTTCCATGCACATGCCTGAATCTCTGTCAGTCTCTCTTCCTAATTTATATAGTTATTTATTAAAGAATGTCACTGAATAAGAGATATTTTGGGTGAAGTGGACTGGTTTATTTCATTTCTTTCTGTTCTTCTGTGTGGCATTTATGCAAAACACTGAGAATTTATTTACTGCAAATATTTTTAATGATGGATGTATGCTCTGATTTTCCAGCATGCATCAGCCATCTGGTGCTCTGTCTGGCTGATGCCTACAGTTTGTTTCCTTATATTAATTTTTCCCTCCCTACATATAGTGGCACTGAGAAGGGATTCCCTTGTGGAGGTGTGAGCTCCAGTGCCTAAAATACAGAGGTGCCTCTGGCTCTGGGCTGAACACAGAGCTTGCTGTAGGCTGCCTCATGAACATAATTGCACCTCCGTCATGTAACCTAGCTCAGGTACGGCACTGAGCTGAGGCCGGTGAAGCTGCAGCCCAGTGAATCTGCCCAGCCTCTAGCCCAGAATAGCTTTGTATTCAGTCCAGCTCTCTTCTGCTGAGGTCACCTCTGTCCTTGGCAAGTCAGTTCATTTTCCTTTGTCAGTTTCTCCACCTCTAAAACACAGATACTAAAATTTACTGCCCAGTCAAAGGCATGAGGGGGTAGGTTTGTATTGGCAAAATCACTGGTAGCTGGCTACAATGAGGAATAAAGTTATTTATAAACAAGGAAAAAGTAGCCTATAAATACGGGAGTATTGCTACTTGATACTGGCAGTATATATATGGATTGAAAACACCACATTAAATTATTTTAATGAGCATTCAGGGTTTTGAATAATCCTATTTCTAAGCTTTTTTCCATAACTGGGAATAAAATTGTGCTTATGAAAGTCAGGCTTTGATTCTCACCTGACTCTGAGGTGGTATCTTCTAAAAGAAAACAGAAACATTCTGAATCTTGCTGTAGGACATTGAGACCTGGCAATATTGTAAAGGCTTTGTGTTTTTTTTTTTTCTTTCTTTCTTTTTTTGCGGCTCTCTCGCTGCTCTGTTCCCTGACAGCCTGTGGCCAGCATTTCAAACAGAATTGTGTAAGAGGGATGGAGCTCCCAGCCCTGGGTATCTGAGTGCATTGCCTACCTGACTCACGCTGTGAATTCTGTCTGGGGCACTCCCTGGCTGTGCTTCTAAACCCAGCTGCCTACTGAGTGGCTGCAGATCTGATTTTTATTATTTTTATTGTTATTTCAGGCATTGAATAGAGTCAGCATTCCAAGTTTGCAGAGATTATACATGCTGCTCTGTTCTGTACTGTGGTCAGATGACCAGAGAGGCTGTGTCTGATGTTCGGTAACAGTTTTAAAGCAAAACCAGGGGTGGATAAAGAGTGCTCAGCAGAGAAAAGACACCGTGCTGCAGCCTTCCTCAGCATTTGTATGTGTTCATCTTGTGTTTCCCCATCTCGTCCTGGCTCAGTTTGAGTAAATAAAATAAGGAACTCATAAATACCCAGTGTCGTGTGTGTTTGAACAGTGCTCCTCTTTTCTCCCACACCTTCCCACTCGCAGTCTTTTGCCAGTCATTCAGGAGCAGACTGCGTTGCCAGCTCTGTCTGTGAGGGCAGAGGAATGCAAGGTGGTGTCAGTGACTGGGAGCCGGGGCCAGGGAATTCGGCATTTGTTACGCAGCAGCAGCTGTAGCTGGGTGCTTCGGCACAAGGGGCAGAGTCTGCACGCAGGGTACGAGCCAGAGGAAGAGACCACAGTGCAAGAAAAGGCACAAGAAGAAAAGAGACACGACGAACAATAGGACTTTATCAGATTTTGTGGGAGATCTGGCTGAGGAAGATAACTGCCTGGAATAAGCTGCCTTTTATTATTATTATTATTATTTTTTATTTATTCCACTTCAGCCAAACACTGCTGGAAAAGAGATTGTGTTTAAATTCCTTCAGCTAATTCTTGCTGCTTCCACTACGAAGAAAATTTGTTTGCCATGGTGAAAGAAAAAGGTAATTATGTTTATTGGTAAACTGGAACTGAAAAGACCTAATTACCTGAGGTCTAAACTTTCACATTTAAAATTAAGTGTGTCTTCATTGACAGCTGCTTTTTGCCTTTCTGTAGATGTGATGTGCCAAAAGCTGCATGCAGTGGATTGCTTTGATGATATTTGTACCTGTTTTAGTAAGGACAGCATCTTGAGCACACCTAACATAAGGTGTTTGCTCAGCTGAGTTCCTTCTGAGTGTGCATGTAGCTGTTGTTTCCAATTTTACTTCAAGTTTGATTAAATTCATGATTTAATTCAAGTTTGCTGTTGATTTTTTTATTTTTTATTTTTTAACCTGTGTTAGCTACAGTTCAGGGAGCTTTGACCACCAAAGCAGTAGCTTACTTAAGATAAACACATCCAGCAAGCCTGGACTTGACAAGGTCACGTTTTTCCTTTTAATGAAGAAGTGGCTTATATGGGAGTTCTGTATAATGTTGGAATTTTGCAGCAGTAAATGAGATGCATTTCAATTGCCTATAAGTAACGTGTTAAGCCTCCTGCTGAAGGATTTACTAGTCAAAGAATTCAGGAATGGTTGTGGAGTCTTTCTTCACAGTAGTAGCACTCTGCATCATTTATTGCATTATAAAGATGCAAACTACGTTTGAATTGTATTTGAGCAGTGGGATGGATGTGGTTTTGGAGCATTACATTACCACAGATACAGACTTTAGTCCCTGTATTTTGAGGAGGAGGATCTGTTCTCTTTACTTTCCAGAGGGCTCTGTAAAAGCTAATGTGGGATAAATTCAAACCAGGTAAGCAGAAATAAAAAGCAGTCGTGTTGAGCGAGAGTGAATAGTTTCTCAACTCTGAACACCCACACAGTGATTTAATGCTATAAATGAAACAAATTGAGTGAATTTACTCTCATTGGAATTTACGCTGGAGTGAGCAGGACGAACTCTCAATAGTCTGCTCTAGTGTATCTGATACTTGCAGAGATTTGTGGCCCTAAACTATCTCCTGATAACTTTTGTTGATGAAATGTACCGGTCCAGCATAAATAGTATGGGATATTTAGCTAATTTGAGACCCATTACTTAAGATTTACAGGATCATTTTTATAATGTCCTGGCTGTGAACTGTTGACCTGCTACCAGTATCGGTAAGCCATACCAGGGATGGTTTAAGAAGCAGTTTCATCCCAAATCCTTGCAGCTATAAGTTTCAGGGATCCTGTATCATTTGCCTCCCATCTTTCCAGAAAAGCATATTGTCATTCAGCTTATCATAATTGTCGCTTGTTTTCTAAGATGCATTTTGAACTTAGGCTGTGGATTTTCTTGAAATGCACGTTAAATATGTGTAGCGGTTTTAGCAGTGCAGTGTTCATCCTTTGCTACATTTCTGCTCCCCACCCAGCTGATGCGCAGTTGGTTGGGCTTCCCATGCTGCGTGGGGCTGTACCTTAGGAGTACTCTGCATGAAATTTGCAGAGTAATTTTTTCATGAATTTGCAGCATGAAAGTTGTTACTAACCTGTAAGGAAGTTAAAACAAGCCAATAATTTTCATTAAAAAACAAAAAAGCAAGGGAGATGATTTGCTAGAATAATGGGAAAAGTTGACAATAAACAGCTGAAAATAGGAAAAGGACTTGTATTTAAATTGCTTCCTTTTCCCCTGCCTACCAAGTGTGATGAATTATTTACAATAGCTATTAATATTGATGTTGGATATAAAATTTGGCATCTGTTCACACAGATAATAGACAAAAGAGCTAAATGCTGCCTTTAACTTTGTGATGCCTTTACTAATGTTTCATACATCATGGCTGCAGAATGAGAAAGGATAATACTGTTCAGTATTTTTTTTCTTTAATCTTTTCTGCCTTACTCTTTTCAAATAATTTCTCCAACAGAAGTTTGTAGGTCACCTTTTTGTTTTGTTTATTTTCTGTGTTCTCTCCTTGCACTTTATTCTGCTTTCCCCAGAATTTCAGGCTTTGTTTCAGGCCTGTATAGTACAGCTGGTCCCCTCCCTCCCAGCCACTGCCGGAATTGTTTTTAACAAGCTGAAAATGCCTTCAGCCTGGTGCCAGTTGGTAAACATGTTAACTAAGCGCAGGAGAGGCTGGTTTCCACTAGAAAAAATGTGATTCCAATTCACCGAAGTGCAAAATGATTAGTAACAGTTTTTAGCAAATTAGCATGCTTCATTATGTTCAGATTGTGGAGTGATTTCAGTGTCTGCCTGGTCAATTCATGTACAAACAAAATAAAATCCTGAGGCCAGGGTGTTCTCTGCTGACACCAAATGGCTCTTCCTAAATTGTGTTTGACTGATTCCATGTTTTTGTGTCTCTCATTGTGTACCTGTCTCTTTCCAATTATGAGCCCTTATTACCTAGTTACTCAGATAAAATTATTGTCACGGTGTTGTGTCTAAAGATGACTTGCTACCTATATATCCTGCAGCAGAAAGTTTACATATGTGTTCTGTGTTTCTTGTTAATAGCTGTCTTCTACAAAGCCTATACTAATAGCTTCAGTCTCAGTTTTTCTGTGTTGAGGTGGTTGTCTGAATTTTGAGCCTGCAAGCCACATTGCTGGATAACGTACATTGTTAGAGCTTCATTTTTCCCTCCATTAGTTCACCACAACTGAGGGTTTAGCCCTGGTCCTTGATTTCTGACCTACTGCTGATGGCCTGGCATTCATCTGCCAGTCTGTGACAATGTGGTGGGAATCGGCCCTTTGTCTGATGAGTTCTTGGACTGGGTTGTACATAGCCAAACCCATGGAAGTGGAGTAGTAGCTATTTGTGCCAGGCTTCTCTGTGCTTGGAAGGATAAGAGGAGAAAAGAGGAAGGGCTGAAGACTTTTAGGGCTGGGAAGCAGGTGCAGAGATTTCATGATTTGTGTTCTTCACACACTGCTTCTCTTGCACCTTTGGTGCTGGCACCTGCTGGGTGCCAAGCTGCAGTAAGCCCCATTGTGTTTCCATGTTCTCACAGATGCCTCTGTGGATATTCAGTTGATAATGGTTTTCCAAGTAAACAAGACAGAAAACACCATTCAGCAAAACGTTAGCATTTCCTGGATAATTTGGCTTCTGGTATAGTTAAGCCTTGCAGAGAGATTTAGTCCTGTGTTGTTTTTTTCATACTGTTGATAAAGCATGATGCTGATAACCCTTAAGGTTATGATCAAGAAGATGTTTTTGTGCTTGTGGTGGCTCCAGTCTTGCCTCCTTTTCCATTCCCACATCCCCAAATGCTGCGAGTCTCCAGAGCAGCTTTTGTTCTGCCCTTTTCCCTTGAAGTAAATTGGCCTGCTTTAGCTGGGGCTGGACTTGAAGAGCATAAAAAATGTTACCCGTGTGTTAATGTCAAGGTGTTCTTGGTGTGGAACTCTCTCACCAGTGCTCTGCTTATTTGCAGTCTCACCATTTATTGCCAGTGTGAAGGAATAAAACGTTGAACAGTGGGATCTGGATTCTGACACTTTCTCTGTGTTGTGGATGTTACTGATAAACAGTCTTGATATAACTCACGGCTTGGGAACTTTTATCCCCAGGTGACCTGGGGAAGTCTCCAGGTTTGTTGCTGTTGAATCACTTGACAAAATTATGCATTCACACTTCGTTGGGGGAAGATTGGGGAGTTTCCTTTTCTCTTTGCTTTGGTTGACTTTGTTAAATTTACTTGTGCCTGACAGTTTGCTTTTGGGGCTCGGCATTTGGGGTTTTGTTTTGATGAAGTCAATGTGCTGACTTTTGTACAAGCCACAAAAAAGGCATTTTATAAATACATGTGGCATTAGGAATTAAAAAAAAGATACTTGTGTGGTTAAGGTACTAAACTACAGAACCGTTCTGTGTTAGACTCTTAAGGTGACCCTGGGGGAAGTAACTTGATCTCCCGCTTTGTTAGTTGATCTGTAAAATAAGGATAAGAACATTCCTCTTGTCTGCCTTGATTATTTGTATTAGGGGCCTTTGGAGCAGAGAGTTTCTTTTACTTTTCACAGCTATCACAAAGAAATATTAGTCTTGGATTTCAACTACTACCACTTGAAACAAAAATCCAGTGGTATGTGAAATATCTTATAAACATCTTATTGCTTTTTAGGACAAAATGATTGTAAAAGAACTATGTTTTTATTGGCAAACTTATGGTGTTGCTTGTTCTCTATTTTCTCTTTCCAAATTTATTTCTAATACTTGATTTCAAGTTGCAGCTCTGGTGTGCAGCACCAGAGAAACTGAGAGAAACAAAAATAACCAAAGAGATGCCAGTTCAGGCACTGCGTGTTTGCTGCACTTTTTGCGTATTTTTTAATAGCACTTAGTTCACACCGGGGCATGAGCATTCAAGTCCCGAGCCAGGCCATGCAGTCCCACCAGGCCCCATGCATTCCTCGCATCCCAGCTGCCTGCAGCAGGCAGTCCCCGAAGATCTGGTGGCAGCTATTTCGTGCCGAGAAGCGGGAGAACTTCTGCCATTGATGCTGGTGGAGGGGAGGGCCTCGTGGCTTTATTCATTAACTCTGAGACCAGAGAGTTCATGGTTCAGGTAGTGATGGAGGCAGTTAAGCTATTCCTCCTTCCAGAAGAGATAAAGGGAGAGCCCCAAGCCCACAAAACTGTTTTGAGTTGGTGGGGGGTTTTGATCAATTTAATTTGTCGCCAATTAACAAACTTCCGATTCTGCTGTTGAAAAATAAGAGCAAACAAACTCATACTTAAACAAACACACCTTGGCTTTTCTCCTTCCCCCTTCCTGGCCTCCTGGCCCCAGGCCCCACGCAGTGCCTTTGGTGAGGCAAGGGTGCCCAGAGCTGATCAGCGCGCTCAGCTCCTGGCCTTTGGGCGTCCCTTTGGTCGTACCCTGGCACTCCACCGGGGCTTGACCACAGCCCGTGGGCCTCCCCATGAGTGTCCTCATGTGATAGGACAGTCCTTGTAGGTTGGGATAGGGTGATAATTGGGCCTGCCACTGTAGCAGAATCGGTCCTTTTTGTGTCAAATGAATGCATAGTGGGGAAAAAGACCAAGTTCCACTAATCAAAACGTGGTGTATCCTTTGTGTGGGAGAAACAAGAGAACAGGATTTTGTTGTTTCTGGGGGCAATCCATAACTAATTTAAAAAAGGATTATTTGTAACAAACATGGGTTTCCACCTAGAGAACAGTCAGTATCCCCAAAAGGATGATTAATCCTTGCCTTCGCCGAGCCTGGATAGCTTTCGGGCTCACTGGGGATCTGTCTGAGAAGAACACTTAGGCTTTGTCTTAAGCTTATTCTGTTCAGCAGAGTATCTCTGTGAGTCTAATTGAATCACTGGGATTTAAAGCCAAGTAAGTGCTTCAGTGTTGTCTCAAAGTTGGACTCCATTTGCAGCAAAGTCATATATTTCATTAATGGCAATGATTTTTGTGGTATAAGTTAGCTGCACTGTTGTGTAGGAGGTGACAGTGAGAGAAATAATGCTAGCTTTCATATGGGCTAATCATAAAGTACTATACACCCAGAAATGATATATGCCTTGTATAGCTCGGGGACATATGTTATTTGCTGTTTTAAATTACATATTGACAGGAAAACAGAAGCTGGAAAGCAGAGGAATCTCCTCAAAGCTGCAAAGCGAGGAGCAAGTGCTAGCATAAGGGTCAGACAAAGTAATGCCTGTTCAGAAGTGAAAATGTTGTTGGATTTCTACTGTACAAAAGCCTAATAGGCATGGTTCTGTAAACAGTGTCACCAGGGTAGCTCACTAATTTATTCCCTAATTCCCAGCACTGTTAGCACCAGGTTGATGTCACAGATGTTAATATAATCTGCATGGCAGAATTGTGGAACTTGGTGTTAGTTTAGGATCTTAAAATGATACTACATTAAAGAAGTGATTCAAGTAGAAACACAGCCTTGCAGAACAATGAGGGTTATCTTTTATTACTGCTACATCAAACAAGAGTCAATAAATGTTTAGGTTATTCTAAGAAGTGTGTGTTTGTTTTTCTCTGAATACACTTTGAAGCAGCATTGATAGATTTGAGAACCTGTTTGCTACCCACCACCTCAAGTGCTAGCTAGAGGAACGATGGCTGAGCACAGGTCTCTGCAAAGGGCCTCAAAGGAAACTCGTGATGGGAAGACTTTTGGTGGTAACTGAGGGACATTTTATTATAGATTCTGTTTTGAAAGGTCTTTGTGACAGCCCTATTTCTGTGCAGGCTTTTCCCCATTTTTCATTCACACATCAGGCTGCAGTAACGGCAGGTCCCGATGCAGGGGTCCCCTAAAATCCATAAGTGGATTGCGCTAAGCTAGCTCAGAGGCCTGTTTGATGTTTGAGTGCTGTTACAGGTCAATGCTGTTCATCAGTAAGATGGAATTTCTGTGCTGTTTGGAAAAAGCCATTGCTTTTTCTGCTATCTTCAGCAATTTGCTTTGTGCAGCCTTGAGGATCTTTGAGGACTTGTAGTGAATGATTTGACACTTCTGTTTATTAATTGTTTTGAGTAAAATTTTGGTTCAGACGTCAAATGATGTGTATGAAATAGTTGCTCAGAGTACTCTGAGGAGCTCTTGAATTTCCAATTACCCCCATCCTATGCTAGAGGAGAAAAAAAAAAAAAAAGACACTTCTGAGATATCTTGATCTTTTTGTGTACAATGTGTTGAAGGCATATACAGAACAAAATAATCTTACTACTTTCCAGGCAGATACAGTTGCTGTGTTACGGACTTGCAGATGTTAGATGTGAGAAACATATGCTAACTGTGATCCTCCATCCCTTTGGTAAGGAGATTTGAAGGGTGAATAGATTATCTTGAAATTCTGTCCTTTAGTAAGTTGGTTGAGCAAATGCAGAGAACTTTTTGCTGAAGTGAGGAAGATAAAAAATAAAGGTATTCTCAGAATATTAGATTAGGCAGTCTGAATTCCCTATCTTTTTATCACCCAATTTGTATCTAAATCTATTTTTGTGAAAAATTACTCTACTAATATAGAAATATGGCAGACTAAAATCACTGGTTTGCTAACTACCTATGCAGTAACCCATCTGTTAACAATCATGTTGAATAATGTAATTTTTAATTCAAAGACTGGCTTAGCTTAGTCAACATTTGTTTCAACATCGTGTTTCACAGCAAGTCTTAGCTTGCTGCATTCTTCATTGTAAGTTTAGTGCTTTTTCATTACTGAAAATAGGCTTAAAACTGCCTACTGCTTTTTCTTGTTTGAACTTAAAACAGCACTTGATCATAAATAACAAGCTGTTCATTAACTCCTCTGAGAGAGGATTATTTTTTCTTAAACACAGGTTGTCATATATGCTATAATGTAACAAATACAAGCAGAATAATTTTGTCAAGTCTTTTTGTCTCTGCAGTATAGGCAATGCTAAAAAACATGCTCTGTGTTCACTGTTAGGAACTTGTGGCAAGTGAGCAAGGCAAGCACGTGTGGACAGAGGAGGTGAAATTTGGTGTTGGCCAGCAAATGAAGGCAATGCTACATGTACCTGGCTTAGTGTAGACAGGCTCTGATGCTTTTGTATCGAGAACAGCATCAGTGATACTTCCACAGTTTTTATACGTATGCATGTTTGTGGCATGAACTTTCAATTTTTTGTATTTAAATAACAGTGGACTCTTCTCTCTTTGATTCCAAATTGCAGTTGTTAATGTTTTAGATCATTACTTGGCATTTGTCTGTAAACCTTCTATTTCATTCTTTGGGTGGCATCAGCTCTACCTATGCAGTTTGCATACTTATGAATATTTAGGGAAGTACCTAAATACCAACTTTTTTTTTTTTTTTTAAATGGTATGTTTTGTCTTTTTAAAAATGGCTTCTGGTAAGAAGATCTTCACATGCTATTTTCATGTAAATTACGAGTTTGATATTTTTCCTTAGAATGTTTTCTCAACTGTTCTTGTGAACTCTCCCAGCCTCTCATCCTAGTTAACTAGTTCCACTCATTAATGCCATTATAACTTATTTTTGCTTTTAAAGGATCTCTGAAGATAGCAATGCAACCTATTTCTAGGCTGGATAAGTGCTGCGATTTGATGTCTTATTTTCTTCATAGTGTGTTGTGAAAAAGCTTTAGTAGTTACCTGCCAAGCTGAGGGGCACAGGGGGTGAAGAGAGAGTCATCTGTTTATTAATGTGTTGTAATCCAGCCCATGGCTGGCCATGAGATGCTATTTTGAGGATAGATACCTTTGGTGTATTTTGTTTATTCTAGCTGAAAAGCTGAGGCTGAGGAAGCAAATGTTATGGTGATAACTTGATAGGATACAGAGGTAAAGTGTCAGTTGTTCTTAGGTCTTCTCTGTTTTCAGTAGCAGGCTAATTGGAATAACAAAATAACAATACTTCTGTGAAAAATGCCAGAAAGCATCTAAAAAATACAGCAAATAGGAGCTTAAGATTTTTCCCCCTTTAAAGATGGCTTCTCTGGTTATATGTAGACTGTTAGAAAAGCTTTAAGACAAATTTCCAGGAAGCGAGTTTTAAAATGTGATTCTCCAGGTACAGCTTGAATGGCAACAGCATAAGCAAGCTGCAGTCTAGGATTTTGCCTTAGGCTTTTTCCTACGTGTGTAGGCACGCAACTCGCTGCTGTCTCTGCAGGGAGTGTCTCCTGCCAGGGTGTCCCACAGTTCCCCATGATCCCTGTCCCATGCCTGCAGGTAGCGACCACAGAGCCTGCTCTGTCTGCTCCTGGCAGCTGGGGGTTGATTTCAGTCTTGGTCATGATTTGGTCACCTCAGCCGATGGGGTTCTCAGACATGAGATTCAAGACTTGGATCTGCAGAGAAGCAAAACGACGCTGTATTTGTCACCCTTCTTTTTAACAGGTATCTCAGTAGCACCTCAAGGCTCCTCTGTGCTGGCCTTCTGTCTTCACTATGAGAGCACAGGGCAGTGATGGGGCAGGCCTGCCCCTTGAGCATGTTTCTCTGGTGCCTTTCATCCCAGAGCAGCTTTTGATACAGTTCGCATTTCTGAGCTTGCTGTCTGTATTAAGCCACCCGTAAGATGTGAAGGGCACAGCTGTGAAATCCTGAAGGTCCCCTCACCTGCGCTGCTCTGGGTGCAGGATGTTCTCAGTGTGCAAAAACCCTCCAGAGGCTGCGGAGATAGAAATCATAAAAATTGTATATCCTAGCAGGAAGTGAAGAGTCCCAGCTGCTACAACACGGTCAGAATGACTGAGCGTAACCCCACATTTATCTGCAAAGGTAGGCATGCAAATATGAAAACTAAAAAATGGACCTTTTAGACAGCACTAGCCTATATCCTCCTCATGTTTAAATTTAGACGAAGCTGCTTTTTACTTCAATTAAGAGCAGAATTGAAGCCAGCATATTTTGCTGTAACCTCTGCTTTGCAGCATGCTCATAGCAAGGCGTTTCCCAGAAGCTTCTTTCTGACTTCCAATAAAAAGCCGAAGTATTTTGTGGCTTGCAGCAGAGCCGTGGAGTCTTGCCAGGACAATCTGCAGCTCAGAGTCACTTAGCTCGTCTGGTTTCCCAACAGCTCTGTGCTCAGGTCAAGCTCAGGGAGAGAATCATCAGGAAGGGAGGCTGCAGTATTTTTTTTTTCTTGTTTTCTTTAATTCAACAATTGTTACTCTTCAGGTAATACCTGTAATTTCCATTTCAGAAGGATTCGGTGCTGAGGTTCTTTTTCTGGCTGAGGCAGCAAGATGTGTAATTGCTATTAAACCTTCGCACAATGATCTGCTCTACATAAAGCAGCACTGACAGGGCAGATTTAAACTTTGCACAGCAAATTAATTCCTTAATTTTGTTCAGAAACTACTTCAGGCTTGTCATGAACATGGGGTTGTTAAAGTTTTGTTCTCCTTTTTTTAATTGTTGCTTTTTCTTTGGAAATCTGTGATTATTTGGAGATGTTTTGGTAAAATGCAGAAACGAGCACTCCCAGGCTGGTGAAATTGAATTTACATCAATGTAGTGAAGTTGCTAAATGCAATGAAATCAACATGGCATGATTCACAAGGGGATGTAAAGAATGACACAAATTATGCTGATATGTCTGTGGAGTGAGATTAGCACAAAGCAAGATTAGTGACAGACTATTCCTCAGAAAAAATGAGGTTTTGTTGTTTTTCTCTTTCTTTGATTAAAAAGAAAAAGTAGTCCAGACTTTGCAGTTGTCCATACTTGTTACTTTGGGTAAATGGAATGTTTAATAGTCCATTGATCTGTCTTATTGGAAACCCAAGTGAGCTGAAGAAAGCATTAATTATCTATTAATTATTCATTTAAACTGGTCCTGTAAGCAGGAGTAGAAGTCTCGGCCTAGCTCATCTTGAAGAGTTCTGTGTACATCTCTGCCCAGAGATTTTTTTTTTTTTTCATCAGTAAAGGTAAAAATAAAAAGTCCAAGCAGGATACAGCAGCATTGCAAGTGAAAATTGCTATAAAGCAACTTGAAATGTAGGGAAAGTCTTATTGGTGATCTCGTGTGATTAGTCTGTGCAAAATTAGAGTGTTACAGCTTAGACTTCTATATGAATTGTAGCTTTTAGAGTTATTCCTGAAAAGTGCTGAAGGAATAAAAACAAAATGAAATATTAAAAGAAATGTTCACACCCATTTGACGTGTATGTCTGCTTCCAGCACCCCTTGGGGTTTGTTCAGTTGTGGACATTGCAGTAGTTCAGCTAGGGCCAGTTTTAAAAATAAAAACAAAAATGTATTAGTAGCTCGGGTATTTTTGTATTTTTTACAGAAAAACAGATGTTTAAAATGATCCCTTCTATTAGTAGGCTTCTACACGTTCCTGATGTAAGGTAGTCAAGTGCATAGTGTTTAATCTTGCATTAACAGATCCCTGTGCCATGCTATGCTGGTTGGGCTAAAGAGACAAAAAAAAAATTGCATCTTGAATTCATCTGACAAGGCTTGTATGTAGACAAGTACCAGTGCACACCAGTATGCTAGAGCTGGTAAATACCTGACTTACATTTCCACACCCTGCAGAAAAGTATGCAGCTTATGATACAAAGACAACTGTGAGCTGCTGTACTGAGCCAAGAATGTGTTGCTCTGGGAGCATTTTGCCTTCAAAATTATTAGTTTTTGTTCTTTTAAATTGGAACAAAATCAATTTTAGAGTAACCTGAGAAAACTGCATAGTGTGCTAAACCAGATCACGCAGGTTTGCTCCTAGCTACTGTAAATGGAAAGAAAATACTTGTTTCCTTCTAGATAAAATTGATTTTCATCTGTTTATACATAAGTATTCACTAAGGTAATTAAGACTTCTGAGCGGCAGACTGTGACTTGCTTCAGATTTGGATGGTCTGGCCTGCCACCATAATCCAAGCTGAAGAATCCTGAGCTCCCATCACCTCTCTTAATTTCTAGCTCTGGGTTTTCAGACCCAAAGCAGCTCACTATTTATATGGCCGGTAAGCTGGTTGGACTTCAGTCAGGAACACTTGAAATAAATTGCTTGTAAAGGTATTAGTCTTTCTTTAACTCCCTGTTCTGATGCTGGTCTCACTCATACATGTAAGCACTGTTCCCTTGCTGATGCCTATAAAGGGTTGACTCTGCCTTCTGTGTGTTGCATATGCCCAGAGAAAAAAAGCTTGCAAGCAATTCCTTGCAAGAGAACAAGACAATTACTCAAATCTTGACCTACATTTCCAATTTGAGGCCAGTAAGACAAGTGACATAATTAGCTTCACTAAAGAGATCGGTCTGGAAATAGCAACTAACAGCATTTGTATTCATTAAAGGGCTGTAAAGGCAGAACTTGAAGTTGCATCGTCAGACCAGTCTTGAACACATTTACTTACTCCCAATAAAGAGCAAAAACTTGTCTTTCAGATCAATACCAGAAGGTCTGAGTGCTGGCACGCAGGGTGTGCTAGGGTATCCTCCACACAAGTCTGTGAGCAGAACATTGCAGGTACAGATTTCAATCTGCACCATGCAAGTCCTAGATACCACTTGCCCAAATCCTCAGTTCAGATCCTCCTTTGAGCAACTTTAAAAAATCTGCTCTGATACCTTTTCTTCAGTTGGCTCCAGGCCCACCTTGGGCTGTCTGGATCAGAAAGGGAATTTTCCTCATAATAATTTCCTTTGCTAGCCCCCTGCTTGTCTCTCTCTGTTTTTTGGTGTTTTTTTTTTTTTTTTTTTTTTTCCTCATATTGCATAAACTGTGTGTTTCCTTGGTTACAAGTTAATCGTTAATAGTCTTGTTTGGAAGAATAATAACTTCTGTTCCAGAAATAGTTTTGTATTGCAGCCTATTAGATGAGGTTCACTCAAGGCAAGGCATTTACTGGGATCTTATTTAGATGGAACTGCTAATTAAAACATTGGTCGGCATTGCCAACTGCACTCTGATTCTGGACTGAATCGAGGGAAATAATTGAAGTGAGGCTACCAGAAGAGGAGGTATTCACAACTTGGTATTTGAGTAGAGGAATTCAGCCATTTGCTTTGAAGGCTTTTAGGAGATTGGGGAGAAAACAAAACAGCAGCTGCCATCTTAGCTTGGCTGAAATTACAGCAGAAATTATTGCTTGAAATATGTGTTATTCTCTATTCTGCATGCTGTTGCTCCCCTTAAGTCATTTTTTTATTATTGATCTTGTACTTACTATATCTCATACAGTTACAGCAATATATTTCTTAACAAAGGCATTTATAAAGGACAGTAATGTACAAGAACTTGATGAAGTGATAGGTTTCTTTCATAGAGAAAGAAACCATAGTTTCTTTTTCATTGAGAAAGGAGAGGAAACTGGTACAGCAAATATGGGCAAGGTATGTGTTCTCTTGCTGCATAAGCACTAACCTGGAAAAAAAGCATTATCCTGGTTGGGGATATGTCAGGAGCTGATCAGGAAAGGAAAAGAGAGCTCCAGAAAATGCTGAGCTAAAATAATCAATACGATTGCTAGCGACAGTGAAAATTATATGGGTCTATCAGCAATCAGTCCAAGAAAAGCAGGGCAGGAATGGCAGGAAGAGAGAGATGGGGTGAAGAGATGCACATTATCTTGGCAATGTTCTGATAAGTATCAATGATAAGTATCAGTACTTTGGGAGCAGCATTAGGACAGCTTACTGCTGCTAAAATGGGATTTAGGAGGAGGATTTGAGGGAACAGAGTTTTGTTTGGGAACATTCTGGGTAACACTTTCCACTTCACACAGTCCAGCTGAGACACATTTTTGTTCTACCTTACACCCGCGCATTGCTGTTGGAGCCCCGGGCTGACACAAGGCACATCTGAAGAAAAAGTTAAACATTGCTTTACAGAAGCCAAATGTGGAGCAATAAAACTTTTATTACCGCAATGAAATATACAACAAAGCTGACACAAACCTTTCCTGTTCCTGCCCAAGCTCTGCTAAGGGATTGCTGATTTCCCAGTACCTGGAATTTTGTCACCCTGACTATTGCATATGCTTTGGGCATTTCTGTCTACTCATAATATCTCTAATTTGCATGAGATAGTTGTTTCTGCAGGAAACAAATAAACTTGGCTTCTATTCTCTATAGAAGTGCTTTCCCTGTATGTACTAGAGCAAAGTTGAGAGGGCTGCAGTTTTATTATAGCCATTTGCACGCAAAGTCAAGCCACCTCATTCATCTTTTTTTTCCCAAAACATGACTTGGAATTGCTTTCCTTTCCTTCTTTTTCTTGGATTGTATTCTTTATTTTTGTATTAAAATAGTCCAGTTCTTCCTGCCTTGTGTGTTTGTTGAATGAATTACATGTGTTCATGTTCTTGGAAAGAAAAGCTTATGGACTCTGAAACATTTTGTGGTGTCAAAACTGCGGAGGGAATTTTTCCTCGTCTTCACATGTCCATGGCAGACTCATTGGAAAGAGGTAGTGGATAAGGGTGGCTTAAACTACTGTTTTATGAAAAGACTATATTTTTTTAAATGGTTGTGACTTTTTTGATGAGTGTGAAATGTGATGGGATGAACTTGTGATGAGAAGTTACTGGGAATACAGATTTATGTATAGCAGAAATTCTTTAGGTTTAAATCATATTTGTTTGTTTTACAGTGGCCCATCCTCAAGAGCCTCACCACCCATCAGAAAAGCCAGTCATCCACTGCCATAAATGTGGAGAGCCATGTAAAGGTGAAGTACTCCGTGTTCAGGCCAGACACTTTCACATCAAATGCTTCACCTGCAAAGGTAAGACCTTGATGATCACCTGTTAGAAATGAGTCAGTTTATGAAAATATACCTTGAAGCAGTTATGAGACATAAAGCTTCCTGCAATCTGCAGGATATTCCTCTTGCTCAATATGTCAAGGATTTGTGGGTGGGGAAGGTAATGAATGGATAGTAAAAGGGCTGAATCACCCACATACAAGCAGCAAGGTGATCAACGCCACACAGAACAAATTCAATGTGCAAACAGTGTAATTGAAAAGATTATATTGGATATTTGATTCATGAGGAGGGGGGATAAACTTAGCACTGCTCAAGTATGAGAACTCAAAATGTTCTCATACTTGATTTTGGCCCCCCACTAATTCTGTCTCCATTTTTTTTTCCTGGTCTCTCAGTACTGCTAGGCCTCTACTTCTTTTTCCAGGGTCCACTTTTTTATTTTTTTTTTGTGGCCTTGATTTTCATTTTGGTCTCCTACTACCTCTAAGGCTCCCACTAACTCTCATTCAGTCTATGCCTTATTAGTTGGGTTTGCCAGCGAGTGTTGTCTTTTTTGTGTTTGTGTCTTTCACTTAGAAGGAAAAAAAGTGGCATATGGAGGAGGTAGTTCCAAGTTCTGTTTTTACCTGAGCTTCAGAGCTTGTTTGTTGTTGACTTCTCATATTTAAGTGAATACATTTTTTTTTTTGTTTAAACTGTATAGTAATTTACTCATATTGCATATTGGCTGACCATATGGTTCATACAAGTGGGACACAGATGTTAGAGTAAGCATTTTTCCTCTTAGTCTAATGGGTTTTTAATTTAACGTGGCTCCACTACAGAAGGTAAAGTTAGACCCTCTCACTTTAGGCAGTTTGCTGTTAAGCCAGAGGAAACAACAACTCATACTGAGAGCAGAATGCATCAGCTGCATCTATAGGCAGTTTAGTTGTCTTTCTTCTTTGTGCATAGCAATATTTGCTCTTGAGATTTCAGCTCATACATTTACAGTGTGAAAGCCTTGAACAAGCTCGTATGACTGAACAGACAGACACCTGCTGAAAATGTTTAGGCTTTTACTTCTAGACTTATTCTGATAGTCTAGTGAAGATGAGGAAACAAAAAAAACAAACAAACAAACAAACAAAAACATTTCCTCATAAAGCTGTCCCAGTAGTTGTACTGTAGCAGGGTTTCAGTGTGACCATTTTTAGTCTGCTGTATATGGGATTCCTTTTTGTCGTTGCTGTCCATGCTCACAACGCTGTTTACAGCCTGCTGTTAAGTGGGTTTGATGTGATTGTAATCCTGCTTCCTAGGTTG
Source organism: Aythya ferina (assembly GCF_964211825.1). NCBI lineage: Eukaryota > Metazoa > Chordata > Aves > Anseriformes > Anatidae > Aythya > Aythya ferina. The sequence goes on along the minus strand of NC_140302.1, from coordinate 29,404,755 downwards.
TGTCAGAGGCACGTAGGCACACTGTGACTGCTCGCCATGTGTGCCAGCGTTGGGTGCTGCACTGCAGGAAACAGGGGCTTAAACCTCTGTGCTGCGCTGGCCAGCCCAGGACATGCTCCATGTCCCGTAACGTGATCAGGCGGTTCTCATGCCCAGTAGTCTGGTGCTGTGTCCATCTCTGGAATCAGTCTTGGTAAAAAGAGACAGTAAAACTGCTCCTTGACAAAGGCGGCAAGGAAAACCTCTACCAATCAGTGTGTTTACATGCCCCCAAGATAAGGCGTAGCTAGCAGTGATTCCATGCCCACTGAGAACCAAATGCATACCACTTTGTCCTATCTGCCCAGCAAGGCTGGCTGCTTCTATTTGTAGCTCTGCATAAGAGCTGATAAAGGAACAGAGCTGAAAATGGTGTGCCTTGTGCCCCAGAAGGCGAGCTCCTCAGGACTCCTGATAGGCAAGGAATCTCAGGCAGCCAGCAGCTGACTTGGAGCTGGAGTTAACAAGGGCATGATGGACAGGGGATGGTAAGAAACGTTTAGGAGTGTAACTCTAGCAGCAGGATGCAGAGCAGTTGCATTTTGCAGTGTTATAACAAAGTCACTCATCTTGCTAAGGAATTACCATTCTGTGTTACGAATAGAGGCTTAATTGGATTCTGTTTTGCCTTGTGCATTAGCCTCCAATTATAATAAACAGGTTTTAGTTTATATGTTACCAAGAGCACACTGCTCTCTAACCAAAGTGTTAATGGTAACCTGGCAATGGAAGCAGCAGGTGGAAAGGAGGGAGGCTGAGAGGTGAAGGTTGGAGGGAGAGGAGACTGTGCTAGAGACCTCATTTTTATTACTTTTTGTCTTTAATAAGCATGAACAAGATCAAGAATGAATTATTGGCATGTAAAGAAGTAAAAAAAAAAATTATTGTAAACTTCAATGCATGTCAGTAACTTATTTGGAAAACTAAGACTATACACTGCAGTGTCTGTTACTTATGTAAATGTGTGTGGGATCAGGGCATAAATTACGTTGTGCACTAGCAGAGATTTTAGTATCAGTTTAAGTTGTCATCTGATATGAACTGATATTTTTTTTTTGTCATTGGCAGTAGATTATGGTTCATTTTACCCTACTGCAAGTACCAAGAGAGGAAACTCTGAGGCTAGAAAAATTGCTATAATGAGACTTAATAATAAGCCTGTGATTCATCTTTTGGGTTAGAGGGAAATGCTAGTTTCAATACAGCCAAAATAATAAAACCAGCTTTAAGATTTGCTAGTAACAAGGTAAAAGTTTACAATGCTTGATTTTTGGCTCATGTAGAGAGACAGGCTGTGTTCCCTTAACCAGGTAATGTATTATTAGGGGCATTCAGATAGTGGACAGTGTCCCTATTCTTGATGTTGAATATAAATTGGAAAACAAGCTTCCATTTAGTAGTCTAAACAATAATAAAAAGAAAAAAAAAAAAAAAAGAAAAAAAGACAGCCACCTTATAAATGAGTAATCCTGCTGCGTGGATATGGGTAGTGTCCTCAAGTTTTCTAGTTCCTACTAAATGTCATAAATGTCCACAATTTGACTGGGCTGTGCCAGGTGGAAATGTTTCACTGCGTTTGAACGTTCTATGTGCAATGGCAGTGTCAGATATCAAACAGCAATTACCAGCTAGTACTCCTGCTAATTATGAGACAAAGCCAAGTCTTGGCATTCAGGAAGCATTCCGCAAGCCCAGGTCTCCCATGGAGAAGCAACTTGTAGCTTCTGTTAAAACATTGCTAGAAATTAGTGTAAAAATGGTTTCTTAATTACAGAACAAACGTGCTAACTCTCTTCTTTTGAGTTAGATGTTTTTGCGGGTTGTTTAGGAAAGCCTACATCAAAACGCACTTGCAGCATCCTTTATGGCATGTTCAGGTTCCAGGCACGCATCTGTTTTGTCTATGGGATGACTTTTACAAGGCTCTGTCATCTGTAGTTCAAAGAGTTTAACGGGGGAGGGCTCCTAAGTTTAGATTTTGGGATGCTCTGTAATCTTTGACTTTGAACTGGATATTCCTCCCTTGAAGGACAGGGAAGCAGTTAGGGTCACGTAAGCAGACACTGTATCAACAGCCTGGAATGTGGTTTAAATCATTAGTTCTTTGACCTTTGATCTGTCATCAGATTCCTTCGGTGGCGGCAGGAGGAGGCTGCAATGTGACTGCGGGGCAGTGGGAACTATTAATAGGTCAGTGTCAGTGCGTGGCAAGTCTAAACATGAGGGTCCGCTTGTAGCAGATAGCCAGTGCGCTGTGTGCAGAGATATCTGCATTTCCACAAATGCTGCTCAGGGACTGAGCAGCGGACCAGGTAACGTGGCTGATGGATACAAAGTGCTCCTTCCTGAGCATCAGGAAATTGCACAAGGTCCCTCAAAGCTATGAATCACTGAACCAGAGACGCCTTTATATAAAAAACTCTGCAGACACTGTGGTTCTGCTTGCCTGCTTGTGAACTCCTCTCTTCAGCTTACTTACAGAAACAGCCTTCAACCTCATTAAGTCATTCTCAGTTTTCGTATTTTAATTTTTTTCCTAAAACCTGAGTGCCTCAGCTTTCGTTTAAACAAAAGGGCATTTCTGGTCATTAAAATAGAAAGCACTGGGAAATATGAACTGGAAATGCTTTTGCGGCAGTATACAAAGAGAACAGAAAGTTTATAACATCCTGGTTTGGATGGTCATGACTTTTTGGACCTGACTTGTTATCTCAAACAGCTGCAGCAACTCTGCGTCATTTATCCACGGTAGAAAGTCCCATGGAAGGGGGGCAAGAAATGTTAATGTCAGTTTAGTTGGGCCCGAGGTCCCTTTGGTCCCCTTCAGTGACCAAACGTTTGACAGGAAATGAAACTAATTGCACTTCTTGGCTGATGTTTATGAAATCTGACAGATGCCATGTCAGATTTTAATAAGCGACTGGATCCCTTTGAAGACAGGAGGCCAGCAGGATGCTTTACAGGTGCTTGGTGAGTGGCACACAGCATCCTTAAGAGAATGGGGAAAGTCACTTGGGTTTGTTGTCAATGTATCCTTTGCAGAAACATAGAATATCCTTAGTTGAAAGGGTCCCACAAGGATTACCAAGTTCATTTGCCTGGCTTCTTCATAACTTTACGGATTTTTTACATTCTTACATCCTTGTTTTGCTCACTTTTTTAGAAATCTCTCATCCAAATAGGTAGAGCCAGGCAATCTAAGGCTAAACTTTGACATTTTTCCACTGACTGCATTTTCTTCAAGGTTCATTTCCCACAGACCCACACATGACTTTGATCTCCACCTAGTGCTTAGTCTAATGTGAAAGGTGTTTTAAATGGCTGAATGATTTTTGCTGTTGTTTCCATCCTGGTGCACAAAATAGTGATATCTTGGAAAGCTGTCACATTGTCACATATATGGTGGTTGTTTACTTGCTGTTGAGCTTGAGTGCTAGCTATTGCCTGTTAGAGTGCCAGAAAGACTGAAATACATGCACGTCAGGCTCAGACAGGAAAGTTTCTCCTGTGTGGGATTGGTGCTTGTATTTTCCGTGTTAAGCAGAAAACCAAAGAATGCTGACTTATTTGCACTTAGGCAGTGCCACAGCTTTGATTGGGAAGTTGATTAAATTAAAACTCAGAGCTCAGTGGTTTCTGCTCAATGAATGCTTGCATTAGATGCTTAGATGTTTCAAGGTACCCCACTGGGAAATATTTGTGTCATAAAGACAGTTGGCACTAAGTAGTTGTATAGGCAGGACATTCAAACCAGAGCATCAAGGTTTTTCAAGGAAACGGGTGAAAGGCCCGGCTGGAGGCTAGTGAATGCTTGTCATGGGGATCCCAGACCTAGTTAGGGGAGAAGGGGAGAAATACATTTCCATCTTTTGCTCAGGAAGTGTTTTAGCTGCTCAACTTTTCTTTCAGCCAAGGTGGTGAATAGCTAATGAAGCAGTTCACCTGTATTTGTTATGTATAGGTAAAGCTCTTCTGACTTCCCAGGGTTGTTTCTAAAATCACTCTGTTGAAAGGAGAAAAGATTCCAGAACCACTGGGAGCACTGGACACAGTTCTGAATAGCTCCGCTCAAAACGTGTCTGACATCAGTGTACGGCAAAGAAAATCTCCAGCAGCAAGAGTGTGACAAAAATTTATCATGTTATCAAGTTATCCTTTACAGCTTTTGCAAAATGCTGTGTGCAGGTTCTTAATAGTGCCTGGGTATCTTTCTGTAATGGTAGTGCCTAAACATGGCTGCTGAGACGTACCAATCTCATCTTCTGTTGATGTGTACTTTGACGTATATTCATTCCTTAAATGGCTCGTGAAACTGAAGGTTATGCCATCAAGAAAAGTGCTGATAAGAAGAATGAAACAAAGGTAGAGAAATACTTCATTCATTTGAAATGTGGAAACTTGAAACTATAACAAGAACATGAACCTTGTTTTTATCAATATAGGATTTTTTAAGCTCTTAGGCAAAACAAACAAATGAACAAACAAACAAACAACAACAACAATAAAAACAAAACACAAAAAAACACCCCCTACCCTGAAACATATTTTTGTATATTTGTTTAGATATAAATGATAAACATAAACTGATACTGTCAAATTCCTTTATGCCTTTAAACACAAAATCCATTATGCCTTAAGAAATAGAGATTATATGAATCTTTACCTGCTTGAGAACAGTATCATTATTCTATGAAGATAAGAAATGCAAGAAAGAAAAAACAGAACAGGAAATTGAATTTGCACCTTATTTAATGCACGATGACAAAGCAGATCATTAGACATTCTTAATGAATAGCATTCATTTCATCAAATTGAGCTCATGGAGTCTGCTCTTGTGGTTTTGTTTCTTCAATTTTTAAACAATTTTCACTTAAAATCTATGTGGAGTTATTTTACAAAAGGCCTGCTTTTTTTTAACTGTCTCTGACAATAACTATGAAAATCCTACATAATGCTAGGATCAAATCGTGCTTCTGTTCACTTTGAACAACTCTGATCTTCTCATTTTCATCAGCTCTCTTAAAGCTTGGAAGTGATTCAGCTTAGGAATGATCCTGTTCCTTGGAGATCACAGGCAATTGGATTGCTCTTGAGCAACTATATTTTGTCTTAATAGCCTGGGCTTGCACTTGCAGCTCTGAGGCTTTGAGAGCTGACTGCAGCACTGAGGCACGCTCGAGTCCTGTGATCCACAAATGCGAAGAAGAGGCTCCATTATAGCTGAAGAAAGAAAGAGCAGCCTGTAGAGCAGCAGCACAAGGGCATTCCAACTCATTCCTTTCACAAGAGAGGCAGGATCATATCACTGGAATATGAGAGCCTTTGGTACACAGAAAACAGAAACTAAGTCTGGTGTTGTCCAGGAGCTGTTGAAGATAAGTTGTTGATGCTGATTTTTTTTTTTTTTTTAATTTTTTTTTTTGTGTGTGTGTGTCTGTTTTTGTAATATGTCAGGGAGTAGAAATGCCCCCCTGTGTCTTCATCTTCTGTTTCAGAAGGGAGGCTCTGGTCATGCAAAAAGGAATTCCTTCCATCATCATATCAAACAGGAAGGGTCTTGGGGAAATGTTTTTCTCATGGAGAACTGTTGGTGGTAGAATATTTCCATGTGGTGGATGCTTACAAAACACTTCTTCTTTTTCACCTTTTCAAGCAGGATTTAATAATCATTACTGGCTACACTAATTAATTCTCTTGAAGTGTTTTCCCTTCAGCACAGGAAAAAAAAAAAAAAAAAGGAAAATACTTTTATGTTTCCTATTAACTGTCATCACTGTGGATTTATTTTTTGTTGTTTTATGACATGATACTTGTATCACAGTTATTGCCTACATCACACCACTGGGATTTATTGTACTTATATATTGAACTCAGTGGGTTTCGCTTCGTTGCCTCTACTGTATGTGGCATGAACAATGTTGGGCAGATTGTGTTCATTTAAAAGAAAGTCTATGACAATCAGTTCATCTTTTCTGTGGTATTTTTACAGTGGTTGTAAATATGCGTGTTAATGCAATGTTTTTAAGCTTGAGGGGATTTGTGGTCAGAAACATTACTTCTGCACAGTTGCAAGAAGAAAAAAGCTGTTAAAGTCCCTTCTTTGTATACAAAGTTGTACACCAAGTGTGGATTCTATCATGTTTATCTCTTCTGATTCCATCTCTGACTCCAAGTGAAAGCAGCCTGTTGGAACAGCATTTTTCCAGCCAATGGATGTTAACAGTCTGGGTGACCCTTGTTTGGTCCGTGTAGCTTAAAGCTGATTAGTGATAGGAACCCATGTGCTAAATTGGCTGTGAAAATCCATCGTAATGTGGGGTTGCCAGAACTTGTCTTTAATTCTTGCAGATTGGTTTGTGCTTCCTGCTGTGAAGAAGCCAAAGATGATGAATCTGCTGGTGGTTCACATACTAAACAGTTCTCCTTGTGTCTGCATTCATGACTTGCCAGTAAGAGAGAATTTAACTTGCTCTCAGTGACTGGCAAAAACAATAAGAGATTGACTGGAAAGGTGATTTTGTAAGGAAAAGGGTAATTGGGGGAACATCTTGTTTAGAACAGTCATTACCTGCCTTTGTAACACTCTCCAAATAATTTTATCCCCCATTTTCATCCTTTTTTCCCCCAAGCAAAAGGGATGAAGCTTAATAATTGAGAGTATGAACTCTTTGATTCAAAGTTTGTAGAGGTTTTTGCAAACAATGATGCATCTGCCACAGTCCTTTGTAGGATGCAGTGAAGATGGATTGTCAGAAGAACACAGGTTGCACGGAAAGTTACTTCATCATCCTACCTGATTATACCAACCCTGATGACTAAGTGAGTTTTTCAGAAAGTGACTCAGTGGTAGAATTGGGAGCCACAGTGAAGAGCCAGAAAGTTAAATATAAGGCTTCTGAGGCAGTAGTGAGACTGCCTTCAACTTGAGGCCAAAATATATGTAGACTTGGGCTTTAAAGCTACAAGCTAAAATACAAACTAAAGGAGGTTAGGAAGAAACTTGCATGTAGACACATGAGCACTCCATAACTCCTCGTGACATTTAGCACCTTCTGAAGCATCCAGTATGGGGCATTCCATACCAGTACTCCAGTCCATGCAACGTAACCACAGGATCTGGCAGTCTGAATACTGAATTAATCCCTAAAAACATCTAGGCATTAAAGCAGAGCAAACCTATTGTAAATATGCTTATGCTTTGCTTCTGGATGTTCAGTGGAAAAAGTCTTTGTAGCCCCCAAAACAAGGTAAGTCTAAGGTCTTACCTTACCTGTGGTGTGGAGATCACATTGTTTTCTGCCTGATATGGTTACATAATGTTGTAATGTTAACTTGGAAAGAGTATTTGAAACAAAATGGAAATCAGGAGAAAAAAAATGCAAGAATTAAAAAGTGTTTTTTTTTTTTTTTTTTTTTTTTTTTTTTCTGGAGGTGTACCTGAAAACCAGTTTAGAACATTTTTTGGAGCATTATAATAGAGCTTTAACCGTAGCTCTTTGTCACTCTCCTCAGTCACTGATAATTGAGTATTAGCTGCTTGTGGGTTTAATGCCACCGTGAAATGGTATTTGTTTGCATATAAATATTAACACTGGTCTATGCAGAAATGGGAAACTGGAAGAATGCTAGTACTGATGCTTCTTAAATTCTAACTTGCATTTTAGCATGTGATCTTTATTAGTATTCTATTAATTATTGTTACAATAACATTTAAAAATGCCTGGGAGCTGCCATATGCATGTCCTTTTAAGAAGTTATCTAGCAGCTCATATTTATGCTTTCCCACAGAGGTCTATAAAGAGGACTTTAAAAAACAAACAAACAAACAAAAACACATGAAGTAAACAGTCTAGTATTTTCGGTGCTACTTTTGTATTTTAGATTCAGGTTCAAGTCCTTGGTTCAGTCCAAACTAAAGAAAAATTGTAAAATTCAGTCTCCTATCTCTTGTGTCACCTTCCCTTCCTAGGAGTTGGCTGTTTGGGGATGAATTGCTTTCTGCCTCTTAAGTTGACCAAAAATGCCAACGTAGCACTATGAATATTTTCTTACAGCAAAACAGGTTCCTGGTGAATAAGCATTTAATAGTGAAAAACTGCCAGCTCACAGAAATCATCGACTGGTCTCTCACCCTTTAATAAATACACTTATTTTTCCCAGTAAAGTAGTACACAACTAGCATTGTATGTAGCTACAATTTCATATTCAAATGCAGTGTTATTTAATCCATGAAGTACAGGGAATACAGTGTGTAAAAGACCAACACAAAACCAATGCAGATTAGCCACTCAAAGGCAATAACAGTTCTTGGGAAATGACTTTGTGCAAAATACAGATGGTTAACACTCTTTATTCCCATTTGCCATATTCAAGATCCACTATGCTGTCATATGGTTTGGCTGCACGTATCATAAATTATAGATAGTGGAGATGTGGCTAGATTTTTAATGCTTGACCATCTTTACTGCAGCCTTCTCACAGTATTTGTGTGTAACTAAATACTGATGGTTTACCCTGAACATTTCAGATGTACTTTTTAAAGCAATGCAAAAAGTATTGATGCAGTGAAGGTGGGACAGCTCAGTGTTATCTGGGGAATGGAGGAGTTAATCAAAACCACACAACATTCCTGAAATAGTCATTGGTTCAAAAAGAAGCAGCAACATGAAAGCTTCTTATAAGAAAGCACATGCCTGAGGGGAAAAATGTGTGATAGTGTATAAAATAGTAAAATCTGTTGTATTTATGAAATCGTATCTTCTCCTCATCTCCTATACCTGAAGTGAAAGCAGGATTGCATTGGTACAAACTCTATCTTCCTTGGGCAAGTGAATTAGAGACCTGTGGGCAGGTTCCAGGGTTGAACAGCCCTGGAATAGTTTTAGCTGGGAAAATAGATGAAAATCCCAGTTCAGGCTGTGCTGTGGCTTTGCAGACCAGGCCACAGAGTGGGTAGTATCACCCTGTTCATGACTTGGGGTCAAAAAGGTTGTCTGATTTCCAGGCAAAAAGAAGATAATGCAGTCTTACCTTATTCCTTCCTAAGTCTCTTCCATATGCCCTTACAAGAAAGAATTTTTCCTGACTGCTTTCGTGGCCTAAAATCAATGAATGCCTCTGGGGAAATCCCCGCTAGTCCAGGTACTGCATAGAATTTTTCTGTCAGATGTATTATTTTTTCATGACCATCTGATTTATCTTGATTTCTACAGCACTGTATTCCACGAGGAACTAAGCAAGTGACTGCACCCGTTACTTCCTTGCTGTGTAGTTGTGGTCTTTTATGTTGTTGTTGCTGTCAGAATCAATATTGCTATGATCTTCTCTCTAAAACGTTAGGTTAATCTGAAAGACTACATATCATGAAAAAACTGTTCTCCAAGCTAGCTCCAAACAAATAGGTTCATTCACAGATTACAGTGTGGCCCCACACAGAGATTTTGGCAGGGTTAGTGAGATAGCAGTGTGCTGACCCTGAACGAAGACGTAAGACAGCCTTGCCTTTCAGCAAGGAGCACAAATTCAGCTGCAGCCTGATACTGCCACAGTAAAACTGCCTCCATCTGCAAAGCCTGCTTGGCGTTGTTGCAGGGAAATAGGTGATTTGCTTGATGTTGGGCAGAGGCTTAACCTCTTCCTTCCTGTGTTAGAAGCATTCCTGCAAAAGCTTCAGGTGATTTGAGGCAAACTCCCACAAGGTCCAGTGGTGTGCCAAAGATGTGCTGAAGTGAGCAAGTTCTTCACACACGTATTGTCATGAAAACAAAAAGTCATGAGCATCCTGTTCCTAGTGAATCTGTAATTTGGTGATAACCAGGAGTAAACACAATGCAAAACCTATCTTAAAAGGTAGGCCCTGTTTAGCAATTTCCCCTAAGAATACGTCCACATCTGCCACTTGTCTAACATAATTTAAAAAAAGTATTTCAGCTGCCTCCAGTGTCTTTCCTAGGTTAAAAAACATGCATCCCCTGTAATTCAGTAGAGTTGGTTTGAGGATTTTGCTTTCCCCAGTCAGTGGCAGTTGTTTAAGATTCAGCTGCTCAGAGAATGAGCTTTTCAGTTTAAGAGATCATCTCAGAATGAGATCAGAAAGGCAAACACAATGCAACAGGCAATAAGAGGGGCACATGAGCCCCAAGTTTTTGTTATGAGACATTTTTCTTTTTAAAGTGGTACGCGTTCCAAATAACTCCAGCTTTTAAAGAAACAGCAACAGAAGGAGTTCTGAGTGACTCAAAAATTTTATAAAAGCAGTTACTTGGGAGGTAGTATCTTTCACTATGTCATATTTTATGTTTCATAGCATACCAGTCAGTCCTAAATTCCATTTTTTAACTCTTTATTACAAAGTCTCTTGTAGCCAGAGAATGCCAGTCATTTTCTGTGAAGTCAAGACCTGCAGTGACAGTAGGAAAAGGCAAGAATCTGACAGAAGGAAGTAAGACCACCAGGGTCCTCTCATTTGTAGGCATCATAGGGTGTTGCTAACATCCTTTGTAGGTATATTTTTCCAATCTGGATGTGTGTTTTTTTTTGTTTTTTCTTCCAGTGTGTGGCTGTGACTTGGCACAAGGAGGCTTTTTCATTAAGAATGGGGAATACCTTTGTACTTTGGATTACCAGCGCATGTATGGTACCCGCTGCAACGGCTGTGGGGAGTTCGTTGAAGGAGAAGTGGTGACAGCTCTGGGAAAAACTTACCATCCAACCTGCTTTGCCTGTACTGTTTGCAAGTAAGTCATCCCTTTCAACTAGTGTGGCCTGAACCCAGTACCAGAAAAACAGGGAGAAAGGCATCATCATGAGACACAAGTCTCAAGATGTTCTTCTCTTTAGATAAAGTATGTTGTATAACATTTTGAAACCAAAATACAAGGCAAGTCTAACCTCTGCTCTGCTTGCATCTGTGGATTGGATTTCTTCCAGTGCCTGGCTTTGCCAAGGCCACATTGCAGAAACTCTTTGGCCTGAGTTTCTGTAAAATATTAATTGCACTGGTGGAAGGCAGCAAACTTGAGGCATGGGGAACAGAACAGAATTTCTGGTGTAACCTTTGCTAAAATAGATTTTTCTTTTTAACTCTCCAGGCGCCCATTTCCACCAGGTGATCGAGTTACCTTTAATGGAAGGGATTGTCTCTGTCAGTTGTGTGCTCAGCCAATGTCCTCCAGCCCCAAAGAATTGTCTGCCTCCAGCAGTAAGTATTCCATCTTCTTTCTGAATCCTTTCACTTTCTGAGCTCATCAGCATTTGATTGAAACTGTCTCAATTCAATCTTATTGATTTAATTTTTTTCTCCTCCTTTTAGAAGTGTAGACTGTCTCTGGAAGCCATCCTTTTTTTCCTTCTTTTCTTTCCTTTTTTTTTTTTTTTTTTTTTTTAAAGTATCTGGTACTACAGGTTGGAAGAGACATTTACACTTAGTTATTTCTGTATGAACAAATGACTTTTACCCAGAAATTGGATATTTTGAAGGGCTCATTTTCTTTTATAGACACTGTAAAAGTGTCCTCTTGATGCAATCAGGGGTTTCAGAGTTCAGAGATTCCAGTTTTTCCATGTATAGTTGCACAAGCTGAAGTATTCAGAAAAGGACAATGTTAGAGGAAATTAATTTTCTTCCACTCTTTAACACTTCAATTTAATTAAATTATCCTTTAAAGTGGGGTATCACCAGGTTTATGCCTCTGATAGATTGATACTGAAATGGATTTGTGATCAGGAACGGTTTTCAGGAATGGTTCTTAAGAAACCATTATTGTTTAAAAAAAAAAAAAAAAGAGAGAGAGAGAGAAATCAAGTTAAGGGGAAAGAGAGGGTGAAGAAAGTCTCAAAGGGAAATTAACTTGGTTTGCTGTTGAGTTTTAATGCTTATAAGAGAATTTGTAAATTACTGACTCACAGGAAGTATTCAGCTCTGCCTGTGGTAACTTAACCATTAAATCTTTTGGAATTTCTGATTCTTTCTCTGACTTCTGAATTGCACTTAGGAGGTTAATTTGTAATGATTTACCCAGCATAGTTTTATAATTCAAAATGGCTGCAGATTTTTTTTTTGTGATACTAGGTAGTTTACCAGCAATTTTGGTTTTGTTGAGGGAGGCTTTCTGTATTTTCTACTGGTACTTGGCTTTGAGATCCTGGGATTATGAAGGCCAATGTAAAGGCATAGTTGGATAAGGTTTGTGCTCAGCAGATGAGTGAAGAGAATCTCAGGTTCTGATTTGACTGAGAGCATGTACTCAGACACTTAGGAAAATGGGAAAAGAAAGGCATATTTTGGTATCATGCCTTTCTGTCTGTTAAGCCATAATATTCCACTCTAACTGTGGCTTTGGAGCTGAAAAAGCCCAGGCCTAATTGGTTAATGAAGAGTTAAGGAAACTCTAAAAATATTTAGAAGAATTATAAACTAACATAAAGTTGTATGCAGACCTGCAGGCACCCAGAGAATCATTCTGAGTTAAAGGAATCATGTGGAAATCATACTTGTTTGAATTTCTGATATCTAGGAGTGATAACCAGCAAGGACTTGGAGGACCTAGCGATGTGGACGGCACTGACGTTCTTTTTCTCTGTCATAGCATTGGTTCCCAAACTAGTGGTGTTCAGTGAGAGGAGTATCTGGATCACAGTAAGACCTGGTTCTCCAAGAGGGGTGTGCTTGTCCAGCACTGGGGCCCCTTCCTCATGATGAGACTCCAGGTGCCAAAATGCTACCTAGCAAACAGTATTTATAGGAATTGTATCACTGATGACAAGTGACAGAGCTGGGGAGTCACTTCTTGATAGCCATAGTCTCTGCTAGAATTGTCTGTTTGGGTTCCAAACTGAAACCATAGGTAGAAGGGATGGTAATACATAATTTTGACTCTCACTTGTGCTGAGATTTTGTTTTTTAAATCAAAATTGGGTCCTGCTGGGCAAACTTACCAGTGCACAGAACAAGAGAGCTCCTGCTCTTACCAATTTAGTATGCACTAGGTAGAGATCTGCAAGTACCTGCCACTGTGTATCATCTGTTGTGGACAGATAGTTGTAGAAAATAGTCGTGGGAGATACAGTGTAGAGGTTCTGGTCATTTTAGAGCAAAACTCTCCAAAACTGACAAATGAAAGCAGGACCAGTATATGCTCATAAGTACAGACAACTTCAATTAAAAGAATACTAATGAAGCATCCTCCTAATAGAGTGTGTTCAGAGATATGCCAGCTGCTGCTTTAGCTTCACACAAAAGTTGACTTAGATACTGAGACGCCTTTCTTGCTGGCACTGAAGAGTAAATTTTAATTAGTGTAAGCTGTTCCAGATTGCTTCCACTTCTCTCCTGCTGGCTCAATGAGACACATCAATCTTTTCTAATACTTCACCCTTCTTTGAAAAGATTTTTTTTTAAACATAAGTTCTTCTAGAAAAGAATCTCATTCATACTGTGCATCTATTTTCCAGCCTATATTGTGTTCTGTTTTGCCTGATCACTTTCACGTAGATTACTGGAGGCAGTTTTCCTTAAAACAAAGAAAGTTGGAGGTGAGGAAATTCCATAGACTGAAAGTGTATCAGGTTTGGTTGGTTTATGTAATGTAAAAAAGGAAGCTTTGTATCCACTGGAATGTCTGCATTAATGTTGACACACAGTTTTCTGATGTCTATTATTTCACATAAATGAAAGTTTTGTTGATAGCTTTTCTTGGATGCTTTCAAGGAGAATCAAATGCCTCTAAATACAGGGGTTAAGATCTTGAATATCATGAGCCTGAATATTATTACACTCTTATAGTGCGCACCCATGGCAATCAGAAGGAAAAATACTGAAAAGTTCATTTTCCTTTTTTCTTTAAGACTAGTTGGGTCTGTGGTACTTCTTTACTGTGTTTATATTAATATATATATTTTTTGCTCCACATATATTACTTGGAATAATTATATCTTTTTTCTTAAAGAACATATCAGTGACTCCTTTTTTATTCCTTTTTTTTTCTAAGACAGTCTTTTTAAGTATACAGATGTTTTAATTCATAATTTAGTCATCTGTGTTCGTTAGACACTGGTGGATGAACAGAGTTCATTAGCTTTGGGATTTTCCTTGAAGTCAGCAGGAAATTTAAGGCCAAATACCTGTATGTAGCCTTGCAGACAAATGAAATGGTTGGTGGTCTTTTTTTCTTCTGGCTTTATTTCATATGACAGCATGACAAATGAGACACGCTCTATAAAGCAAAGTGACGAGGATCTGTGCAGAGCAACACAGGTGCAGGGGGCAAGAGCCTGGTATTTAAAAATCAAATCTGAGAGCAGAGATGATGCTGAACTGGGTTGTGAAAGACTAGAAGTGTAATGTTGATGGCTTGGATGGTTCATGGTCTTCAAGCTTCTGCCAAAGTCATAAAGTTATTTTGTTTGGGTCTTAGTAACGGCATAATGTAAGTAGTGTATCTGGTCAATTAGTATTTGTGTTTTAAACAGTGTCCAAGCTGTTACACAGCATCATGATTGCCTGGTTTGTACTGTCTTAAGCTCTTCCTATTTTCCTTTGTACTCTAGCTACATGCTTACACACCTGTGTTTGTTATGGTTCATGTAGTTCAACATGTAGAGAAGCAGTTGTACAGGCATCTGTTATCTGTAATTACAGAGGAGGCTACAGCTTGTCCGTGGTCTGTTTGGTGGTGATGGGTGCTCTGCTTCCTCTTCTTCTCCCTCCACCTCCCCCTTACAATATAGATGTTAATTAACAGAATGAATCTCTGGTCCATATATGACAGCCTCAAGTCAGACTCCCTCAGCATTTTGGATCACATATTCAATGGACTGTTTTGAAGACCACCTTTAAAATTCTGCAAAATGTATGTTTTTCTAATTTCATGCTGTAATTTAGAGCAAAAAAAGAGCCAAAGCCAAATTCAAACTTTATGTACATAATTTATTGTTACTTATTTATGCAGAGGCAAGTAGATTCGAGAAATTACCAGGCGTACCCTCTTTAATGCTTCTCCATTGGGCATTTAATCACTGAATTCTCACTAGGGCAGCTGGTGAATGAATTGATGTGGGCATTTCCAAATACAAATTCGTAGTTTATTTAGACCTTGGTTTTTATTTATAAATTTCTAGACAGTAGTTAAAAGAATACCTGAGAGCAGAGCAGCCACAGAGACATCCCCGTGCTCGGGGCAGGCAGGGGAGGTGGTGCCAGCAGTCTGCCTTGGCACAGCTTGAACCAGCAGTCTGCTTCCATGCTCATCTCTGAAATTCAGAGGAGGCTACGTGGCTTTGAGCACAGTTTAAGAGATTGCCCTTTTCCTTGGACAGAGATTTTCCCCTTAGGCATTACACTTCAGAATTTCCATGATAAAGCACATCACTAATAAGAATATTACATTACTTCCTCTCCCTTTCTGTGTTGGCTCCTTGTCTGGTTACTGGTAAGGAAGTTTTAGTTATTGCTGATTATCTTTTTGCTGAAAGGCTGGATCATTTTAGTGATGTATGTTAACTGATTAAGAAATTGCATTTCAAATGAGAAGTAGGCTCCCTAGATGGGTATGACAAAACCTCCTTATCCACAAAAGACTGAAGCAGTACCATCACTGAGCAAGAGCTTTCATTGGGAAAAATGCATCATCTTTCAAAATGATGGAGTCCCATAGTTTACTTTTCTTCAGTGTAATAGATAACTTGTGTCCAATACATGCTGAGATATGAAGTGATACTGTTTGGAAAGCAGCACAAAGAAGATACCTTAACACTCCTTTCTTTGGAGCGGTCTCTGTTGTGAGCTAAGAGCATTGAAGTACAGAGCCAATGTTGGACCAGAGTTTCCAAAATGGCCAGTCATACAGTGCATGAATAAGCTTCGGTGCAGCTGTTCCCTGGCCAGCCAGCTTCCACGTGGAGCTTTCACAATGCTGTTTTGTATGTTTGTCCTTGCCCGCTTTGCACATTTTGTTCTGGTTCAAAGGATGACCCAGGATTCTCTGGGACAAATGCTTTCATGCCTATCTGTACGGAGCCCAACAGAGCCACATCCTGGCTCACAACTGGGGCTCTTAGCTCCATTGTGATATAAATAATAAGCTTAATGCTTAATGAACTTGTGGGAGAAAGATATCTTTGTTAATGATTCAATAGCCTTATCTCTTCAAATAAGATACAGTAAAGCTCCCAGTAAATATCTGAAACTTCCAGCAGGGCTTGTGGCAAAGCTAAAGTAGGGCAGAGCTGGGGTGCTTGATCTGTTGAAGAAAAAGGTGATCAGGAATAAATGGGAATCATCTTTTGTCTCACTGCCTAAAAAAGTGTGGGGAAAGAGCTTGTTTTTTTTTTTTTTTTAAAAAAAAGCATCAGAAATATGCCTGAGCAAATTTATAGGCATCACAAACTTCTCTGTTAGAAGTTAGCTGCATAAATAAAATAGATGTTTGGTTGTGTTTTTTTTTTTTTTTTTTTTTTTTTTTTTTTTTAATCATATTTGTTGTGAAAGGCCTGCACCTAGCCTTTGTAACTGTTTATCCACATTTGACTGATTTTTCATTATTTTGTTCTTTAGTCTTCTTTCCCGAGCAGTCACAATACTCCTGCAAGTCTGCAGGGAGGACACAAAATCTGAAGGGGAAGACTTGGCTGGCTATTTGGAAGCAAGCTATCTGCAATGATTTTGGGCTTAAAAGGATATTAAGCAACATCCAGCGCATGATTTTTGAGCTCATTCTTAGGAAATATCTTACAATTCCACATTGTGTGTCAAAGCTGCATAATATATGGAGGAGTTGTCCAACTGCTTGGCACAGATGTAGATAGGCCTTAGTGGAGGACGCCGAGCCCAGTTTTGTCTCAAGGGATGCACGCTCCCAGTACGCATACACGGCAGTCAGAGAGAGCACTGGGGAACAATTCGGTTCCCTAGTGCAACTCAATAATTTTGTTTTTCAACTTGCATTTTAAAACGGGTTTGTAAAAATCTTGTATATAGTTTTGATTCTTAAGGAATTGATATTTTGTGAGTATGCTGTAGCACACAGAATTCTCATTTCATAATTCCTGGCTTACCTGCTAAAGGTAGAGAAGCACTCACTTATCTCTGTGGCATTCAAGCCTGTGTACTGGAGATTGAGCTGAGGGTATTTGGGACTTGACAGAAGGGTCCATGTAGTCACGTAACTTTTGATTTATCATAGAATCAAAACACTACAGATATCATTGTGGATTGATTTCAAACACTGTGATTTAAATCACTGATTTTAATCATAGCTTAACTAAGAACCCAGGAAACCTTGATTAAAAGAATTGATTGGAACCTTGTTTTGCACTTTTAATTATTCTCCTAAAGAAGAGGGTAACTACTAAGCACTCCGTATGTGTACACATTTACTTAAACTAGTATAGTTCTGTATAAATTAGTCAAATTTTTTGACATCTGTATTTTTACATAATGACTATTTTTGCTCATGACTTACATCTAGATCCATTTGCATGGAAATAATTACAAGGCATAAAAATAGCATTGTGGATTATTTTTTTTTTTTCATTTCAGAAACTACCTGAAATCTGCTGGACACATGCGGAATGTTAATACATTAAAATGTATTTTAATTTTGTATCTCCTGATTTGTCAAAGGTAGCTTTATAAAGCTACTTACTTTGTATAACTATGTCTGTAAGGGTTTTAAAAGTGATGGACCTTATCATACCTGATTTTGTTTATAGATATGAAAAAGAGAGCAAGTTTCCTTTGTGTTTTCAAATCCTGTTTGGATTTTTTAACTTTAAATGTGTAAAAGTGATTTAAAGTGTACAATTTGGATTTTTAATAACATCCTTGATTTTTAAATATGAGTATTAAATTTCCCCTATCTTAATTTAAATTGGTTTTTAATAATCTTGCAGGGCTACTGGCTTTTTAATACATTGAGAATACTATGGGTCTAAAATTTGCCCTATCCTGCCCTTTTTTGAAGACTAAAATAAGCAAATCAACATTCATGAAAGGGTAGAAAAAAGTGATGCAAACCTCAAGTACAATTCCTGTCTGCCAAAAGCCAATGGTTTATGGCAGAAGAATACTCAGTTCTTCCCTTGTTAAATCCTTTCAGTAACTGTGATGGCCAATTTCTGTGATTACTCCAAAAAGTTTTATTCTTTTGCAGAGTGTTTGCAATTTTTGAGACATTTCCATAATTTGAATTGTTTTCTTAGGTTAATTTTAGTTGTCACTTATGTTTTGTACCAGTGGCTAAATTGCATAAGAAACCTCCATTTGCTCATCTACTTCTTATTTTATGAGGGTTTGTATTTTCACTGCTGCTTTATAAATCAACTTTGCTCCTTCCCTGGAGGTGTATAAAGCATTGTTAGAAGCTAACTTTTTGGGTGATGAGAAACAGAACAGCAACTGCATTGAGAATATAGTGGTGGCAGGGCAGTAAGTTTCTGACTTAGTAATTCTCCATCAGAAAATGTTGGTTCACAAATGTAACCTTTTTTTTTTTTTTTTTTCAGGAAGGTGTTTTCAGTCCATTTTGCCTATTTCCTTTGCATTCTTTGGTATTGTGTATAAATTGGGCAAGAACAATTGTGAATGGACCATTACAGATCTGCTACTATTTATGTATGTGTAACCCCATCTCAAATTTGGAAAAAAAATAAATCCATCTCCCAAGTCTTTACCAACACTAATCAAATATAATTCCAAAGAGAGTTCTGGGAGAAATGCAAGGAATTGCTCAGTAAATGGGTGTTGCATTGGGAGGCATCACTAGTTCGGAAAATACAACTATAGGAGGAAATCCCCAGACACGAGTATTTGGGAATTGCCATATTCAGAGAGGCTACCAGGTAATAGGTCAGGAATCAGAGGTCACTGACTGTTGTTATTTAGAGCTCAGTTTGCCATGGGTTACCAGGACATAAAAACCTTCCTAAAAGTTTCCATATTGGAGATAGTACAGTTTTAATTGTTTTCCAAGAGTAACAATGGAAAATTACCCAAAATAGTCTTCAAATGAAGAGACACAGCATGTACTGTCCATGAGCTGGGCTTTAAGCACTGCAGCTTATTTGCAAACTGAGCAACTCCCTTGGCATACTGTGAGTTAGAGCTGTGAATTTAAATTCAGCTGTAATTATCCAAGTCCTGAGTGTGTGGTAAAGGAAATAACGGGTTAGACTAGCTTCGGATAGCCACCGCTGATCTGTATCTGGCTGATGTTTATCCTCAGAGTAGTTTTACAACTGGGACACTGGGGCTGCTAAGTGTAAAAATAAAAAAATAAAAAAAAAATACTGTCACCTTTCTTTTACAGGACAATTACAAATTCCTCTCTAAGACAGGTGGAGGAAGAAAGAGACAGAGATGCTACAAGCTATTTCCATCACACTTTGGTTTTCTGTTCAGACGTGTAGGAAAGATTGGGTTGAAAAGGTGGCTGATATCATGGAGAAAGGCCAACTTGGTGGTATGTTGCTTGCAGGAACACTTTCCAGGAGTAAGGGGGTAAAGGCCAATTGGTTAGTCCTCTGTAGAGAAGGAGGTGTAGCAATATAAGGAAGGAAGCGAAATGGTTTCCTGTTCTTGCGTAGACAACTAACACAAATGCTCACATCAATAAAGAGGAGAAGAAGAAAAACTCTAATAATATAACAATGCCATATTAACAGACTAAAGTTAGGGACAAGCTTTCATCCTTTTGAATTACCTTAAATTACATCAAATGGTGAAAGTGTTGTTTCCAGTAATTATATATCAAGATAATCACACAGTGATCTTCATATAAGTGGGTTTAGTTTATATTTCCATGTATATTAGTCAAGTTCTTAAACAGGCAAGTCAATGTTAGGCACTCATAGGTGGTTAACAGGGACTTGTGCTGCAAGCAAATAATGCCATTCTATGCCAGTGTAATTTCTTTCCATATCTAATCACCTAAAGCCTTTTATTTTCTTTAAATATTTATTTTGAAAATATCATTTTTTCCAACTTGCCATTTATGATAAATGGTCAAAGCTATGTTCCGCTTCCCATGGGAAATTTTGTTCCCTTCATTGTGTGAGCCCAGCCTCTCATTGTTAGGTTATTCAGGAGTACAAGGATGTTGGAATGAGTTTGTTTTGCCTTTAGCAAAAGGGCAATAACACATTTTGTCCATCTTTACATTGGCAAAGAGGGTCTGGCAACAGATTTCATTGCAAAATTGAGTAACATACATGGATCTCAATTCTGGAAAAATTTCCAGTATTGTATGGCCTTCTCTTGACTTCAGAACTCATTACTGCCATAACAATCAAATGATTGTGGCTTAAACTTTGAAAGCATTTAATATACTGTAAACAGACAAAGTGAGTTTGTATTTTTAGCTTTCACAGAAGTATCTTGATGAGCTAGAAAAGCCTGTGTGATATCATTGAAAGTTTTAATTTTAAAACAGGGCTTTAAAAAGCATTGCCTGATCTTTGTGGTTAAAGGGTAACTGAGAGAAACTTCTCTGGTCCCCTAACTCTGTGAGAAAGGATAACTTGCTCAATCTCCTGATTTCCACAGAAGAATTACTGGGATGCAAGTGTCTTTTTTCAAGATGGCTAAGAATTATTTACAGTTAGAGATTTCTTTACTTTGACTCCAGTGATAATATTTGCCTCTTTTTACTTTTTTTTTTTTTTTTTTTTCCACTTCCAAGCCACTGTCCATTGTAGCTTGCTCCCTTTGTCCAGTTGTGTTTGGCAGTATATTTCTGTGCATGTTGAATGAAAGTTTGTTTTCAAACAAATATCTTTACATAGAGGTAAATAGATTCTAGATTCCCTGTTTTACCTGTTGCAGGTTTGAATGCTGCTAGTGCTGTCTCCATACAACTGATGTATTGTACTTTATAGGAACCGTAACAGAGTCTCACTCCTGTGATTTGTAGAAATTCAGCAGCTTCAGGCTTTATCTAGACACGTGCTACCAATGGCTATCAGGATTGACGAGAACTTTTTGGTGGCTTAATTATGCATTGTTAAGCCAGGATACTGTTAGCTCTGTTCAGCCCCCTGCACAGAACAAAGTTGGCTTGCTCACATCAACTCATCCTGCATGTGATTTTGCACAAAGATGTTCATTAGGACAAAAGCAGGTAGAGACGACTTTCCTCTGATATGTTCTATGCAGCAAGTGGAGAATGTGAGAGAAAGGTACAATTGCCAGTCAATTTTCAAAGCAATACACATGGGAGTGGGCAAGGCCCTAGGCAGTGTTGTTAGGGTTAATGCATCTGTGTCAGCTCCGAGCCCCCTGCTTGTGCAGGGATCCAGCAGGGGGGAGCTCCCTGCTATTGGCTGAGAGCAGGGGAGGGAGGCAAAGGAAGAAAATCCACCGCTTAATTTAGGCAGTGACGAATGGGTTGCTGTGCAGGATTTTTCACTCCTGGATGGCTGGGGTGATGCAGATGCTAAAAAGGGAAATGTGTTTTCTCTTTGCATCTTCACGAGCAAGATGCCATGGAAGGCAGCGCACCCTGGCCTGCATCTTCTAATGAGGCAGCTTAAGGTGACTGGGGGGTGGAGGTCTTCATCATGCACAGTATTACAGTGTCATGCCACTTCCCATTGCCCTGTCCCCCCACTTTTCCATGCTTTTGGGCTGGCTGACTCAACGTTCAGCTACAGCCCTTTTGTCCTTCTTGTCATTTGCTTTTGTGTTCAGACACATCAAATATGACAGTCTTCTGAGTGATTTTTTTTTCCAGGGCTGTAACTTAAATATGTTAGGATGTATCTTCAGATTGAGCAGGCCTAGTCAGGGAACAGGAAAACCACAACAGGTTATGTTAGCCATCTCTGGCAGAGAACCACGCAAGGAGCTTTTGCTTGGCTAAAAATGATGCTGTCAGCTACTGCTGAGAGAGGGCAAATTCACTTCTTCTGTACCACGTCTGAGCAGGTAGACGTCGCTGGTGGAGGCTACAAGGTGGGGAATTGCAGCTATTGGTGTCACAGGCAGCCACAATACACATCAGCATGTGTGTTACTTCACGTTTCTTAGGAGAATTAGTGCCATGGACTGTCTCACCTCAAGTCTTCCTTCAGCTCAAATGTAATTCCACATACTGATTTTGTGGTAGGCTTTTCTTTATGTTCTAAGTGTATGCAGGAGCTGTACTGCTCACTCATGCATTCACACTGCACTTCTCTGCGTTATGCCGGCCCAGCTGTGAAATGGATGGGAGTGGGGAGGAATGTGGGTTATCTGACAAAAAGAGAGCACGATAGAGCTCAAGGTCAAAGGGACGCCATCTGTTTGACCCAGGTGTGAAGCCAGAGGGAGAACTGCTGTGGGAACCATTACACAAAATTCTGGGAGAGAGTTTTCAGATTTTTGAGTACAAGTTTGGCCTGGCACGTGGTTGTGAACCACTAGTCTTATCTCACTGCCCTTTTCTTTGCAGCACGAGATGGTTATGGCTTACACTGATGCAGCCTGTGCTTAGTGTGATACTGAGATCCTGCCTGCATATGCTGTCTGTTGATGACATTCAGCCAAATGCTTTAATATGCTTCATACATGCCTGCGGTCATAAATGGCTTTTATTTGTAGAATGTGGATGAATAAATGATCTTTTCTTAGCCTAGCCCAGCCTTATTTACTCTCTATTTTAGGAAATAATGATAATTGCTAGCTTCTCATGCATATACCCAACTGTTTTGCTAGAATTAAAATCAGGTTTAGTTAAAAGCCATCTCAGCCTAGTAAGACACTACTTGGGCTATTAGCTTGCTTTGATATTAGATGTTTAGTATGCCTGTGACTGGAAATAATGATTGATATTCATTTACTCTTTAAGGAACACACAAAGAGTGAGTGAATGTCATAGTTGCTATAGAATAATAAATGCATGTCCAACACCGCCACCTTTGACTTACAGGAAGCAAGTACACAGGTGGGCATGCTTCATGGATCCCTATTTCCTCCACGTAACTGCTTTTTGCACCAGGAAAGACAAAGACTGTGGACTGGGTGGGCCCTTTTACATAAGGCAGTTCTTCTATTCTGACTCGGCTTCAGAAATTCAGTTGAAGTGCAACAAAGTGCTTTAAAAAATCTCTTTCTTGGTTCCGTATCTGCAAAATTTCAGCTTCACAAAACTTGCCTGGATAAAGCTGCCAAAAGCATGGAAAATACAGCAGATTTTTGGAGGGATTATTGCAACAGGGAATGTGTCATGGTTTGGCAGGACCGCAGGTCAGGAATGTGGAAGCTGGCACAGCAGGGAGAAGCAGGAGTGCTAGGAAGCTGAGAAATGGGTGCTGATTAAAGCTGCAGCTCAGCACCCACTGAGGTGGGAGGAAAGATCTCATTTCTTGTTACAGTTGGTAGGTGTATTGCATGGCTTCAAGTTGGAAGGAACCTAATATAATGTAGTATCCTCTCCAAACCAAAGGGAAGATCCATGTACCAATGGCATCCTGACAGATGTTCACTTGTCTCCCCCTCAGTCCCATTTCGTAAACTCCAGCGCCTCTCTCATTGACCTGTTCCAGCCCTTGCTGTCATTGTGGAGTGGCATGAAGCCTTGAAACGGCACAGAAGAGCAGAGGGATCCATTACGTGCTGTCAGTACTTGTCATTTCATAATTTCAATTTGTAACTTTTGTCCTTTAGAGCAAAGCCCTGGGATTAGGACATCTCAGGGTTGCTTTTCAAGACCAAGCTGCATCATTGGTCTGTGACTTGCATTTTATTACAAGATAGTGTGGTGCTTGGGCCTGTTCTCCTGAGGGAGTTGTGAGCATGAAGAATGCTGATAGAGAGGCCTGCTGCAAATAGTGACCTGGCTGGCAGGAATGCACAGCGTCTATTTGGGGCTGTCCTCGCCCATTATCCAGCAAACAAAAGTCAGGCCCTTGGGTGTCAAAAGGAGACACTCCTTTATTGTCAGTTGTGATAATAAATCTGGAGTCGCCCTTTTGCAGGGTGTGGTGTTACCTGGGCTGTAAAACTGTGAGGAGATGATGGTGTCAGGGCTGTACCTGTTCAGTCAGCTGGCACTGGTCTTGGTTTGAGGCTGTTTGTTGATGTTTCAAACACATGGAGAGGATGTTACATTCATGAAAAGAACACAAAAAGAGTGTTGGGATAATAAAATACAGAAAAACCTTTGTTCTGGGTTGTCACTGGCTTCCAGCATGTCCCAGTTGATGGGCATTCCCTTTCTGCCTCGCTGCTCTGCCAGGCTGTCCTTTCTCTCGATGCTCCAACACAGCACCGGTGGTTCCCTGCTGTGTCCCACATCAGTCTCGTCAAATCTCCCCATGCACTGAACTGCCCCATGCCAGGAAATCTCTTGAATATCTTATATCTGAATGGAGAGGAATGGGAGCTCAGGGCTGAGCCCAAGATTTCTGATGTGACGTGAGATGTTGTGGCATCTTCTGGGACAGAGGGCATTCGGTGGCTCCAGGCTTCAGGTTTGCTGTCTGCCATCAAATTGTCTTTCTGAATCACAGCAAAAATTGAGCGTGGGCTACTGGGTAGTACCAAAATCCCCAAGTGAGAGTGCTTGTGCCTATTAGAGCCCAGCAAAGCTGCTGTTTTCCACACCTGCAGGTGGAACACAATATGTCCCGTCATATAGCATTTAGTGCTGTCGCACTGCTGTCACCCTCGCCTCAGGCCCTTGCTAAAAATGCTCTCTCCTCTCTTCCTGGGCTGGGATGTGCCACCGCCCGTGGCTGGGTGGACGTCCTGGGCTTTGCTGCCACCCAATGGGAGACTGCAGCATCCTGGTGGCACTCACCCAGGCCTCCTTTCTTTGCTTCACTTTGGCACTCCAGATCTTGTAAAAAGCAAAATGAGAAAAATACTGATTCCTTTGGAAGGCTGGTACTTTTCTGGATGATGGTTCATAGCTGCTTCCCAACAAAATCTTAAGTTTGTACAAAGCTTACCTAGCAATCTTTGAATCACAAAGTGTGAAAAACTGGATAGAGATTTCTGTCCTCTGCTGAATATGTCTGTAGTAAAGAAGACTGTATCTTCATGGAGGATCTGTAAGTCTCTGAGGAAAGGAAGATGTGTCTCTGCATAGCTGTGTAATTTTCCCCTTTGATTACCAAGTCTAGCAATTGTTGGGTGGTTAATGAGCATCAATGAACCGGGTAACTGACAGCAATGCATTTGTTTGCTTATTTGCAGATTGTGCTGGCTGTGGAAGAGACATAAAGAATGGACAAGCATTGCTAGCTCTGGATAAGCAGTGGCACCTGGGATGCTTTAAGTGTAAGGCCTGTGGGAAGGTCCTAACTGGGGAATACATCAGCAAGTAAGTAGCCTTTGCAACTCTCCTGCACTCTTGGTGTGAGTTCTTGTTGCCAGAAGGGAAGAGCTGGCAGCAAAGTTCACCTTTTGGTGTCCAATTTCTATCACCTCTCAGCATATGCCAAAATTCTTTGCTGTCAATGAGAGCTGAGCTGGGGAAGGGAGGTAAACTGGACAGAGCAACTGCAATGTGATGTTTAATGATAGCAGTCCCTACTTAATACCAGTACAGAAGAGGGTGTATCTCAATGCTCCCACAAGGGTTTGAGTGAATTCCTATATGTTTTCTGTGTTAGATACAGCTTTGATATGGCTTTGTGCCATTTTGTTTTCCAACATTGATATTGAGGAAAAAAATAGGAACCTGTCCGTTATTTGCCTTTGCTACAGAATAGACTAAACATGATGTGATTGACCTGTCAGTGTTTCTCAACTCCAAATGAGAAACTAATGAAGAGAGTATTGAACATAAGGAGGGGCAGAGGAAGTGAAGGGGGAAAAGTGTTGTAATTATAAAACAGAGGGAATTAAGATACAGTCCTTGTTCTCCTCTTCAAGTATATAATGAGGAGAAAATGTAGGGAAATAAAGTATGTTTCACAAACCCATCAGTAAGTACAGTGGGATGTATAATATTATAAATCAATTAAATGAAATAAATTCTGTAATTTCTTAAAAGAAGGTCAATGCTAGCGCCTGAGAAATAATATTAAGTTCTGATTGGTGCTTCCATTTGTACGATGGATGTACATTGTTCATACCAAAAACATCCATGACCTTACACTTAAAAGCAACTGGTTACGCTCTTCACACACTACGGAAGATTTCTTTGTTGAATGATCTCCACTCATCACCATGGACAGAGTTCCAATAATTTCTCTAGAATTGTACCACCTGTAGTTCTAGAGTCTGTTTTTAAGAATGAGGTTTGCTTCAGTGTTTCAAGGTTGGGTACCTTTCCTTTATGGAAATTTAAAGGAATAATTATAGAATTATGAGAATATGATTTTTTATTTTTTTTTCTTCTACTGCAAAATACATCTCTTGGTTTCTCTCCCATTTGCCGATTGCTGTTCATTGGAGTTCCAGAGTGAAAACAAGGGAAGAATGTAAGTCATGCTGTAACCCATTTATTAAAAGGTGGTTTATATTTTGTGGATTTTCTTTTTCAGAGATGGTGCTCCTTATTGTGAAAAGGACTATCAGGTTCTTTTTGGAGTCAAGTGTGAAGCATGTCACCAGTTCATTACTGGGAAAGTCCTAGAGGTACGTGCTTTGTAAGATGGAGTTTAAGAATTGGGCCACATCCCATTATGTTCTCAAGGAGCTGTAAAAAAATAAAAAATTCTCATGGGAAAATTTTACTGCTGATTTTAGAGCAAAGGTGCTAATTTTCAGAAATATTTTCAAGTGTTTTACCTTTGGAGCAATCAGGGAAAGTATGTGATAGAGAATTAATTACACTAGTTTCTATGGATTTATGATTTCTATGTTTCTTTTTTAGTGGTGATGTGCAAAGTCTGTTGCATTTCTTATTCTGTGTCAGATTTGATATATTTATAGAGGTAATTTGAGTACTGGAATCATTACCTTTGACAACTGTGAGTATTCTGAGATATATAGTCATGAAGGGGGGTTGTGTACCTGAGATTTTTCTTCTCAAATAAGGCCAGATGATATGAATGATGCTGACAAGGCGAGGGAGAAATGTACTGGAAATAATATGTTAGAAACAAGAAGGCACAAACAGAAAATGTCTGAACAGTCTTTTGTTTACTTTTAGTTGGAATCCTCTGTGTTCTCTTTGCCTCTCTGGCCAAATCATTTTACAGTTGCATATCTTTTGTTGTCAGTACTGTCTCCCATGGCTGTGACTAGTCCCCTGTGAGATGGGATCCTTGAATTATGCATGCATCCCTTTGTGTCATCACAGAAATGTTCAGTGGGTAAAAATGCAGATGACCTTCCTTGTCCTGTTACCATTGAAATATGAGGAACAAACCTGTTGCCTCCCTTCCATATAGGATTCTATGTTCAATGGAAATAACCTGACCTTTGAGCTTAGGCCTAGAACGGGCTGTGTGGCTTGGCTCCAGATTTAGTTATGTTTAATACTCAACCTTCCTGGAGCAAAAACGGGGGAACCAACACAAAATTCCCTTTATATAATAAAGTGGAAGAAATGGGAAAGCCAGGAAGAATTTCAGTTACAGGCATATTTTTTGGAGAGGAAACCAGATGTATTATTTTAATGAGTCCAAGAAATAAACCTGAAAGTATTACCAAAATAAAAACAGATGGAATTTGCTAGTTAAATGTGTATTATAAGTTCTCTTCTTTGTGTTCCATCTACTGCTGGTATAGGACTGTGTCAGCCCTCATCTGATAAGTTTCATATTTGATGTAAAGTGGAAACAGCTCGATTTTCTAGCTCTGGAGGTCTCTGTAGTTCAATATTCGAATATTAGCCAGGACAGTAGCCACCAACTGAGACTCAGAAAGCATGTAGACAGCTGCTGTACCTGTCACTGCTTCTACTGAGAGGAAGTACACTTCTCCAGTTAGCTGTGATCTTAGTCTGCCTCCTTTGCAGTGTGTTTCTAATTCTTTTGGAGAGCCACAAAGATAATCAGTGAGAACAGTCTGACTTTTCCCTTGAGTTAGAAAGGCTGTGTCTCTGGCTTTTATCTAGAGGTCTACTACCATCTGCCTATCTGTTCACATCTACTGATGAGTTTTTCAGTTTAGTACTCTCTATTGGAGAGTACTCAGCATAGTTGGAGAAAAGTAATTGGATTTGTGAGACTGGGAAGCATAAAATATTCTAAAATGACTTTAGATGCTATTTCTGCTGTTACTCTATTACACAGCACATGATAGGTGCTCAAACCTGTGCATTCTATTGCTGAAAGCAATGTGATCTATTCAGAGGCATGGAGATGAAAATAATAAAAGAGGAGGTTCTTTGAGTCTGCAGAGAGCTGGGAAGAAACGAGCTATTTCTGTTTGGAGCCTTCTGTGTAGTGGATGTGAATATAGAAAGGTTGCATTCATGTTGCTCTTTCTAGTATCAATGAGAAATAAAATCAGGTTTCTGAGAGGATCTAGAGCTATATCCTTTCAGAGCTGAATCAGCTGAGGCCAGGAGAAAATGAGTTCAACTCAACTGGAGTTCAGCTCTCTATCACAATCTAAGCTAAAGTTTGGTTTATCAGAGTCTTCGTGTCCCAGACAGAACCTTGTTGCAGTCATTTTGGTGTCAAGGTTGGTTTCTTGCCTCGTAGTTCTTTCTCTTCTTATGGGCATTTATTATCAGAAGAAGAGACAACATACTGCTGAAATAAAAGTAATGGAGCAGGTGTCCAACCTCATGTAAGGGTCAAAGTCAGAGAAAATAGATAAAGATTCCTCATGTGACCTAGCCCCAGCAGGATCCAAATATGCTCATGAAATAGAAACAGACCTTTTGAATGATATTATGGAAATATTAAGCATGTGAAATTATGGGTAAAACTAGAATTTTTGCTTGCATATTCATGGATCTCATTGATTATCAGAGGCACAACCCTTAATAATACAGTAGAGGGCAGCAATAGTTCTCAATATCTAACCAAGACCAAAAAATAAAGCATGTAGAAATTGAATTACTTGTAACACAGCTCTTTCCTGATTTGTTTTAAATGGCATTTGAAGCTCACTGCTATGTGATAGGTGTAGAGTGGACAAGTCCTTAGAGGCTTTCACCAAAAAACCACAGTATTTTATGGTCAGGGAGACTCAGACATTGCTTTGACTGATTTACAGTACATCTTAGTAGCCTGGATAGTCCATGAATTGAGTTCTTCACGTATCAGTGGGGAATGCAGGTGCTAGAGAGACATACAAGCATTTTCTGTCATTGGGCAGCACTTGAAAAGATGCTTAGAAGATACAGCTAATATTCAATAATACAAGGAGTTTAGTAGAAGCATGCGCTAGTTTCTTGTCTCCTCCTAGAAATCTTGTATGCTGTCAGAGATGCACAGTTCTAAAGGAGCAGTACTAATGTCTCTAAATTAGACTAAAGGCACTAATAAGTGGAAACATAAGATGAGAAAATTATGTGTCAGCACAAGTCTCCTTTGAGCAGGAAAAGTAGTTTAAAGGATGGGGCCAAAGCATGACATAAATCCTCTGGTAACAAAGGAGATGAGAGATTGGAAGTAGCCAGAGGGTCACGGAAGATAATTCACAGAACAGGATGCTGCAGTTCATGGAGGGCTGCAGATGCTTTTGAGGCAGGACAAGTAACAACCTCATTAGCCTGTACAGAAAATCACCCACAACCTTTCAGTACACCTGAAGTTTTAATTTAGATGAAGCTCGGGATTCTCACAGACAGATTACTGTTTTCCCTCCTTGTTTTCTTAAGCAGTATTTCTTTGGCAAAGTTGGGCATTTTTGTCTATTAATATCATGTGCGTTGTCTCTTGTCCTGCCACCTCTCTTGGGAATGAAACCATATTATCAGTGTGAAGTAGCACAGTTATTGGAGGTGGAGATTATGGCATTACTGTGCAGCTCAACTGCTACCTAGCTTTATATTTTACTTGTATTAATTAGAAATATTAATCTGATCCAGGTCTTTCATTTAATCCAACAATAAAATATTTGTTATGTCAGGACCACTATATATTATTTCATAATATTCATCCAAAGCAATGATGTGAAGATATTAGAGGGGAAGTATGTGGCACGTGGTATGCAAACACTTCCCTCTAATGGATCAGAAGAAATCAACAGAATGCTGTTGTTGTAGGACTGATTTATTTTTTGATCATTCTCATTACTTTACTAGATGGAAAGTATAGAAAAGCAGGAAAACTGAAGCGAAATGAAAGTGTGAATCTGTGCTTTGTTTGTGGAGGCAGGTGATACCTGTTTTTCCAGTAAGAGTTTATTTTTTTTAAATAGAAAATTTAAGATGCTTTGCAGCATCTCAGCTCCTGCTCATTTTTATCCCTCGTTGTTGCTTTGCACCTCTGAAAAATCAGGCCTTAGTCTTCTACATTGAGCAGTCAGCAAGAGAGACAACCACAGCTGAAGCCAATGTTGGCCCAAGAGTCTTTATCTCAGAAGGCAGCTGTGCTATGCCCTGTAGGCACATACAGCAAACTTTGTCAGAAAAGCCAAGGTTTGAGCTCAAACTTTTTAAGATTCAAGCCTTAAGAAAATAGAACTTCACCAGCATTCTGTAGAGATGATTTATTTGCTCAGTTTTGAAATGCATTACTTAAAAAAAAAAAAAAAGAAAGAAAAAAAAAAAAACAGCATATATTTTGTTAATATCCACATCTCATGGAAGAATCTCCTTTTTTTCTATACCATAGATCTGACAACTTTGAATAGCCGTAAAAATAGAAAAAAATGCCATGTGCATTTAAGTCAGCTCAGGTATTTCTCATGTTATTTTGCCCATAGCTTTCTGTGATAAATAGTCACAGATGATAGATAAGTCTGCACGCCAGCACAATGAATGTGATAAGTATCTAACATGAAATAGATACCGCAACTTTCTTGAGCATGCAGGATACTTTAATACTTGAGTATTTGATGATACTGTTGTCAAGACAACAGAGATCAATGTTCTTCCTTGGGTTTCTCCAGGAGAAAGGAACCTTTATTTATGGCAAATTACTCATTTCCTCTTAACTTCAGTGAAAAACTTTTCTTCTCAGGCAGTAATGCCATAATGAGAGTAAGGACTTTCACACAGTGGAAAGTCTAAGTTGTTGTCTTCATAGCTTCAAGGCTTGCCTATTGAAAGATGTCCATCTGGTCTTAATCCTACAGATCTCTCTGTAGACATGTGTAACTCCACAAATCTGAGTAAACTTCAGCACATATTTAGCTATTTGAAAGATGCTGGCTTAAATCATTTTTGCCTCGTGTTTATCATGCACAATGTAATTATTCCTGTAGGACTTGATTCAAAATATGTTAAAGCACTGAGAAGCTTTCCATTGACTTCAGAGAATGGGGGATTGTGCCTATGCCCATGCATTCTATCTGTGCTTATCTAAAGTGTTTTACAAAACTCCTAAGTAGTATTCTTTTAGTTCTGTAGAAAGAAGATACCAAGACAGAAACAGACAAATAACGTGCATGAAATTAGACAGAAAGCCTGGGAATAAAAAATTCAGGTGCTGAGATTTTCACTTTTATTTTCTATTACTGATTTGATCTCGTGATCTGAAGATGTATATATCTATTATATCCACTGTCAAATCCCTCAACCATCTGGCTACTCTACCCGTTTAATTTTTTATTTTTTTAATGCTACTTGCTTACTATTCATTATCAAATAAAAGGGCATTGTGTGATTTCTCCTGGCTGTGCATAGCTTGAGTTCCTGTTCTGGTGGGCTGCTGGCTGCCCTGTGTTTGTTTCCTGAGCACTGCTGAAACTCGCATGCCACCTTGTAAGCAGTGGCATAATGCCATTTTAACAGATGGACCCGGAAAGAGAAATGCCAGGAAACCAGAAGCCTCCTTTGACTTCAGCCTGCAAGGTCAAGTTCTAAGCAGTTCTGATATAGTAATTTATGCTGAGCTTCCCCTTATTTTAAAGAGGGTGAGTATACTTAAGAGGTTGCATTTCATATGAAGGAAACTTAATACTTCTAGTTGCTGTATTTTAATGTGCCAGAATTTTAAGACGTTTTATCTTTGCTGCACCTAACTCAGATACTAATTATCTCCTTCACATCTTGACTTCAGAATTTGGAAGTAAATAATTGTAATAATTAGAGAGAGAGCTGCCATGGTTGTATAAGGAAACTGTATCTCTGCATTTACCCAGCAAAGTATGTGATCCAGAGTAGCCTGTGAGTTTATTCAAGTGTTGATTTCAGGGCTAGATTTAGAAGCTCACATGAAATCATCACCTTTCTCTGCAGTCCAGGATGTAGTTTAGGTACTGCAGGGTATTCATACACCTGGTCCTGTGTTCTTACACCAGTACATCTTCTAGATCAAAGAACTGTGTAGAGAATCTCTTAAAACAAACATAGATATATTTTACTTCCATTCAGAAGTGTTAAATGAAAGGCAAACATATTCTTCTGCTGAATGAAATATTTCATGGGGTTGTTTTCATAGTGATTATCCTAGAAGTATCACAAAACATGTCACTTACCAGATTCAGATGATGCAGCCTGTACCAGTAGTAAAGGTCAAGATGATTTAAAATGTTTAGCACTTTTATAAAGGAAGTAGTTTAAGCGAAGACTGATGATGTGATGTATGCAAAAGGGTTTGGTTTTGGTGGTGTGTTAAGGAAAATTGCTGAAGGACGTATTACCACTCTGTTTTCACCACACCGGTTTGGACATTTTATAGAGTTGGGAGATAACTCAGCTGCTCTCAACCAGCATCTCCCAGCCAGCACTGTCATCCTCACACAGCAGAAAAATGCAGCAGCAGAAGGCTACATAACACATGAGAAGCGATAGCTTTTAGTGCACGCCTTGTTAGTTCTGTGATTTGCTTTGTGTTTAATTTTACTGCTGTTCTAATAAATCGGAAAACACGAACGTGCTGCCTAACCAACCAAGGTAAGTGGTAAGAAAACAGCAGAAGCACATTGTTGTGATCGTTTGCCTTGTGTTTGCCCTTGCAGCCAGACAGGTACATACAGCAGACCACAGGGTTTCTTTCGATTGTGGTATTTACCTGTGAAGAGATCAGATAGGGTTGTTTTATGGGGCACACTGTGCATTCATCAAAGGCTCACAGGATGTGTGTGGGGCATGGCCTCACCCACAGTGTGCTGGCAGTACACAGGATATTTGTGCCCGTGAGAGAAGTGGCCCCTGTGCTCTTCCTGCCCTCGCCTGAATCAGAGCAGAATACAAGCTCAGCATAACTAAGTGCTTCTGACAAAACTAGACTGACACCCAGGAGGCTGTGTAAATTCTTCAGAAGCCTTGCAAGTAAAATTTAATAACTTCCAGAGCCAGAGAGTGCTGGTTTCATACTCGGTGGACACCTGTCCCTGAGGGAAAAAATGTTCAACATGGAGCAGTGACTTGAGTGATGGATGAGAAGTGGCCCTGCCCCTGCCTGGGCCAGGATCTTCCCTGTTTCCTTTTCTCAGAGCAAGCTGGTCGAGTCAGTGACAGCGTGTGTTCAGCGTGCAGGCTTGGCGGGCGGGAGAGCAAGAGCAGAAGACGAGGAGGAGGAGGAGGAGAAGGAGAAGGAGGAGGGAGGCTGAGGGCTGGGTGCACTCAGGGGCGCCTTGCTCCTGGTCTGCAAGAAGGTGAAGGGATTCTGCCCACCAGCCGAGCACGGATGGAGTTAGACTGAGGAATTCTTACCAGAAGGTAAATGTCTTCCTGTGAAACCAGATCTGAACTAGAAGGGGAGTAGTTTTCTTTTCGGGGAGGGGATACAGCTTTGTGATGTGACTGAATAGCTTGTCAGTAATATCAGAATCGGATATCTGTACTATTATTACTGCTCCGGCAGGATTTTTTAAAGGGGTATGTGTAATCCCATGTCTTAGTTGGAGAGTGTAGCTAACATTTTTAAACTGCCAGAAATAGATGAGAACAGGACAGAGCTTGGCTGTTTCTGATTGCAGCTGATTGCAGATGCACGGAGGAACAATAGACTTCTTTATCTCAAATACTTCTTAGTATAGTATGTTACATCTTGTGATCACTTCTGGAGAATCAATGCATAGCAATAAAGTTAGAACTTTTTTTCCAGTCTCTCTGTCTTTGAGCTCGGAAATGTGTTTTATTAGTTAATGTCAAACATTGTTGGGTTTTGTATTGTTTTTAATGTGGGGTTTGTTTGTGTAGAAATGGGGAAATGAAAAGTATAACAACTCAGGCATATTAGTAAATGTTTCAGCCAGCTTGTCTATGTAGCTGAGTAGCAGCACAGACTTGACTCAAACCATCCTTCCCTGATAAAAATATGCATGTGTAATTGCACAGAACACAGCACCATGCACAGGGTCAAAAAATATAGAATTAATATACTTCCAGAAAAAAAATAATCCAATAAAATATAATAATAAACTTCAGGGAAAAAAAAAAAAAGACTTCATGTAAAAATCTTTCTAACAAGGTTTTGGTGACTTTGCTTTTTTAAACTCAAAAGATTGAACTTGGCAAGAGGGATATCTGTATTTAGAAGAGGCTTGACATATAGTAAAAGCAATTAGCTGGAGTTGACAGAGCCCTAACATGAGTTCAGTTGCTATGGCAGCATCATCACAAGGCATTAACTTCTCTGCAGTGGTTTTGAAACCATCCCTTAGTCAATTTGAACATCAATAGAAAAGGGAGGAATGTTAAGAAGATGTACAGGATGGTGAATAAGGAGAGCAAGTCGTAACAAGTAATTTGAAAAAAATAACCAATTAAAGCTTCCTTATTGCCACAAAGGGACTTGTGAAGTCTTGCAGGTGCTTATAAAATAATGGCTTATCTGTATAAATTGCTTTCTTGTGTACAGTCTTGCTGATGAGGATTTATGTTTCCTAGCACAGCATCTTTAGCTTTTTCCTGTTTGTTTTAATTAAATATTCTGTAGAGTGTTTCTTGCACTAAGTATTAGCGATAAACTTTAGCAGGCTGATAAAAAATACTTTAGAATGACATTTCAGTAGAGGCATTTATATTAGTATAAAGATCACTGCCACCAAATATGCCTGTGTGGTATATAACTATTGCAAGTATTCCAGTAGCACACAACAGGTACTTGAAACAGGTAGTTTTTTACTGTAACAGAGGTGCACATAACATACATATATTTTTTCAGTGGAATGGTAAATTACCTGGACTACTTTATTTTTCTTGTTATGTACCTGTGTTAAGAACTTTGCTGCATGGTTGTCACTGTAGAACGTGTTCTTTTCTTGGCACAATCTGTTTTAGGGAAAACATAATATTGGGTTTTCATTTTATAGTTGCTCTTGTTTCTTCTTTTCATCTTTTAAACTTTTGCATGTATATATTTATTTATTTATTTTTGCATCTTTTAAATGTTTGCACCACAATCAGCCACAAAAGAGGTATAAAACTACGATGATCCCTGCACCAAAGTACTACACTGAAACCACTGTCATGGTCTCACTTTCAATTGGGATGTAGTGATAGGGGAATGTGAGGTAATCTGTGACATCATGACATTATTTCAGGCAGTTTAGTTTTTGATTTTCCTTGACTGAGATCACAATGAAAATGGATTAAGTGGTGGAATATTTTTTGTAAGATTGTGATCTTTCATTTTTAAGTTCTATAAGTGGAGAGTTTGCTCCTCATTTGTAGAAGGGCAGGGTGGGACTTACACCTGTCCCCAGTAAAAAGTAATTGTTGGGAAGAATGCAGCAGAAACCAGTTTGAAACTTGAGAAGTGGAGAAGAGCCTGTTGAGGCAAGTCTATAGATGTCACACGTTTGTAACAGGTTCCAAAACAGGTATTGTGCTTAATATTCTCTGTGTGAGGACTCAGTCTTCTCTTCTCTCTGCTTTGTTAGGGTGCTTTCCCTGACAAAGTTTGGAATCTTGGGAGTTTGATGTCCTCACAATTAACACCCAAGTGTCTCTTTACTGAACTGGGTCCTTTAAAGATGAAGAAATATGATTACCTGAGTATTTTGCAGGTAACTAAATGTTTAAAATGACCATCTGGAGCATAAAGTAGGTAGGTTTTAATTGCATGCTCATGCTACATTAGAAGGTCGTATAGGTGTAATTGTCCTTGAGATAGATATCTGGTTTGTTTGACATTTATTACAAGCCATTTTCTTTGGAAGAGGGAAAAACAGCACACAGCAAGAGGTGCACCTGTGCACCACCAGCAACACACATGCTGGCATTCAAACTGTCTGTGAAACTGGCTTGGGATGTTCTGTAGTTCACAAAGGTCTCTGAAATGAGCACCAAGAATCACTTGAGTATGAGTTAGTGTGTTAAGAATTTGCCTTGCACATGTACAACTTGGAGAGAGATTTGTTATGCATACAGATGGATGTTTTTGCTTTGAATTCTGTGAAGTAGTTGCATCTTGGCTGGAAAATGTTGTTTTCATAGGAATGAGGAGAATAAGAACTGAGGCAGTAAAACTTCAAGCAGATTCCTCAGCAGCACCCTTGAAGTACTGTGCTATTGAGGCAACAGTCATAGAGATGCTGTATTCAATTGAAACTTTGATGGCAGCAAGTGATGTTAGGTATCCCTTTCTACTTTAGGTTCATTTATCTCTTTTCTGTTCATCACCACAGTAATATGTTCTATCATGGTTGTTTTGCTGGAGTCATTTTCCTGCGGTAACTAGAAACCTTGATTTTATGTGGAACTGAAGAAGACAATGTAGCAAGTAAAATGGCTGTGTCTGGGCTCTGAGAAACATCCTCTGATGTGATGTTCATGCCAGCTAGGATTCAGAAGTATGCTTGCATAGTTTTGCATCTGTAATTAGAAATCATCTGTACAAGAAGACTGACAAACAATATAAAATGGACTTCTGACAAAAATAAAAGGCTCTGCTTTTAAACCAAGTACCTGTTGGTGGTCTGACACTTAGATTCTAAGTTACTCTATTTGAAAAAGTGACAACTATTTCTGTGCATTAACTTATTCACTCGGTTAATTTGATGGCATTTTGGCCAGAATCGCAAAGCAAGGATTCCTCAGAAATGCCTTGCTGTAGTCAAATTCAGTCTCATACATGTAATTATGTGTTAGAGACTCTGGAGTTAAGAGTGATGTGTTTGGGAAGGAAAACATTTGAAGAATATCTGTCCCTTTGATAGATGGTCATCTGTTGCTTATTGTGACCTCTTACTGGAAGAATTTTCTAAAGGTAGCAGGTAGCATTGCAGTTAATCAAGGACAGAATACTTTTTATACTTTTTAAAGCATTATAGGACAAGAGTAGCTGGAACAACAGTGACTACTAGGGTGAGTTTGCTACAAGAGCAGATAGCAGTCACCAAAAGGAAAAGAAAATACTCTACTCAGTTCATTCCTGGCATATTTTCCTATTAGAATAACGTGGGGATCTACCAGGTACAAATAAGCATATATTGAGTGCTTTATTTCTACTTTATTTCTTATTGGCTACTTTTCTTTTATGTCCTCTTGTTATTTTCTGGTGAGGTACTGTGTGATCTCATGCTTAATCTCTTTTCCCACTCCTTTGGCCTTCCCAACTCTTCTTTCTCTGTTGTTCTTGGGACACTCCCTCTGAACTGAATGCAGACATTGGAGTGGAGACCAGGCATTGCTACATTGCATGCCAGAGGTTACACGGTTCCACAAACAGCCTTCTGACAGAAAACTGGAAAGACAATTTTATATTAATTAGGTAGGAAATCAGCTATTGGATCTGGTGGTGTGCTACTCAGAGGCGCTGCCGGACTGGGAATCTAAGAATTTGAGTTCTCTGCTTGGATCTGCTGCAAGAATTACTTTTGATCCAAGGTGAGTTGCTTAATGCCCCAGACTCTCACATCCTTCATTGATAGAAAGACGCTTGCCTGCTGAGCAGGCTAGCAGGAGTTTTGCTGAGCCCTGCACTGAGCTATCTCAGCTGTGCCTGTTCTGCAGAGCCCTTGGTGCAATCATGGCAGTAGCAGCTCTGGTGCTGATGCGGCACAGCTCGTCCCGATCTGCTCCCGGCGTTGTGCTTGGGCTGTCTCCCTGAGCCGCAAACCGCATCAACAAAAGCTCACTTCCAGCAGCAAAGTTCCTGCTATACCAGGAATTTTGCTGCTTTGCCAAGACAGCTCGAGGAGTAAATTTTTCAGGCTCTGACTCTAATTATTCTGTCCTGTGCTCCCTAGGAGCAGTTTAGAATCACAGAATGGTTTGGGTTGGAAGGGGCTTTAAAAACAACTAACTCCAACTCCCTGCGATGGGCAGGGACACCTCCCACCAGACCAGGCCTGGCCTTGGTGCATGGGTAAATACCTCCGTCTGTATCCATTGGAATGGATTTTAAGGTTAGAGGAACTGCTAAAAGTGTCTTGTCTGACCTTCTCTTTTCAAAATCATAGAGCTTTTCCCTAAAAATAATGATGATAATGATAAAATAATAAAAATATAAGGTTATCCTTTGTGAAATTATCCTGTCTTGTCATGAAGGCTGCAGAATGATTGTGAAGTCACAGATTTTCCCTTTTGCTGTTTAAGTTACCTCTACTGTAGAAACCTCATCTTATTTTGTGGTTAAATTTGTCTAACTTTAGCTTGTTGATGTCACAGTTGTTTTTGTTTGTTTGTTTGTTTTGGTGGGATTGAAAAGCTCATTCTCTTTCCTATTTTTCTTCTTTGCTTTTAATTATTGTTCCATTGTGCTGCAGTCATCTTTGAAGCCTCTCTCTCAGTAATGATTTGGCTCCAAGTCCTTCAATTTCACAGCCTAAGGCTCACGTTGGTTGGTGGCTCTCCACTGAATTACTCTGCAAATCCATGTGTCCACTTGTCAGTATTATAATAGCGACTGCAGTATATAGTCAGAAGCAAAACCTTGCTTCTGCTATCCCTTTATGTTCTTTGCACACACCAAATGATCAGAAGAACCAGCTATTTTAGGTACTCTGCGAGCTCTTTCGGGAGGTTTCTAATGATGACCTCCAAGTGCCTCCCTCAGTGGCTGTGGCCTACAACATGGCGCTCAGTCTCCCAGGGCCCTGCTTGTTTGATTTGCAGCCATTCTGCATTAGGATATTAAAATGTACTTGTTAGATTTTAGGTAGCTTAAACAAAAATTGTTTTGAGTCATCGGCAAATTTACAAGGAAAGGTTTTTATATTTGTTTTTATTATATTGTTTGGGCCAGTAGCAGAGGTACCTCATGCTGTGGGCAGAAGGAAGTCATCTCTGAGGTGTTTGTCTACCCCCTGCTAACACATCCATCTGTCAGACAACTGCCTAGCTATAGTTTTTGTTGTTTTTTTTTTTTTTTTTTTGGTTGTTTGTTTTGTTTTGTTTTGTTTTGTTTTGTTTTGTTTTAAGACTCTTGAGTTCAATTTATTCAAGTCTTTTAATTTGTAAAAGTAGACTCATGGCAAACACTTAAAAAAAATAAATAAATAAATCTTGTCCAACAAACAGTATCTAACATTACCTTTTATATTACCTTTTTAATTATCTCAATTCTTATGCTTTTTCTATATAAAAGAGTACAGAGCATGGTTATTTTCTTGCTTGTCTTTTACAGTACACAATTTAGGACATTCAGTAATCTGTCTTTAAAATTCAAGGATTTATCTTTTAATGGTTAATTTAAGATCTAGGTATATGTTCCTTTAACATACAGTGTTGTTCTTTATCTGTCTACACAATTAAATCATGATCCAAATAGAAGTAATTGCTAATTTTTAGAATTGCAAATAACCTGTTCACATTAGGATGAGGTCTAATATTTGTTGCCAGGTGTCAGGTGCAGTGCCTTCTGATCTGTAAAATATCTGTCAGATGCAGGTTTTTGTTTGTTTGTTTGTTTTGGGGAGAGGTTGGTTTTTTTGTTTGTTTGTTTTGGGTTTTTAAGATATGAAAGAGCTTTGTTACTGAAATTTCTAGCTACATTTCAGCAGGTTGAAGTCAGTTGCAGTTCTGCTGACTGAGAAAGTAGTTTCTAGTTAAGTATACCAGTAATATCTGTCATAAAGACAGTGAATTCACAGATTTGTATTGACTCTCAATGAATCAACGTGAGAATTGCTGTTTATGAACCTGGACTTTTCCCTGATCTTTTATTTCTGAACAGAAAACATGCATCTTGGATTACTTTCCTTAGCCATAGTGACACGAGTCATTATTTTAACTCCTACATCTCTGATGTGAATGACCCTGATAAATTTAGTATCCTTCTAGGTCCTAGATCCAGTCAGTCCAGATAATAATGAAAGAAGACTTATAAATTGCATGGAGTAGTGAGATGCCTGAGACTGGGTAGAATACCATCAATTTACATATCTATTCACAACAAGACAAAACATGGAGCAAATGTTGCACACATTCAATGGTTAGTCTTACTTTGCAGGACATACACATACCTTAATACAATCTACTACATATATTTTCTCTGAATTCTCTCTGATTAACTACATGGTCAGTCACTGGGATTAGATTTCTCTGTGCATAAATAGGATTCTAATGGAGATGACGTTAGAAATCCTGGCAGTGAGCAATAAAGGTGGGTCTGCTATTGCTTTGCTTCTCTGTACAGACCAGAATACTCTACCTGGCCTCTTGAGGCTTCTGTGGGTGCATGTCTTAGTTGAGTGGAATTATCTTTGAAGTAACAACCTCCTGCTTTTAACTGTGTGGAGAATGTAAGTCCTTAGCTGTGGTACAGTGTGTAATGATAGGTGCATTTGCTCCGTGAGGACAGGATGAGTGGCTGCCGTAAGGAACCTGTAGTTTAGCATGTTTTGCCTTTGTGTGCAACTCACTCGTCGCTGGGTGTTGCAGGAAAATGAGAACTTGAGGCAGAGCCGACAGTGCAGTCACAGGTGGCTGCTAGGGCCCTACTGCACAGTAAGTCTGGTTGATGTTCAGCTCCCAGGAGGGCTGATTCTTCATGCTAGCAGACCAACTGCAACACTGGAGATGTAGCCTGAAGCATTACTCACATCTTTTCTATAAGGAAAAATGATATTCTAAGCAGCTAATAATTTGCATTGCTATTAGCAGCCACTAATGAGTATAATAATACTGTATGCTGATGGAATTAACAGTAATAAGTTCCAAAAGTTTGATACAGTCCATCTGTTAAGGAATGTAATAGCATGACGCTGGTAGTCACTGCTGGGATACTGGGAAGTATGTTGTATAAAAAGCAGAAAGCAGGCATGGAAGAACAGTGCAAGTGTTCCTAGCAGCTGCAGTCTAGGCTTGCCCAAGACAGCACAGCAGTCAATGGAAGGCTCTGGGATTCTTCCACGTCCCTTGCATGCAGGTTGTCATTCAGATTTAGAGTCACGGCCTCATGCTCCATTTCCCACTTTCCCCCTCACGTGCTTCTCGCAGCCTGGGAACTGCTGGTGTGAGCTCTGCTTCCCGCTGCTCCGGGCGCAGGGCAGGGCTCTGCTGGGAGCTGCTCCTCTCCAGAGGGGGTGGTGACATTAGTACTCCAAACAACATCAGGAGGTCCTCGTTTTAAAGATGCACATCAAACAAGGATTTATCAAGCTAGATAGTTTACAAAATTTAAATTGTATTACATTTTCCTTCCTTTGGTAGTAACAGGGAAAGTTATGGGAGATTCAGACGTCCTTTGGAAGCAGAGGAGCTGCACTTTTATTGTTGTATCTCAGCACAGAAGTTTGTAGTGACTTGCTGAACAGATAAGACCCTGGGAAAAATGAGTTGACAGTTTAGGCCAGGATGTTATTAAAAGCAAATTTTGGTCTTCATAGTGTTTGTGCTGTTCCACCCGCCTGTGAGATCACAGAAGCCTGCAGAGAAGGAAACAATGGCATTTGATATTATCCTGAACATCAAACAGGGTGAAAGATTCTGTGACCTCTGCCAGTAATTAAAATAAAGCTTCTCTGGAAAATGGTAGGCTATTGCTACAGTTCCTGTTTTACAATTCATGACATTCCTTAAGGGGTTTAAAGATGAGTCTGAGTTATTCTTTATGCTGCTCCTTAGTCCTTAAGAGATCTGAGAAATCAGGTCAACCTCCTTAGAGTCATCGTAGGAGTAAATATTTGATTAGATTTGTCAATCAAAGAGCTGTGATTGATAGCTCTTCATTAAAAAACAAAACAAACAAAAAAAAAACCACCTTTTAAAAGCACTCTTAAAACTACATCCTTTTTTTTATTTTTTTATTTTTTTTTTTTTTTGCATTTAGGTTGTATTAGGAAAATTGAGCTTTCTATGTGTTTAATAGCTGCTTGTCAGGTGATTGCTAGGATATCTTTGAATGGAGAGTGAGTGCAGCTGTGCAAATGTAACACAGTAAAAATGCACTTAATTGTGTCTTTTGGCCAACAGAAAATGTCTGTTGGTAATTAGTT
Source organism: Aythya ferina (assembly GCF_964211825.1). Taxonomy (NCBI): domain Eukaryota; kingdom Metazoa; phylum Chordata; class Aves; order Anseriformes; family Anatidae; genus Aythya; species Aythya ferina. Next base: position 29,362,391 of record NC_140302.1, on the reverse strand, counting down.
CTTCCTCCACCAGACCCACTGGCATGTGAGCACTCCTGGTGGGATTCTTGTTATTGTCCCTTCTGGCTCTTGTTCACCGTTGTGCTGGAAAGAACAGGACTGAAGGCATGAGTAATAGGAAATCTTAAGCTCTCACGTTCACCAAAGAGGAAAACATTTATTTAATCAGACTGGAGCTCTACAAGCACTTAGAAAATAAAAGTTGGTCTTGTGGGAGCTGGGGGGACAGCATGAGGGAGGAGATAGAATCTAAAAGTGCAGTCCTTGGCTTTTGAAGTACTGTGGTCCTAGGATTAGGGCTGGGTGTGCCCAAAGCAGGGACTGAGGCTGGCTTCTGGGGCACGCATGCAGCTGTATTTCTGTTTTCTGGGTTGGAGTCATTTGTGTTTAAATTTATTTTTTTGTGCAACCCACAGTTGCCTTTCCCAGACACCTATGAGAAATGGTACAGTTTTGGCTTTAAGTCCCCAAAGACTGAATAGCTATTTTTTTGAGCAAGAAGTGATTTGTTGCTGTCAGCAGGGTGCAAGATGCCAGCTGAGAAGTTTTTGGGTAGCCAACCAACTGTAAGGGATTTCTGGACATGAAGTGAACTTGGGAAGGGGTAAGGAGAGTGAGGCATAGTGGGAAGGCAAGTGCCTTTAACCCTCGTACACTTCGGCTGAAGAACCTTCAGGGCAAACGTGCACTGAGTAATGGTGCTTGGTATTGCCAGCAGGACTGGGATGTAAGCCTTAACAGCCCCCAGTATGGCGGTGTGTGGTTACAGGAAACTTCACACCGAATGCTGAATGTGGGTTTAGTAGCCTGAAAGCTAGGAAGAAAACAGATATCTGAAAAGTGTGAATATTTCGTTCCCTGTAGATCCTGAAGTTTCTCCTAATACGTTGTAATGACTGATTTTTAGCAACCCGCTTTCTCAGATGATGATGGCAAGTCAGGCTTAGCAAGATTAGCCTTGGGTTAGCTGAGCTGCAGATTGGTTCCCAGTGGATACCCACTGAAGACAGAGTTCTGCTCCAGAGTCATAGAAACACTGCTGAGGCAGAAAATGGATGAAACTGGATGGGAAGCATTCAGCAACAGCTGCAGCTGCTGTGATATAAAACTCCAGCAAAACCAGCCAGTGCAGGAGGGGTTAGCACTTCCACTTAGCAAGCTTGTGTTAGCAGGGGCATGGTGTTCCTTCATCACTGCTCACGCTGGGCTAACGTTTGGCCAGTTGTTACAGCCTTAGGGAAAGATCTGATAAACATTTTGGCTGTTTTAGAGATATGTGTACATTGTTTAAATTACATTGGCAGTAGCATATTGGAGGTTTTTTCCAGGGAGTGGGAAGCTTCAGAGTGGCCACAGGTTTACACACAATGTTGTGATGAATCCTGGATTTGTTTTTCCTGTAAATAATCCGACTTTCTTAAATGTGTAGGCTGCTTATAGAAGTCATAATCAACTGACAGATGTACCAGGTGTCCTTAAGAAAATATTTGTGATGAGGAGAAAAACAAATGGCATGTTTGTCAGTTTATCACAGCAAGTGAAAGACTCGCCAATATTAGCGAGATTAGACCACATACACACCCTTTTAGGACAAATGGTGAATGGAGCTAGTAGAAATTACTGACCCAAGTTGTTGTAATTTGACTGCAAAATAAGGAACACAAAAATCAGAATCCTGTGCTAGTGCCAGAAAAACTACCCAAAACCCAAAGATTTCAGCAGTTTTTGCCTAGGACCGTGCAATGCAATGTTTGAGTAATACATGGGGGTCATCTGTCATTCTGTTCCTAAAACACACGTACATCAAAGCTTGGAAGAACAGATGCTGAAACTGTTCGGATGTGAATACATGATTTCTATTGTCCACAGAGCACAGTGCTTTCACATTATAGATATTTCTGCTGGATCCATTAAAACTCCATTGCCGTAGTTTACTATTGGCATTCTTGGAAGGGAATTATTTCTTTGTAAAGCCTGATTAATCTGACAATATCAATGTACAGACTTTTTGGCAGTTAACTGAAATTACAAAAACTTTTGACCACAGTGTTGTTTCAGTCTTTTGTGTCTGGGAATTTGGATAACATCTTACGAGACATGGCCCCATCTCAGATGGGATATGTCAGGGGTTAATTCATAATAACATAACAGGCCCTGTACTTTTCCCAATTCAGACTAGATAGCTTCTTAGCTACCGTACTGAATACCTTTTGAGAAGCTATGAATTTATTTCAGAAAAAACATTCATGTGCCTACTGAAAATCTGAGCTCTCTTATGCAGCAGAGATGTTCTGCAGTTGGATGAGACAGGCGAGCCCAGAAAAGATTCCTCTTCTATGAGTTCATATGTATTTTTGTAATCATTGTCTTCCTGTTTGGAGAAGATGCTTTCCGGCAGTGATTCAGTCTTGTTAGGAATTTTTTATATCTCATTAACTGGGAGCAGTTTCCAGGACATGGGCTTGGCATCATCTTTAAATGAAAAATGCCTGAAATTGCTTGTGACAAGCAGCTCTTTGGGCCCTCACTCTGCTGAAGAATTTGAGGAGTGCTCAAAAGTTGGGATTATTTTTTTACCAAATACAGATAAAATTCCTGTTCCTTTGTATGCACAATATTGATTTTGCACAGCAGAAAGTGCAGAGAAGGATACAGGCTCCTGCTGATGAGTGCTGAGCTGTCTGAATGTGAGATCTACCTTGGAAGCCCATTCAGTATTTGCAGCGCTATGCTGCAGACTGGTGTTGTGCACGTAACATTTCAGTTGATAGGGAATATTTTGTGAAAAGCATTTGAAGTTAACATGTTAGGAAATCGGATACATTTATAAAGCCTTTTAGAATCCATTAATTGTCACTACTTGCTTGTTTTAGGATTCTTTTTTTTTTTTTTTTTTTTTTTTTTTTTTTTCAAAAAGCCTGATGTGAGCTTTGCATGCTTAGTTTCTCCCAAGGAGAAATCACAATCGTGTCTGTGCCTTGATTTTTCATGTCCTTATAGGCCTGAAATCTGATCAGCCAAGTCTTTTATGAATATCACTGTATTGAAGAGATGTGTATTTAAGTGACTCGGTGGATTTGGGTTACAGGATCTAGAGTATTTAGAATCTTTAGGTCAATAGTTCAGGCAGCTCAAGCTGCCTGCACCCATCTAGCTTCTGAAGTCAGGCATTTGTGCTTTAGGTTAATGGTCCCAGAAGTTGCCCATATCAGCAGTGTTGGGAAGGCAGCCAAGGAATGAAATGGCAGGTTGAAAACTGTCATTCATTGTCTAAATTCATCCATAACAGCGGAGCAATTGAGAAAATATGTGCTGTCTGCAAAAGGAGGAGGCAGCAGGTTTGCACAAATGTCTAGCTGCGGTGTAACATTCATTGCTTTGGTAAGTGGGGATTCAAAAAGCTGTCAGGCAAAATCACAGAGAATAGAGAGACTGGAACATAGCCTTTCACCAGGAAGTATTTAAACCACTGATGACTTGAATGGGAAGGTGTGAAGAGGAAAGGCTGTTCTATCTTGTCTTGTTCCTGTAGCTTTTTACCCTGGGTAGTCACTGCTGGCCTCTGTTGAGGACAGGATGCTGGACCTTTGCGCTGAGCCAGAATGGCAGGTCTTACGTTCCCATAGCTGCTGTCATATCATCAGAGCCATATTATAACAGGCAAACTAGAGGAAAAATGAGAGTGGTCTGTTAGCAGATTGAGTGCTCACAGAGCAGTGTAATTGTGAGCAATGTTTACAGTGCATTGATCCCTCATCTCTCTTTCTTGTTTAGGCCGGTGACAAGCATTATCATCCAAGCTGTGCACGATGCAGCAGGTGCAACCAAATGTTCACGGAAGGAGAAGAAATGTATCTGCAAGGTAAGGACGTCTCTGTTCTAAAACCAGAAAGTCAGGCTTGGTAATTTTTCTGTTACAGACCTCAGCACTTTATTAGCTATCCCTGTGCAGTGTGGACATGGTGGACAGCAGCCATCCTTTCTTCTTTACGGTGCCCTCAAACATTTTTACTGAACTCTTTCACTGTAGTAAATGGCCATGATGATGGCTTTGCAGTGACTCTATACCTGAGTTGAGCCAGATTGTATTTTCAAAAGCTGTGTAACAAGGGTAAAAATTATTAGGCTGCGTCTGAATTTGGCTTCTCACAGATAGCTTAGTGTACAGACTGGTGGATGAGCTATCAGACAATGTGAGAGGATTTCACGTAATTTCCCCCTGAATTCTGTTATTCCGGACCACTCTTCAAACTGTAAAACGCAATGAAAAGCCTTCCAGACACTGCAGTGAGCTTGTTTTGAATCACGTAGATCTCATCCCCCATGCGCATCATTAGATTGTCTCCTCTGCTTCCTAATTATATTTGCTTGCCTTGCCTATTTCCCGTTCATCTGGTCACATGTCTCCTTTAGTCCCATTTATATTTATTTGTCTCTTTCTGAAGTCACTTCTTTCTCACATATTCATTTCCATTTCCTTTTTATTATTAGCGGTCTTGTACTCACTTCCAGGTGCAAAGCATTTTTTTTTTTCCCTTAATCTTTTCATGTAAAACAGAATGTGCTTCTTTCTTTGATTGAAAAACATCCTTGAACTGTATTCTGTTGACTTTCCCAGAAGGTAGCACATTAGCTGTTAAGCTACAATTATTTTTTCTGACTTGCTGTAGTATTAATTAATATTGGTAGAAAGACATCTAATATGCATTTGTACATCTAGAAATCAAAGTGAAAAGGTAACTGCGGATCGGGATTTTGTGTATTGTAGTTATGTTAGAAAACTCACTTGATGCACCTGAAAGGCCTGTAAAAGTGTAGGAAAGAAATGAAGAAAGTGTGATGGCAGCTATCTCATGAAAAAATGGAGACAGATTCCTTCTGGAGGAATTCCAAAACAAGATAACATTGTTAAGGAATTCCTTTGAAGCTAATTTGTGTTATTTTACAGTTTGTCCTCCCTTGCAGTCCATTTTTCTAATCTCACTGGCCTTGTAAGGCATCATCTTATTCCAGCTGTGCACAGAATTAGATACACAGTTGTGTAGCGGCACTTCATTGCCAGAGCAAGGAGAGGCTGAAAGAGGGCTGGGTAGGAACTACTGCTTTCTGATGGCAAACTGGAAAGCCTAATTTGAAAGCAGCAGTTACAGCATCTTACAAGTGGTAATCTTAGTTTCTTCACATGATAGTATGATAAAGGACAGGCAGAGTTCAAGGTGAGCAGACTAATTCAGAAATTACTTTAATAGCAGCAAGGGATGAACTGATGCAGTTTGCACCAGTTGAGCACAGAATGGAAGTTCATGTGCAGGCTGCAGTATAAACTTGTGCTGATCCCAGTAAGGCAGGAAGTACTTAAACAAGGCTAGATTTTTGTTCAGGCAAAGTTTAGGTGATATGAGACGGGAAGAGATACCTGGCTCCTTGACCTGCTGTCATTCTCTTCTTAGCTACACACACTTCTGCATCTCCTGTCCCATGATGGTGAATTGATGTCCCTCATGCACACTGTGCTTCAGTGGAGGAGCAGCAGCCCAAGTTGCACTGCTTTATTGTATAAGTCTGTTTTCTGACCAAGTAACGCTATTGCTGAGTGTACTCCAGACTGTCCTGACAAAGCTTTCCTTGCTGAATTCAGCATGCTTTTAAGGCTTTAAGGTGACCTGAAAGCCTTTCCTCTGCAGAGCTCTCAGCTGAAATGGATATCCTGACTCCATCCAAATTGTTCCCCCTAGGGTGCAGAATATCAGCCTTCAGAGCATTTCTCTGAAATAAAAACCAGCCAGAACCAATATTACATTACCAATGAAATATATGAAAATAGGAAGCTTCCTTCTCATCTCTAGTTGTTCTCTCTACTAGACATGAAAACTGTGTTGGTACCGCTTTGTATAAGTAGAGGAGCCTGGTAGGTTTCTGTTAGTCACTTGCAATAGGAATGTGCAAAAGCAAATCTGCAAAAAGAAAACACAAAACCAGACCCACCATTCTGGGGCTTCCTATGTTAACTATGTTAAGGATGGTTTAGGTAGTGCTAGCAGAAGCACTCTGACTTCACCCTGCTCCCTCACAGGGAAATGACAAGGAAGTAGCATCAGAAACTTTCTCTTTCCCGTGGACTTCCTTAGTAGTATTTTATTATAGGGATCATCCCAGAGGGCTGTTGCTGAGCTAGGATGTTGCTTAGCATTCAGAGGGCTGCTGCTCTTGATTCTCACACAGACTTTCAGCCTTATTCACTGTGTAATTGAGCTGCTGCTTTTTAGAGCACTGTATTCTGAATCAGCGGTACACGCAAAGCAAAAAGCTGAATAAATGAATGTGTTGATTGATGTTTGCCAAGTGAGCAAACTTACATTAGGAGTGGGATTAGCCACAATTTGCTGAACTGCTTCTGTTAGGGAAAGGAAGGGCAATGCAGCTTGAGAATTTACACAGTTCCAAACATTTCAAAATAGTGAGACACATTTGGGTGAATCAAATCTACAAGCTATAGTTCAGGGTCATGAAAAAATATTTGCATTTTACTTCTTGTGCCAGCTTTACCTGATTTGGGTTTTACAATTTCATATTTTTAAAACTTCTTACCATTTTTTGTGAAAGAAAGCTCACAACTGGTAACTAAGTTCCACCGTGAAAATTACATCCAAACCTTCTTGCATTTCTCATTCCCTTCAGCAGCTCCAGCATTCTCCTGGGGTGGGTGTTCCTAAAATTGGGCTAGTTTGTGCTAAACGCTGCCTGAAATTTCAGCAATAGCTTTTCCTTTGATGATAGGAACGGTTTAATAGAAAAGAAACTGAGGTACAGAGGAGCAGAGAACATTTTTCTTGGGGTCATGCAGGAAGCTTGTAACTGAACTTGCAAATTCTGAAGCCTTCTGAGTCTTAACTCATCAGCTTTATGGCACGAACTCTCTTCCTCCTGAGGGCTGGGATCTGCCTGATCTCCTAAGCAAATGCACAGGCCATGCTTCTCTCCTGATCTTGCTGGCGCTGTGGGGTCCTGGCTCGGAAGCTGCTGTTTGTTTACAGAGAAGGCTCTCGGTGCGCTTCTCCCTGTTATCTGATCGTCCCCGCCTGCCAAATGCAGTTTCTTCTTCCTTGTCTTAGACTCGAAGCCAAACGTCTCAGGCCCTGATCCAGAATCACAGTGTTCCCTGCAGTCTTCTGATGATGATTATGCTGTGTGCTGCTGGGAAGTGAAATCATTCCTGTTGCTCTTCACTTCTGTACTGAGCCATGTAAGGGCTTGTTAGAATAAAGTGTCCAGGGCCCCTGACCCGTACCTCTCAGTGGCTCTGAGGGTGGGGTGTCCTCTGGCTGCACTTGGGCTAATATTCACCAGCAGGAGACCTGGACTGCCCTTTGTTTGGTTTCTGTGTGGACGGAGTGAAGGTGAAGCTCCCTCCTGCAGGCAGACAAGGCTCAGTATTGGCTTTGCAGTGGCTGGACTGAAGTTTAAATTTGACTGCAGCTGCAGTCAGTGTTACAAATCAGCATTAGCTTCTGCTCCATTTCAGTTTGGCTAAAACCTGCCAGCAGCTTCCCAGCAGTGACCACAGTTCGTGCTCTGTTCCTGAGCACTGAAGTGGAATGGAAGTGCCCCTTGCCCTGAGCACTGCTCAGCCCGTGAGCACAGACGGATATTTACATTTTCACAATGTAAGAGAAAATCCCATGTTTTGGAACACAGACAGTGGAGACCTTGATTTTTTTTTTTTTTAAAGGATGTGAGGCTGGAACGTGCCATGCAGAAATCCAATACAACACATGCCACTGACCTCACAGAGCAAGGAGCAGAAGCGATGTGTGTGCCAGTGACAAGTATGGTACACTTGGATCTCGAGAGAGGCTCCTTCACATACTGCTTCATGCCAATAGTCATACTGACTTCTCCAGCTTGGTGCAGGGCACGATACAGCACTGACTGCTGTTATGATTTTTTTCTAATTTTGCTCCATATATGCTTTTCCTGTTGCATTTTGCATAGTTGCAGGGAAGAGGTGCTATTTTGCAATATTTCAGTAATATTTCACAATAACTGAGCACGGCACCGACTGCTCAAGGAAGTCATCAGACTTTGCTGGTATTGGTGGGCTTGTAACCAGAACTTCCTTTGTATGCATGGTGGGGTACGTAAGGGAAGAGCAGATCAGGTCACTATGGCCCTTACCCTCCATCCTCCCCAGAAGAACCCTTAGTTTTTCAGTTCCTCCAGCTGGTGCTGGCTGCATTTCTTGCTGCTTATGGGGTGTTTGACTTAATTAAGAATGTGTGCTAAGTGCTTTGACAGCTTCCACAAGGGCCTGCTGTAGGTGGGCTGAGGGTTTGGTTTGTTTCACTTGTGTTCCTCTTTCACAGTCTGATGCAGTGAAGGGGTTCTGTTTTCATGACTAAGTTTTCATGACCAGGTTTTCATGATCTGTTTTAATCTGAGTAAGGATTTTTCTTCTTTTTACACCTCCCAAAGGTTCCACTGTCTGGCATCCCGACTGTAAGCAATCCACTAAGACCGAAGAGAAGCTAAGGGTAAGCTGAACTTGTGGCAATAACTCGCTGGATGTTTTGCACACACAGTAACTGGACGTTGTATTTGAAAGAGTTGATTGTCCATTTTTGCTTGTTTGCTTATTGCATAGCTGTCACCACGTTGGCAGAATAACTGTGACAGCACTTCAGAGGTACTGGTGTGATTTTTAGGCATCTTCACGTATCTGTTTCAGTGTAGTGATATAAAGATAGAATCATTTACTGACATACAGATGTGACATTGTCTTTAAGACAGTTAATCTTATATCAATTATTTTTGGGGAGAGATTTTTAAGAGGAAAATGTGAACAGAGCAAGTACTACAGGGTATCTTAGTATTTTTGCACATCTGTGTAATTTCTCTCAATAGTTATCCCATTCTGTGCAGTTATTTACAGCATTTAGCTCAGATGGACTCTTCATACAAATAAACCCCAGACTAAAAGGATCCTAATTTGAATGCCAAGAAGAGTTGCAGTTATCCTTGGGGTCACTTCAACATATCCCTACATGGTTTCTGGATTAATCAAATTGATGGGAATAACATTGCACTGATAAACATTATAGCCTGGATTTTTGCATGTAATTTTAATGTTAAGCCTATATTCACTAATTTGCCTCCTGGACAATTTACTGTCTTTGATGTCTCAGTAGTTTCTTTGAACTTGGTTAATTTTTCTGAATATAAATATTAGAGACTTCATGTGAATAAAATGGCTAGAAGGTCTACCAGACAAGGAAAATGAGAGGCACTGGCATGGAGGTTATCCTGTGGGTTTTGTTCTATGTGTGGGTCATTCACAGGAAACCCAGGCCTTCAGAATTTATTTAGATGCGCTGTTCTGCAAATTTACTATGAATGTAGGTAGCATACTGATAACTTTTTCTTGAGCAGAGTTCACATCTGTGTGGGCTGTACTGATAATACAGAAGGAGAATTGGCCATAGATGACCAGGTATTTAACATGCTTGTGAAACTTCCTTCATAAAGTTCTCTGGATTTTGTACTCAGTCCTCTCAGCTGCAAGGAGGTGGGCCTGATGCCGCCTTGGAAACTTAGGAAGTCAGTAAGCTCCCTGGCTGTTCTCAGAAGTCTGTCCTGGCCTTTGGTTTCCAGCATGTAGCATTATGTCACTTGCATAAATGTTGTTCTCAGTGACCCTCTTATCATAGCGTAAACCAGCTGTAACTTTACCACGTAAGAGACAGAATTACCTCCAGAGTAGGCGTGGGGCTGTTGCATCACCCAAGGAGCAGACAGATTGTTTATGCCAGCGCTCAGTAATTAGAAGGTAAAGAGAGAACTCCAAAGAATTAGATTGCTCCCTTATTAATGTTAACTAATTACCGCAGTACTTTTTATGCTGCTCTGGATTTTCTTCCTCATTTAACAATTTGAATGTAAGACAGGGCTTTGGACCTGCTTAAGTGTCAGAATGCTTATGCTTAGCAGTGAATGGCTGGGGTACAATACGTCCCTTTCACTTGGACCCAAAAGCCTTATCAAAGCATTCCTGACTACACTGCTGCCCTTATGAACCTTCTCCAAGCTGGCCTTATAACTCTGTTGGTTTATTTCCATTCCCCATGGAAATTGTAAAGTCCTCTTCAAGTATCTTCTCCTTTTTTCCATTACACATTCAAGCATGTGAATCTTCTTCCTCTTCAGCTGATTTTAATTGAAGTGAATGAAGTAAATAAATTCATCCACCTGCAAGACTTTGCATAAGTGAGTGCTTGCAGGAAATTTAAGACAAATGAAGTGAGAGAATGCTTATTAAGGGAACATGAGAAATGTTATGGCAAAGCTATCCAAGGCCACCTTATTCCTGGAGATCTTCCATGCAGAGGTTTCAGATGTCTTAAAAGGGTATCAGGAAATGCAATATACTGAAGATAGCTGGAGAGAGAGAGGATTTTTAGCTTCAGCTTTACATCACAGATAGTCTGTATGCATTCTGCAAATATCAGACACCTTATTTTAAAATCAGTTTGAGTTCACTTGCTCACTTGAGTTCATTTAGATGACTTTGCCACATGTTTCATTCAGCAGACTCAAATGAAGGCAGTAGCAAAAAGGTAGGTACAGAAACATATTAAACAACTGACAGAACTATGTGCTATTTGAACATGTCACCACTAAATTATGAACTGTGGTTTGATTCACTGTCGATTTCTTGGTTGCATAGACTTCAACCTGATAAGAGAATCAGAATCTGGTTTGTGAGTTGCCAAATATGAGATAAAACCACTTGCAGGGTCGGGCCTGGATTTATTGGTGGTTCTGCAAAAAGTTAGTGACATGGCCTCTCTGCTGAGTTTCCTTTCCCAGTAGAGCAAAACAAAACAAAATGCCCTTTTATCGTGGAAGTCACTTCAGAAGTATTCAGCAAGTTCTGAATTGTGATATAAACTAATCAGCACTTTAGCTGCTTGGTATTTCAGTTGGAGCTCATGAAAATGGTTAAGGTCTTCCTCCTGTTTTTATTTGTAGAGGATTGTAAAGACAAAACACAGTAAAGCAGTCCTGTGTATGTAACAAGAGTATAAATTGCTTATTTTTGTTGTTGTTGTTTATTTTGTTTTTAACAACTGTCTGGTGGTTTGTGATTCTACAGGAACCAATAAGTAACATAAATCTTACGGGCTGGGGAAACTATTTTCCTTTTCACTCTTCTTTTTCCCTTTTCTGTTTCATGACAGCATTCCTCATCTGAGTTCTTTTATCCAAAGAGTCTGGTTCTGCGCAGACCACGCTCTGCAGAGGTTTGCTGTTGTGTTTTCAGTGTTGATAACAATCTTCTTTACTGAGAAGATTCTTGGTTATTGTCATTTGCTGTGCTTGCTACTACTTCTGCCACATAGCTTTCCTGCTATCACTTGCCACCCTGGGCACTGATTCTGTATTTTGCATCATGTAGTCCAGTGTGTGTTAATTCTCACATTTTCATTTCTTTTAATGAAATACTTGATTGATTTTTTCATATTAATTTGAGCTTTTGGGGGTTGCATTATTTTTCTTCCAGTGCCGTTGAAAGTTTTTCTTCTGAAGGAAAAAATTAGAGTGCAAATATGAAGCAAATGAAAATGGTAAAAAAGTGTCTGAGTTTGAAGGGAAGAAGTCAGATTTCCATGAACAATGGTTTATGTTTTTTAGAGGGAAAAATGCTATCAGTTATATCATTTTTGTTTTTATAATTATTAACCAAATACAGATGAAAACTTCAGTTGAGAAAATATTTACAAAATGCTGGGTTTGGGCATGTCCTGAGCACTGCCCCAGAGCGTTTGGCCTCTCCATAATCAGCAGCACATCCATGTTGGCGTTAGGAGGTTGTCCCTCCTTGATTCTTCTGCTTTCAGACTTCCTTGAGTTTGGTGTGCACCTGAGACCACCACCTACTTCCATTTCTCATTCAGAGCATTGCTTCTTTGTTGGTTGTATCTGCTGTCTGGTTGTATAGCTTTCACCCAATGATGAAGTAAAAATGTGCTGATAAGGACTTAGTACAGGCTAGCAGTAGGCAGACAGGCTGATAGATTCCCTGCCACTGGACTTTCACTGTCTGCTCACACAGCCTTCACATCTCTCATTGCACAGTTGTATCATCACATCTCTCATTGCACAGTTGTATCATCAGCCAGGGCAGGATATTTGTGTTAGATGCAGTCTGCAGGGCAGCGTTACGTGGCTGAACACAGCGCTGGGATTCAATAGCAGTCACTGCCAGGCCTGTGCCCTTTGTCCTGCAAAGGACTTCACGTAGTTCACTTGGATGTTGCAATGTATTAACCCCTCTTGAATGTTGCTCTCTCTTATCTACAGAATATATATCAAGAAAATAAAGCTACAAAGTTATGTTATTACTGCTCCTAAGGAGGACATTGTCTCTGCACTTTTAGGCTTTATGGGATCTGATATTGGAGAGTAAGGAAAGCAATCTGGGGGACTGTTTCACTCATCTTTTAGGCCAGTGTAATGGCTTCTTGCAGTCAGTTTAGCATGCAGGAGTCTGAGTTTCCAATGTTGAAACCCGGGAGCCTTAGGATTGAAAAATGAATCCTATCCAGTCTATTAGAAAAACATGCACAGAAAAATAGGAGTGGTCCGTGCCAAAATCAAGGTATGTTCTTGTTGTTGCTTTGCAGACTGTATAGGATACAAGTAGCTTAGGGTCAGATAATATCCTCTTGGGTAAGTTTAGTCAGTATTTAATACTGCTTGGATTTACAGGCTAATTATACAAAGTGTAATTCAAGGCAGACTTTGGCTTTAAGTGCACTTCTGCAGAGTAGACACAAAGATGCTATCACTGCTGTTGCTGTAAAGACAGGCCAAAGTCTTTAATCTACATGAAAATTATAGTTTTTAACTTTACCAGAGCACGCTTGATGCAAACGCCTTTTGCACATAGTAAGCCAGAGCGTGCTTGTTTTGTAAATAATATCTGCAGCTTTTTCCAGACCATGGTGGTTCAGTCTTGTTGATGTTTCTTGTTTCTCTGAAGTATGCACCTGTTGATGGAGGTGCATGCTTCAGAGATCCTGTAGGTCCCTGGATACTGACTTCAGAGGTCTGAGACATTGTGACTCAGCTGAGTACCGAACAGCTAGTGGGAAACAGGTCACAAAAGCTTAGCCAGAAGCAGAAATACCTGACAGTCTCTTAGATCTATGAACAAACTTTGGTACTGAAGTTAGAAGATGTTTTGAGCCTCAGATGAACCTGCTGCCTATGAGTTCCATTTTGTGTGTGTGTTTTGTTGCTAATATGGTGGCAGATTACAGGCAAGACAGAAGGTTCATGCCTACTGCAGCTCTTCAGATTACAGGCAAGACAGAAGGTGCATGCCTACTGCAGCTCTTCATCACGATAACCCTGCTGAAAGCTGTTTGGATGGTGTACATAATTTGGAGAACACAATCCTTGGTGTGTGATTCAAACAGAACTTTACTCCGAGCACTTTAAATGCCACTTTGATGCAATGATCACACATCAGGCCTCAACACCACCATCTACGACATCCCAACAAAAGTACTGAGCTGCCAGACTTGAGTACTGGAGCTTCCACTGAAATCAGTGGAAGTTAGAAGTTAGGCATTTCACTAGGAGCTAGATGTCAAGGGCAGTGCAAGAAAGAAAGCAAAACAGTATAAAGGAACATAAAAGAAATATAAATCACCTCTGAAGTAATTGCTAATCATTTGCCATGGGCAGCTGTCTGTGGACTGAGACCCATGTTTACTGGGGTTAAATGTTTGCTAAATATAAGAAGGAACCCAGCAAGTTGGAATAACTAAATTGTAGGGGAAAATTTCTTAAGTTAAAAGGTGACTGTAGTGTTCTTAAAACGATGCTTGCTACCTACCAGCAAAAAAAAAAAAAAAAAAAAAGTTATTCAAGAATTTTTGAGGAAGTAAACCAAATATTGTGAATTCTGTAAGAACTTGACCATTGAATTCAGTACGTTCTGGACTTTCCACTTCATTTTTTTTTTCTGCTTTCCACTCAGCTTACTGTTGGTGAAGACTACATTTGCATGAGTAGTCTTGTAAAAGATCTTACATATGGTAGCAGCGTGCCTTCAATGACTGTGCTGAAAATTCCTTCTTCTTTCTGGCCTTTTTGTCTAGAAAAGGGAGAAAAAAATGTTGTAACCTATTAATATGTGTCTGTGTGACTTTGAACTAAACCTTTTCACTAGCTCTGTCCTGATGCACATATATTGTAGATTTTTAAGAAAGAGAAATACTGAAGTACTGCGTGCATTTGAAGGTAACACACTTGTAAAGAGAAGGACACAGTTCAACTGGCAGACAGGCACAATGAATGCTGTAGCACTGAGGTGCGTTATTGGTCTTGTACACTGCCACTGAAAATTACTGAAATCCATGGGAAACCTGTTTCCAGTGAACCCTGGTTCCAAGACCTAAAAAAATTTCTATCCTCTGTAAAGCCTTGCAGTTGCTGAAGCAGGTACTTCCAGTAGCAAGTATTGTACTGGGTCTGCCAAATTCTTTGCTATTGCAAAGTTGTGGCTGCTGAGTAGAATAAATTACACCCTAATCTTCTTTTTAGCTTATTTATAAATACGCTTCACTTACAGTAGCTTCTGAGGTTTAGAGAATTTGCTTAAACTGTCATGTTCAATGTTATTAAGTGAAAACATATTCATTCTTCTGCAGCTATTATCACCGCCTTGCATAATGAACTCTATCAAAAAACTAAGGCAGGTACTGTAAACAACGCTGACGATGCCTTTGTTAAACAATAGTGCATCTGTTTGGCCAGATGTTCTTGGGATCAGTTTTGATCTGGTTGCCTGCACTTGTAAGTTACTGTAGAGCATGTTTTTGAACATCTGCACTTCAAAAAGCCACAGCCACCACATTACAGCAGTATCTGGATGATGTGAATGGCTCTAGTGTGGATGTTTTTCTTAAAAGAAGTTATGTATTTAGATGATGTGCCATGCATGATGACATGACAAGCTGGGGTAAATGCAGATGAACATGTTAAGCTTTGTAATCTAATAATAAAATAATGAGTTAATTAACTTGGGGCATATGCATGGGTAGTATGATAACTGAGCATTAAAATTCACAATGAACCTAACAGGATGAGCATCAAGAGCATGACAGTTGGTATTACCTCTGCCAGTCGGCAAATGAAGTTGGTAAAGAACTTTTGCGTTGAGGACAAATGCATGAAATGAAGATCAAAAACATAAAAATGTCTGTGATAAAGTGGGAAATACGGAAAAGTCTTACATATATTTCAGCTACTTTGTGATTTGGTTCTCTCCCTGACCCGTTTTAATGATATGTATGAGCTTCTATTGTTTGTTTTTTTCATATGCATTCACAAACTTCCTATATGTGGTACAGACATCCCATATTAATATATTTACCAGTGTTATGTCTATTTGGGTGGAGGAGGAAAGAAAAAAGAAACACCTTTTCTACAGTCAAAAAATGTGGAGAATGACCATGCCACAAGAAAAAAATAGTTGTAGTTCTTAACAAAGATTTGATTTAAATTTCTCTGAAAAAAGTGGCATTATGAAAAGCTCTATTTGAATCCTTAAAGAACAAGCATGGTTATGCATAGAATATTCCAGACCCGTTTGCAGAAGTAAGACAGCTTAACTTTGTTGCTGGGAGTATAGAACAAGTGTCACAGGTTTGTTGTGATGGAATGAAATACCACTAGAGGAATGCATTCATATTAAAGGAGGTTTCCTCTCATTTCCTTATCTGTATGTGTTCAAAAATGCTCATGTGATATCTCCAGTGAAGGTCAGGGTTTGCCACTGGTCCAGTTTTAACTTGTGCTCCGATCCAGCTCTTCTCTAGGATGGGATTTACACCGGTCACATCAGAAGAGAATTCATCATCGATTGTTTCTCTTGCCACCTGTTTAAGTAGTAAAGTAGTGCTACAGAGGCAGGGTTTCTCAACTGGTAATGAAAACATAATGTACAATGTAATAGAAGCCATACCCAGTCACAGTTTTCCATCAGGAGTTATTATAGGCCTATAGGTTGCTATAGTTGTCTAATAGCCTAAAACTACCCAAGATGAACAGTTTATATGAAGGGATCTTCAGTGTAGGTTTCTTAAGGCAAAGAGCAGAAATGTTCTTAAATGCAGAGCAGTTGTCTTTAGGGGAAGGTGCAAATCTGTGAAGGATTCCAGACCATATGGGAAACAGCAGAGTCTACAGAGAATAGCCATCTGCAATGGAAACAGCCTGTGTAATTCAAAACAAGTAGGGCAAAGTGAGGCAGCAGAGGCAGCAAGAGTGAAAGTAGATGCAGAAGTCCTCTTCCATGCACTCAGTTCAAGGGTATGTTGTAAAATCAGTCAAGATACAGGACTGGGAGCTGATGGAGGAAGCGCAGAGTAGAAGGTCTGCTTGCATTCAGCTGCTCAGCAGATAACCCATGTGTGCTCAGGTAGGGTGGTATCCTGCCTGGGGAACGTGGAATTCCTGAGACACTCCACGTCAAATTGGAGTACACAGGAACTGTCACAGAAAATAAAAAACTGGTTTTAGAGAGTGTCATATCTGGCTCATGGCCATGTTAATGGGATAGTAATGAGGAACTTGGAGCAGAAGCACGGAGAGGAAATGAAGAACAGGTGCTATGGCTTGCCAGTCCATCTGACAACTGCTCCTGTACTCCTGAATTAAGAGCAGATAAGAGAATTGTTAGCAGGGCATTGCTGAAATTGTCATCTTAGGGTATCTGACTGTATTCAATAAACTCACTGAAGTGATAAGCACACGGGAATTTTTCTTTGCTGAAGAAGATTTTAGCAGTTACACTAAGAGGTGGGACTTAGAGTTGAAGCAAGGGCTGAAAAAATCTGATTTTCTAAAGAGATTACAAAGAACCAGAGGGAAAAGCAACCCAGAAGACGCGCCAGTTTAGAAGAAGTCATAACTGGCTCTCATGCTTGTTTTCCTGCAAGAGGGAAAATTAATCAGACAAAACTCTTAAAGCATGTCTGCCAAAAGTGAAAGGTAACAGAGACGCCCCTGACAGTACCTCAAGTGCTTAATGCCCTGTGTTGTAATGAAAACAGTGGTTTTCCATAGCAACTGCAGCAGCACGTTACATGTGTCTTCACTCAGTGGCGTGAAATGGCGAAATGAAAAGGGGATGAAGTGTTTCTCAGCAATAGCCAGCTTTAGTCTTGTAACGTTTCTGTCAAACAAGTGTGTGTGTGTGTGGGGGGGGACTGTTTTGTTTTGTTTTTCCTTCGATTTCATCATGGAAGGAACTAAGAGACAGCTGAGAAATTTCTGTGCTCCCTTTTGGGATATAGGAATTTGCAGCTACAGAGGGAAAAAGAGAGGAACATGGAGAGGTCTGGCTGAGAAGGCATTCTCAGATGTATTCCTAAGGGGATTGGTGACCATGTCATTCCATAGCCACATCTGCTCTGTTTGATCTGGATCTTCACGTTTTTTGGTGGAATGTGTTCAAAGCCCTTTATTCCTTTGACCCTCCCTGCATATGGTGATTTCATTTCCACAGAGGCAGTCAGAGAACTCCTGCTGTATGATCGCTGACTAGTCTTCAGCACTCATAAGGATGGTTCCAGTAGCTTTTCTGGC
Source organism: Aythya ferina (assembly GCF_964211825.1). Lineage (NCBI taxonomy): Eukaryota > Metazoa > Chordata > Aves > Anseriformes > Anatidae > Aythya > Aythya ferina. Next base: position 29,344,733 of record NC_140302.1, on the reverse strand, counting down.
TATGAAATTAAAGGTAGAAAGAGTCTGAGAGTGTTTCAGGGATGAGAAATGTCCAGTAGCCTTGCTCACTCCAAATATTTCCTAAGAAAAATCAGTGAACCAAGCTGTTTAGCCTTGTTTCTCATCGGTATGTGACTGGAAGTTCCCTTAGTACATTTTCACAAACAGACAAGAGATAAGGACTGCTTAAGAAGGCTTAATTTCTGGTGACTTTGAAATAACCTACTGCACTAGTGTTCTCAGAGTCATCTGCTGATGCATTACTTTATGATTGGAGTTAGTTCTTCACAGTCAATTAAGGAAGAAAAATGGCTTCTCAAGTGGAAGTGGGATCTCTGATTACCTTTGTCTGCTGCATGTATGCTATATTTAAGTTATTGCCCCAATAACCTGAGTGACTTTCGATCAAATAAATGGTTTTCAAATTTGTCAGGTTTTCAGGATCCCCACATCTCAATGCCAAGTTATTTTGTCTCCTCTCACAAAACTTCCCGTAGGGAATCAGTGTCTGTTCAGTACTAGTGTAGTGTTAGATACTCGCTAGATACTTGCTAGATGTGTGACAGCACTCACTCTGCAGGGGTGCAGCTGTTCTCCTGAATTTTGGTTTGCAGGACATTGTCACTAAACATCAGTTTTGCAGTGTTGGGGAATCATGAAATTTCAACCAACAGTTTAGCTTTCAGGTTGCATCTAAGTTGTGTTGCAGATGCAGGGAACAGCTCCAAGCCAAAGATTTCTGGTCTTTCTACTGAGAAGGGCTGAATTCAATTTCATATTCATAATGGAAATCCAGTGACTGAACATCTGGAAAGCAATGACGTGTGCTGTGCTTCTCTCAGCAATTTTGGCTGCTGAACCAATGGCTGCTTATAATCTCCAGCTGTTTGTGAACTAACATTTTGATAAAGTGACCAGCAGGGCTATCCTGAACTGTATGTTATATGGCTCCTTGCAGTGTCTCTGGCAGGTGTCGTTTGGTTTTCTTCATTATTGTTGTCGGTATTTTACACTGTATGATTTATAAAACCTCATTCCTCTCTCACAACACTCCTTCCCCTGAAAAAAAAAAAAAAGCCCACACCTGCCTCATAAGATTGAAATATGCCAGAATGCTTGCATTTGTCTTGACTTTTTTTTTTTTTTTTTTCCCAAAAATGCAGTTAATTTCAAGATGTGTGCAGATTTCTTCACTTAAAACCAGTTACCAATGTTAATTGCTTCCGTTGCCTCTGAAAAGTTCCTGTTTGTTTTTCAGCCTACGAGAACATCATCAGAAAGTATTTATTCCAGACCAGGTTCCAGTATACCTGGCTCACCAGGCCACACTATCTATGTAAGTATTTCTCCTGATGAATGAGCTGCTTGAATACGAAATACTTCATGCTCAAATAAATCATATCTATACTGATGCTAATGCCTTCATTTCAGTGATTAAATTGTTAAAATTCTCAGCACCATTACAGGGATAGTTTATATCACAACAGGCTTTTTCCAGGCCACATAAAGATTCAGTAAATCTCCTGAAGCCACTTGGTGATGTGAAGATGGACAGAAGGCAGGCAGGTCAGCTGCCTGACCAGATCTTAGAAACTGCAGTTGGAAATACATTCACAGAAAGTTTGCTCAAAATTTTCAAAGGATATTTTTTTCTCCTCTTCTAATACCAATTTTAGTATTTAGCACAATACTTCAGTATTGTCAGTGCCCTTTTTTTCTTGGCAGAGGAGTTTCCAGGGTCAGAAGAAGTCATCTAGTAGTTCGGATCTAAGGAGGCAGAGTATGAAATCAGCTGTGCATGGATGAATAACAGAACAGCTCAACCTTCTCAGACTTGCTGTATTTCAATGCATATAACCTACACTTCCAAGAACTTGCATGCATTCAAGAGTCCGTATAGCCTTTGTCCTCATGTAAAACATGCTTCAGACAACCTGCACAACTCTCCAAGGGAGAACTGGAAGATAACAGCTAAGGAAGAAAATGACAGGAAGGCAAGTTAGTGAGAGAGTCCATTATGAGGGGATCAAAGACAAAGGTTATGTTTGGAAGAAGCAGCAGACACAGAGGGCAGACTTTCTTTTCTGTTACCTGCACTTAATACTGAATCACTCATTTTGTAGATAACCTTAAGATTATATAGGTGAAAATGTAAGGCATACAGATTTGTTACATGTATTATAACGCAGAAAAATTACCAAAATTACAGATCTCCAGTCCTAAGCTTGAGATAAGTGCTAGTTCTTCAGTGCATTTCAGCAACAACCTAAAAACAGCTAGTATGTCAGAAGTGTTCACGCTGCAGCTGTCAAACCACAAAGCATGTCCCAGAGAACTGCCATCCTTTCTGGTAACATCACCTGGATAAGTTCATGAAGCTTCACCTACTGCTGAACAACATAGTCTATAGGGCAACATCTGGAGTCTATGAAAGTATCTATAGTAATTTACGTGGGATTAAAAATATCCAGACCTATTTGCAGCTCATTAACAAACTGTGGTAAAAACATTACACATTAGTATAATTACCTATTTACCTAGGGTTAAATTGGTTTATGGTACTTCATTATACCTGGTGAGTGAAAACTGAACAGATTTGAGGCTGTTTTTAGAAAGTGGATTTCCTAACTATTTCAAGCCGTGCTTCTCAATAAGAAGTTATTTTGTATTGTATCTAATTTATGGCATTATTTAAGACTCACCAAGACCAGTGGTTGTTAGAAAAGCTCAGGAAGGTAAATTCACTTAAATCTGAAGACATTATGTGCTAGTACTCAAGCAGAACAGAACTGAATGTGAGTAGAAACAGATCAGCCTTGTTTTCATGTGCCGCCTACTATGAATAACTAAAATACCTAGTAGAAAAGGTGAAAAGCAAATTGAATATTCCCTATTAGCTTTAAAAATCAAGTTTACTTCAGTAATGTAGTTAAGAATGTATGATGATCTTTTTTTTTAAACAAGTCTTCTCTTAATTAAGAGAAGATATTAGCTCCCTAAACAATACGTAAGACCTCTTTCTAGCTCCTTCTGATGGGTACAACTGTCTTTTTAGAAATTATTTCCTACTCCCAGTTTCCAACTAGTCAAGATCTCCTCCCAGATATAGTGACAAAATAGTCAGTGTTAGTACTACATAGTATCCTGTTAGTAAGCAAAAAATGCTTTAGTTAGAAGTTTGTGCATAGGTTAAGTGATGAATGCAATATAATAATTTCGGTTGGGAGCTTGATGCCTAGTCCTGACAACTAGTCCTGCTTGCCTTTTTATTTCCTTGTAATGAGTTGTATTTCCTCTTGTGTGCAGATTTATAGGTTGGCGTTCTGTCTGTGGTCTCCTGCATGGAATCCTCTCACAATCTCTGTGATCTGCAATCTAAATTGATATTATCGCACATTTTACAGATGGGAAAATAAGAGCAGAGGTGAAATGACTTGCCTTAGGCCACAAAATGAGTCTTTTATGGAGCTGAAGTTTCCAGCTCAGTGCTGTTGATAAGCAACTTTTGTATGACATCTGTATATGCAATGTTCTTTCTTTCCTAAGCTCAGAAAACACTGCGTGCTTTTAGTGGGAGGCCCACTTGGAGAAGAAACAGAAGCAGCCACTTTGTGTGTAGAGTGCCAAAAAGGGTTTTCCATAGCAACAGTGTGATAACAAATACACAAAATCATAAATTGTGTAAAATAGAAATTACCAGTGCATTTGTGTAAGTTAATTTATGTTCTGTCTTTGACCTTCAGGCAAAAGTAGACAATGAGATCCTTGATTACAAGGATTTAGCAGCCATTCCCAAAGTCAAGGCCATTTATGACATTGAACGTCCAGACCTAATTACTTATGAGCCATTCTACACTTCCGCCTACGAGGACAGACAGGAGAGACAGAGTCTTGGAGAGGTAATGAACCAACAAGCAACCAATTCTGCTATAAGCTTTACTCAAAGCCTGCTACGCTTCTATCCTCTTTTGAAATAATTTCTAATTGACACTCTTTAGAATTGTTGCTGCTGCTGTTCAAAGTGCTTTTTGTGTTTGATCTGGGCTTAACGGGGACAGTGATGATGATGTGTTATGTGGGGAAGCTGCACAGTTAAACACACAGGTCCACTTCTTGCCTGCATTAACACTAGCTGCTGACAGAGGAACAGGGAGCAGGTTGCAGGCTGTTTGTGTGTGTCTCTGCTCATAATTCACATGCATATTCTAGCTTTTGGGTACAGCAAAATCCAGACCACAAGGCAAAAGCCAGCTTGGTGTTGTGCTCTGTACCAGGCACGCTGCTGTAGAGCACCAGTGCTCACAAGAGAATATGAGGAATACCATAATGTTCTGTGGCAGTAACAGGATTAAGAGCAGCAGAATGCTTTCTCTCTTGCATGCCAAAGGGAAATATATTTCCAGAGCACTTTGCCAGACATACATACAGGATGAAATTTGAAATAGGTCAGGATGAAGTGCTCTTCCACCTGGAAAAGCAGGTTAGTTGCAGTATGGAAATAGCTGCCTCACATTGTAAACTCCTGACATTCAGTAGATTCTTTTATCCTGCAACAAGAGAAACAATCGTCTCATTTATTTTATTAATTTTGTATTTAAAGATATCTTTCAGGTTGTATGGTCCCTCAGTTTTCTCAGCTGAACTTCTATAGCTGCCACCGCTGTTAACACGGTTCAAATGCAGATCATGAAGCAGGTTTTGTCTGGTATTACCAGTTGACTGTAAACCTAGTTTCCAGAATGCAAATCTAATGGGTGTGGAAATAAACTTCTTCGCAATCTCAGTGAATTTAGCTGACAGTAACTGAATTAAGTATGAAGATATGCTGAGGAAAAAGGAAGTACAGTAGAGCATTCAGGCACAGATGGTATGAAGTGACTAAGATGATCTCTCTTAGCAAAGCATTCTTCTCATGAATAGATTGGTTTTCTCTGCTTTTGTACTTTGTTTATTGATATTTCATAGGGCTAATCTTAAATTATGAGCTATATTATAAGTTAACATGAGGAAATTCAGGAGACTGTTATCTCAGGAATACCATAGGTGATTAATAGGTCAGAATATTACAGAATTTCTGCCCTCAGATTCAGACTGGCAGCGAATCCAGCTGACGTATGATTCATAACTCCTGTGAGATGCATTGGTGATCTCTGACCAGTTCCAACAGATCTGAGCCATTCCACAGAACCATCTACAAACACAAATCTCTTGTTAGTCACAGAGGAAGAACTGATTTCGCCCAGTTTTGTTAATCCTTAAGGGGATGCTGCTCACTGATAAAGGCATATGTCTGCCATTATGCTTGTTCCGGGAATAAGCAAAAGCCTTTGGGGTTTTCTTACCCTGTGTTATCACCAGCATTAAATCCAATTAATTTCTTGTGACTACAGAAATTTGTTCCCGATACAAAGTGGTTCTCACCATCTTTTCAATAGATCTGGGTTTTCTACCCAATGCTACTGCTGACTACTGTGACCTTGGGCAATTCACCTCGCCTCTCTGTGCCTGTTTCTCCTCCCTTCCCTTTCCATTATGAAAGCATAAGCCTATCAGGGGTGGAGTGATCTCTTACTTTGTGTTTGTGTTGGTGTATATGAGTGACACTTAATCTTCAAATATCAGTTACCATCATCCTTAAAAAGCAAAGGAGGTGACACATTTAGTCATGGCAGGGATTTACAGACTGAGTAATTTAGCCTGCATTATTTTTGTAAAGTGTTTACATGTGGTGGGGTTAAATAAAAGGTGAGCCTGACCTTAAGCTTGCACCCTAGAGATGCTCTTTACGTAAATTAAAAGAAATATATATATAAAAAAATCAAACTCAGGTAAGAAAGATGTGCGTATGTATACAAGGCAGGTGTCTAAGAGCAACCAAAAGTAACCCAGTAGTGGAGATAATCCTTAAATTACAGGGAATAAACTACAAGAAAATTGTATACTTCAGCTACAGAAAGTGTGAAGAAACAGCATGAGACATTATTCTTCATTGCAATGGAAGGGAAATGCATTGAAAAGTTTCTCACCGATAATCTGTGGTGTTCAGTTAAATCACAATTTTGTTTTTTTCTATAAACCTGTGACGAAAAACGCTTTCACATAGCACCATCTAGCGGGAACTGGATATTTTAGTTAAAGATACTGGATGCTTGAGTTACAGATCCTCCAGCAGCAAGAAGGCTGTGAAGAGGAGGTTTAGTTTCTCAGACAAAACAGATGAGAAATGAGCCTGCTAGTGCTCTGTGGCTGTCTGAAGATGGTTGCCTGAAATCAGTACTTTTATTTATTTATTTATTTATTTATTGCTACTGAGACTGACCCTTAATGCAATGATAAAATTTCTAGAAAGTCAAAGTTGCTCAGGTTCTTCAGGCCTTTAACTTCTGCCATGCTAGCAGCAACCTGATTCACACAGGAATCAAATCTTTCATCATCTCTGACTTGTGCTGCATAAATATTGAGAGAAGCAATGTTACCCTGCGTGTTCTCTGGTTTTAGTTTTCTGTCAGCTGAGAGCAATGACTCTATGTAGCAGCTTTCAGTAAATAAACTGCTGTAAAATGAGAAAACTGCTTTTTTCTAATGTGATAGATGCTTCGAAATGGAGCAGGCATCATACCTGGTAGTTCATTAAAAAGGAAATTAAAATGAGATCAGAACAAAGTGCTGGAAGTTGCATTGTAAAATTACACCTGTAAAGATGGCCAAAATGTTGCACGCCAGAATTTCCCAAAAATCAGTGATCTACATGACTGCAGGCATCAGAGCAGCCCTGTAGATCTCAAAGTGACAGAAGACTGAGCCTGCTGTGGGGAGTTCTGCTGTAAACTTGTTCACTACAGCTCTACCAAAGTTTGTTGATGTTGTTTTTAAAATCTGGAAGATATAATTTTGTGTTTCCACTGGCTTACTATTCTGGAACTTTGTCTTCACAGTCTACTGCAGAGCGTATTTTGAACTGACTAGTGTAAAGACTTGTGCAACAGAACAGATTTTAAAAGACTTCATAAGCCCTGAAGAAACATGACTCAGAATTTAAAATACAGCAGTTCACCTATGCGTGATGAAACAATGAGTTGGCTGCAGAGGGTGGTTCCATTTCCCTAAAAGCAATGAGGTGATGTTAGATAGTGATGAGTGGAAATACCTGAAATGTTGGTCATGGAATCAGCAAGTCACTTTCTGGGTTGCCTTCCCAGTCTTAAATTCCTGTGACAACCATTTACATTGCCTGAGCAAGTAGGCAACCTCAACAGATTATGGAAATTTGGTTATTTGCAATAATCACCAGTATTAACAGCTCTGTGAGAGTTAATGGTCTCACACTGCAAAATGTAGAGGTGAATTTCTGGTTATTACCTGAAATTGAGCATACATTTTACACTAAATATTGTTGTGCATTATTGTAATAGTTAAACCAGAATCAGCAGTTTTGGTGCTGAGACATTGTCTTAACGGCTATGTCATCCTATAACAACTGTGGTCATATTTAAAAGCATAAACTCTTGCCATGTTTGCTATGGCAATTAAGTAATATGGAAACTTAATGCATAAAAGAATAAATATTTTAAATCCTGATCTTCCAGTTTCAAATTGTCTTGTGATAAAAGACACGTAACTGGTAATCATAGGTGCCCTTTATTCCTGTTTATACCACCAATTTATGCATGATCTTATGCTTCATTTCTAAAGGTGTCTTGCCTCAGTTTCCCTATCTACATAATAGAAACTCTTCATAACTATTGTGCATATTTCTTACCACTGGCTTTTGCATACTTCTTTCAATATACATGCTGTAATTCCTGTCTGTGCTCCTTGCATAAAGATGGATGAATACAAAGTTAACTTAGGGAGAGATCATATCAAAGAAATGTTGATGACAACTACGTGCTGCTTTGCATTGGCTGTGAAATGTAAGGCCTTGAGGAAAAGGAGATTTTTGCCAGACTGTGCATGTTGGAGGAACAGCATGCTTCATCCTGGAAGTCATTCTCTATTTCTGACGCCATGCAAAGCTTTGAGTTAAGGTTATTTACTTTGGATTTCCACTTTAAAGATTTCTTCATAACAGGCATGCTTATTAAATTAATAACCCTTTCTGATTCTGATCTCTACAGATATGCTTTAACTACCACAATGATTAGATGGTTGAGAGATGTTGTTTCATGATATTTGACTGAATTAATCACACTTATAAAGATTCTCCCAGAGACTTTAATTGCTTCAATGATTTATGGACCAGTTCCTGAGCAATGTGGAAAAAGCAAGTTACAGTGTTATGATGGCCTCAGTAATGTCTACCTTGCCACTTCATACTGCTGTATATCCGTGTATCTGCAGCAATGTCTGGGTTGCCATTTTCTAGCCCAAAACATGCAGTGATGATTCTGTAACCTTATTTTTATTTTTATTTTTGTATCTTTGCAGTCTCCAAGGACGTTATCACCTACCCCTTCTGCAGAAGTAAGTTTGGTGGAACATAATCTTACTATGATTACAATTGCTCACTTCAGCAAATGCAGGTGTAGATTTTGTTACCCATCTGATCTCTTTCTGCTACGTAGAAATGTTTTCTGAATATTGAATTTTAAGGAAAATTAACTCTAAAAAGAAAACATTACTCTTTCATTGACAGATTGTATGAGAAATGAAGCTCGTGCCGCTACCCAATTGTTGTCTATAAAGCAGAGCCACTTGTCCACCAGAGGTCACTTGTACATTGATCCTTCTGGTTGCCACAGGCAGGATCTCTGGAGATGGATGATTGACATGAGCTAAAATGCTGCTCTAAGCATTTAAATAAGAAGACATGGCTGCTACTAAAACATTTGTAGTTTTGCCTTGAAGGAAACATAACTATGGTTTGGTTTGGTTTTCCCTGGGGGCTGTTTTGAACACTATGGTAACATTAAATATTTGTAAAGTTATTTGTCAGGTTCCTATAGATGCTATTGCATAAGCATTTTCATTTTGGGGGTGGAGAGTATTGTTTGTTTGCCACATAAAAGTCATGGTGATTGCTACGTGGTTAAAAACAACAACAAAAAAAAATGGGACTATAAAATTTGATGTAATTCTTTGTGCATTCAAATTGCTCTCATCCCTTTTCGTCCTGTTTTGCTTTGCTTTGTGTGTGTTTTTTGTTTTGTTGGCTCTGGGTTTGTTTTGGCTTGTTCTGGTTTGTTTTGTTTTCCAGGAAACAGAAAACTGAGTTTTGCTGTAGAAGAAGGCTTCATGTTTTCAGATGGTTGGGTGGGGGTGTCAGATCTAATTTGAGTACTAAAAACCCTGTTTGTAGCTAGCTGAGACACATGGTAAATTAAGCCACAGAGCTCTGAGCTGCCTCTTTTGAACTCTTGTTGGTCTCTACCTTAGCTAATTGAAGGCTGGCTCAGGAGTATCTTCTGCCATGTGCTGCAGCACAGGCATCCTCTGAACAGGCAACTGACCTTATGGAATCGCAGGAACGTGGGGAAATCTAGGATTACATAACATTTAATAGAAGTTACCCTAAATGACAGGTGCAGTTAGAACCTTCCAAGACTGAACTCTGACACTGACTATAAAAATGGATCAGAGTCTTTGAACAGATTAGCAATCAGTGATAATGAAATGGGTTGAAAGCTTAGGGAATATTGTTTCAGTAGCTTCTGCTGATATCTGCAGATCCACAAAAGTTGAGCATTGCTAAAAGAAATGTGTAACATGCATTTATATTTACTAGTGAATTCTTTTTAATTGCTTCTATTCTGCAGGGTTATCAAGATGTTCGGGACCGCATGATTCACAGGTCTACTAGTCAGGGCTCCATTAATTCTCCAGTGTACAGTCGTCACAGCTACACACCCACCATGTCACGTTCCCCTCAGCATTTCCACAGACCTGGTAAGGGCAACTGCGTTAGAAGGATGTACAAAAGTAGTGTTTATTATGTCACTGAGTGGCACAGAGAAGCATTTGTTTCTCTTAGCAGTCATTTGAAAAATAGCTTCATATTTTAATATCTTCTCTTCTCCCTGTGTTTTTTGTTCATGATTGATGCAGTCTTTTGCCCTAGATTGATGAGTGTCATGAATACTGATCTTCTGATTTTATTTCTGATTAATTATTTTGTAAATGTGTGTATATTTGTAGAAGTGAGCAACAATTTCCAGCAATGAAACACAACCTTCATTCAGGAATTTGTGAAAAGTATCACATCTTAGAAACAAAAGTTATGGCTTGACTATAGAGAAGTCACAAATGTAGGATTCCTCTCTCCTAAAAAAACATTTATATAAAATAAATAATCCAGCATATTCTGAATTGTTAGTTTTTATACATACTCATAGTTTGCAAGATAGATATTTTTTTTAATTGAAACCATGGACAATTGCTAGGGGACATTTAAAAAAAAAAAAAAAAAAAACACAAAACCACAACTTTTATTATTGATTTAGAAATGATGCACAAGTTCTATGTATAATACAGAGACCGTACAGTCATTCAGGTTCCAAGAGCATTCAAATTACTGGTTGTGTAATATGAAAGCAATACATGAAAATTAAGTGTTCATCCACACCCAAATTGCATGAAAATGTATCTGTAAATGTAATTCATTGAATACTTTTCAAGATTGATTTATTCTTTATGGTAATGAATTAAATCTTTGTGACCCATTTTTAAAATAAGTGATACAATCGTGCAGTTCCATCTTCCTTGGTGATTGCAGACGAACACTTAGCATGCCAAAGGCCCATCCACAATAGCAGCTGCAATTTTAAAATTAAAGATTTATTGTAGAGCCACCACTGTGGAACTTGAGTGCTGGAGCCATTTCCTAGTAAGGGTGGGCTGAAAGCAGCTAATTGTGTCTGTCAGTGAATGCCTTATTTAATGGGCCCAAGGGAGGTGGGACAGAAGCAAATTGTATCTTATAGTTAGCGCTGACAACATGACTGTGTTTTAAGATGACATTATAATGAAAACTGAAAGAGACTTATAAAGCATGAAAAAGCTGCAAACTTCTGTCTCTTGATTCTGGCAATTTCAAGGGGATTTCTCTATTTGTATTGGTTGTATCAGGGGCATCAACAAATCCAAGACTTATTCCAGACCTTATTGTGATTGATTTTTTTTGTCTGTGTTCAGTCAAGGATGCTCCTCAGAAGTAGGCTCTGTTTGTGTAACTCTTTGATGGGCGGATGGGCTCAAGCCAGAATTTGGGTCCAGATGTAAAATCTTCAAAAGTTCACAGCCCGAGGGATTTTCCGAGAAGATATTTGTTCAAGCTTATCTCTGTTCAGATGATCTCATCTTTGGCTAACCTGTTTTTGTTTCTCATATGACACAGACAGAAATCTGTAGAATTCTGTAGAATTGATCTTTGCTACCCTGCTTTGGGGTGATTGTTAATTTATAATTTTCCTCCAGCATTATTCATATCAAATAATAGCATGTGTATATTTAACATTATTTTCCTAATATCACTTCTTGTAATCATGTTATTTGCAAGAATAACTTCTGTCTGAATAAATGCAGTGGCCCCAGGTAACTCCTCTTTGGCTTCCAGCGAGCCCTTGAGAGAGAAGTGAAGCACTGTGTTGACGTTGTCAGCATCAGGTTCTTCAAAATTTGAGTGCTACAAGTTTTGAAAAAGTTTGCAGCCTTTTCCATAATGCCCTAGCTGACGTTGGCAGCATTTTTGGAATGCTTTAAAACAATAGAGGGCAGCTTGCATGCCTCTTGACTGATGTGGAGTTGGTCAGGCACTTTTCAAAACAGCTGCTCTCTTAACTAATTGAGCGTCAATGTTTGTGATGTTTGCATGATGGCAGCAGGCTATTTTCTGGTAACAAGGCATAGATAAGAAGCTCATTAAGCAAGTAAATATTACGCTGAATTAGTAATGCAGTTCAAATCTGAGCCTCTCTTCAACTACTTGCTGTAACTTTGTCTAATGTTTATGAACCCTTTGGTACGTCTTTTAACCTTTTTTTTTTTTTCCTTCCTCCTTTTCAGAATCCTAATTGTTTAATGCCTTTTTTTTCTTCCTTTGAAGCCTCCTTCCCTGCCTTTCTCTTATTATTTTTCTTTGTTTTCATTTTGTTCTGCCCCCCGATTCCCTGCTGCCGCAGAGCTGCTCTCTACTGGTGTGCAGCGGTTGTCATACCTGCGCACTAGCAGTCTCAGCTCCGCACACCATGACTCCCGCCCCAACTCCCCCTTCCGACACCACTTCATCCCCCATGTCAAAGGTAAGGAGCCAGGCCTCTCCAAGGAGTACCCTCCAGGCTGGAGATTTATTAGCATTCTGTCAAAGCTAATGAGGTGCATCTTCGTAAGGTTATCATTGGCTGCGTAGCTGAGCATGCCTTGAAATGTGCCGTTACACTTTAAACTCTGGTAGAATAGACATAATGTCCTTTCTTAGAGGAAATATGTCATTTCTAAGGGCCCTAGTTGACAAGTCATCAAGCAATTTCCCTGTTAGAAATACAGAGGGAAGCATTATCATCTACTGCTTAGAGCCTATACGTGCCTAACTTAGCCTCTTCCTAAAGTAATATGTAACAACCCCTACAGCAACTAGCATATGAAATTATTTTCATGTTCTTAAAATGCACATTTAAAAATTAACTACAAATCCTGCCTGAATGAGACCAAGGTGACCCAAAAAATATGAGGAAAAAAAAAAAACACACCACAAGTTATATCAAGATCAGTGTCAATAAGGAAATAAATCATTATTAATCGTATTGGCAATAACTAGTGCCCAACAAAATAAAATCCCTAGGCCTCTCCTCAACTAGTGAGAATCAGCAAACTCTGCTGAAGTCAGTAGAGTTGCAAGGATTTACGCTAACTGAGGATTTGGTCATTTCTCATTTTTTAACCTGTAATTTTTTTTTTATTTGATTTGAGGGCAGAGTTTTTTCTGTGTGTCCCTTCAAGGAGCTCATTCAGCTCAACAAGCTTTTAGTTTCTTGCTTTCTCTGGATGTGGTTTTACTTTTATTTCTATTTGAGCATTCTCTGGCTGTGCTGTTTCTTTATGTTGGGGGAGACAGTCATAGCTTATATCACCTACAAAAGCTCAAGAAGAGGCAATTACATATGTTGAGCACAGACTCTATTCTGGCACCATTGATTAACACAGATAATCAGAAATTGGAGTTAAAAACAGTTGTAAGGCAGTTGTTGCCATGCGCTTTCAATAAATGCTAATAGATCTCAATGTTATCTCTCCTGAAACATTCAGATCACCATTACTAATTTTAGTTTAGCTTGTCCTTAGGTGATTTTTGTTAATATGCACTTCAACTTTCCTAATATGTCACTACAAAAACAAAAAACCACACCTCACTTCAAACTTAAAAGATTGGGACCCTTAAAAATAGATACACTGCTTATTTCAGCATGCAGTTAATCCATAACCCTTGCAATTTCAACATTTTTTTTTTTTTTGCTGTTAACCCAAGTTACTACCTACACTCTTTCAACTGGCATTTTCATTCTTTTTCTGTTGAGAAAATAGCTTCTTCAGTAGATAAATCAGAAGAACTATTGAAAAACCATGCCTGTTGTTTTCATGTTTCAAAGATATTCATGTGTAGATTAGCCCTGTATCTCAGCTATTGGTGCAAAAGGCTAATTGGAATTGTAAGTGCTATAGACAAAGGGGTGAGTATGGTTCTTACAAAGTAGATGTACATAGAACATTGTAAGAATCTACCATTTTCTGAAAATTTTACGCAAAGGTCTTAGGCCTCTACAGGGTTCACATGTGGTAACTAAGCAAGGCTCCCAAAGCTGTGGTTCATATCACTGTGACATGTGCACCATCTGAGGATGTGGTGCATTTGAGAGGGGGCAAGCAGCAGGTGCTCACAGTTTGTAATTCACATGGCTCAATTGGAAGAGTAATCTCTTAATTGCCGGTTGAGGAAAAAAAGCACCTTCTTAAGGTGACTTAGAGCACTTCAGTTTGGTGCACAGGTTAGTGTGGTGGGAATGGCCCCATGGTTTTCATTTCCTTTTGTTTTTCTTCTCTGTGGAGGAAAGGGGCCACTCAGTAAAACAAAAAGTACGCTCTTGGGCTTCAGTTCACCACTGCAAGCTGAGCTCCACCAGAGCATTGAGCCAAACTCAGACTTCTATAAAAACATACATAGATAAAGTAACTTGGGATGTTTTTATTAGTGATCTGAAATAAAGCATGTAGTAAAATTGCAGGCAGAGCTTCCTGATGACATGCAGACTGTGAGAATAGCAGCCAATGAAGAACACGAGCAACAGCTTTTTCAGTGAGCAGTGCAGCCAACTGTAAGCCGTGCTTCTGAATGATGTCCATCCATACCTGCTGGAAAAAGGAGTAACCATGAAGAGAACTTGGCTGTTCTGGTGGATGTTAGGTTGGATAGGACAGAAGAAGGAGATGCTCCAGCTAGAAGAGCAATATAGAGATGTTACAAGACCTACAGGGAACTGGTAGATTCACAGCAGGATGAGCGACATAAGAAAAGCTGCAGAAGTTTCAGAGAAGGATCATCAAATTATTGCAAATCTCATAGTGAAAAAGTTAATGCTGTTAATTTATTAGTACTATCAGATGGAACAATTTGATAGTGATATTTACCTGTGTAATAGAAATGTGTTGTAACAGTACTTTCTCCTATATAGCAGGTAAAGATACAGTAAGGTCCTATGGTACACTGAAATTAGGCAAAAATCATGATTTCTCTCATTTGTTTAAATTGAAGATAAGTAGGTATTGGAATATCTTTGTCTTCTCATTGCTACAAAACATTGAGAGGTACAAAAAGTCAACAGGCCTGAAGACCTTCATAATTTTTCCAGTATGTTAAGTGATCAGTGGAGCACTGACAAAACCCAAACTTTAGATGAACAAATGTTTGTCATGTTCCTGAAGTCACAGCAAGCTCTGGCTTGTCCTTTGAACAGATTATGATGGAAGATAGATTGTAACCAGATGCACTCAGAAAACCCACATGGTGTATATATGTGTGTATGTACTATATGCATACAAGATTATAGGAAGAGAGAATGTTTTTGTTAAATAAGCCCTGTGCCTGTCACAACATGTAGGAGAACATGTTTTCATAGGAGACAGTATAGCTTGCTCTGAATTTAATTAGGGGATTTGGTGTGGTAATTTTTTTAATCATTCAGGTAGTGTTGAGTGAAGTCCAGTTGCACTGTATTATGTGTCCTCTTCACTACTCCATGTTCTAATACAGCTATCATTACCCACTGGTGGGTTCAGCTGGGTTTCCCACATGGTTCTGCGTTTGTTCTCCTTGTATACCAAGTGTCCACATAGCCTCTAGCAGAAAAGAGAGATCTGTCTGGTACTGGCCGCACCTAATGCAACTCCCTAATAATCTTGTCTGTGGTGGTTTGCCTTGGATATCATAACCGTCAGTTTTCAGAGTTTAAAGAACTGCCTTATTTTACCCTTGAGAGTAACACCTCTTTTTCTACTAGGGAGTCACCCCTGTGAATACATCTGAGATGAGAACTGGAGCACTGTTTGGAGTTAATTAGATGTGATAGATATGTTTACAATGATTTAACAAATAGGTATCATACATCTTTGTACTTGGCCTTTTTCGAAGCCACTTGTACTTTGAGCAGGAAGGTAGAATTGGTGTAAATTTGCTGGAAATATTTCATAAAGCTGTAGTGTTTTGTTTTGTGTTGATTTTTTTTAGGAGTCAGAGAATATGGGTCAAGCCAAAACTACTATAGTAAAGGGGCGTAATTTCCAAACAGCATAATGATAATGAAGTTGACAGTTGACACATACACCTGTGCTATTTTGTATCATTAAGCCAAAAAAGTTGACATTTACACCGCTTTGCGTGTTTACATACAGCATTATGTTTAAATCAGTGTAATACTCATGCCTTGGAGACAAGGCCAGATTTTAAGGCCTTTAAGAATTGAGGGGGCTAAATATGCCTAAGGAGATCTTAGTTAGAGTTTGTTGATGTAATTTACATGTTGAACAGGCTGAAAGAGGGTATAATATACATCAACTCAGACTTCATTTAAACTCATTTGGTCTCTCCATTGAATTTGGGCTTGTCTCAATAAAGTACTGTCTTCGCTATGAAAGAATCAAAACAAGTCCGTGAATGAAAGAAACCCTGACCCTACTGAAATCAGAGACAAAACTTTCATTGAGACCCAGGATTTCATCTTACATGCCTAGAATTTTTCAGAGGCATTCAAGAAGATTGCAAAGCCCCCATAAGATTTCTGTCTGAAAAGAGCACCAAGTTAAGGGGGGAGGTTTCCTCTACTCCCAGACCTTCCCATAATGAATCTACAGACCTCCATAGTGAATCTGGGCCTTGTTTTTCACAGGTTCCTCCTTTCCTGCCCCAAGACGGGTCTCTGAAATCAAATACTCTGTGCGTGTGATAAATTTCCAGGGTTTTGTGGATGTAGCTAAAAGTTCTGCTCTGGAAAACAGTTACGATTTGGCTGCTTCATGACTTTCAGACTTGTTTGGGAAACATGGGCTACACATTTGGATAAGCTGATGAATGGCAGCTGGACGAAACATGAAAAGGACTTAGGGCTTAGGTTCTGTTGAGGTGGTTTTTTGTCTGTTCGGAAGTAAAGCAACTAAACTGCAGGTTGACAGAAAGCTCAGTGTTGGTTGCATACTGATTTTTTTTAGTCTGATTCTGTGAATTTAGCTTGTGAATCACACGGTGGGCCCAGTGACTGCTGTGCTCAAGTGACTGATATCTGTTAAAATTACTCTTTTTTTTTTTTTCTTTTTTTTTTTTTTTTTTTTAACATCCCCCATCTACACACACACACACATTAAGCTTCATGCCAGGGGAGCAGGAATTAGATTTTCCCACAGGATTGGCAAACTGGAGTGCTCTCATTGCTTTGTGGAGTCAAAACCACTTACAGCTTATTCTGAGATATGATGACAGGCTTTTGGGTGTAGGCACAGCAAGGAACCCCAGTGCAGTGGGCTCAGCCCCTACTTTTACGTAAAGCTGCTAGCAGGCTGGCCTCGAGGCACTGGGAGGTAAGTACAGGCAGGTTAGCACTGCTCTCCTGTCTGCATATGCCCACTCTAAAGACATCGATACTGAAGATACACAGGCTTCTTCCAATTTACGTAGTCTGTCACTAAAGAAAACTCATTTTCTGAAGCAGTATTGTCCAGAGCATTGATTCTCCATTTCCTTTCAAGAAGCACCCCCTGAGCCATTTTACATTTTAGGTAGTTGAAGTTAGTTAAGATTTCTTAATAGCCTAGGGTGCTCTGTCTGAGGACTCTGTTCTTGGAAATTTCAGTACAGTTAGCCTCTAAAAGATTTCATGGAGTGCTGCTGAGTTTTTTTGTTTGTTTGTTTGTTTTTCCATTTCATCATAAGCATGTTTCTGTGGTGCATCATTTTCACTTGAACACTAATTTTCTTTGAATTTGGAACTGTTTTTTTCCCTCAGCACCAAACCCAGCAGGACACTTCATATGCTTGAAGTCATAAGAAAAGTGTCGTTATACTGAAAAACTGACCAAAGCATGGCTAGTCATTTGTGTTCACTTCAAAACCCTTTTATGCATTTTCTCTGATCTCCTATATGTGTTAAGATCAGTGCTAGGGTCAGGGACCCAGAACTGCTAGCCTTTCCTAGTCCCTCAGGCACTATCTAGTGTTCAGCAAATGCCTACCAAGCCTGTGTTATTCTAGAAATCATTTTAGACTCCAACAGTGCCATTTTCCTACCAAAACATTAAAATTTTCCAAGCAACTCTAACATGAAGTTCCTAAGGTTTTCTGTTCCTAAGACCCACTGTAGATGGTACCTTAAAGCTGCTCAGGACAGAAGCCTATACAGTTCTTCTGGGCAAAGCTGAAAATAATTTATTTCTATTTACTGAAAAATGGGTATATGGATGAAGTCTTATAACAATTCCACATTGTTTTTGCAGATTTGTTGCAGTATAAGAAAAAAAATTAGAAAAAGATTGGGTCTTTTAGAAACAAAACATTTCAGTTTTTGATGGTTTTAATTTTAATTTCTGAGAAGGCATCAGAGAATGTTGTATTTATTAACCTGTAGTGATTTTTAAGAATGACAAGCAAATAAAAATAATTATGTTCTTGGTTCTCTGCAAACGCAGGTTCCTAAGCATGAACTTTAACACAAAATTCTGCTTTCATAAATGGTGGGTGATTTTATAGCTGCATCTGAAGCATTTAAGCCTTGTTATGAAAGTGGGCTCACCAGGGATGATCTAATGAGAGTCTAAATAGATGTACCATTCCCTCCTGCAGGGGTTGGAGTTAATGAGACTGCAATCCTAGAAACTGTAAAGGAGAGTCATATATCAGTACTAGTAGCAGTCATTAGAAAGAGATGGACCGTGCAGGAACCCCGGGAAATACCAGGCAACAGAGACATTTGCAAAGCAACATGTGCAGGAGGATACCATGCTAACTGTGTGCCTTGTACTATGTGCATGACACAACATCACCAGTTTTCTCTAAAAAAGTTATCTGTGTACCAGCTAGGAGATTAGCCAGCATTCCTTAAGTATGTGAGCATACTTTGTTGGGTCTAGGTGAGACCCAACTGTGTCTCACAGAGACACAACTCTAACTGTGTTAAGAGTGTTTTTTTTTTTTCCATTTCTGGTGCCTTTTAGGTTGGTAGATGACTACTCAAATTAAAGAGGAATGGTGTAAAAGAAAACTTCCCACCCCCAATGTATAAATAAGAAGAGTGCTTGGTCTGAGGTTTTGGGTAGTCTAATGGAGCATAGGAAACCTGCAGCTGAAAGAAGGCCTGCATTTTTATTTTTTATTTTTATTTTATTTTTTTGATGTTTTATAGCTTCCTTGTACTTGTCTACTAGTTTATTTTTGTGGTGGTGTTTTGTTTTGTTTTGTTTTTCTTGCTTTATTAATCAACTTTGCTAGTTTTTTTTAATCCCTGGTGCATACCTGAAAATTTTAAGAGGTTTGATGCTCCCCTACCTTTTACACACCCATATAAACTGAGCACTCAGGTGGACAGTTTTTGCTTGTATGAGTTTGCATTACTGTGAAGAAAGGCACAAAGCAAAAGGCACCAATGTTCTTTTATGGAATACACACAGCTGTGTGTTGGGAAATCTGCCTGTTAAGTCTTGGGGTTTAGGAACCAAACTTTATTTCTGCAGCAGCCCTCACGCTGACTGGGGGAGTTTTCAGGGCTGATGGGTTGTTAGGAGGCAAAGATATAGTCCTAGTAAGAATAACCATACAAATGGAACTTAAGTTTTTAGACAATAGATTCAGGTTTGCTAAATCAGCAGTCATGAAGTATTGTCACTGGAGCCAGACATGGCATTGACAGAGACCTGGGGTGGCACCAGTGATGAGGGCTCAGCCATCAGGTGGGCTGCATTGCTCTACAAATTATTTTGCCATATCAAAAACTTCCTATTGGAAGAATAAACCAATGAAAGAGTGTGTAAGGAGCAGGTATGCATTTTGATATTGGCCAAGTGACCTAACGGCTATTTTCCATCTCTAGCTTCTCTGCGCTTCTGGTTTAGGGAACTGTAGTAACTGCCAGCATCTGCTTCTCCCTGCTTGGGAGTTGGTTTCATTTTGGGTTTGCGTATCAATTACTGTGCTCTGTGCCTGCAACTTTTAACTCCAAATGTCAATAGCCATGTTAAACCATTGCCAAGTAACCTTCCATTCTTCTTCTCCACATCGCCCATCTAATCACCAGCTGCCAGCACACAGCTCCTGCCTGCATGCCGTCAGAATGAGTGTGAGCTGCTAAAACCTCAACTCCAGCCTGAACACAAATCTTTGTTTCTGCAGGAAAATGAGGAAAAAAAAAAAGTCACCAGGGCTACCAGACCTTGTTATTGTTTGTGTTTATATTTTTGGTTCAAACATTTCTCCCTGGAGGTTTTGATTCCACCAATTTTGTTTGGGTTTGATTGGGCTTGCTTTTTTTAATTTATTTTATCTTATTTTGTTTGTTGCTCTCCCTCTTCTCATTTTGTTTTCTCCATTCTTTCATTGGAGGCAATGAGCCGTCCAGCGGTCGGAACTCCCCTGTCCCCTATCGGCCAGACAGCCGCCCTCTCACTCCAACTTACGCTCAGGCCCCTAAACATTTCCATGTTCCAGGTAGGAGCTGGCACTGTATGTGTCTCGGTGTCCTGTCACAGTGTAGAATGTAGCCTTTGTAACTCCTGTCTTGTCTCCATTGTTTCACGCTGTTTGCCATGGTGTGCGCACGCAGGGTTTGGGACTGCCTGCTCCTTGGCTTCCTGGGAGGAGCAGTGCCTTCAGAAACTGGGGGTTTCTGGTGTTTTTTCTCTGTTCTGTTGGTCAGATGTTTCACTGTTAGAATACTATGTTTTTCAGGGTCTGCTAGTGGCCCGTGAGCTGGATGTAAGCTATGTAGTGCTTGATCTTTCAGTTGCACCAGCATCATTCTGCTAAGTTTGGAGGAGTTGGTTGCGGTTCCCAGTGACCAGTGAGCCATTATATGTATAGTCATGGTTGGGACTTGGTTCAGTCTTGAACCAGTTTATTGTTCCTTTTTTTATTATTATTTTATTTTAACCAAATGATGATATTTCACTTATTTTGTGCAGTGGCATGGTGTCCTCACAGAGCCCTGCAGATCTGCAAGGACATGTGCATCAGGATGCACTCTCCATAAAGGGCAATATCTGTTTAGATGTGAGCTGCAGCCTCTGAGATCACCTGTCTTGCAGTTTGATAGGAAAGGATGTGTGTCCCTAGGATTGTGGACACACGCTGTCTGACTGCATCAGTGCTAGCTGACAGCCTTATATCCAGTTATTCTTCAGGTCCCCTTCCATCTAGTGTCCCTTTGCACTGCAGAGGTTACTGCTGGGCCTCCTGGCCTCAGACCAGGCAGATGAACCACTGATGTGAGCTTCCTTTCAGACAGTATGACCTGGCATGGCCCAGGTGGGCTGTTTTTACTGCCTAACCTAACCTGTCTGCTTTTACTTGTGCAAGTTAAAGTGCCTTTGCATGACTTACCCAGCCAAGTAAACAGTCCCCAGTGTGGTGGGAGAGCTGTCCTGCTCACCTGGCACAGAGCAGCCCCCCAGGAGCCGTTTTCACAGCCCCCTTACGACTTTCTAGCTCAGGCTTGCACAAAAGTACTGCGTGACTGCCCTTTAATAGCTATACCCATTTGCTGTTCAAGTAGCCCTAACAGATCATGAACACGAATGAAATACCGCAGTGTCTTTGTGTGCAAGGAATTGGCCTACTTAGCCAAGGAAGGGTTCCGTAGAGTAAGTTTTACCTTAATTTTGGTAGATTTCTACTTGGTTTTCCTTAATGCCAGAGGTTGTCTCCTGTAACACTTTAATGGGATCTGTGTATTTGTAGCACTTTAATGGGATCTTGTATTTGTAATACATGAAGTGTTGGTTTGAGGTGGGTGGGTACTTTAGAACAATGTAGTTTCTGTCTTGGATCACTGTTTGCAACAATATTTTATCTTTAGACATGCAGTAGATTTACTCCATTAGGGTTCCAGGAAGTGTTTTTTCCTGATTTACATTGCAATGTGCAATGTGGTGGTCCTTAAATAAAAAATAAATATATATTTTAAAAAGTCTATCCTTGTGGTTTGAGGATTAGCAGTGTATCCCTTAGCACTGACTCAGTGAAATCTAGCTGTTGACTGTTCAAAAGAGTGTGTGAGGCAGCTATTTTGTTCTCTGGGTTTTAAAGTGAATTGTAGGCTTGCTGCATTATCCTCTTCTCAATCCAGCCAGTCAGCTGGAAAGAAAATTGAGCTGTTATGACAGAAGCACAATTTTCCACAAGAAGTTATTTGGGGTAGTTTCCCCAAATAGCTTGTATCTTCACCATGGAACTCTCTTGCTTGTTTGCATTTCCTAATGTCTGTGACACTGATAATCTTCTGAATATTTGAAGTAAATTGGTCATGATTTGGATGCATCCACATGTTACAGAATCAGTTCCAAAGGACTTCATACCACATGTCTTTGACTTGTCACTTGTTCTTATGTTTTCTTTTCTTCAAATAATCTGATTCTGTGTAATACTGGCTTTTTCTTGTGTTACATCCTTGATTTGGTCTGTCTGCTGTTTTAGTGTTGGGGTTAACTTCAACTATAACTGAAGTAGTTCTCGTATCAACATTTTTCTCTTTCTCAATTTCACAGATCAAGGTGTCAACATTTACAGAAAACCTCCAATCTACAAACAACATGGTAAATGATTTTTCTCTTTTTGTTTCAGATCTCAATTGTCAATTGAAATGCATGCAGGATAGTGAGAAGTATTCAGTGTTTATGCTGCAAGCATAAAAAAATCAGTAGTCCAAGCCTGAAACAGCTTTTATTGCATGTCCTGCTGAGTGATTATGTTTTAACGCATGTTGTTTCATTTGGATCATATGGCTTAAATCTTGGCTACATTGATATTAATGGCAAAATTGCCATTAACTGGGATTTTGCTGTCTTTATAATGTTGCGATGGCTTTCTGTATTTTACTTCTTTAATTTCATATTTTCAGAATACAGGTTTTGGTGGTGGAAAAATGTATTAACAACAGTCTGTTTTCTGACAGGAACTTCATGGATTATGTTTATTTTAAACAGACAAAGTACAATTTATTTCAACAGCAGTGATGGGGATGTTACTATCAGACTGGAACTCCAAATGTACTGTGGCTTCAAACAGGAATCTTTAAATACTGAAAATAATATAGGCAACTTGTCCTTGACAGTACTCATTTGATTCTCAAGCCCTAGGAAACAGCTCTGGTAGTGCAGTGTATTTGCTGTTCCAGTGTTTGGATTTTGAATTGGACAACAGCATTAGTACTCTTATCTTTTCAGAGTAGATGTTTTTTTAGCAAGTCTGCAATAACAGTGATGGCAGAAGCCAACTGCCTTGCTGTTCGGTAACATTGCAGAGTGAGAGACCTTGAATGTGTTTTCTATTCCCTTCTGCAGTGAACAGAAAACTTTAAATAGGAGATTTCTATGTGATGTGGTGAAAGACAGATGACTCTACTTTTTAAAGACTCTGCATCCCTTTGCAGACCCTTTGCCCAATGAAACTTATTTAAGTAGCAAATCAGCAGTACTACAGGGTTCAGATGAACAGTTGACTGAGAGCTGTTGAGCTGAGATGATTAAGAAAGCCCAGGAAATCCATTCTGTAGCCAGGAATGAGCATTGTAAACTGCTGAAGTTTTACATCAGGTTTCTTTCCTCTTTCTTTTTTAAGTTTTCAAATCATGTGCTCATTTTAGAAGTCTTAACATTACTTTTGTTTATTTTTATGGTTTTAATGTATCTCCTCATCTCCCATTAACATGTGAATGTTTAACCACTGACATCACCAATTCTAATACGTAAGTACTGTTTGAAGTCATGCTTTTGTAAACTCTGACCAGATTTCTCCATACCTGTAATTATGCTTAGTTTCCCAATCATAAAATTTTAAGAATTCCCAATGATATCTAATACTGATTTTCCTAAACTACTCTGAGTGGGTTGGGTGAGTAACAACGTGCTTCATTTTTATAACAGATATCTTTCCCTTTAAAAAGAAAAAGGGGGGAAAAAATCCAGAATTATTTCTTCTGATATATTAGCTTCATATAAGAGAAAGGTGATTTGGACTAACAGTTCATGGATAAGAGGTAGTTAAGAATGTTTTAAATGCAAACTAAATCCTATTGATTTTATATATATATATATATATATATATATATATGTGTGTGTGTGTGTGTGTGTATATATGTGTGTATATATATATGTATATATATATTTAACATCAAGAAGTGAAATCCATAATGCACATCCTCACATGCTTTTAAGTGACTTTGGCTTAGGCCAGAATCTTAAATGCATGTGCCACTGCTAAGATATGTTAATGGTGAGGTTCATTTCTTTGCAAGTGCCTTTCCCTGCCAAGTTGATCTAAATGGAGTTTAGTAGTTAATAAATAAATTTGCATCTCTTTTTTACTGCTACTGCATGCTAATAAGCAAGTACATGCAGCAGAAAGGATACAGTGGTTAAATAAACATATTTGTTTCAGATTTTTTTTATGTTTGTTTTGCAGCTTGTCACAGAAACATAGGAAATAATTAGCATCAGTACAATTAAAATTAATGCTGTCTTTCTCAACTACTTGTTTTCTTACCCTAGAGGGAAGACAAACCAGTGCATAAATCTGGTTTCATCTTCATTATTAATCAGCTGTCCTTAGGAGATATTGGCAAATACTGTTGGCTTAAATTTTCTCACTCTTGCCTATCATTCTAATGCTCTGAAACCCTATTGAAATCCCAAGCTGACTTGGGGTTATTTGGGGGTAGGGATGCGGGATGAGAAGACTTGATTCCAATCTGTTGGCAAGAGGAAATCATTATGTTGCTTCCAGTTACAATTAGAAAGGCAAAACATGAAAATGCATAGTTTTGAAAATGGCCTTCTTGTAAAGTATAAAATTTTGCCAAAATATGGAAGAGATTTATATTGATAAAGATAACTACATAGCTAAGTTCCCTGATTGCCATCTAGATGCAGCTGCTTTGGCAGCACAGAGCAAGTCCTCCGAGGATATCATCAAGTCCTCCAAGTTCCCAGCAGCTCACGCACCAGCACCCAACGAGATACCAAAGATTGAGACGGACCACTGGCCAGGTCCTCCCTCCCTTGCAGCCATAGGTATGCTAAAGAAATGATGTAAGTGATGTAGACTAAGAGGTACTGATAAGTAAAGTAGGTGCAAAAACAGGTAGGGAGGGTTGTTTCCAATCCAGGTGTTCTCCACAAACTGGAGTTCTTCTGGTGAGACCTCCAGATGTCTGGGTATTTATAGCTGTTGAATAGGAGTGAGTAAGGAGGAGTGTCCTTGCAAAAGGACATTTGAACTGATCACACAGATACTAACTGTAGACAACTGATGTGAATTCCCATACAGTAACATAATAACAGTATGATGTATCACACAAGCCTGACTTCTTTCAGTTATTGTCTATTTAAGCTTTTGCCCTAAGCTAATGGCAAATATTCCACACAAAGTGTCATTGCTTCCAGCCACATGACTGTTTCCGTGCAAGCACCGCAGTGGAGCAGTTAATAGACTAAAACAGTCCTATTTTTTTCAGATTTACTGTTTCTATAGACTGTGTATTTTTCTTCTTTGTTGTCACGTTGCAGGCACCTTATTCACTTTTCTTTAAATCATGCACATATGATCATTTTTAAACTTTTTTTTTAATGTATTTTTTTCATTTGATTTTGTTGACCCTCATGTAACACAGTACAAAAGTTATCTAGCCTGGCTGATTTATGAAGTCAAGTCAGAAACAGTGAAGGTCTTGCCTATCTCATAACCTCCTTTCTGAGAAGGAAGGTACGGTTATTCTCACAACGGGATTTTCATAGAACTGCTGTGAGAGGTGACATAATGTGGGAGAGCTTGATTACCAGTCAAAGGGGCTGCATATGCAGTGGCAATTGTTTGAAAATGTCCTTTATATAGGATTGTAACGTTACAACATTACAGTCACAGTGCTAACATCTACATTGAACCTCTCCTGATGGTGCTTGTCATAACTACAGCATTATTATGCTGTGTGTCAGAGGGAGAGGCTTTGTTGGAAATTTTGGCTCTCGGCTCACTCTCCTGGCTGTGGATGATAACTTTAATTACAGTTTTTCCAGTAAAACTGCTTCGTACATTGACTCTCAGGTGACTTTGTTACATCCGAGAAACTAAACATGACTGTTTATACAGATAAAAATGTGCTCATGGATGTATTTTATTCAGAAATAAAAAGACATTAAGCACTGAAAAACAAACTCACAAGCCCTAGTTTTTTAGGCTTGTTACCTGATTTTCTGAGTGTGGTATTTTAGTTACAGAGCTAGACTGAGCTCAGCAGTCAAAAAATAAGTCATGCAGCTATTGTACTGAAGTCTTGCAAAAGCCTGAGACACCAAACAAAATAATAAATAAATTGAATACAAAGATATAATTTTTTGATAACTTTTTGTCTCCATGTTAGCATCAATTTAGTAGTGCTGTACGAAACATTCAATTGATGTAAACCTTCAGAGACTTTAGTAGCAAAATGGAGTCTTCGTTCAAATAAAACACTGAGTCTGTATTGGTGAATAGCTGTATGAGGAAATAGTCTGTGCAGAATAAAATACAGTTGGCTAAATGCATACAGAAGTGTTGTACTCTGTGTATTCATTTTAGTGTCCTAGCATCCAAACTGGAAATTAGACCATTTTTTATGACTATTCAAGACGATAAAGATTAACCAATAAAAATCAAGAAACTAAAATGCGGAAAACCTGTGTAGAAGCGGTCTAAATTCATTTTAGCTTTATCCAAAGGATTAATTAATTTACTTTATTTTATACTAGAAATTATGTTATAGTCATTCTAACTATGAGAGTTTATTCAGGAGATTTATGAAATGTAATTTTCCACTTGAAATGTTATGTGAAATTCACTTTTCTGAGTCTAGATAAGTATAAATGTAAATCAGACTTTTTTTTAACTGCTGGTACACTTGCAGGTACACTAAACCCCATGTTTCCAGAACTAGTAATCTGAGCTCCTTTCCTTATTACTTTAATTCTTCAGTTTTTTATTCAGGACCGTTGCTTGGCTGGGAGCCCATGTGTAGTTTAACTTCTTGTTAATTTTATGAGAAACTGTTAGCCATAGGACAGGCTATCTGAGTGAGTTTTATGAAGGGCAAATTTTGAATAACTTGAGTCTGCAAGAAAACATTGCTTTGTTTATTCAGTAAATCAAAATGATGAATACATTGAACTAGCACTGAAATTTCAAGCTGCAGTAGAATGGATACACAAAGCTCTCTGTACTGTGGTTTTATGGAAGCAGGAGCTGACATGAGACGCAGGTCAAGTGGAAGAGAGGAAGATGATGAGGAGCTACAGAGACGCCGGCAACTGCAAGAGGAGCAGCTCATGAAGGTTATTATAACCTTGTCTTCATACTGTTTCTGAACACCATACAAAAAATGCTCCTTTTCTTTCCATAAGCAATTTTTTGTACCTCAACTAGCTTTATTTCATTCATTTATTTTTTTAATTGCCATTTTTAGCTTAACTCTGGTCTTGGACAATTGATACTGAAAGAAGAGATGGAAAAGGAGAGGTCATCCCTTTCTGCCAGTCGTTACGATTCTCCAGGTAATTCACATAGGCATTGAAGCTACCAATGAACAGTGAATAATGAACACCCCAAAGGCACATATTCAGTGGTTTCCCAGAAGAGAGACCACTGGAAGACTGCTTGATATGTGGTGTTCTCCCATGAAAAGAGTGGGCTAATACATTAGCTAGTTTTGTTGAAGGCAGTTGGGTGGGGGAGGGGGGGATTGTTCGTGTTTTTTGTTGTTGTTGTGTTCTTTTGACTATTATTTTTTTTTAAAACTAGAAGAAATGCAAGCCTGAGAATTCTGAGGCTATTTTGGGGAGAGAAATTTCCTAAAATAGTTAAGGAATGAGCTTCAGTAACTGTTACCTCACACACATGCTGATAACTGGCTTACATGTATTAAATTACAATAACACATTTTACTTAAATTGGTGGTTGCAATCACCTTTTAGTCTCTCCTCAGGGACAGAAAGTCAGCAACATTTACTAGTGGAGCTGCATGTTCTAAACACAGGTAGTATTTCAGCAGTGGCTGACATTTGATTGGGTGTATTGTGTTGCAGAGAAAAAAAAAAATGAAATAAACATCAGCTTTTGGCCTTTTTGCACACTTTGATATACATTAGTGGCTACCACAGATGTCCAGAGATGAGCTTTTGGGGTTTTATTTCACTCTTCATCCACAGGTTGTTGTAGCACAGCAACTAGACTTCAAGCCAAGAAGGGACAAAATGACTGCTGCCAAGCAAACTAAGATTTCTTAGTGTTCCCTGTTGTATACGTGTGTTGCATCTACTTATGGTTTAGGAGAGAAAGTCTGTAGTTCTCCCTCAATACTTTTAATGTTTACAGGTCCAGAGTCTACTTGGTCACTTCAGAGCTTATGATTTTTTTATTAATGATAGCACAGGTTGGAGGACTACTTTATTGGAGATGTGTTCATCTCTCTTCACAGTGATAATCGATGCAGTCATTAGTTGCTTTTTGTGGAGTCGATGGTACTTCTCCCAAAGCTGCTTATTGCTAGCAACAAGAATGCTTCAAGTTCCATGCCCCTGTCCTTCTGTGATAAAAATAACATTAAAAAAAAAAAAAATCATTCTTATATGAAGAATCTTGTCTGAAAGGGCTGCATTAACTAAAGCAATTATTAAAGATACATGTCAATATTTCATCTAAGGTCTAAAAATTTATTTTACTCTCTTGTCTAATCCTTGAGCATTACATTCAGCTCAGTGGAGACCACTTTGATTTTGAGCCTGGCACCATGACATGATAATGCTACGTCTAACTTACTGAATGTATGGAAGGTTGTGATGAGTTTGGGGCTGAGATGTTACCTTCTTAAAGTCAGTATATCTCAGCTGGTTATGTATACATTCAGTGCTTCTGTGTTTTTTTCTGCTAGTGGATTTCTCAAATGTTCATGGTTTTGAGTTTTCATGGGATTTTTTTCAGTAAAATGATTTTTTTCTTCCTCCTTCGACAGCCCATTCTTCAGCCTCCAAAACCTCTTCTCTTCCTGGCTATGGAAAAAATGGACTTCACAGGGTAAGAAGGTGGTGATTCTGAGAAGCAAAAGGTGGCTTTAATAATCTATGGTATTTTCCTATTAAATGTAGTGGATTTTCAGTTTGATCAAGCTTTCTTATGAAACATCTTAAGAACATCTTACAAGACGTTCTTATAGTGTTCTTAAAGATGTTCTTATAGAACATCTGAAGTCAAAACCTAATTTCCCTCCCAACAAACTTCAGTGTTAAAAATGCAAGAAAGCTTATGAAAATTGAGGAACAATAGGCTTTAAACAATTTGTTACTCCCCATACTCCACCCCACTGGTGAGGTCATGAACTGGGAATTTATGTGCATGTCCCTCTTTTCCTGTTACAGCCGGTGTCTACAGATTTTGGTCAGTACAACAGTTACGGGGATGTGAGTGGTGGTGTTAGAGGTAAGACTCAGGGGCCTTTTTACATGCCACTTCATTACAGGGAATGTATTATGATCTTTGATCATTTCTGCTATTTTACATTGTAGATGTGGTAGCATTGTATTTGCTGCGTACATTTCTCTGGTAAACCTGACAGTTAGCATGTACTTGCAGAGTTAGAGTTAAAAGTTTTGGGTTTATTTTGCTAAATCTGCTATGTAGATCTGCCCCTTTTTATGCCAAGAGACTGCTTTAGCACTGGTATACATGGAAAGCAGGTAATCTGTAATTAATTGGAATTTGTACTGAGTTCTGCTACCGTGTTCTGTTCTGAAAATTGTCATCCACTGCACAGTCAGAGTGTGCTGCAGTGAAGTAAGGAGGATAATAGCTTCTAATCCCAGTTGCTACTCATGATATTCGTTGAGACTTTAAGATAGATGTAGTATTTATGAAAGTTATGGAACTTTATGAGACTTAATGTTTTGAAACAGTTTGAGCTTGGGGGTGAGAACCTGATTATGGTTCTGTGTGTCTCAGTATTTCCAAAATGACTTGATTTTACTGACTGAGGATCCCACTGTTTGGAGTGTTTTATTCTTCATTCTTCAAAAGTAGGGAGGTTTCCTGCATCAGGTGAGATTTTGAAAAGATCAGGCAGATCACAAGACACTAGGATTATCTGGTAAATTGTGACCGATTCCTCCTCTTCCACACTCTACAGCAGATGAAATTTCTCTCTTGCTTTTCAGATTTCCAGGTAGAGTATGGATTCTCGTCAATCAACTGACAACGGAATTAAAAGCATCTACTTTCTTGTTGAAGTCTGAATTTCTGCTACAGGAAAGGGGTTCTTAAGACATTAGCTTTGATTTACCTGCATGTTTAAGCATAATCACCAATGTAGACTCTTATCAATAAAAAACAGGCACAACCTCAGGTTCCTCCTTGTACCTCCCCAGAACTGGGTTAAGAAGGCTCTGACCAGTTCTGTGACTTGTTCTGTTAAACCCATTGTCTGTTGAAGTACAAGTTATCTGCAGTAGCTCTCTTTGGATGGCTGAGGGCAGATTTATTTCCAGCCTCTCTAGTATCAGCCCCAGAGACAGAAATTCTCTTCTGGAGGCAATTTTCTTCCATACCAAGAGCCTTGAAATCCTTATTTTTTCCCTGAAATATACTCTCCAGACAAGATGGCTGATCAATAGCTTTCTGCAGTGCTGCTGTCACAGATGAACTAATAAGATATGTACTTACAGGAATCAGCCCTTTTACCCCAAATCCTATCTGTAGGATTTTTTTCCAGAAGTTTGTCTGGCTGGTTCCTCAGCACAAACACAAAATGAAGTGATAATTTAAGAAGGGGTTTAATTGTTTGGATATATTTTTTTTTACTACTGTATCAAAACCACAATGATTAGAAAGAAAATAAGATTATGGGAAGAGAAGAGAGTTCTCTGTGTATTATGCTCAAAATGTAATTTTAGTAGGAACAGTACCTGTGTCAAAATAGCACCCTTTTGCCAGAACCCTATCCCCACTTGTGTTCATAGTCAAAATTTCCCATTGTAGAGACAAAAAAATACCTTGGCTGATACAGTAAATGACAGAAAGGACAGTCCAGAAGTGTAAGAGTGCTTATGTATGCTGTTGGGTGGGATCTAAATTAATGCTCCTGCATATTTGTTCCAAAGAGCCTTAACTGATCATTGGGGCTGGGAAGGGCCTACTGTTCTTTCAGAGACCCCAGGTCCACCTGGGCTGGGCTGTATTTAGTCTCAGTGGGCAGCTATCGCCAGCCTTAGTGACAGAAAATGTGGTGGCAGAGAGGGTGGAAGGATGCCTCAGAAGAGTAATAAATGGTAGCTGTAGCAATGTCCTGTGTGGTAAGAGTCAGCATTAAGACTTAAAGGAAGTCTCAGTGCAAATTCACCTTTGTTTTCACCACTGCTTGAGTGCCTTTACCCTCTGTGTGTGTAACCTACGTGTCTGATGTATACCTGTATCTGATGCAGTCCCTTCCGGATGGTCATGTCCCTGGAATGAGAATGGACAGAGGAGTATCTATGCCTAACATGTTGGAGCCAAAGGCAAGTGCAGATGTTATTCACTTTCCTTCAGGGCAATGAAGATTTGACTGTGAAATGCAGATAAAATATGGGAAATGTCTTAGTCCTCTTGTTTTTCTTTGCCTCACCTCAGTCCCTTCTCCTTATGTGCTAAACCTCTCCCTTTGTTCTGGACTTTGCCTGTTTTAGGTGTCAGTACTCAGGCTGAGGGCAGCCAAAGTGCCCTTTTTGGATAAAGGAGGCTTTTCCAGAGACAAAATGAAGCTACTGAAAGCGCTCAAAAGCTAGTTCACTGTCAAGCTGTCAGTAGCCAAAATAGTAGCCAAACTTGACTGCAAAGTCTCAGATCTGTTAAGTTTGAAAAGTGACACAATACTGTGGCTCACATGTGGTTGAGGCTACCTTGGTTTAATAAAAGACATGGATCTCAGTTTGGAATTGGAAGCTAGATATCTATGTGTCTTTTGGGATCTATCTTTAGCTGTCAGCACCATTAGCCTGACACCTTGAATAGTGTTGAATTCCCTATATAATAAATTTATTTTTTGTTGGGAAAAAAGGCAACATCAACTGAATGTGAGTTAAGTTATAAATTAAAGTGCTTTTGCTGCTATGTCTAGAGATGTCTGAATCAAAAATGAACATAAACAATGGAGAGGCTTCAACCAGGGCTGTGTTTTAAGTCTTGCAACTTTCTCTGTTGCTAGTGAACCTTCTGAGAAATCATGATTTTGCCAAAGTTACAAGGATCAGCATTTATGCAGTTAAGTGAGGAACTCTTTTTGCAAACCAGATTACTACTTGTGCTTCCAAGTGACCTCCAGACAAATTGTACAAGGCAATAACTTTAGCTTTATAAGCTGAGACCCTAGTGCAATGTACATTAACTAGTGTTTTTATATATTATATAAATAAGACCCTGGGGACATCCCCAACTTCTGAGATACTGCTTTTTATTCCAAATAATTTCTCTTTCAGTGCAATAGCAATTCTTACAGCCACCACTTCTCTTGATGCACCCAATTATTTGGAAAGTTGTTTTGGGTAACAAATTCTGTCATATTACTAGCGATAAAATTTGTGGGAATTTTTGTGAGATAATAGGTCACTTTCTGTTGACATTCGAGAAGGTTATACCAGACCTGGAGCTAATTGACAGCAATTGTATTCATGTCAATGATTCAATGCTAATTTAAGCTTGATCGGGTGAAAACAAACAAACAAAAAAACAAAAAAAAAAAACAACTCAAAGTCAGCATGAAACTCCTGGGAAGTAAAAATCAGTAAACTTTAGAAAGACCAAATCTTACCAAGTGATTCACTGGAAAGGACAGAATTTGTTCATCCTGACACCCTAGATTGAAACATACCTTGTTGTGAATTCCTAAATATAAAATGTACTTACAACCTTAGACCTTGACTTAAATTCTGTCTGTTTAAACATTTAGAAGAGTTATGTTTTAGTTTCCTTTCATGGTGTATCTGGTAATCATTTCCAGTATCAAACATAAGCAATGTAATTCAAAGTATAGTCTAATTGTACATTTGTGACAATGTCAGAATCTCGTAAGAGTCATATCTTACAATTGGTATGTAAGCACACTTTACTTAAATTATTATTACTTACAATAAACTCAGTGGTGTGTTCATCAATGCCTGAATCTTATTTATTATATTTCTGCAAAGTTCATTGGGATAATTGTTTACAATGGAATGAATTTAATTGCTTAATACTGCACAAGAGCTGATTTGGTTGAATTTCTTCTGTTAAAATAATTGAATTAATGGTGTTTAATGATAGCACAGCTGCTTCTCCTAAGAGAGTTTTGGTGGTTTCACTCAGGGAGCATGTATCTGAATCAGTCGAACAAGACCAGCAGTAAAAATAGCAGTAAAAGCCAATTCCCACTGAAGTATGTGGAAGAACTTCACTGGATTCAGTGGGGATTGGATGAGGACCTCATTGGGAATGCTGTTATCCTTACAGCGATACACAATGAAAAGGGCTATAGGGAGGCTCTGTCAGGCAGAACATGAGCTCTCCAATGTCATTCCAAATGTACGTGGAAGTGTACATGAAAAACTGAAATGAAATGATTCCAGAAACTGATTTTAAGGCACATGGTTTTCTGAAATCCTTTCTAAGGAATGTAGTTTCTGTTGGGTCAAACTGATTTGAGACCCACTGAGAGTAAACATTTTTACTTTAAACAAAGAACCTACACATGTAAAAGAAAAAATGAATAATCCATGCATTCAGGAATTACTGGGCAGCAACTGCTGTGTGTGAGTTCTGGATATTCTTTGCAATGCAAAGGGAAATCAGGAGAAATGTAATGGGAGATGTGCTGGACACACTCTTCTGAAGGAGATGAAGGTGTATTAGATAAGTATGTCTACAAAAGCATCTCCTTTAATCCATGCATGTGTGGCACAGACAGCAAGCACAGAGGGCACTTGTTCAATTCTTTAACTATCCAAATAGGCAAAGAAAATCATGATGAATTTTGTTGATTGCAGTGGCCCCCACTAATGAATGTCTTGCTTATTCAGAGTGCTGCTTTTTCAGATGCACTCTCATGTGGTTCATCTTTTAAAAGTTCTCTGTCTGTTTCCTTAGAGCTGTCCACACTTTGGTAACCATCAGCCAGACCAAGGAGTGCCAAATATACTTACCTTAATAAACTCTAAAAATTGTATGTTGCTAGATGAGAAAGTATATTGACTAGAGAGGATTTTGTGTTATGAAAGCCAGCTGAGCTGATGCACCATAAAAATCATTGGTGTGGACAAGCACAGATTGCCTCTATAGTAGGAGGCAATTTGACGTTGATATTAAACAAGTTCTTGCTCTATCCCGACTGGCCTTTCATGCATCTTTAAAAATGAAATGCTGCAATTTCCGTTGAAAAAGAAAAAAAAAATTCTTGTGTGGTTATGAAAATAAGACACGTTGTATTCTTTCTGTTTTTGAATGTAAATACATCTCTTTTTCCCCTTTTTATACGTTGTTAACAGATTTTTCCATATGAAATGCTCATGGTGACCAACAGAGGGCGAAATAAAATACTAAAAGATGTAGACAGAACCAGGCTGGAGGTAAGAGAAGCAAGTTCCTAAATGCTCTTTCCTGCTGAAGTTGTTTATTGTTGCACACTTGAAAGCTCTAACACTGATGTGTGGGTCCTTGTTAGACTGGAAAGATTTTTCAGCACTAAGCAGGGAAGAAGCAGTTGGACAGGGAGGATGCAACAGGAGTCCCACATCTCTGACCAGCAATGCCTGTGTCTCCTTGTTCCTGGACAGAGCAGTTCACAACCACCTTAGTTTCTCAAGCAATTGTTTTCATACTTACAAAGTGGTAAAAAGGCCAACACTGGTTACGCATTTTGTAGTCAGAGAACCCACGCTAGAATGGAGCAATGCTTTGCGTAGGCTTGGATCACTTCCTAGCTAAGAGTCAGTACCAGCCATCCTTGAGGATCCAGAGTCTGACTTGCTCCAATTCGTCAGTAAGTCCTGACAGTTAGACTGGCCAATATGCAAAAATGTGAGGATTTAAATCTCTACTAACAAATAGAAGTGGTCAACCAGTTTGTGTATTAGTAAGATTAGTTCAGTGGAATTCCTTGCCTGGCAATGTTTAAGTAACTTGTAGTTAATTAATCTTGTGGAGATGAATGAAAGCAGCCACAAAAATTCATGTATGTGCCTGTTTATGTACATTTTTAGACAAGTAGATAATGTGATCGCTAATCAAAATTTAAGGTGACGTTACATTAGTGCTGCAGGGAGGGACTTCCCCTGTCTAGTGCACTCTAGAGCAGCTGAACAAGAGAAGTAACTAATGCACAGGACAGCACCAAAGTATGTTTCATTTGCTGCAGAGAAATGTGGTGGAAGGTTAGGCTGGCTTCTTGCTTTTCAAAACTTGGATGTCCCACCTGCAGCCCTTCTGCAAAACTCTCCTGAAACTCAGTGTCTGTTTAAACTTCAGCGTGTGGGTGGGGATGACTACCTAAAGTCCACAACAAGGGCATGCAAGAACTTTTTTCTGTTCTAAGATCTGTTGCTACTTGGTGTATGACTGCAGACAAAATCTTTTCCTGTCTTGCTTATTCAGCAACTGAAATAGTTGGCCTGATCTCCTTTGTAGACCTCTCAGAGGTAACAAATGTCAAAATTTTATTGGTGCATTGAGAATGCAGGTTCATAAGGACTTGGACATTGGCAAGGGATTGTTAGTTCATCAAACTTCAATCACTAGATGCTGCAGTGGCTCTTAGAGTGACATGAAATCCTTAAGGCACTCCTATCTCCTATTGCACTTCTTTGGCTTTGACTGACTGACCATTGCCTGTTCTCTCCTTTTTTTTTTTTCTTTCTTTTTTTAAAGCGTCACTTAGCACCTGAAGTTTTTCAAGAAATATTTGGCATGACGATACAGGAGTTTGACAAGTTACCTCTCTGGAGACGCAACGACATGAAGAAAAAAGCAAAACTCTTTTAATCTCCCTTTAAAGAAACCAACTTAAAAATGGTACATAGGATATTGTATCATACAGTCCAAACTATTTGGCAGCGACTACCTACCCACCAAAAAATGAAAATCGCATAGTGGCACCTCTGCACACAGCAATTGAAGACGAACACTTGCCCTCCTGGAACATAGGGAAGGAAATATCTGAGCTCAGAAACAACAAAGATGATTTTCAGAGGTGTTGACCTTTTACATGATCTCATACAAGATAGGAAACTGTTCTTCTCCCTCAGTGATACTCCCTTTACTTCTCTCCATAACATGATGGACTTTATTGCTAGAGCCAGGAAGTGCCCTTAGGACGCCTTGTAGACTAAAGTAGTTGTAACCACTCCAAGAACTGGAAAAGAAATATATATATATATATATAAATATATATATATGTAAGTGTGTTTGCGTGTGTGCGCACATGTATTTATATCTATCCATCTGTGTGTATGTATGTGTATATATGTGTATATATATGGAGAGAGAGACAGATAGATAATCTGTAGTGAAGGAGAAGCCCTTTGTAACACGCCCATATGGTCACGTTGTCTTTCACACAACTGTTTCTTAGTTGGCAGTCTTTTGAAATGACATCTTTGTGTGATACAGTCTGCAAAGGTGGGCGCTCTGCTCCTTTGCAGTGCATCCCAGTTGAATTCTTGGAAAGCGGGCTCCTTGTACCTGTATATATTTGCTAGGATATATAGGAAGTGAATTGCTGTGTCTGTTGCCAGTCTTCCCTCTTCCACACTTTCTGCTTGAATTAATAAGGCTGGGGCTTAACCAGTCAAATAATTTAAGATCACTCAAGTAATGGGAATGATGGAGAAGAGTCAGTTTTCTTGTAATTTAGTCCAGGAGATGGGTGGATGAGGGTGGGAGTGATAGAGTGAGAAAATGCTTTTTTTAAGTGTGCCCTGGTTCACACCCAGAGATTTCGGGACAGACTCCCTGCTAGTCATTACTAGTACAGCCCCTCAGATTGCTGTGGAGCTGTAGGATTTTACATAAGCAGGGAAGACGGTTCTCTGCAAGCCAACACACAGTTTCATCCCTCTTGGGGGAGGAATGTTCATGAACTAAAAGGTACCACCAAGGTGGTACCATGCTCTGCCAATAGAGGCTTTTTGATTAAATTGCAGTTGCTGTTGTCAATATGGCACAGTGCATGGGGCCAAGCACTCTCTTTTTAGTTAGTGTAGTTTTTCACTTGTGCTTGGAAAAGAGGGCACAGGCTTTTTTTTTTTTTTTTTTTTTTTTTTCCCTCTTGAAGCTTCAGAGCTCCAGCCTTGGTTATATTTATTTCCCTTTGTGCCTGACTTGGTTTGTGGAGACAGAGAAATCATGCAAGATGGTTTCTGAGCTGCAATGAACTCCTCTTGCTTTCAGTCTTCTTCCACTATGCTGCAGCTTGGAAAACAAAAAATAAAAATAACAAAACTGCCTATATATACCTTAACTGCTTCTGGGCAGGTCCTTAAGAGATGGACATGAGCACCAAAGTAATTGAATACATGCATTGTGGCTGCAAGGTCAGCTTTTTTCTTCCTTGGTGCTTAACTGCCAATGCATACTGCACTAATGAGCCCATCTCCTGGTATTGGAGAGGGACATTCAGGTTCTGTGTCTGTCAAAGAATATCAAGATTTCATTTCTAATGCAGAAACTTTTGGCACTGGAGACATCAGAACCTTTGTATTTTCTGTTATGAGACATTGGTGTTAAAAGTCTGGAAGTCAGGAAGGGGAAACAGTCCCACATAGTTGTGAGATTCGATATCACTGTGCTGACTTCTGTGTCTCACCACACGGCATTTCACCATGAAACGTGCGGGACAGCCCAAACCCTGCCTCTTCTGTGCTGGTTTAGGAAGTCCTGTTATAGCAGATCACCGCGGTTCCTTTGATCCAACCTGAGCTGAAGATTCAGTGATTGAGAGGCAGATGCAAGGGGTCAGCACCTGCTCCATGCTCTAGGGCTAAGGGAAGGGTGAGCCCAAGGGACAAACTGGAGAACATGCTCCTGTGCAGAGCTGGCCTTGTAGTCCCTGCTGAACACAAGCCCTTGGTGAATACCATGACACGCAGTTAGCTGCAAGGTAGCTCTCTGGACCTCACTGAGATTGCAGCAAGGCTCAGTTCAACATGTTTTACTTCATTTTTCAGAACAAGCATCTGAAATGGTTTTAGAAGAACGCTGGGAAGCAAATAGGAATGCCAGGGAGGGCACTGGCAGGTTGAGATGCATTTCTGAGTGGCAGCTGAAATCATAGCCATGCAGTGAAAGGTCAGCAGTGTCTCACAGTCACGCATTTCGTGAACACTAGTCTCAGAAATTCAGTGTATGATGCCTGCGAAGGTGTGGCTTAACTCTGAGATGAACATTTGGGTTTTAATTATTTAAAGTACTAAATTCTCCACAATTTGTCAGCCCACATGGGTGATGCCCTGTGGCAGATGCAGCAGGCATTACGAGTCTTTTAGCCCAAGTCACCTTGACAACAAACCTTTTTGGTATAAAGTCTGCTCTCAGGGACGTGAGCTGCCAGTCTGCATTTTTCTGTCCCCATCTTTAGATTACTATTGAACTGCTCACAAGGTATGTAAATATACCACCCAGTCAGTTCACAGATGGTTACGCCAGGTTGTCTTGTCTTCTATTCTCTCTTCTCCCTCCCCTCAAAAACAAAAAACAACAACAACAAAAACAACAACACACTTCCTCAGCCTTTGAGAATGACAAGATAATTTGTGTCTGCCTCATCAACTGAGAATTTAAATCTGCAA
The DNA here is from genome assembly GCF_964211825.1 of Aythya ferina. Taxonomy (NCBI): domain Eukaryota; kingdom Metazoa; phylum Chordata; class Aves; order Anseriformes; family Anatidae; genus Aythya; species Aythya ferina. The sequence continues at coordinate 29,306,192 of NC_140302.1, read as the reverse complement.
TTGCACCTTGGGAAGGAATGAGGAGAAGCCAGCTCAGATGCAGCAGACACAATTAATTTCTAACTGGATTTTTGGGCCTGTTCTAGTGTGGAGCATAGTCAGTCAGTTCACTGCTCTCTACACTGGACTTACTACTGCTTTATTTCTGATTAAGGATGTGAAGTGTGAATTCCTCTTAATATCCCACCCATCCAGAAGCAGAACCACCCCAAAATCCCATGGCCCCAAAGAGCAGGCCGCAGCCGGCCGTGGGATGGGTGGGTGGTTTCTGCAGTGGGCTGTTAGCAATTGTCACTGCAATATTTTCTTTCATCTGGTCTTCCCACCTCATAAAAATGGAAAGACAGCTCCAGGGAGAGTTTTCTGTGTAAGCAGTGAATCATTTTCCTAGTATCGATCCAGTAGCATATTGTTTGTTGGGCAGCTCTGTGCTGTTGGGCAGTTCTTTGTAATTCCCCTCTCAATAGTCCCTTGTGGCCAATAAATTTGAATATTGTAATGTAACAGAGAGTCAAAGCTTTGTAATAAGACTCTAAATTATTCAGTAAATACTTAAGTGTGTGAAAGAATATGCCTTAAGTACATGCTCAAGTTCTTCTGTCTCGTGCAAAGCATTTGAGCTTCTGATGAAGCCCCATCAAACTCAGTGCTGTCAACAACGTCACTGCCAAAAGGACTGAAACCTGATTGCTTTTGTCTCATTTTTTTCCCCTTTCTGCTTTAAGAATGATGTAAGAGCAAAGACCTGTCAAAACAGGCACGTGGGGTGGAATTGCAAAACAGCCATACAGGTGTGCAGAACGGGATCATAGACACGTGCAGGTTGTCAAAAACACAGGCACATGAAGCACAAGCTGCCCTTATGGAGTTGAGATGCTCTATGAGCAGTTAACCTGGAATTTCCAAACTCTGCATTGTGTTGAAAAGACAGCAGTAATTATGAAGGACGTCACTTGCATATGTGCTCGTATCTGCAGGGCTCCTGGGTACCTGCTTCTGAGATCCAGCAAGTGTGCAGAACACAAGGTCACTGTCCCACTTTGTGGAAGTGCAAGGTTAGCCACGTGTGGTATCATCTAAAAGGCATTCTCAAGCATATATGAACATTTGCAGTGCCCATTCCTGGCGGTGCTTAGATGGAAGAGTAAAACCTTGTGCAGCAGATTAATGGGGAATCCAGAGATTTGACCTGCTGGGTTTTGTGGCTTCTCCAGGTCCCAGTCTGATAATTTCCATCATGACCAAGAGGAGAGCTGCTCTGCAGTACAGTGGAAACAGCTGCCTGTACCCTGGATGCCCTCGCCTTCACTTGGTGTAAGCTCCAGCCTGCTCACAGTCAAAAGTGGAAATAAGTGTAGTGAAATAAATATGATAAATATCTTCCCTGAAGATAGTAAAATGAAGCCAACTTGAAAAATAGGTTTGGAAATTACTAAATTGTCCGCTCTTTCTCAGTGAAGTGATTGATCTATTGTAGCCTCAGTTTGGAAGCTGAGTGTAGCATCTCAACTCTGCCAGTGTCCTATCCCAAACTTGACAAACTTTCTGTACAGCTGGAAGAGTAAGTTCTTGTGAAGCTTGCTCTCAGAATTTCATGCTTTTTTTTTTTTTTTTAATTGTTTGTTACCATTTCATGCTGGTGTCATTTAACACAGGTTTTAGTGGTGTGAGTCTCAGAAACATATTCTTTTTTTTTTTCCAGTTTGATTAGTAGCCTTTCATTCAGTATGGTTTGTGCACATAGCTGCAGTGTGCTGTGAAAGGTTAGACTAGGAAAACAGTAAGTTTCTTACCACTGCATGTGGGACAAGATAGCTCAGTGGCTCCAGTAATGCTTTCATAGAAATAAAAGTCAAGAAAGTGGTCAACTCGTCTTACCAAGCTGAATGGTTCCAAGTCTCTGTGGGGCCAGCACTGCAGTGCTCCCTGCCCTTCCCCTGTTGCAATCTGGAAATCCTTTCTCAGCCATATGGTTCAGACACCCTGCTCTTCAGGGGAGGTTGCTAGGGGTCTCTTTTGTGAAAGTGTTACTCTGAAGTTAGACAAATTTTGAAGTAGAGTCCCTTTCTGTAAGTCATTGCTCCTCCTGGGGTGTTTCTGCTATGTCAGGTAATGTCAACGGATGGAGAAGTGTTAAGTTCTGGGAAGGAGGACAGCTGGCATAAGCTTGCTTTCTCCAGGGTTTGCAAGTGTGATATTTAGCAAATTTATAAGAAAATGCATGCCAGCTTGTGCTACCTCTTTCAAACTTTGGGGAAATCAAGTTTGGAGCAGCTGTAGTTTATGAACATCTATGCCGAAGTTAATGTTCTGAAGCTACAAGTGATGGAAAAAATGGATCCCCAGAACAGTAAGAATATAAGAACATCCTCCAAACTCAGCGTGGAGTGACTTCTTTTGGCTGTTCCTGACTTAGCAGTAGTTAGGAGATCCTGACCCATTTGGGCCATAGCCTTGTAGATACCGACTCAGTGGAAATAAGCCTTTTTTCCACTCCACATTTCATTGCTTTCTTTCTGAATTTACTTGTAGAGGAGGAGGTCTGCATCCTGGAAGTTACCTGTGGTGCTAAAAAACACTCAATGATGATGAATAAAGCATGTACAGGAAGCAATAAAATCAACTGATCTGTCCTGAAATGCCAATCAGTTTTCCATAGCAGAGACACTTAGGGCTTGATCCCGCAGCCCCCTTTCACATTCAGGTCACGGTCCAGGTCTTTGCCAAACATTTTGGCCCTGCCCACACGTCTTCTGGAGTCCATATTCTTCAGGGTAGACATATGGAGGAAGTGATCCCGACAATATGTGGTATGTTTTTACCCCATTGCTATGTAACGAAGAGCTGGAGAGAGTGACTGCACGCTGTGATGGTAGAAATTTCTCATCTAGTGTAGGAACACCCTCATTACTGCAGGTTGCAGGACTGCTCTGGCTGGTGAGTGTTGCCTTCTGATTTCTCCCACACACCTATTTAGTGCTTAGTAAAGGGCAGGACAAAAAATCTATCACTAAAAAAAAGATACTGAACTTTTAGTCAGGCGATTCTGCTGGCAGGAGCTGTGTGATGCTGGCATTTGACGTGGAGGGAGTAAGTGTTATTAATTTTAATGTGAGCATCAGTGCAGGAAGTGGGAGTGTAATTGGCCATTAATGTTGTTTGCCTGTATGCAAAATAAATTATCTGTTGCCCAAAGGGCTTTTAACAGGGAAAAAGATTTCTGCTAATGATTTCCTAAAAAAATGCTTGTCCATATGAAGAGGTAATAATTCCATGTGTGCTGTGGTCTTTCTTTTGAGGCAAAAAGAGATGACTGAAGGCAAGCAGCTAACTGCTTGGCCAGAAATCACTACAGTTAATACGGGTGTTGCTCCTAGGACTTGCAAAGCTGAGGCCACCTTGCTCCTAGGCATTAGGAGATGAGGTATTAAAGGCTTGCAGAAGCAGCTGCACGAATCCCAGCGGTGCCTTACCAGGCTGAGTCTGGCTCCCTTGGGCGCTGACAGGTCCCACTGGACACCCTGCAGAAAGCACTACCCCCAGATGCAAAACCACTGACACCAGTGGGGCCTCTCACTGACATCCACACGCTTGGGAGCGGGTTCTTTCTCATCTGGCAGGACCAGGAAAGTGTCTGGCTGCTCTGCACGCCTGCAGCAGCCAGCTCTGTGTGTCCCTGCTGGATCTGTCCTGTCCCAGCAGTGCCACCTGGTCATTGCTGACAGCTCTTCCTGCGAGAGGGGGCCTTACAGCTGGGGACATTTTTTTTAAGCTTTGGAAACTGAAACTAGTTTTTCAAAGGTATATTTTCCTTTTAAGTCGGTAGATTTTGGCAATAGGATTTTTATTATTTTATTTTTCTTTTCTCCTCCCTCCACACATTACAAACCAGCGTTTCGGGGAGGTGTCCCTGTGTTTCCCATTCACCTGTGAGACAGCTCTTGAGTCTCTCTGTAAAAGTGAATCAATGTCTTGTCTGTACAGTAAGTCTGCTTGTATGCATAATGAAAAGTTGAGCTGGGTTGCTGTTCTGTACAATTAGTGTTTCCACTGTCATACTGCAAACAGCACATACTGCACTCCTGTGCCACTGTAATCTGCATCACTGTTGTACTCAACTCAATGAATAAAGTTTGGAGCTTTATTCTTAATCGCTGGATTCATGTAGCCTCATTTATTTGTTTGGTTGCTTTTTTTTCACCTTGCAGAGTTGTATCAAAGTCTTCTTACAGAACAAGATGCGCAGAGAGAGGCGAGACATCATTGACCAGACCAAGATAGATGAAAAAAGTGCCTGGCTTCAGTAGAATTCTCAGCAGACTTGAGGAAGGACAAAAGGTTTCTTGTCAGTAAAATATCTACTTATACAAACCACATAGGAGTCTTCATTTTGTGCGGTTAGTTTGTGGTTTAAAAGGACCCAAGATATCAGCAAGGTCAGCTAGGTCACCCTGCTGCATTGGCTTCATGATCTAAATAATTTCCTTTCTCTGTTCTTGTGAGTTCAGCTAAAAACTTCATCCCTGACAGGATATTTCTGTGTCTTAGTATTTTAAATTGAATGTTTGCCCAACTACCTGGAGTTTAACTCTCCCCAGCCTTGGTCTGGGTGCAGAAGATGTGGAAGATGCTGATCTAGGAGATAGGGCTGCAAATTGTCCGTGTGTGCTGAACGCCCAGGTCTCCAGCAGACCACAGCAGCAGCAGGGCTGGACACACCGCACCCCAGAGGGACCTGTAGCAATTCCCATCATTGCCTAAGAAGAAAGAAATGTCAAGGGACTTGGCGTGTAGGTAGCCCCTGGAAAGGGTGCTGTGCATGCACTGTGCTGTAAATAGATGGCCTCCTGAACGTCACTGAATTAATTCGAGCCTCCTGTAGTTGTACTGGGGCCTCATTAAGACTGGCTTTGAGGCTTAATGTTAAGGGGGGGAGGGGAGGGGGTATGTTAGTCTTTGAAGTAAAGCCACTGGAGATCAATCTTAAAAAAAAAGTTCAGAGGGGGTGTGAAAGGATCCTGCTTCAGGCCATTGATCATCTGAGCTGCAGCTCTCTGTTCAAGGGCAGGAATGGTACAGCACACGTCACAGAATCACAGAATGGCTTGGGTTGGAAGGGGCCTTAAAGATCATTAACTCCTACCCCTGCCATGGGCAAGGACACCTCCCACCACACCAGGTTGCCCAAAGCCCCATCCAGCCTGGGCTTGAACACTTCCAGGGATGGAGCAGCCACAGCTTCTCTGGGCATCCTATGCCAGGGCCTCACCACCCTCTGAGTGAAGAACTTTGTCCTGCACAGCATCCTTGAGCCTACAGACAGCCCCTGCAGCACCAGGATTTGTGCCCTGCAGGTAATACATTCCCTGTCTCACAACTGACAACCTGGAGGTGTTTCCCCCACTGCTCTGCAGGGCAGGATCCCATTCCCTGCCTGCTGCCCTGCAGCCCCAGGAACCTAGAAAAGAAAGAAAGAAAGTCTTCCTTTTGATTGTCTCATTTAGTCATGAAAAGTCCACTTCCCAGGTCTCAGCTCCTTCCTTGTAGCAACAGAGCAAGAGTTACTGCCTGGTGCCAACCCTAGAACACCTCTAGCCAGCCCAGGCTCTGGAGGTCCTGAGCAGCAGCCCCCAGTGGGGCCTTGGACCCAGAAGGGTGAGGGAGCAGTTGTTCTGTTTCAATCTGCCTCAGTCCATAGTGGTTGGGAATTTCATCTCCATGAACGTCTCCTGTGCACAGAGTAAGTATACAAGGCTCTGGTCCAGTCACTGGCTCCACAGCGTGACAGTGGCAGCCACCCTAATTGCATTTCTTAATTTCTCTCCAGTTAAACGTACAAGCCCAATGAAATCTAAGTCCTGAGTTTCTCTCTTTCTTTTCATTTTTTCTTTTTTACTTTTTAGGCCATTTTTCTCTGTTCCCTCCTCCCCACAAATAATGTGAGGTTTATGACCCCTGAGTAATGGCTGAGGAATGCGCTGCATCCTACAGCCATCGCAAAGCATCTGGCAATGGGAATCTTCACAGCATGTCAAAAATACACAGATAAAACCACTGTAAATAGCTCAGATCAAAACAAGTCAAATGTCAGTGCTAATTTGCTGTCAAGTATATAGTCCAAGACCACTTCCTCCTGCAAAAAGAGAAACCCAGTTCCCAAGTGTGGCTTGCTCTGCTGTCACAAGAAGCTCGCTCTCTACCAAAAATCTCTCCAACTCTGAATGAACAAGAGCATTTTTTTCCCCTTGCTTTTTTATCCTCTAGCTTTTGTGCTGTCCGCTGCGGAGTCTGAGGCTGGGAAATGAAACTTCAATCTGGCCTGCCATTTTTCTATTGTAAGAAAGGACTCTTGGGAGAGATATTTACTGTTTTCTATGGCTCAGTGAGAGGGCGAGAGAGGGAAGTTGTTCCAGGAGTTCCCATTACAAAGCATTTTTTCACATAGGCTCGCTTGTATTTTTAAGGACTTGGAGATTAAAGAGCCGGCAGCCCTGGAACAGGAAGCTTGCTGTACGTCCAAAGGTCAGGTGGGTCTCAGACAGCCACTGCTTCCAGTTCTCTTTTGTATACACACTGCAGATTAAAATGTACGTCCCAGACTGGACGTAGCCATGGTAGTGATGGGGGCCTATGGGCTGGGGGAAAGGACGAATGAGGCAGCAGGAAAGCAGCACAGAGCCGTCCCTCCTCAGGCTGCGGTTTCATGAGACGAAGGACTGGGCTGCTCAGCCAGCTCAAGGTATTCCCACGGCCTCACAGCTCCTTCCTGCCATCAGATATGTCAGCATGACTGCTTGTGGGGTCGCTCTCCCTGACATTCAGGAACTGATCCTGCTTAAGAAAACATTTTTTACTTCTTATTCCATACTTTTCTTTTTTTTTTTTTTTTTTTTAATTGGAGTCAGTTCCCTCCTTCGGTGAGTGCAGTGGCCTCACAAAACAGTTGTACTGGCACAAAAGGGTGGGCACAAATGGGTAATGGGGTATGAAGAATATTAGAGCAGAATACTTTGAGTTGCGAGGGATATTGGACATGTTATGTCATGAAATTACAGTCTTGATTTGGTGACAGAGGTGATAACCCTCCCTTTAGCACTGCGGTTCCAGCAGCACATTTACACATTCTGTTATTAAGCAGTCATTAAGAAATGTGTCATCGTTTGGGATATCCCAGCCCCCATAGCACCAGGTTTTGGAAAGAAGAGTTGCTTGTAGAACCAACTCTTTTCAGGATGAGCCCAGTGAGGCTGTCTGAAATAGTGCTGCACGTTGGCTGGCTCTTCTGGACGTGGCTACATACTGCAGAGCAAACAAAACGCAGCTGAGTCCATTCAAGGAATTCATTGACATTGATGCTTTGAGGTCTTTATGTGAACCGAAGTGTTTGCTGTGAAACAGGAGACAAGCTAATAATCAAAACAAGTTTTACAATGAATGAACTGCCGCTGAGAAATGCCTACTTTACAGCTTTGATACCATGCTGGATGTTAAATGACTGCCAGGAGCAAACTCTGTGGTATCTCAGTTAGCTCTTACCCTAATTATCATTTACAGAGGAGTCCCAGCTAGATGAATGATGACTTCAATATAAGGACTTTTAAGTAAGATTTATTGATGTGACTACATTAATAATTCCCTTAGTAATGATGCATTTAAGAGTACAGATACTGTGGGAGGAAGGGGGAAGGAGGCCAGATATTTGGAGTCATGTAGAAGTGTGCGTTTTACTTTCATGTTGTGTCTTTCGCTGTTCCCCCTACCTCCTCACACAGCTGGGAAAAAAAAAAAAAGAGAGAGAGAAAAAGAAAAAAAAAAAAAGTAATGCTCTTACTGGCTAGTTTTGTGGAAGAAAAAAAAAGAGAGAGAGAGAAAAAAAAAAAAAAGTAGGTAATTGGCACATCTGTTGAGGACAAGAAATACTGGATCATAAACAAGATCTGCCAATACACACAGGCAGCCCCAAGCACACCACTGCAACATGCCAACCTTGCTGCCAATGCTTGGCATTCAAGATTTGTTTTTCCCATAGCTGATCAATTGTTACACTTGAAAAGTGCATTTGTGCTCCTTCTGGCCCCAGAGCGATCCCAGCAGAGGACCACAGGAGAACTTCCCTGTGTTTTACCAGTCCCAGTGACAACAGCACGACTGCTGGGGCAGGCCGAGCAGCCACCCGATCGGGTGCACAAACCAGCTCAAAAACGGACCCTATGAGGAAAAGTGGAGTTAGGTTCAGTTGTACCAGCAAGCTGTCAGGGTCATTATGGCTGCAACATGGCCCTGGTGCTGACACCAGGAAAGAGGAGCTCTGCCCCAGCAGGATTTACCCCTCTGCAGGCCCCAGGCTGCCACTTGGCCTTCACCTCATGGGGACACCCAGGGAAGATCATCCAAACTTAACTAAAGTTGCTAGTCCATTCCCCTCTGGGCCTGAAATGAAATATCCTTGGTCAGATGATCTCACTGAGGGATTGAAGTAAACCGAAAGAAATTAAAGGCACTTAAAGCATGAAGGTTTGGTAAGATCTTCTGCAGGTCTTGTGGGAGATGCTAAAGCCATTACATCTCACCACCACTCCTCTGCTGGATGTCAGCATCTTCAGCTGCAGCACTGGAGCAGCTGCATGCAAAGCTATTCAGGTTATTTCAAGTGACCTTCCTTGAAGGTTGAGCTGTGGTAGCTAACTTGTCGATGAGAAAGGAAATGCCACAAGAGTAAACAAAAATAGTGTTTGGTGGGCGGCCAGTGAGAAGCTGCAGGACAGAACCTGCAACAGAAAGGCCCTGAGACAAGATCTCTAGCTATAACTTCGGGACCCAGAACTATCATTTTGCAGAAACCTCATCCTGTACCAGAACCCACATGTCTCCTCAGTGTGTCTGCTTGAGGAGAGCTGCAGCCTGAGGTGGACACGCACGCTTGTATGGTCACCTCCCACCCTGCAGTTGCTGGGGCCTGGGGATGGTGGCTGCAGCCCTGTGCTCCTTGGGGAAAGGCAGACCAGGGTTTGGGTGTCCAGGGCCCTCAGGCACCGTGGGACACTCCTGGCTCCTGCCACTTGTGCATGGGGTGACGCACGCCATCTCCCAGCTTCGCCAGTGGCGACCCTCGTGGCCTGTGCCCCTGGGCGGCTCTCCCAGTCCAACCCCCTCCAAAAAAACACACATTTCTGGGCACCTGGCCTGCTGTGTGAAACAGCCTTTGTGCGATATTTTGTCAGCTACAAATAATTGAAAAAGGCCTACATAAAGTCCTAATTGTGTCACAGAACAGGCTCTTCAGTCATCCATCTTCCTATTAAACTTGCGAATTTCAGCTACTCAGCCCTGTTGGAGTTATTTTCCCCTTCCCCTCCTTCTTCTTTTAAGCTTCTATTTATATTCTCTCAGTTGTCTCTGCCAGAAGATCTCATGTGGATACATTAGGCCTTTTCAAAAGGAAAGTTGGATTACAGCGATTTTTCTCCCCGTAGGACACAACAGCTTCATCCTTCATAACAGAGCAATACACTATAACTTCATTATGGATGGCATGAAGCTGGCCTATTTAAACAGAATACTTAATGATAGCTGGGAAGGCAGAAGAAATTCAATTCTGCTGGTCTACGTGGGAAAAGGGAAAGAGCTCTTTTGGTATTTACTGAGGCTGACTTCTTGACTCTTAATTAAAGTCTCTGTTCACAGGACAAAAAATAAAAATAAAAATGGGAGATTCGAGTGATACAGATGAGATCTGCTACCGTGTGGTTGCTTCCTTTTTGTCAGGTAGTCTGACATACCCTGAGATCTAGTATTACTAGCAGGCATGAGGGCTCCTCCGTAGTACTTAGCCATGGCTGGTAGAAATTGCAGCTTGTTGGTGCTCTACTGTAGAAATTACAGGTTCTGTGTTTATTTTGTTTGTTTGTTTGTTTGTTTTTTTAACTTTCCCACTTCAGCAGCGCTGACCTCTGAAACGTGTTCTGCTTATTGACTTTGGCTTGGTGGAAGTGGTTAAGGCCTAAAGAGAAGCTGCGGACTGAAAAAAAAAAAAAAAAAAAAGCCACTCATTTTTGGGAAAATGCCAGAATGAATAGCCTTCCTTGAGCTCACAGTTGACATCAGACCACAGGTTGTGGTGATGATGGAAGAGGTTTTAAAAGATCCTAATGAAAATGTAGCAAGCTGTAAAAATTAATGTTTTCCCATATTTTGATAAAACAAGTTTTTCCTCTCGCCTGGGTAAGTTTTAGTGGTGCTGAAAGATGCCAAGAGGTCATCTCTGTCAAGGTGAGTCCTCCATTAACAGCATTATAGTCCACAGAGGTTTTTTGTACCGATTTAGGAGAGAAATTACTCCATATTGGTTTACCAATAAAATCCATGTGTGGATGAGATTTGTAATATTTGGTCCACTGAAAGCTCTGATTTCCTATCCCATCCCCTCAAAAACTAGGACCATGGCTAATTACATATCAGAAACCTGTATCAGAAACTCTTAGGAAGCTGAAAGACATGTCCCATGGTGGCTGTGAGCATTATATGCTGAAATGCAGCGTATCGATACCCAGTGAGGTCTGCTGGGGGGAACATGCCCATATGGAGTTTGGAGTGGAAAAAAGAATGTTTTTTAGTTCTTTTACTGGTATTGAACACTGCCAAAGGAAAGCTGAGGGGCTTCTCTGGAGGGAAACATAGGTCTTAAGTGGAAAAGAAGTGTGATGAAGGAATGGCTCCAGGATGAATAAATGCCCAGGCAGTTAAGAACACTGTCCAGTCAGCATGTCTCATACTTTGGCCAGAGATAGGTATTCTATCTATCAGGGGAGCGAAAGTCATCCATGCTGTTAGAGCTCTCTCTAATTTGTTCTAGGAGCAGTTTGGACTCAATGACTGCAAAGGAAATGTCAAAGAATAGGAAGCCAAGAGAAGCTCATCAAAAAGACATCTGGTCCTGCTGTCCTTAATGGGAAATCCCCCCTCCCTCCAGCCACTCTCTTCCCAGCTATGCTCTTTTGAAACAGTTAATGTCTGAGGGAATCCAAAACATTGCTGGGATGTATCAGCCATGACGTTTTTGTATAGCTGAGCAGCTGAACAGCTTTTTTTTATTATTATTATTATCATTTGTTTGTGTTAGGTCTGATTGTCTTGCCTTTCATTGGAAAAAGTCAGAAATGGCTGGGCAGAAGTCAGTGGAGCAACACCAGTGTTACGCCAGTTGAAGCTGGGGAAGAATTTGGCCACCTCTTTTATGGCCAGAATCATGAGGTGCTTCACAGGGAAATAAGAAGACCTCAAAAGGCATACCCATAGTCAGCATGCTTGGAAATCTCCTGAAGTAAAAGATTCATGTCCTGTTCTCCAGTTGAGTACTCACTCCTCTTCTGCCAAGTAGCTTTGCTTGCATCAGTTATGCTACCCCAGAGAGTGATGGGTCTGTCTCCTACTGCTTCTGGCCCCTTCTTCACTGACTGAGCCCTATCAGTGCTTTCCTGGAAGCGGGGACAGGTAAGGTCTGCTGTAAAGCACCCACAAATGTTACCTGTGGGGAAAGACGTTGGGTTGAGGCTCATGCTCCTGAGTGGGTTGCTAGGATTTTTCACAGAGCACTGCAGTAAATCACCTGGTGGTGGCATTTAGCACATGAAATATCTCCCCTGCAAAGAGGCAGAAGCCTATTATGGATGTCTGCAATTGCCACTAATAATAAGGAGGAAAAAAGCAAAAAATACATGGATACACGTGTAGACGGATGTTATTTTATTGGCTCCAAGGAGCTCCACCATGAAAACCGGCACACAAGTATTTGTTCTGCCTGGGCAAAGCAGCAAACTCTGATTTCAGCACCAACACTGGGAGTATTAGCTCCTTGCACTAAGCAGGGTCTGCACATTTCCCAGTTTTATTAAACCCTGGAATACAACAGCCTGTTTGAAAGAAAAAAAAAATTGTTCCAAAGTATTCTAGGTACTTTGCAAGAAGAAGGGGACAAACAGGAAGAACTTATATCCTCCGCCATTATGTTAGTTGTCACTACCTCACCAATTGCCATGGGCCTGGCCAGCAGTCCTGAGACACCAGTGTGTCCTTATCACGGCCAGGAGGGGAACGCAAGGGACAAGCAGGGGATATAAAGCCTCTGGGGTCTGAAGACAGGAATCTCAGGTATTTGATGTCTTGGTGTTTCAAATCATCTTTAATTAGCTTGTTTAACTGTTATTATCCTTAATTAGGCTTGCTGAGTTCAGAATGACTACTCACCTGCTTTGAGGCACAGACAAGCTTTAAAAGTTTGCAAAATCAGGGCCACACTGCTAGATTCTGAAAACTGCAGCCAAGAACTTGCTGGAAAGGGCCGTAAGAGAAGTATTTCTAGTGACGGATGTATTTATTTAACCTGTTTTTCCCTCCAGTCATCAGAGGCTGCTGGATCTGATGGCTCAGGCACTTGGCTTGCCTCTCCATTTGTGTGGTGGTTGTGTACTGGCAAGAGACGGGATGTGCTCCACCTTCAGCTTCCTTGAGCAGCAATAGCCCTTTATCAAAATTTGTTCTCACTGGGGACATTTCCACGAAGTAAAAGCCGCTTTACAGTTCCACCTGACACAGACGCCCTGTGAGATGTCGTTGCCAGCAATCACAGCCTTGGAGGGTGGGGGCAGGAGGGGCACACAGGGACCCAGGCAGGCTGGGAAATGTGGGTTCTGTGAGCCTCTTGTTGGCCTTTGCCCAACTCACTGCTCTCTGCTTGCTGACTCCACGGCCCAGCAATTGTACAGAAACGATGATGCTCCCCCCTCACCATTTTACTCAGCTGAAGTGGAAATGAACATCTCTGAGCACTCCAGGCTCTTCAGACGTGTGTGCACCTCAGACGTAGGCTTGCAGAGCTGAGCAAAGGTGCAAGGAGCTGTATGGTTTGGGGAGCCCACCCACCTGCCCCACAGTGGAAACAGGTCTCTGCAAGAAGAGGTATGTTTCCATCACGGGCTACACCGCTGTCTTCCTGCCCACACTTAAAGTGCTAAGCAAGGCCAAAGCCCCAAAGTCTGTGAGTCCCTTGAGGGACAAGGCCAACCTCAGAACAACATGGCCTTGCTGTCACCCTCCTCTGTCAGTGGCATCCTCTTTTAGTTTAAAGCCATTACCCCCTGTCCTACCACTACGCTCCCTGACAAAGATTCCCTCCCCAGCTTTCCTGCAACCCCTTTCAGACACTAGAAGGCTGCTGTAAGTTGCTCCAGGAGCCTTCTCTTCTCCGGGCTGAAGACCCCCAGCTCCCTCAGCCTGTCTCCACAGAAGCGCCCCAGCCCTCTGAGCATCCTCGTGGCCCCCTCTGGAGCATCTCCAACATCTCCACATCTTTTTCGTGCGGGCCCCCAACGCTCCCATCACTGACAGAAGCATCACATTCCTGCAGCGGCCTCGGACCCAGCTCCCTCTCGCCGTGCCTGCGGCGCTGTGCCGAGAAAAACTCCTCCGGAACCCGCGGGTGGGGAAATCCCCCGGGACGAGCCGGGCGCGGCGCTGCGGGGCGGGGCAGCTCCGTGCCCCTCGAGCCCTTCCCGGCTCCCGGTGCCCTCGGCGGCCGCAGGTTGCCGGCTGCCCGTGCCCACAGCGGAGCCCCGGCCGCGGGGCGGAGAGGGGCGGGGAGGGGGCGGCCCGGGCCGGGATCCGGAGCCGGCGGCGAAGGGACGGGAGCGGTGCGGAGCGGAGCGGAGCGGAGGCAGCTCCGTGTCCCGCAGCCCCCATGGAGAAATGCAGAGGTGAGGGGGGGGCGCCACGCGTGTCCGCGACCTGCCGAGCTCCCCTGCTTCGGTGGGGAAAGGGCTTTGGGGAAATAAAGGGGGTCGCCGCGTTCACGCGTGGGGAAACCGCGGTGGAGGTGGGGGTGTCTTGGGGGTGTCCGCGTGTGGGGGCTGCAGGCGGCTCCGTGGGGAGCCGAGCCCCGCGAGTGGGGCGGGGATGGGAGCGGGGCGAGTCCCGCAGGGGGTCGGGGCGGGGGGCGCGGAGCTGCGGCTCCCCGGGCACCTGCCCCGGGTAGGGACCGTGGGGACTCCCCACGCAGGACCGGTCCCTCTCGGGGTCAGGGAGCAGCGCCGTGGCTCGCTTGCTGCAGCCCCTGGATTTGCCTAAGGTTGCTCCGCTTCTTCTTCCTAAATCGCCCGTCGGCGCAGACTTCCTGCGCTCCTGGTTTCTGAATGCAAATCGGACTGGAAGGAGGGCAGGGTCCCGGCCTCCCCGCTGTCCCCGGGGGTCAACAGCGGCTGGGAACGGCTCGGCCGAGCCCCGCAGCGCTGCGGGAAGCGCCGGGGAAGCGCTCCGGGGAGCGGAGGAGAAGGAGGAGGAGGGAGGAAGGGAGGGGGGCTGGTGAAGTGCCCACGCCTGGGGTGCTCTGCGATTTTGGTGCCGCTGGTGTGTAAAAGTCTCCCCCAGAGGAGGTCATTCCAGCACTTGCACTGTACCGAACAAGTCTGTGGTACAGCTTTACCTGCTGGGAGGAAATGGGGTTCTGCTCATAACCCTCCTTGGGCTGCCTGAACACTTCAGAGAGGAGCATAGAGCTCAAAAAGTACGTTTCTGCCTGACCCTGCCTGGACACTTTACCCTCAAAATACCCAGGTGTGGTTAGAGCTCAGTAGATGCATTCAAATTAACAGCCCTTGTTCCCTAATCCTTCTGTGGTGGGGACCTGATATGCCAAGGTATCACACTGTGGGAAGTTACTTTTTGCCAGGACTCCATTCTCTGACTCTGCTGTGCAAGTAATGCAGTGTTCTGACACAGCTGGTTCTGTAGCTCCTGTTGCATTTTGATTCGTTTCCTACTTACAATTGATGCTTTAGAGGCCCGATAGGCACAGTAGTGATGTACTGCTAAAGTGATGTTAAAGATCATATCACAAGCCAAATATTGTTTAGCTTTTTTTTTTTTTCTCTTTTTTTTTTTTTTTTTTTTCTGGCAGGGTCTGCACAGTGCCATTCAGTTCTCGTGGCAAAGCAGTGGATTCATTAAGATTCAGCTATGTTTTGTATATTGTCTTCTTAAATATGCACACTGCTCCCTCAGAGCAGGGCGAAGTGTTCTGCACATGTGTAATGAATAGCAAGAGTGACTGATGGCAGAGCTCGCCAGTGCCTTCTGTGCTATGGGTAATGAACGGGCAGGTGTGGGACCAGCGGGCGCTGATGAGGGCAGGGAGGCATCCCGAGCTGTGTGGTCCCAAGGGGAGAGCATGCAGGAGCTGGGAGCCCTGTGGAGCAGGTGGAGGAAGCAGCTGAGTGAGGAGTTACTGATGAGCATGAGGGGCAGTGCCTGTTCCTACAGGATAGTCCACCTATGATGGATGGAGTCAAAGGACACTTAAGCAATGAACTGCTGTTAGGGGGAGGCATTTAACTCAAAGGCCTCTCCTATTACTTAAGAAGCACAGGGTGTGAGCAGCAGCAAACAGCACTGCTTATTTCTTTTAAATGCAGGTGGGGACGCGTTGTAGTCCTGGCCCCAGCCTGGCACACACAGGAGGTGTCCGTCCCTCCTGCTTCCAGAGCAGCTGCAGGATTTGGGTGCTGTGTCAGCCTGCAGGGTGGCACCTGCACTGCGGGAAGGGCTTAGGCGCTTGGATGCACATGGTGGGAGTGAAGGAGGGGCTGTGGAGCTCTCCTGGGAATGGGTTTCCTTTCCCAGCCTCTGCAGATGGGGATGCAGGGCCAGCTGCATGAGAAGAAACTCTCTTGACACTTGTTAGGCTACTAAGGCTCTGAAAGATGATCTCTGTGTGTGGCAGGTTTTTTTTCTTTTTTCTTTTTTTTTTTTTTTTCTTTTTTTTCCTGCCAGTCTGCAGCAAAGAGCATTTTCTCAAATGATATGAGCCTTGAGAGGTTTGGTAGGTTATTATTGTATTTTTAATGCGGTACAGCTCTCTAATGGAAATCGGTGTGACTTGCAGCCCAGTCCTTCAAAGAAAGATGTTTGGCACTCTTGTGTTACTGTCTCTGTTGAAGAAAGACATCAGCTTTGTATTCCTCTTCATCTGAGGGTCTGCCAGGGCTCTGCAGGGCACTGTGAGTGCTTCCAGTGCTCCTCTAAGGAGATGTGCTCCTTCCTTGAGGTTGCCTTGTTACCAGAAGCCAAGCGTTTAGTGTAGATGAGGATTAAAATGGTGACTTGGTAGAAAGATGAGGTGTTTGCTCGCTTATTAGCGTGTTTCGACTGGGAGGGGAATGGGGCGTGGGCCTGCTTGGGACCTAGTGCACATGTTCTTTTTAACAAGTTCCTGCAAATGCAGGGAGATATGCTTGGGATGAACTGTAAAGCAGAGAGGAGAATAAGAGTCCTGGTGACATTCTGAGACCCTGTATAAACCCTTGTTAATCAGAATCAGAATTGGATTGATTCATATTAACACGATCTAGGCTCTGCATAAACATATGTGGTTTATCCTCAGCTGAGCACCATCACAGCTGTTGTGTTCAGCTAATTGCCTTGGTGCAATTGGCAACTGGAGAAAACAGGGCAGTGTGCTGCTGTACCGAATCCAATACAATTTTCAACTGCTGTGCTGAGTCTCCTTTGAAATGGAAATTAATGTCCTGTGTAATGCTGTAAGATGTGTTATCTCTCGCTTATGTGAGAGTGACCCTGGTGGGTTTTGGAGAAGGAAATGGGCTCTGGGAGCAGAAGGCAGGGATGCAGTCATTTTCAGCACGGATTTAGGAGATGAAGCCTTTTTCTGTGACTGAAACCACAGCCTGTCTCAATTATACATCTACCCTGTCCACCCAGCCACGCCATCCTGCACACTGTCACCCGTGCCAGTATATTTCTAGCCCAGCTGCATTTCTGGACGCAGCACCCCCTCAGTCATGCTGCTATGGTATCTGAGCCCTGCTGGCATCGTTCACAAAACTGCCTGGATCCTGCTCCTGGCGCTGGCAGTGCTCACCTGCACTGCAACTTTGGGCGCCTACTTTTGGAGCATTTCTGGCAAGGCACGAGGCCTTGTTTTTGTGGTGTGCTGTTTCTTTTTGTGTATGGGGCAGTTCTTGTCCCCCTGCACACCTTCACCACTCCTGAAGCTGTGTGCGTGCTGTACTTGGCGGGGGCTCCAGAAGTTTCCTGTGAAGGAGTTCAGTGTTTGGGGGCTTTCACTGATCGCTTCCATTGAAAACCTACAGCACAGGGAGTGCTTACGTTGTTCTCTTGGGAACTTCCTATGAGCCTCCAAATAGCCTGCTGTCCCAGAGGGAAAGGCAGAAGTCCTCTGAGGCAGGCAAGTGTATCTTCAGGCAGTAGCAACCAGAGAGCCCAGGGCTGCAGGGGACACCTTGGAGAACCAAAACTCAGCCGTGCATCTGTGACTAACGATGATGTGGAGCACCAGCACCTGGGCCGTAGGCGTTCCTTGCTGAAGCACAGGCCCAGAGCCAGTGTGTTGACTGGGGTGCCGCAGTCACGGAGCTGGTCTGCTGACCTGCCCAGTGGCGTTTACTTCCCCTTGGAAGTTGAGTCACCTCCTCTCTGCTCTCAGGTCAGCGGGGAAGACAGGCTGGTGTGGTCACTGCCACAGTCTGTCACCACAGATCTGACCCGTCTCTGATGTGGCCTTGCCCCTAGGAGGTGCAGGTGCCAGCGCTGCTCATTTCTGGGCTAAAGTTCCTATAAATGTTTTTAGAGACCAGTAACTTGAGTTCATTTCAGGGAGCAGAGCTTTAGGAAGATGGGGTGTGTGTGGGGAGGTCTGAAGCAAACTCAAGCTGCTGAAGCTGGCCAGAAGCCCACAGGCACCCTTCAGTGGGGCTGCATTGGATGAGCGACTGGCCCTACAGCGACCCAGTGAGCCTGCAGCCGGGGCTGAAAGGCACCGAGGCTGAGAAATATGCCAGGGCTAACGCCTGGCATGGGCTAGCTTGTGGCTGCTGGCTCAGGACGGCCATGGGAGAGGCGTCATGACAGAGGCGTGTGCGTGGCAGCTCCTGCAGGCAGGGGCTTTAGTTTTGCTGCAGCCCTGGGGTCCCCTGGCAGCGGGGCTGTGGTGTGGCAGGGTGCTGCGGGGGGAGGCCTGGGAACTGCGCTCATCTGGCCTGAAGTTCCAAACACAAGGGTCAGCGCTCACTGAAGTACTTTTTTCCCCTCTTTTCCCACTGACCTATTGGCTTTCTTCGTGGGCAAAATTCCACAGAAAGCACATCTGAGGATGGTTTGGTGTATGGCAACATTGTCTTCAGTTACAAACAGCTCTGTCTGGAAGTAAATATCTCAGAATTATAGGATCAGCCTGAAACTCCCACATAATGTACATACTTGCCACTTGTGATTTAATAAAAGCCAGTATTTCCTCCCCTTCAGTGAACTGTGCTCTGTCTTGCATAAAGGTTTTTCTGATGTCTTTTTTTTTTTGTTGTTTTCCTCCTTTGGATCCGCTTAGGATAAAAGTGTAGTGCAAGGCTTACAATGAGCCTGGGAAAGAGAGACCCGCAAGCCCTGGCTGGCAGTTCAGCCTGTGGGCTTCGTGTTTGTGCGTGTAGGAATTTGAGTCTCCTCCTGAGATAACCAGGAGCAGTCGCCGCCCCCAGCACGGGGGTGATGCACGTGGTTTTCCACTCGCTCGTGTGACTTGGGAGGCTTTCATTTTGAAAATATCTTTAGGCTCTCTATCTTGCTAATAATTAATGGATCTAGTTTTTTGTTTTTTTTTTTTTTTTTTTTTTTGGAGTCAGTGTGAAGTTTGGAGTGTAGAGGTGGGCTGCTAAGCAGCTTGGATGCCTTTTGAAGATGTTTGCATAATGCTTTGGCAGCGGTGCTTTCAGCGAGGTGGGCCCGAGCCAGGAGATTTTTGCAGTTCATGCCCGAGTTGTGGCTTGAGCCCTTCCCTCTTGAACTGAGCTCGGTGGGGAGCAGGGCTTGGGCTGCTGCGATGAGGCCATCTCCTTCCCAGAGCTTGTGTCTGCACCGAGGCAGGTGGCAAGGGGAAGTGTGTGTACAGGCTCCTGTGAGCTGAGATAAGGTATCTGCAAACAAATCTCTGATCCAAAGTCGCTCTGCAGATCACATCATCGTTATTTATCACTGCAAAGCACGAGAACTATTAAGGCTTGGGAAGAAAGAGCTGGCTCACAGAGAACGTGAGTTGCACAAGGGTTTTGCAATGCCGCTAGTGGCTTTAGCTGAGTGTCTCTCCACAAGCACGTTTGAAACGGGGAGCTTTCTTCTGCAGAGGAATGTGACCCGGCCAGCTGCAGCCCCACCAGCTTCCAGTAGCACCATTAATTTGTCATTTGTGTGGAACAAGCCAGTGCACGCGGCCGGTCAGTCCCCACGCCAAAGGCTCTGGCTTCTCATGGTCCCACTGAGAATGAGCTGAAACCGGCGCTAGCACAGAGACGCTCTTTGGTGCCTGCTGGTAACGGGCAAGTGATCGCAGCGGTTAGGTGGCCACCACCTGCAGCAGTAAAGGATTGCAAATGCAGAAATTTGGGCTGCAAAAGTCGAGATGTGGCGAGGCCAGGCTTCTGCAGCGGCTTGTGACAGCTGGAGGCCATCTGTCCCCTCATCCCATCAGCAGCTTTATCCCTGCTACTTGGCTGGGGAGCATGTCCTGCCTCCTCTGTTTGATTCTGGTGTCTTCAAGGCCGCAAAAAAATTTTGCGTTTTATTGCAGCCTCTAAAAATGTGCCTGGTAGTCTTGAATACTGGGAATTTCTGCTGGTTTTATTGTCATGCTTCTCAGCCTTCTCCATTGCCCTGGGGTATACAGAATCCAGCAGAGAACTGGGATTATAATGTACTGTTCCACATCTGCTATAGGATTGCCTGATCTTGGCAACTGATGGAGTATGATAAAGCCTCCTCGCATGAGAAGAGAACTGTTCAGACCGATGGGGCTCCATCTACAAAGCAGCAGAGCTCTCTTTACCTTGCTGCAGTTAGCTGGGCTGAGGGGTGGGAGGTAGCATCCCCTCATCTAACCCCAGCCAAGCTTTTGGTGCCTGTTAGGAGTTCAGGATGTGTTCATGTGCTTGTGGGTGAAAGCAGCTTTTTTTTCTTACTTTTTTTTTTTTTTTTTAATTGTCTTCTGTGCATTGTAGCAGCTGTCTGCTTGTTGTGAGCTGCGCCTAGAACCATGCCTGTGAAACTGGGTTAGGAGACTGAAGCGCTGATAACCTGTTTGATAACCTTGTGGCTATCTATATTCCTTCCTCTTGTGGTGGGTGATGAGGGGAGAAGCGTAGAACACAAAAGACGACGAGCTACATGTGATGAAATTGCATGAGGTGACTCGAAGTGAAGGTGTGACACAGATGGACCAGGCAGACCTTGCGGCTCCTGGGGGGCCACGTGCCGTCCTGCACTGGCCTCAGACCTCTGAAGAGCAGGCTGCGGGCTGGCTCCTGCTCAGCTGTCTGCTGCTGCTGGGGTCTCGTGTCTACTGGGCAGCACTGCGGCTACGTGCTCTTCCTCCTGAGCTTTTCAAGCCGTGCGGGTGGTTTGCCTAATCTGGGGCATGTAGTTCTTGATGCCTGGGGCTGCAAGTGTCATCAGTGCTGCGCAGGCTTTTGGAGTTCAGCACCCTCACCCTTCTCTGTATGAGTATCCCAGAGCAGTGCTCAGTCACCAGTGAGCTCTGTGTGTGTGACTTTGGGGAATTTGGGGTTTTCCCTCAGCCTGGTGCTTGTGATCCCCACATCTGTCTTTGTTCCCTGTGCAGCAGTCAGAGCGTACTGCTGTTGCTGGTGATGCTCAGCCTCGTATGGCAGTGGTACCTCTGAAAGCCGGGGGCCTCTGCAGAGCCACCCCTTGCAAGACGAGGTGCAGGAGCTCGCAGTGTCTCCCTTGGCTACTCCATGAGAAAGCTATAGGAAAACGTGAGGACTGACTTGTAATAGTCCTAATTACATGTTACTGGGTTCTGTCCAACCTAACCAATCATTATTAACTGAGCAGTTAATAATACAGTCCCCCTTCTGTGTGCCAAGCATGGGTGTAGCTTCTCGGCTAACAAGGACCTGTACCCTTGCAGGGCAAGGGCTGTGTGGGAAGAGGAGCAGCCTAAGAGCGTGCTGAAAAGGCACAACCCATATATTCTCTGAGGCTCACAGTAGACGTACACTCACCTTAACACAAACCCAAAAGGCCACGGTTCTTTTTACCAATGCAAAATGGAAGTCTGCTACCACACCATGTAGCAAAGCAGTGCTTGTAAATGATTTACTCTTCTGTTAAGCACAGTATTATTTTATATAAGCACAGGTTCTCACTTCTGCTTTAACCTTGTCCCATCTTTTCCAGTCCTATTAAAGGAATACATACGCATGCACAGTGTCTTTCAACTCTCTAATGAGCAATGCTGGCTGGTGATGTTACCCATTTGCCTTGGTGCCATGACAGTTTAATTCTGCTGCTGCAGCTTTGGAGTTACTCCCCTGGTGAGGAGAAGACTCTCTTTTGTGAAATTGGGTTATCTTTCAGGCGCTGAAAGGCACTATTGCCTTGTTTGGTGCTGGTTGTCTCAATGCTGAGCTATGCATTGGGACACCATAACCTATTGGGTGTTGTTTAATGTATCTGTGCTTGCAAGAGTTGCTCAGCTTGTATCTGAATGTGGTTGAACTGCAGGTTCTAGTTCTAGGAAACTTCCCCAATTCTTGTAAATCGGTCTTGAAGTGTGTTTGTTATGCCAAGCTTCACTCTTGATTTCTGGGACTTTGAATCGTAATTCTGTCGCTGATCCTGATCTAGATATTGAGACGCTGTTAATGCAGTCTGTCATCTGAGCGCTTACATTGTGGCAGCTAGTCCCAGTTTCAGCACAGCAGGCTCTTGCTTTAATCACCTGCATATGCCAAAATACCAATCAAATGGATTTAAATGGGCTACCTCAGCTTATGCTGAGCCAGTACAACCTAGCAATATGTGAAGCAGAGCAGACCTGGGTGAGGATGCGGTTTCTTCAGGTCCGTGTCTGTTAGCACTTTGTGCTAGATGACTTCAGTGAGCGTAGTTTTCAGCTCGGGTTGCTCAAGCAGATGCTCTCTTTGAGTGCAGAAGAGGTCTATTTCTGGAAATTGAAGTGGGAGTTGGCGGGCTGGGGGGAAACGAAATGGCAATTGAAACTCGTTCGTTATAAAGCCTGAATTCCCATGTCTGGCTGAGAAGAGAAGCAAATGCTTTCTAGACTCGGGAGGCTCAGCGTTCCCAACAGCAGCATGATTTATTTGTAATTCTGATAGCTCTCTCTGAGCCTCTTAAACTGAAAGAGCAATGGCAGCTTTCCTGTACTGCTCTGACTGCGTGCAGCAAGCTGTGGGCAGTGCCCAGGCAGGAGACCCAAGTGCTGCAGGAAGGGAGCTCAGCTGCAGCCAGGTCTCGGGGCAGCACTCCAGGAGAGGATTGCCTCCGGCCGAAACCCTGCATTAAATGGCACGGGATTTAACTTGCATGTTTCACTGGGCCAGCTACGTCAGCCTTCCTTCAATTCTTTGGCTTAAATAATGGCATCCCCCTTTGGTGCTGTGTGTTTTCATTTCAGCTGTGGTGATTCTCTGATTTTTGTGGTGGTTGGTTACCAGCTCCACAGGAGTTTCAGAGCCACAGGGATAAACTGGAGCATGGCCAGGTGTTGAGCATGGAGAACAGCTCTTCTGGGAGATGGCTTCAAGACCAGGTGTAGGGTGTCCTGTTCATGCTGCGTGTGTACTAAAATGGAGCATCCATGCAGTTAGTGTAGGCATTTAGCGTCTCTTTGAAACTAGTGTTACTACAAGGTGTGTAAAAAAACGTGGACTGTTGTGTGCCACCTCCAGATTGCATGTTCTTACATCAGTCAGCTAGTCCCCATGAAGAAATGAGTTGGTCTGCGTGGTAATCCACTTCTCTCTTTAAGGTATTCTTATAGAATTTAACTCTGGTCAGACAACCTCACACCGACACTCCTGATTAGCTGCAAAACCTTCTCAGTTTGCTTTTGTTCCCATGCTGGACTGGAGTTTTTGTTGGAAATGCTCTGTTTTCAGCATGTGTTCTTGTTTTTCCTGACAAACATGAATGTCTGTTGGCCTACATCTAGAGGAGGTGGGAAAGGCCAAATTCATTCCTGGTGTCACTCCAGCATAGTCAATGGGCTGACCACAAGGATCAGATAGGATCTAGGACATTAAGTTTACTGAAAGTTTAACCAATTTTTATTGATACATTTCTGGTGCAACTGATAAAGATGCTTTGTCACATCAGGAAATCGAACTTTAAAGTTAACAGAAGCCAATGTGTGATGGAGAAGGAATGCAGAGCTGGCAGCTCATTCACCCAACAGAAATGCTGATGCTTCTGGGTGCTCGTAGCACAGGCATGGCTCACCCTTGCTGCAGACATAATTACTTGAACCATGAAAGATGAGGAGGCTTGAACACACTGGAGATGTGTGGTATGCTAACACAGCCAAATCCTCTGCTGAGACCTCAGTTGGGGCTGGGGGACCCTGGTGCTGAGGGCTGTGGAGCCTTCGGCACAGCACTGATCTGTTGATGCTTGACATCTTCATCTTAGAGGCTTTGGGCTGAAGCCTCCTCAACTGAGAAGCTCCTGAGAGCTTCTGCTAGTCCCACATTCTGGGCTGGAATTTCAGATTTTCTCTCAGCACTTGTCTGTAAGATTTCCTTCTCTCGTTAATACAGTCACTTTTTGTTTCTGTTGTTCCCAAACACGCAGGCCTGCTCTGCCATGGTACAGCAAGAAGGAAGTAAAATATTCCATTTTAAATATGTAAAGGGAACTGCTGCCTAGCAAAGACAGAGCTGGCTTCTGGATGAAAGAGTCAAATGCCAAACTGTTTTGTTTCAATTTGAGCAGGAGCAGCTTTGATCTAGAAAAGATGACTCAGTCAGTAGCAGGGAGCATTTCTTTATTCTGAATTCAGAAATAAAACCCTAAGATTTAGGCTATGGCGGGTTTGACACATCAGTCACAGTGTATATTATGTGAAAATGAAAACCATAATGTCTGAAATGAACTGTGGATGCTTTTCCGAAACAAAAAAACAAAAAACAAAAAAAAAAAAAAACAAAAAAAAAAAAACACACTTCTGATGTTGGTTGCCAAGAGTTTTCCTGAAGCCAGAAAGGGCTGGGGGTGGGGGAAGATCACTGCTAGGGAGATGGGAACAGGGAGCAACGTGGACAAACCAGGAAGGGGAGAGACTTCCTGCACCGTAGCTTAAGCCAGAGGTGGGGCCGGGATTAAAATCTGGGTCTCCTGGCCCTCAGTCAGACCCCAGAATCTGCGTTTGCTGCCTCCTTGCCCTGACTCGGTGCATCTCCTTTGCCACCTCTTGCAGCTCGCTGGAGGAGGCTGATGTGGTTAGACCCCGCAACTGGAGGGTCAGCTCCAGTTGTGTGGAGCAGGGATGGCCAATTCCTGCTACTGAGCTGCTTTTATTTGGAGCCAGGTGTCCGGGCCCAGATCGGCGCAGCTGTGTTTCGTGGCACCGCAGCTGACCCAACAACACAGCTGTGCCCGGGCTGGGGCCCTGCGCAGGCCGCAGCACACACACGTGGCCCGAGCTGGGTGCCGGGGTCAGCAGGTTGTGTGGCTGGGATCCTGGGGACGTGGTGAAACACATCTGGCTCCAGGCAGCAAGCTGCTGGCAAGCCCTGGTGCAAGGGAAAGCTGTCACTGGTGCGGCTTTATTCAACATCCAGCCACTGGCCTGGTTTGTTCTGTGCTGCTGTCCCCTGCAGGCTGAGAGCGAGTGGGTGTGTGTGTGGAGGGAGCCTCCAGAACACTTCCTTGGTGGTTTCGGTGGTTGCATGCACTGGGTGATGGAGACTTCTTTGGCACGGTCGCCTTGTGAAATCTCCTCCTACCCAACAGGTTGTTCCTGCTGAGGAGGACGGCCCAGCCCTACGATCCCCCTGCCTTGCCTGCACCACCTCTGCATTTGCTCTCCTTGCTCTCCTAGCAAGCAGCTGCCAGCTAGCTTTTGGCCAGGCTAGTTTTCTGCTTGCTGGTAGACCAGAGGGCAAGGGGGTGGGAGCAGTGTGCTGGGGAGAGGGGCCACTCTGTCAGGTAGCAATGCACAGTCAAGCATGCTCACTCAGGATGCCAAGGACGTTCAGGTTCTCCACAGATGCCTGGCAGCAGGGATTTCCTTGGTCTGCACTGTATATGTCTGATAACAGGGCTGGTTATAGAATAGTAGCTGGATTAGGTAGCCCAAGCTAAACAGCTGTAGAGAAGATGAAATTAGACAGGGAAAAGAGTCCTTAAATCATTT
This sequence comes from Aythya ferina, assembly GCF_964211825.1. Taxonomy (NCBI): domain Eukaryota; kingdom Metazoa; phylum Chordata; class Aves; order Anseriformes; family Anatidae; genus Aythya; species Aythya ferina. Next base: position 29,280,943 of record NC_140302.1, on the reverse strand, counting down.
ACTTTACCCCTTGTTCCAGAAAGTGTGTGTCTTCTGGTGTTTTCCCCATTTAGATGCTGAATGTTCCAAGTGATGTGACTTTCCCTCAGATTTCTTCAGGATTGCTCCATGGTCTGGGAGGTCTCATTACTCCTAGGGATGTGATGTGAAATATTAGTACTGGATGTATACAGTGGAACACTCACATAATTTCCTTTCTTGGCATGGCAAAATAAATAAATAAATAAATAAAATCCCATTTTCACTAATGCCAAAGAACAGCCAATGGTGTGATGTGAGAGCTGGAGAAGGTGAGGAGGCCCACACTACCTGCTGTCACACTGAACCCAAACCGCCCTGGCACCCAGGGGTGTCTCATCCAGCCCATACTAAGCAGCGAGCTGCTGGCCTCCCACAGCATCGTCCTGTGGCTGGCAGCTGGTACAAGTGTGAGTGCAGATGTGGTGCTGGGAGACGATTCAGAAGCTCAAGGCTTGCAGCTATAAAGTGGAGAGAATGTGGTTGGAGGGAGTTGATCATATCCTTTCCTCGAGGAAGGAACGGAGGCTTGGGCACTTGGGTGGGAGGGAGGAGGTGTCTGCTGTCCACCCTGCAGCAGAGCGGACTGAGAGCTCCCAGATGTCATCAAATCCTTCTCTTCCTCCTCCAGCTTCCCTTTGTACATTACCATTATCACAGTTTGTTTTGCCCATCCATTTCCAGGAACTACCCCAATTTTCAAGGTCCTGCAGAGACAGAAGAGAGGTTCCTTCTGTGACAGCTTGAGGAGCAGTTGATCATATGTATTTTGTTTTTTTTTGAAGTGGACTCTCTCTGGTACCGGTTCTCCTGCCACTGATGTTTTCAGCCCGGGGGAGAACTGTATGACCATGACATATAGGCCAATGCAAAGCTAATGGACTGAAAACACGTAGCAGTGCTGGCTAATCACAAGTCCAGCAGTATGTAGCATGGCAGTATGGGTGTGCTCCCAGGTATCGGTGGTGCTTTTGATATTTCCATGCTTCGTTTCACTCTGGTCTTGAGTGTGCCTTTAATATAAAGCAGTACTGTGAAAATCAGAGACTTTACCCTGTGACACCATGTGAATTTTGAAGGAATAATGCTTTCTTGAATAGCACTGGTGATATGTATGTTAGCAAAGAGATTAGAAGCATGGATTTCAGTCCTCCACGAAACAGCCTAAAGGGCCTAACTGGAGATGTTGCTGAGCTTTATCCCACGGGAGCAGGCTTTTAACCCTTGGCTGGAACAGTCCTGTGGGTGGAAATACACAGTGTGAATATTAATCTCCAGCTTTAAAACAATAACTTTTGCAATCAGTTGTTGGGTGTGGTTTTTTGACAACTTCCAGATCTCATAAATCTGATGTTTATGAATTATAAATAGCTGTAAATGTACCTGAAAGCTTGGATGCTGTAACTGTTATTAACTACTCTTAATGTAGGTCATAACTTCTGCCCAGAATTGGTGACAGTCCTCAAAGCTATAGGTGTACCCAGTGCTGCAGTATAGTTTCTGGCATGTCTTTTAGATGGAAGGAAATTGATAGGATAAACATTATATCAGAAAATCAAAATAAGCCTGTAGAAATTTCAGCTTGCAGTGAAGATTGTAATTTTTAGGTGGTAGGACAAAGTGATAATAAATACAGCAGGGAACAAGGAAATCATGTAGCAACTGAAAAATATCCAAACATATGGAAAATTCAATTCTATGGAGAATTAAGTCACTATTATGTAATCAGGATCAATGGAAATGAGCTGATGTCAGTATTGGACTGGCTTAATGCATGGATGGAAAATTGTGTCCTCTCGGACAGACCTGCTAATAGGAGTGGAAGCTCCATGCACACTGCATTTCCATTAACCGTGTTTTATTTTTTTTACCTAGAAGGGGCCTGAGCCAAACCCAACAGAAATAAATAGCATTTTTACTAACCTGAAGCTGATTTGGGGTCTGAGCCTAAAAGATCTGTAGAAGATGGCAAACAGCAGGAGTCTGTGGTGAATGTCTACCCTGTACTGGTTGTTCAGGGCAAAGCTTTTCCCTTGCTTTCCATCTGTCTGAACCTTTTGTGCAACCAGCTTCTGGATCATCCCTCCAGGTAGGGCTGTGGTGGCCCAGCAGCCTTGAAAGTCCCTGCCCAGGTAGGAATTTCCATCCCAAACTTCCAGCTGAGGACTGGAAGGGGCTATACCTGGCACCAGGCGGGATGGGTGCCCATGTGCCCAGGGCATGGAGACTCCAGCAGCATTACAGTGACCACAGAATCAGTGAGGTTGAAAAAGACCTTCAAGATCATCATGCTGCAGAAGTGCCCAAAGACCTCCTAGCCTTCTTATGGCATGATGCTGGTTCTGTGAGATGGACCCTGTGGTGCAGGAGGGATGAAAAGCCCCTGCAGCTGCATGGGATGTCCCAGAAGGATGTGTGCCTCGGAGGCAGCTTGGTCTTTTTTTGTGGTGGGGCTTGATAGCAGCAGCAAACTCATAGCTTGTCCCTGAACATAATCAATCCTTACCTGGGCAGCTGTGTAGGAAACACCAGAGCAGTCTGTTAGGGTTGAGCACACTCTAGTTAACGTTACTGAAAGGTCATCCTGGAAGAACTGCTTGGGTTCAGCACAGCTTAGGGCAGTGTCTCTTTGGCCACCTTGAGCAAGGCTGGTTATCAAGATCCAGCCAAGCATCCTTACTGCTAATTTGAGAGCCAGAAGGGTTCCTGAGGTTTCTGGGGTGTGTTGTTTTTTTCTGATTTGTGAAGATGAATAAAAAAAAAAAAAAAGCATATAATGGTTTAGTGAGAAGCTCGTGTTCTAGATACCTTGGACACTGTGACAGTGACCAGGGCACTGCACTGACCTACTGAAGATGCATTTTGGGGATGCCCATCAGCCATGTATTAATTAAAAGGAGAAGCAACAGGTTTCACAAGAGGCTCTTCCCTGCATGAAATAGGTTTGAAATCCTGGAGTGGTTACTGCATAATAAGAAAACCTGCCTTTGATTCAACAAAATGAGGGGAAAAATGTCAGCTGTTAAATGTTAGTGGATGGAGCTGTCATGTGAAGCGAACGTGTGGGTGGCTTCCAATTAACAGAGATGCCAGGGGTGGGGAGAGACTAAGGAGAGAAAAGGGGATGGGATAGGCTGACCTTTGACTGTTTCCAATTCAGTGAGAGCCTGAAGGGAGTGTGCAAAGTGAGCGGGAGGTCTCTGAGGGTGTCAGCACAGGAGAGGACCCGAGCTGCTGAACACCTCACACCCCATGGAAAGGGGAGCTACCACATGTGCCCTCAGCTCTTGCTGCTGGCTGGGCACTTCTGCTGCTCACCTTGTCAGCCCACCCTCGGAGCCAATTCCCCTGGGCATCCTAGGGAAAAAATGGGGGAGGAAGGGAAGGGAAACTCCCTCATCCCCACCATTTTGTTGTTTCCACACATTACTCTCACTGGCTTGATGTGGTTCAGTGAAGGGTGTGATGAATACCACTGCAAGTGCAGGGCAGAACTGAAACAGTAGCCAATGGCAGAGAAAAGGAAGGGGAGCCTGGGGCTCGTCAGCTTCATGGGTTCCTCATTTGGAAAGCTTTCTGGTCATGGAAATAACCTTGATGTTTCCCTAACTGGTAGGAAAGGATACGGAGAGGGATGTGACAAAAAGAGAGCAAACAGCTTTATCCAGTACCTTAAAGGTTACTTCTGCTTTTCTTGTTAAGCCTCTTCAGCTTAACTTAAACATTTTCTGTGCTATGAAATAATCGCTCTGAAAATGGTGCTAGAGAGGTGAAGACACCCTTGGCTTTGGGAGCAACGTTGAAATGATTGCATCTACTTCCTGCCCAGCAGATTTGTTGAAAGTTGGCCAATGTCTTTCCTGAGAAACAGCTGCTCAGAAATTTGGGAGGAAAAATATTTTATTCCTCACATTCTGGTGGATTTGAGGCTCACCAGCTGGTTGAGTAGCCTGCCAAGGCTCCACGCTGTTGTGGAAATGTACAGTAACTGGGCATAAGTAGCTCTAAGCCCCTTTTGGACTCGAGTGTGAAAATGTCTTAATGCTGGGAAGCTGCTGAATGTCTCTTTCAAAGTAGAAATAAATCAGAATGGAATTGCTCTGTCTTTGCCAACAAATAAACTCATTTTGGGGAATTTACTGTCCCTGTTTCCACAGCGCCTCTTAGGCCCGGCCTGTTGGCTGGAGCTGTCCAAGCCCTCCAAGGCCCTCGTGCTATTCATGTCTGTTTGAAATATTATATTCAACTTAAAAACCCAGTTCTTAAATTGGATTCTTGAGTGCTTGTATCCATAATTTGTTTTGCTTCAATCTGAGGATGAAATTCTCTCTATGTTGAGGAAAGTCTCTGATTGACTTCAAGGAAAACAGGCTCAAGTCCTAACAAACTGAATTTCAAACAAGGAAAGGGAAGACTTGTGTCAAAAAGACTTTACTGCAGCAAATACAACTTCTGTCAATGTAGTCTCGTTTGTCTGTCTGTTTTTAAACCCTGATTAAATTATTATGATTTGCTTTTCTCAACTCCCACCCCTCCCACAAAGCGGAGAAAAGTTTAAATGGAGTATTTTGTTTGACTGGTGTAAAATAAATATTTTGACAGCTAAAAAGTAAAAAAGAAATGTTTGCCTCCGTCTTCCTGAATGGAAAACTGGATATTTTCTGGCCTAGAATGCAATGGTGATGCTTGGCCACAAGGACAGCCTCCTCCAGCCCAAATGTGGGCCCAGGACGAACAGAAGAGGGATGGTTCAGATGTGATATGAGAGAAATCTTTCTGAGGATGAAGAGAGTCAAGCTGTGGACAAGGCTGCACAGAGAGATTGTGTGGTCTCCATCCTTCAAAGTTTTCAAGACCCAATCACTGGAAAGAGCCCAAAGTGACCTGGTGTGAATTAGGAGTTAATGCTGCTCTGAGTATACCACTGGACTAGGGATGCCTGAGGTCTCTTCCACCTGGAGCATTTCTGGGATTCTTCAGATTAATAGCCAGAAACATCACCTCTGCTCCAGGAGCTGCAGTTTTGGGGGTGTAATGGCTCAGTAGCCCATGCTTCTGTGTGGAGTTTTCAGCTGGTGCCATCCCTCTCCCCATCCATACACGTGCACCTTGACAAGCATGAGCTTTGGGACAGCATGACCCAGATGCTGAATCTGGAATAAATCCGTGATACTCATATCACAAAGCAGCTGCCTTCAGGGTGTGTGGGGAGGATCCTTGCCTGCAGGGAATAGTCAAGGGCTACGTAAGCTGTGCTTAACCATTTCATCAGAGTTCTCTGTTTGCGTTCTGTCTGGCCAAAGCTGCTTGTACTTGTGGCCAGGAGCTGCTTGTGTGTGGCTTCTGCAATGGATCTCCAGGCAGACTTCCTCCCTCTGGGCTAGCAGACTTTTGGAATAGGCCAGTCTCCTCGTAGCATCCTGTCTGTCAATGGTGAAGCTCAAATCAAGATTTCATTAATGTGGAGCAAATTGTTCTGTTGGAATAAAGTTCAGGCTGCAAAAGACCAGAGCTGCTTTGGATCTGACCCAAGACTTTTACAAAGCAGCTTCAATCTATGTGTATGATTTTTATTTATTTATTTACTTTGTATACACTATACAAGATTTCAGAACAAGATGTTCTTCTAACCCTATCAAAAAAAAAAAAAAGGCCAAGAGAAAATGTGTGATGCAGTGGGAGGCATTCAGATGCTGCCAAAGTGGTGTGATGTAACTTGACACGGTGCCAATGTTTCAATTGTAAACTGAATGCAGGTGAATGCTGATCAAAATGCGCCCACGGAATATCAAACTGCTGCATCTGTAGCTTGGTTTGAGGCAGCATGTAGAAATACAGGTGAGGGAGCCGGATTCTCTCTGGTGATATATGAGTATTCTTATCTCCGTGTTTAAGTCCTAAAATAAACACAACCCATGGATATGCAATGTTATTCTCTCTAAACAAGCTTAAAAAAAAAAAAAAGCACAAACAAAAAACCCACACCTTACTACTTATGCTTAGCTTTTGATGAGTAGACAGCTTGGGAAAATGTTTGCTTTAGTTTTTACACGCTATCATCTTACAGACTTGATGCGTGTAAAACGCTGATAAGAGGACTGGCTTGGTGGCTGAGAGCAGAGCAGTGGATGTTGTTTATCTTGACTTTACTAAGGCTTTTGACACGGTCTCCCATAACATCGTCACAGGAGTAGGCGGGGAGGTGAGATGAAACTGTCTGAACTGCCGTGCTTCGTGGCACAAAGTCTAGCTGGGGGCCATTGCTAGAGGTGTGCCCAGGGGTCGATACTGGCACTAATACTATTCAACATCTTCGTTAAAACCTAGCTGATGGGGAGCATCCTTGGTAGTTTTGCAGATGAAACTTGAGAAGTGTTCGATACACCAGATGGTTGTGCTGATGTTTGGAGGGACTTCAGCAGGCTGGAGAAATGAGCCAAAGGTTTCTGAAGTTCAGTAAAGAATTTCAGGGTCCTGCCTTGGAGAGGAATAACTGCACCAGTACTTGTGGTGGGCTGACCTGATGGGAGGCAGCTTTGTAAGGAAATATTCACAGGTCCTGGTGGAGGACCATGGTACTCCTCCTCAGAGGACCATGTGCTGGACCTGGCTCAGCCAAGGACCAAGAAGGATCCCCCAAGAGGGATTGGAGCATCTGGCACAGGAGGAGAGGCTGAGAGAGCTGGGACTGTTCAGTCTGGGGAAGAGAAGGCTCAGGGGGTCTTGTCACTGTGTATAAACACCTGATGGGGGGTAAAGGAGGCAGAGACAGATGTTTCTTAGTGGTATCTAGGGAAAGGACAAGAGGCAATGCTTCTCCACAGAGGCACAATCTGTCTTGGTCAAGAGAGTTTTAGCTTCCTTGAGCAGGGTCTGTGTTTCCCAGCTGCCTGAGCGAACGTCTGTCCCATCACGCTGGATCTACTTTTGGCACGCTCAGGTACCTGTGAACTTGTGGCCCTTAAGCTGTTCTACAGACGAGAATCTCCAGTCCAATCTTGGGAGTGTACCTTCAGGGCTAGAAAAGAGGCTTTTCTGTTCAAATGGATTTATTGCCGCTGGTTTCCTCGAAGCACCACTAAATGTGTCATGCACAAAGGTGGTTTCATCAGCAGTTCTGCTTGGCGGGAGGGAAGAGGCTCTCTGTTTTGCTTATTTAGGTTCAGCATGAAGTCTCTCCTGGCAGGTCAGTTGCTTCCCATGCGGTCCCAAGCTGCCCTTCCTTCGCTGTGAGCTGAAGGTGAGCTCCCACCCCTGGCCAGCTGTGGTCAGGGTGGGCAAAGCCCCGGGCCGGGATGCTCTCCAACCCAGCCATGCATGGTGTTCACCATTTGATCCTCTCTGGCTGCCCTCTATTTTTAGAGGTTTGGAAGTGTCACTGGGACGTTCCTCATCAGAGGATCTGGCACACCAGGTCTCCTACACGTCCTGGAGTTCATCTGGGCAGAAGGGATTTCTAGTGGAAATGCACATCTGTTACTCCTTAAATGTGACCACTGTCAAGGTTTCCATCCCTCCAGCAAAGCAGTTCTTTGCCAATGGCCCAGTAAACTCTGCTTTTGGAGGAGGAGAGGGAAAGGGAGTAAGTCTTCAGGATAACAAAGTTTTTTTTTCTTTTCTTTTCTTTTTTTTTCTTTTAGTTGAAGGGATGAAGTTTGTTTTAAATTACAGCATATTGAGTCAGTCTCTTTGACACCCACAGCTGTGCTGGCAGAAAGCTGCAGGAGGATTTGTCCGGGCAGGGTGCTGTGTGCCTGGTGGGGCTGTGGGAAGGATGCACCTTGCAAGGTGCTCGGCTCGCGGTGGCTCCCAGCTTTGCTTTGCGTCACCAGCAGGAGCATTCCTGGCAGGGGGCGGGCGTCCACCCAGCAAAACAAATGACATTGTTTTGACACGGTGCAAAACCGCTCCCTCCACCTTCCCCTGCACCGCTGCTGCCCGTATCTCGGCGTGAAATCCTGAGGGGAAGCTGCAGGCTGAGTCATCTGGCGCTGCGCGCGCTGACAGCACAGACAACGGGCTGGAGCGCCGCGGAGGCTGGGAGGAGAAACCCAGGAGATCTTGGCCAGAGGTGGTGGTGGGTTCCCCCACCTCCTTTCCTGTCCTCGGGCTTGGTTGTGGACCCAGACCTCCGGGTCTGAGCTGTGAGGTGATCAAAAGGAGTCGGTTCAAGAAAACCACTGACGAGGCATCAAACTGCCAGGGTAAACTTGTGTTTTCCTTGCAAAACCTCATGTGTGAGCTCAAGGCAGAGATGGAAGCGTGCAAAAAGGCTTGCACAGGGAAGGTCTTTGAAGATTTGTGCTGCTCACAGGAGCAGCCAAGATAAGAGGCTGCAATCTCCCTGCTCCAGCTGCAGTCTGCAGACAGGTAGCTTTGGTGGAGCTCGTGCATGGGTGCGTGAGAGGGAGCTGGGGCTGCTCAGGAGCTGGGCAGCAGTGGGAAGCCTCCCTACACTCCCTCCCAGCCCCTTTCCTCCTGGAAAATGAAGCCAAAACGGGGAGTATTTTGGGTGTCCCCTTCCTCTGGCAGCTGGTCCTCTGGTAATGAGCCATGCTGCCTGGGGATGCCATTTCCCCAGGGCAGGCAGCTCCCCCTGCACTCCTGCATTGATTTGTGGTGGGAGCTGCATGCCCAGCCTCTTATCTCTTTCCAGGCTTTCCCTGGAAAAGCTGCTTTTCTGCAGAAGGGCTGCGTGCAAGCTTCCTCCTTCCTGCAAGGGGCTGTGGTCCCTGTGGCTGCTGTGCCGCGGGAGGGGAGGGATTGCTCCCTTCCTTTCGGTATATCCCACCCACGCTGGGAGAATAGGGAGTTCGCTGCTGAAACAAATGGGCAGGAAATGGGCAGTGAATAAAGGAAAGGGCTCCTCCACATGCTGTGAGTGTGACCAGTGGTGTGAGCCTGCCTTTTAGAAAGGGCCTTGATAGCTGGATATGACCCAAACCTCCAAGCAGTACATCTGCACCGTGCCTTGTGGCTGGGCACAATCGGTCTGTGCACTCACAGGGGAAGCAAAGCGCCTCTGCCGTGGGCTGCTGGGCCTTGGGAGGGTTGCACACAGCCGGTGTTGAGCGGTGTGGCCTTGCAGGAAAAACCTGGGAAGCCTGAGGCTGTCCCTAGCACGGCAGCACACTCTGGGGTGAGAGAACAACTCCATCAGCTGCTACCTCAGCAGCGTTTTACACCATGCCAAGACCCCTTGAGGGGGTTTTGCTCTATTGAGTTTGCTCTGCTGAGTGGCCAGAGGGCAGACCCAGGCCCTGCTGGCTGTTAGGAAGGTGTGCTGGTGCTGCTGGAGCTGCAGTGGAGCTGCTTCGCCGTGGAGCACCGGCTGTCACCATGGGCACGCGGGCCCAGAGGTCTCCCCTGTTCCTGCAACCTTCTGGACCCCCGGGGTTTTGGTCTGGGATTTGAGGCCAGGGGATTTCTGTTTGTTTGTTCAAGGCTGTTTTATTCGTTTATTCCTAATCACATACAGTTCTCATTGTTGCTCAGCCTGTGGCTTTCAGCTATCTTGAAATGAAAAGAAAATACATGTTTGTCTTCCAGCACCTTGGGAGCCAAGGGAAGCCTTAGGCAGAGCCAAGACGTAACGTGGCAGTGCAAACACTGATGTGCAATGTTCCCCCAGATCCGTGATTAAGAGCCGATGATTTTCCCAGGGTTACCAGGAGGACACAAGCCTTCAGGACCCGGTCCTCTGGCCGCCACAACACTAAACCTGTTCCTATGGAGATGAGCTGATTGCTATCGGGTTTTGTGCTGATTTCAGGCCTTTTACTTCTAACGCTCTCAAATCTGCTCTGCTACGTATTTCCCTTCTACGCACAGCCAAAACCAGACCGAGCAGCTTTCGGGGGACAACACGAGCAGCAGCCCTTTTCCCCAAGGGCTCTTCCAACCCAAATGCCGCCTGGTAGGAGGCCCGAGCAGCTCCCGCGGCTCCTCCGAGGGGCTGAGCTGGGCCTGCCACCCCGCCGTTCTTTCTCACAGTATTTTTAGTGGAGGAATGCACCTCCTGACCCGCCGCCGGGAGCCTCTGCCGTGCGGGGAAGCGGGTCCCAGGCGTGCTCCAGCTGCGACGTTCCGAGCAGCGACTATTTCGGGAGCATCTGGGTGTTTCCAGGTCCCCCGGGTACGCTCTGCATTTGCCTTCTCGCCTTTGTTGATGCTGCTTGGACAGTAAGGAGGACCTGGAAACTCGCCACGATTTATGATCTATTTTTTATTAGGTAAGCAGCAGACAAAATGCATCCTGGCTTAGCGACCCGTATCGGGGAAGGGGTGCCTGTCTGTGTGGGAAGCATGCAGGGAGGGCTATCAGCCAATTTTTCGTTTTTATTTTTTCCCGGTTGGTGCTCTCTGGCCACACATAATGTAGTGAGTGAAAAGAAAAGAGTATTTTTGTGCTGTTCTTGGGGCCGCGAGCAGGCCGGTTGCAACAATGCGGTGTTTTGTGAAGGTGCCTGCTGATCATCCGCCTCTTGTAAGTGGTACGGGGCCAGAGGACTTCGCAGGTGACCTCCAAGTGTAAAAGCTGTGCTGGGTGGAACAGCAGCATGGGCTGCTTCAGCTCCTCTTCAGCTCCTGGAGCTTTGCTGGGTGGCTGCAGCAGTGTCTCAGGCTCCCACTGCCCTTTTTGAGGGCATCGTGAAAAGTGTTTTTTCAGCGTAGCTCTGACCCAAAGTGCTTCTGGAAGCCAGATGTGTCAGCTCAGCAAGACATCCTGTCTAAATATTTTCAAACAGAAGTTTAGGGTTGCTTTATGACTCTTGGTTTTGGAACTGTCTGTTTTTCAATGCCAGTTTTTGGTCTTGTGGCTCTCTCCCTGCAACGAGGCCGGGTCCTGGTCTAACTTTCACCAGTTGGACTGGGAGCTTCTCATACCGAGCTGGGCTGCAGGGCACAGAGGCTGGAGCACACCACGTAGGTCGTGGGCAGCACTGGAAGGTGTCTGAGGACTTGACAGCTGTTTCCTGATAAATGTCAGCACGGGGCAAACCCTTCTCAGAAACTGCTGGGTCTCACCATGGGAGCATGTGCTTGGTGGAGCTGTTGTTGGCAGCAGGAGAAGGGAAGGAAAGTGGGCAAATTCAGACATAGTGGGGTTTTTCCTTCTGTAGTAGGAAAATAGTGGGCCAGGTTTGCTCAAAAGTTCCAACAAATTCATGGACTAATGCAGGAGAACCATAAGCACAGTCTGTCAGTGCAGTTAACCAGGAATTATAAGGGCTGTTCTTACACTTCAAGTGAGTGGAAGGCTTTTTTGGCTGGTTTCTTTTCCATTTATTTTTTTTTTCCCAGAAAATGCTGATCTGTTAGGAGTTTGCTGTTTTGTTTGTTTGTGTTTAATTTTATTTTTTTCTCAGTAAAGATATACCAAAGTTATTTTTTTGTTAAAGTTCCTGAGGTCCTGGCTGGAATTTCTGGTCATAAACAGCCTCCGTGACAACGGCACTACCTGGGAAACCCACGTCCTTGGGTCTGAGCCTTGCAAATCACCCCGTGTCAGGCTCCTAGCCAAGGAACAGTAGTATCATATATACATAGATGTGTACAGACATACGTATGTAGGGGAACAACTTAAATGGGATAAAATGGGAGCCAGCTGCTCCAGAGGAACTGGTGTTTGGGGCACACAGGACTTGCCTGCAGTTCTGCCTAGCCTGACCTCAGTTTTGTCTCCTCCTGTCCCAGAGGAGAGCCCTATCAGCCTGGTGGAGTCACCGGCTATTGAAAGGTGGTGGATTCAGTCTTTCTTTTTCCTAGAAATAAACAAAATCCCAGTGCTTAGTCTTCCCATTGAAAGTGGAATGGTTTGTGGTTTCCCGTTTCAATGAAACATAGCTTGCACTTTGTTTCAATTTCATCTTGAGCTTTTTTTTTTGTGGTATTTTGGGATCCCCAGAGCTGAACATCTGGATCTCCATGACACGAATTGGGAAATATCTACACTGTTTGTTCGCTCCTGCATAAAACTGAAGTTTCTGTTTAAGAGGTCATCCTTCTTCTCTGTGCTTAAAGCAAAACTTTATTGGTAAGCTTCAGTGGGGGCTGTGTGGATCTTTTACAAAAGAAGGTACGGCTCAGGTAGATATCTGCGGTGGCTGTACAGCAGTAACAAGATTATTGCGTACTCTATATTTAAAATCCTGTGAATGGCAGTGATTATTGGGTTTGGTGTGGCACCTGATGTTACCATTGCATTAGCCATGATACGTGATATGCGGTCCAGTGAGGGCAGTGGGATTAGATGTCACCTATCCAGGCTGCAGCCCATTGCTGGGAAATGAAGCCATCAGATTTCTCTGAACACCTTTGAGGTGTTGGTCTGAAGCTGTCTTCTTGCCCAGTTACCTTTGGTCCATGGTGGCTGCTTGTGTCTGGTGCCACTGATACCTCCCAAAGCAGGTTTTGAAGTGGTACATGTGCATCCACAGCAAAGAAGCCTTTTGCCAGTCTGCCAGTACCTCCTGAAACGTGGCCTCCCTGGTGTGTACCTTCGTGTGATGAGTCCTCTTTCAACAGCAGCTGCGTTTGCACAAAGATTGCTTTGTTTCCCTCACAATTGCCAGGAGCTTGTGAAATGGGGGCCCTATGAGACCTGTGGGGAGAAGTGACAACTTCCCTTCCTGTGAAATTATGGTTAGATCCACAAGTCTGAAGCAGATGGGATCCAACACAGTTTGAACTAAGTCCACCAGGAACATTTGAATGCTGAGACAATTTTCAGTAAATACTTTGCGTTATGACATCCTGTGAGCTTCCTCAGAGGGTTTCTGGAAGCCTGGTTAAGCGTGCCAAACCTCCAGAATATACATATATTTATTTATTTTTAGCACTCTTGACAGATAAGCAACCCCAGGGACTTAACCATGGCGACATCCAGCTGGGAGCGGGGCGGTCCTGAGGGACCATCTCTGTGCAGCGATGCTGGGGCTTGTTCCCCTGGCCCAGCTCACCTCATCTCACCTGCACCCAGTGAGACAACCCGAGCCCTGTACCCTCTGAGGGCTGTAGACTTGTTTTAATCATCTGTCACTCTCTGGATATGAGCCATTGAGGAAAAGAGTCTCTACAGTAGGGTAAAAGTTTAGAGAAAATGGGCATTAAAGCCCTCAGGTGGGAAACAGGTGAGGGGCAGAAATGGCCCTGGTGTAACACCAGCTTTGGCTTCACTGCAGAACTGCAAATCTTTTGGCTTTGGGTCTCACTGCAGCTGGCTGCCTTTGGCTCTTGCTCTTCCAGAAGTGTTAAGGCCTGGTGGAAGGGGATGAACGTGGAGCTTGCAGAGGGGAACAGAATGAGCGAGACAGGTTTCAGCTGAGCTTTTGCTGTCGTAAGCTTGTGTTCATTTGAGTCCCCCATTCAAAACCGCTTGTGGCATAGCACATATATCAAAGCAGAAGAAATTTAGCAATGGTTGTTTGTGACTGGAAACCACCTAGTTTTGCATTCGGTTTCATCTCTGGCTAGCATCACGCCTCTCCAGCTGGAGCAGCACTCCTGACCTGGCAGGCTGCTCACCGCCAAAGCAAACATCAGTGCTCGTGGACCCCAGATGCCTTTGAAGCCTTTGCTTCAAAAAAACACCACCCTCTGAACTACGATGAGGGATGATAAACTGTGCCACATACAGATCCAGTCCTCTAAGAAACGTCTTATCTCTGAGGGATTTGCAGAACCCCTCTCTTGTTTGGAAATGATGAAAGCAAGACAGCTGTTAATAAGGTGAAAAGAAAAATGGGAGCAGGAGGCATTTAGTTCTTCATGGTGGCGTCTTCCTCAGCTTTTCAGCAGTTGCAAGGTGTTTCTGTAAAAATGTTTTGAAACGCAGGTGTTCATGAAGCTGCATTTCTGACAGGCTGGGGAGCAATGGGAAAGCTAAAAGAAACTTTTTTTGGCAGTAGATCAGCTTTCTTAGCATAGTGTACTTGCCCAATCCGTATCCTTTTAAATTGTAATGACTTCCTCAGGCACCATAAACACTCTGGCCCTTGTCACTTCTCCTTTTGAAGTCTGTTATTCATAACGCAGCCTTTTCTGAAGTGCTCCTGCTGTCAGTCAGCTAACTAGTCCAAAACACTCCCGGTCTTCAAAATCGCTTAATTCTTTTTCAATTACAGATAACAGCTCTCCTGTTGCTTGCTGCTGACTCATGCGAGAAAGGTAGCATGCCTTGGGTACGCCTGCAAGTCCCAGCTGCCACCTAAATAGGGCAGAGAAATCAGAGCAAGATAGCCAAGGCATGGACACAGTGATGTGTGCTGAGAGGAAAAATTGCCTCAGTGAAGCCAGCATCTGAGTGTTAACCAGTGCTGGGTGTGTATCCTTGGAGAGGCTTAGAAAACCAGCCCCATCACCGAAGCTTTGGGTTTGGGCCTAAGGTTGCCTGTGGTGAAGGGTGAATAAGGAAAAATGTCCACTTCTGAAAAATATTTAATTGCACAACATCCTTTCTCATGTTAGTGGGACCTGAAGTGTTTTAGGAAGTGTTTAGAATTACCTGAAGAATTTAAGAAGTGTTGCAAAATACAGGTCTATAGTTTGGTCCCAAACTAGCAGAGAGGCAGAGCTAAAGGACAAATTCAAATCCCTTCAGACAGGGGAGGGATTTGAACCTGGCCTGCCCCCTTGGCTGTAATGGTAAGAGGGCAGCTGCCCTGTCTTGGTGGGTCCAACCTCCACCCAACTCCTGCCCCTCTCTTCTTTTTCTCCTAAAAATGGGAAGTGTTTTCGTAGTCATTTGTCTTTGCATTCCTTCACCTGCCTCTCTGCTGCTTAGAAAGCCTGGACAAGCAGGTAGCAATAAAACAAATGAAGCTTCAACAAACCACAACAGGAACAATCCTCTTATTTTCCCTAACCCAAGAAGATTTAAAGGCTCTGTGGCTTTGTGTTCCCTGGCTGCCTCAGCTTTGCCTTTGGGGCTGGAAATTGATGGAAGGAGAGAAGCAACAGGTTGAGTGAATTTGCAGTGGCAGCCTGCGTGGGAAAGGGCTGGTGCAGCTGCGAGGGCTTGGACAGCCTTTGTGAGACAGCAACAGCAGACAGCAAATGAGAAAATCCCTCCCTAAGCAGTATCCCAAATGCTCCCTGGACAAGTGAGCAAAGCAATGTGGTGAGGGGGAGATCTGGATCACACAGCCCAGGGCTCTTCTCCTCACTGCTGCTCCTTTCTCTGGACCATCAGCACATTGAATGGCCACTGGTTTTCCGTACCTTCTCTGCAAAACTGGGGCTCTGCTGCTTTAGTTGCAGCTCACTCACCAGTGGTTTTGAGGATGTGTTTCTCTTTATGACTGTGAGCATTAGAAAACTATCTCAAGGGCAGTTCCTGCTTGCGAGATGCTAATCATGTCCCTGACTGAATTGGTTCCAGCGCCGGAGGCCAAGCAGTGTGCTGGCCAGGCTGCGCCTCACGGTAGAATAAGAGACTTCCTTCAAGTTATTACTTTCATTAAAAGCTATTAATGCATTAGTGCCAACATTTAACTGTGTTATGTTCACCTTTGGGATAGAAAACACAGCTTGGAGCAAGGGCAGCACGGATGGGTCTTGGCCAAAGCGCTGCTCCCTGCTCGCGCTGCTCCCTTTGGTCCCGTGTGACCCCTCAAGTGCTCCCCAAATATCCCAGGTGGTCAGGGGAAGTTCCTGAGGATCACATAACTTCTTATTGGCAATAATGCTAAGAAAAGAGAAATGCCAGACTGGGTAAATTATAGCCCAGCTACAGGGATCTCTCAGAGGTCTGTTACAAGGGAGATTAAGGAGTCAAACACGAGCGCAGAGAAGTTCCAAGGAAGCTGAATTTGCTGGAAGGGCCTGATCTTGTCTATCAGCAGTTTCTTGTCATGGATTTTCTGCTGAAATGGTAAATGAAAATAACAATCTAACTCTTAAATCCGTGATAGGATTAGCAATACCTTCGGCATATTTATGTAATGGGTTTCGGAGATTTAATTCAGCGTATTGTTCCCACTCTGGATAACTGGCTCTTGTTCATGTAAACAAAGTGCAAGACAGACAAAGTAAGAAAATCTTTTTTATCCGGTAAATGGTTGTTTTTCTGGTTTGAGAGCTGTCTTTCATTTCCCATGCCTCACAGTCAGAATAAAAAGGGAAAAGTTTTCGAGTTTTCTTGGGAAGTAAAAAGGCCACTCTTTGTCCTTGTGCTCTGCCGCCTCAGCCCCCTGGGCTCCTGTGGGGCCCTGCTGGGGAAGAAGGCAGAGGTGCAGTAGGGCTACCTTGTCCTGAGCTCCTCACCCCTCTGTGCATCTGGGTGAATTTGACCTGGGGATGGTGGTTGTTGTGAAGCTCAACACGAGCCAGCAATGAGTGCTTGCAGCACAGAAAGCCAGCCGTACTGTGGGCTGCACCCAAAAGCAGCGTGGCCAGCAGGGTGAGGGAGGTGATTGTCCCCCTCTGCTCTGCTCTTGTGAGACCCCACCTGGAGTCCTGTGTTCAGCTCTGGGGCCCCCAGCACAAGAAGGGCATGGACCTGTTGGAGCAAGCCCAGAAAAGGCCACAAAGATGATTAAGGGGCTGGAGCACCTCCCCTGCAAAGACAGGCTGTGGGAGCTGGGGTTGTTCAGCCTGGAGCAGAGAAGGCTCTGGAGAGACCTTAATAGCTGTTGGTAGGGTAGAGGGGTTGATTCTGGGCTTCTTTGATCCCTTCTCCATGGATATGACCATCACAGCACATGGGGCCTGGACCCATGGGGAGACAGCAGCAGCTCACGTTGCAGCTCCTCGTGCAGCAGCACCCAGCTCCGGCAGTCACCGTGGCGCTGACATCCTGACCCGTGCTGGCTGGCACGTTACTGGGTCACTCACCCCAGTATGCTCCTGGCTTGTTGTGGGAAGTACTGTGTCACCATTTTGCCCCGAGGCATTGATAGTCACCTGTATTTTAGCAGGGCACGTTTCTTTCACACGGTGAAGGAGAGCTGTGTTGGACGAGTAACGTGTGTGCAGCCATTGCGTAAATCGGGAGGCTTGGGAGAGGCTTCTGAGGCTCCCTGTGGGTGACACTTGTTTTCCCCAAGGCAGCTGACACTTGTTTTTGTGAGCATTGGACGGGTAGGCTCTACTAAGAAAACACATTTGGCAATTTCTTGGGCAATATATGAATTAACAACACAGATGTCAAATGGTCCCAAAAACTTGAACTTCATTTGAAAACCTGGTGAGTGGTGAAAGCGATGTTTGGGGTTTGAAGCAGAGCAGAGCCCCTGTTTCTAGAGCATCACTGCAGCATTAGGACAACATTGGTGTTTCCCTACAGGGCTCACGTGTCTTGAAATGGCTCATGTGGTGCCCAGCTGCTTCGGTAATCCACAGCTAACAGGAGACGTGTGCTCCTGGGGTGCAGCTCTTCCACCCCAAATTCAGCGACAAGTCAGGTCCGAGGTGGGGGAGATGAATACAGATGGCATCCAGCCCTGTCCTCGGGACACCTTCTGCAGGCGGGTGGGAGCTGTGGCCTCCCATGCTCAGATGTTGGGGCCCTGCTGGGAGAGGCTTGCTGAGCTCTGGTGACTCAGGGCAGGAGGAAGTACCGCTTGGCCATTCCTAAGCACTTCCACACCTATTGACCCTAAACTAAAGTTTAGTAAACATCAGCTTGCTGTTGTTAGCAAAGGGGTGAGTTTGGGTGATGTCTGTAGATTTTTATTATTTATTTATTTTTAATTATCTTCATTTTGGAGTGGTTTTGCCTGCTGGTGATTATGCAGTGAGATTCCAGAAAAAGTCTCTGATACGCACATTGCTGCATCCCCACTGCTCAGTGCCTCGGGGACACACTCCCGCCCCATATTTAGGCACCGTGATTCCCCTGAAGAGGATGGATAAGGACGGTATGAAATGTTTGGAAAAGGGATTGAGCAAGATTGTTAAGAAAGAAACACAGCAATCAATGATGATGTTGCTGTAGCCTCCGCCAGCCTACCCTGATATATTTCAGGATACTCTTAAAACCTGTTTTTCCCCTGTTTTTGCAATAGTCTTGTTCAATCATTCAGCAACTCCTCTGCAGAAGCAGAGGCTCAGCCCAGGCCATGAAGGCTGCCGGCACAGCTCGAAGAGTCCTTGCTGCAGAGGAAACAGCAGGGAAAGACTGGGGACGCCAGGGCTCTGTGTCTGTCTTTCTTTCTGACCCCAGAGCTCTTGCTTTTGCTTTCTCAAACATAATTCTCTTCCCCTTCTGTTATGTTTCTATTGTTTGTTGGAGGAATGATGCCATTAAATCAACAGAGAGTGGTGGGAAAATGCTTTGATACGAGGGTATGTGTATGTGTGTGTGCATGTCCTCCATTAAAAAACAAACACACACAAACCCTCTGCATATCTGGCAGCTTCCTTTAATTTGTGTCTTGCCTGCGAGAGAGAAATCCATCTCCAAATACTTTTGGCAGTTAACCTCCTTCATTTGTATTGATGTGGTACAAAGCGTGGGGTGTTGTTCCAGGGCTGTCGTTCACCATCATTGTGATAGCTAATCTCTCGAGGGCCTTGCATTTTCCCATTTGCTGCTTTGGGAGTGTGGTATCCCAGGCTTCCTTTTTGTATGGGAAAGAGGGATCCTGTGGCCAGGGCTCTGGGAGGCATTCGGACAGCAGTGTGCCTGCTGTTCTGTAAGGCAGGGATGGGGATGTGATTTCCTCTGGATATAGCCATGCAGAATGGTGGATAAGAACGATGCAAGGTCTGCTGCGGTATTTTGACAGCAATCATTTTCCCTGTCTGAGGAATTCCTTCAAGACCTTCCCTCCCATGAGCTACAGCAGCCCAACCTGGCTCTGTTCCTTCTTCAAGAGGAAGTCTGCTTTTGGGAATCAGTTTCTGGCTGCAGTAGAGAAACGTTTTCCCCCAGCAGTGCCCAGGCCCTCAGCTGAGGTGCAGGAGCACACATTGCCACTTCCATGGAGCAAACATTGCACCAAGGGAGAAAAGAACGTGTTTGGGATGAGTGAGTGACTGTGAGATGCTCATTGCACTGGATTTGAGCAATGTCGAATTGTATCTTGTAGTTGAGATCTTTGTGTGTTTTTATTTTTATGTTTTTTTCCTTGAAAACCTTTTCCTTTGGTTGCATGCCTCTAAGTAGCCCCTTTCTGGATAGAGCTATGCATTACATTAGATAGCAAACAATGGATGTCCTTTTTGAGTTACAGGTCAGGTGGTAACCAACTCCCCACAATAAAGTAGCTGCACTGAGTCTGGGTCTTCTAAAGATCGAGAGAGGGAAAAGAGAGCAAAACTTCACAAGAAAGGAAAAAAAGAACCCTAAATCTTAGCAGAAGTAGCAGGGAGAAACCACAGGAGAAAGGACTGTGGGAAGAGAAGGGAGTCAGTGATGGCAGCTTTAGAGGAAGTTATGTCTCTGTGTAACGCCAGTGTAGGAGGCTATGGGGCTTGGCAGCAAATTTCTGATTTGTAGAAATTGTTGAGATTGTTTTCCTCCGTGTTGGGAAGGGAGCCTGCTACAGCCTGCTCTTGGGGATATTTATCTTAGAAAGAGGACCTTCTTTAACATCCTGCCCTGCCTGACTTAGTCCATATTTTTTCAGTTGATGTCCATGCCAATTCGGTTTAATCTCAACTTACCCTCTTGGCCACTGTGCTGATCTTTCCTTATTTGCTTCCCTGATGTTTCCTAGCTCTGTCCTGCCCCAGCAAGTTACCATGTTAGGCAAGTGATACATGACCTGGTATGCTGAGGGTGCAACATTTCTCATGGTGATAGTCCAAACAACCTCACATCCCATGATGGTTTTGTGCTAATGCTACTCGCATCGCTAAGCACCTGAGCACAGCTGTGCAGTCCATAGCCTGGTAATACATCAGGGACTTCTTGAGGCTGATAGGCACCCTGCTAATAGGGCATGTTACACAGGGAGGAGACTGGCTTCTTTCAGATGTCAGCCAACCAATTTGTTTGCCAGTGTGAGACCTCCAATGAGTCACCAATTGGTCTGTCATGGAAAGACTGAGACACTTTGCAAAGAAAGATGTCACTGTATAGCCCCTGAATTTTCATTCATCTACCCTATATTGCATGTAATAAAGCAATATGGCACTAAAATATGAGATTGCTTAGTAAAGCTCCTTATGACACAGTAATTTTCATGTTTTGCTTCTCTTCTCTCTTCCTTCTTTTTTTCTTAATTTTTCTTGGATGCTGTTTCTCATCTCCCAGCAGAGTGAAGAGAAGCCTGTTGTTTGCTCAGCAAACTGAAAAGCTTTGTGTGCATTTTCTGCTGCTGTTTTGTTAAAGTTCAGGGTTCCTAGGTTAGAGCTGCTGCTTCTCAATGCGAGGCTTGTTCCAACTTCCAGAGCAGCCCACGCAGAGCTGGTTGGGTTCATCTGTGCAGTTCACAGCCCACAACCCACCAGACACATTGTTTGCCTCTCTCCTTCCATGATTCATACTTTGCGACAAAGACAAGCCTAATGGTCCCGACTGGAGTGTGAAGCCAGGCGGTGCTGGATTTTAGGTGCATCAATAGAAGCAGTCTGGGTTTTTTTAATTTCTTTCTTCCTTGTGAGCACTCATTATGTCTGAAAATCAGACAGCTTTGTGACTGGTCATAATAGTCTGACACAGCAGGCTTAATAGAGAAAATGTGGTAGGAGTTCACTAATTTTACAGTTTTCCTATTTAAGAGAAGAGGCTCGCCTCAATTTTTTTTTTTTTTTTTAATCTAGCAGTGATTGTTTAATGAGAAAGTTCGCTGTTTACTGGAAGCCTGGTGTTGTTTTTTTCCTTCTTCTTCTCCTTTGATAAACACAGCACTTCACATTTTGCTGTGGGGAGACTTCTTTTTTTTTCTACAAATATTTATGAAATACTCTTTTGTGTAAAATGGAGGAGTTTCATCTGGCCAACGCTGGGTTGAGCTTTTTTTTCCCCATTATTTATTTATTTATTTTATTTTCCCATGAAAAGCTAGAGGCAGAAAGGCTGGTCAGTCACTGCAGGTGCCAGCATGGGCAGTGGAGCCTGCTTAGTGATGATGAAAACCGAGCTGGCACCCTTGAACCCGTGCTTGTCTGCCTTCTGCTCATCAGCCTGGTGAACTTTGGTGTGCTAGAGCCACACCAGCTCCTCTCACACGTCCTCTGAGTGTGCCACAGCAGAAGGGTAACCACTACAGGAGGGCCAAGGCGTCATGGTGGCCTTGTCTTTGCTGCCCCTCTACGAGGCGCTGAGGCCAGCCACGTGGGGAGGGCCGGCTGGCCTGAGGAAGGGTCTGCTCTGCTGTTTTGGAAGGCAGCCCCACGTGGGGGTCATCCAGCCTCTACAGCTGTCACTGTCACCACATCTGCCTTTCCTCAGGGCCATGAGAGAAGCCTGCTGGCTGTCATCGGGGGCGACGTCAGCCTGAGCGAGGCCCCCGAGGAGGCTGAGGAGTGCTGTGGCTCGGCTGACAGCGCTCGCTGTTCAGCCCTCTGAATGCTGCCTCTGTGCCTGCCAGGCCCCTCCATGCACTCCTCAGCTGCCCTATTGATGGGGGATGAGGAACCAGAGCAAAAAAAAAAAAAAAAAAAAAAGTGAAAATCATTGCTCTCTGTGGGCTGCTGTGTTGTGGGGTACCCCCTCCATCTTCAGGGTGCATGTTGTGTGCCCACAGACACTCATAGCATGTGGGGAGCCTGAAATGGGGTGTGGAGCTGGGAATCTCCTTAACATGCCAAGGTTCAGGGAAGGGTGTGCTGGGACACAGGGAAGCCAGGTTGTATTGGGGACCTGCTGGAGGAGAAGCCCATATCCGTGGGCAAATCACTCTCATTGCTGCATGCCCGAGTTTCCTGGTGGTAAAGGGTACTCCTTATCATCCTCTCATCGGGAGAGGAAAGAGTTCATCATTTAGTATGTCTCTTCTTACAGTCCTTTGTCCATTGGCTGGGGCCCCTCTACCTTGATAAAATAAATAATTGAATTTAGATTAAAAGGTCTAATATAATCCTGCCCAGTGGTTACTAAAACACTTGAATGAAAGTTCATTCTGAGTCTGTCTTTCCATTTCCTCATAAGGCCAAGACATGAAGTAATTAGATGTAGACATAGGTTGTTATTGTAGCAAAATGACAAAGATCAGTGGTTATTGGAAGGAATGGCTTTTATAATCTAGTTTTATGGTCATTTACCTTTCAGTGACCTTGGTGTCAGGCAAAATTGGCAGCTCCGTTGCGAGGAATGTGCTTCCTCAATGGAAGCTTTGCAAGCTGCTGCATTTTTGGCTCTAGCTTCACATGAACTAGGACAGATACTGCTGCAATGCAAGGGACTTTGTCTGCAAAGAAAGGCCATAGAAGAGAGCCAAAAGAAGCCCTTTTCAGCGCTCTCTGACTGCCACTGAATTGACGTCGAAACAGATCAGTTGTGTTTCAAGTAATTCTTTGCTTATTGCTGCAACCGAATTTCCAACCTTCATACAGAGAGCATCTTCTGTGGTCAGAGGGCTGCCCAGGAGTTTCTGTAAAAAGGGTTTCACTGTCTTGGAGTAAAAGAAGGGAGAACATCCCTCACCCTCCATTTAAGATCATGTAGGAGGAGGTGGTGGTTCTGGTTGTAGCCCCCACTCTGCAAGTCTTCCTACACCAGCAAAGATGTGAGATTTGTGTGTATTTTAAAATATTGTACTTTTGGTGACAGTCATCACTGAAATCAGTCAAATTCCGTGCATTGACTGCTCTCTTCATCTCATACTGAGAAATCCTTATGGTTGTATTCAATGACTGATGCCTGTGGCCATGAAGAAGAGCATGATACATGTATGAGCTGTGTTTTGCTATCTAATGTACTCCATATTTTTGGCCAAAATTTGTAAGGAGATGGAGTATCCTGTCCTGGGGCTTGGGAGGACTGGCTTCAGTAGGGGTTTCCACAGTGACCGTGGCTAAATCTTTTAATTCTTCTGGGCATTGCTTTCTGTGTTCTTAGCCTTAGAGGTGATCTGTTTTTCATAAATAAGGTGAAATTTTTGACATGGAAATATTTACTTGAGGTAGTCCTTCTGATAGAGGTAGACAGGTAGAAGGATTACTAGAAGGGTCACATTGTACTTGGGGGTTACAATGAAGTGCTATGGGAGTTGAGAAGAGCAATACAGATGTGCAAGGAGGTTTCTCAAAGTCATCTTTGAGAATTTCACTGCCTTGTGACTCTGGCTTCTGTCTATTTCTGACATCTCATTCTGCTGCGCACAGCTTTTGATTTTGCAACTGTGTTCCTTGCATCTGTAGCTACTGCCATGCAGAGTCTGGCTTTATATGCTCTTAGTTCTAAACTGCTAAAATAAGGAGAGCAAAACAACGCAGCTCGGAGGGAGAGCCATTTGTTTCAGGCTGCTTTGGATAACCACCAACCTGGTTCTGCCATGAGTATGTTCAATACTTCATCACCACAGCATGACAGGTCTTTAGCTGAGGTCAAGCAGTGGTTTCCAGCATTCCAGATCCTGAGATGGTTTGACATACATGGGCTCTCAACTGTTTTTAGTCCTATTGACCTGCTGTGACCTGCTGTGATTCTTGCTTGCAGAGAGGATCTTATAGAGCTCCTTCTTATTCATCCTTCTTTCTCACATTCATCACTCTGATGAGTTTTAGCTTGTTCTTCTTCTGATATGAGAGAATGAATGGTCACATTCATTTCAATGGTGGTTTATTTTTGCAGGTATCAGGTTTGGATAGGGAATGTCCAGCTGAGATGAAAGAGAAACTTTTATAGAAGCAGATGGTTTATATGCCACTTCTTGCTGAAGAAGAGCAAAATGAATCTCTCTTGAGTCCCTAAAGGCTGAATCCCTTGAAGTCTGACAGAGTCTTTCCACTGACCTCGGTGGCCCCAGGATCACATCCTAAATGAGTTGCTTTGAGTCACTGGAAGCCTGAATTCAGCTTTGGTGGGCTGGAAAATGTAACCTACTGTATGGGCTGTGTTATTCACAAGAGCCGGGTCCTGTGTGTATGCTAGCTGTGGATGCCTGGGAGAAGAATAAAGGCATTTTCTGCAGTCATGGGGGTGGAGGAGGGAATTATCCCCCCTTCCCTGCAAATGCAGTATCGTGACTGCTGCGCAGGCAGCTGGGGGAGCTGACCCACTTCTGAAGATTCAAATTAAGATTAAGTGTTTTTTTGAGCTGTTTCTTTTGGTACACACAAATGTCCTGTTCCTAGGACAAATGAATAGGAACATACGTTTAGGCCTGACTTCAGCCAGTACCAACCTCAGTTCAGGTTTTTGGAAGCGCACCATTGTAATGGATGAGGGGGGTATATAAGACTGGGATTTGCCCCAGTGGAGTTTCCTTAAACTTAGGAGAAGCAGGTTCCTTGACGTTTGAGAGAAGCAGGTTACAAGCGTGTTTGACACAAAATGCTCACAGTTCATTGCTAAGTGACGCTTATCAATGACATCTGATATTGTCACCAAATGCTACCTGTTTCATTGTAGCTTATGAAAAATGCTATTGTTTCTTGAAATCATTTTTACTTTTTCTAGTTAGCAGTGGGTTATATCTGGGCAAACAAGCAGCTAACAAAAGCATTCAAGTTAATGCATCGTGGTACAGGCAGTTTTTATTTCATACTGGTCCTAAATAAGACCGGAAGAGAATTAATTGGATATAGAGGTTATAAAATGAAGTGTGAAGTGCTAGAATTTAGCAGTTTCATCCAGAGCTATTATCAGTTGATCTGGACTTGTGAGACTGTTTTAGAGTCAGCCTAGTGAAGGTTAATACAGTTTGAGAGCAGTAGCATGATTTTGAATTAATGGCTAACAACACAAAGCTTCACAGTGTAGAGTAATTTATGCTTTATTTTTCCCTCTTCTAACAAGTATTCACCTGAGGAAGGGTCAGCAGCTGGCTAAAGACAGGGCAGTAAGAAGGTGACAGATTTTTCCTGCACAAATGTTGGTGATGAGACTGGAAGTGGTAGCACTTAGGGTCAATATGCATGCTTTGCCCTGCAGAACTGAAACATTAACACTTTTCTAGTTCACTGCTGTGCACTGTAATTCACGTGGGAACATGAAGCAGGAAACTGCTGCAAGTAAAGGGAAGGGCACGTTGCCCCAGTTAAATAACCCACACATCACAGCCCCACGTTCCTTGATGGCGTGCGAAGGATCTGCAGCCTGGCAGTGCTAAACCCAAGCTTTTCAGCCTTCCATCACCTTCCCTGCAGGTCGCTGGCATCAGGGAGCAATGGAGGGAAGTAAGCAGGGAGCCTCCCAGCCAGAGGAAGAGCCAAAGTTGGTTTTTCCCTACTTTTCCCACACGCTGTCATTCTTGTGCTGCGCTTCCTCTCTCCACATAACACCCTGTTATTTCCTCTGCGGAGCAGGCTCCTGCCACTGCTGCTAATTAGCCCATGATAAATTTCAGAGCAAACAAAAGCAAGCAATTAAACGCCTGTTGCTTTAGCATGAGCCCTGTCAGTGGCAGAGCTGAGCAGCAGCTCCTCAGAAGGAAAACAAATCTATTGCTGCGGGTGTGAAGGGATGGCATTGGTGCAGCAGGTTTTCCTGAAGGCTGGCTGGGATGCTGCTCAGCCTTGGGTTTATCTTCAGTTCCACATGGTACACACAGCACTGGTCAGCACCTAAGCAAGATGGCTTGAGAAGTTACTGTATCATGGATTTTCGATGTCCTTTTAGTTTTTTTTTCCTTTTCTTTTTTTCCTTTATTTTTTTGAGTGGAGATGAATATTTGGCACATAGCATGTGGATGGTTTCAAATTGTTATGGAGAAATAAGGAGCATGCCTGAAAATAGGAACCAAAAAGCAAGGTCTTTGATAGACTAATTGCAGTGATGTTTCAATTATGTTTGGGGACTCAAGTGGCAAGATCTTGCTAGCTGCTTTTGTATAGTCCCAGCCATCTTTTGTCATCTTGAGCAAAAGGTCCTGTAGAAGGAAGTGTAGGTGTTTACCTGGGATTTTAGTGGTTTATGAACAAGCTAATGGAATTTGGAGCTTTCTTTTAAAAAATAGAGGGAGGGTTCAAGCTAGAAAAGTAAGTATGAATTATTCCTGAGCAGAAAAAATGGAGAAAAATGGAAAACAATCAATGTTTGTCCTCTTGAAATGCCACCAAACTGCTTTGCTAACAGTTGTCTCTGTTTCTGCCGTAGCTCTCGAGCAGCTGCTCAATGAACTGGAAGATTTTCTGAGGATCCTGGACAAGGAGAACTTGAGCAGCACCGCTCTTGTGAAGAAGAGCTTCCTCTCCGACCTGCTGCGGGTGTACACCAAGACCAGCGGTACGGGCAGGGAAAGCTGAAGATGGGGTGGTGGGCTCACGTGGGAACCCCTATGGGGTCTTGAAGCACCATTTTCTTGGAGGTTGGCAAGGAGGGGAGACGAGAAAATTAAAAGGAGAAAATGAAACAGATTATTTTTTCAGTGACCTCTAATTGTTTATGTAAAATTACTCTAGTTATGTGTCCAGCTTTACAAGCAAAGGATTCCCAAGATTCCTGATCCTTTCTGTTTTCCTTATTAAACCTTAAGTTTATTTAATCCACTTTGTAAGATACACAGGATGTACTGTTTGCCTAAGTTAGTGTTTAAGTAGAAATTTTAACTTACGGAATTTCCTGGCTATACAGCATTTATTTTTTCTGCTTTTTATTATTGGTTTTCTTTCTTTTTTTTTTTTTTTTTTTCTGCACATTGCCTCAACAAACATGCTGTCCCCCACGTGCACTCAGCAAAGCCACTTCTTACATCCGTCTTTGTGAAAAAATGAGCAATGGGAAAGCAGAGGGTGGATAAAGGCTTTGCTTTTCCCTTTGGTTGCAGGTGGCGATGAAGAATATATTTACATGAACAAAGTGACTGTCAACAAACAGCAGGGTGACCAGGAGAAACAAGACAAAGGTAGGGAATTGAAGATTGCTGGGTGCCTCATGCCTAACAGGGTGGTGAGGGTTCATGTGGCTACTAGAGCCTTTCTTTCCTGAGACCGGTGGTGGTCTCTCTGGCAGCTCTGAGAGCTGAAGCAGTTGATGGTGAGGAAGGGTTGCCATTTTCATTACATTCCTTTGGAAATCGTGGTCCTTGCCAACACTGAAGTTATTCCTGGAAGTAGCACTTTGGAGGGCATTATTTTGGGATTAAAACGTTGCCTTCTAAGGCTTGCAATTCCAGTGCCTGAAATATTTAAGGAAACTGTTGTGTTTCCTTTGGCCATGAAATAAGTCACTTCACCTTTTTGAGCCCCTGAAAGCAAGTTCTCTTTCGTATGTCGCTTTGCAGTAGCCCATAGGGTCCGAGTTGTCACAACCTAGTGAAGTGAGCTCCCAGGCACGGTCTGCACCAGCTGCATGGGCAGAGCAGCTTTGTCTCCTGGGGGTTCCTTGAGTTCTGCAGGGTACAAGCCAAGAAATCAAACCTCATTAATTTCTAATTTAGATTTCCCAAGTTTCAAATTTGTAGCGTGTCAAAGAACATAATTCTTTAAAAGTAGCCGTGCTCTTTGAAGTTCATCACAAAGGCTGTTTTTGATAATTGTGTGGAGTGAATTACTGCTGACACGCATCTTCTTAAAGCACTTGTAGTCAGAGGCAAACCCAGCCCCAAAGTTTTCAGTCCAAGTAAACAAGAGGACGCCTCAGTGCAGCCTGCTGTTGACTTGCTGATCCTTCAGTAGTTAGGCCAACTCTGTTTTCAGTTGTGTTTTTTTGTATGTGTTTTTCTTTTTCTTGTTTGTTTGTGTAGTTGGTTTGGTTGCTTAGTTTTGGTTTTGGTTTGGTTTGAAAAAACATAAACAACAAAAGTAACAAAAAAAAAAAAAAAAAAAAAAAAACCTACCTGCAGCTGAATTTAGATTAATTTTAAATACCCAGGGAGACAGGATGTCCTCCCGGATTACGCATGCAGCCTCAACATGATCCCCGGACAGGGTCCTCTGGGTAATGCTGTAATGCTCCATAACAGGATTGCACAGCCTCCTGGTAGCTCCCAGTAGCTGAGTGGCAACAGAAATACCTCTTTATATAAGTTCTTGTTTAGGTGGATAAAACAAGGCTTGCACTTATTGACCATGCTGAAACTCAGGGACAATTTATTTCAGACAATTTATTTTTAGAGTTGCTTCTTTTATTTCAGACTTTTCCTGATCAGGGCTGTGAGCCTAGCCACTCAGTCCCTCCCTGTGGGACCTGGTGTTTCTCGCTTTCTCTGTTTTCAGCAACTTCCTTATTCCAAGTAAAACTTCTGGGTTATTTGGAAATGCAGTCAGTCAGACACATGTGTGGGATCTTAGCCATAGCTGCATCTGGGTGTACAGCCCTGAGCCTGTCTCTGTCACGGCATGGAGAGGTCTGTGCGTGCTCGGTCAGTGGGGGGACCTGCAGGTTCAGGCTTAGCAGGTGGAAGGGGCTGTAGTACCCACAGGTGCTAGGGAGCGTGATGTAGATCCCCAAGGGATTATGCAGCTCCCTTTATCCTCTTTATCTGCTGCAGCTTTGTGTTTCATCACAGTCCTTTGGTGGGATGTGGTGACCACACTCCTGTGGCTGAGGTCAATGGGACCTCTCATCCCCTGCAGGTTTTATTCACCACCTTGGGTGTGCTCTAGCAGCACAGGGTGAAATGCTTCTTGACGTGATAATACACCAGCCTCTAAACTCCATAAAAATGCAGTTTCTATAAAAACAAAACCCAAATAAATGACATATTTCACTGCTCACTGTATCTGCTTCCAGTTCCATCAGTAAGAATTTAAGCTGAACTGTACTCTTCTTTTGAGATACCACTTTCTGGTACAGAAGTTGAATTCACTGCAATGAGTGAAGAAGGCACCATCATTTGCTTGATTTCTTTTATTTGAGATATACAGCAAGTTTCTACCCTGCAAGTCCATGGTGTTCTTTCGAAAGCTGAATGCTGTCTTCTGAAAGTCACCAGAGAGAGCAAGGGATGCAGGATTTGGGGAGGTGGGCCTGATGCACAGTGTAGGGCTCCTTGTGGTGCACCCTGTCATCTTTATCCCAAATATCACCAGTGATTCACTTTCACAAAGAGCAGAAAGCACAGATAAATAACAAACAGTTAGTACCAATGTGAATTTTAGCTGGTGTTTTGCCTATTTTTTCTTCCTTTCCTTCTAAATGCACTACTGGCTGTAGCAGGAGAAGGAAGGGGTAGGTACAGCACACGCGTGGACTCTCCATACCAAGAGCATACACTAGGTGCAGGTTCCTGTCGCAGAATATATCCAACTCATAGATGGTTTTAATGGTATAGCAGCAATTTCATAGAATCATAGCATGGCTTGGGTTGTAAAGGACCTTAAAGATCATCTAGTCCTACCCCCCATCATGGGCAGGGATGTCAGTTTGGTTTATTATGGTAAGTAGATCGATATCATTAATTCGTTATGATGATAAGAGTCACTGTGAGTGGTCTACTGCATATTAAATTGCTTAATCTTAACAAAAATCGGGTATCTTTAAAAATTGAAGCTCCACTCATCAACAAGTGTAGTTAGTAAGGATCTCTTGGAGTAAACTTGAGAGACATCCCTGCCCAACGGGATGCCATTCAGCCCTCTGCTTCAGCAGGGAGAGCTCAAATGAGGCTTTCTCTGATGCTATTTGTGTAAGATAAATGGATTGGCTTGTAGTTAGACTTCAAATTCTTATCAAATTTCTCTCAACCTGTGATGTGATTCGTATTTCCCCGTGAGGATTTTCAATGGCCACCTGCTCTAGGGCTGTACCCACTTTGTTCGTGGTCATGGCTGTGAGCACTCACCAGGTGCTCTATTATGAATGAGCTGCCCTGTTCAAGGCACTGTCACATGGAGGCCTGTTGGGGTTCATAAGCCTGAGCAAGACTTGTTTCCAGTGTAGGAACCGAGCATATCAGTTACAGTTCCCCCTTACTGGCAGCTGGGCACGGCGATAGGTACCCTTTGAAACCTCAGAACAGAAAACCCCAAAACATCCCCCAGGAGTCCTGTCAGGAAGAAGGTTAGAGGAGGTTGTTCTTTCTGTGCAGAGCCTGAAAATCAAAGCTCCATTGCATCCTGCTGTGTTCCTCAGCTGGAGCATGTGGGCTTGTGTCCACAGGAAAGGGCTGGTCTCCAGCAGGGTGAGGACCGAGGCTGAGGTCCCCATCCTGTGCTGCTTTACTCTCACCTGGAACCTCACAGGGCATCCCTCAGTCGTAGTTGTGCGGTGCATTTGGTGTCCATCAGTCCATGAGCGTCCACGATAGCTGACTGGTGCTGATGACCAGGAGACCTAAGAGAAAGCAATTTGACTTGCGAGATGTGTTTTGCTTTCCTGCACCATCTGGCCGCGAGCTCGCTGCAGCCTGGGGCAGAATTATCATTGTGGCTTCCGAGCCCCAGACTGGAACAAAGTAATGTGGTTTCCAGCTTCTATTTTTGAAACCCAGAAGTATGCAGCAAAGTTCATGCCAGTGCCTTTTGAGCACAGTGCTAACTGCTGCTGGGCATTGCACGAGCTGTGGTGGTTTCTGTGTATGCCTGAGGAGCGTGGCTGCAGCACTAGCAGGTGACTACAGGGCCCAGAGCACCAGCTCAGTGCAGATTTTGGACCTAATTCCCTTGCTTAATCTACGGGACCTGCAATATCTGGGCATCTTAGCCTCATTCTTCCCAGAGTATTTGCTAAGAGACACTGTGTGAAAGGGGACTTCCCCCACCGCACAGAATAATGCCTTCAACGTCCTTAATTTTTTGGCTGGCGGGTGCCTGGCTCCCACTTGTTCCTGAGCATTAATGCATTTCTCTGTCTTGGAGGTCGTGGGATCAGGGGACTTGATTGAGGCCACCCAGGAGTTCTGTGGTGGGGAAGAGGGACTGCACACAAGTTTTCTGAGCTTTCCGTATGTCCCCCAGCTACTGAATCACTCTGCATTCAGCTGCTTGGAAAATCTGACTTTCCAGAGGCAGAGGCTGACTGCCTGGAGCAGTTCTGCTGCCATATGCCCTTTCACATGTTTGGCTTCTGCTGCTTCAAGAGCATCTCTTCCTCAGCTGGTAGATTCAATAGCAATTAAATTACTGTTCTTGGCTGGCTTTGAACTGTTGTGCAGCCCAGCCCAACCCAATGGGTCTGGGCTTCACAGTTTTCCTTCCAGAAGGAAAAAAACATGCCCAAAAGGCAGAGGCGGGTTCTTTTGCTGGGTCTCCTAGTGCCACAGTCCTGAACTTAGCCCGAAGTGACATGGTCACCCCGCAGTGCTGCCTGTAATTATCATTCTGCTTCCTACCAAAATAGCACCTCGCTGTTCCTGCACCTCCCGGGTAGCCGTTTGCTGGGAAATGCCACATGTCACCGATATAATTGTGTTTCTGGCTTGCAGCACTGGATGGGAGAACCTCCTTGACCAATGGAGACCTGGGACTGCATTCATCCCCTCCTCAGAAGAGCCTGCCAGAGCTGCCCCCTCCGAAGGTAGGTGTTACAAAACCTTCGCTGTTCACTGCCCAACCCTCAGCCTGGGGACATCAGCCCCTGAAGGCTTCGGGGCCACTTTTATTACATAGTGTGCAGCACAGCCAAATGGACAGAACTTTAATAAATCTCTCTATATGTATAAATATATACATAATCAACTAGGGTCTCCCCAGTGTATTAGTTTCCTGCCCCAGGCCAGGGGAAAAGTGGTTGGAAAAGGCAACATGGGTCTGTACAGCCCCACAGAGCCCATTTTCTCACTGCTTTTGATGCTCAGAGGTGCAAGACCCCAGGCACTGTGCTCCAGCTTGCTGAGGGCTTGGTTCAAAAAACTACAAAAGAACATTCCTTTGGATCCATCCATAGGAGAGCTGTAAATCTTGCGAGGGTACAGTTTTACATGGTCAGCTTCCAGTGGGATTTTGTCCCCATGCCAGAAAGCCGGCCCGGCTGTCCTCGAGAGATTGTGGCTGTTCTGTTGTTGGTCTGACGTGGGAATTGCAGCAGCTGGGATTTGGGGATGTGAAAGGAAAGGAGGGCAGGGAGTGTATGTGGAGGGGACATGGAGGAGGGCAGGATGGTGTATCCGTGACCCCAGAGAACCTGCCCCTTCCCTGGCCATGGGTGGAGGCCCCAGGACTTCAGCCCAGGACAGGCTGTGTGCTTTAGCAGGACAGCTCCTGCTCATCTGCATCTGTAAGCTGGGCAGGAGAGGCCACTGCTCCAGTGGGGTGGCCTCTTCCCTACCCTGGTAGCTGGTTGATGATGAATTTTGAAAAGCCACTTCAAAGAAAATCCAGAAAATTAAAAACATTTTTTTTTTACATATATTGTCTTGGGAAAAGGAATAGCAGAGCTAGCTACTTACTGCAGGGACTACTTTTGTAGGAAGACCCCAAGGAATCCAGCACCCCAAGCATTTTCCCCAAACAGCTCAGCTCACTGCCGTTCCCGGGTAAGCCCCTGGGATGCCACCAGCTGATCTGCTGATATTTGCTGGCCTCCCCTGGGAGCTCCTGTCCTGAGCATCTGGTGCTGTGTCAAGTGTTATGGGGTGGTTCTAAAGAGTGCTACATCTTTCTGACAGGGGAATCGAAAAATTAAATGAGGAAATTAGGAAAAGCAGTTTTCAACAGTAGCTGACAAGGTTAGGCTGTGCTCGCAGGCCAGCTGCCTGTGCTGGGAGCTACCTTCTCCCACTGCTTGCCGGTGGAGCGAACCTCACTCACAGAAAGCAGTCAGGTGCTTCCTCGCTGTAAGCATCCGAGAAGCATCAGCGAGCCATTGGATGCAAAGAGATCTGAGCACTCAGAGATACTTAATATTTCAAGAACTGTGGCAACAGAGGGTGATCCAGCTGGGTCCTACTCATTTCTTTGGTTTTGTCCCAAAGTAGCCTTGAAGCACTAAGTCCCACGGGCTATAGCTCAGGTGTCAGGGTCCTTCCATCCTCCAGTAGCCCTGGCAGCTCTCTGTGCTCTGCCTCTTCTTGCAGCTGCCTGCCCAGGAGGTGGCAGGGCGCGGGCACGGACTCCCAAGATGGTTTTGTTTGCGTGCTCCGCTGTGTGCAAGAGACAAATGTGCTGCGAGGGCCAGCCCGGCTGAGATAACACAGCAGCATATGCTCTTTGATTTCAGATAAAGACAAAACAACTCCATGTCTTTGGGGGGAAAAAAAAAAAAAGAGGAAAAAAAACGACTTCTGGGGCAGCTGAGGCTCAGTCCCACCTATTCCCCGTTGGATTCCATTGTCTGTAGGAAGCAAAACAGAGCAGCCCCTTCCCCCCACCCTTTCCCTGACACTCCTGGGATAGTGTCAGAAAACCCACAGCCTTTCTTTGTGTAGGCAATTTGTTTATGGTCATAACACAATGTGAGCTGGCTACACGCACAAGGCCACCACAGATGACAATTACAGACATACTCCGGGCCGGGGAAGGGATTAAGGAAAGCTTTGGACTGGTTGTTCTTGTTTCTTTAACACATTAGGACAAGTTCCTAAACCTCGAAGTGTTTGGAGGCAAGTGTTTTCTGACAGCATGTCCTGTGTGGCCATGGGAAGCAAGCTCAGAGCCTGCTCACAGCAGCTGGCAGTCCCGTGTCAGGAGGTGCCTTCATCCAAGACACCTGAAAAGGTGGCAAGTGTGCAGCTCACCCGTGTGGGAGCAGGAATGTTGGGCAGCATGGGCAGGGTACCTAACTCCCATGGGCTCAGTGGCATCTCTTATCAAGGGCAGTTAGCCAGAAAATCTTTTCCTTCAAAGCTTCCTATCTACTTTTGGGCAGCAGCACCCTTTGGTACCCAGGGCAGAAGGAACGTATTTGAACCTCCATTTGATGGTGCTGGCGTGACCTGCAAAGGGAATTAACCTCCCTTAGACTATGCCGTGATGCTCAAGACCACCTGGAGCAATTACCGTGGTCCAGCATGAAGGACCATGCGTGATCCGTGACCTTCAATGTTGTGTCTGCAGGGAGAGGCTGGCTCTTCTGCCTGCCCTCCTGGGAGGTGTGGGGTTTTACCCTCATGCCCTGAATGTCCTGTCTCTGTCCGAAGGCAGCGGGAGCGGTGTGAGCTGGAGCATAGCGCTGTCAGATGGCTGGGGGTGCTATGGCCTGGGCGAGGAGAGGGGAAACCTCGCTGGGGAACAGGGGGTGCTGCTTTGGGTTGTGATGGGAGAGTGTTTTGGGAAGAGTGTAAGATAAGGGCCCATCCGACTGTTATCTCTGGCTCTGCTGTACCAAGTTCAACAGCCATGTGAATTACTTGAGAAGTAAAAAGGTTGTTTCTTAGCTTCCCCCCCCCTTTTTTTTTTTTTGTCATGTGTTGGTATTTCTAAAGGATCAAGGCACTGTTTTTCCTGCCTGCCTTTGCTTGTGTTTAGGGAGGGGTTTGGCAGGCACCACAGGGATTTTCCACACTTGGACTCCTTTCAAAGACTTATTTTCCATCAGTGTTGTTTATCCATTTCCTTCATTTTTATTTTTATTTTATTTTATTTTTTTTTGCTCAGAGCACAATTAAAGATTCCTAATATTTCCTGAAACAGAGATTTTTAGCCAATGGTTTGCTATCTGCCAGACTTAGAGATATGACCCGTGGGTTCTCAGGCTGTGCTTTCGAGTGTAAAGCCAGAATTGCACCAAGTGTCCACCCTGCTGCTTCCCTGTGAAGGCGATCGGTAGCTCAGAGGATCGTCCCCTTCCGAGGAGCAGCCTGGGAGGGGTCAGCGTGGCAGGCACAAGTCCCAGTTCATGATAAGGCCAACGGGCTGGAGCTGCTGCTTATGGGGAAATGTACAAGTCCATCCTTCCAGGGCTTTCAGCAAAATTAAAGAAAGTAATATTTATGATGCAATTATGCAGTAATTTCGGAGAACTTTCTACTTTAACTGGAAACCTTCACCAGACTAATAATTCTTCTTCCCTGTCATCTTAGCTTGTTTACATAAAAACCCTAGAATATGTTTTAGTGCTACAGAAAGGATGACCCATTGTTTTCAAGCATCTGTTTTTACCTTAAATCATGCTTCTTTTTTTTTTTTTTTTTTTACTTATTCTGCAGATTCCTGAAACAAAACAACCTCTGGTCCCCAAGATCGAATCCCCAGAAGGATATTATGAAGAAGCCGAGCCATATGACGTCTCTCTAAACGGTATATCACAGCTAACTGTCTGGGGGGTTATGTGTGAGATGGAAGACTTAAAGTTTATGAGAAAGTTACACTAAAAACATACAATTCTTACAGCTTATGAGACAGATTTTGTCTTCTGATTCTGGTCACATGTAATATTATAGGTCTAATGCCAGCTGAAAAGAAAAGTCTAATGAGTTACTCAAAATTTTAAGTTTACTTTAGAAATAAGTAGTGGGTCTGGGTTAATATGACATCGCTGTAAAATATTTTAAGTCATTGTGGATTCTCATTGTCTTGATGGTTTTCTGGAAGATGGGCTCTAGTCAAATGCTGGTTTCCATTCGGAAGTGGTGAAGCTGTGGTGGCTTGCATTTATGTCTTGCTGCTCTGTTCGTCCCTTTGGGGCTCAAAATTGATGACTCTGACCTGTTAGCTGCTGTAGCAGGTTTTATAATTGACTATTTACTCAGCTCTGTCTCTTTGGGTAGTTAAACTATTTGTAAGCTTGTTCTAAAAGCCACCCATCATGTGAGGGGACGGCGTGGATTCGCTGTGCACACTCACTCACGCCCGTGTCCCGGTAATGTCCTCAGCAGTGCCACGGGTGCCTGTCACCGTGTGCTCCCACCCCCTCTGGGGGAGGCTGCTGCAGGCAGGCAGAGCTCCTGGCTTCTCGTTTGTGCAGACACATTCGTGCGTGCTTCTTTTTGGGACTACCCTTTATGAGAGATTACCACCCTCTGATCTGGTAGCAGCCGATCTTGTCGTTGCTGTACGAGCCATTTGAGTCTGAATGATGGAGATCATTCAGGGTGCAGCTGTGCACGTGGCACGGGGTAGATCTGAGCAGGAGGAGTTGAGACAAGCAGAGAAGTGAGAGCTAGGGATAAGTGGGATTTGGATCGAAGCTCTTGGCTGTTGAATCAGAGCTGTCCATGAGAGAAGCTGAGCGCTCCACAGCCCCAGTGTGCAATATCAGGCTGTAAAACTCCTGTGGCCCTGCTTGAAGCCACCTGGGGCTGGTTTTATGTGGGTATCCTCGCAGCAGCATATCCCCCTCACACACCAGGGTGGCTCATAGCTCAGAGTGGGTCCCTGATATCATCCAGGCTTAGGATTTTCAGTGCTGCTCAGAGATGCAAATACACCCAGCAGGGCCAGTTAGAGACCTAAGGCACCCGGAGATCACAGCCTGCAAGTGTGGTAGAAGAGAAGATCCCCACGTGATGGGAGCACTGTCAAAACAAGGTGTTTGTGTGGGCTGGCAGTGCTGTCTGTAGCTGCTGTTAGCAGCTGTTTGACCAGCAGGCTTGGTGTTTCACACCTCTAAATGCAGAGCACGCTGCAGCTTGCCCTGAGCGAAAGCACCAGGCACTGACCTTGGCCCTGTGGTGTGGTGCTAATGGGGTGCAGCTGCAGCGTGTGCTTTAAACAAGGATGTCCTGAAAAAGCCAGACCTGGGTGCCTGCAGGGAGAAGAGCAGCAGGAAGAGAAGGGGGTGGGTGTCAGGAGCTAGCGAGGTGAAACCCTTTTGTCTCCAAGCCCAGCCGGTGATGCCAGGCACCACCAAGTGCAGCATTGCAGCAACGAGCAGAGATCCCAGCCCGAGAAGGGCGCAGAGATGGGATGTGCAAGCCCAGACAGCGCTGCCACGGCGTGTGGTGCCTTTACCACCCGTGAATGCGGTACCACCCGTGCCCTCTGCAGGCCCCAGCAGGTCCCTTCTGCACAAAGCGCCTGCGTGCTGCAACGCAGGTACCTCTCAAGGGGATTTCTGTGGGAAGGGAGAGAGCGCTGTGCTGCTGGGAATCTCTGTTGTTTTTTGGTAAATTCGTGTGTCAGGGGGCTCGTTGGGGTGAGTGGGAAGGAGGAGTAGGGACAGACAGGCAATAGCACCCTGCAGTACCTGCTTACAGGGAGTGATGCTCATTGCCAGCAACTGCTTGGAGATCTCAGTGTGGCTGGCATTGCTAAAGGGTGATGGGAACACGTATGGGTTTGCTCAGGGCTCTTCTGGCCACGTATGCTGAAGTGTGACCCCAGCACCCACCTGAGACCTCGCTGCTCACCCCTGCAGGCTGGCAGAGCAGGGAGCTGCTCGTGGTGTTGCTGACAGCGTGAGCCTTGGAAGACACCCTTGGCTCTCCAAACAAATGGGCGTAGCGAAATTAAACAAAAATAGGAACGCTAGTAAAATTGGGGAGCGCGCTGTCAAGAAAGGACATCAAAGCAAGCCTCCAGATGGGCTGAGGAGATAGAGGGTTTGTGCATCATCAGAGGTGGGACTGCAAACAGTGTAACAAACTGTGGGTGAGCTAATTAAAATGAAACAGGCAGGAGAGACCCTTGGGTCTTGGGGTTCCTCTTTCATCGTCATCATCCCTGCCTCTTCGCTGGGGATGCCTCTGCCTTCACCGTACGGCTTCAGCAAGCGCTGCTGCTTCCTTTTCCTCCCAGACCGAGAGGTGTTAAACCGTTATCATTCCCTTCCTCCACTGTATTTGCATAAGTGAAGGCTGTGATAAGAGACAGAGTGAAAATGGAAGGGGCAACGTGACTGGTGACTGCCAACTGAGCAACGATTTCTCCAACTGAGCCAGCTCGTCTGCCTTCGCTGGTTTTAATTCTGATGATGATGATCCTTTCTGAAGGGGAATCCCCTTGCTGGAGGGGGCTGGTTGCAAGCTCCCCAGGCCCCTTGTCCCTGTTGGAAGCTGATGCAGGGGATGGGGCAGCCTCACCGGCAGAGGGGGGAGTGGGACCCGAGCCAGGCTGTCGCCCTTGTTCTTTGCATTTTCTTATCCGTGGCTTTCTCTCTTTGTTTCCCTTTCTCTTTGCTTTTGACTGTGCAGGTCTTTTTGGTAGGCTTGCTGCAGCTGGACCCAGGCCAGGGTTGCAGGTTACTGAGGGTGTTATTTATGCCACAATAACGATGGGTATGGCATGCTTTTAACCCTGAAGTGCTTTTCCTTTATTATTATTTTTCTTTGAAACCTTGTGTTTAGCCAAGGCGATCAAATGCTTCCCCCTGGCACTGCCTGTTACGTGCATGAAGGGTGGTCGGAGCTCCCTGCATCGCTGTATCGATGGGCAGCCCGGGCAGCCGTGGGAAGACCAAACAGGAAGGCAGAGCTGGGTCTAGATAAGGGCATGGCGGAAAGCCTCTGGGGTGGTTTGGTTTCATAATTCTGTCTGGGTCAAAAGTATCTTGCAGGTGTTATTTTGGCACAGGAGAGACTGGAAATCTCAGCAGAACTGGAGGAGGGGAGTTGAATGGCTCTGGATCCTTGTAACAGGAGAATTGGGGAAAAACACACTCTGGTTTTTCAAAATTTGCCATCAGAGCATCTCTGCTGTGTGTTGGTGTCTAGTTTTCTGAATCTAGGAGGCTGCCACTGATGCCACTTCAACAAGAGGATAAAACTTTGGTCTTAGCTGAAACTGCCGGTAGGCAAAGACCTTGTATTGATGTGCCCAAGCTGTCTGCCTTGGGATGGAGTGAGCTCTAGGGGTAATTACAGTGTTAGCACAAGTCACCCAAGCAGGGTTTGTCCCAGTTTGCCAGCTGGAAACGCAGCCTGGAAAACACCTTTCCATCAGGAGGCCACAGCAGTGCTGCCAGGCCAGGAGGGTCTGGAGATGGTGAGCCAGGAGTGTGTGCCAGTGGTATTTAGAGACGTCGAAAGGCAGTCTTTTTTATTTTATTTTATTTTTAATTTTTTTCAAAGTTTGTTAAACTGGGGCAGCTTTGTGCTGACCACTTGAGGGATGTTGTAGAATGAGATTTCACCGGAGGAGGCTGGGGGTAGGGCTGTAGCTTTGTTTCTTCATCTCAGTTCCTTTTATTTTAAAAACAAACCCAAGCTAAGAAACACTCTTCAATGAAGCTCCTGAAGCTTTTGCTCTCTTTTCCGGCTGCTTTTGCTCTCTTATTTTACACCAATCCAACAATGTTACTTTTATGTGGATATTGAGATTTGATGAGAATCTAAATTAGATTAAATTCTGGTGAGGGAAACTTGATGACCTTTCTCAGTTTGATCAGATAAGAATGTCAAACTCTACGCAGACGGTGCCCAAATCTTGCCATCTTGCCATGCGAGCTTACGTAGCAGTGATGGGGATCCGGTTCCTCGTGAATAAGAGCTGTACTGTAGACACCATCAAAGCACTGCAAATTCCCCTGCAGCCAACAGGAACATTTTTGTTGTTTCTGATGAATCTGACACCAATGGTCAGCTGCTGCTATCAGCTGAAAACTCCTATCGCCTCCCATTAGAGCTGAGCATTGAAAATCCCAGCTTACCCTAATAAAGTAGCAATCAGTTCAAGAATGAACATGAAAAATATGCTTGTTATTATTTACCACTGCCACTTATGACTAATTCTTGCTGCTGCAACAGTGTGCTACTTCAAAGCCCCTTGATGTCCCTTAGATCTGTTAGCCCAGAGAGGGAAAGTGGCATGACATCTCCAATACAACAGATCCTTGCTTGTTGCATGGCTTTGCAAATACCATTCTTACTTCTGACATTCAGAGAACAAGGGGTGATTATAGCTTGCTATTGCCTTAAAATTTTTATTTGGCTTGAAGTGGAAAGCAGAGAAAGCATCTTGGCAGGAAAAAAAAAAAAAAGGCAGAAAGCATCAGAAAACATCTAGGGGAATGTTCTCAAACTTGTGGTCAACCGAGATGTGTCTTTTGAGTGTTTGCTAACTGAGGCTATTAGACTCAAAACATTTCAATTAGATTAATATTGGGCTAGGAAGGAAAAAAGAAAAAAGAAAAGATCTGCGAGGGTCATTTTCCTGTTGATTATCCTCTGCAGGAGATGTTCAAAAGACACATCCCTATGCTTGCAGCTTTTGCATGGCTGAGCATGGCTGAGGCAAGTAATAGACCCAGAGCTGTCCGAGGGATGTACTTACTGACAAAGCTTTGCTTTTGTTTTAGAAGATGGTGAAGCCGTCAGCAGCTCCTATGAATCTTACGATGAAGAAGAGAGCAGCAAAGGCAAGTCAGCAACCCACCAGTGGCCATCCACAGAGGCCACCATCGAGCTGATGAAGGATGCCCGTATCTGTGCGTTCCTATGGAGGAAGAAGTGGCTGGGGCAGTGGGCGAAACAGCTGTGTGTCATCAAGGACACCAGGCTGCTGGTGCGTATATCTTCTGCTGGCTGCCTACAACAACCTAAACCAACCTATTTACACCATAGGTGTATCTACATACGTGTAGAGATGAGCTGCTTGTAGTCTGCATAGCCAGATGTGGCGTCCTTGTAGGTCCTAAACCTTCTTGTTTTCAGTGCACTTAATGCATGAGGTTGCACTGAGCCACTCCTAGTGGTGCACTCTTGCCAGCAAGCAAAAGGGAAGGCTCCTCTTGTCCCTCACTTGTCTTCCATCTTCCTTTCCCAGTGCTACAAGAGCTCCAAAGACCACAACCCTCAGCTGGATGTGAACTTGCTGGGCTGCACTGTCATTCACAAGGAAAAGCAAGTGAGGAAGAAAGAGCACAAGCTGAAGATCATCCCCATGAACGCCGATGTCATCGTGCTGGGGCTGCAGAGTAAAGACCAGGCAGAGCAGTGGCTCAGGGTCAGTGACATCCCTGGGGTTGCCCAGGTCTTCATCTGCCAGGGAAGGCAGGTCCCTGAGCATTTCCTTCAGGCTGCAGTGCCTGGCATACCAGCCCATCAGGAGCCCTGTGTGCCAAGGGGGAAGCTCCTCGCTTCCCTCCAGCTTCCCTCCATGCATGTGGTGTGGCTCAGCCCCTGCTTCTCCCCATGCTGATGGGTGGTGTTGGTGCTGCAGGAGCGCCTGCCTCAGTGAGGCAGGTGTGAACATGGGGAGGGAGAGACAGGTAACCAGAGAAAGCCTTTTGGAAGGGCTCTCCAAAAGGATTATTATCTTGACTCCTCGGTAATGCAGAGGGAAGGTAAGAAAGAGGAGAAATGTGAGAGTGCTACGTGCTACGTGCTTCGTGCTCCTGTGCAGGGCTGTACATCTTCCAGAGATGAGCGTCTCTGAATCCCAACAAGACCGTATCTGATTTCCATCCTGTCCTCGCGTGCTCTGGCTCCTTCCTCCCTGCAAGCCCATATACAAATAGACCACTTCATTTTCATGTCTGGGTTAGCTTCTTCCTGGAGCAACCCACCACCTCCTGTGTGCGGGAGGCCACACAGGCACCTCATTAGCCCAGCCACCGCAGCAGGAGTGTCTGGGGGGAGAGTGCCCGGCGTGAAGTGGCTGAGGACAGGGGGCAATGCATCCCTTGCCTTGGGATGGCAGCAGAAGCGGGAGCCTCTGCGGAGCCTGGGGCAGCACCAGGGCTCCCTGGCTGACCTGGAACAGGAGGGACTCTGGGGGTCTAGCAGGATGTCCTGTTTTTGCCTGTCTGTGGTTGTGGGGAGAAGCATCGGTCCTGTTACTGCGCTGTACTCACCAGCTATGGCTTTGTCTTCTGCACAGGTAATCCAGGAGACCAGCGGTCTGCAGTGCGAAGGAGGCAGTGAAGGCAACCAGTACATCCCAGACTCACAGCGCCTCACTTACCCAAAGGTACACCTTGCCCCAAAAGAGAGGAGGAATAGGGGGATGACTTCTCCACCCGATTCTTTTAATAAATAGCAGTCGTAGGTACATTAATGGTGTCTGAGCAAATGTGGATACAAACGTAACCCGCCACCTGTTCCGCTAAAAAGGAGCATTAATGGAACAATCTGAACTTTCTTGCCACATCTTTCCCTCAAAACTGACCCAGCCATGGGCTCCCCTCCATACAGGGGAGCAGCCGGGGGGAAATTCCCTGCAACGCAGTGGGTTGTATGTGTCTGCATAGCTCATGTCTGGTGCTTGTTGGCAGGTGGAGCTCTCCGAGAGGTACTCTGCAGCCTCAGAGAGTGGGAGCAGCACAGAGGGGCACCCAGAGACGGCTGAGACGACAAAAGATGGTAAAAACTCACCCTGGGAATGAGAGGAAACTTTGTGTGCAGTGAGGGTTTCTGTGGCTTCTCCGTCTGCTGCCAACCCAAACTGACCCAATGCAGGGTGAAAACCACCTGTGAATTCGCTACCTGAGAACTTGATTTCATTGCTTTTCATTCCATAATGAATAGGCAGGTGAACACTGGGATTTCTCAGGAGTTACTGTGTTCTGCTAGGGCTTGAGAAATCTGGGTGTGAGGCCCTGCCCTGCCACAGAGATCCTGCATGAATCTGGGCAAGTCGCTTTGGGATGGTTTTAGATGGCATAAATGCAACCTAAGTGACTTTTTTGTTTGTTTGTTTCTGGTAGTTAAGAAGAAAGGGACAACTGGCCTAATCCTAAGCAACCTGATGAACCTTGGGAGGAAAAAATCCAGCTCCATGGATAGCCCAGAGAGATCCCTGGAGACCTCAAGTAAGTGACAGCACGAACTCCTCTGCAGGGACTTGTCTCAGGGCTGGACCCTGGTGTGCAGTACGGGGTGAGCACCAGGCATCGTTGACTGCAATGTGCATGCATTGGGAGGTAAAAAAGCCACTGTCCACGTGGTCCGTGCCAGTAAATCCACACAGATTATGGTGCCTCCTCACATTAAGG
Source organism: Aythya ferina (assembly GCF_964211825.1). NCBI lineage: Eukaryota > Metazoa > Chordata > Aves > Anseriformes > Anatidae > Aythya > Aythya ferina. The sequence goes on along the minus strand of NC_140302.1, from coordinate 29,238,240 downwards.
TGACTGTGGTGCTTACAAGGGCAGGCCATAGCTCACAGGGTGACTCAAGAGCAAGGGCAGATAATACCAGACACGTGGGATTCAACAGGGAGGAGGTTGTGTGGGTCAACTGCAATTATCATTTGGGACCAACTTTGCTGAGGTGTCTGTAGTCAGCTTGCTGCTCCAAGCCTAATTTGAATTTTTGAATTTTTTGAATTTTAAGGGTCCCATTTTGAACCGATTTTCACCCATTCATCCTGTTTTGTTTGGTTCAGGACCACTCATCTTCGTGCTTCTGCTCTTCATCATTGCCTGTGTTTTTTTGTGGTGAACTCAGAACTGACTTACTGCCCATGCACAGAAATGACTTTTGATTCACCTCGACCCTGTGTGGTGCAAAATATGACCCGATAACCTGTGGTTGCTTGCAGGTTACCTGAACGTGCTTGTGAACAGCCAGTGGAAGTCCCGCTGGTGTCAGATAAAAGATGGTCACCTCCATTTCTACCAGGACAAGAACCGAAGCAAACTGGCTCAGCAGCCCCTGAGTTTGGCGGGTTGTGAAATTATCCCGGATCCAAGCCCTGATCATCTCTACTCCTTCCGCATCCTGCACAATGGGGAGGAACGGCTCATTCTGGAGGTAGGCTGTGCATCTCCAAGCTCATTCTTCTTTAAATGGTCGGTTTGGGTGTCTTAGCAGGCCTAAAACCTCTCAGTGCCCAGAAGCTGAATGTTTTAAAGGTCCTTTAGAGAAGACTTCACTTCAGCAAACAGAGGCTGAAGCATTGGACTTTGGTTTACCAGACCACAGTCACCTAGAAGGTGTCCTGCCCGCCTGGTAATCCAGGCTGCCTCTGATGCTGGAGGTGTTCAAAGCCAGGTTGGATGGGGTTTTGCCAACCTGATCTAGTGAGTGGCATCCCTGCCCATGGCAGAGGGGTGGAATTAGATGATCTTTAAGGTCCCTTCCCACCCAAACCATTCTGTGATTCTATGAACTTTATCTTCTGAAAACAGAGAGTCCCAAAGCCATGGGTCATGAGTGCATCCTAAGTAAACTGATCACAGATCTGCCTCTGAAAGTGCAAGTGAATTCGTCTCCATCTGCTACTTTCCTTTGCCTGCATCTAGGCTGCTTATCTCTAATCTTAGTTCTCTCTGACGACAGCCTGATTATGGTAGGAGGTGGACAATGTGAGCAATTTCCTGTATTTTTCCAGTGGGTGGAATATTTATAGCTAAACAACTGACTTCAAGTGCCTGCCATGAAGTTTTTAGGTGTTTTTGCTTAGCCTTTGATCCAGGCTATGTCTATGTCCAAGATGTTTTGCCTAATTACAGATGTGAAGAAAAGGTGCTGGGAGCATTTACATTTTGTGAATGGAAGAAACTGCATTTTGTTGGGCCACCAGCCTCAATGTACAGACTGGCTGGCTGGCTTCCCAGGCACTGGGAAGTCTGTGCTAAATAAAACAGATTGGAAGCTTAAAATATGCTTTCCAGTTTGGGATTCACTTGCCCTGAATTTTACTTTGTACTTACTGCTCTAATGCCTCAAATCAAAGCAAACGATATCTGTGTCAGCCCACGTCTTGCTCCAGGGAGAAATCATCCACTACTGGGAAGTATATAAGGCTATTTGCTAGAGCTGACTTCCAGGCACAATATTCAACACTTAATTTTGCAAAACGTCAGGCTGTTCGTTGCATCTGGGAATTTGGTTCTGGCCATGTTCTAGCTGGGGGCTCCCTTTGATGTTCTTCTCTGACCATGCTTTAAGCTCTCCTGTTCCCTTCTTCCCTGTGCAGACAGGATTTGGGGCTCTGGCATAAGGAACGTGTAGGCTCTTTGCTATGCTTGTGTCTCCTTGCACATCTGGTGTTTGGAAATCATGTCACTGCACTCTGCTGGTGGAAAATAAAAAATGCACTCTTTCCTCCCAAAGCTGGCTCCCTGACAGCATCTCCAGCCATGGAGACTTAGTTTGGAAGGCAGCTGAATTGTTCACCACTGAAAGGAACACGCAGACTGCAAATTTTAATCAGGAGTGAAGAGAGAAGCTGCATTCCTATATACAGCTCCCCAGTTTGCCAGTTGGTCCATACACTAAGTGGTACTGCCTTCTTTTTTTAATGTGGTCTCAGGTTTAAAATAAATAAAGCTCCACTCCTTGGACGGCCAGAGAACTGCTTGTAAACTCGCTTGCCAAGGGAGTCCAGGGATGCTGCTGTTGCCACCCATAACATCTTTCTGGTCACCTCATAGGCAAAGTCCTCGGAGGAAATGGGCCACTGGCTGGGCCTCCTCTTATCCGAGTCAGGCTCAAAAACAGACCCGGAGGAATTTACCTACGATTACGTGGATGCTGACAGAGTCTCCTGCATCGTGAGCGCTGCGAAGAACTCCTTCTTGTACGTCCATGGGGTGGCGCGGGGCTCCTGGGAGCTGGTGGAGGGGGAGCGAGCTGGAGAGGGGTGCTTCAGGTGTGGGTGCAGCTCGGGGGCTTTCTTTGAAAGCTCAGTGCAAGGCAGGAGAGCACTTGTTGTCACAGGAGTAGGGACGTGCACCCAGGTGGCCTTTGGGAAGCCAGCTTAGCGGGGCTGGGGGCGCAGCACTGCATGCACAGACGCCCCAAAATTCAGCAGCGTGGCCACGCAGAGAGCGCCGTCCCTCCTGACAGGGTGTCCTGCTGCCTGTTCACAGCCTAATGCAGAGGAAATACTCCGAGCCCAACGCCTACATCGACAACCTGCCCAGGGGGAGGATGCCGCAGGAGGAGCTCTACGACGATGTGGACCTGCCCGATGTGCCAGAGGTAAGGTGCCCAGCACGACACCCGCCTGCAGCGAGCACTGCGACCGAGTTTGGCTCCTGCTGCTGCAGCAAACATCCCTGGTCACTGTCACAGGTGGCTTGCATCAAGGGGCATCCATGATTCACAGGGAAGCATCTCATTTCCCAGCCAGAGGGAATCTCCAGCAGGGAAAGGAGAGGGCTTGCCAAAGCCACATGCAGCTGGTAACAGCACCTGGGGAGAAGGGAATTCCCAGCCCCCCGGGGAAATCCAGGCTTTTGCAAGGGACAGAAGTGGGCGCTGGTGAGGAGTCACTGAGGAATGTGAGAGGTTTTCAGTGGGGCATTGTAGGGATCTGCTGTCCCAGGCCATGCTGGGGAGACGGGGGCTGGTATCCTAAATATAATAAATATCTAAATATCTGCACCAGGGTGAGATCCCCATATGAGTCTTCTGCAAGCACTGGAAAGATTTATCAAAGGAGAGTGGAGGAGGGGGGGGAAACTTTCTTTACTCTGAAAATATTCCTTGAGGAATGACTTAGAAAATGGGGTTGTAACTTTGTTAGATCACTTATATGTTTATGGAAAATATCCCAGACTGCCTAAGATGCTGCTGCTCCGCAGTGAGACTTTGTGCTGCTGGCTGCAGCAGACCGGCCCTTTTCAGGGGAACATTTGCCTTTTGCAGGGAGAAGTACCCAAGAGTGAGAGCAAACTGGAGGGGGACCAAGACAGGGTGTACCTGGATCTCACCCCGGTGAAGTCCTTCCTGCACTGCGCTGGCAAGAAGTCGTGCCAGACCTCACCCCTCGGCTCGCCACCTCTAGAGAGGGCTGGCACCAAGACTGCTCCTGACAGTGTGGATGAGACAACCCTGGTGGCTAAGGACGCTGCTGAGCCCAGTGGAAAGGCGATGGAGACCTCAGAGCAGGTATTTAACCAGGTTTGGGGCCAGGCTTCATTAGGGGTCCAGCTCCCCACCACATCATCTCACCTCCTTTCCCATCTTCTGCTCCAGAAACAGCCTGAGAAGCCGGAGCCCGAAGAGCTGCTGCCCCAGACACCCCCCATCAAAGCCCAGGCACAGCAGCAGAACGTCGCCTTCCTGCAGACGGCCCCCGAGCCGCCCGCGGGCTCTGCAGCAGTGGTGGGCAGCCCCCAGCTGGCACCTGCACACCGGCCCAAGCTGCCCCTGCCTGGTGAGTGGGGAGCTGGGGGCATGGACGGGTGGCTCCGGGTGCGAGCTGTGTCCTGCAGCTGGTGCTGAGCCTCCCCTGACTTTCCCCAGTCTCGTTCATTTTTGTTTGCAACCACCCGAAGATGTTTTCCCTTCTGCTTTTTCCTTCTCTGAGCTGTTTTGGGCGGCTTGTGTTTTCAGTGGCGGCAGTGGAGACCAAGCTGGGCAAGAACAGGACAGAGGCGGAGGTGAAGCGGTTTACGGAAGAAAAGGAGCGGCTGGAGAAGGAGAAAGAGGAAATCCGAGCTCAGCTCACCCAGCTGCGCAAGGAGAGGCGGGAGCTGAAGGAGATGCTTGTGGGATGCACAGGTAGGGCTGGGCAAGGGGCAGCATGCAGAAACGGGACAAGGTGGGGCTGCAGGGATGGAGAGGGGTGATGAACCTGGGACCAGAAGGGGCTTTGCTCCTCCAGCACCACCTGCATGACCATGGGAACATTAACACCAGCCCAGCTGCCAGGGGAGTCAGTACTGAAATACGGGGAAAGGCTGGATCCTGGGCCACCCTGTTCCCATCTCACGGCACGGAAGGGACAAGCTGGCCCTGTCACAGTGGCATGGTTTGCCTCAGCTCCGGGGGTAGACCTGGTGCTCTGAGCCAAACCACGTAGCCTAGAACGCACTGGAGAAAGCGCTCGCTCTGCCATGCTCCATCCTGGGCAAAGACATAAGGAAAATGTGCAGGAGTGATGTATAGTCTTGTGGCTGGTCCCTGCTCCCCCTCTGGGTGCCTCACACGTCCCCTGCAGCCACCAGCACCACAATTACCAAGGACCCCCAGCTTCATGCCAGCCCCTGGGAGCCAGGCAGCAAGCGCGGTGCCGAGCTGTTCCCTCCCTTTGCAGACAAGAGCCTGGAGCAGAAGCTGAAGGAGATAGAAGAAGAGTGCAAGAAAAAGGAGAGCCGAAGGGTGGATGTGGAGCTGAACCTGGTGGAGGTGAAGGAGAACCTGAAGAAGGCAGAGTCCGGCCCTGTGACGCTGGGCACCACGGTGGACACCACGCACCTGGAGAACGCCGCACCCCGGGTAGGTGGGGGCACCCCAGTGTGCGTGGGGGCGTGGGCACAGCACCTCAGCCTGCTCCTTAATGGCATAACCAATAATAATGTAGCACCATATTTTAAAAACACTCTATCTATAGTGATGTGATACATAAAAATATAATATGATAATATAGCAATATGATAATACAGTAACATGAAAATAAGTTATAATAATATGACAATAGAGTATTAAAATAATGAGATACCTCCCCCATCACTGCTGCTAAAAGGAGGCTGGGACTCAGGATGCTGGCTGTTGTGGGATCTTGAGCCACACCATCAGGGCCATGCAGGTCAGGACCCAGCGCTCCTTCTGCACCCAGCCAAGCAAAGGGTTGTTCTGGGGGGAGATTTAGGCCCCTAAATTTCTTCCTGAGGACATGGTTCCCACAAAACAGTGATGGTCACCCCTATTTCTACTATTTGTATCATAGACTCAAACAAAAACTGCCAGTCCAGGAAACAGCGCAGAGAGCTCACCAGTCAACTCAGCAACGGCTTTGAAAAACAGGCCTTTGTCCGTCATGGTGACAGGGAAGGGGACAGTCCTACAGAAAGCTAAGGTAAAGGCTGGTTTGTGCCTGGGGTCGCTGCTGTTCGCTTGTCCCAGCAGCTGAGCAGACCAGCAGGGGTGATGGTAATGGGGTTTGGCCTGCTGGTGTTTGGGCAGCATGCTGAGCAGGACTCAGGGCAGCCTGGTTTTCCTCTGGTCTTGTCACCTGGGCTTGTCCCGGCTGTGATTTCAGCTCATTGCTGTGTGCTCCTGTAACTAGAGCCCAGCCACGCTGACTGCGCTGGCAGCAACTGGAGTAAACGAGTGGTTTCCTCTCACTGAAACTGTGCTGAAATGCATTTGAAGTTTCACTAGGAGGGAGGGTGATCGGGCAGTCTGCTTCTGAGCACCTGGGAGGCCTCCATGTGGTCTTCTTACCGTCTTCTTACCACCACCTGTCTTTTTAATGAAACATAGGCACTGGCTGAGCTTCTCAGCCTTTACTTTAAATGTCTCACCCCATCTACCTACCCACGTGCCCAGTCCCTTGCAGGCAGTGCCACTGTTTTCTGGAGTGGGAAGTCTGTAATGAAAGTATTGCTTCTAACAGAGACCTCCCTGACCCACCCTGCGGGTACCAGATAATCGGGTTGCTCCTGAGCATATTACAGCTCCTGCTGCTTGCCAGATTTGCCTTTTGACTAATTTGCCTTTACTCTTTGGCAGGAATGGGAGAAGAAGGGCGCTAGTTAGAAGGACATTTCTCAGAGATGGACTAAAGACTGGAATTACCCAGGCATGGACAAGGGGATTCAATCACCTGCCGGTGGAGGTTGGGTGTGCGACACAACCCACCCCACGCGCCTCCTCTGCGTCGCTCCACCTGCTCAGATGCAGCAGCGGAGCCAACGGCTGCCAATACCAATTAGCCCAAACGATCTTGCTCTTTCCAGACAAGTCCCATCACGTAGCTAAAACAATAACAACCAGTGGCAATCCTTGCATCAGATTCCTAACCCAGTCGATGTAAACAAGAATGTTACTGTACATAGGGGTGTTTTGTCTATTTCTACTCTGAAGGTTTATCAATGAGTTATTAAGGTTTCTATATTAGTGGCAGTAGTGGGTTCAGGACAGGCCTCTGCTATTCTTTATACCCCAGTGGTTTTTGACCTGTTACAGCAAATCCCAGTCAGCTAAAGTCTCACCTGTTACTGCTGGTCCTCACTCAGCTGCAGATCATCCAGCCTTCAGCCTGGAGAGGTACCTGGGCCTGAGCGATGGCTGCAACACGGATGAGAAGCACACACCGGCAGGAAGGAGCCTCCCAGTGTAACAGAGAACTATCTATCTACACCTGCAGCAGAGATTTTCAGTGACCAGATGCATCACACCGTGGCTTTCTTCCTACCAGCCTGCAGCAGGGTTGATTTGCCGCAATACAGAAGAAGATCCCTGCTCACCTTCTTGTGCTACGTTACAGCCTGGTGGCACTAAGGGCTCTGGGCAAAGAAGATCTCTCAAACCGTGTCCAGAGGAGTTTGTTCTGGAAGAAAGAAAAAGAAAAAGTAAATCATATTTGAAGGCTTGTTAACAATTTACCAAAGGCCCAGGCCTGCTTACCTGTTGGATGAGGATGCTGGATCCTGTCGCTGGCCCTTTCAAAGGGGAGGTAAAAGTGTCCCTGTGCTCCTGCCCTGGCTGCAAGCACCACTTTGCTGATGCTCTCTGGTCCCTGCAGACTGCAGCACAGCAGCAGCTGCACAATCTGCTGGACACCTCCTGGTGGGAAAGGAACCCTTCACATGGGTGCAGGAGGGTGCTGGATCTGTTCTTGTCCACGTCTCTGGTGGGCTGCTGGCTGTCTTGGTGCTATCACACTTATTTCCAGATGATTAAACTTAACGTAGCCTTTGGGTGCTGTGGCCTGCAAAGCTCATCCCTCTCCTCTCTGGCCAAGCTTTTTAATGAGTGATGTTAGGTGCCTGGAACTGGTATGCTTAGAGGCAGTAAAATTTGAAAGCACAGGGCAGAAATTCATCTACCTGTTTTCTTCTCCTCCTTGTGGCCTGCTGTCACATCTGAAGGCCTGCAGACACCACTGCCTGGCTCCTCTGCCAGCCTGGCTGGGCTGTCCTTGGGGTCCCGTGGCTACACTGACAAACAGCACCCAGAACCAGGGTAAAGACAGGCAAAACGTTATACCTTCCTAACCCCTGAAAGCCTTTGGCAGGCCTGAGACCAGCTCCAAATGAGGCCTTTCCCTGAACAGAGGCCTGATGGCTGTCAGGAATGAAGGGGTGCGGGAGGATGCTCGCTGCTGCCGCAGAGCCTGGGCACAGCAAAGCACATGGGCAGGGCATCCCAGAGGCAAGAAGGATGCCCTTGTGGCACAGACTGAGCAATTTGTAATCCCAGGCCTCAGGAGGGTTTCACCAGCCCCAGCTGTCAGCCCTGTTCCTCACCGAGGTTTGCATGTAGGGAAAAACTCTCACAAATCACCTGCTGCCACTTCTGGCTCAGGACCCAGGGGCCTTTCAGCTCCAAAGCACAAGGAGGCCACGGCCACCGTCACAAAGCTTTTGTTTTGACCCACGATGAGCTGGCAGGAGACCCCGTCCACCCCCTAAATACACACACAGCACCATGCCCTCACCCTACACCCCGCTGTCACCTGCCAGAGCTTGTCCAGCCATTTCACAGCGGTACCCACACAGCGCTGGGCGAGAGCAGCCCCGCTGCCCGCACCGCAGCCCTGTCAGCTTTGGTGGGCTTGCTGGGACCGCCAGGGGATGGTGAACGTAGGCGAGTCCTGAGCAACACCTGTTTCCCAGACAAAAAAAATGTTAAATGATGTCTCTGTGTCCCCACTGTTTTCTTAACTCAAGGCATTTCCTTTGTCGTAACTGTGAGCTATAAAGTGGCGCTTTAGAGGGTTTTATAATAAAATGTTGAGTATATTATTACCAGTGTAATTTATTTGTAATACGCCTTGTCCCTGCTCTATTTTCCAGTAGCTTTCATGCGCTTCAAACCCCAACACTGTTAGGTACTACAGAGTTCCTTGGCTATGCAGTCCACAAAGTCTATCTCTGAAATAAATAGCTTAGTCCTCTACAGTGACAGCAATGCCAACCACATTTTTCTGACAGCTCACCCACTGAAAAAGAGCAAGGAGTTTGCACGAATCCATGCAGCAGCCTCAGGAGCAGAGTCCTCAGCACAAAGGGAAAAATGTACCAAAAGTCCCTTACCTCCTGCTCACCACCAGGTAGCAACTGTGTGCAGCGCTGGTGCCTGCTGCCATCGCTGTCGGGACAAGCAGGATGGGCTTTAGCTGGAAAGGAAGGAAAAGGGTTAGTAAAGAAAGTTGCTGATGCCTGTCTTTACAGCACAGATGCCAAACCAGATGCCTTTGTGAAACAAATATTTACTAGTCACAACGGGAATGATTTTGCTTGCTTTGTGCAAGAAACTCGAGGGAAGCTAAGATCTTACAGGGGATGAAATTCATGGCACTTACCTAAATCCCAGTTTTTTAAAGAAGAAACGGCCTCTCCCCTGCAGTCAGTGCACGGCCCATGAGCTGTGAAGGTTCCTGCAGCAATCCTACAGAGTAAGAAGCATTCATGGCTGGTGGTAACAGCAGCCCAGACACCTCACACAGAGCTGGCACAGGCCTCATCCTCTGTACCCACCGCTAAGCCAGACAGGATCAGCGCCGCCTTCGCAGGGATTCCTTGGCAGCTGTGCCAAGTGCAAGCAGCATCCAGCCTCCAGGGCACAACCCCCATCAGACACCTTCTCGTTAAATATTTCTGACTCAACTCAAAGCAAGCCTGTGAGAGCAAACCCAATAAAGGGATCACGACAGAGCCCCAAGCCACTTACTTTTTTTACTTACCCATTTTTAATTAAAATTTGCAGGAGAAAGGGCCTAGAAACTAGCCGGGATCTTCAACTCTAATTAAAAAAAAAAAAAAAAAAAAAAAAAAAAGGTAAAATAAAACAACTCCAACTGTTCAGCACTATCCTACCTGCCTGTGGGATCAGCAGCTGTCTCCAAGACCATCCCAACCCCCTGGCCTTTGTGACCTTTGCCTTTTCCCCCCTCTTCCCCCTGCCCTGATGCCCCCTTACCTTGCAAAACGCTTCATCCCCTACAAAAGCAGAGCTGCGGGGCTGCTGCTGCTGGGTGTTCGCTCTCCCTTGGCAAAACCCCGCAGAGAGGGAAGGTTGTGGATGCAAAAATGAGGACTGAGAGGCGAGGAATTGCAGTCACCTGAGACCAAGCTGGGTTGTCCCACATATGCGAGTTGCACATACCTGTGTGGGTCCTGGGCGACCTCTGCGGGGCTGCTCCCAGCATCCAGAGCTGCTCCTCTGTGGTGGATGTAACCCAGTGTGGGCTGCATGCTGTGGGACAGGGCTGGCACCCTGCAAACAGGCTCTGCAGAGCACGGCTGAGCAACCACCCAAGGAAGGGAGGAGGAAGGTCACAGGTGCAGCACGTGTGGATCTCTCCCACAGAGATCCCTGGGGCATTTGGGGCTCTCAGACCCCTGCCTCACTCACTCAGAGGCTAAGGGCTGGCTTTTACAGACACTGAGGTGCGCGCCTCTGGAAATCTGGTGGAACACAGGAACCAGCTTCCTTGAAACTCCACGAGGCTTTCATCCCATCTCTACCTGACCATCAGATGCCTGGGGCTAGATATATCCCATCTGGTGTTAAAATACACTCTGCAGCACAAGAGCTGGCAGTCTGCGGCTTCTGAATTTCACAGAGGGCTTTGTCCGTCTGTGCTTCAACACAGCAGCAGGTTTCTCCCAACTCTGGACCCCAGCAAGCAGTCCCAGCAAAGCCCATGCCCTCCACCAACATATTTAATATCCACATATTAAAAAGAAGACAGCACGCACAGATTACATCCAAACCACACTTGCCACAAGCCAAACTGCTCAGCAGCACCATACAAACCGCCCTGCAGGAAACAGGGATGCAAGAGAAAGGCTTCAAACACCTGGATGAGGTTGAGCATACCCCAGCCCCAGAGCTGTGCGCCAGGCAAGGTATCAGTATCCTGCAGGGAAAAAGGCTGCGAGGAGGGAACGAATGGTGCTGTTGGATGAGCTATGGCACAGAAACCACCAGGGAGCTGCAAACCCCATGCCACAAGGGTGAACGTTGCAGTGTCTCTCACCCATCAGAAGGCAGAGGATGTGCAGGGAGACCAGGAAGAGTTTTCCAAGCAGCTTAGCTGGAATCCAGCTGGCTCCACAGGTGCTTCTGTGCTTCAGCCCTGCCTAAGTCAGTAATTCTAAAGGATTCATTTCTCTTTCTGTCCAAATGGCAGCCCTTCCTTCAACTAAACCTCCATTTTGCTGTGCCGAGGTGACGGTGAAAAAGCAGCAGAGAAAAACACCACAGTGTGAACCTTGGGCCCAACACAAGGCTTATAGCTCCGTGGGCAAACTGATGGGGTGATCCAGTGAGGCTCAGGATGCAAGCGTGAGGCCAAAGCGTCTTTGGAGATGCGTGAACCATCACAGCCCATCAGAGGCCCGGTTTGTGCTGCAGGGACTGCTGCTGTGCTGGGGACAGCTTAAAACAAAGAGGGGAGGGAGAAATGCCACAGGGCTCATCCAAAAAAATTGTAAGAAAAAGCACATACCATACAAAGTCAACAGCAAAAAAGTGGCCAGCAGGACGAGAAAGGAAACGGTGGATGAGATTTGGGAAGAGATGTCCAGGCCCCTTCCTATTCTGTGCCCTCTGCTTTGTGCAGCACAAACCATGGAACACCCTTGTAAAAACAATCGTTTTCAAACCTCTCTCCTTATCAAAAGTAGGCAGCTAAAAAATGCCTGTGAAACTAACCATATCTGATCAGTCCACATAAATTCAGAGAAGAGAGTGGCACGGACAACGTACAAAACAGAACAGAAACTCACAACCAGATCTCCTTCCTCTTACTTGTGCTCCTGCAGGTAACAAGCCAGTCACGGCGTCACCCACTGCCTAACCAGGGAGCCAGCTGTGACCAAGGGTCCTGACCAGGTCTGTGAGACCCCAGGATGAAGTGATGTTGAAAAAGCTCAGAAAAGAAAACATGAAGAAGAATCTTCCTCATTTAAAAAAAAAAAAAAAAAAAAAAAAAAAAGTAATTTCATTCTGCAGTTTTTCCATTGAGAACTAATTCTGACCAAGGTATCAAGCAGTCAAATTTTCAAATTTAGAAAGACAAACAAATCTTTAGGCTGATCCAAAAACTAACATCAAGATTACAGCTGACTAAGAGTCTGATCCAGCCTATTGGCTCAGTTGATTCAATATTTCCTTAAAAATCTCTGTGCACTGGGAACAACGCTGCCATCTACACTATCCCCCATCGGTGGAAACTCCAGAATTGCTCAGGCTCCCACATAATTTTAGACTAACTGAAAGATCTTTCAAGAAGGCTGTTAACAAATACAAACCCCCCAGCACCAGAATCCGGATGAGGAAATGCAAAATGCCAACAATTAATATTGAAATGCAAATATTTACTTGATTCAAAAAGAAAGCAAGCACCAGAAAGCTTGTGCCATGCAGTTTGTGCGATGCAGGAACTGGGAATGTCCTCAGCACGGTCTCAGTGCCAGTCACTTGATCCGGGCCAAGGCCAGAGGCAGCCTGCAGGGTCATGCATATGAGTAGCAGTCTGTGGTGGTGGCAGGAGAACCTGGGCACCTTCTGTGTCAGCAGCGTCTGTGGTGCCCGTACCTTTGGGCTCTGGAGAAGTGCTGCGAAGCCCTCGGTCCCCACTGCACACAGAAGTCTGGAGGAAGGCCTGGGGATCTCAGAGAGTCACCCCAGAGAGCTCCTGTTGCAGAGGAGAGAAACACAGATGGGATAAGGGCTTTAGGACCAAGGGATAAGCTCAGCACCTTACAGCCTAACAAACACCGTTTGGCTTGGAGTTACCTAACAATAGAGAACTATTGGAGTTAGAGATAACTTTGTCCCTTCAAAGGGCAGCTGGAGCTTTCCATCCCGGGAGCCCAGGTGGGTTCGTTTCTTCTAGCAGGGCCCATGGGAAAGGGGAACAGAGAGAAGGGGAAGACTAACAAAATTATTACACCTTCTTGGGCTTCAGCTTGCTTAGCGAGTGCATAAAATAGGGTGCAGCTTCCTGAGAGAAGCATCCCAAACCTCTCTGCTCTCCGGGTGACACACCAAGCGAGCACCAAGGCCACCAGGAAGCTATCAGGGAGGTACAGCTACATCTCTGCTAAAGGGAGAGGTGGCATTTGGGAGCAGCTCAGCGGGGCTGGGACGAACGGATGAGGCCTGTCACAGTTGCTGTCTCCTGAGGTTTATGGCTCTTGCAGTGGGGTCCTTCACAGCCGTGGCATTCACAGTGGTAGCTTCCAGCCCCGAGGATTCACACGTCCTAGTTCAGGCAGGGGTTGGGTTTGCAGAGGCTCACGGTGCTCTTCGCTTCTGCAACAAATGCAAGCAAAACAGCAGGGTCAGGCACGGTGACAGAGCGGTCATCGTTCAGACCCACATCTGTCAGGAAGAAATTCTAAAGAGATAGCAGCTGAATGTCCCCGAGGTCAGGAGATGTCAGCTGGGGTGAGCGGGGTGGGAAGCACACAGACACGGCAGAGGGTGTAACCCTACAGCCCTGTTTGTACACGGAGGGCAAACTCCTCTGTGTTTAACCTGGAGAAGAGGAAGGATGGCTTTGCTGGATGTTCTGATCTAAAAGGAAGCATCTTCAGAGCCGTGCGCTGAGGACATGGGCACCTCTAAAACCCCCAGATCCAGACACTGTCAGTGCAGAGTGAGACACGTGCCCTGCTCCAAGCAGTTTGCAAGCCCAGACACCCCCGGAGTTCAAACCCCACTTTGCCCTGGAGAGGCCCTGAGTTTGTACCAGAGGTCAGCAAGGACAAGAAGTCAGCTGGGATGCAGGGATGGCACGAGGGGAAAACAATACGGGAGCTATTTCAGTGCTTTTTCCTTGGAGATGTGAGGGAAAAGCCTGCAACAATAACCTGAGATATTCTGTTCTTGTGAAATATGGGACAGATTTCCCAGCCCTCTGAAAGGAGCAGACTGCAGCTGGCAGCAGGGCTGGCAGCATTTCAATAGCAGCATCCCAGAGAAATTTGCTTCCAGCCTTCCGGCACTTCCACAGCAGCGTTGGCAAGGGTGTGAAATTCCTCCAGGGAACAACCACGCGGTGTAGGGGCTGCACCCGCTAGCCTCGCCCTTTGCTCTGCAGCAGGAAAAGCAGGCAAAGGGAGTAGGAAAGGAAGAAGAGGGAAAGAATGCAACTTCTATCCTCTATCCATCAGAACGGTTACTACAGATCACAACACGTTATAGTCATTCCCCCTGTAGAGGTAAGGACGATTGCACGTCAACACTCAAACCTACACCTGAGACAGGCAGCTTTAGCACTGATGCCAGTCCTAGAGTTGAGGGATCTCAATCATCAGTTCCTGTTGATTTGACGTGGAGTCAAGTTGACCTCAACTGCCTTTTTGTTGTGGTCAGACATCCCAGATGGGGTCCTGCCTGACGGCACATCCCCATGGACAGGTGTCTTTGCCTTCATCGCAGGGTGGCAGAGCTGCTGGCAACCAAAGCCAGAAGGACCTCTCAGACTCACCACGCACCTCCCAGGCCCTGGCTGCCCCCCTGAGAGCTTTCCTGGTGCTCTGCTCCACACGCCTTGTGTCCACCACTTCCCTCCGCGGCTGGCACACAGCGCAACCCGGGGGTCCCTCTTTGGGGGAACCATGCCCAGACACCATTGCTCTGAACTCAAGCCTCCTGTTAACACAACATCACCTTAAATCAGCTTCTTTCACTCCAGGGAGTCTACCCTTTGATGATGCCGGTATTTCTATTCATTTGTTATTTTTTTATAATTAACACTTAGGATCCTTTCTCCTAGACCCCAGGTCATCTTTTATGGTCTCTTTTCAGCTAAGCCTTGTAATAAATACAATACTCCAGGTGTCCAGGGACAGGGTCTGTTTTTCACATACTTCTATCACGAGTCTTTCTTTTTAAGTCCTTTCACAGACAATGATTCTGCTATTAAGTCTTGGACTTAGAGCAGAAGAGTGAATGAAGGGTTTATCTTTACATCAACCTGGGTCCCAGCCTATACAGTACAAACAGTGATTACCTGCACGTGAAATGAAAGCGACGATTCAGTCTCAGGATGTTATTAGCCTGGATCATTGAACCTTGCTGTCTCTTCCCCTTCATCTGCGTCCTTGTGGTTAATTTCATGGTAATAACACATAATAATACAACTGAAAATACCGCTGCAGTAGCAGCACATTGAACATCGCCAGGTAGGAACTGCCTGCAGAGGCCTGCCAAGAGACAGGCTCCTCATCCCAAAGAGACAGCTCTGTCATTGTTTTTCCAACCCTGGAAGAGCCACGGCATGCCAATAGATGAAAAAGACCTTTGATTGTGCTGTTAATCACAGCACTGCTCAATTTGCCTCTTCTTTTGATCTTACTTATGGGTTAAAACATAACAAGACCAAAGAGCTGAATATTATACTGATACAAATGAGAAATAAGACATGGCATTTCAAAAGGGGGAGAGATGAGCAGCAAGGAACTAAAAGGACTTTCTCCACCACCGATGTCTGCAAACCAGGGCTTTCCATTCTGAAAAGCTCATTTCAATCAAACACAAGCATTCACACTCAGCACACACGTGTTTCAAACTTGATTTCAGTATTCGTTTCCCAGCTGGGACTGCCCCTCAGAACTTGAAATCGTGAAGAAAGCACACAGACGTGAGATTTACGTGAATATTTGAAAATTCTGCCCTCCTGAATGCTGTGGGGATAAGGATTTCGTTCCGCAAACAAAATTAAGCATAAGGTGTCTGAAAACCTCAATTTATCAGTCTGCAGGCTCCAAAACCAGACAGACTTTGGATTTAGGATTAAATCCTGTGCAATGCAAACAAAATCTTAGTGTCCCATAGTGGGACACTCGCTCAGGTTCCTCCTCCACTGAAATTCAAAGCATCGATGCGCTTCATGAGACTGAATGCATCCCTGTGTTGTCCCACCTCAATGAGTATCCTGACATCAGTATTGTATTGGGCCACCCCCACGTTTATCAGTGAGTCCCAGCCCACCGCTGCTTGGAGAAAGCTCTTGAGGAACACCTTGTAGCGTAGGAACCCCTCCAGTGTGACTCCTGCTGAGCTGTCTATCAGGAAAAGGAGATCCACGCCACACTCGAGGCTCACTCAGCTTTGGTGCTGAGAGAGCAAGGTGTTGTGTACGGTGTGTACTGACCCCTAGAGTCATTCCTGGGGCCCTGCCACGGGCACCACCAAGGCAGGACCCAGCTGAGAAGGAAGGAGGGAGAGCACAAGTTCATACCTACCGCAATGGATGTCTCCTCCATACCCGACCGGGCACAGGCAGTGGTATTTGTCCAGCCCCTCTGGGACACAGGTGCCGCCGTTCTGGCACGGCTGGGAGTTGCAAGGGTCTAAACGGGACCAGAGAAGGGAAAGATGGGGAGTCAGCAGGGAGCCTGCCCCTTCCCATCCCGTGCTGGCTCGAGAATGGCCTTTGGTGTGGAAATGGCTCAAACTTCAACCTATCTTCCTACAGCTGGAGCTAACGCAGGGCCATGTGCACCCTCGCTCTACTGGGGTTGTTCTCAGACAGACAGCAGTGAAGACAGCAAACCAGACTGACCTCAATGCATTTGCTTTCCAATAATGCCAATGAAGTTACCTTCGTGTAAATACAAAATAGTTAAAAAATATAAAAAAAAATAAAAAAATAGAAACTCTTTGCAGTCCTTCCAGATTTACACTTATAAGCACAACCGTGCTTATGAGTGAGGTCTGGTGTTCCCATTCTGAGAGGTGAACAGAGATACACCAAGACTTAGGTCTAAGACCCTTCAGGGCTAGAGAAGCATTTCAGACACCACCTCCTCTTTTCTCACTCAGTGACCAGGTCAGAGCTGGGACCGGGGCTACCTGGGGCGGTGGCATTGTAGATGGAGCCAGTGAGGGCGCTGTACAGGCCGTTGATGGCACCGTTGGCATCTTCAACGGAGAACATGTGCTGCTCGGTGGGCTCGCTGGCCAGCATGCGCAGCCTCTTCAACCTGCCAAGCAATGAGGGGGTTCAATCGCTTGTGTAGCCAGGCCCTAAATGGTCCCCAAGGAGCTGAGTACCAAAGCAAACCCCACACTTGCTGTTTGGTAAGCTGGGCCTTCGTGCCCAACACTGTGAAGTTTCCTACCTTCGAGACTTGATTCCCACTGTGAAAATGGTGATCCCTCTCTCCTTCAGCTGCGTGGCAAGCGTTGTGGTACTTTTACTGGACTTTCCATTCGAAATGATGAACAGGATCTCAGGGACGGTCAAGTTTCTGCCACCCGGGAAGCCCTCGCAGAGAATGCATTCCAGAGCCTGTTTGATCTTTTTTCTCCCACCTCTAGAGAGAAGGGGGATAAAATTGGAAAAGCAGAAATTGAACTTTTTCTCTTGCTATTGCTGATTTCCACATTTCTAACATCTGGAAGGGAGGAACTTCACTAATTTCTGTTGCCATGCAAGGCATCCACAGAGACGTCCAATCTTGTCATTCTTGTCATCTTTCCATAGGTCCCATCATGCATCCCTACCTCTCTCCTCTCCAAACCAGAGTTGTGTTAAGAAGACTTAATAAAACAGAGCACTCTATGATGTTTAAGTTTTATTTCCAGTTATGACAAATATCAACTGCTTCTATTTTTCCATTTGAAAATGAAAGCCACTTCTTTAAGAGTGGTTTGGAAAAGCGGTCTAACAGCAACCTCTTGTGGTCCGGTCAGAAACACACTACAAACGGATGTAATGAACAAAGACCAGCACCTCAAAAGTTTTCCTTTTTCTAGGCACATAAATGTGGTATACATTCTTGTCACATATCACCCCTTTTCCTCCAGAGGATCTCCTCCCATTCTGAGATGAGAGCTACAGCCGGGGAGCCGTGCGTCGCAGCTTGTGGCCAAGAGTCTGCAGGCTGGCAGTGGGCAGAAAGCCTTTGCCTCTTTCTCCCTGGTTAATTTTTTAATTTTTATTATTATTTTTTTTTACTTTTTTTATTATTATTATTTTTTTTTTTACAAAAGTTATTTGTCTATCCTGTAGAAAAGCTCCTGAAAATACAAATGCTAAGCTTCTTAGTGTATTCCCAGAAACTCAGCAGGACTGAATACAAGGCATGACTTCATCATGGCTTTGCCAATGCCCTTTACTCTAAGTAAGCATAAAAAAAAAAAGCCACTCGGTGCTCCAGTTGTCTAAACCTACACTAAATTCAACTGAAAGCAATACCCTCATCTGCTAGGTTGCATGCCAGCAGCACTGGTATGATAGGGAAGGTGCACCAGCCACAAACATTCACACAAGCTGTCCCCAGCCCTTCTCATTTTGGAGATGGGATCATCTGGAACAAGCATGGGGCCATTTAAAACACAATACAAATTGTCTATATCAGCCCTTTCTTGTCCTTCCCCAGGAAACCATCCATTCCCTCTTGCTTGCCCCCCCCTCCCCCCCCTTTTTTTTTTCTGGTAAGTTTTCCCTGTAACACAACACAAAAGGTTTTCTTGATTTGAAAGCACTGCATCAAAACCCAGCTAACTGATGTTGCTTACAAGTCAGAAGTGGTCACACTGCTCACCATACGTACGCCGTGCTGAGAGCAGCAGACATCTGTGAGAAAAGCTGAGCAAACCTTTCTCCCTAACACAGATCAACAAAAGAGAAGGCACTTGGAGGCCATATCGATACCTCAACTGTCACCAAAAAAAGTGTTATTTGGGTTGGTTGTCAGGCCCTTTGCAGATCCAAATATATTTCTTGGTGATGAGAAGTCTGGATTCTGAGAACCTCTGAGAAGAGTATATTTGGGCTTCTAACTCTATTTCCTGGTACCATGGGAACACATCCATGTCATTCAGAAAGAAAAATCTGTCTGAAAACCCAATTTCTATCCGAAAACCCAACTTCCTTGAATTCAGCAGATACAACACATCACAGATGTCAAGGGGCTAGCAGTTCATCGCTACCTGCTAGGTCAAAGGAAATTGTAACCACCAAAACCCAAAGGTGCACACTGTCCTGCCAGCGCTCAGCCAGGCGGGAAGGCCACACTTGCTTTTTCCTCTGCAAGCCCAGGGCTGTGGGTGTGCAAGCTCCTCACCGTACAGCCCAGCAAACAGCAGCAGAGTGTCCCTGCACCTCCTGCCAGCAGGAGGAAGGATGTAACCCACCGCCCTGCACAGAAACTCTCCCCTATCTACCACATTCCAGCAGGACACTCCCTGTCAGCCTGCACTGACAAAGACAGAGCAGGATGCACGCTTGTCGCAGGCTGTGGATTATGGACCACAGGCACTGGTCATTCCTCCTCCTTCCTACACGTATCAGAGTGGTGCACGCACAGCTGAGGTGCAAATACCTGGATCTTGCAAAAAGTCTCAGTCCAGAGATCATTCATAGCCCAGAAAAAAGAGAAGAGCTGTAAAATAAGCTGACCTGAACGTGGTGCTCTGGATTCTCTCTTCCACTTCTTGTTTGTTTTGGTATGAATCCAGTGGGAACTCAATGTGGGGAGTTGAAGTAAACTGTATCAGTCCCACATGGACCTAAAAGAAAAGGTTGAAGAGTATGAAAGGAAGGTGCGAGCCTTTTGATCAATTTACAGATTTAGAAACAGTAAATTGTATCACAACAAACATTGTTTCGCATGTTGAACCACTGGCACTCTAAATATATTTTTAAGAAAGAGCATAAACCACAACATTACCTGTACTGATTTGATTACAAACAAGGAAGTTCAACTGCAGACAACATCGGATGCTCTGCTGCAGTTGCAGGCAGCTCAGGATCTGTATTTATCCATTCAGAGCAGCTTGTAGTCTCAAGGATAATAATACGTTTATAAATAACGCCTTTTACACCAAACTATTTAGACACTGCAAGGGCAATCTTTCCATTACTAAAAGCAGCTCCCTCTGGCACTGAGCACAGCAGGTAACTCAAAGCAATTATTTTTCCACTGCTTCCTCTAAAACTATATGCATTAGTTGAAAATGCCTGAAAATGCAAACAGACTAAATTATCTATATTGGACTATATATCTGGAATATTTCACTGAAGCCTTACAAGAAGTGTTATGGAATGTGACACCTTGAAGGTTAAAAGGCTACTGATTTTCAGTCCTATGTAAGGATTAACAGAAAGATATGGGGAAGCATGGTATTTAAGAAAACGACTCCTCGAATCTGCAAATATTGCATGGATGAAGGAATACAGCATCCAGCCAGGACCTGTCCTTAAGCAAATTGTAATGGGAGATTTCACGGGAATGAAAAACTCCCCTCTGAGCAACATCCCTGTTGGCTGCAGAGAATGTAGGTCCACCAGCAGCTGAGGAGGACTATGACATTGTGAAGAGCTGTGGCAGCGTATGGATTCCCAAATGCCTCTGTACATAGCTGGCATGAACTGCTTCTGTTCTGCCCTCTGGGCTTGTTTTGGAGTAGGGACTTTCTAGAAGCAGGGCCAACAGACTGTCATTTACATCCCTACAGAGAGGTAGAGACCTCCCTACAGAGAACTTGCCAGAGACTAATTCTGCTACTTTCTGGGTGGGGAAAAAAAAAAAAAAAAAAAAAAAAAAAAAAAAAAAAAAAAAAGTGCTACCATTTGTAGTCTGTCTATAAGCATCCAAAATCCAATAAAAATCAGTAAAACAAAAAACAAACAAAAACAAACACACACAAACAAAAACACAAACACAAACAAAAAACACAAACAAACAAAAAAAAACCCACAAACAAACACAAACAAACAAATCAGAATCTTTCACCCGAAAGATTACGTCTTTTCTGAAGACCAAATGGAAGAGCTTAAATCCATAAAGATTCAAGAAGAGTCCTCCAGCCTCACTGCTTCACAAACCTTTGCTGCATCTTTCTGAATAACTATCCTGACCCCAGGGGAGCTGCCAGGATGAATTTTGCAATTTCACTCAGCATGCTATCACTGGCCTTCCCACACATCATCGAGCTGCTTGAAACTACAATGAGACATTCCTGACACTCACCCTGTCTGGATCGATGTCCAAGGCATCACAGAGTTTGCCTGCAAAGTGCTTTGAATCATTAAAGCTGCTGCTACCAACGCTGTTGGAGCCATCCAAGAGGAAAAGGATATCAACTGCAGCTAGGAGAGAGCAAGATACGTGAGCCGCGGAGCGAGCCGCTCTCCAAGCCCGTGGCGTAGGCACTTTCGAGGCACGCTGGACTCTGCGGAGCCAGATGTGTTTCATCTCCAGCGGTGTTCAAAGCACGCTCTGCTTTTGTAAACACAAACTCTGCACAGCTCCAAGGCACTGACAGAAACACATTTCACAAAGATCTGACCATTCTCCTGCCTTCAGGGCTGTGTCCCTGTGTCACCCCTGCCTGCAGG
Source organism: Aythya ferina (assembly GCF_964211825.1). Taxonomy (NCBI): domain Eukaryota; kingdom Metazoa; phylum Chordata; class Aves; order Anseriformes; family Anatidae; genus Aythya; species Aythya ferina. Next base: position 29,217,157 of record NC_140302.1, on the reverse strand, counting down.
AACACACTGGTTCCTCCGTGCACGTTGTTGAGGCATCGCGCTGCAGGGGAAGCGCTCATTCCTCTGGCAGGGCACACAGCTGAGGGGCTGGTGGTGATGTGCACCAGGGAGAAACGTCCACGTGGAGCACACCACGATGGAAAGTCTGAGTTGAACACATGGCACTGCTACGGGATGGGGCTGGAGGGCATGTCTGGCATAAGAAAAGACGTAAATTGACAGGCAGACAGTAGAAAACGTCTAACAGGAGAATGAATGATGTAGTCTGTAAGTAGGGGGTGCTTTAGGAACTAATAGGGCCCCAAAAGAAAAAGAAAACAAACACGAACACGAGAGAAACAAAGAAAAAAGAATTCAGAAAGTAGAAGACTTGAGTTATAAAAACAAACTTACGCTGGTCAGCAGCTGAAATCTTGCCAATCGTCTCCTGGTCAGCATGAATTTCTTGTACATTCTTGGACTTCGGCAAAACTGTGGGATCAAACAGATCCATCAATACCAGAAACTGCCTTCAAAAAAATAAATAAATAAACACAGCCTTTAATCTGTAGCAGTAAAAATGCTGTTTTGCTGGGCAGATTTCACACTTGCAAAAAAAATAACGTAGTGATGCAGCTCAGCCCATCAGCACCCCGGGGAGGAAATCCCTTCTGGCAGGGACATGGACACAACTTACCAAGCACCTCACTCCTGCACAAGGGAGAACGGTGCCCTGCTCACTGCAAGCTGTGCCAGGCTCCAGCTCTGAAGACTGCACACCAAACAGCTGCAACTGGAGGCATCTATGAGCTTTTAATATCATAATAACAGCACCAGCTTTTCCTGTTTCAAATTGACTCTTCACATACAGTCACGTGTGTTTGGAAGCTGTTTCTCCAGGTATCGTTTTCCCCCTGTCCATGTGAAGCTAAGTTGCAGAGGTTTACACAAAAACCTCCTGGATTCAGCTCTCGCACCTCTGAGCACAGAACTCCAGCTGGAGACGGGGAGGCAGCTGAGAGAGAAACCATTGATGCAGAAAGACGACTTTAAATGTACCTTGGGGAAGATAGAAAGCAAAGATGAACCCAAGTGGCAAGAAGTTCATGATGACAAATCTGAAAGAGAAGAAAGAAATGAAAGGAGTATTAATCCAATTCCTAAAGCAGGTTTCTTTGCCTGCAGCTAAAATCGCCTTGCTGGTTGTCTCATGAAGAGCTCCAAAATGTCTGGTCTGAGTAAAAGCAGTGAATGCAGCTGTCCTGGGAAGAAGGGTGGGAAACAGGAAACAAAACATTGAAATAGAAGGAATGATAGAGCAGAAAGCTCCTCCTGTATACCCGTCTCTCTTCTTCCCAAGCCCAGAGGAACCAGGCTTCACAGGGGAAGGGGGCACGGCCCAGCCCTTCCTCAACAACACTCAGCCCCAGACTCTTCCGTGCTTCGTGTTTTCTGAGGATGGAAATGCTTTTATGTGCAAATGTCCAGCAAAGTCAATGTTCTGCTCATTTTTTTCTGTGAAATCAGAAAGGCTGCTATCATCTGTAGGTGGACTTCAGCGATGCTTTCGTACATACCCAGATTTAGACCAAGCTTGTCTGGCAGAGGCCTCGTCTTTCTATTTAAGATGTGTATATCTAATTTTTCTCCAGTGAGAGTGCTGGGTACACTCACCAGAGCAATTCTGACCAGATTCAGGCTGAGTTTTGGTCTCCCTCATTGCAAAACCAGATTTTTGTTGCATAGTTCAAGACAAATAAGCGTGTTGCTCATCTCTGCAGCAAACAATACATTAAATAAATAGTGCTGGGACAAGAAGAAAGATGGGTAAAAGTACCTGTCACAGCTGCTTTAATTAAATACCAGCCCTTTTCATGCCCCCCTGCTACCAAAACCTTGCCATGTAAACCCACTACACTGAGACCTGGCTTGCAACAAAAGGCAACTTCCAGCTCATTTTTCTAACTGTCCTCCTTTTATTTAACAGCAGGAGAGAAGGCAGAAAGGACTGTGCTGCATATTCATCAAAGTATGACCTTAACAAGCTGCCGACACCCTGACAGCACAGTTGTAACACGGTGCCTTCCTTCAGCGCCAGTCTGCTGGAGGGGATGCGGCACCGGCTTGCCGAAGGGAACCCGCTGCCCTGCCTGCACAAAGGAGATTTCCTGGAGGCTGGAAGTTTCCTCCCAGAGGTTTTTGGATTTGCTGTCGAAGGTAAGGAATTATCTGCAAGTGATGCAATTCTCATTGCTTCATCTCCTAAGGCTTGCTAAGAGGTTGGAGGCAGGTGGGACGCATCTATGGGGAACTCCATGGGAAACTCCATAGTTTCCCATATCCATGGGGAGCTCCAGGTGTCCCCTCTGCCTCTCGGGGACAGCTAACGGGGAGAAATAGAAGCCAGAGATGCAGGGGGAGGCTGGTTTTGCTTGACAAAACCAGCTTGTTTACGCAAAACCCTTGGTTTTGCACTGAGTAAGGGTTTTGACAAGCTCTTTTCCCCAGGGAAAGACGGGCTCCTGCACACAGACCTTGATCTTGTAGCACCGCTCACACAGGGCACAGTCGAAATCTATGTATTACAGATCGGGTCCTGCAACAACCACGAGATGCAGAACAAAAGACACTTTTCTGACCCAGGAGCTCGTGCTAAACTTACTGTGCAGTTTGTTCTGACAGCCGCGCTCATGCTATTGACGTTGCCTGTGGCTAGAGCAGCAGGAGCGTTCCCAGGAATGCCTCATCCTTTTCACCCGCTGCTGGATGTCACATCTGAGGCCACCCCTGGGAGCCAGAGCCTGCCTGAGCACCTCAAGCACTGAGCATTTGCTCACACAAATGCAGATGCCAGGAAGAAAAGCTTTGGGGAGAAAAAGGGAACGGCACTGGTATCACTCCAGTGATAAAAAGGGGGGGGCTCTCGTGGGGGAGGGGGCTGTTCCTCCTGAACAACCACTACACGTTTTGAGGCCCTGCTTCCCAGGATGTGGCTGAACATCGCTCGTTGATGGGAAGCAAAGAATAATTTTTTTCCCTCTCTCTGTGTTTCCGTGCGGACTTATTGTTTCTTTTTCTCCCCATTCCCTTTCCCTTTAAACGTTTCTCATCTCAAACCTCGAGTTCTCTGTGTTGTATTTTCTCCGCCTTCCTCTTTGAGGAGAGGTGCAGTGAGAGAAAAGTTGTGGTAGAGCTCGGCTGCCCACCTGAGTAAAATCACCACAGGGGTCTGCTCTGCATCATCCCAGCCAGAAGCATCTCCACCTGAGGTGGGTCAGCGAGCGATTTACCTGCACCAAGAGAAGGTGCAAATGGTTCCTAGAGGAAGTGGGAGAGGGCCAGGCTCCCTGCATCCTTGTGGCTTTCCTCTGCACATCAGTAGGAAGACCTGGTTCTGTTTTATCCCTCAGCAGTAAGAATCTGTCCTTAAAACACCAAGGAAAGTCAAGCTGGTTGTTAACAAAGACAAGCCTCAAACCACAACCTCAAAATTAAACATGTAAAACAGCAGACAAGTTAGCAGAAGCCCCCATTAAGCCATTTCCACAATTTCCAAGCCACACTTTAATGTCTGAGTGGTGGTTTTGCCATGCTAGGTGGCTAAATACCACAACCGCAAGTGCCCGGCGAGCCTGGCCCAGCCACGCCACACGGCTCCTGCTCACGGCCTCCCCTTGGTGCTGGGCTCTCCGGCACCCCATTTTGGGGTCATGGCAGCCCCTTGGCCTCCCCACCCCGATTCCCCCCCAGGCTGGGGCTTCACCTCCAGGGGCTCCTCCTTCCCCAGCCCTCCCTGCCCTGCACCCGGCTTCCGGTGAGTTCCATGAGGCAGAGGACACAGCGCGCTAGATTTAATGCCAGAGTCGCGCTGTTGCAGCTACTCATCCTAGAGCTAAGAGCCAGATGGAAGAGTGAGTTCGTTTCTGCACCGTCTGTAATTAAACTACAATGGAAAGATTTCCTAAAGAGGCAGGAAAAGTATCTGAGGCAACTTGAATGTAATAAAACACTATGCCAAACAAACACTTTACTTTCACAAAGAAATTTAATATCAACATCCTTCTACTTTGAACAGAGGCAGAGTTTAACACGTTTACATCAAGAGAAAAAAAAATGTATCCCTGCAGTTTTAATAAGCAAGTATCTACTGTGCTTTATAAATGTGCTTTAAAATGATTTCACAACCATAGTAACATGCTGCAAGATCAGTCAGCAATGACAATACTACATTTAAGAATTCCTAAATCAAATTACAAATGGGCTATCACATCCCAGAAAAGGACTTCTCTATTAGTGTGGAAAAAAAATGACAGGGTTGAAATCTTGACAATGCAGCTACCTGTAAGAGACAGAATAAAGATCTCGTACAACTCCAAAATATTCACAGGTGCAAATTACACAGCGTAAGTGTAAACAGAGACTTGTGCACACTGAAGCGTTTACTGATTAGAGAACTACCTACATGCAGCCTAAGACAAGATTCATCCTTTAACAATACTGAAAATGAGTTTATGAGAAAATTTTCAGTCTAACTTCACAGACAGGAAATTATGTTGACAGAAGACTGTAATCAACATAAGGCAGCAAATTAAAGTAAGGGAGGTAAAAGAAAGTAAAATTAACAGTACCAAAGTTGAAGCAAGCTTTAGATTACATTAAATCCAAATCTCATTTTTCATAATATATTCAAAGTGCAATGACTACTCCATAAAGTTATGCGCGTTCAATAGCGAAGTAAAAAAAAAAAAAAAAAGCTTACCAACACTGGTACCAAAAAAAAAAGAACAGAAAAATTTAGCTTGCAGATTTGAAAACATTCAAGTTACATACTTATTTCCTAATAACAGTCCAAGCATACAAATTGATACAGTTATTTAGGCAGCAGAATTTCTTCTAAGTGACTCTCATTTTTAGTACGATGAATACAATTGCTCTTCCAAAAAAAGGAATTGCAGGAACCTGGTATACATACAAATGAAACAGCGCGTCAGAGACTTAGCAGTCCAACAGTTTTTTCATTTCACTGAACCCATCTGGATTCCCATATTTGTTTAGAAGGAAGAGAAGAATCTGTTCATGTTTTTTAAGCTGTGGAATAAGCAGGAAGTATTAGAAACACACTTCTATAACTTGAAGCGTAAATTTGTAATTTACATTACAATTGTAACTTATAATTGTTGTAATTTAATTTGTATATCCTAAAACTACAAACTCAGCCAAGTCCCATACTAAGTCACTACAGAAAGGAACAGTATATTCTGTAAAATCTTCAGGGGGGAAGCCAATAGAATTCTAGCCAACTTGATGTGGTTTTTTTTATTTATTTTTTTTTTTAAAAGAAAATTTCAAGACCAAAATCGAAGGAATACTCAAATTAAGGCATAGGTCAGGTTGTTAAATTTTTGTTATTTACACACATCTATCTCAGTATAACTTAAAAGATCAGGAAATTGTCTGTTTTCTCTTCACGTCATGGGACTTTGAGCCAAACTTTTTGGAATGAAGGATGACAAAAAGGTAACCAAAGTGAAGTCACGTGAGATTAGAGAGAAAACAAATCCCGAAGAACTGAAAGATCGAAAGAGATACAACACAGAGGAAGGGAAAGGGAGCTTCAAGAGCCTACACTGGGACAGGGAAATTTACTATGCTCTTTCAGAATGTAGTTATTTTATCTTTCTGCTACTAAACTGCTGGTAACTAAGCTGCCTTTGAAACAGCAAGACCCTGAACTGCCAGAAGTGCTCTCTTCTTCCCTCCAAAATATTGTAGTGCATGTTTTTCTTTTGGCCTAGATGCCCCTGGCTGAAAAAAAAAATCAAAACACCTTTGCAAAGGTGTTTGCCTTTAGAATTCCAAGTTTTGTTTATTCCTTTGACAAAGACCCTCACTTCAGAAAAGGCTGATATACCAGAAAAGATGCACTTTACATCACTTTGAGTAATCTAGAGTTGTTTCTAGTATTTCATGGGTGGCCTAAGTTAAAGATTAGCATTGCCAAAACCAGAAAGCTTTCAAAAATTACACAAACACTATTTCTATAAAAGACTTTTTTTCCCTGAAAATAAAGAGGAAAAGATTTTGAAACTAGCAAACAGTTACACGTTCCAACATTCTAGTGAACTCAGATTCTCATCCCTATGTGACTCATCTCCTACATGTATTTCAGGTAGCATTGGACTTACAATATGCACAGCTGTCTGCCAAGTTGCATCCACAGCAAAACACAGCTTTGTTACTGAAAACAATCCCGTTGCCCTTGGATAAAATGATACAGTCTATGCAAAACACTGCAACTTTCTTTACATAGTAGACAAAAGTAGTATCCCTGAGCCCTTGAACTCTATGGGAGGGAGGGGGGAAAGAGCTGGATATGTGGCAGAACACACAGAGTGATATATACGCAATATCTCCTCAGTTTTGGGATGTTTTGATTATTACCATGCACAAAAACTGAGTAAAGTACTGGGATATTTACTTCGCGTATCTTCAGTGTTTCAGTTAACTATTATCTCCCTGCTCCCAATTGCTGCCCACATAGGGTTTCTTTTAAATTCTGGAAAAAAATTAAAGTATTGTTTGGACTGAATCTTACTTGCATTTTTAATTCTGTGCAGCAACATCTGGTCTCACTTCCATTGCCTACAAAAAAGAAAAACAAACCACAAAGTAAACGAATGATCTAGATAAACTAGGAAAGCGGTGCTTATGTGTGAAAGTTGGTACATGGAATTACCTAAAATTTTCAGAACAAGTCACTCAGGCACCCCACGTGTCAAATGAATTCTTAATTCCTAATTAATTCTTCAAATTAAATTTAAATTACAAAGTCTGTAAAAATAAGTACCTTGATGCACAATATCTGAGTTCTCAGCTTTGCAGATTAAACCTTCTGTTACTAGTTTGTCAACTATATTCAGACTACCATTTTCACACTGTTTCTCCACTTTTACCAAGTTCACATTTTCATTAATTCCCTTCACTGTAATTGTGACATATTTATTCAACAACATTTCTTTCAACTTGTCAAGTAACAACGGAGAGCACTCAGCTTTTTTTATTCCTGGAAGAAAGAGAAGTACAATCAAATTTGTTCTATAAAGAGTGCATCACTTCATCTTACATATAATGTCATCACAGCTTCTGAAACTGTAACACTAAATTTTCATAGTAAATATTTAAGATTTTACAGCTAGTTAAGAATGTTTTCCGAAAAAGCCTTCAGGGTATTAACCATTATACTATTTCAACATATTATGTTTGTCTTTATTAAGGAATGAAAGCTATCATCAGGATAGATGCAGATTTATATTGAACTTTTGTTTTGTTTTGTTTTTTTGTTACCTGCAAGTGAACATGTAATTGTTTGAAAAGGAAACTTTAAGTAGGAATCGGTGATTGGCAGGACATGTGAAACCGGTAAAGTCTCTGTGTTCCCACAGTCTGCATACAGTACTTTCACTGTGGACTGAGAAACTTTTAGAACAAGAGCTCTGTACCAACGCCCATTACCTGAAAAGGTCAAAACAAGCAGAATCAGATGGATTAGAATGAGAACAAAGATGTTCAGCTTTATAGTTTCCCAGGAATTTTTAAGTACTCTGGTATATAGCAAAGGCCACTTGACAAGATAAAAACCCACAGAAGAACAAGAGAAAAGTTTCTGATTGCAGTATTTATACTGACTTAAGTGTTTCTTTCAGAATTTTGCCCAAATCACACAGATATGATTTTTACTACGCTACTCTTTTGGGACATCTACACACCACATTGCTAGCTCCTTTATCTGTTTTCCAACACATTCATTTAGCATATGCTTGGTGTTCTCCGTCTAGTATTTTTTAATTCATCTATGCTGTTTTCCATGAGCTGTTATCTGATCTAGCATTGTGTTTATTTTAATAGTATTTTCCAAGTTAAGGCTGTTCAGTGCTTAGCTAGATTTCCTGTAGCAATTCACACAGTCAACGTTTAATATTACTCAACACATTTTTTTAAATGTGAGCTAATGCATCAACAGAGAATGCCCTCTTCTAAGAGATTAAGGCAATAAATGAAGGTTCCTAACAGTTAAAAATACCTTTGACTTGAATTACAGTTCACTAACCGCTTGTTAACCTAACAAGGCTGAATTATTAGTTGTTATACCCAGTGGCACCTACCCACGCACACAGAAAGCAACAAAACAGAAAACATCCAGCCACCTACCAAACAGAAGTGGGTCTGTATAGATGCAATGGCACTATTGCTCTGCTATAAATTTAGTGTCCCCAAGATGCAGGGCAGTACAAGTAAATTTCAGTTTAAGCAGTAACTAGCTATTCTTTGCTCTTCAGGTTCCATACGTTTTGCAGTGCACAACATATTCCACAATCTACTGGTTAAGGGAATATAAGATAGATAGATTCCCTCACCCGAAAACCTCGCACAACAGGCTTCGCCCAGTTTTGGTGTGAATGACGTCATCTTACAAGATTTGCAGTAGTCATCTAGTTCAATCATCTGCTTAAGTAGTTTGTCGTGATCTACAGGGAAAAAAAATGAATGTAATGAAGAGCAAGCTTATTCTTAAACTCCCCTGCCCCCACTCTTAGCTTTTTTTTTTTAAAAAAAAAAAAATATATATGTTTGTACTTTTGTCCAATCCAAACTATGTTTCTATGTAGTTCAGTTTACTACTGGCAATCATTTTATTAACCAGCTTGAAGCAGTAACTTCTTACTGGTATTAGGAGCAGAGAACACTTTTTCTTACCCTTACTTTGAACTGGAATAGCATAGAACAAATCCGGGCTTACAACTTCTGTTACACAGACAGGTATGGTTTCATCCATAGCCAATTCTATTGGCTTCCAGCGCCCAACTGAGGTATCTAAGAGAAAGAGCAAGAAAATGCTTCATGCTGCTTTTTTCCAAGCATGTACATGTTTTAAGTATGTTACAGAACACACTTTTGAATTTTAGTGACAACCACATGTCTTTATTTCAAGAAGAGAACTATAACCCAAGATAATTCTTGCTTAATTTGGTGTTCATTATCTAATAGATATGAAAGCTGATAATTAAAAAACACTTTGGAGAAATAGGATACTGGAAAGTAAACATGGAAAAAGTTTTCATCATGCAGCAAGCTTACAAATGTCCACTGTCAAACATTCAAATAACATTCAAAACAAACACAGATTTATACTTTTTTTTTGCCACCTGCAGGGCACTTGTGTTCAACTATAAAAACCTCACAATAATAGTAAACATACTAAGTTTTGAGTTTGATATTATCTATGGTTAAAGGCTAGAAAGTTGAAAATTCCTGTTCAACCCAAAAGTTAATATTCATTTAGTTACCTTTATTGTCAGACTTATTTGGAAGACTACTTCTGTCTTGTAGCTCTTCCCTTACAGCCAATTTTTCAGAAGTTAGTATCTCATTGATCACTTTTGGATAACCTGTGGAATTATTAATAAGCTCTACACCTGCCCCGTCTCTGGAAAGGGAAGTTACTTTGGCTTGAAGCTTCATCCCTGCAGAGAATGCGTGAAATCTTTCTGTTGCTTCCGGAATCCATTTGCCGTTAGCAGGCTTTATACCTATGGAGGAAGAGATCTGTTCAAGATTACTCCATTAACTGACTGACTTTCTCCTACATTGTATTTTCCTTTAAAGATCTAATTTCTATTTATTTTTTTTAAAACACAACTTGAAATACCAAGGCTACTTTTGCTACCTTGGGAATACACAATGTACTTCATACCTGTTAGCTGGTCTTCTTCCTTTCCTCAGAAAGGAAACACTTCCTCAGGACTCCCAAGTTTTATTTTCTACATCTCACAATACTCTACCAAGTAAATCCCTAACCCTTAGCACAAATTACACTGAGGACTGTTTATGAAAACACCGTATAAGACTGCTTTATAGAGGGAGCAGAAAACTATAGTGTTTTAAGAAACAAAAAGGCAGAATACGCCTTGATGAAATGAGGCATATTATTTCCAGAGTCTGGAAACAAGACAGACATTTATAATAAAACAGTTCTGTGAAGTATACCATGCCATAGCCTCCTTCCCTACAAGCAACAAGCTTCTACACGCAGTAACGCTTATAAGGAGAGAACTCCTAAGAAGATCCACCTGAAAGCCAGCATTTAATTCCTTGAAATGGCAGCTGTAGGAATGAGGATGGAATCTGCCGTATTTTATCCAATGGTACTTCCTCAACATTTCCGTAGTCCATAAAGCATACTTTAACAATTCCATCTGAAGTAACATTTTGCACTAAAGCACGATACCAGTTACCATCACCTGATTTAAAAAAAAAGAAAAAATGATTTCACACATCTAGTGCATTTACCAGCAGATATACACACACACACACACACACTAATTTACTAGCAAAAAAAAAATACATATAACCAATTCTTTGCTATCTTCTACCAATATAAGCTATCAGTTAGGGTGGAGTTTTTTGCACCTTATTTCACCCTGTAAAACTGAAATATTTTAAGTCTGCCACTTACCAGAGAAAAAAGCACAGCAAGGTTCTCCACTCTCCGGCTTAAAAACATTTGGAGGAGTTTTCCAGCAGTATTCAGACAATGATTTATTAAGTAAGTTTAGAGCACGTAACTCTGAAGAATAAGAAGAATTAAAGACAAGATCAATAGAGTAAGTTGGATTGAACATTATCAATACTTCTATGGTATAGTTTACATTTAAAGAAGAGCTAGTGGAAGATTTCAGTGAAATTTAGTATTTTATCTGAAAGAACTGTTGACACCGAATTAACTAGTTAACTTACCAGGCAGACTAATTTATCAAGAAGCGAGAAAGCTGATCTTTACTGACATATAAAGAAGTAGCCACAAAGTTTGTCTGCAAATTGCTATATAGGAGCCTTTGAGGTCTGAGCCTCTTCCACAAGTCTAACCACCTGTGAAAGAGGTGTATCAGCTCTGACATGGGTTGCCAAAATTAGCAGTGATCCATTCTGATTAACAGAACCTCCAATAACTGTACTGCCAGGTTTTTTAGTTGCATGCATCAGTTCACATGAGGTAAGAGATTTATCTACCACTGAGCACCCTTCAATACTATTCAATTGCTTAACTTCAACATTTTCACATTTCATTCTCAGAGCCACTACATGCCCTGATTCAATTTCATCATTTTACTCGTACTCTTTGCTCTTACATACAAAAATTCAGAGGTAAGACTCCATGCTATAAACTCACTTGAAACAGCAACGCATTTGAACTATAACAACCAACAGACCAGGAAGCAAAGAAACTATGCAGGAAGACAAAAGCTGAAGAAACTTACCACTGTTATTTGAAATCTGACAGTAGAATTCTCCAGGGTTGTACAGTGTACACACTATCACGTCTACTGTTTGTTGAAGAGTTAATTTATTCCATCCCCACTTTTTTTTGTTTGCTGTGTCCTCTAGAGAGGAAAGAGAAGTAGATAAATTATTTTTTATAGAGAAAAAAATCCCATCCTGTATGTTCATGCTTTGTGTACTGTAGTTTCTCATAATAAATAATGCAGACTAATTACTGGTGAGAACCTTTTTGAAATAAAAGAGACATGTGCCAGTTGCTTCACTACAGAGAAGAGCAAGCCATAGGTATTCGGGGAGCAGCGATCACAAAAGTTTCAGACTAGACAGCAGCAACCTGAGCATGAGGGACTCTGTGGAATTGTAGTTGGTTCTAAGCTGGTTCCTTAGTCCCCTACCTATCTCTCATGTGAAAGCTTTGGTCACTAAATGCACGAAAGGCAGTTTAGGCCACTAATCTCTTTAATGTTGAAGTTACACAGGCTACTGCAGTCAAACAGCTTTTGGAAGACTGAACATATGGCTTCAGATGTAAACCATAGACAAAGATGAGCTAAAGGGCAAGGGCATAGAAACAGGCAGGTATCAGCTAGTCATATCCTACTTCAGCTAGAAATGTTAAGACTTCTGACCAAAGCAAATGAAATTCTTGTATGATCTTCTACAAGTAAACAATTGCAACTTTTCTATGTACGTGCACACACGTACACAAACACACGATTTCTTCACGGCAAAGTCACGATGGCTAGGCTTCAGAGCTGTAGAAGCAAGACTTCATGATCCAGACTGGGAGGAGGTTAAAAACTACCACTTGAGCAGGATGTGCTTGTACTCACCATTCGCTTGCTTAACATTGCTTATTTCAGTTGCTGGCAAGGCCACCCTTGACTTCTTCGCTGCACAGTTTTTCTGTAGGAGATAGCTCGATATATTTATTTCCGGAATAACGGATGCATCCACAAGCTCCACCACAGACCTGTAACTCTCTTTATCCACTACTTTCACTGTCAGCACTTTGTCTTTCACTAATTGCTTCATAAGAGAAATAGCTTCTGAGGACCAGGCTCCCGTTAGTGGCTTTACACCTGAAAAGTCAAATAGCATGGAAAGATTCAGAGGGCAGTCCATATCTGAACAATACGTGGAAGGGTAAAACAACACCGTTTGAAACAACAGATATACCAGTAAACATCCCTCACTCCTCAGGCTTGCAACAATATTCCAAAACCAATTATTCAGATACTGTTTCTGTAGGACTTTGTTATGGGCTCTCTCTTGTCTGAGTTGTATTATGCAATTAGCTAGTAGCCTATTACACAAGAAGTGTGAATTTGGATTTAATGCTTCCTTAGTCTGAACATCTAAGATGTGTCAGACTGTGGGTCTCATGAATACAGCTATAGTTTTGAGTGTATTTGGAACATTGTGAAACAACTTTGAAACATTGGAACAACTGTGTGAAAGATGGATCTGCTACTATAAGCTTTTTCCTTCCTGAAATGGTTACTCTTTACACTACTAAATTTATTTCCAAAAATGTAAGTTATAACCAGAACTTTAGAGTGACAGGACAGCAGAAGCCTGACCAAATCAGCAAACAACTCATGTGATTGTTATGTTTTGTTGTTTTTTTTTGTACCCCCATGTTCTGTCTCTCAGTCCTAGAGTAGTTGTTAACAGTTACAGATATCACAACTTGTCCCATTGTCCCAGAGAGGTGATTTCTTTAGGTCACATCCTATATGCATTGATTCCATCTCTGCCTCTGTCTTATGTTTTCCTACAAAGCAAGAAGCCAGAACACTGCTCTGACCTTTATCAAATTAAAAAAAAAACAACTGAAATAAGAGGTTAAACATTAGGTATTGTAAAGAAAGGATAGAAATCAAATATTCTAAGGCAAGAATACTGAAGCACAGGGATAGACTGTCTTGCACAGTGATGGGAACAAATTGGGAACAAACAATTTCCAGCAGCAAGTTAAACATATGCATCAAAACAAAAGATCATGATCCTGGCTTGAGACAGGAGGATAAACTAGTAAGTGTCAGAGACCTCTTCAACTTTGCAGACTGCCAACTGAGCCTATGACTGATTCCATCAGATTAGTCCCAGGGAGGGGAACAGATATAGCTCAGCATTTCAAAATACAACATGAAGTTTTACCTTCTCCTGCAATGTTAAAGCCACAACAGATTTAAGAACTCCACAAATCCAGCAGATAACTGAATTTTGCTTAGAAAAAAAAAAAGCACGCTCAAACCTAAGAATAGGTATGCTAACATAACAGTTTTCTGAGCATCTGAATAGATTAGGAAATAATTCTTCATGTTTTGTAAATATGCTACAACAGTTAATTAAGAATTCACTACTGGTATCGCCACCCTTCAATCCAAGAACTGCACACATGGTAACTGGACAAACCCACTTATTTTGCCTCTATCCAGAAAGAAACAGCTCATAGTTTGTTTCCTACCTGCCAAGGTACATCTTATGGCTTGAGCTGGCAAGTTCATTAATTTTGGAGTCATAGGACGAAGTCTGGTTGGCTGAAGAACTTCAGAATTCCCATAATCTATGTATCCCACCAGAACAGTATCTTCAGAAGTATACGTTATAACAGCAGCACGATACCAAATATTGTCTTCTAGAAATGAACATGCAGGCATTCTTTATACTAGATACTTGCTTCCAAGAACAGAATGTTTTTTTGGACAGAAAAACTTTACACACTTTGGCAACCTCAACATGACTTGAAACAGCAGCATTACAGTTCATGCTAACCTTGACAAAACCCTGTAGAAGACACCTACCACCATCATTCCTCATGGTGGTTAAATGTTACAAACATTCTTTCCATTAAGAAGCCCCAACACACAAAGGCATAGTGCAAGGGAAAAAAAAATAAATAAGTACTACCCCCACATAATATAGTTAAGTTCAGTATTTAAAAACAAGAAACACAACAGGACCTCAGCAGACAGAAATGGCATGCAGTTCAAAGGCCAGATAACATGATCTAATATAATTTATATATTTTAATTCTACTCAAAGATTTCAGAAGCAGAAATAAAAGCTCTCTCTCTCAAATTTATCAAGACAGCTGAAGTACTGAACTGATGGTTTTCCCCAGTTAAGCACCTGAAACCAGTGCCCACTCAAAAAGACAGCTTAATGACAGCACCAACTTTTTTTTTTTTTTAAAGTTTATTTCAGTTTATCTGTTCAGTTTAACAGCTAATTTATTAAAAGTAGCAAAAACATACAGGAAATGAAATGACCAGGAATGTTCATAGATTACATAAAGAGGTTATAACAGCAACATTTCTGGCCAGAAAAAAGGTACAAGAGCAGCATTTTTTTTTTTTTGTCTGTTTTAAAAAGGTGAATGAAAAGAAGAAATATCTGTAAGGAGCAGATTCATCTTTACCCTCCTGCTCTCAGGCAAACAGGACCTCATATTCTTACAAATAAAAGATATGTTTCATATAGACCTGACAGCTCCAGGCACATAACACAGCTTTATGCAGAATACTAGTGAATACTAGTTTAGGTTTAAACAAGATGTCACATTGTAATAGGACTTGTAGAAACTTGACAGTGATGCCTGTCACACAGAAACTAAGTTATGAACATACTGTGCATAATTACTAGCGCTTTGCTACATAAAGGGTTGTGAAGAACACTATCAGGGCAACAATGTTATATATAATCTGTTTCTTTTTTTTACCTTTTTGGAGTGTGAAATTTCAAGACTATGCTCATTTCCAGCCACAGGAAATAGCACTTAGCAGCATTAAATCCATTTCTTCATGGTCTCCTAAAAAGGTCCTTTACCCAGCAAACTAATGCAGTGTTGTTTGTTTAACGATGGGGTCATTTTATGATTCTTTTTTTAAATATCAGTAAATGATGATGACATCTATCAAATACGCTTCAATTTAAATTAAAAAATCACTACGAAGTGCTGCGCACAGCTAAAACTAGACGAATGAAATAGCCTCGTTTAAATTTGGCAGTAAGTTAAACTGACAAATTCAGAGCTATACTTTCACTTTTACCTGTGAACTGGGCACAGCACAAATCTCCTGAAGCAGGACGGAAATCTGGATTGCTCGGAAGTCTGTTACAGTGTTCTTCAAGACACAACTGAAGCTCAGCAAGAAGACCTGGTATTAAAATACACGTTGTGGAAAATACACTGCTTGATAATTAAGTACATAAATCTTAAGTTCAGAGCCAGAAAGAACAGACTGTAACATAACGGAGGTTATTTCATGTAATGTTAAATGTAATAATAAAAAAAGTGATCAAACTAAGATTTGCACAACTGAGAAATCACTATGGTAAAGAGAACAGACAGGGAAAGCCAGTCAGACTCTTTCAGTACAGTAACATAACTGAAGCCAGTAGGAATTGGAACACTGATAGTGGAATCACGCTGCCAAGAAGCAAAAGGAAGACAGCTCTTCAAACAACAGGTAGATGTCTAGAGTTACTTTTTGCCAAAGGAAGCGTAAGCTATGGGTCTACCCAGAATTCAGAGAAAGACTGGGTAAGTATAAAAGAGAAAACCACTAAGGATTAGTGAGGTAAGCATGCCAAATCCCATCCAGCTGTAAAAGCCACTTTAGCTGAAAATAACTGTACACTCAGAGTGCTAGGAAGACACATCCCACAAACTTACTCTGCTCTCTCTCCCCCAAGCATCTGTTTAAGGGCATTGTGTGAGATGCACCACAGCTCCTTCTAGCCTAGCATCCTGATCCACTGTAACTG
Source organism: Aythya ferina (assembly GCF_964211825.1). Lineage (NCBI taxonomy): Eukaryota > Metazoa > Chordata > Aves > Anseriformes > Anatidae > Aythya > Aythya ferina. Next base: position 29,201,065 of record NC_140302.1, on the reverse strand, counting down.
TTACTTGTTACTCTACTGTATCAGAAGACAACAAAACAGGGGTTGGGAATTGAATCCAGCCTTCTCTCCTTTCTGAAGTGCAAATATTCTCCCCACGCTACATAACAAAGCAGCTCAGTCCACACACCCAGCCTAAAAGGCAACTTCTCCCCAGTGGCATAGCATTACAGGCATTATAGGAACAAAAAGGAATAATTAGAACCTGACACACACTTCTGAATACCTGTGATAACATGTTTAACATTTAAGAGAACACATTTATTGTTTAAATATACAGATTCACTCAACAAGATTGCTATAATCCATACAAACACCATCTTTCTAGTTTAGACTACTCAGACTGGCAACAAATGATAGCATCGTCTGTTAATTTGGAGGTGAACAGCTAATGCTGCCAAAAACATGCTTTACAGCACCATGGCTCTTAATACAGGCAGAGCCTAAAGCCACAGGAAATCTCAGTTACAAGGTCAAACTATCAGACCAGCAATGCCTCCCTCTAGAGGCTCTCTACTGAAGACAAAAAGTCATGCTAAATACCTCACAGCCTAGCTTCAACAAGTCACTTACAGCCATTGCGCATCTGCTGACAGAAGAAGTCGTCTGGATTTTGAATATGGGAAACCACACCAGGGAACGCGTCTCCAATACACACAGAGACGTACTCTGCTACTGATTTTCCGTAGCAAAGCGGATCTTTATCTTCAGGTGTTTTTTCTTTACATTCCAGAGAATGGTTTTCCGACACTGTACAATAAAGAAAAGGAAAAAGATGTCACCGAACAAAAGCTGGATGACTTTGCAATGTGCGACCTCCCCAGACAGGATTCAGAGATATTTATAAAAATTATGCTAAATTAAACTACAGAATTAAAACATTGTGAAGCAGTTTATTCGTTTTGCTATACTCTTTGGACTTTGAAGGCTCCTTCCATTTTATCCACGAAATTAATAGACACATCCTCACTCAACAAGCATTTTATATTATTAAAAAGCACAGGTGCCAGTGTCACTGAAGGAAGCTTCACTGGCCAATGCTTGAGTAGGAGGTAAAGTTAATGAACAGCTAGAATATGTGAGCTACATATAAAGCATCACCTCACATGTGAGAATCTAAGACTCCACAATCTACTTAGAAAGTATGGTTTGCTCACTCACCTTTTGGAGAGTCTGTTCCTTCAGTATTACTCTCTGGAGTTAAATCAGACCCCATTTCTAAAGGCAGTTTATCTAAACAGATGCAAGAAGCAAAGTAGTTTAGCATACAAGGTAGTCATAGTTCAGATTCATTTAAGAACCATCTTCTGAATCTGTCCTATGTTACTATCATGTTATTTATCAAGCAATTAATACACTTAGAATGGGAGACCCAAGTGGCTTCAGAGTAACTCACGTATTTAAGCCTCCTGACAACATGCATAGCTCCAAGAATGTTTGACTCAATGAAACACTCACAGTCACTATTTTCTTGTAGACACTACTAGTGAATACTTGGCTGAAAAGCGATTGGAACTTTTCAATTCTTCACAGCCTGTGTCTGAACTTGCAACACCAAGTACACAGGATTTACAAAGAAATCCTGAGTTTCTCAGTAATTACTATTCCATTTCAGAAGCACTGAAATCAGTATTTCAAGTTTTCAATATAATTCTTTTAAAACGAAAACCTGAGTACAGATATTTAAATTGCTTGTAAGGTCAAGAAATGCTGCATGTGTCTATTCCATGACCAAGAGATCGCTGGGATCTTCTCTGCAAGAGGCTGATAAGTTATATTAGTTTGTCAACGTAGTAAAAAGCAACTGGATGTGAAATATGCCCAGCACAGTCCTCAAGCAGTGGCATTTGCACAGGAATAAGGTGAACCATCACTCCACAGACTGCAGGGATTATGGCATGAAGATAAGCTTCCTGCATGTGAGGAATTTTATCAGTTGTTAAGTTAAGAAAATGAACAATCACTTTCTTCAAAGTTTCTGGGGCTGCAAATTAACGAAAAGAATATTATCTCATCACTATACTGTTCTTGCTCTGTGGCCAGATTAAAAATAGCCCTCTTAATGACAGCAGGTACACTTTTTCCATATTGATCTGGTTCTACAATCAAACCCTTAAAGCTCAACTGAAAATATCAATTCAGTCTCAATTTTAAGGTCATTAAACATTTAGGTATTTCGGGTATGGACACTTTAAAATAGCCTCTATAATTAAAAATATATAAAAAAATAAAATCAAGGGGTGGGAGGGAAGCAAAAAAAGAAAAAATTCTCCTCCAAGGGTCTTGGGGAGTGTTGTGGAGAGGGGAAGTGAGTATGAAAGACTTAACATTTGTGTTCCCCACCTCCCCCCTAGCCCATTTCCAGCCCCACAACAAACACTTACAAAAATTTGGAAGAACAACATCTACAGCAAATCTTGACATCATTTCCTCTTGTAATATGTCAACAACAATTACTGAACAGGTCTTTCCCATGAGCTGGGAAGAAAAGATGTCGTCGCCTTCATTCCATCCTCTTTGTTTTGGTTCATAATTAGCAAAGGAACACTTAATTGCCTGGAAAGAATTACCATTAAAACAAGGAAGGTTGAGGATTATTTGCCCTTTAAAAATATGAATAAATAATTAAGGCCCTCCAAAATACCATCTGGTTTGTAAGAGTAAAAGCTGCTGCTGAAATCTGAACCGCCCTCAATTCAACTAACTTCTTTGCAAAACAGTTTAAAAAAAAAATAGGAAGTTACGTTCAAACTGTACACTGCATTTCCTCAGGACTACAAGGTCACATTATGTCTGACCACAGGTGTATGTTGTAACTTGCCTGCAGTAGACACTGAGGGTTTTAAGACAAGGCTCAGAAGGCTGTCAAGATCTACTACAAACCCAGCAGAGTCGTGTGAACATACTATGAAAGACTGTTCCAACAGCTGGTATTCAGAGCACCCACTGGTTGAAAGAACACTTCGTTATCCTTTGTGTCAAGTCAAACATACTATTTTGGCCTGTGGATTAAAGCTAGCCCATTTATTTTGTAACGGGAGATATTCACACAGCATGCAATGAAATCAGTTGGATGATGAACAGCTACCATTACAATCTTGCAGCTCAGACCAAGAGTTGTCAAGGTTTGCCCAAATTCTAAGTCATTTTCACCACTGCCTAAAACCAGATTCAATTACTCAAGAAGGCTGCACCACCTTACCCCTTCCAGCACAGAAGGGAAATGTGAGCCCAACCATCCCAGTTATTTTACGAGCTCAGAAAACAAGAATTCCATGACTAAGGAAAATAATGAAAAAAAGGGTGGCCTTCCTCAGTCCTACAGAACATTTCAGGACATGAACCCCTGTGTAATACAGCAGTTTTTATGCATCACTTTCTCTGAACACAAAGCACTGCGATAATGGCAGTTATACTGAGACAAGAGCTATATTTATTTCAGAGCTACTCATTTTAAATCTTAACTACTGTTAGGAAAATAGAACTCACACATGGAGGAAGCAGTTCAATGTCTTTGTGTAGAGCTTTAATCCAGGAAAGTGGAATATTTTCTTCCTTTCCATAATCTATATAGAATACTTGTGCTTTCTTTTGTGATGTATCCACATCTTTAACCAGTGCTCTATTCCACATCTGTATAGGAATAAATAATACTCTTAGTAAGAACACAGCATAACAAACCACCACAATTACTGCACTCCTCGCTAAAACACACACTTCAAAACTTACTTTATTTCACCAGGTTTGTTTTTAAACAAAGGCAACCAAGCAATGTTAAAGCAAATCAGATGAACATAACACATCAACGTTGACTGCTGCGAAGATAATTATTCTCCTATGGATCTGGGCTCTCCTACAGAGAATCACAAGTTTGCTAACAATGGAGGAGGAAAAAAGAGGAAGAAATACAAATAAGGGGATGGGAAGGGAAATGAGAACTAGAGGTGACTACAAAAAAGTGATTAGCAACTAGGTAAGAAATTAAATAACTTAAATAAGTAGAGGTATACTCCAAACTAACTAAAGTAATTTAGTTTGTTTGTTACAAACTCCCACAGCCTTCAAGAAACACTAGGACAAACCATTCCTACACGGTTTAAGTGCATAAAAATATATGCAAGTAAAATTTTTAGATGGAAAAAAAAAAAAGAGTGCCTTAAATTTGAGTTCCAGGCATTATAAAGTTGCTAACTATCACAATTTCAATACAATAAACAGATCTCTAATTAGCAGCTTTCACCGGTAGAGACATAAAAGCAAAACCTGCAAAGACATGATAAGCTCAACATAAAAGTGTTGTTTTATGGACAATCAAATCTTACCTGATCCAAAGAATTCCTTGCAACACAGACTTCTCCTTTGATAGCAACATAATGCTCCTGAATAACTGCGTTCGCATAACAGTCTTGCAGTTTCACTGAAAGTTTACTGATCTGGTCTAAAACTTCTGGAGAACTCATCTGCATATAAAATTCACTTGGACTCCTGAATTCTGTTACTGTACCCTGAAGAGAGAACATAACAACGATGTAAGAACACCCCATAGTCCATTAATCAGCACCAGCGTGCATTTCAGTAAATGCATTTCACCCTACACCTGCTGCTGTTCTTTTGTTTTGAATCTAGCAATAGTATCCGCTCAGAACAAGGTGACAGTGATGTTCACCATCACAGAAACAAATCTCTCCCCATTATTCCCTCCCTTTGCATTTATTTATCTTGATAAAAATAAAGGCATTTTACAGGCAAACAAAATGATACAAATTGCTGAGGTAACATATAGCTATACGCACTTAACAATGGTTCAAACACCTCTTGTATTCTTCCAAAATTAAAGTACCTGTACTTCCATAGCTTTTTTGAGACCTAGACTCTGGAGATCTGACAACATTATTTTCTTGCACTGCTCTTCTGTCTTGAGGGAATCCACAGACATTGAATTACCCTATTTAAAAGAGCTACAAGTTATGTTTAGACTGGAGTTGTTCAGCTGCATCTTTGTGTAATGACAAAAGCAAAAAGAACATTTTATCATCTCAGCCAGTACCTACTAATGTGCTTTTGTTAAGAACTCCTCATTGGAACTCAAAGACGTTGTATTACTCTTGGAAATAACCATAATATAAATAGTTATATTTATATTTATAATAGTTATATTTTATATTTATAATAGTTATATTTAGTTCATACAATAAATAGTTATTATACAACTAAATAACATTATCAAGAGAGACACTGAGGATGAAAAACAAGTGCTGAAGTACTTTCTAAATTGCTTCAAGAAGTTAAACAGATGACTGAACAAAACGATAGCAAAATGATCTCCTGCAAAACTGTTCTTAGGAAGTCCACAGAAAGAAATGTTTGACTGAAAATAAGATCAAAATGCTATGAAGGAGAGCTGCATCATGTTTAAATCCTGTTATAGCAAAGAAGCAAGAGTTCATCTGCATCTGTTAATGTACAGGACTACATGACATGTATTTCTCCAATATTTGCAAGACTCCCAGCTTTAGCTCATGGATATAGGTAGAAAACAAGAACACACCAGAATTTTTCAGAACTGTACAAGCTACATCTGTATCCTTCCTAAGATACTTCTCTCGCAACACAAATCAGAAAGGTTTTTATTTCAAACAGAAATCAAGTTTATTGACAGTCTTGCTAATAGCTCTAGAAGTAACGTACTCTTGAATGTTTCTCATAGTTACTTTTGCTTAGAAGCACTGATCTTTCTAAAATGAGCAGATGATTATCTCTGGAATTTGCTCCTTCCCTGTACAGGTTAAATCATATCCTGCAACTAGCTTACAGTAACTTCATTCAACACATAGCAAAAATCATATTCTATACCTTAAGGTAAAGTCCTGTCTCTGTTTTAGCAGGTATCTTGCCTCCATTGTTATTACTTGAACTGTAATCAAAAAAAAACGTGTCAACTTTGGAGAATCAAAGACCAGACAAGGAACATTCATTTCATAACACCTACTTGCAAATAAAACAGAAAAGTTGTGTTAACAACATGAGGTTTGTCTCAACCCTTATGCCTCCTCCAAGAAAACACAGAAGAGATTTGTTAGTTCTGTGTCACATAACATCCGATATGCTTTTCTTGATTCCATCAACAAAAACTATTCAATTTTGGTTAAACTGGAGAAGAAACCTCACATTGTTGTGGCATTCTGCTAACATTGCAATCCCAAATAAGCATTAAAAACTGCAAAACCAGGAAAAAAAAAGATAAATCTTTGTTTCAGTTGAACACACAGGTAAAAAACAGATAACATACCAGACTGAATCCCCTTCTCCCACACCCATGATTCAGGGACTGTAGCAAAACTTGGGAAAAGACATGTCTCTTGTGAACTAATTATGGACACCTGGTTGCAGGCTCACTGAACAATTGCTATCATCACCCTTTACTAGAGTCAGTCTAAATGCTCAGATTTCCAAAACTTCTCCAAAGCCAGGCAATTTGTACAGTACCATAACCTAATGGAGCTTCATTTCGCTGAATGAGACTAGACAGTGATCTCTTGACCATCTCTACTGGCATGTCAAAAAATGACAAAGAGTAGCTAGAGCACTGAACTGGCTGAAACAACATCTTCTAATCGCAACTGTGCTGATGAAAAATAAAATATCCATAAAACTCAACGATGCTACAGTTACATTTAAAGTTTGCCTCTTTAGAGTCTGTTAAAAACACTCCATTAATTGTGCCACTGCTGAAAAGTACAGGCTCATTTGTCCTCCATTCCCTACATCACCAACAGCAGTAACACAGATGATGAACTGGTATTCTTACTGCATGCTCACATCATCCTAATACTAACTAATTTCTGTTGACTTAATTCACACTGAAGAACACTAAACACTACCAAGTCATCCTGACATAATACTAGCCTAAGAATAAGCAACATATTTTACTGTAATAGTGCCCTGGCATGGTAATTTAAGTTGTATTAAGAGGGATACTATCATATTTCTGTAAATATTATTTAACAGAGCTTTTAACAAACTTACTTCTGTTTAACTGGCTCACACACAACTCTATGGGATGGCCAGTCTTCCTTCTGACAATCTACAGAGCAATAGTTTATTTGCCTACATCGCGAACATCTGAGGGATCCTAAAAAAAAAAAAAAAAAAAGTCAAAGAAATATCTTTATGGGAAAAGACAACAGCTGTTAAGATACTAATTCCACGTATTATTAAATAACTGCTTAGTAGCGGGTCTTACTACAGTTCTAAGCAGATACAAATAAGTGTTTTTATTCATCTGTAAATACCTATTACTGCTCCAGTTGCCCAAAATTCCTTCTATACTTAAGTAAAAAAAAAAAAAACAAAAAACAATTTGATTAAGAAAGAGACGCTCTCTTCATTTTATCAGTTCTGTAAATCCAATTACGTTATGAATAGTCACTACATTTGCATATGACAAATAAAATACATTTCTATGTTAAGGCATTTTTGAGTAATTCTTATGATCCTGCTTCACTGGCAAATACATCATGCATCACAGACTACAGAATAACAGCAACTTACCAAACAGACCACAATGATGGCAAGTTTTCGTTTGAGGAGGTGATACTAGCGAATTAAAGAGACTCCTATCATAGCCAATAGAGAAAGCGTTCTCATAGGAATATTGCAACTTCTTTGGCTCCTCAATCAGATCAGAATGCGACACCTGTAAAAATCTAAGGTGATTCTTACCAGAAAAAGCAACCCAGTTGGATAGAAATATTCTAATGCATCGAAACGTGACAGAAGTTCCAAAGTTCTTGAAAGAGATGATCAATTTATGCTGATCACTCTGCTATCTAGAAACACTCAGAGTATGTGAGGCAATTATAAAGTGCAATAACTCACAGTATTTCCTTTATCAGTTCCAGCTGTCTGTGGCAACTTTCTTCTACTCGTTGTGCCTTCCATGGAACTTCCTAAGAGAAGAAATATTTGCAAAGTGGTCTTAACAATACTAATGTGTGCTCGTGTTACGGAGTATTTACAGGAAAACACAAAAGCCTTCTGTTTCTACTGTTCTGCTAGCACACATGAGCAAACGGAGATGCTATAGGAACATTACATATTCTGCTAGTCACTTCTTATCATTCTGATGCCATATTCATTCAAACCCTATCCTCAGTATTACTTGAGCAAGAGTTTCACTGCTCTGGTCCTATCTCTCAATAGAGGCCTTAATGATTACCATCCATAAATCAAGTACTCAAAACCAAAAATACTCTGAAACAACTTAAACAGATTTTATTTTCAATTGAGTGCCTTAAAAGCCTTGTGATTTCCCAAGTTTATTCTGTATCTGAACGCTTGTCTTGTAAAAGTTATTTGATAAATCTGCATACCAACATATTCAGAACTATATTTTTTTACTACTGGGTAACTCATTCATCTACAAAAAAAGCTGTGGTTTCAGTTGTAGACCACACATGCCTTTTTGAACTTGTTCCAGTCCAACAGGCTTTTTAGTCCCAATTTTCCACCAAGCCAATATAAAGCTTGTGTGGCCCTTTTTCTACCTGGAAACAAATTAATCACACTTAATGAACCCTCCAGATGGATGCATACTGAGTTACCTCAGATCTCCCAGTAGCAATCCTTTCCCTCTCCCCCCCATTTTGGAATAACTGAGAATAATAACTGAAGCCTCCAATTCCCACCACAAAATTGCACCAAATTCTCTAGTATCTAAGGCCTTCCTAGCCATCCAAGTCTGAATAATTACGAATTATTTGCATTTATAAGACAAACTTTTTCTGATGATCCTTATAATGATTACGCATATACAGAGAAAGTTAAAATACCTTTGTCAAGCTTTGGACAAAATCTCTTTTTATTAGTCATCCACTCTTGTGCTGCAGTTTAAAATAACGCTTTTTGTACCTTTTTTTTAAAAAAAACAAAAACAAAAAAAAACAACACACACACATATTTGACCAAAACAAGTGTGTAATTGCTTCACAAAATACTCGTTTTTGTTATGTATTTCACAGGTTCAGCCTCCAAACTGAGGACTTTGCAACAGAAAAGTGGCTCTCCTCTGCTTTAACCATTACCTGGAACTTTACTACCGCTGTACTTCGCGTGAAGGGGCTGGGCCATCGTGTCAGAGTTCATGTCCCAGTATGACAAAAGGCGACTGCATGCCAGGTGACTAAAGAAGCATAGATTTAAGAAATCAATTCAGGCAAGGACACAAATTGAAAAGTTGAATATTTTAAAGCCATATTCTGAAGTTATACTTAAAGATCACTTTTGGAAGGATAATTCACCACCAGTTTGCACACTAAGAAGTAATAGCTTGTGCTAAGAAGTAATAGCTTGTGCTAAAGGCATTAACAACAAACACTTCTGACCAAAGGTAAGTAAGAAGCAGTCCTTTATGAGTGGCATTCGCTGAGAAGCAGAAACAAGGTGATGAGCTAACCAAACCACTCGCTCCAGTACGCGATGCCTACTTGTAGCACCAGCTGAAACGCCCCCATAATGGGGGCAGGGCCCCCCGTGAGGGCCCCGCAGCAGAGCCCTGAGGAGTGCCAGCTTCTGGACCAGCACCATCAGGCTACGGGATGTTGCCAAAAGGAATTTCTAACATCTGCTTTCCAAACATTAACACACCATACACCTATTTTAGCTATAAAGAGATCCTCCTACTACATTATACTGAGGAAATTAAGTTACAATGTCCTTGCAAATAAAGCAGAGCTGCCTTTGTGCATACCCATTTACATAGCAATCAAGCAAACCACTAACTCTCATAACTGAAGCCACATGGAACCAGCAGGCGCTACTTTAACTAACTGGGGACAGAATTTAGCCTTTTTAGCCCCAGGACACCCGTCTGGGGCCGGGCGAGGACACCAGCTCTCACCCCGACCCCCGGAGCGCTGCGAGGGGCCGGGGCTGCCCTGCGCCCCCCGGGCTGTGCCACGCAGCTGCTGGGCCTCGCTCGATGGCCACGGGCAAACGAGGACGCCCCGGCTGCTTCTCCCTCCTCTTCCTCCTTCTCCTCCTCTTCCTTCTCCTCCTCCTCCTCAGATCCGGCGCTCCTCCCCCGGAAGGGTCCGGCCCGGCCCTACGGGACACATGGCTCCAGGGGGGGCTGAAGCCGGTGATGATCGGGGAAGCCCTGTGGGGGCGGGCGCCCTCCCTCCTTCTGAGAGCTGTGAAGCTCAATAATCAATAAACTTCTGGTTTAAAGTGTTGGGATTTTCCCCTGTGGCCTAGAAGATGTGGTGCTTCATCCATCTCCCCTTTCCTCGTGTCCCAGACAAGGTGCTCCCTGATGTCCTGACCCTGCAGAGCACGCCAGTGATCCCAGTGCCGTACGGTTAAATATTCACCAAGAATAAGTGAACCGTGGCTCTCCTGGTGCTTAGGCTGCTGTGCCCACTGCTAAGATGTGTAAGATCAGGTACAGAGTTTATTCTTACAAGTTGTGTGGGCTGCGACCTACCCAAGTCAGAGAAGCAACTCTCCTGGCTCCTGTGAACTTCAGCCCACTGTGGCAAGCAGCAGAAGCTGGCTACAGTGGAGTGGCTGCTGATAAATTTGGCAGGAGAATGTGGTATTTCAGGAAAATGGCCAAATTGGCCACCATTTTACAGCAGAGCATGCACAGCAGGGTTGCAGAGAGTTGGGGCAATCACAATGCGGCCTCCATTACCTCCCCACACCATGTTCCTCTGTCCCTAAGGTTAGCCCAGAAATTAGTGCCTAAGAAGCACTAATAACTGAGGCATTAAGAAATGCTTCCCTGGCATTCAAATCTCTCTCTCAAAAAAAGTTTATACTATCTTTGTAATTTAACATATCCAGATATTTTTAGTACCTTTAGCAGGCTTACCATTTCCACCCCCAAGGATGAATCAAAGCAATGCTGCTAGTCTGAACAGTCTTTTGGAATGACACTAATTAACATTATAGACTGAGCTGGAAGAATACCAAGGGGGTGCAATGAAAAGGAGAATCAACTATCCCACTGGGGACAGAACTTTATCAGCACGTGAACTGGCATGAAGTTTTCTTGCAGTTAAAAGTGTCAAAGAACGACTGAGCCACAACGAATGTTCATTTCATTGTTTTTGTTTCTTAAATGTTACTCGGTCATTTGGGACGTTCCATGCCTTAGGATACTGCAACCAGAAAGGGCACAAAATGACAGCAGTGAAAACTAATTCTGAAAAGAAAAAGAACAGGTCTGGCTTCAACAATGGAAAAAGATAAATGCAAAGGAGTGCTAGAGGTAGCTGGGGGGAGTGCTGTTAGCACAGAGACTGAACAGAAGCAACATCGCAATAGCTGCTGGAGGTCGATGTGCTTTGCCTGCAAATATTAGTCAGAGCTTTGGGCTTGCCTGCATGCAGGTTTTGTAATACTGTACCAGTGTGTCATTAGCTCTAATTTGTAGGATCCAAGTGCTTAGGAACTAGCTGGGACACCACTGTGCTACATGCTCAACAAAGGGCAGTCTGAGCAGCATACAATGAAAATAGTCTTTTCCAGGTATGACTTACTCAGAGTGCTTGTGTAATTACAGTCATGCTTAGGATTGAACGATTCCGTGCATAAATTAGACACAACAATGGTGGGCAGGCCTTGGCACCAGGACTGCAGCTTCAGCTGCAATGCTGTACTTACCTGACGCGGGGAGAGAAGGCAGGCTTCCTGGGGCTTCATGGGTGGTGCTCCCGAAGACCCATGGCAAGCCATGCTTACTTAGAGTAAAATAGGTAGTTAATGAAAGCAATTCTTAATGAAGAAAATAATAACTCTTTAGGTCATCTTGCCATTATATGAGAGGCATGATGTGAAATTAAATCAGCTTGCAGTAATTACATTACAACAGAGCAGCCTGCTAATGACTGCAGAGGATGGGGCCCTCCTCCCGGCTCCTCCTCAATGTTGCCAGCCACGGCTCTCCAGTGCCAATGGTCTGGAGAAGTGAGGAGGAGTACAGGGTGTTCGGCACTTCTGCTGCTTCAGCTACCTCCTTGTTTATTTACCCCTACAGTGGGGATGCTGACACTTCTACAGCTGAAGGGAAAAACGGAGGATCATAAGCCCCTGCAGTAGGCAGAGCTATAAAAAGCTATATAATTAAAAAACATGAGCTAGAAATTGAACAGTTACATGAATATATATATATTTTTTTTTCTTAGAAGACAACAAAACAAGAGGCAAAAGCTCCAACTGTGACTTTCTGAAAAAACAGGCCAAATTCTGCTTCTGCCTCTGCAATGCAGAGCTTATGTCTGCAGCAGAAGGGGAGTCTGTGCATATGACTGTCTTTTAGAAGGTAAGTTCTCTCACTCAGAAATTGTCATCCACACCATTTGTGGTGCCGAATGAGAGCTGTTGCTGGCTACCTAAGAGCTGCAGTCATTTGGTTATTCTTATTTAATTTGAGTGCAGACAGTTTGGGGAAGGGGCTTGACCTGTGGTCTTGACATTACCATTCACAAAGTATCCGTAGCTGCCTGCTGGGGAGAAGATGGTGTTTAGGTGAAAATTTGGCTTCAGCATTGGTATTAAAAGAGAGTCAGAAGTACCTGAGCCTATGTGCTGTGGAGAGTCCAGCTGCCTACAAAAGTCCTTTTTGCCTGCCTCCCTGGGAGAGCAGAGCCTCAATTTTCTTAACCTGATTTCATCACTGCTGAAAAAAAGAAAAAAAAAAAAAAAAAAAAGTATGTGTAAGGTGGCAGTCAGCCCTGCCGAGGGGCAGGTGTTGGACCACATGCTCCTGAGGTCCCTCCTGACCCAGTTGCTCCAAGTGGCTCCTTACGTTTAAGGAGTTCCTAGGGCACAGATGCCATGGCTTGGGGCAGCCAAGCTGCTACAGTAAATGCAGCTGGTATCACTTACAGTGTCTGCTAACGTACTTCTATCAATTTATTTTTTATTAGATAAAAAAAAGGCATTTATATTGTCCTCTGGATTCCCAACTGTGTTCCGCGGAGCACTTGCTTCTCTCACCACTAGATGCAATCAAGGCTTTTGCTGTGGGGCAAATTTCATTTATTTTTTTTATTTATTTTTTAACCCCCTCAGCAAAGAAGCGGTGAAGTTCTGGCAGACGCTCGCCGGGGCCAGACCCCGGAACACCCTAACCCGTCCTATTGCACCGCGACAGAAAAGCGAGGCACCGTTCCCTTCATGACGAAGGGGTGAGGATTACTTCGTGCCACACAACCACCTTGGTAGACAGGAGAGGCATTCCCCATTGCTGTGGGAATGCCACAACACCTCAGGCTCGGCCCCTCAGGGGCCGTCCCCGCGTCCCCCCTTGCGCGTCTCCCGCCCACTGCGGGCCGGCTCCGCCATGGCTCCGCCCGCGCCGCCATCTTGGCTGATGTGTCAGGCCGCGGCCATGGGGGAGCTGCCGCCCTGCCCGCCGGCCCCGCACGGTGAGGCGGCCGGGAGCGGGGAAGGGGGAAAAGGGGAAAGGGGCGGGTGGGTGTCCGCTCGCTGCCGGCCCTTTCAGCCCTAAGGGAGCCCGAGGGGGCCGGGGCTGGGCTCGGGGGGGTGTCCCCGTGGTGGTGGGGTTCGGTGCGGGGCGACCCTAAAGCGGGGTGTGGGAGCGCCCCGTTGAGGTTTCCATGCCGTGAGGCGGCTCGTCCCCGCGTCTGGGGGTGCTGGGGGGCTCGCTACGCCCCTAAATAATCCCCTGACAAAAAATAGCGTTGTGGTGGATCAGTGCGAAGGTTGTTTTCCAGCATTAGGGTGTCCTCGTTCCTGCGGGGGGGTGGTTGAAGCCCCTGCTGGGTGGGTGAGCAGGGAGCTGCTATGGGTTGGGTTTTGGGGTGTGGGTGTGGGTTTGGGGCTCCTGGCCTGCAAAATCGGCTGCCCAGGTGGGTCTGGTGTGAGGGTGCTTCCAGCCAGACCGTGCACGCCACGGGAGGGTCTCTTGTGGGGCTGAAACCTGCGTGTAGGGTTAGGGGTAGGGTCCTCCAGCTTTGTTGTTGGCTTGGTTTATGGTGTAAACTTTCCAGAAGTTAAAATGTGACAGGCAGAACGTGCTAAAAAAGCCACATGTGACCGACGTCCTGGTGTGTTTTGCTGTACAAGGAAATTGTCGAAACAGCATGGAAAACAGCTGCTCTTTCATATTGAGAAGGAAATGCAATCAGCGACTGCAATGAATGCTTGCGGTGCCATTGGCTTCAGGAGGGGGTGGCTGAGCTCTAAAAGCAGGAGAAATTGAAATTCTGAAGAGGCATCAGGAGAGAAGGCAGTCCCCTTGAAACGTCATCCAGTTTAGAGGGGGGTTAAATGTAAACTTGATCCTTATTGCCTCTGAGCCCTTCTCGTCTTTTTCTGGAATTCTTCAATCGTCCTTTCTTGCCTTGGCTTTAAAACAATATTCTCTGTTGTTTTAAAAGACTTACTTGATTTGGTATGGTTGACAGATGTTTGTTAGGATTGCAAAGTTCAGTATTTCAAAGTGTTGAGAAGAGGACTGAGGAACCAAACAGAGAGAATGGTTTCTTTGGTCCTAATTAATAGGTATGTTGCTTATCGTTTCCCTAGGCTAATATTGAATTTCCTGAAGCTGGCTTTTTAAAGAGGTATGGAGAAAAGCAAATTCTTTTCTGGCTAGGCTCTGTTGTTATTAGGTAAAAGGCAGTGTGTTAAATCAGTAGTCCTTATGGATAGCTTACCTTCAGACTATAGACTGAGACCCTGCTGCCTCCAGCTGAAACAAAAATCTCATCAGAAACAAAACAGTCTCAGAAGAGTAGAGATGTAGAAGAAAATGATCTGTCTTCAAGAAGCACACGGAACACTGATGTTTTTAATGTGCAAATGTTACATAATACCTCTTATTAATTAACAGAAGTCCGTCTTCTTTAGAGCTCTCAGTTGACTCATTCAGGTCTGCAAAAGATCAACTTTTTTTTTCCCTGTTTGTTTTTTTGCCCTCAGGGGTTCTGGAGAAGCTCCGTAGGAGGATCAGGTTAGAGAACAGCAGTGCCTCACCGTCCTCGTGAATGGTGTTCTTCAGTATACAGAGGTCAGGCAGACAGAAACGCCTTGGTTGGAGTTTCACAACCCTGGTGTATGTTCTGGAAAGAACATTTGAAAACAGCCTTTGATTGCCAATATGCTGGTATCTTCGATGCCAAATAAGCCAAGACCAGTAGCTTACTAATTTGATTGCATGACACTACAGCTTTGTAAAAAGGGCTGCCTGTGCTCTAATTTTTATCGTATGGATGAAACTTCTAACTGGTTAACGATGGAGACCTGTCATAGAATATATGCTTTGTCCAGGCTGTGATCTCAGTCATCAGTGGGATTTCTTCTCCTCCCTTAAAGCATTCTGCTCTGCACAGGTGAGAAGGTGAACGCAAATGAGGCAGTAGTGGTGACTAAACTGGCTGCTATTCGCCTTTTTGAGCAGAATTGAACACATGATGCTAAAATCCTGAATGGCTGTGCTGGTGCTGTTGATGGTATTGCAGCAGTTGCTGAGCAGTGTAGGTGAGACCAGCTTTCCTTACTTAGAAGAGTAGGAGTTGTGTGCTGAAGAAGCTTGCCCACAGAAGATTGTGGGTCTGTGCATAATCCCGTATGTCTCACTTGAAGCTCAAAGTAAAAGGGATGCTTTGCTCCTATGTGGTTTTCCCTGAGACACGGGCTTCTGACCTTGGGGCTAGAATGACAAAAAAATGCAATACTCTGAGTACCTGATGCCTCGTGTTATGGGGAACAAGTCCAGTCCCACTTGTTAAACCTTAACTGATAAACTTTATTTTGGAGTTGTGCCGTTACTTGGCTCTGTGTGCGGAGTTAATGTGATCGTGATACTAACCGCTTGCAAGACACGGGTAGGAAACCTGGTGATGCCGTGAAGGAATTCATACGGTGTTGCTCAACTGTTTGACTTGTGACATAAGCAAAGAAAAAGCAACGTTAAAGTATGAGTAAGCCTCGTCTTCTACAGCACTTGACTCACGTTGAAAAAATTGATAGCGATGATGAGCTTTGCACCTTAGGACTGCCGTGGGGCTATGCAATCAGTGCGTGTGTATAAAGTAAGATTAAAAAAAAAGAGAAAAGCAAGCTAAAGTATTAAACCGAGACAAGCAAGGAAATCTAGAGAGGATCTGTGTATGTGCACGCTTCCACGCCCTGCTCTCCCAGCACTTGCATCAATGCAGGTCTTTGTGTGAGCTGAATCGGGAACTGTGTCGAGTTATGGCTGGGCTGGAGAGCTCGGCGTCCCAGCACGCAGCCAGCTTTACCTCTTGTGCGTGTCCTGTTTGCGCTGGTACCCCTGTAACCCTTTGTTTCGGCTAGCATAGAGCTATATCCAGTCTTTGGTCTAGGGTGAAAATGAATTAGTGTTGGGAGAGCTGGTGTAGGTGGCACTCGGGTGGTTTTCTTCTGCTTCCTACATGTGCCATCTACATACAAGGCCATCAGTGTACGAGGCCTCTTGGCCTTTCTCTCTGTTCTGTATGGCATGCAGGCAGTAGTTAGGAACTGAATCTCCTCTGACGCTGTTCTTGGCTGAAATCTTTGATCTGCCCCTCTACATAACAGCGATACGGTAGAGATACTTCTCATGTCTGGTTTTGTAAACCAGAATTTATTTCAGTGAATCATCTTTTCCTTAGAATTTCCAGTTGAAAACAATTATCTCTTGGAGTTGATTTTCCCTCTTTTGCAGTGTTACCTGGAGACGCACTGTTTAGACTGGGAAAATGATTGTAGATGGAGTTCTTGTGAAAGATGCTGTGCCCAGTACAGGTACGCTGGCTGCTAACTGGAAACAACAGGGAAGTTGGCTTTGCTAATCAGTGTGATGAGCAGTAGACAATAGCTGAAGATATTTGCTTTAGGGAAATAATTAAAACAAACAAAAAAAACATACGTGACTTGGACAAAGATAGGTTTGGTCTGTTCAGATTAGTCTAGGTGAAAGTATTACTAGGATTACACTGCAGCTGTCTGCTAACACAAGCTGTAAAATTTTTCTTCCGTTTTATTTTTAGTCATACTGTCACATAAAACTTTTAACGAGAGTTCTTGTGATGACAGGTTGGCACTCAATTAGTGCTGACTAATTATCCAAATTAAATGATTGTTGTCTAGTAAAGATGTGAAAAGTTCTTGAAGAGCTGCATTGGAGCTTTTAAAATGAGCAGCGCTACTATATGAAGGGAAAAAATTGTCTTGCCCCAGCATCAGTTATTTCCTTAGCAGTCTGCTTGGAGATCCATTCTGTGTATGAGAGCACACGAGCTGTCCTACGGCTTCATTTCTTAACCAAGTGTAATAGATTGGAAATTAAACCCAAACTAAAAAGAAACAGCAATTTCTGGGATTCTGAGAGTTGTCTGGTTGCTCATGGTGACTTTAATGTCTTTGTTTTAGGGTTATCTGGTTAAAGGAAGTAGCACTTATTCTGTTGGGATACAGTAATAGGGAGGTGTCCCTGCCCACGGCAAAAGATTTTCTGTGGGTATTACTTTGGGATGGTGCCATCTTGAAAAACAAACTAAATAATAACAGCAGCTATTCTGTAAGCTCTTGGTCCAGTGCAGAGTTTAAGGACGGATCATGAAGCAAGGATCTCTAATCCCAGGGCAGAGAGCTGCTCTGGAGCAGTTGGAAGGGGCCTGTCCTGTAGGTAGGGGTTTTCTCTCCATATCCTGTGTGGAGGTGAGCAGTGTTTCTGTATCTAGATACAGCACAGGCTGCAGTTTCAGCGTGACTGTGTGAATCCCTCTGGAATGTGGGCTGCTTGTGGTGGTGTCACCGGGTGTTTCTGCTCTCTGTTTGCCTGGTCATGGTGCTGAGGACCCCACTGCCTGGTGGTGTCATCTGCTGATGAGCCACAGAGTGCTTCATCTTTTCTTTCCTTGTCCCACGCCTACTCCAAAACGCATCGTGCCGCTACTGCAGCTTTAGTCATTGGACTTCAGTCCACTGCTTGCAGGAAATTTGAGTGCTCTCTGTGACAGGTAAGTAAGAGGGAAGAGGATGGCTTTGTAAGTTACATTGTACTTTAAAAATAAGTTTGTCTCAGATACTATAAAGCCTATCTGGATGCTTTTCACATTTCCAGAGGTGAAGAGCACGTGTGGTGGTAGCTGCTGATGTGAGAGCTGTGGTTGCCTGGGTTTGTGGATTGTATCCCTGCCTCCTTGGTGGAAAGGAGTTGCTGCTCTCTTTGCCAGAGGTGTGCCTCCAAGGTCTCATAATACAGCTATGAGGGGAGAACATCTATGCAAAGCTATTGCAAACCCCTCACTGTTGGAAGGAACAAACATAATTGGCTGCAACTGATCTCTACGTTGTTTAACACACGGCTGAATATGTCTGGTGTTCGGTGAGCTGCATTTATGGTGTTAACTTCTTGCTAACAGGACGGTTACTCCTCTTTCACTCTGAGGCACGTATCTCAATGCTCTTCACTGCTTCTCAAAATCCCCTCTGGTTTGAGCAAGTCTTTGTTATTATGTACACACTCCTGAAGCGTTACTTCCTTTCTTCCCTTCCTTGTCCTGCTTCTCTACTGTATAGCTAAGCTCTGCAGCTTAAATACATTCTTTTTCTATTACAGCAGCAATTTTTATCTCCTGGGACTGCCCTGAACAGCCAGCCCATGTCCTGGCAGTGCCACGCTTCTGTCACTTCACTCTGTCTCTGGTAAAAGCCCAAATGTGATAGTTACTTGATGACAAGATGCACATTTTCATTTTTTTCCCATATTGCCAGTGATTTTTTTCTCAACAGTCCAGCTTCAGGAAACGCTTCCCGTACTTCTGTCATCTAATGAGTCGTCAGATGTGTTTTGAAATTGCCTGAAGCCTCTTTGTTCTTCTCCGCTGTTTACAGCGTACGTGAGGCATGGTTCAAACTCCCGGCTTCGTGAAATTGAATGCTGGCATTAACGGTGCATCTGCTTAGGAAGTCTTTGTAGTCCAGGATCTAAAAGGATCGTGTTTGTGTTCCGTAAGATTGAAAAGGCAGGCGGTTTGAAATGGCATGATATTGAATTAAAATGCACCAGATTCTGAAGGCATGCCTGTAATAACAGGGGAGGGGAGGGTTTTGTGGTCCTGCTGAGAGCTGTGCAGGCAGTGGGAAGCACACAGGGAATTGCTTGCATCATGAATTAACTTCTGGTGGCTGGAAAGTAGCGGTGTTGGAACGGGGCTGAAGATTCCTGAGTGGGTAACCGGATGGACAGCTAAATGTGTCAAGAGCATCTTAAAAAGTAGGGTGTACGGTCTTTTCAGCAGTTTTTTTGAAAAGGGAGGATCGAGTGTTGGAGAACCTGCTTTCCTTGTGCTCAGTGACTGGCCTCTGAAGTGAGAATTTATTGTTAAAGCACGTATGGGAATGAAGGACTGCTGCTGGTTTTCCTCCCTCTGCCTTCCCACCTGTATTGCTGCATCTTCTTGCGCTTTTGAATTGGCGATAGGCAGAAAGGCAAAAGAAAAGCAGAGAGCAGGAGGGAGAAAAGCTGCAAGTTTGAGATGAACATGATAGGTCTTAGCTCTCTGCTCATACAGAAAAATTCCTAAATCTTCAGAGTTCTTCTAGTGAAGGTGAACAGAGGAGTTAGTCTGGTGGTTCAGTGTAGCTATTGTTTGAAATACTTTTATTTGTACTCTGGTTTCTCGAGGTCTGCTTGTAGAAGCTGTCCCTTGCTGGCTTGTGTTCTGGCACCTGTGCATTCATCATCGTCTCATAGTATATTTGGAAGTGTGATCCTTAAACAACAGTAATTACATTTATTTTTGTTACTGCATATGAAAATTAATTCTCAACCTAATTTTTTGGAATATATATCAGTATGAAAATCAGAATTTGAGTTGGAAGATGTATTAAAAGAGGTGACATCTTCTTACTGCTCATTGGCTTCTTATTGCCGCAGGTGATTGCTATGGTTGTAGATCAGGAACTAAATATTAATGGCTGATTAGCTGCGTCCTTAAACAGTTATTTAATGTGGACTAGTAAATCTTGGATTAATAAACAGTCAAAGTACTGTTCAGAGATGATACTGCTGGCTTTTCTGGGAATTCCTTTTTCAGTTCCCTGTAAAAATAACATAATAAACAGGTACTGTGCTACCCTAATACATCATCACAGCAAGGGTATAGTACCATAATTAGACCTTTTTATTCCAGAAATCCAGCTAACATGCTGCAGTGTGGTGTTTACTCGTCTTGCGAGAACGAGAGCAAATCTTGCGTGATAAAGAGTTGCTCGACTCGTCCACTCAGCAGCTGGATCTCATAGGACGAGTTAAGACCTTGATCTTACTGGCTGGTACTTTACAGATCAGGTCTGTACTGTTAGGGTAGCTAAATATTAAACATTATTTGACTTAATTTTTAAGTCACTTTAAACCTTGAGATAGGCAACTAGCAGACAGTAGAACATAAAGGGATGTAATCCAAATAAATTCCAGCAACCTGTAATTTTTTTCCTTTGTAAGTTTTACCATTACAAGCCTTAATTCTGCAAGTGTTTCCTTGTGCTCTCACCTCTTATCTACAGATAGCTGCCGAGGCCAGGGCTTAACAACGTGTTAGAGTGCCTGCTGCTGAAGGTAGCTACAAGGAATATTTTTTTTTCTTTTTTTGGTATTTTACAGGATCGTGTAGCAAGGCTTTTGATGTTCCTCCTGGATCAATACCTGTCTTGTATCAGTGCTTAGCCGAAGAGCTCGAGTGACTGTCACCTCTGTTCGTGTTTCTGCCGTTTGATTAGCAGTTTAGAGAGGATGCTTCTGTTCTGGTCCAAACACAGTGAGTGAAGAAAAACTGCTGGTTTCCTGAGTCTTTGCTTTCTTTCATGTATGTGTCTGAGAGACACTCCCATAGAAAGTTGTGCTGGCCATTTGCTGTACCTGCAGGCCCCCAAAATCTTCCGGAGTTTGATTCCCATCAGTTTTGCTGCAGCAATTTGGCAGACAAGCACATTTAAGTTACAGCAGTAGGAGAAAAGGCTGCAAACTGGCTCTGCCACAGCAGCAGAAACCTTATGGCCTGGGTGCAGGAAGCCTTCCCTGCACCATGCCAGTGCCCAGCAGGCTCCTGAGGTACCTGGGGGTGCGAGGCGGCACGCTGGGGCCGAGCTCCCCTCCCTGTGCTCACCTCACAGTTCCTACCCAGGAAGGTGCAGGCCTGCCCTGGTGGTTGGGCTGGGGCATAAGGAAGTGGTACCGCAACTTAATTATTTCCCTGACCTTTGGAAGAGTCGTTTAGGGTAGGTAGGGTGATAGAAAGTGTAGATGGAACCTGGAAAAAGATCGAGCTGCTGTCAAATATGTGTCAGGTGTATTTGGGACCTGCTGTATTCGTATGCTTGATGTGAAACAAGGGAATATTATCATATTTTGTTTCAGCTGGCTGGTGCCAGGCTGGCAGTGTCAATCTTTTTAAGCTACTTTCACACACACAGTTCTGCTTACCAAGCAGGAGCCTTTTCTTTGCTGTTGTTACTGCAGTTTTCTGTCCGTGGCCTTACAAATGAGGTATCTGCTCTATTTACTTGCCTGGGGTGGACGTGACAAACTTTGGATATGCAAGAGACACGTTTGAATATTAAGGTGAATTTGCATTGACAGCTACTCCACCTGATTTCTGTGGCTGGATATTTCTGAAGATAAAATTCTGATCCTAGGATAAGATTTTATTTATATTTTAAAACTAGTATGGTTCAGTGGCAGCAGGAGGAAAGAAAACATCTGTTCAGGGCAGGAACAGGTTGGGATCGATTTGGGCAGATAGATGTAGAATCCAGGATATTGGAATCGGGCTGGGAACATTCTTAATGTAGGACATTACATTCTGGGCACCACTGAGATGTAGAGCAAGTCTGCAGGGAACACTGAATCCTCAGAATTTACTCTTCAAGCTTTAACAGATTTGTACAGACACTTCAAACTCCCTGTGTGTCTCCAATATTAATTCAGTCTTATTTACAGAAGGAAGTAACGCAGCAACGTGAAAAATCAGTGTTCTTCCCAAAGAACAGCCTAACAGACCTTTATTTTTCACTTGTTGCTCTTGTGTGAGGAAAAATACCATCCACTTTGCTGACTGGCCTTGAGGTTTAGGTGTGGTGACCAATGTGGAAGCTCCCAGATCTGCTTTTACCACTTCTCCCTTGGGAGTTAACTGCAGCCTCTGGGCTGCGATGGGCAGCTCTGAGGCAGCGATACATCAAACAGCTTCACATCTTGGGGGGGGTTATAACACTTTCTAAAGTACTTTAGAAAAGGCTTAAATTGAGCCAAAATTTACCTCTGATCATTCCAGAGAAAGTCTCAGCAAGGACTTAAGCTGCAGGAACTGCTATGGAAAAAGTTGCACCTCAGCTTTATCCTAACAGCCTTTTTTTTCTTTTTTTTTTTTTTAACAGGTGTCTGCTGAGCGTGTGGATTGTAAGCTGCCCGTGACAAGATACTAGGAGGTGAATTCCTGCCTTCCCTCTGAACAGCAGCATTGTTTGCAGATCTGACGGTTATTGACTGTGTTAAATGCACCAGTCTCAATCATTATTTTTAACAGCTTTTTAATTAAGTAGAAGCTGGCGTTCTGCTACTGTTGAGCTCAATGCTTTTTTTTGCAGCTGTATTCATTTTCTTTGCTTGCCAATTTAGATCTTAAGTAGGGGTTGTTCCATTTATTTTTTTAGACTAACATAAGAACATCTTGAACTTTGATTACTAGCAGTTATCAAAATGTAGATAGCTACCAAAAGAGCAGTTGTTTTGGCTGGACAAACTAAGCGGATGGATTCATTGGCTCTGGTATTGACCTAAACATAAATATTTGAAGCCAAGGGGGATCAGGAATTTTATTCATGTCAGAGAAGATTTGCTTGTAAACTGGGAATCCTTGTTAAAGTTTCACAGTGTATGTTGTGTAACAAGTCTGCCATTCACCACCTCTTTCTCATTTGTAGCTTTAGTTACCATTTGTCTTCTGGTTCCTATTGACTTGTACGGTTTTAGAGACTGTGGTGTTCAGCTTTTTGTTTTGAAACCAAAAAGGAAAAGAGGTCTGTTTGTTACTTAAAGAGAGAGAATTGTCATTGGCTGATTTGTTACTGTTGCCATAGCATGTTCTCTTTCATACACAGCCTTAGGTTTAGTTTCCCTTTCTATTTTCCTCCTAGAGATTACCTGGCAGTGTTTTCAGGTGGGTCTTTTTTGATAGTATTTTCTGATAGAAACAGCTGAGCTGAGGCGACCTTTTTTTTTTTTTCCTTCTCTGTTTTTTTTTTTTTTTTTTTAATACCTATTGGTGCGTAGTGGTAGCAATTAGGCACAGACATAATGGGATTCGTGCATCCCTCTGTTTTAACAGGGTAAGCCATGGGACTAAGTGTTGGTTAATAAGGCAGGGACTTTGGAGGAGTTGAGCCAAGTGGCACAGAGGGCTTCCTCTCGGTCTGAGTTCAAGTGCAGAGTCTGGAGCGTGTAGCTGAACAACTCCAATTGTGTGAAATGGGTGAGAAAAAGCTAAACAAATGAGAAGGCTGAATGAAATGAGAAGTATGAAAACATGCCTGATATTGCAAGATGGCAGAGTTACTGCTTCCTTTGAGATAATTGTTGGAAAAGCAAAGCTGAATTCCTAAATGAAAAAATTGACTTCTGTTTATAAATAGTCTAATTTATCCAGTACGGGCGGCAGGGTTACATCCAAAAGTTATGACTGCTGTAATGAATTTCCCCTAATGGACAGGGTATGATAAGAGCTTCTTGTGCTCGATAAAAATGCCAGCAGGCTTTGCAGACACCTGACCATCTGGGAGTCCTGAAAAAGAAGATCCAACTTCATATCCAGGCTGTTCCATAAATGTTCTAGCTATTTGGATCACAGTACGGTGTCCTTCTAGAAGAACACTTTCTGCATAGCTTTTCAACTCCTCAAATGTTTGCTCTGCAAGCTACTTTGGGAGAGCAAATCTGCCTCAGACCATCTGTGCTCATCCAGCAAGAGATTTCTGCTGCTTGCTAGCAGATGGGAGAAGAGAATCTCACCCTCAGCCCCCTTTTTCTTTTGGGTTGCTGGGTACGGATACATTTTGTTGTATGGGTAATGGGTGAGGACGTGACAGTAAGGAAGTATTTTCTCCCTGGCTGGGTGAGGGAGTTCCCCTGTGTTATAAAAAGGAGTGAGTGGAGGCACATTGTTACTTTCAAACTGTGTGTGGGACAATGAAAGCTAAAAAGCACACGATTCTTAGGTGTTTTTGTTATATCTGAAATGTTTTTCAGAGGTGATTACTTGAACTTTTTCTGGTTTAAAATCAGAATTTTTAATCCTAAAAAAAAACTCTTTTTTTGATTGCGTTGGCATTTACTGTCCCACTCCTTCGTGTTTGCTTTCCTTGATTTATCACCCTCCTTCAGAAAAACTCGGAGAATTGATGTAAAAGGCTGGAAAAACAACAAACTCTGCATAGCTTCTGTATCTAGATATTTTTGCCCTTTGAATTTTACTTTCCAGTAGGCTTTCTTTCCTCTTTCTTAATCTTTAATTTTGATTTTGAATATAATACGTTGTCTAATATGAATTCTTTTACCTTTCTGAAGGAAAATGATGGAGGAATATGTCCCAGAAACGCAAGGCACTCCGGAGCCAGTCAATCTGTCGGGCAATGCCTCTTCCACGTGCCCAGAAAACAGGAGGACAGATGAAACACCTGGAGCAAAGGACTGCTCAAGTGGTGCTTGTGCTGGAGCTGGCATCCTGGACATGGAATCGAGGTTGTTGCCCTCAGCCCAGGATCCATCAGCCACTGACCTGAGCAGCGGTGGGACCCTGGCAGAAAGACGGGAGCAGCAGCCAGCGCTTGACGACAGCGGAGGGGTGGACTGCGCTGCCAGTACCTGCTCTGAAAGTAAGGTCGAGGGCTCCACGAAGCCAGGGCATTTATCTAGCGAAGAATTTGAACAAGATCCAAAAACTAATCAGGCCGAACAATCATTAATGGAAATACTGAAGGAGCTAAGGGAGGAATCTGACTTTGTGAAAAAATCCAGTGATAAAATCTACTCGGAAAGCCCTTACGACACAGACTGCACAAAGAAGCTTATTTCCACGATGCATCAGACTTCCTCACAGGACGATTTGCTGAAGGAAATAGAGTCTGAACTCCTATCTACAGATTTTTCCAAAGAACACAAATGTCCAAACGGTGTGAGGAAAGGTGAACATGCCTTGGCTGTGTTTGAAAAATGCGTGCAAGATAAATACCTGGAGCAGGAGCAAACTATAAAAAAGTGAGTATTTTAGTATTCTCATTACGGCTATGGAGGTGTGTACTGAAAAGTTTCAGATGTGTATTACGTGAACACAACATTGTGGTATGAAACAAATAATGTCTTGTGAGTTGTTTTAAGGACAGATGAAGAACTTCCTTAAAAAAAAAAAAAAACAGGTCAGTAAATGAGGAATTATTATTACGTGTGGAATGCACTTTTAAATAAAAATGTGTGCTCAGATCTCTGAATTCTTGTGGGATTTGGCAGGAACTGAATGGCCAACTGTTCAGTCGAATAGCTTGCCAGTGCCTAGAATTACTTATATCACCATTGCTTTTACAGTATTTAAAAATAGACCAAGATTCATTCTGTCCCTGTATGTCTTTAAAGAAATGAACCATTGTAATTACAAACTCTCACTAGTTGTGTTTGATTTGAGTTTGAAGTTGCTTCTTTTTCGTGCAATATCATAATTCAGTCTTTTCTCATAATCCAGAAGGTTCTAGTTGGTTGAGAGCTGTTCTTTGTGTTTGAAATGGTACAGGAGGGCTTTTGAAATGCTTAAACTTTGCTGTATTCAGCTGGGCTTAGTAGTTCTACCACCTGCTACATGAAGCATGCTTGTCAAAAGCCAGTTCATTGATTGATTTTTATTTTTTTTTTGATTCTCCAGTTGGCCTTTACTGTTCTGTTACCTCTTCAAAAAGGTTTTTTATTAACTAAACATGGTTTGTAACTTTAATTTTATTCCTGCTTGCAGAGATGGAAATGAGTGCCCTGTTCTTCAGGACATCACAGGGAGGGAGAAACTCCCAAAAAGTAGAGTAGGGAAAGCATTCTCTTGCACCTCAGTAGGTAACCTCTGACAAAATATAAACGTGAGGAAAGTGAGCTGATGACAGGAAGGCTTGGGTATGTGTGATTAGGCATTTAGTAATTGTGGAGGAGGAATGAGAATCTGAAGGGAGCGGTGTGTAGATGGTTCTAACTCCAGAAAGTGGTAAGTGAACAAGTCAGTTGGGTTTTACGTGTTTGTTTACAGTAAATTCAAAGGCAGATCAGTATTTTCAACAGTGGACCAATTACTTAGAGACAAATGTGCGTGTAGATATATGTATTTATTACATATACACACAGATTTGTTTTATATAAACATACCTTCAGTCTCTTTCTTTGCCAGCTGCACCCCTTTGAATTTTGGGTGCTCACCTCAAGAGTGCAAAGCTGCTGTGGAATACTTTGTTTAGTCCAAAGGGCATTCTGGGTTGGGCTGATTTTTGTCCCTTTGTTTATGATCAAAAGAATTTCCTGTAACGTTGCTCTGGAAGTAATCCAGCTGTCTTTTATGAGCAGATCTGTGCTAGGTAAGTGAGCAGCGATTGTGTGAATCTCAACTCCCTTTGAGCATTTGTTATCTTGGAATATTCCTTGCTTCAGAACTGTTCTTTAACCGAAGCTTGCTTTCGCTGGTGGTATTGAAGTTTTTGTAATTTGGAAGCCTTGTTTATTTAGGAAATACTTTTTGAAGGAGGGAAGCTAAAGATGAAAGTACATATCTAAAAGGGTATTTAAATATCTTGTTCAGGTAAATACATACCGCACGCAAATTCGTGCGGTTGGTGGCCTAACTTGCCTAGGTGCTTTTGGAAATACCCGCTACCTAACTGTGTCTTTAACCATTTAAGTACATTTGAGACTCAGCAGCTCTGACAATGACTTCTGAGTTTCACATATTGCACTGCTAGGTCAAGCTAAATCTAGTATTGTCAAGGTGTCAGCTTCAACTCAGGCTTCAAACAGCTGCAAAGGAACAGACCGTAGCTAAACATTTTAACTTACAAGGGCTACGAGCACGGATGCTGTTGTAGTTACGTGGAACCCAGATTTTCTAAGTCCTATTTCTTAGCAGGTTGTGGACTTCAAAGGCTGCTGTGAGAGTTTGTGCCAATCCAGGAAATGAACACACTGTCTGTGCTTTCAGAGCTTAGACTGGGGAGCTCTGTGATTGGAAGTTTCTGTGTACAAAAGTAACTTAAAATTGTTAACCTTTACAGAACTCACTGCTAGTTCTGGAGTAGCTTAGAGGCATGAAATATCTCACATAATCAGGGACGGTAGAAACCCCAAAATGCTGGAAGTAAGCAGTGTTCTCATCAGAAAGTTGCTGCTGGCTGGTTTAGAGTTAAGCTTCACAGGCACAATGTACTTTTTTTTTTGGTAAGGCTTTGGTGGAGTTCAGTAGTGTTCCTGGCTCTAATTGCAATAGGATTTACAGTCAAGAAGGAAGAAACATGTATCTCAAAATAAATAAATCAAAAATACAGTACTGAAGTACCTCACAGCTTGTTTCTTTTTCTTTACAGATTGATTAAAGAAAATAAAAAACATCAAGAACTGATTTTGGACATTTGCTCAGAAAAGGACAGCTTAAAAGATGAACTGAAAAAGCGAACAGAAACAGAAAAGCAACACCTCAACATCATCAAACAGGTACAGACAACGAAACAGAAGTGGCAGCTGGTATCTCACCTGTACATGATGCCCCTGTTTAACAGAATGTGTGGTAATGTAGGGGAGAAAGAAGGAGTGCCCATGCTTGTGTATGCTGAGTATTTTGTGAGGATAAATCCAGTCTTCCATGCCAAGAAATGTTAACTGGCTGGAAGTGCTTAATGTCCATGGTTAAGTGATCTGAATTCAGAAATTCATTTTAGGTGTTCGAGCAGTTCCAGTTTGAGTTGCCTTGATAGGTGGGTTGGTTGTGTGTGCCAAGGTTGTCTTCCTGCCGGAGGCTGCGTATGCTAAAGGCCTTGTAGGCCTTTTTGCAAAATGGCAAGTTCAGTCTCTTAGGATGATTTATTTCTTGTATGTAGATAGAAGGGGAATCTTAGGAAAGTGTTTTATCATGACTCATTTTTTTAAAAAGTAATATTTATCTTCTGTTAACTACTGCATCTGGCAGTGAATGGCTGTAGTTGGACTTGTAAGTGCTAATGGGTATGTGGAACACATATAAAGGTTAGAGCGTGTTAACTGTGGCCTTACACGCTATTTTGGTATTAGCAGTTCCTATATGCAGGCATTTGGCCAGTGAATGGTTCAGGACCATGACAGGCCAAAGAGGAGCATAGAGTTCGCAGTTGTGCAGGCTGGCTTTAGTGTGGGAGGGAAAGGTATCGCTTCGGGTGTCACTGCTGCTC
Source organism: Aythya ferina (assembly GCF_964211825.1). Lineage (NCBI taxonomy): Eukaryota > Metazoa > Chordata > Aves > Anseriformes > Anatidae > Aythya > Aythya ferina. The sequence continues at coordinate 29,172,592 of NC_140302.1, read as the reverse complement.
TGTTACAACATTTTGTGAGGGAGGCACACGTTGGTTTCTAGTTCCATGAGTAAGATTGCAGATAAGGATGTTTGGAGGTGGTTTCAGAAATACTGCTGTGGTGTAACACTTGCAGTTTGGTAGCAGCTGGACTTGTGGGATACAATGAAGTGTAAAACACCTGAGTTGTTGTTTTTTTTCTCATTTTTGAAGTGAGTGTTTTTAACATGATGATTTCTGAATTAATGTGTCCTGGTAGCTTTCAAGGAAATGAAAGCTTGGTAGCACTCACAGCTGCAAGTAAAATGTTTATATGCATGCTTGCACGTTTAAAAATAAATAAAAACAAATGTTTTGCATGCTAGGCAATGATTCGGCTTGCAAAACCGAAGAGGGTGTGATCAAATTCACTGTGTGGCAACAAGTGTTTTAGCTTGTTCTTGCTTTGTGTTGTGGCTTGGATTGCACAGAAGTGAGGTACTGACACCAGCATCTTTACCCTTTTACACCCTTCTTCCCCACAAAGAAAGGCAGGCATCTGTGAAATGGCTCTCCCCTGTAACAAGAGGGTTGTCCTTAAGGCACAGTTTGAGGAGCCTTTGGGCAGCATCACAGCTTGTCGTCCTTGTGCGAGTGCTGCTTCCTCTTGGACTGCACCTGTGTGGCTGCGCAGTGAGCCTGCCCGGGGAGGTGTTCCAGCTGGTGGTTATTCTTCAGCTGGATCAGGTCTCACCTAGTTCACTGGGTGCCTAAGGGAATGTGCCAGCACGGTGACTAAGCACCACCTTTGTATTTGCTGAGTTGTTTTTCAGTGAATTAATTCCCAGTCCAGTTCAGCACGGATGCGTGATGACTTTGCCAGCGCAGTGCAGGCTGGAGGTGGTGGCACAGGGGTAGCAGCAAAGAAAAGGGTGAAAGAAGCAACTTCAGCCAGCAGCCAGCTCTGCTCTGGCATCTCAGCATTTGCTGTCAATTTAATTTTTTTCTGTAATAAACTACTGTGCCTCCTGTTCTACTCCATTTGATGCAATTGTCTCACTGAAGATGAAAATTGACATCTTTCATGCTTGTACTTGAGTACAAAGCTAGATGTTGATACGGATAGTTGCAGCTTGACAAGTGTAAAGTACAGGTAAAGATCTGTTGAAGCATATAATTTGTGTGAAATGTTCCTGCCTGTACAAAACATGATCAAAGTCTTATTTTTCCTATAATTATATCATAATGTTGTCTTCTAGCTAGAAGCAAGAATAGAAGAGCTTATTAAAGAAGTGAAAGCTGGTAAAGACAAACTTTTAACCCAAGATGCAGCAGCCAAAAATGCTATTCAACAGTTGCATAAAGAGATGGCCTATCGAATGGAACAGGTAAGACAGAAAACCTTTAATTACAGAACATTTCATGAATTAACTTGATCCCTGTAGGAAACATGCAGCCTGGTTTTGGCTCAGAAGCAGGGTAAAAGCTAGCAGTGGCTCTTACCCTAATTTATCAGATGAAGTATTTTTCTCAAATACAGCACAAAGCTTTTATTTTTCTCTCGTATTACTGAGAGTTGAGATTTTTTTTTTTTTTTTTCCTTCCTAATACATTATGCCAAGTATTTTCTCTATGTGAACTCTAAAGCTCAGTTTCTGATTCTTTTTATTTTCTTAGATGAAACAAAATGTATTAATGCTGGGGTCGGGGGGAAGTCCATCTGAAAAATAAGCCACTGAATGATGCTGAGGTTGGCACGTGGACAAGGGAAGACAGTGGATTGATACTGGGTTTTTGCAGAAGTATTTTGTGACTAAACCTTATCAAATACAACTCTTTCCTTCTGAAATAATCTGTATTCAGAATTACTTGTGGGGTGGTAATTCACGTGAGTGGTTTAGCTGTGAAGCTGCAGCTGCATAGATGCATTTACTGTTACAAGTAATGACAGTTGAATCAATTGGGTTCTGGTTACACTTATGTGGGGATCTAATGCTAGGGTTTGCAGAACTGGTGCTATTGAGCCCTGCTTTGATATGCTTCTATATTGGATGTCTTTGGAGTAATGTCTTACAAAAGCAAACCAGAATGAATCACCCTTGTATTTCATATTTAAATATTTTTCAAGGCAAATAAGAAATGTGAAGAAGCACGCCATGAAAAGGAAACAATGGTGATGAAATATGTCCGAGGGGAGAAAGAGTCACTTGACCTCCGAAAGGAAAAGGAGATACTTGAGAGAAGAGTGCGAGATGCAAACAAAGAAATTGAAAAGCATACTAATAAAATCAAACAGCTTTCTCAGGAAAAAGGAAGATTACACCAGCTCTATGAAACTAAGGTGCTCTGAGTATTGCTGTGTGACTTGAGTGAATGATGAAAAGCACTATCAGAGCAAACTTAACAACACTTGTTTGCTAATGTACTTGGGGAAAGAAGAATGTTTTTGTTTTGTTTTGATGTATATCTGTGGAAAAAACCCTTTCCTCTGAGGGAAGGGGAAGTATTAACTGAGTTCTCGTTATCTTTTTCAAGTTCCGTTTAATATTTCCCTAACTTATTTTCTGTAATAAAAAAGAAAAGAGCACTTATTGCAGGTCCATGTTTTTTTGAGGGAGTTTCTAACTTTTTTTTTTTGAATTTTTAAAAGGCTGTAATGGCATTAAGTTATTGCAGTCTTTATTGCAATTTTTCTGTCTTCATTCTCTTGTACTTATGAAAATTGGTAGTATGGCAATAGGATTTTTCAGGCCTGATTCAAATAAATAAGTAAATTGCCTTTCAGTTTTAGAAGCCAGTAAAATTCCCATCAGGCTCCTAAATTACCCAGGTGTTTCTGTACTGTTTTGCAACTACTTCATGTGGAAGACCTGAAAATTGATGAAGTAGTAGGGTTCTTGCTGATTTGGGTCTCTTCTGATGAATTTTACTGTGCACAGTTGACAAAAGAAGCAGAAAAATACGATTTAAAGTCAGAAAAAATATGCTGCTGAAGCAAAAAATCACTTCAGTGTTTCTCACGTGAGCAGGAAGTGGGAACGTGGCTTCAGGTTTGCTAAACAAAAGTTAACCTACTAAAAAACCTCAGAACACCTCATGATTACACTAGAGCCTTGCAGGAACCGTACTGCCCTCACACGGTGCTTCAGTAAACCTATATTTAGCAGTTGAACCTATCATTTCAGAAGCAATTTGGAGGTGTGGGTTGATGCCCTATCTGTGGATGCTGGTACAGAAGTTTGGGCCAGCAGTGTCCTTTTCTTAACGTCCTGACTTGATGCTGACTTACAGGCTGGTGGTTTGACCTACGTATGTTGTTGCTGCCAGTGCTCACCCTGCATGTTTATAGCTGATATTACTGTTCTGTCAGTGTCAGGACTTCTCTCTGTAGCCTTGTGTAATATGTAACTACTGCTTTGTGCCTGCATTTCCTCATCCTGTTGCCAAAAAAAAAAAAAAAAAAAGGGGGGGCCTATGCAGCTTACTCAGGAGATTTTTATTGTAGACCAGAGCTCTAGTTTGTGTGTTGCAAGAAGCACTGGATGATTTATATCCATAAAATAAAATTTATGATTTTTTTTTTTTTTTTAGGATGCTGAAGCCACTCGACTCAACAAAGAAATAGAAAAACTGAAAGAAGAAATCAATTCTCATGTTATCAAAGTGAAATGGGCTCAGAACAAATTGAAAACTGAAATGGATTCGCACAGGGTTAGTAAAACGCTACCATGACATTAGACTACAGTCAGAGGAATGTAGTTGCGATACTGTTCTCTCTTTAAATAGTACTAAAATCTATTCTTAAAGTGTTCTGAATTTGAACACCTGCCGCAGAAGTTGGAATAGTGCTTTTAGATACTGTTACTGAGGTGGTAATGATAAAAGGATGCGAGGAGGGAAATGCAGAGGGTTCTGTTTAATCTGATCATCAACTTTTATTTGGATTTTGTATGATAGATTTAACTGTCTTTTTAATTCAGTTTTTCTGTGATAGATTTAATGTGATCTATCATCTACGGCACATAACCAAGGAGTCCTTTTTTGTGATTTTGGAACAAACAAAATTACATAAAGTAATAGCTGAAGGGAAGTAAGAAAGGAAAAAATACCGGACATTTTTGTTGTTGGTTCTTTTCAAACTGAAGTAGGAAACTTCTGTCATAAGAATTGTTTTTTTTCTAAATGATGTTATGTAAGTAGGTTTAACCCGTTATTCATTCCTGTTTCTGTAGGAATCAAAAGAGCGCCTCAAAGATGCAACAACAAAATTAACTCAAGCAAAAGAAGAAACAGACCAGATAAGGAAAAACTGTCAAGAAATGATAAAAACCTATCAGGTAAACGCTTTCTCAGGAGGTGGAATTAGTGTTCAGGATCTTATTTTACACCCCTCGCCCCTCCCATTTCTATCTTAAGCCATAACAGGGAAGAATTATCCTGTGTGAGTTACAATGTTGAGATGATCAATCACTGATTGCTTTGCTTGGAAAGTTGATAATCAGAAAGGAAAAAGTTTGTCTTGATTAGCATCTGGTGTGCAACTCTGTCTTCACCTTTTCAGAATTATTGGATACATGCCTATAGGAAAGTTCTTCAGTGATGTGAAAAGCTGTATAGGTGCTCATAAAACGGGAAAGGGAGATCTAAAACTAAAACTCTCCTTGTATCTTCTATCCTTTTAGGAGTCGGAAGAAATTAAATCAAATGAATTGGATGCAAAGCTCAGAGTAACTAAAGGAGAACTAGAAAAACAAATGCAGGAGAAGTCTGATCATCTGGAGGTAAGTATTTGGTGTATGGAGGCAGCACAGTTGCCTGGCTACCAGTTAACCTGGTAGTTACGAATGCTACGAGTTTCTAACTTGAGATTTTTTTTAATCTGCTTATAGTTCTTGCCAAACATTTTTCTTCTTGTCCTAATACTCCATTGCAGGTGTCTGCCTCCAACTCTGTTTATGGGAGGATGTTTTTAGATACTACCCTGGACTAATTTCTTAAAAACAGAATTGTTCTCATTGTATCATGCTTTTCCCATAACTGCTCTTTCATTTATCGGTGTCAATGTTGCCATAATTTAGATCACAAATTCTAAGGCAAGGTGTCCGTCTTTGACCAATATTTTGCTAAACTATGAGTCAGGGGATAGCTTCCATTCTCTGTAGAAATTTGCTATCCCAAAAACTAGATTCTCTGATGAGTACCTGCTCACGTGTGCATGTTTCATCTTCAGTTAAGCAAGTGTCAGAACGTAGAACTTTCCCCAGGGGCTGTTGTCAATTTGTACAACTAAAACTGAAATGTGCAATCCTATTTCTGTCCTTGCTTCTTTTTTAAAAAAAAAAAAAAAATCTAGCTTTTTTTCCCCCTAGGCTTTTGCTTTTGCTTGTGGTGGCTGTTTACCAATCTCTATGTAAGCGAAACAAACCTTTAAAGTACCTGTTTTATTTTAAGCCCAGCCCTCTCAGCTGTTGTGTTGGCCTGCATTCGCCTAGATTTTTTTTTGATATCCTAGGGAATGCCAGTGTCAATGTAGATTTCTTAATGAACTTCTCGCTCTTTAACAAGGTGCATCATGCAAAAATAAAAGAACTGGAAGACTTGAAGAGAACATTTAAAGAAGGCATGGATGAACTTCGAACTCTGAGGACAAAGGTAACGTGTTGGATTGTAGGAGAGCACAGTGTGTAGCATTGGCTTTTTGAATAAGACTGTATTCAATTTTTTGTTTGTAATTTTAGTTCTTCGAATAAATACTTTGATTAGAGACTGGCTTGCATGAGATCAGAAGGAGCACATAACTGACTCTGGGTAACCTTTCTTAGTGAATCAGTTGGTCCATAGTACAATGTTTTGTTTTATGGTATGCAACTCATTTGACTGAAAAGTTAGGAGAAACATTTAGTAAAGATCTCCTGAGTTTATTAACTTTGGAAAATGAAAAATATCTGTAAACTTTTCCTATTTGTGAAGCTAGGTTTTTAGACATCACACATTTGATGTCTGTTAAGGAGGTTATGCGATCTGTAACTAATGAACTGTCTGTAAATTAGCCTGCTGTTCCTTCAACCCAGATCTCAATAGGGCCTTAGAAAAACGGATGAAGACATGACTGGATTTGGTTTTGTAATTGGAAAAAAGATGTCTTTGAAGTCTTTGAATCCTGGTGCATTAGTTTGAGTCTTTGGACAAGACTAATGTTAATCACACTTGCATAATTTGGTATTTTTTGCATGTACTATTTTATCTATTTTTTCTGACTGTGTTTTGTGTGAAAAATAGGATATTACCACTCTGAGCTAAAATCATCAAAAAGTAATAAAAATGTTTTGTACAAAACGTTAGACATCTGATCAGAAGATCAGAATAATTCATCTCCGAAGCTTGGGGAAATAAATAGTTTGATTTTTCTGATTCAGGTGAAGTGTCTAGAGGATGAGCGCTTAAGAACAGAAGATGAGTTATCCAAGTATAAAGAGATCATTAATAGACAGAAGACTGAAATTCAGAGTTTGCTGGACAAAGTCAAAACTGTCGATCGTCTGCAGGATCAACATCAGAGGTACAGCTATGCACTTTGAGGAATGATGTGACAGATTTTCTGGTATTTGGAAAGTTTTTCTTTATTGAAATTACAAAATGCTTTAAAACATCAATAACATGCAGAATCCTTGTCCTAACTCAAGTGTTTATTTCTATGGTGAATCAATCTCACTAGTAATAGAGATGACCTTAATAGCTTTTAATAAAATTAATGGATTTAGTCTCGTAAATCTAACCAAAGTGTTCACTTTTAAGTGTACCCTATAAGAAGTTATGTCTTGTAGAAGCCTGCCCGCTGTTTGCTTTATTGAAAGATCCATCACTTCAAAAGTGTGATGGATGGATTAAAGTATTTAACAGAAAAGGTTTTATATCTTTGATAGGTGCCATATGCAGATAGTTGGGAGCACTTGTATTTCTGATGGATTAGTACTCATTCTGCTGTCCAAAATTTCCTCATTTAAGAACGTGAGGGATATAAAATCTTGGAAAGGAGTTGGGTTCGTGGACAGTTCAGGAGTTGCTGAGCATATTTCTGTTTTTGCATGGTGCATATGAAGTAGAATACAGAAATGCCATCCACTTCACTGATTCTAAGCAAATACAATGGAGGTAGACAACTTTTGGATAAAAAGAACCACTCACATGTCCCTCCTGTGCTTCTAAAGAATTCTTATTTCTCATTGAAAAATATTGCTGTGATTACGTGCTCAGGGTTTAGAGAATGAAGCGTTTTCCACTTGCTGTATGCTGGTCAGCTGCATTGGCACTGTCTCATTAGCTTTCCTAGGGAAACTGTGATCTGCTAGAGACAACTGAAGCATAGACTTCAGTCAGCAACAGCTTTTTTTTTTTTTTTTTCTCTTGGGATCTTGTTAAATGAATTAAAATGAACTCTGTGATCACAGTGTGAAAACTACAAATGTGTTTTTCCAGTTATTTTTTCTTCTCAGTAGTTGAGATGTCCTTAAACATGTCTCCATTTTTCCTGTTAAACTTGGATTGAGGTGGTTTTTTTAACATCTTCTCTGCACAGCGCTCACTACCACTGCATCAATTTTCCTATAGTCTTTTATTTCTCTCTTAAAATGACTGACGTGTTTTCAGTACTCCCTAGGATGTTTGACAGGGTTGTGGAATCTTAGAAAGAGATTGAAAACTTGGATCAGTAAATTCCTGTTCTCTCTGAAACTCTCTCTGAAAATAAATTTGCTGCCTTTTTTCACTTGCTTCCAAGAAAATAAGAATTTTGTCTTAATTCGTGCAAAATCTCATCTATTTTCTTTATGAGAAAAGGGTTGAGGAAGCAGGTTTCTTATTTCTAGAAGGAACCTAAAAGATTGAGGTGAAACATCTTTAAATATGTTAAAAGGTATTATAAAGGGAATGTTCAGCTAGTCTTTGTGTGCTGGAGCAAGGACAAAAATAAATGGGATTTTGCAGGAAAGATTATTTTAGGTTGGATGCTGGATAACACTGAGTTGGATACTGATTACCTCCAGTGTTGCAGGATTTGCTTTTTGGAGAAATGCAAGGATCAGTTGGAGATCTCTTTTTAGGATGGTCTACAGATTTAGCTTTGCTCGGTTTGACCTTGACTGTTAAGTAGAAATGGCTTCTCTCATAATGAAACAATGTATTTGGAAAAGGGAAATACAAGAATATTGCATTTGCAGGCTGTCCTCTTAATCTACAGTCTTGTTTCTGACACCCTGTACTGAAGCACGTGAAGTTGAGTACAGACAGCTGGTCACTTCATTTCTGTGTCATGTCAGCATTGCAGCTTGTCACGAAATGGAATCTGCAAGCTCCCTTCATTTTTAAAACAATCCAGTGGTGCACGAGGGTCACTAATTGTTCCTGGGCATTGCCTGGTCTGGACCCAAACGCTTTTATTTCAGTAAGGTTTCGTATCTGATGTCTTCAAGCTCAGGTTATTCCTAATAATATGCAATTCTTTTGGCAGAGATGAACAAGATATCAATGCTTTAAAGGAAGAAGTAGATGGTCTCAATTCTCTTATTGCTGATCTCCAGAAGGACATTGAAGGTAGTCGGAAAAGAGAATCTGAGCTATTGATATTCACTGAAAAATTAACCAGTAAGAATGCGCAGCTTCAGTCTGAAAACAATTCCTTACAGAGCCAGGTGGATAAGCTTTCTTACAGCGAAAGAGAGCTGCAGAATCAGGTGGAATGTGTTCGACAGGCTAAAGATGATCTGGTGAGTACAGCATGCAGCTTGTTCACGCGTTACTAAGATGTTTGGGGACCATGAATTCCATGGTCCCCAAACGTGTTCTTCCTCACCTAACTGCAACTTGTTGAGTTTGCCAGCCTGGTAGAATGAACACCTCATCTTTTTAAGAAGACAGAAATCCTAAGGCACGCAGCACTGCAATGCGATGGGGGTGTCCCTGCGTTGTTCTTTTTGTGTTGCAGGACAGAGTTATTCTCTATGCAACTGACATTGAAACAACCAAAGGATTGTAATTTTTGAATTGTATTACTGTTTCTTAGGTAGTCTTTATAAATGTAAGATAAACGTAATTTAATTTTCAATGATTGCTGTAAAAACAAAACAAAAATTAACATACCTGTACTGCACAGCTCTATGTGCTGTACTGCATTGTGTGGATGTTTTAGAATTCAGGAATCTTACTGCAGCATCGCGTTGTGCTGTGTATTCAGTTGGAATGCTAGTTTTTAGCTTAACAAATGTAAAATGCAAGAGATTCTCATGTAGAAAGCAAAGTACAGAGACAGAACTGTTGAGTGTGCAGTGTGGTTAGGCAGGAATTCTTGTGGTATATGACTTAAAACCAAACTATAATTTCAGGCCACCAAGTTGCAGAAGGAGGAGGATCAGCGAAAGCTAGAGGTTGAGACGCTGCAGGCTCAGCTGGCTTCAGAGCAGAAAGAACTAACAGCGCTGAAGACCCACGTGGATGAGCTGAAAGATGAACTGACTACCCAGAAGCGCAAGCATGCAGCAAACCTGAAAGATCTCACGAAACAGCTTCAGCTAGGTTGAAATTAATTTCAGATATAATAATAAGTCAGCCCAGTCTGTAAGCCCCTTCACAGAGTCTGGCAGAGACGAAGGTTTCTGTCAGTGTATGCGCGCTGTTTGAGCTTAGCCCTTCTCACTCTCCCTGTCCCAAAAGAGTGAGCGAGCAAGTTAAGACTTGAGAAAACTGCAGTGGCAACGAACAGGCCCTAGTCTCAATTGTCAGCCTTAAACAAAACTCTTGAAATGGGCTTAGTTATAAACTGAAAGTTTTATTTTGAGAGCTTTGTCTTTGTTATCCTGTACGGGACTACCTAAATGTCACTGTGGGTAGGTACAGATCCTGGTCTGAGTATAGGCAAAAGCTGCCAGAAGTTTCCTAGCTCCTGACTGTATCAGGAATTATTGGTGGGAGCTACTGCTTAGTATATTAAACAGAGCAGTTTAGTTATTAAGGATGGATGGATGTTGAGAGACTGATGATTAATTTTGTCAACAGATAGAAATCATTAAATACTCGATAGCACATATGTTCTGAATGCAGATAGATTTGAATGTATTCAGGCTTCTTTGAAATGTATTTGAAAGAAGAACTCTTACTGACATTGTGCAAGAGAAGTTATTTGTCTCTTTGTACATACATGAACAGCTGTGCATTTTCCCTTTTCATCCCTACTGAATGAGTGGTGCTTCTGGCACAAGTACTGCTCTCAGCTCCCACTAGTGATAGTCATGAGATCGCAGAACGGAGCTGCTGTTCTGTCATTCAGTGGTTATTTCCCCAGCAGTCCCAATCAAAGGCAAAATCAAATTCAAGTCTTGTTGTTCCCAGATAATCCTGTGGATGACATTACTTCAGCTGGAAATTGTTGCAGGGTCTTAGCAGATGTTGCATCCAGGTACTTCATGGCTGAGTGCAGGGACAGAAGGGAGCTATTTTGGTTCTTGTTTTGTCTTTTCCCCATCAGATTTTAGTTGCTACCATTGTCTTTAAGTAGTCAAGCCACGTTAAATTATCAGAGGTCAGAGGATTAGAGTGTTTGTTGTATCACACTGGGTCTTGGTTTTTAATCTCCTGTTGGTAACAATCACTTTATTATACTTTTAGCACGCAGGAAATTGGATCAGATGGAAAACGGTAATTATGACAAAGAAGTCAGCAGCATGGGGAGTCGTTCCAGTTCATCAGGTAATATAGCTAATAGCAGGGCTGCCAAAACAATCCTTCGATCTTAATAAGGTTGCCATGGTGTGCTGCTCTCAGTCTTGCTCTTTCTGTGGTTTGTGCGTATGCAGTGTGTGGGCAGTCTCCCATTCAGCCTGACAAAATAGCCTTTAAACACCAAAATGCACTTGGCTGAATGCAGTTAAAGGTGCTTATCCTTATTACAAGATTAAAGCTTGATGTTTATGTGTTTTGGGTCTTCTTAAATGCAAGACTTTTGTTGTTGTTGTTGCTTTTATGTTTGGAGGAAGCTCAGAGGACTGCAGTTTCTAGAAAACCCTCTTAAATGCAGCTGTGGCAAAACAAAAATTAGCAGCAGCTTCCAAGATTGTTTAATTGCCTTATTGACAGTTGCAACTGTTTAACTGATAAAAATCAATTAGCATGTTTAGAGGCATCAGTGTGTTTGTGTAGAATTCATTACTTTCTATCCAGTTAGAAGTAGAACGGTTATCTTTAATGCTGAAAACAACAGCTGTTTTCTTCCTCAGTATCATTGGGTTTTAAATTGGGTTAGGTATGCTGAAGTATTTTGCAATCTTTCTGTATAAGCAAGAGGTGAACAGAAAGAAAAAAAAATACTTCAAGCTCTAAGTGAACAGCGCTGTAGGTGGTTTACAATGTAGGGCTCCTGTCAGCCTGTACGCAGTTCTCATGGTTGTGATTTTAGCAGACTGTAGAATAGATTTGTTTGAAAATCAGCTCAGTCTTGTACAAAGTAATATTAATGAATATGACAGTACTTCTGCAGGGCTAAGTGTTACTCAAGTACGTACAGTGATGCTAATGGAATTATGCCCATAACTAGTTTACTACGCACTGCTCCAGCACGCATTTAAATGGTGTAAAAACTCCTTATTGTAGAAACCCACTCACGTGTAAGGGAAACTGACATTCTGAAGAAAATATCCTAAGCAACTAAAATGTAATGAACGCGCTGCACTGGTGGAGATGTTTTATTTGTGGCAAAAGTAAAAAGAGCTTTAAAATCTGAATGTGTTGGCAGGGTCCCTGAACGCGCGCAGCAGCAATGAGGATCGGTCACCTGAGAACACTGGATCTTCAGTGGCTGTGGACAGCTTCCCAGAGGTGGACAAGTCTATCCTGGTTGAAAGAATCCTGAGGCTACAGAAAGCACATGCTCGAAAAAATGAAAAGATGGAGTTTATGGAGGATCACATTAAACACCTTGTGGAGGAAATCAGGAAAAAAACTAAGTATGTTCTGAGTTTGGTTGGTACAGTTTTTGATGTTGGGTTTACACATACTGAAGTATGCACGAGGCTCTATTTCTTTATAAAAGCTTAGTGTAGTTCTACTGCTATTCTCAACTTAATGTTGAAATGATTTGTTGAAGTTATGACTTAAATGAACAGCGTTGCTTCAATGACCATTCAAAAACAGATGAATTCAACTGTGGGTGCTGGTTTTAAAAAGGCAGAATATTGCTCCCCAATTGTCTCACACTTGGTGTTGAGATACATGGGTTGAGAACATGGGTTGATATCACTTGATCCTCAGTTGCTACTGAGAACTGTCAGCAGTGCTGCAAATAGAACCCCAGGGTCTTGAGTCAGGCAAATAATAAATAAAGCATGCAATGAGAGTTGCTTCTAAAAAAGCTGGTTTAAACAACACTTCTTGCATGCGTGAGATCTCTGAGCAAGTTTGAGTGTAGTACCTAGATGTACAGGTCATCGTCCTACTGTCCAACTTGCTCTCTGTCCAACTTGCTCTCATGGCTTACTTGATCTGTAGGGCTCTTTCCAGTTTGAGCATATGCTACCAAACTTCCTTACCAGATCTGTCCTGTGTGCTGAGACAGGTTCAGTGGGACACTGAAATGATTTTAAAACTGAAGACTGCATCATACTTCATACGCCAAGCTGAGGTTGCACAGTAGTTGAGATTGCCCAGTATTTCAGTTTTTGGGGTAAATGGCATTGTCTAGTAGGTCATTTGAACTTTTGGCAAAGAAAAATAGAGGCATCTTTTTGTACCCTTCTTTGCTCCGGTAGCAATATTACTTTCTCAAAGTACTTTAAGGTATAACTTGTGCATTTCAGTGTCCCAGCTTTCCATCACATACTATAGCATCTGTGGTACCTTAGGTTTTCTGCCGTCATAGGCTTTGCAGGCATTTACTTTACTGCCTAATACAGTACTGCTTGGAATTAAAATTATTGTATGTCAGGAATGTGAAGTTATTTCAGTGTCTGTTCCTAACTACCTTGTAACGCTGTGATGTCTTTTTAATTTTTGCCCAGAATTATTCAGAGTTACATTTTACGGGAAGAAGCTGGCACGCTGTCCTCAGAGGCCTCTGACTTCAACAAAGTACACTTGAGTAGACGAGGTGGGATCATGGCATCTCTGTATACATCTCATCCCGCAGACAGCGGTCTCACGTTAGAACTCTCCTTAGAGATAAACAGAAAGCTGCAGGCTGTGTTAGAAGATACATTACTGAAAAATATTACATTGAAAGTGAGTATGCCTTTTGTTCTGCATGCTCTCCTAGTTCTGAGATATTCTCTTCAAAGAGATGTGTGCTGTTAAAGGGAGGAGGCTTTTTGGAAGTCAGCTCCCTGTGAATTGGTGATACTGATAGCATTGGTTAATCAAAGAGTGCTGTAATGTGATCCACTCTGAATCTCTTTCGGGACCCTGTGATGTGCTGAAGTAGAAGGCTGGTTCTCAGCAGTAAATGTAGGGCTGCCTGTCTGGCAGAGAAAAAGCCTTTGCACCTTCCCTCTGTCATGTGGGGGCTGCTTGGGCTCTGCGTGCCTGGTCCTGTGCCAGTTGCTGGGTACCGAATTGAGCCACTGGGGCAGCGTGTCTGCTGTGAGGAAATGACAGCAGGCTGGGAAGAGTTGTGCAGCCTGCTACCTGAACTGCTACGTTATGCAGGAGCTGGATATCTCTTCCTGGGATTATCGTTCCCCTTAAACACTGCACTTTGTAGAGACAGCCTGTAGAAGTAACTTAAGAAGTAACCATCTTAGTAACTGCAAAAAAGACTTGCTCAAAGGTTTGCATCCTTTACTGAAATGAGCTTGGTTTTCTCTACCTCTGTCTAATCATTTGCATTTGTTCGGGATACTTGAAAGTATCAATCTGCTGACATAAACACTAATTTTGACTTATTAGTGCATTTTGTGCTGATTTGGTTTGTTTTCTCTCTCTAACTTAACCCATCCTTTCTTTCTCCCAAAGGAAAACCTTCAGACTCTAGGAACAGAAATAGAACGACTTATTAAACACAAGCACGAACTGGAACAGAGAATAAAGCAGACATAACTAAAGCTTCTGTGGAATAACTGATACGAAGATGCAGAAAAGGCAGGTGCTACAGACCACTGTTTTTCTACATTTTTCCAGAAATTTGATTGCCTGCCAGCACAAGCATCCAGTATTTTGTATACACGGCCTGTAGTCATACAGGCTGCTCTTACTCATGAGAGAGATACAGGGTTTGGCATCAGTGTGGTTCTGTCTACCCGATACCAGCCTGAGGTGTTGCTGAACTTTCCTACACACTACATTTATCTAAAACTTTTATTTGAATTGACATAGAGATGCTTTGCAGTGCATACTATGTTTTCAGTGAGTTGCAGTGAGATTTTCATTTCTACACTGTATCATTAATCAGTCTTTTAATGACAGAGCTTGAAAAAATAAATCAATTATGTTTTAATTGCTGTTGAACATATCCAGTGCTACTGAGCTTTAAGGGCTTTCAGATACTATTTCCTTTCTTGCATATTACTTCTAATGATTAGGTTGATCGAGCATTTTTGACAAATGCATGGAAAAATGCTTTGTCACAAAATTTTTAAGTGATGACTATGACATTGCTTATTTTCTGCTTTGGATTAGCATTTATTGGGTCAATTTATTCAAAAGAAATGAAACAACAGTAAAACTAAGGGATTAAGGAACTTTCTGAATCAATTATTGAGTATGTGCAACAGAAACAAACATCAATTCAGCAAATCTTGTAAACCCCTGATCTCTAGGTGTATGGTCTAAAGAAGTCTGATCTTTGAAAATTGGTTAATAAAACTTTGTCTTTTTTTATAACTAACAACATTTAAAAAAAAAAATAAGAGTTAAACTGCCCACTGTTACATATGTACAGATAGACATTGTGCTTGCATCTGTTTTCAGATGAATGAAAAATTTTCAGAGACAAATAGAAGCTTACTAAGTTCTCTCGTTAGCTTTGAATAGACCAGCCCATGAAAGTGGTGGTAAGAAATAGAAAATATATCTAAATGGGATTTCATTCTGTTGGTTTGACTGTAAAAGTGGCATAGAAACATGTGTGACTCCTTAATTTTACTGTTGTGAAGAATTAAGATGGTTAAAATGGCATGAACTGAGAATTGTTGTTTAATCCCTCAGTGTCTGAGAGGGTGATAGCAGAAGAGGATCAAGGTGACAAGTTCTTAGTCTCACATCACGTTCACATTTTAATTCCAAGATAAGTAATTCCCAGGACCTGAAAAGTCTATTCCAGCAGTAAATGCATTATCAGTGTGTTTATTGCCTTCTGACCAAAATGTATTTACCAGTTCAGACTGTAAATACATACGTTGGGTTTTTCTTAAATACTTGAACTTCCTATCATCATGAAAAAAATATTCAGTGTACATCTGTATGCTGGAGCGTACAAGGAGGAAAGTTTACGAAAGCATCCAGGTGACTTAGGGGCATGTACTCCATTTTCATGTGCCACTGAGTCACTTGGGCATTGTGATGAGCCAAACTGAGCAGAAGGGCCCGATCTGGTTTGTTTGAATAGTTGGGTGCAAGACAGTGGGATAGGCACTTCTGAAAGTACTTCACAGGATCAAGACCTGGTTTGTGGTCCAGAGAGCTTCAGGGGGTCTTTGGATAGCCGGTCCCTTCAGTGTCAGTGAAGTGTTTGGAAAAGGAGGGTGAAAACGAGTGATGAAAACCCTGATGAGCGTCGTAGAAGCTGTGAGCCTTTACTCTGGGTGGGTTTTATACATATATGTATATTTTTTTTAAACTCCTGAGAACAACGTTTATTCAAAACGTTAGGGAATTTTGACCAGCACAGTCGTGGGACTACCTCTGCTTTGTTGTTGCTTAAGTGATGTGGAGAGGGAAATTCCTGCCTCTGCTGAAACAGATGGTCCCCAACTTCTGGGAAGCTGAGATTTAACCCCGAGCAAACAGGCAGTTGGTCATGACTGAGCTAGACCTTCTGCTGAAGGAAAGTATTGAGAAAGACCAATTTGCATGTCGAGACATAGCTTAGCTTTTGTATGTTGGCGTTTTCATGCTTTAACGTACCAGATCTCTGGATATTTTCAGGTGTTCAGCTGAATGACTCCAGTATTTTAGATACAATGTTAATATTGTAATCATTTAATATATGTTCTCCAGGTGTACAATGTGAATGAAGGAGAGGCGTGGTGCAGATGGAATAAGTGCAATGACATTGTGGAAATTCTTATTTCTTTTTGGCATGGTTGTTTCTCCATTTAAGTTATTTGAGAAACCTAGTTAGTTGCCCTCCTGCCCTGCTGGAAATGCTGCTTTCCTCTCTGTAGCACTAAAAACTTCCCAGACTTCCCCCCCCCTGGTTATGGAGACACACAAAGCTGTTGAAATTTCACTTTGCTTATTGTGCATGGTATTCACGTAGACTAAAGTCATCAGGAGGCTTTATTTTAAGCATACTTGTTAGAGATAGAACTTAACAACACATTAGATAGAACACATTAACAAGAACTCCTGTGGAAAGGTGCTCCTGTGGGATGGTTCCCACCATTGAACACCAGTGGGTGCAAGGCTTGGTTTATTACATTTCACTTACCCTTGTTCTGAAGACTTTTTATGTTATCAGCAAGAGATTGAAAACTGTCCCCAGATAAAATAAATTTTGCTGATGAACTGACAAACTAATTTTGAAGACAGCCTGGAGCAGTGAGCTCACATACCTGTCACTGAATCTCAGTGTCCATTAGATGTGTGATTGCCACAGGCTCTTCCGCAAGTTCCTAGCTGGTAGCTAGTTGTATCCCACAGGCTAAAACATCTGAATCCTGAACACTCAGGGTGCTCTTTTAATCCAAACATCTCACATCCAGATGTTCTCAGAGACCCTACAGGAAGGCTGCCGGTGCTTTTCTACCCTCTGTAAAATCCTGTGCTGTCATTGTCTAAAGCTAGATCCTCTGAAATAATTATTTTTTTTCTGTAGAAATCACTGGCTTTCTGCTTCATAGGCTTGTGCAATATTTTTAATTTCAGTCTCCAGAATGCAGTGGAGGTCAGTTTGTTCTCAGATACCCTCTCATCTTCTTAACTTGTTGCTGGCAACACCTACAGTCTCTCCAGCTGCTAAAACTGAAGTTAGTCTTTTGAAATAGCTTTCATCACAGTAGTTTAGTTCATAACTAAACCAGACAATAACAGATCAGATCTCTGGCTTCCACTGAACTGAGTGTAAAGCTGCCTGCGTGCTGCAGGGACCCTGCAGGAACCTAGGAGGTGGTTCAGAGCTCAGGGCCTGACAGCCCTCTAGGAATGGGCTTTGCCCCTTCCAGCTGCCGATGTGATGGGAAATACCAACGGTAGGTGGCACTAGAAATCAGACTGATCGCGTCTCCCCAGCCACCTGAAACCCTTCAGAAGGCAGACAGCTGAGCTGCAGAGGGAGTTGGGTGGCATTTACAGCTTTTCCAAGACGGATGGCATTTCCTTCCTGTTTCCATGTTCAAACTGAAGCTATGTTAAATCTTCCAATATATGTATGTACGGTGTCCGAATATACAGAGTGTCTATTGATTTAATTTTGTAGATACTTGTTTCTGTATAAAGTTTTTGAAGATATCGCTATACATTATGTATATATTGTACTTTGAAATAATAAACCCACAAATGAGTGAAAGTCTGCTGCAGGTCTGTGGTTTGTGCCTACGTGCTGCTGCCTGACGCCAGGTCGCACAGGTACCTGCGTGGCTGCGTTTTTCTGCTGCACCATCCGAGCACGAGGTAGGTGGCAGTGGTGTCCTTGCTGCGTACCGCAGGTGCTGGCAGCCAGACTAACAGCAAAGCCAGGGAAAAGCAGAGCTGGGCATGTCTGTACTTCATCTCTGGGAGACTGGGCTGAGACTGCTCCATCCTGAAGACAGGCAATAGGTGTGCTGCAATTAAATGCTGCTGTGAGCTCTTAGCAGTTCCAGTAAGTGGCCCGAATGCCTGAGTCCTCTTTTTCCTTGTGTAATGTGAATTTGACAATCCCAGTAGCAAAGGCCCCGTTCCCTTGCTCACACTGTGCATCCGTTTGCTGCTCTGGTTTATTTATTCAGCTATACAGGTGCATAACAGCAGTATGACTGACATACAAGCTGTGGTGTTTTTGTTTTTGTTTTGTTTGGTTGTTTTTTAAGTGATGCTGTCAGATTGCAAGCTGACCACTGAGCATTGTGGCTACTCTTTTTTAATAAAAGTCCAGGAATCAGGTCTGCAGAGGCTGTGCTGCCCTTTCAAACTGGTTGCATGGAGACTGAGAAAGGGGAAGAAGACAAGAATAGGATAACTTAAGGAATTTATTCTAGTATCTTCCAGGGAATGCTAAGTGAAAGAAGGGAGGGTGCTATTTTCTGTTGGAATTTTAATGGCAAACTAGCCCTGGCTTTCTGGGAGTAGGGTGAGGGTTCCCAGTGTGGTTTCTGGTTGCTGTTATCTGCATTGCCCTTTGCTGGAGTTGTTTGCAGTCCACTGTCTTTCTTCCAGCCTTTTCCACTGGGAGCAGATGCAGCTTTTGCTGACAGATGAAGCGAAAAGCCAGGATTTATTTGTGCTCCTAAATACTTAGCGGCACTACTTGGAAACATCAGCTTGAAGCAAAACTTCCTCAAATAGAAATCGTAGTTTGGGTGGTAGTTGCAAGTAGCCACTTGGCAAACTTCCCACCCCTGTTTTGGAGATCTGTGTTTTGGACGGGCACAACTAGCAGAGGAAAGGTTCCCGCAGCACCGTTAAGCACTCAGCCCTGCAGCAAGCCAGTCTGGTACCGGAGCCATTGGGCAATAAATACACACCCCAGAGCTAGCAGTCTGCTGCTCTAGCTGACTGTGAAAGAGGAAATCCGCGCTGCTATTTTTCTCTCCCTGCCCTATTTTAAGGGTTTTTAATAGAGAGACAGGGTTGGGGTTTGTTGTTGCGGTTGTTTTTAGGCTATTTTACATTAAACCACAGTGGCTCTGTGCCAGATTTTGCAAGAGTTTTGCATGCATACAGTAACTTCTTGTAGAAGAGTGAGTGCTGATGAACAAGTTGTTCTCGTACCCTGTACAAATATGCTGTTAGATATGTTTATGACTGTTCTGCTCTGGTGGATGCCCTATATGCAGGAAATCTCCAGCCTTCAGGTGTTGCAGGGCTCTTCACTGTGTGCAGCTGATCTCAGGGCTGTTGTAATGCCCCAAGTGAAGCACCTCACTGACTAACAGGCTGAATTAATTCTGGTCTTGAACACCGATGGGCTGCTTATGGAGTTTCTATTTAGAAAATAATCCAGAGTGTAGGAAAGCAGCACAAGAAATCCCTGAGAAGTCTGCTCTCTAACAAGATGCTGGTGTTTGTGACATTAGGTAGGTGAGCACAGCCTTGCAGGCATGGCCTTCCCTTTTGGGGTCACTGGCACATCCTTAAATGCTGTCCTGGGGTGTCCAACCTGCAGGCATTCAGGAACAGGTGCTGCCTTTGAAGACAGATGTCTTGAAGCAAGGTGTGAATTTAGGGCACTGTTTTTCAAGCTGTGGTCGGTCAGAGGTAAATGTGCCTGTGGTTTCAGAGCGGCTTTGTGCCTTGCTGCCGACTGTTCTTGCCTCACTGCTGGAAGGAGCGGCCCACGCAATCTGACAGCAGTGTTTGTGAGGCTGCACTATAGAAGCAGCCAGTTAAAAATGCCTTGAAAGAAGCATTTTTTACTAAATCTGAAATTAACTCCATTCAGTGCATGGCACAGCGGGGAGGAAGGAGGTGAGAATCCCTTACATCGGTGCTGCAGGTAAAAGCAGCGTATGGTTACGGCTTGTGGTTATGGTAAGGTCACAGGCTGAGAAGAACAAGCTTAGTACTGGTCAGCCTAAACCTGTTTTGTGGCTCTGCAAATGGCCCTCTGGAAACTTTGGCAAGCCAGAGACAAAAACATTTGAGTTTGACCTTAGAGCTGTAACCCATTAAAGGTGTAAGTGGCTTGTACTATGCTGGTCTGAAGTCGTGTAGCTTGGGCCGCACAATCCCAATAACAAATGCATCAAGACAGGTGGATGCTGGCAGTGAATAACTTCTGCATTGGCACTTCAGAAGCGTAGGTGCATCTCTGAACCAGGACCTGGCAAACCACCGCTTGCATCAAGTTGCTCTTGCTCCTAAGGTAGGTGAAGCCCTTGGAATAGGGATGTGATGGATTTGGCAGTAAGCCCGTAGCACGAGGCTCCTAGATTACTTTTTGTTGTTGTTACTTGAATTACGTCAAACAACTTCCCTCTCTTAGACTTTCCTTGCAGTCTTCCAAGGCTGCTTGTTGACAATGAAAGACCATTCAACTGTTTCAAACGGATTTGACCTTGCTTGGGTTAGCGACAGAGCCAGTACCTGGTGGTCACCTTGTAATGCCAAACCGGCTGTGATGTGTCCCTCACTAAATCCAAAGTTTGGGCAACTGCAAGCCCTGCTGAGGCACGTTGGCAGGCGAGCTCCCTCCCATCACACTGAAGGAGAGCGTGATTTATTTTTCCTTGGCTTTGGCAGTAGCTGAAACAATAGAATTGTCCCCAAAGACTGGGGCACGTGAGCCAGCGCCGTTCCTCCAGAGAGCAGTAAATGGAGGGACTCGTGTTTAATTGTGTACTGGAGCAAACACTGGAAGCAAAACACAAAACAACCCTCCCACCCCAATCGGGGAGTTCAGCACCAAGTGCCGAGGGAGGTTTCTGGCAGGGAAGGCAGGCTTGGACAGGCGAGCGAGGAAGCGAGGCACTTCCACCGGCTCTGAGTCACCAGCCCCACAGGCTGGAAAAACCCCGGTCTTCCAGCTACATGGCTTTGGTGATGGTTTCTCTGGGGGGAGACTGGCTTTGCGTGCCCAGGCCGTGAAGATCTGCTCCTTGGGAAGTGCAAAACCCCATGTTGTGGTGCCAGGACGGAGCAGGGAAGGAGGCTTCTGTCTGTGGGGCCTTCCTGCTTGTGAATGCAGGACCCAGGCATGGCACGGGGAGGCTAGGCCCTTAGAGAACCTTCATTTCTGAAACCATCCTACTTCCAAAAAGCAATTCACGATTTCAGTGTGGTTTTGTGCCCTTAAAAGGTTTCAGAAGGCAGGCAGCGAGCTCGGATTAGGCCCCGTTGCTTCTGGTTTCTGGAAAAGCAGCAGGGCAGAAGCTGAGCAGAAGTGGTGCGGGCAGGGCCAGACCCGGCTTCCTGCCCGGCTCTGGGCGAGGGGAACTGCTCCAGATAAGCAGGGAAGCACGGGGAGAGAAAAAGGGGCAGGGATGAGTCTAGCTGGTGAAAAGCTAAGAGATAGGGGAAAAGGAGCTGTGTTATAAGGAAGGCAGGCCCAGAGCAGCAGCCAGGGGCCTCGCCTGCCTGGGCCTGGCGTGCAGCCGGCAGCACCATCGGAGTGAGCTTCTCCTTGCTGAACCCCGGGCATCCCAAACATCC
The DNA here is from genome assembly GCF_964211825.1 of Aythya ferina. Lineage (NCBI taxonomy): Eukaryota > Metazoa > Chordata > Aves > Anseriformes > Anatidae > Aythya > Aythya ferina. The sequence goes on along the minus strand of NC_140302.1, from coordinate 29,151,151 downwards.
ACTTCGAAGTGGAGATATGTGAAAAAGAAACAGAAGGGACTGACTGTTTTTGGCAATGCAGCTCAGCAATCACTTTTGTGGGGAAGTGCTTCCAGCAGCGCTTTCTCTCAGAGAAATGGCCAGGCTGATTTTTTCCTGTTTCATCCTAGATCCTATGACACCGCCTCCAGCCACCCTCCTGCCCCGTGTCCTTCTGGTCCCGAAGGCATCGCTCGCTGTCTGTCCCTCGAAAGCAGAGGCAAGGCTGGCACCACCTTGGCACCCACAGCCCAGCTCCATCCCCGTGGTGCCGGGACAAGGACAAGGCCCCCAGCACGGGAAAGAGGGGACGGGGACACATGCAGCCCCCTGCAGAGCTGGGACATGCAAATGGAAATATGTAGGTAGGGAAGGAGAAATAAAGGATACAGATATCACGATCAAGGTCTTTATAGGATTTCTAATGGGTTTAAAGGAGAAAAAGATTGTTGCTGGGGGTGAGGAGGGAGGGGATGGGGGGGAGGGGATGTTTTGGTTTTGTTTTTACCAAAAGCGATGGTAAGAAATATAATTTGTAATATAAGAAAATAGCCAACACTGTACTGATGATTTGACTGTCAGCTCTTACAAGAAAAGGCAAGTAGTGTTCTAATATTGAGGATGAAAAATGGGAGGACCCAGCAAGAGCCCGTAGTAATGCTGTAGGAAGGTGGAGGCAGAACTGCCAGGGGCAAGGAATGGGCTTTGCTGAATTGCTGAGGGAAAAACGCAATCCCAAATTCCTCTGTTGGAAAGGTGTATATACAGAGCAGGACAAGCAAAACGGCACACTAAATTGGCGGATGCAGTGAAGAAAAACACAAGAGAAATAACGCCTCAAAATTATCTAGTTATAGTTCTTCTGAAATCCCGTTGCACTGCTGCTGACAAAGGTCTGAAAGCAGTTCATATGCCAGGCACGTACATCTATCATGCTGGGTAATGCTGCATCATCGTTTCCTGGTGCTCCTGTTTGCCTGTCTGTATCCATCTGTTGTCCTGTGTGAAGGTTAGATCACAAGCACTTGGGGGCTGGGAGGGATGGGTATTGCCTGTGCAGAAGCAGCATAAATTGTTCCCGATCCTCGCCTGGATCTGTGAGGCACCGCTATCAAAAAGGAAAGTTTAAAGATTTCTTGTACAGAGTATGAGGACAACTTTAATCCAAGATAAGTAGTGACGTGCGAAAATTAAAGGGGAAGAGAAATTGCATTAGCCTTTGTGAACAAGCAAGGAAAGAATTGCAAAATAACTGCTTTGCAAAGCTTGGATTTGCAGAGGCAAGCGCAAGGTGCACGAAAGGGGAAACGGAGTGTGCAGCTAGCAAGTGTGCATGGCTGCAAAGATTCCCTGATTGCAGTGCCAAGAAAATCAGAACTGCAGCCAAGAAAAACATGGTTAAAATGATGCGATGTCATAACCCAAATGCTGCTAATAGTGGCAATGGCATGCTGAACAATCAAGAAGGAAAATACCGGCAGCATTAGTGTAACAGGGATACCTGCAATCTGCAAGCAAAAGGGGTGAGTCTGTGGACCTGCTAACACAGGAGCAGACACAAGTCATGGCAATGCACCCCGATGGACCTCGACCTTACCAAAAGCACCAGCCAGCCTTTCTCCAAGGGGTGATACTGAAGTAAGCATGAGGGCTGCATGCTCAGGTTTGTGAATTTTTAACTCATTGTTTAAAATCCACCGCACCTAAAACTCCCACCAGAGCAGACCCATCTGGTGAGCAAGGGAAGCCAAAAAAGCTGCAGTTCAGCACCAGGATGCTGCGTCTTGCTTGGACAAAAAGCTGCATAAGGGCTGATAGCATCCTTCCCTTTTGAAACACTTGCAAGGGCTTTGAGATCTCCAAAAGGGGAGGTCCTGCCTGTAAGGTAAGTGCTGGTGGCTGCAGTGCATTTGGGAGACAGATGCAGTTTATGTTCTCCAGACATCTGCTCCATGCCTTCTAAAGGCTGTGATAATTTAGTGGTGCCAGCTCTACTTACACTTGCAATTCAGTCAGGTAATAGAACTAGACATGAGAAAATGCAAATGTAGATCCACACCAAGATATGAACATCCTGGCTTAGACCCAACCTTATATTTTGCTAAAAAGCAAGGAATGAAAATTTCTTATTCAGAGAATAAAAGGCATTTTATTCACCCAACTCCTTTTATTAGTAGGATGTGGTTTTGGGGTGTCTATTGATGAGCAGCCTTTATTACTCATGCTTCACAGCTTTATCTGTACCCTGGACTTCAATACAAGCTGCCTGATGCAACCCCTGATAAGTGGGAGAGGGGAAAAGCATGCACAATACAAGACGTTCCCATCAAAATCTCAGTTCCTCTTAATGCAAAGAAGTCCTACAGGACGCAGCGTGACTAGGGCTTGAATGCAAATCTCTTTATAGAGCACCCCTCAGATGGGGAAGGGCAGCTCGTCTGGTGGCTTAACCACAGCCCTCAGTGGCCACTTCCTCAGAGATGCCTGGGAGGCGCCCACTGGGACAGCAGAGCATGGAGATGGCCTCATCCGAGGTCACTTTGTGGTGACCCCAGGCCCAGGGCCATGATCTGGAGCCACAAAAATGTCCTCACCCCATGGGCAGGGGGAGGCCCAGGTGGCATCTCAACGGAGCCTGGCAAGGAGATCTCCACACGAGCCTCCAGGCAGGCTCAGCCCCACAGATGAACCTCTTTGCTCCCTACCTGCCCTGCTATGTCCGTCTCATCCTGTCCCCTTTGCCCGCTGCTTCAGGACCTACAGGTCTGTGGGTAAAAAGGGAGAGCTGACACCTAGAGCAATCAGGCCACAGAAAGTGCCCAAGAACAAAAGATTGATTTTAATGGCCCAGCTTTGAGCAAGTTTGGCCGTTAGCTTCAGGAAGTCTTCATCATTTGTGTCGAGGAGGAAGCAGATGGAAATCGCAGAATTAATTTGATCTGAAGAGATTGTGCTCTGGAAAAACACACGTGTCAGGCCCCATTACTCAAGGCTACAGACCTGGGGACAGGACAAGCCACGTGTGGCCTGTAGGCGGGAGCAGTCTGGGTGCCACTCGGCAGCACTGCTGCATGGTGCCTTTCCTCCAGCAAAGGGACAGGGCAGTTCTGGGGAGAACTGACAGAGCAAACCCTGCGGGAGCTTGCCTGTCTTCTGTCCTTTGAGGAAGGTGAACAGCAGCAGGAACGTCCCCTGGGAAAGCACAGAAATCAGAGGACTGATAACGCTGTCCCTTGTCGTTGGGTGGATCGGTTTCAGTCAAGGCAGACTGTGGTTTTGTCAGGCCATGACACCAAGCTGTGCTGTCCCCAAGGCAGAGGCACACCACAGCACCTCCCTGAGCCCCATGGAGCTGCAGGCCTCTTTCCAAGGGCCCACAGACCCCAACAGTGAGCTGGGCAGCATATGCTCTGTAGAAATCATTCATTCCCTTTATTCTATTTATTTTTCTTAGAAAAGGGCGGTCTAGTTGCAGAGCAGCTCCCCACCTGTTGCTGTGAACAAACCTCTTATGATCTGAATAGCTGCACTTTGTGTTTTAGGCATGTAATGGGATGCGAAGGGGGGTTAGTGAGCTCAGGGAGCCCCTCATGCTGCTCTAACTTGATCACCCACCTCTCTCACGAAGCACAAGCGTTGTGTAAAAGGCAGCCACAACTGAAGGTGACCCCCTAGGTGCTGTGTCTTGGAGATAGTCGTCATCATGTAACCAAAGTAGCTCAACTGTTGCTGGAAGAAGAGTATGATAGAAGCATTCCCACCCCCTCCTACCAGCACCACTTTTGGATCCTATGATTTCTTCCTTGTTTAAAATGATTCAGCAGTAGACTCTCAGATAGTCTCTGTCTGGTTAAAAATAGTTGCTTGCCTCATATGGGTTTAGCGTGGTGCTGTCAACTGTAAAATGTTCCACCTTCCAAAAAAGAAGAGTGAAAAATGAAAGGGAGCACTCACACACCATTACTCCGCAGTCAAGAGCTCGCTCCAAACCCATGGAAGGAGGAGAGGCCAGCTGGGCGGTGGGCAAGATGCTTGAGTTGCTGCCTGATGCCTGGTCTTTGGGGAGCAGTGTCCCGTACACAAAAACTCCCAGGCTGATGGTTTGCTCATTTCTGAAGACAAAACACTTGTTTATGTTCAAGAAGTATTTGTTAGCTGCATTTTCGAAATATAAGAAGAGCTTAGTCATTGCAGCTGGATGTCTCCTGATGTCATCTAGGAGAACACGCTCCAGCAGGAAACCAGTATAGCCCAGTTTGGTGAGCCACATTCCACTGCCAACCCATAATAGTGGGGCAGCAGAGCCTGAGGGCTGCCAGTCCTCACTGCTGCCATGCTCCATGGGTGTGTGGAGCCTGCACAGTGCCATCGGCTCACCCAAGCCTCGTTTGTGTCAGTGAGGTGAACGTGGCGTGAGGGAAAATGGGGTAATTTGATTGCAGTAGAAGGCAGGTGGTGCAGGAAGGTTCTGTCACAAATGTGCTTGTGTTCAGGCCCAGCTTCTGGGGAGTGTGGTGGGACCACTCTGCCACATGGGAGTGGTGGTGAGAGGCACTTAGGAGAGAGAAATGGAGAGTGCTTCAGGAACTGAAGAGTTCTGGAGAGAGAGAACTGGAGAGTGCTGTGAGGGGACAGACCATGCTTCTGCAGAGCCCCCAGCCAGCTCCTTACACCCCAGTCTGTGAGGGCTCCTGGGCAGAGAGCTACCTGCAGTGAGAAGTTGAAGCATTCATCGTGGTTTCTCCCATTTGCTGAGAAGCAAACTGCCTCGGTGGTGTTCACCTGCTTCCAGTGCTGAAGAACCTCAGAAAAGCCACAAGCTGGCTTTAGAAGCTGTATGACAAATTGCTGGTTAATGCCTGGATTAATTTTTTTATTTTTATTTTTATCCCTAAGAATTGCATCTGCTGTGCATGCTGAACCAGCCAAGAGCCCACGGGTTGGGTGCTCCGAGGCCCCATCTCTGCAGCACCCTGGCACTGCCGCAGCCCTGGGGAGGTCCCGCAGCGTACCTGCACATCGCTGCAGCTCCAGCCCCAGCCCTTGTTCTGTGTCATGCTCGACAAGACAAGGGATGAGCCCAGGGATGAACTATTGCTACGGGGAAATAACTGTCTTGAAGGAGTGCAGGCAGGCCCCAAGTTTTCCAGCTTCAGGCGCCTGCATGTGCGCCAGACCCCAGGACACAGCTGTGTTTATGGGAAGGGACGTTCTCACAGGCCAACAATTTTAACACACGCCAGGCCTTATGCAATTTTCCTTTCCATTTATAACATTATGTATTTTATACGATAAAGTTTGAAGCGTGGCTTTTGTGCATGAACGATACAGTTTCCATAATATTTTTTTAATATGCAGAGGCATTTTGTTTTGAGCTCCTGGGGCGTGAGTCAACTCCTATTTGAGGCCACTGGAGTCCTTCCAGTGACCTTCCTGGGACCTGGCTCATGGGGCAGCCAGGGCTGATGTGCCGCAGGTGCGAGCTAGTGTGACCTGCCGAGGCTTGGGGCACCTCAGAAGAGCAGGTCCATCAAAAAATGGAAATTACAATCAGGAAATTACGCCTACAGCACCGTGAGCCTCCACTGGGCAAGCCGGCAGCAGCTGGGTTCAGCCCTGCAGGATCCCTGCGTTTGCCCGTTGGAAGCAGATGCCAAATCCCTTAATCTCAAGGCTGCAGGAGGCAGGGTGGGCTGCAGGAACTCCTTGAGTGGGACAAACATGGCCCTGGGTTGTCTGAAGCACATGGGCCATGTCCTGCACCCTCACACGAGCAGCGGTCCCACGGGGCTGCCCGGCCTGTTGGGAGCACTGCTCGCAGCAGGCCGTGGGGGTGTCCAGGATGCCAGGGGGGATCCATGCCAACTCAGGTGCCCACCCACGAATGAATTTTATCCCCACTTCTTAAGGACGCTTGGAGGAGTCATTTCTTTTTTTGGTAGAAGCAAGATCCAGCAGGGAAATGTAAGGGGCCCTGGTTCAGCAAAACCCTGGCAATTTAGCTCAGCTCAGAAGGGCAGCCCTGCTCTGTGGCTCCCCGGACAGCCTCTGGTGTGGTCAGCACATGGAGGTGGAAGTCCTCAGGGCAGCGAGTCCATCAGAAAGCTCCAGCAGGTGGTAGCCTCAGCCTGGCTCTGGTGCCATCCCGCACAGCACGGCTCTGAAGACACCCGGGATCGTCCCTTGGGACGCAGCGCAGGGCCACCAAGCCGATGGTGTGTGGCTTGGAAATTAGGCAAGGATTTGGTGTTTATAAAACAACCACTAAGAGTTTTAAAAAGGGACCAGGAGTGTTTACATACAAGCTGGATGGACTCTAAAGCGCTGCATGCTTTGTTGTGTCAACTCGCACACCTGCACAAGGTATTTTTAAAAATCCCCACAAAACCTGGGAGCCAAAGAACGGGGCGAGTCGAAGTGCCAAGCCCCACCTTCAGGGATGACCGGGGGCTCCTGGCAGGACCTTGCAAAGGGCTCCAGGCCCGGCTGCGTGACAGCCAAATGTGGGCAGGGAGGAGCTCAGTACCCTCCTCCATCCCCTGGCAGAGCAGGCACCTGGATGAAGAGGAGTGGAGCCACACCACGCCTTATCTTGCACTTCTTAACCTACCAGAATTGCCAGTTTCTACACCAGCGAGTTTCTGGACCCTTTTGTAGCAACACGGGTTCCCTTTCCTCTGGTATCTCTGACGGAAAGCCCTGCCTTGACCGTGTTTGCTCGTAGGATGACAGCAGGACTCGGCCCATACAAGGTTATTGACCTGGGAAGAGAGAGTTTCTAGAAGTGAAGGGCTGGGCAGTTTCTCGGAAACTGCCTTATCAGCATGGCTACAAGCTGGGGCTTTAACAGCCTGGCTGGTCTGCGTGTGGCTTGTTCCTATTCCTACAGCTCTGGACACATTTGCTTATTTTGCAACACATTATTTCAAACAGCTTCAGGCCAAGATTGCCTCAAAGCCATGAAGCCAGGCTCAATCGCTTTGCTATTTCTGAAGTGAGGTGTCAACTGAGTCCTGAAGCACAGCAGTGAGGGGAGCACACGGGAAGCGCAGAAAGGCTGATGCTGCAAGCCTCGTGCTTCCCCTTTCGCCGGTGGAGAAGGGAATGGCAGGGGAGCCAGGGGTTATCAGTAGATGCAAGAGGGCAAAACAGGAACCGAGGGGTCTTGGCTTTGAATAGCGAGGAGTGTCACCAGGGCGCAGGCTGGTCACTGGGAGAGGTGGAGGAGGAGGGGGGGGAGTGGCTGAGTGCAGCACCCTGGGGATTCACAGCCAAGCCTGGCAGTGCCTTGAGGTCTACTCAGGGTCACCATACACCAGCAGCCCCTGTTCGACTCCTAAAGCCCCACAGGAGAGCAGGGGCCATGGGAGGCCTTTTTCCACAAGGACAGGGCTTTGCAGCTGGGGTCCAGCACCAGGGTGCCGGGCAGGAGCTGGCTGGAGAAGCCTTTTGGTGCAGACAGCTCGGCCAAGCTTTTGGAGCAGCGCCCACAGGGCCATGGACACGCAGTTCCAGTAACCTCACCTCCCCACTCGCTGTTGTAATAATCCTGTTTGCTCAGTCTTGATGGCAGAAGCCAACCATAACCAAGAAAAAACAGAAAGTTGCCCTCCAGCACCTCTTCCCACTGACAGGCTGATGGTAGCTGGCCGCACTGGATGCCGTCCTCTAGGTGTCCCCATGAAAGCAGCCTGAGCAACCTCCATGGTAACTCTGTTTTGCTGCAATTACACCTGCAACCAATAGAAGCTGATGTAAAAAGATGACATTTTACTGGAAATGAATATGTTTGACTCCAAAAAAAAAGAGATCTTCCTCACAGCTGTTTACATGGGAAAGCAGGGAAACCAGAGAAGGTCCAGAGACATTTTGGAGAGACTCAAAACTTGGGTGGGGAGCTCAGGCAACAGAAATGCAATGCTCCTGTAGATGAGGTCTTCTGTTTGACCTCACCTTTGAGACGTGGAATCTGTCCCGCTGTTCCCACTCCTTTGGCTTTTGGGATCCTCTCTGTAGCTCTTCTCAAGAGCATCCTCCCATTGCCTAAGCAGCCTTTGGCCAACAGATCACTGCAGTCACAGATGGTTTTTGGAATGTAGCATTAAGCTAATCACTGGGGGATGGAGACAAGCAAAGCAAAAAAAGTATAAAAAACAAAACAAAACAAAACAAAACAGGAATAATCCTTAGCTCACAATGAATTTCGCAGAACATTGTTGAAATTAGGTTTTATTGGAACAAAAATGTATTTATCATATCTGTCAACACTGAAAAATTAAGTTTAAATTAAGACTTTATTTTAGACCCTGAAAATGACCCAGAAGTGATATAATATTTATAAATAGCTTATCATACACCACAGTATAAAAATGCATTTATCCTCTTACTATTCAGTCAATATCGAGTCACCAATAGTCTGGCTATTATTATATACGAGATGGGCATTACTTTTACCCTCCTTGCCATCAAAACAGAAACAAAATAAAACCACGCAGAGGAGAGCAGAATCCACTGGGACAGATTGTCCCATGAAAAGGGGCACAGAAACCAGTGTCTGTCAGGAAAGGGCACCTCACCTTGATGCCAAAGCTCCTGCAGAACCAAGCCCAAATGACACCAAGCAGCAGAGGCTTCTGCCCCCTGTCCTTGTGTGCAGGCTTTGAGGCTGCAGCCTGCTTAAAGCTGCTCTCCACCCAGTGCCAGCCCCGTTTAGCTCCCAGTGCTGCGGGCGGGCAGCCCTTCCCGATGTCTTCACCCTGTTGTTCTTGGCCAGGGCTTTGCCAGGGCTGTGGGACTGCAGAGCGTTTCTTGTGCCAGCTCAACTTGAAAGCAAGAAATGCTCCGTGACCCCAGTACAACGCACCGTGAAGGCTCCCCTGAGCAGGGGAGCAAAGCAGTGTATAAATTCAGCCCGACACCGTCTGTGCAGCTGTTTCACATGGCTGGGAACCCACGGGACTGCTCACGCTGGCATCTGCTCCTAAGCACTTACAGGGGCTCAGGCACTGAGCTCAGCTACCGAGCGGTCCCAAGACATTTTCGGATGTGATTCGAGATCTTATGCCAGTAGTGGTGAGGCTGCGAGGGGACGTGCATGGGGGACAGAGGTGACAGGCAGCAGTAGAGAACCACAGATGAGGCTGGTTGGGATGCTGCAGAGGCTGTCGCTGGAGTGGCAGGAGCTAAGGAGGAGACTGTGGGTAATGCTGTGAAGCCCCCCAGAGAGGAGAGATGGTGGGGAGAGGGGAGTTTTGGGGAGCGGGAGGCTCTCAGCAGCTGGGAGCCACGCAGCGACACGGGGAGATAAGGTTGGTGATGGATGGACCTCGGAAGGTTTGAAGGTTTCTGTTCTGTTTGGATAAGCAGTCAGCTATTCGTGCAGATAAGCTTCAGAAACAAAACAACACATCTGATCTGAAACCCTTTGTATCTAAAAAGCTGGGCTGGAAATAGCATGAGATAATTCCTCCAGGGCTTTAGTGCTTCCTGGGCTTTTCCTTCAGCAGCACTGGGACGTCCAGACCCACCGACCCGAAGACCCAGGAGTTGGGGCAGCGCTGACAGCCAGACCCCCCCGGGGCTCGGGCACTCGGCTTGCCCTGCTCACAGCCTGGGGCAGGGGCAGGCGGGCACGTGGCGTCGGCGTGGTCCCCACAGCGGACGTGGGTGGTTTAAAATACAGCAGAGGAAACGCCCTTGCTAACATTTGTGTGTATCTTAACGTATCCGTTGGCAGGGGGCTTGTGTAAAGCTGCCCGGCGCCTGATCACCAGCCCAGCCTACACCTTGCCGAGCATCCCGCTGCGTGCAGAGATCTGCCCTGACTCCGGATGGGTCCAGCACGAGGCTTTGTCACCTGCTGGTGGTGCTGGCACAGTCCTGCCCCCCTCGTGTGCCGTGCCCAGACCTGGATGAGGGCTGCGGGCGGCACTGGAGGGGATCTGTGGGTATCCTGCAACTTGAACGGCAGGGCTCGAGAGGAGCGCCTTTGGAAAGTGCATCATTTCCTTGGGAACGAGCTCTAATGCGGTGCTCTACCCCAGCGAGTTTCCTTGTACCATGAGTTGTTTAAACAGTTTCTCATTATGCGTTTCCCATTCGGACAAAAAACAAACCTGAAAGCCCGCGGCACCGAGGCTGGTAGGAAAAAGGAAATCCTGCTCTGACCATCCGAGCGGGCAGGGAGCAGCTCCCGGCTCGGGCAGGCGCTGCTGGACCTGGGGAAGGTTTGGGGCAGGAAGGGGCAGGTGGGAGCTGCAGAGGTTCGTGGGCCCCTAGAAAGCCTTTGGGTGACCTGAGCACGTTTTGGGCTCGCCTTTGAACAGCTGGCTGGTTATGTGGGGTTCCTGCGGGGTACCCCCTGCTTTGGGATGCTGCAGGGAGGACACAGGTCTGGACCCAGAGGGCAGCAGAGCAGAGGGCTTTCATCAAGCTCAGGGCGCCTGCCCCGTCTGGGTTCAGCCCTGCATCCCTTCCCGGGCTGCTATTTATGTCTGTGCCCTAATGAGTCCCCCGTCCTTCCCCCAGTGTTAACCTCTGCCTTGCCGAGCAGTGTTTGGAGCTCACAGGAGAAAGCTGTTTATGTTCTATGGCTTTGTGATAGTTTCCTCCTCCACCACCTCCCTTCCTTCCCCAATAAAATCACTACGGCGCGCTCGGCAAGGCCCAGAAACAAAGCGGGGTGGGCTGCACACCCAACTGCTTTTTGGTGAACCCGGCAGGGAAATCATGTCTCTCCTGAAGGACGTCAAAGGCTGAGCTCATAATACAAGGAAACTAGCGTCCACCCTAAGCGAGGAATTGCCCGCTTGCAGCCCCCGAGTGTCAAATACAGATGGCCATGGCCATGCAGCAGGCCACAAGTCGTCTCTGGAGGCAGGGGTGTCTTCCTCACCGGTCAGGATGCTGCTGATGGTGGCAAACCCATCTGCTGTGAGGCTCCGTACACTGGAAGTTGCACCAAGTGAGCAGAGAAACAAGAGCAAAAAATTAAAACCCAAACCTGCAGCAGTGTTTTGGACTCACCTAAATGGATGAACAGCGGCAGAAGGCAATGCAAATCCATCACCCTGGCTGCTCCCTGCAGAGGGAAAACAGGCACGCCAAATCCCATTCATTATTCTCTTTCTTATTTAATGCTAAGTTAAGTCATTGAACTTTCCTACTTGATCTATCCATTTTCTTTAATAGCAGGGCTGCAGGAAATCTTTTGCTCCTCAAAGGGGGTTTCAAGTTTCTCACTGATATCACACACAAAATACTTGGAACGTCTGAGTAAAAAATAACCGCGTTTCAAAGGGAGGTTGAGCCATGCCGACAATGATAATTTTTCTCTTTGGAGGCGCAGCACCAAAGAGTGGAGGTCACAGGGAATTCGCAGCGCCACTGTTCTCCTTCCAGGGGCTTTATCTGGAGACAGGCGCTGGGACAGACCCCGCGGGGGCCACCGAGCGCGTTATCTGCTCCCCGTGTTAATGGCATGCATTTGACAACACCAACCGGTGCATTTACGGGGTGCCTCATCACGCAAAGTCAAAGAGATCCAGGCCGTGCAGGAGCATGAGCACAGTTGGTGCAGCGAAAAAGTATCTGACCGACGCCCAGCCTGCTCCGCTGTGCTCCTCGCTCAATTACGGTGATGTACGAGCGTTCCTGAAAGGCACCTGAGATGTTGGGGCGTGATGGCAGCGTTATATAACGTGAAATGTATTAATGGAAACCATCCAGCGCTGCAATTACCCCGGCCTTTTTATCGTTGCGTTCCTTGCTCCTGCATGAGCAGCATGCACAGGACAACGGGGAGTTACAAACCCGCTGCCCGTGGCTTGGTGCCGTGCCACCCCCTTGCAGCTGGGGACAGCGTGGTGCTGCCACCAGGTTCTCCTCCCCTGCTCCAGGGCTCTGCCAGCACCTGATGAGCTCTTCTGTGCCGTGTAACTGCACCTGCACCCCGGGCAGGCAGAAGAAGAGGCCGTGGGTGCTGCTCTGCATCCCAGCTCCTGCAGCAGCACCAGAGACGCGGCCTGTGATCCCACCCAGCAGATGGAAATCTGGGCCGCCACCAAAACAGATGATCTCAGCCCCATCACTCCGCACCTTCCCATTTCCTTCGTGCCATCGCCCGTGCTCATGCAACCCACGTGGCCCAGCTGAAATAAATCTTTCCCGGAAAGGCTGCTTCGCCCCCAGACGAGCCCGTTGTCCCGGCTGCTGCAGAGGCAGCAGGGCCCGGCCAGGCAGGGACTTGCCACGGGCGCCGGGCACCAGCTCCCCTTGGACGGGCCGGTGCCGAAAACCGCAGACATGTGCTCACCCTCCTCCCAGCTCGCTGGCAACCAGCAGGCAGCGAAAGAGGAACAAAAGCTCTCCCTAGACGCTCTGGAGGGGGTTTGAAGCACTGTCATAGTAGCTGGTGTGACCAGCAGTTACCGCAGCTGCCTCGCACCCAATGTTATTACATCAAAGCTCCAAAAACCTGAATATTTTGTGCAATCCTATTGATTCCTGCCGGTGCTGGGAGCATTTTGATGCACTTTTTTATCCTACCTCCTGTGGGCTAGGCAGTGCTGCCATCACCCCGGCTGGGGTGGCCATGGACAAGGGCGAGGTGCCAGCAGGGTGGCCGTGGAGGGACCCTCAGTGGGGGCCACCTGAGCTCCACTTCTGCAGCCACCTTCCCGAAGCCAGGTGGGACTGATTTGCAAGCAGATGGGATCAGCGGGGTTTTTGGCTGCCCCAGACCGGGGACAGGAGCCTGCAGTGGTGCCCGTGGAGCTCGGTCCGGGCCGTGATGAGGGCTCCTCATCGCTCTGCTCGGCGAGGGCACTGCCCTCAGTGGCGTAAGCGAGCTGACGGAGACCTCATTTGAAGGCTCCCAAGCGAGTCGTTAGGGGAAGAGCAGACAAACAACACATCCCTCCTTGAAAGCCGGGCTCGGACAGCGGCCGGGCGGCTAAACAATGGGAGCTTTGTGGGACGTCTCCCAATTTACCTGCTGCCGTCCAAGAGGAAGCGCCCCTCCCTCGCAAGCACAATGCCTGGTTCGGTGACGCCGCGCGGGGACGTAGGCTGGCACACACCTTCGTGTCACCGCGCTCGCCCTCCCACCCCGGCAGGAACACCTCTGAGGTCCCACCTCCCACCACGGCTTCGCCTCCCCACCGGCCGCAGCGGCGAGGAGAGCCGGGAAGGAGCGGGAATCCCTTCTGCTCGAGAAGCACTCGAGAAGTTTTGACCACAAAGCGCTTTAAAGAAATCGGACCACATTGCAAATTGTTTGTTTTCTCTGGTCCCGGCTGGAGGAAGCACGGCTGACAGCCCCGAGGGGTCTCCAGCACTCTCCCTGCCCTCAACAATTGGCTTGTTTCTAGCTGTAGGATTTATTCACCCAGCAGCCGCTGAGATTTTGAGCCCCTTAGCAGCTCTGCCTGCCTCCCTGCCGTATTCACATACATCTACCTCTCGAAGCATCGTGCCGACGAGCTTAGGACCAATCATCAAACTAATTTTGGTAAGGAGACTAAACAGCAGGGCTCTGAGAGAGACACAGGGCTGGGCACGCAGAGGTACATCGCTGCCTGGAGGCGCAGAAGAGCGGCTGATGGCAGGAGCACCGAGCCGGGAGGAAATCCCAATTTAATCTCATTAAGGGTGATGGGATTTGGAGCTTACACGGGCTCGGGGAGGAGAGGCACACCACTACGCCCGCAACACGTAGGCGATGTCAGAAGCCTGTAGGGATTCTCCCTTGGGTTGAACCTCAAGGCCAGGACATTTCCCGTGGGGCAGCCGGGCCCCGGAGCGCCGAGCATCCCACGGCCAGGGCCGGGCACAGCCACACCAGGGCTGGGCCCTGGGCTCCTGCCTGGGCAGGGCTCCGGGTGGCTGCTGCGGGGTGCTGGGGCAGGGCAGACACACGGCAACGTGAAGGGGCCTGCAGCGAGCCGCCGGGATGGCAGGGAGAGTGCCTCGGAGTGCCGGCAGAGCCATGGGTGCTTTATGTAATGAGCACCAACGCTCTGCTTTTCGGCAAGCCCAACCCGCCGAGGTGCCACCACCACGGTGCCATGGGGCTGTCCCTCTGTGGCACCAAGGCTGTGGCTCCAGATGCCAGCCCGGGCTGTGGGAGGCCTCCAGGTCCTGTAAAGCTGGAGGCAAAGCTGGAGCCTCTTGGGGAGGAGACGTGGTCCCCAGGAGCAGGTCCCCCAGTGCCGCGGGCTGCCAGGGAGCTGCACGGCTGCTGAGAAGCTGCTCAGGTTCGGTCTGGTTTCCTGCTGCTGCCCAAAAAGAGTCAAAAACTTTCAGGAATGTCTGGGGCATGTTTCAGCTGCCAGTCCCTCGGTGGCACAGGCCTTTAGGGAAAGAGTCTTTGCTCCTCCACTCCTTACCCCGCGTTTCTGCGGTGTGCCCACCTGGTGCACCCTACCCAGAGCGGCCAGCCTTCCCCACAAAACTACATTACAGTGTTGCTGTCTCTGTTTTTACTGTTTGCAAATGACAGCTCCAGGTTTGATGCCAGCATCGCCTTTCTCACCATTTCTTCATCCCAGTCACTTTTTCCAGCCCCGTCTGACAGCCCCTGGCCGGAGGGTGAACCACGGTGGCTCCTCTCGGGCGGGCAGGCAAATAAATGGGCACAGCAGCCCCGCAAACAAAAAGCAGATCGATTTCTTCGGCGAGGCCGTTATTGCAAACGGTGTTGATCTTACACTCTGCCCGATTGTTTACACGCAGAGGAGGACTCCTCGCTTCCTCCTTGGGCGTTTCGGAATTTGGCAGGCCCTGAAAGCGAGTCAGTGGTGCATGGGGTAATGCTCCTCGGGGAGCGCACGCTGAGCGCGATCCCGGGAGGTCGCATTAGTGCCTCTGCCACGATCAAACAGAAAGTTCCCGCTGAACAAAGAGTTTTGAGGACTCCGAGTGAAATATGCAGAAGGTGTGTATGTCTCTGCGCATTTGCTTCATTTCACCCATTGATGTGGCTGTAGCAGAACTATTTTTAGGCATAATCCTTCAAACAGAACACGGCTTCTTTCTGATTAGCACAAAGCTGGCTGCTAGTCAAAGGATAATTATTTCCCAACACATCACCTAACGCACACCAGCAAACAAAACACTTATTATTCCAGCTATCCAGTGGTAACTGTTGTTCAGCAGTTCGCATTTTCTTGACATCCTCGGGTAGGACTAACTGCTCCGGCTTCATTAACAGAGGTCATTTGCTGCTGGTAACAATACTTTGCTGGAAATACTCTCTCAGAAAAGATTAGATTATCAGGTCAAGTTCTGCTGCCAGTGGCAATGATGCCTGACCGCATTTGGCCTCAAGAAAGCGCTCCTTTAGTTCCTAGCTGCGCGATTTCCAGCCCTGCAATTGATACGTTACATAAAGGAAGTGAGTGCACTCCGCTGGGCAGGAAATTACAATAAATGAGGAAAGCGTGCAGCACGGGGAAGGTTTGCAAAATAAATAGCCACTTAAGAGTTATTAATAAAACGTGAACTTCAGACAGGGTTTAGCAAAAAAAAAAATAAAAAAAAAATAACAAGAAAGAAAAAGCTGATGAAGAAGTAGTCCCGATACTTGGAAACAGAGGGGTGCCCCGAAGGGAGAGCAGCTGCCTGCAGAAGCAGCAGAGCGTGCTGTATCACCAACCGATGGCTGATGCTGTCAAATCCTGTGTGAGCTGTGGGCACGGCTAAGATCCTAATTTTAAGCCGCATTTTTCACGCTTAGTTTCATTGGTTCATCAGTTACAGCTCGGTGCGAGCCTGCAGGCAGCTACCAGCCAGGGTCCCAGGCTTTAAGAGCAGTGAACTTTCGAGAGGCGCTCCTGCAGCCCCAGTGCTGTTGTGCCGGGCGCCCGTCGGTGCATCCAGACCTTGGAAACATCCATCTATTCTCTTCCTCGGCTCCCCCGAAGATACCACGAAAGGAAGGCGGGCGTCCCACCTGCTATTTCCATTTAGGCACCCGGAGGGCTGCAGTCTGCTTCTCAGCCGTGCTGCGCAAACACTGCCAAGAGAGCGACCGGCGCCTTTGAGGATCCGGCCGCCGACACACGCACGTCTCAGGCACCCTGCTCGAATGATTTTGGTCCCAACAGGCTCTGGCTGTTTCCTCAGATGTACATATGTTCACTGCAAGCCTCCAGAGCATGTCGGCTGCCCCGTAGCACTCTGCAGGTTTGCTTCTTGCCTGGCAGCGGAGGACAACCTGTCCCAAGGGGGATCCACACCACTGGCTTTCCAGCAGCTGCCCACGCTTCACTGCCTGCTGTGGCTTCCATGTGTGGGCTCCAGGCGCTCCCAGGTCACTGAGTGGGCCCTGCTGGGGTCAACAGGCAGCACTCATCCTGCCTTCAACACCTGTAAATCCGTGGTGCTCAGCCAGGGGAAGCGTGACCCCATGCAGCTCTTCGGCAGGATGAGCAGAGCAAATCCCAGCCCTAAATTTCCCACCTGAAGTCCCGGTTGAACCAAAACACTCATCACCTGCTAAAGCCTAAGGACAGGAGGGCTGGCTGCTGGGGCCAGATCCTGCCCTGCCCTACCCAGCAACGTGCACGGGGAGGAAGGGCCGGGGCTGCTGCTGGTGCTGGGCACGCTACCGTCGTGTCCCGTCCCGTCCTGTCCCCGATGCAGGCAGCCGCCGCCTCCCTGCTGTCACCAGCATCAGGTGCCACGGTCCCTGCACGTGGAGTCCCGGTGACTTTGCTGGAATCACAGACAAAAAGCAGGTCCGTGGGGTCCAAAACCAACAAACCCTGCGGTGGCAGAGCAAACCGAGCACCCGACCTGCCAGCCCGGTGGCATTTTGAGGAGCCCACCTGACACGGGAGAAACTCCTGCCTGCCTGCAGCTCGCAGCCAAAGCCCTGCTAATTCAACTCGAAAGGATTATTCACCTCCCCAGTTCCTTTATTTTTTCCTTGCATAAGAGCACAACTTATCTTTTTTTTGTTTTTTTTTTTCCTTAAAATACATTATTAGAAGTTACTAAAGACAAATCACTTTATTTAAAAAAAAAACACACACAGTTACCAAATCAGCCTCTCTCTCTGCCCTACAGATCTCACCTTGGGAAGCATTCTTCCTGGGAGCTGACTTGTGATTTAACTGTGCTTCTGAGTCTAATAAAGCTAAAAATGGCTCACTTTCATTCTGTGCTGACATCGGGAGGTGTTTTACACTGCCTTTTGATTGCTCGAGCTGCCGAGTATTCATTGCAGTAATGAAAACGTTACGCACCCACGAGGGCACGGCGTGCCTGCACAGAGCAGTAGGGGAAGGCAACCTTCTGCACCAGGGACCCCAAAGCTCAGCCCTACACCAGCGGTCCCAGCGCGAGCACCACGAGACCCCTTCCCACTCAAGGCCCCATTTAACTTTCAAAGCAAGAATTCGCTGTAGTCTTAACTATTCTGGGCCCCCAAATCCCAGCTCGTACCCCAACAAAAAGGTGAGCACGACCCCAAACGGCACGGCTGGGGAGAAGGAGCGCGTGCATTATCAGCCTGGAAACACCTTGTCACTTAGCCATTAATTTTAAGGGAAGTGGGCAGACCTCGGTGCAACAGGAATGCAACCTTATTGGGTTTCAAACACGCTTTTTTACAATCCTGTGTCAGGAAAAGCCATTAGATAGAGTTGTATTGGTAACCCGAGCCATCTTTGAAGAAAAACAAATGCTGGTCTTCCCATTATAGGCAGGTATTGTTTCAAAACCTATACAGACACGCTTGCTTGTGCTGCAATGGTATTTATTGCACATACACCAATTACTTACACAGTAGTAAATTGCACCAGAGTATAAATAGGTTATAAAACACACACACAGAGGAAAATGGAAATGTCACACAAGTGCTAAAATAACAGCAGGTTCACGTGGGCACTTGGAAATAAAAATAATAAAAGTCCCTTAAGATATCTTAATTTATAATACGGATCTATGTACAGTACCTTCATAAAATAATATAAAAAGTCACTCTCTCGATAAAACTATAACAGATCAGACCAAAACAGAAATCAGTTTCAGGTTTGGTGTTATTTAAACCTCCGTTTCATTTTCAATTTGCATGTGTGTATGTGTGTGCAAGGAACATCTTCAAAAAACTTTACAATTCTTAATACTGTGCAAAAAACAGCTTGGTTGCCATTTTCCAAAATTGTGCAGTAATTTTTTGTTGCTGCCAGGATTTTTTTTTTTCCCCCTGTCCATCTGTAATTACAACGAACAAGCTGCAGAAGGCTCATTAACCTCCCCCCCCCCCGGCCCCCTTTTCCATAAAATACTACTAGTGGTAGATAAATACGCTGTTTAATATAAACACGGCCCGTTTATTCCCCTGTACAATATGCACAGTTTGAGGTAGAAGTTTCCCAGCCTGACTGCTATTGTCTGGCCACAGAGATAAGCACAACAACTCACTGGTTGCTGATGCAGAGGGTGTGTGTGGGGGGGTGGAAATAAAAAAGCAGAAGAGTTTGGGGTTATTTTAATATTTTTTTTCCCTTTCCAAAGAAAGAGACCTGTGCTCCCCGTTCTTAACTCTGTCACCATCCCAGCTAGCAGAGGAGGGGAGCGCAGCTTCCCCGCGGCGAGCGGGGCTGGCCAGCTGGTCGGTGCGGCCCCACAGGCAGACCCCAGCCACTTCTGAGTGGGACCGGTCCCAAAGGGCTCAGAAATCAAACGGGGGGCACCTGCTGGCCCCTGGCACAGCGGGGACCTGCTCCTGCCTGGCTGCATCGCCAAGCTCCCGCTGCTCCTGCCCGGGCTCCGGCTGCCGGCGCCGTGCGGGGAGGCTCGCCCACGGGACGGGCTCGGGAGAGGGTTTCTCCAGCCCGGCCGCATCTAAGTCTCTTTCAGCACTAAATATAATCTGGTTATCTTTGGGACTGGCTGTTTTTATTTTCTGTCCTCCAGCCAGCGAGCTTCCTGCTTGCTTTTAGCTCCAGATGAGGTATGTCGTACGCAATTCACCTGCTTTTTAGTCGTAAGTAAACACGGGCTCTCTCTCTCCCCGCCAAAGCAGAGCGCAGCTTGGGCTGGCGTCAGCGTCCCCATCAGCGTCCCCACCGTCAGCGTCCCCACCGGGCTCCTGCCCCGCTCTTCCCCTGGCCACGGCGAGCCCCGCGCCCCCTGCCCACCTCCCCCTCCCTATACCTTGGACTCCGAGCGGGACGTTTTGCTATTTCTCTCCTCCAGGCTGGACTCGCTGCCGCCCCGCGTGCCCCCGTTGCAGTCGGTCCAGGTGCCCCCCTGGCTGTGCTCGGGGGACCCGAGGGTGCTGATGAAGCCCCCCGGGAGCGGGGCCAGCTGGCCGCCGCTGGCGTGCAGCCGCCGGTCCGCTTTGCGGGGGCAGCAGAGCAGCCTCTTGAAGGCCTTGCGAAAGTCTGGGCTGCGGCAGTAGATGATGGGGTTGAACGCGGAGTTGGCATAGCCCAGCCAGTTGAAGAAGACGAAGAGCCAGTCCGGCACCAGGTCCCTGTCGAAGGCGTTGACGATGTTCACCAGGAAGAAGGGGAGCCAGCAGAGGGTGAACACTCCCATGATGATGCCCAGCGTCTTCAGGGCTTTCTGCTCCTTCATGGCCATGATGCGGGAGGTCTTCCGCTTGCTGGCCCGCCCGTTGCCCAGGACGGGCTGGTGGTGGGCGAGCGGGGAGGCCGGCGGCTGCTCCTGGCCGCCGTAGAAGCGCCCCTCGCAGCGGTCGATCTTGCGGATCTGCTCCTTGGCCTCCCTGTACACCCGCAGGTAGACGAAGATCATGACGAGGAGGGGGATGTAGAAGGAGACGACGGACGAGGCGATGGCGTACGCCCTGTTGGTGACGAAGTCGCAGCAGCCGGGGTCCTGGTAGCACTCCAGCGCCCGCGGGTCCTCGTCCCGCCACCAGTGCATCATGATGGGCAGGAAGGACACCAAGGCGGAGATGGCCCAGACGGTGCAGATGATGCCCTTGGCCCTCGCCCTGGTCATCAGGCTCTGGTAGCGGAACGGCGAGGTGACGGCCAGGTAGCGGTCGATGGCGATGACGCACAGCGTCTCGATGCTGGCCGTCACGCACAGCACGTCCAGCGAGGTCCAGCACTCGCAGAGGAACGACCCCCAGAGCCACGAGCCCCGCACCACCAGCGTGGCCCCGAAGGGCACCACCAGCAGCCCCATCACCAGGTCGGCGCAGGCCAGCGAGGTGACGAACAGGTTGGTCAGCGTCTGCAGCCGCTGCGTGCGCCCGATGGCCGCCATCACCAGCACGTTGCCCGCCACCGTCAGCAGCACCAGCAGCGCCATCAGCAGGCTCATCCCCACCGCCCACTGCTGCGACACGGCCCCGCCGCCGGCCTCCTGCCGCCCCGCCGAGCGGTTCCCCTGCGGGCCGCACTCCGCCGACAGCCACCCCTCGCCCATGGCCGCGCGCCCCGCAGGAACGCGCCCCCGCCGCCGCCGCCCCGGCCACCGCATGGCCCCGCGCCGCCGCGCCCCGCCCCTCGCCGCGCCGCCGCCAATGGCAGAGGGAAGGGGGGCGGGAGGGACACGCCCCCCCGGGGGACGGCCGCCAATCGGAGGAGGGAGGGGCGGGGCCTGAGTGCGGCGCTGCGGGCGCTGCCCCTGGGGCGCGGGGCTGGGCGCGGAGCGGGCGCGTTGAGCGGTGCACGGGGGGGCTGCAGGGGCTTGTTTATTGAATTATCTATTTATTTATAAATAAATTTATTATTTAATGCCCCGTGCACAGGTTAATTCCTCCCAAATAGAGATCCGTGCTCCCGAGACCCCTGGTCGGCACGGGGGTCTTCCCCCGTCTACAGATCCACTCCCCCATATACGTGTTCATGCCCCCCATATGGATATTTATTCCCTCCATTTGCATATTTATTCCCCCATATAGATACTTATTCCCCCATGTAGATATTTCTTCCCCCATGTAGATATTTATTCCCCCATACAGATATTTCTTCCCCCTGTATAGATATTCCCCATATAGATATTAATTCCCCCATATAGATATTAATTCCCCCATATATAAATCAATTCCCCCATATATAAATCAATTCCCCTACATATATTTATTCCCTTTATATATATTCCCCCATATATACATTTATCCCCCCATATTCATATATTTATTCCCCCATATATATGTTCCCCCATATATATGTTTATTCTTACATGTTATTCCCCCATATTTATTTATTCCCCCATATATACATTCCCCATATATATACCTATTCCTCCTATACATATTTATCCCCCCATTTATATATTTATTCCCCTGTTATATATCTATCCCCATATATATCTATTCCCCCAATTACATACATATTCACCCTATATATTTTAATTCCCCTATATATGTATTTATTCCCCCCATATCCATATTTATTCCCCACATATACACACTTATTCCCCTCCTTTATATTTATTTCCTCCTCCATGCATATTTATTCCCCCCCCACCCCATTTATTTAAGACCCCTGCACCCTTCCAGCTGGACCCTTAAAGTCTCCCCCCCCCAGGCTCATGCCTGCTCCACAAGGTCGCAACCTGGGAGCAGAGGATTTATTTCTCTGCCCGCTGTTTGCTTAACCCTGGCCAGCAGCCACGCAGCAGCGGGGACCTGACGCTTGGCTCCCCGCCGGCCCCATGGGAACCCACGTGGAAATCCCGAAGCATTGCCGTGCCTCGTCTGGTGGACAGGGGTGGGCCCCCTTGGGTGGGAAGGGCACAGTGCCCTAATGGGCAGAGGCAGACCTTACACCGAATGAACAGCAGCAGGATCCTGGATGGGAATATTTTCCAGAGCTGCTGTAAGTTACAGTGATGCCCACTGATGGATATTCCGTTTTAGCACAGAATCGACCAGATTGAAAGCTGATAAAATCCTACAGTCTTTTCCCCAGATGACACATTTCGTGGAAGGCAGTGTTAGGGGTACCACGTAGCTGTTTTGTTTGCAGATCCCAGAGCATCGTCCGTCTGTTGTCTGTTCATACCCTTTATTGCTGTGGTGTCCTGATATAGCCAATAAACACCACAACCCAACCAAATGCCTGCTCTTTGCCTGTCAAACTCCCCTAACAAAGCTCCAGGTGGAGATCCCCATCCCACTGTAAGGGAAGATAAGCTCCAAGGAAATTACAAACAAGCATGCAATAAGCCAGAAGAAGCCTGATCTTGCGTTGCTTCCCAGTATCTTTGTCGGTTCAACAAGCGTCAATCTGGAATGCCAGCTCGGAGCCGGAGCCAAAATGTCTTTGGGAAACAAAGCAACAAAGCATCTCCAAAGGAAAAAATAAGCAATTTTACAATTTCTGTACAGAACATCCCCCTGGCCCTTACAGCACAGAGCAGCCAAGTACTAACTGTAGGCTTAACCCCTTTCAGAGCACTACCTTTTGGAAATCTCCTTTAAAACAAAATTTCCTTGCTTTTTTTTTTTTAATTTCAGGCAGCTCCTTAACTTGGTTTTGATACGGATCTTTGTTTTCAAATACAAAGATCTGTATCAAAAAAAAATTTCTGTTTTTCAGATACAGATCTTTGTTTTCAGTTAGGGATGTCAGGTCAGAAGAACTTCCAGACCCAAAAGGGACTGTTTCTACTTGTTCTCCAGATCACGGGTTTAACAAACAACTTATTTATTTTACCCCGGGAAAAAATAAATAAATAAATAAATAAGTCACTTAAATAAAAATAGTACCCAAAGAATTGGTAGTAATGTGGGGATGCTCTTGCCTGGCCTGCGTGGTTGGTTGGAAGGGGAAGATTTGGCAGAAGGGTGACGAATGTGTGGAGTAGGATGGTGGGGTTAGCCAGTGAGGAGAGCGAAGAGACTGTTTTAGCATGCTGAAGACATAATGTCTTAATGTAGCTCGAGGAAGAGAAAATTGTCAGGGAGAGGGAGGCATAGATGAATACAAGGAGGTTTAATGAGGGGTAGTATGATGAAAGGGAAAATTTGATATGAATCTCTAAAGGAGCTTCTAGGACATAACCCCCACTGGGTTTCCAGCACTGGCAGAGGATATCTCATCGCTTGGGCCTTTATGGTTAAGTTTGACAAAGCTCAAATTCTCAGCTTTGGATCAGATAGCATCATTCCCAAGATTTGGACATTTCCAACTCGTACTTTAAGCTTTAACGTGGCTTCCTACCATATCTCACCAACTAGGGTCTTGGCAAATATCCTTTAATTCTTCCTGTGCAAAGGGAAATAAACTCTGTCATCTTTGCTACTGGATAACCAGCTGGATGTAAGGAGATTTACTGGAGGAATGAAGTGGAGGGGCAGTTTCTCTGTGGCTATTAGTCTGGCTTGGACAGTGCAGAAGCTCCTGGGGGCCAGACGCTGGGATGTGGAGTTGTGCTGGGCACAAGGGGTGGCCTGGCAGGATCTTGTCTTCCTCATCTAGCCTTGGTCCAGTTACGCCCTCATTGCAATCAAATTACAGCACCACCATTAATGGCATAACATCATCTTAAATATTAACTGTTTGTTCTTTTGAGGCATTCACCAAAGCCCAGTGAAATGCCTGGAAGGCCTCCCATGATGTCAGGGAGTTACACAGGCCTGTCCTTCTTCCTTCTCAGCAGAAGGACCATGTAAAGGCAAACAAAAAATGCATGTGCTCTCACTTTTTCTTCCTGCTGCACTCCTAAAGCCCTTTGTAAACTGAACATACATCAGAGAAGCTGTTTTGTGTTGGTTATCCAGACAGTTTCGCTAAAACCTGAGCAGACGACAAGCAAACAAGAAACAGCCCCGCAAGCCTTCGCATGAAGTAATCGGGCTCGGCCCTCTCTGTTCTGTCCCAGGAAGAAACTGTCACTTGGCTGGATTCACATCGGACTTTTGTTATTAGAGGAATAGAGACACGATGGAACGTTGCCACGAGATCCATGTCTCTTGTTTTTAAAATAAACATCTTGGCTTTGACTTGATGTTTATTTTCCATAAATGCCTCGGCTTTAATTTGGCATTTCTGCAGCAGCGGGAGGCTGTTTTCCTGTGACAACACGCAATTCCAGTGACATTATCTCCTGATGGCATGTGACAGCGCGCCAGACACTGCATGTAGTTGCTTTTACTTGAACAATGCCATGAAAATGGATGACAAAGGTATTGAATACCAGGAGAGGACGTGCTTCCCAGCACCGTACCATGGGTGTGACACCACAACAGCACAAGGGATGCTGTCTTGTAGAGTGTGCTGGGTCAGTACAAGCATGCTGAGCTTGGCTTGGTGGTCCAGGCTACTGAATGCCTACCAGCTCCTGTTGGAGCCTTGGTTAGTGTATGCAGGACCAAGCATGACAATATTTTGAAAAGCTCTGAACCAATCTGAACACACAAAGATACGTCCTACCACACTGGAGTGCTCCACCATGGTAACTCAGCCTGGTAGACCAAATTTTCATCAGGAGACCCTCTTACAGACTGATGAATTATTAGTTACCTCCAGGTGATTCCAGAAGTGCCATGGCTCTGTCTTTCTGTCTTTCTCCGGGTAAAAAGATGTTGAGGAACAGCCAAATAGAGGCCTCCTCATCTCCTGAAATCTGTCTTGTCCAAACAGTCGGACTGCAGGAAAAGGCTAAGCTTGTCCAGGAAGTTCAACCCTATTCAGTCCCCCCAGAATGGACCAAAAGACTCTAGTGAAATTCATCTTTCATCTTTCTCAGTGATACTTTGATACCTCCATGACCCACACCTGCTGTTGTTGACCGATGCCTCACAACGTGGTGTTACCGTTGTGTCACCAATCACCCTGCAGAGCTGAATTCTTGTTGGGCAAAAACAACGTTCAAACATTGTTAAGAACACGCCTGTTTTGGTGTTTCTGGAAGCAGAGTGGTAATTTTGCTATTGATGTAATTTTCATAAAGTTGATCCCCCTTTTATTCACAACCTGGTCTCGTATTAATCTGGAGCAATATTGATGCAGTCCTTAATCCAGATTATAACTAAAAATTGCCTTCAGTTGCTCCATCTGCCAAGTCTCACTGTCTCCATCTCCCTATACTTTTTTTGACATCCAGACTCCTAGACGGAGACACTGGCACTGTGAGAAAAGCCTGAGTAAGGCTGTCTCTTTTTTAAGCACCAGCGATTCCTTAGAGAGGGGTAGGAAAACATTTTATAGCAGGCCAGAAAACACTGTGGTGGCCAGAGGCTCTGTTTATACAGAGGGAATGTGGTTGAGGGTTCGGAGCAGTGGAGTGATGACTAGGAGTCCTCTGAGACTACCTCCTAGTCTATTCCTGCTTCGACACATGCTGCCTACAAGGAGTTGCTTTACTTCCCCGCACCGAAGCTTACCCATCTGTAGGACGAAAGCTGTATGCTTCAGGAAACATCACCTCACATTGTTATTGGAACAAAAAGCTAATCTTTTACAAGCACCTGCTGAGGTGTGGGGATGTGAGGTGCACTGGAAAGGCACGGTGGTGGAGTTTCAGTGCCAAGCAGCGTGCTGGTTAGTGAACCAGCCAAGTGAACCATGCCAAGAAACCTTTTCCTTCCTCTTCACATCACGGAGGACTACAGCACCTAGGCTGATGTCTGGGACATGAAACAAGACTGATTTGAATGGCTTGTCAGTGTTCTGGATGGCAAAAGACTGACCTGAGCAGAGTGGCTGTGGGTCCAGCTCCAGCTGCCTGTGCTGGTGTGTGCGTGGATTGCAGAGATTTCGATGTTTGGGCAGCCCAGTGTCATTGGCTGAGTGTCTCTGGATGTAGGACCAAGGCTAGATCCTGTAGGGAAATGAGTTACGGCTCCCACTGGGAGAAAATATACTCAGGATTTTTTTTATTTTTTTTTTAAAGCAAGAAAAGGCAATTGCAGTTCATGCTAACTTAAGGCAGTACCCTGGGAAAGAGCTCTGAATAGCTGAAACTGTCACAACATGTGAAAAAGTTAGATGGTTGTTCCTTTCTGGTGGAATTAAGAGTGCATTTTGAAGCTTTTAATTTTAATTTTTAGCTTTTAAATTTAAATTTTGCAAATTTTATTTTCTGGTCAGTAATTTTCCCTGCTAGCATGCATCCGTAGTCCTCTGCATTCTCTCAGCAAGCTCTCAAAAGTACAACATCAACCTGCCATGTCACATACTCAGGTGGGTGCTGTCTTTACTACGCATTGCAGAAATCAAAGCTAATTTGAAATAATGAATGATGCTCCCCTCCAAAAATTGTGGACCCCAGCTGCTTTTATTTGGTGCAAATATTCATAGGATTAGTCAAAAGAGAAAGAAGCAATATAATGAATCAATGTTAGGTGTGTAGCATGCAGAGCTCTGAGAGGTTGCTATTATCTAACTCCAGACAGCCCAAAAGCTAAAAACTATTCTAAAAATCCCTCCATTTAAATCTGTGGAATAACTTTCATCTATTTCTGCAGAGCTGTTTGATTCCTTAACCTGTTTTTTTGGTCCACTGATAAATGTTTTTGACATTTAGTTCTGGAAATTGCCAAGAGAGTTTAAACATCATTAACATCAGTCTTAGATATAGTTAATGCATGGCATGGAGTGGAAACTGCTGTGGCTCAGTTGTCACAGACTAAACTGTTGACTTGTGCCTACCTGAGCTGTGGGTAAAGTAGCCTGCTGTCAACTGATGCATTGCCCTTGTTGACTTGCAGGCTGCTGGAGTCCTCTGACAAGTGGAAGAGCATAAATGCTTGAATCCTGTTATACCTGCTCCTTCTGAGCACATTCCTGTGGCCTGGGTCTGTCCCCAAAGAGAGCAGTGCATAGATGTTTGCTGTAAATGAGGCTTCTGAAATCCACCTTTCTGAGGAGTGCAGAGCACCCCCAAGCTGTAGGCTCCTCCAGGTTGGATTTCAGTGCACTGCATCCCTGGGGGATCAAGTATAGGTGCTGTGTTTAAGATACTTGAACCAGTGCCATTCTCTCTATTCACGTGTTTTGGTTTTGCTCACCAGTTTCCACAAATCTGTTTATTGCATTGCTACCAAGCATGCACAGGAGAAGGCTTGTGCTGTTATCTCCCTTATCTGTTTAAAGAGCCATAAAATTAAGACAGCGGTTGCCAGCCTCATATCCAACCAGACAAGATATACAAGTGATAATGAAATGAATGTGAAGTGAGAGAAAGGATGTGCATAGTTCAGCATCGTTTTATAGTCTCTAAAGTGCAGCCGTAATGCAAGCACTTTGTCTTGCCCATGCGGACTCGAGTAAATTTAGAGTGATGTTTACTTTAGTGAAGAGGTCTGGTGTTAGTTCCTTCAAGGCTTAAGTGAAATATTAAAGCCTCATACTGCCAAGTCTGTTCAGCTAGCTCTAGTCACTGGAGCCAGGCTGGTACTCTTGACAGAGCCGCAGAACCAGAGCAGTGATGTTCATGAGAGGTGTGAACAGGACCCTCTTGTGCCCGTATCCTCCCTCCCATAGCAGTGACAAGGAAAAATACCAGATTTCTATAAGACTCCAAAATTCCAAGTATCACCTGGGTGGCCCAAAGATGAAGGATGAGAGATCTCAGAGATTCACCTAAATCAACTAACAAGATCCAAGTCTTTGTTCATTGTGATAAAAAGCAAAAAGTAACTGTTACATCATCACTGGCAAAAAAAAAAAAATAAAATATATATATATATATAAATGGATAATATATATATATATATATTAGTCTATGTCTGAAGTGGCCATTAAAATAGACAGAACACTTCTGCAATTGCATTATTGACTGCTGCTCTGAGTAGAAGGAAGGGTCGGAGCGAATGACCAAAGCAATGTGTCTGCCTATACTACCTGCTTCTCACTGGCTTTAGAAACCTCTGCCAATTCTTTCTAGGTGGCCTTGATACTACTGGTTTGGATTAAGCTATTTGTCACATACACACATTTTGTTCTTCAATAGTTTTGGACCCAGGCATGCAATTTTTTCTTCTATTTATCATGCTGAGATAGCGAAAAAAAAAATGTTTCACTGTTCACTAGTTTGCTTATTTATTTGTAATAGCAAATTAATATGATAATCGGGCTCTGCAGGTAATAGCATATTTCTGATGTCAAATCCTCTGTGTAGGTACCTCCCATTGGGAAGTATCTGTTTGGTCTGCACCTAGCAGCAGATACCTGGCATGGTAAGCTGAAGTGCTCAGCCTTCCTGTTTCCTGTAGGAAAAGTGGATAAACATGTACTTTCTACTTCTGAAAATCTGGCCAAAATTTAACACTATATAACTAAATCTTTCAACAAAATGGCTGTGGTCTTGAAGCACAGCTATAACTGGAAATAAAGCTGGGTCTGGCTTTGGTCTCAGCGTTTCTCTTTTCATCATAGCTTGGCCCAGAGTTTTTCATGAGCCAAATTACTGTCCTGTGTTTAAAATCCTGTGTTGGAAATGAAGTCTGACTCTAGTCTTTGCTGTGAAATTTGGATCTGATTTTCTCTCTCTGTGCTGGACCCCATAAAACCCTAAGCAGCAGGGCCCGGTCCAGACGTCAGCCCAGTGCTGGCAGCCCCAGTCCATCCCCACACCTTAACCATTCTACCCGTGCTTTGCAGAGAATATTTGCCTGAGTTACAGATTTTTGATTAAAGATGGAGAGAGATGGGTAGGCAGTCAGTGTGGGTAAACCACCGAAGCTGTAGGGATTTCACTGGAGCTTTACTGGAGGCATCCGGCACGGCGCTGCCAGCCCTGCACTCCCCTATTCCCCTATTGTATTCAGCCTGATGAAACATTCCTGAGTCATTCCCGAGTTCAATCTCCATTCTCATTTTAAGGGCCTGATTTTTAACTCAGCTTAACTAGACCTCCCTTTCCCACCTCCTCTTAAATCGGCAAGATATTTAATATCTACAGATACCTCACTGTGGCTTCAAGCTAAATTCATTTATGACCAAATGACACAAATGACACCTGCCAAGTAGTTCTTGATGCAGCTGCTGTTTATGCACAATGCCTTTGGACAATAAGGGAAATTATTTATGTATTTATTTATTTATTTTTCCTAAGTTTTCTCTGTTAGCTATTACACTTAATGCATACGGCTCCCTCACATCTGAGTAGCAGAAACTTACATCTGCCAATAATTTTGTAACATATTAGTAACAATGCCGTAATTGCATCTAATAAATATTCTCTCTGCCCTCACAAGGCTTTTGTGAAGCTGAATAGCTGTGTGCCACTTTGCAGACCTCATCTGAATGGTCCCCTATAGCCTGAATAATATCACTATTTTAAATAGCAGCGCTGTTAGTGAGAGCCCTCTCTGCTCGAGCTGTTCTTGACAGTAACCACAGGCTGCTCCTCGCAGCCTCGGGATCTGGAACTGCTGAGCTCCCAGTTAACGTAGCTATTCTCACTCACTAAACACCTTGTTCCTTATGATTTATTTATCCTTTTATTCTGAAGTCTATCCAGGAATGAGGTTTTGTTTCTTTTTTTTTTTTTTTTATACTTTAATTATTCATAATGATTCAGGGAGCTTGTTTATGCAAACATATTTCAGGCCACGGGCTCCCTGTGAACTCTTTGCCTTCGTAATTGCTTTGTGTATTTGCTGTTCATCGTGTGCTGCCTGCAGAACTCGCGGATCACCACGACTGTTGTGTGGCATTGCTTTGTTCTCCCACCGATGAGTCTCCAGCCCAGGAGATGTGTTTCTGGAAGGCATGAGAGGGCTTCTGACAAGAACATCTGGGCATCTTCCTATTTTCCAGGTCTGCAGCTCTCTTTCAATTGTGTCTGAAATCGCAGATTTATTCTTGTGTTTTTTTTGGAGAATGGGCTGAGCAGGTGACATTGCTCACTCGGCTTTTTACTTCAGTTGCTGCTACTGGTTGTATTACAGTGGGGGTCAATGGTGAGATAGGAGTAAAACAAGTGCCCTCCTGCAGACCTAAACCAGGCCAGTTAGTTAAATAAGAGGGGAATCAAAGGGACAAACAGGATAAATGGCTTTCCCATTGGCACCCAGCACTGCTGCAAAGTAGGGCCAGACTCACAGCTTCAGCATCTCAGCCTGTGTCTGGTGTGTTGGATGCTGCCTGCTGATCCCACTAAACTTTTCGTTCTCTCTTTATACCCACTTCTGTCTCTTGTTGCTCTTGGCAGCAGTTACCATGCCATGAAAAGACATTCCTGTGGGAGCAGGGCAGAGGGGTGGTGCCTTTGCTTTTCTCTTGGTGAAAAGGTCGAAGCATCCTGGCATGCTGTAAGGTCTGCGAAGAGTGGTGACCACTGTAACACAAGCATCACAAGCAGGGCAGGAAATACATGGAAGACGTAAAATAATCCCTCTATTCTACTGAAGGTCTAGCAAATCAATGCCTGGCATTACTTTGCTGGCAATGCTTGTGTCCAGGCTTGGGTGCCAACTTTCAGAAATATGTGAGCCTAGTGGAGCGATCCCAAAAGTGAGTGCTGAGAATGACCAGGGGCCTTGGGGCCTTGACACCATGGCTTCAGTGGAAAGACTGAAAGGACTGGGTTTGTTTACTCTGAAGAGATCACTAAGGGGACGCCTGATGACCGTGTAAAATGTTCCTGCAAAGAGGAGCAGAATAAACTGTTCTCTGCTGGATGTAGGACAAGAAGGAACAGAAAGATATTGCAGCAAGAGACACTTAACTTGCAGCAGGCACTGCTGGACTCCAGACTTTAATAAGACTTTAAAATAACTTTGAGCACTTAAGTAATGGCTCTAGGTTAGGAGCATTGTTGAACTTTAGGTTTTAGGCTTCTTCTATATGCAGTAAAGAGAGGCAGTAGTTCTGGACTAGTTTTGACTAGTGAGGGAGCTCAGTCTCCTGATTTAGCTGATTTATTTAAGTGCCCAAGTTAGATGGATGGATCTTTGCTCTATGACTCATCAAACCCAGTGGGTCCCTTGTCACAGTCTCCAGTTCCTGCCTTCGTCATTGATTTTCAGTTTCCTTGTTGTGTTCGGCAGTGAATCTCCGCTTTACAGAAGTTTGAACAACCTTAGCATAATACATATTTCCTGTTCTTCAGGAAGGTTAATGATTTGTTTACTGCATCAAAACGTTTGATGACTTGCCCCTTGAATATATAAGCATGATTCTGAAGGCTGCATCAGCTAAACCATTTCAGTTTTAAAATAATTGATAATGAATAATATGTTACCTGGTGGGTTGCTTTCTGGTGTGTTAAAAAGCTACATAAATGTAAAATAGTTTTAGTCTCAGTTTTTAATGTTTCTTTACAAATACAAATGAGTAAAAAAAAAAAAAAATAGAAAAAATACCATGGCAACATCCTAATAGTCTCACTGTCCTACCAGATCAGAAGATGTAGCATTAAAAAAGATCTATCTATAGCCCCGTTACTGTGGATCAAGACAGTATTGGGGAAATGTCTTATGCTAATTAACAACAAACAATATTTTGTAGCAGAGCAAAAATCCCCTTCCTGGAAGAAATGTATTGGCCTGAAACTCATGAAGTTGTATATATGGAAAAGCTGAGGCGGTCTGATTTAAACGTGCTCTGATGTTTTCTTTTGTTTTTGTTTTTGTTTTTGTTTTTAGTTTAGTTTTGCTTTGTTTCTGAGCCTTTGGGGTCACAACAAGAGGCCGGTGATATGGCACAACTACCCCCATCAGCACAACGGGTGTGCTTCCATGCTCCCTGCTAGGGATGGATGGTAGGTGAAGGCACAGCGTGCCCATGCTGTTAGCCTGTCTTCTCAGGGAAACAAGACCTACAAACTCAACTCTCTGTGACATGTACTGATATGTCTTTCTGCCTGTTGGCCAACTTCAACCAAAATTGATGGAGGACAAGAGATTTCTAATAAAATAAGTTCCTGTATATGCTAATGGCAACAGGAGTTGGGTAGAGTGAAGAGAGCCTACTAGTGTCTTGCTTAGGGAAAGGCAGCTGCAGAGCTCCTACCTCAGCGGATATTAAAGAATCCACACGGCAGAGACCTATTGAAAAGAAGCTTCCTACAGTTTTAATTTTCACGGGAGTAGTTATTTAAAAGAGATTTAGTTGGAGTCACGACAGGCAGGGGCTCTGCTACCACCTACCCACCTACTTCTAATCTCCCCAGCCCCAAGCACTTTGAACCCTTTTACTTCCTATCAACAAAGGAAAAAAGACAAGTTAAAACATTTCCTGGGAATGACATTTCCCTGTCCTGTATTTGTGCCCCACACTTAATTTTTATTTCATACTCACTGCAATTATCTTTACTAATCAGTTTTTTATTCTTATTATTTATTTTTATTTTTACTTGTTTATTTTTAATTGCCGGCTCAGCCAGGTTTACTTGCTATCTTACAATCAAGTGTATTTTCCTTCCAGCTCTACAAACAGTGAAGCTCCTGGACTCGGTTATACCGCAGCTACTGCTGCTGCACTGCTGTAAAGGCATGAACTGTATCAGAGCACAGCCTGCTCCTGCAGCTGCTCTGGCTCCAGAGGGGTGTTTGTGTCAGTAAACTAATCACACATGACTTGGACAAGAGGCAGGCAGGGAGCAGATAAGGGGCTGTTTTTGCAGAGCCCGTTCTTTGTCCATGACTATGTTTTGGTGAATGAAATCATCGCAGTGCAGACAGCAATGTGGCTGCACAGGAAAGGAGCCTGGTTGCCCCGTACTTACAATCCCCACTTGGTTATGTGCTCCCAGCCTTGGCCAAATCACTTAACCCTTGTGTCACTTCTTCTCTGAGCAGTAAAAATACATTTAAGAGCAGTGGCCTGCTGTCTGGAGATAGTGAGCTTCAAAAATACTATATGTACAAAACAGCCAGATGAGAAACATGCTTTAATTTCCATTAAAAAAAAAAAAAAAAAAAAAAAAAAAAAAAAAAAAAAAGAGGAGGAAAGACCTTCCCAGAGATTTCCTTATATGTGAGATAAAGTAGGGAGAAATAATACTATTTTTGGGGGGAATATTTTTCCCTCCAGTATGAGTGGTAAGCTAGTAACTGGGACATTGTAAGTTCAGGCTTGGTTGTGTTGGTGTCTTTTTTTTTTTTTTCAATTTAAATTTAAATTTTATTTTTCTTTTCTGTTAGTACAAGAAACTGGTACAAGGAGCTAGGTATTGCAGTGTACTTTCATTACAAAGAATATGCATCATCAGGTGTTTTATAATGGCAGCTGGGAAACAAAAAGGAACTTCAAATAAAGGAGTCAAAATAACTGGAGGGCTTCCTTCTGTGGGCAAACTGGGAGGGAAGACCCCAATGGTCATTTGCGTTGTCCATGGGGAAGTGAGGCGTGTCTTCAGTGTGAAAATTCTGGTTTCACCAGAGGTGAAAGCCAGCCTTGCACTGAGATTAGAAGAGCCAGGACAGTGCCTAGAAGCCCAAATGAGCCATTGCAGCCACCACAGCAAGTGAGCTATGACAGTCCCTGCTGGGCTTCAAAGTCTCTTCAAAACATGACCTAGCTTTGAAAATCTGACTGACTACATGTATTGGTAATTACACGGGAATATAGGAAGGAAAGGTGTTCAGACAAGATGTAAGGAGAAAGAAAATGAACACTATGTGAGAGGTATCAGCCCTGTTTTAGTGATGAAGACGACTGCAGTGAGCATGGATGGAGAAGAACTTCTCTGAAATGGAGTGAGGTTGGCAACATAATGGGAGATACCCTGAAGAACGGCTTTGAGTAAGACACCTGAACATATCTAGGCCAGCTGAAGGAGGAATATCAAACAAAAATCCTGATAGTGCGATCTGGTAGGCTGCAGAGTGGTCTCAGAGAAGCAGTGTAGGTCCCCATCATTACAAAGCAGAACAGAAGAACTCAAACAGAAAGGAATGGACTATTCCTACTTTGTGAATTTCAACATAGCAAGGGCCATCTGCCTTAAGAGAGACAGAGACAACACTGAAGTTACAGGAGACTAGCTAATATATTTTATTTTTTTATTGTAAAAGCAGAAGGCTTGACCCATTCAGTTTATTAAATATGGCAGCTTGCCTCATTATTTTTTTATCATTTGATATGTGTTCCTTCTACAGCTCAAAAATACGAGCTTCATCAAGCAATGCTGGAAGTAGTTTTAAAAGCTTGCTCAAGAACCACATCCAGAAACTCAAGACAGCTGTCTGGATCTGAGCCAGTGGATTTTGACTTGAAAACAAAGAAAACCCTCCTATGACCTGAGAGGTCTATTACTATCAGTTTGCCTTTGTTCAAAAAAAAAAAAAATATCTGCTTCCTTTGGATCAAAGGTAAATAGTTCATGGACACAAGAGAAAAGTAAAAAGGAATCATCTAGCCAGAGAACTGTACATTTGGAGGCAGCTTGTTTTGCAGTCATGGCATAACCACTGCTCCAATTAACCAGGAGAATAGGTAAAATAAGGAATAAGTTGAGTTTTTCATAGTACTGGTTTCTAGCAGTAGTTGGCACCCATGGCTATCATGTTGTGGCTGTTGGACTTCTGCCACTTCTTTTCCATTCAGTTTCAACTTACCCAACCTAAAACACGGAAGAACAACAGTCTGCAAAGAAAACCTGGATAAGTATGTGATCATGTGGTGGGCTTGTGAGAGATGTAGAGAGCACTTTGCAGGGCCTCACATGTAGTGTGTGCATTTCTTAGCACTTTTGTTGAGTTCTCCTCTTCTACTTCTTCTCCACCTCTTTTCCAATCTCAAGGTATTAGACTGTACTATGTGTTTGACCCAGGGGTACTTATTGCACTTTTCCTGGTTGGATGGATGAAGCGTGGCATTGTAGCCTTGCAGAAGAGTTAGTTGAGGTCTGGCTGGATCGGCTTCTGTGTACAAGATGAATGAATGAAGACAAAGGGCAAGATGTGACTGAAGGTCCTCAGCTTTCATGCCTGGTCTTCCCAATTTGTCTCTGTTTATCTGTACCCTGCTGAAGTAGGGCAGAGATTTGGGTTGTTCACCAGGCAGACATCACTGACCTGCACAACTGATCTTCCCTTGTGCATAGCATAGGTTCTGGAGAGTCTTGCACATCAAGGAGTCTCTTACCAATTGGAAGACACGTAATTGTTGGATATTGAAGCCTAGCTAAGTGATACTTTTCACCCAAGTAATCATTTTTATCCAGGAACCTCTTCTGATGTTGTTTTCCTGAAAGTTCAATAATCCAATCCATGGCTGGGGATATGCGTGGTGACACAATAACCTTTATATTTTATTCTACAGGGTGTAGTTTAATCTGTAGGTTAGGTTTTGATTTTCTGTAGAGACTGTTACTTAGTTAGGAGGACTTTGGGTTAGTCTATGAGGACCAAGCTGGGCCATGGAAACTGCCCACACAGAGCCTTTTTTGTGCCTTGGTGCTATCTCATGTCATGAGAGTGCTAGTGTCCATCAATACAGATAGGAATGCTTGTATCCTTTCATCAATAACAGATAATATGTCTCTGCTGTAATTAGATTTTGAACACCACACTGCTTTGCTCTCCAACACAATGAAATCTATCAAGTGTTTATTGCTGTCCTGGTTAGCATTCTCTCAAAGCATTAGCCGTGAAGAGAAACCCCCATTTTTTATCACACTCATTGTCATGACAACAGATCTGTGTTCTGCTGCTTGCCATTTTATAGCCTCTAAAGCTGAGGAAACAACACTGCTGTACTTCAACTCCATGAGCAACAGTACTTCAGACTCCTCTCCTGACCTGAATTCTTCCGTGAGCTCATGCCAGCTTCAGTTTACTTCCCCTTCTCTGGGGAAAACAGGAGGAAGGGGCCAAACAATTGTTTGGATGGGATGGTGTCAGGATGCCAAAATGGGAGGGAAGAGAAAAAAAATAAGTAGTATTAAACTGATTGAGACAAACCTCCAATGCCATTGCACTGACATACAGGACTAATCCATCCATCCTCTTCTCACTTCGGATGCATAAACTTGACAATAGGTTTAGGTGATCCATTGTCTCTCAGCTCACTGCAAGGTGCTGCAGTTTGAATGACTTTTCTCTTTCTTAACCTTCGTTTTTCCATTTGTAACTGATGAGGCATTTTTAGCCTACCTTAATATGCTATTTGAGCCAAAGGTTACGTTCCAATGGACAGGGGTGTATTCTGATAATGGGATCATGGCTAGCGCTATATTTTCTGGCTGCTTTCCTAATAACCACTAAAGGCCTCATCTAAATGATAGGAAACAAACAAACAAACAAAAAGCAGCCTTGGTAAAGTGAAGATTTATTCAAATATGTAACTGGAAGTTGAGTTGTCTCTGGGAAAAGAATCTAAACTATCCCTAAACTTCCTTGCAAAATGACCATGATAGTAGGACTGTTTTCTGCATTACCAGCACTTAACATAAAGATTTGTGTTATTATATGGCCATTCAAAGCAAATGAAAGGCACCACATAGTAAGATCTGCTCTTCAGGGTGACAGGCTGAAGACAAATGGGCCAGGTCTCCTAGTAAGGTTCTTGCCTTCCCTATTTTCTGTCACCCTCTACAAATGACGGCAGGATCAGGCCCAATGCAATTGTCTGGGTTGAGTTTCCCCAGCATGCTCCAAGCTCTGGCCTTGCTGGTGTGCAACTGTGCTTGTTGCTGTGCCCCAGGGCCTCAGGCATCGTCCTCACGGCTCTGTCAGCTCTGTCCCTCAGCCTAGTCAGAAGGTTTGGGTGCCAAGACTTGCAGATCCTCCCTCTCGGCAACTGATGTGACTTCTGCGTGAAGAGAAAACAAAGTAGGTTAAGCTTGATTTTAATTAAACATTTCCTGCTTTCACAATGAAAGTGGAAAACACATATGGGTGTCTCCTCACTAAGTATGAAGGACAAAACAATGCTTTGTAGGAATGGCGCAGATGTTAAACCCTTTGGCACATCTTGTTCAGCTCCCTTTCCTTTGAAGTCAGGCTGGGGTGATTTACTTAAAGTGCTTCCCTCCTGTGCATGTCTCAGTTCTGTGGATGATGAGGAAAAATGAAGACATCCTTAGCAAGCATGAAAAAGCACTCTTTTAAACAAAGGATTATTCAGAGAAAAAGCCTGTTTTCCCCTGTTTGTAGCACTGTAAGGAATGAGAGAACATGAAATATCATTTTGGTTCAGTCCTGGAAAATGAGGTGATATTTGGAGTTTAGGATATCTGTAGGGATTGTTCCCTGTAACTCTTTGTATAAGGCTTCTGCAAGGCTTCTACCTGGATCAAACCATTCATGGCTGCACTGCTGCTCTGCTGTGCTTCTGCAACTCTTCGGTGTCTGGAACCACCTCTGGAGGTGCCTTTCTGGAGAAAGCAGCTGATTTTGCAGGGGAGTAGTGCACAGGGGTGGTCCAACAGCAGCCTCGACCTGATTAACTAGAAGGAGCACTGCTCTGACTCAATACGGCGCTCTCTAGGCCTGCGTGTCTCATGGGTGTGATAAGGGACACTCGCATGTGTAAGAGATGTCTACATTTCCTAGAAGACATAGTTAGTGGTTGCATCTATTGTTTTGGCTTAAGCCCCGTGACTGAACCCAAAGTCCCCGATGATGCGAACTGATCCCCGCTCTGGCACTAGCTTGGAGTTGGCCCCTTGAGCGGTGGGATTAACTGAGGATACTAAAGATCAGTCAGGGATGTTTTCCTTGGAGCGCTGCCTTCCTCTCCATGTTGTGCAGCCTTTTAGGCAATGAATTAAAATGAAGACACTTGGAGAAAGTGCATGGAAAGCACACTCTTCTGCACAACCCATGATCCTGCACAAGTTGTGTGCATGCAACTGGCTCTAACCCCAGCTAGTTCTGAGAACTCAAGCCCAAAATCAAGTCCAGCAATCAAAGTCCAGCAATCAAAGTCTGAATCTCCCATGTTGCACCTGCTGCTGCAGCTCAGGTGTTCCCAGTCCCATGCACAGCAGGGTTACTCCATGCCTCTGAACTTGAGCTCAGGCATCCCACCACGCTGCTTGCCTGTTTTGCAAAGGAATATCATCATGCCCAGCTTGCAATTCAGTCTACCCACCTTTCTGCAGCTATGTTTGATTGTTTCTACACTGCTCTACTCCCTACAGAACTAGCTTTTCCTTTTTTTTTTTTTTTTTTCCAAATATTGCCAAAATACTTCTATACTTTGATTGCCAAGACGCTTGCAGCCCCTTTCACTTCAGTGGCCTCTGTAAATTTAGCAGGTGTCTCTCTTGGTGGAGTCCCTCTGTCTAAAAAAGCTTTGAGGCTGGAAGTGAGCATTACCTCTAAATTGCCCAGCTCTCCTCAAACCCAAGGGGCATTGGTCGGGCTTTTTCTTTTAATAGCCTGCATTAACATGAAGGAATACAAACAATTGTGGCCTGACACAAAGCTATTGTCAGAGATGCTTGCACTTTCCTAATGGAATATAAATGTCCTCAGAAAACAAAGCTTCAGCTTTATTAGAGCAGACTAGTGAAGCTCAGTGGATGGACAGGCTAGCTAAAGGCTTTCAGGTGTGTGCCTTTTGTCTTTGTCTTGCACTTTTGTTCCAGTGTTCATATTATGATTTTGGCATAGATACAAGCTCCATTTGTACGTGATCAGGAAGTGATACTTGGTAACTCATTTTTGAACACTGCTGCAGGGGACTGAAGCGTAAATCTTACACACACAGACAGATGTTTCTGGAAAAGGTAAAAGGTGGATTATATCTAAATATAAAGGAAATAACTTCCAAGAAGAAACTCTATCCTTCCCAGTACTAATCTTGATTTTTTTTTTTTTTTAATTTTTATTTTTTTTTTAATTCAAACCCACTATTCAAACCCACTATTTTTTTGGACAAGGTTTTCTGTGATGCATGGCACTGCAGAGAGTTAGGCTCGGAGAGTTACTGTGACAGCACAAACCATAACACTATCCATCTAGGCCATCAATCACATTTCCCAAAACACCCAATAAAAGAAAGTGGTATTCTATCCACTTCCTGACTGCTTTTACTCAAAAAAAAAAAAAAAAAAAAAAAGGCAGAAACTGGATGAGAATTTGCTTGAGGTCATGAAAACTGAGTCAATGCAATCGCAACTCCAAATTCCTTGCCATTAAGATAGATCTACCACAATTGCAGATGATGATGACATTAGGATGGCATTAACTTCTGTTAAAAGACACACTGCCCTTTCACTTGCCCTCCCTTAATTCTACTTTCCCTCTTAGTACAGCAGATCCAAGAGCGGGGACAAAGACTTGAATTCTCCTATCAGGTTACCTTAATGCCCTGCGGGTCTCCTTGCCAAGTGGTAGGAGAACCTGACTTGGAATAAAAATGATCAGAGCTCTGTTGATTTCTGTAGAGTCAGGATAATTTGTGCCAGCAGAAGTTTTCTCAGGACTCTTAACAAGAAAGAAACTAGAGGATTACAGGGAAAATTGTACTGGTATTCATGGAAAAGGCTAATCTCGTGTGTGAATATGGTCATGCTCTGGCTAAAGTAATTGCTGGCACTGGAGAATAGCAGAAGTTAGAGCCTGTCACTGAGAACAATCTGTCCTGGCTCATCTCGCGCTGGTTATCATGAGAGCTGTGGATGGGGGCAGACTGTGCTGCCCCAATCCCATCTGGCAGGGCTGGCTGTTGGTGATGCTCTGGGGACAGGGCAGGGGGATCAGCGTGGTAAGCGCCTTTGCCTTTTTGGAGCTACTGGTCCGTGCTCCCTCGTGCAGCCTTCTGCAGGAGGCAGCAGCAAGCAGAGAAAGATGCACGGTGTCTGAAGCCTCTTATCCATGGCTTGTCAATGGCTTTAGTGAGGTCAAGCAGCTGAGAAAGTTTGGAGGTCTTGGGAGGACAAGATGGGAGAAGGGGAACTGTGTGATGTGAGACACAGAAAGGGGAAAGAAAAACATCTTCCTCTGTGTCGCAGTCACCAGAAGCATTGCAGTATTTGTTAGAGCAGAGCCCAGCTGAAGTCAGAAAACCACTGCTAGAACACAAACACAGGCAAGGGTAGCTACAACTCCCAATTTAGCTGGCAAAACAAAGAGTTAGTAAATGCACTGAGATACCCCAAATCCCACCAGAAGTCAGAGAAAGAGCCAGGAAGAAACCTTTTTGAATGATTGATGGTTTTGTTTATTTAAAAAAATTATTACAAGCCCTCCAGCTCCCCACTCCGCAAGTTTCTGGAACTTGATGTAAAGAAAACATTTCTTTTCAGAGTCAAGCATTGTAGCATGTTCTAACATCTATTTTCTTGAATAAAGTGGAATGAAATTTCTAAATGAAGAGCCATTTCCAACTGGAAACCAAATGTTCTGGCTGGAGTTGCCAACATGAAAAATTTCAGCTTTCACCATCTATTGCGGTTTGTTATTCATGGACAGTTAAGCAAAACGGAGACAAATTCGCAAAACATTTACGTTGCTGGCAGGCCTCCTGACGCTCTGCGGAGTCCCACCATCAGGAGCTCCTTCTGCGTGCTGCCTGCCAGGGCGGTTTGCTTAATCCACCACTCCCCACTGGCACCTGCCTTGCCAGAGATGCTACCTGTAGCCTATACCACTCGACCCAGTAGTAGCAGAAGCCCAGAGCCCCTGAATACCACCCTTCTAGAGCTGGGGGCCCTAGACACCCAAAGGGGTGTTAGTTCATGCTCACTAGCATTGGTTATGGGGTGAGCTGGGGCATACACCCACCCACCCTATCTACACTACAAACACTTGGTGCTTCTGTGCAGAAACCTGCACCAGCATCTCGGCCAGAGGCTGCTGCAGTAGCAGAGGCTGGTTTGTGGCCAGCTGGAACCTGCAACTGGAGAAACTCCTCAGTTTGCTTGACTGATAATCGCTCTGAGGCATCTGCAAGCTGGACTGCCTGCAGGCTGATTGCACTATGGCAGCAGGTATTCGGTAGCCAGTGAATCTCTCCTAGGAGTCTGAGAAGCCTCTGTCTTTCCTGGGAAAGGCAGGATTAAGCTCTCCTTGTCCTGTGTCTGTTTTCACAAGTTCATACTGACCTGATTTTTAAAACTGATTTCCTAGATTTGTTAGCTAGAGGACCTGATTAATTTTGTCACAGAAATATCACCACAGTGCTAACAGAAGCTTATTAAACTGGATATTTGAGTGGCAAAAAAACATATTTAGCAGCTGTTTGCAGATGCCTGTGACTTGACAGATATTAAAATGCCATAAAACTGTCTCCTCGTTCAGACAAATCCTAAAGCTATTTATATCTATTAGCTATTTATCTATTATCTGTTTGCTCTCCGTAGCTGTTTATAGCATCATGTAGTGCACTACAAGGACACGGGACTTCGGCACCACTGGGAGTTACCATGGTGTTTGCAGGGGACAGAACACGGGGACCTGAACTATTTGCATTTTGCAACACACACACACATGCACTCGTGGTGCCAAATACTTGTGGGTACAAAAGAATGAGGCTCCCGTGGTGTGCCCAGAGCAGCACCCGTTTACATTCATGGGGCATTTGGCTCTGTGATCCATGCCACACTGTCAACAAACAAGTAGTAGTAAGATATCTGCTGAAGATGGGAATGAAGAAACATACACACAGGCTTTTACCACCCTCTAGAATAAATCCACTGTTAATAATGTTACTAAGATGACAAAATTCTGGTTCCTTTCTCTTTCCAAGGACCACAGTCATGTTGATTTATTTTCATTGCCCAGTCGAGTAAGGAGTTGGCTTCATGTTCCTCCTGAATGTTGGTCAGAGCTACTTGAGAGACTATTTTTATTCCCAGACACACTCCTTGGATAACATTGCTATAATTAATAATGAAATACTCTCAAAACATTTGAGATATTCACAATGCAGGCAAATTCTGCTGTCTTATATTGTAGACAAGGCAGGGACAGATGGAGTTAAACATCCTAAACATCTGGAAATTACCACCAGAAAGCCTTGTCCTACATTTTGAGTCAAAGAAATAGTACTGCTTAGCACTCTACTCAGGCTATTCAAATCAAGGGCCTTGCAGGAACAGCACCAGTCTTCCTAGGCAGCAGTGGCATTAAAATGACCCAGACAATTATTTTTTTCATTTCCTTTAGGATAAAGATAATTCAAAGATATCCTGGTGTGTGAGACA
This sequence comes from Aythya ferina, assembly GCF_964211825.1. NCBI lineage: Eukaryota > Metazoa > Chordata > Aves > Anseriformes > Anatidae > Aythya > Aythya ferina. Next base: position 29,109,145 of record NC_140302.1, on the reverse strand, counting down.
TAAGTGAGAGAAGTAATGGACCTTCTTTGACATATTGTGAGTGCGTAGAAGGAAACTAAGGTATCTACAGTCAACAAAAGTTGGTGTGAGAGGAGAAAGTTCAACCAGCCACTGGCCAGAACACAGATAAACAAGCTTAACAGCTGAAGCAGGTTTTGAGAAAGGTTATAATTAGAATAGAATAGCAGTATAATAATAATAATAAAGATTATTAATACTGATTAATATTAATAATTAATATTAATAATTATAATGATAGAATAAGCAGAATTTTCATTTGAAGTTCTTGGGAGATAGTCATGATGGGAACTGAGACATGCAGCAGAAGAGATGAGCAAGTGGTACAAGGTTGCTCAGAGAGCCCATGACCTAAAGGCTGGCTGACACAGCAAGGGAACACAGACATTGCTTTCAAACAAAGGTGCCAGTTCACCTCTGGGGCAATTTTCTCTGCAGCAGTGGCCATGGAGGAGCCAACAGGTTGTGCTGGAGCTGTTACAAGTGTGGCAAAGCCCCAGGACTTCAGCGGCCATGGAGAGCTCTGGCACAGTGACCTCTCAGCACATCAGCACAGGCTGCCACTGTGTGGGGGGATGCTTGGAGAAAAGGAACTGCTGGGAGTCCTTAATGACAGATCATTGAGTTCCTGTTTTCCCTTTTTTTTTTTTTTCCCCATCTTATCTGAACCTCTGGACTGCCTTGTGTGGAGGAGAGAGAAAAAACAGGAATTGGCACTTACTATTGTGTTTTCCCTTTTTTTTTTTTTTTTTTTTTTTTTTTTTTTTCCAGCTGACCCGTGATAAAAAAAGATCCACTTCAGCTTAGAATAACAGGAATGGTATCAGAGAATTTACAAGCAGAAGGAACCATCTGTTTTAGGTGCCATTAGACTTAAATGGGCTGTGCTCCTTGAAGCAATGCATCCGCTATGTTTCCTTCAGGCTAACTCACATCAGTAACTGGAGGTGACTCCCCTGTGTGACAGAGGGAGAGGAGGATGCTGAGGCTGTGTTAACCCCGAATGCCACGAGGCTACCTGATCATCAGTATGCCAGGTGTTGTCTTTTTCCCTAAAATAAGCACAACTGTACTGTCAGTTTAGGAAAAGGACTGCTCAACAGAAACTGCAAAACTAAGGCACAAAATTTGGGAACTGGAATAGGGCAAACATGTTGACAGCTATGGAGAGATACCACAGAGAGCTGTGGAGTGTTGGTGAGGACCTTGGTACAGGGTCTCCATGTGAAGCGGTGCTGTAGTACATACATCATTATACGTTGTAGGGCATGGTGGGCTGCCTGCATGTGTCTGTATCCTCACTATGGAAACGGGGATCTTATTAAGCATTTTGAGAATGGTTTGGTCAAAAAGTTCATGGAGTCCACAAGAATAGGACCACAAGCCCCAGCTGGAGACTCTCATTACCAACACAAGTTTTCCACCAGATGAAATACTGGGTTTTGAAAGTCTTTGTCAATGATCTCTCTCACCTCCAGCTGCACTGTCTTTATTTCTGTGGTACTTTATGTAAGCAGAAATGTGTGGTTTTATTAACAATAATGTGGGTAGTAAGCTTTCCGTTAGTACCAAAAACCCAAGTCACGTATTTCTCTTAGAGTGTTGGTTTCTGTTGCTGGTACCTTGATTTTTTTTTTTTTAATTTTATTTTTTTATAAATGTGCAGTGGCAATTGGACAAGATCTATTTAATACAGAAGGATTAAGAAAGTCTTTGTCTCAAAGAATTTTCTGACTTGAGTCAATTTTTCAACAGGAAGACATGAACAAATTGAATTGAGTTATCACCCCTAGAGAAATGTGGCTGGTGCATTAGATCTGGGAACCTTTGGTATTAAGGATCATAACACTTTAGAAAACAAGTAGTCAGCCCCCTTCCACAGAAGACTATTTATTTAACCTTGTGATTTCTGCTGAATTTTTGTCAGTGGGACTGCTAACTGTGCAACAGACACTGGATCCTGCTAGATTGAACTGGTAAGATCTTTGAAAGGCAGCGAGCGTAAGCCTCCTGTACAGTTCTATTTATAAAAATCCCCAGCAGCTGGTGAAAAATGAAGTCTGTGTACCTTACGCTGCCCCAGAAGTTGTGAACAGCAGCTAAATGCAATCTTGACAGGCTGCAAAGATGCTGTGAGCCAGAAGCTGCATCTGTTCAGTTCTACTCTGGGAAATAGATGAGTATGGAGGCAGAGAGTGGGAAACTGCTTCTGGCCCTTTCTTCACTGTTTACTCCAAAGAAGTGCTAGAGGAAAACAACAACAATGAAAAAGCTTACAAGGGCAGTCTGAAGGTAGGCGGAGGCAGGACTTATTCCCTGCCTGAGGATTTGGAGTCCTCTGAACAGTGCTACAGCAAGTCCAGGACATACTTCAGAAACCTTAATTAGAAACCCAACTGGCTGTTGCCAATACAGCATCTTCAAATTGGCCAAATTCTTAGAAGAGCACAGAAACCAGAAACACAGAGCAGGGCAGGAAAACCTGTGAGGTTCTCTGGTCTTCATCTTCTCTCCTCTCACTGAAAAAAAATAATAATAGAAAAAAAAAATTGGCAGTACTACTTTCCGTTAGCTAGCAATTATTTACTACACCTAATCTGTACTTCATGGCATGGATTTCACATTCTGCAGAGTTAAATTATCATTTATTTCACTAATAGCTGGTTTTTAAAGCTTTGCAATGTCACTGCTCCTTCACACAGAAATCAGAATGCCTGTGTACACCAGTGTGCTATTATACCCCTTGCACAATAATGTTGCAATCTTTATATTTAAACTACATGTCAGAAGCATTACATTAGAACCAAAAAAATGGAGGATGTTAAATTTTCATGTGCCTCCCTGAAGCGCAGAGAGGTGCCAGCATTAAAAACTTAGAGAACAGGTCAATCGCTGCAGCTATTTTTCTCATCCCCTGCTGAACAGCAGAGATGGCTATAAACAGCATTTGTACACCCAAAGTGATCATTTGTCCTAGCAAAAGTTCTGTTGAAATAAACCTGGAATCAGTCCCATGGGAATTACTCCCTCCTTCAAGAGGCAGGGAGGTCTCGGTGACCTTTCTTCTAGCGAGGGACAGCTCGTCTCCTCAGCTCACCCTTTGCGAGCTCTGCTGGGGGCTGCTGGCCTGGGGCAGAGCTGAAGATCTGAAGATTAAATACAAGGAAACTCTCACAAGTGGCAGCACGGCCTTGCCACAGTCCTCGTGCCACATCCCTAAAGCAGTTGTCTTCCCACCAGCTTGCCACCACACAGGTAAGTTCCCCATTAACTCACCCCAGCTGTAGCACAGGTCCAGGTCTTCTGCTGACAACTTCTGTGCCCGTTGCAAAGGCTACAGAGAAATTTTTAGAGCTGGTTAATGCACACAGAGCTCTGTGTATCAGTAAAGCATCACAGGAGGGTGATATGAAGCCCCTTCATTCCCTTATACACACATCCCAATTAAAGATTAGAAAAGAGGGCTGTGAATGCATGGTTGCACGAAAAGTGTTTGTATTCATCCACTTATATCATGCACATTCAACAGAGAAGTTTGTTCTCACCCCTAGTTACCTGACACCCAAAGTATCTGTTTTCCTCTCATAAGTGACAGAGACTGCCTTCTCCTCCCTTCACAGACTGTTTAATTGTAGCTGGCTTCACCTGCTGTCAGTTACGGTTCCTCACACATAACCAGCGTGCAGGCATGTAGCTTGATCCTTTCAGTCCCCACAAGCTTTTGGCAGTTTGTCCCCAACAACATCTATTGCTGAATCTTCTCATCGTGTTGGATGACTTTTGCTCTCAAAAGGCATAGACCTGAAGCAACTTCAACATGAATTTTCACTCACCTTTCTGAGCATTTAATAGGTGAGAAATCATTACCACAGGCTGTAATTTCAGCCACGGGTGGGATTCAGAGACTGGCTGGACCTTCCCATGGATAAACACCATCACCTCTGGTTATACCAGTCCTGTAAAATCCCAAGATGTTAGAGGGAAAATTGCAAGCTCTAGTGTCACCTCAGACTGTACAGATGATTACCCAGACAGTAACTTTGTCTAAGACATATCATCGTCTCATTGCTTTTGAGTTTCTTGCACTTTTTTCTTACAGTTTGTAACAGGCATGGCTTAAGACCATGAGCAGTTACCCATTACCCAAATGTGCAGTTCCCACTTCTGTCATTTCCCTGTGGGTAAGCAGTCACTCCTGCAACCCTTAATACAGCAGAGCTTGCTCTTGCTGCTCATCATCTCACAGCTTCCCTTGCTCAGTCACCCTTTCACCCTTGCTGCTCATCATCCCACTTTTCAAGCTAGCCAGAATGACCTGTCATGTTTTTAGCTGCATCTCTTTGGTGAAAGCCGTGTGGGTATTGTCACGATCTCTTCCTAAACACTGCTAGCTGACCGGGATTTCTCAGATATCTAGCACTGTCATGGTTGCTTTGCATCCCAGGGGAAGGAACCTTGTGGAAAGAAGTGACCTTGTAATTAAAGATTGTGTCATAACGTAAACAAGAAAGAGAAAGAAATATGATCTGCAGAAATTATTCAAATACTTGCATTTGCTGAACCTGAAACCTCTGATTTTCCTATCAAAGTATATTTCCCATGCAGTCAGTCAGTCAGACGACACTGATAGGCAATAAGAATAAAACGAGTTTGTCTGTTTCCCATTCTTTGTGACTTTCTTTAATGCCTTGAGAATGACATTGGATCCACACTGTTCAAAAGCCAGAGTGTCTGACTTGAGCAGATAGGTGGCAAATGGTATCTATTTGATGTGACACATGCTTCCCCAGGCTCTGACAAAGCCTGTGGAAGAAGAAAGTCTGTGAGGCTGAGGTTGCACAGGCTGGTAGGCTAGAGCAGCTCGAGAGCAGAGGAGGAACCAACCTCCCCCCCACATGAGACCCGTGAATTTAGTCCTTTTAAGATTGTGAATGTATTTACAGCATATTTACAGTGAAGGCTTCTTGCAGCATCACTCCTTGTAATAACCTACTGCCCTCTTCCACAGGGCTGGCAAAGGATTCCCTTCTCAGCCTGGGGTAACTGCACGGTGAGCTTGACCTTGCTGGAAGTAGAAGTTTTTCCTAGTAAATTCTGTGCTGCTGAAAGATTAGTACCAAGCCAGACTGGGTGGGTGTTAAGCTGTGCTATTTAAGGTTCTAAGCTGTGCTATTTAAGGTTCCAGTTGAAAGAAACACACAAATACACATGTATTATTTTATACACACAAATCTCTCGGAACAAAGAGCCAAATCACCCTCTTTTCCATTGTAAAACTTGGGTAGTCCAAGATGACAGGATTCCACAGGAACTTGCTTATAGGGCACTGCTTTTTGATTTCATTGCTGCACCATGAAAAAAAAAAATAAATCCTGGGAACATTAATAATATCTAGATCAGAGAACTGAATACAGAACTGTGGGCTCCATTCCCACCCCTGCCTAGATTCCCGGGGTCACCTGGAGCAGTAAATTAATTCCTCTGTGCCTTAATTCTCCTTGAAGGAGAAAGATAACAATCCTTGCCTGACAAGGACCAGAGAATAACTAGGAAGTGTTCAGATGCTTACAGCAGAAGGACTAACTAATGGCTTGGAAAAAAAAAAGAAGTGTTCACAGAACCTTAAAGAAGCAAGCTCGGCTGTAGCCCTTGGAAAGGCCATCTGCAGAGAATCCCATTATGATTCAAATACCTGCTTAAATACCACAGAAAGCTTCAATCTCTGGTTCACTCCCCTTCTTGTCTTGGAAGGAAAAGACAGGATTCTTATCTTTGATGACTCTGCCATGCATCTAGGTTATTGTCTAGATCTTTTCAACATATGTGCCTGTGATGCTATTTTCATCCACAGGATTTTTTTTTACCTGAAAGAAAAAATACTTTATAGTTGTACAAAAGCAAGCCACCTATGGCTGGAATATACATGACAGGAATCACTTTATTAATATGAGAACCAGATATTTCACTAGGATTCTAATATTTCAGTCCCCAACAAGATATGTGCTGTCTTTAAGAGAGATTCTACAGAAAATTTGTTTTTCAGTCCTCACTCAGCATTGTGTCTAACCAGCTGCACATATGAAAATTCTTCAAAGGGCAACATATATTTTCTTTTGGTACCTGGGAAACATTTAGCTTCTTAGCATTAGAGGCATGGAGAAAAGATCACACAGCAATTAGCTTATTGCTGAAAACTCAACACCTCCTTAATGTTTGATACAATATCTTGCCCGTTGCTGCGAAGTTTTGGAAGTAGAAAAAAATAATTCCAGAATCACTACCTACTGTAAATGGGCACATAAAAAGTATTTCAGAAGCTTCTTATATGTGTGGTGCTATATTTCCTGGATGAAGACTATACGTACAGCACTGAAGATGATCTATAAGAAGAAACAGAGCCTGAAGAGATCTGAAGATACAACGCAGAAAGCTTTGGATGAACAGAAATGTATGTATCAAAGCAACTGGCTTGGAACAGAGTCCCATGCTGAACAACTCTTTTATCTGCTTGACTGGCCCTGGGGATGTAATCATGCCGTAGTTGTACTGACACTGGCAGTGAACAGAGAAAGGTTTTACATTCTTTTTCCTTTACTGGGAAGGGTTACTATGTAAAAATATGGTAAAGGATAAGACTAGAGGCAGAAAAGAACAAGACAAATCTTGAAATATTCAAAACATTTTCCTATTAAAATTAAGAAATGTGTCATAATTTGAAAAAGAAAGAAGCGACCCTCAACTGGTCCAGTGACTGATTGAAAGGGGCAAAGAACTGCAAGGATACCTATGTCTTTCCTTCAATATTTTCAAAATACAACATAAAACTTCACCCATATCTTCAATATTTGTTAATGTAAGAGAACATACATACTGCTGAGAGCAATCTTGCTACTTTTATTCATATAGATGAAGTTGGAAGGGAACTCTGGAGATCTTCCTGTCCAAATCCCTGTTCAAGCAGAGCTGTCCAGGATCACATCCAGTGGATCATGTCCACTTCAATTCCCATGTAAATAGCTACCCTGGGGATCAGCACTGGGAGACGGGTTTGCATCCTGTTTCTCACTTGTTCTCTGTGGTCCATTTGTATATGAACTTCACTGAGATAACCAGATGTTCTAGATCAGAAGGAACAATTATGACAGCACAAGTGAATGAAGTTCTTGGGCAGGAAAGATAACACAAACCAGCGTGTAAAGCCATTACCTTTGAATTTTCATCATGTAAAGCAGAGTACGCTAACCCTCAGATAATTTGTTAATTTGTTCTTACAAAAGCACACAGTACGTTTTATACTGCGTCAGCAAGCCCAGCATGCTCCATTTACAGCATCAAAGGGACATGAACTTGAACCTCAGCTGAAAGAGAGACCATTTGAGATAGTGCCCCAAGATTAAACTATGTTTTGAAATAGAGTTCAACGTAAGCCTTCTGTCCTCTGTGGAGTAAGTTATCACCAGTTCTGCAAACAGCAAAGAATATCGTACATTTCTCAGAGTAAAAGGGATCCTGCATACTAAGAGTCCAGCCAAAATCAGAACAATCTCAGTGTATATCTTATTTATTTTAGTTGCATATCTTGAGCTAACGAAGTAATCACTTCTGCAGTGGGCAAAAGGACAATGTTTATAAAGGTTCAGGCAACCAAGCATTTATGAGTTTAGTGTAGAGGCATACATCTTTCTGAGACAATGAATATACAAGAGATTGAGTATTTTTTTTTTAATTTCAAACAGGAGAAAATCTGAAGGGGCTGAAGAGCAATTTTAGTTACTGTGAAAAGGATGGGTGTCTTTCATACCTGTTGCGCATGAAGGCACAAAATTTAGGATGTTGTATCTTCCACAGACCAGAAAAGGCAGATAACAACAATGTCTGTGTTCTACATGGGTGCAGATGAGGTGCTTCCTTAGATGTCTAAATTAATTGATGTTGAATATAAAGTCATACTGGCTGCACTGGCAGGTGTGGCCACTTGTTTTGCACCTGTGAAGTGGGCTACAAAAGATTGGACATACCTCCTGGCATTGCTGTCAAAACAAAGGAGCCAGTCTGACTAACAGCCTGAAGTAAAATATTTTACTAAATTTAAACACACACGTTATTCAGTATTCTGTCTCCTCTGCCTTTGTCCGTGTGCAGAGGTATGACCAATATGCCTGGTGACTCACACCAAGAGACAAGAATAGCATCAATGAATTACTTGAGTGTTTACAGCAGGACTTGCCAGAAAGGTGCCTTGCTCACAGCTTTAGATAAAGCTCTAACTGCAGTTTGTCATAGAAAGTTCAATTGCTCTGAAATATGAAAAACTGTGGCTTTGTTAAGCTCTTCTCAGCTAAAAGTTGCTATTGCTGTGTCTTATGTTAGCTGAACTTCCACACAGGTCTTATATTATTGTGAGGCTGTCAGAAATCTCTCAGCAGGAGCAATAAATGCCAGTGAACTGTAAAAGTGAACCATCCATCTCTAATAGCATTCTGAAGGAGGGCGATAACATGTTAAGTAGATAATCAGGAAACTTTCTTACATGATAAAACTCTTCAGCCATTCAAAAAAAAAAAAAAAAAAAATGGGGAGACTGAAAAAGTTCTAGAGAAAACAACTTATGTAATGCATGTTCAGGTCTTCCCAGAACCATCAGATGTTTCCGTTTGTGTTTTTGTCATTGTTGCTGTTGCTTTTTCTGAATTTTAGGTCTTATTGCCTGCGAAGAGCACTGTGCATGCCAGATCTATGGATAGTGTAAATGTGAAACAAGGGTACCAATTTAGATGTTTACTATTGCTCCAGATACTGGAACAGCAAGGTTTCTGCAAAGAGTATTCTATTAAGGTGCAAAGGCACATTAGTATTAAAATTATTAAATTGTAATATATTTTAAAAGTATATGATTGTTTGGTGGTAATAATCTTCTAAAAAGACAAACATTTCATGCTTTTTCTTTGGGCTGTTTCTGAAGGAAGCAGCACCTGGCTCCCTCTTAGACGGGGAACTACATCCGTAGATGAAAAATAACTCCTGAGTTTCTCCAGAAATTTCCAGGAAAATAATAAAACATCTACCTGACATTTTCTAGTGGTTTTAAAATATATGATGTACCCTTCTCCTTCTTCTTCCTGTGGGCTATTATGAAAAATAATTCACTTTGAATCAACATTTATGTGACAGAAAATTTCAAGAACTGTGAAAAGGCTGCTTTGTGACTTGGGCTCCACAGACGTCTCCATTCAAAGATCTCCAAAGTCTCCATGCTCCCATGATCTGAATTGCTCTGCACAAATACACCTACAGATGGAAATTCTGTTAACTGTGCTGCCTTGTCTATGTCAGCAGTGCGTAGCTGTACCTTTCATTTTCCTTCACATTTTCTGGAAAGGCCATCGTGGAGTTGCTGTTCCTCATGACCATTACATGGCTCTTTTGAGGCCATAGCAAAGCCTACTCATCTGCGTGTCTGCTATGGAACTTGTGGTTTCATAACTTAGCAACTTCAAACAAAAGCAGGAATGAGATTGCTCTTCTACCTCTAGCAAAGTAAATAGCAAGTGACTGAATGTGCTGTGACCTGGGTGACACAACCAGGTGTTGTGGAAAAAATGGTCTCGTCTTTGCAACCTCTCCCTTCATTCTTTTATTTCCCAGCCCTATCTTGTATGTTTGTCCAACAGCTGATCAGTTTGTTAAATAACATATTTTAGTTCTTGTGGGTAAACATCTTGGAGAACATGTTTTTTTTTGGTGCTGCTCAGAATACGAGCATGGAGCAACGGGCTTGCTTTTCCTGATCGTCATGTGGTCCTTTGACGTTCTCATGTTCCTGGCTGAATTCTGTCTTTTCTGGTTGCTTTAACAAAGCTAAAACTGTGTATTTTTCCCTGTGTATTTTCTTGTACTTCACCATTCTTAAATGCACAATCTTTTTTCTCTTACCTTTCCTCCTTTACATCTCAGATGCACCCTGACCAGTTTGGTCATTGCTAGATGGAGTCAAGATCAGAATCCACTGTAAGTGTGGGTACAACGCTTACTTCTAAACTAGCTCTTACATCTTGGGGTTCTTAGCATTTACATGTGCCAAACAGAAGGAAAAGAAGTGGACAAACAGGGGGCTCTGTAGTGATACTAGGTTCAGATATAAATCCAAGTCACTATTAGATCCTGTGTCTTCCTCTAAAATCTCTCTTTCTCTCTTTTTTCCTTTCATGAACAATGTATCTGGAAAGCCATTATTTAGCTCTGAAGTTTTCAGGTGACAGTAGCTCACTTTGAGTGTCTTTGTGGTAAAATCAGCTCAGTTGAGCAAGTGGAAAGACTTAGGTCGAGCTGAGAGAAAACTGTCACTAATGTCTGTGAATCACACAAACTTAATTTGCATTTCAAGCCAACCTCGTGCATCTAGCTGTTTCTTAATGAGAAATATACTGAAATTGTACTGTGTGTGTCCACACAGCCCCCATAGAAAGGCACTGATTGCACTGGGGATCAGCATGAGCAATTTTCTCTGCATTTTGAGGTACTTGCTAGTTAAAAATAGAAAAATACAATACCTTGTGTTTTTTAACTTAACTATTGTTCATCAGGGGAAAGGAGCAGCATTGCATATCCTCAGAGAACATTTTGCCATGGTACTGCCCTGTTCCCCTCCTGTAAGCACTCCCCATGGCAGGCAGTTACAACAGATGAGTGAAGCCTGAGCTGACCACTGTGCCTAGCTCGGTCTGATAGCAAGGGGTTTGTGTCTCCATGATGCCTAATGCAACACTCTTCCACTAATTGGTGCCAACCAATTTCCTTCCTCACCCTACAGCCCACTGGGGGTGTGAGACGCTGAATTTGCACATCTGAGCCCTGGTAGCAAAGAGACATGCTAAGCAATGGCAGGTCCTTGCTCCAGGTCTGCATGTGCACTGCTTGCAAAGGCTTATGAGGGGAGAAAGGAAAAGAAACAGCATGCACATTGTGCTACAGCCTGCCTTTGCTTTTGGCTTAAAGTTGGGAAAAGTATCAAACAAGATAGATGGAAAACTTGAGGAGAAGGTGATTGAGGAATCAGGTAGTTGGCAACTATTTCTGGATGAGATGACTTTTAGGGGACTGTGAAGCTGAGCTCAATTCAGTTGTACCTTATGGCTAAAAAAAGATAATCAGGGATTTTTTTCTAAATGTTAACAGATTTTCCTTTGACAGCTTCTTAAAAGGAAAATTTCTTCTTGGAAACAGTCAAAATTTTCTTTTTTTTAAATGTTTTCTAAATGAAATTTCACATTTTAGAAAGGCATTTCTTTTTTCTAAAATTGTATTTAAAACTAAACTTCTAAAGAAGAACATTAAATGAACTAAATTCTTCAAAAAAAGTAGAGCTTAAATGTGAATGAAGCACTGAGGCTTGATCCTAGAATGAAATGTTTGTTTTTTCCCCTGAAACATTCCTGCTTTATTTTGTCCAGAATTAAGTCACCTTCCTCTGACTTTTTTTTTAGAGCTGGGGTAGGCTGAGTGACAAACCTCTGCTTTTTCCAACAGAGTAAAGGACGTCAGAAATACGTGCAGAACATGGGTGAAGGTTAAGCTATGCAAAGGTTGAGCAGAGACAGACGGCAGCAATAAGCCTTTTCACCGACTACTTTAAAAATATGCCCTTGCCACTCTTAGATCTTTCTGTTTGAGGAAACCAAGGTAAAAAGGCTTGGAAAGATGATGCTCAGCAGGTCACTGGCAGCCGGAGCACACAGGAGATCAGCAGTGGGAAGTGTTCCCTCTAAAAATGCTGTGTATACCAGGGCTCTTTTCTCCCCACAAGCTAAGTGTTGATCAACAACATCTCCTAAGCTAGACCAGCTCTTATGACTCTTAGAAGGCTGTCCCAGTCTCACGGAGCTTTTCTGCCCTGTCAGCTTAGGTACTGACACCACCCCTGGTTGTGCCATGTTGTGGAGTATGACTGTCCTGAGGCCTTTATGCAGAAAGTGATCAACTCAGTAATTTTTACTTACCTTTTCTGGGGATTTGGAAAATATATTTACTGATTTTAAATGGAATTTCAAATATCCTTTTCATTCATTGTGGGTTTGATATCATTTTTGAAAAGTGAACTATTGCTTTGGTTTTATTGTATAACAGTGGTTTCTCAATCTCATTCCAATTACCCAATAACTAAAAGACCACAACATGACACTATCTATGAAAACAATATCTTTCTACCCATCATGAAGCAGAAAAGGTGCACAGCTCCATCAGTCCTTCCTTTGCAGACTGGATATCTATAGTTTGCCTGGGTAACTTCTCATGCAGATGACAAACACAACACAGATGAGTAGTCACAACAGCTTACTTGGCAAATCAGTGTATTTGTATTTAATATAAATATAGGGGAAATCAACTCATGTGTAGAATACATGACATTTCAATTTTATTCAACAATGTAAAAACAATTCTAAAACAACATGAAAGTACCTCTGGAGAGTGTCAGGAGAATGGTGGTTTTAATATCAGCTTCATATAGCATTTTATAGGTTTTTAATTGAGGGCACCACAAATATTGTGTGTCTGTGTGTGAGAACATTTACCTACTTCCCCAAACACCTAATAGACAATACTGCAGTAGGGTTTAGGAAACCAGCAGCTTTATTTTTTAGCGTTACCATTGAAGATAATGGCAAACTGATTTTGGCTTGACAGGTTGTTTTTTGCCAAATCAGTTTGCTTCCAGTCCACATCCATCAGGCACTTCGATTAGGTTTCTGCCTGATTAGGATTCAGATTACTGACAGCGTTGTTCAGTCAGTAAGAATGCCCGATCTGGCCAGCTTAGCATAAAAGCTGGAGGATGCTTATTTCTATGTTCTGGGTCCTGTGGCCAGCCCCATAATTTGACCCTAGATCAACACCCAGTCTCAGGTGTGGTCTACAGCACAGCTTGGAGCTAGATCCCAAAACAGTTCAAGGCAGTGGAGAGGAGCAGGGCATGGGGCAATCCTCCAGAGCCAACCAGCCTGGCTGTGCCATAAAAGCTAGCTGGTTATGCATGCCATATTTTAATGAGAGCACTAAGTTCAGACCAGGAAATCTGGGATGGGTCTATAATTAGTAGCTCACATTTAAAATGAAAAATTAAGTATGGCCAATGTCCATCATTGTAGGAAAGTAGCTGGTTCTAAAATGTTTTTCTGAGTAAAGAAATAAGATCACAGTGAGTTGAACGGTTTGCGGTTTCTTAAGCGTGTGCCTTTCTCCAGCAGAAACCAAAGGAGTTTCATTTAATTGATGTCTTCTTTCCTGAGAGGAATGTGCTCGTTTTCACTGTTTGGATCACAGACAGGTCTGAACGAGACCACCAAGCGGCACGAACTTTGGCTGGTGGCTAAGGTAAAAGCAGACTCAAAGCCATGAGTGGGTCCCACTTCTGTCATTTGTCAAACTCAAGCAATTTGGGAGTACATGAGTGCCAAGGCTTGTGAAGTCCCACAATTTTCTCTAGAAGCCTTACCAAGAACCTGGAATTTAAACTCAGCTCAATGTATGCAAACGAACACAGAAGCAATCTTAGATTTTAAGATCGTATCTTAAGTGGATCTTGATTTCTGAACACTTGTATTGATTTATTTTGCAACTTGCTTTCTGTAAGGAAGGAGAAAATAAGGCAAAACCTGCCTCTTCTGGTCTGAGAAGCTCTTTGAAACATAAATAAGGATATAAATGGGGAAATGGTCATGGGTTCATTCTGACTTGGTTTCTGACATTAGTCTGTTCTGCCATGATGTCTTCTGGAATACAGTGTCTTCTTTGTGCCCTAAATTTCTATTTAGCAGTAGAAGTGCAAGGTTTTGCATTCATCAACAATGGTATCTTGTGGCCCCTGAGAAGTGCAATGGGTGGTATAGACAGTCATTTCCAGCTCCCTTTGAATACATGGTAAAGACCAAGCAGGTTGAGTGCAGCTGCTGTCCCTGCTGTTTCATGAAATACTCTACCAAAAGGCTGTGAAAAGGAGACCTCTGTCTCTAGTTTCTAAGTTCCTGCTGGGACCCTGGAGACAAACTGTTCCCAGTCTTACTTTACATCCTGTCTCCAGCTTGAAAATGGAAAAAAAAAAAAAATAAAACAACAACATAGCTTTTCACATACCTACTCCTAGGTTATTCCCTGGTTTAGATCAACATTGCATTACGTTAGATGTTTAATATTAGCACAGCATTAAATCACAGATACAAGGCTGAACCCACAGAAAGCGTTTCCAGCTGAGGCAGTCAGGCCAGAGACTTTGCTGAGCCTCGAGTTCGCTGGAAGACTCCTGTCAGTGTCCCCACACAGAGGGAGCCCGTGGGAGGCAGGTCAGGCTGGTGAGTAGCACCACAAATTCTAGAAGAAAAGAGCAAAGAGTGGGAGATAGGCAGCAATAGAGGCAGTGAAGAAACTACCTTTCAAAATTCAGGCTGATTTCTTACATGAGGTTGAGCTTGAGCATCACTTTCATACACCCTTGTGCTGTAGAAATGTTCTTGCTGGTTATACAAAAGGTGTCAGACAAAACAGTAAAGAAAACACAGGTGGTAATCAGATTTTGTCCTATGCAGTGAATCAAAACCCAGACATTTCAGGTAATGGCAGTATGAGTGAGCAGAATGGGACCACAGAGTCCCTTTTGTGGACATGTACTTGTGAGGGACCAGGAGCCTAAGCTCTTCAGCTTTGATAACGCAGGTCTCCACCCTAAAGAGACCACACGGGAGCAGGAGGTCCCACAAGTTGATGGCCAGCACCACAGGTGTGCAAAAATGAGTTTTATTCAGGCTTTTTAATCAATGCCCAACTGAGATGGCGCAGGACAGTTCATGCTTCTCAAACTTCGTTTCTTCCTGGCAGAACTTGAGAAATGCTATATCAGGTGCTCACTCTGGTGTTTCTGCTTAGCTAAGAGCTTGGGGAGAAAGAAGCCCCTCCACTAGCGCTCAGGTTTTCTTTACAACACAAAAGGATGTGAACAATTACTTAAATTAAACTCTTTGGAAACTGATTGAGTCACCAGAAGAAGGTTGGTAGGGAAGCATCACTTCAATCCGACAGGCACACACTGTGAATACAAATTGCCAAACAGAAGTTTAAACTCCATTTTAAGGGAAAGCACAGAGGGAACATGATAGGCGTCAACTTCCACAGCCGCTGGAACAAACCGTCAGGTCGAATTGCACTGTCATGTGCCAGCGCTCCTGCTAATGCTCGTCATCGCCCACAGAGCAGACAGCGGGTGTGCTTCCTCTTCCATGCACCCCCTCACCTCCACTCTTCCCTGAATCCCTTGATGAAAGACAACAGATATTTTGAGATCTCGCTTCTTTACCACGATTTTCTTTGCTCGGGTTTTGGGGCTGCTGTAATTGGCTGCGGTGTTATTCCTGGGGAAGGAGGTGTGAAGAGGTTGGCCTCCTGGGACACCCTGTGTGTCTGCACTGCCTTCCTCAAAAAAAAAATCAGAACAGGAGATCGCAGAGCTCTGGGTTAGCTAACAAAGTATGTATGGCTTGTCAGGGGGCTTAGATGTAAGGAAGAGTAAAGGGGAATAAGACACGGCTTTTCAAAAGGGTTTAGCTCAGCTTGTAACAGTTTACAGACATATCCAGCAAATCTCCTGATAATTAGGCCCGTTTCTGGCATACCAAAGCAAATTGTTTAGATCTTTTTTCTCTTTAAAATCACATTATCTGGAATGCCCTTATTGATAGCAGATGGATGAGGCTCAGAAACATGAAAGCCTTTGTGCAAGAAGACGAGGGAGCTGTATTGGTCTTTTCTACTAATTTCCATGAACTTCAATCTCTTTCTTGGGGATGCTGTCACAAGACATTCCAGGGCATCTGTATTTCCTACCTCTGCTGAGCACGAAACCTGGAGCAAGAAGGGGCAGCAACATCTCAGATGGACTCCTGGAGAGCAGCTCAAATGCAAAAGAACTCCCAGACCTGCACTCTTTGCCTCTGCTTTCTCAAAGTCCTCTAATGTATCGTCATTTCCATTACTACTGAAACGGCCTCCCTGCCTATTGAAAATGAATGTACTCTCATCTAGTGCAGGCATGTGAAGCCAAGCCAAAATTAGTAAGAACTTGATTTTAATACCATGCTGGGAAGGTTTTATTCACTGAGTTTGCTTGCCTCAAGACACACTGCTGCCTTAGAGCAGAACTCCCACACATACTGGTTTATTACCAAAGCTCACATTTTATAGGCAATTCCTAATCCTCATGTTATTTTGTTACTCAGACAAATTTATCTAAATCTGAATTTTTGCAAGTATGGACTGTGCTGTCTGAGGATGAAGGAGTCTGGGACTAACTGCATAATGCAATACAAACACCACAGTTTTCCTTTGCTAAGAAGTTTCATGTTAGAAAGCTCCTCAAGCCCACTTGTAAACTCACAGAGGCAAAAGTCTAGCAAAACTGGGCTTACAAGCCCAACCTCAACAGTCCAACTCTTACAACAGAAAGTACTGTGAGCTTATAAAAAGAGACTCCTGGTCTCTGTTTCTGACTGTCACTTTTTAATTCTGTGGGGAAAACCTACAAATTCTTTATACCTTAGTTTTAATGTTTTTAAAATGATGGTATCAACATGCACCTTCATCCTGTATATCAGGCTCCTCAAATCTGACAGTAGAGTGTAAGATTTAGATTTCCCTTTGATGTGAGTACTGACTTCTGATCAGTTTTCTCAGTTTACCTCAGCTTAGGATCCATCCAAATAAGCGTCAACATTTGTGTTTTATTTATTTATTTTTTTTTCAGAGTAGCTCTTGCTTCACCAGTAATGCATAATTTAAACGTGTCCTTCTGTTATCCCTTAAAAAAGTCAAAAACCCTATGCTACATTGATTCAGAAGGATGCAGCAAAAGAGGTTTCAAGAACAGATTTGATTTGTGAGCATACATTTAAAAATGTTCTGGAGTTTCCTTGGGGTCAATCAAGAATGTTGAAAACTATGTCAAAGCTTATACAAATATTTTCAGTGGAAGGCTTTCCAATGTAAAGCTAAATAAAATGAAATCAAATATGTAGTGCAGAAAAGAAAAAAAAATATCATTATTTCACATCTTTTTTTTTTTCTTTTTTTTTTTTTTTTTTCTATTTATCTATTTGTAAAGTGTTTTCCAATGGATGCACAGATCTGTTTATGGCAAATTGAAGCTGGCCAACATTAGGCTTAATACTTTCAAAGAGCCTCACATGATATTCTACCAAGCCTTAGGGACTCACGGATCATTAGGAAGAAACAATTGAACTAGTTTTCCAAATATTTCCTTCTGTTGCTCACAGATACATCCATTGGTTCCCCAGACATCCCTCTACAACATAACAAAATGGACCTGTAATATCCCATGTTTTATATAGTATGTATGTTATAATTCAATGTGGCAGAGAAGAGGGTGATTGGTAGGACAGCTCAGGGCATGGGGTACTTACTTACTGCCGGCACCATCATTAAGCTAGTTTGCTTTAGATAGTTCTGTTCACCTGAAAGTTTCTGTAACCATGGAAAGAATAGAAAAGAAGAAAAAAAAAAAAAAAAAGGAAAAGGATGGAGTCTTTGGAATATCAGGCACTTAACTTTACCCATCTTCTAATTATAATGTTGAACCTAAACATCAGCTTTTCATTTTAGGTTTGTTCAATACTAAAGTTGTAGAACAGTGGTAGGTAGCAGTTATGACATATATAAAGCAGTAGAGACATATATAAAAGACATGCACTGTCTTACAAAAAAGGTAAAAATCAGTAAGACATGGGTTTTTGTATAAAATGTTAAAAACTGCCTAGAGGATTCTCAACACAAAGAAGATGACAGTGCTCTGGGCTCCCAAATGCTCTAAGAAGCATTGGTCAGCTTACGTGAAAATAAACATCCTTATCATTAGTTTTCAGATGTGAGACACTAAGATGTAGCTCAAAATGTTCCCCTTTTAAACCTCTGTACATTACCTGTGATTTGACATCTCATCTTTCACACTCTGCCAGCTGGGAACGCTGAGGTATAATGGGAAGTTGATTTCTTGTTTTCAAACTTTAGAATAACCAGACAAGGAAAATATACAACAAAGAAGCTGTGAACAGAGAAATAAATTAACTTGGTGCTGCATGAGGTTTCCAACTGAAAACTCTATGGAAATATAGCCAGAATAGAAATAGCATGTAATAGCTATCCCAGACTTTTAATGGAAAGAAGGGAGAAAGACCATATGAGTATTTGTGCTTCTAATGTTTAGGCTGATCTGTAATAAAATAAAAACAATTTAACCAATTTTAGTTGGTCTGAAGAGGAGAGAGGGTGCTCCCCTTCCTCCTTTCAAGCTCTGCTTGTTGCTAGTGCATCTGTTTTGCTGTTGTAATTAGAGATGCATCTTACTCATCAAAATTGATCTTGAATAATCACCGTCTACAAACGCCATGAAGGTAGCTCTTTCCTCGTGGGGATTCATACTTCCTGTTAGGAAGACTGATAGAGCAAAAAGATGGAGTCAGGTCATTCCATCCTTAACTCTTTGATTTATGTAGAAAATGTCTCATGGCAAAAACAAAAAATTAAGCTTCTGTCTCTATGTGTTGTTCAAGGACAGCAAGAGAAGGCCTGCTCCTTTTGATGAGCCTGCCATCCACCTGCACACAGACGAAGGGGCGAGGAGCCCTGGAGTGGGCAGGTGCTGGATGCTCTTCCAGGGAAATATGAGCTAACTCTGGAAAGTTACAGACGGCTTTCAGACTGAAAACAGGAGGAGTGAGTCCGTCCCACTTCCAAAACAGAAGTTGATATTAGTCCTAATAAATGTTGATATTCTCAAAAGCCACTTTAACAGCCCACCTACACGGACCATCTGCCTGTTCTTGCTGCAGCCTTGGTGAGTGCTGGGCCACCACCAGGAGCTGGGTACAACCTCGCAGCCAGCCCCTGGCATGTACCAGCTCCCGGCAGTGAAGAGCAAGGGGGAGAAAGCATTCTTCTTAAGATAAAAGAATAAACATAGAGAAGGAATTCTGCATAAACAAGCAGGCTTCTAGATGCAGCTCCGTAAATGAGCAGATCAGAAGAGCAAACAACCCTTGACACTGCCAATGAGTCACTCCCACTGCACAAAGGACAGGGATTTTGTGGAGCTGCTATTTCATAGCTCCTCTACAGAAGATAAAATCTGCATTAGGTTATATTTCTTCTGTTCCATGCTTCAAGAAAAAAGAAGCTGTTACAATAATAGCATGGGCTGAGAATTCAGAATAAAACTCTGAATTCTGTTAGATTCTTTCTCTTTGAAAGCAAATTATGTTCTCTCTCTGTACATCAGTACCTGAGGCATGTCGTTCTGAGACAGCCATACCCATGCACATATCAAGTTTGATACATCGATGTTTGAAGGGCTATTTAAAGAGGTACGAAAGATAGACCTGTATTTAAACTAAGATATATGCACATCATCATTACGGTGATTCCTATTCTTTGTGCACAAACTTCTAATAATCCCATGGTGTTTAGTGGATCTACTCTGGATTCTCACTGTCATAAGACTGAGATTCCACTTTAACTAAGAAATGACTGTAAGTATGAAAGGATTGGACAGTGTTCTGATTCACTTTGTAAAGGAGTATAGATAAAACTATGTCTATAAATTAATATCATTTGCAGGAAAGTTTTCAAATGCATGATGCTGGGAGATTCAAACTTCCTTTGTAACCATTTGAAAGAGTTTGATGGCATTCTCTACGGGGTTTATTAGGAACACAAGGAAGTCAGCAACAGGACACATACATAAAACATCTATGGAAATCTTGCTGGTATTCATATGACCTGTAGAACTTAAGGTCAAGCCTTAAAGCAAAATTTAATAAAGCCATCTTTTTTCAGCTCAGTTTCTCCTTATTTAGAAAGCTACCTGAGCTTATTTTAACTCCCAGTAAGCTTCTCAGTTTAGGTGGTTTTGTTTGTTTCTGCTTCTCTTACTCATATTGAAAGAAGTTTGGGAAAAAATCATGGTAAATTCATGAAAAGAGGATAAATATCATTCTCAGTGCTGGAGAACTGTGGCTTCCTTAGAATTGCTAGCAACAAGACAGCAACTCTAGGATCCAGAAAAAGGGCAATAATTTTAAAATTTCTAAGCACCTCTGACAATTCCTGGTAATCTGCATTGCTCTCAATCAACTGGGGATGGAGAATAGGTTGACAATTCAAGCTGTCTTCTCCAGGGCAGCTTAGGCCCCTCTCAAGATGGTAATGACCTGCAAGTAAAGTAAGGATATAATATTTCAAAGGTTACAAGCAGGCAGAGAATAGCTTTTTTAAAGGGCTGATATCATCACAACAAGGTCCAGATGAGAAAGGAAAGGGAACAAACTGACTATATAAAAATTTCCTTGGTAATTCCAAACAATGCACTATTAACTTTCATGTGAAGTAACCCTTAAAGTGTGCAGTGATTAAAAATTAAATTTTCAAAATACACTGTTATTCAGTGTTTAAACTAAGATCTACCTGGAAAAACTAATTTCACAGGTCCTAGAATTACAGAACTGAGCAATGGAAATGAACTATGTGTCCCTGCATTGCTCAGGCTCATATGCTTTTGTACCTTTATTAATGCTTTGTTTAGCCTCGTTTGAGCAAAGTGAATTTCCACATTAAATTCATTTCTGTGCACCTCAGAAACAAAACCATCTATGTTTAAAAGCATGTTCCAATGACAGCAAGCAAGAAAGAAATCTGTAGGTTTAATAAAAAATGGCTCTAGTGTGTAGAATATTTAAGTAAAATGGTTACATTAGAGATGTAAGTAAGGTGGTGTTTTGCTGTACTCAACTATTGTAATGGAAAGTACATTTTAAATCAGAAAAGAAGAAGGAGGAATTAAAAAAAAGGCAGAGAGAGAAATAATAAGCCAAATAGTCATCAAAAAAAAAATCTATAACTGAGCTGGCAAAGCTACATGCCAAGTTTCAGCTAAGGACATTGAATTTCAGCTGACAGGTTCATCTAATTTACTGCTTTGTTTTGGACATCAGGTTAAAACACTTTAAAGAAAAGCTGGACCAATGCTGCTATGTCCTGAGTTTTCCAAGCATGATGAGCTCAGCTTGGAGAAGGAATTGAGTATTTGACCTTACTGTGCAGAACTTGGGCTCTTAATTTTCTTGTTTTCTTTCTTATTATTTTTTAAAAGGCTATTAAATCATGTATGTTATCAAAAGAAAATATTCTAAAGGCAAGGATTTAAGAGCTCAAAATGGTCTTTGGACAACAGTGAAATGAGAGCACACAGTTAAGAGTGAAATTCAGTCTGCTTACTCAGGTGGTGTCTACGTCTAGTCTTGGAGAGCAATTCGGATTGCTTGCACCCCAGCAACACCCAACCCCAGAAAAACTTTAACACCATCTCCACCTTTGCTGAAATTTCTACAGGCACACATATGTGTTGGAAGGGCTAAGGCACAGAGGTGCTAGTTCCTCCCTTCCTTCTAGGACAGCAGAAAAAGCCCAACAGCCCATCTTAGTGATAAGACAAAAGGAAATGGCCTTAAGTTGTACCAAGGGATGTTTAGGTTGAATATTAGGAAAAAAAAAAAAAATATTCACTGAAAGGGCTGTGAAGTATTGGAACAGGCTGCCCAGGGAAGTGGTTGAGTTACCATCCCCAGAGCACTTCATAAAGCGTATAAATGTGGTGCTTAGGGACATGGTATAATAGTGGACTGGGCAGTGCTAAGCTAAAGGTTGGACCAGATGATCTTAGAGGTCTTTTCCAACCTAAATGATTTTACAGTTCAATGATCTTGAGTACTCTTGTTCCACCACAGGGCTTATGGGTGGAAGTCCTGGCTGGATAAAGATGAGCTTTTGCTCAGTTACATGCCTGTCCTCTCAGCAAAACACATTCATGCTCTATAAACTCAAGTAGACAAATGAATGGTGAGAAGTCTTCACTGCTGCTCATGGCCAAGTGAAGAAAGGGAATTTACTTTCCCCACACAAGGCCTTTGTAAGCATTTAACTTTCCTGTACAGTCAACAAGGAGAGAAGAGTGTCCCCTTCTTTGTCTTTCATTGGTGTTTTCTACAATTGTATAGAGAAGTCTTAGAGAAGTTTTTTCTCTCTCTTTCCCCTTTAGATATTCTCAATAATTTACAGGGGTAGGTATCTGCTGTTACAGGGTTTGACATTCCTGCAGTTCAGGGATTATAGGTCCCCAAGGTGAGGTGCAGGACTTGGAAGAAAGAGTTTGATTTTAAGCACATGCCTAGCATTTAACCTAACGCTGTTACATTAATTGTTTGTTGAAAACCTACTTCCACAGATCCTTCTCTCATTCAGCTCTGTTGAGACTTTAGCATGAATGCTTCGCTCCTAATTGCCAGTATTAGTGTCATTCCTCACTTTCCATACCCCAAGAGTTGGAGAGACACTTAGCATATGGACAAAAAATTCCTGTTCTACTCTGCAGTAGATTGGAAAAATATCATTCATTGTGTAATGTGTCTCAAAAAAAAAATTAGAATCCCAGGTTGTTACCCGCTCATTCCAAGTAGTGGAAGTCAACTTTTTCAGCTACAAATGGCACGACTGAGTTATCATGAGCTGCAGAACCGTGCAGGTCTTGAGGAATTCTCTTTGTAATCGATAATGCAGATAGCACTGGCTTGTCATTGCCTCCTAGGTCCAACTTCAAGAATAGACCACAAAGGCAAGTATAGGTGGTCATCCAATCATGTTCTCCATGGGCAAATACCTAATACTTTTTTTTTTTTTTTTTTTTTTTTTTTTTTTAAATGGCAAATGCAAAACCAACTGAAACATTTTAGAATCCTGCAGCATGACCGAAGTGCTCAACCCCAGGAACATCTAGTAACCACACAGAAAGCGATGCTGCAGTTGACAACTTCAATGAGCTGGCAGAACAGCCTAAGGTCCGTACGCTGTGTTGCCTAGCCACGTTGTTAAATCATTTTAATTACCGAAATAGTCTAGAAAGTCTGCTCTGTCTCTCACCTTCCCAACATAAATAAAGTCCTGAACATGTTGGCTGGATTTTTTTGTGTATCTTTGCTTTCTGCACATTCTTTCTGGTTTGGGATAGAGAAGTATAGTCCTCGTACCCACAGAACAGGCCCAGTCCTGGCAGCAGCTATTCAAGATTAACCACACCTGCAAATGGAAAGCACTGCATAAAAATGGCTGATACTGTCTCTTCAGAATGGTGCTTCAAGTTAGTTCTGGAAGGACTCACTCAAAGACACTTCAGTTTCATGCTTTTCTCAGTATTTTACCTTTCTACAAAGTCAGTCTAAATATGTTAGCGATGATGGCATTTTCTTGGAGGGTGGCCACATGGCTGCTGAGAATAGATTGAGGCCACTAATAATAGATCTTAAATAGGTGTAAGGTATGCAATGCTTGTTTGCTTCCTATCTGGAAGTCTTCCAGCCAACAAAAGTTCTGGTTTCTCAGATGAATGAACTTAGTTTTGGTAGACGTAACCCAGCTGAAAATGTAGTCTATATGAATGAAACCTGCAATGTACTAAGAGTGCTTCAGTCCTCAACACCAGAAGAAATTTCTCATTTCCTATGAGAAATCTTGTCTTTCCTTTTCATGCCCATTGTTGCATATCTGCTATATGCTCTTCTGCAAATTTAGTTTGTGTTTTTCCTCTCAAAATTTTGAATCAACTTTATGGTGAGGTAAGGTCTAAAGATCTGCAAATGTGGTGATTTAATCGATTCCAGAACCACATGCCCAAATATATATTTTTCTACAGTTTCAAAATAAGTTTTTCACTGCCGGATGATTCATTTTGCTTCTTACCCATTGCATAATTTTAGCAGTGTTACTTATTAAGGAAAGAAAAATACACACAAAAGGTCGAGCTTTAGATAGAAAGCGATATGCAGTTTTGAGGCACTCATCGTTGTCAGAGGAAGTAATGTCAAAATAGACAGGGAAATGAAAACCAGTTTTAGATTCCAAGGCTGTGGAAGTATTTGTTAAGTATCTACATTGTGCAAGGGTCTTAGAAGTGATATTCTTCTAGCACATTTTGTTCTCTGTTTTTGTAAAAAAGATAAGTCAATTTGCTTAAAATTTCTCAGTGAGTTTGTGGCCAGAGTTTTCCATAGCATACAGGTAACTTTGCTGCCACCTTGAAGCTGTGTAGAGTTCTAGTCCACAGCAATTGCAAAATAATCTAAGTTACTGTAGCTTTCAGTGAAGATAGGCTCTTCATATAACCTTGCTCGTGACAGGCCACAAATGTCCAAATGACCATCTTAAGTTGCTCTAACTTGGCTCAAGATACAGGAAAGTTTAAACTTTTTTCCAAATACCTTAGTTATTCTGCCTGTAGTCCCATTTCCAAAGATCTGAAGGGCTAGGAATTTGAACATAAAACAAAAAGACTTTGGGTCTGATGATGAAAATACTCTCAGACATCTACATTACAGCATGTTGAGGTGAATGTAGCCCATGAAAAGTTAATGCAACTGTAAAGCTAATTTAATGGAATATAAATATAATGGGAGTTTGGAATGTGTTAACAGCCACAAATCTAAAGTTGGGCATTTTACTATATCCACACTTAAACAGTTGACCTGATGTGGCAAAGGCTCAAAGTTAAAGCTCCCTTTTGAGAGCCAGGAGCGAGACCTGGATCCCTGTGATGCTGATGCTGTCAACACGCACAGAAGGTCCCACTGTCACCTCCACTGCCTCAGGAGTGACACCAGGGCTCTCCTTTGGGATGTGAGCTCCAACAGCCCCTGGCAGTTTGGAGCTCTCTGGAAGTGGTTTCATTACTGTCACTTCTCATTAATCTGAGCTCTCCAGGGATCCGCTACAAATTGCTGATCTATGGAAGTGAAAACCTGCAGCCATATCTATCCTAGAAAATGTTGGCAGTGCTACGTTCAAGCAGATTTAAGAAAATCACTGATAATAAATCTTCCACTATTTCCTTTGTATATAAGTTGGTATCTCCGTTTCCCATTTTTCCTGATACATTTTATTCTGTGATTTATATCCCACGCAGAAGCAAAGCCTTTAAAACATAGGAGAAAGCCTAATGTTTCACAGATGTTATAAGGAGTTTGCAGTTAAATTGAATATATTAAAAATGTGTTCTACACTTAAAAAATGATGAGTGATCTTTGTTGCTTCTGCTTATAGATACCAGAAGAAAAACAGCCCACTATTCAGGAAACATTAAACAGCCATTTTATGAAAATTTGATCCATTTGAGGGAACATTAAGTTGGGTGTCCCAAAACTGAGGTATCATTTAAGCCACTTAAAAATATTTAGAACAAAGAGGCCACCTGAAAACTAGAAAACTAGAGTGCTCCAGGACTTGGAAAGATAAAAGACTTCATGGTAGACTAGCACTGCATTGCCAGATTCCTGCCTGATACTTAATTTAATTCTCAACTTAATGCTGTTTAGGTTATTTGATTTTTTTTATTATGTTTATTGAAGGATGTGCTCTGTGGAAGTGCTTATAAATTTCAAAATTAAAGGAAAAGAAGGATTCCAGGAGATTAAAGATGAGAGTGAGCGTTAGCCCCTCAGATTTAGGATGACAGAACATTGTACAGTGAACAGTATCTTGCTTACAGGATGGAGAATGTTAACTACTGAACTGGCACGCACAAACAATTTGACAATAGATATTAACCACCTGGCCACACCATTGAAAGAATCTGTTTTAAGAAGTTGTGTAAACAAACTTTGATAGTTTGCATAATAACATGTTCTTATCAACTCTGAGGCTGATGAGTTCAAACAGCAGGACACCGGAGATCAGCAACGTGAGCCTTCCTTTGGAAGTGGGATTCTAATTCATCCAGACTTTGAACTGGCTGGGGCATTTTTTGCCACCATGAGAAACTCCCATAGACATATATTATATATGTATATATATATATTACATTTTTACATATTTATTTGGTATGGTAAATGGTGACTACAGGCTTAATTCAGTGCTCTTAACTCCCTTTTCACACAGCAGATAGTTTTCATTAAGAACATACAAAATGCAATGCAACCTTTCAAACACCAGGCAAAGAAAAAGAACAACCTAGGAAATGCTTTTTATGGCAGGGCTATTTAAATATAATCACATATCTGTCATCAGAAAGGCCTGCTTGTAACACTTTGTCAGTCCTCCTGGAGAGGAGGTGGTCTGCAGTCAGGGTTTTTGAATAAGTCAGAGTGTAGGATTTTTTTTATAGGCATAATGAGCAGCTAAGAAATAATCTGCAATTTTCATCATTTCTTTCTATTAAAGCAGCACTCAGCTGTCCCAAGTTAGGGCTAAAGCCCCACTGTGCTAAGCACATGAAAAAATTAGTGTGTGCCTCTGCAGCTGAGTATTTATGTACGAGCAGACCTCTGCTAGGGTGAACAAGCTCTTTGCTGTCAGCAGCAGTGCTCCTGGACAATGAAGCATGTACGTGTTTGCTGAAAAAAAAATTGAAAACAAGTAGACCCTACGAGGATCAAAGCCTTCCAAAACAAACAAATCTCCCAGTGCAGGTGCAGACTATGGTCATTTTGGGAATGAATTCAGATTCATCTACAGTGTCTGTGGCAGGGGACAGGGAGTGGGTGACAGGCCGGTGAGGTAGGCTGGGCTCTTGCTTCCAGTGCTCATCTGAAATATCTTGCTCAAATACTTTGCTTACGTTCTCCTTACTGAGAAATTAAAATGCCATTAAAATTGTCCGTTTGGCACAGATTTTTTTAATTTAAGGATAAAATAAGCAGAAGAGTTTGCCTCAAACATTAGTAAGCCAGTACCAGCAAAACCAGTGCTTAATTTTGGTGTAGGGGATTAGGAAACTGATCTATAATCACAGAGAAGCAAGTACTCTCAGTTCCCATTGCCATAACAGAGAAGACCTCTCTTGTGCTGTTTTTGTCTGACAATTTTGGTTATTCATCCTTACATTCTTGAGAAAATATTAGTTGCATTAGCTATAGTGTTGTGGGTTTTTTTTTTTTGTTTGTTTGTTTGTTGTGTTTTTGTTTTGTTTTGTTTTTTAATCTTAGAAGATTTCGTAGAATCATAAAATTTGGAAAAGACCCCCAGGAGACTGTAAAATAAATAAACCAAAGTTAGGGAATCTGAGGGGGAAAAAATTCCTAAAGTAACATCTTAAAACTTTTGATGAATGTATGGGTCTGAGATGCCTGTTTCCTAACACTAATGCTACATACTAGCTGCTTTACATTTCAAGTATCTTTATGGCTAAGAAAAATAGCATATTTTTCTTCCCAGTATTTTCCTCAGATACTGTAATGTCTTAAAAAAAGAAGCAATTTGGGGAAGGTGCGAAAGAGTTAAAAAGGCAGCTTTTAGGGAAAAGCTAAGCTCAGGATCCCACGCATACTGGAATGAGGCTCTGTAAATTGGTTCTAATAAAACATGAGACAACAGGGTTAGAACATCAGACAGGAATTCTTCAGGATTAAAGGTAAAAATAAACCAGGCCAGGCTAACAGATTTATGCATGATTGAAGAAGTTCCTCCAGAAAAAAGGCTTCCTGACTGTCTGTCTGGGTTTACCTTGCACCTGGAGCCCTCCTGGATTCCTTACTGACACCGAGGTCTCACACAACACCATCCCAGGGCTGTGCCTCCTGCCTTCTCCTTTTGATTCAGGGATTTCGGTGCTGGCTGCCTGCTGGTGTGTTAGAAATGCTTTTCATTACCTCTTGCCTGGACTGTAGCCGTGCAATATTGAAGATGAACTCATCACTGTTTGAAGAACTACAGCAAAGTCATAGGACAGGTCCCAATGAGTAAATGAGAGCTCATTACACGTCTCCCTCTTCTACCGGGACTGGCTTTCCACAGAAGAGTGCCATCCAACTGGCATCAGTGGGACTTGGACTGCTGTCTTCCCTCAGAAGAAATGACTGACAGTGCAAACAGCCAAAAGCCTCCCCCTGGCAGAGGGAGTTGAGTCTGCTCCATCCCCTGTCTCTCTGCAGGACAGCAGTAGGATGTGAGCCCCGCAGGAAACAGGAGCAATGGGAAGTGGCTTCTGATGCTGAGAATGAAGAACTGTGGATACAACAGTTTATACAGAAGAACTGTGACAGAGGAAATTGAATCCTTCTGCTCAAAGTATCAAGTAAAATCCATGAAATTGTTCACAACCTTCTAGACGGTCAGTGCCAAAGAAAAAAAAAAAGTCAGATGATGAGAAAGAACCACTGCCCAGTCACTCAGATTTCTATTATAAGGGTAACAGCCAGCAGTTCAGGAGACATCTCTGTGTCTTGTTCAAAGTAATAAAGTGAACTTCTGTGGGAACTACTTATCACCTCACCTCCCACAGGCACGCCAAACATGGCCTTGCCAAACCATTTCTTCCCCAGATGAGAGAAGAAGACAAAGAAAGAACCACAAATGGTGATTCCCTCTTGTATGTCAATTAACAGACAAATGAAGATGCTCAGCTATTATGAGAAAATAAATAAATAAAAGGAAAAAAGCTGAAGAATGCAAGTGTCCTCTCTGAACATTGTACAAATTACATCTAACGCCATCCATAAATTGTCAGCTCACAGTCTCAGATCATCACCTGTAAACCTATGTCATGCAACATGGTTTGTGGAAGTGACACATGCTTCCACAGTGGCTTCTTCTAGTCCTCACCCTAATTATACACAGAGAGCCACAACAAGTAGTTTGATGGGTACTGTCTGGCAGTAACTCCAGCAGCAATCTTGTCTCACGCCGTATACACTACTGCATTTATCTGTCATGAACTCAATATGCAGGAGCTGGTTGGTGTGACGGGGCTGTTCCCTGCTGAGCAGTCTGAACCAAAATCTAGGGACCGCTGGTAAGAACTGAGCAGCTTTGCAATGACCTGCAATGGAAAGGCCTTCACTCACCTGTGTAGGATCTGTTGTATTTTGGAGAACAGATGTACCACAGCGTAAGGTCAAACACTACATTCAGTGCTGTTTTGTTTTTCATTCGTTCCAATCAATCATCTCTTTAGTAACCAGAACAAATGAAAAAACAAAAAAAAAAAACAAAAAAACAATAAATATTGTGAGGACTGCTGCATCTCTGGCCAACTCCAACATTTTTTCAGCATGTGATCAAATGTCCATATAAAAAGCCTGATAAAATCTTGGACCCTTTAGGGCTTGAACCTGGAGAGACAATCAGCCGAAATGTTCAGTAGTTCAGCTGAACTCCACAGGCCCTTCTGGAATTCCTGGACTAAGGACTTAATCCTCCCAGGTCAGGAAGGTTTATGAATTTGTTTGCTTCTCCATTACTGAGGCTTCAGGAGGAAAAGCAACGGGAGATCTGTATGTGAACAAACAGGCATGAGCAAGCCACTGGCATGATGGAAGCAGAGCTGCAAATTTCATAGAAGTCATTTATTATTCTGGCTCCTGCATCTATTTTTAAAGCTGTTTTCCTAAGAATAACCACTGCTAGGGAAATGAACCTGCCCTACCAAGTTTTATCATCATTTATATTACCAGAGCGTCTAGGAGTCCTTCTCAGAAAAATGCTCCACTGCATTAGGCATTACGCAAACACGTGGGAAGAATAAAGGGGGCTTCCCACCGAGAGCTGGAGGCTGGGACGATGAGCAGTGTTCGGCCAAGGACATGATGAAGGAGCAGTTTCCACAGCAGGCAGAGAGCCTGAATAAAGTGACATACAGAAGCAAATAGAAACGGAGATTTCAGAAATAAAACACAGGTTGTGTATGTTGAAGGCAATATGTTGGCAGGTCAAGAAGACAGAAGAGATTTGGCTAGCAATAGATCATTAGAAACTGTGCTGAGAGCAATTTCAGTGGTCAGCATGGGGACACAGCCAAATTAGTGGGGATCTAATACAGAAGCGAAGCACAGGAAGCAGGAGATCTTGTTAATAGCACATTTTACGAGTGTAAAAAGAAAAGGGAAAGGGATGTACAGGTTAGGAACATTTTCTTCCAGTATAAGAGAAAATAAATTACTTTTCTTTTGTGAGTGAAAAGAGCTACAAGTGGGTAGTCACTGGGACTTTAGAGAAATGAAGGTAAAGTGAAAAGGATCAAGTGATGGTCATTAAGAAACTCAGCAGAGATTAGAGATGAGTGGAACAATATGGTAAAAAAATGCATCTATTTGCTGTCTGGGAGAAATACATGTATATAAGATCTACTGCCCAGCCAGAGACAGTCCAGTTTCTGACCCACATGAAACGCCTGCCTCCTCCTGAGTGGGACAGCTGAAGTGACATTGCAGGCTGACAGCAGACATGAGGGGAAAGAAAGGTTTAGCTGACAGGTCAGAGGCACTGGTGTGGTGCACATCCACCAAGACCTCGTGCTTTGAGGTGCTGCCATCCTCCTGCCCCTAAGTAGTAGTTTAGGCCAGAGCTGTAGTGACCCCTCTGAAGCAAGGAAGGTGTTTGGGACCCACCCTGATGTGACAAATGTGTTCCTAAAGGGAATGACGGATTTATTCCAAAGGAGTTGGCCTTCACATTTTATATTGCTGAGTTAAACTTGCTACTGAATCTCTTCCTATTTTGAGGCAATATTAGTAGACATCAATGCTGAAATGTACCGTCAGAGTGCCATCCAGGAACATTAGCCTAGTGAATTTCCCTCACTAATTTCCTTGGTTGAAAAAAAAAAAATATGGATAGGACATTGGATGGCTTATGGTAGTTCCCAAAACATATTGTTAAGTGGAAAGGTCAGAATTGCCTCAGAATAACATTGACAATTTTTTCTTGAAAATTTATTCAGTTCACTGTAAACACTTTTCAGCTTAAAATATAAAAGTTGCCTAGGCTAGCAACATATATATATATATATTTTATCATATATACAAATTTCTTGCAAGATTGTGTGAAGCTTCAACACTGATTAAATCTAAAAGAACCATTTTTTTTTTTTTTTTTCTTGTTGCTGTAACAAGATGCTCCACAGGCTTTCTGCATATTAGAAGCTGGAAAAAAAATTGCTGTGACCAGTTCATCTGAGCTAGACCATTCTCTGCAAACAAATGCATACCTGTTGTCGAGTGTCTATAATAATGTAGTCCATCCTACTGTCAGGACCAAGACTGTGACATGCAGAGTCGCAGATGGCACAACAGCAATCAGACTAGCATAGTGTATGAAAGGAGGAGAGACCCTATCCTGAGAATCTATGAAAACTATCCTCATGAGAGGGAACATACTTACACAGACCAGAAGTGGGTCACAAAGGTGCTGAGACTCCAGCCACTGATGTTTCAGAATCTTTATTTTTTAAAGCAATGGGTTTTATTCATATTAGAAAAAGATGATTATACATTTCTCTAGAAAAACAAACAACAACAAAAAAGAAAAAAAAAAAAAAAACACACAATCAGCATTCATCTTTCTTCTTGACTTCTCAGTGATTTTACCTGTATTTTATGCACCCTTTGTAATTTAAACCTACTGTAAAGAGAATTGCTTTGTTCAGCAGCCTCAAGTAAATAAAAAATGTTAACCCCCTGCTAAGTTTAATTTCATGACTACTCCTGTTATGATTCAGTAGGTGTTTCATTTTGCAATTCCAAGAGGCAAATTTTGTCACTCTTTACTAGGGATTCCATCTCTGAATGTCCCAGCATATCCTCTGCACCTTCCACGTAGTCTACCAAGTTCTGCCTCATATGCTTCCTTTGATTCAAGTCTGCAATAACAACAGCATTTTATAGCACTTACACTGCTAAGAGCCCAGCAAAAATGCTAATTAAATCCATCTTCCTCACTCAACTGCATAAAGGAGAGAAAAATTTAAATGATGGGTTTCTCAGTAGCCCCCAGCAAATTTCCCTTGGATTTAGCTGCCATTTAGAAATCGATGCTCCTACGCACTGTTTGGCACATTTCAATTTTGTACTCTCTTGTGTGATTCCATTTGCTTAATGGATCAAGGTTCGGGAAAACAGCTCCATCTCTCATTCTTAACAATCTCTGTATTTTAGTGTTAAACCCAGATAACCTGTAAAACATTATAACTTTAGTCATTAGCCTGTTAGCGTGCATAAGGAGAGGGAGGGAAAGTGCAGAGGCCTTGACTTAACTGCTACTTCCACTTGATTTAACTACTACTTCCACTGTTAGACTGGACTGTACTTTGCATGAAACACAGCAGGCTTATCTGCTGTCATCTCAGACGAAGGGCTCAGACCTGTGCTAGGGAAGCGATGTGCTTTCCAAACCCAGCTGCATAAAGAAGACATTAAAACTGATGTACTGCATTCTCATTAGTATTTAGAGATGATGTTAGAACAACTTCTCAGTTCTCACTGACAATGATTGCAAACTTTAGCTTCAAAGCTCAAAAAAAAAAAAAAACAACGCAGTTCTGCAGTAGGAATTTACACACAAATAAAAAACACAGAGGTAATTTTGACTAAATATTTGGTTTTACTAAAGCAACCTCTTCATTAATATCTAACTACTCCTTAATGTTGCAGTTTTGTTCAGCTTTTGGAAAGCATATCCATTATTTACAGCCTGTTGGTAGGCTCTCTGAGCATTGATAAGCCCACACGTTCTGCTTAAGGGAATGCCTGGCATTGGACAAATATAGAGATTTAACTGAGGGTTGCATGCTAATGCTTTTCCAGAAAAGAAAGAAACAATATGCATTGCTGTAGCAGTATGTTAGAAAGCTACTCTTTTACACTTCAAGTCTAAAATCCTTGCCTCTGCTTTCACATCTGTGCTTATGGAAGAGGGCAAAGGCAACAAAACCAGCTCTAGAAAGCCCAATTTCAGCTAAGGTAAAATTTTGCTACATACAGCAGCATGCAAAATTGCCGTCAAATACTGGTTTCAATTTCTTTTGGGGCCGCATGCACAAAATACCAAGGTGACAGGTGGAAAGGAAAAAATTCAGATGAGGAAGCAGGGTTGTGATTTTGAACACCCACAGGAAACCAGACTCCGTAGATTGGAAGGACAGGGAAGGGAGAGAAGCCTTTTAAAGCCTCATCTATCCCATCTCTGGGTAAGTTCTTCTTGGCAGGAGACTGCAGAATCCCTTGCAATAACAAGAAAATATTTTGGCCCCATCGTTAAATTTCATATGGAAGGCTCCCTTCCCCTGCCTTTAGGAAGAATGTAAGTAATTGCTTCTTAGAGCAGCCACTCTGAGGCCACGGAAAGGGGCAGTGCCTTCCTCAGTTCTGGCAAAATGCACAAATCCAGCTCAGTCAAATATGTTGTTGGACACAATGGCACTTACTACCACGCAAGAAACTATAGGTTTATACATACAGGTTTATTATTATTATTATTATTATTATTATTTAAATTAATACTTGGATTAAAAATTGGGGGTGAAGGTATAATTTCAGATAAGATGACTGAAAATAAGTGAACTTTCAGCTTTATCATCCAAAGCGAATGCTCACTAAGATGCTGAGATATCACACACCGCCTAAGCTGAGTTAGGTTTGGCAGGAGTTTTATATGCACTTTATATGAAAACATAGAAATGCAAATAAATTTGCTTGAATGTTTGTCAAATTCAGACTTCATGCATCAGGCTACAGTGAATATATTTCATCTGGATGGAAAATCAAAGACAATTAGTTGAGTTTTATAGGTAATAATAGAAATTAGCAATATTATTTAACAAGGGGAGAAAAACCAACTTAGCTCCACTACTAGGGCTCAGCTATTGCAGTAAACAAGCCAGATTTTTTTGCATACAATACTTTCATTAACAATTAATTATTGTATTGTTAAGAACATGATGCAAAGCATAAGAGATAATATTTGTAGGTATGCTGGTATTGCTCCTCAGTTGTATCACTGCACAAGAAGCCTGTATTAGTAGTCTGTATCCATATGTTCTTAGTCAAAGCTGTAAAACTGTTATCCAAGTGAAATAATTATAATAAAACAATTATATTCGGCACAAGCTGTTGGTAGAGTATGCTTCAACCATAATTATTACAATTAAACATTTTTACTATGATAGTTATTGTCAACAGAACAAAATGTTCACCTCTCTAGGCAAGTGAGGAAGAAATGGGGGAAGGTTGTACTCCCTCATTCCTCACATTAAGGTCTGGGTGAAGTCAAACCAAGCATTTGCTTACAGCAACTCCCATCTTTCCAGGGGCCATGCAATGTCAAGCAGGAGAAGAATAGCTGTGTCTATAAGCACCCACACAGTGCAAACTGTGGCAGTAACAGGCTACTATGGCTAACAGTGCTCCACAGCAGACCTCAATGCAGCAAGACCTGTTCCAGTAGCTAAGCTAGTTCTTAGCATCTCTGAAAAAAAAAAAAACAACTACAAGTCTGCAAACAGTCTGTGACTCATCCAGCACAACACTTTTCATCTCTCTTATGTGCACCAATGGAATAAAAACAGGTCTCTTGTGTCCAGATCACTGGGTAAACCTGAAGCTGGAGAGTCTTCATGACTGCACAGTTTTACCAAACCTCAGGTCCGTGAATGGTCAGTTGACACCCATGGCTGCAGAGCCCTGAAGGAAAGGGAGCGTGAAACAAATTGTACTTGTTGCGTACAAGATTTTAATCAAGTTGTAATGCCTTATGGCACACACAGTTTATTACTTCCACATCTATGTTGATGTAAAGATTGACAGACAAGCCAAGCTTTGAAAGAAAAGATAAAATTTTTAATGTTTATTTTTCCATGAAAAAGCTTTACAAGGAGAAATAGGCTTCATAGGGGAGAAAATACATTCTTCAATCACTGTTTATTTGCTGAATTGAAATCTGAAGCTAGCATTTCTTCCACAGCGTATTTATTTGTTCTCATAATATTACAGGACATTTACCTTTTACTTAAAAAGGATCATAACCCATGAATATTGTTAAGAACTCTATTAGGTGATGCTGTGTATGAAGAATCTCCACAATCTACATCAGCTGCAGATGATGTGCTTTCAGTTCTAATTCTTCCCATACTTTGTAGTAACAAATATAAAACATGTCTTTTAAACGTTCAGATATTTGAAAGGCTTTGCATCACATGCAATGGAAAAAAAAAAAAGAGGTTTAGTATCTCAAAGAGCAGACAAAAATATTCCCATGTCCTTAAAGCAACACTGTAGTACTCAAAGAAGAAAAAAAAAAATCCCCATCTTTCCATCTAAACAATACAAGCCATGTACTAAGGTGTTAAATGCTCAACTGTGACTTTCTTCACTAGTGCTATACTGCAGGGATTTTAAAGCATCCCAACAGCAGAACCTAAATGAAGTTATATGGTTTCATCACAGTGAGAACCAGACCCTTCAGAGCTCCCTCTCCACACAGCTCTCTGCCATTTAAATAATATTTGCTCATAGAATAGAAGAAACAAATGAAAACAACAACAACAAAAGCAGACCAACTCCCTGTCCCTCAAATGTCAAGAAGAATCATCCTCGCCCTTCTAAATTAAAGTTTTAACCTCTGTCTCACTTGCATCCCAGCTTCTGCAAGACATTTGAAATCATCCTGCTAGGTTTGTTTTTAAGTGTACATAAGAGGTATGTTTGCAAGACAGAGAAAAAGCCTCTTGAAAGTAAAAGTACTTCACAGGAAGAGTAGCTTGAATAAAAAGCACTTTAATTTCAACTTAATTCTACAACGTAACAGTGAAAAAAACTTTACAGCTTCTGAATTAGTACAGAATTTTAAAAAACACAAAACTCACAAATCATGAAGGTCAAATAAATACCTTATTTCAATCAACACTCCAGCTTTTCTACAAAGACACACTTTCAAGTATTTTTATTCAAGGCACTGATTTCTTCCTTCAGTCATCATGATGTAATGAAAATGCAGAATTTCTGTCGCATTGGACTGAACTACTAAAGATACTTGCTGGTAACCTTGGAGAGCCTGAATGTCACCTAGTTGCAGTTTTTCAATTACCTTATTTTTCCTTATTAATATCTATATACAATCACACAAATCCATCATAATTTAACAGTACAATGATTTACATAAGAGAAAGCTTTAAGTGCACTAATTTTCTTTTAAAAGCAAGACTGGATATTTTTGAAGTTAAATACTGAAGATATAAAACATTTAGCATTTCTGTTACAGAATCACAGAACATCCCAGGTTGGAAGGGACCCACAAGGATCATTGAGTCCAACTCCTGGCTCCACACAGGACTACCACAAAATCAAACCCAATGTCTGAGAGGTTGCCCAAATGCTTCTTGAACTCCGGCAGGCTGTCCCAGAGAACAGAGCTCAGCGCCTGCCCCTCCGCCTCCCTCGTGAGGGAGCTGCAGGCCGCCATGAGGCCTCCCCTCAGCCTGCTCTGCTCTGGGCTGAACAAACCCAGGGACCTCAGCTGCTCCTCACACGTCTTGCTCTCTAGGCCCTTCACCATCTCTGTAACCCTCCTTCGGGCACTCTCTAACAGTTCTATGTCCTTTTTACACTGCTGTGCCCCAAAATGCACATAGTTCTTGAGGCGAGGCTGCTCCAGAGCAGAGCAGCAGGGGACAACGCCTGCCCTTGACCAGCTAGCAGCGTGGTGCTTGATGCCCAGCTGGCTCTTTGGGCTGCCAGGGCACACTCCTATTGACCCATTCAGCTTGCCATCAACCAGAACCCCCAGATCCCTTTCTGCAGGGCTGTTCTCCAGCCTCTCATTCCCCAGTCTGTTCGTATACCCAGGATTGCCCCTTCCCAGCTGCAGAATCCAGCACTTGCTCCTGTTGAACTTCACTCGGTGATTGCCCAGACCTTTAATTTGTTGTGAGCTCTCTCCTTGCAGGCCTCTCTTCCCTTGAGGGAATCGACAACTCCTCCTAACCTGCAAACTTAGTATGCATTTGAGTCCTGCATCCAGATCATTTAAAAAATCAAGAGAACCTGTCCTAAAATTGAGCCCTAGGAAGCCCAACTAGTGACAGGCCACCAGCCATTTACTGTAGTTCAACTTACTAAAACCCTTTGGGCCCGATCTGTCAGCTAATTGTTCACACATCGTGTTGTGTACTTGCCAAGCTGTATGCTGGACATTGGAGAGAAACAATACTGTAAACTTTGCTAAAATCTCCCCAAAATCACACCTACTGGCTTCCATTGGTCAACTAGATGAGTAACTTTGTTATGAAAGGAAATTAAATTAGTTAAGCAGGACTTTCCCCTCATGAACCCATGTTGGCTATGTTCCACCACTTAACTCTCAATTCCAAAAATTTAAAACCTGGAAGTCATCTGAAATAGCCAACTCTCAGCACACATTTCTTGAATGGATGGTTTAAAACCAGGTATTTCAGCTTCATCAAAAGCTTGAAGAACTAGCTCTTATTTACGTATTTATTTTAAACATAAAACCAAATTGGGAATAGTTATCTCACTTACTATGAAGTCTGACAATGTCCAGATGGGTTGAGTTTCTAAATACACCATCAAGAGGGGAAAAATATATTGTGGAATATTACTCTTCTGAGGCATGTTGAGTACAGAGCATTAAGTTAAGGTAGACTTATAAATAGATTTCTACAAGTGCGATTTCTTTAACTCAAAATTATCAACGTTACAAAGGAACTAAGCAAGGCTTGAAAAACACTTGTAATTCTTTTTCTTATCCCTAGAGCCTGCAGTTGGACAAAAAGTCCTCTCGTATACTTTGAAAGCATTGGACCAACAAGGCAGTACACTAAACAACAAGTAACTATAGCTGCACAAACACTCAACGTAAATCCAAGGTTTTAGTCTTTCAGCTGTATCAAAAGTACATTATCCTGTGATAATAATAAAGCACAATCTTCAACAACATAGCAAGCTGGGGTATCTTTCAAATCACCTAATATTCTTAAGTATTTAATCTGCAGTTTCCTGAAGCCAAGAGCCAAGAAAGTCCATGCATAGGCTACTCAAGTTTGAGATGCTTTAGGAGATCTAGAAACAACTTCAGAACTTAATTGAATAGGGCCAGAGATAAAGGTAAAAAAAAAAAAAAATGATAGTAGCTGCATCGTTGTAGAGTTTGATGAAGTTGACTTGAGGACATAATCTTACTTTAATGTTACCTAGAACTGTATGGAAGGGTTTAGACAGGTCCTGGATTTCAGTAACTATTAGCAGGTTATCTTAAAATAAAGAGCACTAAATAATCGATTAAATATTTTTTTCAGTGAGAGTAAGGGCAAAATTCTCACCCTCTGTATGGAGTAAAATTTTACAGGCCATAAAGAGGAGTAGACCTAGGAAGCAGGTAACTCCAGAATGCCAGTACACACTAGGTCTATGCATTCTGAGGATCAGTGCTGTGCAACTCATCTTGAAACCCTCACCTCATTTGCACCCATTTGGAGTGAGCTGCCAGGTAACATTGTCCTTGAATGGAAGAGCCCTATTGCACTTTCTTTTTACACCCCAGCCCTAAAGCAGGGGAGAGGCGAGGGGCTGGTGGAGGAAATTATCCTACTTGGATCCCTCTATGGTAATAAGATACTGGCCATATTTCAGTCCTGGGGAAGCTACAAGAGGAAAAGGTAGACACAGAAACCTGACCAACTCCTCTCCTCACCCTAAACCCCCTCCAATATTATGACAAAAATCAAAATAAACCCAGAAATTCAAGTCATAGTTGTGTTGAATCCTTAATAAGAATGAAAGCTAATCTTTAACAAGAGAAAGTGATTTTACATACAACAGTTCAACATCTACAAAACTATCAGAACAGCCGGGTCTGATGGAAGACAGTAATCAAGCTTGGTTATATGAACACAATAGAATGTAAAATATTATTAGAAATATTTCTGAATTAATGATCTGCTGCAGAATGCAAAGCCAGAAGTGATGGTTCAATTAAAAAACAAAACAAAAAGGTCTCACTTTTGCAGTGACTGTCTGCAACTAACTCTCACTATTCTTATATCTTCCTGACGAGGGACAGAGAAGCTCATGCAACCCCTGACAAACTTTTTTTCAGTGAAAATGATTATAATTAATTTTAAATACTACCTCTTTGCTAACATAAATAGGTTATCTTAGCTGATTATACAAACAACTGAGCTGGCAGATTTGAGTGTGCAGTTACCATCAGGAAGGGTAGGTAATAAACTGCTACCTATGGTAAATTCTTCTGTTAGAAGAAGTACAGCTTGGAGTACACACACACAACCTGTTACAGCACCTCTCACACATCATACAGTGAAGAAAACTTACTTTTGACTTGCAACACAGTTTATGAACACACACTTCTGTGGAAATTTAGCTGCAATATGTCTTTGAGGTAAGTGTTAAGGAGGAACAGTGATTTTCAAAAAATACGTAAATCTTTGCTATTGTCTGCTAAACTGTAAGCCA
Organism: Aythya ferina; assembly: GCF_964211825.1. Classification (NCBI taxonomy): domain Eukaryota; kingdom Metazoa; phylum Chordata; class Aves; order Anseriformes; family Anatidae; genus Aythya; species Aythya ferina. The sequence goes on along the minus strand of NC_140302.1, from coordinate 29,069,780 downwards.
TTTTAAACTAGATATATCATTGATAAACTCTACAAAGTCAAACATTTAAGGCTGTCATGTACATAGCAAACCTTGTTAGGAATCAAAAACTCAAGAGAACTTGAAACTGTGGTCAGTAATGCAACTCTCTTTGCTAGAGTAATTAGTCAATAATTAAAGGAGGAAAAGGACATGCCCCTGTACAAGAAGGGAAGTCACTTCGTTCTGATCATCTCCCTCCTCTAAGCAAGAGATAAGGAACAAGTTTTTCTTGATGCTCTCACAAAAGATACTTTTACTTTGAACTACAAGACTTGCCCATTGGAATAAAAAAGTGCATAAAGAATATATATAATATACTGAAAGCCATATGCATTTTTACTCTGGCTAAATAATTTCAAAAAAAAAAAAGTGCTGTTCCAGGAAAGGAAATACTAGAACTAAAAACTGCAAATGCCTCTGAATTTGTTTCCATTATACAAAGCAAGCATGACCAATATTCTTTAGAGATTTGCTATAGTAATTTATGACTTTATAGGTCTGATGCAAAACCTATTAAAGTCAGTGGGAAAGCATGATTTGAAAAGGCCTTGAATTACATACTGTTACTGTAAGATACAAATCTGGGAATGCTGAGCCATACCAATATGCTGGTAGTGGAATTTTTAGTTGATTTTTTTTTTTTCATATCAAGAAACACTATAAACTACATTACCATACAAATAGATATCAGCCGTCTAATTTATCAGTATTTAGAGACAGAAGTAAAATTTCCCATTTTTCTGAATTGTATTTTGAAGATGGTTTCTGGTAACTTAACTGAAACTTCTGTAGCTCGTAGAAGCCATTGTTTTTGCCTGTCTGGTTACACTTACGGCACTTCTTGCTTTAGTGTAACAGCATCTTCTAAACCCTGGAGAAAGCAATGGAAACAGCATCCCTTTTGTAGAGTAAAAGTAAACATCGTAAGCTTTTGAAAAGCATGTTATTCTAATTATAGAACATTCAAATGTCTGTATGCCACAACTGAAACATAAGGAGGGACTCAGTGATGTGTGTGCTACTCCTTGGACAAAAAAAAAAAAAACAGGCTATGTGATAAACACCAGTCATAGTGAACGCACAGACTGAGGATCAGAAGAACCCCAGTAACGTCATCAGGAAGAACCGGAGCACACTGAGAATCAGCTACATCTAAAAAGATGGAGAATGATTACAGCAGTGTCCTTGCATGAAACCCGCTAGGACAAGTCAGGGAAAGAAGCTCTCCCTTGTAAACTGAAGGGGTTATTGCATAGAATGGTTTAGAACTTACGGGATGCAGGGGGAAAAGCATTCCAGGACATTCACCTTTTTCAGGTCAAGTTTTTGAGATAGTCTCACACTTTCTGTCTCTTTTTTAGGGTAAAGCTAAAGTTCATATTCTAGAAATAGAATCATAGAATCATTTAGGTTGGAAAAGAACTCTAAGATCACCTGCTCCAAATTTTAACTTAGCTCTGCCAAGTTCACCATTAAACCCCCTGGTTAGTATACACCCCTCAGTTTATATAGGATTCAGTCAACTGCTGCAAGACATGGACTTAAGAGAAAGAAAAAAAAAGGTTCAAACACATTTTCCTACTCTCTGCTAGTAAAGCAGAAATTGTTTTCACTACTTAAAATACGGCTACAACTAAATCTTTAAAGGTCCTTTACAGTCTGATCCCAGACTTCAGCTTGATGCTTATGCAACAGTTTTCCTACTATCTACTATCACACCTTCCCAATAAGCTGCAGTAGTTCTGAATGCATTTACACACAGTAACTAGAAGTTGAATCTTGAAAACATAAAGGATATGACCCTTAAACATTTGTTTATATTTTTGATATAAATGTATGTATATGTCTACTACAGTGTATAGTGTTTAAATACAGTGTTGTTAAACAAAGTTAGGAATACATGGCCTTTCCCTACATTAATTAAAGCAATACTTCAATTAAAAAGTGTCATTAAGATAACAGATTTGTTGAGGCTTTTTTCTGTATGCCAAAATACAAGGTAGAATTTGATGGTCTTGTCCAATCAAAACAGACAAATATAATTTTAGTTGGAAATGAGAGGGGGAAAAAAAGACAACAACAACAACAAAAAACCTATCTGCTCAGTTGTATACTCAAGATAACTGTAAGAATTTAATTTGTTATTCTGAACTTCTGAAACTAATGCTTGCTTTTTACAGTAAGCAACAGAAAAATTGTGAGTTAGCTGGAAGCTTATCTAAGGTTTCCTGGCTACCACCCAAAGTTAAATAAACAACAACAAAAACTCTTAAAGATTTGTAATAAAGTGTGAGAAGTGATTAATGCCCTATAATCGGTTTCTTTACCTTCATCCTTTCAACAGCATTTGCAATCTGTGAACAAAGTAGCAAAGCTTTATCCTTCTTCAAAATGGTATGTGAGATTGAGAGGTTTACTCAAAGGAACTGAAACACTGAATTAGAAAAGTTGCTTAAAAAATAAACACAAGAAAATAATAGTTCAGTCCCTGCCTTGCTGACAGGTGAGATAACTACAATTTCTGGTACTGTAGAGAACTCACAGATATGCTGGCATTTCAATAGAAGGAAAAACCACACCAATCCACATGGTTCCCTTAAAACAAAAGCCTCTGGAGTTCATGACCAACATTTCAATCAGTTTTCAATTAGGAATGAGCAACAACAAATCATACCAGGGATTTACTGACAGGTGTCAGGAACAATGGTGACTGCTTTAGAAAACACAACATAACAATTCTTTCACTACTATACATCATACTATATGTAAAAATACCATCTTCAAATTTAAAACAAATTCATCTTCTCAGGACTGATCCTCATAATCAGAGCACCGGACCTAATCCAATTATACTTAAGCACTGTGGAAATCCTTCCAATTCAATAAGAAAATTGCACACCCTCCCGTATTCCTGCTACTTCCTATGGCAAATTCATCAACTTTTACTCACAAAACATTTAACCACCAAAGGCAGAGTTTGGGGAATACAGCTTCAAATCAAAGCACTTTACTCAAAGACTGAATCACCAGTTTTCTAGCAAAAGCTCAGAACCTTTAGACACGAATGCAACCATCCATTATTAAACGTACGGTTCTGATTCAGAGGCCACCATAACAAATGGGTGGACAAACAGCAACTTCAAAAGACTTTGAATCACACATTAGGAGTGTAGCATCATTCTTAATATTGTATGCTTCCAAGACAGAAGTCTTCAGACTGGGTTTTACATAGAAATCATAAAAGTGGAAAAGGAAAGTGATTCACCTGCTTGAAATGGTTGACATTTAATTTTTGCAGTTTAGATAATCAACCATTTTCTACCACTTACATAAAATGTAAATCAGTATATATCAGAAAGATTCCAGCATTTTCTTTTTCTTTACAAATATACACACACACTAGAGAGGCACATTCTTTGTTAGAAATCAGCATGATTTTTTTTTTTTGTAGGAACTCAAACATTTCCTTTCACAGAAATTTTTCCATGAAACCGTGCTCTTCATATAAGGCAGTCGTATCTAGTTAAACAAAACAATCAGTTTGCATAACATTAGAGCTGCACCTAGTTTAAGATGTATTTTCAAAATACATGTGTCATAAGTGCCACTACAGAGAAATAAGCAAGATGCTCCTTTTACAGCCTGGAGAAAAAAACTATTAGGTTTGACATTCTATTAAAATTTAAGGGCACAAAAGGAATCTCTAACTGTTAGTCTGAAATGATCTGATTATTCTAACAGCACATATAGTGCAAAGAATTTCTTACAGTGTAGTCACAAGGCAATACTAACTCTTTCAAAAGGATGTTAAAAATTTTTGCTCATTGCTTAGAATGGCGTATGTCCAACGTATTCACAACTGGCAATGAAGTCTGAAGTATTACAGTATCATTGTTTCTACTGTAATGAAAAGAAATCAGGTTGTGATTATAAATGTTCATGTTAAACTGTAAGGAATTCTATTGCATTTTACCAAGAATATTATTTCTTAGGTTTGTCATAAGCTCCAGGAAGATGGCCAATGGAGAAAAGTTATCTATCCATATTTTCTCCTACAGTGGAAAGCAAAATAAAGCACCACATTCGCTGGCTTTGGGTTAGTTAGTTAAAAATGTGTATGTTAGTTCAACTTGAGTCAAGCTGGCTTGGTTTTCACTTGCTATCTGTAAAGGCTGACTGAATGAGATTCCTTTCATCAAACAGGCACTGCTATCTTTGCTGCAATAGTAGAGGCACGCTTTGATAGCCAGGACAGCTTCAGCTGATAGACAGCTCCTTGGTAACTGAAAGGGAATGACAGTTTGACAGGAAACATCCTTAATTTCTCCAGACAGACTCTGTCCTTGAAGCAACCATGTATTATCTGCAAAAGAACAACAAATTTTATCATTAGGATATTTAATACCATGTCTGAAACCTATAGAAAACACTAATTTTGCTCATATGACAACATGACCTTTTTTCCATATAGAACATAAAGGAAATTTCCCTTCTGATTTTTTCATCATGGGAAAAAAAATTTAAAAATAAAAATAGTTTACAAGTGCTTCTTCAGTAGTCATTTAAAGGTAATCCACAGCTTTGCTTCAGAAGTGTGGGTGTATCTCCACAGTATACCTTAGCTAAATGCAATGAATCTGTAATTTGCCCTATACACACTTTTAAGAGGATATTAAAATTTCTTCTGATACTTAAAACTCCTGAAATTAATTGGTTGTTATATGTTTGTATTAGAGGCCTAATACTCTAGGCAAGACATCTGCCATAAATGCACAGAACTGCAGGTACTTTATCATGTTTCCAAACAGAAATGTTGGCTTTATAAACAGGTTGCTGTAATTTAGCTATGTTCAGTCTGACTATTATAACAAAATTTGAGTTTTACATTTATTTAAATATTTAAGAGTATGTGAACTGCAAAATAAACTGCACAATGTATGTACCTACTTCATTGCATTGCACTCTGTATTTTATTCTAAAATGAGATGGATGATGTGCTCTTTCTGGCATTTTTAAGAAAATACCTTAAATTTGGCTCTAGAAGTTATGAGCTTGAAATGTCTTGTTGAGTTTAAGTTACTTATCTTCTCCAGTTTTGCTAACCCTTGAAGATCTGACATGTATCTTCACCTCAACAATATTTGGAGATTTTTATAGGTCAAAAAGTGTGCTGGAAATAGTCTATTTGTACTCCGAAAGCATAAACTACAATAAGAAACTGCCTTAAATCATGAAGTGTATAACCAGATTGCAGGCCCTGTACAGTATTTGTTGATTGCTTTTAAAAACAACCCATTTAATTAAGCTACCACATGGATATATAGACACTTTGAAAGCTAGCCAAAAAAGTATGAGTCAGAAGATGAGATGTTTAGCTTCAGATCATTTTAACTGCATCTACAAGCAGTAATGACTATTAACATGTATTTATTATTGTAAAAGACAATATGGCATGTAAATTCAGGCTGAGAACAATTACTCAGAATTTTAGAATCCTGCAGCATTTCAAAAAAAATGAATGTTTTCCAATGCAGTATAGTAAATGAGCAGAAGTAATTGAAATAAAAATGTTTCGTCCATTGCTTCTAAAAATCTATTGAATGTCCAAGCGGTGAAATCTCAACATCAAACACATGAAAACAAAACTAAATAAAACTATATTCTAGGTTTTTTTGCTTGTTTGTGTGTTTTTTTGTTTTTTTTTTTTTTTTTGTTTTTTTTGGTGTGTTTGGCAAAGCTTTCCTCTGCTCTATAATTGCTTATTTTATTATTTTATTTGGTTCCTTTAAGAAGTAATAGATAGTTCTCTGTGCATCACCTACTTTTAGGGTGCATAAAGTCTGACAGCAAATGTGTTTACGATGTTCAGAAATTTCTCAGAGTCTGAATGAAAGGCATCCTCCCTTCACCCACAAAAGTCAAGTTCACAGTGACAGTCTTACTTAGGCACACAAGGTGAGGAATAGGATACTTTTTAGAAGCCTTGATTCCAGAGATGAGTAAATTATTCCTATAGCATGAGCATACTAGACTTAAAGCAAATGAGTCATACCTGAGTAACTCAATAACCAGACAAAACTGTTTTGACACAATGTGAAAAAAATAGGGGTTATTATGTATATCAGCTTCCATAGGGTACATCCATACCTAAGCCTCTTCTTTCAAATGGTACTTCCAAGGGCACTGACAGATACTCCCTTCTGAGCACAGCTGGAACACTGGAAAGCACTGTCTCCAAACACTTGCTAATGGTCACCCTGAGCAAGAAGGGGTTTCAGATAACCTTACTATTTTTGTACTGAAAAGAATTTTAAGGAACGCATTCACAGAGTTTATTCTACTGGTCATGCTTCGTGCATAGCAATATCTAGTGTAAGGATGGTAACGATGGCTAGAATTAAAGCACTCCAGTCACATGCTACGTGAACATGTTCCATGTGTTCTTTTAAAATACTTAAGAGTTGAAAGAGATTAATTAAGCCTCACGACGCTGCTCAACCATTAAATATTATTCCCACTTCACAGTAACCAAGGCATGCAGTGACTGTAAGTGTTGCCCAAGGCCAGAAAGGAAGAGCAAAAGTGGCCTGCAATAAATGTCAATTATTTCTGCTGCCTTGACATACCAAAATTTTCCTCCTATATTTGAAAGCATGCCTTGTTATAGAAATATTCAAGTGCAAATATATATATATGTATATATGAATTACAACAAAGTAGGTTCAAAGTGGTTAGCTAGAAATTTACTTCAAATAATTTTTTGAAGAGACAGAAGGAAAAATGGGAATCTTTCTGGAATATGCTTCAGCTTCACAGTGACCTTTCTCCCAGAAGCAGACAGTAGGGCTGGGCTAAGCCTTTCATGGAGACAGCGTGGTGAGAGCAAAAATCTAAGGAGGAAAAAGCTCAACTGCTCTGGGAACAGTTTCTCTGCAAGCCCTCACCGGCAACTTGTTTAAAGGAAGTTTTAAAAAAAAAAAATTAATGCAGCATGCATTAATTCAAGCAAGAAGCTACAATTACCAAGTTCCTTTTTTTTTTTTTTCTTTTTAATTCTTCCCACTCCAGCTGTTCAATGTATCAACACTAAATAACATTTACCACATCACAGTGTCGTACAGGAACAGACTGGGAGGGACATTTTGGTTCATCAGATTGAGATCCCTTGCATGGAAAACACATCCTGATATTATCTACTTTGTTTCTTATCTACTTCTGTTCAACTGATAAAACAACACAAGCACTTTACCTTCTGCTGTGATAAACCAGGCGTTGGGTGCTTCTTCATTCAGTGCTGAATCCGGAGGGAGGGTCAACTTCAATAAAAACTGAATTGTCTGGCCAGGAGCTACAGTCAGTGGATGAAGTTGAATGTTTGGTGCAGATTTAGGCAGTTTTGGAAGGTTTGCTCTTTTGTCCTTTTGCACAGGCAGATGATCTGGAACATCGCACATTTCTGGATTCAGGATAGGCAACTATCAGTAGAAAGCAAAGTATTAATTTTCATTTGTCCTGGTATAGCAAATAGACTTTCACAATACAATCACACTTTGATGGCTGACATGGACAAGGAAAACTAACACGTGACAATATGGTTGCTGTACTGAAACTTTCTGATGGAGAACAATAATACTGCAATGACACGAACACAAAGGAGATGACAAAATAACTTTTAAATGTAAGAGATAAAACTGATTGATACGGATAAAAATATTTACTATTAAAATCATAAAATCTAGAGCTACTTTACAAAATCTACTACTTCAAGTATCCTATAACTTCATTATTTAACATTTGCATTACATTTTTATTTTAAATAAAGTTTATAAGCATTTTCTCCCAATGGGGTGGTAATTGTATCCTTTGGCAATAAAATCCAAGATTCTAACCATGCAGATTATGCAGCAAAGTAAAGGACAATTTCCCAGAAAAGGCTCCAAGATATTACATGGCATGGAAATTTAAATATACATTAAGATTGCATACTATTAAATGCAAGAAGCTTAAAAGAATACAGTAAGATTATTATCTCATATACATACACATGAAAACACCAAGACATGGTATCATTATAAGATAGACAGTACAAATTTGTTTTGCTTTCATGTTTACCAGCAAATTGAGCACTGCTGTATTTGAAAGTGGTTCCAATTTGACAACTTGAATGCCCCAAATAAAGAATATATAAAATTCTGCATGGCACTCATTAAAAGTTAAACACCATTTAAATGGAAATTTTAAAGTTCAGCAAAGAGTTCAGCACCATAACAGTAAAACAAAGACATTGCTGTATCAACATTTTTGTCAAATTTAGAAGAATTTGGATTTAGAAACTTGGGTTTGGAACTATAAAAGAGTGATGACAGCGCTTCTGCTTTCCCCACAGAAGTCATATTAAATAAACTGTTGTTGACTTTTCTCTCTAGATCACTGTTACAAGCTAACTTCGTTGTATTTTATATTCTCAGTATTCTACATGGTTTTGGATATTTTTATGTGAAAAGTTTTACATGCAAAAGTTGCTTTTCCGTGAATAGGGCTATCAACAAGCATGCTAGCAGGCCATGCTTGTTTGCTAGATCATCATAAAACATTAGGCGAATATAACTACTGCCTCCAGAAAGTTTATTAGCTATATGATTTTTCTACCACTTACTGCAATAGTAATTTACAAAGAAACACCACTATCAGCCTGTTTAATAAATATTACTTGCCATGGAAAGAATTTTTGTTTCCAAATCCAGCACTTTAATCTGATGATTATTTGTGTCTGCAACATACATCAGGCGTCCATTCTCTTCAACGCACAAACCTCCTGGTTCATTAAAAGTTGACTGTGTAAAGCTGGAACCAATAACATTGCTTGCTTCCCCTGTGCCTGCCAGGGTAGCGCAGTTCTTCGTTTTGGGATCTACAACCTTAATCTAAAATAAAAACAAACAAACAAACAAACAACCTCTCTGAAAAAACTACCAGAATGTGGAAGTTCTGCGTTATCTTACATCCCGCATTTTCAGAAGCCAACATTAACTTTGATTATCTTAGGTAACAAGCATGTGTCCTGGAAGCTATGTTATCATACTTTATCAAAAGACATCTCCCAGCTTGCTTCCTGGTCTTCATTCAGTGTTGTCCTCCTAAGGCACCTACCTCTTTGGTATAAAAGTATGCTTGCTGATCAGCTTGGCTTTTTTTCCCCCCCCCCCTAATATTTGTTGCCTTCCTGAAAACATTTTCAAAATAGTAAGAGCATAATAAAACTGTCACGGTAACTTTTTTTTTTCCTAAAAATAGATTAATTTTTTCTTAACTTTTTTCTTAAGCTAATAGCAAAAATGTTGATAATGTTTTATACTTTAAACAAAATTTCATATGGACCACAGATTTTAACAAGTATTTAATGATATATATACCTTATTCTGTAAAACAAGACAAACTACTTATTTTTTAATATATTTAATCAACATACAGTTAGGAACCTTATAGACATTAAAGCTTGAGAACAGTAATACAGAACAACCTGTCTCATCTTTGAATTCCATGGGGGTAACCCACAATACTTCTTCTCGAAACACGAGTGTTTTTTTTTGAGGAAAGAACAAGTCCTCTTGCTCTCCTGGTTTTATCAAACCTGCAGTATTCCTGACTAACCATTCCTAGCTGTTTTGCCCCAGACCAGTTTCTTTGGAAAGATATAATAAAAGGGTCTTTAGTTGGATCTGTAAGTTGGTACAAATTCACCTTCCCCAAGGGGCTGTCATATCAACACAGCAGCATACAACACCAAAACAATGGGTAAAGAGAAGGACCCATAAGGGAAGGAAGGAAGGAAAAAGTACTCACAAAAGAATTCTTATCCTTTCTTTCTTCAGCTCAACCAAGTACAATCTTTGTATGCTCTGAAAATAAACTCTCATAGTAGTAAAAATTGTAAAGCCTGCATATGTCAAGCTACTATATATGCTTACCTTATGATTATAGGAATCTGCCACATACAGCAGTTTTCTTTTCTTGTCCCATGTTATTCCTAGGGGATGCTGCAGCTTCGCATTTATGCCTGCTCCATCCACATCACCAAAGGCAAACAAGTTCTGGAAAATAATATTATTAAATTAAAATATTTGATTAGTCAATGTTGACATGAATTTAAATGATTGTTATTAAATGGAAATTCACTGAGAAAAAAAAAAAAAACAAGACAACTTTATAACAAGGATACTGAGAACTAGGAAATACGGATGCTAGTGATGGAAATGGAAATTATCAGTATGAATGCAGCTGGCTTTAATAACACCACAGTATTGTTTCAGTTTGGCTATTTTATAAGTAGGTGAAGTAATTTTTTGTATCTGAGGAGCAACGCTCTGCACTACAACTTGAGCACCACGACTGGTACACATTTGCATTCCAAGCAGTGAAGTTAAGAAACTGATGGCCACGGAAACTAATTTACCCTCTCACCCCAACAGTGGTTCCTCCAGGTCAGGCTTGAGGAATATTAGTAGGGCAGTGTGGGGAAGTTTGAAGTGATTACCAATGGATCTCTCTCTCCTCCTACAAGGTGCTTCACTGCTCCGTCTTTCAGAGAGATTGTTCGCACGGTGCTGCTCTCACTGTCCGCTACAAAAAGGCAGTTCCACGGTTCCTCAGAAGCCAGAGAGAGACCTGAAGGTTGTGCAAAGCCTGCCTTATGAGGGTAGGTGTTGTTTCTGTTCTCTTCATTTCCACTCCCGGCAAATCGAAGACAGGTTCCTTTCTTTAAATCACTAAATGAAAATAATACTCATATTCAAGAACAAGTCTGAAATACTTGTGACATTATGCATGAACAGAAATCACGGGAAAAGCACTCGTGAATTATAAAACCAACTGTATTGCAGCACAAGAAATTATTCCATGCCTTTATGCTAACTTTTTTTCACCTTAGTTTATCATTTATCACTAGGTAATTCAGCAAGTGCAATGAAAAGTACCATTGAATTATATGATTGTACGTTACCAAGTCATAGCTTTATAGCTAAAGCAGAATATTTCATTTCATCTAACAGACGTGGGTAAAAGCAGGCAGGCTTTAAAGGACACAAGCCTTTTAAGTCTGAAGAGAAACAGCAAGCTTCAAGCTAAGTACAGGTTGAGAAAAATTACTTTTAGATTAATTGGATTATCTCTCACTGTGGGGTTTGAAGGCTGTTTATCCAGACAAACAGCAGTTTCACGTGTCTTGTATTAAAACCGCTTACCTTCCCTTTGGCAGTTTTCCACCTTCCAACATCAGTGCCCATATCTGATGCGTGCCTGCCATCGCTATCCATAAAACATCATCTTCTTGGGTCTCTGAAACTTTTAAAGAAATGGATGTATAAGAACAGATGAAAAAACCTCTTTGGGAATGCTTCATAAAACAAGTCAAGAAACCAACCCTGCCATCCCCCTAACTCCGGCTCACCATTTGCCACAGGGAAAAACAAACAAACAAGCCACTGAGCGAGAGAATGTCTTTCATTTCTGAAGAAACCCGTTACCGCTCTTTTATTCTCTTCCTAAGGATATTAAAAACACAATTTTTATATCTTTGCCTGGTAAAGACAATACTTCAAACAGAATTTGATCTTTGCAAGATTTTGCTATTGGCTCCACATTTCACCTGTTATTTTGGCATCATACTGGTCAACAAATATGTACATGTTTTTCCTAAGCTATGTTTTTGGGGTGTTCTTTTAAAAACAAACAAAAAACCACCACACTCTATGCTGGTGATAAAATTAGATGTTCCAAAACGCTAATAAGAACTGTTAACACATTTTAAGACAAATAACAATGGCAGTACCTTCCAGACCATACGCTCATGCTAGTTCCTGGTCATTTATCCTGCATATTCTGATGTTCTTACCATACCACACTAACAGTCCCACTGAAATCAGAGGTACTACTAATGACAGTAAAGAGAACGTATGTGATGTTTTTAAGATAACAGAATTGATGCTTGGGCATCATGGAGATTTACGCTCTGTAGAGCAACAACCACTGTTCAATCAGAGACCTGTGATGTGTGCAGTTACTGATTTTCTTCTGCACTACCTGTCTGGTTTCCAAGTAGTACTCCTTATTCACATGTGCTATCACAAATGAAAGATGCAGGTCCACGGAACAGCGACTTTCTCAAGAAGGTTTCAAGTGTGTATCAAGCATCTAATTTTTTCAACTCGAAGTATAACATCAATATTCACCAATCCAAATCTATAGAATTAAACAAAGCTTTTCTAGGTAACACTTCACAAATACAAATGAAAAGAGAAGAACATAAGTGCTCTACAGCTTAAAATGTAGCATATTACAGCATAAGAATGCATGGAGACAAATTGTGAAAGGATGTTAAAAAAAAAAATTATCCGTTTCTGAAAAAGCTAAGGAACAAGAAAGTTGACATCTAAAAACTTCATTAAAACGTGGCCAGTGTTACCTAACATTTTAGTAGTTCATAAACATTGGATAGCTCTCTCTAATCTGGTTAAAAACAATATTAAAATCTTTTCCTAAATGAATGTATTGGAATAGCTATTAGCTAGTCAACAGAAAAACACTTAAATTGCTCACAGAAGCTTTTTATTCACACGAACTTATAAAAATGTGCATCTCATACTTGTTCCTGCAAACAATCTCACGGTCCAGCCCCTGCCACCCTCCCCGTTCCTTATTGGGGGGTTCAGAATAAAAGCAGTTATATGTAAAATGCTCGCAAACATTTTAAATCTGTGAAGTTAGTGCAAATCAATCTTTCTAAAGTGAAATTGCCACTATCTCCCCAACTGAGATCCTGCCGCTTTTCTTTCAATCCTAAATCTTTCTCACATTACAACTGCAAGCAGAAAAAAAATAGTTTCCTATCTCCAGAATCAATTTCCTCATCCTGTGAGCCCTCCTCAGAGTACCATTGGTATGGTTTTAATGCAGTTTATCTTCTGCCTTTTCTGTTTCTTGGATCGAGATACAAGTTTCCAAGGCTGCGATCAAAGGAACTCGCTGACTCTCTCCTGCACTTCCACATGGCTCCATGTCTTTACACAAACTGGAGTTCCAAGAATAAAAGTCAGACTTCCAAAGCATGGAAAAGCTTTTTGTTGAGAGGGAAGGTTTTCAAAATGAGTTGGAAAACAAATGTTTTAAGTCTCCAGACACGCTTCCAAAGTATTGGTAATACCAAGACACACACCCCACTCACCCTAACAGAACCCCAAAAGACAGAATCCCCTTTGGTTAGAGCTTGTTTCTATAAGATTTAAACCAAGAAAATTGCTTAGGAAAACATTTCACTACTTTCCATACAGCACACAATCCGTTTCCAGGATTTTGCTTCCATACTGCAGAGCTTGCATTTTTCAGATGCTGCTACTCTGAGTACCCCAAAAGATCTACGGTAGAATCCCCGGTAAGCTCAGAAAGGGAGCTCTTCATCGTGCTATGTGGTGCCATCCATTCTGAGGGATGTCAGAAAGAGCTTTGTTGATTATTTAATATTCACTTCATCCAACAATGAAACGAAGGAGTAAGACTAGAGCCGAGCACTTCAGAAAAACCTATTCCATAAAATCCAATTTCTGTAATTCCGCCCACTCGCACTCCCCTGTGACAGCTCCATGGTGAAAACATGAAAAGGTGTCTCACTCTAATCCCGCACACCAAATGCCTCTTCGAATAGGAGGAAAATCTATCAATATTCATTCAAATTTTACAGAATATGCAAGATCAATAGTGACAAGGTCCTTTCTTCAACTAGAGCACACGACGGGAAAAGTAAGTAGGAACTCTGCAATTGCAAATTTTAACACAAATATTTTCTTCTGGCTAGCAATTAGAACAAAGGGAATGGGTAGAGGCATGGGAACAGTATGAGCAGACTGAATTGCGGAAAATATGTCAAGAGCTTTCATCAAAAAAATTATACAAAACCAGAAAAGTAAAAACAATTCATATGGCTGCAGAGATAAGGTATTTTATCACACAATGGTCCTGACACTACAGAATTTAATGTTTTATCTTCTGAAACAAAAGATAGAAAACTTCTTTGAGGATAAAACAATCTGGAGACATGCCACCATTGTCATCCTTGTACTGTGCTTGCAGGAGAAGGGGGACAGGGAGAACCAACATGTTAAAGTTAAGATAATGCCATCATTACCATAACTCCTTATCGTCCCTCAATGGAAAGAAATTATTTTTAAAGAATTTATTATAAAGCAACATAAAAGAACAAAGCATTTCTTTTACATTGATTCAATTAAGCGCCACATTCCAAACTATCTCGAGCTGTTTTAAAAATCCAGTTGAGTTTCTCCTTATTAGGGTATGGACTTTCTTATCTTTAGTGCTGCCTGTATCAAAGCAACGTATGGCTTACAAATACGATATACTTATGTTATAAAGATTCAATACTAATGAACTAGAGCTCTGAACGCTCTTGTGTGATGTAGGATGGTATTTCAGTGCTTTTCAAGTTCCTGAGCCCACCTCTGCTCTATATCCATGTTTTAAGAATTACCAGTCCTGTTTGTACACACACACAATTTTAAGCAGTTCAATAACGACCTTTTTTTATTTCTGAGTAAATCTGAGCACACAAAAAAGACTTTAACAGCGGGCAACAACACCTGTTTGGAGAGACCCCATTCCCAGGACTACTGCACACATCCAGCTCCCCAGTCTGGGGACTGCAGGCTAACTTCCAGACTGAGAATGCAAAGTCTGGGAATTAAAGTCACATTTGGTGGCTGGCACTACTGTTATTTTCTAAATAAACTGAAGTTTGAAAATATTATTCCTGTCTACTGCTTTTACCTTTTAAAGAAAGCAGTAACGAGGAAGAAGCCTGTTGCTACACTCATCCGCTGCAAAAACACAAGCAAAAAGGGCTGCTCAGCAGCCCCTCCTGCTCACAGACACATATGCTGCATACTTACGCATATGAATGCGAGTCTCGTCTTCACTTAAGTCAGTGGAAGTTTAGCAAATTAAATCCAAATCCAACTGACAAAACAACTAAAGAATCACTGGTCTTCAGTGAGACAGACGGCAAATCCCAAAAAGGAATGCTTTAGCACCAAGTCTGGACTGTTACACGTACACGTCATCCTTTTTGAAGGAGTAAAAATTCATTTTCTCCTTCTTCCTTTTTCCCTGTGCTACCCAGCACACTCTTTCACTTACTCTCGTATCATGCAAAAAGCACAACCCTTTACGAAACCAAACGTTTTTAGAATTTTCCTCCTTAGTCCTACAGTCTCATCAAGGGAAATCTCTTGGACGTGGATATCGAGGGGATGTCATACAATGGGAGATAAAAGGGAGCTAAAAATATCTTTCTATCCCAAGTTTTCTCATTCAGGTCTTCCAAATGCAATGGCAATATATGCTTAAATAAATAAATAGAAATCCAAATTGCAAGCAATGGCATTTTTTAACATGAAAGTGCTACTTTAGATTATGCGGTGTTGGGATACATTACTGTAACCAGTCTTCGCTTTCCTGTAGTTAGGTGTGTTATTCATTCCTGTTTCAGAGCAAGCACATACACCTGAGGGTACCTCAGCACTGCACTCCCCCCATCCCCAACAGACCTTGCACATTGGAAAGCACTTTCGGCATCGGATTAGACCAGTTCAGAAGCGTGTCGCATTCTGACCCTAGCACGCCCAACAAAGCCTCTTTAAGACTTGTCAAAGATGTTTATTTTCAGCAGCTCTTTATCTAGAACTTTACATTGAAAACAGTATCTAGTACCTAAAACAACGTTTAGGAATCTGATCAGTAGTTTTAACTCCTGTATCACAAATATATATCTAATTCATGAAACAAAACATTCAGATTGTGGAAAAAAACGAGTAAGAAACCATCATTCCAGGTACAAATCTCGTCGTTCTATACAGAGGGCACATAAAAGGCACAGACTTCCAAATGTTACTGACTTTGACATCTGTTAAGATGCTAACTTTGCTAATCCAAATGTTTCTTTTCCTGCAGAAAGCAATCATCATCATCATCTACTTTGTCAAGCTTTAGAGAAGCCCAATTTACTAGAAAATGAGCCTGTCAAACTAAATTGTGTGGGATTGCTGCTGGAAATTCAGTCAGAGCTCCCATCGCGTTCTTATGCTATGTATATGTCGAAGGCATGCTTATACTAAAATATTAATGCAAATATCTGATTTCTTGACCTACTTCTACAGGGAACATGTAAAAAATTAATAAAGCCTGTTGCTTTACAGCCTACTGCTGTAAATTCAGCAAATACCATCAACCCTTAATCTCTTTAGCTTGGTCTGGAATACAGGAATGGAGCATTCAGGCAACAGTTTAACCGGGTTACTGTACAGAAAGTTTGTTGGGGCGATCATATCAGCAGTTACTAGTTCTCTAAGTTTCTCTCGCCTCAATTCTCCTTCAAATACTTAAAGGTAAAAAAAGAAGAAAAAGGAAAAAGCCACACAAATGCCAGTTTAGGAGCAGGAATGAAAGCTGCTTAGGGATGACAGAAGCTGTGCATAGACTTAGGTGAAGTTTTCACATGTCCTAACTTAATGTATTTGTCCCTCTTTGGGATTCTGCCGGCAGTATGAAGCTGACTGACCCACTCGGACAAGGCATGTAAGAATACAGTGCGCTTCAAAAATCCTCCCCAAACATTCCTCTATAACCTTCTTCTTCTCTGCAGTCCTTTATTGCAACTACTTAATGTCACATTTCTCAAAAGATTTATTCTCCTCAAACAGTCATTACACGGGAATGAAACCCTATAACATCTTCCATTTTACTTTAGCCTTAACTTTAATGAAGCTTCTTTTTCTTTGAAATTTGTCATATTTTATAGAAAAAATAATGACCTTTTGCAAGTAGATTTAGAATCTAGTTCAAGAAGAGAAGACAAACAATGCTTTCTAATGTCAGTGATGTCTCTAACGTGGTTTTCTGTGCCATTAACTTTTATAAGGACAGATTCAGCCCAAAACTGGGCATGGGATCTCTGAGCTTCTACTTTTGCACTGGAAACTGCTGAGGAGATGAGAAAGCCTTTTGCATTTCTAGTTAGTCTACGCTGACACATCATGCAGTCATAGCACATATGCAACATACATTTAGAGCAATTCAAATTTTGAGTTGTCAAGAAAAATGGTTCCTAATTAAACCCTGATGATCTCAAAAGGAGCTCTTTTATTTTCAGCTCTAATCAAGGAAGATTCCTTTCATAAGGCAGTGAAGGCTAGAGCCTCAGAATGAGACCAGCCTAGAAGGGGAAAAAAAGTGACATGTAGAAAGCATGCTTTCAAGATTTAAAAAAAAAAAAAAAAAAAAAAAAATTCAAAAAAAAAAAAGAAAAAAGAAAAAAAAGAAGTATTTCCTCCGGAATGCAGTTGTACTAAACAATCCTCTAGCAGAAACACAAGAAAAAAATGTACGTGCTTTTGCCTTTTAAGGGCTATAAAGATTGCACCAGTGTGATAAGGTACAGTACTTTCATTGCAATAATATCTACGTAAAACCTGTATTGACGTAAACATTTCCAACTAATTTGCTGAACACATGGGCAATACTGTGCTTGGGAGTTTCTATAAATAAAATACAACCATGCAATTTCAGGCTGGATTTTGGAATGTGAACCACAGAGTTATGTCACCAAGCACAGGTCATCGTCCTGTTCCTTCCAGCAAGAATGCAGCTATCAAGAACATTTCACACTCAGATCAACTTTGCATTTAAGTATCACTTGCTTTCAACACCCACTGAGTAAAAATAGAAGAGGACAACATAGAAAGCTAAAAAAGCACACAGTAAGTTAATAATGTATTTTTAAGCTGCTGGCCTCCCCCCTGCATTGTGTATTTCCTACACAATCTATGTCAATGCAAATTTCAGCACCACCTTCAACAGCAGAATTTAATCCATCGAGTTCACTCAAGACTGTTAAAGGGGGAGGGTAAAACACAAGTTCAGTAGCCACAATTAAAGAAATTAAAAAGACGATAAAGGAGAATACTGTCTGCATGAATGCCAGCAGTTTTTTGTCTTAACTCCCCTATCTTAGAGAGACATTTATCAGCTTTCTATTAAATTGTATTTCAGTCATTTAACCTCATGGAAGGTGGCTGGAAGGGGGGCTGGAATTAGATGGTCTTTAAGGTCCCTTCCAACCCAAACCATTCTACGGTTTTATGACCCACTTTGCCTCAAACTTCAGCAAAAATGGGGAAACAGAAGCTTATCATCTTGCAGAAATCCTGTGAGGATGGTTAGAAGTATGACAGCAGTATCTGTTCTAAAGATTAACTTGTCTATGCCTAACTTTTCTCCTCAGTATTTTCATATTTGAAATATACAGAAAGCAAATTCCAATCACACAGAAGCCTCTATCAATGGGGATACAACTGTTCTTGTCAAAGATGGTATCATATCCTTTCAGGTCTTGGTTTTGCTTATCAGATTAAATTAAAACTTTATCTTTACAAATGCTGATTTCCAAAAATGTTTTCCAACGTGATCACAGTAAAAACAGATACCACAGTGCTGAACTGCACTGAAGTTAAGTCTGACTCTTAGCATACTGGAGGCAAACTAACACACACAAAAAAGTCATTCACTATTTCCTGCATTGTCAAGACAGATGTCAGCAACAGATTTGATAACTTCAGTGGGCTTTGAATCAGGCTTGATGTCATCTGGAATCCATGAAATACCAAAATGTTACAACTTAGCTTTGTATTTACTTCACACCTTTGACACCTTCTGCCTCAAAGTGATAATGACTTGTGAATACAGTGCTGGAGGATTACTGAGGGCTTTTCTTGGTTCTGTGAATGGCATCTTTCAGACGACGATTTGAATTAGTTTAACTTCACAATAAACAATACATTAAAAAATACAAGCAAACAATGAAGCCTTTTAACATATATTCCTGGCTCCCTGGGCACAATCTGTTTGGTTTTGTGCTTCATCTCGAGACAGTGTCTCAGTGAGCACCATTCGTTCATCTGCTCAAACCTCCTCTGATTCTTCCAGTTTCCTTGCAAACAGAGACTTAATTGCATCCTGCAGTTTTGGCCCCGTAAAAACACCCTTATTAGATTAGTGTTACTGGGCTCTGGGACATTCTCTTGTTAACATTCTACTCAATATAACCTTCTGTTTTGACATCTCTCTCTGGTCATATTTTTCTAACGAGATCTATGTAGATATTACACTCATTTACATATGGCAGACAACTACCTTACCGTGCCACACAAAACCATATCAAAACTCTAAAAACAAAAAAACAAAACAAAACAAAACAACCTGAAAGCAGCCCCCCATTTTATCTATCTGGCCCTTTACCCTCCCAAATAAGAAAATTAAATTGATTTGATCTCCTCTTAAGTGATGGGTTATAATATATTTTGTACAGATCTGAATAGCCAACTAACTGGTAGGATCTGATTGAGTAAGAAAAAAAAAAAGCATACTGGTCTGAAAACAGTACATCTAGAAAGTTTGATTTTCATATAAATACTGATATAAATTCAGCAATGTTAAATAGCTCAGATGACTAATCCTTCACAGGTGACTAATTCAGTGATTACTATATTCATGTTGATAACAATCATATAATTTAACATTTCATTTAACAATCAGAGCTCTCAAAAATGAAAGTATCAGTGGATACTGACAGAAGTAGAAGAAAGCATCATGAAAATGGTAAGCAAAATTAAAGGACATTTTGAATAGTTCTATTAGCCAGCTTAAATTTCTGATGCACTCGGGCAATACTTTCTGAGTTAGTGCTCCCCTCTGTTACTGATCTGCAAAACAGCTCTGTGACAACATCCCAAACTGGTGTGAAAACTACACCATCAAGTCCCACAGAAGTCTACTGGATCACAGAAGTGAAAACAGATTGGATAAAATTTATTAACAGCAACCTAGATTTGGTGAGATTCTTTTTCAAGTACTCCTATTAAGTAGAATTCCCTATTCCTTGACACCCTTAATTAGTAAGAATCATTGACAACCCTTTCAGTTTAGAGTGTTGTGTGTGTGTGTGTGTTGTCATGTTACTGAAAGTGTGAAATGTGAAATTGATGCCTGTGGCTTACTTTAGTAGCCAAGGCTTTTGGTAGTACACTGCCTAAACTGGCAATGTATTTCTGCCAGAAGACTTCCATACAATCAGCATTCATGAACTGGCTACATGTTTCCTTAAAGTAACTCTGAGTGTTTTTCCTTCCCTGATATAAGGGTTTAAAGCTACACTAAATCATTTTACTGTCGTTAAGAAACTTGCATTTGCAACCTTTAAATCATATTGAGATGGAAACCTAAGAAACATGGCAGTTACGTGATGTAAGTCTCAGGAGTGTGTTAAGTTGATCAGAAAAGAATACCATTTAAATCCTCAGAAGCTGATTCTTACATCCTATTACGCAAAGATTTTATTTTTATGCCCTGATGCTCGAAAGGTGTTTTCTGAGGTGTTCTTCTTCTATCTGTTTGCCCTCTATAACGGTCTTGAGTCTAATGATTTCACATCGTCTAAACAGGAATAAACACAAGTCACCAGATAAAATTATTTTTATTTCCTGAACTCAAATATTTACAAGTGGTAAGACATATCTGTATAGTCAAGGAAAAGAACTTTAGACAATGTTCCCTTCCTGTAAAATGCATCTGCTGCTTAAGCAATCCTGACATAAAGCACTGGCACACTAAAGGTAATCACAATTCCCTTCTGCATTTGGATCTAATAACTACGTATCTTGCTACAAAATAGTCATTCTTCAGGTCAGGTACCAGTTCACATTTTTTCAAGGACTTCAGAAACTTAGATGCAGCTGATAACTGCAGTGCAGTACTTGTACACAAGAAACCACTGTTTTTTAGACCCACTTGTAAAGTAAATATTTACTGAACTTCAAATTGTTACCAGAGCAGGAAAACATTTAACAAACACTTATGATGCATAAATGTGAGATGTTAAAAGTTCAACTGATACTATACCTGAATTACCAAAAACCACATCCCATGGAGAGCTGATAGGCTGCTCTTCTCCTTGTGCTCCACCTTCCTTGTCAACACCTTGTATCCCAATGCCTGCTACAGTAGTCACGATCTCTAAATCCAGGTCAATCTGCAAGAAGCAAAATGACGTACGCTAAATATACAACAGCACCTTGAGTTAATACAGAGGTAATACAGATAATCTGACCTAGCAATGTTTAAAATGGAGGATCTTTGCTTGCAACTAAAAACCAAATCCTAATACTCGTTTATGAAGGAGAATAATTATTTTTACCATAATGTTTGTTGCTGGTGGGGGACAGCAGGAAAAACAAGTGACTGAAATTTTCTTCCAGATGCACCAACAATGAACTGTCAAAATTTGGTCAGCAACTCTGGAAGAAAGTATCAACATTTTCTAGAGAAGTATTCAGATGGACAGTGGATATGGATGTTTCATTTTAGACTTCTTCTAAAGGAATATGCTGTAAAAAAAAATCAGATATTGTAGAAGTATTTCCTATCTCTACATAAAGTCATCTATACAAAAGATTTTTGCAATTAATTTCATGTGTTGGAAAAAAAAAAGTTTAATTTCTGCAGCCTAAATCCATTTATCTTTCCTTCCCCCTTTGTTTATAATCTGAGTTCCAATACTTCTCGTGAATTTATTGTAATGATTATATAAAAAAAGGAGTCTTTCACACGTGTAGCATGAAAACTAACTTTTGGAGCAGTTTGCAAGGCCTGTGTCCTGCACAAACATTTGAAAGGATGTCCTATAGCTGACAGATTATTTTAATTCTTGGATACCATGATGGCAAACTTAAATAAAAGGGAACAGCTACTTATCATGAGAGATGCTGAAGCAATATGACCCAGAACTTCAGCTGTTTCTGCACTCTGTTAACTGTAACACCTAATTATCTCTGGTCAACAGGCTAATATGGTGAGTATTATGAAGATGAAGGCCTTGGACCAACAGGGCCACTTGTTCCTTTCCAGATTAAAAGCGGTAGCCAATGACAACGAATACAGTGCAGAGGGCTTCTAGGCTAGTGATCTGATTGAAACACTGAATGAATGTGAACATACTGAACAGTAAAAAAAAGCTTTTCGAATTGAGTAAGCGTGTGCCTCTTCTGATCATGACTCAGACATCCTACTGGCTAGTAAATATGAGTAAATATCTTCTGAGATGCATAAAAACTTTTATTAATAAGGTAATATGATACTGCTTCAGCAAACTTCAGATTATTCCATATTTTGCCTAACTGGGTTTAAGATTCAACTCCTGTTTATACTGAACAACATTCCTATGCACTAAAAACTTCAAGTATTTAATTAAAAAAAAAAAATCAACACACAAATAATTCTGAAATTAAAGCAGGTATGCTTACAGGACCAAACAACTAGTTAACAAAAATTCAGATATCCACCAAACCATAAGAGTACAATAACCTTAGATAAGGATCTGAACTGTAAGTGAAATAGAAACAGCTTCTACTTCCAATACTAAGAATAGATGTTTCTCATAACAGGAAAGCAAGAGTCACAAGTTAAAAAAAAAAAAAAAAAAAAAAGAAAAAGAAAAAAAACGATCAGTTATGCTAGAACAAGAGGCACATTCTTCATTTCTAGATGATCTTAGAGGTCCTTTCCAACCTGAATGATTCTATGAACCGAAGTACAAAAGCATATGTAGCCCTTTAAAAATGGAAATGCAAAACAATATTTATATTAGTCCAAATTTCCTTCCTGATGTTGAAGATATTTGTAGAATAATTAATTTGGTATAAATTTTCACCTGTTTAAGTAGGGGAAGTACAAGAGGTTGTTTCCTTATGGAAAATTTACCTTTCTAATTAGATGATTTTCTGTATCAGCTACATAAATAACATTATTTTTTATAGCAATGCCTTGTGGTGAGTTAAAAGATGCTTCTGAAAATCTTCCATCTTTTCTTCCACTGTTTGGACCTATAAATGAAACAAAGCAAAACTCAAAACTCATTTCAGAAAAATAAAACTTAAAAAAAAGTGTATGTTTTTAAACCTGTAAGATAATTATATAGTCTAAAAGATGCTTTCATTGCACCTTGTATAGCCTTTTTTTTTTTATTCCTAATTAACAGCCAAACCATTACCAAAAGCAGCCAGCAAAGATTTAAAATTCCAAAACTCAATTACATTTCAATGATTTAGATTTTGCTGTAATTACACTGAAACTAATATTTGATTAGCAGCACTTTCTTATTAATAATACAAGCTGACAAAAAGATGACACGCAACTAATTACACGGAAGAACAGTGAGAATGATGGAGTGACAGCCTTCTGTACAGCACAAAGAGGAAAGAGAGGGAGGAACATGACCTGAATAAAACAGTGTGAAGGTAAGCATCGCATTTATAGGGAGTAACATTTAAAGTGCATTAGCACTGTGTGTCAGCAAAAGACATTTAGATACATGAGTTATTATGTGTGCATCATGATTTGTGATGCAAATATAGTAATTTCAACCTTTGTGCATGCCCACATTTATTACAGTATTATCAACTTCGTTACACTATTTTCTGCCCACAGAATCACTTAACTGAGTCACTGAAACATGCAAACTTTTACAACTTACTCTCAGAAGACAATTTAGACGTTAACAGACATGAAACATTGAGGTGCTGCTGTTTCAGTTTCCGATAATTCCTCTTGGAACTACATCAGGATGCCCATTCATAGGGAACAGCACAGAGTGCCAAAGGAAGCAGGGGTACCCATTCAGAGATAACAAGACTTCCCTCCAAGTTGCTATTTAATGAATATCCCAGAATACTAAAGGGTGTTTTGTTGGCAGAGACTTCATCTCACATACCAAACAGAAAACAAATTGTCTGACTCTTGTCATAAGAAACCTTGTTTGTACTTCCCATAGAAGGGTATTAAGGTCTTTATCAGGTTAGCTTGGATAATTAGCCTGTCTATTCAATGCCCTGTTCCATCAAATAATGAAATATTTCCTTCCTTTCTTAAAACAGTAGTGCCACTGGTATTTTTCTGAAGTTTGTGAATCCTATTGAGGGATGTTCTTCATTTAAAACAAACAAAGAAAAGCTCCCCCAAAACATACCATCAAAACCAAAATTCCATGTTTGTTTTTTCCTCTTGGAAAGGGAAGTATTTTTATCTCTTTTCCCTATCTTGATGCTGGATGTGAATGTATGTCACTGAAATCTAAACACATTTGAAACTCTTTCAGAAGATGGTTGGACCAGATGATCTTGGAGGTCTTTTTCAACCTTAATGATCCTATGACTCTACTCTTTTGTAATTCATATTGGTTATCACATGAAAAGACAAAACTTAGTCAATGAAATAACGACAACAAATAAGGGACACCTCAACCAGTTGCATTAACAGAGCCTCCCACTGATGGTACTACGCTATATTCCCTCACCTCCTGCAAAAGTGATTTTATAAGAAAAAAAATGTTATCAATGCTTATGAACTGCTAGGTCCTAGCAGCACCACCGAATATAGTCTACTCCTAAATAAAACTTATATAATCTTACCTCCAATAGTGTGCAGAATCTGCCCATTTTTCCGAGTAACCAAAATCCTGTGATGTCCAGTGTCTGCAATTACCAGCCTTTCTCCTGAATTATCTACTGTCACTTTGCCAGGAAACAGCAGGGGAGAAGGTGGGAGGGAGTCCCTGTATAGCTTTATTCCAATACTGTTGTCCTTGATTTGTCCTCTCTCCTTGTAGAATTTCAGTGCTACAGAAGTAAACAAAAACAGCTTCTCCTTGTGGCCTTCTCCAACAAGTGAAAAGAGCATGTTTCCACGAGGGCCAAGAATGACCAGAGTTGGCCAGCAGGACACTTCTAGCTCATGCCACAACGTTGCATCTGCATCGTTTACTACAGGGTGGACAATGTTGTATCTCAGAACTGCACTCTTGATGTTATCCAGGACTTTCTCATTCGGGAATTTCGCTGAGTGGACACCAATAATAACAAGGCCATCTGAAAGGAAAAATGAAGTATTGCACTGAAACATACCTGTAGTTCAATTAAAAAAACATGTAAGAAAGAAGCACAGTTATCCCACAACACTGCTAACTGCTTCCCAGAAAAGAGGAAAGGATTTGAACAAATAAAGAGCATAATATGTTATATATTGTTCTTACGCCCTGAATCTCTAAGGTAGAAAATTCTTTCAAAATGAACTGCTACAGCTCAGCCACGTTTAACTGATGCTTTGTTCTTTCAAGTGTTTAGGATACCTCTTTGACTTTTGCTTCCTTTACATAGCTATGTTGTTTACAGAAAACTAATTATTTTCCACTGTAAAGTAGTGATCACGAGTCCAGAGTTATCCTGGCATATCTCACTGTAGATCAAGTTAAAAAAACAAACAAAAAGAGGCACCTAAAATCAAAATAGTATCCTATATTTAAAATTAAAAAAAGAGAATTAATTATCATTTTTTCCCCTCCCCTTACAGTTTTTAACCTAATTTCTATATTTAGTTAATAAAGACAATGAAAAGTTCAGGTTTTCCCACAGAGGTAACTGCGCTTGAAATCCTAGTGTGAAGGTGCTGCACAAGCACCAAGTAATATAATTCAGCTTACATACACAGAATACATCGTATCGAGCCTAAAAATGATGAAAAAAGCACACAATTACCAGAGTCCTTGAATTGCTTTTTTTTCCTCAGTTTCATGAAATTCAAACAGAAACACAAATGTATGGCTCAGACTTCATTTGCTTTTCTCTGCGCGACAAAAAAGAAATATACATCCACCCCCTGCAGACACTTACGTAAGCAGCCCCAAAATTTCCATTCCCCCTACCTACTCAACAGAAAAAGAATGACGAGCCTTCCTTTTAGTTGAGTCACTTTTTGGTACGTCCTAGGAGCAAAAAAAGGACCCCTAACAAACACACACACACCACTACAGCCTTTTTCAGAGCCTTAAATTACGTTTTACCAGCATAACCAAACGCAATGAGCTACGCACATGACATCAACACCGTATTTCGTCTCACTTTGTACCAGAGAACACTTAGCAAAGAGCATGATCTTGTTAGTCAGAATAACTTGTCAGATCTGTGATGATTTGGGTTTGGGAGTATTTTTATTAAACTTCAGAGATCTGAGCAAAATAAACGAGACCGTCTGAACCATGACATTTGATTAAATTTCAGAACATTCCATTTCCAGAGTCTGTTGCTCACTGCCATCACGAGACATTTAGGATTTTTCCTCACTAAAGCAAGGAAGATAACAACAACCATGCAGTTGTAGGAAGATGCGATACAACAATTTTAAACCAGAACTGTTGATCTAATAGAAACCCCTACGTAGTAACCTTCCTATGCATCCACAAATCTTTTTCTTTCTGGATAGAGTGAGCTTTTTGTACCCACAGATAACAACAAGGACCCTTATACTACTTTGTCCAGTTTAAAGATTTGAAGTTTTATCTGATCATTTGTGTTATTTTGAGAAGGGTGAAATTAAGTGGGAAAGAAGAATATCCATAGAGCTGACACCCAGCTTGGTTCAATTCACTCCAGTATTAGAAAATATTTAGACAGCAACAACAAAAAAGTGCTTTCATCCTCCCCTCCAGTCAGGTCTAACCAAATAACAAGTATTTATAACACTTTTATTATTAACATTCAAGTATCTGCAGCATTTCCTTCCCTCCCCTAGTCATCCAATGTCTATAGGTGGATCCCTTGTAGCACCACAATTTTTTCAGTCATGCAAGTAATATGAAAAAGAAAAAAAAAAAAAAGACGACTTGGAGGCCCTACAGGGTGGCACGGAAAAAGAAGAGACATTATCCAACCTAATCCAATTCTCACGATGCTTATACTTTGAAATAAAATCAGTGCAGACCCCCAAAGAGCTTCATGAGGTTCTTAAATTACATTCACTTTGAATTACTGTGTTGTATCTTAAATTCATTTGTGCTCCTTCAAATATTCACTGCAATCAAAAATGTCGTATTGTACCACTACAGACAAAATAGATTTGGTTGAATAGCTATTAAGTTTATAAAAGCAGGATATAATTTGCAGTTTGAAAGGATAAAGGCTGACGTGCAAAGTCACTCAACTTCCGTCATTTGGAGTTGACTTGAATAATACGGTTGTTTTGTCCTAAACAAAATCCAATGGAAATAGCCATCCCCAAAGGTCTCTAATTTGGAAAAGACTAATTTTAGATAAATGTTTTCTCAGCAAAGTTGTAAGATTTCAGAGCACGAACTGTATTAGTTACTTGAAGCAGCAGTTACTTAGTTTTTCGAAGACGATTTTTGCCCTTATTCAAAAACAACCATTTGTTACAAGGGAATGAAGTCTTCATCAGTTTACCACAAATCTAATAGGAACAAAACCTAAATATTTTCAGTAACATTGCTGAAAAAATTATTTCTCATCTTCTAGATTCTCATAGGTTTCAGAACAATGCCTCTTTTCCCTCTCCTGTTTCTCTTTCCCTCTTCCATTTACAACTGCAAATATCAAGATCCAGAATCTTTAAGATGGGAAAAATTACAAAAGCAATAACTTTTGGAGCTTGCACGATAATGCATCTTTCTCCTTAACAAAGACATTCATTTTATTTAACAGCATTCTATCACTTTATTTTTTTAATTCACAGGAAATGTGTATTTTTCCACAATAACTCACACATCACATATTTTATTTACTTTACGATCAACTAATATGCCACAAGTCATTCTGAATTGGAAATGTGCATGTCAGATCATTCCTGTTATTTGGCATTTTCTATCCTATCCATTAAAACACCTCCCTAATAAAACTCTGGGCACGTACACAAAAGCAGAATGCTTTTGTACAGCCGTTCTCTGAAAGCAGTGCAGTTACAGCCAGGGGAGTTCAGCACTGCAAGAAGGGTAACACCAGCCCTCTGAGCAGAAAAGGGCCCAGAAGACACCTGTAAGCAACCACATGCAAGGAGAGAGGTTTGAACGGAAAGCAGTATTTGGTTTTAGGTTTTCCTCCTAGCTTTATGGTAGGGGTGGGGTCTGGCTAGCTGACGTATCTTTCTTCTGCCCCTGCTCTTCCCAGGCAGGAGCCAGAGAGCTCCACCACCATGCCTACACTGGCTGCTCTCAGTTACTTGACCATTTCTTTAAACCACTGTTCAGTTCTGTCATTTAACCAAATTTTGACCAGACTGGGCCTTAGATTTAAGCAAAATTTCAAATCCTGCTTTCAGCACTTAAAATCAGCCAACAGTCCCACATTATGCCAACACTGAATGTGACTAAGACTAAAAGTGAGGTTTTTCTTCTCAAATTCACAGTCCTTGACTTCACTGGCACATGAAGAATGCTTATTTTACACAAACCCATTCGAGTTCAGAAATCTTTGCTTTGCTTCCAGGTAGGGATTATATTCAGGCATTCGCTACGTTTCGCCATTGTTTTTTCCCAACAGCATTCCAAATTCCACAGGGCCTGACTGCCAGCACAGTAATCCATGCTGAATTGGTCTGAATTTAGGATTGCAGCCTCTTTCTTTAGGTTGCTCTTCTTCAGCCTACCTAAACATACAGCTGCAAATCTCTTCTTTCCCTGTTGCTCAGTGGATCTTTTTTTAAATTCAGTTTTTGTAAAAAACAAAAACAAACAAACAACATGAATAATAATGCCAAACCTTCTTCTCACACTCTTGAAGATTTCTACAATTTGGGTGATATTAAACCATGACATTCCCCTAAAGTTTTGCCATATGATCCTATCTAAACTCTCATCCCAACGGTTTCATTTCTAACACCATGTTTTCTACCCAGCCATTATAAACATTTGATGTGATAGGAAGATACGTCCAGCTTGTTCTGTTCTGCAATGCAAAAATCCAGATGCTGGCTTTGGAAAGCATTCCTGTCATGAAGAACTCTACACCAATTTGTTTCTAGTGCCTGCACTGTTTGCTGTTTTTTTGTTTTGTTTTTCATTTTGAAGCTTAAAGCAATATATAACACGGATTATTGAATAACTCTATATTACCACAAATGACTGGGGAAAAAAAAGCTTGTATTTTTTTTTAAAAAAAAAACATATTATAAACGTACAAAGCCAGAGCAGAAATAATCCCTTTCTTGAAAAAGGGAATAAGTGTTTCAGGATGCATTATGGTTGTCTGACACCTGCTGAAGGAAAGAAGTTTTCTACAGTAATGCACGCTGCATTGCTAGCATTTGATGAATTAGCTCTGTAAAAATGGAAGGCTGCCAGAGCAGCTATTGTTTTGGCAGCACAATCCGTATTTAATTTTTATTTCAAGTCAATTATTTTAATGGTTTTGTGGTAGAAATGCAGGAAAGGCAATTAGTTCGTATCTTAAGCAGTTGTATTATTGAGCTCAGAGGAGTTTAACTAATTTAATGTCAGATTGGCTTTTTATTTGGAAATTGAGAACTATTTTTCTATTTTGGCCCTTGTCCCCAACTGTAAAACAGTATTAATGGAGAAGAATAGCATCTGCAGGAATGGTAATATTTCAATATGAGAACATTGAACACAGTAAAATTCCGCACATTAATTGAATAAAAAACAAGTACACAGATAAATTAAAAAAAAAAATCACTGATACTGTCTTTGCCAATCTTTGCCAATCCTGCCTGCACAGTACACTGCTGTAAAACAGCTCAAACTGTAGTATCGTAAACTGTTGAGCTCTGAACAGCAAGTCAAACATTTTAACTACAATAGGATCAGCAGCAGTACATATAATTTGTCCATCAGAAGTATTGCTAGAGCTAGAAGGACAATGCTATACTGGACACCTGTATAGCACATATATGTTATAATATCCTCTCATGAAGAAAACTCGTGTGGAAACTGACAGATGCTACACTGTGATATAAAAACATGCACACCATTTAAAACACTTTATTTGAAGGATTATAGCAGAGCACAACACTGGACTTATGCCAAGCTATTTCTGAATATTAAAAAGTACTCCCTCTTATAGAAGTCATTTCTGGACTGCTGATAACATGAACTGAATACGCACTGGAGTTTAAAATAACTTTCTGAACGCCACTTGAAAAACAGAAATAGCTCCACTGAAGATAGCAATGAGAACGTATCAGATAAAGATGCTAGGCGACATTTAATCCTATGGAAAGCAGTCTTTATTTTGAGACAAATCTCCTTGAGTTCCAGACAATAGAACTGTGTGCGTATATACTAAGTCATTTAATGGCTTAGAAACATCTTAAAACTACAGATTCTCAGGTTCGGACATCTCACGTCTGATGATCACAGTGAAACTTCAGCAACGTATTCCACATACGCCAGTATTTGAACCATGTGAACAAGAAAAGAATAATCAGAATATCAAAAAATATCTACAGAAGGTACAATCAAAACCAGATACTGCTATTAATTATATCAGTATTAAGGTTTGTTCTCAGTTATGCAGAAAGATGGAGGCAACACTCCTTCAGCTGTTCAAACAACAGATTAAGATCCAAATGCACAGTGACATAAATGTTTTGTCAGAGTAAGATGCTTGTTTTCACTCTTACACTGTCTGTTAGATCAGGACCTTCTGTCACTACCACAGCACTGTAAATATGTAGATGAAACGTGTATATAAATGCTATGTTTACAAAGCTGAAGTTTAATAAAGTTACAATTTCACTACATATTTAATCTTTTTTTTTTTTTTTCCCCAGTTATGAGGAAACAGATTGGGGAACCAGCTGAGTGAAAGTGAACCTGCCCCCCATCCCCTGAAGAAAGAAGGAACTTCCATTAACTAAACATAACAGCAAATTAAAATGTAATGAAACTCCAGAATCAGGATGAATATCAAGATACCTGCATTAATATATCTTGATATTCTTACAGTATTTCTGGTACACCTGACATCCTTTCAACTTCAGTCTTATTCTTCCAATTTTTCTCAAATTTATCAAGCCAAACAACTTAACTTTCCAGAGCAGGATAACCATTTAAACCTACAATATATGAGTGAACAACTTAAAGTTGTAATTTCAAAGATGGTAATTTTTCTAGTGGGAGTAGGTAATGCATGAAAATAAATGCTGGCAAAATGAAAATCAAATCAGAAGAGCAAACAGAGAACCAGAAATGTAAACATTATAAGGCAAGGTTATTTTTATTATAGTATTTAATACAGGATTTTAAGGACCAAAAGTTAACACTGTTCATCTCATCATTTAGCCTACCAAAACAGCCAAGATAGCAGCTGATACATTCCTGGGTAAGACCACATCTTCTCTCTGACAAGTCATCAGGATGACAAGAGACTAAATTCTAAATAGCAGTTACCCTGCATTTTCATTCATTCAGAGAGAGATTGAGATTTTATCTCAGAAGTGAAATTAAAGGGATTAATTCCCTCTACAGAACAGAGGATTACTAACCGAAAATAAGGCAATGCAAATACCAAAAAGTAAACATTAAAAAATCCTAAACCATGTTTACGTATTTTGCTATTTCAGTTAGAAAGGGTGGAAAAAGGTCATTAAACTATATCCGTTCTACCATCTGTGTAACATTTTGCTCAGAGCTGGTTACTAAGTAAAAGTGTACATCTATCAACTTTGAGCCCGCATCTTACGTCCTCGCATTTTGCAAACCGCCCTATTCATGAGGATATAGGATTTGGGCTTCAAGCACATATCCCATTTCTTTAATTATAGAGACACAACAGATGCCATATTTAACCCCATCTAGAAATGTGATGAAAGCATAGCCGGTAACCTTTTTTTTTTTTTTTTTTTTCCAATACTTAAAATATTAGAAGACATTTTTAGGCACTCCTGAAATGTTGCCAGCTGTTTAGTAACCAACAAAGTGACTCAGCTACTCCACCTGCAACACTGCCAGGAAATTTTGTTCCAAGCAAGCCAAGGCTCTTTTACCTTTATCAGAGTACTGCTGCTCTAACTCGTGGAGATCAGGCAGCAGGTGCAAGCAATTGATACAGCAGTAAGTAAAGAAATCCAACACCACCACTTTTCCACAAAGGTCTTTGTGAAGAGAAATAGGACCTTCGGTGTTCAACCATTGTAGATCTGCAATTCAGAGAGCAGAGATACCCAGTTAGGGGAATAGTAGGGAAAGACACACCTAATTTGCATGACAACACACATTCCTAGTGTATTTCATTAAAGAAAAGTTACAACATAACTTTCTAGCAAGTACAAAAGCAAAACAGAAGTCTCATATTTATCAAACCCACCCTTGTATTACACAATTCTTCAAAATTAGTAAATGAGAATATTAACTAAATGTAATGTAACAATGAATGAGCTGTTTATATAGTTAAATTGTCACCTTTTAATCAAAAGAACATGCAAACCTCGGAACAATTCCCATACATTTTGAAAAATTATCTACATTATTCAACACCTAACAAAGTCATAGGTGTAATACCTATTTACTTAAACTTCAAATAAAAGCAAGTAAGTTGATAACCCATTAAACCCTTCATGATTTTGTAAGATTTTGTAAAGAGCTAGTTTCAGAAATGACAGCAACATTTTTGTACTTAGAGCTTTGATCTTGATTTTCAACAGTTTCAAATGACAGGTATGAAATAACACTGCCACCTGGGAATATAACCCCCTCACATATAGCCAGTAGTACTCCTGGACATTTATTTCAATTACTTGATGAGACATTAAGGCAATGTTTCCTCACTGGTAACTTCTTATGGGACCAATTCCTTTGGTCCCATAAGAAACTGGTATCAAGACATAAATGTCATAGATTACAGTCTGCCATTATTTCCATCCAACTCTTCTGAAAATAACGGGATCAAAACCAGATAGCTAAGTCCCATTGTAAAGTTGAACTAAATTTTCAAAGAATTATTATTTTTTTAATATATAGATTTACTCTGATTAATCTAAAAATACTCAAAACTTCCACCCTGTCAGTTTCAGCAAGCCAAGTTCTTACTGCCCCATGAGAAGTTACAGCTACTCAAGTCAGCAGGTTTGTTTCCTCCTTCAGTAAGCAGAAATTTGTTTCCTAGCTATATACTATATACATATATATTTAGAAGGATAAATGAATGCACAAATGTTCAGATTTGGTGACGCTAATTACAATAATTTATGCATTACTTCCGCTGTGTATGGACAAGACTTTCCACTTGGCTTTTTCAAAAGAAAAGAGCTGGTTATTTGTTTTATGATGTGTCTTCCTTCTTCAGTAGAATTGGGATATCTTTCCTAAAAATAAACTGGAAATAAATAACTTTGGCTACTATATGAGCTGATTTCTGGAGAAAATAAGCTTTGACAGAAGACAGAAACATAAATATTACTGATGACAAAAGTGAAAATTCAATTCAGAAGTCCAAATCCAGACAGAAAACGCATTCGCTTTGCTTCACTGGTTAAAAGTCAGAATTCACTCCTATGCTACGCATGTGGTTTTAATCCCACAGTTTATCTGCTTAGGCCTCCATCTTGCAACCTCCTTAATCTCTCAGAGTCCCAGAGAGCCTCACTTAGGTTACAAGGCCCCCGAGCAGGACTTGCAAGACCTTTATGTAACCCTCGATTCACACTTTTCACAAGAAGAGGTGGAGAAATGTGCGAAACACGAAGGGGGAACAGGCAGAGCCCTGAAGGAGGAGGATGTCTCCAGCACAGCAAGCCTTAGGGTGCAGGGATGGAAACTGATGAGCACGGGGAAGCCATGGCAAGAGAGCTGAGAGCGGGAGGAAGCTTCCTGCCAATACACTGGAGAAAAACGAAACGCTTTATTGGAGGGAAAACAAAAAGAAGAAGTTAGTGAAGCTAACAGAAGAAAGAGGATTTAAAGAACATGATTTTTGCAACCGGTACCAAGCGAGCATCCATAAGGGGCTTCCCTTATGTTGCCCTTTACCCCCCCGGGGGGGCTTTTGAAGACTCAGAGCCCCATAACCAGATAAAAACACCTTTAAAGAGAGCCGCTCCGGGCCTCATCGCCCAAGGCACCCCCTCAGGGTGAGCCCCTCAGGGCGAGCCCGGGGGGGCACCGGGGCCCATCGCGGGCCCCTCCACCCACCTCCACCGAGCTCGGGCACCGTCAGGTCCCGCTCCCGGCTGTCGGCTTTCTGCAGGTAGCCGTAGACCAAGGCCTCCTTGTCGCGGGGGCTGTCGGCGTCCAGCAGGCCGTACTCCAGCTGCGTCTGGGCGGGCCGCAGCCCGGGCAGCGCCCCCGCCGCCATGGCGCCTCCCGCCCGCCGCTGCCGCCCTGCCGTTTGGCCGCCGCAGATTCGACACGCGGGCGGCACGGTTGTAATTAAACAGGAATAATTAAAAATAATCGCCAAGCGCCGCGCGCGAGCACGCCGCAAACTCGACTGTGTTAAAGAGCGGAGCTGATAATTCCTCCCCGATTTTTTTACAGGGCTTTTGTTATCCGGAGGAGCATATTCGTCAGGAGAAGCCCCCAGCGCGCCAACGCCGGCTCGGCAGATTCCACACATCCTTTTATTTTCCCGCCTTTCTCCTTTTTTAAATAATAAAATAAAATACATTAACAGATGTGAAAAGCGGCGCAAATCAGATAATTAGGGCGGTGGGATATATATATATATTTTTTTTTTTTTGGGGGGGGGGGGGAATGCTGCGGGAACGGTGACGAAACTGCCGTGGAAAGCCTCGGCGGCCGGGGCCGCTGAGGGGCAATGGCGGCGGCCGGGGCTGAGGGGAGAGAGGGAGGCGGTGGCTGAATCCTGAGGGGCTGAGGGGCCACCGTGCTGATGTCCCCTCACGGGCTGCTGCTGGCTTTGGGGCCCGGGTTGGGGTCGTTAAGATGGAATCGGGGCGCTTGGCTGCCGGGCGGAGGGGAGAGAGGGCGCCTTAGGGGAAGGCAGGCTGGGTTTGTGAGGGGTCCCCTCAGGAGGGCAGGGAGGGGGGTTTGTGCGGGGCCATGTCTGAGGAGGCTCTGCTGGAGGAGGACATTTGGGAGTACAGGTCCGTCAGGAAGCGCAAGCGACAGAGCGCTTCGGAGAGGCCCTCGGCTCCTCTGCGGAAAGTAACCGAGGGCAGAGGCAGGCTGAAGAGGAGAAATGGAAATAAAAGAAAATCGGTGGGGAAAAATGGTGCTGTTCAGGAAAGCGAGCCAACATCACAGCCAAACGAGGATCCAGAGGCGAGTAAAGATGACAGCAGCCTGCTCTCCCAGGAGAGCGCGGGCAGCCAGGCAGAGCGCGGCACACAGAGCGCGAGGCCGGTGCACGACGGGCACTGTCCCAGCTGCCAGATGCCCTTCGCCTTGCTGCGAGTCCAGACGCCTCGGTGGCACGTTGCCGAGTGTTTGGACACCCCAGGAGCCACTGAAAAAGGTAGGAGTAGGGTAAGAGACAAGGTCTTCAGGAAGCAGCATTAAAGCTTTGGTTTTCATACGTGGTTCAAAACGTGAGATGGTAGTTGGTATGATTTTCAGAAAGTTGTTGCTGATCATCTATGACATTTTCTTATCAAATTTTCAGCTCTTCATGAAGAATGTGGAAATCTGATATGAAAATTTCAGAATCTAATCTCAAAATTTTGTGATAGAGATTCGTGATGGTTTAGCAAATCCCACTTTTCACTGGCTTGAAGAAATCGAAGGTGAATATTTACCAGCTTAAAATATTGGAATTCCTTTCAATCATTCAGTCAGTGTTCACCAAAAACCTCCTTCAGCTGAGACTTCTCTACTTGTAACACCGAATTTCCTGAAGTATAAATGCTGTTATCCTATATCCATGTTGGTATGGGTATCAACAATAAATGTGTGATTTGTGCGGTTCTCTGAGGACAGCTGTAATCAGAAATCAGTCTATTAGGTTAATTTGCTTGAAACATTAGCCCCGGGTCAAGTATGCTTTAGAAAATTTATCCAGAATTATACATGAATATTCCTGTATTACAAGGTAACACCGTTTGGTTCACAGTGCTGTTCAAGAGGAATAGAGATGGAACCATTCCCATGACTAGTTCCATGTGAGGAAATACAATGTTTATAAATAACTGCAACTTACCTTTTCATATCTTTTTTACTTTCCTTGAAGTTTCTTCAGAACAGTGAAATCTGAGCCCTTATTCCTGATGTTGGCAGCGGTTTTAACTTGAGGCAGATGTGTTAACACCTGATTTCCACCTCTTCCTCCCATAATTAATGGATGAAAAATACTGATTGATTTGCATCTGTCTTTAAATTCTTAAAAGTTAGGCTACCAAACTCAACAAAAATTGCTTTGGGAACAGCCATGTTGTTTTTTTTTGCTGGCAAATGGATCCTGAATACTTTTAGGACATAAGTAAATACATGACAATTTTCAAATTTAACACATAACCTAGCAAACCATTTTAAATGCAGTTTCAGTTTGATTCAGAACCTAGGCTTGGTTTGTTTTGAAACATGTCTTGGCCTTTTCTGGTGCTGTTACTCTGAGATCATTGCCTGCGCATGACACAATTCAAAACCAGAAGCCATGTAACTACGTTAGCACAGTACTGAAACAGGATGCTGTGCTCTTCTTGTTAGAAGGGTGAATGAATTCAGGCTTAATGCTGTGTTAGTGTCAGCCTTTCAGTTTTAGGTTGGAAACACTCTCATTCTGGCCTCGTCTCTGGAAGATGTGGCAGCTTGAAAATTACTTTTTACTTGTGCCTTCTCTCCTCCAGTAGCTGCATTTATAAGAAACAACTAAGTTGTATGCCATGTGTTTTTTATTTTAACGATTATGCCAATAATATATGCAAACATAGTAACAGAATTTCTCTTTAAACTGTTTTCATAGAGTGTCCTGATGGCTTACTCTGCACTTCTACCATTCCATCCCACTACAAGCGCTATAGTCATTTCCTACTTGCAGCGAGCAGGGCAGGAGAATATCTGGTAAGCTCTTCGGCACACGCTTTGGAGGGGAAGTCCACATGCTCTACTGCTGCAAAGTCTGGTTGTTTCCCAAGTCATTCAGAAGAAATTTCACAGAATGAGAAACAATCCAATAATGTAAAAAACATCCTAAAATATGAGTGTGCATCAACGGTACAGAGCTCACCACAAAAGAAGACTCTAAATATAACCAGTGAAAGTACTTCCTCTTTTGCACATGCTCAAAACTCTCAACAAACGTTTCAGTTCACACAAACCACAGATAATAGTTGTAAATTTGAATTTTATGACTTTGCGTCCTCTCAAGAAAGTGTTACAGGAGAGGATCTGAGTAGTCAAAAAGATACAAATCAGCCAAGTCTACTACAGTCGAAAGTGGACTTCAGTGACTGTGAAATTTCTTACTCTCCACTGAGTACTTGTGAGGAAAGTGAAGAGGAAACTGACGAAGAGGAGAAAAAAGCAAAAATATCACAAAACGAATTATTCAAAGGCCAGAACTTTGAAGATATAGAGTCTGATTCTGTGGAGGTCAAAAAATGCAATGGACTTCTTTTACAGCAGAAGCATCAGTACAAGCATATTGAACAGGGAAATTTTGTATTAAAAAACCAACACTGTGAGGAAGCAAATACATGGAACTGTCAACATTATAGCGGAATAGCTGCTTCTCAGAGTCACGTGAGCAGCAACTTCTGTAATTCAGCATGTGTAGGTAATCAGCATCATCAAGAGGCCCTAGTGACAGACTCCTCTTTTCCTTTTAGTTGTGAATTATTTGAGGAGGAGGTTCAACAGCCAGGATTGATTTCCTCAGCTGCTGATGCAGGTAACGCAGATTTGAAAGGTAGTGGTGCTCGTGCTTTGGATTCTGTGTGCGTGGGTCTTACAGGTACGCCACTGGTGTCAGTCGGGGAAGGTGCTGGCTCTCCTCTGTCACAAAAAAGTAAGGTTAGGAGGGACCCAAGTAACGGTTTAACCGATCCAGGTAAAATGGCTGCTAGTGCAATTGAAAAAGCTGCTCACCAGGAGAGTTCGCAGTCGGTAGTGAAGAAAGAAGAAAAGCTTAATGCAGCTGATGTATGCTTTCCTAGCCCCGTCTCTAAAATGGTGTCATCTCATCCTTTAGCAAGTGTGAATGCCAAATCCAGTTCTGCCAAAGAACTCAAACAAATGGACATTGGTGTTTTCTTTGGGTTAAAACCCAAAGTAAAAGAGGAAAGTAAGAGAGAGGTGTGTTTGAGTGAGGAAAAGCAGACACCAAGTTCAGGAACTCCCAATGGAAAGAGGCCCAGACAGCAAAAAAGGAAAGCTGAGAGAGAGGTGTGTTTGAGCGAGGAAAAGCAGACACCAAATTCAGGAACTCCCAATGGAAAGAGGCCCAGACAGCAAAAAAGGAAAGCTGAGGGATCTGTGGAGGACGTAGAAGGAGCTGAAGAAAGTTCAAATAAAAATGGAGAGCTGGCAGATGTAACTTCTGGTGGCCGCAGAAAGTGGAGAAAAAAATTTAGAGAATTACCTGCTACAGGTGAAGGAGCAAGAAAAAAACAGTGCCCTTTCTACAAGAAAATACCAGGTGAGAGATAATTACTTCTTTCTGTAGTGATTAACCAATTTGGGTTGGTGTATTGTGTTTTTCCCTAATGTAAGCTTGCAGCGTGTTCGCTCCCCATAGTCATTTAGTGTTGCAGTCTGTAACGAATTTTCCTTCTTCCATCCCAGTCAATGAAGTCTAGTTTGAGTGCAGATAACCAGAAGAAAGTGGTGGTAGAACCAGAGTCAGCAGTAGCCTCATCAGTAAAGCACACTGACATAGTCATCTCAGGAAAATGATTTCAGGGACAGACTTTTGCATGTGTTTGACAGAATAAGAAACATGAGGAGTATTTAAAGATTGATACACATTCTTATTTTTTTGGATATATCCCTTATTAATATGTACTTATTTTAATTCCCAAATTTAATCTTCTACGTTATTTCGTTTGCCAGTGAAAATAGGGCAGTCAATAACAATTATTTCCTTACAGTAAGTTAAAAAAAAAAATTCGTTTTGTATATGAAGCTCACAAATAGTAGAAATACGAAGTGCTACAAGTATAAAAGCAAAGAAATTAAAACCAAGCAAAAAAATTAGCTCAGAAAAACAGACAGGAGTCCCTCAGTCTTTTCAAGCTAAATACAGAATAATGCATCAGGAACTTTAAAAAACAAACAAACAAAACTTCACATACTCTCAGTTCTGTTTACCACCAAAGGATTTAGTCTTAATAAGATATCTGAGGAAGCCAAATAGAAATACATCAGTGATTCCGAGTGCCAAGTTGCTGCTTGAGGATTGATCTACAAGTGCGTGTGAGGTTACACCCGTATCTTGGGTTCTGTGGGCTGAGAGCATTTCCCATATGTAATAAATGTGAGAAGCAGAGTTCTGTGCTTACAGTGAAATTCTAAAGTTGCTTTGCTATTATCTATATTATTTGGTGTTCTCAATTTTATTACTATACTTCAAGTGTATTTGACTGTGTTTTATATGTTGCTAATGATACTTATCTATCCCCATGGCCTAATATAACTCAGCCTCCCTGATGTTTCGAGTGTGGTACCTCTCAAACAGGTTTTTGTTTGTTTGTATTGTATTGTTTTGGTTTGGTTTGGTTTCAATTAGCAGACCACTATATTTCTTTGGACTTGCAAACACTTGAGGTTTGATCCTCCAGTGAGTAGAAGTATTTCTAGCCCTACTGGAAGATCTGGGAAATTTGCATAACAGACAGTGAAAAATATTTGAGTGCCACCAAATACAGTTGTTCTGTGCAGTATTTGGTGGTTTTACAAAAGTGTAACCCAATGTGCAAGGACCATCTGTCATACATATACACTTAAAAAATTAGATTTGCAGAGAAGAGAGCTGTCTTTATGCAACACCTTTATGCAAACAATACTGAAAACATGGAATAGCTGCAAGTCGGTCAAGTTTCATCTCAACAAATTTTTTTGAAGACCCTGGATTGCTTACTTGGTAACTAGTAACTTGGTAGCATGTTTTAGGAGGAATATTAACCATAGAGTAATTGAAAAATTACAGTTTGATCACAAAATGCTTTTTTTTTTTTTTTTTTTTAAGCTGTCATTCTCCATTTTATCCTGTGTTAAGATGCTGGTATTAGATTTTAATTCACATGAACTTTCAAAAATAATAGCTGAATGCAGATAGATGTTTTCTGTTTGCTTTGCCATCTGTGTAGGATGGCAGCTGAACAACAGATATATGGAAGGCCTTTGAACATATTTGCACTTGGACGCTTTGCTAAATCTTTGTTTTAATGAGATAAAATCTTTTTTGTGACTGTTGACTCATACAAAACATGCTCATCCTTAAATCGTCCCTAAAACTTTATATAGAGTGTAACTGTTCTCCCTTTTCAATTTGGAAGAAATAAATAAAAGAGAATAACATTAAAAATCTAACTAGAAACTTGTTCTGAACTATGCATGTTTACTGACGAGGTTCTTCTGCCTTTTTCCTTCTGCTGTAGGAACTGGTTTTACAGTTGATGCTTTCCAGTATGGAGAAATTGAAGGCTGCACAGCCTACTTCCTCACTCATTTTCACTCTGATCACTATTGCGGGTTGACAAAAAACTTCATGTTTCCAATCTACTGTAACAAGGTAAGGGCTTTCAAGATTAGTGGATGTTATCCAACTATTTGCAACTCTATTTGCTTCTACAGTGGTGAAAATAAATAGAGGACCAGAAGTTCCATTGTTGGGGCAATTAGGCATGGTGGATATTTATAGGGGAACGTGGGATCCCCTTGCAAGAAAGCTTTGGGGTGACCTCATTGCAGCTTTTCAGTGCTTAAAGGGAGCTTATAAAAAAGATGGAGAGTGACTTTTTCAGTCAGATAATGACAGGACAAGGGGGAATGGTTTTAAGCTAAAAGATGGGAGATGTGAATTAGAGGTTAGGAGCAAATTCTTTGCTCAGAGAGATGTGAGGCACTGGCATGGGCTGCCCAAAGAAGCTGTGGAGGTGCTGGAGGCCAGGTTGGATGGGGCCTTGACCAACCTGATCTAGTGGGTGGCATCCCTGTCCGTGGCAGGGAGGTTGGAACTAGGTCATCTTTAAGGTCCCTTCCAACCCAAACCATTTTGTGATTCTTGACTAGTCAATCTGTAACAGATGTTTGCTGTGTTGTTCCTCCGTGTTGGCCTCCTCTTGGATTCCAACCCATAAAGTGCTGACAGGCTTTCAAAAGTTTATTTGTTTTTTTTTTTTTTAAGACAGCTTTTCTTCAGTTTGCTTTTTGAGAGGTGAAATGCTACTGAAAGGCTTGATCACATGCAGGATCTCATAGTTTCTCTCAAAGCCAGGCTGTCTGGCTTTGAGAGCTTTTGTTTCTAAAATAAACAAAGGCTTTTTTTAGATTCTGTTCCTATTCCACATTAAATCCTTTTCTTGTTACAGATAACTGGCAATCTGGTGAAGAGCAAACTTCGAGTCAAAGAGCAGTATGTCCATGTGCTGCCGATGGACACGGAATGTGTCGTGAATGGCATCAAAGTGGTGTTGCTCGATGCCAACCAGTATGTATCACTCCATTGGTTGGATAGAATATTAAAGATAGCTGTACAGAGGCAGTTTTTATTTCTGTAGTTCTTAGGTTTTAGTGCATCTGAAAAAACAAGGGTAGAAATTCTTCAGATACCTGATGTGACTTAGTAATGTGTATTTTCACTTCACAAGAGCATTAGGCATGTAGAAAC
The DNA here is from genome assembly GCF_964211825.1 of Aythya ferina. Taxonomy (NCBI): domain Eukaryota; kingdom Metazoa; phylum Chordata; class Aves; order Anseriformes; family Anatidae; genus Aythya; species Aythya ferina. The sequence goes on along the minus strand of NC_140302.1, from coordinate 29,028,066 downwards.
CTAAATGTATAGCAAGTAGTTAGCTTTTGGAATAGGTGAGTTGTTTTTTAAAATCAAACATAGGCTTTTTTGATAACTCTACCTTATTTTTATTTTTGCTTGCAATAAGTCCATTAGTGTTAACCACACATAGCTCCTTAATTTTTACACTTCTGAGAGCTTGGGATTTTCCAGTGGTCTGGACACTTCAGTTTTTGTTATCTAGCTGGGAACATCCTAGAACTGGTTATCAGATCTGTTAGGTTTCAGCTGAAGATAGTGAGATCTTCAGCTAAAGAAAAATGTGTTCCTTTGGATCCTGAGAGAGACAAAACCTAGCCAACATTTTTAAAATTGAATGATAAAGAAAACCCTGTTGAAATCTGGAGGGGAAAAAAAATATCTACTGGATTTGGTGATAAAGGGTGAGATCTTTGCCCAGCATTGCACTGTCAGTGTGTGGTAATGCTGGATTTAGGGTTCAGTAGCTGCTGGATTCCAGCCTCGTGCTCTTGCCATTCTGTCTCTTGGTACCTTATTTGGCTATGGGCTCGAAGAGAAGTCCTTTTCCTAAACTATATATTGACACACAGCACTGTGTCACAGCTGGTTCGAATATTACTTATCTTAGGCTTTGTTTATAGTTGGAGAGATAAGATTCCATGAAGTCCTTTGAGAACCCTTTCTGGGAATGAAGGAAGCCTTGTTTCTTATGTAATTTGGACACTTTTCATTTTTCCTGTTTGCCTCCTTGATCCCCTGCCTTCAATTTAAAAGGCATGTAAACCTTAGGTACAAAGTTCAACTTCTTGGAGAGTTTACCAATTCTGTCATTTTAGCTCTGATTCATGCCAGTTTTCCTGGTTTCTGAGATTTCATTTACCCTTTACAGATGATTCATGTCCAAAATAGTCCCAGTCTGGTTTTCCAGTCTGCACTTGCCCTTCAGACAGCTTTGGTGAGGAACTGCAGAAGGCGCAGTGGATGCATTGTGGCCAACACAAGAGTTGTATTTGTAACCACTGAATTCTGGATGTTGGATGATGTTTAAAACCTGCAAATAGAGTTTAAAAGGAAATGCTTCAGTAAGTCCTACAGGAATGAAGATACATCTGAAATAATAATGTTTCCCCCAAATAAGAATGCTGCTGCTTTTTGGTGTGCTGTTTCTTCTTTAAATCAAGTCTAATAGAATCTCAGAAGTTGCAACTGAGGCAGCATCTTTGTTGTACCTAGAAGAAAGAACATCCCAAAAAGGAAATAATGCTTGATTACTTTATTTTTGGTAATTTTTCTTCTTTCTGTCTCAGCTGAGAACTCAAGGCTACTTTGAGGCAATAAGGATAGCTTTAGGATTCCTTATAAAACAAGAATTTCTAGCTAACTTAGTCAGCATAATAGCCGTGATTTTAAAATGCTGTTCTGCATCCTTTCATGACACTGATATACACTGATAAACAGTGGTTTATCTCTTGTCTTAAGGCACTATAACTATATAGAAACTAACATCGTTTGCATGGTGTTTTCTTGTTTTTTTTTTCCTTTCCAGTTGTCCAGGTGCAACAATGATCCTTTTTTGTCTGCCCAGTGGAACTGCTATCCTGCATACAGGAGACTTCAGGGCAGATCCTTCTATGCAGCGCTACCCTGCTTTGCTTGGTCAAAAAGTCCACACCCTTTACCTTGATACCACGTAAGCTGCATTTAACATACATTTTATATATTAATCCTCTTTTCAGTTTAGTAAAACTTTATGTGAACCACATAAATGTAAGTATAAATGACCTTACTGTTTTAACACTTGTTAGCTAGTGTTATACAGACTTCAGAAAAACATCTGATTTTATATATGTCTGCCTTGTTCATCTCCTATGCTGTTACGTGAGAGATTAAAAGTAGGTGTTGGAAAAGATAGTCAAGTATTTGTTGAGATGACCATCTTATTTATACATGGTATTAAGTTCTGGGTTGCAAAATTTGTACATTAAGTGTTTAACTCTAAAAGTAGAAGATTGTGCAACGTTGCTTTTATGAGTATTCAGCTATATTATGAAAGGGGTCGGGGGAAGAGAGAATTCAGAGAGTGAAAGAATACCAAATGGTTGTCACTTATCCAGGTTTTCATTAGACCTTTCTGTGACTCATGTATATAAAATTGTTTTTCTGTATATGATGACTAATGCCCAGCTGCAGTCTTTCATTTCTCTTCCATATGTTTCTGCGAATGAATAATGCTTTATGTTATGGTTTGTGTGCATGAGGAAAAATAGACATAAGGATGTAATTAGTACGTGCTGCAAATATCTAGCTTGAAAGAGCACTTGGTATTTATAGAGGAAAAAAAGCTACAGAATTGAGTGGCAGTGTCAGACAAGTGAATGGTTGTAGGGTTGTAGAGAGAAGACTGATATACTGAGTGTAAATTTTATTCCAATAATTTTATCTGAACACTTCAGTGGTTTCTAATAGATTTTAAGTAGACTGAAGTTATATTTCAGAATAACATCTTTGTCATTACTTTGTGTAAGTGTGCATGCAAGTTGGAGGTCCTTCTTGGTAAATTCAGATTTTTTCCATTTAGTGTAATGAACTGGTGTCTTGTTTCCATGCCCCAGGTACTGTAGTCCTGAATACACTTTCCCTTCTCAACAAGAAGTTATCCAGTTTGCTGTCAATACTGCCTTTGAGACAGTGACTTTAAACCCGCGTACTCTAGTTGTCTGTGGCACTTATTCCATTGGAAAAGAAAAAGTTTTTTTAGGTATGTAAAAAACCTGTAACTGATCAAATAACTAAATGTCTAAATCAGTGTTAATGACTTTTTCTTGAAAAACATAAATGGTCCCTTAGTCTTAATAATCAGATGTTGCATTAAGAAATCAAACAGATTTAATAATCCTACTGCTAGTTCTTTATTTTTCTCATCAGTAAGTTTAAACTTTTTGATAGAAGTATTTTTTTGCCATTTTCACAACCACCACCCCCCACACACATATGAGAATACACATTTGAATACCACATGAATGAACCCGTTCAATTGATTGTGGTGAGAAAAGGGCTAAAGACAACTTAAAAGCATAAATGACATTTTCAGTTTTAATAATTTTATTCTGTCAAGAGAGCATGGGGATGTAGTTATTCTTCAACTTCTATTATTGCTAACAGTTTTTCCTTCCAGGTTTACATTATGCATTTTCATGAATACGTATAGTAATCAGTTTTAATGAATTCTGTTTTAACACAGCATTCCCCAAACCAAAACACATCTTTTCTGTCTTAATGAAAATCTTGTATGCTATGCTTCACTCAGTTACAGTGTTAGAAAACAAAATGATTGCCCAGATGTATACCCTGGAGCAGGCAGCTGTGTACCATTTGTGATTTGAGTATATTTGAAGTCATCAATACAAGAATTTCACACTGAAATTTAGTTTATTTACATTGTTTGTAGCATATTCCAAAAACTAAGTGTTTCTGGCTTATTTGAAATAAATAACAATTCACCCCACTAACATTTTACCAAAGAAATATGACTTAGAACTTATCAAAGTGCTTCTATTCTCCTTCTCTTTCCAGTTGTCATACTAAATAATGGTACTGAAAAATGTTTTTCGTGTTTTTGTTTTTGTTTTTTTTTTTAAACAGCCATTACAGATCTTTCTTCTTAATTTTAGGATATGAAATACCATTCATCTTGTTGAATATGGATTTTTTTTCAATATTAAAAATAATTGTGGTATTGTAGAGTATCCCGAGTTTGAAGGGACCCACAAGGATCATCAGCTCCAACTCCTGGGTCTGCATGAGACCACCCAGAAAATCAGACCCTATGTCTGAGAGTGTTGTCCAAACACTGCTTGACCTCCATCCATCAATCTCAGTGCAATGCCCACTGCCCTGGGGAGCCTGTCCCAGTGCCCGAGCACCCTCTGGGTGCAGACCCTTTCCCTAAACCCCAGCCTGACCCTCCCCTGTCCCAGCTCCATGCCGTTCCCTCGGGTCCTGTCGCTGTCCCCAGAGAGCAGAGCTCAGCGCCTGCCCCTCCGCTCCCCTCGTGAGGGAGCTGCCATGAGGCATCCCCTCAGCCTGCTCTGCTCTGGGCTGGGCAAACCAAGGGACCTCAGCTGCTCTTCACACATCTTGCCCTTTACGCCCTTCTCCATCTCTGTAACCCTCCCTTGGGCACTCTCTTTATGTCCTTTCTATAATGTGGTGCCTAAACCTGCACACACCACTTGCAGTGATAATCCAGTACAGTAACTAGGAATGTCTCCAAAACAAGTAACAAAATACCTCTTACTTTATATTTTTTTCTGTGTGTTTGGTTGTTTACTTTTTTTTTTTTTTTCCCTATTAATCCTAAAGCAATTGCTGAAGTTCTGGGCTCGAAAGCAAGCATGTCCCGTGATAAATACAAAACGCTGCAGTGCTTGGAGTCAGCAGCTGTTAATTCCCTCATCAGTGTGGACTGGGCTGGTACTTTGCTTCACATTCTTCCCATGATGCAAATTACTTTTAAGGTAAGTTCTGAAAATATACTCTGTTAGTTAACTTGCTAGCTAATCTTACTGTTGGTTCCTCCCAGCCAGTGTTGTTTGGTGCTTTTTACCCTCTTGTCAGATCATATTCATTTAGTAGAGTTTTGACATACTGCAATACATTGAAAATGAAATGCAATTAAGCATTAATAAATGTCTCCAAACGTGATGCACGGGAAGTGTAACTTCAGTACAGTGCTTGTACAAGATAAGGTAAGGTTTGTTCAAAGGCTGGCTCTTTGCAGGCCTTTTTGAAGTAGGTTTATGTAATGACTGCAGGATCTATCCTATTAGCAATTAATATATTTTGACATTGAGTCCCTGTTTTGAGCCTGTCTTTTACTTTGTGTGATGTAGGAGAAGACCAGAAGGATTTTCTGGCTGAGACTTCCTCTGTTTTGAGGCAGCCCACGAGAATTTCCGAATTTCAGCCTAGGGTTCTCCATGTTCATCTCTCAGGTCAATTTCCTTGGATTTACAGTCATTCTTTCATCTGTTAAAAGAAAATGCTTTCTGCTCTGGTGCTGAAGAATGTGAATATGGATGCTTGGGGGTACACATGGGAATACAGATATTGGAAAATCAGCGAAAAGCCCTCCATAAACAAATGCACTCAGTAAATTAATTGAAGGACACTTCATACATACACGTGCTTTGGTTTTTCCACATGAAGGAATCTTCCTTTTATTTGTAGCAAAAGCAAGTAAAGCAGATTTTGTTTAAGACATTATTTCTTCTTAGATGACTTTAAATACACATTTCAGTCAAGAGATTTGAGACAGTAGGATTTTCTTGTTGAAAGTTTTTGTGGGGATTTCTTAGTTAGGAAAGGTGACAAATCCCTGGGGGGAAAAGGGGTTTCTAAGTAGACCACAAAATACAGAATGACAATAAGGCAAAGCAGCAGGCTCTACTTTAAAGGCAACCTGAAAGACAGAGAAACAGTGGTCACTTAGGCCTTACAAACTTGGATTTATTTTTCTGCTTTAGTGCAGGCCTGCTGTGCCATCCCAAGCAAATTCTTCAGAGCAAGATGGTATTTAGCTGCAGACCCAGTCAAGGTCAGAGTTGACCTAAAAAGGAGAAAAGGAGATGGTGTGATTTGGACAGGAGCTCCAGGAAAAAGAACTTAGTGTTTCAGTATTCTAAGTTCTATAATCTTTTTGGTGGTGAGACAGGAAATGAGTGATGGGAATATACATGGATATTTTTTTAACGTGTTGTCTTAATAAATAGTGCTATATGTTAGTTTCTTCTGCAGCTTTTTGGCTTGTTACACAATTCTGCTGCTGCATCCCAGTGTGTGCGGCATACTCACATAGTTGGACTTTTTTGGGCAGAGGGCGTGATTATACCACAAGGATGTCTTATGCAGCGTTACTTCTCAGGGTGAGGCAGTTGTATCGTGTGCAGGGGCTTATCTCTGAGTGGGGATTCTGGACAAATCGGCAGCGTGCCAGAAGCGATGCCTGGACCCTGCAAAGGGCCGGGAAGGGCTAAAGGCACAGAGGTTCAGAGGACAGAGATGGGGGGCCTGGGGTACCAGCTACGGTCCTCTGCACTGGGACTTTCGCTTCATTTGTGAAGTTGTTTGAATTTGGTCTCACCCTCTTGTTAATAAGTTTGTGTTCATGTGAAGAAGGCAGCCGAGTGGTCTTCCAGAGGCTAAGCTGATGAGGCCGGTAACTAGGTGTGAATGCCCTGGTGAAATGTAGTATCAATAAAATGTGAGAATGATAAGTGCTTAAAGATGAGTTCCCATCGCCTTTCATCTTATTTCTGTTCCAGTAGCATCAGTAAACATGAACTCAGTATTTTAAGGATAAATTAGCTGATCAAGTACTGCTGATTTCAGCAACACTAGATAACAGCCTGTCATGGCGATTGAAGGAGGCTGATTTAGCAGTAAAATGTATTTTCCATTTTAAAAGGATGAAGGTTTAGGATAGTGTTGGCCAAAGAAATAAAAGAAGAGATTGGAATGTGTATTTAAAGTGAATGTGTTATGAGCAAACACTGTAGTCATTTGTTTTGTGGAAAGAGGCTGTCTTTTCTACAGTGCTTGTGTGTTTCTCTTGAAACAAAAACAACATTTTATAAGGCAAAAGTTGGGACTTCTGCCACTTGAATATAGAGTGGAAGATTTCCAGAGGACTGGGGTCTTCAGGTCCATGCACCTCCTTCACGTTGCTTGGCTCCGTAATGTCATTCACTGAAAATTGAGGGGAGATGTTGAGAAGTATCTGTGATTGAAATGCACAAATTGTTTTTGATGGGATTGAAATTGCATCCTTAGTGTGAATGTAGCACACTTGATTTATAACAAAAATTGAGAACAAATTAGCACTGGTTACTATCATAATCGTTGTGTTTGAAGTACTGGATCTCAGTCAGGCAAGGGGAGGCAATACAGTTTTTGTGAATTGTTGCCTTAAGCCCTGTCAGTCTTCTTAAATGAAGTGTGAAGAAGCAGGCTGCTGCAGTTGTATTTGTAATCTAGTGAAGATTGGACTTCTGCAGTGCATTAAGAGCCGTGGAGGCTGGCCCTGATTCCTGCTGCAAGCGTGTTGTAGTAGGGTTTTTTGTAAGTCTTTCACGTGCCCAGATTGATGGGTTCTGTGTGTTGCTACTGGGCATGGTACTGAAGGTGCTGCTAAATGCAGCAGTGTCGCAGGCAGCTTTCCACTTCCCTCTGTAATGATTTTCAAGTGTCTGGCAGGGTGGTTAGTGGTTAGCGTTCTGTCACAGCCTCCCCATCTCCACCCCCCTCCCCTTTTTTATTCAGCAGTGTTTCTTTTTTGTATTCCTCTTCCTGCTGCTGCTGTGAAGTTTATGATTTTGAGTTCTAAAATCTCGTAAGTCTTTCAAATGAAGAATATGCCTTTAAGGTTTTATACAGGACACATGAAATTGATTTTCTGCTTTTGGTTTGAAATAATACTGACTTCACTTTATCCAGGAATAGGATTGTACATTCCTTATACTTCTCTCTCATCTTGTTCCTGATCCTAGCTTAAACAACATCGAAGGCTAACTTAGCCAACTTGGAAACTATTTAAATTTCAATTTATTTTATTTTATTTTTTTCTTAAGAGTGAAGAGATGAGAGCTAGTTTCCTTCCTACCATGACTGTAGACATGATAAAGCACAGTTAGTTGTCAGAGCAATACTCTACTTGTGCACTGGCTTGCTGTAATTTTTTGGGTAGTTTACTTAATCTTTGAGTGCTTCTGGAAACAAACAGATAGCAAGATGTCAGTGGTACTTTAAATTAACCAGATGATTTTGCACTGAAGCTGGCTTTTACTTTCTTTTATCAGAACTCAGCTGCAAGAGTGCTGACCTCCAGCTGAGCGAAGGAAATGAATAGCTTGGGGGCAAGATATACAAGATGTAATTATGCCTCATGTGTTCTGATTTGTAATGCGTAGCTATTAATATGCGCTTATTCAGATGAAGCAGTTGAGATCCTAACGTACAAGGTGTTCTGCAAATTTAAATATTTATCATTATTAATTTGAAGGCAGGTGGTATTTAAAAGAAAAAAGTTCTTATTCATGAAAAAATAAAATTTAGTCTGAGGTGTCTCCGTCATAAAATCTCCAATATTTAGACTAAAGAGGCGTTTAATGGGACTCGGTATGTGCTATATTCTTTTAACAGGGCTTGCAAGACCACTTAAATAAGTTTTCTGAGAATTTTGATCAAGTTCTGGCTTTCAAACCTACTGGATGGACCTACTCTGATTCATGCCTTTCTCTGCTGGATATCAAGCCTCAGACGAGAGGAAGGATCACCATTTATGGTATAAGTGTGGTAACGATTCAGTGCATCTGGTTGTGTGAATGATTTTCTTATTTTTTGTTCTGGAAACTCCAACTGTTCTTTGTAACTAATGTTTTCTTCTGATAAATTGTTGAGAAACTGAACAGATGGATCTCTCCAGGAGAAGAGTAATTGAGGACACTGTAAATGTAGATTTTTATGTACATTTTGCTCATGTCCTCCTCTTGCAAACAAAGGTTCTTATATGGTATTGCAGAAACTTCAAGGATGAAATCTTGGTCCTAGTGATGCTGGTGGCAGTGCAGTTCCAGAGCCAAGATTATTTCATCCCATACCATACCTCACTCCTACAGTGGGGAGACTGGGGATCTTCTTCTCCTTCTCATTTCTTATCAGTGGATGGAGTTGAATCTCTTAAAAACTTTAACGTTCATTTAATTGAATGTTAGATACAGCTCATTTTGCACAGGTGATTGATTTGGTAACATAATGCAAGGTAACTTTACCAGAAATTAAATCTGGATTTTCCTTTTACCTTAGCTATAAGATTTAGATCTCCAGTTTGATTTTGTATTTTATTTTATTTTTTTAATAATTCAATTTTTTCTGAGCTGAAAGTTTGCAAGAGTATTTTGGCAAGAAGTTAAGTGGACTGACAGATCTCTCTGATTTGCTTTATTTCAGGTATTCCTTATAGTGAACACAGCAGTTACCTGGAAATGAAGCATTTTGTTCAATGGTTGAAGCCACAGAAAATCATCCCCACTGTAAATGTTGGTGACTGGAGAGCCAGAAGCTTGATGGAAAAGCATTTTAGAGACTGGATGACTGAGGGCAGTGGACATAAATAACTATAAAGAACATATATGTACATCTCAAAAGAGGTAGGCTGAAGGGGAAACAGAGTTCCTGTGAAATGGTGTTTAACTTCTCCTTTTTCCTTGGAGCTCTGTTTGGGAAGCACTATGCTGCCATTCTTTAGAGAGGGATGGATTTGGAGTGGGGGGGAAAGAGCACCTTGTTTTCTGATGAAATATTAAGTTATGGGAAAATGAATTAGTAACTTGTTTGCAAATGCATGTTTCAGGTTATTCAAATTAACTTCTTTTTCCCATTCTTTTCCTCAGATTATGGAGATGCCTACATGTACGATGCTGGGAGTGAAACCACCTCCAGGTTCATAATTTTGGAAAATAATTTATTGTAATAAATACATACTTAGAAGAATGAATTTTATAAAAGATATTGCTACCTACATTCTACTCAAGACTTTCTATGTTTTTGCTTTTTTAAATAAAGAACCTCCATGAAGCCTGTGTGTTCTTTCTAAGAGCAAAGTACGTTTCTTTTCAGTACTGTAGTTGCTAATCTGAGAAAACCCTTTAATGCTTTCCATAAATGTTCCATATATGTTGCTTGTGTTGCCCTTGTAGTGCAAACTCTCAACACGTGGTCAAAGCACAGAAGTGCTTCCTCTTCCTGTAGTACAGAGCTTCTGGGTTTGCAGGGTTGTATGTACAGGTTTGTCACTTGAATTCTGGAAAAACAAGAAAGGCAAATAGCAGTGCTGCCAACAGAAAACTGAGTTTCACTTTGCGTTTTCCTCCTGATTCCTGACAGGTTCTTGGTGCTGCTTTTTCTGTATCTACTTAGTATTTTTTATACTGAAGTTGCATGCAGGCACACTAGTATAATTTAAAGCACTAATATAAAAATAATGCCAAAGTTTCAGGACTTAAGAATTTGGATGATGCATAAAGAACTATCCTTCAACTCCCTGGAATGGCTAATCTGGAATTTTCAATGCCTTTTTTTTTGTCAGGAAAATGTTTATTTAATGATCAGTGTAAGTATAAACAGATCCGTGTCTTTGAATGATGAGCTCTGTACTGTGATATCACTTTTTATCTTCTCGGAGAAATAACCATGCAAGACTGACAGAAAAACATTTTTACACTGATTCACAGTTCTGTCAGTACGTTCACTGAAATACGACATTGTTAAATGGTTCTGCTTAAATAAGGCAGTTAAAGGCATCTGAAGTTTTTATCCTACATAACGCATTATGCTTGCTCCCCTTATCACAAGAACCATTCACTGTCTTGGATTTGGCATACCCATTTCTACAATTCCACTCCCTCTTGGAGTAGGTGTGTTAAAAAATTATCTGTTAAAAATCTTGCAGCTACTGAGCCTGAATTACTGTCTTATGTGTACAAGTAGGAGCAAATTTGAAGGTACAGCTTGGCAGGTGAATGCTTATAACAGTTCAATCATTTAGGAATTGTTCATGGCTTGGGGCTCCTGTATCTTCTTCTTGACTTGTTTTGCACAAAGTATGAGGTGCTGGAGTAATCACGCTGAGGTCAAAATGGTAATTGCGTCTCTGACATCTTCTTGCTTCCATAATTGCATTTTCAGGAATGAATATCCCTACAGAGAATGAGTGTGTGCGTGGGCTCTGCCCATGCTGGTGCGGTTGCAGGTTTGCAGCTCAATTAGTGAGCCTTTATGCAAATAGTAGCAGGGAACCAAAATAAACCGGCTTTCACTGCAGATGGTAGGTGCGAGACACCTGTTGCCTCACGGTGGCTCTACCTCATGCTATCAGATTCTACGCTGTTATCTAGAGTAAAGGGTTGTGTGGGTGTGTTATTTTTTTGGGGGGGGGAGGGAGAAGCAGGGGGACTAAAGCAAACTTATTTCTGGAACTAACCACAAAAATATGTCTTGGAAGACGCTGACATCGACATCTACGAGATTGACTCAGTTAATATTGTTCTGATTTGGAACAGATGCTGATAGGCTCACAAAGCAAAAGCAGAAGAGGAATGGCTTTTGTACCAGATTCCTTTTTAGTCTGTATGTACTGGAGTCTGTTTTCAGTTGTCTGCTCTGCTGTAGGTATTGGTGCATCAGCCCTCTGATTGCTTTCATTCCTCCTTCTTTCTGGTTTGCATTTGTACTTCTACCAGCTGTTTTTCGAGGGTAGCCTTGAATTCTGCAGCATTTCATCCTCCTTCATGTTAGGCGTGCTCCATGTTACCATTTACTTGGCCTCCTTCATATGGAAAAAAGAAGTCTTCTCAGAATCCAAACTCAGGAAAGAAAGTGTGGTTTTTATTCTCCATATTGTAAAGGAAGAATATTAATAACAGGATTAGATTTCTTAGATTGCCAAGAAGAGTAGAACAACAGATGTGGAAAACCATTTAATTAAACAAGATTTTTGTGGGAAGATTTATTGCAGGGCCTTTTCTCTTTTCTTTCCTAGATTGTTCCTTGGGAATGCTCTCTGATCGCAGCTGATGAAGTCCTGTAGGGGGCACAGATCTATGATAAACCTTATTTCAGAGTTGGTGCTCAAGTGTAATTAAGTAGGACATGGGAAGTAGCTCCACTTTTCCTAATGATGAAGAAAATGTTTCCTGTCTTTTGGTAACGTTGACATTAGGGATATATGATTGGAGTGAAAAAAATATATATTATTTTGGTTACAAGTGTTCACTCTAACTGAGGATACCACTTTTTCAAAGTCAATAGGCTGGAGGTTATTTGGGCTTTGTTACAGCAAGACTTGACCCGAGTCCCCCGTGCAGGGGGTAGATGAGGCAGGCTCTGTACTTACCTCCACATCAAATGAGTGTCACATGTCAAATAACAGATTTTTCTAAAGTAAGATGGGCTTCTGAACACCCTGGATCTTCTTCTAATTTATTAAGTGCTGACAGACTTGGGGCAGAAGGCAAAGCAGGCAAAAGGGCAGCTGTAACCTCCTCAATCAGTGCCCACTCTAAAGAATCACTTTGTATTTCCCATCAGGACTCCCTGCTCTGATTACATATCACCCCAATAGGCAGATAAATGAGCTAAAAGCAACGCTGTTTGAAAAGGGCAGCAGGAGGGGAAAGGGGAGAGGAGGAGAGCAACGTGCTCAATGAGCTGAGTCAGGCAGTGGGGCTCAGATGGGCTGTGAGAAGCAAATATCACAGAGGAGGGCTGGGTGCTTTCCACGCACACCTTGCTGCCCATGGGCACGCTGCCTGCAGGCTTCCACACTTCAAAGGGGAGCCACCACCACCTACCTGTGTGAAGCCAAGAAGTCCCAAGGGCCCAGAGGAGGATTCCTCCAGCTGGTTTGTCTGCTCCGAGATCACCAGGGAACAGAAGCAGAGAAATGCTGAGGTTTGTATGTGAACAGGAGCTCATTGCATAAGTGAGCTTGGGACCAACTCACTGCATTCAGCACAGAGCGTGAGATGCTGGTAGGTTGAGAATGAGACCCTAAATCTCTGGCCAGCACAGCCACTGCGGGCTTGTGCTTGCTTTCAGGCAGAGGGGTGCTGCACAGGTGGACCAGTTCTGCTGCAGAAGCCTGGGAAGCCTTGTGTGGAGCTGCAGCCTGCAAAAGCAGAGCCCGCACTGCCTGGGTGCCTTTCCTGGTTCCACTTTCCCTGAACCCTTACCCACTGTTGTACAGTGGCACCTCGTTATCGAATCTCCAGCAAATACTTTGGCAGGGAAGGGTCTTTTCCACTCGGTCACATTTACATGTGCCATGGTATCTCCGGGCAGATAGCATCCTGTTTGTGCCAGTTTCCAGCAAGTGCTTATATAAAACAGTTTTTAAAAACCCTAAGTTTTCCCATTTTGCATTTGAATTTAACTTTATTCACCTTTCCTTCTGTACGCTGTATTGGTTGCTATGGATAGAAGTGGAGAAGGTGCACCATTTCAGGTGATAAAAGAGAAAAAAATACAAGTAGTGCATGTGAGGACAAGGTGACACGAGGACACAAATGCAAACAGGGTGACATCGGAGCTGAGTTCAGCAAGATCAGGGCTGGCGATGAGGTTCTGCTCGTGCTGCCTCCCGCCCCTCCTGGCTGCCCACCAGCCTTCGTGCAGGGAGACGCTGCTTTTGGTGAACCGTGTTGCGAGAAGCAAAACTTGTATTTTCTGGTTGGATCTGCTAACCAGGGAGCTGCACCTGAAATCCAGTCCTCTGTGCTGCTTCCCAGGCCGAGGGAGTGAGCTCTGGGGCACAACAAGAACATGGTTTGCCTCTAGCTCCTTCATGGTCACTCATGCAAGAGGTAGCGCCTCCCAGCAGGGCCCATGAGGCAGTGACTGACAGCCTGGGGAGGCTGAAATGAGGCCCTGAGTGGTGGGCAGGGACACTGGGGGCTGCTGGGGCCTCTGGAGAGACAAACGTCTCCAGCAGGGTGTAAATGTGCCTGGGTTTCTGCCGTGTAACAGTGAGCCCTCCGATTTTGACAGCAGAGACAAGAGGAGAGGGGTGAGGGTGGTACGGCAGTGGGGCACTGCCTGATGGCTCGTTAGGCAACGGCTAACTACCAAACTGCCCAAACAGAGGGACAGGGTGGGGGAACATGCCACGGCCTGATTTATATCCCTTCTGTCAAATGCCACCTGCATGGAGCTGTCGGTGATCCACTCACTCGTGAGTGAAACCAAAAGGTCCATGAAAGAGCCCAGTGAACCATCAGGCACAGCACGCTCACAAAACATCTTGCCCACCAAGCAACCAAAATCAAGTCATTTCCTTTCTGTTGACAACCCATTTATTTCTTCCTTTTTTCTCCCTCTCCTTTTTAACCCCTTGAGGAGTACTGGTTGCGTTTTCAGATGCTAGTGTGCAAGGCAGAGTGCAAGCCAGCAGCAGATACCACATAGAGAAGGAGCTCAGAGCACCACAGAAAGTTCAGGAAAGGCAGCGAAGGGATCTGGGTGTACCTGGAGCAAACAGGGCAGTGGTGAAGCTTGCCAGAGCAGCCGTGAAATGTGATGCCTAATCAACTGGGGAAATTTCAGGGATTTCACAGTGACAGAACTGAATGGTCAGTGACTTACTTTCCAGTCAATGCCAACAGACGTGGAGGCTCTCATTTCCTGGTTTGGTGCTTTCCAGTGCCCTCCGGGGATGTTTACTCAACGAAGCAGCCTGATTCCTATGCCCCCTGGGGACAGAAAATGCTTTACCTTTGGCTGCTATAAACTTGGCTGCAGCCCCAAGCTGCTGTTTAGGAAGCTTGGGAATGAGCACGAGGAGGTAAAGGCGCGCAGGAGCCGGCCAGGCAGGATGGCCACTCACTGAGATGAGGCTCAGATCATGCCCTCAGGTACACCTCCATCTGCTGTTTTTCTTTTCTTATTCTTTACAGATGTTACAATAGCTCCTCAGACCTGGGACAAAGCAGTTCCATGCCAGAAGCCCAGACACCGCGACCTACCAGAGGTGCACGTGCAGGAGACTTGCTCCAGCAGAAGCACACCATGGGCGGGGGACACTGCTTACTGGCCCAGGGATGAAGAGGAGATGCACTTCAGGGGCCTGGGGTGGTTGGTGTCCCAAACCTGCAAGGGGTCCTGCGAGCAGCCAGACCACTGAAGTGGCACTCAGGAGTTATCCCAGAGGTTCCTGGCCAGCTGGATGCCCAGTAGCCCCTGGACAAGACAATTGCTTTTTGACTCTGTTCTGCAGGGGTACGCCGTGTTACATTATCCTCCTGTCTTCTTGCTGCAGTGCCAGAATCTCTCCGCACTCTTCCTAGCCTCTTGATCTCCAGCATCAGCAGGACTTAAACAAGACAAGTACAAATGGATGGAAACTCTCAGGGTGCCAGGAGCTGTTGAATTTAGCAATGCTTCATCAGGCTGCCAGAGAGACCGGACACGTATTTACTGTGAGTTACTTTGATGCTTCAGCTGGCCTTGAAGAGCCGGAACTGCTGCTTGTCTGATGCTAGGGAATAACCTTAAACTGTTTTTGGTGTTTTGTATTTTTGTTCTTTTTTTTTTTTTTTTTTTTCAAATCACCAAATACAACAAAAATGTATTTACAGCAGAGCACTCCACTTTTACTGCCTTTGACTCAATTTTCTCCTACCCCTGTCCCTCTTTCTGTTTATAGTTACTCCTCATGACTCAGTTTTCCTTCCTCCATCTGCGTTCTCCCCCCAGCTACCCTTCCACTGCTGGGAATTTCTTAGAAATGTTACACTACCAGCATTCACCTTTGTTCTCAGAAAAAGGAGCACAAGAACATTGGCTTGGAAGCAGAATGACATCTCTGAGGAATGACACAGGCTTTGGACATCAAATAAAACTGAAGAGGGGCAAATCTGAGGGGAGAAGGCCCACAGGGCATCTAATCAGTCCAAGGGCATTTAGCATGTAAATGAGGTTGTTTTGGCAAAATATGCCCTGGTGAGGAATATGCCACTGATTAGTAGGGGCTGCAGAAGAGCAAGTGCTTAAAAATATGGGCTCCTCTTGGGTGCAAAAGCTGTGCCACCTTCACAGCTGGCAGTGGTGGTATCCTTCTAACAGCCCTTGGAGGGAAACAAATCATGATTTTGTGCTGGCTTTTGTAGACACTCACAGGAAGCAGGAACAGATATCATGGGAAAGCTTGCAGAGACAGCAGGAAAAAAAATGGATGTAGCTCTCCTGAAATCCACAGCCACGGCGGTGGTGCTCAGCTGGGCTTCAGGAGGATGTTCTGTGGTGTTTCAATGTCCTCTCAGCCTTGCAAAGCCCACAGCTTCCCTCCTCTGTGCTGCAGCTGGGAGTTTCAGGTCAGGTTCCCCAGCCAGGACTATTTGCACAGTCGCTTTGCTTTGCTGGCCGTCAGGGGTCTGCACAGACCGCCTCAGCAGCACAGGCACGGCGGGACGGGTGCTTCACAGAGCGCTGGAGCTGCACGCCGCACGGATTTGGGAAGCTCAAGTGCCCAGAAATCCTGGGCAAATGTACAAGATCCTTGCAGTCTGCCAGAACAACATTTCCAGGTGGAGAAGGACATGTCTGAGAAATGCGAACATGTGACGGACTCTTCCAAATGGGTTTCATGGCATACCACTCATAATTCAGTGCTTTTCGCAGAAACACAAAGGCAGACAAGGCACATGTCCTAGCTCTTTCAAGCTTTTTTTTTTTTTTTCCCTTTCTCATTTTTCTTCGGGGATTACAAGAGGTGGAGGTTTAGATTGATTTGTTTTTCTTTTCTGGAGCAAGTGTTTGGGGATTTCACTTTTCAGAGGAACTTCTGCTATGTGGAGAAAGGTCAGAATTTGTGTGTGTGTGTTGTTTTTCCAGTTCCCAGGGCCGCTGGAGACAGGCCTACACTGAGCTGTGGTGGCTCCAGAAAGATGCTGCCTAGAGCAGAGCTCCAGCAGAGGAGGGCTCCCAGGAAGGACATTTTCCTCCTCCCACTAACTGAACAATGTATACTTACAGCGACACTACTGGAAGAGACGGCAGCATCCCTAGTGCTCACGGCAGTGGCTGCTTCAGATTTTCGGGTAGATTTGATTAGAAAACTGTGTAGTTACCATACAGCACTGCCTAGGATTATGTTTGCTTAAAACTATGTTGGGCATAGTTTCCAACGTGCTGGTTGTTGGCACAGTCTGTGAGGACAGCCTCTGTCGCTGCCAGCCCCAAAGCTGGAGCATGCGGGCAGGTGGCTGTCCTGTGAGCTGGGGGTCACTTGCTGGACTGCGCCCTTTTCTTCCTTAACCTGCTTTGTGGACAGCATTTTGAAATGAAACGGGGTAAGGAACCAAACCAAGAAGGAGACTCTGGGGAACTTTGTGGGTGCAAGCTCTGCTCTGATGCAGATGTTTTGCTTGCTTTGGTTGAAGCTTTGGTTGACTGGGCTCTTCAGGGGAGAGACCACTGGGCTGGGAGCCTGGTTGTTGTAAAAATCAGTTTTTACTATGATGATAATAACAGACATGGCATTTTAAAACATGACGTTGCCACTGATAGCCATGGTCTTAGTGCTCCCACTGACTGCTGAACTTCACTCTCCACTGCTGGGTTACAAAAGAAACCAACTCTCAGGCACAGACCTGGACTCAGGTACCCGGTGTGGAAAATCCAACACGGCCAGGCACTTGCTGCTGTACATCCAGTCCTGCTGCCACCACAGTGGCTTTGCACCTGCTTTGCACCTGATCTAATATCAGGGAGGAGAGGCTGAGACTCTGTCAGGCACATTGCTGCTGGCTGCTGAGCATTCTCCCTGCTGAGCATCTTCAGTGCTGCGGGGCACAGAGACACAATTTCTCTTCAGGTGCTTTTGCTGAATGTAAGATTTGCATCAACCTTGGCTGGCCTCTTGCTTTCTTCAAATGATGCAATAAATTAGAAAGTGATAAGGGACCAAAGGGAACGTTTGAAATTCCAGTGGCATTTCTAGGAACAGCCCGAGACGCTCCAAGTTCCTCGTGGCGACCTGCTGGCCAGCCTGCGGGAGGGAAGGGGCTGGCTGCGAAGAGACACTTCTGTGGGAGGGCTGATCGTCCCTGGGAAGCACACCAAGAAAGCCCTCAGCGCATCTCAGATTACGTTGTCAGTTCCCCTGACCTGAAGGTCCTGTGGTTAAAGCTTTCTGCTGAGGATTCGGTGCCCCCGCTCTGACCCAAGGAGCCCCGGCAATGAAGTACCCTTATAAATATTAGCGTACCCCTTAACGGGACATGAAATACGAACTACCTAATGTGTCTGATTGAGAAGATTTCTGTTTGCGTGGTGCAGCTCTCCATAAGCAGCACACAACCAGGGTGAGCTCCCTGTGGGGAAGCAGGAGCATCGCCACATGTTCGCTCATGTCTGTGCTGTCTCATGTTCCTGTAGGGCACCAAGGGCGGCTTCTCCCTCAGCACTGATGGGCACATCAGCACCTCCAGAGGTGCTGATACAGGTAAGTACATGTATGTAAGAGATTGCATGATACAAATGTGTGTGAAATCACGTTTTGAATTTTACTGTGGGTGAAAGAAATGGTTCTCCCAAGGGCACCCAGAATGCTGGGGGCAAAACACCAACTACAGCCTGGTGTCCCCAGATCACCACTGACCTATTTTCTCTCCAGTGTACAAGGTACCATTGCTCTCCCTTATTGCAACTTCTTCTTCCACTTGCTGAAAGTGTAGCCATGCCAAAGCATGCCTGGCTGGGTACCCCAGGTCACAGGGACTCTAAATCACACCTAGCCCCATGGGCAGGTAGCACAGATCCCCTTCCCTGACTGGATTTGTTCTCCTGCAGGGCTTGGGCTCCCTCTTATCAATATTTGACTCCAACCCTGGTTCTCAGCAGTGTTGACCTGACGTAGAAGCACTGGGACTGTGTGTACTGCTTTGTGCTTGCTATACATATATATATTTTTTTAACTTCTGTGACATCACATCAGTCTGGGGACTTCTCTTCCCATTGATTTTAATCTGTTCCGGGACTTGCTTTTCTCCTGGACATTTGCCACTTTCCTGTTGTAGAAGGTACCAGAGAGGTAGAAAGTGCATGACTCATATTTGGGAATTCAGAGGGAAAATCAGCGGCCAATAATGAGTGAATGTAGCCATGAACTAACAGTCAGGGAAACAACCTAAAGGCACAGGAATGAAATACAGTTACTGCCGAGCACATTAATCTTTAGCTAATCATGTAATCTGTGTTGCAGTCTGTTGGTTTCTGTCTCTTGTAGACCCAGCTTGCAGGTGCAGAGTGATTCAACTGGCATGTGTTGCATCCAACACCAGCCCCTGCTTCCACACAGGTGGCTGTATGTGGTCAGTGGTGCAAGAAGACTTCAGGACTTGCAGCCTTCTTTCCACTGTTTTACACGCAGGTGCTAGTCTGTGGGTTCACTGAATTTCAGCTCATGTCAACTCAAACAGCTGTGTCAGGAGCCCTCCACAGACCAAAAGTTACCTGGGGACTGGCTAAGAAGATTTTTGATGCCACAGAGTGTACTGCAACAAGAAGTTACAATAGCACCTGTTACTTTAAGTGTCCACTTACATAGCACCTTTAAATGCCCACAGGTGATCTAAAAACTTAGCAGCTCCATGCCAGCTGCCATCGGATTAAAGACAGTGTCTTCTGGGGTGGCTGGGATTTAATGGGAGCACTGGGTACTGCTGTGCATTTCTAGAGGCAGCACAGAGATTTAGCAGAATTTGCTCATTTGAAGAAAAGTAAAATTTTCATATTGGCAACAAGTGTTACAAAAGCAGGTTGCTCTTGTTTTTTAAGAGTAGGTTAATTTTTATTTTTTTTAAAGGGCTATTTGGTGTCCCATCTACAGGCTACTGGAAAGTTAAAGGTGGTCTTTGGAGGATGAAGAGGGGCTGTATTAGGAGAAAGTGAGGTAGTCAGGGAACACAATATGTGATGTAAATTGATAATCCATTTATTGATCACATGTGCACAGACAACTTTACACATCCTACCAGAATTTACTATACTGATGTCACTTCCATGTTGTATATGTAGCAAGTGTTGTGAATCAGCCAATATGTAACATTAATTATCTGCATTTATCATACTGCAAACTGACAGGATTGATTAACGTAACACATCTGTAACTGTTTACAGAAGTAACCCCCCAGTTTTCTGAAATATTCTGGAATTGTCTCATGCTTGATATCTCTACCCAAATCCTGTTTTTTTCCAGAAGTAGCATCCTTCTATGGCTGAGAGGTGCAGCATACATTGCGCAATGTCAGCTTCAGCAGCAATGCCACGTGCAGGTTCTGTGGCCCTGGCTTTCCTCTCACCACTGCATACAGTCTAGAGCTTCTCTTTGTTCATCTCTTCTTGGAAATGTTTCTATACAAAGTTTCAGGAAATTGCTTTAAGACTGTCTGACTTCTTTGTTCACCCATAACTGGAAAAAGGAGGTATTTGTTTTGCAGGTCAGTGACACAGGAAAGGTTACATGAAATGTTTGGGAAAAAAATGTTGAAAGAGTGCAGGATATTTGGTCTAAAAAATGGAAGGAAGAACAGGCATAAAAAATATCTTCCAGAATAAAGACTTCTGTGGAAACAGCGGAGCAATTCCCCATGTCTGCTGAAAACACGCAAGAAAAATCCCAATTATACAGCCAGATGAGTCTTTGAACAAGACAGGAAGGCTTGGCCTTTTCTAAAGTTCAGAAGAATTTAGGCAAGCCTCAGTCAGGAAAGTCAAGGGACACGTCATCGGTGGGTGCTCTTGACCTAGATGATTCATGGTTTTAGGATCCCGGCCTAGAGGCCTGTTCGAGCAGGCCGACACGGTTACGGAGCTGGCAGTGCCCCGTACAGCGATGCCCTTGGCATCCTCACAGACTCCTTAGGCAGAAGGGGATTTGTTGGGCTCAGAGAGAGAGCCCAGAGCAAAGGAATCCCACAGCAACTTTGGAGGAAGGCTCCTAAGGAATTTCTTTTCTTCCATTTTCAGTCTCTGTTGTTCCGGAACCGGGGTTTCCCTCAGTCTTTATGCAGAATTCAGCACAAGTGGGCCTTTGAACACCACTGTAACAAATATTTGAAAGTGATCCTTTCCCATCCTGAGAAATAAGCATATCACAAACACTCTTATCTCCAAAACAGAAGAGAAAGGCTGTGTGAACAGTGTGAAAATTAATATTTTGAACAGGAGCTGAGTCTGAATTGTTTGTATAAATGTTTTTGTTTGTTTGAGTTACTGATACTGTTTTCATTTCTGGCTGAATACAATTTTATAAAGATTTTTTTTTCAGTCCAGGTTGGATTTTAAAGCAAGTATAGAAATGACCTTTGTCAAATTTACTACTGCAGTAAGTGGCAGAAACTCTGATTTTAATATGTGTAGTTTCTTGATTTGGCCTAATTCAACTGGAAGCTGGACAAATGTCTTCTCTGGGCCAAATCCACCTTAAATATGCTAATAACAGTAAATCTATGCCTGCTAAACACAGTTTAATTTATTTTGGCTATTTAGCAAAATAAAATGATCTGTACTCAAAAATGGTTATTTAGTTTGTTGTCACAGTGTTGTATATTAACACTATCTAACAGCTATATATATATGTCTGTAAATACATACACCTGTATGTACAAATGTATGCCTATCCATACAGAATAGGTATAAGCTCTGTGTACATTCTATATGCACGTTTGTGGCTGTAACGTGAGGGCCATAGCAAAGAGGAGGACCCCCAGTCTTCCTTCCAACATTATAGTTCTCAGCTCGCTTTTGCTGTTCTGAAACTGAGAGGAAGAAAGGGAAAAGGTGTCTTTGTTCCAGATGTAGGTTGTTCCCACATCCCTAAATGGTTCAGGAATTAGGGATAAGCCTATATAACTCAGTGTAAAGAGGCAAGCAGAGGCATGAACCACTACTTTCTACAGAACTGCAAAGTATATACAGTGCAGATGTTTTGTAAATGCTTTGACCTTCTTGCTCATGCAACTGAAATATATGATAACATGAAACAGAACTAAAACACAGCTATTCATGCCACCGAAACAAGTTATTAGGACATAAAATGAAACCTACATTCTCTGTTCATTGTACTTAGCAACAAAATCTGTCTGGCAGCTCCAAAAGGTACAGATCTCCATACACTATACATCACATTCTTCTCTTTGATCCTTTCCCTTGAACTTTGGCACTTACTTGGTTATTGTGGTCTTTTTTTCAGGAACATGAGCAGCCTTTAACATGGAAAGTATCTGAATGTGGAATCCTACATACAGTAAGTTTCACCTTAAAAGAAAAAGTGGGAGACACTGCTTTATAGATTGTTAAAACATTTGTGCTACTATCTGACTTGTGTTTTAACTAGCTAAATAAAAAATGCCCTGTTAAGAGAGGTGAATAGTTTTTCCTTATGGAGACTTGCTTTCTTTTCTTTAGAGGGCAACAGCATCTAACGATCTTAACTTTCTCAGCAAAATTAAAATGTGAAGGTGTTCGTGTATGGGTCAGAGAACCTGACTATTGAAATTGGGGCCCATCTGAGAGAAACGTGGGTATAAATGTGTAGCAGATTGTGGTGGCGTTAAGGTACCACTTAGAAATCTTCCACATACTTCATAAAAGTGATAATAGCTGGATAAGGAGGTAGGAGCCTACGGTTCTGCCCTCGATGCCCAAAACCACTATAAGCAAATCCATTGGAGACAATCATTTACTTCCCAAAGTTTTCAATGCACAGACCTCAACCAAAACATACCAAGTAACTTTAAATAAAAGTTTGAGTTGCTCAGACTCTTTGAGATCAATCCTCAAACACAGCAGTGCAGACCTTGCATTCCCCAAACAGCACAGGAGTAAGAAATGCTACATCGAGTGATGTTGAGGCACTACTTGGTACCGAGGTTATTCACACCACACTCAAAACAGAGTGAACTGGTTTGAATGAAGCCATCTGAAAGGCAAAAGCAAAGCGCTTTCTCATTTGGCTTCATTTACTTGACTATCATTTTCAGGTTGAACATACCTCCTTTCTAATGGACCTGCTGATGAACAAGGAGGCCTCCTCCAAGTTCTGAGGGTGCAGATCATTCACAGCCACTATACGGTCTCCGTGGTTAAATAAACATCCCAGGTGGCAAGGACCAGTCCACTGTGAGACACTAGGGTATTTGGAGGAGAAACAACAAAGGAATTGTGTCAAATATTGAATTACTGTTAACAGAATGGGAAAGAGTGAACAGAATTGCATTTACCACACTGCCCTCTGGAAATGACACGGGCTGAATGACTGCAGCCTCTTGATCTGGTTCTAGCTGAAACCCAGGTGCTTCACCCACACCTTGTAAAGTGTGTGTGATGCTGACATCCCAAGCCATTAATAAGTGAGATTGCTGCTAGAAACATCACCAGTGAAATCTGGGGATTCCAGTCTGAAAACTGTGGGCTAGATTTGGTGCAGGTACGTACATGTGTATTCATGTTGGAGTGAGATAATTTTCCCAAGACATCCCAAGAGGATGAAACTAAAATTTATTATAATGTGTTTTATCTTTGATATAATTGCAAGGATCAGAGATCTCTTGCTGTCCTGACTGGACCCTTATGGAAATTCCATTATCTCTTTCCTGCTGGTCTCCGATAGACTCTCTGTGATGACAAACTGTCTAGGATTAGCTAAGCTGGCAGTCAGACCTAGTGTTCTGTTCCTGCCCAGAACCAGCCCCAAATCCTTTCAATGTGAATTTCCACTGGGAAAGCTCTGTAAATTTAGGCACAGATCAAAAAAAAAAATTGGGGGGGTCCCATTTCTTGTCCCTTTTGCAGTGCTAATTTCTCTTGCTGATTGTGGCTGAAAAAAAGTGACCTGGTTAGTGTGAACAGAGAGCAGTGGCAAAAGGCAGTCTCAGTGTTGTGTGGCAGTGAAAGATCAACAGAAGCATGCAAAAAATAGATTTTTTTCTGTGTTGTCTTCCTTTTTCTAGTAATTGATATTAAAGTTCTAGGGAGAGCAGTAATTTCCAGTGGGACTACTAAGAGGATATATGTGCTAAAGCCTTAACACCTACGTTGAAAATCTCTGCCTAGCAGTGATTCCTAGCACTGAACAAGTGCTGGGATTAGTTTGGAGATTACTTTATGATGACATCAAATTGAAGTCATCTTAATTTATGTAACGTCTTTTAAATTTTCACTTACAGCTCACATATCTGTAGACAGTACTTTGCAGGTGTTATTACTTAAATTATAAGATGATGTGATGTAGGTCAGTAATATTTGGGCTAGTAGGTTAAAGGGAAAAAGATAAGAAAGGATTTGATGAAAGAGATCACTGAACATACTAGGTTTGGAAATGGCTTCTCCTGTGCTGGTGGGTTCCATGTTGTCATTCTTTCCACTGACAGGTTTATGGCTTTTCAAAAAATTGTCATCTTTTTCCACACATCCCCTTTTTCTTCATAGGACATAAACGGGACTTGAAGTCTATCCCTTGTATGTTCTTCCTAATTTTCATCTTTTTTTATTTTTTTTTTTGTCAATAACAAAGGGTTACAAATTATTAGCCACCAAACTCTGTAAGATTTTTGGCTGAAAGGCCCTATTTACACTGCCACAAGATAATGTCCCCTCACTGAGACATGCTTTCATTACGATTCACCAAATCAAAGACAAACCTGAGTAGCAGTAATTAGTTGATTTCACACCTATTAACATTAGAAGATTAGCTTTTGGGGTGGGACTCTGTCTTGAACTATTATACAGCAAGCTAAGGGATCTCAGTGCTACACAGCCCTTTTCAACAGCAGTTGAAATAGTACATGAAATACATGAAAAGTCAGAAAGCAGAAAGGAATTTCTGCAGCTTGAGCACACACTGACCCTGTGCTGTTCTGCACTGCTAAAACTGTGTATGGATCCCAACACCGGTTGTGTCACTCATTCACACCTGACCTGCACCATCACAAAGTATCCAGGACTTACCATATTTGTCCTACTGCTTCCGTAAGTTGTAGGTAACTGTTAATGTCAGCCAGGGGGATGAAAATATCCAACATCTGCAGCTGCGTCTCATCTGTAACTTGACTGTGAGAGAAAGCATCAGGGACCAGTGCCTGAAACCTGTGAACATATCTGTCTTCTCTGCAACGAAAAATGGAGAAGACGCTTACCTGAGCAGGATAGACAACTGAACCACTGAAAGTGGTGATGAACTGTGCCTTCCTTGGAGGGTGAACTGCTGTGTGGTGATGCTTTCTGGGAGTTTTGGGTCTCTGTTTGCCTCCAAGTCTCTTGGACATGTACTGCTTGCCCAGCGTTTGGGAGGAGTAGGGGGCCTATCACATCCACACGTGAGCTGGCAACTCTTATCCAGGAGCCTACTGAAGAAGAATGATGATAAAAACTGAACTGGTTTGGCCATTCCAGACACTCCTGCCAGATCAAATGGCTGTCAGTGAAGCAAAGAATAACAAGTTCTTGTAGAACAGTCAGTGGACAAAATTACAGCTAAGTAAAATAAACAGTCCTTCTAAAAATGGACCATAAATCCTAAAATAAACCTTTTCAGCGTTTAAAGACTATTTATTAAGCCTGAAAAAATTCCAGCTTACAACGTGCTTTTACAAAGAAATGAGTACAGATTGTTGTCCTTGGCTTTACTGGATTTTGTCAGGATGTAATGCTGTCCCCTGGGGGATACAGTAACTCAGAAATGCTTTAATACTTTTCAGGTTATTTGACAAGCCATATAATGCCTGGAGTCAACTCCCTTCTGTGCCTCAAACAACATTTGGGTTTGTAGCAAAAACTGCTCTTGCTGCATATATGAACTCAGATTGCGTAGGCTTGTGAGATTTTTATAGTGAATCACTCCATAAAGACTCCCAAAGACACTCGAATAACTCTATTGTAATAAACTGGTTTGTGGGTCTGCATTTCTGATTGCCTCCCACTATGTGAAATAAGACCTGACTGTCTGTAGGTGGCAGGCCATAGCCAGCAGCTATCTACCACTCTGTGCCTCAGGACTGGTGTTACCATGTAGGCAGACGTCCCTTCAGCTATGTTGTGCTGGTTGTGAAGTTTCCTGGTGGCACTGCAACTGTGAAACAAAGTTCAGGTCCTTCTCTGTGTCATACCATACACTGTACCCCCAACGTACACAGCATCAGACCCCTACTTCCAATGGGAAAATGGAAGGAAGGAGACGACCTACTGGGAACCATGTTAACTCCTTACTGGAAAAGCTGGGAGCTGTTGCTGCAATTCTTCATTCCTCTTTTACCCACTAGGTAACCACTCTGGGGTGGACGTGTCTGAATCGCTGCTGAAACTTGGCTGTGGTGTCTGAGGACAGTGGTGGGCTGGTATGTTGTGAGAACCTGGCTAAACTATCAGTCACCAAAACGTTCTGTGTCCTGTAATCAGAGCCTGTCTAAATGCATGAGTTGCAATGTGAGCTTAAATTCCACTTTGATGAGTCTGAATTTCACTCTGGGTGAAACTCACTCCATGAGTTTTGAACTTTCTGAACCAAGACTGAAGAATTCATTCAAACAAGATGCAGCCTTTAGATACCGCAAAGCAAATCTTGCAAGCGACAGCTCTAGCTATATCACTACGTCACTTGTTATTTGCAGAACTTTAGTGGAGGTGTTACTTACAGTGATTCCATCGACACATAGACATTCTCCTTTACTGGCTTCCTCTCCCATGTTTTCTTTGGCACAGGGACATGGGATTCAGCTGTAGGCTCAGGTTTAGATACTTCAGTATTGCACTGTTAGAAACAGTTAACAACATAAAACATAGATATTCTTGCTCTTCCAACAGAAAAAAATCTTAATTCTCCTGTTCGGTACTCGTGCTGTTTAAGAACATTGGTTAATACAGCTTGGTTTTCCTCAAATAACTCACTTCCCAGAACTGTGAGCTAGAAATGTGGTTGAAAATCAGAGGTTCGTGTTATCTGGTATTACTGACACTACCATTTGCTTTCCTTTTAGGTTGGAATATAACCTATTCCAATATTTGTTAGTACCACCACATAAAATTTGTTACATTTTAATTCAGAAAACCAGATTGAAAAGAGTCTCATCTTTTGTATGTGCTTAACTTAAAGTACTTACATTCTATGATAAAAGATATGTTAATGATGTTCAGTTAGCTGTACAGTCTTTGGAGAAAGGCTGTGTCTTCTGCAGAAGTCTGGCTTAACTAGCTTCTCATGGCCACTGACTACATGGGAAGCCTAGAGAAATCAGCCTCCCAAATTAGGCACCCAAATTTGTTTAAAATTACCAGTGTGATTCTTCCTGCTCCCTTATTTCACACTGAAATGCACACACCCTAATGTGTCACAGCATTTTTAAGTTACAGCATGGTTTTATGCCACTTACTAATACTTCAACAGAATTACATTTTAAAATCTATAATGTACAGCTATATTTTCTAAATGAAATTTTCATTTTTGATAAAAATAAATGGATACAATTGGCAAAAGCCATTTACAATGAAACTGTCATGTTGGGGAATTTCAACAAAATTGAAACAAAACAAAATACTTCTTTTTAGCAGAAAGATCCTTTGAATCAAGCATTTCTCCTTGTATGCATTTAAACTATTACCTACTGCTCTATCTACATATTTCTTTGGCAAGGTAGTATTGGTTCCTCATACCAGTTCCTCTTTGGTTCATTAAATATCTCCATCTCCTTGGAGCTGTTAACAAAACAAACCACAACAGATAAATTACCTTTGCTAAAAGATTGCTGGGAATTTCGTAATAAGCTTCCTCTTCCTTTTTGATGTCTTCATCTGAATCCGATGACAGCGAATTTTCGTCACTCTTTCTTAGAGTTTTACCCTGTTAAAAGTATGTTTTTATATTTAATAGGTTCAGTTATATGGATCGTTTAACATGTATTTGCCAATTACTAATAGTAACAGAATCAGCAACTATCCACAGGAAAGATGGGAAGATGCGTTTCTCCTTGAAGAGTCTGTTCAGGTTGTTTTAGGAACAGGCTTCTGTAGTTCTGCTCCTACTTGAATTTTTGAAATCATGCACATGCAATTGGCTGCTAGTATTAATATTTCTCATAGATGGATCTTTGGTAACCAGGCAGCTGCAATTGACTGCTTGTTCAAAAACTGTTATTTTGTTTAAAAATTAGGTGGGCTAAACACTTCACGTATGGTTCTGCATGCATTTCCATGCTTGTATGCAAAAGATTCTTTATTTGCATTCAGTCTTAAAGTTCTTACACTAGGAAAAAAAACTGTAGGAAATCTAGAAGTGGATTGGGAGGTATTTATCATTTTTAAGTATCTTTTAACTGCTCTAAAGTAAAGAATGTATTTGGGACTTCCCTTACTGATGAGAAGTCTATAAACTCATACTTCTCCATGAGCTAGAACATAGGCCAAGGGGCTGGAAATCCTATATTGGGTCCTTTGTGTCCTGAATTATATCCTCCCAGGTTCATAAATACCTGAAATATTAAATTTGTGGCCATTTGGTAAATCAAGTAGAAAATAATCACTTCGCCGAATTTACCTTTCTAAGTCACAATGGCAAATTATTTATTTTTGTTTCCTTTCTGACTTCACTGCAGTGAAGAATATAGTAATTAGTATTTTGCTGCCTCCCAATGCAATTCTCCATGCCATGTTTGTGATACAACCATTTTTTATCTCTCCACTTACATCCTTGGTTTCTATGGTGATCATTTTAGTAACTGCTAAATATGTCACAGAATATAATACTGTTTTCCAGGTAAAGTAAATTCAACTAATTACTCTCATACATGTAAAGAGAAGATACTGGCATTGAATTGAAATTAGAGATGATGAATGTATTTTTGTTCCTTGTTGCTATAAATGACATAAAAAGGAGCCCATGCTGCAGTAGCGAGAACAAGCCTACAAATGGTCCTTCAAGAAGTGCATAACAAAACTCTTTCAGGAACAAGACTGACTCTGTGGTCGTGATCTAAAGTCAAGAATGAATTTCCTACTGATATTCTAGGGGCTTTGGATCGATCAAAGAAGTTAACATCTGGGGAAAAAGGGAAAAGGAGGTGATTTTATTAAGTCTTGAGATGCTCCAACTCCTCCAAAATCTCAAGAGAGTACACAGCACTCATCAGCTTCCCAAACTGAGCCTGCAGTCAGACAGTGGCCACATTTTGCCAAATGCACATGCTGTTTCTCCTTGGCACCATCACAGATTATGGGGACAATAGGAAGGTGAAGGTTAAACAGCAGCACCATGGTGTTTTCCTGAAGGAGTTTGCTGACATCTCTGTTCCTCCGAGTGCTTTACAACCAGAGAATTGCAGTTAACTTCAGAGTAAAATTATTCTCAGCTGTACAGCTAAACGAGTTCTTTAAGGCTGTGGGGAACCATGGCTGGATTTACATTAGAGAGAAAAAATGGGTTATGGAGGAAATTGGCTGTAGCAGAAAATGAAAATGAAAGTTGGAAAGCAATTGAGTAATTGTTAGTTTTAAGCTCTTTAGGGAAAGGGTCAAAATTTACATGCTGCCCTTGGACAGAGGAATTTCTCTTTCAAAAAAATCACGTGTGTCTAACATGTTGAAGCCAGACTCTTGACTAGTATGCCTAGGTACCTGCAGCACAGTAATGAGCACCATGATACAAGCCTGTGCTCTTTATTTTGATGCATTTTACATATTGAGTGCTGCGTGTGGCAATAGCTGATACTCAGCTCCTGAGTCAGGTGTGGTTTGGTAGCGCCAAAATGTGGGTTGAAGTGGAGCCAGGTTCTCAAAGCCCTTGAAGGTGGCTGGGTCCCGGCCTGTTTGCATGAGCAATGGCTACTGAGCAAACAGTTTTCAAGATCAGGGCCTGGATGAGGGAACGGCCAATAAATAAGTAAAGCTAATCAGATACTAGAAATATGGAGTCATACTGCTAACAGGAAGTAAATACAAGGGCTTAATATGGGAGTCAGCTGTCCAGACATCACTGAGCAAAGAATAGATCTGGAGATGTTAGCAGATGCTAATCTTATGAGGCAAATGAAGTATTTTTATCAAATGAAGGCACATTTTTGCTCCTTGTTAGCTGCATGGCAAGGTTATTCATTTTCACACAGGCTGAAACAGATTTATGAGCTTCCTGCCACTCCCTTTGCTTCAGGCTAAGGAGAACAGGTAAAATCCAAATTTCTTATCTAGGAATTTTAGTGCTGCTTGTCAGTCTGTCCTACTCTGACAAGCTGCATAAATACATACCCTCTGAGTCACTGTAAGTATGAGAAGGATTAATGTATGAGACAGAAGCGGCAAGTGTAGGAAAGGGGCAGAAAGACAGCCTTGGTAGCAGCACCAGCTAAAGTCAAACTAAGGGCTGACCCAGTGCATTTCAGAGCTAAGACTCATAACTGAATGACTGCACCTCCATAAATTACAGTGCATCGGCTGAACTGTGGCAATAACCCATGGCATTGCAATGTAATTTCAGCTCTTTTCACTTCAGTCCACTAAATCAAACTGTATTATATCATACCCACCGCCAGCCTGTGCACACGGATGGTGACTGCAACATGTGATTCACTACCCTGTGATAGCAGCAGAGATTCTTCCCCTGCATCTCACCTACTCCAGATCATAGTTCAACGCTTAAACTGCAATTAAACATAGGTTTATCCTCAGCTGCCAAACTGCATGCTGCGTGGTGGAGCCTTGGTTGTGCCTTCTGCTCTGTTGACTGCTGCAAAGGCAGTCAGAGGGTGGGTGACAAGCATCTGAAAGTGCTGCATGTCTCCTTGTTCGGGGAACATAGGTCAGAACACTCAGCTGATAAAAAATGATAACACTAATTATTGTATCCTTTTAATCAACTCCTGCAAGATAGGGAAGCTAAATTACTTGAAGTTACAGTTAGGCTAATAGAAGGTCAGACTTGAGGTGTGCCTCAATTTAAAGGCTACTTGCAAAGGCTGCAGAAAGAAGCCATTTACAAAGAGTGTGGCACAGCTGGGAAATATGACAGGAGGGACAAATCCTCAGGCAGTGCAACTTCAGAGTTTTCTTCACCAAGCTTGCAAGAGCTGCCACAAGTTGCAATCACTGCACAGAAATTCTGAGGATCTGCCCCCAAGAAACAAAGTAAATAAAGGGTATTTCAAGCATTTCAAGCAAGTTCTTGGAAGGTTATTTTCAATGCTTTACACGACAACCGACTAGCTATATTTAGGAAATCCTCATAATGAAATCCAGCTCAGTGTGCTGGGGAAGTAGGTGAATAATCTATAGTTACAGACAGCCAGGTGAGATAAGAGCCCATAGTCACTTCTGCATACCGAACAAGTCAAAAGCAGTTTTATTTGTTCTGCTCACCAGGTTTGGAAAATCTCTCAGTGAGTCATTCTGGGGCTGATGAGGGCCAGGATCTGAATTGGGCCTGTTCTTGTCTTCTGAGGGACCATCACTCTGCATTCAAAAGAAGAAAATGTTGACTCCTCCTGGAGATGCGCTCTAAGTGCTTTTCCTGCATTCAGCTTCCTTCATCAGGGCCATTTGCAGCCCTGATGTCACCTTGTGACTGCAGAAAGCCAACACTTTGGCAGCTATTCAGTCTGTCACCAAAGGACAGGCTGTAGTTGCTCTAGGAATTCAGTGATGCTTCCCTTTCTATTTAAATACTGATGGGAGAGATCTGAAAGGCACAGAGAGCAAGGATTGCAGGCTCCAGTGGACAGCACTGGACCAAATTCCCCTAGGCTTGAGAGTCTGAACAGAGAGAGACAAAGACAAGCATAATCATAGAACAGGAAGAATGGCAAGCAGCTGTTGAAACAATCATCCCATGGCTTTTCCAAGGCATGTCTAAGCTAATCTGCAGCTATTTTCTTCCCACCAACCTTTGCTGGTCATTTGAGGTGGCCTATGAATATCAGTGCTCATTGTCATCATCACCTGTCTTTACTGACATGCAGACTCCTAAACTAACACGCCAGTACCGGCCCTTTGTGGGGACTCTGCAATGATGCTATCATCCTGCTCTTACTCAGGAACCCCAGTACAGACCAGAACAAACCACCTGGGCACCCATTGCATGAGCTCTAAAGAACTTTCTATTGAAACAATCCATGATACAAATCAAATTTCACAGACATCCCTGGCAACAAACCCATTGTTAAAGATGGCTGATCCACTTACCTCCAGGTAGCTTTGCCTTTCCAGGGAACTGGTCACATCTACAGAATCCAAGAATAATGGCAAAGACAAGGGCCGGCTTTTGACTTCTGGATTTGCAAGATTTTGGTTCTACAAATAAGATAACAGCTGTGTAAGACAGGCACCCGAATGGCATGAGCTACAATGTACCAGCACTTCACACAACAGTGTGATTTTACTCCTAATGGCTCAGGGAGGTTGTCTAGGTGGCATTTTGCAGGCAGATGCAAATTTGTGCTTCTAGCACTTTGAGCAGACTGGAAGCTGATGGGGTGTAAGAGGCTTAGCACTGGCTCTGAACTAGGTGGCCTAGCTGGCTGACATGGTGCAGAAATTTGGGCTGGGCCTGGAAATAACAGGGCTTCCAGCTTGCTCATAGCATTGACAGACTAGATGTGGATCGCTTTGTAAAACAGCGTGTAGATATATCCAAAAAGTACACGGTAAGAATTACACATGCATTTTCATTCTGACACATCAAAGGTGCAATTTGTTGTAGCACAGTGTCAATCACCTCCTCATTTCCATGTGTTTTACTCTTCAAAGAGATTCTTTCAATGTGAAAACAATCCCTGCACAAACAGCCTGTGCAGTGCCTGCTTAGTGCATAAGCCCAGGGTACAGCATTTGTATGGAAAATTAATTTCTGATTAACCAAATCAAGAGACAACTTGCGAAACCAGGACAAGACAATTCCTTGCCTTTGCACAGGTTTCTAATGAGATTACAAGTTTATTTCTTTCTAAAATCAAGTATAGAAACGTCACCTGAGGGCAGTGTCCATCTATTTTGGCCTTCATGACTGAAGATATCGCAGTGACCCAGTCCTCTATTTCCAGGCTGTAGGTTGGAACAACAGAAATGAACACCTACTAACATGTAAAACACAAGGAAAACCCACTTGCTCACCCACTTCCTCCCATGGACCCAAAACAATGCTTCTTGAAATCAACAGGGAAAATCTGCACCTTCCTTTCAAGAGCCAGATAAGAGCCAGATGGCAAAGTCTGGCCTCAGAGAGGTGCAGCGCAGGGCCAGGAGCTACAAGGCACAAAGAGGCTTTTGTAGGAGAGGTGCCACGGTGCTTTCTGCTTCATTCTCGGTGTGTAATGCTGCTCTAGTGGGGCTTTGGAGCTTGGGAATGCAGGGTGAGAAACTTCTCCTGAAAGCACCCCTGAAGCCCTGTTTTTTGTGAGTGGATTTCGTTGGATTAATTCTGCAGCTCTTCCCAGGGAGGGCTGGCTGTGAGAGCAGTGCCCAGGGGGAAGGCGTGGGGTGGCATGCTCAAGTAGCACACAGGTATGTGTTTTCCTTCTGTGCTTATCAGCATTTCACACATCAGCTGCTCTTCTGCAGCAAGGCAGAACCCCCCTGACATGCCTGGGACTGGGAAGGCAAAGAAGAGAGGAAGGGAAGCAGCAGCAGAGGAGCACTGTGCCAAACCCTGGCCTCAACAAGCTTTGAGGCTCACCTGTGTGGCAGTGATTTCTGCCCTTGCTGCAGTCCAGCCCTGAGTCACTCCCCTCGAGACCTGCTCTCTCTCTTGGGAATCCTCCCCTTCAATCGGCTTCCCTTGATTACTGATCTACTTTCCAGAGCATGACTATTAACTGCAAAAGCTGTCTTGGCTCCCAGGAGCTGCTGGGTGAGGAGGCAAAGCCCTCTGCTCCTCCTCGACCCTAGTGGGTACTGGCTGACGTGGCACTGCCACACTGCCACTGCCTTTGTGCTCCTACTCCTTTCACGTGTTGGACTTGTACCAGTGTGGCTGCAGGGGAGCTTAGTCCAGTGGCCCAAAACAGCAAGGAATTAGCCTGGCTGCGGGGGATAAAACAGCACACAAGAGAGCAGTTTTCCCTGGGATCAGCCAGCTGAAACCTTGTGTTGCACACTCAGTTGCACAGACACGGGCAGGGGCTGGCCAGAGCTGCAGGGAAGGAGCAGAACCATTCCTTGGTCTTGGTCTTACATGAGCTTAACTGCAATGTTACATTGCATTTACACATCTTCCTCTGCCTACCTGCTCTTCCCAATGAGGTAGTAACATCTGTTTCCAGTAGTGATGGACATCACCTCTTCAAGAAAGCATCTGAACATCTTCTTCACCGTTGCCATGATTTCGGAACTACTTATTCCAATTTCAACTTTTACAATCCTGTGTAGATAATGATACGAAACATCCTACATAACTGTACATGCTTACAAACATACATACAGACACACATATGTTTATACCTCTCTGTAGGGGTGCATTTTAATTTAAGCACAGCGTGACATGAGGAGATCTACATGGAAAAAGGTAAACATTTTTCAACAGAAAAAATTCTCAGGAGAATAAGTGCCCACATTAAAAACATCTGGACTTTCACAGTGAAGAACATTTCCAAACAAAAAAATAAAATCAACTTTTACAAAGATTCATGTCTAGATTTTGGAACACCATTTCTGAAAATGGGGCTGTTGTTCTAATACAGAAATGATAGTAAGAAAAATTCATGGCAGATGTTTTTGATCCATGATAGAACAGTATATTTGGTTTGAAACTAATTGTATATTAACAGTATTTTAATGGAGTAGCTCTGGAATAGAAAAGATGTACTCTTAATGCATTCGGAAATGGAAGCACTACTTTCAGTAACTTACAAGAAGTTAAATCAGTACAAATAATAACAACAATAATGATAATGATGGTAATAATGCCACCACATATTGCTGAGCAAGCTGGAAATTTTTCAGAACTTCATAATAAAAATTCTTTTAATGGGAGAAGCACAACACCAATGAGTCCAGTGAACTCCTAGCAGCTCCACAAGCTTTTGGCTCAAGCTCCAAGTCTGGCTGGTAAAATCTTTACATTTCTTTGCCAGAACTGTTTTCCTTCGATGTGTCTTACACCATAGCTGACATAGTAAGGCTGCTAGCACAAAGCCAATGACACCCAGACTTGCTGAAGCCTGTGGTGGATGCTGTGCCATGAGGATGAAATGACCAACCCAAATGAGCCAAGCAGAGCAATTTATTGGCAGGGTAAGAGGCAGGGGCAACCAGCATCAGCCCAAAGGGCTATGTGAAAGCTGGGAGACCTCTGCACAACTTACAAAGCACTTTGTAAAGCTGTAAGGTGGGAAAGCTGGTGAGGGGCCAGGAGAACAAGTCCTACGAGGAGCGGCTGAGGGAGCTGGGCTTGTTCAGCCTGGAGAAGAGGAGGCTCAGGGGCGACCTTATCGCTCTCTATGGGTACCTCAAGGGAGGCTGTAGCGAGGTGGGGGTTGGCCTGTTCTCCCACGTGCCTGGTGACAGGACGAGGGGGAATGGGCTTAAGTTGAGCCAGGGGAGTTTTAGGTTAGATGTTAGGAAGAACTTCTTCACTGAAAGGGTTGTGAGGCACTGGAACAGGCTGCCCAGGGAAGTGGTGGAGTCACCATCCCTGGAAGTCTTCAAAAGACGTTTAGATGTAGAGCTTAGGGAAATGGTTTAGTGGGGACTGCTAGCGTTAGGTCAGAGGTTGGACTCGATGATCTTGAGGTCTCTTCCAACCTAGAAAATTCTGTGATTCTGTGATTCTGTGTGAAAGGTTGTGTGCCTACACAGTTACGAGTGCCGTAGCCCATCCTTACTCTTGTGTGAGTGAATGCATAGCACTGTCTTCACAGAACACAAAATGTCTTCTACTGCAGTAATACTGCCTTTGGGATCATGGAGCCACCCTGTCTGCTTTGCAGGTTCCACATCACCACAATTGCTCACGTAAATGTATCAAATTCCATCAAAATCATTTAGAATTTTTACTCCTACAAAGAATATACACTCTAAGTTGCACCCAGACCTTACAAGAGCCCAAAGAACTCTTTTTCTGTCTTCAGTAGGATTTGGATGAAGAACCTCAATCAGGAACAAGTATCTGTACAATCAGTGGCCAATTAGGAGGGTTGATACATGATTTAGGAGGGTTGATACATGATTTAAAATAAAAAAGTGATGCATCTGGGTTACATACTCATCAACAGGTATGGAGCCTTTCACGCTCTGGCCTTTTAGATACTTCAGGACGTAATTGCCCTTGCTGGATTTGGACAGGATGAAAAAACGCCTTTTCCAGGATTTCTGCCGAAGAGAAAGTAATTTGTCTCTCATTAAAACTCAGGATAGCAGAAAGAGCAGATATTTGTTGAAGGATTGCTGGAACATGACTAATCTGTGTTTGTATACCTGTGAGTTGAAAAGTTGAAGAGGTGGTGACTTGATGAGGAATCCATGCTGGCAGATTCCACCTTCAGAGCAAAACGTCTTTTGAGCTCCCACTAATCAAAGAGAAACAAATGGCACCATTACTCGTTGCCAATTAATCTCCTCCAGGGACCTCCTTGAATTGGAAAATGAAGCTGAGCACTGGGTTTCTGTGCTTAAATGGCCATAAAGCACATTCAATTAGAGAAGACAGACAGAAATCAAAGCTATAAAACATAGAGCCAGGCCATGCTTCCTTGATGTCCCCGTTACTGCTGACAACTGGCCAAAACTGTAAACAAGTGACAGTGGCAATGTCCTGCATTGAGGGAGGTGGCTCGGAAGATATCAGAAAGCTCTGTCTTATTTAACTGATCTGACTTAAGTTCTGGGGTCTGGTCTTACTTAACTTCTTCATTAGCGATCTGAAAGACAGTAAACAGCACCCTAATGAAATTTGTAAATGGCATTCAGTATGGACAGGCTGCAAACACCACGAAGGAGAAATCGTCTTACTGTGCAGATCATGATGGAGCAACAGGAAGAAGTCTTACAAGAAAAATATAAGCTAAAAGACTAGGGGTAAAAATACCTGAATGCATTTCTTCATGACCCTGCGTACTCCGTGCTCAACTACAGTTTAAGATTCATGGTTTTTTTCTAACCACTGATGGATTTCTGATCAAAATCTTAGAGCACTTGAACACCCAGTGAAAGGAGTGACAATCTTATTCTATTTTTAAGCTGTAAGCAGTGTATGGGAAATTAAGACTTTTAAAGAACCCAATGAATGACTGAAGAACGCAGTCAACCTCCAGCAGCCTGGGACATGCCTAAGTTCTGGGAAAGGTGGCAATAAAAAAACACCCAGCTTTGTGGTGACTTCATCATCAGCTACTGACAGTCCAGCCTCTGTCAGGGGCAAGAAGGATTCTGCTCTAGAGGGAAATGCTGCGTTTAAGACAGATTCTTTAATGAAGGAAGCAAAGGAGCATAATTAACACACAATGTAAGTCCAGCTGAGCTCTCTGAAACTTTCAACATACTGTTTTCCCCTGTTTTTCACCCATTGTTTATGACAAACTCCTTGGCAGTTGGAGGTGAAAGAGACAAGTATTAAATATCGAAAACAATAGTTTGAAACCTCATTCTACCTTACTACTGGTAAATCTTAGTAAATGACATTTTGTACCTGCAGAGTATTTCTTGCTTCCTGAAGCCATCCTGATTGTGTTGTTTTGTTTTGTTTTGTTTTGTTTTCTTCTGAGAACAAAAGAAAGAGAACAGCAAACTTGAAGCTAATTCCTTTCACTCTGTTTCTTGCCGAGCAACGTTTCACTGCATGGATGGTTGCTTGAGAAAATATAAGAGGTGTTTATTTTTTTGTGGTGGTTAAACTATATGAAATTAAACATAGAAAAAAATCCATAAGAAACTACAGAAACAATCATAAAAATTATTAAATATATTTCTATACTTAATAAGATTATATATTATAAGTTACATATATGCTATAGTACTGTATTCTTATATTGTAAATTTGAAATGATGCATAATAAATTTCTATAAGTCAAAGGAATGATTTTGGATGTGAGGAGAGCTGCCAACAGAAGCATATTTTGCCCCTTCCTTTGCAGGAGATACAAAACTGTAACTGAGGAATGCTGCATCCCACCTGTTCCTGGCACTGCCTTGGCAGTGTGGTCAGCCCCGCGTTCAGGAGGCATCACATGCCCTGCAGAGTTTAACATCTGAAGGTATTTTGAAAACCTGTTCAGAGTGCTATAGATAATAATCTAGTCTGTACTAATTTTAATACAGTGCTCTCCCAACAATTTATAAACAGCGATGGATGTGGATTAGTATCATGGTTTTTCACAGTATCTGTTTTTGTTTATGTCAACCGGTTTTCACAGTGTCTCCTCCAATATTAACCAGGAAACAGTAATCTTCCTGTGAGCCTGAGAAGTTGCATTACCTGCTCATGGCACAGCCAGGCTGAGGCAGAGATGGAAGCAGGGGCTAGGAGGGAGGCAGAAGGCACTGATGCATTGCCATGGATTTCGCCAGCATTTTGTTAAATTACCCCACAACGAAACATACGAGCAACAACCTGTGGGACTTGGACCATTTAGATGGTAAAAGGTGGCTCTGGTTACTGACTTCCACAGGCATTTTCAGCTCATTTGCCTTTCAGTAATTTCCCTGTCAGCTACAAGGTGATACAGTCCCCAATGTGCATGCCACACGAACCTGCAGAGCCTCGTTAGGAAAATATGGTGACTGCAAGTGCTATCCTCAAGTTTTTTTGCTGCACTCCCTGGCTGCACTGAGAGATTTAAGGTGGTTCCTTTGTGTTTATTTCTTCACTGATTTATATCCTGGTGCTAGAAGTAAACATGGAACAGCCAGGAGTGGTGAGCACTGGCCGTCACCTGACACAGAGGAGGTTACATACACAGTTTTACCTCCACAGTTTTACAAATCAAGCTGTGAGCTTCCATACCCAGTTCCAGGCAAAGCTGTAGATGAGAACAAACCACTGCAAACTCAGGTTTGCTGGACAACTCTGTAGAGCATTTCTGCTTGTACTTTTTTTTTTTTTTTTTTTTTTTTTTTTTTTTTTTTTTTTTTAGGGAAACCATTACAATTTTGCCTTTTGGGGAGAAAGATTGGTTGTATGAATGCTGTGACAGACTATTATAAAATTTACTGCCTAGTCTTTTCATCTATTGCCTACCAAAAAAAGGACAAAAAAGCTATTTCCAGAACTAAAAGTGACTGCACACAGTCAAACTCTTAATGTCAGCAGTGGGGGAACAAGTCTGGGGTTGCAATGAAGTGCAGTGTAATATTCCTCTCAGTGTGACTGACAAAGGCACCACGACAGGCAAGCAGCATTCCAAGAACCTATAACATGATAGAAGCCTCCTCCAAGTTTCAATAAAAGTCAAGGTTTGCAGGTAGAAAGATGAAAACCCATGAGATTACAGTAGGCTTTTCACCATTTGTGCTATCTCACTCTGCATTTTGAAAAAAAAAAAAAAGTTTTTAAGTGTTGTACTTATTTTTTTTCACTTCAACGGAAAGCAAGCTTTTAAATGCATTATGTCTAATTCAGAATAAACAGTGCCGACTCCAGGATTATACCCTTCAGATTTTTTTATACCTGACATTAAGAGATTTGATTGATTTCAACCTGTGGAAATGCAACAAGGCACTTCAGTCAAAATGTAAATAAAATGCTGCAAATGACCGAGATGTTGGCTATTACAAACCTTCACAAATATAATACCAAGATAAGGAAAACAAATGGTGTTAGTACTTACAGGCAGATGTCTTTATAGCGTAGAAAGTCTTCAAGAAATACACCTTGAAGTATTTCAAGATTCCTTGTATTGCTTTCTGCAGCCAAGCATGGTGTCCTCACCCTGCCTTGTCACTGCCTTCTTATAGCCAGGGTATAAATGCAGGTGAAATATGACCCACGAGGAAATTCCCGTTTCTGCCCGGGGAAGTAAATTAAAGACTTTTCTGAAAGGGGAAACCCAGATTAATATTCACATACAAACAAATAAAAAATACACACATTTGAGGCAGCCATAAATGTCTCCCATGCAGGAAAACACACAAACAAACAACAAAACCCACAACTCTTTTTTAGCTTCAGCTTATTAACCAGTCCCTTTTTTTCCCCCAGAACTGTGTCTGAGAGATCGTATCCACCCACTACTGGAAGATAAAGCAACATTAACAACCATAAAAGACCATAAAGTGCCATAAAATGTAACCGAGTTTTGATTTAAAGAGCTGTACTGACTAACACACGAGGTGGAGCAGGCTCTCTTACGCTACCTACGTAATGAGAGTGCACTTTCATTCTTGGGTCAATGTCCATCTTGGTTATAGGCTACTATCTGGGTTCTCTCCAGAGACATCCAGCGTAATTAATGACACTGATTTTATGCAGTAAACCATTTGGCTAATCCTGCAAAAGGCAATGGAAGTGCTTTTAGACAGAAAACAGTTTTAAATTTGAATGGGAAATAGGCTAAAATGTCCTACAGCTTATAAGTCACTACTCAGCTATCTGGCCTTGCTTGAGCCAAAGGGTCAGGCTTCCTTACTCTGAACGGATTCCTGCAGACTGCATAATATTAATGCTTTTTGGATGTGATCTAAAGCAATGCTCCATCTAGCAGAGACACTGGCCCCTGCACAATGAACTATATTTTTATCTCTTTCTTTCAGTGTTGTCTTTCCAAGTTGCTTTCCTCTCTGGCAGCGTCTTCAGATATTTGATGCTTGATCTTTGTATACTTCACATACCGGACAAGCCTGAAGGTTGTTTAAGATTCAGCCTTAATTTCTTCCTTTCATTGTAAGTCAGTACATAGAATTGCTGTGCTCCTTTGTGCGTTTTCCAGGAAAACTTTGGTCTACCAGGAGAGATCTCTTGCAAATTAGAGAACTGAAGAGCTTCAAATAACACTACTATTTTGCCTTTTTTCTTAGACAGACAGCAACCATTTCAGCTATTAGTTGGAAATTCCCAAGCGGTCCTTATTTAGTATCCATTAAAATAAAAGTACCACGAAGTCTAGTAAAGACCCCCTCTGTCCACTTGTTTGTTCTTTAGGACATCATGTCAAATAAGGCAAGAAGCTTTTCCTACTCTTGGAATAAACTCATAAATATTAACTCCTCTGTTTCCTTACCAGTCACAGGGAACCTCACCAGTCACTGACTGAACCATCTGCATTCGTGGCTGAGATAACTTTTGGGAAGTATTTTGGTGGGTTTTCACTTTGCCAGATTAAATGACAAATAGGCAGATATTCATAAGAAATTAAAAAACAAAACAGGTCTTTATTGATGTCACACTCAAGACTTCCACAAAACAGTAATTCATTTTATTCAAACAATTGTAAATTTGACTTATGAAAAAATATGCCTCATTATGCCACAATTCTTGTAAGAAAATTAACTTAATAATTTGGTAATTTGGCCCTAGTAACATGTAACTATTTTCTTAGAAGATTTATAAAATAAAATAAAATAAAAAAGTATAGAATGCATTTGCTGGGAAAAGGGTGAATAACTTATCATTTAGCAGTCTAACTAAATCATAAAACTTACTTTTCTGAACTAGCTACCAAATTTAAACAGAATATAAAAAGTAGGAATATGATCATCATTGACATATCTCCAAAATACAAGATCAAGAGAATACAGTAACTAAAAAGGCACTTCTGGTTTCTGATTCAAGTAAGTATTTCCAGTCTTGGCAAAATTCCTCACAGACATAAGTAAAATCTAAACATCCACTTGTAAACATTCACATAATTCTATCATTTCAATATTAAACCTTTTTTTATTTTTTATAACAAAGCCTAGACATTAACTTTCTGTGGATTCAAAACTTCTGAATCAACAATCAGATATTTTTATTTCTGCAGGCAAACAAATTGCAATACCACTGTTTCAGGCCGTTCTAACAGTTAATTGTCATTTGCAAAGCAAAAGTCTCCAAAGTGGCAATTTAATAAGGCATCATCCAATTACAATTTGCCCAATTTTAGAATAAAATAAAATTAAAATGTTTGTCACATTTCCATACTATTCAACTGAATCACCTACAAATAAAACCACCTTTTGCTAGAACGATAACTAAGTAAATTGACTTCCATATTAAGCACAGAGCAACCATTAATCATCATTAATAATGCTCATAAAAAAGAAAATGAATAAATTAGACTATGAACCACCCTTTTAAAGAGCTACAAGATTAGTTTTATCTCTGGACATTCCCATAGTATGACAGTCTTCAGAAATTTCCAAGGAATTTACAGTTCTTTGAGCTAGTAGTGAGAGAAAAGATGGAGTCTCATTGATGCTTTTTAAAATAAATTTTACAATCTGTTTTCTGGAATAAACCTTTATGGATCAGGTAGGTAACTCTCAGAACATCTTCAATATCCATAAATCAAGACAGCCCCACTAAGGAAAATCAAAATAATTTGTATTAGCTGTAGGGTTGGTCCAGAGCATTTATTTTTTTTAAATCTTGTATATTGTCCATCCATCAGATACTCCAGCTTATGCGATTTATAAATCTAGTGTAATTGAATTATATAAAATAGTGTTATTTCAATTTATAACCCAATCTCCACCCAAAAACATATCCTGATCTCACATCATTGGTTGCATTAAAATCTGCTTTCAGAAGTAAAGTTCCTTAGTGAGCATAGACACTACGCAAGGAATCTGCTTCTTCTCACTGAAGCGTGGATCATCAGATTGTGATTCAAAATTTGTGGCAACCACATAGTTGACCCGTGTGAGGATCTGCATGATCTCAAGTTGTTTTCCATGTTCATTTAGCACAGAGCACAGAGACTGCACAAACCAGGAGCCTCTTCCAGGATTCCTCCATGAATAATAACCTTGCAGGAAAGACAAATAAAAAAAATACATTATTTTTCCTTTTGTCTTATTGTCTTGCAGTGAAGAACGGAATATCAGAGATTTACTAGTTTCTGTGAAAGATTCTGTATTTACAGTAACTGCACACACAAAGTTAAATTCTTACTAGTTGTATCACCTATCCTGCTTTATTAATGTGGAGAATTAACATCAGCTCCCCAATCCGTACGATACCATTCTATATTTACAGTACCATTCTATATTTTCCCATAGAACCTTATTTTTGTATTAGCTTCATGCCATAAACTATCCTCTTTCTGCATTCAACTCAAATTCAACATAGTCACTAAAACGGGCAGTATCCCCTTCCTTTGCCATCTGTAATGTCTGTGCCTTCTTACCTGCCAAATCTGGGCTTTCTTCTGTCTTAGCGGTAGCTAGCATAAAAGGTGCAGATACAATAAATTGGCCCAACATACGCTGGGTCTTAGCTTTTTGCCCATCAGTGTACACCAGCTTATCAATGAGGATCTACAATGCTAGGGCTAGTACTGCAGCAGCTGTGATGGATGCATTAGGGGCACAGACACAAGTTCTGTAGAAATACATGTTTTATCAGAGTAACTACTACACTATGGAGAACTGAAGATAGGACTTCCAACTTCTTCTGGCTATATTAGCAATTCGAATCAAAGATTAATTCTCTGCCTACAAACTTTGTCTATGCTGTAATAAAGGAGTTCAGATCATGTTTCTTTATCAAGCAATTTTAAAAACATATTTAATATAACTTATTTCTGTTCTGCATGATTATAGCCTCATAATCAGATTCACACTCTCTATTTTAATTATGTACCTCCTACAAAGTCAGTGCTACTGTGACATGCATGCTATACTTTTAGCTCCATAGCACTACAGTAGGAGTATGTCCTTTAAAATCTAGCTTCTTGTTAAAAAAAAAAGGTTGTTAACCATAGTAAATTAAAATTCTGAATGTTAGTGAAAGTCAACATATACAGCACATCTATTTGCACTTCTGAAAATAAAAATGTTACAGTTGCTGAAGACAAAAAACAAAATTAAAATTCTGAAGACAGAAAACAGAATTAAAAAAAAAAATCTAACGGAATACAACTGTTTCTTTTTTATTCACTTACACATACCCAGTTACTGAAATTTAAATGTAAAAATGCATATCTAGTTTACAAATAGTGTGTAATTAATTCATATGAGTGATAAGTTGTCAGGCTTCTTTCCTCCCACACTTTTTTTTTTTTTTTTTTTTTACCTGGCACTGTGGAA
This sequence comes from Aythya ferina, assembly GCF_964211825.1. Taxonomy (NCBI): domain Eukaryota; kingdom Metazoa; phylum Chordata; class Aves; order Anseriformes; family Anatidae; genus Aythya; species Aythya ferina. The sequence goes on along the minus strand of NC_140302.1, from coordinate 28,984,341 downwards.
TATGCAAACAGAAAATCTGCTTCGACTGGAATTTTGTATCTAGGATTGGCATCTGTTTCCAGAGTGTCATTTGCAGGTCCAGAGTCAGTTTGTATACCTTCATCAAATTCAGAGCCTCGGCATGCCTGAAATAGCCGTGAAGATGACAAGACCAGACACATGACAAAACACGTCTTCTCTGCTGCTGCAGTAGGGTATTATGTTTACCTTAGGGCTATTACCTGAATGAAAAATAATTTGGGTTTCCCTATAAGGCTTTTACATTTGTCTCCTCTGAAGAGTGCAGTCAGATGTTTGATAGCCATAGGTCCATCGGTGCCATAGATGAGGCCTTCCTCCCCGTGGCTTAGAAGGATACAGGCAAAGCACGCAGCATCACTGTGATTCTCTTCAGCAGCTACAAGTCAAATACTTTTTAACCAAAAGGAAGTAAAACTTTAAATGAAAACTTCCTGAGACTAAATGTACAGTGGGCCTCTGTTGGAAGGCATAAGAAGTGGATAAAGATGACACAACCCACTTTTTAACAATGTACCTTGAATAAATGAATGCAGGGTCTAGTCCACTGGAGTAAGCAGGCCAAACTCTTCACTAAATGACAACAGTCTTCATTTACTATGACAATAAAACTGTATTTCTGAATTGACTTTGGAAGAGGTGGGGAATTAAAGCTAATCTGTTCAGAAACCCAGTCCTCCTACACAGAAAACTTCATTTAGAGGGGCCTAAGCAATCTGTTCTAATCTGACCTGCTCTGTGCTGTGCATAACTTGGGTGACCTCCAGAGGTCCTTTCCACAATTATTCTATGATTGTAAATTTTTACCTTGCTTCAGTAGTTTTTTCATATCATCACAGCTTCGGTCATTGTATATGTGAACCTCAAAACCTAAGTTTCTAAAACTCTTAGTTAGATCTCCAGCATCTTTATCAGTGCCGTTGCGTGTACCCATTCCTGTCAGAAAAGAAACAATACAGTTGATTGTACATTAGACAATTCAGAATAATTTACATATTGAAAGGTGACAAATTTAAAACAATCCTCTAACATTTTCAGCATTTAGAACAGTTGTGAGGTTCTTTTTAATGTAAAATAATGCAAAGTTCAATGTTAACATGTATCTTATCCTGAAAAATGGTGGCTAACTCCAGAATCTTGGAACACGGAACCTCTGTGGAGCATTCTATCTCCTTTTGGTTATGCAGACTAACACATGCATAAAGCACCCCAAGGAATTATTGTTGAAAAAGAGTCCCTATGATATCCACATAAAAGACACTGATGTAAATTCTTTGGAATAAGCTCTTCATTCAACGTGTTTGCCTAGTTTGTAGGGAAAAAAAAACACAACTATAAAGTTGACTATAACACAAATATCATCTGCTTCAAAACTGTACACAGTCTAGAAAGTTAAATGCATCTACCACAGAGAAGTGAGCAGAGCATAGCTACAGATACTAGCTTTTGTAGCATGGCTACAGCTATTAAGTTATTGTTCAGGGATGGGAAAGTTATAATACAGGCTGCAGATACCAAAGTTCAAATTTTAACAACACACCCTTAAAGTCTGGGACAAAGGTTTCGTTTGAAGTTGGCAGAGCAAGGTGATGTGCTTTTTGAAATATCTACTGCAAAGGAACTGTAAAGAGGTGCTCCAATGTAAGTATTAGATACCAGAAAAAAACTGTAGGAACAACTATTTCTCAAATAAGGTAAGTATAGTAATTAAATTCAATACTCTGAAAATAATAGGTTTATTGATAAATGAAAGAGTAAAAAATCTGAAATCTGTAATGAATGTCATCAAAGGAATCACAGAACAGTTTAGGTTGGAAAGGACCTCTGGAGGTCATGTGGTCCAACCTCCCCTCTCAAGCACGCAAAGAACATTACCTGTTTTGTCTTCAAAATTTTTGTTGTTTATAATAATGCATTTGCCAACTTTCTTGTAGTCCATATTATACTGGAATGTGGGCGTAACAATTCGGTACTGATTACTGAGAGAGGACTTTGGCTGCTCTTCTTCTCCATTCTTCTTTTTTCTATGTGAACCAAACGAAAATACTGTTAGTGGCCAGTCACATGCAACGTGCCTATTTATCTTGACTCAGACTATTGCAGCAGCCCGAACTCGTGTTTTTATTTCTCTTGTATCTGTTTTCTTCCTTCGTATTTCAGACAGAGATGTAGAGATATTAACTCATTGCTTAAGTCTTGTCGTTTCCATGCAACGATTACTGTACACTATTGGATTTTGATGATGGTAAAGTCACACTTGACTGAGCTGTGGTACAAGCAGACCCTGACCCAAATACCACGGATAAAACAAAACAAGTTGGGCTTTTGCAAACTATGGTTCAGGACATAAGTACTGTTTTACTTTTACTACAATTAATTAATGGAACTACATTAATTAATGGATCTTCCTTACTAACTATTCCACACATGACAAGAAGATACACAGTATACCCCATGGCATGATAGGATTTGTTTATTGAATCATTACCATCCCCAGATTTTATGAAGATTGATAGTTTCTACCGAGAAAGGTTATAGATATGAACAGGTCATGTGTTAACTTGGTCTGTCAATCAATGGTTTGAACCTAAGCAAAATGTAAGTAAATTTTAAGTGTAATCTCATCAGAATCTGAACCTCACATTAAAAAAAAAAAATCCCCTATATTCTCCATTCATACAGCTGTTCACTGACCTTTCTGCTTTGTGAGAGAGCCATAGAGTGAATGACAAAGAGCTGCTGAGAGATAGCACGGACCTTACCCACCAATTTACTCTAAATGAAGAATTATAGAACAAACTGGAGTACAGTCACGAGGGATTCAGCAGTACTTGATTTTAGAGGTGGACTTTTTGGTCCAGCCAGGTGCCTTTTTTTGAGATCTCCACAAGCAGAACTGAAGCCAGTGAGAACCTTTAAAGCGTCTGATGATGCCTCAGAAACAAAACCAAGCTCTGAAATGGCACAGTTAGAAACAACGCTCAAAAAAGGGCAGAAGAACGTATCAACAAATCTCTTACTGATTTAGTCCGGCATCCTGCTTCCAATAGTACTTACTGCTGAAGTATGGAGGAAAACATAACCTGTTTTCTTAGCACAATTAACTGCACTTTACAGTTTGTTTTAACCCCATGAGATTTTTCCCATAATTTAAGCTCCTCATTCTGACATCTTTCTAGAGAATTACCAAGCTATTTGCTTCAATAACAGCCTGTAGACATGAGATTGCTGCAAATTGATTAAATGTTGTTTAGGAAACGTGCTTTCTTACCTACCTGATCTAACAATTGTTTTGGCTCCAAGTGTCCTCTTTTTTATGACTAAAGGACGGGCCTAACTGGAAACCGTAACAAACCATCTCTGGATGATTCATCATGTTTATATACTACTGCAGTTAGATTTTAAAACTGTTTCTTCTTATCTTTGAGTGTTGTTATAAAGGACCAAATCAAATAGCTGCACCTAGCCAGTGTTGTGTCTGTATTGTTTTTACACATAACCCTCGTAATGTCATCTCCTCTCTTAGAGTTCTTTTAGAGACTACAAAACAAGGTTTTGAATTGTGCCTACTTGAGGACTGTATTTGATACTCTGAAAGTACAGTGGTTTTTTTCTGGCAAATCACAAGTATTGGTATTCTCACTACATACTACTTCTTGAGGGCCCTGGGAGCAATAATTAAATATGCTTTGCCTCAAAGAAAAAGAAAAAAAAAAGATTTTAACCATTTTAAAGAATTATTCACAGTTGTATGGTGTTAGTATCACATTTGAGATTCAAAGAGATCTTGCATTCTTCTTTTGGCCTAGAATTCCCCCCTATCCCATATCACTAGACTACTCTCTAGGAAAAAGAAAAAAAAAAGAGAGAGAGAGAAAAAAGTTTCAAAACAAATAAGCACCCAGATCAATGAAGAGGCTAATTTCCTCAATCCACGCTGGATTCAAGTACTACAGATTTCCCTGGCTTCACCAGCTTCCTGACAATGCTGTATGACTAGCAGTGGCTGTTACAAATAATAGGATGTTTACAAGGGTGTTGTACACAAATTCCTTTTTTATGTAGCCCATGAACACTTATGACAGATCTACAGAAGTGGTGCAGCGTTGTGCTTGCACTGACTGCTCTCCTAAAATGCTGGAAGTGATCTAACTGTAGACCAGAAGTCAGGCAGTCACGTAACCCCACAGAGAAGCTCTCTGAGAACAGCAGCTGGGTGAATTGGCCCCGGAATGTAGCCCCACAACTTCTGCTCTGAACAACAACTTCTTCACTTCCGAGTTCAGGAGTTTGCACTCATTCATGCAGAAAGCATCGGGTCTGTATGGGATGCAGCTACTGCTGGCATTCCCAAAAGCAAGCCAGAAGCTCTAGGCTGTTCAATGTCAGAATGTCACAGACGAGCCTTGCCAGCATGGCAGTCCACATGAACCCTTTATTTAATTTCCCCATTCCTTTACAAAAGATAGTATGGCTTTGTTCTAACCATTCTTTCCATCCTGAACAGGATAATCAGATAATAAGCAACCACGGCGTATCTTGCAGGGTTCCGCCTATCATTTCTTTACTGGCAGAACAACAAAACAGTTCCAGAAATCTTTTGGTATCTGTCCAAGCTGAATGAATAAGGTTGTGCTATATACTTATCCCTGCTCTGCAGTCCAGTGAGAACTCTTTTTTTTTATTTTTATTTTTGTCCGTGCCAAAACAGTGCAATATGGGAATTGCCTGAGTGACCTAAGCTGATAGTATAAAATCCCACTCTTCAGTTTAAACAAGCTAAATAATTGCAATAATGATTAATAATGTAATAAATATGTACTTATCAGCCCTTAAGGGAAATTCCTTGTTAGTGAGAAGCTGGCTTATGACTAAAAGGATAAAGCTTTCCAGAGAATTTTTTTATTTTATAAGCGTTGAACTGGACACATGTTAATAAAAATGTTGACTTGTTCTCTAGGCATCCTAATCACAGCAGATTCTGAAAGGGTTTCCACGGGTTAATTATGTGCTGTTATAAACTGTTTTCATCTATCTGCCGTCAGCTTTATTTCCTTCTGCTTCTCTGACATCCAGTGTCATCCCTTTTTTTGAATTCAAACTTGCCCAGACTAAATAGAAGCTTGAATTTTATGACTCTTTCCTCTTTCTTTAGCCTTTAATTACAGCCATGCCTTAATTCCTCACTCCACTAGTGGTCAATGTGATCTTTCCCTTGGACAGAAATAGTCCTTCAATCAGTGCTCTCACATATTTCATGTTCTCTCCTTTTGGTCAAGAGTTCAGGAAGATCGAAACTCCACTATAGCACCCTCATATAGCTTGCATGTTTTCATCCTTACCGTGTCTCTAAATCGAGGGCTTAGGCTTGACAATGGTCTGTCTGGGAATGGGACTTCATCAAGTCTATACTCAATTGGTGTCAACAGTGGAAAAATCATTATTGTCAACTTCTTACATTTCAAATATAAAATTAAAGTTTCCCATACCACTTATCATTCTCTTTCTTGAGTTTTAAATAGCAAAGGCCAAACTTCCCATCCCTATTAGTGGCCAAAATTCTGTCAAAGTCAATGGAGATAAATTCATTTGCACCAGTAGTAACTTTGATCTTGACCGTACAAAGGAATGCTAATTATCACAACAAACTTTCCTTTCTGTTACACTTTGGGTAAACTATGGTGTCACTATGTAAAGATATCAGGATTTAAGGATAAAAATACCACTGTTAATGTTTAAATATACTTAAAGATTATTTTCAATAAAAAAATAAAATCTTGTCAGTTATACTGAAAGCAGTGTCTCTTAGCAGTCACAATTGCTTTTACTTTGGCTTTTTTTCTACTAGCGTCACTCCTGCACTATCTTTGCTACCAGTATGCTGGTATGACAAAGCAGAATCTAAAATTATTTAGAAGAATAAAAACAAATTGCAGGTCCTGCACCTAGGTCATGGCAATCCCAAGCATGAATACAGTGGGCAATAGATTGAGAGCAGCCCTGAGGAGAAAAACCTGGGGGTGGTGGTTGACGAGAAGCTCAACATGAGCCAGCGATGTGCACTTGCAGCCCAAAAAGCCAACCATACCCTGGGCTGCACCAAAAACAATGTGGCCAGCAGAAAAGCTGGGGAGGGGGCATAGTGATAGGACAAGGTGTGTTGGGTACTCTTCAGTTGGTACCCTCTACTGAAAGGGGGTAGATTTAGATTAGATATTTGGGAGAAATTCCTAAAAAATTAGGAAAAAATGTCCCATCCCTGGAAGTGCTCAAGGCCAGGCTGGTTGGAGCTTTGGGTAACCTGGTCTGGTGGGAGGGGGGTGGGAGCTGGGTCATCTTTACGGCCCCTTCCAACCCAAACCATGCTATGATTCTGTGATCATCACTTCCTACTCAGAGGATGGGAGGGGATCCCTGTTTCACAGAATGTGAATCGCATTTGTTTATTTTTACATTTTTTTCTTTTCTAAGAGGAATTATGGTGTTAATTAAAAATTAATTCTAACAATGATATTACAGGGCATACCTGGGCTTTGAAAACAGCCGTATTCCTTTTTACTCCACAGAAAGTCAGGGACTTTTGGTGCTATACTAAAAGATGTAAGTAGATTTAAAAACAAACAAACAAACAAAAAAAAAAACACCAGACAAACCAACAATTAAGATATTATTCAATTTAAGGAAGTTTCCATTCATAGGAGAGTGGAAAAGGTTAAATTGATTCCATGTATTTCTATCCGAAGTACACATACACACAAAAGAGAGAACTCTGTCTTTTGTTCTATGAAGTTCAGCAAATTTAAGTTTTATTTGATTAGGACTGTCTCAGAATATTGTGATAGCTTTTTTTTTTTTTTTTTTTAGTCTGGCATGTTTCTTTAATCTGATGTGCAGCCATATATCAATTTTGAATGACTGGTAACAGGTTTCTATTAAAAAGAAAAATTGTTTGTCTAAAAAAAGCATGCTTATTTTACACAATACTTCATCTCAGGGTTGCTTCTGGAGTCCCTATACCTTTTGCCATTGGAGAATACATTTACTGTTGTTTCAGGTTGCCAACCTTTCTGTTGAGTCCAGACAAAAAAATGACAGTAGTAGTACAGTGACAAAGTCCACAGTACAAATCTCTGTTAATCCATCAACATCCAACAGAACCTTGATGCACTTAATGTTGTGTGATGGAAGGCATCTTAAAACTGCAGTGCTCTTTATTTATTCTATTACTAACCACTAGGGTGTCTCTCGCATTACTTCTATATTTGTTGATATCTTAAAATACTGCATTTCAATAAATTCCCCACTGAATGGAGTGGGTAAGCATGAAGGACAATATTTTACTTTTAAGACTTCCACAGAAACTTTTGTAACCTATACTGCTGATTTTCCTTATATGCACTTTGTGTGGTTCTATGCTGCTTTATCTCTTAAAACCCCCACTTCTTCCACTATTGCATGCATGGTGTTTGCACAAAAAACAGGGTGTTTGCAACTACTTATCACAAGTACTATGTTTGCGCTCCTGGGGAAAACCTCCCGCAGTGGATTTTCATTTTTCTTTTTAGTAAGCAGTTAAAGGACAGATGGGAAATGCTGAAAATGCAAGAACGATTTTGTCTGAATTCACAAGACATCATCAAATTCTGTGTAGTAAAGCTGAGTGTGGTGGAGACCAATTCAGTTATTCTTCTGAAGAAGTGACCAGGAAACAAAATTCATAAATTAGACAAATCAAGCTTCAAAATTTGGTTTCCCGATTCTACTCCAGTCTCTTCTCTCAGTTAGTGGTCTCTTCATGTCTGTTGCTTTCTGATCATGCATGGATATGTCTTATTCCTATACAACCAAACTGCCAGCTTTAATACTTTTAGCCTGTTTCAATATTTTTATCCAGTCTTATTTCACCATATTTAGTACACCTTTAATTGCTGTACACTTTTCCCTCTTTGATTTTTTTTTCTCTTGGAACCTATTGGTAATAACAAGCACAAGACACTTGTTAAACCTGACTAGAGCTTTTTAGATCTTAAGTACTTTAAGGCAGACTCTTTGTTCTTTGTCAGATCCATTTTGGTAAAATGTCATGCAGACTTAAAGCTGCATGCAAATAATAGATTATCCTGTTGCCTTTTCCCATTAATATTGCATCAGGTTGGCAAAGCAGCAACATTTCTGGACAAGATGAATGTGTCACTATTTGAAACTTCCTTTATAAAATGAATATTCTTTTACTGTTAATAACCAGCAAGCATAAATTATATGGGATTAACTAAGCATAACCCAGAAAGACTAGTCCAAATACTACATCAGTCTTACACTGCATTTGATTATATGATTCTGGGTCACACACTAGCAAGGCTGCATGCTGGAATATGAAATACAATCTACTTTAAATACTAATTGGAGCCACTGCATAAGAGATTGGCTTTTGGGAGATCTCCATTCTGTTTGCAATCTGTCTGTGACACACAATTGGCTCTCAAACCTTTTCTCCTGAATATACCCCAGCAGCAGATGAGATTTCCACTTCTCTCTTTTTCAGACAGGTAATGCCTTGCCAACGACTCTCCTGAAAGAGCTTAAATATAATTGTAAACCAAGAAAGAAAAAAAATAATATGCTTTACAATCTATTACTTTAAAGGTTTCCCAAGCTTCCAAATTATGTGCCAGTTGGTAAACTGAAAAACGGCTTAATAGTTGAACTATCTCCTGAGGAAAAAGGAGGAATATTTAATAACATAGGAAGAAGTTCAAGTAAATATTGCTTACTTTCCTTACAGAAAGCTATTAACAAATGACTGCTGACTTTGATGAACCAGCACCAACAAAACAAGCAATCCTTAGAAAGCCATTTTTAAATATGCTCCAGAGAAATATTAAAAGAGTTAAAGAGATTTCTAATATTGAAGTCAGAATCTTTTAAACAAAATAGAAACTCTTCATTTAGAAGAGAATTGGGTCCTACAAAACTGAACATAGAAGTTCCCCTAAAAGCATCTACACGTAATTGCATCTGTATTTCTGTGGCAAGGAGATTGGACAAAAGGCATGAAAACTGACAGTGTCAATTTAGAAAACAATAGCAAACATAAAAAGCACAATACAAAGAAGCATTTAAACAGAAAACAAACAAACAAACAGTCCTATACTTCTGTTCCCTCTAACACAATAGCCTTGTTTTCTATGCTAAAGAAATTTTAAATGGTGGTGAAGCAGATCAATTTGATAACTCTGGAGTGTAAGGTTCGTATTTATCAATGACATAAAAAGTTTGGCCAGTGCTTTCTTCTTCATATACCACTCTGCTGAAGTGCCTAAACCACAAAAGTCATTTTTAGGAAGTGGTAGAATGCCAGGAAGTGGCAAGTGTGTTTACTCAAACACCACACCCCCTAATGAGCACATCCCACAGACCTACTAAAAGTAAGAGGACCAGACAGGCCATAAAATAAAGTCTGCTTCTAACTGTTCACAAGATCAGGGCCATAGTAAATATTTAGTCCTCAGCCGCCTTTTAAACTGACGTTCATGACTTCTTTGGAACAGGATTGTCAGCTGACCAAACAAAGATCATTTAAAATCACCAGAGGAAAAGGCTTTTCCTTGAACAGACCTGATACGAGGAAGCTGATGAAGAGCGTCCCTTGTTTCTTAGGAAAAAACATGTCCTGAGTCCTTCTTCTAACTATAAACACACTAATCTCAGGATTCATTTTGAAAGGGAAATATTCTTGTATCAGTCCTGAAAGAAAGGAGTTAAGTGAACAGTGCAATTACTTCCTTGAACTTGTGAAGATATCAGTAGGGCTGGGAAAGACCTGAGCTTTCATTAACAATTTCTTTGCCCAAGGCAAGACCGGTTTCCAGGCCAGTAAAACAGTTTCATATTAAAATCTGACTTTTGGTATTGCTATGAAACATGTAGCACTATTGTTACAGGTATTGCAGAAAATCTGCAAAATAAAATGCTTCAATTTTTTAAAGAAATCTTGGCATTTGCCTAAGTTTCTTGTAGCATTCTGTACCACCTCCAACAGTAAAACACAAGCCATAAAAGTATTTATTAAGATAACATGCTAGCTATGCTTTGCTGAGTTAACTTGATGAAAAGTATTAAACAAACCCAAAATGCTTGACTGGTTCCAGGGGGAAGATACCCACATTCAGAGCCATTACCCACACTGAGAGCCATATAGCTGTGCTCAGGATGAAGAACTAAGTTCAAATTTTGCTTCTGCTGTTGAATAACTGTGAGGAACTAATTCCACATCATTGGGCCTTCATTTTTTTTCATTACGAATGTAGCCTGAACAAACCTATTTCAAGCAATTACAATCTCATGAAGCAATTACAGATCTCATGGCTTCTGTACAGGATGGTATCAATGTGCAGTAACCCAGAGAACGAATTTAAAATCCCCTGTTTTGCCCTTAGCAAACACACATTTGCACAATCTTTAGGTCCAGAGTAGGTGAGGTAGCTTACTGGCACGTGCCTGGTGGAAAAAAATGCTGCACTGTGGAGGTCTACAGGGGATTTTAGTCCAGAAACCACTCCCTAGCTTTGGTTACTGCTCATTAGCTTCCCTGAATAGTAAATAATCATGTGTAGGCATTAACAGTTTTACGTTAACTGCAAAATACACAAACGGTTGCAGTGCACAGAATATGGCATTCCCCTAAAGGCCCCCGGCACCTTAATGGCCAATCTGCCATGGTTTATTGGGTTGCAGCTACTCAGCACACCTGCAGCAGTGGTTGTGTGCATGTTCAACATCCTTTGAAGCCACAATCTGAATTGTATTAGCTTCAGCCCCGGTACAGCCTTACCTACCACAAAACTTCGCAAGTGCAACAGTCGCAGAGGCGAGCAAAATCCACCGGTGACCTGCAGCATGCTCACTGCAGTAGCTGACTCTCTTGTGTGTGAGCATGAGCATGCTTTTTCTTTGATCTCTTGCAAAACAAACCACACAACCTCATTCAGTAGTTTCTACAAACCTGCAGCTTGTTTTATCTGAAGCATGTTTTTCAGATTCATACCCAAACTTTTTCAAAGATTTGCTGTGCCTAAATAAAAATCCAGTGTTTAAATGCCCTCACTATTAAATATCTGCTTGGCTGAATTTATCTTGTATCCCTCTGTTGGATCTACTTCTGAATTGCTTTTTTGCAAAAAGTGCCTCCTATCTCCTAATACTATATCCCACATATACGTATAAAGTATAAACAAATTATCTTTCAACTTTAGAGAAACTAAACAGAATACATTTTAAATCCCTCATTGTATGACATTTTTTTCAAAACCTGAACTACCCTTGTAGCTTTTGTAGTGCCATTTTAGCTTCAGACCCCTCTCCAATCAGGAGGGAAAGTTTTCTAAGAAACTAAGTTTTCTAAGTTTTCTAATAAACTTGGAAAACATAGAAACCTAGTTAAGGACAACTGGAACTCACTGTGTAATGAAAGGAGTTATTTCAAAGAACAAACCTCAGACTACAACATTTAACATACTTTGTACAATCCAGCTATTTCTGGAGTGCTAGTTGTTGTACCTAAATCTATCATAAAATCACAGAATCACCTGGGTTGGCAAAGACCAACCAAGGTGGATCCTAAAGGATCCCATCAAGCTGACCTACCAAGTCCCATCACTAAAACATGACCCTCAGGCAAGTATCTCACTGTCCTAATTTCGTGTTAGTGATGGCTTTAACATAACTCAAAATCAAAACCATGGCTACATTTTTATTTGTTAAATACAAATGAAGCAGATGGAGTACACTGGTTCTAAGCAAGTCCCACGTAGTAAAAAAAAAAAAAAAGTTTCAACAGTCTTTTATGTCTTATATTGCCCACATTTCACGACAGTTAAAAAAAGACAGGATAAAATAAGATAAAATAAAAACAAACAGCAGGTAGCAGTATCCAAGTCTTTGGGCGCCTAATATTGTATGGACATTTTACAGCCTACACGAAAATTTGGAGGTGTAACACCCACGGTTGACCAAAACAGAGCAAATTCTAAACTCTCAACCATCAATTTGTAATTCACCTTCAGCTTCCTAAATAACTTCCTACATGGTACCTGCTGTGCAGGTCTCACAATATTATATGCAACATAATATTCAAAAGGTAAAATTTTACCAAATTGCTTTACCATATTGCTTGCTGAAAGGCTTTCTACTCATTTCTGGAAAACCTGAGCGTATTCACCTTCCATGGGGGTTCTGAAAATTGAAATCTTGCACATAATATCCCAAGTAGTATAAAGAATATAGGCAACTCCCAATTATGAAATAAAAAGATACAGTCTCTTTTATCTGTCATAGGATCTAGGACTACTAAGAAGTTTATAGAGGCTGCTTGAAAAATGACTCAAAATAAAGCAAAGCCCCCAAATACTACTTCTAAAAAAATACATTCTAGCTAGGATTACCTATTGGAAAACACCAGTAAAATTATTATTAGCTTGATATAAGCACCACAACTAAACTCTTTCAGGGTGCACATCCATGAGATTTCCAAACAGGTGGCGGAGAAAGAAGGAGACAAATAACTTTCTACAGTACCTTGGCTCATCATCAAATGGCACTCCACACTGCATCTGAAAATAGCTTCAGCTTGTGCTCAAGAGCAAGTCTAATCTTCTTTGCTAATGCTAGGAGCCCACCATGCTCAGGGCTACATTGGAGAGTGAAACAGGTTGTGTTCTGTGCTCAGGCCCAAAGATTCGCCTGTGTCAGCAGTGGGTCACGCTGGACTTTTCTATGGGGCTATTCAAACCCTCACAACTATCGCCCTGCGAGCTGAGGTCATGCAGGCCTGACCTACCTTTGCTGACAAGCGGAAAACACGCTCCCATCACTCTGATTCTATCACTGCTCCTATGCAAGAGTGTAGGAAAACAGAGCAGATCTTGAGATGCAGGTGGGACAGCAAGCTTTGCTTTTTAACACATCTTCCTTCCTTCTCTAAGAAGCTGATTCGCCATCACTACAATATTTACACAGTGAATGCTCCTAAGAAAATAATGCAAAACAGCACACACAGTTTACAAAACCTCTTTTGTATTCTAATTCACTGAACTATTTCCCACGTTTACTCTTACACAGTTTTTGTTTATTTTAAATTTGGATCATCGTTGGTTGCTTTACAAGGTTAAAAATGAAAATATACAACAGCTTTCCTCCAAATGTTAACTGCTGACAAGCAGAGTTTATTGTAAGGAAGGAAATAAATTACTACAATAAAAAGGAATTAGGCTACTTAGCTCACTGTTGTGATTGCTACAGATATAATTCAAGAATAACCCCACATTTGCTGTGCTGCACATGAGAAAGTCTCCAAGGAGACTGGAAGCAAATACTGACTATGAATTAATGACTTCTTATACTTTAGGATAGATGCTATTTCAAGACACTTAGGTATTTCCTATATGGCACATTTATTAAGTGTCCAAGGGAAAGCATTGTCCACAATTGTAACTCGTTGTTAGATGTTCCTGCCGTGTACTCTAGAAGTTGAATTCTAGATCTAACAAAAAGTGCAGTAACAAAAAATAACAAACAACTCCAGCTTAAGGGAGAGCAATGAAAAAGGAACATCTCTGTTGCACTATGTTAGAATCTCTTATTGTCTATGTAGGAATTAATATTAGCAGGCTAGAGATGCCAAAAGCTATTACTTCTGAAATTATATGTTCAGTGCTTTGGGGGACATACTCTGGTATTTAGCCTGTGAAAGCAGAACCCACAAACATCAAACAAATTAAAATGACAGCCTTTACAGGATGCTGAAAGGAAAGATCATCACCCATTTACAGGAAAAACTAAGGCACACGGTGATTTGCTTGGAGACATAGAGGAAACCTGAGGCTGAACCAAGTGTTCAGTTCAGATCTCTTCATTCCAGCCCAGAGCATAAATTCAAATAATGATTCATTGGCTCTTATTTCTTTTAAGGTAACTTGCTATTTTTATTACACCTAATTTAAGGATAAAAGAGGCACTTAGCAATATTTGGGTTTGAAAGGTCTGTAATATTCTGTGGCTGGAAAACTTGTAACAGAACTTAATCTTTTACCTTAAAACTGTGAAAGTTATGGTAAAAAAAGACGAGGTATCATTAAAGCATCATTTGGATTTAAACACATTAATTTCAACACAGAAACAGCTGATCTGGAGGCCAATACAGTTGCTTCACAACCATACAATGATACCAGCAGCACTTTTTCAGTAAATAAAGTAATTAATGAATTAGATCAAGCACAGTGTTCCCCAGTGTCTCCCCAGTTCTGGCCCCCCAAAAACCAAAATGGGCAACTCCGGAAAACATGCAGATGTGAGAAGGAATAAAGAAATACACAATGTGAAACTATTCTTCACCAAGTGCTACCTGCAAAACATCTTATAAACCAAACAAAAAGAAACTGTTGGTAACCAAAAGTGAATGGAAAATATCTCCTGAAAAGGTAGAAGAGCAATAAAAGAGCAAGGCCAAAACAAAGACAATTTTCTATTCTCATTGCAGCTCCAAGGCTGTGGCTGAATCTCAAAAATGAGTATTCTTCAAAAGATAGGATTATTTATTTTGAGAAATGTGACTATGCTAATATATGAGGCGTGAAGTTAAAACAGCTTTAGTAACATCCATGGTTCCTCACTTTGATGCCATGTAGCCCAAATAAACACCATACAAATGAAATGAAAAACATCCCTATATATCTGTGAACCTTGAATATTTAATTGGTGGATATCATAACTCTTGAACTACAGAAGTAAGATATGCACTGATGTTTCTTGCAAACTTTCAAATTAATTAAAATAAAGAGTCTCAAACTTTACAGTAGCCTGGCTTGGTAGAAATAAATAACATACAAATATTTTGTTGTTTTACACTGTTAAACAGCTGAAGTACTCTTGGTGAGTCTATGTCAATGTACCCTACAAGACTCTCAATCTCCTTATGGGTATTTTGTTAAAATATATTTGAGGTATTTAGCCTTCCAATACCTAAAAGGAGCTACAGGAAAACTGGGGAGGGACTCTTTGACAGGGAATGTAGTGATAGGACAAAGAGTGATGGCTTTAAGCTAAAAGAGGGTAGGTTTAGATTAGATGTTAGGAAGAAATTCTTCACTCAGAGGGTGGTGAGGCACTGGCACAGGCTGCCCAGAGAAGCTGTGGATGCCCCATCCCTGGAGGTGTTCAAGGCCAGGTTGGATGGGGCTTTGGGTAACCTGATCTGGTGGAAGGTGTCCCTGCCATGGCAGGGAAGTTGGAATTGGATGGTCTTTAAGGTCGCTTCCAACCCTAAACCATTCTATGATTCAGTTTTTTGCATTAATGATACTACAGTATCATAGAGTTTCAATGGTAACTCAGTATTTGTAATTTTTACATATATATTCAAATGATGTCTTCTGTTTCCAGACAGCAGAGCTGCAGTGGATAAAAGTAACTAGCAGACAAAGGTTTCTATGTAATTAAATTAGTATAAACCTGGTATCTAGATACTACTAACAACTACCCTCTTCTGCATGATGCTTCTTCACTGAAGCCAACTGTCATGATTATTAACAGAGCTAGTGCTAGTCTATTAAATATTGGGCATTTTAAGATGTAACTTTAAAAAATATAATAATATATTAGGAGTACGAGAAATCCTAGCTCCATATAATACCATGGAACACAAATTCTACTCTATTTCTTGAAAAAATTGTTACCTGGATGCTAATCTAGGTTTTACTACTCTGTTTCTCAATCTCCCTAACAGAGTTCCCTAATAAAAGACTCCAAATGAAGATATTAAATCATCCTTTGGAGAAGTAGAGACTATTTTTAAAGTCTCAAAAAGCATAACATGAACACACGCAAGAAAGAAGACAAAAAAAATACAGGAAAAGTTATATTAGTTTTTAATTATAACAATTTAAAAATGTGTTTCAAATCCTCAGCTCAATATTTGTTTATCAATGTCTTCTAACATTTTGTTTGGCTCAGGCTTGCCAGAGTGCACCCTGATGTCTCTGCTTTCTGAAACACAACTTTTTTGTTCAACTGCAAGTCTGTAATTTTTGTCTACGTTGTGTTTTGTAGTAAACAAAAGTGAAACCCGTCTGCCATCTAGTGGCTAAAAAGACTCAACACTCCTAAAACAAACCCAAACACTTTCTTCACCCAAATTATCTAAGTAATAGCATTTTTTCCCAGAAAAGGAAATATGTAGTAGAGAATTCCCCTAAATTGTGGCACACACAAGCCACTCTGTGCCTTTTTCTGAGCTTTGTTACCTCCTTGGTAAACCAGGGTCACAGACTTCGTGGAGAGAAATGTGCCGTATCGAAGATTTTCACCTATTTACTGCTCTTGCTACATAAACCTCCAGTCACAGCCAAAGGAAGGCAAATTGAAGCTGTGAAGCTACTGGAATAAGTTGGTCTTTCTACATGGCTTTGAATACAATTTCTCATTGTTTTGTTCTCTTCCACATTAGAATTAACATGCGGATCTACCAAGTTAGTTGTTTTCCTACTGAGATTATGTATATTAAGCACTAATAATTGAAACAGAATGCTGAATTTCCTTGAAAGTACTGCACAGTTGGTAAAAATTTGGTTGCTAAAACAATACAACAGACCATATAATTGCAGTCAATCTAAAGCTTTCTAGACACCTTTTTTTTTTCAGGTATTAACTTTCTGTTGCCAAAGTGGAGTCTTGGCAATCAAGAACCAATTTGGTTCTACCTAAAAGTACATATAACTAGTATCTGGTACTGACAAGTAATGAGAGTTAAGAGAACAAATAAAAAAATGTAGTATGGAATATTCTCAGAGAAAACTCATTTAGGGACATCTTGTACCAAATATTTTAACATCAATATTCCCACCAGCCTTTTCTTCCATGTATTCATCTATTTTCTTCTGAATTCAAGTAAAGTATTTACATCTGCATATCCTGTGACATTTTACAACTTCATTGTACAACTGCACTATGAGCTATGTTGAAAATACATCTGATTCTTTTAAACTGACTGTATAAACTTTTCATCGGATGCCCCCTAGTTGTTTTGTGAGGCACCATGACCAGTCACTCTCTATTCACTTTCTCCTACATCACAGTCACTATTTTAGATCATACCCCATCTTTCTTTATGCTCTCACATTCTTTTCCTATCTTCCTCCAGGCCAAAGAGTTGTAGTTTCTGTAAGACAAAGACTTTATCAGTGTACTTGGATTTTTAAGACCTTCTTGGTAGAAGAGCAGCTTATCACTCTCTAAACTATCATCAGCTTCTTCAAGGAGCTTTGACAGATTTCTTGGGCTTTATTTTTTTTTTCTATAAAATCTACGTTGAATCTTCTCAAGTACCTCTTATTTTTTTTTTTTCTGTGTTTATTTTATCTGAGTGATTTTTTATTTCTAAAGAAAAACGTTTCAAATTGTATCTTCAAGGAGTTGCCAAAAGATGAATGCCTCAAACTGATGAATAGCCAAATTACTTGAAAAATTTCTTATAAAAAAACAAAAGTGATAGAAATGCTGATTCTTGCCTTTCCTTCAGGAATGATTAACTTTGAGTTGCGTAATTTAATAACAATATTAGCATATCACCTCTTATAAAGAAGACCAATCGTGTATTAAAAGACACATTTAATAAATTTTAAAAGAAACCTTTGAAAAGTATTTGCAAGATTTAGAAATAAACGTTACATTGTCTATTTTGTATTATGTGAGTTTGTGAAAATTAATAATATGCATATACATCATATAAAACACTTGAGGAATGAGAAAATGAGAGACAGCAAAAGTAGAGTGATTTGCTTAACAGCACATCAAAAGTCTTCTAAGACTAAGGCAGCTTCAGTTCTCTCACAGATTTGCTATACCCGTTAGCCTCTCATAATAAGCTGCAAAAATAAAATTAACTGGTACATATACTTTCTCTGAATTATACTCTTCACTTGAATGTGCATGTCCAATAAAAAAAAAAAAATCAAAACCTCTCTGTAAATGCAATAGTCTCAGTAATAAACACCTGTAATAAAATACAAGAAGTTCACAATGTGAAGTAGTCTTTTTCTGACACTTAACAGTATTTGTAAATTTTACATGTTCATTTTTGTCTTTTTCATTTTCAATCACATTTATCTAGTGTTTTCAGGAGTACAGACAGCAGTACATAGTTCTTGCAGCCTGTACATTTAATGAAAGTGAGATTATGCTTCAGTGAGACTACTAGGCTTTAAAATGAAATGCTTTTAATTTCCTCTGTAAGGGGTTACATCTCTAGACTCAGTGAGGCTTCTTTGTGCTACAGCCTAGATGGCACATCCAGGCTTCAAACTAACTTAAATAGTCAGCAGGGGATTCCAGTGATGTAGGAGATTAGCTGAGCTGAATGCAGTAAAATAGATAATTAATGGCATATTTAATTCCCAGCTCTACGAAAGGGCAATGTTTAAGACGAGGGGCTACAATTGATGCTAAACGAACTTAGTGGTCTCTTGACTACCAAATAAGCTGATGAGAGATACTATAGGTCTGTGTAAATCAGAGCAGCTTGAGGGCTGTTCAGATTTAGGGTACTGATTAGATACGTTAGACCTTACACAACATACAGCTTCTCTCTATCAGACCCTCTTTGACACTGTGGGCACAGCAAACTGAATACTAGAATCCCATTAGAAGAGTAGTATCATAGCTGATAGAAAAATAATAGAAATAAAAGTAGCAACTTACCTTGAAAAAATTGACAGTCTACTACTTCTGTCTGGCTTTGCGTCAACTACATCATCTTGACCTTCCTCACTTCTCTCTTCAGTAGAACTATCAACGTGGTGAGCTCCTGACATCTACAAATAGAAGTACAAGAACGTAAGTGTCCCTCAATGAACACTATTATTTCAGAAATTCTTATACAAACCGAAACATTAAACCAGATACATGTGGGATTGCTGGTCTCATATGATACTTAATCAAGGAAGAGTGGCTATAGATTTTTGACACCGCATTCATGTGACCCTGCACATGCTCAGCCACCTCTGTACTTACTGTCTTGTGGTTGTTACCAGCAAGTGAGTTGTCTAACAGCACTCAGAACTGCAGATAAGGACAGAAATAGAAATCATTCTATGATCTAAGATCATTCTATGATCTAAGATCTTACGACTAATTCCCTGAAAATTTTCATGGTTTGGGAAGAGGTGTGTTTAGAACAAAGCAAAGACAATTAACTAAAACTGCAGTCCCACCTGGTACAGAAACACCCAGAAATCTCCTGAGTTTTCATTTACATAAGCAAATGAGCATAAGAGAAAACTCAGTGTTATCTTCCATGGATGGAATCTTAATTTTTAATTTCTCTGTATCAACCGTTAATACCAATTTTATATTCTTTTAATGACTAATTAATACATGTGTACAGTCGTTAGGAAAAAACATGAGTGTTTCTTGGAAATTAAAAGACTTTTCATGACGTAAACTAGCCTCTTATGCAAATTGCTGTATTTCAGTCAATTTTTTGGTACTCTGCTGTAAGCTTGGAACATCTTCAGCCATCTCAAAAGGGACAGTAGGTACCATAAGGCTGAGTTGGTCTAGTGGCTTTTCTTTTTTTTTTTTTTTTTAAATGAAAAAAAAAAAGGTCTTTCTTCTGTGTACTGAGTTGACCACTCGCTAAGTTTACTTAGATTGTTAAACTAGCAGAAAACTGTAAGGAGTCATTTTTTGATAGTGCTGCACCCTGCATCAGTGCAGCGTGGGATGAGAAGAGCAGCGGAGAAGCAAAAGCAGGACCCCACACCTTTGCTACCAGTGGGATTTGCTGAGCCGTTTGTCCAGCTCTGGCCTCAGATTTTCAGGAGGAAAATCCAGCAGCTTTTCCTGCCCCATCCCCATGTGTAGGCAGATTAAAGTTGCTTTTGCAACGAGTTTACTCAGAAGCATACAGCTCTGTATCAAGCTCGGGCAGCCCGCAGCAGGACCAGGCTGGCTGCGTGACCCCCCAACACCATCCAGCAGGCTTTTAAGCTCCCCGAGAGCAACAGCAGACCCCATTCGACAAATAAGCTATTTTTTAGCCACGCTTATAACAGGCAAGAAAGGAAAAAGCGAGCAGTCGGAGGAGGCCGAGGAGAAGCCGCCCCAGGGCAGCTGCCCCACACAGGTGGGGCAAGCACCAGCGGCCATGCCCGGAATCGCCCGCTCGCCTCCAGGAAATGGCCGTGCGGCCACCCGGCGGGACGGCCCCTCCACAGGGGGAAAGGCCGGCGAGAAGGAAAGGACCGGCAGGGAGGGGACTGGGGGGGCCGGGGGAGGAGAAGCGGAGCCGGGGGAGGAGAAGCGGGGCCAGGGGGGAGCGGGCAGCGGGACGGCGGCGGGGCTGGGGAAAGGGGGGGGGGCGCGGAGCGTCAGCCTTGGGAGGAGCGGGGAGGGCGGCCGGGGGGCAGCGAAGCGGATCCGGGGCTTGCCTTGGCGCTGGGCTCCGGCGAGGCAGAAGCGAAAGCGAAAACGAAACCGCGAAAGGGACGGCCCCGGCCCGGCCCAGCTCCGCCCGGTGCCCCAAGGGTGCCCCCGGCTCGTCTCCCCCCCCCCCCCCCCCCGGGGCAGGGGGCTCGGTGCTGCCCCGTGGTCGTCCCCGCCTGCCCGTAGCCACAGGCTGGTCGCAGCCAAGAGAAAATTAGGAAATTGCCGGGTTTAATAGCGGCGCTCCCTCACACCCCCCTCAAAAGGAGAGCCTTAAGTTTCATGGTGATACGAGGTTGTCTAGATCTAAGGAATTTTTTTTCCCGTTTATAAACTTCTGTGGCATTTCCGTATCTTTCCAATTATTCACAGTGTTGCATCTCTGCTAATTACGATGTCCCACTGTGTAGCCTCTGCATCAGGCCCAGCAGTCCAGTACACGGGCTGGAGATTGGCACAGTCTTACTAATTACTCCTGGATGCGGGCTCCAATCCTGCAAAATCATACACCTACCCAGCGGTGCGTGGTGTTTAACATTCACTACCTGAAGAGATTTACATCAAAGCGACATCTTTCACTGTAACTGCTTCATAATTGGCACAAAACACAGGCGCCGTAACAAACAGCCTTTTGCTTCCCGACAGGTCACCGCTTCGATGTGAGCGAGCAGCCTCTGAACTGCGCCGTGGTTCTCGCCGTGCCTCCATGTGCTGCTGCCGGGCCTGGCCTCGGCTTTGTGGGATGACGCCTGTAGCTCCTGGTTGGACGTGTAGCCAAAGTTTGCACCTGAGAATCAGACTCTGACATAATCCCATGGCTCCCTGCTTGCCATCTGTTAGCTGCTGTTTTTCAAGAAGCCAACGCCATTTCTAAATCTGTGGTAGAGCATTACGGGCAACAGAGAAACTGGGAATGTGTAGGTCTTTGAGTAAACGTGTGCAGAGGAGAGGTGGTGGTGGACTATGCCATAACCAGCTATGAGTGACACTGGCTCCTGAGCTTTAGAACATCCACATATGCTTTCCTGACGATGTGTGGAGGTTATCCAGGAAATCCAGAAGCTGTATGCTGACTGTCTTTCTATGTCTTGACAGCTAAGTTTGTCCATTGCCACCCAGCCCTCACAGCCAAATCAGTAGATCTAGAAATGTCTCTGTTCCCAAAGTCATTGTAATGCTATTGCAAAAGTAGTATGGTATTTGATAACACTTCTCAGTTTTGAAGAGATCACTAATAGATTTCTATGTGGGAAATTTACGACTGAAACTGTTGATGAAACCTCTCTTTGTCATTTTCATGTTAGTTGCTGACATTCACAAAGTGAAGGGTTGATTCCTCAGTGTGCTGCGATGCCTTTCTTAACTACCTGTTGGATTAACTGATTTTAATGCAGAGTAAAGTGCTAGATTTTTCAGAAAATCTTACTGGTTTCCAGTGCTGAGTAAGGGAGAAATTAGAAAATACAGAAGTAGAAGGAAATACCTTGCTTCAGGGCATAGAGTGATTGCTACCTGGGGAAGGGTCAGGAAGGAAAATTTTTCTCACATATAATATTGCACAGCTGGCCACGTGTGTTATTGGGCAGAGGGAAGAGCCAGCAATGGGATGCATCAGCATTCCTTTTCTTATCCTCAGAGACTCACTGCAGTCTCTAAAAACATTAATAATGAAGCCTTTGAGTGGATATTTGCATTGTAGAAAAGAAGTGTTTAACTACCATGTAAGCAGTTGTAGGATGACAATGGAGCATACCTTTGGGAAATAGAAAGGTAGATGACGGGTACATACTAGAAGACTTGAGGCAACTAAGTAGTACCTGTCAGGAATAATAACTTTGTGCTGTGTTCTGCACAACAGCTGTGAAAACAAGGGTGAGTCATTGCTGTGACCTGGGAGGCAGAGGTGGGGATACTTCTAGGACGGAGAGCTTGAATGACTCTCAAGATATTCCCTCCTAAATTATGGTTGTTAGGATTTTATATATTTTGCAAGAAAAGGTGGATGGTTTGGTACACTGTTGGGAATATTGGAGGTGTATGATATGATACACCCCCAATGATGTATGATACACAAAAGCTTTATGAAACTCAGTAGAGTAATGCATTTCAGTCATCTTGGCATATGTGTTTGGGTGGGATTTATCTGGAATTAGGCAGGGGTGATCTGTTGCACTTACCATGTTTTACTAGTTTTAAATGTGTGGCATTTTTAGGTTATGATACATGATAAATGGGAATATTTGGACAATGGAGGTGTTTGCAAAATCCCCTCACTCTCAAGTTTTCCAGACACTGTCAACAAAGGGAACGTGTAAGCACAAGTCGTGAAATGTAAACAGTTGCTGGTTGGTTTCCAAAACAGCAAAAATGTAAGAAGCTACTGTACAGATTTGGAAGGCAGCCCCATAGTAGTTTTTCTTCAAGACTTGGGAGGTCCTGGCGCTGATAAATATTTGCCAACTTTCTTATGATGTTTTTGCAAGCTGGGTTTGCTACTATGCTAAATTTGATTAGCATGAACAGACTGTATGAGCCCACGTACCTAATTAGCTGCATGGTTCAGAGAAGGTTACGATGAGGTTGGGCTGGTGTTTGAACTTCTTCAGGCAGCTTTTTAACAGGATAACACCACCCCCAGTTTGTGTGGTGAAACACATCCTTTTTTTTTAAAAAAAAATAAAAAAAAAATATATGTTTATGGTTGCCATGAATTCATGAATTGTGGTGCCTGGCTTCCCGCTATTCATGTGGCTGGAAGGGCACAGCTGCTGTTCAGGCATGACAGAGAAGGCGGCCCTGACTTGAATGTCTGTTAAGAGGTTACTTTGTGTAACTGGAGTGTGCTTTTAGATTCAGATTCATGATTCAGACATGCTCTAAGTTTTCTATGCAGTTAATTCAATGAGTGTAAGGTGGTTGGAGGGGTAACAATGTTTCTTCCTACTAATTTGCACTTTCAAGGTACTGTCTCCTTGTACTTTATACATAACTGCAGTACTTTTAAACTGCATTGATTAAGGTTCTACTGTTAAGTAAAGCCTTTTAAGATTTTCATTGATATCAAAAAGCCTTTATGGGGCCTTACTAAAGGAGGAAAAAAGCCACAATGAGCTTTTAACTGAAGAGAAAATGTCTTGCTAAGATTTGTCAAGATAACAAACTTGCACTGGTTTTGTGATTTAATTCCTTGCATGATCAAAATGGAGTGTATGCTTTGTAATGACACCAGACAATGCTTGTTTTTTCAATAAACTCTTTCATTCTGTTAGCAACTCTGATTTTATTCCAGAGTGGTGAAGAACAGACCATGCAACAAGACAGTTTTGAGGTGCTCAGAAATGGGAAAAACCTTCAATAGACTCCAGCAGAACCGCTGCACAATGGATGTGAGGGAAATAGCAAGGCTCAGAAAGAAAGTAACTGTATGGGACGTTGTTGCTTACCGTGCTTGTTTTTTTGGAACATGCTGTAACCTCGGAGAAGCAGGAGAACTTGGAAAATCTTTGCTGACTTTCAGCCAAGGTGGTAATCTGTGTTTCTGCGAAAAGAAACAAACATGCTCTGTGTATCTTGAATAGGTTCTCTCTGTACAATAAAGAACTTTTAGTTGTCTGACAAGGCTTTTGGGAGGAACACGTGGTGCACCGCGCATCCTGGAGTCCTGTCCAGATCTTCAGCCTTCAAGGGGCTCCTGGATCAATGATTTGTTTCATGGTTATCAAGTCTGCCTGTTGAGGGATCTATTATTTTCAGTACCTCCCAGTACTTGTTTCAGGAGTGCCTTAAGCAATGTATTTTCCGTGCTGGGACAAAAGCCTTTTTTCTTGCCACAGTGTTAGAAGAGGGCTGTAACATGGATGCAGAAAGGATCAAGACAACTTAGACTACTTAGAAAATAAATGATATGTTGACACTTGCAGTAGATGAACACAAAGAGGCTGCAGCTGGTAGTATGCCCAACGCTAAGTAAGGAGAGGACAGCCTGGCAACCCTGACCATGGGTCACTTGTATAAACATAATGGCTGTTTGGGACAACATGAAAAGCTATGTGAGAAGGGAACTGGAAGAACACCAAATTATTTTGGTTCACAGGTGTGAGCATGATAAATATCATTGTGATGTAACTTAGTCAACATAAACTTGCTCCAGATCCCAAAAGGAACAGCATGAGGTAACTCCACAGTAATTTTAATACAAGAATTTGTGTTCTGTGACTGTATTTTTTAAAGAAAATACAACTGTTTGTATATTCCTATTAATCACCTATTTTAAGTTGCTGTAAACATTTGCAGGATTTTGTGCTGAACCCAATGCTCTTCAGATTAGAGACGCTATTTTCAGCACACCAGTTGCTGATGGTGCGTTGTGCCAGTACATTGTCAGCATTCAGTAAAAGGAGTTAGAAGGGAAGCAGAACTGAGTCTCTCCATCTCTTGAATAGGAGGCTCTCTAAACACACTGAGAAGCTTTGGGTAGAAGTGATTGTGATAATTGTTTGTGGTCTATGCAGAAGGAAGGTCCTTAGCAATATGCTGCGGATACGGGAAGTGGTGTGGATGCATGGACAACTGAGTAAACTTTTATTTAGGTAGGGAGCACTCTTAGCTATGTCCCAGGTTTGTTGAGCCCTGTAGCTGGAGGTGTTATGATTAGGTGAGATGTAAATCTCAAATCCTGACCATTTGTAGTGAGTAAAATTCAATAACTTCTTTTGTTTGGAGCAGACTTGACAACTGTAATAACTTGGTTGAGCCCTAACATCAAGAAGAATGATTCTCGAATAGTGTTATTTGGCTAAGGAACTTTCATATTCTGATCCATGCCAGCCTACTCCTTGCAAACACTCTTGAATAGCTGCTTTGTTCATTCTTTAAAACAAAAAAGAAGTTAATTTCTGATGACTTTTCCATGGGGGATAGATGTTTGGATTTTCACCCCCCAAATTTAGAGCTCTTTGAGATGCCCGTGTCACTGCGTGTCCTACGGCTGGACACGGAGTGGTAGGTTGATGAGATGGAGAATTGAGGAATGGGTGCATCTCTGCTGGGTGTAGCAAAGGGCCAGGATGCTCCAAACCCATCCCTGGCCTGCTCCTATGGTGGTACCTCCTCATCCAATGCTGTTCCTAAACACAGAGCAGTCCTACGTGGAGCCATTTGCTGTGTATCAGGTGAGGAACTACTGATGCGTTGCTGCTGTGTATGCTTTGATCTTCATCCTGGGCTACTGAGAGCTGGCTTTACAGCAAAACTGGAATACTAAATGACCAGATTCTGATGTTCACATGGACATGATTTGTTTCTGTGAGTTCATTCTTCTATTTCGAGAAGGATATTGCTACCCTCCCTTACGCGCTGACACAGTTGCCAAAATAACCCTCTTACTAACTGGCAGCTTTAAAAGCCAGCCTGCAGCTGACTTTGAAACAGAAGGTCAGGAAACGGAGCAACAGACTTCAATTCAGAGCTTTAATGGGAGCCATTGACCACAGCAAAAGGCCCTGACTGGAGCGTCTAGAGTGTGCTTTGCACAGGCCAAAAAGTCACTTTCACACTCTTTGAACCCTTTGTATAAACCTATATATTTTTCACTCTGTGGATTTCAAGATGAATGTGCAGCCGTGTGCTAGATGTGGCTATGGGGTTTACCCTGCTGAGAAGATTAACTGTATAGATCAGGTCAGTTCTCTTTCTTTATTATTTTGGACTATAATAAATGTATAGATTTGCACTTTTAACACAGTGCAAATCTCTTGGTTCCAGAAGTTCTTTGCTCAGAACTGGGATCAGAACTGAAATGAGTTAATAATAGGCACGCATTTGAAGAATTCTTCAGATTTGTGAAATGGATGGAAGGGGTCAATGCTGAATTTTAAAACTCGATAATAATGCAATACAAATAATGCGTGCTTGGTTTCTCTTTTGTGGTGTTTCCAGACATGGCATAAAGCCTGTTTTCACTGTGAAGTGTGCAAGATGATGTTAACAGTAAACAACTTTGTTAGCCACGAGAAAAAGCCTTACTGTCAAGTGTAAGTCTGTTTCCTTTTTTCTTTTTCTTTTTAAATACTGTTTAAAACATCAAGTAATCCTAATAGAACAAAAGATCACAATTTGGACTCAGCCTGGTCCTGTGTGATGACATTATGTATTGTTAGTGCCTGAGTGCATAGCTTTGCACATACGTGAATCAACAATGATGGGAAACTCTTACTACCGTAGATAAAGCTTCCTCGTTTGTCTGGTATGTTAAAAGTTACCAAATTAACTTCCATTTCAGTATTTTGGGAAGAAAATAAACCCAACCATAAAATTCAGTGCTTTCAAAATCAGCAGTTAAGAGTTAACAAGATTGAGTTAATCATCAGGAAAATGCATAAAATGCAGATTTTGGAGTTGGTTTCTTCTAGGAAGTTTTTATTCTATAATGATCAGTTCCTGTCAAACTTGTCAGCAGTAAAAGGAGAGATGACAGTTGTTTTTTATTCTATTATTCTCTTTTGTTATTAGAAACACAGCATTGATATGATGATCATTAAAATTAATTTTGCTCTAGGCACCCTACTCCATGCAATTATAACTGGAATGTAATCTGAGACCTGCGTCTGAGTGGGGGGGAAAGTTACGTAGAAAGAGGTGGAGGCTGATCTTGTGTTTTCGAGGGCTCAAAGAAAACCTTTCTTGTGGGCTGTCTGGCACATTCCTAATATCCTTTTATGCTTCCTTTTTTAGGCATAATCCCAAAAACAATGCATTCACAAGCGTATTTGAGACACCAATAAACACAAATGCAAAAAAACTATCGGAAGTAGTAAGCGAGGTAAGAAGTTTGGCGGCCAAATATGTTTGTCTCTGATCTAAATTTTTATACAATATTGGGGTCTTGTTTTAAAAATATAAATACCTTTTCTTTATTTACACTTGTGCATACTTTTAGAGCAGTAAAATCTCAGCCCAGGTTTGAGTCATAATTTTTAAAATTGTTTCCTAAGACACCAAACAGGAAGGTTAGATCTGAAATTGTTCACACTTTCAAAAAGAGAAATGGCTAGCAGTTTTTTATCTGGCAATCGACATGGAAGAATTGTTCTATACTGCCCAGATCAGGAGATACTGCCCAGAGCTATGCAAAATTAGTAACTAAATCAGGCGGGGTTACATAGCCTTTTGAAAGAGGAATGACCTCCTTGCTTTATGATCTCATCTGAAACTGATACTAAATGCTATGAAACAAACAAAATTATCTTTTTATTAGATCTAGTAAGACCTAGGCAAAAGTTCACATAAACGCTTTGTCAAGCGTTTCTGAAAAACCGGAGCCGGTATTTCCCTTCTGTGGGAAAGCACAAAGTCCAGGGAACTTCGCATGGTGCTGCTGAAAATGTTTTGCTGGGACGTTAGGGATGGGGCAGCTTCCTATGGCCATTGAACTGCATCCGCACTCCAAAAGGCTGCTGTGCACGGGTAAACCTCTAGGGGTGCTCAAAGTCTTCTTTCTTGCCGAATGCCATTCTGTTCTGCCTTGCATTGTTTTCCTCCAGATACATTTGTTTCAAACTTGCATGTCTGTGAACTTTCAGACAATGAGAAACACAAAACCAGCCCATGGCTGACTGCGAGCTCACTTCTGTGTGTATCACTGCTTTCTTGAGTGTCCTGTCTTTCCATGCTCTAAAATAGCACTGCTCATTGCGTAGCTATATTTAGTAAACAAACTAGTGTTTTTAAACATTAGACATTATTAAAATTTTAAAAAGTGAATTCTATTACTTAGACTATAGCATACTGCATCAATCTTTTTTTATATATTAGCTGTACAAAGTTGATGTACATTTAATAACCCTTATCAGATACGGAATCTTTATCATTCTCGTACGTTACTACTATGCATCAGGTCTTGCAATACCAGAGGCAGTAACTATTTTAGCAGTGACCATCACACTTACTTTAAGCTGTGTCTGACAGAAGTGGTCAGGAATGAGTTTGGGATTACTGCAGGTTCTATTTCTGGGTTTAGGCAGTGATATGACACCGATACTTCCAGTGCATATGAATATACACGCCAGACAAATTATAGCTCAAAGATCACTTTCCCTTGTGTTTTTTTTTTTTTTCTTTTTTCTTTTTTCTTTCTCTTTCTTTCTTTTTTTTTTTTTTTTTTTTTTTTTTTTTTTCACCTCAAGCACCTTCTGTCCTTTTCAATCACATAATGAGGTTCTGCTCCAGAGAGAAAATTGCTAAGGGTACTAAAGAAGCTGATTCTGCAGTACTTACTTAAAGGGAGTACTTCTATAGAAATTTTGGGTGTAGGAAAACTCTTTCATTGGTAGATGTATAAAGTGGTGCTAACTTGTTCCAATTGCTACTGTAATTTGTTCTTTTTTTTTTTAGTTAATAATATTTCCTGAGCAGAAAACATTTCTTCAAGCCTAACGTAATGTTCTCACATAAGTTTTATGTTGAGACACCAAGTAGAATGCAGAGATAAAATTCAGCTCCCTCATCTACACAGAATTTCTGTGTGGACAAATCATTCATCTCTGTGTACCTCTGTATTTAAATTATACAATGAAGATAACGGTAATCGTGCTCGGTGACTTTTTGACCAGTTTAGATTTTGCACTCTTCAGTACAGTGACTGTTTTTTTGTTTGTTTGTTTTTGCATCTGTAGAATATGTTATAGAGTAGAGGTATGATTTCGGTTTAATTTCTGGTATGCTGTCATGCTAAAGGCAGCAGGAGAAAACAATGATTCAGAACTAAATATAGTACCCTCTTGCACTTACACAGTCATGAAACTTTATGGACACTGTGTAGGGAAATAGGAGAGCAGAATATTGCCCAGCAGGTATTAGTTCTTTCATCTAATTCTGCATTGGAATGTTCTGCTTAATATTTCTTCAGGATTTCAGTCTTCATAGATATTTCCCCAAATAGTATTATCTAAAGACCAAAGTATTCCTGCAGAACTTCGTGTTAGATTTCAGGTCTAATATGCCATTCCTTGTGCAGCTCTAGAAATAGAGCCAGTGAATAGAAGCTGGCTGTATGGATTAGAGAGTAGACTTTGACCTTAAGGCTAAACCCAATCTTCTCTTCCACAGAGATTCCTTTGCCAAGAATGGGTGTCAAGGAGGAAGTAGTTATGTAGTCTTGGCATGGCATAGAGCTGCAGGCCATGTGGCTTTTTTGGACTTTTGAGCTGGCTGTAAATTGTGTTGGTCAAAAGCATGAGAAGGAGGAAAAGATGGAGAGTTTTGCAGACTGTCAGGTATTTTCTTGTGGACTGCAGAGATCTGGTGAATCGAGTTTTCTTGTCCTAGTCCCTAGGTTTCTGCATTCGTATCATATAGAGATGGGTCTTCAAGGTGAAATTGTGAGTTGGCACTGAAAACTAGGCAGGTCTGTAGCATTTGGAGACACGGATAAACAGTGACCAGAGTAAATTGTCTTAAACTGAGTCAGGTTGATGCTGTCACCCAGAGAATTTGTTCTGTGCAGTCACACTGTTCCTCTGCCTCTCTTGTGTTGGCACTGATGATTCTTACAGTGAGACAGGTGAAGGAACTGGCATAGTTGAAAACTAAAACAGCAAAAACCTGCAGACAAGTTCCCTCATCCAGTTTGGCCTGATGGATGTCTGTCTGATGGTGTCAATGTGTAAGAGAGCACAAAAAAGGTTGCCCAGTATGGCCAAGGGTGATTTTAGCCTTCCTTTAGACTGGTGTAAGGTGCAGCCCAAACTAGTAGGCTCTGAAGTGGATTTGTTATGGTGGGAATTGCACTGTTTTTGTTGTAATTTACATTCTTCTTCTTCTTCTTTGGTTACTACAGTTCATGCAGACTCCATATCGCTGTGGACTCTGTTCACCTTGTTTGTCTTCCTTCTTGCTTTCCTCCTGAGAGTGGTGTGCTTTAGTTTGTGCCAACAAGCTACTAATACCAAGTCATTTTTTTTATTTCTTTTTGTAGATAAAATATCGAGAACAGGGTGAACAGTTCAGGTCTGCCTTTCAATGGGATATGAGGTCTACAGACATCGAAGCTGCATATAAAGCCCAACAACTGGCCAGCCAGGTAAGAAATATCCCTGAAATCTCCAAGCCTTTAGCCTGCAGGAGAGCAAGGACTTGGCTGTTGTGTTTGTTAGGGTTCACAGGATTCCAATGATAACAAAGACATTACTTCTCATTTGGCTAAACTATTTATGGCAATGTAGCTTGATTGTAGCTTAGGGCACCAGAATCAGAAGATGGGAAAGGAATAGCATACCTATACAGCTAGCAATTTAGACTGCTGCATGTACAGACATACTCAACATGTCTCCTCTCTGCTGACACTGAAGCTTCACAACAAGTGGTCTGATTCCCAGGGAGAATTATTTGAGTCTTACTCCAGGATCCCAGATCCTGACGTCTTTATGTCAGTTCTTGGAATACAAGCTCAGCCCTGGCATTCTGAAAGTATGTGGAGTGTAGGCCTTGTGCTGTATGTCATCAGAGGGTAAATTTATTCTTCCACGACACTGTGTGTGTTTCCATTTCTTTGTGTCAGACCAGCTGTTTGCTTTTTGAAACAAGGATACAGATTGGTAGTTATTTCATTTTTGTTTTGTAGAATGCTTACTATGCTGCCTATGAGGGGGGAACTTCATGGTACTCAGGAAGCATCCCAGATCCTCAGATGGTGAGGGTAACTCAAGCACAGAAGACGCTGAATGATGTAAGTGCATGTTTGAAATACCTTTATTTTCATGGGATATCATAATCCGAAGACTTAAGAGTGCATCAAACCCAAATCTTTAGTAAAATGTTACCAAAGCAGATACTGATATATCTACTTCCATCATTAACACTATTTAGCCATGTGTGCAGTTAGTCACATAACAAAGTTATTGCCTACCCTGGAAATCCTACATTTCTGTGCGAATGTAATTGAGATGCACTTCAGCTATTGACCAACGGTATCTGAGCTGACCTTGATTATGTCCTTATCTAGTATGCAGTGCTGTTTCCCTCAGTAATGCAGAACTCATGATGAAAACATGTCTTATTTTCCGCAGTCTAGACCTTTCATTGACTGTCTTTCCCTTACTGGTGAAAATCAATTCTGAATTATGACTGTCTCTGTCCATACAATAAGTTAGTGACCTAATCAACATAGCAAATTAACACTGAATAATAAATATCAATGGGGAATATTTTCTTTTGTATGTAGGAAATATTTCTACCTAACAAACTTATATGGTATAAGCTCTTTAATTCGTCTACTTTTAAAAAAAGTTATGCATATATTTGGGAAACAGAGGAATCACATTAAACTACAGTGGGTTCTTTTGTAACAACAAAACCCAGAAATGTTAATTTTCCAGTTCCAATATACAGAAGAATATGAGCCACGGAGAGGCAAAGGCAGCTTTCCTGCTATGATCACTCCAGGTTACCAGGTTGCTAAGAGAGCTACTCAACTAAGCAGTAATGTAAGTGTTATTTTTAAAAAATTGTATATTAGACATCCTGAAGGTGGAGAATTCTGGGTTTAGGCAATTCCCTTTAGACAGTAGGTTCTATGTTGAACCTCCAAAGTGAGAAAACTGGAACATGATGCAAGAAGCACAATTAGCAAACTACTTGTTTTGAAACACAATCATATAGGATAAATGACAGTAGTCATTTTCTGAAAGATGAAACAACAATATTACAACCTGAATAAGATCATGAATCTCTCTATAATGTTTACTTCATTACTTTAATTTTCATTTGATGGCTTAATTAGTCTTTTTTTAATTTATATGTGTGTATATATATATATATATTATTTTTTACATCTTCTGATCTCTCCCACTCTCTTGATTATATGAAATTAAATAGCAGTAACATTAAACTTAATTAATTTACAAGCTACTTTAAACCATATATGCACACAAAATTGTCTCTCTATAAAAATAACAGTTCAACTGAACAAGATCAAGTAAAAATTAATCCTGTACAAATGGCTTTAAAGTATCACATTTTTTTTCTACAACACTGTCTGCATTGTTGCTGCAGTATGATCTTAGTACTTCGGGCTGTTGGAATATTTTAATCAAATGCATGGCTCACATAAATATCCTGCATTCACTTTAAGGAAATTGAGACTTAAGTATGGCAATAGCTTCAGCCAACAGTGGGAAATGTCATGTCTGCTGTTGCTCATTTTCTCTTGAAGCTTTCTTAGAGAAAACAGATATTTGCTACTTATTGTTTGTAATATGTATTTTACATATGTTTTCTCCCCCAGGTAGAATATAAGCGGGGACATGAAGAGAGAGTTTCAAAGTTCACCTCTGTTGTAGATACTCCAGATATACTTCATGCAAAAGTTGCAGGACAGCTTTCAAGTGATGTAAGTGAAGCAACAGAAAATAGGTTGACCCTTTTTTTGTCTGTGAAAGTGAAATTTTGGACATCTATACATCACTGGCAAATATAAACATAAGCAAAATTTAGTACTAAAAATGTACTTATCTTAAAATACGCTCGATACATTTCACCATTAAGTGTTTAGTGAAGATATAGAAGATGTAAAGACCATGTTCATTTCTAGGCTGTTACAGGACTAGCTGGCTGTCAGAGCTGACGGCAGAGAACCAGTCTGCTCTATATCCAGCAATCGGGTGCCATGCAAGTTGAAGAAGGAAACTGTCTGACTAATATAATTAGAGTAGGCATCTCACAGACAATTTTAGTGTTTTCCTGAAACAACTGTGATCAGTCCTACACACTGAATGAGACACAGAGGTTCTGCAGAAGATATATGATCACATAGTTAAAGACTACCTTGTAAAACATGCACACAAAGGGGTTAGATCCAGACTGTGTGGTTCATCTTCCTTTTGGCAGTTGACAGACATTGAATGCCTGACTTTGCAACTTTAAGGATTGATTATGTGTGTAATCAAGATACATTTGTCTGATCTAATTGCTTCTGAGCTGTCTTGTTTCTTTTCTTGTTCTTTTTACAGCTGAAATACACTGAAGACTTTGAAGAACGGAGAGGGAAAGGCAGCTTTCCTGCTATGATCACTCCAGCTTATCAAATTGCCAAGAGAGCAAATGAATTAGCCAGTGATGTAAGTGTCCAAAGCAAAGTCTCTTTTTGGAAAGAAGAAAATAAATTCTCTCACAAATTTTGGATTAGAATGTTTACTGGCAGAATTTTCATTATCCCGGTGGACTTACAGCAGCAGTACATGTTATAAACAGATTTTCAAGTGATTTTCCATTGAAGGAAGAAAGTTGATTTTTAGGCAGAAAGAGATAACTTGGCATTTTATTTGTGAATAAACACTGTGGATTTTTGTGACTAAAATTAATTGTGTTTTCTCACTGGAGAGTGAAAGTAAAGCTCTTTTAACTGGAGAAAATAACATATTGTGATAACTCAGTGGAAGTGAATTTAAAACATTATTAAGAGTCACCAAGGAGAATCAGAAGAGATCTATAATTTTGAAGGCAAAAGCAATTTACTAAGGAACTTATTTTAAAATATTTAAATGCTTTTGTTTGCTTTTGATCTGTGCAAGACCCCTTTTTTTTTTTTCAGCAAAGACATACATTGATTAAAATATGATATCAGATTATAGGTAGTACTTCAGCAATAGTGCTGCAACTCTTGGTCCAAATTTTCAGGTTGATTTCGTACAATTTCCTTGATCACTGGTGAGATCACTATATGTCAGAAACATGTAACTTTATTAATGGCATGCATGTGACCTTGTGGCAGATTAGGTAGGAAGAAGTGCTCTGTGGTAACCATGAATTTATATTACGATGATTTCTTTTTTTTTTTTTTTTTTTTTTTTTAACCTGCTGCAACATCAGGGATTAGCCACTGACAATCAGAGGTTACTGAATACACTGAACTAATGGTATGGGTTAAAATGGCAATTTCCACTTTGCTAGCATATTAAAAAGTACACCACTATTTTTGTTTTTATATCTTCAAATAGCATATTTGACTGCGTAGATTGGTGGCAATGGGACTTTTAACAATATTTTATCAACATGTGTGTGCCATTTCTGCTGTTTTTTTTTTTTGGCTTGTTG
This sequence comes from Aythya ferina, assembly GCF_964211825.1. NCBI lineage: Eukaryota > Metazoa > Chordata > Aves > Anseriformes > Anatidae > Aythya > Aythya ferina. The sequence goes on along the minus strand of NC_140302.1, from coordinate 28,949,763 downwards.
TTGTTGCCTGCATTTACTGTTGTTTTTTTTTAATCTGCATTTTTTTTTGTTGTTGTTATCAGCATCTGTGTACCAGACTAAACTCATCCAGATGATTCTTTTCATTTTCTTTTTAGGTGAAGTATCATCAACAATATGAAAATGAGATCAAGGGAAAAGCAAGCCATACAGCTGGAACAGATGTTAATTTTGCAAGAGAAAACGTAGATCAATATGGCCAGGTATGCATCATCCAGGAGATTCCATGCTGTTGTTGATCATTACTATGGCCGATTGCTCAAGACTTTAGAAATGGCAGTGGGACCCATTTTCCCTTTGCTCTCCTGTATAAGAAAGCAAGGTCTCAAAGGAAAAGATGATTGCAGTAACATCATGCTATGAATGTGCAATATATTTGGCATTGACTTAAAATATGGGACTGCAAGGTGCATGGTACGTAAGGTATTGGGGTTACGGTAGGGTAAGGCAAGACTTGCTGTGGCAAATTTTATCTGTGTCCATGTATGCACTGGACATTTCTATCATGATGTTTTTATGTATCACACTGAAATATGTTTACATGTGGAAACATTCCCATGCTGTTAGAAAGTAAATGAAAGAAAATGTAAAATCAGCTAGGAGAAAATGTGAAAGTGTCATGAAGTGATAGAAGATTAGGAGGTAGTTAAGCATGTTTTCCCTGCCAATATTTTGAGAAATCTTTGAGATAAGCTTTGCAGTTCTGAATATGCGCAAGTGGCACCAAAGGTCGTACAAGTGCTTAGTTTTTGGCTCTTCTACAAAAGTGGTACTGTAAGCCTGACAAATTGTAGTTCTATATATGTGGAATCAAATAGGCTTAATTTCTGTTTTGGTCTGTGGCATTCTTCTTGGTTTTGTTTCATTTTTTAAGGGAATATAATTATTTTTGTGGTCTCCCAAAAATCATCCAAAGTTCTATCCCAGTTAAGTTAGGCTTGTTCCAGGAAAATAGTACAGCTAAAATAGAACTGAATAGGAAAAGGGATTTGAAAAGAATTGAATAGTGTTTTTGTATAAACAAAACAATGTGGTTAGTTTAGGTTTGTCACCCTAATTCCTCATGAAACCCATATCCTTTGGAGAAATTAAGGAACAAGAAATGCATTGTTCTAAGACATTTGGGAGTTTATTCACTGCCTCTATCCGAACCTACATCTTGTGTGAAAAGCAAACCATACTTAAAGAATACGAGTTTAGGATATGTAGCAATCGAGCCTTCAATTAGTTTCTATCTTTTGAGCTACTACAAGTTTTAGCAAGAATAAACAAATAAAATGAGTTTGAAAAAGTGCTAATTGCATCTTCAAGCATTGGAATGCTTCTATCTTTAGAATTAATTTAAGTCTTTTTTCTTTGAAAGTATCTTTGAAACTTCAGTCACAGACTTCAAATTTAATTTGAGTTTTAATCTTCATAGGTTGGATTCTGATATTTTTATTCAAATAAAAGAGAGCCACTGAAATTAATGGATCTTTCCGAATGAAGTGTGATTTAATATGGGTACAGGGATTAGAATTCTAGCTTTCAAGATCATGAGAGTACATCATATGTTATATATATATATATATATATATATATGTATATATGTACGTTTTTAACTGTATATATTTTGTATTATTTTGTATTGGGAAATCACAAGAGAGATCCCTAAATACTTATAGTAATTTCTATCTATGCTGTACTCTCTATGACATTTTTGACGTATCACACTGTATTTTTCACTTAAGGTGGCTATTGCTACAAAAGAATTGCAAAAAATTACAGAGAAGATACAGTGCATTATACCTTACTTGTATATTTGCCATATTCTTTCCAGATCTGGAAAACTTTGGGGTCGTTATTGTGTATTACCATACTAAAAAAGTTCCAGTATTTTGTTATTAAATCTTCAAAAGTCTTTTCAAATGGGCAAACTTATTTATAGTTTTAATAGTATTCAGTCCAGAATATACATATTTTAACTCAAACAGTTTGAATTTTGTTAGTAGCTTGTTTCCTAAGGAGTTTACCACTATTAATATCAAGGCGTTTGTGCTTCATTAATGAATCCCAAAATATATTTTTATTAATAATAAAAATATATTACTACATTAGAAATACATTATGTTTTGGTCAGTTATGATGTGAGGAATGGCCATGATGTGATCAAGAGACATCTATCAGATCCCCACCCTAAATTTGAAAAGGTTAAGCAAATCTTCTGGCTTCTTTTGCCATTTGATATTCTTTTAGTTTTTTAGGCAAGCATATATTTACAAAGACAGGGGCTAGCAGATATCATCTCTATAAGAGTTAGGGTAAAATTAGAAGAATGTGTGTCATTGTACACTTGAATGTCATATTGAACCTTAGGTAATTGCTACTTTTTTTTTTTTTTTTAGTGCACCACAGTTAATTTTACAGGCACAGTTGATTTAAAAGGTGATTTTATTCTTAAAGTTGGTCATTTTATTCTCTTTTTTGTTTAAAAGAAAAAAAAAAGTAATGAACTTTTCTGCTAACAAGGACTATCATGTTTTGTCAAATAACTCATGACCCCACCTGCTCATGCATGATGAGTAAACACCTTGAATTTTCTTCAGGATTATATGGATGAATATGAAGAACGCAGAGGGAAAGGAAGCTTTCCTGCTATGATCACTCCAGCTTATCAAAATGCCAAGAAAGCAAATGAATTGGCAAGTGATGTAAGTGTGAAACCTGAATCAATACAATTCATAAACAATTAAAAACATCAGTTTGTTAGAGCAGTGCCTAGAAGGAAAATGCTAAAATTACACTTGAGAAGTAAACAACAATGACATTTCACTGCATTGCTGGGAACTGGGTGGCTCAGGGGATTAATAATATCCATTAATAGAAGGGGACACAGCTCCAGCTTGCATGAGGGAGGAGGTGGATGTAGCAACTAATGGGGATCCCTACTGTTAGGTTAACCCTCCTGGCAAATCTGCACCTGTATTATTAATGAAACCTTCAACTGCCTTAATCATCCTCTGGACTACTGTGGTATTCCCAGTAGTGAATAAATGGGGGATGAATGAGCTGAACTGGTTTTGATATTTTGATGTGTATCATGCCTCTAGCGCAAAGCAAGTCATACGGAGGGAAAGAAACTGTAGAGTGTGACATTGTCACCTCATAAGACTGAGCTGATTTCTAGGCTGGTGATTTTTAGTTTTGGGTAGTGGTAAGCTGAAGAGTTGGCAAAAAAGGTGGTGATGTGTGATTCTTGCCATGCAGCCCATTGATTAAAGAGCTTCAGTCCTGCTTAAGGAGGCTATTTGTAGCAGTGACAAAAATGAGGTCACTACCCTGTGGCTGATGTGAAAAGTTCCTGTTAGTGACAAACTTTGTAGTGTGGACACCTGTCCCCTCTGGGTCTATCTGAGCTGATGGGCTCAATCTGTTTTTTGAGGAGTTAACTGGCAGTTGAGTCTTTCAGCTTGCACTGGGGTGGACCAGACACTAGCAGTAAACTAAAGTGAATGAATGTTACTTGAGTTTATGATTGAGAGAATATAAAAACCCTGATACCTTCTGTGACCAGATCCCCTATGAAGATACCCAGATACGCTGTGTTAATTTTCGTAACTTCATAAATTCTATTTTATTATCAGAGTAGAAATAAGACAAGTGTTATCCCAGCTAATAAAGTCTGTCTAAATAGCAATGGTGAAAATGTAGACATCTATTTTATAATTTTTCTTACTTTTTTCAGATAAAATACAAGAAAGATCTTTCCAAGATGAAAGGTGCAGCACACTTCCACTCTCTAACAGCTGAAGACAACCTAGTCCTTAAACAAGCCCAAAGTGCTAACAAGCTTGTCAGTGAGGTAAGGAGTTGAATTGATCTATGAACTGGTGTGAGACATAGCTCACAGCATACAAACACTTGTGTCTGATGGATAAGGACTACAGGTGTAAAAAGCTGCTGGTTTTATTGCCTCTTACTTAACAAAAATGGTCTGTGTTTAGCACAGTAGCTGCAGAATAAGGTGCAAGAACAGATCTCCAAGTGCTATTATCTGGCCCTGCCCATGATGGTGAATTATACCAGGAGATCACTTCTAATTCTGGTCATGTGGAGAATAGAAATCTAAGAAAACTCTGGACAGTGCTCTTAATGTGCTGTGAGGTTATAGACATAAATGCTTAAGGATGACTTGGCAGTATATATTACAGTGTTTCAAAGAAGGTTCTAATGATAATTAAAAAATAATACCAACAGAGCCAAAATTTGTACCCTTCTGTTAATGCAGATTTCTGTTTTCTTCCATGATGTAAAAGACTGACTTACTCATAATACATTCTTCTTCTACTTGGCAAAGGAAGATTGCTAGGGAACTCTCAGTAGATCCTGAATTGTTAATTTATTTATATTGTCATATCAGCTATAAAGCTATTAATAAATGTGAGTTTCTAGAGCTTCCCCATGGCAGTTTAAAAACTTATACTCTTGAGATGTCAAAGAATAAAACCTTCAATAATGAAAAACCCCTGGAAGTAGAACTGGAAGGGGCCTCCTGGGCCAGTGATTCCTGACTTCTGCTGTTTTGGCACAGTATTGTATAATCCTTTTCTTTTAATTTCTAGCCTGCCTTTCTATTCCTGTCCATTTTATTACTGTTGTGTTTTGTGCCAACATTGCCCTTTAGTTCAAAAAGTTCGCCCCCCTACATGATTACCTTGCTGAGATGTTTACAGACAGATATTTTCTTTCTGCCTTCCTCTTCCCAGACTAAGCACAACAAATTCTTCTCTCATAGTCTTTCACTGCAGCTGTTACAGGCTGAGTGCACGTTCCTTAAACAGGAATGACTGTAAGAGTACGTAAGTTCCTGATGAGGTCTTGCTGGAACATGGTACATAGCACACGCACTTCCCAGTGCCTGCTGAAAAATCTCTCCTTGCTCCTGCCTTGGGCTTTTTAATGGCTGAATTACTTTGGCATCTTGCCATTTTCCTGTGATCAGCCTACATATGAACAGTTTTCTCATTCTCAGCCTTTCCAGGTGATGAGTTCTTATAGTTGATTTTTTTTTCTGTGGCTAGTCCATATGTATGTTAACCACTGCACTGCTGAATTTAGTCCCATTTCTATTGCTCCCGTTTTTAAGTCCTTTTAATATGCTGCTGAACATTCCTACTTTGGAGCAAAGGAACTTAATGAAAATATTAATCCAGTTATCTTTAAAATCACTGAAGAATTATTCTAATAAATTTCCTCCTGTTCAGTCCTTCCTATTGAAAAACAAACACTTTTTTTTGCTTTCATTTGGTTCACACCCACCTTAAAATCCCATCTGATACCTGTTTTTGCTGATGTTTTTCCACATGGCACAGTCTCATACTCTTTGCTGAGGTTCAAGTGAATAAAAGTGTTTGCCTATAGAATGAGAGCTGAGTTATATGAAATTCATCTTCAGAATAATTTTCATTGTATGTCATCTGATAAGAGACGTATCAAAATGTCTGAACAGTGGGCCTGGCTAATAAAGGGTGTGGAGGAACTTGATAGAGCAAGTTAACATGTTAAGTTGTGTGTTTTTGTCACCAAGGTGGAGTATAAGAAGGGTCTTGGAAACAATAGTGGCTACAGCATTAACTACTGTGATACTCCCCAATTCAAGAACGTGAGCAAGATCTCAAAATACACCAGTGATGTAAGTTTTCAGTGCCTCCTGTGGTCTGTTTAAAGCTTACCCTGGTAGCTGCTAGAATTGTAAGTCATCTATGTACGTGTTTCAGAAAAGTGTGCTCTAGGAATGATTATAGCTGATTTGTCTCTTAGGCTAAATAACCCCAGCTTCCTCAGCCTCTCTTCAATGGGGAGGTATTCCCTCTGATCATCTTCATGGCTCTCCCCTGGACCTGATCTAACAGATCCATGTCCTGCTTGCACTGGGAGCCCCAGAGGTGAATGCAGCACTCCAGGCTCACAAGAGCAGAGTAGAGGGGGAGAATCACCCCCTCAGTCTGCTGGCCAGGCGTCCTTTTAATGCAGCCCAGGATATTTTCCAGGCTCCAAGCACACATTGCTGGCTCATGTTGAGTTTTTCGTTTTCCATTTCTTGACAGGAAAGGTAGGCAGGAGTTATTTTACCAGAGTTAACGTCAGAGAGGAACACGTTTCATGTGTGAAAGTAATCAATATCAATAGTGATACTGCTTGTATCTCATTATACTGAAATATAACTTTGCTATAAACTGCTTGCTCCTATTGTCTGAAATCCTGGGGAAGTAAATCTTATGTCATACAGATGAGATGGTAAGGTAGTTAATTTATGTTGTTGAATTCCCAGCTTTGGACTTGGTGAAAGCTGCACCCAAACAGACCACTTTTGGTAGATGATTCATTTGTTAATGTGCAAGTCATGCTTCCTTGCAACTTTATTCTATTTCTGATGAAATAACATGCAGCAATGGAGCGTTAAAATATCCTCTTTATGTGTCATCAAGGTGGTCTGAAGAATATATGAATAACATCTTTTAAATTAGGAAATTCACAGTGTTCTAAGCTTTATTTTTTTAAAGTACTGATGTTGTTTGTGAACTTGTGGGTTTTTGTAGTAGTTCAACACTAGTATACTACAGCTGTAATAATTTATTTTTGAGTATTTATGCTTTTTTTTTTTTTTTTTTTTTTTTGTGTGTGTGTGTGTACAGCTTAAATACAGAGAAACCTACCAGAACCAAGTGAAAGGTCATTATATAGGTATTGGTATGGACAAGCGAATGTTACATGCCATGAAAGTTGGCAACTTGGCAAGCAACGTAAGTCTTTTTTAATCATACTTGTAGAGTTGTTACTTTATTAGTATTTTTTCCATAATTAAACTGACAGGAAACTTTAGATCATATTGTACTGAGGATCTGAAGCCTAGATATGTTGGGAAGAGAGGAAATTCTGGAAACCCTTTTACACTGATTTGTACCTCACTGTGTGGGAGAGGCTAAAATAAGCAAATTCAGTGATCTGGCAACATACTGAGCTCCTTCAGTTTTCTTTGACATCAGTAGGATGCTGAAGGTTGCTTGCTACCCTCCCTCAGGGTCAGACCTTTGGTGGAAAAAAAAGCAGTCTTTAATGAAGATTTCTGGATTCCAATTTAATTTACTGGGTTAGTCAAGAAGCTATTTCATTACATACTATTCCTTCAAGTACATTATTTACAAATCTGTAAGAAGCTTGAGAACTAAGTAGAAAGATAAAAGAGATGTGTCATAGGTGGAAGTTAAGTTAATGCTCCCACTGTTGGCACTGGATTAATTGAGGAGCTGAAAAAGAATCAATTAGTGGTTAAACTATGCAAATAATTTCATTTTCTTTGTCACTCACGACATTGAAATTACTTTGTTTCCTGCATTTAATATTAATATTATTGTTTCTCCTTTCCTCTTGACTGATAATTATTCAAACAAATGACAGCCTTAAAAAAAAAAAAAGAATGATTTTTTTTTTTGTTCTCCCTGTGTTTCAGATAGCCTATAAATCTGATTACAAACATGACGGCGTTGACTACAATTACCCAGCTACTCTCACTCCTTCATATCAGACAACAAGGAAGTTGGTCCCTTTGAAAGATGTAAATAATTTTATGTTTTTCTTTTTCCATGCCTTGCATGGCTCATCATCTCTCTGTAGGAGAGATTGTGATGGATTGCATGTGTCAAATGATGATTTAATCATGGAAGTAAACAGCCAGTACTAAAAAAAAAAAAAAGTTAAAGCAAAAAGTGCAAGGGGTTAATAGGACTTGGAGGAATAGAAAGTGCTGCCACCTCCTGCCATTGGAATCAGTTGAGCACAGTAGGGTAAAATGAATTAGTGCTCCCCATCCCTAGTCTGTTAACTTCTCACCATCCTGGACAGCGTCAACAGCAGCATCAAACACTGAAAGGGCGGGGAGACTTAACTAGACTTCTCCCCTTTTTGTGAATTTCCCCAAGACAGGTGTTTGTCTCTGAAGGGGAACTAACTGGCCACATAACCTTCATTATGCCTCTGAGAGAGGTACACACTGTGCTTGGGTTTGAGATTCTGGTGGAACAATGTCAAGAAATTTGTGTACTTCTGTGGCTCTGCAGATAAGTGGAGGAGATCAGACTTTAGAGGATACCATACTTTCACCCCACAAGCAGTAAAGTCTTGATTTATTTTATACAGCATTAGGAACCTAACCTGTGTCTTAAGACCACAGTCACCAGGCATTACTCATGAAAATTGTCAGGAAGAGAGCAACACCTCTACAGGGCATTTCAGACTGGTTAAGGCATAAATAACCATTGAAAACACAAGAAACCAAGGGCAAGATGCCTTACAGATGCCATCAACATTATATGAGATGTATCTGGGCCTCAATATTTCTTCCAAGAAAAGGATGATAGCACAAAGACATAGAATTAAGAGCCCAGACATATTTGAGGAAGTATTTGATAAACTTCAAATATAAGATGTGAAATTGCCTCTTGAGCAATAATTCCAGCTTTCTCTTTGAAAATGTTTTAAAAAGTTAGAGTTCATAGTTTGATTACTTAGTGTGTGAGAGAGTTGTATTCTTAAAGACTTCAAAGTAAGCATGTTAGTTGTCAATAAGCAGAGAAGCCCTGGAACTGTTTCAAATTTGCCCAGAGAAGTTTTGGACACCCCATCCCTGGAAATGTACAAGGCCAAGCTGATGGGGCTTTGAGCAGCCTGGTCAGGTGGGAGGTGCACATGGCAGGGGGCTGGAATTGGATGTTCTTTAAGGTCCCTTCCAACCCAAACCATTCAATGATTTTATGATTCCATGATTCTATAGAATGGTTTCGTGAAGCACTAAAGCCTTAAGCAGCAACAGGTTTGAAAGAAAGCTTCTCCATGATGTGTTATCTTCCATAATTTGGGGCTTCAATATGTTTCTTTTTATAGCCTATTATTGCTGCTACCATGTTAATGTGTTAGGAATTTTGTGGGCTCCAATCTACAAAACTCTTACCACATATGGAACTTCTGTGATTACTGAGTTTTAATCTAATAATTAAATACAACGCATAAGAGAGTTCATTTGCTCTGTACAGAGTTGCACTGGACAGACCTCTTTATAAAGGAAAATTATAACTGTCAATTAGGATAGTCTGATAAAGATAAAAATAGTCTGAATGAGGGTTAGAGATGTCAGTTTTATAGAAATGCTTTGAGAAACCAGCTGAAACTGCACCTTTTTTATGAATTTGTGGTTTTGAGGGAAAGGGCTTATAAGTTAAGTTCATTTTCAAAGTGGAATAAAAATTGTGAAGTTTTCAGATCCTGAAGTACAGATCTCATCCAAGAGATCCTGACATTTGTCCCCGTCTCAACTTATTATGGTTTAAGTTATGAAAACTAGCTAACAAAATTTTGTCTACTTAATCTCTCATTTTCCAGTCTGAACACTTCTTCCTTTATTAATTTTATTTATTTATTTTAATTTAGGTAAACTACAGGCAAAGCATAGACAAGCTGAAGTACAGCTCTGTTGCCAGTACTCCGCAAATTGCTCAAGCCAAAATAAATGCGCAGCAGCTCAGTGATGTAAGTTCTGTCAACGTTGGCCAAGTTTTTTATTAGAATTATAAGATAACTTTATTTCACAGTGTTTGTAGCACTTAAGTGTTTTATTTTTGACAGACAACCAGCAGATTTACAAATAAAACAAGAATACAAAATGAATGAAATTACTTCAAAAAATGTAGCAAACAATACCAGTAAATACAGTATTGTCTTCCATTTTTAACAATTGTATTAGTGTGCTTTGTTAGGGATTTATCTTATGTGCATTTTTTAAATCAGATATTTGCTGCTTATAAACAATCAATAATGATTCTATTTATAGAATAACTATTCTAATTCCTAGTACCCAGATGAAAGTCATAATTTGCTTTTCATCCCCAATATATTTGTCAGCCATAACTTTCGCTATCCTATGGCACCAATAACCTAAAATTCAACAGTAGTCAGTCAGAGTAACAGGTATATCATTTAGTAAGTTGAAAATAACTGAGTTTGGTTTTGATTTTTTCAATTTATGACAGTTGAACTACCGAGCCCAGTATGAGAAGACAAAAACAAATTACACTCTACCTCAGGACGTACCTCAGCTAGTCAAGGCGAAAGCCAATGCTGAGCTATACAGTGAGGTAAGTCAAATGATGTGGAAATACTTGTATTAGCGATGTCATTAAAAGGGAGAAACGAATGTAAAGATGATGACACTGTTTCTGGAAACATTTAGCATTTACAGTCTATCTTTACTAAACAGCATGAGATATAGGAACCAGAAGAGAGAGGGATGCAACTTCAAGTACATTGAAACTGACAGACTTTTTTTTTTTTCCAATGATTTGAATTTGTTTAATAAATCAGTGATCACTTCACAAAATTAGCTGCTTCTGTGGTGGTATTCATATGAAAAAAAACTATATTTATTTCAGTTCTAATAACTCAAAGGAAGTTTTTACAATGGAAATGAAGTCCGTGCAATGAGTCACGGTGACTTCATTGAACTTCAGTCAAGCCCACTGTTGCTACCATTCTTAATTCACTACAATATATAGAGATTTACTTAGTTACCTGGATGTTAAAATAAAAAGTTTACAGGAAGGTCTTAACCTCTATTTAAATTGTTAAGTAATTATCAGACCTGCATTGTAGATAATTTTGTGGGGGAAAAAGCCCAATAGATGACCAAATACAAAAACAGAAAGAAAAAAAATAAAACAACAACAACAAAAACCTCCAAATATATTACTGGTGTGACTTATCTTTGAGCCAGCTTAATAATTTTTTGTGTTTTGAGTTGGCATTGCTGCAAGTTTTTCATGCCATATTCGTATATTTTATTCTACGCCTAAGTTATATTTGAGTTGCATTTTTGCTGTGGAGAAACACTCTTTGTGTCTATAATGTGTTGGGATGGATGCTCAGCATTAGATATGATCTAAAATGTGAAAAACAAACAAACAAACAAAAAAACCAACAACCAAACAAACAGCTACATCCAGAAATCAGGGGTTCATGGATGTAGGTGTATGCACGCAAGCATACTTGATTCTGATCTAATGGAATTTAAAGTGGAACCTTGAAAAAGAGTTTAAACAACTAGTGCTTTAGGTTCCATTAACTTTCAGAAGTTGAACATGATTTTCACATCACTAGCTCTAGTTTGGCAGTATGATGGGGGAAGAAAAATCCTGAAACGTGTAGTGTGATGTCTGAAACCTGTAGTGGTAACAGCACGAGCTGTTCTTCCCTAGAGATCAGCTGCTATTAATCTACAGTATTTGCATATTTAGACAAAACCACAGACACTTTTGGAAACCTTTCCCTCCTCCATGCCAAGAAAAAAAGAGCTATGCATGCAAACCTGGTGCAAGTTATGGGATTTAAAATGACTTTAAACTGCGAGAATAAAGCTCTTGATTCAATCCTAGCCAATTAATTAACAGAAAATGATAACAAACGGTGATTTAATAATGTTCTAGTTTGTGGGCAGAGAGTATTTATACTTGTGTTTTGCTCTTAATCATTCTCATGCTCATTTGAAGATCTTGTGTGTTCGTGTGTTAGTAACATGTTGCTGTCTTTCCTTTCTCAGGTTAAGTACAAAGAAGGCTGGGAGAAGAGTAAGGGCCAGGGCTTTGAAATGAAACTTGATTCTCTGCCTTTACTTGCTGCAAAAGCTTCAAGGGATCTTGCCAGTGATGTAGGTTACATTTAATTACCTAGGAATTATTCTTTACATAAGTTGCTGTAGCACAGGGAAATAAAGCTTAGCTCACTTCATCTGGATGTTTAAGCCCTGCATTCGTCTGTCATGCATTCATCTTTCTTAAAGGCAGATGAACAGCTGGAAACTTTCTCAGACTGCTATGAAAAATCACTCTGAAATTATTATTTTTTTTAATACTTGTGTGGATGGAAGCAAGGTTTGCAGAAAGACAATGGCTCAATCCTCCCATAGTAAAATTCAGTGTTTTGAATTATTTTTAGCTTCAAAATTGCTGTTATTGTCCACTGCAAAGGGACTGCATGTTTCTTTAGTCAGTTTCTTTAACACAAACACATGCATAGTAAAAATACATATATCCAAACTAACTGTTTTTAAACGACTTATCTCACAATTCTTAACCCCTGGAGAGGTAGAAAAAGAAGAAACTTTGCCTGTAGTTGGAAAGTGTTCAGCAATGAAGATGATTCAGAAATCTCTTAAGAATGGGATAGAATACAAGAGTTTTTTTTTTCTCACTCAGCTGCTCTCCCACCTCATTAAGAAAATCAAGTCTTGGATTTCTTGCTTGATTTTTATATGATTTATTTATTTATTTATTTATTTATTTTACAATTTGGTTGAAGAATCAGATAATTCAGCTATTCAGAAGACTTAGTCTGTAAGCATATATATCTCAGAGGAGTAAGCCTTAAAGAATAAGGTTAAAGACAACATAAGTAATACCAATCTTGTGCTTTTGGGAATTTCTGAGAAAGTCTGGGAAATGTGAAGTGACAAGATGCAAATCAGACTAAACTCTTCTAAATTTTGACCACCCAAATTGTCAGTGAAAAACATATTGCTGATCTCTGGGGTAAGTGAAAAATGTTCTTTGACTTAAACTATTTTTTTTTTCACAGATTAAGTATAAAGAAGAATATGAGAAAACAAAAGGAAAAGCAATTGGAACCAAAGATTCAAGACTTTTGCACTCTCTGCAGGTGGCCAAGATGAGTAGTGAGGTAAATTATTTATTTCCCTTACTCAAAAGGTGTTTTTCTTAATTATGAATCTTTCAGCAACCAATACCTGACCTACCACTGCTACTGATGTTTAACTATAAGAAGTGGAAGCCTTTGACAGAAACTGTTTTTATTCCTCAGTCTGTTAATCTACAATGATTGCACAATATTTTTGTTCCCCTCGGGAGTTTTGCGTTGATGATGTCCTAATTTCAGAGCAGGAAAATAACATCATCCTATTAAAACCTCAGTATAACCACTTCTACACAGAACTTTCAAGCTGATAAAAATATAGCGTAAAGTAAGATGTACTGTAATAGAGAGTGTGTCTCTAGAGACTGCAAAATTAATTCTGCCAGCTGTTTTATGGATTCCTCATAGGACCTGATTTTAACTTTTTTTTCCCCCTAATCTGAAAGCAAACAAGACTGGGCATTTAAGATAGGCTTGGGTTTTCAATGCAGTGATACAGAAAACTTATTTTCATTCCTTCTGTTTCTAGATTGCCTACAAAAAAGATTTTGAGGAGAGTAAGACCCATTTCCATCTGCCTATGGATATGGTAAACCTGAGGCATGCTAAAAAGGCCCAGGCACTTGCTAGTGACTTGGATTACAGGAAGAGACTCCATGAATACACAGTGGTTCCAGAAGATATGAAAACAAAATGGGCCAAGAAGGCCTATGGACTCCAGAGTGATGTAAGTTGATACGTACTCTGCTTATGTATTACAAGCAATATGGATGTTTATAAACTTTTTTTCAGAATTTGACATTCTTATTTCACGTGGACACTCCTTGATTTGCACTATGACTTTTTAAAATGTCTTCAAAATATTTTTTGAAACTGGCAAGTGTGCACATGTTCACATGCAAACATTGTACCTGTGTCCCCCATGCTAATAAATGTCCTTTTCCCTCAACAGCTTCAATATAGGTCAGACTTGATGTGGATGAAAGGAGTTGGGTGTATCACAGAAGGAAGTCTTAATATACAACATGCCAAAAATGTAGGAGATTTGGTCAGTGAGGTAAGCAGAATGCTCAGCCTTGTCTGTTGTTTGTTTAGAGGCCTATGTATGCTTATTCCACTGCATCATGTGGAATAGATAAGGAACTCCTATTTCAAAAGAAGATAATTTAGATATTCTACAGTTTAGGAGATCCTGGAATCAAGGTTAAAAAACAATTTTCCCATTATATGATTATTGATTTCTGTCAAGATTGTGAAACAAAAGTCTCCATAATTGTGCTTTCATCTATTTTCATTCGTGTACCCATTTTGCAGAGCAGCATGGAAGGGAATCACAATTTCCTACATGATGTGCTACATGTAGTATGTAGAATTCTAAGGAACAGTGCTGAAAAATTAGATATTTGACAGCTGTGTTTGAAAATTTTCTTGCCCTTCAGCAAATAGGGGCTGTGATTTTGCCGGCAGTTTCAACTTTTGCTACTTTTCATCACTTTCCCTTGACTAATTCATGGTTCTACACTGCCATTAACCTTATGGAAGTTCACTTCCTCAGCTGCTTAGCTATGGTTGAGTTGTTTCACTAGTGCTGGGGAAACTAGAGGATAGAAGGACGAATAAATTAGGGGAAGTTTGACAAGAAGGTTAAAATCCCACTTAGTGCTGGAGGTAGGAACGGAAGCCAGTTAGTTACTGGAGATCACACTCTCTGATACCTTGGGTCTCTGACATCCTCTCACTGCTACTGTAAAGGTAAAAAAAATACATCTTAGAAACAAAAGAAGAGCAGCAACTCTCAGATCCAGTGTCTTGCTAGAGATAGACTGACATCTGCTGCTGTGGTGTGCTGTAGTAATAATCACTTCCACAAATACTTAATCCATAATGATCTGCTTTTTCATTTCAGTGCTGTGTAAGGCCAAGAGATGGCTGGCAGTCATTTAAACTGGAGACTGGTGGATATTTTTTAGAGATCTCTTACCTGGCATTTTGTCATTTCTTTGCAGAATGTCACTACATTGTGTTCCATGATACGTGACAAAACATGCTAGTTTTAATCTGCCTCCCTCCTTTCCAGGTTCCTAAAACAAAGTGATGAGCACCTCTTTGAAGTTCTGCATGCTTTTTTAACTTCTGTTTTGTGTTCCCCTAGAAAAGTCACAGTATAAACTGATCTGTTCACCCATCAGTTCAAACAGAAGGATTTCTCTCCTGAAACGCCAGATAATGAAAAAATGCAATTAAACCTCCCCTAGGTGGAAGCCCCACCTCATTGTGGAATTGTTAGTATAGGAATTTGACTAAAGTATGCCAAAGTGTTTGCCTGGTCTCCCCTCTTATTCTGTGGTCTTGAAATGACATGCTGAATTTCCATGCACTGTCTTGAAGATGGATAGAAGTGCTTAGCTTGCTCTGAAATGAGTGATGCAGAGGCATGGATAAAAACAGGCCTGATCCAAGGTCTGATGAAGTTAACGGAGGTTTTCCTCTTTCTTTAGTGTGTTTCAGATATAAAATAAAATAAAATGGGATAGAAGTAAGGGAAGTCTTATTTAGCAAGCTAGAAATATTAGTCTGTATGCAAGTTTGTCTATGCAAGTAGATTTAATTTAAGCTCTGCTACCAGAGGATGAATGGAGCAGGATGTTTTTTTCCATATCCAAGACCAGAGCCTTGTGGTGGGCTATCATAGTGGGCTCTCAGCTGATGGCGCGGAAGATTTTGAATTACAATTAATTTCAAGACACTGAAATTTCCCATCCTAATTTAAATAATAAATTACAAATGTCTTGATAACTGAAAAATAGCTCAAATGTTCTGTGATTTGAACATCACATGCCTATGTTTGAGAAGTCTCATGTAGGAAAATAAGATAGTAATATTGACTGTGTAGATCACAGGCTCTCATGGGCCCTGACTTCAGACAGCCAGTTTGTGAAGAGCACTTTTTAGTCTGATTGCAGCCAAGATCTTGTAAGATATGTGGCGAATATCTCTGCCACCAAAGATTATCTATGCTTGTAGTGTCAGCAGCAGTGCATTTGGCATGCTCTCACACTAACCTCCTTGCCACTGTGGTCTTCTTAGCAGGAGATGCTAAAAGAATATATTTTTGGAAGCTTTTTTTGATGATACTTATGCTAAAAATGCCTTGGGAATTGATAGCAGACTTCTGGTTCTCTCGGTCATATGCTTTTTGAAAACACTGAATTTTGTGGGAAGGTAAATGTTACAGCAACTTTTGTGTAACCTGCTTTAATTTGATCTAGAAAAAATACAGACAGAAGGTTGATGCACTGAAGTTCACCAGTGTGGCGGACAGTTCTCAGATCAAACATGCCAAGAAAAGCCAGGAACTGCAAAGTGATGTAAGTCCTTGACTGAAATCTTTTCTTTGCAAGTAGTTTCTCCTAATGTGGTCATTCCTATATATATATACACTGAGATATATACACTGAGGGTGGGGAGAGGAGAGGAAGAAGACCTTGTCATGAAAGCTTTCAATCTGTGAAAGTTCTCGAGATTTATTTCTAAGTGTTTTATTTGTTGATTTAATGAATTCTCTCACTAAATTCTCTGAACTAGAACAACAATAGTCCCCCAAAAAACAACAGGAACAGAAATTTGCAAGTCAGGCTTCTCATAAATTTTGTCAGTGGCCAGAGGAAGAGAGGGGATACTTCTACAAGACAGCTTTGGCAACAAACTTGTGGGTGGTGCAGGCAGGATTCAAGTATGGCTGAAATGTGTTCATGAGTGGTCGCCTGAATATTCCTGGGTCATTAATGTCATCTGCACAGAAATTGGCTATCCATGAGGAAGTAAAAGGCAGAAGTATTCCCAGCTGATCCTTAGGCAGTGCTTCAAAACTAAGTAGACATCAGCACAGAGACTGAGGTACATCCATCCCACGTTCTGTTGCATTTTAATGTGCTCTTCCTTGAACTGAAGATACAGTCGGCTCCATCTACAGTCAGAACTGAAAATACAGGTGTTACATGAACAAAGCATTATTGCATTATTGCCTCATGATGTATTTTTTTTTTTTCTCTGGCAACAACCTTGTTTCCTTTTTTTGTTCCTTTGCATCAAGAAAAACCCGGTTCTTACTTGGATAAGGGCTGTGTGTCTCAAAGATATCACCAGTGTGAATCAGAGGAGAGTGCTGGTCTCCTGACTGCTATTATTTATCTTCTATGTACTGGATAATGCTACCTTTCTGAATATGTGTTGAAGGTGAAATAGTAATGCTGAATTTAGGGCTTTATACTAGGACAACCTTATTTTTTCTTTTTTTTTTTCCTGTGAGATATAAGAAATATAACACTTCATGAAATGGTACATCTTTTCATAGCTTTTCAATAGCTCTGCCAACAGCTTTATGGGGTTCTGAAACAGAGTAGCCAACTTCTCTGTTGAAGTTGCTCTGGGATATAAAATAGAGATGTTTGCTACTTGGATCATAAAAAGACCTTTATATTTTCATTTAAATGCTGGAGTATTATGTCAGCAATTATATTTAGGTCACACTTTTTCTCTGCAGATTGAACTTCTTAGTGTTCATCATTTTGTATCTAAAATTCACTATTTTTATGTCCTATTAAACTCTTTCATTCCACCTAAGAAGTAGCTGCAGTTTAATACTGGATGAAATATATTCTTGCAGACATTTTGTATGGGCTGTGAATTAATGTCGGCTTTATGCCAGTTAAGTAACTAACTTTAGGAAGAAGAATTGAAGTATACTGATATGCATGTTGTTCCGCTGCTTCCCTGAAACTTAACCATAAGTAATTAGGTCAACTTGGCTCTGTGGGTTAGCTTTTAAATTCAGATTTGACAAAAAAAAAAAAAAAAAAAAGTCATGAAGTTGAAGACTAACCAAATAAATTAACCCTAACAAATCCTTGAATATTTGGAGTGTTTCAATCAGTATTTCTTCAAAATTAAACACGGGCCGTTGTTAATCACACTTGCTTTCTGTGGACAGGTTGCCTACAGGTCAGGAAAGGAGCAGTTTCTTCATCAGTACACCATTACAAAAGATGATCCTTTCTTCATCCTCGCCAAAGCAAATGCTGCCAATATCAGTGAGGTATGATCAAGATCAGATCCTGACACATATAGTTAATCATCATGGAGCATATGATAGTCTGATATTACTTTGCAACTTCCACTCTGACTATAAACCAAATAGAATAGATTGATAGCAATAAAAACATGGTGTTATTGTCATCTCTTCAGAAACTGTACAGAAGTAGCTGGGAGAAGCAGAAGAAAAAAGGATTTGTGCTTCGTCTGGATGCTTTGTCATTCTTGACAGCTAAAGCAAAGAGGGATCTGGCAAGTGATGTGAGTATGGACTCCATAAGGGTTCTTTATCCATAGGACAGCTGACAGTCCCGGCTGCTACCAGAGTGTTAGGGATGTGTCACATCTGTCTCAGTGCCCTGAGCCACCCTCCTTGATTCATGCTAA
Source organism: Aythya ferina (assembly GCF_964211825.1). Lineage (NCBI taxonomy): Eukaryota > Metazoa > Chordata > Aves > Anseriformes > Anatidae > Aythya > Aythya ferina. The sequence goes on along the minus strand of NC_140302.1, from coordinate 28,931,535 downwards.
AGAGCAATGGAGGGGTCGTCTGGGTGAATGGTATTCCATAATAATTCAGAAAGCTTGCTCTGAGCAATTCAAAATTATTCCCTACACGCTGACTATATTTTCCTATTTTCATTTTGACTAGAGGGTGAATTTTAGAACTCAAAGTGGGGTTCTCATATGCAACATAGTAACTTAATGCATCTATGGGTGGCCAGAAAATTCCTGAAAGATCCTTTGGACATCAATGTTTAAAGAATATTGGTGGTTGTTTGTTTTTTTTGTTTTCCAAAGATAACCAAAAAGAAAAGATTTCTTAGAGCTTTTTGAGAGCATATAACTATTGAGATAGGGTTTATTCTTGGTAGACAATTACAAATTTCTAAGGTGTTCCAGTTCTATTTTTGCAAATGGACTCCTTGTATTGGGGACCCAGGATGCCACAACACTGATACACCATTGTTTTACTACTAGCAAAGGTGTCAGTTTCGCAACCTAGATCATTTACTCATGGTCTGTTTTCTTCTTCACAGATTAAATATAAGGAAGATTATGAGAAGATGAAGGGTAAGCTGATTGGAGTAAAAGCTGCAGAGGAAGATTCAAAAATGGCTCATTCCCTTCAAATGTCAAAGTTGCAGAGTGATCTGGAGTACAAGAGGGCATTTGAGGACACAAAGAATAAGTTCCACGTCTCTATGGATATGGTTAACCTTGTCCATGCCAAAAAGGCTCAGAATTTGGCTACAGACAAAGGATATAAGACAGCCCTCCATCACTACACTGCATTGCCTACTGACATGAAAGTGGCGTGGGCCAAGTGGGCCTATGGATTGCAAAGTGATGTAAGTCCAGAACTTCTTGTATTTCAACACTTTCATGCAACCACTTCAGATACTTAGGGCTGAGTTTCTTTGGATGTTTATGCTTTTTAATGGCATGACATATTTATGCACTTAATTTTTCAACCATTAAATGGCTAATATTAGGAGCAATTAACAACCACTCCTTTGCTCAAGAGACATATTTAAGGTGTTCAGTGTTTTTGAGAGGAGTTATGATCCTATTTATGATTATAGCTTCTTCAAAGCCTACATTAATAAAACCTTATTAATCACATATGATGTACATTTATTTATTTTACCTAATGTATAGGAAGGTTAAATAACTTATATAAAATGCTGATAAAAGTCCATGTGGAGCCCATGTGCTCAGCTGTAACCATCAGATACACTGTCTGACAGTGTATGTTGTTAATCTAAGTCAGTCTGCCATCCGGAGGTTTTAACTCAGAACTTCTAAAGGAAACTAAGATGGATATATGTACAGGTCTTGTTGAGGTGCAGGTGCTGAAATGCTTCTGGCTGCTTTGAGAAACCCAGCTGTTGAGCTTGTATAAGCTTTTGCAATTTAGTAGGCTGTTGGCAGGAGAGATTTTGTGAGGAAACAGAAGCACATCTGTACCCTTGCTCTTTAAAGACACATGGAAAACAAACAAACAAACAACAAAATGCTTTCCCTCCAGTACAGCAAAATGTTGGGGGTTAGGAAATGCTAGTTGCCATTTTCATATCATTGCAAATCATTAATAATCTTCTAAACAGTGCACATCAGATGCTATCTACAGTGAGACTGAATGTTTTTGCTAAACTAGAGTAAAAATTACAAGTGACAGTAAGGTATAGGCCACTTCTACAAATTGCCTTGAAAAGTACATTGCACAATGACTGGTGAGTCCTGATACTGCTATCTCATTCCGTAATTTATTTTGCTTTCCTTGCAACTGCTCAATAGCAAATAAAACACAAGCAGGAACTAATTTGACTTGGCTGTTGTTCCTGAGATTTCTGAATCCTTTAATGCCATTTTAAGTGTATGAACACCAACAATAGGATGATTTTTTTTCTTTGTCAGAACCGATACAGAGCAGATTTGAACTGGATGAAAGGAGCTGGATGGATAGCCACTGGGTCATTAAATGTGGAGCAGGCTAAGAAGGCAGGAGAACTCATTAGTGAGGTGAGATTTCATGACAGCATGCAACAGAATTTGCTGCATAATGTGTGCAAAATGTCTGTATAAAATTAAAATAATTTCCACTCAAAGGGGAAAGAAAAAGGCATACCACATGAAAGCCCTCAAAACCAGGGATAGAACTGGTAATTAGAGGGAAACCAGATACCAAACACACACCAGTAGGAGTCCATATAGCCTTTGCAAAAACAAAGTAGGTGACAAATGATATTATGAATAATAATGGCAATCAAACAGTGCTCAATTGCTACCCACTAGCCTACCTTTTTAATGAAGCAAAACAGGAGAGATGATGAAAAGATGCAGTCATTGGACCAAGAACCTTCTTTTGTAACAGATACACATTCCTTCTTGCTCCTTTCTCGGATATACTCACGTTAGCTATTGAAATTCACATAAATATCTCTGTATGCAGCTACATATATATGTCTGAGTAGTTTTCATCCTTATTTCTCCCTGTAGCCAGTGCTACTTACAGGAGAGGCAAACTCTAGAAACATTTGTGCCAGTCCCATGAGGCCTTCAAAGGAGGCACTGGTGGAAATGGTTAAAAGGTTCATCATATTCTGTCTCTGTTATTTCATAAGGAGTCCTATTGGCTAAATCTGCTGCACTAGGAGACTGGTTTTCGTGATTTTATTTTAGATAACCACTGGTGATATAGGAATCATCTGTCCATTTGCTCAATGAGAATAACAGTATAACCACTGGTGTAGCGTTGTGGTTATTCTTTCATATCTGCCTGATTCCTAACACTACTTTTTTTTTCCTGTATAGTTATAGTTTATCTGCAATGAAGAAGGATGTTTTTTTTCTTAGACACAACAAACTAGATCCTCAGCTGGTGGTATAAAGCAGGGTAGCTTCATAAAAGGTAGTATGGCAATGCCAGCTGGGATAATAACTGTAAGCCTATATAAGTATACCATTTTGATGTACAGTAGTGGCAAGTTAGCCATGTAGAAATTTGACCTGATAGGTTGTTTATGTCAGTCTTTTTTTGCGAGTACTAAATTTTAGATGGTTATGAGCCTCCTCCCTTTTTACATACAAACCATGAATTACTTCTATTACTGCTAAAAAGCAGTATTATTCTCAGATTTTTTGTAGAGATGTTCTGGTCAACTCATATTTGTCTTTACATCTGAACAGAACAAAGAGTCCCTACTCTTGTCCTCATTTAAACTCAGTAAGATTGCTCATTGTTGAGGGTTTTCTCTCTGAAACCAAAACATTGCTTATAAGCTTGTGATATCTTAAAAGACTTAATGTGTCTTACATAGTTGTTTAGAGTCTCCAGAGAATCAAAATGTTGTCTGAAGCTTCTGCAGATCATAGCTCAAACTAAAGGAGGATGATATGCCTTTAAACTTGAACACTGAGATATAAAGTTTCCAAAAGAGCCATGAATATGTTTATTGACTTGAGAGTTCATCACAGGCATCAGAAAAATTTAGTACGTGCTATTTGGACAAGAGATAAGAGTTATGATGGGTATAGGACAACTCATGCAGGAAGGGAAGATTTTGACACTTTTTCCATATGGTCCTGTTTCTAGTTTCCCATCAAACAGTCTTCATTTTAATTATGTATGTATATATATAACAAGTTTTCTGATAAGCTTCTATGGATCCTTTCAAACAAGCTGAATCACATACGTAACAAATAGGCACAAAGTTAATGACTGCACATATTTGCTATTTGTAAGTTAGGAGGAAAGCTAAGCCTTGAAACAGTAAGGTTAACTGCTGCCATTATTAACATACCACAATTGTATATCATTTCTTGCTTAAAGGAACTATAAATAAAAAATGCAATCAGTCATACTGTATTTGAAGCCATCTGAAAAAGATTTTAAAATCCTGAGTCCTGGAGTATTTTAGCAGGCAGAACCTGATTTTGAAATATTTTCTTTATATTTACAGAGAAATACTTTAATATTAATTGGGAAAAGGTTATTGTTAAATCGAAACAAATATTAATCTGAAAGTACCTAGGACATAAAGATGAGGAAAGAGGAATAATAATTATGTTCACAAATTCACTCTAATCTCCAGCAACCTATGATTTTTCTCTTTCAAATAGCATGAAAGAGCAGCACAAAATTCACAGCTTTGATCTTTTTTCTGCTCAACAGAAGAAGTACCGTCAGCATCCATATGCTTTGAAGTTTACCAGTATTAAAGACACTCCTGAGATGATCCAGGCTAGAATTAGTTATAACCAGGCTGTGGATGTAAGTTATAATGTATATACATTATGATTATAAGAGTGGTATCCTCTTTGAACGACCTGATTGAAGCACTGGCTTTCTCTCTCTTTCTTTCTCTGAGATTATCCTTGGGAACCATGAAACTTCTGTTTTTTGGTGTGGTGCATCTCACAAAGAGCATGTTTCTAACTTGGAATGGGAAGTCATAGCAATCCCACTGAAGTGAATGGGAATTTAACGTAAAAAGGGCTTTCAGTCCTTTTTTTTTCTTTTTTTCTTTTTTTTTTTTTTTTTTCCAGAAGTAAAATTCAAGACTAACACTGACCTTTGACCTTTAGAGGCTGTTGGCCTTTTGAGATTCATTGAGGAAGAACACATATGGGGTTCTTTCTCCTTTTCAAACAGATCTTTCAAATTTCAATTTCTGCATATTCTTTGGAAAGAAAATGTGAGGCAGCATGACAAGGAAGAAAAAATAAATTATTTCAAGCTGTCATCCTCCTGAGAGAGAAATCCAGAAGGGGAAACCTTAAAGGGAAGAATTGAGGCTGTTTAGTGTTTAAACATGTTTATTTTTAATAGAAGAGCGATTTAAAACCATTGTAGACTTAACTGGGATAATACTGAAGTAAATAATAAGCAAAAGTCACTCAAAAAAGACAAGTTTCAAACATGAGAGGATGTTTCATTGTGAAAATAGATATTTTTAAAGTGAAAAAGAAGATGAAAGACTTTGTGTAAAACACATGCTATTGTAATACTTATAGTGTCTATGCCTTTGGTTTAATTAATAAGATTCAAAAGGCTTACATCTCAGGCAGGATAAATAAAAGTCATTTTGTTCCACTGAGCCACAGTCAAAATCAGTCTGCTGCTCTACTTCTTCACACGTGGAGTTCTCATTAATTTTCCTCTCATGGAGCTGCATTACAAGTGGGTCTAGTTGCTAAAGAAAGTGGCAGCAGGGTGAAACAGTGAGACGTTCATTCTAATCTAGAGGGTCTCAAACCCATCATGCCTGGGAAAGGCAAGCTGGGTTGTCAAGACATGGGCCAAAGGCCACAAAAAAGTGGCTATCTGTACTGGGCTGAAAACTACTGTGTTAATGTGAGAATAAACTAAGAGAGGAAAGAAAAATAATTTCAAGGAGGTGATCTGATTAGCCATGGTAGGTGAAGTTCTGGTTAACCTCATAGAATACCTCTTATCTATCTGTAGACATCCCAAAGTCCTGAGCCAATCCTATATTCTTCCTCCAAAGACTGATACGAGTAGCCCATGTAGACAATTTAAGATGGGATCAGTCACCTTCTGAGTTTTTTGTTTGGAAACAATGTTGGAAGTCTTATCAAATTAATATTCAGATAAATGAACTTTCATAGTAATTGATTTATATGCTCATAACTTCTCACTTACTCTAGCTGATGGTTGCGTCAAACACTAAGTTTGAGTACTTTTTGACTGATACAGTTGCCTGTGTTTAATGCTGTTGTAATTTTTCCATAGTCCTTGCATTCCATAAACCTATTTGAAAATACTTTTTGTCTGAATTAGGTGATGAATGGGTAGTCAATACTTGCTACTGAAACTCATTTCTGTTTGCAGAGACTGTACAAGGAACATGGAGAGAGTGTAAAGCATCAGTATACACCAATAACAGATTTTCCTGAACTCCTTCTGGCCAAGTTAAATTCCATGAATATCAGTGAGGTATAAATCTTACCTTTAATACTTTAAAGGAAAATGGAAAAAGTTGATAGTGCTTTCCCGTTTATCCCACACCAGAAATCATACTAATATTGTTCCTTTCACCAGTGTTTGATCTATGGTCTAGGTGTTTCTGAAGTAAAATCAGAAATCAAATTTCTTACCAAACTTCTAAACAAACTTCTCTTAAGTTAGAAAGATAAGAACGAACACGTGATCTGATTATTCATGTTGTGTATTGATATTTTCATTTACGTTAGCAGTTTGTGCTAGAATAGAATGAAACAACTTTGGTAACATTGCTAGGATAACAGCAATGCTGCAGTGTCAACCCTCTGAACAGCCTCTCTGCTTCTCTCCTGTTCCATATTTCCTAGATTCGCTATAAGGAGTCCTGGGGAAAGATGAAAGACGGTGGATATCAAATGAAACTAGATGCCATTCCTTTCCAGGCCGCAAAGGCTTCGGGTGAAATCATAAGCGACGTAGGTGAACTTACTGCTGATACAGTCCAGTAGGAGATGTCAGTCACTCCAGAGTGTTTCTGCTCTGCTGAGTGACTCTTGATGGAAACAGCATGTCCAGTGAACTCTGCAGCTGGGAGACATCCGGCCTCAGTCTAGTTAGTTATTGTGCTTTTGGAGGTGTGGACACAATCAAGTTAACCATCAAAGGAAGCTTACCTAAGGCAAAGCTGACCAACCTCCTTAATGTATTGACTTGGCTACAGTCACTAACAGTGACAGGGATTGTTCAGGAGGTATCAGCCCCCGTCAGCTAGCCAACCTTTGGAGAAGAGACCTTAGTCAGGAAGTTCTACCCTTCAGTGTTTGTCTTGGGTGTCCTTTGCAGGTTGTAGAGATATATAGTTTAATTTAAAGCATAGGAGACTAGTTTTTCAGAATTTGCTAGAGAGCTAATGGAGAAAGGTTCCTCAGGTTTATTCTGATCACTTGCACCAGGTTCTTGTCTTCCACCACCTGTGTAATAGCAGGTAACTGACTCAAACTACTTTAAGTGTTCATTGTTTTTGGCTTATTTATATATTTTTGCGTGTGTATTACTTTCCCTAAATAGGATAAAATATTTAAATGTTTCTGCAGATGAAGTCTCCCAAGCATCCACGAAAGATTTGTTCAAATTTGATATCGTATTAAATATAGCCAGAAATTATTGTCCATAGCAGCTCTTCTTCTGTAATAAGAAAACCCTTTTATTCAGATTTTAACAGTTCTAATACTTCTCTTCAATCCTATTCATATGTTTGTTTTTTTCCTATTTCTTTTTCAGCATAAGTATAAGGAGGCATTTGAGAAAATGAAAGGACAGATGGTTGGTTCATGTGGACTGGATGGTGATATTCACATTGCTCACTCGGTTCATGCATCATCGCTGCAGAGTGATGTAAGTACAAGAAAGAAGATGTGGACATTTTGGAATTGATTTCTTAACAGTGCCTAGTTCCTCATGGACAGAATATTTAGCTTTGGACTAGCTTCTTATCATACTGTTCGATTTCAGTGGGCTTACACTAGGATTCTTTTCTTGTGTAATGATATGTGTAGATTGAGATAGGTAAAACAACTGTCTGAATAAATCAGTCATTTGTGAGGTTATTTTATGTCAATTTGATGACCATCAATAGATCTGGATGTTTCTCAATTTTTGCATAATCTGATTAGGAAATTCTTTAAATCTTTAAATATTTCTCCAGCTTTCTTTTCCTGGAACAAGAAGTGAAAACAAAAATCAGAAACACCTTCCCCTCTCCCCCCCCAAGTAATATTAAATCTTTTGAAATTAAGCTGGCCAAATCAGTATACAATGACAAATATTTTGAGAAGGGATTTTTACTAATTCTAATACATATGTGGCCATTTGTGTTTTATGTCCAGGCAGTAGCTTCAACTTTTTGTTGTGCATTCTAGAAATGCAGTAAATTAAGAATTCTTTTATCAGATTGATAATTTGTAGCTTTAATGTGTCCAATTCTTTAACAAAAATGAAAATAAATAATATCTCAGCTTAATTAAATATAATATAGATGGCTACTATTTTGATGCAGAGTAGGCTGCCACATAGTATAATTACACATAATGATTATTCATGGTATAGTTAAACAGATTAAGAAAATCATTTTTAAAAACAATAATTTATGCTGGAAAATTGAGGAAATATGGATAAAGTGTCTTCTGATCAAAATTTGAATTCTGATTACCATGCTGTGATTATAAACGTGTTCTGTTTTTAATTTGATAGGTGAAGTATAAGCAAGGTTTTGAGGATACAAAGGCTCACTTCCATCTGCCACTAGACATGATAAACTTGGTACATGCCAGGAAAGCCCAGTCTCTGGTCAGTGAACAAGAATACAGACAGCTGCTACACCAGTACACTTCTTTGACTGATGATCTGAGATTGCAGTGCGCCAAGAATGCATATAAACTACAGAGTGAGGTAATTGCAAAACATCCCTGCAATATTTCCCTGTTGGGTCTGGTGCAAGATAGTTCTGTTCCAAATCATGGCAGCTGATGGTATATATTTGCACAGCAACTGAAGGATAAACAATTACTGTTTTCCCTTGATTACATTCAGGAATGAGACATTTATCTTGTTGGGCATTTGTACAATGTGTGTGAGCACACCATGGTAAGAGATAAAGTAAGGTAGTCTTTGATGATGGGGCAGAGAAGTGTTTGCAAGTGGGGATGAGTACCCTGATGGTGAATTACTCTTTTTAAGGCCTTACTAACCATGAAAACTCTTCACCCATATGTATTTTGAGTTGATTTGCACCTGGGTGGGAGTAATGTGCACTTCCACAAGAAAAATGCCTGTTGTTAAAGATCTGATTTGTAAGAGAGCTGTACACTGTGGCCCAAGATATAACCTCTGCAATTCTCATAAGGATGAGTTTATCTCACTACATGATCTTGAGTAGAATTACCTAGATAACTCCTTACAAATTCAAGGGTAGGCAGAGTCAGTTAGCACTAAGATCTAAGTAAAGGGCTTTCAAGAAATTAGGTTGCCTCAGGAGTCCTCAGGAAGGACTGTATCTTAAAAACAAGTCCATCCTAATTCTTTTGAAGCAGAAAATAAGACAACCATCCTTCTCATCATCACTCATCTCATCATCAGATGAAATAGGATTTATTATAAAGTATCTACTTGTAATCTAGTGGTCACATTTGAAAAAGTAATGTTTACAATGAGTCTCTGCTGTGTTTGGTGGTCTAGAAAATATTCTAACAAAATCTGCAGGCTGTCTCAGTGGTATTTTTCTGTAGTGTTCTCTATGTTATGACCATGCAAAATTGTTTGAAAGTAACCGTATTTTGTCTGCTAGCCTAGTTTTTAAGAAGTTACTACCTTTTTTTATTCTTTTTTAATATTTCATGCATTTTTCTAAATTGCTTTTATTTTATGTAAATTTATAAATAAATACTCTGTAGATTTGATTTATATATTATATGCAAATTAAATTTATATATCTGGCAAAAGTATTTTCAAGGTTTCAAAAGGAAGTGAGGAGCCCAAATACCATTCAGTGTTCATGGGACTTAGTACTCTTTAGAATCTTGCATCTGTACAGTAGATCTATCAGTGCTGTATGCACAGAAACACAAGAGCCTAGGGTAAAGTACTTTAACTTTCTGTAGTAAGTACTAATTTTAGTGGATTTATTTGAATAACCTTATTGTGTATTTCTGGATGAATAAATATAGGGCATCTCAAATGAAAACTTGTAATTACTTCTGCTTGGTTTTCCTTAGAATTTATACCGGTCTGACATGAACTTTATGCGAGGAGTTGGATGTATTACTCCAGGGGCCCTAGAGATTGAAGGAAAGAAGAAAGCTTCTGAACTCATCAGTGAGGTAACAAAAGAGGTTTTTGATTTCTCCCCTACAAACAAGAGTTTGCCAGATGTCTTTCCATTAAACTGGGCTGGCAAAGTGACTCACTGGATAATGCTAGGCTCCCTCCCCTTGTGTTTGATCACTCCAATCATGTTCTAACTGCAGATGGGTGAACCTGATGGAATTCAAGGTTTTGCAGGCTTTGCTAACTGTTTTTGCAAGTCTTTTCTCCCGTGTTTCAGACCTAGGAGGTTGTTAGTTTATGTGATTTACTTTAGTTTTAAAATGTTGTGTTTTTTTCCTTTCTGTTTTTCAACTAAAAATAAGGTTGTGACTATCTCTCTTAAGTACCTTGTACTGTTTCTCCAAAATTATACTGCAGAGTGCCCAGTACATTACACTGTCCTCAGCTTGACTTCTGCTTTGCAGTCTTAGATTGTTTTTTCACTTGCTGCCTTCATGTGCTATTTTTTAAACACTGCTTTGACTGAATTTTTCTCTCCTTTGTTTTGTTGTCTTCTTACAGTCTCTACTAGTTTCAAATGGTGGATTTTTTGCCCATATTCATATATATGTGAAATTAAGAAAGAAAATATATATATTTTTTCATAGTGGCATTCTAGTGAGTGGATCCCTTCTTGCAGTGATCTTACAGTTATTTTGTTCACAATTCTGACATAACACCACAGGTTGGATGGAACCTTATCTTTCCCACCAAAAAACAGATCATTTGGCTTATGCAGCACCTTTTCGTAGGATTGGATTTACTTTTACTGTAATTCCACTAGTCAGGGTTAATGACACCAAGGGGTGAAACAACCTCATTATTATATTCAACACAGCAGCACCTTGTTTGCTTGTTTTTTGTTTTACACCTTATTCCTTACTTTTCCCCTGTGAGACTTCAGTTCATCAGATTCAGAGAAGCAAAGGTAAATTAGTGTAATGGTTAATAGATAACATATCCTTTGCAAGGTAGGGTTTTAAACACACTTCTAGTGTGTTTTAAGTACAAGTGTTGGAAAATGTACCTTATCTGACAAGACAATTTAGTTATTCTGTTCATTTTTCTTTGTGTATGAACTCAGAGTAAATATCGTCAGCAGCCACATTCCTTCAAGTACACATCGGTGACAGACTCTCCTGGTCTCCTTCATGCAAAATTCAGCAATATGATTGCTAATGAGGTAGGCTCTCCTAACGTGAATCAGAAAATATGCTTTTCAAAATGCAGAGAGAGAGGGATGGAGGAGTGGGAAAGAGACAACCCTGTTCTGAAAGAAAATGTATCAAAAAGAAAGCAAGCATCACTGAATTCTGCTTTTACACAGTTTTTATTATTTCCAGACAAACATTTAATCCCATTCTTCAATTCAGTCTCTTTTTTAAAAGCTTGAATAGTGCCCATACATCCATATGTCCTGTTATCAGGTGTTTTTACATGAAACAAAGCCTCAAAAGATCATTTCTGGGGGGTGTTCTTGAGGGAGCTCATTTGCATAACATGGTCCACTTTTGAGGCCTCCAGAAAAAGAATCCTTTTTCTAATTTTCAAAAAACAAGAGAAAACCCACAGGTAAATTACCAAAATTGTCTGTAATAAAAAAATCCAAGCTAAAAAAATACGAATAGTCTTACAGAAATGCCAGGCCTTTTAAATAACCCACTTTTAAGGTGTCCTTAATGTTCTCGGATCAACTTTTGGCCTTCTGGGAACATACAAATGCAAAGCTAACAGCACAGTGGGTAGGCTTCATGATATATGCATAAAAATTGATTTTAAAGTTGCTTTTTTTTATGCCCAGAAAAAAAAAAAACAAACACAAAAACATGCAATAACATTGCTATATTCTCAGTGTTTTTTTGCAGTGGCTGATTACAATTGTCATAATCATAAACAACTTAAGCACTGCTATTACATTATTGAAACATTTGGAAAAATAATTGCAATCGTCTTTTTTGATCTCTTTTCTAGCGTCTTTATAAAGCAGCAGGAGAGGACAGTCAGCATCACTACACACCAACGCTGGGTCTGCCTGAGTTTACACGGGCAAGAATAAATGCAGCCAATCTCAGTGATGTAAGAGGTTTTTATATTTCTTATATGGGTTGGCGGATGAGTTGTGCAATGTCAAGAAAGATGGATAAACAGAGGACTTTTTAGATCTGTTCTATTTATGATTCCCTGATTTGATTATATTTATCTCCATTAGCATACATACAGTTGTAAATTAAATCTACATAAAGAATAAGACTTGTTTTGTCTAAGTTTGTAGGATTTCCTCAAGATAATTAAAAAAAAAAATCCTTTGATTATGAGGAATGAGACTGTAACTCAGAATAACAAATGAAAGAGGGTTCCTTTGTTTGTTCCTTTGTGCATTTAAAAGTGAAAGCGCAATCTACATGTGCCTTTCCTACTTTAGGCAAAATACAGGGAATCTTGGCATAATCTACGTGCTCAAGGCTACAAGCTGACAACGGAAGCACTCCCTTTCCAGACTGCGAGGGCCTCCAGAGAAATTGCCAGTGATGTGAGTTGAATGATTCAACCTTCCATCTTGCCTAATTTCTGTTAACTTCATGTAAAACAATGTCTAAAGCAGATTTTACTGAATTAAAGCAACTCCGTAACCATGTGAGACAAGTGTGAGACAGAATATATTACTTATGAATGAGATTCTTTGTGTGAATTTAAAAAAAAAAAAAAAAAAAAAAGGAGAAAAAAAAAGAGGAAGAATCACTGCTAATCGAGAACCAAGCTCAGTTAAACATCTTCCAGTGGGAAATAGCTGGTGAATTAAAGTATTTGCAGACAGATAAATCAGAGAGATTCTGCTCCTCTCCAGGCTTTTAGCTTCTCATATTATAAAGTGCCCACTAATTCTGTCCACCCTGCTTTGAACTGACTTTTGGAAGCGCTTGGGGCTCCTGAATTGAAATGAAGTCAGAAGAAGTATTCTTTGAATCTCTGTAAATCAGGAGCTGACTGTCTGGTTATGAAGTGAAAATTAGTGAACTCTCCTGTATACGTGTTTTCTTAGCCTCTGAAATAGGGGAAAAAATTTTCTTACCTCTAAAAATATACTCTTATTTAGGTTGTTGTTTGGAAAACACTCAGACATGATGGTATCCATTTCTCAGAAAGCCCAAGTTCATCTCAGGAAATTTAACAAGAAAAAACTGACAATTAAGCTAAAATTAAGTAAAGAAAGTATTTCGTTTGTGTAGTATTTACTTGCATATTTTATCTCTAATATGATAAAATATGAATCTATTTCATGTGCATTTGTTTTACGAAGCAACTATATCTAGCTGTAATGTATACTTAACTATATTTTGCAGAGTGCTTTTGGTTACAGCTTCAGATCTGCTCTAAAGGGTACAAATCCATAATAGAATTATATCCACTTACAACAGATCTGAATTTGGCCCTTCATCTTTGAAGCACTTTATAAACATTAGCTACTGTAATTTAATCCCCACAACTCTCTTGTGTGGTAGATAAGTGTTATTATCCCATTTCAACTACATTATGAACTCTTCAGGGCCCAGGCCTTCCCTTTAAAGTTCCAAGCACCCTGTTGATGCTGTATAAATAATCATTATCATCATCATCACTATTTCACAGAGAGGATAAATGCAAGATCATAGGGAGAGTTATAGTCCCAGCTAAGATGAGAATGAGGGGTTGCTGGTGCTTATTCTTGTGTTCAGGCCACCATCTTAGGTTTCTCAACATAGTTATTGATCCGGGAAGACTGAATTTACTCTTTAAAATAGCTGGGTGGCATTTGCAAATCTGAAGGCTACAAAGTGCATATGTTTCTCTGTATAGATTTTTTTCTTCTTTTGTTTGTTTCTCTTACATTCTCATTCCTAATGATGGGATCATAACTATGAGAGATAATGAAAGTCCACGATCTGAGGTTAAACATGACAAATGCTTAGAGGATATTCGAAGCGTGTACTGAATTGTGCTTAACTTAAATGTTGCAACTACTGTGATATTTAAATTTGAAAGCAACAAGAGATGCAAAAATTACTTCATAGTGCTGCATAGTCTGGCTGTTTTTACAGTCAGCATAGATATTTCTGTGTTTTATCCTGAGTTATTTAGCCAGAGCAGGCAGCTTAAATTTGGCACATTTTCACTTTTACCCTTTCTTATTTTTAGTACCAGTATAAATACAACTTTGTGATGGAGAGAGGAAAGCACATTGGTGCCAGAAGTGTTCTGGATGATACCAGGTTGCTGCACTGCTTGCATGCTGCCAAATTACAGAGTGAACAGGAATATAAGAAAGGATCCCAAGGAGTGTGGTCTCAGTACCATCTGCCCATGGACATGGTGAATCTTGTCCATGCAAGGAAAGCCCAGGCCTTAGCAAGTGATCAAGACTACAGAAAGAGACTCCATGAATTCACAGCGCTCCCAGAAGATATGAAGATGAAATGGGCCAAAAAAGCCCACATGCTACAGAGTGAGGTAAAGACTTTCCTTCTCTTAATAGTAAACTGAAGTTAACAATAACTAAGCTTTGAGTGACTGGAACAAACTGTAAGCTGACATTGGGCAGTGGGTTTTAGACAGATTGTAAACTAGTGTACGTGTAGCAGCAAGATATCTGATTGCTCTGCACATACGGACTATACGTGAATCAGGGGTTCTCATGTTTTGAACCTGACAGAAAATCATTGTGGTCACTTACCTGAGGGATGTAAAACAGATCTCTTGACATTTTGGATCACAGCCAGCCAGAGGTTTGACAGCCATTGCCCTACGTGCAGAATTCTTTGTGCAGGAAATTAAATGCTCAGAGGTTGCTTTGAGATATGGTGTTAGAAGGTCACGTTGCAGACAGGGCTGGGAATATCAAACAAACAGTTCCCCAGATGTGTTCGCAGAAATTGCTCTCACAATTGTAAGTTCAGACAAACTTTGACAGAAATGGTGGAATCTCAGGGTGGGCAACATCCCATGTCACTTTGTCATAGCATGTTTACCTTTGTTCAGGGACAAGCTATTGGTTTCTTTGAAACACAAGTAAATATTGAGTTCATGTATAAGGCTGCATGGATGCAGGTAGCTGTATTTTAATGATTTTGGTTCTGGAGTCATCTTTCCTTAGGTGCTTTGTACCAGAAAGCTGTATTTGGGTGCGTTTTTGTTGTGTTAGAAAAGAGACTGAATGATCCAGCAAGGAAGTGCAAAAGGTTGTTCAGGAAGTTGTTCTAACTCTTTATAGGTTTTCAGAGAGCTGATCACTTACTGAACTCAGCATTTTATTGAGAGACAAAGTGATGGGATGTCAGATATGAAGGTCAGATATTTACAGATAGTCCAGCCATGAAAGTCAAAGCATTGCAGAGCTTGTAACCTTCTTTCTTACTCAGTGTACTTGCTATCTAGTATTCCAAATATACTAGATATAATACTATACATATTATAGAGTATATAAATATACTCTTTGTTGCCAGAAAAAGACATCTTCAAAGAACCCTCCTTAACTTCTCTCTTCAAGTGGGAGCAAATGATCCAACTAAAGGATCCCAGTTGGATTTTATTATTATGGTATACAATTGTATTTTTTCATTTGTCTAGATAAAAATGAAGTGTTACCCTGGGAAACAGAGGTATCTGGAGGGCAGCAAAAATAAGGATTAGGAATGAGTGAGAGAATTTTGGCTGTAGTTTCAGATCAGCACAACAGATGCTAGAGACCCTGGTTTACTACTCAGTAGAGCCCACCAGTTGCTGCCTCCTGGCTGATAAGTAGACCTCACAGCTACACTGCTGGTAGTAGAAAAAGCTCTTAGCTGTCAAAGTATGCTAGCTGTCTCAGGGAGCAGTGACTAAGCAACTACATTCACTAAGCAACTTTTTGGAGATAGATAGTCTCAGGATGGCGTGGAAGCTGTTGCTAGATGGGATTCTTTGCCTTTCCAAATGCCATTCCTGCCTTCTGCTGTAAAGGGTAACTGATGACATTGAGGTTAGTTAGATCCAGGTAGGCAGGATATTTTGCTATTTACTGATCTGTGATGGTGGTTTATATTATAAGAAAGCGTAATTTCCAAGGACTTAGTCCTAACAGCATGTAGTTTAGAGCTTGCCTAACAAGGGTCAAGACAGGAGATGAATAAGGACCTCAGGACTTAGCTCTTTGCCTATAGACACCTCAGAGAAATGACCAAGGTGTTTTTGTCCAATCCCCTCGCTGCCTAGTAAAGATAATGTACAGCACCCATTTGAGCTAGCTGGTTGCTGTCCCCTTTTGTGTATAGGAGAAAAAAATACTGAAAAAATGGATGACTGGATTTGAGTCAAGCAGTGACTATTATGCCACTGAAGGGGCCACTATCATACTGAAGCAGAAGTCAGAATTGTTGGGACTGAGAGTACTTTACTGGTTCTGACTTTTTATTGGGTCTGTCTCATTTTCCTTTCTGGATCAGGAGGTAGAGAAAGCCTTTAATGTGAGTAAAGAATCTTAAGTCTCCTCTTAGAAATGGGGTTAATGAGGAAGCCTGCACCAGATAAAATAATTAGTATTCCTGACTTGAACTCACCTCAGAAAATTATTTCAAAAGGGTTTCTTTTACGCCCAGTACAAACAGGTTATTACTTACTGCTTTGAGTCATACTAATTCACTTGTGGGGCCTTCCCTTGTAACTTGCATATGATACATTATTTAATTCCTGGTGGAATGAACAAATGCAAACAGTTTGGCTTTACGATCTGATATGTGCCTGGCAAATGAAAAACCTCAAGATGTTAATATGAATCAGGGAGTCTTTTTAAAAAACCTTAATAGCTGTGGATACAAAACTGATAGCTAACGATTTTCGTTTTTAACAGCATCGCTATAAATCAGACTTGAACTTCATGAAAGGAGTTGGTTGGATGGCTCTGAGATCTCCGCAGATAGAAAGTGTAAAGAAGGCTGGAGAGCTCATCAGTGAGGTAACTGATAAATCTTTCATGGGATAGCACGTCTGTAGGAATTGTTTACCATCAAGGCTCCTCGTTACATGACACTTACGAATGTAGCTTATCATTTCCTTTTGATGTGGGAGCCTGTTTATACAAGGTGTAAGTTACCAAGAAGCAGTACGGGAGATGCAAGTCCACTGTGTGACACCTGCTGAATATTTTCCATTCTGAATGAAACACAAGAGTATAAACAAAACATGTAGCAATAAATAAATGCAGTAAATTCTATTATGAAATTCTAAGCAGGTGCTTATGGAAATGTTATAGAAAGGTACAGCATTGACAGTCATGCTGAGGGGGCACTAGCCTGCTCAGTATTATGTATTAATGGAGAAGAATTATGAGCTGTCAAAAGTGTAGTGTTCAAAAGATTTTGCATGTGAATATCCAGTGCAAAGTCCTTCTTACAAAACAACAACAACAAAGTTTGGTGCCTGCACATTAGAGCAATGAGACAGTGGCATCCTTTATAATAAGCTGAAAGAGCAACTGAGACTAAAGCAGATGGATATATGTTTTTATTACTATGGCTTCAGGAAGGTGATATTTGTATCATATTTGCCCTAGTTATCACACACCCAGAATCATGATATATCAGTGTCTAACAGAAACATCCTGTGTTGTTTTTTTTTTTGTTGTTGTTTGGTTTTGTTGCCTCCCCCAGACAAAGTACCGTCAGAAGCCAGAAAGTCTGAAGTTCACTTCTGTAGTTGACTCTCCAGATTTGATTCATGCTAAAAATAGCTACCTCCAGTGCAGTGATGTAAGTTTCATTTTACTATAAATGATCATAACTTCCATTGTGCTATAATGCATTATAGAGTTGACCTCAATTCCAGTACCAGTTAAATTCAATGACTTTTGACTCCTCAGAGGCTGTACAAGGCTGGAGACTCTGAAGCCATGCACAAGTATACCCTGCCTCCTGATCATCCAGACTTTATCCGAGCCCGCCAGAATGCACTTCACATCAGTGATGTAAGTAATAGAGGCTTTTACTTTGAGGAATTGGCTTGGTAATGGTCATTAAAGAAAACAAATTTGCTTGGGAATGAAAAACTTTCATGAATATGTAGAAGCCGGGTGCTTTGAGCCTGACATGAACTCAAAAAGCCATAGCTTGTGGACAGCTTACCCCAGGCAGAGGCACTCAATTTATCCCTAATATACCAGTCTGTAATTAAACCGTTGCCATCATTAGCTGCAGGGTCAGATTCACCTTAGTTTGAAAAAGGCTTTGAGTTCCTTGGTTAGTGGTAGGTCCTCTATAGGTAAAAGAAAGAAATAGGATTTACATTCTTTGAAGTGACAGAGAAAAAAAATAAACATGGCAAAGAGATGATTGCACACAAACAAAAGGTCAACCCTAGACCTGTTAACAAAGCACACAGTAAAGTTTGTATCGGTTCTACCCAGGCTGCCTTCTGGTTCTTGCAGGACTGCTGGCATCTCAGTTTACCTTTGGACTAAGCACCACCTAGCACTAAATCCATCAGTGAAACATAAAAATATCTTTTGAAATATGAATTGGATTTTGTGCTGGTTTTCATATAGTCACAAACCCCAGAAAAGATGAATCAAAGTCTTACAGAAAGAAAATCAATAAAATCAGAAAGGGACAGCCAGAAGTGTCTGCTAAGGTACAGCAGCTGGGCAGCAGGATGCACAGACTGGAGGCTGGTGTAAGGATGTTTCTAAGGGAGGAAGAACCAAATCTAGAGAAATTTTTCTCTTCAGGATGTAAATGTATTTCACATCCACAAAGTCACATTAAATATGTTAGAACTGGCTGTTATTCCAGATGAGTTAATGAAGCCACATGTGGCTGTGGAATAGAGACAGGGATCATTAGAAAAGCTTGAAATAACTGGCATTGAAATTATGATGCCACGAAACCCAAGACACTGCAAGTGGATGCATCAAAAGAGAGAATAAGGGCAATATCAATGCAATATTGATGTGACTGATGCATCACAGTTTCTAATAGAAATTAAATCAAATCAAAAACAACCACATTCAAGTACAAAAGGAAACCCTGGTGGCATTTTTCAGATGAGACATTTTATCATTATGGGGAATAGAAAATAAGTTGAAGTGCTATAGAACTGGATCAAAACCTTGGAGATGGTACTGATGACTCTTGATACAAATAAGCCCAGTAGGATAAAACATTTATTATTGCAGTTATGGGACTACGTTTAAGACACTGCGGGGGGAAATGACTGTTTTGTTCTTTTCTTCTCAACACAGAAAGTGTATAAAACATCTTGGGAACAGACAAGGGCATCTGGCTATGATTTTAGGATTGACGCCATTCCGTTCCAGACAGCAAAGGCTTCAAGAGAGATTGCGAGTGATGTAAGAATTGTTCTGTTTTGTTCTGTTTCAAACGCTTCCCAACCCTATTCCCATGCCACCCCCACCCTGTAAAAATGGTGAATTCTGACATAAGAGAACATTATTCTGTTTTGCAAAAATGGGTGACCAGTGAAAACAAATGCCAGTTAAGTGCAAAGGTTTCCAGCTAGAGGCTCCCATAATAATGTCCAACACCAAGCTGCTCTTCATTTCAAGGAGCTGTACTTGGGGAGGAAGTGTATTATATTATAGGTAAATAAGCTAGTTATCAGGCTAGGGATAGCCAACCCTGGGCTAGAATAAAGTGTGTCACCTTTGAGCAGAGAAGACATCATCAAGAAAGCTGAAGATGGAAGAGCTTTATTGCTTATTGGGTTCACAATAAGAAGACCTTTGGTTGCTTTTGAAAGGATTACTTTGGGCTCCCTAAGCCATTCCACTCCCTTAAAAAAATTAGCACAAAGGTCATTCTCCTAGAATGTCACGTTAAATTAACAGCTACAGCTTGATATCAAACAAACCCTTGGTCACCGTGCACTACAAGAAGCAGTATGGATAGCTGGGGAGGATAAGTTGCTTCATAACAGAATTTGAAGGTGATATAAATACGAAAGTGAGAATTTTCCTTTACATCTCCTGCAGTACAAATACAGAGAAACCTTCTTGAGAGGCAGAGGCCAGCAGATTGGATTCCTCAGTGCAAATGATGATCCCAAAATCAGACATGTCCTCAGAGTGGGGAAACTCCAGAGTGACAACCAATACAGGAGTGGATATGCCCAAAACAGGGCGCAGTTCCACAGCCACCTTAACCAGCCGGGGTTCCTGCATGCTAAGAGAAGCCAGCAGCTCGCCAGCAATGTTAACTACAAGCAGCCCTTGCATGAATATACTTGTGATCCTGAGCAGCTAAACGTGAAGCATGCAAAGCAGGCCTATAAGCTGCAGAGCGATGTAAGTACAGCTGAGTGGCACTGTCGTGTCAGGTGCTAGGTGCTTGCTGTGGCAATGTGCTTCACAGAGCTTGTCTATCAAGAAAATAATTCTTAAAAGAACTATGGTTTGTTTGTGGAGAGCAAACACTTTGTTTATTATTGACCCTGTTGCTCTTTATATGCTTTCTCTTGAAAACCCAGGGCATGTGGTTTGATTAATGTTAACCAAATTAAATACACACTAGTGTATGTTTCATTCTCTTAGGTAAAATACAAGTCTGACTTGAACTGGCTCAGAGGCATTGGCTGGACTCCCCCAGGTTCTTACAAAGTTGAAATGGCAAGAAGAGCTGCTGAGCTGGCATACCTTCGGGACATGGCAATGCAAGCTGCTTCTGCTCAGTATGGACCTCAAGCTGTAAGTAAATCATTCTTCTCACAAATTGCAAGAGCTCTGCTCTGTAGAAGGAAGGCAGGCACACATCCTGTTTAATGCTTTTGGTTGCTTCCTGGACATTGCAGTTCTCCCAATTATTTAAACAGAATATATATACTTCCATCATCAAGCTTTGTGTACACCTCAGCTTGAAGCAACCTCTCAAGGGAATTCAGCTATGTCAGGGTTGAGTAATTCCTTTAGGGATCAGGAAATGCCACAGGACAGGATTTTTACTTACATTACAGGATGCGTTTCCCTTAACTTTGGATGTTGGCAGATCTCAAAGTGTCCTGCTATATCCACAGAGAGCAAAATTGCAGTTGGAAAGGACTCCCTGTGCAACTCCCTTTCTCTTTTCCTAGTTTTGGCAAGACACATCCTTGTTACCCTGTAATCTCCACTGACAGCTGTATTGACAAGCTCATTGTAGATTCCTAAGAACATAAAGCGTACTGTGGGAAGCTTTTTGCTCCAGCTTCCTCCACCTCTGTCCGTCCCAAGCTGCAAGAAATTACAAACTTGTTTCTTCCCCAGGTTTTCCTTCTCCCTCACCTCCATAGCATGGCTCCCAGCCTGCAATTTCCCAGCATAATAGAACAAAAGTCCATACAGGGATCTTGTAACCCCTGCAGTTAGGAAGCATTAGGTTACAGTAAAAGAGAAGCTCTGCACTTTAAATACTTGTTTCATTTAAGTTTTAACTTTGGCAACAAGTCAAACAATAAGCCAACACAAAAGAAACAGGACATACCCATGACTTACATCCCCATCTGAGAAGCTACTCAGGAAATAAATTATAACTATGGTTGAGCAATGCAGGCAGTGGGGACTGCAGGCAGTGTCATCTTAAGCCCTATGAGTGGTAATGATCTGATGGTCCCAGGGAAATCTACAGGTGTGCAATTCACTTGGAACTTGCTAGATTACTCGCTATTTAAGGCTCAATTTAGAAGTTAGGCCTTGAGCACATTCTGTCCTTGGATATGTGTGTCATTTAACTTACATGAATGGGTCAGGTATTCGCTTTTCCATGGCAGAGATGTCCTCAGTTCAGAGCAGTAATTCAGATTTTGTCCAGTTGTTTCTGGTAATTTTTAATTTGTAAATATATTTACAGAATAATAGTTAAAGCTTTCTCCTGTCTATTGGCTGTTCTCACAATTTAGTTGTCTGATCTTATTACAGGACCAACTGGGGGCAGAAGGATCTCAGCAGGTCACAGTCAATCCTGATGCTTCAGAAATTCTGCAAGTCAAGAGAAGGAAAATGCAACTGTACAAGTAAACAGAAACATGACACGATACAAATAGATTTTCATCTTATCCTGCAAATCTTGTAGCTTTTCCATTTTTTCTGGAAAGCACAATAGATGGCATCTAAGATTTTTTTTGTTGTTGTTTTAAAAAGCAAGCTAGACATTGCAATTTATAATTGATCTTTCTAATTTTTGCATGGATACTTTGTGATTTATCATTGTATGAATTACAGAGGCTGGTATTTATTTAAAGCTGTAAATGAAATTAATACTAGATGACTGGCAGGCTCAGCTTTGTACTACAGATGAATGAACCAGATTGGTAGAATATAAAATCATTTTTATTGGAACCAGATTTGTCAGACTTATTCATACTTCTAACCTTTGGAGTTTTTCACATTACTATTGGTACCATTGACCTAAGAGAATACAAAAGCATGATTTTGGTGGCTTAACAGATGAACAAGACAAGGGCCAGTGGAAGCAAAGTTATTGACTAACCAATGGCCTGTCATTTAGCAAACAGAGAATTTGTTCTTGAGCAACAGGATGTATTCGGATCACTTCAGTTATTCAATCTATTTCAAATCTTTCAAAACAAAATATCAAGATTAGCTCATTAGAAACTAGGAGAGGTTGCTATAGATAGATTAGGTAGCTGCTTAGAGAAGGTTGTAAACCCTGGAATTCAGATGAGAGAGATTACTATTTAAAGGAATTGAATCTTTGCTTGCAGATCTCTACTTTTTATATCCCGATTTAATACCAATCCCATTTTCCAAATTTCTATATATGGTTACAGAATCATTGGACAAAAAATGTATAATTCTACTTGTAAAACTTGCAAAAAAATCAATAATTATCCAATAGATTTAGATACATTTTTTTCAACAGGATTTAATACCTTTTGCCATTCCTACTGAAATGATCTTGACTCTGACCGAATTTTGGATTTAATCCAACTGAGAAATGTTGGCACTTGAGTATAAACTCCTGGCTTGTTTTTTAATCCACACTGATCACCCCAGCTCACAATGCCATACACATAGTAGGAGCCGTTTTCTACACAAGTTAGAGGGCCTCCAGAGTCTCCCTAATAAGAAAAAGCATACAAAATTAGTTCAAAATGTGAAGCAAAACATTGACCACTATAAGAATTCCCTTCTCTCATCAAAAGACCTTGAAACTGGAATGATGTATCAGCAGGTGCTGCTCAGTTCCTGAGTAGGCTTGCAGTTCTGGATCCAGGTAATACAACACTAGACTTTTTTGGACGTAAATTTCTGTTTAAGTCTGTGACATATATCTGACAAAGTCAAATGAAATTTCCCAGGCATGAAAGTACCGGGCATTCAGAATTTGAACCCAGAAAGACAAAGATGCGATACTTAGCATAAAAGAACACACTTGATCTTGAACACACGATCTTCCCCACACCATCATCCCTTTACCACTGATCCCCTCAGATAACAATAACAAAAATAATTATTCTGAGCTGGTTGGCAGTTTTCAGTTTTTGTTTTCAGTGATTTCTATGGCTAAGTATCCTTGCGGTGCTAGTTTTCACCTCAGGAACCATTGTTCAATCTCCTCCCCAGATTTACAACAGTATAAATATGAACTGACTTCATGTTTGCCCTAGCTGACTTGCCCAGTAAGTATTAGCTCTGATAGTGAAGATCAGATTAGAACTGTTCCTCATGGTAGTGGCTGTAATAGAATTGAGAGGAAAAAAAAGGCAAATTTTCAAGTTATTAAGACAAAATGCCTCAGAAGCCAAACTTCCCAGGCTAGTCTCTAGATCCCATAGATCTGCCTGTGGCTGACAGTGAAGACATTAGCTCTAGGGGCATATGTCTCAGACTGTACTGAAGAAAGATGATGGCTGTTGAAATAATACACTGATGGGAGAAACAGATACATATTCAGTACCCTGCCAAAGCTATTACTCTGCACAGCCTGACTATTTACACGAAAAATTAGTGTTCAAATACAGAAAAAGCAACAGACCTGACAAGAATCAGCTCTGGGTCTCCGAAGATTTCCTGCACAAAACATGCTTTCATCCAGTAGCTGATCATATGCGCTAGGCGCATTGCATTGCTTCTGTGAAATCAGCTTGACATTGGCATCTAGCAGCTGATGGGATATATCATCTGCAGGATGTACACCAAAAAAAAAAGAGTCACCTTCCTCCCAGTCCTGTTACATGTTGACTTTGTTCAAAATACGAGCTTGCTTGCCATTTCTATGGGAAAGGGTAAGAACAGGGAAGGGTGCATAGTCTAGCCTGGGAAGAAAAGAAGCATGTCTGCATTGATAAGGGTTAGAGTTTGAGCCTGGAGGCTTCACTCAGGACACTGAGCTGTTGCCTGAACAAAAGCGAAGTCAGGTATTCAGCATTTGGCTCAGATCAGCTCTACACCTGTCAGAGGTATCCTGCTTTTCAAAGGTGCTGGTGGTCTGCAGCTCCCACTGGTCCCAGCGGGACTTAGAGCTGCTCAGCACTTCTCAGACTAGTGCCATTAGATGTTGTAACACATAGACTAATGAAACAGATGAAAACTGAAAGTCATGCAATATTTAAAGGCAATGATTAATTACAGGGAATCTAAAGACATAACTTGACATCTAAAGGCAATAGCCAAAGTTTCAAAGCACTACATCTGTAGATAATTAAAGGTGGTTTATAAGTTTGGTTCTGCCTGAGATTCAGGAAATATTCTATTTCTGCAGTGATTTCCTGAAATGCTAATAATAGCTCTGCTCAAAGAAGGAGCCATCTAGTTTGAGCACATACAGGATACTTGATATTCTTTCTAGGGAAAAAATAATAATAAAATTCCCCCTTCACTTTTTAAGAGAGACTTTTTATTTGGAACTTTTAAAAAATGTCCATTAAATTCTGTTGGTGCATTCTGATCAAATGTACGTGCTTGTCTCTTGTGCACTTCAATGAGAGTTACATCAGAAGGGAGAATTTGGTCCTGTGTATCATATCAGGCTGTATCAGTCACAAAGCACTAGGACACCTACTGCAGCCTCAGTGACACATCTTCCTTCTGCTGCTTTACAGCAACACATCAATCAGAACATGAGAAAATGCATTTTTCAGAAAATTGGCATTATCTTTTATTTAAGCATAGTAATTTCTCCCCTCAGGATTTACTATGGGCAAGAAAGGTTTTGGATAGAGCTGGTTCAACTTGAAAAGCCTTAGTGTTTTTTTTTTTTTATATTATTTTCCAGCACATCTGAAGATCCAGATGCTGCTTCTAAAAAGCTTTATCTGACCCAATGGGCTGGAAAACCATGTGAAAGTTCCAGCCTGTCTTAGTCTTGTCTTGAAACTCACAAAGTATACAATAGTCTTTCTCAATACCTTCGTACTTCTATAGCTGGCTCCAGATGAAACCATGCTATGGTGTCTCAGGTGGCAAGCAAAAAAACAAACCAAGCCAAACAAAAATAAAGGGGCGGGGGAGATTTTTTTCAGAACTCTCTGAAAAAACGCAGCCAGCCCTCACGGGCTCACGTACCTGTCTCCGTTGCGCCCCATCCTGAAATGAAGCAGTCAGTCCCAACGGGAAAGTAGAAGTTAGGCAGACACACTGTTTTCACATACTTTGATTCCACGGCACAGTGACCATCAACTGGCTTCAACTTCAGTAATGCTGGAGACAAGATAAAAGTATTTGTAACTTGTATTTTGATTTTAATCCTTAGCTATCATTATCAGTCTGTGCCACAACCCCATGGCACAGGGGCTTGTGCTGACATACAGTTCACACTACATGCTGGATCTGTCCTTATTTTTTTTAGTCCCCACACACAGGGATTTGCCCCTGCCCAACACAATTCACATCCCAAAGTTTCACATGGGTATAATCCATAATTTGACCTAATAATTTACAAAATACATTCTAGGAGTGGAATTTTATACTGACTTCAGTTGTAGAGAGGCACTTCAGGTAACTGATTTTAGAGTTGAGACATATTTAATAAAAGGATCTTACCAATATCGTTGTATGGGACATCGCCCTTCTCTCTGTATTTGTGATGTACGATGATCTTCTCCACATCAAATATTTGCTCTTGATGTTCCCTCTTCCTGAGGTCTTGCTTTCCAAGGACCACTTGGTGTTTTTCTGCTAGCTCTCTGCAAAAAAGAGTAAAGTAAATAACATTAGCTATTGTGGTGGTGCAGACGTTACAGACCTTGTATATCAGTGGTGAAAACCTGAAGCTGTAGTATCTGGAAGTCAAGACATTGCTTCCTGTCGTAGAGCATGACCAGAAGATTAAGATTGTTATAACGGGACTTGGTCAAGAAAATTCTAGCGTTGGACAATACGTGTGCTCTTAACTTGTTGCAGTCATTAAATAAAATGAGCTAAAGCTGCATGAACATACTTTTTAATTTTTTATTATTGCTTTTTAATTTAATATTTTTCTTCTTTTTATTTTGGGGCAGACTAGCAGTGTACAAATAGTCTATTTCCATGGCTGTGATGTTGAGTAGTAGCTCAGAGCCACGGGATTACAATCCTTTGCCATTGTCTAAGCATACTTAAAATCATCTGTGCTGGAATGATCTCTGGAGTGTAATTTACCAGTTTCCAAGGCTAGTGGCTTCCAACCTCTTAAAAAAAATGCTCAAGGAAATGTCATTTTCTGAGCTAGCTGACACATAAACAATTGGAAGGACAAAGCATGTTTGTGTTCTTCTGGAGATCTTAACTATGATGCCATTTGTGATGTTGATCATGGTATCCCAATATTCCCTGAGGTTTTCATGGATCCCTTCTTTCAAATATTGTAAAACCTTTTCATAATCCTCCTGTTTTCCTCTCATACACTTATTTTGGCTCATTTTAGATGAGTGAGGTGTAAGTTTAATTTGTAATTCCAGTAAACACCATTTTTTCATATATATTTATATATATTTCATGTGCATGTTCTTTCTTTTTGTATGTTTTCCTTTCAGCTTGATTCCCAGAAATAATTTGGATTGTAAATCATTAGAATTCCAAGCTATAACTGCCATCCTATTTTTTTTTTCTTTATGTTTATCTACCCTAGGCATAGGACAAGCACCTACATAAGGCAGTGTCCAGCAGTAAGAACCCAGCATGATTTAATTAGCACTCCACCACAGATATGTCTGCTGCCTCTTGTAGTCTTTCTCTGCAGAGACACCATCCAGGGATGTTTGCCAGCTGTAGTCTTAACTCCAGCATAGATCCTCTTGAGTGCCCTCTGACCTTCTGGTTGTCCACATGTTTTGAATCCTGAATTTGTTTCGCTTGGGTCTTCTAGGCTGTCTGTGGTCCATTGGCTCTCCTGAGCTGTGTTGGAAGAGGCAGAAGATGGGTAATCCAGAGATAATATCACACAGGAGGAGTTAAGCAACAGGTGGTGACCTGCTCATCCAGACACCTACACACTGCCAAACAACTCACTTCTAATTCGTTACTCTACCTGTTCCTGAGCAGGGTGAAATGTCACAGAAGTCCCACTCCACTTTGCCATTTTTTGTGATGTAGCACCAGGGTTTTTGATCCTCATCAGGATTCCTGAAGGGAACAGCTGAGCATCAGCCAGAGTGGGGAAATCTCCACAAAACTGTGCAAAGGAGCTAAGGATGCTTAAGGGAGTGGCCTCATGCTCCCGTAAGAGAGCCAGGCTTTGAGAGCTACTCTTTCATAAGATTTGACAAAGAAGATACTTAAGAAAAGAGAGTGCCGCTTCTGCCATTTTACTGTCCCCTTATCTATCTTATTCCTGTAAAAAACAAGGGAAATTGAGAGCTGCTTCTGGAAGCCTCACTTCAGTGCAGTGACTTAGGGAAGGCAGCCCTAACATCCTCGTGTTTTATAAACAGGTACTGTCTAGAAATATATGAGATTTTAACATCCTCAGTTTGCCAAATTCCTGGGAGCGGTTTGTACTCAGGGATCCCTTTGATACTGGCCTCTACAGCTGCTTCTTCAAAATATTACCTGCAGAAGTTATGTTCTCCGATGCCGTAAGAGTCAGCATCCTCCATAAATGCATTAATAGGGTAGTCCAAGAGCAAATGGGAATTCCAGTGCAGGCAGGTCTTGCCATTCTCGGCTTGGTTCACTCTTCCTCTGTACCCAAGGGAGTCCTCTTCATAACAGTCATCCAATCCTGTAAGAAGACAACGTTGATATGAAAAAGTCTTTATAAAAAGTTGTTCCTTGCCTGAAGTGGCTCCTCTTTCTTCCCTTGCTTGCTTTACGTTAACTTGATGGGGGATTAGAAGGACCCACTGAGTCACATAGCGATACCTCTTGTCCTAGACAGGCCAGAAACAAGAGTTATATCCCAGCATCTGTCCAGGCTTGACTGACTTCAAACACCTGAAACCTTGTTGCATGGCAAGGACCACCCAACCATGTATCAGTGGCTGTCCTCAGCCTGGGGAGGCACAGACAACCGACTGTGAACCTTCCATACCTCATCTTTCTGGTGTTTAAGGAAAACCCGATGTTCCTTCCCCACGGGTCACATAGAAGCCTTGGAGAGCACGTGCTCACTCATGTTCTACCAGTGAGAGCCTGCTGAAGCACAGCTCAGAAAACATCAGTATGGGAATAGCTTTGATCCCCTTGGCTGATGGAGGCCGCAGAGCTCAGCCTGTTCCCCTGACACCTTCCTCAAGGAGGCTGGTGGTCAGGCTCTTGGTGAGGAAGGCCTTGGTCAGCTTGGCTGCAGGGTGAAGGTGGCCCATGGAGGGTTAGCCCCAGCCTCCCCAGGGACCGTGACGTACCGATCTCACAGAACCTCCCTCTGAATGGCTCAGGGCACTCGCAGGTGAACTTTGATCTGATTTTGTGCCGTATGCAGGTCCCTCCATTCTTGCATGGGTTTGGCCTGCATTGTGAAGATGCTGTCAAGGTGGAAAACAGAGAATGCCTTGTGACTCTTCCGGATGCTCCACAGGCACTCACACACCCCCATGAAAATCCAGGAAAGCCCCTGTTTAGCCTCAAATCGAAGTTCTTATCAGCTCTTGCAAAATGCCTATCACCATGGGGCATTTTGCTAGTGACTGAACCACCATGCTGTACACATGGTGAGAACCATCCCATCTCCCTGCAGCCATCTCAGCCTGGGCAGCTCTGAAACGCCTCCCAGTCCCACCACCATCCACACAGCACCCCACAAAGTGGGAGCCCCTTCTGCTGGGGCTGTGCTCACCGCGGTGGCAGTCCGGTAACTTGTAGGGATGACTGCAGCTGCACTGAGAGTAAGGTGGGGTTAGCGTAACAAGGCAGTCTCCTCTGACGCAGCTGTTCTCCACACACATGTCCTTCACTGCGTGAAACAGATAAACACTTTGCTTCAACACATTTGTGCACACAGAGCTGTGCCCCTGCAGGGTGGTGGGAAGCCGTGCTTTCTCCTGACACCCCAGGAGCTGGTCACCCGGCTGTCACACCATACTACATAGCAGCGTGGATTGGGATTTTCCTTCTTGTTCAAGCACCTACAGCAAAAAAAGCTGCAAGACCAATGAGCAGCTCACCAGTGTCCACGTTGGGTGGGAGGGGACAGAGGTGCACTTTCTGCACACCAGAAGATTGTTACTGATAACTGCTTTAGACAGACTTGGGTTTGGACCATGAGCTAAGTGCAAGACATATTGATGTGACTGCAGCGGGCTGCTAAAACCCTCACCTCAGTGAACAGTGGGTTTATAAAGCTCCGGTGCTTGCTTCTATTGACAGAGCCATGGCAGTAACATCAGCTGTGAGAACAAGGAGCGTCAGCCAGCAAGGAGTGATTACCTTTCTCGCAGGTAGTCCCAGTGTATGGCTTGGGGCAGATGCAGCTGAAGCTGCTTCCTCTCTTCTCACATTGCCCGTTGTTCTTGCAGGGATCAGAGGAGCACGGGTCGGCTAGGGTAAGAACGGAGGGGTTTTAGTTTGCCTTTCAGCTTCTCTACCTCCTCACCTGTTTGTTTCCACCTCCCCCCCCCCCCCCTTTTTTTTTTAATGGTACTGCAGGCTGGGCACAGCATCCAGTGTAACACACACCACGCTTATGCATCGGGTTCAGCAGCCACAGAAGCAGCTACAAATTGCTGCAGAGCTTACTGTAAGCTCTAAGAGCTCATGGCTTTGGGTCTGGAGCTCCCAAGCTCCCTTTACAAGCCTGTGGTGGAGCAGATCTGCCTCTGCAGCAGTGAGAGCAGCAGATATGTTCAGGACCAGAGCTGGCCCTGGGCATCTGCCTCTGTGTGCTTAGTGCAGTGGTGTCTGGATCTGGCATCGCCCTGGCTGCAGCATGGCACTTGAACTCCCCTGGAAAAGCTGTCCATTGCTGTTATGCTATGTAATACTCCCAGGGTATAAATACCACTGTGCTGGAGCAGCCAGTGTTGGGGTGAGCAGGGCCAGCCTCGTGCCAGCTCTGCTTCCCTTGTACCAGGGGATGAGAAGGGACATTGCAGGCAGCCTTCTGCCTCCCCTCTTGTGTTCCCTGAGCAGTCCACAGGACCCTTTCCTTCTCTCCTGAAGTTTGGCAAAATAGAAATAGGAAAAAAATAATAAAAGGAAACCTGCTCTACATTTGGTTCCCAGCATAAATACAGAACATATATCCCATGAAAACAGCAATTACGTCTTGCAGTGTCTATAGACAAATAAGCCTGTGTTTTTTTGTAGTAGCAATCAGAAATGTTCTGCCTGATCAGAATCCATTCTGTGAAACCCAGAGATAAAACACAGGCTCCTTACAAGAGAAACACAAAGGAGAACACAGCAAACAATCCTCCTAACTCATCCCTTTGATGCAAGCGTTTCACCAGCAGGCTGGCAGCCAAGGCCTGCCACACTCTGTGAGCGCAGGACTGGGATTTCACCCATCCTTGCCCCCCTGCCCACCCCGGAGCACCTTGCTGGGGTTCGCTGTAGCCAAAGAACTCCTCGAACCAGTCGGGGTCCTCCGAGGTCTGCGTCTGCTGGAAGAGGTCCTCCTCGGCCTGCGTGTTGTCGTCGTAGTACTCGTAGTCATCAGCAGCCTCGTCTGTGGGGAGGAGAAGGGAATGGACGCATGGAGGAGTTACAGCTGCTACAAGGCCACCTCTGTGTGTGGCTGTCCCCAGCCATGGCCTTGCCACCGCTGCTGGAGGTGCTGGCTCCTGCCAGGATGCTCAGGGTGTGGGGACACAGGAGCTTTGCCCTTTGGTGGCGGGGGGCCCTGCAGGCACGGATATGAGGCACGGGTGGCTGCCACCCGTAGTGGTTGAGGCCGTGCGAGCAGAAGAGGTTTCCTTTGTCTCACTGCTTTGATCCCCAGCACCTCAGCTGCTGGCAGGGGGAGAGCAGCGAGTTTCTGAGCCCACAGAGCCCCTCTGAGGATAAAATGTCCCCGCGATGCCATGGGACATGTGGCACAGAGCATCCCCCGGCGCTTCGCCAGCCTGTGTTCGGGGTGGCTGAATTGCGTGGGCATGCAGAAGCCCCGCTGGTGTGTCGGAGACGAGCTATGGTAATGAGCACTGCTAAACTGCGAGCAGAGATTTTAAAAAGCTCTCCCCTAGGGCCGGACTGATGGCCCCACGGATAATGTTCTGCCTTGAACTGATTATCGACTACATTATCTTAGTTTTCTCTCCTCATTCATTCTCTTGCAGCCTTTATCTTTATTCTTTCTTTGCTTCTGAAAAAAAAAATCCACTTTTGTACAATGGGTGTTTTATATTTCATATTAAAATAGAACCGTCTTTTTTTTGTCTTTTTTTTTTTTTCCTTCCTACATGCCAACTCTCATTTCTCACCAAAAAAAAAAAAAAAAAAAAAAAAGAGAGGAAAGTTTCACCTCATTTATTGCTATGTCAAGTCAAGACTCCTTTTCCTCAGCTCATTATTTCCACAGGAGCTAAGTCTCGACAGTGTGCAAGTGTTGCAGAAGTGTGTGCCGTGCTGAGGAACAGAAGGATCTCGCTGGAAGATAAGGACATTGTCTACGGTGAACAAAATTAAATTTAATGTGATGTAGTTAAGAAAGGAAAACAAAAAGAGGGTTTTGCCTGAAATGCAGCCTGCGAGCTCACTTTGTCTGAGGGGAGATTTTGCAGGCGGACTTGAGTTGGAGGGAATATTGTGAAGGAGCCTGATTTTGTTTCCCTGTTTATTTTCAAAATCTTAGCAGGGAGTGTTGGCTTTTTGTTCCACAGGTGCTTTAAGGAACTATTCAGAGAGACAGGGTAGCCTTTTTTCTATAAAAGACATACCTGGTAAAAGTTGTGAAGGATGAACAGGGGAGTTACAGCTGCTCAGAGCATGCTGCAGACATGCCCAGCATGCTTTACAGGGGCGAGAGAGGACTTTGCTGAGCTAGTAGCTGAAAAAACAAGTGCTCCCGACAAGCACAAATAGTGAAGCTATTTTAGAAACATCTACTGACTACTCAGTGTAAGGATGGTGTCAAGAAATGATGATAGTGTCACTTCATTTTGTTACATTAGTGTCAGTCCTTAGTGGTGGATCAATCATTTATTAAGCATCAGAAAAGAAAGAACAGAAACCCCTGACTTGGGTACATCAAACTGAAAGATGTCTTCCTGTTTATCATTGCTTCAACACTAAATAACTATTTGGCTTCCACGTCGCTTACTTAAGAAGTGTTTCCATTCCATTTTTTAAATTATTCATAACAAGCCATAGGTTTAGTAAAGCAAAAATAACACTATTATTATTATTTTTTTTTAATCTGAGCACATAATTAATGCAGCCTGATACTCTGGTTGATTTAAACATATTATTAAATCAGAGTGCTCATTCTTTATAAGTGCTGGAAAACCTTAACATGCTTAAAAAAGCAGTGATCTGACATTTGTCACTGAAATGTGACTATTACATGAAATTAAATTAGACATCCTGCATGCAAATTTTCAAAGAATAACTTTCCTCTGTGTAGTACAAAAAAAATCCCCCCATAATTGATAGGCAGAGATTGACTTTTAAAGCTTCAAATCAGCTTTGAGGTCTGGGTGATCTTTTAAACTGCTCAAGCTTTCATCTGCACTTTTTCACGTCGCCAAGAGCTGTCAATCAAGTAATGGATTTCTGATCAATATCCTCTTGTTCATTAGCTTACATGGACTCTCTCTTGCGGGGAGAACAGATATCCCAATGCCGGCAGTCACACTGTTTTCAAAACCTTGCCTGGATCAAGTCATGACTAATGTTCCGAGCGGAAAGTGATGCATTAGGATGCCATCGAGTGACCTGAATGGCAAGGTAACTTTGTTGGACTGCAGTTGTCGAGATGAGTGATGTGCAAAGTTAAAGCCTATTGCCAACACAGAAAGCGCCCGGCATTTATTCAAGCTCTCTGAACCTCCAGGGATAGACTGAAATCTGCCCTAATTTAAGGAGGATGAGTTTTCCTGCCACATCTCTAAATACTTTTTGTCTGCAGGTCTGTGAATAATGTAAAGTTATTTTTATGAGGCTGAAATCCTGATGGTATTTCAAAAAACAATAAGTCTCCCATTTACTCCTGCACAGACCTCTTGGTATTTCCTCCCTTCCACATGGGTTTTGGCTGGGAGCATCTGCAGCTTCAGAAAGAAATTGCAGAAGGGATAGGAGCAGCTAACAGCCAAGCCCTCACTCCTTCCATACAATTTGGGGCTGTTACACAAGAGCAGTTTTGCAGCACTTACCCTTTGGAGGGCATTGTCTGCTGATGGCTGCTGAAGGAGTACGAGTACTTGCAGAAGCTAAGCACTGATCTGGGAAGGTGTTTGCCACACGCCTCCTATGAGGAGAGCAACACTGGTCTGGGGAAGGAACCAGTGCTGCATGGGTACAGGGCAGCTGGACTCGCAGGCTGGACCAAAATGCCAGCAGAATGAAGAGGCATGTAGTTGCACAAGGAGTGCATAGCGAGAGGCACACTTTTTTTTTTTTTTTTTTTTTGATGGGAAAAATAATTTAATAGTTTACTAGTAAATTAATTTACTCATAATTAGTTTAATAATTTATAAGATCAGATACAAGAGCCACTAAATTCAAGAAAAAAAATGAATGGGACTTGCCCACAAGATTACTAAACTTAGCAATAAAACCACAATCCTCTCATAGATTAAACAGGCTGCAAAAGCAGGTACAAGTCCTCACAAGTTATCTACAGCCCCCACCCCTCTAAGATTCATCACAGCATTTCTCTTACCCATATCATAACATTACATCACTTTCAATGATTTTTTTACTCACAGGAGCTATTGAATATTTTCTGAACCTGCTTGCATAAGTTCCAGAATAAGTCCCACAGTTAGTTGCGTGCAGCAAGGGAAAGCTATCCATCCTTTATCTGACCTTCAGTTTTCATGCACAGCTGGCACTGAGCTGCACCAGACTCTTCCCTTACCCTCCTGTGTGCTCTGCAGCCCAGCACCACGACCTCTGCTCTGTGGCCCACGTGCTAGACCCAGCTCATCAGCAGGTCCCCAAACCTGCATCAAGCACATGAGGCCCACGGAGCAGCAGAGAACTCCTGGCTTTGAACAGCACAGCAAGCTGCTGGTGCCCTCTTGGTATCCCCCATTACCATTGCTGCAGCCACGCTTTGTGCCCCATTGTACCAGGACCCACTGCAGAGATGTTTTCTGCACCAACAGAGCACATGGGAAGGCCTGGAAGTGCTGACTGTGTTACTTGTCCAGAGCCCAACAGACCTTCTCAGGATCTCCAGCCTTATTTTAACTATTACAAAGCCATGCATAAAGTTAAAAAAAACTCAGTGCTAGGCACCAGCCAAGGATCTTGATAGAACAGGTTGCCAACAGTGAGGCCTGCATGCAGAGCTTCAGTGGAAGAAATCAAATCTGCTTACCATTCAGAAAGTCAGCCAGGAAGAACCAGGAGGTCTGCAGGGGATAAAGAAGAGCAGAGTCAGTTTCTGAAAACAAAAACCAGCTTGGAGCACAGTTACAGCACAACTTGTGGCAGATTTCTCTTTGCCCCAGTGCTGGACATCCAGATAAGCTCATTACCCACTTCAGGGTCACCCAGGCTGCATTTTTAAGGTCTCTTTTCACAGATCATCAAAATGGCCCCAAAACCTATGCTTCTCCCAACAACCTGGGGGGAGCTCCAGCTTTTCTGACCATCTAGCACAATTTGCAGCATGCTTATGAAAAACTTGTCCCAAACAAGTTAATTGCCTTTATTTATTAAGTGGCCACACACCGAGCATTTACCTAATGGCACCACAGCCAGGTGCCAGAGTAAAGGGCTGTGAGATGCTGGGCAGGATAGAGCAGAGAGCAACCCAGATGTGGGGAGCCAGCCCTCCAAGCTGGAAGGTGATCAGCAGCCTTTGGACAGAGGAGAACATTTCTGGTGCTTCCTGCAAGGAAATGCCATGCGTTCACCCTCTGACACAGGGCTCCAGCCTTTCCTATTTGGCTTGTGATCAAGGGCAAACAACAAAAGGGAGCAGAAGGAGAAGGAAAACAACACTCAGCCTTTGAAGACTGAGTGAGGCAGAAAGGAAATGTACTGCTGCCACATCAGGACTCGTCCCCTCTTGCTGTAAGTCACAGCTGCAGATGGGCTACCTGGCTGCGACGAGAGCACATACTAACAGCGGGTGTGAAGGAGGAGATCTGGAGCTGCACTGCTTCATCCTGCACGTGATTTGTCAGAAGAAAACACATTTCCAGACAATTTAACATGTATACTGAAGACTGTATAGACACACAGTTATTACACACACCTATGTATTGCTACAGATGTAATCAATTATAAAAACACACTTCTTACTTGGGCATTATATTAAGCATTCTGTACAGAAGAGAGACACTCTCAGCTAACACCAGACTGTGGCTAGGAATGAATAAGCAGCCGTGAATAAGAACCTGCCCCCAATAACCCAGAACAGCCCCCACCTGTGGCTGCCACCTGGAGCTCACACCTGAGTGTCCCCCTACAGCTGGAGGCAGGGAGCTGCTCCCTGGGTGCCTGCACCTCAGTGCCCTCCTCAGCACTGCCCCTTCCTGCCCTGAGCTTAATGGTCTTGGAGAGAGTTTCAGGGCAGCAGCTTTTGTCTTTAAGGAGGTTGCTAAAATTTCCCTGCACGCAGGGCAGCCATTTGCCCTGCATGGGAAGGGCAAAGAGTGCCAGCCCGAGCTGTGTGAGGTGTGGAGGTGATGGCATTGTGCTCTTCTGTGCCTCAGTTTCCCCCAGCTGCAGAGCACAGTTGGGAGTCTCCCAGTGTCCAAGGGAAAGACTGAAATACCAAGAACAGAAGAAATAAGGGATCCTGAGCATGTCACTATACCAGTTGTCCTGGCTACCCTTCCAACCCTTCCCCCATGGGCAGAGCTACTCGTAAGAGAGCAGGCTCCCTAAACCTCTTGCAATGACCTGGTGCCCTGGAAAATGTCCAGGTTTCCCTCAGTGCAGACAGTGCCCTGTGCTCTAGGGTGGCTGAGCCCTAGATTTGGGTTCCCAGCTTTGGATGAAGGCCGCTGTCCGCTGCCACAACACAAATGTTTGGAACAAATGTTCCTGGAGCACCCAACACAGAGCGTGCCACCTTACAAGTCCAGGAGATCAGCCTGATCTTTATCACAAACCTGGTGGGTCATTTTATCCCTTTTCCCTTCACGTGCCTGATATAGATTTGTAGGGGACAAAGCCCCAGGCAGACCTGGCCTTCTGAGGTCCACCAGACCACACTGCTTCAGACTCATTTCCACCTCCGCTAGCCAGCACAGGGCCAAATTCAATCTTTTGGCTCCCTGCATGAAGCTTTCCATGGCGTTACATGGCAGAAGCTGGAGAAGCACCCATCTCCATCCCTCCTGTGTGGGCTTGCCCCTTCCTGGGCATGGAAACTTGTCCCACTGGCATGTGGGACGTGGGATGGGGGACGTGGGATGAGGGAGGTGGGATGCGGGAGATGCGATAGGGGATGTGGGGTGTGATAAGGGGATGTGGGATGTGGGATGCTGCAGGAAGGGGGCCCAGGAGGGGCTGCAGGCAGGCAGGGCAGCACGGCGATGTGGCCGGGCCCTTCGCCCGCTGTGCCGTATTGCTCACGGCCAGCAGAGGAGGATCTTGTCCTTCCGACGAGGTGCAATACTGCGCCCAGCCGGGAGCAGGATGCAAACAAAAGGAGGAGAAGGAGGGGGGGGGGAGAGAAAAGAAACGAGACTGTGGGGCTTGTTTCACCAAACAGTCTCCTTTCTGCAGCCCGACACTGATACTTTGTG
Organism: Aythya ferina; assembly: GCF_964211825.1. Classification (NCBI taxonomy): domain Eukaryota; kingdom Metazoa; phylum Chordata; class Aves; order Anseriformes; family Anatidae; genus Aythya; species Aythya ferina. Next base: position 28,894,493 of record NC_140302.1, on the reverse strand, counting down.
CGTTCTCTCAAGAGGGAATAAAATCGCTGGATCCTGCTCGCGGCGGGTCCGCAGGGACGGGGGATGAAGCTGGAAGAACTGGCGGAGAGCAATTTTAAATTTTATGACTTTAGGCTCGTAAAAAAAAAAAAAAAGAAAAAAAAAAAAAGAAACCCTGCAAAAACAAAATCCAGGAGAGACATTTTATGTGGGTACTGGCTCGTTGCTGAGTGTGGAGCCGATTACATTTATAGGGCTCCTAAAAAAAAAAAAAAAAAAAAAAAAGGTGGAAAAATGGCTGAAATTCAAAATTTAATTTCACCTGACTTTTGTTGTCATTATCATTGTCATAGTTAGGACTTCACTAAAGCTTCATTTCTCCACAGAACCACCAAACTTTGCTAATTAGGCTTTGCGCAAAGGTTAAACACTGCAGACATAGGATACTCTCCATTTTTCTATTTCAATCCCTCAAGAAAGGAAGACTATTGAAATATAATAGATTTCAAACAGCAGTGCCAGAACCAGGAGCTTTCTTGGTCTGAGGACAGAATCCTGCAGCTCCAACTCTGACAAAAATGTCCAGTTAATCTCTGGCAATTCTTTCCGAATAAAGCTGGGAAGATTTGACCCTAAATTCAAGGGAAATTATTTACAGCTGCCAAGGGCATTCTGCAGTGAACTGTTGATTGTGTCTCGGGTACATTTGCTACCCCTTATTACAATCAAAATGAATAATTAAAACACAAATGCAGGTGGAGAAACAGGCAGCACAAAGGCGACAACCCAGGGTTAGGCTGTGGATTTGCATGTGTGCAAACCAGAAGTAATTCCAGAGCAAATAATGTACTTATTTGAGCTGGTGTGGCAGACTAGCAGAGGGACAAAACCTGCCCCTGTACACGCACATAATTCCCAACAAAAGCTCTACAGGAGTTCGAAAATTCAGCTACCTTGCTATGAATTGGCCTGCATGCTTAATTGCACCGCTTCGTGGCAATTCTCCTGCAACTTGCCACGGAGCGGCCTCCACAGCAGCAGCACAAACGTCGCCCCTCTCCCCTGCGCCGGCACGGCTCTGCAGCCGAGGAGGCGGTGGCACGGGGCTGCACAGGAGGACGAGGACGGCTATTTGATCAACTTCCATCCACAACTGACATCCGGCACGAAGGAGCCACGAGGGCAGGCACAACTACTGCCTTTTCCACGTGAACCCCTTGATCCTGCTGACAGCTCTCAGTGGGAACCTTTGTCTGGGCTGTTCGCCAAAGGAGGAGGGAATCAACGGTTCTGATGCTCTTACAATCGGCCAGATTTTTGCCTGCAACCATCTTGGATAGTGACAGTCTTTGAACTTCAAGGGAAAGTGGCTTTTCCAGCAATGACATTATATTTCTCAGCCAAGGCGATGGCTGAAGCATAATGAAAGCAGGACACATTATCATCTGGAGCACACATGCAGCACATGTTGTATTTTTAGCCTGGGAAACCGTTCCCTTAAAGGATTCCACCAAAACCTCTGAGCTCTTCACCTCTCTACTAGCAAGCCTTCTCCTGCCTCCTGCTGAACTGCAGCATTTGCCTCAGAGTAGGTGTCACGCTCCTTATTGACCTGTCCTGGGACACCCAGGGAAGTTCACATGCAATGTCTTTATTTCCCTGATTATTCGGTTGCGAACCTTTCCTGGGGCAGCACCTGACACAGTAACCATTGGGACCCAGCACAAGAGCAGCTGCACGGCCCTCGCAGGTGCTGCAGCAACCGGCCCACTTCTCCGCACAGGCGCGACCTGCTCCTGCTTTCCAAGAGATCAAAGTTTCCAAGTTAATCTTTGCACTGAGGGAGAGGGCTTGCTAGCAGCTGGCTGGTTTTAAAGTTGCTCATTCGTGGACGAGGTGTGCGTGGGCTCCCCGGTGGAAAACAGAGCCAGCATCGGATGCCAGAGCAAGGAGAAGCTCTAAGAGCTGTTCCAAGGGGGCTGCACGAGCCAGAAATGTCGCACTGACGCATGCGCCGTGTTATCAAACGCTTTGGCAGCCGGTGCCAGGATCGCAGGTTATGCTGCTAGACTTAAAGCTTATGCAAAGTCATTAAGTCCCTTTAGTTCCAGGGGATATCAACCTGCATGCTTCAGGGCATAAGCTGATTGCCTTGGGGGGCCAGGGAGGCGTGCGTCCCTCCCGGAGCGTGCAGTGCACAATTAGCTGGGGGCGCTCCCAGGGCTTCCTCGCTTTTTGCTGCATCAGGAAAATTTAGGCGAGCGCTGCAGAAGGGCATTGCACCTGATGGGGTGCAAATGGAGAGGGGATTGTCAGCTCTCACTCCTCTCTGCAGTGGTTTGGTCATGGTGCAAGGGAGCATAAGGCCCTCAGAGGAGAGGTGCAGCGATGGGGAGAGGGTGAGGGGAGTAGAAATGGGAGTTTGCTACAGGGATGGATCCATGAGTGGGTAGAAACAGCACCATAAGAAGATGTCAGAGAGACACTTGGGGTCTTTTCACCCTAAAATATGGTTTTCCAAGCACTGGAGACATAGAAAGCACTGTGCTGCTGATAACAGTTTCACATGAGTTGTGGGCCAGCTAAAAGATAGGCAGTGATGAAAATTTTCTTTGCAGTTATTAATATATTAGAATTAATCTTAATCTTAACTTTAATCTTTCCCATTCTGTTACTATGTGCACTCAGTTATTGACCTGGACATGGCTGGTGACTTCAAAACCTCCATCACTACTAAGCAGGCATCAATTTTCCAAAGTTCCAAAATATTCAGTGAATGACCACTTCTGTCGCTCCAAGTCCTGCCCTTCCCAACAAAAACTGGGAAGACCTGTCACATCTCAAGGCAATATTTTATACAGTTGCATCATAAATGTTAAAGTAAAGGAGCAAGTTTTGCTTTTGCTTGCATTCGTGATGCATTTTCATGCGTCATGGAAATACTTTGGATTCATGGAGATGAAATCAGTTTCTCTTCAGAATATGAAAGACCAAATGGACATTGTCGCCTTACATCCCTCCTCCAAACCCTCTGGATCCATAAATATCCCAGCTCTTTTCTGTCCTATTTTAACCAACTTCATATGAGCTACTGTCTAAATCTGTATTAGACTTCTGTACTACACCAATAACACTTATTAATAGGAGTGTTACAATAGGAGTGTTACTTATAAAAACTCCTAAAACCATATTTGAATAAAAATGAGAATGGTGAAAAGAGATAATATGGGAAAGAAGGACAGAAACAGGAATGGGAGGGGGGATCCACAATTCGATCAATGTGCAAACTCTTTTACTTTTTCATTCAAAGTATTTTAGTGTAAATTCTTCTTTGGAACAAATCATTAAGGCAAAATGTCCTCTCAAAACATGTTTGTCATGCAATGGTCACGTCACAGAGACTCATTCCCCTCTTTTTTTTTTTTTTTTTTTCTGGGATTCATGCCAAGTGCTAAGCCAGAAAACCTTGTTATATTAATTATGAAGAAAAAACATGTTTTATTAAAAACTAGCCTGCTGAATATTCTGTCGTGCTGCTTTTCAGTGACAGCAGAATTGCTTTTGCATTTTAGCAATGTTAATGAATTTTCAGGACTGGGGGAGACATGCACTGCATTTTCCACAGCAATATGTAGACCAGAGTCAGAAAAGGCTTGTCAAAGCAAATGAATTAATCTAACACTTAGAGCTAGTCAGGAAAATCCGTGCAAGGCTTCACGTTGTCGAAGACTGCACCTACACCTGCCTTGCTGAGTGTGAATTAACAAACCAATTCATCGTGGGCTAGTTTATATCAGACTGGGTTCCCACAATACCTGAGGACTGACACTGAGCTGCTCTAGAACTGATCCTCCCATAAGCTGTCATGTGTCAGTGGATCAAGTATGCCACATCCACCGCTGCCAGTGGATGGATAGTCCTGATGATACACTAATTAATAAAAACCCTAGCGTGTTGCAAAAATAACGGCTTATAAACTCACCAAGCTCTTCAAAAGGATTCATCACCTATTAAAGCCCCTCGCTACATATTTTTCCCAAAGGACTCAATTTAAACAAGTCAACATCTAAAATTTTGAAATTAGTTTCAGTAAATACGAAATCATCATACATAGGAATTGGCATTATAAAGTGGGAGTTTGAGGGTACCTGGAAGTCTTTCATGAGGAAATCTACTTGATTGCGGTGCTTGGAGAAACAAAAGAATTGTTTTTTTTTTTTTTTTTTTTTTTTTTTTTTTAAAGTAGCTTGCAACTTTTCTTTGGTACAATCCATTCTTTCGTTCTCCTCTAAAAATAAGCTGAAGAGACTGGGTGTAATACCTCCAGCTCTGCCCATGCAGGGCTCTGCCTTGCTTTGCCAGATGTTTTGTTTTTAACACACCTCCAGAGTTAAGAGCAATGACCACTCAGCCTTCTGAAATGTATGGTTGGGATAAATTTTACCTTCAACCAAAGAGCTTGCAAAACCTCCTAGCCTGAGCACAGTTCAAGCCCGAGCTTTTCAACCTGTGAGCCCATCCTCATGGCAGCCGTGGTGGCTGCATTAGTACATGAGGCACCGCACCATGAGCACCTGTGCTCAGCCCAGAACCATCCCCATGCCCTACCTGGAGACAAGGTGGGTGGGCAGTCCCTGCTCCTTACCCTCTCCAGCTGCCCAGGAAGGGTTCAGCAAGCTACAGGGCTGGCATGCAGCAAGAAATAAAAACATACTTACGCACAAATGTGTGTTCCCTAGAAGAAGGATCAGTGGGAGAACCTGAAGGGACAAAACGCCATTAACCATCCTTGCGCTGCTCTATTTGTCCTGGAATTAGTTTTTTCTTGTTGCCTATGTTTTTTCAGATGAGGCACAATCATTTGAGGATGAGCTAATTCAGCACAAATAATTAACTGTGCTTCAAATATTGTTTAATGTTCAACAGATTGCCCTGATCAAATAAGTGCATCCTGTCCAGATAATCACCGCATTGGCTGCTGGTAAATGTTTCAAACCAGTAATTATCAAACCTGGAAACAGTATAAACTAATGGCAAAAGAAAGTATTTTGCTTGTATTAGAAATATTTTTATTTTGTTACTATGATTTTAAATAGGTAGGAGTCAGAGTTATTTCTCTCCCCTCCACCTGAAAAAATAGTGAGATCCAGTTAAAATTATAAGATTTTTAGAAACATGAAAACATGCTTTTTATTATTTTCTAGGTTTCAAACATCAAGGCTCATGCTCTCAAGCATTTTTTCCACAGATGTGAGAACTTGAGATCCATTTTTTGATAAAAACTGAAATTCTCGAGTAACTCCCAGTGTCTAGAAGCTGAAACATTTACAATTGTGGCAACTGAGGAAATCACAATACAAGAACAAACAACCCCCTATTACAGAAATGCCAACCTTTTTTTTTTTTTTAACTGATCAGATCTTGTTTGTGCTATGTACTAAGAGAGCAAGTGAAAAGCTAGACTCTTCTCCCAAATAGTTTAGAGGCCAAGTAGGAAGAAGGATGAGGATGAAATCCAGTAGAAATAGAGTGCTTCAAGATCACAGCCCACATTCACAGTCCCTGTTTTCTCCGTGTTTATAAAGCTGAGCACATTCCACACCACCAGGAGGAAAAGAATATGGTTGCCTGTTGGGAGGACTTGAATAGTGTACAATAAATAAATCCGGCAAGGAGAGGGCATCCACACGTTGAATATGAGGAAGAAAACAGTGAAATCACAAGGGGCTCAATCTTTCCCACCCTGAACGATATTTTTCCTGGTGAAAAAAGGTAAGATGTGAGCACTTGATTACAGACTCTGTGGCAAGTGCTGAAATTTGGATGCCAGGGAACCCTCTCTCTGATGTTTGCTCACTTTGGAGTCTGAGCATCATGAGGTGGTTTTCATACATCAGGAAATAAACAAAGAATTTAAGTATGATAATTATGCCACACGTGCATAATTTAAGCAGGTGCCTACAAGCAAAACGTGTTTGAGATTTAATCTGTTGGTGGCCACACATTCAGATTTGAGGGATTCCAGATTCTTTAACTAGTTAGAAAGACAGCAAGATGAAAGGAGTTAGATAATGCACAACTTTATGTAATGTGTCCTTGAGTAAGCTGATTTGCACTGAATTTTAATAGAGCCCTGATTCATCAAATCTCAAACAGAATTAAGGTATGGACTGGATCCTAATAACATCATGCTTTATATCCATGAAAGATAAATTAAAGGATGCAAAACTGCTATTGACAAACATTGATTATATGTACTTTGATGGACTTTGAAGTTGTGCCAGATGCGTCTTGTCAGCCTCCAAAGTTTTCTTTTAAATCTCATTGCATAAGGCTTTTACTTTTTAATTATTTTTTTCCCTCAGCCTCTTTGATCAAGAAAAAATGTAGATCATATTTGCGTGATGCTATTTCCTATGCATTTTATTTAGATATGCCCTAGTGCACAGCTCATGATATGTAAAAAACATTACATGCACCTAGTAATCTAAACCTGTTATCCTGGGTGTTTTTTAACACTTAATTGACCTTCTCAAGCTGCTGAGTGAAACCTGTCCATGTGCAGAGGGTTAGCACAATGCTTGCTTATATCCTTTTGTGCCACATAAACCTCCAGAGTAAGACACAAGTGACAGAGATGCCACTGGCTCTTTGTTCCTGGGAGATTTTTGCCCAGTGCAGAAATCCTACCTATCCTTTTCATTCTGTCACTGTTGGAAAAGGGGTCCTCATGCCAGACCCCCATGCAAAGGCTTATAACATCTACCAATTTCAGAAGATGAATTAAAATTTAAATGAGTGAAACTCCTTTCTTTTTCCTACATGTGGTAATGTCTTCTCACTAGGAAGCTTTAAGAAACTTAAAAGCAGCTTTGGAGACATTTTGATTCTTAAAGTTGTTAACCTGCTTATACTCCCTTGCTTTCCTTGTCCGCAAGGATATGGCCAATCTTTTCAGGGCATGGCAGGTACATAAAGTATGTTGCTCTGCACAGTAGGAGGCTTCAAAGGCAGTGAAGGGTTTGGGTCCAGTTCTTTGTCTTGGAGTAGACCCTTTCCCACATCCCCAAACCCATTTGAGTGATGCTCTCTTGCTCATCAGACATGAAGTGCTTCTCTGTGACAGTTTAGGTGGCTTCGAACTAAAGATATGGAGAAAAATGTAGAGAGGAACTGACCAATCCTTTAAAATTGAAAATGAATGGGTGAAAACTGCTTAAAATGCTGGAAGAGAACTGTGGTGGACTGGAGGGCTTCTGCAGTCCTCTATACTACCTCAAACAAATCATTTACTCTCAGTATTCCTTTGCTTCCCACCTGAAGAGTGTGGGTGGCAACACCTTCTCTTTTCCCTATGAGTTACCTGTTTAGACAACAAACTCTTCTGGTTTAGTATTTTTTTCCTATGTTAATGAACAGCTCCAGGCACAAAGAGGTGCCTTTTCTTGGCTGTGGTGTCTAGTATAAAAGTAAGAAAAGAGTAACCTAGAGGACTATACTCTCAGTGATTTATTTGGAATTACTACTGAGTAGTATGCTCTATAATGGTTGGGTAATTCTGTTGCCAAAATAAATACCAGAAACAGGACTTTGTCAATTTTTTTTTTTTTTTTTTTTTTTTTTTTTTTTTTTTTTTTTCCCCTCACTAAAATAAGAATTTCCAGTGTAAAGATATTTACCTGGACATTTTTTTGCCACCATGCATAGCCATCAAATTCTGATTTTGGAAAGCATTTCCAACCCTTCCTGGCTGATAGCTCTTCATCTTCCAACATAAAGCAGAAGAGAATGAATGAACAACATGCTGTGCTGGATATGCATGTGTGTGCGGATTATTATGGTATTAGGTATGGTTACTGCAAATACAACTATTAACACTTGAAGGAACAAATCACTGCAGTTGTCACTGGAGAGTGAAAATTCCTAAGGTAAAGGAAAAATAAAAACATTTAATAATCAACTTCAATACAAACAGTGGTTCTAGAAATACTTGCCTGCATCAGGCACCAACACAGTGCCCACAGGAGCATGACCAAGTCTCTAGGAGGGTCAGCTAAGAAGGACTTTCTTTAGACCCAGCAGCAATGCTGTGGAGTATGCAAAGATCAATGCTTTGGCTTTGGCCTTTTCCACTGCTACCATTTTGTGGCTTTCTTTAATTAACCTAATAATTCAAAATCTGTATATATGTTCATGCTACCTTTTTAGTGTTCCCTCCACTTCCCCTAAACAAAAGCCTTTTTCAAACTGCAAATGAAAATAAGAAAGCAGGAGCCCTATTATTCCTCTTTATACAGAAGAATCAGAGCTGAGCAAGAGTATCGGGAACTGACTTTTAATATCAACTCTGGGAAGGGGAGGAGGGGTATTCTCTTTGTGAAACTCATCTTGGTGCAGAAAGCCAGCATGAGGTCTAGACACCACTTAAATCAACATTTAAAGTGTTGCGGTTGCATTTTGTTTCATAATTCTCTCTAGCAGCAAATTCCCAGTGATGGTTTCAATTCTTGGGCTCAGATCAAAAGCAGAGTAAAAATTTAAAGACAAGCAAACAAACAAAAACCAGAATAAGTGCAGGCAGCAGAAAGTTCTGTTGGACGTGAAAGAAGACACTTCCCTTGTCCCTGCTGCTATAACCCACCCGTAATATTTCAAAGGCTTTACACAAACTCAAGCACAGAGCAAGGCAGGGCTTGGCTAGTTAGGAGGAGAGGCAATCTGGCTCCAGAGGTGCACACCGTGCCCCACAACTTCTCTGACACTGACGTGGCACTAAGACCTTGAAGAACAACCTGCCACACAGGAACTTTATTCCTGCCCCCAGCCTAAGACTGGGTATGCCCTGGCCGTGAGGTTTTCTGTCCCTTTCTGCCTGTTGGGTGTTCTTTTAAATCTTTCCTGTAACAGCTCCGGATATTCTTGTTAGCTGCACAGCTCTGTGAGCCTATTTTTGTGTCTTGAAGCTGCCTGCTAAAAGCATTAAAACTGTAAAGCGGTGGACGAAGAAAGGCAGTTTTGCTTTCAAGCTGAAAAACATGCATCAAAGCTCCTGCCATAAATTTATGGAGTATTAAAAACAAACAAAATGTGACCGTAGGGTAACATCATTTTAGGAAAGATGCGATGGCCTACCTCAAAGTCTGCATTTAATGTGCGCAGCTCTCACTTTAACCTGCCTAGGCTATGAATCCCAAGGGCCAAATTCTGTTCAACCACCCTAAAACAGATTATTTTCACTCTGGAAAGGTAGAGCTAATATAGTTACTGTGCTCCGGTTACAAATGCTGCCTTCACAGGCTCCACGGGTCCTTCAGGGGACGCCAGTCCGAGGGAATTTGGACAAGCCATGCCCCTGTAAGGGGATCTCTGACAGGGAGATGGATGCAGTGTCAGGCCTGGTCCATGCTGTGGGAGCTGGGGAGAGCTGGCATGAGCCGACAACGTCACCCTGGTGTTCTGGGGGGAAGGAGAGGTTTTCTGAAAGGTGAAGCCTTTGGGTTTTTGAGCCAACTGCCCCCAAAACACCTCAGATACCAGCAAACAAATCAACCGAGGGTAGGAACCTCTGCCACCTCCTCACACAGGGTCCTGTGGCACACACCAGCTGCTGTGGGCAGGGCACAACAGCTGAGGTGGTCCTTGGCCACAGCCTGCATGGAAAGGGCAAGAAACAAAGTAAGCAGAGGTGCATGGACCTCCAAGGACTCTTCATGTCCTGTCTGTACTGAGAAAGACACTGATCTGCCCAGGCACCCACGGTTGTAAAGCCATCGGGCCCCGCGGAGCAGCAAGCTTACATCTTGGTGCCACTTCAGCCAGCAACCACATCTTTTCTCCTCTCATGTCATCTCATGATGACACCAGCCACAGTACTAATTTATTTCTACAATCCCAGAACAACAAGATAAATATAATGAACATTATGGCAAATACTTTTTTCTTGCTGAAGAAGCGAAAACCTAATGAGAGCTGACCTCCATACTATTTTTCATGCATTTAGAGGCAAGCACAAACTAAGCAACACCTGGTAAAAAAAAAAAAAAAAAAAAAAAAAAAAAAAAAAAAAAAAAAACTCCAAAAGACATGCCTTAAAATAATTACTTTAACTTTTTGACATATTTTTTTCTTCTTTATTCACTGCAGTGCTGCTGCTTTAAACAGGAGTCAGGCATGTTCAATGGGACAGTGGGATATCATCTGTTTCCTGTTGGGAATCCAACAGGAGGTCATGGAATAATATACATCCTAAATATTTGGGAACTCTTTGGCAGAATTTAGCATACTATGTTATTAATTGTCTAAATGATAGATAAAATAACAGAGACAAATCATTTCAGGTGCAACTGTGCACAGCTGTTATGAGCACTGCTTTGCAGTTCTGAGAGAATCAACAAATCTTGCTTGAGTAAGAGCCATCCATCTACATTATTATTCTTAGGTGTTTACATTTCCTTGTGCAGAACTCTGAATAAGAATATCTTTTTTTTTTTTTTTTTTTCCCTCCTAGTTTTCATTTAATTATGAATGCTCAATACTACACATAAGAAAGAGTTAGCCATCTGAGCGGATGCACAGCTGAAGCAGCGCACAGTTGGAGCCCCTGCCTTACCTCCTTGGTCCTCATACCTCATGTAGGTGGTGATGAAATACCTAGCAGCTCTAATACTTATGTCATGTTTATCTTGGCTTCATGTTTAACTTGGCTGGCCTAGCATGATGAGCAGGGCCAATTTGGTTGGATCTTGATTTCTTTTCAATCCCAGATTCCCCAGGCTGCAATTCCTCTTTTTGATCCATCATCCCAGATCTACTTTATCCCTGGATTTTCTTTCTGAGAAACAATTTTTCTATGGATACCGATCCACAAGTCAAGATCATTTTTTACATGGTTGAAGTTAACCAAGGCTTTCTTTTTTTTTTTTTTTTTTTTTTTTTTTTTTTTTTTTTTAATTTTAAGTCTCCCAAGCTTATAAAAGAAGCAGCACAGCACTGTTTGCATTTTTCTCCGTGTAGCAATGGCAACTGGAAATAAAATTGATCATGGTTTTTATAAGACTGTCAAGGATAAGAAAGCTGTCTCTTGAGAAGCAATGCTAAATGTTAGTTCCAGACTGATAACTGTGGGACAAATAGGTTATAAATTAGTCACTGGAATTGTAAGCAAGTCCTAAGGGATTTCCTGTCCCTGAGACAGACCAGTGAAAGCTACAGGAGTGAGATGCTCTGGTCGCTGGAAAGGCTATGTGGTTTTTCTGCTTCAGAGTCTAAACAAAACTAAACATTTTTAAGGTTGGAAAGCTTTGGTATGAGCCAGCCATCACAGTGGTTCATGGCAGCAGCAAAGTTCTTCCTCTCCTAATGTTACATTGGTGGTAACATGGAGCTCCTGATTGGCACTTCTCTTGTGGTGTCTTGTGGTCTCCTGAAGAGCTGAACTAGGAGTCACCACCACATATCTATGAGATACCTCGCAAGCAGGCTATTCATGAATCCTTTTTGTTGTTAAAAAGAACTTTTTTTGTGAAGAAGTTAACATTTTATGTGGGAAGCAGCACTTTGCATACAGTATTTTTAGACAGGCTCCTAAATTTTCACTGCAAATGTTGAACGTTGAGGTGCAGGTATAGGTGTCAGCATGTATCAGTGTTTACCTTAAAGGTAGTTACAGTGACGTTATAACCATCCCTAAGCTAAGCGTTGCAAAACTGAACACTTTATCATTAAAGTCAATTCAAATGTGCTCCAAGGTAGGATTCCTGTGCAGTCTGGACTTGGATCTGTAATGACATCTCAAAGTAAGTGCAGGAGCATGGTTACATTATTTTAGAGTTCGTGGTCTGTGCTTACAGTGCACTAATTTTTAAAGGGGTATTTATTTCCTTTTTCTTTTTTTTTTTTTTTTCTTTCCTCTCCCATGGTGCTTCCCCTAATCACAAAGGTTCCTCCACACCAACACCCATCCCCAGACATATTCCCAGCTTAATCCTCACACTCGGCTCACAGCCCACTTTGCTCTGCCTGTCTCTGTGACCATCCTTCAACCCAGTCCTAAAATACCCCACAGGGAACATCAGTTTTGGTGAGAGGAAAAAGTATGTCTGAAGCTAGCTCTTCCCTGTCTGCCCTGGCCCTTGCCTCCCTAGGCAGATGCATGCTCCGTGGCCCACACTTGCAAACTTTCTGCTTCTTTGAGTGATTACCATAATCGGAAACAGCATCATTGAATTTTGCTTAGTTAAGGGAAGATGGCTCATGTCAGAAGATGTTTGCTAGATTGGGTCTCATTTTGTAACATTTCCCCTCAAAGGATCATTCAATGATGCATCTTAGAATCAGATTCCAGAGAGGGAACTAAAAGAAACATCAATAAAAAAAGAAACTGTGAGGAAACTAAATATAGAACAGGCCAATATGAATTAAACAACATCCTAGAAATCTTCACACAATAATTGATTTGCTCATTTGTACTTCTTTCTATTCTTTAATCTTTCAGCAGGGCTTCAATCCTCCCCCCATTGCTTTTTTAATATTCTCTGTTCATCTGTTGTCTACAATATTGTTTCTGATCTCTCTCATCCCATCAATCATCTATAAAAAGAGACTAGTCCACACATTCTGGTCTCCAATCCTAATGACTGTAAAGAACTAATCACCTAAACTGAGTGATGTTCATTGTTGTAAGTGTCGCTTTGATTTATTAAACATCTCTGTATAAATTCCTGCATGTTTTGCAAGTTGTTTCCCAGAACCTGTATGAAGGCACTTTGAAATCCTAAAACTGTCTGCTTATGGGGTTTTTGGTTCGCCTAATAAATGGATTCATGTCATGAAAAAGAGCTTTTACTTAACTGGGAGGACCACTCAATTCCAAATTCAGGTCAGATCCTCAGTTTGAGCTTTCCCTGAACACACAGCAAACTTACAAAGGCCACTCATACACACTTTGTATTAATCTGAAAATACTGCGTGCATTGCTTCAGCAAGTCTGCCTGCTGATGGAGACCCATAGACACTATGGAAACATTCCTAATGATGGCGTTTTCCCTAGCTGTCACTTTCACATGCTGTTGCAAGCTCTTCAGTTGAGCAAGGACTTTTCCAGTTTGATTAAATAAAGTTAAAAAACTGAATATGTTCACACCCTGCCCTAGTCGAAGTGACACATTCAGCACCATGTCATCACTGTCCCTCATGGTGATGAGGTCTGATGGGAGCAATGAATTCAGCCTGCCTGACCTTGGTGAGGCCACCAATGATTACCAAGTCCCCTTGAAAGGATCTGGGTGTCACCAGACTTGGGCCTTCATTTATCCTGCTCTCACCTGAATGAAAAAGAGACACTCAAGAGAAAGCAGAATTCAACTTGAAGAAAGTGTGTCTGAAGATGACTATTCCAAAGGAGCACAACATAATATTCTCATGAAAAAACTGTGGAAATGGGAACTAGACAAAATACTGTCCACCTTTGGGTCTGCCTTAGGACTGGTGGTATTGATGTTGTTATTTTTTTATCAGCACCTTAGGGTGCAAGACTAGAAAAAAAGGTGTGATATGTTTGAATGACACCATTCTGGGATTGTTGATTATTTATGAGGAGTTTATAAGTTCCATTCCCTTTTCCCATGCTGAATTTGCACACGATATTGAGGGCCAGCTAAAAATAAATGCATATTCCTTAATGCTCACCACAGTCTGTACAGCAGTCCCTGCTAATGAACCAGTTACTGTTACAGGCGGTTGAGTTTTATGCATTGATTGCTTTAGTGCCTCATACTAAGAAAAAGAGACATTAATAATCTTATTATTACTGAAACATCATGGAAACTCATAAATATAGATTCAACAGTTAAGATCACAAATCTGTGAAAAACCTTTTTTTCAGCACAGTATGGGCATAGTTATGCTGGCAGGCAAAAGAAGTGGGGAAAAAATATGTTTAATTTATTCTATGGATTTGCCTACTTTTTCTGTTTACAAAATGTACATTAACACCTTACAGCTTTAGTGTTCTGTAACCATTATCAAAACAGTCTCAAAACAACCCGCTGGTAAGGGTGGTTTGAGATGGGCTGGTAAATCTTGGTTTGGTGTATAGCTTGTATGGCTTTCCTTTTCTCTGCCTGATTAGCAGATTGTCTAGTTTTCTCTTGATTTTGTTTCATTACATTGACTTTAGCATTCAAAGATTTTATTTTATTTTATTTTATTTTATTTTATTTTATTTTATTTTATTTTATTTTATTTTATTTTATTTTATTTTTGTAAAAAGCTGAGGATTTCATGCAAACATCATTGGTTTTGTTATTACAGTCATCAGTGGAAGAAGCCACAGAAAGTGATTAGGTTCCCCACAAATGCATGCACTCAGAAAAGGCCTCAACATAAAAATGCAGCAGATTTTTTTTTTTTTTATGTGACAATAGTGTTTGGCAAAAACAAAAAAATAAAAAAAAAGCTGGAAAAAAAAAGCAAATAACAGAAAGACAAATACAGAGAAAGCAGACTTAGATCTCTCAAACAAATATTAATAGAACTGATTTGTGAAGTTTAAAATGTTCCCATCGTCTGTACTCATATATATAGTGTTGCTGTAAAAAATATTTCTATTATCATCAGGTGAGAGAACTCTATTACCCAGTCATGGGAACATAAATAAATAATAACCATCTGTATCACTGGTGTCAGCAACTTTATCATAGATGCTGATTTGGGCTAGATGATTTCCAAACTCCCAGGAAGGCAAGACTCATTTCTATTCTGAGAAGCTTCTGCTCACAGCACCATCATGCAAATGGACATGATTATGAACAACCAACAATTTCTACGTATGTGAAGTCACTACACTACAAAAAAGATTGCACAGAGAAGTATTTTTAAAGAGCTTAAGAAGTAAAGTGCAGGCAGTACAGAAGCTCTACATTGTGAGAGAAAAGGCATGAACAAACACAAAAAATTTAACCCCCAAGCAAGTCTAATTAAAACATCTGTTTAGAGTTGTGTCATCCCATTCTGTGTTTGGATCACCTATATTAACATTATATACTTAAAATACCTGCTGATGATGAAGTCAGTCTACAAATTTGGTATCAATGGTTTCACTGGGAAATAGCTGTGACTTTTTCTGTGCATAACACTGACAATTTAAATTCTATTATCTCATAGTCTAGCTTGGGTTTAAAATCAAGTTTTTTCTCTTTTCTGAGACAAATATTTCCCCAAATTCTATGGGATAAATATGGTGATGATTTAACTTCTTTTACAATATATTTAGCTTTTAACATGTTAATTCATCTAAGAAAGGGTATTATGAATTGTACAGCTCTGGTTTGGGAGAAAATCCTACAGCTTGGAGAAATGAAACAAAGGCTTTCCTTATCTGAGTGGTGTGGGGGTTTTGGTTGGTTCTGCTTTGTTTTATTTTGTTTTCCCAGAAAGAAGGCTGCTGCTTGAGAGGCACTGAGCAGTAAAGAAGGCTGGAAGTAGTTAGTCTTGGTGGAGGCGAGCATTATGGTTAGAGGGCAGAAAAAGAGGTCAGAGGTATATATGATCAATACAATATTGCACAGGAATTGCCACAGCGGACACCTCATACCTACTTTGTGTGTGCACTTATAAATACCTGTCCGTATCGCCAATCCCTGGCTCAGCTGAAAAAGGTTCTGTATCTTTGACGCAAGGCAAGAAGATCTCCATCCCCGCAGTTCTACTGAGATTACTCAGCTGTGAACAGATAACTCGATACAAAGACGAGGAAGAAAAAGCAAGGAAAAAAGTAGAAGCAGACAATTTCATAGAGCCCAAACCAGACAAGACTCTCTCTGATGACCAAGGGAAAAGCTTTGATAAACGGTAGGGCAGCTCCTCAAATCCAGGTCTCTGAAAGTGGGGGTGGAACACTGCAGGAAATAATGTGAGAGTCCCTGCTGTGGGAGTCAAGGGAGACAGGGAAAATAGTTCAGGTAATAAAAAAAATGTTAATATTACAAGAGTGGAATGCATCTGAGTATAATTCCAGACTTTTAAGTTCAGTTTTCAAATCTTGGAGAAAGAAAGAGACAGCCCGCTGCCATCTCACTAGTTTGTCACATTGGGTTTAAGGTGTGGAATAAATCAAAACTTTCTTTTTTGGAACATGGTACAAAGAAACGCATTAATAATACATGAAAAATGTTCATCACGTTGGTGTGCATCAGTGGAAACACTATTTTAAAGAAGCTATGAGGAACACATGAAAAGACTTGACCCAGGTTTCACTTCTGATGTGTCGGGGTGGGGGCAAGGCAAGCGTTTCTCTTACCCACTGATCTGCTCTACCTGTGACTTCCTGGCCGGAAGAGAAGTTGGGTTCCTAAGTCAAGGATGATTGTTTTTTTTAGATTTTTTTTTTTTTTTTTTTACCACAAGGAAGTTTGAATCCTCTGAGCCATCTCCTCTAAGTGCAAACATGAGGAGCAGAGAGAGAAATAAAGCAAAACCTCCCAGCTAACTGGTAGCTGCCATGCCTTTTCTTCCCCTGCATGCTGAATGTTTAAATGTCTAAAGACTCTGATGTTTACCAAGAAGAGCAGTCATTTTTGTGTTCAGCTCTGCACACTGTACTACAGAGGACAGGTACACATACACATGCCTACATCCTGTGCCTTTCTAAATGATTTTACTCTCCTTCCCTTTAGCTTCCAATATACATTTTTATTTAAAAAAAAAAAAAAAAAAGAAGTTGTTCTGATTAAAATTATACAATTGCTATTTATGGAAGAGTGTAGCTGTAATAAATCTTTGTTTCTAAGCTTGCTGAATCTATCAGCAACAAGAGTGTGGAAAAGATCAAAGGGAAAGGGAGATAAACACAAATCTGACGTTCATGATCTGGCTTGTGGTAGTGCCCAAATGCTCCACACAAAAATGAGGCCTCTTACAGTAGATGCTGTACAAGCAAATCATGGCATTTTCTTGTCTTCCTTCACTTGACAGAGAGAGGGGGGGAAATGGTCGCTGACCTGGCTGTGGAAACCCGCACTCATGTCTCTGTCATGTTGCCTCACCTTCCCTTGACTCTGAGGCATGTGTAGCTGGTGTTGGAGCTTGTCGTAGGCCATACACCAAGATGTGGCCATGGGGCCTCTTTGCAGGGACCTGCTGGTGGCCATCACCTCCCTGTGGAAGCAGCAGAGCAGCTCTCAGTAAATTCATGCTCCTGAGGGAGGATGCTCAGCACCCAAAAATGACCTGGTCTTTCCCGGCCGGACCCTGATTTTCAGGTAGGGGATATGGGAAAGATGGAATTCACCACTCCAGCAGACAGCCATCAAGCTCCTTAAACAGGCCTTAGGCCTGTTATCACCTTCTTCATTTGTAGTTTTGTGAAACACTTTTACCTTATTTAACACACTCTTACATTAGGAAAAAAAGACCCTAAGGAAAGAGAAGAAAAAAATGTTACTTTGCTAAGACCTTGCCTGGCAAGTTTCAGCTCAGAAACCCCAGAGAATGCAGAAGAGATTAATGAAAATGCTGAGAATCACCATAATAATTCTAACGACCCGCGCCAGTGTCAGTAGGCTCAGCAGGGCCTGTCATTAGAAAGCCCCCTTTTAAAACGGGTGTCCCTCCTATTAGTTAAATTATCTAGACTGTGGCGAAGAATATTCCAAGGTGACAGAAATCGGAACAGTACAGACTTGCTAAAAATGAAAATCAGATAATTGCTCATAAATTACTTCTGGGGTCTTTCAAGATCTTTCAGTCTTGCTGACTGAAAGGCAAGTCATTTGGAATGCAATAATTAAAATAAAAGCTGAAACATACAGGAAATGTAGTTGGAAGGAAGATATTAAGAGATATATTGTACCTGCATAAATTATCTTCTGGTTTTCAACAGCATCCTAATTTTGCTCTTATTCTCCTTAAAAAGTAACCATGGATGACAGTCTAGGCATCGAGACCGACCCTGCTTATGGTCCCATAGAGTGCCCTGCCCTGTTGATGAGCGTGCTGAGGGGGACAAAAGTTTATGTGGCCAATGTGACACGGGGCACGTGGAAGTTGCTGTGTCTGGTTAACACCCAGTGACATCCACCCCCTGGGATGGGAGACCAGCACATCGCCAAGGGTGGCACAGCCACACACAGCCCTCATGTCCTCTCATGGCTTCAGCCCCTCCAGAGTGGGAACACTGTCCCCTCACCTGGGACAAGCCAAATTTCCTCCCTCAGGATGGGAACCTGGGCTTCATAATAAAAATATTTTCAAGAGAAGGCCTTTTCTCCCAAATTGCCACACCAATGGGTAAAATTAATGCCACGTGGTGTTGAGCAAAGTCATCTCCATATTAGTTTTTTTTCAGTAGTTTTAAATGAAAGCTGCTAGGAGACTGAAGGGATGATCTGGTGAGCTGAGGGTCAAAACAATTCACCTCCTCAAGAATATTCTCTCTTTTTTTTCCTGGTCATCCCACACACCAACCAACCATTTGGAGGATAGCAATCTAACTCCAGAAAATATCTGTTAAAAATCTCTTTGACAGTCTTTTACTGCTGACCACGTTTGGTCTAAAAACAATAAGAAATTATTTCACCCCTCTTGGCATTTATTGGACTACATGGAGATGTTTTTTCAGACTTTTATTTTTTTTTAAAGTCAGACTGTATTATGTTAGTTGCCCAGAGGATTTCATGCATGGGCTACTCTATAAATAAGACTTATTATTCCCCAGTGATGAATGTGGTTTCTTTCTGAGAAGTTGCATAATAGCTCAAGTGGGATAAATAGGAATAGTCTGATGGTGTTAAGTTTCGCAATTAAACAGGGGGACAGTTCCTACTACAAGCAGGATGGCTAACTGCTTTTTATACAACCTTTTCATTTGGCACTGAAGCCAGCAGCAAGCCCTCTGCCCGTGAGCTACAGCTGGGCAGCGAGAAGGGAGGTGATGTGAGCCACCAAAGCACAATTCCCTATGGTTCCCCAGAGATGCACTGGGTTCTGCCAACCAAATTTATAGTTAGGAGGACGTAAATGAGCCTGTAGTGTCTGTCAAAGGACCAGCACTTCGTGCAGTTCTCAGCAAGGACAGAGCACCAGCTAAGTGCTGAAACACCCAGTGCCACTGAAGGGGAGGCAGGAGGCAAGTCTGTAGGACAGGGAACCTGCAGCTTGAGCAACACAGCCCGCTTCTGGGAAGGTAAATGGAGGGTTTTGGTCTTTGGGGCTGCTTCTCTGACACATTTTGCCAAAGCTCAATTAAGCCCACAAATATGGAACAAACGCACATATGTTATAGGGCTTCTGTCATTAATAAAGGATGCCAGGTCATCTAACCTCCATCCCAATTAGCAGCACAGGAAGGGAGACAGGAGAACTAGTTTGAACTTAGGGAGCAGAAAGAGGTTTACCCAGCCTGTGTTCTCTTCCAGGTGAATCATCCCAAAACCCAAGCTGTCAGAAACCAGCAAAGAGCCACACAAATTCACACCATCTTCAGCAAACCGTGCCCTGCCCTAGGACGGCCAGTCTCCTCGAACCGGCTCTCAGGGGCCTCGCACGGCACAGTCACTGCAGTTCCCCAGCACTGCCCCTTCTAGCACCTTGGTGCAAAACAAGGGTCAGGGAGGATTTTTCCAGCTCCAAAATAATTTCCCCACAGATTAAGTTTTTCCCCAGTCCCATAACCTAAAGCTTTCTTAACACCTGGTGGTTCAGTACATGTCCAAAATTTCCACTACGGTGAGTCTTTACCAACCATCCTTCTGGCTCTTTAGGCTTAGGAAATACTATGCATAGGATTCAGGGCATGCAGGTGAGAGCATTCTTGCAGGCTGACCTTTCTATAATCTGTAATTCTCAATGGTCACGGTTTCACCTTTATCTGGAAATTTATAGGAAAATTTATCATCAGAACAATGAGAAAAAGTATGATAAAATAACTGCTGAGCAGCTTCTGGAACTGCAAGAGGAAGGGAGGTTACCCTTCAGTGAATGTCCAAAATTGGCAGTCAGGAACAAATACAGAGCTCATACCCCTATTTTGTAATTAGATCTCAGTGTCACATTGAACTGAAGCCAGCTATATCGAGTGGTACCCTTCAGTGACACCTCTCTGAGGAGCAGTGCTCCTGAAAGACACATCTGGGCAAAATTCTCTGCTTCTACCTCAAATTGGGAAAAATTGCTACAAAATTTGTTTCTAGTATTCTATGCCAGGCTTGTGAGCAAAGTCTCATTCCTTAACAGTGTGTAACCATCTACCCTGTCCTTCATTACTGCCTGAGGGACAGATACCTTGCATCTTCATATAGATGCCATGGTCTCTGTTCAGTTGAATTATTTTCCCCGGTGGCTTTAAGCTAGGGGTAGTTTCTCTTAAGCATAATTACTTTCCTCTGCAGCCTGCATGGCACATTCTTCCAGTGAAGGGATGACTGGTGAATGAATACCTGGCTGCTAATCAAGGGCAGCTTTTTCTAAGCAAAGACATAAACATCTTTGTAAAATTTCTGAGTGCAAAGAGACTATACCACACATTTTAGCCCAGTAAGGAATCAGTACAGCAAAAGACACTCTCCCAAGTGCAACTTTTTCCACAGTGGGAAGATCAGAACATCAACATCAGCGACACACGTTGGAGAAGAGATGTATGCATTGGTGGGGTAGGACTGCAGCTGTGTGCTCTGATTTACACCAGCACACTCCCCAAAAGGCAAGCTGGAACTGGCTTTGCCAGCATGGCCCTCTGTGAACGTAATGTGAGTCCTTTCCATCTAGTCCTGTGTTTGACCACAAAGGGCACCACCAGTCCGATGCTCAGAGGCACTGCTGAGGTGTGTCTCCAGCATGTGCACCCACTCATAGGCATGTTTAGGGTGACGAGGTTGCTGGCTAAATCCATTGAGATAGACTTCACGCTGTCCTTACACGTGAAGTATGAGCGTGCAGCCCAAATTAATTCGTATGCAGTGGAACTTTGATTTTTTTCAGTGCAGAAACCCACTAGACAGCAGGAGACCAGGCTGCAGAGCTGACATTTTATGGCAGATCCAGCACCATCAGTCTCACATCCTCTTAAAATTTCCTGCTCCTTTACCACACTCTTTCTATGTATTTTCTATTGGAAAATATTTAAATGAAAAATGCTTGAAAGGGAGAGAAGTTAACAAAACTGTCATCTGGGGTAAAAAATTAAGCAGATCATTTCCAGACTCCACGAACAAAATACATTTCTAGCGCTGTGTACCCAGGACTTCTAGCAGGCTGCTGGACTCCCAGGAGGATGCGTTCTTAGCTTATTTCACATATCAGCTTCATGTAGAATAGTTGTTTGTTTCTACTTGTGAAGGACACATATTTTCTGATGGAGATTGCCTACCTCAAGGGCAAACTAAATTTAGATCTTCAGCTTGGAGAACAATAACTTTTTTTTTGGTGTGATTTAGCTAGAAAATGGAAAAAAGTGCCTACTCTTGACAACTTTTGTCAGGCAGGAGCTGAGACATTCTCAGACAAGGCTGTGAATATATATTGACATTGAATCTGAACTCAAAGCTGAGTTCCTGAACACCTATTATGTCCAGGTCTAAGCACTTCATTCTTATGCATTTTTTGAGAGAGAGACCTTTACATTCATCTCTCCGGTCAGAAATGTCTTCTTTTTCCCCCACCTATGGCGGGAGCTCCTCCCTTTCAGATAAGAAACCAGCCAACTAAAACACTGCATCATGACTGATCAGGGCTCATCCCTGCACCAAAAGGAACAGAAACTGGGCCACATTTTTGCTGAAGAAATGATGAAGACAGAAGGTCGGCTGTCCCGCTGTGCTGGCTGGAGGAGAAGGAACAGAGGGAAAAGGGAGGGGGCGAAGCTGCCCCACACAGCCGCAGTGTGTGACACCAGCACAGACAGCAGAGGGGGACAAGTACTCGTGGGATGGAGCAAATTATGCAGTTCGTGTACTCTGCAGTGATGAAACGGAAAGGTCAGTTTCTGTACACGCTGGCTTATAGGCTGGCATATATGATTCATATATACGTATTTTAAGTCTTCTATATCTCTCCAGCTCAGGCTGCCATCCGCTTCTAGCCTTCTAACAAGCAGGCTTTTGAACAGCATTCACGCTCACTTTTTAAGTTCTGAAAGAAGTGTCTCTTGCCGTAGAGGCTGCTGCTAATGAGAGATGAGGCAGAGCGAGGAGACATCGCTGCTCGAGGTAGGCTCTGCGCTGTGCCGTCCTGCGCCACGCGAGCAGATGACAGCAGCGCTCTCGGCTGCACCGCGTGGGTCAGAGTCTGTGTTAGCACACACGTAACCATTAACCTGGCCTTTGCCGTCAACTTCCAAACACTTTTCTGAGCATTCACCTCTCGTTCTGCAAATAACAGTTACATTCAGGGAAAGGTCAGTTCGCAACACGGTGCGGCTGGCTAGAATAGGAGCCACAGAAAAGTAAGGTCACGGTAACACAGACTTCTCTGCAATCTCTGCAAATAAAGAACCTCTCTCGCCCGCTTGATCTGTGTGTGGCGAGCTGCGTGGGGACTGGCAGAGCGACGGTGCTTCTGCAGGTCAGCATCCAGCCACGGCAGTGGGCTGCAGCCACAAAGCGCCTCTGCTGTTCCCACCATGGGGCACACACTTGACTGCTGAGTAGCACGACCTGCAGTTTGCCTGGCTGTGCCGGTAAGAGCTAGTGAAAGGGGTGCGCAGCGTCTCTCGGCGTTTGGTCCGCCGGGATTTTATTCACAAGGCAGACGAGTGACTCCTCTCTCCAGCCACATCCATTTCAACACTGGAGGTATTTAAAAGACTGAGGTCTGAAAAGGAGGTGTCCTACTAGATACTTGAAAGGAAGGCTCCCCCTCTTTTATGAGTCACAAAACACAGGATGGAGAACTCTGTGTGCGCAGCGCCGTTATGAATGGATGCAACAAAGCAGGCTGGCCAGTCTTGTTGGGCAGTCCTGTTAGAAGTTTGCCTGCTCCTGTGGCTCCAGCTCCTCTTCACCCTCTTCAAAAAGGTGAAAACTATTGATTCTCTCTGGGTGAAAACCTGGCCCATGCAGACCCAGCAAAATTCCAGTGTAGGAATCCCTAGCTGATGACCAGCGGTGTAACCACTGAGCCTGACACACGCTCACCTGGACTTGCCCTGACCTCAGTGAGCATCGCAGGAGAGCAGAGGTGGGTAGGGTCATGAAGACAGCACTGGAGACCTCTCCCTCAATCCCCCTCTGAGGAATGGGGTTTTCCCTCGGGACAGTAGACAGCTGCCTGCAAGTCACTGCTGCAGCCGTGGTACCACCTCAGGACACCTCCAGGGGATGCCATCCTGCCCTACCTTAGTTCCTCAGATACTTTATCATCCCTGGCCTGTAAGAAATGGATCAGGCATGGAGAATCCCAGTACATCTATCTCCACCTCTTCCCAAAAACACTTTTGTAAGAAACCTTCCTACACCAGGCACATCAGCTGAGCCTCAGCAGAAGATAAAACCAGTGATATCAGCATCATCTTACCAACTAAATTCCCACATTTGTGGAGGGCAGCAGCAAGAGAGAAAAAACTACCCAGACCTGGTCTGGCTTTGATTTGCTCTGTCCCCCAAAATGAAAAGTGATGTCTGTATAGCCTCCCTGAGACACAAAAAACAGAGGAAGTAAGGTGTGTTCTTGCTCAGTTAAATGTTTCTAAAACCCAACAAGTGTTTTCCACCTGCTATCTCTGTCTCAGCACAATGCGAAATGGTTATACTAAACACTGAACAAAAGTCCTTCTCATTTACAACTCTCCCACCTTCAGCAGCGTTCAGCAGTCTCCTCTGCAGTACAGAGCTGTACAATTTATGTACCCTCCTCTGTCTTAAAATCCCCAAGCTGCGCTGTACAAGCAAGGAAGCTATAAAAGACACTTTGCACAGACAAGACTTACAACTTGCACTCCGTTCTGACATTGTAAAAAAAAAAAGCCTAGCTGAAATAAAGATCTGTGTTTTGCATGATTTATTTAACTTTCAAATATCATATCCTGGGTTTTACAGTGACGGGCACTACAGAAAGCATGATGAGAAATAGATGGGTAATTATTGTGGCGGGTTTGACTGTTACCGTCATCTAATACTGCAGTAAAGTCAGAAGATACAGGTTTATGCTTCTTGAGATATGTGTTTAAATCCAGCTCGTGTCATAAGTGGTCTGAAAGTAATGGTCACAGCTTGATTCCTTGCCAGGCGTGGATGAGTGACTTCGCACAGAATTAGTGGGATTTCCATGTCAGAGCATGGGCACCACACGCTTGGGTACAAACCAGCATGGCTGGCAGGAGGTTTGGGGATGAGGAAGGAACAAGGGAACTCAATCTCCAAAAATAATGCTGTAGGCAGTGCTGGGTGTGGGATGCTCCCCTGGCAGCAGCCCAAAATGTGCCAGTTTCTCAGCCTCCAGCCCCTCTCACCTGCTCCGGACACTGCAGCTTGTGTGAGGCACTTCTTGGATCGGGAAGGAAGGAAGGGGCGGATGAAAAAACATTAGACGAGAAAACCAGAGAAGCTGTTTTATCAGCATGTACCTACAGCTAGATCACAGGGGAACTGTGAAATGCAGGATTCAGTATTGATGTGGCCGCTGTACAGACCGTAACCCCTGGCTGTTACAGGAGCCCCAGGCAGGGAGCTATGCTCAGCTGCAGCATCCTTTGAAGCCCAGCTACAGGACAAGAGCGTGAGCCATTGTACGGCCAGGGGCAGACGGGATGGACCAGACCCTGTCCAGAAATGGGGTCCGGCCACAACCGTGACCCGCAGACCATGACAGCACCCCGTGCTCTCTCCTGGGGCAAGCGACGAGGCAATTTGTCCCCCCAGGGTGTGACCCTGGGCACGGAGACCCACAGGACGTCCCTGCTCTGAGGTGGCAGTGCCCACCAATTCCCCACCGGGTGCATCGCATCCCACTTGGGGCTCCCTGTCCCCCGTGTCCCCGTGTTGTGCGAGCCACGAGAGGGCACTGAAACATAACTGAAGCGCCGAAACGCTCAGCCTCCTGCGCCAAAGGGGGGTCTCCCATCTGATGCCACCGCTTTCCCCGTAATTATATCTTTAGATAAAATTCCAGAACAAAGAACCGATACAAGGGTAGAGTCATGGCTCTGTGTTTCAACTGTCCATTATGAGGTCTGAGACAAAAACAGGGTTCATAAATACCGCACAATGCAATGCTTTATGCGTCGGGAGCTTGTGCTATGAAATATGACTTTCTGTTGTAGTTGGTTGTCAGGCTAAAACAATAATTGTATTGAAATTCATTTTTAATTAAACAGTTTGCTGTGCTCTGGGAATCTGCATTGGCATTTATATAGTGTCCATCATTGCTGTATCAGTGTGCTTTATCTGCACAATCAGTTAAGCTTAGTATATTTTAATTGAAATTCTTTCTGTCTTTCAGCTGTTACTTCCCCCTTCAGATTATCATTCACATTATAGCAGCATTTTATGCTTATCCTATACGGAGTGATTACAAGAATAATTCTGCCATTATTTTTAATTCTTCCATACTTCCCCTTCACTTTCACAAACCCTTTTCACAATAAACTCTTGCTATTATGAGGGAATTCGGTGCAAATCAGTTCACACATTTTTTTTAAACTATAAACCAGATGTAAGAAACCCCAATATTAAAAACATTCAGCAGTGAAAGACTCATTCTTCAGAACTGAAAATATGCCACTAAGATATGAAATATTTTAAAATGTAACTGGAATATGTAAGATATAAGTACTGAAATGATTTTAATAAAATATACCCTTAAAATTTCCAAGAGACTACCTCATCACAGAAAAGGAATGAAAAGAGTTCCTGTTACTGCCTTTTTCTAAGCAACGCATTTTCTTTTACTTTATATAAATGAAGTTTCTTATTTATTTATTTATTTTTTGCTTAGCGTTCTTAACTCTTTTTTTTTTTTAAAAAAAAAAAAAGGAAAAAGAAACCAGGAGGCTCATAGATTTCTTGCATAAATTATTTGAAGCGAGGTTTTGATTCACATTTGTCCAATAATGTCAATATACTACTTAGTTAAAAAATTAGTTCTGCGGGGAGTTATACTAATTAATACTTTCCTAGGAGTGCATTTTTTACAGAACCCCCTGAAATATATATATTTAAAAGTCTATATGAAATTCATCACCTTGTATCTCACTGGTGTGGCACTATTTATAGTTTGTTAGGTACAACAGTCTTAGCACTGCAAAGCCCCCAAACAGCCTGTGTTCCTATCCTCCACAATCAAGGGAGGAGAAACAAAAGAGACAGGGTGTAGAGGGAGGCTCGGAGGAAGGGGTAGCATAAGAGTTCATTTTGACTTCAGTGGGAAGCATGTCATAAGAAAGAACAATTTGTATTAAGAAGGTTTTTGCACAGCCACAATCTGCATCTGGTGCTAGCAAGGGGGAAGACTTAGCCTGGTGTTATTTCTGTGCCTTGATAACACAAGCCTAAGTAACATCCACTACCTTCAGCCTGAACGAGGCATTTATCTGAATGACTGAGAGCCAAATTCCTTCCGATACTAAAAGCATCCTTCTGGCACTCGGCGTGGATCTGCAGCTTCTGTTAGCATCTGAGTGCCCTGGGAGTGGAGCCGCACCGAATAACCCACGGACACCCACTCGGCGGGACTGCGGGGAATTTTGCCATTGTTTGTCAAACCGTTAGACCTCAGGATTTTTCATACATCTAAATCCAGATCACTTACGTCAGTGTGTGTGTGCTGACATGGTGGGGAAAAAGAAAACCTTCTATAAAAACCTGTGTTGCTTGATGGTGTTTTCTAAGGGAAAAAGAAATAGCTTTTGCCCTACTTTGCACTGTGTTTTGGAAAGCTTAGAGCAAGGTAAAAATGCAACAGGGACACCTCTTTGTGGGTTCAGCCTAAGCCGTGGACAATTTTTTCTTGTGTTTCCAAACAGCTGCAGTGCATCTCAAAATACGTAAGAAATACATAAATGCATAGGCACAATACTTGCGCACATCAGAGCTGTGTATATTATGCATCATTCTATTATATAGCCACACACACACAATCAGTATGCAAATTCTGTCTACGACAGAGGGGGAACAAATCACTGGAAATGCATCCGAGTTTAATCTGGTACATTCCTGGTTACATTGATTAAGGAGAGTGGAGATTTGTCTGGCTCCTGGGTAGATGACCAGTCTGTAGCACTTGGTATTTTCCAGCTTTAAATCCCCCATGGCCCATAAAAACCTTTGCAAGTATTCGTTATTGTTAAGCACGGTACCTCATGATGCAGGTAGATCCGATCTCCTGAACACTTCCCTCCCCCTGAAGCACCCAGCTAAGCAAACCTGACACCAGCACACCCCTCTACACAAGCTTCACTTTTGCACCACGGGTAAACACAAGGAGCAATGCTCTGCCTGCCAGGAGCAAACCCCAGCACAGCAGTGCTCAAGACACATTCTCCTTTGGGATAGGGGCGGGCGGGAAGATGACGACTTCAAATTCTCTCAGAAGATTTGACTTCCTCCCTACTTTTTTTTTTCCCCCCTTCTTTTAAATGTCAGGCTCCTATACAGTTTCTTTGAGAGTTTGAACAGTTAGTTAGATCAGTCTGGAAGCAAAACAAACCACAACACATTTCACCTTTTGCAGAACTTTCTAAGAGACGGCATGCATTGCAGAGCGGTGACGATTCAGCATTCAGCTCTCTGGGGTTGGGGTGTAGACCTAAAATTCAAAACATTTTTTTGTACATCTGTGTTAAATCAGGGCTTATTTCTGATTAAGGTGGCTGAATTTTTAATATTAAATTCTTTTAAAAATTGATCACTGTTGTATTTAGGGACATCACAGATGGGAACGGAGAGCTCTGCTGTAAAACTGCGCACTCTGCTTAGGATCCAAGTTAACTGAGTTGGAAGGGTTCTGCTTTTCCCTTCATCTGCGTTTTGCCTGAGGTAGAGCCTCTGACAACAGAGCCCAGACTTTGACCTACTCATGGCATTTTCTTTCACTGTGCACACTGGGAGAGGCTCACGCTGCTGCACTTTCCCTTTCCCTGATGATCACTGGGAGGTTCTCCTCCTCCACATCTCCCTGCTTGGGAGAGGTGCTGGAGCATCCCAGGCTGATGGCACATGGGACACAGCTGAGATAAGGGTTCTTGGGCAATAAAGTGCTGTGGGAGAAACTGGTCTGGTTTTGAACTCTGAGCTGTGGTTGGAGCTGCTTCTGCCTTCTGCTTGCTATGAGATCTAAACCAGAGCAGCCATCTCAGCATCTCAGTACTGGGAGGAGCACGGGATGCTACCATCACCAGCAGTCACTCTGAGGATCTATAAGCACAAAATCCCACCCAAACAGGGTAGGGAGAAGGCAGGATGGAGGGGAGAAACAAGGTTGAGTCCTGAGTGCATAAGATAGCAAGAGGAGCCTGTGCTTCCCTGTCCTCTGTCATTCCCGGAGCAACATCAAGCAGGAGGCTCAGCTGCACAAATTACAGGCTGGTTGAGGCTGGCAGGGATCTCTGGTCACAACTGTGACCCCTCATTCCCCTGGGGCAAAGCTGCCACAGCAGCTGCCTGCCAAAGGCAGGACAGGGAGCCAGGAGCACCCTGCCCTCCTGTCTGACCTTCGCAGCCAGAGCTGGTCGGTGGTTGGAGTTCATGGCACAAATTTAGGCATGCCAGGTTAATTGTGTTCACATGAGGTTTAACCAGCTGAGCTTGAGGTTAAGGAGATGAGGGTACTGACAGAGACTGGCAGCAGGTAGGCAGCGTGTTGGGGAGCAAAACTGCCCTCTGGCAGAGCTGCTGGGCTTGCTGGCGTGGAGAGACTGGGGTGGGAAAGGTATCTATACAACACCAGTGAGCACGACTGTACCACGAGTCATCCCTGGCAGCACCACTGGCCTGGACGTGGTGCCTGGACCCACCTCCCAGTATTGTCAGACTGCTCCGTATCTGCTGTTTGCATATGCTGAGATAATGAAGAATTACAGTACTGTTATTATTATTATTATTTATTTTAAGGAATGCCTGATAAGCCTCAACAACCCAGAAAATATTGTGATTTATCTTTCTGCAGTCACCGGATTTGCCCACCCCATGTCAAACTTTGTTTTTCCCCATCATCATCCATCATACAAGAGGAATGGCCAAGGACACCCTCTTCTTAGCCCCCGAGCCTAATTCTGTGACAGCCTAACATTTTGCCTTAACTCTTAGCTGTCCAGACAGAACCCCCTCAGCTCTGAATTAAAGAGGTGATGACAGAGGCACTAAAAAGAAGGGTCCTTCCATAACAACTCTGACTTCAGAATAAGTGTTCTCTTCTTCTCAGTATTAGCAACACAGAAACACTCTCGCTACCAAGCTCAACCCTGTGTACAGTCTGTGTATAACCTTTTAAACAGCTTTTGCTGTAAAACACAAGTCTGTTTGCTGTAACAGAAGCGTTTCATTCCTCACAGTAGAATAAAAGAGTTCGCTGAAAGAGAAAGGGCATTGCAAGTCCCTGCTTTGTGCTCTGAATTCTTTTCCAGCGTCTTCCTTTTAATACATCGCAAAAGGGGGGAAGAGAAGAAAAAAACACATTAAAAAAGTGGTTTAGAGTGTTTTCCCAAGAAATATCACACACTGAATTGAAACACCTTATCTACAAGGAGGTCCTGGTGGCAAGTGCAGAAGCAACACAGGAAAAAAATCAATACAGCCTGCAGAGATTAAAAACGTACTGGAAAAACATAAGAAAAATGCAACAATTAATGCCAGTTGTACATATAATATGTGAAAACAAAGCAGAGAGGCATTAGTGTCTACACGCAGATCTATGGGATAGGTAATGCTTTTATCTCAACTTGAAAATGGAAGCTTTATTAGACTGCTTCCCATCAGGAGGCATCATACCAAGAACAGAGTAAAGCTCTAACTAGCTAAAAGCCTCTTCCCCCCACACCTTCCATCCCAGTCACTTTGCATACGGGTGAAATTCAAATGGCTCAACCTCAGAGTGAGCTGGTGGCAAGCGGCGGTTCAGATTTGCCAGCTTGGATGAAACCACATGCTCCCCCTCCAGCAGAAGATGTGAACTAGCCAAAAAAAAGGTCCTTCTGATAGGTGGGAACATTTCATCTGTGATTCAAAAAGCCCCTCCATAAAGTTAGAGCTAGAGATCTTCTTAAATGTCAGATCTGTGGCATGCTATATCATCTATTTTTGTATGTCTGACTTGAATTAAGTACCTTGCACAGGTTTTACCTGTGGAGGGTTTTGTAATGAAATAAAGATGCTCATGCACCGAAATTAAGCAAATATTTAAGGTGCAGCTTCATGGAATGATTTCTCTAAATTCCCTCCAGCAGCTTTGCATCTATGCATTAAGTAGACCAAATTTTCCCAATTTACATAGTACGTTGAGTGTAAAGCTCAGGAAAAGGCATCATATCTAATAGCTCTTTCTTACTCCACCACCTAATTTTAAAGCACATTATGAAGCCTAAGCAGAATATTTGCTCCTCATTTCAGTGAATCAGCAAAATAAAAAGCAATATCCCCCTTCTCATAGACATACACCATCAACACTTTCAATATATGACACTCACAGCAGGGCTAGGTAGGGCCACACATCAGCTAGCTTGGCAGTACTGGAAGAACAGCACTTTAACCTTTCTTCTGCTACAATCCCATCAAAATAAATCAATGCTAGAACCTTTCTTTTAAACCCCAGAAATCTGACTTATGGCTTGCTCATGCCTGCTGACACTGGTGAGTAGAGGCAGGTACAGGGGCACATGTGTGCCTGTTGCTCAGATGCTTGGTGCTACTCCAAGGCAGTAAAACAGCTAAGCTGACCAAATCATCTCAGTCCTCTGCAGGCAGGGACTATAAGGAATAAGAGACAATAAAATATCCAGGCCTCTAAGCAATGCTTGGAACAATTTATATCCAAATACAACCACCGTACTCTTAGAATTGCACAGACATCGGCAAAATAGCACCATCTTCGATGTAAGTTTATACGAGACAGACAAATATGAGCGATACACATGGTTACATACAGTATATATGGTTATATACCACAGTGGAGGCAGCAATTTCATGGAGTTAGCTGTGTTTTGCACGGATTTCATGAACGCCTCTCGGAGCTCAGCCTGTATTTTGTCCTTGCTTTTTGTGGCAGGGGCACCTCATGCTTTGGCCAGGCTCCCGTTTTAGCATCATATAAATCCAAATGGATAAAGAACATACTCGGGCACTAGTGCTCCCACTATGGACAGGCCGCTTGCCAGCACGGATAAACAAAAGTACTTCTCTTTTATTAGTTACTAGATTTCATTCAAACTCCCAGAGTGCTGATTCTTTCTCTTTGGACTACATCCCGTGCTTCTGCTGGAGCCAGTTGTAAGATTCTCCTGACCACGTTGAGAGCAGATTCATTTGAAATGCATTTTAAAGGCTCGGCTCTGCAGTTCTTACATGAGAAGGTGCAAAGTGACTTCAACAGGTAATTCCCGAGGATGACTTTACACGAGCCAAATTTGCAAGATTTTAATGAGCCTTCAGTAAGACCTCTAGCTTTTTTTTTTTTTTCCAGTAACACTGTCCACTCTCAGCAATGAGTAATAAGCATTCACAACACCCCATGAGGCAAGAAGTCATAGCTGAGCCTACTTTAAGACGCATAAACTGTGGAAAAGCTATTAAGGCTTCACAGCGAGCCAAGACTGGAGCCAGCACGCCGAGCGCAGGCAGTGCTGGCTCTTAAAGCACATATGAACCTGTTAGTGCTAAGGTTCAACTTTGTCCTGTCAGGCGTCCTGACTATATACTAAATCCAGATGGCCTGAGGAAATAAATGAGATTAAAAAGAGTCTGTTTCATTCTCACACTTCCCAAAGTCCTCTACAAAGTATTGAGTTACTACAGATAACGCGTGTATGTGTGGGCAATAGTCCTTGTGAACATGCTGAGGACTTCATTACCTTGTCCTCAGCAAAGCTTAAAAGCCTTAAACACTCCACTCCCTTAAAAAGGAACATGATATTCTGCTTTCTTATTTTTTGAGAAATGCCACCTAATTTCAGCATTTGGAAAACATTTTCACTGGTATCTCCAAGAACCCATGCATGGTAGCATTTTCCAAATGGGAAGGATAGGGGAATCCTTCACTCCAGGGGAAAAAGGAGAGCATGGGAAGGACAAGAGAAGGAGAGATGTGGGAAGTGGAAGTGCTTGAGCTCATAGGGCCCCAGCTCAAGCACTGGATACACCAGAACACACAGGTGGGCTGGAACTGGCCAGAGGTAGAAAAACATGGGCTTACTAGCACAAAAGAAAAAGGCAGAGAGGGCAAAATCTTCCAAATATGAAAGGCTATCATAAAAGAGTGATAACTAACAGTCCTCTGTGTTCCCCAGAGAGGGAAAGACTGATGCAGTCAAGTCAGCAGGCCCCTGGAGCAGCAGGAAGCTGGGGGATGCCTTTCACAGAGCTTTCAGGAAAGAGCTCAGAAACAGGTCCATTGGGAACAGTCTGGGAACATTCAGTTCTCCCGAGGTATCTGCCACAGAACAACATGCAGGAATGAAATCAGCCCAGCTACCCCACGTACAGGTAGCAGAAAGAGAGATGGAGGACATGCAAGGCACAGAGGTATGGGGCACATAACTGCCAGGAAAGCACTCAAGGCACTGGAAAAGCGAGGAAGATTATGCAGGCAACTTGCTCATCTCCAGTTCACCTCCTGCATGGTGTTTGTGGGAACAGGGTGGACAAGGAGTTCATCTTTGAAGCAAAGGTGGTTAAAATCTTGCTTTTTCACTTTCAGTAGTTACGCTCTGCTTGTAAGCCCTTCTCAGAACTCCTTCCCTCTGACTCTTCCTTCTTCATTTTAATATGATGAAACGTTTTTCTTTTTATAATAAAAAGGCATCAGGTGGAGAGCTCCATTCAGAATGAGAGGAGGGAAACCTGCTTGGGGTAAGGGGTTGCAACTCGGGGAAGCCCGGATCACTGCTACCAGAGATGTGGACAGATCTCCTGCTCACTCCCCACTTCAGCTCACTGTATAGGAGTCACAGATAACAGACTTCTTTTCTTCCAGCTTTTTATCTGTGAAGATTTGGGGTTACTGTACATCCAGCAAGAGGTGGCCCGGGCCTCAGCGGAGGTGCCTGTGCTTTGCCATTGTACAAACAATAGCACCTCTGAGGAGCAAACCTTTGCTTTGTATATTTACTTCGTTTCTTGTTCAAGCTTTGTTAGGGAAGCAAGGCACTTAGGCTGGTTACTAAAATAAAGAAGTGCTATAAAAAGAAAGATCAGCTCTTACAAGGAAATCCAAGCTGTAGAAACATGAACAAAGATCCATTGAAAGGCAGGGTTAAATAAATACAAATTAATTTTGCCTAGTTCCAAAGTCCTTTGGTCAATACACGCCTGTTCTCATTATTATTCAATAACATTTAGCTAATATATTTGGATTTGCAAGCCCAACATTTTCAAACATTTTTCTAAATTAGCACAAATCTTCTGCTTCGTCTTTTCTTCGTCTACTGTCAGCAGAGCAAATAATCAGAGAACAAATAGATACGTACTCCGCTTATAAATTCTTCTTGCCAAAGACTCGACCTCTAGAGACTTGACTTCACATTTGCTTTCCTGTAGAATTTAACAAAATTAGTCAAGTGCGATTTGTTACGTGTTTGTTTCTTTTCAAACAACGGCAAAGCTCAGAAATGTCTAGCTCTGGTGATTAAAGGAAAAAGGGAGATTTTATTAATAATGCTTAAGTGGCAGGATATTAGAATGTCAGAAATACTTGTTAACACCTTTCACCTGTATGTAAAAGCTTATAAAATTTCTTCTCCTCTGCAAGACTGAGGTCATATCCCGCTTATTAACACAAAGTCAAAAAACGAGGGACAAATCTGATACCACTGAACTTTCCTGGCTGCACTATCAGTAGGATAGGCCCAATATTAAATTTTATAACAGAATCATGTGCAAGATGTGCAAAGCACCTGCACAACTTGGCCCTACCCTGAGGCACAGGCAACCTGAGATGATTATGTATCATCAAAAGCGCGTCCTTTCCCCTCTTTCTCATTAGAGCCAGAGGAAGGGACTCTGCCTGAACTATTCCGTGCAAGAACAAGGCATCTGCATTTCAATAGGATGCTTGTCAAGGTTGACAGCAACTGGAGAGCTACTTGTTATAAAGCTGTGTACTACAGTTGATACAGCCCTACTGTATGTCTCTGGTTACTGCAAACATGCTCACTAGTCATTTGGAGGCCTTTAAGGCATGTGGCAACAAGGGGCTGAAACACCACAGAAAGCAATGTGGCCAGCTTCATTTTAACATGCTTGTGCCTTGCCTTCATTTTCATGAATCAGCCTTTCTGGTCTTGAGTTATAATAAATGGGGGGTTTGAAGATCAAAGGTAATTTTGTTTCTAAAAGAAAACTGTAGTAGACGTACTACCTGGGTACTTTTCAAGTCAGCAACATCAGGGAAATTACTCAGTTACTGCACTGATGCTTTCCCTGAAAAACATGTCAGAAACTGGCAGACCTGCTCTGTTCAGTTAGGAGGGGCTCTCCAAGTCATCCCACAGTGGCCAAAGCCAGCAGAGCAACAAAGAGACTCCCTGCTGTCAGCATCTGGCAACAAATGGAAGAGACTCACCCAAGTGATAAAAAAATTATTTGGTTTAACAGAACAGAAATACTGTAGAGAGAACTCATATCTGTTACAAATCTGGCCTTCTCTGCTCTGTGTTCATGGTTCTATGCAAGTACTAAGTAAAATAAAGAAACACTATTCCCCGCTTTAACTCATCAAACAAGTTGACATTTGCAACCATGCCAAATCTAACTTGCCAAAAATCAAGCAGGATTCAGCCAGTATTTTGATACTTCCAAAAGAGGGATACCCAGGAATGGGAGTAGGAGGCTCTCTGCTTGCCAGCCTCTGACTTGGTACTAAAAGGAGAATAGCATGATGGCACCCTAGAGGAGTGAGCCCTCGTAATTTGACTTGAGCCAGAGCCACATCCTATGATAGAAAACACTCCCATTCACTGTCAGATTAGAGCTCAGTGGGATCACATACCATTTTTGCTCTATGAAATTGTAAAGAAGCCCTTCATTGCCACCAAACCAGCATTAACGCTTGGGTTGGGTGAAACCAGTCTCCAAAACCAGTGTCCAAGCCACTAGCTGCAGTCAGTTGCTCTCTGCACATATGGAACAGAACTGAAATAACACCATTCCCTCTAGAATCACTTACTAGAACCAATGTCTCTGCACTTAGTGCCAACTCTCTGGCTATTTTCACCTTCATTTCTTCCATCTTTCCACCTGCCCATTTCTTAATCTTATGCCCTGCCTTTCCCCCATCTTTTTTTTTTTTTTTTTTTTTTGTTACTTTCCCAACACTACCTTTTAGCAGTTAGCTTATTCATTTCTAATTCAACTCAGGGAAAAATAAAAATTCACAAACAACATGCCTATAGGGTACTTCAAGTATCGCTTATCTCAAGTGGTCCATTCACACCTGGGCCATTAAGTAATACCTTTATAAAAACAAGTTCATGCTCTGAAAAACATTTGAGGATGGGATACAAATTCAGCCCACTTACCAC
Organism: Aythya ferina; assembly: GCF_964211825.1. Classification (NCBI taxonomy): domain Eukaryota; kingdom Metazoa; phylum Chordata; class Aves; order Anseriformes; family Anatidae; genus Aythya; species Aythya ferina. Next base: position 28,858,861 of record NC_140302.1, on the reverse strand, counting down.
TCATCCATGAGCAACAAACTCAACAGGGAAGGGTTCCTTTCCTGCACAGCATCTGCTGTGCTTTTTGCACTATTTTCCTTCTCATAACTTACTAAAGAGAACTCCTTGGACTGCATAGCTTTCCCACATTGTATCTATGTATACAATGTGGACCATTGCTCCATTTGCCATCAGCTCTACTTTCTTTATAGACGAGTTCATCATTTCCCAAAATTTTAGAAAAAAATAACTCCTTCCCTTCTTAAAACAAAGGGAAGAAAAGAGATTTCTTGTTCTCTTCACTAGCCTAACAGCATCAAGCTCCGGAAGTGGCAAACAATTGGGATTAGCATTAGCCAGATGGTAACAAGGAAGTTGGCAATAAAACATCTTTTTACTCTTCGACCAAGACAAACACCTTGTTTGAATGGACTTGTGCATTCCAGAGTCACATTATTGGAGCACCTGCTCTTGTGCTGTTTGGAGAAGTACAGACCTAGATAATCACGTATTGTAGCCAGTTCACTAAAGCAGTCAATAAGTTGAAGACTTTTGTAAGACAGAACAAAAGACTCACTCACGCAGGGAAATGACTCTTCTTGAGAGCAGTCCAGGAACCAAGATGTGTCAGTTGTTACTTTTCACACTTGTGCCCCAGCACTCTCCAAACATGCGAGTGCTTGCTGCAGTGGAGATGACCTCCCAGGTACAGGGATTTGTCAGCGCCATGACCTGCAGAATCCTAGTGTGCTGGGCCACCCAGGAACACTGCTGGAAGTAGGAAAGCAAGTGTGGGGTTGATGAGAGCTCAGCAATTGGTAGTGATCATCTTTGACACTGTGAAGATTTCTAAAAAAAACATTTATGTGCCCAGCTTTGTTGATCCTGACTAGAAGGTCTGGGATTCAGAAGGTCTGAGATACTGGGCTGAAATGTTTTCAGATGTTAGCCTGCCTTTTGCTGGGTTAAGACCTAAGTAACTGAGCTTCTGAGCAAACTCAGTGGCTTTTGGAGTCACAACCTTTCCATACCCCTCAAAAGAAAGTTGCAGCCCAGCATATCATGCCCCCTCTGGGCCCAGGCTTTCTATCACTCCTGATGGCAGCAACAAGCCACCTCAAAATTCAACAGAAGGAAGCGCCCGACATCTCTGGGCAAAAGAGGGCAGGAACATCGATAAAATATTCAAAAACATGTCAACAATGTCCTGCAGCTGGTGTTTGAGTAGAACCAGAAGATGCTGGTTCTACTCAAAACCAAAACAAACCTTTGAAAACAGGGCCTACTTCCACCAGGCTTGGCAGGCCTTGGATCAGGCTGACATATTTATGTTTGAAATAATGCATTTTAGAGCCTGTATTAAGGAAGTCTGCTCGGAATATTAGCCCAATTGCATATATGGAATTACTGGGCTTCTGAGCACCAATTCATGATCAAAATAGCCGTTTTTTGATTCAAGCTGTCTGACTCCTTGTTGTACACAAAGATGTCCCCCTAAGGGGCAGCTGTAAATTGCTCAGAAAAGATTGAACTATTTCAATTATTATTATTATTTTTTTTAAGGCTGAAAAATCACTTTTATAGAAAACACACACACAAATGTTCATATTTATTTGTGTGATTGGGCTTCTTTATTCTTGTGAAGAAAGTTTTAGAAATAAAAGTCAATATCCTGCTGTAAACTTCATCACCAAGTATGAAAACTCCAGAGGCTCAGTCAGTTGCTCACAAGGAGTTAAACCCGCTGGGGAAAATCTGCTAAGCACCTTCCCAAATAAATAAATAAAAATAATAAAAATAAACAAATAAAGTTTGTCTGTCTTAATCTTGTGTTATCACTGTGTTTGCCCAGAAAGCTTCTGTAATTTTAATAATGTGAAAAATAATTTCTTTGTCCTTATGGACAAAAAGCCTTTTTCAGCTCATTGTACACTGGAAAAATCTCAACTGTAAGGTGCTTTGTAATTTAGTTCTGATATACACCTTGGCTCACAGGTGTAATTAAAAACCCATTATAATCATCCAATGCGCAAATCAGAGCAGTCCCGAGAGGAGCTGAGCTGTGAGAGCCTCTATTTATAAAATCATATTTAATGTAGTCTTATCTCTACACTGAAAAAAACATCTGTTTAACATACTGTAAACAAAAATATTAAGGTTTCCTGGCCTTTTTGTCAAAGTGACTTATGACATGATCTGCAACATATGCAATTAAGGTGTAGTGGAAAAACTGCCTAATTTCTATGGAAACCACTATTAAAAAAATTGTACACTTGCTCCTGGTTGATACTTTCAGCTCAGGAGTGAGAAAACAAGGACTGATATGTGTGTGAGGGTAGGGGGGGGATCTGAAGGGAGTTTGGTCAACAATTTGCAGCCTCTTATTTCAGCTCAAACAAAGTAGAGGTGGCAACATTTTTTTTTTTCCTGTGATTTTGTCTTGAAACCGCAGGGGAAAAAAACATGTTGCCTCAAGTGTTAATGAGCTCAAATTAAAAAAGACATAAACCAACAACTACCAGCGCCGTAACAGAGTAATAAGCATATTTGCATAATCCAGTCTCCCATGCATTTATAGATAACCATGTCTTATATCCAGAAGATGAGATGTGGTTTATGCTACCATGAGGATAAAAATTGGGATATAAGCACTGTATGATTTAAGAAGCTAGACTAAAATAAGACCAATAGAAATTGGTCATCAGTTGGCGTCACAGTGTCATTCTAGGAAAGTCAAGCATGAAGCTAAAATCTTCTTTTCCACTGCCCCTGTGAAATCATGTACCCTGCTAATATAGCAAATTTATTATTGCTGGACAGACACCAAGCCATGTGCCAGGATCAGGATGGACATTGATGAGCAGTGGTTGGTTCAAATTCTGCTCTCCCTGGGAGCAGGGCAGATCTGAACAACATTACTGCATAGCAAAAATCAGTCTTCTGCTTGTCCCTCTTCTTGCTTCAGTTTCATCCCTTCATAAGTTCAAAGAGTCCCATTTTCTTTAAGATAAAACTCCACTCCTCTAGTTTGTTGTGGCCGGTCTTTTATGGGGTGAACATTAAATGCAGTAAGAAATATATTGTTGAACGAGCAGATAATTGCCTGTGATTACACATTGATAAAGCATGAAATACAGATGAGCACCATCCCTAGAACCTGAAGAAATTCAGTTTACTCTCCAGCAAGGATGCTGTTAAAGACAGAGGAAGGAACAGAGACATCCTATGCTGCCTGGTTCCTTTACATTCACTTCCCACGTGGAGACAATATCGAGTTGTTTGTAGGGCTTCTTTTTTCTGGAGATGCTTCTTTTTGGTATGTTAAAATGCCAGCCTACTGCTGGCAGAAAGAACAAAATCCAGAACCAAACATTCAGATGGCACTTCGAATCTCTTCAGAAATGGCTGAATATTGTAAGTGTGCAAGGCACACAATTGCTTGCCTGTGCAAAAAGGTGCCCTCAGGCCCTAGCTTTCAAGATCATGAAATCCTGTATTAAATGAAAAGAACAGAAAAAAGAGCCAAAACCAGCACAGGATAAGGCAACGGCATATACCAGTTCACTGGGAAAACATCTGAATATCATCTAAGCAGTAGGATTCACAAAACCTAAAGGCAGTAGGCATGCCATGTTATTGAAGCTCTTCACACACAATCCCTTGCTAAACATGCTCAAAGCTCTGGCTGAAATGCTGGGGCTACTGAAGCCCATGAAAAATTTCTGACAGTTGTAATGGCAACAGGAACATGCCCTGTGCTATGTACTGGTGTTTAGGGTCCTCCTTGTGAGGCTGTGCAGTCAGCTTCCAGCAGTTGCTGCTATGGGAGGCTGGTGCAGAGAGCATCTTGATTCAAACAGAAGCAATTGATGCTCATCAGCTCTGCAGGTCTTGTGGCTTGAATTACATGCTATGTGTTCGTTTCCAAAGGGACAAGTCGGCACACAGATGATACGTAGTTTACTTGCGATTGCCTGACTACGGTTAACAGCAAAATATACCTGGTTAAGAGAAAACACAGGATGATCCAGTTTACAAGTACCATTTTTCCTTTGAAATCACTCCTAACCGTCTCTTGCTGCACAACTGAGCCACTTCCCTGCTCTTCTGAATAACACAGTTGAGTGAAAAAGATTTCCTCTGATGTTTGCTTGAGCCAAAAAAACAAAACAACCTCAGAGCTGAATTTACCACCTTTTTGCAACCACCAAGTATCAGAAGGGACCTTCTGAGATCACAACCAACACACAAAGAAATTAATTTGGTGTTGACACTTCGCAGTGCTTTGAGACTGTAAATCAGAGGCTGCTTGGCAGGTAACGAACACCACCTCCCTTAAACACAGGAACACAGCAGCTGAGGAGACCTTTCTGAGTCATCAAGCACAATCCCCCACTATCATGGATTGCAGCATCTAATATCCCTGCTTCCTTAATAGCCCTCATTATCACAGCAGCTAAGCATCTGGCAAAGTACACAACACTGGCACTGCCCTCCCACGATGATCTGAGCCTGTGTGAGTGCTAAGAGGAAAGATGGATGTTTGCTTGTACATTTTGATATACCTGTGAACTTCTGAAAACAGACAATAGTCACTTATAGGCCAGTGGAAACCTGGCAGAAAAGACCTTTGAAATATTTCTCAGCCAGTTGAGAAAGACAGAAATAAAGCAAATTATTCTATCCCTCTCCTGTACCTGGAAGGATTAGAGTGTATTTATGCAACACATTCCTGCCATGCAAAAATCTAGTCCCAGACATTAAAAAGAACAAATAAATCTTTCTAGCCTTAAAAAGCCTGTGTTCTCAGCTCAGGCCGACACATGGCAGTGTCAAGTGGAACATGCATTCCCTGTGATAATAAATCTCATAACAGCAATCAAAGCCAAGTTGAACTGCACATTAGGCATTAAATGTCCCAAACTGCTCATCTCACTAAACCTTCATAATAAAATAACATTATAGTCTATAATTACATGGTGTAATGATGCCACAGGAGTAAAACGCAGGAAAGGCTTCATTTTCCTGGCTTTGCAACAAGTGTGAATTGGTCCGAGGCTTAAAAGGCATTCACAGCCTAGATCTAAATCTAGGTGCAAATAGGACTAACATAAAGCAGACAAACTGTACGAGGTCATGCTCAGAGCTGCTAAGCAAGCCCTGGGAAGGGAAGTTCCCCAAAGCCAAGCACATCTACAGCTTGTTACATCCGCAGTGGTTTTTTTTTTTCTGACAAATGTGAACAGAGGGACCTGGAAAGGCTGGGAGACTTTGCATTATTGCTTCTGCAACTGTGAAATTACAGCAGTTAAGGCCAGGAAGTGCAAGAGAAACAAAGAAATATTTCAGAAGTACACATTTTAAAGAGCTTTTTTGTTGTTTTTAAAATCTCTAAATATGACCATATATACATGTATATATTTATATATTTACATATATATAAAGGCAGGCCCTTCCTTCAGTTTAAAAGAGCCTCAATCCATGTTTGGCCCATGCCGATCTGGTACTCAGGCACAAAAGTGCATTGAGTTACCTGTCGTTAGCCCATGGTGGCACTGTTATGTCCCCAGCAGCCTGTAGACCTGAGGACTGTTCATCATCAGTGCTGCAGTGCAGAAGCCAGAGCCACTACAGGTACTGCACTACAGAACTTCAGCACCTCAGCCATCTCTCAGGCAACACATCTCACAGCAGGGATTCATCTCCCCCTTTTTCTTGCAAAGCAAACAATCACCTAAAGTTTTCAAGTGTCAACTGAGATTCTCAAAAAAATCAACTGAATGTTAGTTTTAAATCTTGATGTTGAAATGTCATTAAAAATTACCTCACTGAGAAAAGAAACGTGATTTTATTTAAAGAGTGTTTTATATCTATCTGCAGAAAGTCTAAACATTAAGACAGATGTGTTACCTCTCACTAAAGTAGCAATGCCAAGGGCAGGAGCCCATTTTGGCAATGCAGACAAACTGCTGAAATGAAGTATAAGGGTCGAGTTTGCTTAGTAAAACTACAAGGATGTGCTCAAACATCACAGAAGAATTTAAGTTCGACAGGACCTCTGAAAGTCTCTAGTCCAACCTCCTGGTCAAATCTTCAACAGATCAGACTCACCAGGCAAAGCCATGAGCAAAGTCTTCAAGGGTGGAAATTTCCCAGCCTGTGCCAATGCAAGAAGAGCTTTCCTTCTATCCAGTCCCAAACCTCCCACTTCTCTTATGGCAGGGCTTGCTCCTTGTCAGTTTGTGCAAACTCTCCAGACTCAGCTAGCATTAGTACCTCTCTTTGCAGTCAATGAAGATGGAGATGGTTATCCCATGGAGAAAGGTGCCTGTGCTCAATGGCTGTAGCACAGGGAGGACCATTTGCAAGTACCTCTTTTGGCAGTGCCTCCAGAGGGGTCCTGTCTGGGTGGGACATTCAACTTTTAGTTGGCTAAAATTTGGTTCAATCAACCCTTTTGCTCAGCTGTTCCTTTACCTCCTCTTGGAACCTCTAACCCATGATACATGTATATTCCACCGTTGTGAAACCAATATAATATGCTAAAATATCAAATAGCTCATGGAGCAAATTGTTTGAGAACAAACACAGCCAGAATTAGTAAGATGTTTAATTTCAATGTGACTAAAAACATATTTTGGAGATTATGGCAACATTTATTTTCTTCTTGCACTGGCCCAACATATTTTATTTTTAATCAAGACATACCAAAAGCAAACAAACAAACACACACAAACAAAATTAGATCAGTATTGTACTAACCTGAAATACAATATCTTATTTAGACTTTTCTGAGAGAAGACCAGCATTTCTGGAAGGAAAGCAAATCTTTTCTAATCATGTTAATTCTGTAATAGAATCACTTTCACATGAAATCTAGCCTCAGGATGCTGCACCAAGATCTATGGCTGTGATACTAAAGTTTTAGACACCTAATTCACAGATATAATAAAAGTAAAAATCTTGAGAATTTAACCCTGAAGTCTCACTTGAACTGAAGGAGCTGCTGGTATTGCAGTAGTCTACCTCAACCCCCAAAGTGGTGATGCTTTTTTTTTTTTTTTTTTTTTAAATCCCTTTCATATTTTTTTTTTTTTTGTTTTTAAAACCAGACTTAACTTGTTAGAAATATCCTCTTACAAATACAGGTTACAATATACAGAGCTAAAAGATAGTAAGACCAGGTTTGAATAGTTAGCCCTTACCTATCTATGGCTCATGAGTGCAGGAATTACACATAGAACAGGTCTCATTTTCCATTTGGATGCTTTCTATGTATTTTGCACCATTTCTCTATCTCAGTTTTCTACTAGAGGAATAGGTGCAGAATAAGCAGCAGATCCAAAAGATGGCTGACATCCATGTTGCAGATCTGAAGAGATAACCTGAACCTGCATCAGCAAGCATGATGGAAAGACACTGCAGCAAAGAACAGAGCATCAGACCTGAAGGTTTGTGGTTTGAAATCAGGCTGCAGGGTTGGAGGGGCTGTGCCTGCCTTTCCCTGCAGCAAGAAGGGCAGTATTACCAGCCTGCCTCCCTCAATCTATTGGAGAGTTGTACCAGCACAAGAAACAAGTGACATTTTTTAAGGTCAGGCAATCTGCAAGTTAAAGTTGATAATTTCTCCTTCAGAAAAAATAAAAAAAGTCAGCTCTAGTTTCATTAATTGCTTTTAGAAAGTACAGTGAAGACTCTGTCTTGTATGTATTGACAGATACATTATTCAGCACCTTTGTAAGGCTTGATGCTTTACATGTTAATCACACAAATGCTGAAGACCTTAGTTATGACTCATTTTTGGATACAGACAAGGAGTGCACAAATATGTATTATATATGAATACGTATGTGACTGTGTTTAGGAGCCACTAGATTCACCATTCCTCAATTCCCCTACACCGGTTGCTATTTTTCTGTACCTTTCTGTACCAAGCTGGAGGATCTCTTGCTGGATTGGGGTCATAGCACTCACCTTGGTTCCTTGCTCTGCCCAATAATGACTAAAGGCACAGGCGGACAAAATCCTGACCTTAAAAACGTCCATTATAAAAACATCCATTGATTTCAAAAGGACCAGGATTTCACCTCTTTCTTTCCCGTGGTGCTCAGGTATTGCTGCAAGCTCCCCCAGACATATCCAGGGACCTAGGTCTCTTGAGTACTTGTATTTTATTTACAGACATGTAAGACCTACAGGGGTCACAGAACTAGCAATAGGGGAGTGAAGAGGTCATGGCTCTCCTACAAAACCTCTATCCATTACTGGGCACATAGCGATAGGTCAATCGTGGGGTCCCCAGAGCCACGTGGGAGATGTGTCTACACATCTGTGCAGCTTCCTCACACACTCTGGCTGTGTTGGAATAGCTACCCATTACAACACCTCAATAAATGCTTTTGTATAATAGCGTGGCTATGTGAAGTAAGTCTCCCTACAGACTTCTCTGACATGCTCTTCTCTTACCCACTCTTCGGATGCTTTTGACAAACATGAGTGAAAACAGACTCTTGAGGTGTGGGGTTAATTGTTCTCCCTTTTCTGTTTACATAAGTACTCCGCAGCCTGAGAATTGCTATTTCCAGAAATATATCAATCAATTAAAAGTTTCATATCCCCACCTCATGGATAATTTCAGAGCCTGAATCATCTGTTTTGCAGCAATTAAAACAAAGGACACTTGTTTGAACGCATTGTTTTCACACTAGAAAGCTCTGTCTGCCTTCAGCTGTCTTTACCAACTAGGAATTCAAGAAGAAAGAAGCTATTAAAGTTTCCTCTACCCAGTTTAAATGTGGCACAACACACATTCCCAGCCAACTTTTCAGACTAAACATCTTAGTAAATTCTTCCTGACAATAGTTAGTGACAAGCATGTCAAAAACAACAAACTCAGTCACATATAAGGCTTATCAATAATTTAGTCTTTTTCCCCCACGAGAGACTGTGTGTTTTGCAATAATGAAATATATGATTTTAAAAATAAATAATAGGCTGTTGTCAGGCCGATTGTAGCTAGAAGTTATGAATTTGATTGATTGATTGAACATTTGACTTCATTCTCTCTAGCAAGATCAAAGCGAAACTCTTCCATTTGCCCAAGGCCACTTGCAATTTATTTAGAGATTGTGTTCATATCCCAGCAGGTAGCAATATTGGACTGAGGTACACAGAAAATCAGCTCTTTGAGGTTTTTTCTGAGTCCAAGGGATGCAACAAATGAGATTTTTTTAGTTCATTAAATCATTAACCACTTAATCACTAAAAGCCACAGCATTAGTTATATTTTCCATTAGCTAGGGGTAACAAGGAAGCAGTCTTGGTGCTGAAAACTTCTGTTATAACATCCGTGCCTTTGTCAAATATGACAAGTCCATATTTTTTATTTATATGGCTATTTGTCCCCCTCCCTCTTTTTTGGTTTAATTAGCATGGCAGGAGGCAGTGACACCCAAAAGCGACAGGCATATGAATCGCAATGAGAAACCCTTCTAAGAGAAATATGGAGAAGAGAAATGAAAGCACACCAATGATGTTTGTGTAGCAAATATTGCAAATAACCTAATGTAAAAAAGCTCCACACAAGTCAGGCTAATGTGAAACCTTCAGCCACCATGAAACGAAGCCAGCATCAGCTGTTCCCCCCCAAATGGCACTCACATGCCGACCACAGATATTTGCAAGGCTTAAAAAAAAAAAAAAAAAGGTTTGGGGATTAGCAGTGTTACAAGAAACAAAACCCAAATCCAACCCGGAAGGGTCAGTGCAGGCGGCAGCTTGTTGGCAGCGATGCAGACACATGCAAATCAGCAGCGGTTGCACGTGGAACCTTAGCAGGGGCTGCCAGCAACAAAGAACCTGCAGCCCTAGAAAGCCTGTTCAGGCACAGAGATAAGGATAAACGAGCAGGGAAGGAGAACTTCCAGGAGTCAGGTGAGCCCACCTCAGGACAAGGGAGCAGGTTGGTAGCAACATGAATGATCCCATAGCAGTCTAACTGACGATACCATGCTCTTTTCCTGATAGCAGCCTGCTAGCCAAGGGAAAGAGTGCCACAGCCAGCAAGTCCAGACTAACAGCCCAGCCAGAGCTTTCTTCCTTGCCTACTACAGGCTCCATAGAAGGAATAAATGTTTCAGAAACCTTCAGTTCTCTTTTTTTTTGTATCACAGGTTGTTCTATAAATCTAAGATGGTGCGATATCAATGGATGTTGGAAGGGACTTCCCGCAGTCCTTGCTTTTCAGTACTGTTTTCTAGCCATACAATCTACACTATCCACCACTTAAACTACTGCTGCTTGTTCTTTCACTCTCTCTAGTGGATCCCAACCTGTGACAATACTTTGCCTCACATCAAGCTCAGGTGAGCGTCTCTGGTACTTTCTATGACAGCCTGCTGCAAAGCATTACCAAAAGCTGTTTTTCTGCATATTATACGTACTGGCCTCTAATTCCCAGTCTCCACAGAGTCCTTCTACTCCTGACACACCCTGCAGTAACATATCTAAGTGTGCTTCAGTCACCCAAGCCACAGCCTGTGCTCCAAAGAAACTGGTTGTGATGGGAATGACAACACAGATGGACAGTAAGCAAAGATTTCCATGTCAAGCTCCCAGATAGATGCAGGACAAGAAGTGCTGAACAGATACACAAAACAACAACAGCAGCTATGCTGACAGACCTCTAAATATTTTTCCTCTAGATGAAGGTCATGCTGTTCATGAGCCTAGAAAATTGATGATATTTTTAATTACTAATACTTTTTAAATGGGGTTTGTTCCTTACATAGCTTGGTGGTGCCATGGCAGACTACAGCTTGGCCCCAAAGCTTGTCTCCTCTCCTGCACATCCCCTTTGTTCTCTTTCACACTTCCCATAACCACTTTCCCTCCAAACCAACAAACAGCACAGCCCTTCCATCTGATACATAACAATCCAAGCCATTACAATTATATTTACAGCTCCAGTCCTAGCCTTTTCACTGGAATACATGGGTACAGAGGTTAACAGTTATTTGTTTGGCTACTGAGAAATTTCCATAGGAAAACCAGTACACAAGAATTTGCTCTAGCTGGGTGTAATGGCAGATGCCTATATTTCAGCATTAATATTGGGAATATCTGCTGCTTGCCCTGTAAAGGGTCTCTATTTACTAATTTTATTAAACCTCAGAGAAAATGCTGATTGAAAAAGTATCCTAAAGTGTCTTGAGCACTTCCCATTGGGAAACAAAGGAGACAAACAGGAGGAATTTGTATTCCTCTGACATTTATGCCTGTCCCATCGTCACCGTCCCAGCAAATGCCTTTCTGGTTGGAGCCACCTAATTTGTTGCTTGCCAGTGCATAACTACCACACCAAAATACAGAAGCCAAGTGTCTGAATGCTCAGATCCAGCAAGCAGATCTCTCTTCAACAAGTGGAGAAGAAACAGGTTAAAAGATATACCTGTCATCTAGGAATACTTCTCTTACAGCCCTTTCCAGCTACTTCTTGGCTCTAGCTTTCAAAAATCTAGAAGATCATTTGATCTTCTTTTCCAAGACTTTAAAAGCTCCTCCTCAGTACTTTGGCAGAAGGATCTAGTGCCTGGTCCAAGACCCTTGTAATAGCTCCTGGGGGTTCATGGGACAAGATTGCTCAACCATGGCGAACAGGAGCAGAAACACAGAATTAGTGATCCAAGTAGCTTTTCTATTATTTATTTATTTATTTTAATAAAAGCTCTACTTGGTAAAGTGATTTCACAGTGAGAGCTGGAAATGAAACCATGCATTCCCAATCCTCCCCTTCCCATTTCTCCCAGTCATTAGGGAGAGCAAAGCTATTCCAGCTGTGGAGAAATACAATTAGATCAACTAATCAACTTTGGGTACAAATTGACTACTCCAGACTGGAGAAAAGGAAAAGGGAAAAGCTTAACAAAGCAGTGGCAGAGTGCTTTCTCACATATAGTAGCTTTCATGTAGTATGGAGCTGAAAAATACAAATAGTGAATGTTTTCACAAAAAGCATACATTAATAAAGTGTCCCATTAATAAATGTGTCATACATTAATAACAGTTCAGTACCATAAGGGGGCAAAGGTTCAGCTAAGTAACTCTTCAACAGCCATATAAGATGCATACCAAAGAATACATGAGCACTACACAAAATACAGCTTCTTACAGTGATCACCAGTCACTAGAGGGCATTTATGTCCATGAAGCTGTCAGACCCAATTTTTCCACTGAAGGTATGATTAGTTAACGAGGCTTGACAGTTCCTAGAGATCAGCAGCTGAACATAATCATGCGGAAGCAAACACGTAAGCACAATTAGCAGAGTTTTTCATAGACTTTCACTCTGAAACGTTGTCTGAGTTACAAGAACAAGCCTGGCTAGTTTTCTATGTGGCACAGCCTGAAGGCGAGGAAAACCAAAAGGCTTCAGGGCCCCACTGCAGAATTAGTGAAGATTTAACTCCCCCAGGATGAAGGGATTAAGGGCACAGATTCAATTCGCTTAGAAAAATGACCTGAAGGGACACCCAGACCCTGGTTCAGAAAGAGGAGTGTAAAGAGAAGATTGAAAATAGTATTTTGGACTGTGACAGGTATGAAATGATCCGTCTGGGCACCTGACCAGGTAGAAAGGTCATCACGAGCTTGAACGCATATTCCACAATGCAATGACTTGGCTATAAATGCTTCTTGTAAGAATCATTATATTTAATATACTGGAGGACAAACCAGCAGATGAACCAAATAAACAGATAAGAACTGGACAAAAACCGCCTTGAATAATTTGAAGGAGGCATAAGAGAATAATGTCAAAGTTATTACCTCTAAAAATTGTATTTCCACTCCATCTGATTTGCAAGACTAACTTTTTTGACAAATGTCAATGCCCAGGTGATTAAATGAAGAAAAGGAATTAGACTAGACTACAGACACCCTTCAGGACATGAAGAAACGACATGTGTTTAGAATAATTGATGGAGAGCTAGATAACAACAGTTTGCCATCATAAAAACTCTCTCAACACTGTCTTCCCACCATTAAAATAAACCATGGTTTGGTTCTGAGCTCTTTGCTGTGATTTCAGTGACAGATTGTAAAAAGGAACAGATTACAGGTGTTAAACACAGGTCGATCTTCTGCACCAACACACTATTGTAAGTCAGTCTAAGTCACTGAACTGCAGGGATTAACTCAGAAAGAGCCTTCCAGTAGTAAGCAGGGCAGATCCAACTTTTGAAAGAAAAGAAAACTCTTAATTTAGCCTCACAGGAAGTGGAGTGATTGAGCAGGTTTCTGTGGAAGATTCCAGCCCTTTTCCCATTCATGCTGCAAATGCAGTTGCTTAGGTTAACAAAAACATTAAATAAAATGTTCTGAATACACCAGACTTGAATCAGTGTTTTAAATGAACTATCCCTTTTCTCAGACTTGCTCATCCACCATTTGTTTAAATGTGAATAAATATTCTGAGTAGGAAGAAAGAAATCAACCACTGAATCACAGAGCAAATCTGAGCAAAAGCCATGTGGCCTTCAAAGTCACCCCTTACTTAATGAACAAAGTAATTAGGTCTTGCTAATGACAAAGTGTTAGAGTCACTTTAGTCCTGCTGGTCAAGGACCACAAGCAAGAGAGTGGCAGTCAGGAAGTTATCTTATATTACGTCAAACAGTTTTGCCTCTCCTTAGAGATCTTGCTTATACACTTCAGCAGTTATGGCTACAGCATGGAAGGTAAAACTCACCATTGAAAGGGCAACTACCAAACATGAGACAGATTAAGCAGCAACATCTGCTCTCTAACTGGTTTACTCAAATGCATTGGTTATTGCCATACACTGTGCCTCATGAACAACACGTCATCTTCCTCAGCTGGGTTGTTTTGACCCCTTTCATTCCAGCTTTCTGCATAGGTATCCTGTGGCCAAAGAAAAGAAAATCTGGAATTCTGGATTCCCTGCCTGGCTCTGAAGCTCTCTATAAATGCCAAAAAATAAAGAAAATCCAGTCCAGAGAAGAGAAAGTTTTACAGCTGAAACTACATGAAGGCTATTCAACATTCAGTGTCCAAGAACGAACATGCAAGTGTAAAGCACAGCTTAAATTAAGGAGATACAATTTCCATTCAAAAACAAACAAAAAAAACCATAGACTTAAGGTCTGACAAAATTCCTAAGTAAAAAGATAATTTGAAGTTTCACAACTGATGAAAAAAAAAAAAGAAAAGTCTCAGTGCATATCAGTGATGTGGAAGGAAGCTCTGGTTATCTATGTTGGCAGAGAAATGGTAATTAATGAAAGTCACTCACATTCTCTGCCTACTGCCAGCAACAGTTGACAAGCTAAAATTGGCAGATAGTGATATGCCAAAAAAATGCTGCATGTATTGGCAGCTCTCACTTTTCCTCCTGGTAGCCCCCAGTAGATGAATTTATTTTTAGTTTTAGAGATTTTGGATTTCCCTGACAGCCTCCTGTTGTTGCTTTGGCACTACGGCATGGTGGGGTCCTAGAACAGGTGCCCAGGCATTTAAAAATGAATAGAATAATACAGCTGTAACTCTACTGGGAGTGCAAATCCAGAGCAGCTCTTCATGTTTATCCTGTGGCAACAGCTGCACTTGTTTAAGCAGTCATCTTAAGCAGGTAAGGCAACTCAGAGCTAGCTCCATACAGATCAAGTCTTACAGCTGCAACTTCAACACACTTAACCATCCAATGAAGGACGTGGCCCAGAGTTAAACCCGTAGGGAATACTACCCATCTGAAAGCATGAACCACAAAACTCAGGTCTGTGATAACCGGGCAGTGGGAAGTGCTAAGGGAAGTTATAGGAACCCTACATAAAACTGATGAGGTGTGGTGAGTGTTTCAGAAGAGTACTTCACCTTATTCAACTACTGAAGCAGGAACTTCTTGTCAGGCTTGCTTACCCTTCCTATTCACAGCATCTTCCCTGTTTCTCACCCTACATGCCTGTATAATGATGCTTTCCATGTCACAGCTGCTGAAGGCTCCTCCTCTGAAGAGGATTTGCTGATGTGAGAATACAAAACTTCATTAATTGGTTCAAATCAGAGCCACAAATACAGCTTATTGAAGGAAGCTGTGTTTGTGTAACAGAGCCAAAATTGCTCCTTAACATCCGTAAAATGCCCTGGAACCCTCAGATAAAAGGTTTTGTAGAAGTTGACAGAGTGATAATTAAAGCTGACTGCTCTGATTTCAGCCAAAGACATCCTGACCTCTAAGTTCAGGCAAGGAAAAGCCAGTAGTCAAAGCAGACCCAGATAGGTGCTGTGTTAACTGTGAAGCTACAGCAACGTATTACAGCAGCAGAACCCACAGTGGAATTCAAAGGTCTCTGCTTCCCCCATATTGTGCAACATAAACCATGTGGGGCTACAGCTGTGAGGATGGAAAACCAGCCACTGTGCTTGTGCTGAAGACCGGAGAGGTCAGCAACAAATCACCACATAGGATACACTGCCAGTCTTTCCCCTTTTGTTTTGTTTTCCAGAGCACACGGAAAAGAAATCAGTGAACCTACAAATGTGCTGATACGACCTCTTACATTGTTCCCTTGGGCTCAGACACCAGTGCTGCTATGAAGTAGCTCTGCGCTGGCATAGCATTGTTGTATTGACATGCAAATGAGCAAAAAACAATGGAATATCTTCCAGTGCTTATTAATGCCTGTTTTTTTATTTATATATATACTTTTTTTTTCTTTTATTTTTTTTTTTATACGTGTGCTGTATTTACTTTTGGATGTTTTCTTAGTCCCCCAGAATAACTTAGATGTATTCCTGCTTCAACTGCTACCATTTTTCCCCAGCTGATTTACAGCCTCAGTGTTTGTTTGTTTATATATACATATAGATGTGTGTAAATTCAGCTTACTTTAGGAACAGGAATATTTTAAGCAATTCAACCACAAGAAAAAGCATATGATGATTCTTTGAAATTCCTTAGTGTAAAACAACTGCAGCTGCCCCTGCCTGGCTTTAAAACAGTCAGAAAATCTGAGACCTAACACCCAGCAGTGATTATTCAGGTCCTGTGAACTGACAGGCTGTGTGCCATTCAGGAAGAAAAAAACACACAGCATTTCCCCCTACTTTTGTCTCATCAGGGACAAGCTAAAAAACCCTCAATAACTTAAACCTCAGCTGAAACATACTGCAAAAACTGTTCTAGAAATGCCTTTTTATGCATAGTTTTTAATTGTCCAGGTTTAGATTCCCCTTGAGTCTAAAACAACTCCCAAGTCCTTTCTAGCAGACATCTAAAAGAAAAACACTGAAATCTTCAGTGACCTTAAGTTACAATGAAGCGCAGGGTTTCCCCAGTCCTCCTAATACCAAAATCTTGATTATGTCTGAGGAGACGCTGAAGTTCAGGGAACGTTTTACCTTGGAGAAGCACAGTGGATAACTGTGTCTTTTACATACAGGCTACAGGAGAATCAGAAACACATTCATCTAATATGGTAGAGCTGAAAAACTTCCCCCCTCCCTGCATTATACCAGCAGACATTGGAATCAGTGAAATGAGATAGAAACGCTCTTCAATTGAAAAAAATGGTTCATATTTAGATGCCAATAAGTACGTAGGTAGGACGTGGTGAATGCCATGAGGTGCTGTCTCAGTGACATTTCCACTCTCCCTGTTGCTTTCTGAGCACCATTTCTACTTTCTTCCACCTGTTCCCACCAAAAAGGTAACTTTTCTACATTTGTGTCAATTATCAAAAGGGAAACATGACAAGCATTGCAATAAGCTCTGGGTCAGGTTTTTCACATGATCTATTACTTCATGCAAAGCTAAGAAAACATTTTTAGAATTTGGCCAGCAAAAGGACCTCATGACTAAGACATGTATTTAAAGGCTTCTCCATTTTTATTTTTGTTTTATATGTATATAGCACTAGATATTAAAACACTCAGAATAGCTGAAAATTCTATAATTATGTAATAATAGCACTTATTTTAACATCCTTGGATATATATAGGATCTTGAGGTTCATATCCAGAGAGAGTTTATTTTGTTTAAACCACAAATGTGGTGCAGTGGTCCAGACAGTCCTAATTTATTTAGCTTAGGGAAGAAAAAAAAAAAAACAAAACTGTTTTCATCTCCCAACATCTTCAATAAACCCATGATTTATTGCTAATACCTGACCTCCATGAATCTCATCCCCAGGCCCAACAGAGCCATTGATTACCCTGAGGTTTTCAAGAAGCTGGCAGCCAATGATTCCTCCAGAGGATGAGAGCAGATAAAAATACATGTAAGGTGGGTGGGGTAAAGGGGAAATGGATGTTTCAATTCAGAGGATGCTCTGCTCAGCACAAATTGGCTTGAAAGAATGAGAACATAAACACACCACCCTTGGCAATGAGCAAGTTAGTAAACAAAAATACCCCAGGACTTTTTGCACCAGTGCCTGATAAATATCAGAACAGCCCTAGATTTCATTTAATGTTAGAACTCAAGTTGGATCTGAAAACAAAGGATAAACATATTTCTTTTGACATTTAATGTTGTCTGATGACATACAACTTCATTGCTTTTTCTTTATGATGTAATTTTTGTAAGTGATACCAGTTGTCATCAAACGTCATAAAAGCCAGACTTGCCTCAAGTCATCAATATTTATTGTTCTGTTACAGCAGAGCCTGTTTTGAGTTTGGTGCGCATGGCTTTAATTGTTTAATGGAAGAGTTAAGCCCAGCCTTCCCCTAGTATAAAATATCAGTCTGAGATGGATCTGTTGACATGATGCAATTGAGATATTCTGGCAGCTGGTGCAGCAAATGCCCTTTAAGAAAAAAAAAAAAAAAAAAGAGGGGAAGAGATGGGGATCCGGCTGGATGAGGGGATTAGTAACAGGATACCAAACGAGCCTTTTGCCTTTGGGTCACTCATTCAAATTCTCTCTGGGTCATGAGTGCCCACAAGCCCCTTGCCGCTGTGGGGTCACTTGGCCCTGCGGGCCAGGCCAGCAGGTGTCCCCAGCATTACATGTGGCATTAATTCACAACACAGTTAGCGGGTGAAGCCAGGAGAGACCAGAGGGAAACAAACCTGCCCTAGAGGGGTGAGCCTGTTGAGATCTGAGACCAGTCTGAGCAACCGCTATGCCCATGATGGTCAAAGACACATCCAGCAGCTCCTGGAAAGAGCAGGCCCTCCAAGCAGGCCTCTGCCTCTTCAGGGGCTATTTGTAACATCAAAATCCTTTATTTGATGAGGTAATGGGGGAAAAAAAAAAAGAAATAAAAACAACTCTCACACCCTTTCTTCTCTATTCCTTGTTCTTCCATGGTTGTCCAAACCCTACCCATTGTAGAAAATTGTGCCCCGTCCCCTAGAGACACTGACTGGGCACCAAAGGGGCTGGATGCTGGCTGGAAGGACATCACATCCCGTTAAGTATCATCAGCCTCATGCAGACCCTTTCTTTCAGTTTCCTGTCTCCTCTCAGTCGCCCTCTAAATCTTTGTGCCCCCTTTCCTTTTATTGAAGGGAAGTGGTTTAACTTCACTATTGTTTCAGAGCTGACTGGAAGAAAAACTGTTGGCTATATGCAGTCACTAAAGCACACACACATACAGAAGAAAAACATTTGAAAGAAATAGGGACTAGAGCAGCGGAGGTTTGACAGGGCGAGGAATGTAACTGAGAGAGCAAACACGACATTTTTGGAAAGAACTCTCTGAGCTTGCGAGTCTCTGGAGAGCTGCATAAAATTCAGCGGAACAGCTAAAAGCAAGGAATAAAATTCACCTGACTTGTCGAGAGAACATTGTTCACAAAATTCTGCTAATTTGGCTCTTAAAGCACACAGGCTAACTCACACATGCACAGGTTCAGACAGAGACACTTCTGCTCGCCTGCCACATCCAGTTTAGCTGGGTGGGTTTTATTTTATTTATTTCTTTATTTATTGCCCACACAGCTGGTAGAGGGAGCCTGTAGCAGCTTCAGCTCGCATTTGTCTTTGTGAATATTTTATGCTGCCACCCAGGATACCAGTGCTAGATCACCAAACCACACTGAAGCACAGGTGCTGTACACTTCAGATGTGCCTAGGATTGCATATCCTAAAATCCTCTGCTCAAGATAAATAAATAAAAATGAATTTCAAGATTTTACTTGCAGTTTTAATTGGCTCTCCAAGTCTCCTCACACATGGCATGAGGCAGACTGGATTTTGCTCACAGACCTGCAACATAGGGATGTTTGGTCAGGATCTATTAAAACTTGTTCTCATCACATACTCAGCTTTCTTTAGGAGCACTCTGAGGCTACACAGTTGTATTCATTTGTTATTTTGCATCTCTCCAGCCTGGGTCCTCCATGCACATTCATTAAGAAGATCTCATAGCTTGTCTGTGAAGTGTCACTGCAGTTCATACACAGGTAAACCAAGATGAGCAACAGCTTTGGGTGCTTGGGGAGATCTCCAGCAGCTGAACAGCATGCCTCCAAGTGGGAGGCCACTCAGAGGCCAAGACCAGGACACAGTGAGGAGTCCAGCTCCTTGGAGGAGGCTTTTGGGAGAACAGTGAAGCTCTGACAGTCACCCAGCTGCCACCTTCCTAACTGTGCTCGGGGCACTTTCATGCCCATGGGAAGTAATTAAGTCTGTTCCATTTATAGTTATCTCTCCTTCCATAGCTGTAGCACTCTACTGGGGGTGTGGTAGAGCAGGTCTTCGTGTTGGACTGAAGTGGGGACCACAGATGGGTACATCTCACAACAGCAGCCTCTGGGAAGGACACAGCACCAAGCCAGGATGTCAGCATTTATGGGGTACAGGTTAGATACTGCTCAAGTCAGACATAATCAGCCTGTTGATTTAAGTCAGGGCAGATGCATAGAGAACAACAAGGAGGACAATATTCCCTACCATGCTTTCATGCCAATCCAATGCTGCTTGACACAACAGCCAACCTTCACACTAAGAGGAACGAAAAATGAGGCTGTAAGAGATCTCAGTAGAACATTTTTAGAATAAAATTGGATTTTGTTCTTCAAATAAGCAGTTCTGGGTCTTAGGGACTGGATTTAAAGTTCAACATATTATCTATGTGCAGAAAAAACATTCTAGATCTCAGTTTAGTGCAGTCAGTGGTAACACTGTCTTCATCTAAACCCTCCGGCTGCTATGTCGTTGTTCTTTGTTGGTCAAGTAGCCTGTAGCCCTTCTGACCTGGCATGCCAAGCAAGACTTTAGTTTACAAACCCCTTGTTGGTTAGAACAACCTCACAGGGGCTACCAGCTCAGGGCAGAGAATACCATAGACCCTCTCCTGAAAGACTCTTAACAAATCTTCCCTGAATAATAAAAAAAAAACAGAGCAACAGAGTCCAACAGGAGAAAGGAAATAATGCTCTTCATCAGACCTTTGTTAGTACTTACCAGTTGATCTGTGGAATTTCACTTCCTCATCTGGTTAGGGGCAAGGTGTCAGTAATCAGTCCTCCCTGCACCTTCCAAGGTGAGATGCATGTCTCATTCTGGCTCTCAACTCCTGGGCATTGACCTGTTTCAGAGAAGGTTGAACTGATGTCATTGCAAGGGCCCAGAGAGTCCCTACACCCCACTGCCTTGCAGGCTGCAAAAACATCTACCTGCCTACAGCAAGAAATTTCAAATGTTCAAGAGGTAGACATGCACCTCACAAGGCCTGGTGTGCTGGATTTGCAGGTGCTTTGCCAGCTGGGCATTGTAGACTAAGACCTTCATATAGCTGCATAGAATATAATGCTCACTGTCACCTTTTTTTTTTGCTTACAAAAGAGAGCAGCCGTCCATATTTGTGTAGAAAACAGCCCCAATAAGTATAGGAACAAGCCCTTTCCCCTGTTATTTGAGGGAAACAGACAACAGCTGATAGCCTATAACAGTTTGGAGGGACTAACTTTAGAAAGAACACATGGGGATTCCTCAGTTTGCTCTCATAAGGTCACCCACTTGGCATTCAATCTAGCATGATTTTAGCAAGCTTGTATCAGAGTGTCCCAACCCCCTGCACCCTTGAGTCTAAACCTCTTACAATCAGAATTGATGCACTCTGAAGCCTGACTCCAACAGCAGCTCAGCCTCCTGCCAAGCTCTCCTATATGTCTTCTCTGGAGCTGTGCCTCACTCCAAATGGGCAGCACCTGTCTGAGGGACTGACCCATCCTACCTGGGACCCTTCCCCATCCCAGCCCACTGCCTGGTGGCCTATGAGGAGGCAACCTAGGTTTATCTGCTGTGGTTGCCTTTTTTCTATTCATCAATATACTCTTTCATCATTTCCATTTATTGTTGGGGAAAAAAGCATTTCTATCTTTACTGTTGTACCAACTGCATGGTAATGACGTGTATTCAAGTAATTTGCAAGTTGGTGAGACCTGAGCACAGAGGTGGTGACACTAACTCTGTTGAGGCATGTAGCTTTTCCCAGCTCAGAGCCTGAGTGCATTGAGCTTCTTCTGTCTGCTTTTCAAAACCATGTAGCGACTCTTCCATCCACTCTCATTTTCAAGTTTTCAACAGGAAGCCAGAGTTGTTTTTTTATTGTTATTTAGAAGAGTTGCTGTAGAAGGCAAAGCAAAATATGTATTTATGCTTCTGGCTTTTCAGAATTTCAGATTTTTAACAGAAAAAAAAAAAAAAAAAAAAAAAAAAAAAAAACGGAGTAAAGAATACATGTATATACTTTGTTAGAAGGACATATTCCTCTAGTTCAGAAGATAGTGCCGTGGTATTGTTTTTTCAAATACTAGAAATGTTAAGTAAATCCCCAAGAGGAATGATACTTTTGTTATCAATTTGAATTTTGGTTAAAATATTACAACTTTCCATTGCATTGTCAAAGAGAAGCTCTACCAGCCTAAAGGGAGAAAATAACGGCCCCTTTCTGGTGCACAGCATTTTCCAGTTTTCAGACTCCATACTTGCCTCAGTTGTGTGTCTCCGTGCAGCTCTGTTACCTTGGGGAATGCATTTTACGTGATGCTGGAGACCAGCCCCACTGCAGGAAAGACTTAGTAATTTGACATGTAAGAAACTAGATGAGGATCTGGAAATGTGGGTTGGCCTTAAATGTAAGTTTGAATAAGAGCATGAATTAGAGATGATCTGAAAACTGGCTGCTCTTCGATGTAGAGTGTTGGTCTGTCCTACTGCCACAGGTCAGTCTGATTCCAGTTCAGTACTTCTAGTGATGGAAGGACATCACACAGATTTCTGATAGTCACTGAAACATCATTCAGTAAGGGTGATACCTGGTCATCTATCATCCAAATTGTTATAAAGATCTGTCTGGACTAACCATGTACAGCAGAGCATGTTGATTTTGGGGTGAGTGTTGTATTAAGTAAAGGCTCCTTGACTTGGTCTGTGAATATTACTAATGCAAGGAACAGGTAACTGCAGAGCACAAAGAGCAGCAAACTGCATTGACTGTATTTACTTGTCAATAGAAATCAATATTTTCCTTCCTGTTAAGAAATTGCCTCAGTGAAGGAGAGACTAAAATGTGCCAATGTGAGGAAATGTTATATATGTACCCTGCAGCCCCATAGGTCTGCTCAGTCGTTTGCAGAGAGGGTATATGGTAAATCTTTGTAAAAAAAAGAAGAAAACCGATATTCATACAAACATGTTCAGTGTAACATCCTCTATCAAGTGCAAAGAAACTTGTTTCCAAGTAGGTTTTTCTTCCCACATACATTAGCAATCACCTGTGTATGGGGAGGCAGGCTACGCTGACCATGGAGAGCTGATACAACTTGGAATGATAATTGGCCTCCACAAAAAGCCTTTACTTAAAAAATGTGTTTACCCAATGTCAGTTTAATAACCCTTGCTTAAGAGGGCCTGCGTATGGCCAAAGACAGTGGTGTTTAATCAGGCTAAAGAGCTTGTTAAACATACTTGTGATTGGAGCCTAGTGCAGCGTGGCCAGCCTGCACGTAGAAGGCATGGTTGTGCAGCATGACAGGTGGGCAGAGAAGCAAACCACTGCTTCTTCTGCTCTGTGCTTGCAATCTGTGGGTCATCTGGTGCTCATTTAGTTCCTGACCTGGCAGCGCGTCTGAAAGTGGGTCCTGTGGGCTAATTCCCTGCTGAGTACTGGAAAGGTTAGTTTATACTGGCAGATGCTGGCTCCAAAAGGTAAACAGTGTGCCCTGACTGCTTTAATAAAACAGACCTGTCCATGTTCACGTAGCCCTCACAGCTTCTTCAGATTCTTTCATTTCCTCAGATGATAATGGCTGAGTGCCAGACCTCCACTGCCCAGCAAGCCTGTGGTTAAACCCACAGGAGAAGCTGGAGCACCTTGAAATGTTGATAGAGCCAACTCTACTGAAATGCCCTGAATTTGGTCTCTATCCAAAGCACCACTGAGATGGGCCGAAATACCATTAGGCTATTTCCATCCACATCTCTAATGTGCACACAATGAAAAGGAGTGAACAGCTATCTTAAGAAAAGATTTTTCAACTCCAAGAGAAGCTTTACTCTGAGCAGGACTTGTTCTTGCTGTCAGGTTGCTCTGACCTTCTCCTGCTTTGAGGTTTGGTCCTGCAGAGCCCCTGGCTCAAGCTCATCATCATGTTTGGCTGTCAAGTTTTAATTACCTAATGACAGTTTTTTAAAAAAAATCAAAAATTTCCACGGTCTCAAAGCCATTTTTAGCACAAAGACTGACTGTTTCTCCCCAGCCTTTGGAAGGAGGCCAGGCATGAGCTTGGGAGCCTCCAGCTGTGGCCCAGATGCCCAGTGGGCCACAGTCCCCAGACGTGGTCCCTCTGCTTTGTGCCCTGCCTGGGAGAGGAAGGACACTGCCAAGCCCCAGCCCCTGGGCAGTCAGGGCAAGCATTTCCCAGGCAGCCACACACACAGGTTAGAGCTGGCCAAAGGAGTTAAAAAGCTAGTGGAAAACTGCCCCAGCTTGATCGGTGACACATTTTGGAAAGATCAATTTGAGTTAAACAGATGCTGTAACAATTAGATTTTTAAAGTTCCTACTGAAGATATCTAATTAAACATCTCCCCATTTTCCCCTTTAGTCTATGGGCACTTAACTCCTGCTGTTCTAGTGGCAAATACATTTATATATGTTTTTGCAGTCTGGTATTAGTGACTGCCACCTTGACCCAGAACAGTGTTGCCTTCAGCAGTGTAACCACAAATTCAGGTGCACAAATGTGTATTTTGAGGTGCCTACTTTGACTGAAGAAGTAGCAGAGAAGAGTCCATTTGTGTTCCTTAATACTAAATCCAAACACAGTTCCAACTGAAATGAAACTGAGAAAGAAAGAAAAGAAAAAACAAGGACAGTGACTCACAGGGCTGAGGATGAGAAGGGCAAACCAAGAAAAGTCAACAAAATCAATGCTGAACAGACTAATGTTTCCAGGCATTTAAAGTCAGCCAGCATGTGTGGAAGTGAGTGGTGTGTCCTGTCAAAAGGGATGCAGGACAGAGTTTATAACTTGAATCCCAGGAGCACACGGCTCACCACTAATCATTATTAATCTCCTTTGTTCCTTCACACAGAGGTGCGGGGGCATTCTGGCTAAATACACACTGTGGCAGTATCCACCTTGGATCAACAATAAGCCAATGTTCCTGTAAACTCCTTGGCCAAATAATTACTGTGGTTTCCTGCAAGTAATGCAAAGAGCAGGGAAAAGAGCTCTTCCATGAAGAACAGGAGACACTGACCTTCATGCAAATACTTTTTTTATCTGCTTCATTTTCTCTACTTTCCAGCAATACGACTGTTTTAGAAGGGTGGGTAAGAGGTTGTTTGGTAATGGAGGTGCTGGGTTTGGTTGATTTTTAAATTTTTTTTAAAGAAATGTCCATGTAATTTCACAATTAGCCTACAGCAAAAATTAGCCCTTCATGTAGATTTATAAATAAAAAAACGGACTGTATTTGCAGGGACTGTAGTAAACATTTCTAAAACAGACGTAGCCTGAGGTGAAGCTATTCTTGTACTTGTATTTAGAAAGCGAGGGATAAAAAATTATGAAACGAATCATTCCTGAGTGGTTTTAAAACTGTTAAATGCCTGTTAAAAACAGAGTCTCTGATCATGTGCGCAGATGGTGCATCCCTCTATATCATGTTGCTACCTGGCAAAATGAAATGTAATTTAATTGACAGGCATTTTCAGTAATACACCTTATGAGGAGTGAGTTAGAGTCTGATGATGTAGCCCTTATTCTTGGGAACAATCTTTACTCACCTGAGTAGTCCACTGTTTCACCTTTTACCAGCTTTAAGCTGGGGGGAAAATAAAGAATATCCATGGGATAAGTTTTTATCTTTGTTAAGATGACACATTCTCTTCACCCATTCAAGAAATATCATCCTCTCTTATCACCCTCTCAAGGTCTTCAAGTACCTACATGGGGAAGAGATTTCTGATGGAAAAGGTGTCTTTAATCTAGCAGAAAAAGGCATAATGAGATCCAGTGATTGAAAGCTGAAGTTAGACAAATTCAAACTATCTTATCTAGGAGCTTGGTAGATTCCCCATCACTTTTGAAGTCTTTAAGAAGATATCCAGTCTTGATGTAAAAGATATGCTCTAGATCAAACAGAAGTTATGGGTTTGATGCGAAAATTATTGGGTGAGGTTCTGCAGTCTGTGTTATGCAGGAGGTCAGGCAAGGGAATCATAATAGTCCCTTCTGGCTTTAAAATCTGTGAAGCCCAAACACGACTTCAATAAGGAAAAAGCAAGCCACCCTCACGACCTCTTCTGCCCACAGAACTTTAATTTTGGAAACAGAGGCTGGTTAAAGCAGTTCATCAGCCTTACCTGGACTCTGCTTAGCAGAGTATTCGTAACACCTCAGGTTCTTTCAAAGAAAGAAATTTGAAAACAGTCTAGTTTCTCTTTAATAAAAGTAGTTGGAAAACGCTGACTGGTTTCTCAACCAGCATACAGCTATTTCTTTTCAAAGCAAAACAACTTTTTTTTTTTTTTTTTTTTCATTTGAAATTTTCATAGCAAGTCTTTCATTTTGTTTCTCATAATTTTATGTATCTAGTTATTTGATGCTCCTTGTAATATATACTTGCAAATGAAAATTCTGAGACTGTTTAACTGATTAGACAAATTCCCATTTATTTAACAACATTTGTACATTTGATAAGTGGGGAATAATTAATGTCTTATTATCACGTTATTTTTATTGCTTTTCTACCATTCAAATAAGTTAAGAATCAGCTTTCAATCTGAGTGCACCAAAACGAGCTTGCCAGCTCTATATTGAATCTTCAATCTTAAATTGCCAGTTCTGGGAGTCATGCGAATATACAAAATTTTTGATATTTCTTTTTTTAAAAAAAAAGAATCAGTCATGGTCATTGACTATAAAGTTTGAAAACGTGATAGTACCTCTTTACCCCCTAAAAGAGACATAAGCAAATAGCTAAAGAAATAAATGCCTCCAATTGCTTTTTCATCTTATAATTTTAAAGCAAGTCCCTAGCTCAGCCTGGTGAGGATCCCTGGCTGGCCGTTTCACAGCCAAGGGGGGAAAGCAAGCCAGCCTTACTTTGCACTTGGGTGGAGGAGGAGCATTCATACAGCTGAGCAAGAGTCTTCAAGAAATTTGTCCCTCACCTTTCTTCTGGCTTTGTGAGATTTGCCACCATTCATGCACACCTCGTGGAGACAGGAGCTCAAGCATTTTCCAGAGGGATTTTACTATCTCAGGCCTCAGCCTGTAATGCCTTCATCTGAAGGGGAAGAGTAAACATGGGCGGCAAGGTGGGCAGAAGCTCAGGGCTTAAATGTGCTTAACTGCCCATGCAGACCTGCTCACGCTGGTAGCAGCAGGATCTGCAAATTGGCTGTGGTGCAGAAGGTGTGTGAAAAATGGCAATAGTATGTAAAAGCCTCTTTAAAATCTCTAGTCCTTTAAGAGGCATGGACATCCTGCAGTCTCTCCAGCTCTTTTCTATTGTCATCTCACTCCAAACTGTCACAAGATGTCAGTGTTTTCAGATACTCCTGTTATAGCTGAGCAAACAACCTCTTCGTGCTGTCTGGCTGACTTTCAATGGCCTAAAATCCATCCATAAAATTGAGCCATAAGGTTAACAGCAGAGTGGCAATACCATAGAGAAATTCTGGGAGTAGGGACCAAAACTGAGCTGCAGCCTCCTGCAGTGGGACCAAGCCACAGGTGCTGTTTCCCCCTGGCCCTGGGGTACCTCTAAGGCTCCCAGCACTCAAGCTCAGGTGGGCGATGCTTATTTGGAGTGTGGTGTCCCCATGGAATTTCTCAGAGCACTAATGCAGCAGGTTAAACTGAGCAGAGGAGATGTGGCAAAGAAGCCAACAACTCCTTTCCATGAGTGGTTTGACATGTGCTAGAGGATCACCCTTATGGGGTGATCCTAGAGACTCAGATACGGGCTGTGCTCTTGTCACTGCCCCCTCATGCTGGTGGTGTGACAGAGAGAGAGATGCTGCTCTAGGATCTGTTTGCTCCTATCAGACATGATTCAGTGAGAGGAGACAAGATGCAAGTGGGAAAAAAGGTGTTGGAGGCAGCTGATGTGATACTGTCTACCAAGATGGCACTTGGGCAGGACTTGGTTCCCCTTTCTCCAGCAAATACAGAATATGTAACTTTCCATCCAGTGCTCTTCCTATCACTCTGAGCCACAGGGATTATAAACAGTGGTGAAGCCTTGTGCTGAGAGCTCAAAATCTTATCCTCCCACTGACTCCCTACTGATGGGAAAGGCCACTTTTAAAATTTAAGAGTGGCACTTTAACATGAAAGGCATCTACATTTACAGAGCTATCTTCGCTGTCCCCATAAAATCAATACATTTGTTATAAAATCAATAGGGGCCATATACATGTAAGAAGATTTTCCCATGTTCTTTTTGGCAAATTTGTCCCCCTTAATGCCCAAATTTTTTAATAGAGAGCTTTGTGGAATCTGCCTGGGAAGACATGAAAATTAGCATGATTTCAGAAGAAGATGCATTACTGGGAAATGACTGGTCCCATTGCATATGAAACTCCTATATTAAAAAAAAAAAAAAAAGAAGGTTACAATAATGCTTGCAACTCAAACAAATCCATCTGAATTGAGGCTTTCATATTAATTCCAAAGTATTTATATCAGAGTGATGCTTGAGCTGTGTGAGAGGACAGCTGATTTACGCCACAATTCTTGCCACCAAGGTGTCCTGCTGCCTCACCAGTCACACCTTTTGCTGCCACCCCAAGCTTTGGGTTTGATTTCCCTTGAGAAAGAGAAGCTTGTGTTCACATTCCCCATCCACCTGCATTGCCTTAATATAGCATTGTATGTTTCCTGCCTTTTTTTTTTTTTTTTTTTTTTTTCTCCCTCCCAAATCTGCTCTCATTGAGTGGCACAGGAGAAAAAAAAAGCCCACCTCCTAC
Source organism: Aythya ferina (assembly GCF_964211825.1). NCBI lineage: Eukaryota > Metazoa > Chordata > Aves > Anseriformes > Anatidae > Aythya > Aythya ferina. The sequence continues at coordinate 28,830,424 of NC_140302.1, read as the reverse complement.
TAAGAGGACTAAGACCTGGGGAGCCAGTGTAGAGGAGAGGCCGTTGCCTCTAAAGTTCAGAAATAAAAATGACTCGTTCTTTTGAGCTGCCTGTTCCCTGATGTGACACTGTGATCAGTATCAAATGCTTGGTGGCAAGGATTTTTGTCAAGCTTTCCCAGCTAAAATAGATTTAACCTACCAGTTGCTCTTTGTGGGTTTAACAATGTGTGTGACAATAAAGGGCTGCCACCGCTGCATTGTTAACACATGAATAGTCCCAGCTCTCTGTATTTACTATTGTGCACTGCCGATTTCCAGGAAGGAGTGTTTGGCTCTAGCGATTGATACAGGTCCTGTTTTGCAGAGGGAGCTGAATCAGCCCCTCGGTGATTAGTCAATGTGGACGCACTGTTGAGATTTAATTGAAATTAAGACAAGCACCTGAGTCCCTTTGAACTGCTGGCTGAGCTTCTCTCCTGTTCAGGGATGGTGCCTGGGGTTCGCACTTGCCTTCACTACATCTGGATGTGAGGACTTCACCCTGTGGGCAGAAAACTTGCAAAATGCCCAAATCAATAAGAAATCCACTCCTTGATAGCATTTTGTGTTCTGTTCTTGTCTAGGGCTGGCCAACAGTACTGTGGGCAAGAATAGCAGGCAACTGGGAGGAAACCAGTATGTTCTGGCACCCTGGAAAAGGATGGTTGGATGGGTCTGGATGGGAGGGGAGCTGTGAGCAACCCTGCAGAGGTCAAAGCCCCCAGGGGACTCCAGTGACCAGGAACAGGCTGCCCAGGTGGGACAGGAAGGTTGCTCTCAGGTGCTGAAATAAGGGAAATAGGCAAAAGTGCCAAACGCCCCTCCATCCTAGAAGCCTTCTTGACTTGCGCTTTTCCTGGTTCCATTTCCGTAACGATCAGCCACTTATTATTAAATCAGAGCTGCTGGGGAAATGGAGTTAAATTAAGGGAGATCAGAGGCAGGAACGGAAGCGATGTCTATATAAATATCTGCCTATATTATATAGAGTACTGTAGTTAATCAATTCCAAGAACAAAGAGCTTGGCTTGAACTAAGAAGCAGCCCCAGCCAAGTGAAGGAGCCCTGCTGCGGTAAGCAAGCAAACAGTGCTATCGACAAGGAAAATGTTTCTAAAGGCTTCTCCCACTGAAGGAGTTGAAAAAGAGGGTTTTCAGCCCCTGGGGCAAGCACCGTCCCCTGGTTCTTTGGGCTCCTGCTTCTCTGAAGGTTAGCAAACGTGGGAGCTAGATGAGGGGACAGCAGCTTCTCTTAACCGAGGCAAAAAACTTATTGATTATACGCTCAATGAAAGGTCAAAACTCCCTTTGAGGGTCACCGCAGTTGCGGCAAAGCCCCAGCCCCTCTCTCTGTCTGCAGAGTGTTTCGTGCCAGTCTCTCCAGGTGGACACCTGGGGTAAAAGTGAGCTGCAAATGAGCTAATCATCATTAATGTGTCGGTAGAACCTGCCAGCCTGACATCCCTCCTAATGGCTGACAAATGTCAGGGTGACTTGTATGCTTTTTTTGTTAATTGAATTGGTTAATTAGGTCCCAGAGGCCTGGCTGCTAATTATGAGCTGCAGTGGAATACGGGCTTTAAAAAAAAAAAAAAGCACAACAAAAAATAAAAAATAAAAAAAAATCCTATAAAATCCGATGCAAGGAAGTTAAAACAAAAGGGAGAGATGGGGAAAGAAAAAGCCCCCCCACTCACTCAGCCTCACACACACACACACACACGCACAAAACCTCCTTTGTGTTCTGTACAATCTGCACAGTTACCTTCGCTTAATTTCTGACCTGCCACATGCTACTGCCTTCTTGATGTGTTTTTAAAAGGAGGGTTAGAGAAATTCCAAATCTGCCTTTTTTGACGGGAGCATCTGCTCAGTCAGAAACACAGTCATTAATTTTCTGCCAATTAGCAAAAAAAAAAAAAAAAAAAAAAGAGAGAGAGAAAGAGAGAGAGGAAAAAAGAAGAGGGAAAAAACCCCTCCAGATTTGCATCTTAATTTGTTACTTTGTAAAGATGTTGTTTTTTTTTTTTAAAAGTTAAATACTCCCTCCGGTTTGCCAGTCATAGAAAGTGAAGAGATGATAGCAACTTCCCACCAAGAAAAGGCAATTAATCATTATATTTTGCACTTCTATAGCAGCTTTCATCCCCTGATCTCAAAGCGCTTTGTGAAATTAATGTATTAAGTCTCCTGCCAAGCCCCAGTGAGGGTGGCAGTGTACCAGCAAACTCCTTGGGGCCAAGGTGGTCTTAATCTGCCTCTGCTGCAACGTGCCAAGGACACTAATAAACTTTATAACAAATAATTACCGGTCTACCTGTTTCAGGGAGGGGAATGCTAAAGCACAGGGAGTGCTCAGGGGCTTCCTGCAGCAACACAACCCAGGAGCTGCAGGGAACATCTTGAACCACCTCCCTCTGTTCTCAGCCTTCCCTCTCCTTCTTTAACAGCAACCTCAACTGGCAGCTATGGGCAGGAAGATCTCTAATTAAATGTATTAGAGCTGGAGTTGTTGGGAACCAGCTTTTCCACTCTGCAGAATGCCCCGCAGCCTGTAAAAAAAACATCCTTTCTGTCCCGAAACAGGAAAACTCTGGAATTCAAACATTTCTTTCCATGCAAAAATGGAAGAACATCCAATCATTTGAAACAGCTTTTTTATAAACAATACTGCATTGCACCTCTCAGCATGGTGAACTTCTCTATCCATCCCTACCTTTCTAAAAGAAAACCTGTTTTGTTTCAAAAGCCCTTAACTATTCCTTCGGATTGAAATGAGTTGGGATTTGGTTGTTTCCTGCTTCTTCTTTTTCCTCTTCTTAATTAGATTCTTCATTCCAGAATTTCATTAATTTGTGGCTTTTTAAAGGAACATGCCCAAACCCCATCCATTTCCAAGTAAAAGGAAAAAAAGCTCCAATCAGCCATGAATGGCCATCACTACCTGCAGCAGCCGCTGCCCCAGCCACTAAAGCCACACGAGGCTCAGCCACTTGCCCGTTTCCTTGTGTATTTTGTACTGCTGGGGATTTTTCTTTCCTTCACATCACAGAGGGATCCCGTTGAGCCAGAAACTGGCAACCCAGGTGGTTGGTCCCCCGTGTTATTTCTACCGTGGATTTGCCATGTTACTGCAGGGAAACCTCCCTGCGTGGGTCACTTTGCCTCAGTTTCCCCATCCCGTGCCTCCCCCCAGCTGCCTGCTGCCCACCGGGAACCCCCTCTCTTCACCCCAAAGCCCTGGGCTGTCAGGAGGGGCAACGTGTGGGTGCTGGCGATGGACTTGCGGCCCTCAGGTGAAGATAAAACAGGGCGATTATCCTGCCTGCTTCCCCGCCCCCTTCCCACTGGATAGCAAAGTTGCCTTACGAGTTAAAATAAATTGCCTCGCGCTCCCCACTGAAAGCATCCTGACTTTGTCTCGAATCGCGTATTCCAGTAGTCATTATACTTCAGCTGCTTCTTCTTCTTCTTCTTAGCATATGACATATATAGCAGTTCAAAAGTTGCAGCAAGCTGCTGCCAGGTCACATTCAAAGGAAAGTATCTGGGAAGCTGGCAGCTAAAGGTATCTGATAAGTTGGCACTGTTACTGCGCAGCGGGGGGAGGAGAAGAGACGGGAGGGAGGGGGGAGCCAGGCACGGGGAGCAGGGAAGGGGGGAGATTCAAAGGGCTTTTGTTTCTGGATCAGATTCTTCCAGACTCTGAAACTTTTGCAGAGATGTATGTGCCAGGGATTTTCCTCCCCCCCTCTCTTCCTCCTCTCCGTAGTTTAATGCATTAATATAGCCTATTAAAAGGCCTATATTTGCTTTCAAGCAGACTCTGAAAGGCGCTCGAGATGTCACTATTAAAAACGGCGCTGCACTTTGCAGGCTGGGGTCTGTGGCTAAGAGAATAAAGCAGAGCTGATGAGCTGCTCCGATTTTGCTGGCTGTGGTGTGCCACAAGTTGCCAGAGAACAGAGCAGTCACCCTGCACCAGCCCATGGGGTACGAGGGTGTGTTGCCTCAAAACCCAATGGAGCTTGATGTTGCTCTGGCATTCCTGTGACATCCCCACACATCCCCTGTCCCCATGTCCTATTTTTCCCCTCTGTGAGTCGTTTGGGAAGAGTCAAAATGAAACCATCAGGAAATCAACTCTGAGCCCAAAGAACAAAACAGCCCCCTGGGAATGCATTCGAGCTGAGGGGCCATGGGACCCAAGCACAAGCATTGCTGTTGCTGTCCCAAGAGGCTTGTTCCTGGTTACATAATCGGCAATGAAGACTAGAACAAACAGACTGGCAAATGTCAGCAAACACTGCAAATGGCCAGAAATATAAAGCCAACGCACAAAGATAAATGGAGGATCGGAGCCCTTACGCTCTGCATGGAAATGATCTACTCTGCACCTTTGAAATTAAGGAACCGAGTTAGTGTCATGCCGTGCATCAATCTGACAATCCACCCCTGAGTAGTCATTGTCATTATACCACAGGTCACATGTGTTACAACTCTATTAATGTGTATGAAGTTACTCACAGTCTAACACTGGTCTAAGAAAATCAGGCTTAATTAGATTCTCCTTGTAATTAAATGCAATTTATTCTTATGCTTTATGTTATGCTTCTGGCTTGCCCATACCATTGTCTGCTGATTATTAGAAATGTATTTATGGAAGGTGTAAGAACTGTGTAAGAGCTGTGTTTATAGCAAACATACAATTAGCTATGTTTGTACTGTTCCCAGCACAGCAGGGGCTTGGTCCCTGAATGCAGCTCATGATGGGAGTACGCTGCAAACAGAGGGTAGGCAAAGGCAAGCCAGATCTCATTTTCCTTGGCAGGTTAAAGTTATATCATATAAAATCGGGCTGAGGCTATATGTTCCCTGTTTTTACCTACAATTCTTCCTAACAGAAGCTCTCACAAGCTCTGTCTGGTGACTGACACCTTCGGCTCTGTTCTTTCAAAGATTTGCACAGGATTAACCTGGCGTGTTAAAAACTGGGCCACTGACTTAAACAGAGACTATATCCAGAGCAACATGAGAAGCAAGTGTCAGTCCCTGGAGGACTGGGACCCTGTGTTTTCCCTACCTGTGCAATCCAGCTGCAAACACACCCTTATCCCTGAACAACTATGCCAAGAGCCACACAAGCACCTTGCAGAAAAACAGGTACAAGGAGAGATGAGGCTGCAGGACTGGGCCTGTATGGTCCTTCTTCGCTGGTCCCCTGGGCATCCATCCCCTCACCAATAACTGCCAGCCCTTAGATTTTCAAGCTTTGTTTTTAAGGAAGCATTTTTTGAATGGTTCTTCCATGCACTGCTCTTTTTTTTACTTGAAGCCAATAGAATAAGAGGAAAATAATCCAGTTCCTTCAGTAATTTCAATTTTCTATAGGTGCAGGGAACAAGCCAGGTCTGCCTTGCTATTACTTAAAATATTTTAGCAGTAGGAGACACCCTTTGCAGGTGTGCCGGTTCAAAGCAGATGGTGGGAATGGTTTTTCCCCCACCATGCATGTTCCCGAATAACCTGATTATTCTCATTAGCGCTCCATTCAGATGGCTGCAACTAAATAAAAGAAAGCAGGGGCGGGAGCAGATAGTAAATCCCCTGTCTATGATTACGATGAGGAGTTTAGGAAGCTCCCTCCCACTCCTGCTAAAAAAAGTTTTAATCTTGGCCGCTCCATGAATATTGACTGGCTGCATATTGACATGCCACCTGCTGGGGCTGCTTCAGCTATTGATAACCAATGCCATCACGTCTAAAGTTCAAAAACCGACAGGCGGCTTTCATGTTTGTAAACAGTATTGATCTGCATAAATAAGCTTGCCATTAGACTGCCGGATTAAACAAGGACGAAGACAGAACATTTGTGAGATTAAATCCGGAAACAGTTAATTAAAAGCTGAGCGATAAACCCAGGCTGTAAACAGCAGCCAATTAATTCGAGCGTCTGTAGATCTATGAGCATCCCTCCCCGCTCTCCTGGCCGTGCCCCGCACCGCGCGCCCGGCCCCCTGCCTCCCCACCTGCCAGTGGCAGCACGCCGTGCTTGAGCTCCATGCGTGGCTGCTCCCTCCCCTTCCTCCACGGAAACAGCTCCAAAAAATTATTTGAGGATGCTTTGGGGATGTTGGGGTGTTTTGTGTGTGGGCAGAGGGAGAGGGAAGCCCTCTGGGCTCTGTTTATGCATGGTGTGGTCATGTTGCTGGAGAAAACCAACCTCATGTAGGTGCTTTGCGAACTGTGATGGTCTGGACCTAGGATCCAGAGATTCCTGTGGTCTAAAAATCTAACACTGCTCCACTTTGTGGTCTTGGGGGCATTGCTTTGGTGCTTCGCTTTATTTTCTCCAGGTGCAAATGGAGAAGATAAACCTTGGGATTGTTGGCCTCTTCAATTCAGCTATACTTTCCAGTGAAGAACAACATATTTTATGGGATTGACATGTCTATTTTGTGCAAACATTTTCATTGGTGAAACAAACAAAAAAATATTACGACCCAAAACTATAACCAGGAAGGTTTGAACATTTTTGGTATTTTGCACCTCTTCCCTCCCTGTTTGCATCCCCTTCTGTTTTTCTAATAACAAAGTAAGAAAGAATAAAGAAGAACAAAAGCTGCTGAAGGGAAGAATGAAAAGTTTACTCAACTAACTAAAACCAAGCAAACAAATTCACAAAATTAATGCAAGAGTTATTCTAAATTTTCCTTTGAAAAGATTCCCATATTCTAAGCAGTTCTGTTAGTTACGCATCCTTTTGAAATTACAGTTAAGTTGGCTGCATTATGGACGATTTAATGGTTATTTCATACTACACGTGGAGAACTTGTAGGCTCTAGAATGCAGTGCAATGCCACTGGATCTGTAACTGTAGGGGATTTATAGGGACTTCATTGCTGTGTGCTACCTTCACCATGTTCAAGAAGGGTGTGCAAACCCCTACCAGTTCCACTGGTGGGGAGTTCGGGCACAGAAATCTTATGGAAAAGCAGGAAATGAACCCAAGCCTCTTGAAACCTTGCCCAACACTTGAAACCTTGCCCAGCACCATAACCACTGAACTATTGCTGGCTGGGGATTTCTCCATAAGCAGTGCTAGCTGTCAGCAGATCCCTACTATCCCAGGGGCTATTCTGCTTGGCTTTTTTTGGTCCTGTTGTTCCCTCCACAGTCTTACACTGATCTTATCCAGGGGAACCATATCCTGTATTTGTAGACATACAGACTTTATGGTTTCATGAATATTTCCTTACACTGTCTGGCTGTACTCCTAGGAATGGTCCAAGTGGATTATAACTGACAACAGTGGATGACAGAAACACCTTGACTTCCCCAAAGGTGGCTTTATGATGGTACCAAAGCCAAGGCTTTCAACCCAGCCAAAATTCCAGGAATGCGGTGTGCTCTGTTAGGTAAAATACCAGGACTGGAACCTGTAGGTTAGCTCCTCCAGCTAGTCTTAAAGCTTAATCACAAGTAACAGCAAGCTGCTCTCCTTGTGGTATTCCATCTACTTCTTCTCTTTCATGGGAAGAGTGCAAGAATAAATATCTGATAAAGAGCATTGGATATTAAATGCTTTTCACTCACCTTTTCCCAGTACGGTTGTGATATCTTGTCCCTGCCTCCTCCACTCTGGACAAGATATGGCAATGGCAAGAAGCTAGTAAGAATTTTTATTTATTTATTTATTTATTTATTTGTGCTGGCACTTTCTAGGTATAATGGTTGCCTATAAAGAATAAAGCAAATAACATGCAAAGGGAAGATTACACAGATGATGGGTGAGAGTCTTTTGTTTGAAGCCCAGCATCAGGAACGGGCATTTTCACATCAGCATTTTCACACTGGTGAACTGCAGACTTCTAGGAGAGCAAGAGCCACTCTTAGGAGGTTGATTCTTATAATAAATATTTAAGTTTTCCCTCCTTAGCTCCTTTTACTGTCCTGCCTGCAGAAATCACCTCACTTCAGTAGATAATATTTGTGCTACCAGGCTCTCACAGGGCTTGCTGAAATGATGCAGACACAGACCAAACCAATCCCCTAAAAACTCCTTTATTTTGAGGTTTTAAAGTTGTTAACCACAATAGTCCAGTTTGCAGCCCAACACTGCGTTGCCTTGTTGGCATGGCTGAGGAGCTGTGTGCTGAGGCAGGAAGGAGAGAAATGCAGAACTGGGTATTAGTACCCGCCTCCAGCACACCTGAAACTGGTGGATGCTGCCACAAGATACAGCACTTGGGGGCAATTAGCAGAGCTATGGGAAAATAAACAGTAAAAACACTGTTTTACTTTTCTTACCATTTAAGTTTTGTTTTGTTTTCCCTTTCTTATTTTTAAGAAAGTACTTGACATCCTCACAAGTTCTTCCCCGCGGTGGAAGGAGTGGGCTCGGTGCTGTAACAGATGCGCCCGCTCTGCTTGAAAAACACTGCTGGAGGTCAGAGGTGCAGCCGCCGGTGGCTCCTTCCTTCCTTGAGCCCCCTGGGGGTTGTCCCCAGGCCGTGTGGGGGTGTGAGTTATTTGCTTAATGAAAAGAAACACAACCACTGGGATATTAACTTTTACAAGTCTGCGTGTTGACAAATCCCGTACAAATTGCTATTGTCAGCAGTGACCGGTTCCTCCCGACTGGCTCTGCCCAAGGCCTTCGGCTGGAGGGAAAAGGCAGGTCAGGGCTGTGTCGGAGACCTAATAAACCTGAGCTTGTCACTGGGTTTGCTTTGGGCACCCCTGGCTTGGCAAGCACTTGGGAAATGCACGTATCATGCTGAATCATGAGGCAGTTTTCAAACAGCTTCTGAAAGCACCAAGACCGGTGACAAGCCCTGGCATTGCTCTGGATTGTCAGAAGCGCTGTGGGTCCACATTAAGCAGGAGCCTCCTGTCTTTGACACCTTCCCACTTCCCTCAGGTTTGAAGGCCACGTGTGATTCAGTAACAGTGGGTGGCACAGCCTTTGGACACTCTTCTTCTTGGCCTCCCTCCAAGGTTTTATTACTCCTTATTACCTCATTATGTTATTACTGGTATTTAATGCTATTATTTTTGCACTCTGGTCATCTGTCAGATCTCTGTCATGATCCAGGACCCTACACTGTTAGATGCTGTACAACTGCATGGGAAAAAGAAAGGCAGCACTTGTCCCCAAAGCTCAAAGTTTAAATATATTATAGCATGTGATAGATGTTTAAAGTATAGCATTTTCCCTTCATTTACAATCCTTTTTTATTTTATTTTTCCTTTATTCTCCTGAGGTCAGCTTGTAAATTCAGGTGCAAGGACTAGGTTTTTCTTGTAAGAACTCAGGTACCACTGGCAGTGACCATGAGTGCTCATGGTCTGATGGTCTGCTCCCTGCAATGCCCCATGGCAGCTCCATTCACACCCAGCAGAGCAGGGCCTCTAAAACCAGCAGATGTTCTGCCTGGCTCCATAGGGGTTTGGGTCAAGCACAAGATGGTTCAGGTAAATTCCAGACACCTGGTGATGAGGAAGGAAAACAGCACTGGAGACAACAGAGAGTTAAAAGATACTGCCACTCCCTGAAGGCTGTAAGTAAATGAATTCCTCTCCAGATGGAGACTCTTACAAATGGCCTTCAGTCCAAAGAAGCAGATATGCTTAAATTACAACAATGTATGTGTCACCGTGTGTAAGAACCTGTTCGGATCATATGGAAATAACTATTCTTGGAACACCCAGGTCTCCTGACATCACTTCCTTCAGAAATAGATCCAATTACTTCCACAGAGAGACAAATAATGGGGACCAAAAAAAAAAAAAATAAAAAAGGAAAAAAAGAAAAGCGCAGTCAGTGGAAGGTCAGAAAATTCTGCAGGTGGAGACCATCTTTTATTTTTTTTATTTATTTTTTTTCCAGAATTTTTTCAATTCTTCAGTGCAGAGAGGAAGGAAGGATGGTCTGTTGGATAAAGGTAGAGGTGCTGTTGACAGTTCAGAGTGTTGGCCCCTGTTTCTGCCCTGCTGCAGACATCCTGTGCAACCCTAAGCAAGTCATCACCTCACAGTGCCCTTCCTCCTCTTCTCTAAAAATGGGGGCAAAACCATGCTTACTTGCCCTTTCTAGGAAGGGCACACAGTTTGTGGCTTCTCTCTCCCAAAGTTTGGAAGGGTCTGGCAGAGAGGGGAAGAAAATGCACCGGGATGCAAAACTGCCAGCTGGAAACGCTGGAGCTGCCGCCTGCCCTGCCAGGGGAGAGCTGCTCCTTCTGCCAGCCCAGTGCCCTGAGGTTCAGCCTGCACTGAGGCAGGCAAGCAGAGGCAGCGCGATGTGTCTTTGGTTTTGGCAGCTGTGTTCAGCAAGATAAAAGATGGATGAAGACAAAATACATACAGCTAAAACTATATGCCCGAGCAGCGTCAGGGCAGAAAACTTTCTGAACAAGACAGGATTCTGTGTACCTCTCCACAAAGTAAATACTACCACATGTGCATTAAAAGGCTCCTATTATTTACAGAGTGCTGACATGAAACCCCCTGAAAGAGTTAGTATTTTGTTAGGTAAACGTTTTTCCCTCTGAGCGTTTTCCTCCCCTCCCTCTCCCCTCCCCCTGCCCAATAACTTACAGATGTTAGAACAATAAATTGAATGAATAGTTTCCCACACTGGAATGCCTGCATGCTGAAGAATGCAGAAATGATTTCTGGCCAGTTTCTGACACTGATCTACAACTACACTGCATATATTCTGTTGCTCTTGTATCAAGTCTTGAGCTGCTCCCTGCCAAGAATTAAGTGCTTGTTCCATAAACCTGGTGTAGATTATCACTTAGCTGTATAGATGTATCTAATAGAATTAAATAGTTTGGCTCCTGACCAGTAACAGATGTGCTACATATAATGCAATAATAATGAGACTGAAAGCACCATGTTATGCCAAGGGAACATTGTGAGATAGCTCACATTTCTTCTGTTGCCCAGTCAAAGCTCTGTGAAAAGTAAATCGAAAGTCCCATGTTTATATGAACCAAACAAGCTTTGGCTTTCCTTCTTTTTTCATTTTAATCTCACAATGGATTTGTTATTCAGCCCATGCACAAAGGCGAGTGTGGGGTCAGCTTTTGTTTCTATGGAGCAATGGATTTGCTTTACCATAGTTTTATTTTTCACTAAAGTTCCCCTGTAACTTAAGTGGTTATAATGAAATAATGTTGAACCAAGTCATAACTATCTGCCTGGGACATCTGAGCCCATGTAACCTGACCCATGGAGGACAGAATGGGTTGGGTAGGGTAGGAGGAAGAGCACACTGGTACACATAAGCTGATCTTTTGGTTCCTGAAATAAAATTGAAAAAATAAGTTTTTGGGACATAGTCCTGTGATGAACTGCTTGCTTCTGTGAGGCACCTGAGCCTTCCTGATTCGTGTCGTGCTGGAGGATCTCAGTCCTCCAGCAGTGAGGTTCGTCCTGCCTGCAGCAGGGGAAGGAGGAAGGTGCCTGGAGATCAGGTGCCCAGGCTTGGGCTGCGGGCAGGATGTGGGGAGGCTGGGAGCACGGCTGCCTCTGCACCATTCTGCCTCCATTCAGCTCGAGGAGGAGGCTCAAAGACAAGTGGCAGCTCTGGTGGCAGGGACGTGACCTGCCCACCAACTGAACTGAACCCCCGTTACCCACCACAGCTTTTGATCAGTGCTGGTAGCTACCTGGTGCGGGGAAGAGACCGGTCTGCCTGACATCGGGATGGGCAGCAAATACAGGATCTCTCTGGAAAGTGCAGGAAAGGCCCCCAAACAAGCTATTACTGGATGCTGGCAATCTGGCTGTGTTGTTTCTGTTCTTCAAGTGTGGGCATGGTTAATGAGAAAGTTGTGAAGGGAAGCGAATTCCCTGAGTACCTGACTATCTCAGCCTTTCTTGACCTGTGTCGGTCTGGGTACAGACAGAGTACAGCACAGAGACTGCACTGCACGGGCAGTCCAGGTTACAGATGAATATCAGGGCTCCAAGATGTTATTGTTAGATCTATCAGCTGTCTTTGATGCCCTGAGGTATTGTTGAGTTGCTTTTGATCCTCAGCAAGAATAGATGGGACTGTGCTCTGCTCACTTTTCCCTTAGCTTTCAGAGAGATCTCAGAAGGTAATTTTGGATAACTGCCCTAATTTATTGACCTTCAGGGAATGTTGCCTGATGTTTCATCCGTTACGTACACAAAATCAGTGGGGGTGATTAATGAATTGATACATTTTTTGTAATTCACTTGGACAGGTAGAGCTATTATTAGCATTGGACAAGTACCTCTGAATATATTCTGCAACCGTCCATTCAAATACAACATGGAAAGGCCAGGCCATCACAGGGATAATAAGATAAAACCAGTCTCTCCAACTGAAATGGAAAGACCACGTGGAAGAGTGTTAATAGGGCTGGTGCTATAGGCACAGAGAGGAGTTAGTCCCATGGGAGATGAAGTTGAGTTGGTGCTCGCTGCTTGCTAGAGCTTGGACTCAAGACCTAGAGATGATCCACCCAGACAGACAGATATAATTTCTCTTTCTCTCTGCTTTACCCTTTTGAAGGGAAAGGCTCCAGGTGACAGAAACATTAATGTGACCGTTCTTTTAAGAAACAGTTATGGAAAATTCATGCAAAATTGGATCCCCAGAGTTATGACTGACAGCAACACTGGGGCCAGGGCCATGCGACCCCACCACATGCCTGATTAAAGTGAAACCACCCTGCTTGAATTTCCAGGATCAAATGGCTGTAAAGCATTGTACAGACCAAGAACTGCACTGAGAAGTTTTGGACCAAGCAACACACTCAAACTATGCTTACAGACAATTCTGAGGCACAGAAGCAGCAGCAGCTAAATTTGGCAAATAAATTATTCACCCAGCTCTATTAACAGCAAAAGAAAGAGATAGAAAATAGCCATCTGGGAAGCAAGAAAAAGCTCAAGACAATTATCCTCCTTACCGTACATCATCCTCGCAGAAATACTCAGGGAGAATGTGACAATTGATTAAAACTAATTGGAGGTTAAATTAAATGATAATTAGCATTAATCAATAGCAATGTTGGCATGCCAGTGCATCCCTCCTTTAGGCAATTCACCTCCAATCCCCAACACACCAATAAGGCTGGTGATCTGCGAGCCCAGCATGTGCTCCTGCCATCAGTAAAGAAGCAAGTCCCAGCAGCATTGACCTGGAGGGTTGGAGGAAAGAGAGCATTTCAATGAAAGACCGACTTGCCATCACGAGAGATGGCTGCTACACTACTCCCGCAGCTAATTGCAGCCAACATCAAAGACTAGGGTGCCCTCAAATGATGGAGGCTGGTAACGACAACTCAATGCCCGCCTGCTTTCAAACAGCACATCACAGACAGCCTTGCCTTAGCATATTATTCTGCTTTTGTTAAGAACACTCATTTCTCTTCCTCTCTCTCTCTATTTTTTTTTTTTCTTTTCTTTTTCTTTTTGGTGGTATATTATTGTGTGGCCAGTGCACAAGGAATAGCCATGATTGTACAGTCACTGCTAAGGCAGTATTGCCTCTTCGCAAAGGGCTGCTTTAGCCGTGAGGTTGGGAAAGAAGAGCTTGCACCACTGTTGCCATGTGCAGACACACAAGTTTGCCAGCTTTTTGCTATGCTCTTAAGGTTGAGTCCTAATTTGTGGTTGCATTTAAGGGGAGATGAAGTACCACTTTGTCATTCACCCTGAACCCCAGTGCTGTTTGAGTAAATAAAACGTAGGCACAATTTATGAGCGCTTGAACAGTGCATGCATGCATGTGCATGTGCGTGTGATGCCCTGTGGACATCTACCAGCTCTCCAGCACTAGCTGCCAACACATGGTAGAGACTTCCAGTCTGAGGCATGAAGACTTTGGAGCAACCACACATGCTCATTCAATCTCCACCTGCCTCATAATCAAGAGCTGCTGGTTCCCACTGCAGTATTTAAAACAATTTTATCTCAAGAGGCTTAGAGCAAGGATTTGTCTAAACAATGTCAACATTTGGATGCCAAGTTTGACAGTTCTTGGGAGACTTTTGGCCTTTCATACTTCCCCGGGTAACTCTAGTCAGAGTCTGGAAGCCCAAGGCTGTTCTGTACAAACACTCAGCAGAAAAGGGACGAGAAAAGTGTGGTAACACTATGCACATTTCAGGCTGTGCTTTGGTGTGCGCACGGAGAAAGGAAGAAGCCCTACCAGGAGCAGGTCTGGATGGCCACAGAGTGTGCAGAGCCACTGGGGAAGGTCTCTGCTCTTGGGTACCTTTATTTTCTTATGTCAGCAACAAGGAAAACACATTCAGCTCAACCCAACCAGCTCACTGTCCCCATACCCAAATCTGGGGAACCAGAAACATTAAACAAAATCTTACCTGTTTTTCAGAGTTTGATCAGTTCACAGAAAGACAGTTTTGTACCTAGGGTAAGCAATGCCAGTATCAGCATTTTTAAGCTGATGCTAGGGAATTTTGTTGACCTCATACTGAAAAACTCTGCTTCGGAAAGTTTTGCCAATCTATGCAAGGCAGGGAGGGAAAAAATCCTACCTTTAGTTGACACCACCATGCAATCAAAAATGCTGGTGCCAATCAGGAATGGGCGAGATGTCCTGATGCTAAGTGTAGCTCATGCCTACAGTTACACTTTAAGTTCTTACTTGTCTGCCAACTAGCTAGATTTCACATGGACCATCACGTCATCATGTCCACATGAAAGCAAGGGAAACAAAACCTGCCAAGGTTCTGGGGACCATCACTAGTCACCCTGGTTGGGAGCAAGAGACTTGCCCCCTTAGGGAATGCATATACTATGCCATCAGAAGAACTCCAGAACCCTTAAACCACCACTTCCCCTGGGTGGATTTGCCAGTGCAACGGTTACAGTTTTACCTTTTCAGTGCACACAAATGTTAACACATTTGTGTTGTCACCCTTGTCTTTTGCTTGTGCCCTGCACACTGTTGTACAGCCTTTTCCCAAACAGAGGCTGGAAGCTGTTGTTCCCTAGTGGGCCATGAAGGAAACCAGGTGCTGCCAGTGTACCCTTGTAAACTCTTCCCAAGCTCTGAATATTTGGAGAAACACATTCTGATCCAAAACCTGGAAAGCTACTTGAGCATTGTGTAGTCCTTTAGCTGTTAAGTTATCTGCTGAGCAGGACTTTGTACCTCCAGCAATATCTTGTGTCATAAACTCAGCTTCCACTTCAGAGCCACCCAGCTTCTGCACTGCTCAGAGAATACACAGCGACCACAAGTCTCTCTGAAAAAAGCTGTGGTAGGTGGTCAGACACAGCTATCTTACATTTGCTGCTCCATCAGCATGAAAAGGAAGGGGCTGTGTAAGCAACCAGGTATTTAGATTGCACCCAAGATAATGGGGAAGAAGACAAAAAAAATATCTATGCAGCCCAGAGGAAAACATGGCTTTCCTTGCACTGACCACACACATTAAGTGCCTTTGATCAGAGGAAAAGCAGGTGGTAAAAGACAGCATAGAAAAAGCTTGGTCATGCCTAACACGTCCCTTTCTGGATCAATATATGCTTGTGAAGATATAATCTTCCTGCTGTAATGCTGACAGGTTAATGACAGCATGAGTTATCCGCTATCTAAATGCCCACATCAGTACCAGAGTTAGATTAACCCTGGGTGGAATTAGCTACTCATGCATGCAACTCTGTAAGCGGCCATCACAGCCCCTCGCTGGTGACTTTTCCTGCCATTTACATCCTGCATCCCTGTGCTGCAGGCCCTCGCCTCTTCCTGCCAGCATGGGGCCAGGGCCTGAGGGCTGGGCTGGTGGCCAGGGAGCCCCTCTGCCTCATCTTTTAGTTTTAACATTAAGATTCAAATGTGTGTGTGTTTGAGGGGGGCATTTTACTGGGCTTGGGTTTCCAGCGCAGCCCAGCGCTTTACCAGAAGTCCAGTCATGGAGCCGTTACAGTGTAACAGGCTGGAGGAGGGATGGGACACGGCTGGGCTGCCTTCCCAAGGCCCTGCCCTGGCTTCAGCCCAAACTTTGAGAAGCAGATTTCTCTAGTATGTAGCGTTGGTCAGGGGCCAGCATCATTTGTGATGAGTAGTGGGCACCATAGCTGGCCTGGGGCTCAGGGGCTTTGGCTCTAATCCTGCTTCTGTGCTTGACCTCCTAGATAACCTGGAAGAAAAAAGCAGAAAGTGCAAAGTTTGAGAAAGGGAATTTCCATCTATCGGTTTAAATTTCAGCAGAGTAGCCCTGCCACACTCCAATCATCTGCCAGAGAAATGCCATTACTGACTTGCAAATCACCTCATTTTCCCCGTTCATTAAGCAGAGACGAAGCCAGCACGTGGCCTGGCGGCCGGGATCTCCGCACTCACAGCTCTCCTGCAACACAAAGACAAAGAGGGCGAGTTGAGATGGGCAGGATGCAAACATCTGCTTCTCCTGCCTGCTGGAAAGCTCTCGCACTGCTGCCTGGGAGTATTAGTAGTTTAACACGTAACTGCGTTAGTAGAGAGAGAAAACAAATCACATGTGACCGAGTCTTCTGACAGAAGCAGCTTTGATGTCCTTCTGGTCGGGCCTGCCTGCGCCTCAGCCCAGCCGCCCCCCACCTGCACCCCACCCCACCCCGTCAATAAACTGTTTGTTTAGCCTCGCACAGATTATTCATTTCTTGGCACGGAGCTCTCAGCTCCAAAGAATTAACATTTGGATTGTATTTACTGGCGAGCAAAGTGCCAGCAATACAGCTGGGATTCGTTGCACAAACTATTTTGATGGGGGAAATCAATGACAAACTGAGAAGAGGAGGATCAAACAGCGAGCCCTTTTGCAATCGTTGTTTGAAAACATCATGTTGGTGATACACTGAGTTTGTAAAGGGGGCTGGGTGGCAAATGGGGTGGGGTAGCCTTCTTCCAGGTCTTCTTGCTGACTCCCACACACCACAGGCTGACCCTGTCCCTCTCCTAGAATAGATTAGTCACAGGATATTTCATTTTAAACCCAAGCTCATGTTTTTCCTACAGAAGAGGAGACTCTGTCAATGTTTATTGCTATTTTGCTGGAATTTCTTTTTGGTCAGAGAGGGATTTGAAAACTAAATACATTTCCTGTTGGAGGCCAAGGGCTGTGAGCTGCAAGGAAAAGCATAGCCTTTGGCTTGGTTCAGCAGTAAATAATCACTTGTGTTCCAAAAAGTCATTCGCATTGGCAAGGGCTCCCAGCACCTGCAGATAGAAGCGCCCGGGGCAAGTCCAAGCACTTCATTTAGACTGTCCCTTATTACGATCAATCAGACCCCATTCCTCTTAGCCACAGGAAATTCTAGGCTTAACCCACATGCGTTTTAAAATTAAAAAGGTGGAAAAACGTGTAGTTAAAGACACAGAAAGAGAGAGATGGGAACGGAGAAGGGTTTTTTTATGTGTTTGCACCAGAAACTTTCTGTTTTACTTCAACCTTCCATGTGAAAACATAAACACGTGAGACCTTCAGCTTATCAGTATTTTGCTGCTTAGGAAGGTCTCATAGCTTGCCTTCACCCCCATTCTACTTATGAGTATTTTGTGTCAGCTGGTTTTCCGTAATACAGCCACACACAGAGGAAATAGTATATTTTTGTCTTCCACTTTTTTTTTTTTTTTTCTTTTAAGCTCTTAATGCTGGCTGGGTCAACCACTTTGGCAAACCCTCTGAGCACAAGTGGGGTCAGAGCCTAGCAGGCAGCATGCCTGTCCTCAGCTCCCTAGCCAACCAGCTAATGTGGCAGGACTACCCTCTCTGTGGGAAAAACAGTACAGAGAGAAAAAATAAAATGCTGTAGTACGAAGAGTAAAAAATAAGATGCTATAGACCCTATAGGGGTCTATAGGTCCCAAACCTGTAGCAGTACTATGCTCATCAATGGGCCTTGGATCAGTACCTCATAGAAAATCTGTGAGGTGTATAAATTTGGATTAGTGCACACAGAGGGTTGGGAGTCACATCTAGCTACTGTAGGCTTTTGTTTCCTCAGATCCAAAAGGAGCTCAGTCTCACACAATGCATTTCCTAATCTAGGTGTCACAAAACAAGACGTGCTGCCAGCAGTCATTTTGGGCTCTGCAACTGCAAAACTGTTAGCTGAAGAGATATTTATTGAGGTAACAAGGTGAAGAGCTTGCATGGAAATGCATGAGATCACTTCTACAATCTGAACCCTTTTCTTCAGCTTTTAACTTCAGTGTTGCAGAATAAAAACTGGGTGTGGGCTGGTCTCTGTCCCATATGGAGTCTGGCTGGCCTGGGAGCTTTCAGCTCTTGTCAGGGACATTTGGGGCATCCTGGTGCTATTTTTACCAGCACTAGGAACATTGAGTCCAGACTTCCACTTACACCAGTAAAAGAGGAGCTGGTAGTGCCTCTGGGAGGGTGACTCAAAGCAGCTATCTCTGTACCATGGTGTCCCCAAGTACCAAAATAATCATGGATGTAGGAACATCCCAGACTGAAGCTGTAATCCATGATTCACTGAGATCACAGTGTCAGGTTGCTTTGCTGTGCAAAGACAGTTTACAGCACAATAAAATAGCATCTGCTCCTCCCCACACTGGAGATACAAAAGGTCTTTAGCCCTAGGACTTCAGCCTCGCTTAATCTGCTCTTGGATTTTGTACTAATGCAGCCCTGTCACCACAAGCATTCGGTTGTGTGTGTGCTGCATCACAGCACAAGTTCACTTCAGCAGGCCATTGCCACCGGCAATTAGGTGGGAGCAAAGCTCAGCCTCCATCTGAAATGCAATGAAAACGCTGGGAAGGCAGCGCTGGGTCCTTCTCGGGCAATCTCCACAGGTTCTTCTTCAACCAAAGGCGGGTAAGTGGAGGCTGCCACCATCCCTGCTGCTCTGTGGCTGTCAGGGGCACCATCCATCAAAGTAACACCTGAAGAGCAGCCTTGTGTCAGCACCAGCTGCCAGGCCGAGAGAAACTATCGTGCGCTGCTCAACAATACAAAGGGCTTCTTTCCTCCTCCTCCACTAAACAAACTGTTAAAGACCATGACCCCTGGAAAACATAACAAGAGCTGAGGAATTTACAGTCGTGTGTTACAGGTCAAGGCATCGAGCGTTTCACAACCTCCTGGTTCCAGCCAAAAGCTCCGCTGTGTCTGCTCTGTGCAGATGCAGGTCCCATCCTTGCACACAAACACACGCACTGGATACACATGGTAAAAATGTTAAATGGAAACCCAGCTTTTGTTTTCTGACCTTTCTGTCATAGCAAATGGTGGCAAAGACATTAGCAGCAAGGCAGCTTCCTCAGAGAGACCTGAAAAATATTCTGTGGGCATTTGTGACTATGAACATCCATGCCCCACTGTACTATGCCTCAGAGTGGCTTATATTGAGGATAATGCTAAAATTCAGTCTAAAACAGAAGAGAAAGTGGATGTTGTGGCTTCATTTGAGAAGGGATGGAACAATTCTTCGTGGGAGACCTGTGGCTGGGGTGTGGGACAAAGCGAGAACCTGGTACAAAATGGTTGATGGGTGCTTGGGAGCTTCCTCCTTGTCTCCCATCTAAACCTCACCTCAGAGTAGAGCTGGGCTTTCCAGCTGAGCCAGGCACCTCCCTGTGGAGGGGATGCCAGGAGTCTGAAGGCCTGGGGCACACAGCCTTCCTTGCATTGGCAGCTTGAATGTGACCTGAGCCTGGGTTCAAACATGGGCTTGACATACATTAACAAACCCTAAAGGGAGGTTTGACCAGAACAATTAGTGTGAACAAGTTAGCAGCTTCTTGCTTGTTTGGACACGACTATTTCATTTAAATGCCTAATGAGCATCTGGGAGAAAGGATTTCTGTGCTAAGAAATGACCACCATAAGCAAACACTGCTAAGATTCCTCTCAAATGACCTAGAAAGATAAGATATTCTCAATTTGTTAGGGTAAAAAAGTGAATTGCAAACCTCCCCCTTAAGTAACAGAACCGTGTTATCTTTCTCAACAGTGAAAAAAGGAGAAAATACTTTAACCTCTCAATTAAAAAATGTGTGTGTGGGGGTATCTTAAGTCCTACTCACTGATCTTTCAGAGTTCAAAGCTGTACCACTATCTGATCTTATCAAACCATTGCAAAAGTCTCTTGCTGGCATTAAATACTTAAGACACAGTTACAGTTGTACTTCAAATTGAGATCTGGATCCAAATCTAGGTGAGAAGTGGCCAGCCTTTTTGTGAGGATGAACCATGTACACTCTTGGAAGAATGTGTTTGTACACAGACAGACCCATACACATGTATTTTTTATATTTATATTTATATTATTTATTTGTGTACAGGATATTGGACAGAAGATTTGATGCATAGATGTGAGGCTGCACAAGACTGGATCAGCAGATTCCTAAAATCAAATTAGCCAACGAACTATGGACTTCCTTTGCCCAAGCCTATAGCAACAACAGAAATGCAGTCTGGTAGCAAGAGCCTATGTTTTCATCCTTCTGACATCTCCAGCATCTCCATCCAATAATTTCCAGTAATAAAAAGTCTAGCTTCAGCCAAATAAGAGGCCATCTCTGCCATAAAGCAAAGAGGAAGCAGAGCCTGTTCTCTCAATACAGAGTCTGCAGGAACATTTGCCAAAGTCCTCAGAGGAAATGCGCTGGCAACATCTCAAGGGCAGAAAATAGCTCCATGCTGTACCTGTTTCCCACCTTCCCCTGCAGGCACTTCCACACACACACACAGACAGAGCTGGAAAGAGAGGGCCAGATTTAAAGAAAACCAACACCTCTCGCAAATTAGAGGAGGCAATCCCATTTTTTGGAACAGCTCTGTGTGACTCCCTAACATGGCTTTGGTTCTGCAAACATCACATGAATTATCCATTCAAATGGTAAAAACTGAAAGGAGTTGGGGTGGTCACCATGAAATGGAAGGTCTTTCTCTCCAGAGCAAATAGAGAGGAAGGAGCAAGATAGACCCCCTGTGGCTAGTTTCACCTGGGCATCTCTGTCCTGGTGTCCCAGAACAGCCCCTGTCAGTCTGTGCCTTCTTTTAGCTCCAGCATGGGATAACAACCATGTCCAGTTGCACCGATGGTTTGTGTGATACAGACACCTTGATGCTAACAATAAAAATGGGCTGTCTGAGCATGGGCTGGTGAGCAGCTGCTGGACAACAAATGCACTGCCTTCTGCAGCTCCTCGAGTCCTGACCTGCAGAGGCTGGGTCCAGGAGGCCATGGGATGCCTGTATGCATGGCAGCAAGCCAGCACCCTCCTTGGTATTTGTTTCAGGCCACTTCCAGCTCAAGTTTCCCTCTAACCTCACCCTCTCCTTGCCCCAGGCCTGGATCAGATGAGATTTAACCCAAGACAATAAGAAAGACCAGAAGCAGCCACCTGGATGGTGGGAGGTATCCAACTTGATTTTTTCAGCTAACAGGAAAGTGAAATATTTAGTGCTCCCCTTCGGATCTGATCCTTTCGTCTGTTTCTCTGCCTTTATAAAACACTGTTGTGTGGGGAAGAGGCTGAAAGAAGAATATCAATTGTCCTTCAGTGTGCAGAGGCCTATTCAGAAAAGGCACCCTGGTCTGCAGGAGCCCAAATGTGTTTTCAAATGCTTCTGGCAGAAGAAGAGTGCAGAGTCTTTCCAGACTGCTCTTTATCTGGTGAGATGGATCTCCGTGGAGCTGGGGGAGGGAAGACTGCTGTTTTTTTTTTTCCTTTCCTTTTCTCTGTCTGCAAGAGTTTAGCTTAGAAAAAATAAAAAAAATAAAAAAAATAAAATAGGAGTATGCTGTACTGCAATCACAGGGCTACTGCTCTAAAGCTTTGTGGAGGTCTTCCTCTTCCAGGCCATCTTGGACTGCAGTTGGAAGTGCCTCTATGAATCTTCAAAGCATTTTGGTGGAACAAGGTTTCTTTTCTCCCTAATAGAAAAGAATGAGCTAGTCTCTTTTCTGTAAATGATCTAAGCAGCAATTTTTTCTTCTTCACTTAGGCAAGCAGAGCCGTTTGCCGTTTGCTTCAGTTTGCTTTCTTTTCTGTCTTTTTTTTTTTTTTTTTTTTTTTTAAGGAAATCTGAGGGGGAATTTTCTTTCTTAAAGTAAGAAGTGTGTTTCTTAGACATTACAAGCAAGCTGTCACAGACCCTTGGTCTCCCTGTGATAATTCTGCATGGATTTTTGCTGTTATGATTATAGCCTTTCAAGAAAGTTCAGGTGATTTGGTTAATCTGTATTAAACAGACAATGAGTATGTTTTGGGGATGAATTTTAAGTCAGTCTAAGGCAGCCTGCCACCAGAAGAAACAATCCTGCCCTCCCTCCTGCCTGGATCTATCATTTTCATTAAACATTGACTGATGCTGGTGATTAAAAACAGATCATACAAGACAAATTTCTGGTTTTCTGAGGGATCAGCAAGCCCATCTAGCTCCTAGTGGGCGTCTCACAAAGCCTCAGCCCACCAAACTCCACCAAAGGGCTGCCAGAGGCATTGCTACCCACCATGGCTCACCTTGCCCTTTGCTGAAGGCCGTCTCCCCTGTCCCAGTGGCCAGAGAAACATCCATGTTTCCCCACAAGCAGCTGTACAGGGAGATGCTGCAGGCTCCAAAGCCGTGAGCTGCGCCTTAGCCACCTACACTGTGCATTGTGTCTGCAAGGTTTGAACCCTGGACTGCTAAAGTGCCTTTAAACATCTTGTAGATTTTATTTGTTGGTGGTCATTATTTACCAGGCAGGCAAGCTGTGGTGTGGGATTCCACTGTGGAGAGAAAAGGAGAGCAAGGGGAAGCTCTAAGAAATTCTTTTTGGTGAAGGGTGCACAGAGGCCAACATGAGCCTTTCTCTGGATTTCAGGGAGCTTTGGATCAGGCCCAAGGTGCATCATTATCCCATGACAGAATAAAGGCACATACCCATTTTTATGAGTGAAAACTATTCTTTCTCTCCAGTGAAAGGCTGAGATCTGAACACAGCTGCTATTTTGCTCTGTGCAGTGAATCACTTCTGATTCTTAAGTACTGAAACAGTGACATGCATTCCCCCTGCCCAACATGGAGACCTTTCTCCATTATTGTACCATGAGAAGAATATAGTAATTCATGCAGTCTTTATTTTATTTAATTATTTATTTTTTAATTTGTTATTGCTGGGGCTCCTTTCACTTCAAGCTGAAAAAGCAGGCATCTGGGGCAGATAGGAATGCTGGCATTATCTTAGAATATGAAATTTCTGAGAATCCTCATCTTATCTGGATCTCCAAAAGAGCTGGAGTATTCAAACATCTCTTCCTCAGTCAGTAAGCAGAAAATACAGGAGTGTCTTTATATGAACGAACAAGGAAACATGAGGAAAAAAAAAATCCACTTTCTATTAAAGGTTAGGTTGTGGTAGGTTTTCCTCTGAAAGGAGTTGCATGTTTTGCAGGCAGAACTGTCTGTGCAGCAGCAGAAGAACCCACATCTTTTCCCCTTGTCCTGGCACAAGCTGGGGATTTGAGAGCATCTATGTGATAATTCTTAATATCATGCTGCAAGAATGAAGTGAGGCAATTGTAAAGCATTTAGGAGAGAACAACGGAAATGATCAGAGGCTGGGGGAACCAGAGGTATGAAGAGAGACAAAAAGAATGAGGATCATTCAGTCTAGAGAAAAGGAGATAAGCATACAAATAACCACAGAAAAATAAGGCCAAGGAGGATCTCTAGAGGTTGTCCAATCCATTCCTCTTCTCTGAGACAATCTCTGTAATATCTAAATCACTCCTGATAGATATTTCTTTGACCTGTTCATAAAGATCTCTGCCAGTGCAGTCTACAAGCTCCCAAGGCAACCTAGCTTACTGCTCCATGAGTCTCACAAGTAAAATATTTACTTATCAGATTATTCTGAATCATTCTTACCTCAGTTTAAAGCCACTCATCAGCCACAGTTAAATCCTAACTAAAATCAAACTTTCTATTCTATTCACCACTCCTATGTTAAAGGAAATAAGACATGATTTTTTCTTGACAAACCTACACCTTCTGTTATTCCTTTTCTTTACGAAGGTGCTTCCAAACAACTAAATTGCTGGATATTTCCTGGAGCTGAAAATATAGGCGAGCTGGAGCATGTAATTCCCATGCTCCTCTGTTTTCACCTCTTCTGAATGAGGAGTGGTACCACATTTGCCCTTTTCCAGGTTTCTGGTATCTTTCCTAGCTTCTTCTGGCTTCTCAAAGATAACCACAGGTATCTAAGATCATTTTAGTCCACTTTCAAAATATTCTAGGATGAAGTTCATCAGGTTCAGCCAATTATAAAACATTAAGCTTATCTAATTTTCTGACTACTTTCCTTATTCTATGCTGAACTTCTATCCTTTTTCAATTCAATTTCTAATCCTGTTAGCCTCCTGCTCTCAACTGATTTTTTAAATGAACACTGGTACAAAAAAAAAAAAAGGCTTTAAACACTTCACCCCCTTGGTACCATCTGGTGCTACCTTCCTCTTTTCATCTTCTGATAAACGTATTTGTAGAACAAATTCTTGGTGCTCACTCTTCGTATATGTAAAAGAGATCTGCAAAGAGAAAAGGAACATGCTATTCCTCACAGCCACCAAGGGCAGGACAAGAAATAATGAGCTTCAAGAGGAGGTTAGACACGAGGAGAAGTATTTTAGCTGTTAGAGCAGCAAGGAACAGGAATGCATTATCTTGGCAGTTTGTAAAATTTTATATGATTGGCGGTCTTTAAGCACAGGTTACACAGTTAATTTTCAGCATTTTCTGGTGTGTGAGATCCTAGCATTGCTCCTAGCAGGGCTGCTCATACACCTGGTTTAGCCCAGTACTAATGGGATTGCTGTTGTTATAACTGCCCGAGACAGCCCCAGACATGCTCCACAGAAACGCTGAAGTCTGCGGCTGCACTTTGGAAATGCGTGGATTAGATAACGTGTGTCAGGAACTGGGTCAAGGGGTTCTGCCTGTCTATTTTCTACAGTTCTGTGATCCCCAAATTCTCAGATACTAGAGCTGGGTCCTCTGAATTTATGGTGTCTCTGTAGTGAAACTATTATTATTATTATTATTATTATTATTATTATTATTATTATTATTATTATTTTGCAGTTTCATTGCTTCCTTTCACTGAACAGTAGCTCTGAAATTGTACTTTTAATAAACTTCATTAAAAAAAAAATCATCTGCCTTCTAGACCAATTAATTAGCGTCTATTAATGTCTAGTCTATTACATCCACTTTATAGTCTTTGCAGGTCATGGAATGATGCTGTAGCAGACCAGGGAGATCTCCTGCATTGCCTTCTCCTCCTCCAATCTCCAGATCATTCTCCTTTCCTTAAATCCCATCCATCTGTGAAAAGGGAGAACTGAACTGATGGTTGGGTAATTTGCATATGCAAATATGAACTAAAGAGAAACTCTCGTGGCTACAGCATAGAGGCTTCTGTTAAATGTTATAAATTGAAATGCTTTCCTCCCCAAGCTAAAATAAAAAGTGCCCTGGAGGGTATATTTCTGAAGGGCTTGTGACTAACCTGATTAGTCACCCTAAATTGTGATAGATGGAAGGAAAAAGCAGTTGTCAAACAAGGAGGAAATTCCAATAGAAGAGTAAATTTAAGGATGACAGTGATGATAAATTCTTACAAGCCTTAGAAAAGATCAGCCTTTTGTCTAGCTCTCATAAGGACCATTGAGTGCTCACTGTATAATGGGCTGTTGTTTGGATAACTGTGGAACGTGGAGATTGGTTTTAAAAAGAAAAGAATCCACCTCATGCCCAGGCTGATTTCAGTTTATTTTGAGCTTCTAAAGCCTGTAACAAACTCACTTTAAGAACTCCCATTCCTCACTGCTCCTGCAGGTGAGCTTGAGACTAGTAGGCCAAGGGATGTACTGCAGGGGAAAATAACACTCAGATGAATTCAGATTAAAGCCAGGTGTAAATTTTGAAAAGTGAGTATTGGAAAAACTCAGCAAAGTTCCTCCTTCATTTTTGCCACTAATAATTTCTGATCAGTAAGGTCAGAAATAGTGACTTCTCTCATCTCTTCTAAAGGAGCTTTATTTTGAGAAATTCATGAATTCTATTTTTTATTTTTTTATTTAGCTATTTATTTATCTGTTTTGGAGATGTGAAGATTCCAGACTCTAGAAGTAAATGTAGCAAGACTGTAAATGAATGATGGTGTTCCAGGGCCTGATGTGTGTGGTTCTTGGCACCTGAACACATCAATCACATTCTGTTTCCTCAACAGCCTTTTTTCCCCCATTTGGGATAAACCATGTCATCCTATCATAAAACAGCTAAAGGAAGCACAGCACACAAAAGTTTTGGACACTTGTCATATTGGGCAAAATACTTTGAGCATCTCTGTGGCGATCAGGAACACTGCTACAGCCCCCAAAAACCACTTCTCTGTCATCTCACTTATTTAGTCGTAAGTAGGAAGCAGATCAAATCTCACAAGAAAAGACTATTCTTGTGAGATTTCAATTTAAAAAAAAAAAGAAAAAAAAAAAAAGTGGTTTTAAAAGCTGTGTGTGCCCTCAGCTACACTTTCTGATAAGCTTATGATATGTTGGCCATTTGCTGGACAAACCAAGACCTCTGAAGGGTACTTTCAAGTCAGTCTGGCTCTTGGCTAGATGGAATAATTGCTCTGCTCCTGCTACTGCATGTGCATTTTTTAACAGTGAATTAAAACAGCATGAATTTCACTCCGACCAAGATTTGGCAAGAGCTGCCCAGAACAGTAGATTAAATCAGTATTTCCCAGACTTCCTGCTAGATGTATCCTTCTCTAATAAAAGCTTTTATATTTGTTTATTGCCTTAGCTCATTTCCACCAAGAAAATGTCTCTTTTGTCTAATCATAAATCTTCCAGGACTGTAGTGAGAAGATCCTATATGTACATGGACTAGGCTATTGGAGAGACTTTTCTCACATTTAATGTGACAACATTAAACACAAACTATAAAACAGGATCCATGGGATTTCCTCTTACTTTCAAGGACTGGCAGTGATGTCTTTTCCCAAGCAAAGTTCCTACTGAAGCCAAAAATCTTAGCAAGAAGATCAATGAAAGCCAGTTGTATCTTGGCTTACACGAGAACTGCAGCATCAGATACAGGAATGGCCATCCTGGAGGAAAATGCCTTGCAGATGCTATTTGTAGAAACGTGTGTAGTTCTCACCATCAGCACGTCCTTTTTGTTGTGTTTGATCTGCAAGGCCAGGGAAAATTCCCAGTGATGCTTGCTTTGAGAAGAGGAAGGATTGACAAAATTTTTAGGAACATCTGAAATCCCAGTCCCCTAAGTACAAGGGTATTTAAAGAACACAGGGTAGCTCTTGTGCTCAAAGACCAAGTCTTTTTTTGTCAGCATCTCACCTGAAAGTTCTCGCTATCAGCAGTGTCAGCAGGCAAAGTAATGGGTGTTTTGGGTTTCCCTCTCTCTCATTCTCTTACATGGGTATTCTCCCATCCACTAAACACTTGGCAGTGAGGTTTTCACCGCCTAATTCAAGTACCTGTGCAGCAGCAAAAGGCCTGTGTTTAGGCCAAATTCCATTTGTTTCAGCTAATTATTTTACATCCGACTTGTTGCAGCTCTGTGAGAAGAGTGGTGGCAGCTACACTGCAGCTACAATGAGGTGTGACCCATCCAACAATAATATAAATTATTTTCCCATCTAGTCAGAGTTTCCATTACTCCAAGGACATGACAAAATTTGGACACAGAAAGTAATTATGAAGTCATCTAGAGGTTCTTTACCAACCAATGCAGGGCCAGGCCCGCTGTACGGCAGTCACTGTGTCTCCTCACGTACATCAATGATTTCTAAATGAACTGCGACCACTTTGGAAAATGACCAGGGCATCACTGCACAAAGTTAAGTGGAGACTTCTGCTCATTCTGTAACAGAGAGAAGGAAATACACTTCTTACAAATACAGGCCACAAATCCCTAATATTTGAACAAATCATGAAGTGTCTTCAAGAGGAAAATTAAAGTGTTTCAGGCTTGCTGTACTGGCATCCATATAACTTTTAAATCAGAAAATACCCTTCTAAAAACATTTTTATCTGTCTCTTATAGACTAAGAAACATCCTCCTTCCTCAAGAGGAAGAACACAACAGAAAAAATAGCAGTACCCGTGCCCTTGGTAAGTACCCAAGACCGTCACATCCATCCTAAAAAGTCATAAACAAGGCAAAATGGCTTGATTCCAACATGTTTGTAAGCCTTCCCCATTTGTGTATGGAGAGGGAGGATTGCTGTCTGTGCTGACCGGAGGCTTCCCTCAGTCAGATCTAAGCCTGCCAGGTAGATCTCTGCCTGACAAATATGCATCCTCCCTACCGAGTGTGCAGAGGAGATGATACATCCTCGAACAGCACTGTGTTACAACAACATGTCACAAAAGCTAATATTGCCTTTAGCGGTGCATGCATTAGAAATATGGTAGTTGATATGCTAAGTGATTTTTTTAATAGACCTTGTTAAACATGTTAGCTTCAGAGACCTCAAGCTATCTATCACTAGAGTGAGCCTTTCTCTCTCTCTCTCTCTTTTTTTTTTTTTTTTTTTTTTTTTTTTAAGGCTTAGCAAGGTGAAGTAGCTTTTTTTCTGCAGACTTACCCTACAATTTTCAATAATATCAGGCCCTTTGGGAGGATGTCCTGTCCACAGCCCTCTTCTACATGACAGTGAAAACTCACAAACATCCCTTCAACAGTAACTGCAGCTGTGATGGGATAGGGGCCTAAGGACACATCGTGTCAGCTTAATTAGGGCAGCTCTGAACTAAACCAAGGGAAGGACCTTGGAAAAAGGATGAGCATGATTCAGAAAAAGTTAGGAGTTTGTCAGGAGCTGGAGATATTAAAAGACAGGAAAATGCAACCTGAGATTCCTTTTCCAAGGTGTGCTAACAGCACACCACCTCTCCTGAGGCTGAAGCACAGCCCTATTTGTATCAGCACAGCACAGACTAGCAAGGGATCTGTCCTCACAGTTTTCAAAGCTAATAGCGTGTTCCTGGGAACATGGTGGGACAGGTGAAATTGTGTCTACACTAGAGCTTTGCAGCTAAACTCAGCATTAAATTCCAGAATGTTCATGAGTTCTGAGTCATCAGAAAATCATTTGTGAAGGGAAGAGAGTGGCCAAGCAATTCCAGACACTTCTCACCTGGAGTGAGTACCTTGGTTGTGTCTAGGGTAAAGTACGCCCTGAAGTTCAGATACCTAGTTTTTCTATCAATAAGCTGAAGAATATATTTAGAAATGAAATCAGGAATTATTTTTAAACCAACAAACCCACTGGATCTCAGTGTAAACCCATAAGTGGGGTTGGCAGAGAGAATTTACCTCTGGTCCCTGGCATTGTCAATATGCCTTGAAGCCACATCATGAAATGAGAGGAAAAGCCACACTTTCCCTGCTAATGTTGACACACAATTAATATAAAATAAGGAGGCTGTTTGGTGTTTCTTCGAAGTGATCCATCCCCACCGACACAATGAGAGCTAATGAACTAAATCTGAAAACATCAGCATAAGATTTTGACAAATGCATTGTTTGCCTATTGAGAGGGTAGAAAATGATTATAAATGACAAGCTGGGCTTGTTTTCAGGCATGGACACTCCAGGAGCAGCGGCATTATGGCCTCAGTTGGCTGTTCTCTGTGTAAATGATTTCACACTTCTGCTACTGAATCAATTGGGTGTTTCTCCATTTAAGAATTGCTGAAATAAAATATCTCCTGCTCCACAGTCAAGGCATGTTCTTGGCTCCCAGGGTGGAGGAAAGGTTTAAACGTATCTGGGTTTTGTATTTAAAAATGAGGTGTTGGTCTCAGTGTATTGCTTTCTAACTATTGGGAGAGCAAAAAGTTTAAGAAAATTATTAATAAGCATGCTGGAAACAGAGATTGTTGTATCATAAAACTGAAACAAAAAAAGTTGTGTTTCATGTCTTTGTATTCTGGGGAAAAATGAGATGTTTACTTAAATATTTTGGCTAAAGAAGTCCAGAGGCCAAAGTAAGGTTAAGGTTCTGGTATAATCTACTGGTTATATAATAGTCAAATATAAATTAAAGTCTGAAATCTTTTATTCCAGCTTTTCTCCCAAAGAAGATAATGACCAAGCAGTCATCTCAGAACCTAACTTTGCTTCTTGTTTCTCTGGTCTGCCAGTGCTTGG
Source organism: Aythya ferina (assembly GCF_964211825.1). NCBI lineage: Eukaryota > Metazoa > Chordata > Aves > Anseriformes > Anatidae > Aythya > Aythya ferina. The sequence continues at coordinate 28,800,192 of NC_140302.1, read as the reverse complement.
GCAGAGACTCTGTAACAGCTTAAATTCCCCAATGAGGCAGAAAATGTTATATAGAGAGAAAGAGCAGGAATAAGAAGAGTTTTGGCTGATTTGCTGCTCCCCATTGCTCAGTTCTGCACACATCTATGCCATTATAAACATAATGAATAATAAATCCAAGCTCATTTTTAGGGCTGCATCCATTGCAAGTATAAATACACAAAGGCAAAGGATTTCTCCTTGGAAAGTCAGCAAGAGGGAGTTTTATGTAATTCTTATGAGACTTAATGAAATGCTGAAGATGAAACAATTCCTATTTTGCCTTCATGGAAGCAGACTCAAGTGAAATGGTACCTTTCATTCCTCTTTACAGAAGGAGGTTCAGAGCATCAGCAGGTGGGCAGATTTAAATCAGCAAAGTGCAAACCTCACAAAGATTGGTGTCTAGGCTCAGTGCAGGAAAGCCACATGAAGTTTGGATGCTCTTACAAAACTCCAAACTGCTTATCCTGAAGCTAGGAGTGGTTCCACAGCTTTGCCCACCCTGCACACTCACAGTGGCTGGTTTTCACTTTGGGTACTCCTATTAATCGTGTTGACCCAGAAAAGAAGACCTCCAGCTCTAGCCCCAGGCGTGGGGTTGCAAACATCATTCCAGCTCCACAGGGAGGTTGTTGAGCAGTCCTTCTTGGACTTTTCAGAAGCTTATAGTTTCTGCTTTTATAAAGGGGAATTTATTATTGCCCCTGCCTGGACTGATTTTTTATTTTATTTTATTTTTGGGGGTACAAATTGAGAGCTGTTTCATTTTTTCCTTCTTCTAAGGAAAACATTTTTTCCCTTGAGTATGGGAAACATGACAGGTGTCCGAATCCCACTGAAGTCTGTGTGCCTAATTATCCTCAGATTCCTTTGCAAAACCTACTGCTAATGTTTACAACCTCCCCTCTACTGGCACCTACCACTGCATTTTCTTCATGGTCTCAAAGCACTCCATTAAAAAAAGGTTAAATCATTATTTTCCTTTTTGTATGCAAGGAAACAGAACTATTAAGACACTTAAGAAGAAGAGATCCACCTTTCCTGAATCCCTGTCCTGATTTCTGCTCAGTTTTGTCCATACATTTTCTATCATTGGCATCTCTTTTGGTATCTGCTTAGCATGGAGGCTTGTCATCTGCAGAAAATCTTCACTAATTTTTCAACAGGGAAAATTTTCCTCGTTCCTTTTGTACTTTTCTTCTTTATTTCTGTATATGTTTGCTCAGGGTTAGGTCAAACAAAACCAAGCAGGGCTTTACAAATAACTAAATAGTGGGAGCGGACTCTTGGGAGGAGGAAATCCGTGTCATACCAAAAGGATCCAATGCTGGCTACCAATTGGTAGTGCACAGTAGTAGACATGCCCTAAGAGAACTTCCTAAAGTCTCTCTGCACTCTGCAAGCCACTGACCAAGCAGGCCTGGAGAAGAAGCACACTTATCCTTCCAAAGGCCCCTGTAAATCAGGATGCCAAATTTTATAAGGAACATCCTTCTTTACATGCTCTGTGTACTCTGTGTTTCTGGCATGCAGAGCAGCTTGTGTTGGCTTCCCTGTACTGACACACTGCAGCATCCAATACCCAAGCTAAGAAACATGAACTTTGCTTAGCTTTAGATAATCTAAAGAAAGCTACTAACATGCCATTTGCAGGGAAATTAGGAGAATAACATACCGGGAAGGTTTGGCAGAACCTTTACACATGCCAAAAATCCACCAAGTTTGATGCAAGCTGTTCTACTCCGTGCAATGCGTCCTGGATACCCTGGTACTGCCCAGAAGAACAGAGGTGAAAATCTCTTGGCTTGACCCCCAGACACAATCCTACAGCCCACAGGCCAAACTCTATCTTGACAAAGATATAACTAAGGGAATTTTTTTTTTTCCTGAAAACTTCATGCTGTTTCTTACCATTGTCTGTTGCCTCAGGTTCCAACACAGAGTCCATTTTCTTACACCCTCCTTTAGCCATGCAAAGCAGGCACAGCAAAGCGCACAATGAAATGCTAGCATCTTTTCAGATCAGTGGTTCTGAACCCCCTTGAGAAATCCATAAATGCCCTCCCTGGAATATTGAGCAGATAATACTCCCGCTTTCCGCCTGCGGTGTTTTGAAAAATGTAGCCCATAAAATGTGTCTGACATTGTACAGCAAGCCCAGCTTCCCTGCGAACACCGTGGCCTCCTCGGGATGAACACGGCTCCCATTGTTAGCCCTGACTTGCTGAATACAGCAAGGCACGACAAGATTTCTATGCCCTGCACAGCGATAGCACATGACTTGGAAGGGAACTTCTCGAGGAAAGTATATTTGATCAGTCATAAAACATTCCTGGAGATACATGCTGAACGCTGTGTGTGTGTATTATAGCTGGCACTGTTAACAACACCTATTGCTAAGCTTGCATGACGCTTTCCTAAACAAGACCTAGTTCAGTTGCTTATAACCTATTTGATTAAGCTTTAACAGTTTGGCCATTTTTTTGTTTGTTTTGTTTTGTTTTTCCATGCAGATTAGTTGCTTCAGGAAGAATATATATTGGAAATTTCTGCCAAGATAGTTTTTTTATTATTATTTTTATTTTTAGAGTGGGTTTACAGGAAAATACATTATTTTTGCCCCTGTTAAATCTTACGAGGATTTTATTGAAAAACCCTTTTCTACCTCATTGTTTTGGTATTTGTAGGGATGGTTTCTGTTCTACAGATATACCTTTTTCAATATTGTTGTTAACCCTCTCTTCCTTCCCCTTGCACTTGGGCCAAATTGTGAGCTTGTTAAAAAAAGAACAATCTCTGCAGACATGCTAGAGTTTGGCAAAGGATGTCTCAGGGGTTGGGCAGGAATTTCCCTATAAATACATCAGCAGAGATATTCTGGGAAGTGCAAAGTTCTCCCTTCTGCTGCCCAAGCAAGGTCAGTGCCCAGAGGAGTGCTAGAGAGATTTGGGAAGAAACTGTGGCTTTCATTCAGAGAAATCCTGCTCTGCTCTCTTTTTGGGATAGAGGACCTCCACCTCCTGAGGACAGAGCTTTAGCCACGCTGTCCACAGCTGCTCAGAGGTCTCTGATCAGTGTGCTAGTGAGCCACACTGGTGAGCCGTGCTTTTGAGCTGTGTCCTCTGGACCCGTGAGAATGAAGGGCTGGAGATGCCATCAGCACACCATGCCCTGCAATTCTGGCACCAAGGAGGGATCTTCCTACCTTCCAGTCCCACCTGGCTCTCACTTACAGGGCTGCCACTGGTGGGACTGACCATGTTAGCGATCAGCACCAGCAGGGTGGCCCATGGGCCATTTGTCTTTGTTATTGTCTTTGTGTCTGTCAAAGCCTGCACCTCCAGGTGCCCCATCGGCCCAGGGCTGGTCACACAGCACTTCTCTGTCCTGCTGTGAAACCCACCCGTAGCACTGACAGCAGAGATGCTCCCATTCCATCCCCTCCAACACCAACCCCTCACCCATCCCTACTACTCAAGCAGGAACACACAGCAGTGTAAGATGAGCTCAGGAGGGTCAGGGCTAGCCTTTGTTTCACCTCCCATCCATTACTTCACTTCCCCCCTATCTCAAGTCCATAACCTTTACCAGCAATGGAACGAATTGCATGAGAAAGTTCGGGGGATGGCAGGAACATCTGGGCCACATACTGTACGTGCCACTGTAAGTTAACCTCTCGCATGCTGTCAGATGCTGTGCAAAAGCATGTCAGGGACACAGCTGTGTGCAGGGCTCCACATGCACGCACGGCTCCACTGGTCAGGAGCCACCTAAGGATGGAAGAAAAGAGACAAAAGAGATGAGAGAAAAGAGGAGAGGATGGGAGACAGGAGATGGGAGGAAGGCAAGGTGAAACATGATGATTTTTTGCTGAAAGGGTGATGCTCTGCAGCCAATCAGTGCAACAAATCTTCCCCTGCACACTCTGGAGTGCAATGTCACTGCCCCTCATGAGCCAGATTTGGTTTCAATAGAGACAAAGGGGGCAAGATGCAGTGGGAAATGGGAAGGAGGGAAGGGAAGGTGCAAAGGGAATAAGAGTCTCAGAGCACTGAGTTTTTGCAGGCTCTCTCCGACCCACATAATCAGCAGGGCTCAAGCTGACAGCAGGGGATTTAAGCACTTATAGGGGGAGCTCAGCTGGGTGTCTCAAGGGAAAAAGGGCTGGGAAATACAGTTCTGCAGAAAAGGCTAAGAGAGAGAAAAGAGCTGTTAAGCAGGAAGAGAGACATCTGCAGTGTAGCTGTTCATTTGGGTTACTCTCTGCTCTGATCTGGCAATGGAAATGAATGAGCAAATGTTTTCAGCAGCCTGATTCTCTCAAGAAGAGCAAACTGAGAAGGATGCTGCCCACAGGACAATGTCCCTGATTTAGTTTTCCACACCTTTTAGCCTAACATGTGACAAACTGGGCCAGGAGGGATGCAGAGAGGTGAAAACCAGGGCACGGCTCCTGAGGAGGGACCCTAAAACAAGGCCACTCACGAAATGGTGGGCCACTGCAGCTTACCATTGGGAGGAGACGTTCTCCATCTCCCAGCCAGCCAGACACAGGACAATATGTATTTTGGTGTCAGAGCTCCATAACACAACCAAAGCATGTGAACTTTGACAGATAAATGATTGTTCAATTAAGAATGGATAGGATTAATAGTGCAATCAACAAACAGCCCTGTGGATGTGTTCTGAGAAAACAGACGTCTGCAAAGAAGGGAAAATATCTGCAGAATCTCTGAAACCTGCTTCCCCACTGAGACTGCACCCTGGCTGGAGGGAAATTCCCAATTCTCTCAACAGCGATGGCAAAGGGCGATGCTCATCCTGCCCTGGTGCTGCCCACTAGCCTTCTGCATATTACTCAGTATCCTCTGCATTTTGATGTCTCCTGGAATAACTTCCTTTGCAGAAAACAATAGGGCTGAAGAATGGGGAAAGGAAGGAGGGGGTGATCCAAGTTTTTTTTTTTTTTTTTTTTTTTTTACAATTAACTTTTTATTTCAATAAGGCTTTGGGTTTTATGGAGCCCCAAATCTTCGAAAACTATGTATCGCTTAAAACACATTAAAAGATATTTAGCGGTTTTATTACTCATTTAAACATGTCTTTAAAAATATATACCTTCAAAAGAATAAGTTCATATGTGCTATTGAGTATCCACTATGCAAGGGTTTACCAAGTGATTTTCCCAGGTATAGGATTATTTTTTTTCTGGCATTTCTCTGCTGTAACAGTAGTATAAAACTCGTAAATGCTTTACATGCAAACTTTGCAACAGCGCTAGACAAAGACAGCACTAAAAGAATTTACCCCCACACACGCACATGCACGATTAATTTCCTGCTTGTAAAGCAAATGAATGCTTTATTACTTGTCCTTTCTGCAGCTCAGATTACTCCACAATGCTCATTAAAACTGACTTTTTCTACCTAGCACATTTCAAAGCAACAGAAAGAAAGTGCGTGGTGACCACAGCCTGTTAGAGGAGGACAACGAGGGTTTTTGGAAGTAGGAGCTTAGAAGCACAGCAGGCCCAGGGTGCATAGCCAGGCTAGGGGGCCCAAACTATTCTAAATATTTGTTTCTTTCCTGAGAATTTTGGTTTGACCTAGTAAACGGGACTCCCACCTGCCTGTGGGTCAGGCCAGCACTCCTTGCTACACCAGCTGTGACCTAATCCAGGCTCGCTGACTAGCTTTTGGTCTCAGCCACTCACTGCTACTGTAAATGTGTTCTGCTTGTTGGTGGGGTCAGCCAGTTTTCGTGCCACAAGATGGGAAGTAATCCATTTAACAAAAGCAACATATTTTTATAGCTTCTGGAATCACTTCCATTGCAAAAACAATAGGGTGAAGGAGCAGGAGGGGGTAGCCCTAAGACATTTCGCAAACAATGGACCTTTTCTTTCAGTAGGGCTTTAGGACTTTATAGGACCCCAACTCTTCCAACACTACATGTCCCAAAATATGTTTAAATGTATTGCATGCTATTTAGAATTTATGTTTTCTATTTGTTTATGTTGTTTGCAGTGGTCTTTACTGATGCAACGTGAATACATCAGGTACAGATTCCATTTCCCACCAGGAGAACCCCAAACCTGGACCTTGTCACATCCACAGCCCTGATGCGGTTCCTTTGAAGAGGTTTGGCTAATGTAATCATGCAGATAACCATCCTGACTTAAGTATCATTTGATATTGTAACAATAGAAGCAATTATTTTCCTCGGCATAAGGGTGACCCAACTTTGGAAGAACACCTCCAAAAGCTGTAGACCTCTGTGAACCATCCCAACATGTCTGGGTAACATTTAATCAAACAAACAAAAAGCACAGAATAAAATCGACTATTAATGAGCATACTTTTGCTCATTGTTGTTCCATTCTTGGTTCCTCCTGCATATACCAGCACATTCACCCTACATGAGGTGAGGGCAGCAGGGTGGTGGACAGCCTCATGCTCTGGATGGGCACAGCGTGCAAGAGCTGATAACCAAATGAAGCCTTGTTAACATCTGAAGCTCCACAAATATTTCCACTTGATGTGGAAAATTATCTGAAGGAGGTGGGGGGAATAAAGCAGAGTAAAAGACGGTGTCCACCTGAAACTTCTCTTGGCTATACCCCACCTGGGAATGACAGCATCCATACAGGGAGCTGGTGTGAGGCAGACTGCATTATGCCAAGTGGCTTAATCCAGATTAAGCACTTTTTGCCACATGCTATAATTACTACTATTGCTCTTACTGCTGACTTTAAAACTCCTCACTCCAACACCGCATGATCTAGGGGTGAGAGATCTGGAATAACGTGCTCTTATTCTGGCACATATGAGCATGCACACAAGGAATTAATTCATCAGTAGTTAATCTGGAATGATGCCATGGGTAGGCAACTCCCCTTCCTGGGAATGTGACAAATACTGGGTTGGGGGGAAGGCTGTGAAGTATCTTTAATTCCCTTTTCCCCTACTCCCTGTACTCTGCTGCAGCTCTATCCAGCCCTCAACGTGACTGAAGGGGAGCTTGAGCAGCAGCTGTTTCCTCCAGTACCCAACGTGCTCTGCAAAAGACACTCTAATTGCATCACCTGGCTATCTGGGGCTGAGGAGAAGGGATAATGTGGAGGTCCTGCAGAAAAAAAAAAAAACAGCCATGCCTGGCGAGGCTGTGGGGCAGCCCTTACAAGAGGCATGCTCAGCTGCCGGCTGCCTTCCACTGCCAGAAGTGCTGCAGGGAGGGCCCCAGCATAACCGAGAGCTGCCTCTGATTTTCCAGCCGGGTGGTGGCTGGCGGCATATTGCTCGAAATGGCCACCGAACCCTGTGCCTGGCTAAGGAACAAGCCCGTTGTTACGGGGAGGGTTTTTTTCCAGCGTCTGAAGCATGCTGGGTTCATCTGCTCCTGGATGGTGGTGCTTGGGAGGTTGTTTTTTTCCTTCCCTGCCATGGCTTTTTTGGAAGAGTCCCAGGAAGAAACTGCAGTGTTGGTGTGCAGGCAGCCGGCTCTATCTCTGTTTACAAGTCGAGGGGGGCTTTTGTGCAAAGCTACCTACCTCCCTGCAAGGGAAGTCTGCTAATACAATGGGAACCTAACAGACTGCATCTGTTTTGTCTTAGTCTAAAGCATTCCTTTCTGGTGCTAACTGGGAACAATTTAGCTGGAATTTCCAATTGAAATGAGCTTTTTAACTTCTATATTGATGATTTAAGTTGTTCTCAGGCAGGGGATCTGCCGTATATTTTACAAATAGACCAAGTCAAATCTTGATGTTTTTACAAGGTTTTGCTCAGACCAAATCTATTTATTTTTCTAAAGTACTTCTCTTTCGCTCAAAACACAGATTTCAGCACAATGCCACACAGAGTACCTGGTTACAGCCTGTGCTGGAAGAATTGGGATTTCATTCAGTGTGAAAGGGTTGAGTTGGTGAGCAAAGGAACAGACCTGGAAAATCCTGTCCTAGAAAAATGTTTAGCTGCATCTGTGGTTAAGTGCAACGCAATTTGAGCAAAGAGCACAACTTGTAAGGTCACTTCTGTAACATCTATCATGCTAAGGGCTGCAAACATGCCCCTGTGCCCATCAGGGGACCCAGCTGGAGCACGGGAAAGCCCCCCTGAGTATTCCTGACTGGGACAACTCAGGAGAGGCTCAAACACTACAGAGCACCACGTCTGCTTAGAGTCTCTGTGCAGAATCAGGTCCCTACCACTAAGAAAATACCTGGCTTTGGAGCTGAACTGGGGCAAAATACGGGTTGAAACTTACTGCTGCTGAGTTCAGTAAGGGTATTTAAAGTCAGGGAAGCCTGTAAGCCTTCACAGACAGGTGGCTGAGAATACAGCCCTGTTTGTATGCGATAGAAAAGGAATGGATGTCACAGGCTTCAAGTGATCTGCAATACATCACTTTGGGTAGAAAGGGGTATAGCAGGCTTGTAAGAATAAACAAGAATACAAGTGGGCCTCCACTGAGTGAGTCAAAGAGCCTGGGAGGTGCCTTGCAGCACGTTGACTGCAGGTGCAACTCAGGGCTCCTGCTGCAGCAAGACCTGATGGTGCTGTGAGGAGAGCCCAAGGGTCTGCAGGGGAGACCCACGTCCAGGGTGTCCAGGCTGGGTGAGGCTGCTCCTCAAAACCATACAAAGCCTATGGTTTGAAGGGCTTCCTTCTCCTTGCTTTGCAAGCGCCCTCTGCCCCTTGAAACCTTGCATTTTTTTCCTCCCTACTTTAGGTTGGCTTTGGTGCACCAGGCACATGCTGCTGCCCTGCCAAGGGGCAGAGGACTGCAACCAGAATCCGTGCGAAAAAGCCAGAGGGTCTGAAGGCCACTTCGCCTCCATGTCTTGCAGTGGGACCTTGCTGCAATGACTTCTGCAGCTGTGCCAGAAAATCCCAGGCCCCTGCCTAATTCACTACCCACATGTGCAGAAAAAAAACAACTTCCTGTTGCCAGAAAAATTAAATAAGTCATAGGCATCAATCACTCCATAACATGCACATTTTTATTCTCAAACAACTTCATTTAGCTTGTTTTAATATAGAACAGCCTGACAGAAACAATGCCTCTTAAATAGCTGTATGGGACTCTTTAGTCAATAGTACATACAGTAAATATTTATTATAACGTAACACAGGTTCTGTTTGTTTCTGTTTGTTTCTGTTTGTTTTTGCTTTTTATACTTTGCATTTGATGTGAGTGGGAGACACACCAAATATTGTAAATATTTATAAAGTATTCAGATTTGATATTATTTGCTCAGGTACAAATGGCTCCAGTTACTAGACTGTCACAAATGAGAAAACCACAAATACAGAGCAGCACTGAATGAAAACACAGTGGAAACATGACATAACCACATCTACGGACGGCAGTAAACATCCTTCACAAGAGGGAACTAAATAAAGGTGCAAATATCTTTTTAAAGAGCTGTTTTGGCAGGTATTTTAGAGACGTCAGTTTAGTGATGGGGTTTTTGTTCCCCACCTTCTAAGCATCACAAAAATATCTCAGGTCTAAACTTACTTGCAATTAGCTGCTGGCTATTTTGTTTTTAAAGACAGCCTCAACACAGTAAGTATAGATAGATGGATAAGATGAGATGGGTTTCTTTTTTAAGACATTCAGTCTTGGTTTGCAAAATAAATATCCCATTAGAGATATTTATTCTGCCTGGAGAGAAGTGAATTTTGTTATTCATTTAGGACCAGGCATGGGCTATAGGGGTGCTACCAGACCTGCCCTTCTAGTTGCTGGTAACCTTAGCGATTCACTCCATCTCTGATGGCCACACACCTTTTACCATTCCAAGAGATTCCCTTGAGGCTGGGGTTGGAGCACAGGATCTGGCACAAAGCTCTCTGATCATGACGGTGGGGCAGAGACAGAAGGAGGCTGAACCCAAAAGGGAGACGTGGGAGAGGAGAAGGGACAGCCAGCAGGCAGGCAGCCAGCAGTGCTTTCATATGTGCCCCAAATCAACCCAGAAAGGAAACAAACGCCCAGCTGACAAACACCTACGTTTCTGTGGCCACTTTTGTTTGAGCATCCCAAAGCGCTTTACTAATACGCACGAGCATCACTGGCCTGATCTTACCAGTGGGACAAACCAGTGCCCGTGAGGTTCAGCCTGTCCTGTCTCCACCAAAGCCCAGCACTGCTGGGGTCTTGCTTTGCCCATCCATCACACTTATTTGTGTCCACAGTTTTCATCAGCCACAACTCAGAAGGATTTTTTTGAGGCTGGTGGATGGGTTGGCTTGAGTTATAACCTAGGGTCTGAACTGCAGACAAAGTTTTGGTCTGTGTTTTATTCTGAGCTATTTGCCCAGTGCTAGCTTCTCTTTTAAACTTGCTACAATCAATATTTTTTCCTCACCGATCACACTTGATATATCATTTATTTCCATGGAATAACCCCTCTGGATAAAACATGATGAAGTAAATACCGGAGACAAACACAGAAAACATCTGGAATATGTTTTTCTCTCCAGCTGATTCATCATTTCAAAATGTACTTTAGGCTGAACTGGTAGCCCAAACAGGACTAGGTTTTGATCATTTTTTCCTCCTTTTTTTTGTTATTATTCGTTTTTTTTTTTTTTTTTTTTTTTTTTTATATATAATAAAGCTCTCTTTTCCCCTCACCAGAAACTCTTGTTTTAGTTTTCCCCATGACATAGTAATGGTGATGTATTATTGGCATGGCCTGTAGTTCAAGGTCATGGGCATTATATTTTTTTTTCAAATGTATCCTTTACACCATCCAAAAAAGAAGTTAATAACAGCATTAAAACCACCTGTGAACAGTCATTTAAATGCCACGTTTAAATTAACGATAAGTAATCTACACCTCCAAAAAATCCTGACTGACTGGTGGGTTCGCTTTCTCCCTTCCAAACTATGGGCTAGGCACTAAAAATAAAGTGAAATAACACTCAGGTGCTAAACAGATTATGACTCACAGCTGGAGGCAAAGAAATTGCAACTCTATCCCAATTACACTAATTTAATTGGGTGTTAAAAAAATCCTGGGTTCCCAACAGTAGTAGCCAAAGCAAGGTTGTAGACATCTAACAGGCAAGGGAGCCATCTCCGAGTTGTTGGTTTTCTCTTTAATTTTTGTCTGGTGCTGGGAGAAATGCCTGCCCAAGCAAGAGCCCTTTCATGTGAAGTCAGTACTTAACAATAATGTTTCTCTAAGCAGCAGAGAACTCCCGGCCCCACTTGACACTTGCTACTGCTGGCGGGGAGGGGTGGCTTGCCCCCGGCCACCTCCTGCGTCATCCCTTCCAGCATCCCCTCCGTCCTCCATGCCTGTGATGCTGGAGGTGCAAGGAACAAAATGTTTTATGGCAAAAAGGGGGACAGAGTGCAGCAGGCCACTGGTGGCACACCAGGCTCTGTCACTTTTGGGCATGGGGATATCAGTGCTTCCTTGTCCTGCCCAGAAAATGAAGATGACAGCACTGGGAAGGGTCCGAGCACCAAAAGTGAGTGTGCCTGGCCATGGTGGGGCCCACAAGTGAGTGTCTCCAGCCTGTACTAAAAGAACCTGCAGACAGAGATGAGCTTTGACAAGCCCCGAAGCAGTTGTGAGGACATTTAAAGCAGGCAGGTGTGGGCACCGTGTCTCGCTGTGGCCCTGCCAGCCTGGGAGCTGGAGAGCAGCATGCCGAAAGCAGGATGCGCCCTCCCGCTGGGTGGAAGAAAAGGGAATTACTTCCTCCCTGGGAATACCCTCCTGAGGCTTTTCCCTTCCCCTTTGGTAAGGATGAAAGAAACACGGTCCACCTCCTGTGCAGAAGAGTTCCCGTCCCTCCCCAGCCCTCCCCTCAGCCTCCTGAAAGCAGCGAGCTGAGGCAGGGGGAGTCAGCAAACCAAGAGCCGAGGCCAGGGGGGAGCCAGGACAGCAGCTGGTGGGGGCCTCCTCGTCCTGCACCCCTCATCACACGGCACCCTATGGCTGGGGAGCCCCCACAAGCATCACCCCCATGGCTTGGAGGGGGGAGCATGTTTGAGGGGTCACCACTCAGAAAATACACAGAGCAAAGGTTGCTCTGGCCTTGCCTGTCATGGGTTTGGCAGCATGCCTCTGCCTGGTTCCAAACCACCTCCCGCCTGTGACCTGCGTGTTGAAGGGAAGATTTTGCTTCCCAGCTGAAGTTGTGGCCCTCGTGGTGGCAATTTCCATTGTGCCTGATGCTTCTCCTTCAGCCCGGGGCTTGGATTTCGGGAAAGGGAACAACCCAACATCAATTCTTTCTTTTAGAATATAAACAGCAACGATCAAACTTTCGGCATTGCTGTCTAAGGGGAATAAATAGCTTCAGGCCAAATGTTTTAAAAACCTCACAAATAAGAATTACCGTAAGGAAAAAGAAAACACGTTCTAACGGGGTACATCTAATGCAGAGACTGGTAAGGAATGATTTATAAAGGGACTGCCAGTACAGACACAGAATTACAGACTGATGGCTGGTGAAACTTTATGGGTCCATATCCTGGCACTGCCAGCTCACCCTTGATGCTCATGCAGCCCAAGGGGCAGTTTGGGGGGTTTTGGGTGGCCGACATCTCTCACCCGTGGGCAGCTTTTCCCCTCCACTCCTCATTTCCCTGCCATAACGACGGTGGCATTGGGTTTTTGGACAATCAAGCCGACAGCCTGCGAGGACCAAAACTCGCTGCCCGCAGCAATAACCCGGCGAGCTCCTTCCAGCACGGCCGTGGCACTGCACGGGTGGGCGCGGGGGCTGCGCGGGTGGGCGCGGACCGTGGCGGCGGGGGCTGCGCGACGGAAGGTGGCAGTGCTGCACAACGCTGAGCCGCCACGCCGAGCGGGGCTGCCTAGAGAAAGTACCGCACTTAGCGTTTGTTTGTAATTCCTGAGGTCTGGGCTAACAAGTTTAACCGTATAAAAATGCTTTTTCTTTTTTTTTCCTTTTTTTTTTTTTTTTTCTTTTTTCTTTTATTGTGTAGAGCAAGCTGAAATTAAGGGAAAAGTGGGCAAATCATTTACGAAAACAGCAACGAGGAATACAAATATAGATGTGGTCGGTTTTATGCAGGCACAGAAAACCTAAAGGAGGAGGAAACGTTCCATCGACTTCAGCTGAAAATGCAAGAATTCCCACACATTGTTGTATTGATTCTCATACCTATACAAGCAGTACTTTTTTTCTGAAATGTTCAAAAAAATATTTTAAATGTAGGAATAAAAATTTCCATAGGCTACTTTGACACTGATGCATTCTTTCCACATTTGTCATTATTCAGAAAACCCTTTCAGTGTTGTTTTCCTGTTATTGTTTTTGTTGTGTTGTAGTCCCCCCCTCCCGAATACTGTGTTACAGCATCTGTATATTTTCTTTCACAAATAACGGACTGTACACGTTCCGAGTAATGAAGAAAAACATTCTTGACTCCGTTTGCTTCCTACTGTGATCCAATTAAATACATGACCCACCAGAAAGAGAATGATTTTTCATTAGTTTTCAACTTCCCAATAAACCCTCCAGTGATAAAATAAATATCCTATCCTTCATCAAAAATAAAAAATAAAAAAGAAAAGGAAAGGAAAGGAAAGGAAAGGAAAGGAAAGGAAAGGAAAGGAAAGGAAAGGAAAGGAAAGGAAAGGAAAGGAAAGGAAAGGAAAGGAAAGGAAAGGAAAGGAAAGGAAAGGAAAGGAAAGGAAAGGAAAGGAAAGGAAAGGAAAGGAAAGGAAAGGAAAGGAAAGGAAAGGAAAGGAAAGAACTCAGACTTTTATTTTGTATTCAGTTTACAGCATTCAATAATCATAAAAGCTGCTTTTAAAAAGAACAGGGGACATTAACTTTCTAAACTTAAAAACATATAGAGAGAGTATAATTATACTTCCACATTCTCTGTTATTTGATCTGTGAGATATCATGAGGATAATAATTTAGGGCCTGATCCCGTTAGCCTTTCCTCAGAGAAAAGCTGTTCCCCAACATATTTTCCCCTGACCCTCAGGCATTTACCAGGGTACAGATTTCAACGGTGGAGGAATTGGGGGAAGAGCCAGAGGCCCCCAGGCAGAGGAGGTTCTGGGGCTGACTGGGCCCCACCAGCCTGGTTCAAAGCTCCCTGGGGACAGCGGGGTAACATTGGTGGCACCTGGGGCAAAGAAAAGGGAGTGGACTCTCAGCTTCACTGCCCGCCACAGGAACCTCAGCATTGAGCAAATGGGAGCTGGAGCCGAGTTCCTAAAAAAAAAAGCTGGCACAGCTTAGCATGAAGGTACCCTTAGCATGAGGATATATAGAATGTATCCGAATTAAAAGGGGAAGTATTAAAATTATAAGCTTACATAAAAATGCTTCACATAGAGGGGAAAAAAAAGAAAAAAAGAGAGAAAGGTCTTAAGTGTGGATGTTTCTCCAAAGCTTAAAGTAAGTCGCTTTTGCTTTAGAAATTGCACCTCTTGGCTGAAGCTGTTATTTGTTTTAGGCTTTTTTACAGTTTCTTGGAAATATCCAGGCTGCAGAAGGGAGGAGAAAACATCAAGAAATATCACGAGTGTGCATGGGGTGGGGGGTGGGGGGGTGGGGAGGCCTGACAATAAAATAGATCCCACACTAAATGCATATTCTTCTATTTATGTATTTGATAATGAGACAGAAATGCCCTTGGCACTCCGTAAACAACAGCTCCGTAACCAGGAGGGAAGGGCAGAATAATGAATATCTACGTTTCAGATTATCAGCTATTTCAAGCACTATTAGCACGCCAGCCTTTTAGATTATTGGGGATTTTCATTTTATTTTAAACAAACGTTTACCATTCTTAAATAACACTGCAGTCTTAACTAATTGCTGGCTTTGCAGGTTTGCAAGAAGATTATTCCTTGTGAAGCTCCTCTCCTACCAGAAGTTCCCTAGAAGAGAAGTGATAGTTGATTTAAGTATAATACATTAAAAACATATATAGATTTGTGTCAACAGAGCAAAATGTTTATATAAGCATATTTTACAACATAGGGCTAAATTTAGGGGCTATTCACCACAACGAGTTGGCAACGCTCTCCAGAGCTCTGTAACTTTCGGAAAAGTAGATAGGAAAAGTTCACATTCATAATAAAAATAGATTTTTACTTTGCTTTTAAAGATGTTTTTGTGCATTTTAAAATATCATTCCCTCGTGATAACAAAAAGTATTTGTGCATCATGCTTACAGTGTCAGATGGTATGACTATTGTATGATTTAAAATTAAACAATATAATTACCATTTGGCAACCAATATTTAAAGTTGAAGTAACTATTTCTTCAGACATTACTTAGGCTGTATCTAAAAATATGAATGAAAGCTATATTTTTGCTGTACGTTCATTTCAAAACCCTGAAGCCAGTGTTTCTTTCATTTTTATTTTTTACAAAAAAAAAAATAAATAAAAAAGAAAGCAAATTATTTCTAAGGAAAATGGTTTTACAATACCTTGAAAAACAAGCTTTTCTACAGATGTGCAAGAAAATTAGTATACTGAGACCGTAAGTGGATATCTGTAGAAGAAGGGGGAATATCCTCAGCTTGATTTTAAAACCGAGTTTCATCCTATGTTCTGATCTCTGGGTACGGAGATGAGAGCAGGGAATGACTGTTAACTGCTGGAAACGAGCATTTCTTCAGTCATCCAATTCAGTGTGTTTAACAGTTTCTAAAATTAACACCAACAACTGTAAAAAAACACTCCCTTCTATTACACTGTGCATATAGGCATCTGGTTTCTTTGAATGTGGCTCATTACCAAAATCTACCACAGCTTTATCTTGGTTCTCCTCTGTTTATTCCATTAATTAACCAAGCCATCATTATCTGTTAGTTACAACCAATTTTTCCAGGATTATGGATATGTTGAATTTTGCATATTTATTTTTAGCAGGCCATCACATCTAAGGGAAGAGAGATAAGCAGGATAGGGAATTTCTCCTTGTAGCTGCAATCCTTTTCTGAAGCTCGGGCTACAGAAAACAAAGGCATTTTATTTCCATGAATCTAGTGCAGCTAAACCAGGACTCAGAAAGGTATTTTACTTCAGAATACTTGCACGAATTCTGAAATTGATTTTCAACCGGCTGTCTAGAAATGTCCATTCTCCTATTTTCTTGCTTAGTATTATGTTTAACTCATCATTTTTTCTCTCTCCAATAAAAGATCATTTTTCTCATTCTTTTCTAAGCAGTTTGATTTTGTTAAAATAAAGGAGAATGAATTCTTTATTGCAGAGGGAAGCAGAACTTTTCCCCCCTTTTCTTGAGCCATTCCAGCCCCGGAGCATGCCGAGGAGCAGCGCAGGAGCCCGCAGACAGACGGTCCCTGCAGCGGGACGCGGTGCTCCCGGCTCCGCCGCGCTCCGCAGCGAGCACAGAGGCTTCATCCTGAGCACAGCTCCCCAAACCAAAACCACATTGCTCCTGACGCTCATCTCAGATGGCAATTTGGGATAGACAACCACTGCTAAAAACATCTCATTAAAGGCTTAGAGGGAAATTATTTTTATAGGGGGTGAAAAAGAAGACAATAAAGGGACATTCTTACAGTTCTTCTAGATGAATTGAAGACTGAGACATTTTTGTTTTATTTTGTTTGCCTTTTCTCCAGTGTTCAGGATTCTCCAGCCCAAGAAAACTATTTTATTTCTATTTTATATTTTTACTGCCTCGTCGTGCCTATAAATGTTGAATTTCAGGGATTTCATAATAATACAAATATCAGCTAGAGACATCAGCACCATGGAAGTTTTTAGAGAATTCTTCTAATAATGGATTAAAATCTTCTGATGCAGACATTAAAATCAAGCAAGTTAAATTATGTCAAGTAATATCACTCGCATGCTAACTTACCTAATGGGAAAGACTTAGCGCATTGTCACTAATAATATTTCAGCTCAAGAAATTTCACTTTGCTAAACTGCAGTGAGAAATAACCCACACCAACTAATTTTTATAACCAATATCTTGTCTCCCTACTAATAGTTAGCACATGTATGCCAACCTGATATGAAACACTGCTGTCTCCTAATATGCTGCGAAGGTTATCGGCTTTTTCAGTGGATGTGTGAATCATAAGGCTGTCTTAGCATGAATGCATTTAATTGCATGAAGAGGGTATTTCCCAGCATTTCTCTAAACCTTAGCATAACAGCCCTCTGTTTGTCGATTGTCAGTCACGATCATAGTAGGAAACAAGCAGCAAGCAGGAGCACAAAAGGGGAATATCACTGGGAATGGATCTAGGATTGGTTCAATGGCACAATTTTAGGAAAAACACTGGCAATATTTTCTCATGGTTTAATTTTTTGTTCCCCAAAGAGCACTGCTTGTTACATTGCAGGCCCGAGCTCAGACAAGCCTTGGAGCTGCTGGTGGGCAGAAGGCTTTCTCCTGGTCAATGACATGGGGTTGGCCAACCAAAACATGATCAACTTGGTCAAGTGGTTCCCCGCATGGACAAACAGGGGCCTCATAACAGGGGATGCAGACCACGAAGCTATGGGGTGTTGCCTTTGGGGCTGCTCTCCCTGGGCTGAAAGAGCTGGTTTTGTGCAGATGGTCACCAATGGGTACCCAGGTCACCCTTACAGCACACAACTTCACTTAACTCAGCAATGCTCAGGTCCCCTCACTCCTCTCACCCCAGGAACAGTGAAGAGAAAACCAAACAGGATTTTGTCCCTCCACGAGGACATTGTGCTGATTGGACATGACATCACAAAGCCCATACCGGACCTGGGTGGCATCCTCATTGTCCCTGTTGCGGGGAGTAAGGCAAAAAGGACAGTGGTGCACTGAGACAGGGAGAGAACTGTGGGATCCTGCAGCCGTTGCCTTGCCTGTGCCAAGTAAAAGATGCTTTCCCCCTTTTCATTACACAGGTTTCTTAATAAAAACCAAAAGAGTGTTTTTTTTTTTTTTCTCCAGAAAATGAACCCCAGGGGCCCAACCAGTGAAATACATTAACCTTTCAACTGTCAGCCCCTCTCCTCTGAAATTAAGCAATACCAGCCCTTGGAACAGCTAAATTACCTTCATATTTTTTAATTGTGCAATGATGGTCCAACAAAAAAGGAGCAACTCAGGACTAGTAAATATTCAATGAAGAAATTTATTGTAGTTCTTATAAAGGGAATACCCACAGCTTTCTTCACATGGACTTAAATAAGGCAGAAACTAGAGCGATAGGCATAAAATGAAATAACGGATGCATTATTTCTAGTGGGATTTACATCACCATTTGGTCTAATTATTCCTGATATTTCACCCATCATATTAGAAGCTTCTTCAGGGAAAGAAATAACAGTTTGTCTCCTTGAGAACAAAGAACAAAGTGTCTCTTTGCTCTCAAGAAGCTCAGCTATCATTATGAAGAGAAAGAATCTGTCCATTATCAAGAAATCCCACTAGAAATCTTGAATATCTTACCAAATAATTCCTGAGCACACTAAAAATACCAGCAAATGAAAGAAGCAGAAACTATGGGACCTTGAAAAATAAATAAATAAAACAGGGATCACGGATGCTCCACGACCCACTCATTTTTTTTGTCGCAAAACAATATTAATCCAACAAACAAACTGTGCCTGGCATGTACAGTTAATCTAAGCAAGATAGCCACTGCTCCTTTCTACTCGTTGTTCAGTAAGGCACACTTTCAGCCGTATCTGTGGCCCTGGATTAACTGGTGGGAATTCATCTGCATATATTTGCACGGTGAGTAATTTGCCATGAGTGATTATGTATGGTAGCCACTCACAAGATGTATGAACTTTTTTAGACTGGATTTCATGAGGACCGGATTTTAAGCCTTTGGAGGAATTTAATACAGATCTAGGACTTTGCACAGCTTTCAAGAATATCATTTCTTAGACCAAATGTAAGAAGTCTTTGATCTGGATCTTGCATTTAATACTGCAGTATCAAATAAGAAGCATTTTAAATGAGTGTACTGAGCCATGGGGTTCAGGCGCAATAATTTGACAACTTCCTAAACAGGATCTTGCTGGGTCAATTTGTGAACCTGGAATTTCTCAGGGTCTATGGGAAAGACTGTTTCCCAACATCCTGCCATGATCCCGCACCTCCACAGGCAGTCACACCCTGAAAAATGAAACAAAATAAAACCTCAGCATGCAGAGATAAGAGGTCTGAAAATGCCAGGTTTATGGAGGCCACATTTTGCTTTTTTTTTGTAAAGTAAAGGAACCTATCAAAATCTTTCCAAAGGTCTTTTTCAGTCCCTAAACACAGACATATGCCATTGAGTCACTGCCAAAGGGGATATTGAACATATATGACCTTGTATGTAGGTTTTGTTTAATAAAACATTCAACTTTATTGCATGTGAAAGTCATTGGTCCTTGAAAGCAGAGTTCTTGAGTTGAGATGGGGCAGCACAATTCATACTGGTACCCAGTGCTGAATGTCTGGGAAATGCTGCCTGTTCATTGGTGTCAGCAGATCTCTGTTCTGGGGTCTGGAGTGGGGTCCTGCCCCCATGGGGGGATTCACAGCAACACATCGACATTTTATGAAAAATTACACGTCTACTCTAATCTTTGACAAAACAGTGTGGAGTTTGGTTATGGACTTTTTGTGGTTACCATGGCCCTGCAAAGCATCTGTAAAGGATCCAGTATCTCAAGGAACTTACTGCCCTTCTCTTCTATTGAAAGCAATTGTAAGTGGGACGCATGCCCTAAGATGTGATGTTAGTGAAAGCTGAGCGCAGTCCCAGATTGCAAAATCAGGCCAGAATGATGAAAACATTTGTATATGTGCTACCCTTTTATTTTCTTTGGCATGCTCTAAATAACCTCTGACCTTTCCTTTCCCCATGTAAAGCTGCTCTTTGTTTGAATGGAAACAGAATGTGAAAATGATGACAAGAAATTTTTGAAACAAACACAACAGCAAAAACCAAAAGCAAATGAACTTTCACAGAAATTTAGTACCCTATCAAACTCTGATACGTGGATGAAAAGATCAAGTTCCAGGATTAGAAGAGATTTTGTACAAAGGAAGGTGAGAAATATTCCTCCTCTGGTATGGGGGTGAAAAGGAGCCACGTTGATCCATGATGGCAGCACATGGACATACATTTGCTTAGGTGGCAGTGGAGCACCTCCAGGCTGAGCCATATCGCTGGGAAGTGTTGTCATTTCCACCGAGCAACTAGTGGGATTTCTGGTTTGACATGAGGAAAGATGGTTGTCAGAAATAGCTGTAAAACCTGTCGTCACAATCATGGGCTTCCTGCAATTCCTTGTGTTATCCTTATTTTTTTTCTGAATTACAGTTTTCTTTTACTATAGGTGAGGACAGGAAAACTTACTGCTGAGCTCTTTTCAGTGGTTCAGCAAAAGTTTTCCTGCTGTTTCAAGACTACTGTGGCATGCTCAGGTGTCACTGGGATGAAAGTACCATGGAAACTCATGGAACGTGCAACAAGTTGGTTCAAGGCAAGATGCTGCAGTTTAGAATACTGGCGTCTCCAAAACAGCCCTTTCCTTTGTCTGCCATGCTTGCTTTGGTGGTTGGGGTGGATGCGCTGCACCATCTCCCAGCTCAGCTCATCTTCCTCACTGGGGAACCTGTTCTTCCCTCTGGGTGCAATCCTTTTTACATGAACTTGAGTTCAGGGGGTTGAGAATGACAATTACCAGCAGACCAAAGGAGCTACAGCATTAAGACAAAGCAGTTTACTCCAGAGCTCTTTGTGCCAAACACATGTCAAGGACAGAAACAATATTCATTCCAATGCAATCAGGGCAAACAGCTTTAGAAGAAGGAGAGTTGAAGTGTTCACAACTGGTTTGAGTTGCAGGACAATGTCCTACAGTAAGCAAGAGGTTGGTGGCATTTTCCTGTGGTTAAAGCACACAGAAGCACCTTCTCCAGTGTTGAGCATGGAGAAGGCCACACAATCTCCCATATGAGGTGCAGGGTCCCCTTCTCCCTCCAGCTGCACACACCCTCAAGTCTACCCAAAACCTTTGCTTTCTCATTCCTCTCCTAGGAAGTTGCCCCTTACACCAAACAACAATTTTGAAGAGCACCTGAATTAACAGGATTGTTCCAGCTCCTATCTCTCATTCAAGTGTAATGTGAGATCAGCCAGACTCATTAAAATATTATCAGTTTCCTTGCTTTGTGATACAGCTCCTTGCAGGCAAGCCTTGGGACACATTAGGGTCCTTGTCAGGTGAAGGCTGGTGGGTTTCTGCAGTTGGTGAATATAATCAGATTTCATTGATGTCTGAATCATCATAAATTTTAACAGCCTTGATGTTGTTTCAAACACTCTATGTGCTAGTGCAGTCTGTCTACAGTTAATATCCCAACATCAAGAGGTCAGAATCACCTCATCTCAGTTATTCTGATGTGTTGTGTTTTGCTTTTTTTTTGTCTTTTTTTTTTTTTTTTGCTTGGGGTGGGCTGCTGGGCAAGTCTTGCTTCTCTTGTATTTGACCCATTCAAAAGATTTTACTTTCTTGCTTCCAGGACCCATTAGAAAAAAAAATCAAGGCATGATATTCCACAGATCAATGTGGACTACTGCCAAACTTCTATCCCCAAATACATTCATTGTTACTCTCAAAAAGATATTGTACAGAAAGAATACATGTTCTTTTAAATATATTTTTTGAAAACTGAACTACTGTGTGCAGCACGTTTACTAAGAACTCAATTATGTTAGTGGAGAGAGCTCATGCACTCATACCCATGTCAGCAACGTCTCTCACTTCCTCTGGTTTAAAAACTATTGTATTTAGAAGTGAAGGAGGAATCTAAACCTATATTTGCATATTCAGATTCATTATACATTTTTTTTTTTTCATTATCTCTCACTTTCTAGATGCTCTAGAAATGTTAGAAGTACAGTCCATTTACAAAAAGGTTCAGCAGGGTTCAAGACCAAAAAAAAAATAGACAGTTGCTTGGACTCCAATTACTTTTCAAGAACTACAGATAGTCAGGATCAAAGGCATTAGCTGCAGAGGAGACTTTTTCAAATTAAGGGCGACTACTTTACTCAAAATGAGGTCAGCAACAAATTTTGTTCCAAAATTAACAATCACTAAATTAAGGTGTCTGCCATCTCATCAGGAAACAAAAGCAAAACTTTACTGTAAGTATTTTATATCCAGTCAAGAAAGGGATGCACAGTTATCAAATAAAAAACAGGTCTTTTGTCTTTCTCAGATTTAAAAAGCCAAAGCAGGTTGGGAAGAGCTGAAGTATTTCCTTTACTTTATTGGTTCCTAGATGGAGTGAAGGAATCTAGGATTCAAATTAATAATCCTAAGAGCTCCCAGTGCTTCAGGAACTAGGGGCTGTTTTGAGCATACCGAGGCTTAGGGACCAAGGTTACAGGTCTTTAATATAAAAGCAAAAGCATGAGCTGAATTTCCAGCAGAGGGGTTGTGCTGGGAAGGTTTTTATCGGCAGTATACCCTAAGTGGAAAAGGTGAGCACTTTTGACATTGTTTTCCATCACACCCACAGGCAGCTCTGAGATCTTCCAGTAGAGGCAGGTATGTCTAATGACAGCACGTTCAAGAAACAGCAGCACAAGAAACCATTGACAGTGCCATGCTGGAAAGCAAAGCTGTCGTGGTGCTTCTGCAGCTACAGCAGCTATTCCCCCTTGCCTTCTTATTAATTGTGTTAAAACAGTAAGTCATAACAAGAAGCTCAGGGCCAAGCAGAGCCTCATATCTCCATTGTTTTAGTGATTTTTTTTTTCCTCCTATTTATTCTCTACCCAAATAGCATCATTTTAGGATGAAATTTAGCAGTATCTTAATGGTCTACTACTTTCCAGTAAGTGCGCCATTCACCACATTTATTGAAAGCATGGGAAGAATTTACATAAGCAAAGCATAATACCCCAAGTGGGACTTTGGTCACTGCATCTTCAATTTTGCTGGAAGTGGCACAAACATCTTACATATTTCAAGTGGTGTTTTTTTTTTTTTTTTTTTCCTCCTCAAAACATTTTCAAAGTCCTGTGTATTAACCTACATCTGCTCCTGTTAATAGGAAAGGTAACAAAAGAGAAGTCAATGGTAAGCACTTCTAAAACTCCCAGGTGAAACAATAAGATTTTGGTTGTGTGTCAATCAAAGGATGCCTCCAGCATGAATTCCTCCACCTTTAAGCAAAGACAGTCATGCAGTATTGAAGCAAAGGGAATATACCACCCCTGAATTAATGCTCACACTTACTGAAGCCTGATGGCAGTATTTGTCAGACTCCTGCACTGGGCTGTGCTGCTGAGAACAAGCAATACAATGTGATTAGACTTTAAGCACAATGCACAAGGAGGATGAGAGGAGAGGACAACCATTTTCATAACATTATGCCTCAAGTAGATATAACCTGGTTAGGCAGGATGGAGAAAAAGGGGAAGTACAGCTCCTGAATGTCTCCTTCAGTGACAAATATTCTGTAAGATGAAATCTCCCAGCCCAAACCTTATTCCTACTGGAATCACCCTTATAAAATCCTGTCTTCACTGTGAGACAACTGAGAATCAGACTCGTCTATACCTGAAGTTTTGTGGACAAAATTTCCAGGTTAACATTCCAGGTTAAGAGGCTGCTTGGCCTATCTGCTTATCCCATCTTTTCCTTCTAGAACTCCATGGTACAAGAAATAGGATTGCAGGTAGGTACGCAGTGCAGTCTCTATGCATTACTAGTATTTAGTTTCCTAGGACTTTGCACCAACCCCTTCTGGCAAAGAAGGGGACAGCAGAGGAGCAATACAACTAAGACAGCCCTGGTATTTTGGGGACATGCCATGCACCACATCGATTCAGTGAGTATTTGATCAGTGAATGCCCCAAACACAGGTAGGAAAATATTTAAAGGAGAACTTATATGGAAAGCTTTGAGAACAGCTGGGGTCCCCTTAGGGAGGGAGAGACTTCATCAGGTTTTAGATGTGCATCACTAAACAATATAATCTGAGGACAGAAAATCCTTGGCTCCTCACCAGTCCAAGAGCCCCCTTTCATGATATAAGGCCCGTCTCAAAGGGAAATAATCAAATCCACTTCTCTGTTTTTCTGTAAGCTAAAATTAACGCAGCACTTACACCTAAAGAAGTACAAAAATTCAGAACAATACCTGGGCTCACAGGGTTTATTGCTCCATAGAAGCAGTCACATGTATTCCCTTTGATAGGAACCCCGTTTCTGCTCAGGGAAGCTATATCTCTACCCCCGGCAAAGGGCTCTCTGATATGTGGTACTCTAGTGCCTGTCTTTCAAGGTTCATCACTAGCTGCTGTTGCATTCAAATAGAGTTAAGAGATGACTTCCCACAACAAACCACAAATTTTCCAATATGAAAACCCCAAGAGGGCAACTGCCTCTCTTTATATACAGGAGCC
The DNA here is from genome assembly GCF_964211825.1 of Aythya ferina. Taxonomy (NCBI): domain Eukaryota; kingdom Metazoa; phylum Chordata; class Aves; order Anseriformes; family Anatidae; genus Aythya; species Aythya ferina. The sequence continues at coordinate 28,775,757 of NC_140302.1, read as the reverse complement.
ACAGACACCACTACCACCACCCAACCCAGTTGTGCCTAATTACCTCATTTTTATAATCACTGACATCCAGGGTGGAAGAAGTAATGAGGACTAGGAAAGAAGGTTCTTAATGCCTTGAATGGTTTCTCCACTCACAACAAAGAAAGCCTGGGACTATGTCTAAATCAAAGCTAGTTATTGTAGAGAAGAGGGGGTAGGAAATAAAGTGTATCCATAGAAAATGCTGGGCTCTCGGGCGTGCTGAGCATTCCAGAAGAAGCTCACCACAGCAGAAATTGCTCCTCAGCACATCTCCCACCCTGATACCCTTAATCATAAGGTTCTGCAGGTCTTCCCAAATTCAGTTACTCAGCATCCTTTTCCACTGCCACTGGTGCTGCAGGCTGCAGTGAAGGGATGTTCAGCAGATGGTGTAAACCCATGTATAATTTTAGATTTTTTATTTTATAATTTAATAATTTAATTTATAATTTAATAATTTATTTTATAATTTAAGATTTATAATTTTATGTGTCTGCAACTACTCATGCACTTAAGTGCCATACCATAAATGCCTAGAAAAGTTCCTGGAAGGAGTGATCAATCACATCCTATCTGAGTTACCTCTTGGTCTCTCTGTTTCCCCTGGTTCCTTTGTTACACTTCTCACATTTGTATACAGACAACTCAGAAACTTTCCTAGGTGACCTTTGAATGTCTGTCTTTCTTCCTTTGTTCCATTTCCTGAGTTTTTCGCTTAATGTTCTCTCTGCACTTTTTTTCTTCTCTGTGGATCTTGCATTATTTGTATCATCACTTAAGATTTTTTCCCCTGTTGTCCAAGTGTTTACTTCAGCAACCTCTTCCTCTCTCATGGTCTCTGTCCCTGCTGAACAGAAAGCCTGGCCTCACCCTTCTGCCCATTTCTTTAAACACTTTTCTCTGCGGAGTTGTTTCTGGTGGTACGTTGGTTTTCTTTCTGTTCAAATTAATTCCATCCTACCTCTTAGTGACATGTTCCAAAATAAGCCTTAAATGTCCCATAAAAGTAAAAACCTCCTACACAGGTCCTGATCCAAAGCTGATGAAGTCAATGGAAAGACTCCATCAGCTTCCAAAGATTTGGTCTGATTTACGCAACTTTCTGATATTTTCTTGTGCACATGCACACAGTTGCTATTTCTAAACTGTGATTTTCACATTGCAAAATATTTGGGACTCAGTTCTCAAAACCTTGTAGAATTGTGTAAAGGAAAAATGTGGGGGGTGGGGGGGTAGGGGAGCGGGGAGATTATTTTAAGAACAAAATAAAAATCTGAACCAAGAATAGGGAGGTATTATTAAACAAGAATTTCACTTTGGTTGTGAGTCTTTGTGTTCTGGAGGACAGACTGGCTTCCTGAAACTTCCTGAAAAAGGTTTCTGCCCTTGGGTATTTTTTCTTCCCAATATAATGGCATCATTCATTTCTTTTCCCTAACAAATTTGAAAGTAACTCTAGAGACTTCCTAAAGGGTATGTTTTCTGCAGGTGCTGAGCACTTATTGAAACTCCTAATATGTGCTGAATATCTTGATGCTCTAAACTACAAGCACCAAATCATTATATGTTTTTGAATCTTTACACCAATGCATTTTGTTCTTTAGTTCAATATTAGTGGTGGTGTTATGAAAGTGAAAAATATTCTCATGATTAAAGTTTCAAAACTAGCTTCAGAAACATTTGAGAAGTTCAGAAACACTTCAGAGTTGGGTGAAAAAGTCACTTTACACCTCATTGCAGCCCAGCAGTTCTGATTCACCTTGCAGTGGCTTTGCTTCAGGTCTGTCATTTTGGTCTCTGCAGAAAGCAAAAGTCCAAAATTGATGAAACACAGAAGCTTGAGAACATGAAGCTCTCCTAAAATAGCCAGAGGAGGCTTATTCCTGCTAACTACCTGGTAGAGGCAGTGAGTTTTATCATAATAATGGTGAAACATTTTTAATATCAAAAAAAGAAAAAAAGTGTGGCATCTGAGTTACTGCGGAAATTTTACTTGCAAAGCAGAAGTCTAGAGAGTCAAAAGAAATGTCATCTTCTTGCAGTTTGGCCTTTCTGCCACCATCTTCTCCATTGAATACTTTGTTAGTGACACCTGTATTATTATGTGATAAGAACTGAATCCTCAAACTTTAATGAAGGCCCTGGAATAAATTCCAATTTGGAGAGAAAGGGTGTTTCAGCACACAGTACTGTAACCTCTGCAAGTTCTTAGGTAGAGATTCTTCAAGAAGAGGATGTGGTACACCTAACTGAACTTTCTTCATTTTGTCCTTCTGAAGTAAAGAGCTAAATAACAAAATTTTTTTTTGTGTTTCTTGACAAAAACCAAGTTCCATCTTTTATAACACTCTCAGCCTTATACAACTTCTTTGGTGTCTGATTCCAGCTAAAATGGAAGTTGAATCAAATATATGTGTTTGTATTGATTTTAAGGTTTGATTAGCAAGGAACATCAACCTGGGTTTAATTTCATGTCTACAGTCACTGAACTAAGCAGGGGAACTCACGGTCACAATCTAATGTGTATTCATGAGCATTTTTTAAGGGCAAAGAAAAGGGTAACCATCTCAAAAAATCTTGAAAGAGTTTCTCAGGTGCAGTGGGCAGTATCACTATTATAATAAATAGTGTGTGAACAGGTTTTCCATTGGTAGGAGTGTGAAAGGCTCCACTGAAACCCGAGGTAACAGATTTACAGGATCTGAGCACCTGTTCTGTCATTATCACAAAGTTACTAGCAGAAGTTGGACAAAAATTGCAAAAACTATGGAAAAAATAATTGAATCCCTCCATAATCTTTCTTCTCGCCTTTTTATTTATTTATTTATTTTAAACTTGATTATGAAGAGAAATGTAAACTTCCCAAAAGCGACAGTGACGCTTTGTCATATTTTGTTTTCCTCATCTTGACACTTTTACAACTTTTTAAAAGAGATTTATTTTCTGGGTGCACAATTGAAACGAATGGAGAATGAGGGGAAAACTATAACCATTATCATCACAGTATAAGTCTGTACTGCTTGGAAGCCACAAAGAAATAAAGCAGAAGTGGCAAAAATCAAAATCCTAGTTGTTTGAAATGTTCTGACTCTAAAAATAAACAAAAAAATATTATTTTTGTTACATTTCATTTCAGATCATTCTGAAAAAAATGGGAAATATTTTTTTTAATATTTAAAAACTGATTTTTAAAAATTGTTTTTATAATCACAGAATCACAGAATCACAGAATTTTCTAGGTTGGAAGAGACCTCAAGGTCATCGAGTCCAACCTCCAACCTAACGCTAACAGCCCTCCACTAAACCATATCCCTAAGCTCTACATCTAAGCTTCTTTTGAAGACTTCCAGGGATGGTGACTCCACCACTTCCCTGGGCAGCCTGTTCCAATGCCTCACAACCCTTTCTGTAAAGAAGTTCTTCCTAACATCTAACCTAAAACTCCCCTGGCTCAACTTAAACCCATTCCCCCTCGTCCTGTCACCAGGCACGTGGGAGAACAGGCCAACCCCCACCTCGCTACAGCCTCCCTTGAGGTACCTAAAAAGAGCGATAAGGTCGCCCCTGAGCCTCCTCTTCTCCAGGCTGAACAAGCCCAGCTCCCTCAGCCGCTCCTCGTAGGACTTGTTCTCCAGGCCCCTCACCAGCTTCGTCGCCCTTCTCTGCACCCGCTCAAGCACCTCGATGTCCTTCTTGTAGCGAGGGGCCCAAAACTGAACACAGTACTCCAGGTGCGGCCTCACCAGAGCTGAGTACAGGGGGACGATCACCTCCCTAGCCCTGCTGGTCACGCTGTTCCTAATACAAGCCAGGATGCCGTTGGCCTTCTTGGCCACCTGAGCACACTGCTGGCTCATATTCAGCCGACTGTCCACCATCACTCCCAGGTCCTTCTCTGCCTGGCAGCTTCCAACCATTCCTCTCCCAGCCTGTAGCTCTGCTTGGGGTTATTGCGCCCCAGGTGCAGGACCCGGCACTTGGCCTTGTTAAACTTCATGCAGTTAAGTTTGTACCTTCTTTTTGACAAGAAAACTGCAAAATATTCTCTGACACATCTAATGTCAGTATCTGCATTTTCTCTCATTTTTCTAGTCAGGATTAGAAACAAAACCAGACAAAACAGAACAAATGTTAAAATCTGTAATCTTTCTGACAGTCTCTGACAGCTTGAAAGAAAAACATGATAACCCTTCTGCAACTGAAGCCCTGCTTTTGGTAAGGGGACATAAAACTGAACCTGAGGGTCCTCCTTGTGCAGGCACAGTTCAGCATCATCTCTGGTAGCACAGAAATCACACTGGGGGACCAGCTAAAAAAATATGCAGACAACCAAACCAATAATTGAAAAAAGAAGGAGCTTGAGAAAGGGAGTGTAATAAAGAGGAATACTTTGTCACATCTTCTCTCCTTCTCTTTGTCTTCGTCGTCCCTTCACATTCAGCTACGTGGGATGTATTGTGTGAACTCGTCTTTGATATCAGTGGGGACATCTACTTAAAAATTGATGTCATGATATGGCCCCAGGTATTTAAATTAACGAGATATTAAATGCTCTGTAGTTTTATCTGTAATTAGATGACATGGATGCAACGTGATCCCAGGAGTGATTTGTAATATTCCATATTGTCCATGTAGGGCTTGGGGCCTGATCCACCGTCTGCTGACATCTGTATGAGCCTTTCCTCTGACATTTTTCGAATCAAGGCCCTTGGCTCACTCACACACAACTCTCATTTATTTTTCTATCTGTTTATTGGCGTCTGTGCAGAGATGTCTGATCTCTCCACTATCTCAAAATATTTGGGTTTTACATCAGTGAATGTCCTTATTTTGGGGGTAATTTCAATTAATTTTTAACTGCTTTTTTTCTCTGTAGTTATATTTTGCCTTTTCATTCCTGGCTAATTGTCAGTTTTTGTTCAATATTTACAAGTTTTGCATTGAGCAGGATTTCTTATGCTAATCCTCTTCATTTAATATGCTCACAAGAGATGGTTGAAGAAAGTTGGAAGTTTTTAGAGAAAAAAAAATCTGTAACATTCCAACTTTTTCAGGATATTTTTTTTTTAACACAAAAGGATCCATTTTTACCCTTGTCCTGCCCAGATGAACCCAGTTCTAATCTCTGCCTGTATCCTAAGACAGGATTTCATGTCACTGCATATTTAAACACATCACTGTCATTGCTGGCTGTGCCTAGCAGCATCCTTGGCAGGACTGTGACTTTCCATTTCCAGGAAAACCCATGGCACGCTCTTGTCTATGGGTCAGACAAAAGTCAGTGTGGGAGCTGGGCATGGGGACCCACCTTTAAACTTCGTCACTGCTTGAGCTAGATCTTTCCCGGACAAGAGGGAAGGCAGGGGGTGGGTTAGCACTGCTTGCAGCACCCAACACCGAATTTCCCCACAGTTATCTCAAGTGGTTGTGATCCTTGCCTTGGCATGGAGAGCAGAACTGATGGGGCTGGGAGGCTGCGAGCTCCCTGGCTGGGTGTGAAAGCCCTTCAGAGCAGATGAAAGGCATTAGAATTATAGCATTAGGAAGCTTCAAATTATGTGAACATTTTGAGTAAATAAGCAATGAACTGACATGGAGGGAGAAAAAAACAAATGGCAGGAGTGGAAATGGTATGCCCCTGTGCCCTGGGCATTGCCAGGATTGCTCCCAGAGGGAATTTTGCTGTGCTCAGCCCAGCCCCATTTCAACACCCTAGGGGAGGCCATTCCATATGCAGTTGTCTCACAGCCAAAACCAGAAGCTCCTAAGATAACTCTTGTGCCTCCTTTCTGCTCAGGATCCTCTATCATGCAGTCCCTGGGGCTTGCAGCAAAGGACTCCCCTCCTTTGGGTGCATGGGGAGGGGGCTGTCTCCTCGCTTGCCCACTCCATCCATGTTTTAGCCTTTTAATCTTTCTCCCCAGGCCAGCCCTAGCAGCCCCTTCATCGTGCTCACAACTGTCCCTGATTCCTTCAATTTGCCAAGCACAGAGATCTGGTCTAGCCTGCGCCTGCTCCACACAGGGTGATGCTGCCTTGCTGACACATCACCCTCTCTTCTTTTCCCTTTTTTTTTTTTTTTTCCTTCAGCGATCATCATTCAAAATTAAAATAACATGGAAAAGCAAAGCAACCGAAATCAAAATCTAATGCATAATTAGATACAGCATGAGACAACAAACACGTCTTTGCTATCTGCCTCTGTATTGTAAACAATGATTACTTTACATGTTCAATGTGCCATGAAAGAAGAAAGGGCCTCTTGTGATGTTTTGTGAGAGCTTTGACTACATTTGCCCACTTTTCAAACAACAAAAAAATAAACTCACACTAACAAGGTGTATGTTTTCAGTCCTAAAATATGGGGTCACTCTCTGTTAAGGGGTCCATTCAATGATGAAATGAGATCAAAATGGTTAAGGCCACTGAAAGAAAGCAAGAAGGATTTGTCTGAAGTTCTGGTATACTGGCTATTATTTCAACCAAATAAGGATGCCTGGCTTTATTCTTCATGCTCCCTTGCCCCTTTTGAAAAACTGAAAAGAAAAAGGAAATGGCTAAGTTGTATCATCTATTACCTTGATGAGTGCTTATAACTCTTGATTCAGAGTTAATCATTAATCCAGGTTTTCGTGGCGATTGTTTTACCTATGAAGTTTCGACGTGAAATTTGTACAGCACGTTAGCATGGAAAAGATAAAGTCAAATAGAAAATCAAATAAAGTGATTAGAGGAGGTGGATATGCATGTGTGTATAGATTTATATATCCTGCCATTTTATTTGAATACACACATGAATATTTGTATATCTGTGTCAAAATTGCTGACCCTTAAATTGGAACTGCTTTCTTGCTCACAACCAGATTGCTTTGATCTATTATTTTTAATGCATTTATTCATTTATTCTGGTCAGACTCTGATACTTTTACTTATTATGAGCAGTACTCTCAAATTGGGCAAAATATTGTTCCCCTAATCTCCTGTGTATTTAATATATATATATATATACACTTTTTTTTTTTTTTTTTTTTTTTTTGACAAATAATGAAAAGCCTGAAAACTTCCGTAAAGGAAAAAAAATATCACTTCAGGGCTGTGGAAACCTGTTTATGTTTTGATCATTCCAAGACATTTCATTTTGGTACTCAGATTGTTATTTTTGTATGCTAATTAACGTACATTTCAAACAATCTTGTTTTGAACTGAAAAACTGGATTTTTTTTTGTTTTGAAACTTATGTTCCAACAATTAAAAAAACTATTTAATTAAAAATGCAAAACCATAAACATTTTCCGTAGAAAGCCTTGATGGCAAGAAATCAGCATTTTTTGACAAAAGGGTTGTTTAATTTATTTTAGAACAAGCCATGACTACCTCCAGCAATAAAAATGCTGTGTGGAAGAGGAGTGATCTTTAACTATTCCTGATGTAGCATAGCTGAATCTAGTACAATTTCATATACCATGACTCACTCACTAAAATACAGTAAGATTTTATGTGAGGCAAAAATACGATTAAATGCTAGAGTATTAGTCTGACCCTTGGAGAGCAATAAAAGACACATTTGAAGAATTCACTTTTTAGAAATGTGTTTGTGCCTGCACGCATGTGTGTTTGCCTGTTCACCCCCCACATGTATCTTTCTCCCCATCCGTCCGTCCGTCCGTCCATCCATCCATCCATCCATCCATCCATCCATCCATCCATCTGTCCATCCATCCACTCACACGCTGCCGTTACGACAGCACAAACAGCTCAGCTTCCATTTGGAGGGCTCTGCTCATCGTATTCATTTAAAGGAATAATGATCTGCTGTTGACTTGTTTGCACTCCATCCGTGTGCACAGCTATTAATTTATTAATTAATCCTCCTAAAAGTCACACCTCTTCTCTCTAGATTGGTTGTCCTCGTTTTCTATTATTTAGCACCAGTCCCACTAAACCATCACGTCTTGTTTTACTGACTCAGATCCTGAATCAAACATCTATTTCTTAAGGGTTTTCCAGCAAGTATATTTCATCTGTGCTCTAAACTCTTGTGGTTAGATTTAGGTCTTGAATGATTATTTTTCAGAAACAGCAAACTATTCAGCTTGAAACAAGAGCATGATTTTTTTTTATTATTTTTTATTTTTTTTTAAGGTTTATTAAAATTGCATTAAGAGGTTTGTGCTTTTTCTAAACCCAGTACTTAGAATGGCTGGGATTGTAATGTGTTTATATAAACTGTATTTCTGCAACCATTGACCAAGGTAATAAATAATTTATTCAATGTTTCTTTAAATACTATTTTGTTTGGTTTAAACCCAAGGTTAGACATATATATTTTAAAACATCATCTTTCTCTGCCCTTTTCATATATATAGAAGATATATTAAAAAGGTTATTATAGTAAAGACAGATGAAAAAAATCGACATTTCATCTCTGCTAGCTCATACGTCGTGGTCAATGTGGTGGCTGTGAAATAAATGTTCTGAAGTTTTTTTAGTAAGAAATTAGAACTGGTTGGCATTACACTTATTTTGAGCCTCTCCTTTCCAAAAGCAGAACAAATGGACTCAAATGAACACGGCAGCAGGCTGGCAGAAACATGCCCACTGTAAATAAACACCCAGGAAAGTGGTCACGATGCTCCTGGTCCATGCATTTGTTGCAGCCTGGGTGGCTCCATGGCTGTGCCACAGCCGGGACAGCACTCACATGGAGGGTCAGCATCCGAGGGGCTCCCATCCTCCCCCTGCACATGCACATACACACACACACACACACTCTCAGACTTGCATCCCCCAACCCCTCAGCAGACTACGCTGAAGGGACGCATCTTTTCTGCTGCCTCTGTCCCCATCTGAATAGCATGGGCCATTACGGGGAATTGATGGATCAAGGCAAAATGCCCAGCAGCTATAATTTTCCCATCTCACCCCAGGCAAATTTTTTCCTATGTGAATGAAGCTAGGGAAAAAAAAAAAGGAAAAAAAAAAAAACATTTTGACAACGGCCCCCACAGATGACTCAAAGAGGCTGGTTCGTCCATTTGATTAAACCACACAGACACCACCAGCTCCAGGATTTTCCTAGCTCTGAATTCCCCAGTGCATCCCATCTCATTTAAAGCCCCCATTCATCAACATTTCTTCACACAAGCCCTGAGTACAACAACAGAGAGAAAAAAAAAAAAAATATATATATATATATATATATATTTGAAGGGATATATATATATCCCTTCAAATGCTTTTTAACCCACTTGTCTGCACCTGCCCTGAGAAGATGCTCTGCCCCATGTTACCCTGGGCCTGGTTTGTCCCCAGCCACAGGAAGAGGAAGGTGGTGCTGGCTGTGGGGACACTGTCACTGCCGCTGCTGCTGCAGCACGGAGCGATGCTGTCCCCGGCCTCACACGTCACAGACGATTGCTCTCATTGCTCATCATATTGAAGCTGTCAGGGCTCTCTTACACCGATAATTCGTGTGAGTTGATCATGCTTTGGTAAATCACCAGGTCACGACCCCTGACCGGTGAGCCCGGTGGCTGGCTGGGAGAGCCCTGCAAGTCTCACGATTGGGATAGCCGAGCGGCTGTGAGCTGCTCAAGTGCTCGTGTTCATCAGCTGCCACAGGGGAGCCAAGCCCCTCTGTCCTTCTCTTCTTGAAATGTGCTTTATCACAAGTGCAACCCTGTCTGTCAGTCTGTCTTAATTTATCCACATCTGTTTGGATTCATGTGTGTGTGTGTGTGTGTGTGTGCATGTGAGCTTTTTTTTTTTTTTATATTTGCACCACAGTCCCTCAGCACAAACCTTAGCCTCCTCCATGTGTTTTAAATAAAGGATCCTGGTGTGGTAGATAAAAGGAACATTGCTTGAGGTCCTCCTCCAGCTCCAGTGAGTTGCACTCACCCAGCTCTCCGCAATGGTTAAACTTCCATGGCAGCTTTATGGGCTTCTTTTATAAAACTTTATTGACTCGCACATTCTCAAGTGGTGGCTCTGACTCTATTTTCATTTAGGTACAATATGTATGTTCAAGCTGCCTTTGGTCTGCAGCTTCCCTATTTTTTTTAATGCACAGGATTCCTGACCGATGCCTTCAAGTACTGGTTGTGCAAGGGGAAGGTAACACAGGCATCTTTTATTACCCATGGTCTTCAATAACTCAGCAGCTAAACAAGCCAGAGGAGAAGAAGAGAGACCTATGAACTCAAGCAAGAAGGATTCCACATGGATCAGCTGGAGGGAAGGCAGGAACGAAGAGGGTTCAACTTGGAAGCGCAAAGTTGTTGAAAGTCGCATGCCCTGCAGGAAAGACTCGTCTGGCGCAGACAGAATTCTGTAGCAACTGGGAGCTGCAGGCACAGCTGGTCTAAAAACCACCGCTTCTTACAGGAAAAGGCAAGGAGATTTCTTTTTTTAGCAGATAGCACCAGCATCGTCTTTGGCTGATTCTTCTCCAGCACATGCACCCAGAGCTAACTTCCCTGCTTCCCTGAGCGGCGCGGGCATGGTAGAAAGAGGCTGGGTGGTGTGAATTTGTAATTCCGATCGCACAGGCAACAGCTGGCTCTCCCTGCTTGCACTGCCAGGTGTTCCTCGGATGCCACATGTTCATTCCTGTGCCTTTTATAAATGTGCTGAACAAATGAAAGGGCCCACATTCCCCTCTCCCACACTCGAATTTAAACGCGGCGATGTGGAAAATAAATAGTATAAGCTTAGCTGCGTGGGGAGCGAGTGGAAAGCACAGCTGATTAGTCATGCAAATAAAGGAATTAAGAGGTTTCCACTGCCCTAAACATTTTTTTTTTGCAGAACTCTGCTGTTCTTTCCACACGTGAGTCTCCTCCTCTGCCCATGAAGGAGGTGTGAGGGGTGCGGTAACCTTGGCCAGGACTCAAGCTCAGCGACCCTCCACAGTAAGCAGAGGTGGCAATGGCCAGCTCCAAGTCTCCCTCAGCCACCGCTGGAGCTGGTGTGGGCACAGAAGCCCCTGAGGAATGGTTTCCTGCCTGAAAATGCCCATTTTCCTTCACCCACCTGCTGTTTGCTTCCTGTTCCTTCAGAGATGCAGACACACACCCGTGCGTATTAGAGTGTTGTGTCCTTCCTCCCAAAATACCCAGATCTGTGAGTGCCTTGCCATCATTTGTGAGAATGCACAAAACTCAGATCCTCCAGGATGAGGCCTGGGGTGATGCCTACAGCCGCTGCATCCCAGCACATGAACATCTGCTGCCTGAACACAAGGGAACCTCTTCTTCAAGGGAACCAGCTGAGGGCCACAGCAGGTCCCACAGGATCGAGCTGAACCCACCCGCCCCCAAAAAAAGCCTCTTTGCAAAGAGGGGTTCATTAGTGACATCCTAATCATGGCACTCAGTGACAGCAAGGCTTGTGTCCTCCACCCTGGGTGAGTGGAAAATATTTCAGAGAGCAGAACACGCTGGGGTGATGAAATGCACGCTTACCACGTAATGTTAAATTTATGGCAAAAGGAAAAGACTGACCTGCAGTCATCCGTGCAAAGATTATTTTACATGCAAAACAGCAGCTGAATACAATTGTTGTTCAGCTTGATAAAAAACAAACAGAGGTAGGAGAAAAGCAGAGGAATCCTGTGTGCTAACTGGCACGGCCACTGGAAAAACATACTGTGCGCAGCCCCTCTCCGCCCAGGCAGAACCGGAGCGTAATTGGCCCTGCTGCACTGCAACAGATGCTCAGAAAACTATGCCCAGAGTAAATATACGTGTGTATGTGGATAGGTGTACACTTGTGTACAGAACCTGTGTTTATAACCCTGAGTTTTTTCTTCTGCCCCCTGAAAATTTTAAGTTTTTGACAAAAAAAAAAAAAGGAATTTTCAAGGCTAGAACCATCTAAATTAAAAATAAATAAATAAATGCATTTTTAAAAGCTAAAGAAACTAAACTATTGCATACTTGACTTTTGTCTTTAGCACACCTTAATTAATGTGAATATAGGTACAAATTAAATATATATATATATATTTGAGAATTGATTGGCAAGGTGACTTTTTAACCACTATTTTTCCACTTCATTTACCAGTACTTTCTCACTGTTCGTTATTGCCAATGCAAAGTGGTTGAGCATTTGTACCAAACAAGAAAGCACAACAATTATTTGATAGTAGAAAAGAACTGAGTTATCAATAAAACAAAACCAATTTCATCCTGCGAACTGAGGAAATTGTGTTCCTGTCAAGCCAAATATTAAAACCACAGCACAATTAGATTCAAGTAGAAGAAATGCAAGATCTGAAAGAAAAATATTCCAGTGCTAGTAATATTTAATGGAAAGAAGAAGCCAAGAGAGATAAAAGAAGTTTAGGAGTGATAATAGGCAGAAAACTAAGAGTAGTTGCCACAGAACATGGCACTGAATAAAAAAATTGGCAAATAGACGTTAGGAACATAAATGCAAAGAAATCTTAGCACAGGGAGGAAGTTCTTATCCATGACTAGCCTGACTGCAATCAAATTACACATTCATTTTAGGGTGTCAAGTCGGCAGGAGAGACTGAAGACCTGGTGGAAATGAGATGAAAAGCAACAACAATAGCAACTTCAGCTTTCCATAGCTGTGGAAACCCATTTTATAAACGAAATGTAGGGGATTATCATTTGTGTTTCACTTGGCTAAAAGGGAGATGAATTACAGATACTGAAGGAAATTTTCTCCTCTTTCTGCCTCCCCCAACGCTTGCATTAATTTGAGCAGAGCATGCGTGGGGTAGGCAGGAGGGACTGGAATTACTGAAGATATCTTGTGGAGAGCAGACTCTTGTGGAGCCATAGGAAATGAGAAAAGGGAAATTTTAAGCAGATTTCAGCCTGACTCGTTTGGAACTTGACTGGACCAGAACCAGGAAATGTGCTCCAGGCCATGCAGGACTCTCAGGAAGCTGGGAGAGATGTCTGTAGCACGCAGAACTAGCGGGTGTTATTCACATGAAAACCTCTTACCTGTTTTTTTGTGATTTTTTTTTCTTTTCTTTTCTCTCTCTCTCTTTTTTTTTTTTTTTTCTCAGAAAGAGAACTGTTTCCCTTTTTGATCCTTTTTCCCCCTTGTTTTTAGTAGCTTCCACACCTCTGTATATTCTTGGCATGCTCACTTTTTTTCCAGCTGCTAATTGTATCTGGACGTAATTCAAGGACTTTGGGCTTCTGCCTTACTGCTGGGAGCCCACAGACCCAGCTGGAGCAGTGCTTCTGGGGTAGGTGGCAGGCTCCAGTCTGAACTATTGCAGCAGGAGCATTTACTCTAATTCTCCCGTAGATATGCCCAGAACCAAGAAGGATACCTAGTCTTGTATGGAGCCAACCACATCTCCACTATGGCCTCAAAAATGTGTTGTTGGTACAACTGGTAATAATGTTCCCTTGAGGTGAAATGTTTATGTCACACCAGATAACGCGAAGTGATATGTTTATCATTTGACCGGCCCTCGAAACCACAAGAAAAAAAATGCATTAACCTAAACAAAATGCCATCCCTGTTTTAATAGCACTGTTTCTGCAGCAGTGGCGAATTTTTATTTGTTTCTGCTTGACGCTGCCCTTGGTAGGCGGCTTGCACAGGTGACAATTCCTCTTTAGCCTTACAAGCTGTTTCCCTTGTCTGAGCATTATGACTTCCTAGCAGTGCTGGTGGCTATGTCAGTTTGCTGGTGGCTGGTCCCGAGGCAGGTGAAGCTGTTCACTGTGTATCCAGCACGGCAGGCAAAATGTGATGCTCAGAGAGATGGAGTGAGGTGGCTTTCATGTGCTTCAGCTACAGTCTCCAGTGCCTGCTCAAGGAAGCAATGGAGGAATAGGTAAAAATCAGTCACTTTCCTGAAATAAAGACTGTTATTTTCTGCTAGGCACTATTTGTTACTCGGAGAGGTAGAGCAGAGTTGCAGTTACACAGCCTGCTATGTTTATGGAAGGAGGCAGCTTTCCATGCAGATTTGCCTACAATCAAAACCTAAGACCTTAGCTACCATGGCAGTGGGGACCACCATAGGTACCAGCATAAATCTAATGTGCCCCATTATGTAATTCCTGGTGGAGGGACACCAAAGCTCACCCCTGCATCTCCCTTGCCTCCTTCCTCAGCCTGAGACCATCACCATTTAGTCAGTCCAGGTTGCACTCAGCCTCACCTGAGTCTCTTCTTCCTAGCTGCAAAGTCAATGCCAAAGTGAGCTTTCCATGGCGAATCAAAGACAAGAGCTGCAGAGAACCTGGGAGGAGGAGTTTCCAGTGTCCTGCCTCAACCACTAGACAAGGCAGCCTCTCCTCTGGTGAGAACAAACATTGTGCTGCCCTCAAACCTGGATTATAAAGCCAGTCACAGGCACTGCTCAGTGGCTTTTGCAAAGATACAGTTAATCATTTTGCTTGTTTGCTTAATAAAATGTATGTGATTTTGAAGCAATTTGGAGAGAACGGGGGAAGTATTTTCTTTTTATTAGCTCCTGCTAGCCTAAAGGAAAATAAACATTATTTTTTTTAAGGCAAATTATTTTGAAAATTTGGAAATCCAATTACAAGTGGAATGGCGCCAAGTGGTACTCCAGTAAGAGTGAACTACGAGTCTGAGTGCTGATTTTGTACTACATAAGAGGGAAAACTGAGAACTTTGAAGAAATGTAGTCTTTGTTCTTGAGTTATACAATTAATTAAGCACAAGACATGTTTTAAAATATTTATTCTTTTATTAGCAATTCCCTAGAGAGACTTTTTATAGCATTGTTTCATGGCTTCTATCAACTGGATTGTGAATCCCCAATTAAGGGTCTACTTTCTGTTTTCTCCCTTCCTTGTCTTCCTTAATGCCTTGAGAAAAACAAGGGTTTTCTGTGTTTTTTGGTGTTTGTCGTCGCTGTTTTTTGTTTGCTTAAGGTGTTACACACCGTTCTCTGCATCTCACAGTAATTCCTGGACATCAGCTGGGTAAGGACCAGCAAGAGAGGAGCCCCAGGACTGCACAGCAGAGATCAGCAGAGGACCACCTTCAAAAGCAAAGTGAATGGACCAGGTCATCTCAGTCTTTGTCTGCCTCCTACTTTGCCCTGACCAGTTGGGAAATAACATGGATTTCATCTTGCTAACTTCCTTTCTTCACCCCTCCTTCAAACAAAAGCAGCAGTTCTGCCTGACAGCTGATGAAACAAAACCTGCTACATCCCAAGTGAGCTATTTCCCCCGCCTTGAAATTTCTCCCTTTATTGAACAGCTGACCTGGGGAGGGTTTTGATGTTCACCAGGTGGTCAGGGTAAACCAATTAGCAGAGGTAGGAGGAAGGACAGGCTTTATATGGCTACAGGTCAGGACTTGGATTTGAGACAGAGGTTCAGTTCTCAGCTCCATGGCAGACAACTTCGCTTACTTTAGTTAGGGTATTTATAGCCTCTTCACTTGAAATCTGTAAAGGAAGAGGATAACACTCCCCTTTTGCTCCTGCTTCCTCCCTCATTGGAGCAGAGACCGTCTCTTACTGTGCTTGCAGTCTCTAGAACCATAAACCAGCCCAGTTTGGCTGGAGAGCTGTAAATGCTGAAGTTTAGCAGATACTTATTCACAATGAAATGAATCAGATGCCCAAACACTCTGATGCCTCTGTGGCCAGATCCTAATCCCAAGGAAGGCTCTTCTGCTCTCACTGCTGCATGTTCCCTTTCCAGCATCTCAGCACAATGAGGTGGCTGTGTGGTCCTGTGGGAAACAATATCAATTCTCATTGATTTTACTAATTCTGATAATTTTGACACTGGACAGGTCATTTAATAGCTTCTTTTTCCTTATCTTATCCACCTACTGGAGGGAAATAAGAAGCCAATATTCATTTTCTTTTTATTATTGTAATGCTAGTAACTTAAGTAGTAAAATGAACTAAGACAAAGAAGCATCAAGTCCCAAGTCTTCAGAAAAAAAAAAAAAAGGAAAAAAAAAAGATATCTGATGCTGTATGTGATTTTCTGAACATATTAGTCACATTTTCACTGTCACTGAAATAATTCAAAAAAATACAGCCTGCCAATAAAATTAGAGGCTAAGAAAGGAGGAAAGTCTTCATTTTTAGAGAGATGAAGAATGTTTTTCTTGGATCTGTGGCTCCTCTGATGTTTCACTAGCAGATTTAATTTGATTAGCAAATACAACTCTAGACTCTAATATTATTAACCTCTGGCTGTTTTCAAGGAAACACAGTCTTTTCTTGACACTTTCTGTGAGTCTTGCACAAATGATGTCACCTTTATGAATCATTAGTTTCCCCACCTGTAAAATGGGATGAACCAAAGAATTAGGAAGCAAAATCTTAACACACCAAATGGCACTTCATGTCTAAGTCCTGTCAGTGATCCATTCTGCAATTGCAAGGAACCTCTCATGAAGTATTTATACTAATGATAACAAAAGTCAAACAATGGGAAAGGTGGTCCTTCTTGCTGTAGGGACTGTTCCTGGGAAGCAATGTAACTCAAAAGCTTTACAGACTGAATTAGGTGTAATCCTTACGGGATCACTAGCAGCTCATAAATAACTTTTAATGAGATTTCCAGCAAGTAAAATCGCACATGGGAGGGGAAAAGCAGGGAGAGAGAAAGGAAGAGAGGAAAAAACATGCAAGAGAGAATCTCAATAAAAAATTAAAATGTTCATGCTATCCCCCTGTTGTTTCATACATGTACACAAAAAGAAAGCAGGGATGGTTTCAGTAAGGCATTATTAGTACACAAAATATTTAATTAACTGATACAGAAAGGGAAAGACTTGCTAAAGGTCACTGCAAATACAGTGACACTGGCCACTAATCTATGGAAACTTATAGAGCTAAATCTAAAGCATGTTCCAGAGTTAAGCAGGGAAATAAATCAAGGTTTGCAAATGTCATTTAAGTTTTCACCTGTCCCAAGATTCAAAATTATTGGCTTCACAATGAAAAGCATATGTTGCGCCCCTTGCCTAGGGAATAGTAATGAAGTGAGGCAGACACTCTCCAGTTCTGCACTACCATCTCTCCCCTCTTTATTTCCCATCGAGTAAAAATAATTACTGTATACTTGAGGGAGCATTTCTCTCAGTCTGCCGATAACTGCTGCCATGTTGGCTCTTCATGAGCTGCTCTTCTTCCTTGAGGGACTATGATTTGATTTATGAGAAAATAGTTGGCAAATTGCGATGTCCATCTTGATGGATGACATCATTTGGGCCATTTTGCTGATCATGTATGACTAACTTTTTTTTTTTAGTGCTGTTGCAATTGATCAAGTGCTACAGCACAGCCGAGTTAAGGAAAGGCACGGGGGGCAGGGGGAAAGGAAGGAAGGAGGCGACTGTGCTGTGTAGGAACTGGAATGGCATTCACAGAGCAGAATCCCCTCTTTTTGGTCCAGCTGTAATCTAATTGAAGAGGAATATAAATTTTATAGACTGAAAATAATGCAATTTATATACAACAACGGGATTAAGTGTAAACGCCCCAGCCCTCCACATTAAAATTAAAAAAAGAAAAAAAAAGAAAAAAAAAGAAGAAAAAAAAGGATAAACCCGGAGTATCGTGTTTTATGCAGAACCCTCTATGTCTAATCCCTTTGGCACTTGAGTTATATTACCACTCATTACAGTTAAGTGCTACTGTATATTATATAGAAAGGGAGGTAGATGTATGTCCTCTAGGCTGGATTTGACATCCACAGAGTTATGTGATTTACAGATGCCTGCTTCAAATTAAAAGTGATCTCGATCACGCTAGCCCTCTGCTTTTTAAGTTGAGATCTCTGCAGACCTGGGAGTATTAAGTGGTTCCTGCAAGACGACCAGCAAACCCAATCCTCTCCCGCACAGCTGCCCAGCCAGCAGCGCCCAGCACCCCGGGAAGACCTGGAGGTCGGTCAGGAGGGGCTGAGAGCCCTTCATGTCTTATGGCCTCTGTGGGGAACTTGGGGAACAGAGTGTGTCTGGGGGTGATAACTGTTTTATAGAGAAGGGGCTGTTTGAAGGCACCCAAGCTGGCAAAACAGGGGTTCCATTGGCCAGTCCTGCAGTTCCTTCGAGCCAACCTCCATGGGAGCCCACCTAACGGCACCTCAGAGATGAATGTGCTTTAGTATCAGGGAGATCTTGACAAGCCAGAGGCTGACAATGAGTTTGGCCAGGCACGTTTCAAACCTTTTCACCCAGTCAAACATTCAAGCATGTTGCACACCAGTGCTCTAGCCAGTGCCTGAGCTCAGATGGTATTCATGCTCTGCTGAGCACATTGGTGTGCCCACCTCAAGGATGTTCTCGCCTGCACTGAGGAAAGATAATTTTGGTTTCCCAAAAATGGGGAGCAATGGTGCTAATAATCACCATTAAGAAGGAAAGAATTGGATGGATTTTTCAAAAAGTTGATATCCTGCAAAATTACCTCACAGACCAAGACATTCATAAGCTGAATTGTATTAATATTGCCTCCACACAGCACATGTATTTTTCTTTTAAATCAGTCTAGCCAACTGCTGACTTAGATTTAAAAGTACTCTCTTGTCTATCCTGAAGGCATATTTGTAGATTGGATTTTCTAGCATTGTACCTTCCAAGGGAATTTTCTTAAAATGATGAACAAGCTATGAAAATCTAGGACCCTAGATTTTCACTCTTCCAGGGGCCACTCTGGATTTTTGGGTGGCTCTAGGGCAAACATTTACCTGTAGACTTCAATAGCCAGTTGATAAAACTGTCTTCATCATTTCTAGGTGTCCTTCTGAGGATGTACCTATAGAACATATCCATTATTCAATATTTCCAGCAGATTGAGCTTGCCAAAAGGAGTTGGAAAAAAATCTGTTTTATAACTGGGGAATAAAAAAATATGTTCAGGAGAATTAAAAATGAGTATTTTTCTATGTCTCAGTACTTCTTTTCTCAATATATCAATAGCTTTTTTTTTTTTTTTTTTTTTTTTTCTTTTTCTTCTCCTTTTTTTTTTTTTTATTTAAGAATTTTTTGTTTATATTTTTGCTAGCTCTCCTAGTTCTTTTATGGGCATACTTGGTGGTTGCATTTTTTTGATGTTGTTTTGGGTTAGGTTTTGTTTTTTTGTTTTTTGTTTTTTTTTTTTTAACTGTTTTTCATATTTTGGTGCAAGGGGCAATACATAAAAATTTACAAGGTTTACGTTTTCTTTACATTTCCTAAATGCATGCATCTGCTTTTCTCATTAGCTAACTGCTGCTCACTGATGGACTCTCTGCACTTTTAATTCATGGTAAAACACTTTCTGCACATTTCAATGTTTCATTGTTTTATTGAATGGTCACAGCCTTTTACCAAAGCTGATTTTTATCTGTTGCTGCACTTCTTCAGCCAACTTTATCATGTTGAAATTATAATTTTCAAAGGAATTTCCTTTCTCCCCCTTCTCTCTTCTAGCTGCAATCTAAAGTGCATAACTTTATTGCCGTCTGAATCCTGCCAAAAGCGCACTTTTATGGTACCATTTATCCAGCATGTCCCGTAGAAGTGCGGGACACAGAGAGAACAGAGTGTTTCATATAAACTGCTTTCCCATTAGCTATAACAATAATCATCTTGAACTATAGGATTTCATCTGAGGATCTCTCTGTCCCTCAAAAAGCCTCAAAGCTGGTAGAGTTGAGAGTCTCCTGGCTTGGCAGGAATGAGGAGATTGGCTCACTCTGGCCCTGATGTCACCCTGACACTTTTATGAAAAAGTGTGGGGAAAAGGGTTGGAAGAGGTGTTCCTTCACCTTCTCATTGCTCCAAAGCTGGAAGGTTCCTAGTATTTCCTAGCAGATCATGCCAGCCCCACAGCGCTGGTCTTGGACACAGCTTCCAGAGAGGTTCTGTAGCCCAGAGGCTGAAATAATGTCATTCAGAAAAAGAATAAGGAGCATCACCAGCATGTCTGCTATAGCTGAGAGGGCTCTGGAGCTCTCTGGTCCAGCTGAGACCACCAGAAAACCAAGAGACCAGACTGAGGATGGGAAACACTGAAGGCCTGACACCACCACTCTTTCCTGACACTCCCCAGCTCTTGTGAATGTGAAACGTATGGACGTCTGCACATCTTGTCTAGCTGCAGCTGGGCTTTTCACTGTTTTCAACCAAAGAGAAGGATGAGGGCATTGGGTTAGCGTGGTAGGATGCGGACATCCCGCTCTGTGAGGACGGAGCACTCCTGACATGAAAAATTAATCTTGATAAATGAATGCCGTGGAAGGAAATGGACTTTCCTCACTCCATCCTATGGACTGCTCCCTGGTGGCCACCAGCTACCCCAGCTACCAGAGCACTGCACCCATGCTGAGGCTCTGGCAGAAGTGCCTCCCTGGTACAGCCACAAATATCCATCTGCCCCTGCCACCCCCTTGCCCCAGAGGAGAGGCTGCGAGCAGCCCGCCTACCTGCTCGCTCCCAAGGGTTGTTTTCTTCCCTAAAAGCCTGGCCTGCAAGTCAGACTACCTGGATGGGAGCCAGACGTCTGGCAAGTCCAAGAGCAGAGTCTTTGCCCCAGGGTGAATTTAAACTTTTGTGGATTTTTCTTCCTTAAACATGGGGTAGGAACTCTCCATGTAAATACCTCAGGAAAAAAAAATACGATTTGACATTGCCTACACGGAGAAGGGAATCCCGGGGGCCCTGCATTCCTTAGCCACCCGCCTTCTCCCAGCCTCTGACACATGAAGGACAGCAGGATTTTCCAAAACGCCTGAGCAAATAGCTTGATTTTCAGAAGTGCTTTGCCTCTAGGCAGTCCCCGTTCAACCTGTGTAGGTTTTTTGTTCATTTGTATCAGCAGCAATTTGTTTCCAGGCTTTGCATCTCTCTCTAAAATGTCATATTTATTCCTCAGACCCACAGATTGTGCCGGAGCACAGCAACAGAAGTGCTCAGCTAGCCCGTTTTCCCATAAGCACGGCTAGAATCACTCCTGCACAACCAGTGTCATAGTAGCACTTCTCTTTCTCCTTACCAGTGTCGGACCTGCCACCCTGTACCTTTATCAGAGCCTGTTACTTGCACCATTAAATCACTTTTTGAGAGCCAGTGATTTCAAAGAGTAGTTAGGGCACTGAAGGTCCTTGGCCTGGATAGGGTTGTGCCTCTAAGATTCTCTTGTGCTTTTGCCTCCTAAATGCCAACCCAGTCACACAATAACTACATTTCCCTCCTGGCTCTCACTTTTCTCCAACAGATCCCCAAAGAAAAGCATAAACACGAGCAGAGCAAAACCATCCCCACGAGACACGCACGTGAACAAGGGCAGGAATCAATAAGGAGAAATCATTCCTGTGCCAACACACAGACTGGGGAGGAGGGCACCCGAGGATGCTCGGGCTTCCCAGTCCCCAGCCCACCCTCCTGCCTCCGTGCGCTCTTTGTTCCTTCCAGAACTGGGCTTCTCTGCTGCCTGACTGCCAGCACCCCGGCTCCTGGGATGCAGGAGACTGCAAGATCACAGTCTGCTCTTAGGAGGCAGTGGGTATGGCGTCTGATTTTCCATAGAGAAAATTCAAAGCGGAGGGAGAGGGGGAGGGATAAAATGCTCCTGCGGTTCTCATATTGTAATGGTTATTTATTTTGTTTAGAGAGCACACATCACAATGCATCTGGTTAAAAAAGAAACTTCCTTAATTATGTATAGGGCTTTGACTCCCAAAAGATATGTTATGTGGAAAAAGAAATAAAAAAAATCAGAAATCCAAAAACAATCTACTGTTTGGATGCTCGATACATTCAATTGCAAAAGAACAGTTCCTCTCCAAGCCATCATTACCTATGTCTATGCATTTTTATTCGAGTCTCAGCTTATTGTGGAAACCTTCTTTGATTCTCAGCCTCTGTACCTTTCCTCTTCAGACTGCAGTTTTTAGGGGGCTGCAGTGCAGTGGAAATCAAGCGCTACACAGGAACTGCCTGATTTCCCCAGAAATTTTTATGCGGGATCAATCCATGATTCCAAAGAAAGCAGAATAACTCAAATCAAATAACTCTCGCACTAAGCATATTGATGAGGGCACAGATCAAGCAGGACAGACATCCGGTTATGTAAATGATAGCCTGGAGAGCACAGCTTTGTTAAAACAACTCAGGATGGCTCCCAGGGGCAGACCTTAAGTCGGAGTAACCCAGGATTTCCTTTCTGAATAAAGGTACATCAGTGTAAATGAGAGCAGACCCATGTACTACAAAACCAGCACGTTTTCCCTACTGGTAGGAGAAGTGACAACAAAAGCAATGAGGAACCTTCAAGTTTCTCCTGGTTTTGGTGAATATTTCATTAGCGCCGGCAAGGCCCACAGCAGGCGTCCTGGTGCAAGCAGCAGTCCTAAGGACACCAATGGGCTGGACATTGCTGCAAGAGGTGGCCGCATGCTTCCAGCTGGCCCCCAGGGACCCTTGTGCTGGCTGGCCAAAAGCAGCAGTGGCCACATCCACAGCAGGGAGCCCCTGCCCACCCCGGAGCTGGGACAACCCAAAACCCTCTGCAAAGCCAACGCCTTGCATCACATTGTAACTTTTTAGGAATATGGAGCAGATCGCATACAGAGAACTGGGGCCATGGATCCAACTTTATTGGCCAATGGCTTTATAATCCATTAAGTGAAATCCTCTTGGTGCAACAGCAAATTCCTTTTTTCCTGGCTGCATTTGCAAAAGGATCCAGAAAAAAATATTCATTCTGAGGGCTTTTTTCCTGCCAGAGATACTTAGGAAAAACAAAACAAAACCCCACCTGAAAAATCATAGTCTTTTGTGCTTGTCTTTTATTTGTACCAAAAATATTAGTTATTTTTTGTAGTGTTTTCCTGGTCATTTGATCAAGCAATGAAACAAGTCTGTGTTTGAAGCAAAAATGAACTTCGCAGAACCAAGGAATAGTTTCTCATCCCTTGAATTGAAGGGGGAGTGAATCAAAATAAAAATGGTTTTGATTATAAAATGAAGGCTTACAGTGAGCAAACTGTATGTGGTTTTTGGCATCACTGTTTGAGTGAGTAAGAATTGGAGCCAATCCTGCAAGATGAGTAGGTCTGAAGATAATGTAGACTATAAAGAAATATTTCTGTCGCTGCTCCAAATTCCATATGTTAGTTGACTTATTTGCACCTCCAAACAGCACTGAATTTAACATTTTCCTTAATTGTCTCAGAGCATTTTATTTTTTTATTTTTTTTTTTTTTTAAATAGGCTAATTTGCAGTGTCAATGTCTGCAAGCCATTCTGTTTCAGAGCATATAAAGGCATCCAAACAAAGGGATTTTTAGTCTGAAACAACACATGGGTATGTGTGCAGTGATAATGCAATACTGAATACACGGAGCACAGAATATTTCAGGTCATTTTGTAGGGAAAATGTATCTTATCAACAGCAATTTTAAATTTTTAAAACAGTTAAAAACCTCAGAAAGATTAAACTGTATTTATTTGAAAAAGTCAGAACAGGACAGAAAATCACTGTAGTCCATTAGATGGCATAAGTGTAACAATGGAAATCCAGGGAAAAAAATTAGAGAAGAATCTTTTGTCTTGCGGATTTACTATTGCCCATAGCTTGTGGTTTTAAAAGAGAAATGGGAGGGAGGAGGAGGAAGAGAGAAAGAAAAAGACAATGATAATTTTCCAACATTTTTGACTGAAAACCTGAAAAACTAACTAAAAATCCCAGCTCCAAACAACATGCATCATTGTAAATATTAGGTTGTTACTCATATGTATGTATTTAAAAAAAAAAAAACAACATACACTGATTTGAGCCAAAGCCCCTAGTCCAACTTTAGAGGTGTTTAAAGGTCAGGCCTGGACTCATATTGCAGCAAATGAACCTTATCTCTGCACTGTGCCAAACAAAAGCCACTTGAGTCTGAACAACCCTGAACTTTAAGCTGCTTGAAACCTTTTGCCAGGCATGAATGTGGTGTAGTTTAGCCATTTCTAACTATATGCTATCATCATTTGAAGAGCATATAGCATTAACCCTTTTTCTTGCTTGATCTTTAAACGGGTGAAGAAAGAAAAATACTCTCGAGAAACTATTTTATATCTAGAAGAGATCACCGACTGCTGGCCATAGGTCTTGCTGTCTTGTGAATAAAAATAATCTGAATTAAGCAAAAAAAGAAAATTACCCATTAGGATTATGTAAAAAAGCACCACATTTCCTTATGCATCAAGTTACCAAGATACTTTTTTTGCAAAAGAAAAAAAGGTCAGTTACCACTATTAAACTTGTATATTGTTTTATACTAAGCCCTTCCAATGGCCTCTCTGAGGGACT
Source organism: Aythya ferina (assembly GCF_964211825.1). Lineage (NCBI taxonomy): Eukaryota > Metazoa > Chordata > Aves > Anseriformes > Anatidae > Aythya > Aythya ferina. The sequence continues at coordinate 28,751,444 of NC_140302.1, read as the reverse complement.
GTTTAGTTTGTATTACACTCTAATAAACTCCAGGTGTGGAGGACAAACTGAATAATAAGAACCCGATGGACCAGACTAGTTAAAAATAATGTGGTACATTCCTAGTTCTCTGCATTTAATTTATTGTTAATCATTGTTATTACTTACATTTATTGGGTAGTTTTTCTAGATTTATTAGGCACTACATTTAACAGTGTTATCGCTTGTAACTGACTATCAGTGGAATAGAAAACATATTTTCTTAAAGAGTCTTACCCTAATTAGTAAGTTGTTTCCCTATTGAAATAAAACAGACCCTAGGAGAGTCAAGTTAAGACTTTTTTTTTCTTTTTTTTTTTTTTTTTTTTCCCAAGTCAGAATAAAAGTTCAGCTAGGAAACACTTTTTTTTTTTTTTTCAAGACCACCTGTCGGAGCAGACAAGCAGAAGTATCTGTGTACCCTACACAGAGCTATGTTAGGTGAAATACTTGGCTGAAAACTTTCAAGTCCAAAGAAAGCTGAGCTAGTCAATGAGGTCTTTTCCTGACCAGTGTGGCATGTGGGGGAGAGGCATTACAAAAATGAACAAAAGCCAGTTTGAGTTGCTTACTCAGCAATCCTATACTATGCAGCCAAGGCAGTGGGGTACATCCTACAGCCTGGTGGGAACCAGGGGGAGGTGATGCTTCTTGGGGGTAGATGGCCCCAAAGGCAGGAGCTGGTGCTTGAAGAGAGTGCTGTAGAGCATGTGAGGCTGGCAGCAGCTGCTTTGCATCATCTTAAAGCCCTCATCCCCCAACAAACATCTCCTGGTCAAGCACAGCGCCTTGCAGGTCACCTGTAAACTCTCAGGGTGGGACACAAAAGTCCTGCATGAAAATCTAGAGCTGCAAGTAGTCCACCCCTGCTGATCATTTACCGGCTCCACCCAGCACTCGGGCATAGGCACTAGCAAACTGCCAGCTGGCTGGGCATATGTGAATATTTGCATCACCTCGTCAAAATAAAAGAGCACAATCAACATATGTAATGATGTGGTTATCTGCTTGGATGGACAAATCAGAACTGCTTGTTTGGTGGCAAGGTCATTAGCCATCACCGATGGAAAAACCAACAACCACTCCCAAATGCTAGGGGCTCTTCTTGAAACCACAGAATACAGTCCGAGCTCACTGCGTTCCCTCTGGGAGGACACATGAAGTTAAGAGCAACATGCTATTCTGTTTGAAGATCTCAAAGGATTTTTCAAACAGTTAGGAAGCTCAGCATAAGAAGTACTTCATCATGGTGAGGGTTGGAAGCAATGGCAGAGTCTGCAAGAAAACTCGGGACTTCCATGTTCTGCACTCAGCCACTGCAGCCAAAGGCAAAGGGTTTGGTTTTAGGAGCTTTGCACCTCTGTCAGCACCACAATGCAGTGGCAGTGCCTTGGACATTCACAGACATTATGGTCACACTCCCTTCATATCCATCAGGACAACCAGTGGGCACAAAACAACAAAGTCCTTGAGCAATGGGCTGGGAGTGAGGACAGGGAGGTAGGCTTGGTTGTTTTGAGCATCCATGCAACTGCTCTTGCAAGGCACAAGCTCAGCTTCAGGCCTCTGGTGACTGCGGTGTCAAAAGCTGAACCCTCCCCTGGCAGCTCCTTTTCCTGTGGAACCAAACATAAATCACTGGTGGAGGAAACGCTGCTTACAGGGAGAGAAAGGAAGCAAGAGCCAGCAGATGATTTGCTGCTCTGCTCATCCTAAATCCCTGGTATTTAGCTACAGGAAAGCAGCAGGAAATCTTAGCATTTTGAAGCGGGAGGGGGAGGACAATAGTAGGTTTGATGAATCCTGATGACAGCTCCTCTATACTGCCGAAGTGGGGAGAGCAAGGATCATCGGAGCAGTTCTTCCACTAAAAGTACTTAAGTCATTGCTGCTGAAGACACCAGATCTAAGACAAACCGTTCCCAGGTCAGCAGGGAACTGGCGACCCCTTCCCATACACAGAAGCCAGGACGGAGAGCCACGGGTGGGAGGGGGCTGCTGGTCAGCCCCTCAGCTGTCTCTGCCAGAAAGCCTGTGCCTCTGGCCCCTAAATAACACCTTCTAGCTCTGAAATTTCTGCTGCTGGTTGGAAACCCCCTGTGACTAGCTCACAGGTTGTCCAAGTCCTCCGGTTTCCCATAGTTCAACCTCAGCGTGCTGCATACATGCATGCAGATAATAAAAAAGCAAGAGCAGCCCAGCGTTAACTTCTCATTCCCCTCCTCCCCTGCCCCACAGGGCCCCCTCACCATGGTCCTGCTTTTCCCTGGATATTCTCCTATTCTGAGTGTAGATTCATGTTCTGCCTGAGATTCTTCCCCTGCTCTTCTGCCCCATTTTGGTGGTTATGTAGAGTTATGTGGTAGCACAAGGTTCACATCGCTTAGAAGATTATTTTAAAGGGGTGTCTGTTATTGCATGAAACTATGCATTGCTTTTCCAGTGATGGTATCTCCTGCTCCGTCATTATTGTGTGTGTGTCTCACACACCAAACTCTCCCTGGTTATAAACCAGCCTAAAAACCCCTCACCAGGAATGCTGCTCTGCATGCTCACCCTGTTCAGGACAGACCTCTGGTTCTTCACTGCACATTTTGGTCAGTCAGATCCCTGTGCTGGCATCAGGTCCCTGGACACCCCATTGAGGCTGTGGGTACGCTTGCAGCAGGGAAAGAAGCCAAAGAATTGCACTGCTTTGCATGTGCCAGTAAAACAATATCTTGGGTGGTGTCAGACAGGGTGCAGGGTAGTTCATAAATAATAATAATAACATTTCACTCTTGTATAGTTTTACACCTCCATTAAGAGCCACCAGCCAGACATATCTCTTGAAAAGCCTTCTCTTCCTCTTCCCATTGCTTCCTCCTGTTTTGAAACACACTGCTCATTTGGGGCAAAATGTCTGTATTTCAATCCAACAGAGGCAACAGCTCTTTTCAATTCCTTTACAGAGGTGAGATGATGCTCTGGGGAGGGCAAGAAAGCAGCAACCAGACTCCAGGAGAGGTAGAGCATCCACAAATCTCCTCCCAAGTAGGGCAAGCAGGGAAGGGGGCACAAAAGTGCATGTTCCTGCAGGACTGGAGCTGCTCAGTGGGTAGAGAGTCCAGGGAAGTTAGATTCCCTCATGTGGGCTTGCAGCAAAGAAGAGGAGCCTCTCGGTAGTTTGCCCCTGATCGTGCAGCAAGTGGGGTACACACATGTGGACGTGCTGTTTTCAACAGTGGGGAGGGATTCAGTGGTGTAATTGAGGGCTGTCTTTCCATCATTTGGTGTGAAAATGATTCCCAGATGTTGGAGGGTAACCTCCTAAGTGTACCACAATTTACTACCCAAAACAGTAGAGGAAGGAAAAAGGATAAATGTGATTCTGAGCAGTCAGCAAGCAATCTTCCACCTCTCCAGCGGTCTTCATAGCTGACCTTCATGAAATCCTGATGGGACCTTCTGAGCTGAATACCTGGGAGGCAGGATGAATCCTAAGTTCCTTTTATTTCTTATTAAGTTTCAGATAGGAAGGAAGACATGAGAATTCAGCCTAGTATGAATAACTTTATCCATTCCTGATATTTCCCATCATGCACAAAAGCCATTTCTTCTGCTGGTTGTTGTTTTGTGTAATTTTCCAAACAATACCCTTTAGCAACGAGACCTCCCTTTTTTTTAATGCATTTCCAGAGGGACTTGAGTTCAGATCACACACACACAAGGCAAATTTCCAGCATTCTTATTACTCCACTGGAAGAAATAACCAGAGCCAGCATCTCTGAACCATTTCCCAAACTGTTCTGTTCTTCTGACTTCAGTGTCAGCAATGCACTGTTTCTAATCCATTACAGGAATTTATCACAGTACGTGTCAATTTGTTTCTCTTCTTTCCTCTTTGCACTTCAAAATGACATCAGGAAAGAAACTTTACAGCAGGATTGTTTCGATACGAGTTTTAGTGACAGAGTACTTCACTTAACTTGATCCTAACTGTGCACATTAAGTTTTAGGGGCATATATTAAACAGATCAGGCTTTACTATAGTCTCAAATTTCCTTTGTTTCCTTCTTGGTAGTGATCTTTATTGCAAACAGTTTGCAATACTATCAAACAAGCATCCAGGTTTCCTTTTCTCTTCCTCTTTTGTTGTTGTTGCTGTTTTGTTGTTGAAGCAGCTTGTCCTAAATAGTTTAAAGCACTGTGATAGAGAACTTCCATGCTCTAAAAGGGATGCACGATGCGATGGTCCATTTGGCAACAGTCCCAATCTTGTACAAGGCAAAGAATTTTATTGCTGAAGAAATCTAAAAGGTATAGCTGTGTGCTTGTCACATCTAATCCATCTCTTCCTACTCTCTTTACTTGTTGGAGTAAGGATTGAGGAAAGAACTCTATGCTGAATATATTTTCTCTGCCTGCATAGGCAGTAGTTAAAAATCACAATAATGAAAGAAAACACTGGGAAAACTGTGTCATTTTCAAGTTTCTGAAGTTTCTGACCGATCCTACATCACTTATTTTTATGAGTCATTGTGTGAACTGAAGCTGAAAGGATAAATCAAGTGTGTGAGGATTAGTGCATGAGTAAAGATTTCAGGATCAGGACCCTAACTCTCAGCCTCATAAATTTTCTACTGGAGAGGATTCAATGTTATTCATTCAGCTTTTAAAGAGGGAGTGGGGAGGCAGTTTTGTTCTTTTTCTTTTTAATTAGATTTCATTTATGTAAATTGTTATGGAGATGGTCAACCACAATAGGGAAGGGAGAAACACAGAGTATGACAATTCCTAGAAGCCTGTGACAATCAGCATGGGATCATGTTAAATGCTGGACACATCATTTTCATGACATGATCTTTGATTTCCTTGGAGACTAAATAAAAATGGACATGACTGAAGTTTATGAAGGAAGACAACTCAGCTCAAATGGAACATTAAGACATCCCAAAATCAACAGGCAAAAAAGACCAAAGAATGGAGGAGAGAGATTCAGATTCAAATGCATTCCCCAGAGTAATTACTGGAGAAACTGGGGGGTCAGGAGTGGAATTGGGGGTGGCTATTGAATGGGATGAAAACCATGAGCATTAGAAAAAGAAAAGGAAAAAAGGGGGGCTATGGGTAAACAGGATGGTGGGAGAGAGTGTGAGTGGCAGATGTCACTGATTTCATTCCATCGCCTTAACTTGCTGTTTGAAAAAACTCCTCATGTGTGACCTGAAAAGAGAGAGAAACAAAATGAAAACAGGCATCAACAAAGCACTCGCTGTACGATTTCAAAAAAATGTAAATTAATGACTGGCAGTAAGAATCTCCAAAGGAAACAACATCCCAGTTTAAGCATCGCCATCAACAAAAGCTCAACAGCATATGGTAATGTTAACTTTAATATGAAAAGATAATAACAATCTTTAAAAAGTGACTTGAGAAAAAACCTTGCTAGGTGCTCATCCTTTTCAACTCACCTAAAAAGAAAAGATGTTGAGATGTTGGAAGGTTTTGTGTTTTTCTTTTTTTTTTTCTTTTTTTTTTTTTTTTTTTTCTCTTCCCCTAAACTGTTCACATTGTGTAGTTAAATGAGGTTGAGATTGGTACAAATTTTAAATGAAAGTGCCTAGGATCTCCAGCTAACAAGGCAGAAAACCAGATTTGTAACGGATAATTACATCTAAACTTATTTAAATGTAGGCCTATTGATTCAACTAAATTCTTTAGAGTTGATTCAAGGTAACATTTCCTCCCCTACCCCTCTTTTAAAAGTCTTGTTGTATGGTTGAAAAATTAGCATCGTCTCATGGCCCATGAGAGCCATCAGCTGCTGGCTACACCCTTGCTCAGCACCCTTTTACACAGCTTGGACCCTACTTTGGGGCCATCTATCTGAGCACACGTTTGTGATTGCAGCTGTGGTAAGTTAAGTGCATGCACACAGTTGCATGCTGAAATGTTCTTTGCTTGTGCCATTACTCTGTGGATTTATGCAAATTTCTGTCTTCGCAGACACAACTGTTGCCTTTTGTCTTTGAAAAATCTCTCCCCTGCCCCATGCTATAATCAAACAGAAGGAAATAACTTTATTCAGGTCACCCTATTAAGTCCTGGGGATGCTTTTTACTCACTTGAAAGCTTCAGTTTGGACTTATATAAAAAAGGGCTATTGATATGATTACGGCACCCAGAAGCAAGCAAAGCTTTGAATATTACTTCTGACCCCAAAATAAATATCAGCTTCTTATAGTGCCTACAAGGGGCCAAACTGACTACTTCTAGAAAGAGGGATATTTAAACCAATAGCACCTCCACGCAAACGTGCATTACACCGCTGTTTTGACCCATGATCCCACAGTGAGCGCTTGGAGATATCATTTTGCAAAAAAGAGGTATTTCATGGTCAATTGGCTTTATCCAAAAATAATAGGAAAAAAAGCTTGCAGGGGGAAAACCAACCTAGTTTGGCACAAAATGCTAGCACTACTGGATCTGAGTAGAGAAGAGTTTAAAAGACTCTTGTGCGCTTAGCCGTACGCTGAAAGAATGACACACAAACAACAGCCACCACATGAATGCGTCCATTATATCCTTTATTGAAGATCACAACAATAGTAGCACTTCATTGAAGAAAAGATGATTCCTCTATTATAGACAGGCCCCTCAGATCGCCTAGCTCAGCATACAACTGCAAGATGTACAGTTCTCTCTGCATTTTCATGTCATTGCCAAAACACACAAAGTAGATTCTCAAATGCCTGGGGCTAAATTACAGCCCCTACGAACCACGCTGGAAGTTTGAGAGCCCAGAAAAAGTTCTGAAGGTTTTCTCTCTCTTCATGAGAGAAGCCAAAGCTCATGGGTACAGTGTTTGTCATGTGAAACAAGGGGCTGGAAAGCAAGGCTATTTTATATCATTTGGGGTTGTTTTATTAATGGTGCTGAAAAATCGTTCACTTCGTTTCACTTTTTGTCTCCTTTTGAACGTAGCAGGATGAAGGTAGAGTGTTTTTAACACATCCAGGATAAGAAAAGAATAGGCCCTTTTGTCTCTAGAGCTGTATGCCATCACTATTAAAAATCTTTCATCTCGTCTCAGACAACAAGCAGAGAGCATGACAAAAAATAGGAGAGTCAACAGTAAAAAATGCATGGCAGGGGGTGGAGGCTGACAGGTAGATTGAGCCACCTCTATGTCTTGAGTTACATCCTAGGAGAGTCGGTCAGGGCAAAATTTGCACCTCTTGAATGGTTCTGCTGATGTTTTATGTGTGACAAATGTCAGAAGCCCGCTTGCAAAAGAGTTGCTCTTGAACAGGTGAGGAGAGTGGTGCTGCAGGATGAGGAGAGTCAGAAGAGAGAGGGGCCTTGCATTGCTATGACTCCCTTGTGTACGATAGAACTGGAGCTCCTGGAGCCCAGCAGAAGCTCATTGGCACCATCAGGAATGAAGGAGAGCCAAGGAGGTTCATCACGAGCCAAGGAAGGACCTCATAACAGGTGCTGCGGTTGGTGACTGCACAGGAATGCTCTGGGGCTGCCACATTAGCAAAACACCCCAGCCATGTGCTTGTCACCCGTGACGCCTTGTGTCCCCTAACACCTGATGCATGCCATCAATCACCATTCACTGGTGAGCGTGAGATGGCACGGGGAACATCAGGCTGAGCACAAGTTGACATTTCAGCATCCCCACCACCACTCTGCCCAGCGTACTGGGAACAGCTCCATTCCAAGCCAAGCAAAGGTGTTCATGAATCACTGCTAGGTTCAGCAGATCATCCTAGGTCAAATTAGAAATGAATGTTTAGTGCTTTTCCCTTTGACTTTTGTGAAATTAATGTTTGGATTTTTCATTCTGAAAAAGCATTTAATTCAGAAATCAAATTACATTTCTGAATTAAATTACTGAAGGGTTAAAAACAACAACAGCAGCTAAAAAACTTTTTTTGTTTGTTTGTTTTTGTTTTTGTTTTCCCCACCTGAATTGAATTCCTGTTCTGGTTTGATGTTTCTCATTCGTTTTGAGGCAACAAGAAGGATGAACATTTCTCTCAGGTTAGCAATGATTCAAAAAAGAGAGAGTGCACCCAACCCCGGCATGCAAAGCTCTGCTTAGGGGCCCATTTCAATGTGTCACCTGGTGTCATCAGTACTATTTCTCTTCAAAGATTTGCCACTCATTCAGTGACTAGAAGCCCAGTGACATGAATGTTAGGTATCAAGGTGGTTTGCCTGCCGTGGTAGACTGCACTGGTGTTATATACAAACCTAGAAATACCTACAGGATATAATATAGATACTCTACCAGGACTTATAAAGATCAATTTATAGACCTCCTGCCCACAATAGTAAAAAAATAAATAAATCAGCAAAATATCATTTCTGGCAAAAGAAGGTAGAGCTGAGGAGGTAAATAGTAAGTAGAAAGGCTTATAAAGTCTTGGAGGTCCCTTCAGCAACTGTGATTTATCTTTTGACTTTTGCTGTTTGTTTATCGTCACATTTTGCCGAAATATAGTACTTGCTGTTTCTATGTTTTTTTTTTAAATAACCTTGTTCCTCTCAGATTTCCCTGAGATGGCAGCACTAAACTCAACACAACCCAACTATTGAAAAATACACTGTGGCCTTGAAAAGATATCTGATCAAGAGCAGTGAGGTTTCTGCTTCTTTCCTACAGACAATTTAGTCAAATATTGATATCAGCTGCATGTTTGCTTGCTTTCTAAATTGGGGGTGAAATACAAAAAAAAATCTGCTTGGAAAACTACTGGCCCCTTAAGAACACAGTGGTCCATTCAGTTCAATGGGGTGAGGCTCCTTCAGGGTCCTCCTACTGCCAGCCCTGGTTTTAAAGCTCGATCAACAGAGCTGGCACAAAATAGATTTTTTCAGGTCATTGAACATTTTGAGCTTTTGTTCTATTTCTTCCTGTTGGGCATAAGAAAAATGATACTTGCAATTCACTGATTAGTCCAAAAGTATCATCTCACACTGATTGAAACTGTTTGAATGTGTCAAAACTTAGATTTTTGGTTAGGTGATTTGAGCTCTGAATTAAAAATCAGAATAATTTTCAGAATAAAAAATAAAATAAAGCAAAGAGTTTAGCAGAATCTCATAAGATCTCAGCATCATCCAAAAACAGTTTGTTTGTTTGTTTGTTTTCCATGAAAAATTTAGAGCAAAAGCTGAACAGAATTTCAGGGAAGAATGAACAATAAGAATCCCAAAGTTCTAAAAGATATTTTTTCTCAGAAGGATCATTTACTATTGTAGGCAGTGTTTAGTCACAAAATCAGTTTGAAGAAAGCATTCATGATGTTGCCAAATAACTAACGCAGATTCAATGTGTGTATCTTCTGTGGCAAGTTAATAAGTGTGTTTATTGTTCAGTTTTTAAACCAACTGTTCAGACCTGGCATCTTTAAAAACTAGTGTTTATATCCAAGTTTCTTTAAATTATGTGAAGTCAGTCAAATCAGCAAACCCCAAATGACTTAACTGGTTTGGTTCCAACATTCAAGCTGGTTTCTAAGACAGAAACATGTCAAAGTATTGGTGAGGAGCTGAACACGAAGGATTTTGACATCTTGCAGTTGAAATCATTGAATGGCGACTCCTGAATTGCTAGTTCCAAGCCCAAACCTTGCCCTAAGTCAAATGTGAGCAGGGTCTCTCCACATCAGTCCTACTTGCACCGTGCTCGTCCATAAGCTTCAGGTTGATGACCATCCCTACAAAATGCCAGGCTTGGCTGAGAGCCTGAGCAGTTCCAGCTTGGTCCTGTCTGGGAGTATGGACCTTGGAAAACCTTAAGTTTGTTGCATTTCAACCATTTGCATCCAGGACCATGAGAAATCCTCCACTTGTTCTGTGCTGGCAGCCTGTGAGATATGTGGGAGCCTCTCGGTTACTTTTGGCATCTTCTGTACAAGAACAGAGGAAACAAGAGGGTATATAACCACCTAAAGAAATTTTGTTGTTTTAAATATATTTTTATATAAGTACTAAGAAGATATTTCTGATTTTCTTTACAAATTTGACCCCTTGACTAGCGGATACCAAGAGTGAGTTCTGCTCAGTGGGACACCGGAGGGGAAGAACAGCCCCATGTCTGAATGCCAGGCTGCACATTCTTTGTGCCCCCCTTCCACTCAAAGGGATGCCAATGATCAACCTTGCCTCCTTTCTTTTGTGTTATTCGGATCCCATCAGTCTGTGGGCAGGATCGTGGCATTCTGTTGCCATCAGTATGACGGGGGGGGGGGACACGGGGAACCTGGCCTGGGAGAAGAGGAGCTGCCTCCTCATGTGTCTGCTGGGCACTGTGAAATGCCTCTCCAAAATGTCCTCTTCAAAATCTTCTGGAAAAAGAACATGCCAGATCATTTTTGCTTAACAGAAGAGCCAAGGGGAAAAAAAAAAAAAAAAAAAGAAAAGAAAAAAAAAAAAAAAAAAAAAAAAGAAAAGGAAAAGGCTTTATGACTCAATGCTGCATCTAGGAAAAAAGTGTTAACCCCCTTACCGCCCCCGTCTCCCCTGCAGTGCGTGGTTTCTGAGTCACAGTGACCCTCCCAATTATTGCAGGACTATCCCCTTCAGGAAGCATCAGTCAGAGCTCTGGCACTGGCTAGTCCCCCTCTTACATTACCTGATACTTTGTTGGATGAAACACGCTTATTTCTCTCTGCCTCTTCCTACAAGCTGGCTACTGTTGGTGCAATAGCTTCTGCAGCTCCTGCCATCTGGAACAGACTTCCCACCCTGCTGGTTTTGGCCTCTGTTTCATTTCAAATGTGAGATGAAACAATATTCTCCTCCCTTTTCTGTGACTCTTCATTTCTCTCCGTCCTTGCTATTATGCATTATTTATCCTAGTAACAGCCTGACAGTGGTCACTTGTTAGTAGAAGCTGAAGCAAAGACTGCAAAATGTTTCCAGTCCCAAGCCAATTTCCAGCCACAAGACAAGCAGCCTCCTTTTCTGGCTGAAAATATTGTTGTATGATCTCTCCTGAAATATGATTAACATTAGTTTGAGTTCTTGACGAAGCTTAATCAAAGTCACTTCCAACCATTTTTAATTATGTATGCATGAAGAAATACACACATTTCTGCTGTAGAAAAAGTATTGCCACCCATCCTCATCCCACTATGTGCTCACACACACATCAGATGGTTCAGATGCTGGTAAAGCTGGAAAAATGGTACATCAAATTAGCTGAGAGGAACTTCTATGGACTAATTGGACATACAGATCAGTGAGGGAAATAACTGTGTCTTTGCTAAAAAAGGGAGGATTATTTTGTTTCTTAGCATTTTCTCATATTTTTAAACCTGAGGAACATGCCCAACATGCAAACAAAGCTAAGTTTGCACTAATGAGAAGCAAAAAAAAAAAAAAAAACAAAAAAAAAACAAAAAAAAAAAAACAAAAACAAAAAAAAAAAAAAAAAAAAAAAAACAAGAATTTTGGAAAGGGCTTAGACCCTCATTCTTACAGGCACAAAGGAGGCTTCAGCACTGGGGTCAGGGACGCATTTCCCAAAAAGTCTACTGCAGAGCTTTTAATAACATCCTTAGAAGTATGGGGTAACAGCCTCTGCTTGAGACACTTTTTATCCTACTGTTTTCTTCTGCTCTTGCCATTCTTCTCCAGCCACTGAACAAAGATAGGTCTTTGTTCCATTGCAACAAAATCTTTTGGATTTGAAGGAGTGGGCAATTAGTCTTTGTGAAGCCCATCAACAACATTCTCCATTAGCCACATCGACCTGGCAATGCTCTTCTTGCTCTCCCCGTTTAATAAGAATGCCAGGAAAATACATTTAAAACTGAGTCATCAGTGGCACTCATTGCCACATGGTAGCATCAAGGCCAAATACTTAATAGGATTAGAAACCCAGATTTGTATTTACTTGTTTGTAAGGACACCAGCCAGTGACACTGGGCGGGATTGAGAAACTGCAGAAGACACAAAGGTCCCAGTGGCTGTAGAGCATCAATTGCTGTTGTGTTAGAACTTAGGAGACTTAATTGTGGATGAAAACCCCTTTGTAAAGAGCTGTGCTAACACAGAAAGAGACAACAGCAGTGACATAAGATGGTGAGATGATGAGTGCTAGTGCACTGGGACTTTGCTGTGGGCAGCACTATGCTCCTGGGAGCAGAAGGGCTGGGGGGTGGCACAGAAAGCAGAATAAAGAGGCAAGTGTGGAGGGACTGAGATGCAAAGAGCCCCGTGTTTGAAGACGAGGAGCCTGAAGGAGAGATTTGGTACTTCAGGGCTCCTCTTGGCCTCGAAAGCATGAGACCTTATTGAGTAAATGAGCTGGGAACCACAGGGTACCACAGGAATGAACCACTGGACCCTGATGGCTTTGCTTGATTTTTTGTCTCCCATTTGCTGCTCCTCTGCGTTCCTCACTCGTTTGACTGTGGTCGATTTGTGGGGTTTGTTTTTCTTTACTTCATTCCACCTTTTCTCTTCCCTTTTATGTCCTAAATTGTTATTCAGCTGTTTTGATTTAAATTATGTTTATGTACAGTTACTCACAGCTCTGACTGTTGCCTCCTCCCTCCTGTGACTGTCTCTGATGCTTGCACATTCGCTTTGGCTCCTTTACAGCAGATGCCTGGAGCAGTAAATGAAAGCAGCTCTTTTATCAGTGAGCCCTTTCACCTCCAATTTTTTTTATTTCTTATTAAGGCTCCAACCAGTTCTAGCTTTCTCTTCAAACGTAGTACACACAACTCAAAACAACAACAACCACCACCACGGTCACCAGAAACTCAGCTAAACTGCAAAATTATCTACTCTGCCAAACCTCCCCTCTTCTCCCTCCCTTGTTTTTCAGCAGCACGGTGTTACTTGTAGGGAATGTTACACGGACCCCACTGTGGCACTCTGAACACCACATGTGGCCAATCTAATTTAGCCTATAGCTAAACAAATCCCCAATCATGGAATAAACCTGCTTGTGCTATTAACGAGTGCTGTGAGAAAATGTTTAACGTGGCTTTGTGATACAGAAGTTGGGAAAAGGCTCGTAATTTCTTGCAGGGCACAGAAATGTCATTGTGGTCAGCAATTCACCAAAATGTGAATATTCAAATGTGTATATAATTCAGTGTTTGAAAAGATTGGGGGTAGGGGTATTTTCTTTTACAGGAGATTGCAAACATCAACATTCAAAATCTGGAGACTCCTTGAAGATTTTCCAAGAAAAGTGGACAGAAGCAGTTCAGTATTGAAATGAAAGCCTCTCTACTTCCCAAGGGGGTTGTGGTTTTTTCATAAAATGAGATGTTTTTTCATAATTTTGAAAAGAGAAGCATCCCCCTCCCCCCATAATGCCCATCCACAAGGCTGCCCTTCTACAGATGAACTCCATATACTGGTGTTTGAAAGGCAGATGAAAAATGCCTTCAGCATTAAACATATTGCTAATTCACTGATTATTTATTTTTTTTTAAATCCGAACACTATGCCATATTACCAAGGAACAAACAGACAAAAAGAAACAAGAAAATCCACACTAACAGCAAAATTTCCAGCAGAAAAGTTCAAATGAAAAACATAACTGGTTTTGCATCAAATGATACTAAAACCAATGGAGTATTTGATTCAGGGACTGAACTAACAAATGTTTACTTGTGTGAGTTGCCTTCTTGTCCTTTCAAACCACAGAAGGGAAAAATACATTTGAAGCCTATAACCAGCCTCAATAAAGTTTTTTTATGTCCTTTAAAGACCTTTGTTTCACCTTGCATGGGGAAAGTTTTATTCCTTTTTTGGACTGAGTTCGAACAGGTGTAGAGGTACAAGACTGGATCCAGAGACTTGCAATAGCAAGAAAAAAAAGCGCATCACAGCATGGCATGCTTGGAATGCTATCAAGACATAAGTAATAAAGGAGAGGCATTTTCAAGGAAGCATAATAATAGAGTAAATACAGCCAGTTAGCATGGATGAATTTCAAAGAGGGAAGAAAGGAAGTATCATGTAAAGAACTGCATAACAATGGATCTGAAAGATATCCAAGTAAGAAGAAAATAGCAGTCCTGTCCCAAACATTAGAAGGCTTCTGCCTGTCATTATGGAAGATTATGCTATTATTCAATTACATAATGGATACTTATATAATTCATCCAATTGTAAACAGATTCTTTAAAAATCCATTTTATCCCACAAACAAGAACCTAATTTTAAGCAAAGAAATACTTAAACCTTTCTTCCTTGTATCTCTGCCGGTGCAGCTTATGTTTTCCATTCACCTGACTAGATGGTTTTCTGCATCCTTTCCCATCTGCCCAGGGAAGGGAGATGAAGTGTCCTTCTCCCTTTTACCTTCTTCTCAGCCCCAGGAGTAAGAATGAAGACTTCCCTCATGAGAAGAGTTTTCTTCTCAGGCTAAGCATCAAGAATTTTGAATGATTCTTCCAGTACAGGAATTGCACCCCACAAGCCAAGAAACAGGTGACTTACAACTCTTTCCAGCTGATCTTCCCAACTGTGGGAAGCCAGATCACGAGAATAGGTGAATGCTGGTGGTGGTTAAGACACAAGGCTGAACCTGTGTGTTTCTCTGCTGCCTGCAGCCTTCCTGAGTGACTGCTCTTAGCTGAGTGACTGCTCTTAGTGAGGTGGGGTTGGTCTACTCTCCCACGTGCCTGGCGACAGGACGAGGGGGAATGGGCTAAAGTTGCACCAGGGGAGGTTTAGGTTGGATGTTAGGAAGAACTTCTTTACCGAAAGGCTTGTTAGGCATTGGAATGGGCTGCCCAGGGAAGTGGTTGAGTCACCATCCCTGGAGGTCTTTAAAGACATTGAGATGTAGTGCTTAGTGATATGGTTTAGTGGAGGACTGGTTAGTGTTAGGCCAGAGGTTGGACTAGGTGATCTTGAAGGTCTCTTCCAACCTAGATGATTCTGTGATTCATGCAGACCTAATTCAGCCACCTGTGACCTAGCCCATATTTTATCTTGTCTCTATCCCAGAGCTGCTGGGAGGCTTCAAGAAATGGCTCCTTGTCCTCTGCATGGTTCTGCTGAGCTGGGGATACAGCTTTGCAGGGGAGGCTGTTTTGCTGATACTCTGGTCTGTGAGCCAGGGACTGCACAGAACAATAGGGTGGGCGCTGCTGCATTAAAGCATGACACATAATTTACTCCTACAGAAAGGAGGAGACAGAGGTAACTGAGTCATGGGCAACTCTCTAGTCTGCCCTAGTTGTGGTATGGATATGCACCAAAACCAGGTTGTGAAATGGCATCAGTATATAACATACCTGCCATTGCAATTTGCACATAGCTATCGTTTGGATCTTTGAGAAAGAAAGAAGTAGTTCCCAGGTTTCCTACCATCTTGCACCTGGCAACAAATTTCTTGGTGACTGTCGCATGCCTTGGCATGGACACCATTTGCCAGGCTGTGGTCTTGTTTTGCTCCCCAAGGAAAGATTTTCAGGTAAAACTGGTCCTTGTGTACCCACAGTAGATGGAGCCAGTTCCTTGCCAAGACTGTGGTGTTCCTAAAGCACACCTTGTATCAATGGATGTGGGACCATGTCTTTGTGCCTAAGGAAGAAATGCCAAATCAGGTTGATTCCCCTTGTGGTAGTTTAGAATTAAGATGGCCTGAAGTACAGTTGAGGTTTGGGGGTTAGATCTGCCTGGGGAGTCACGGTGGCTTTTGAAGGCTTTTGGAATGCAGGTCCCAGTGGAAGATGCACTGAAGGGGAGGAGACCTGAGGGGATCTCACATAAAAGCAGAGGAAAAAGCAAGGAAATACTGTAGATATCACAAGTAAGAAAAGAGGCAGCAGTGAGCATATTCATTTCCAGGCCCATAATAATGCATTGACATTTTGAGAGTTAAAATATGTACATGTAAGTGCAGACAGTGGCTTGGGACCCCATCCTGCCATAGCAAAATTCACATCAGGTGGTGGGTTTCCAAATGCCACAACCCCTGTGCATAGAACCCAAGGTTTAATATGAAAATATTACCCTTTAGTAATGGGTAACTTTAAAGGCCTGGAGATTGCTGCCTTAAATGCCTTTCCTCAGGCCCAACTGAAGGGGAGGACCAACTAAAAAATTAAATCTGTCTTGAGTGCTCACCCATAGGACCAAAAAAAAAAAGAAAAAAAAAAAAAAATAAAAAGAAAAAGGAACAGTTGACAAGTAGAAGAAGTAGAAGTTTATGTCAAGCAAGGTGCTGAGAAGCAGGGGGATGCTTCAAAGTGGCTGCTCATGACAAGAGGGTCTTTCCTGTAAGCTTTGCAAATGCTCAAGCATGCACACACAAACAAGGCAGGAACCACAAGAGAAACCAGATGGAAAGCCCTCTGAAGATGGGAAGGGACCAAGAGAAAAGATGTTGACCCAGGCAAGCTGGCTCAATTCTACTAAGTGATAGCTGAAGGCTAAATGAGAGGAAAACACTGCATTACCAAGATGCAGATTTGTCATAAAGGCTGCAGTATTAATTTCAAATATTTTAAAATATTACAGACACCAAACTTGTGCATAGCTGGCAATTGCTCATCCACACAGGTTAATTTTGTTGAAATACGGTGAGTATCTCACAAAATCTTATTGCAGAAGTCACAGGACAAAAAAAAAATATACTTATTGTGCCTTTGTTATTTTATAGCACACATCATTCATCCAGAGTCTTAAATATTGACTTGATCTTCTACCAAGCAAAGTGGAAAAAGCACAGATTTTTTCTCCTGTTCTGAGAAACAGGTGACTTGCCAAGGTCATACAGGAAGTCTGTAGCTTGGGAAGAATTGATTTCACATCTCCTGAATCACATGGCAGTGCTGCCATTTCCAACCTACCCCTCTTCTCTGTGATCAGTGTTTTCTCATATAAGCTGTGGAAAGATAGGGGCAAAATGCAATAGCTATCTCCTCCACAGCTGGGTGGTTCCATTTAGTTTCAGTGTTCTGAAATAAAGAAAGCATATAGGATTTTGAGGAAAGATCAGTTAACAACAGAAGAAAAGATTAGATGCATTCATTGTACTGTTTTTTTAAGTCACGACTGGCAGACAGAATAGGACAAAGAGGATCCTTTTGAAAAGGATTCCTCTCACTCCTGTGTTTCTAAATGGTAATGGTCTCTAACTATATGTCAACTCTTTCCAACTTCATTCATCAAACAGAACCTCTAGAGAGACCATGTTGATCCCCATGGCTATAAAATTCCCTCCGTGCTGTAATGATCTGAAGGTACAAAAATTCCATGGAAATAAATCCCAATTAAATACCCATTAACAACGAAGAAAAGATCACTGGGGCTATTAGAGGCAGCCCTAAGACACAGTAGCCACACACAAAAATTGTCCAGCTTCTTATTTATCTGCTTTAATCACTGCAGTGCAAAGAAAAACCTTCCTAACATTTCAATAACTAGTGCTAATTTATTGCAACTGAACACAGTAGCATTTTTCATGAGGCTTTAGTACTTACTGTTTGTATTATGGCAATAACTATCAGTCTCAATACAGATCATTCCCTTTTCCTAGTTTTTATAAGAGAAGCCTCTGCTCCCCTGTTCTCCAGAGCAAGAAGCAATGGAGAGATAAGCATGTAAGACCCTAATTTTACCAAAACAGCACAAAGTTGTGAAGCAACTTGCCTCACTTTGCTTGGAAAGTTGTCGTAAAGTCTGGAAACGAGGATACTTTTACAGTGTTTTAACTACAAGAGAATCCCCTGCAATAGTAGGACACCTTAACTCCTTGCTGGCAATAGGCTTTGTTCTTGAGTGTGGTCCATCGGCTGATTTCTGTCATGTTCCAGAGGTTTAATACAGAATCGAGTAAGCATATTAAAGTGCCTACTCCCATGTTGCTGTCCAATCACAACCTTGTTCTTTGAGTATTCAGACATATCTGATACCGAATCCAGCTATACTTCATGTTCGCACTGAAAATATGACAAGGAGATGGTCCTCACCTTGGTGGCAGTCAAGCAGCACTGAGGATGCTGAACACAGGATAGTGTTCATATGGGCTTGACCTATTTATTTGCTGCTGATTTTTTTTTATTATTATTATTTATTCCAAATGCAGTTTCATCCTGGAAACTTAAACCTTTGCTCCTGCTCCTTAAAACTTTCTGCCATATGTAAGCAGAATGAACGCTGACCCCCTCACCCTCCCTATCAGTTTACACCAAGCAAAAACCTGGTTTTGCAACTTCTTCAAAACCTCACTGCAATTATAGCTGCACACACCCAAAACTCCTCAGCCTGAATATTCCTAATATTGAAATAGACTGTGCTATCCTGACTGCAGCATCACCTAACAAACTGTGTGATCTGTTTGATACACTCTAGTCCAGGTTTTGATCTCAACACAGCATACAGAGAGCATTGTTGAAAGTGACATGTGATATCTTACTGAATTCAGGCTCAGGGAAATTGCCAGTACTTATCTTGCTTGACCAGAGTGCAACCTTCAAAGCAGTAATCACAAAATCTTATTACTGTACAAAGATGAGAATTATACACTGGTATCTGTGGTTCACACCACTTGATTGGTTTAGGTCTTACCTGCCTGGGAGATACTAGTTTCTGTCAGGAGGAACCTATTCCTCAGCTCTGTTGTCCTTCTGCCAAGCATCTACCTGCTCCAGTGGGGCATGCATTACACATAGCATTGATAAATTTTGTCCTGACAAGCAGAAGCACAATTTATTTGGTTTTCCTCAAATATGAGAGGCTGCCTACACTCCCTCTTCTTATCCAAGTGCCATGACGTCAAAGTAAAAATTAATGTTTTGCATTCAAGCACTGTTAAAAATCAGAAACCCCTGGGTCTGCATTTCTATCCACTTCCTAAAACCATTTACTCCCACTGCTAATAATTGAGTAATCAAATTAAAGCTTCCTGTGGGAAGAAGTGGCTCTAAGCTGGCTTGTGTACTTCCCACTTCACAGTAACACTTTTCAGCAACACTTTTCTAATGCCCTTTGCCTGTGTTCCTGTAGGTTACTGGGGCTCTCCTTGTCTGATTGCTGTTGCCTTTGTTAGCTGGCCAGCTTTCCCCTTCTTTTTGCTGGCACCTGTTTGTACATTTGCACGCAGCTCCAGAACACACTGACCAGCAATGGACTTTAGCAGGGACCCCTTTACACAACGCATCATGTTGTATTCCCTGGTGGAGATTTCTGCCTTAATCTTCACATCTGGTGGGTTTCATGGATTGGTTTTGAATGCAATAAACCATTATTTTTCCCACCTAGCCACTACCAGCATATTACTGTAGGCCATCATGTGCCCTACATTTGGTTAAATAAGAAACTCTTAGAATTCATTCATAATACTGTAAGAGGCCTGTAGAAACAGCCCCAAGGAACAAGGTCTTAAGAAAGTGTGCTGCATATTTTTAGTCTCTTTTAATACATTTTGTCAGTTGGAAATGAGGACAAGCTAATATTACATGACCAATTTGTTTCTTCACAGAATCCTCAGCGTCACCATGGGGCAAAGGCTCTGTCTCAAGCACCAGATCAGAAAATCAGCTTTGATCAAACTCTGATTATCAAACAAGACTGAACCCTGGTGCTGACCACAAGCCCCTGACTTTTAATTTCTACTGAAAATATTCAATATCTTGTACAGACCTGACTTTTTTCAGGTTTATTAGTATGTCTGATCAACTCAATTTAAGATTTTCTAGAGCAAAGACTTTTAGATGGAATCTGTGAGAACCGTGATACAACACTGCTGGTACAGCTGGTACAGCTAAGTTTTGCTGAACTTCTCATAAACCCCTGATCTTGGGAGCTTTTAGATTCCCCAAATTGTAGCTAATTTGTGTGGATTATATTCAACAAATGCCCACCTTATGCTGATCTTTCTTGTGCAAAGGTTTGACCAAAGTGGTCTAGTCATTTTCCTGAATGGGCTTACATGGATGTACAGTTTTTGCCATTGTAGTAGATGGATTACTGGATACTTTTCCTCCAGGAAGCTGTTCTGGGTCTTCCATGGGAACAAGTATACTCAGGTGGGGTTATGAACTCATAACACCATGTCTTCTCTTAGTAGTGAAGGTTGGGTAGGTTTAGGCTATTTTGCTGCAGATGGAAACCCACCCAAATCTGACTGCATTGTGGGTCTTTGAAAAGCTACAGCTTACAGAGGCTGGCCAAGACTTCGGAGACCCACACTCAGGTTCCCCTTCATCCTGCAGCGTACTGAATGCATGTTTTCCATGCAGACATGTGGTCCAGCCTCAGATATGTAGCAGGGATTCACTGCTTATGGGGCAGAAGGAAAACACAAGAGGAGACAGGACTGCAGCCTATGGGTCTGAGAGCTCAGCAAGCCATGGGAGCCCTTCCTTTGATCCCAGAACTGTTTATGTTCTTTGCAGGAAACAGTCACTGAGCAAATTTCCTCAATACCTCAGCATCTTTCAGTGAATAGCACGTTATACAGTATTTCATTGCAACACATAACTCCATTATTGCTAAGAGGCATGAGGTGAAATTACAGATATTCCTTGACTCCCATCCTATTACTAGTATGAGACAAAATGATACATGTGCTGATAAAAGGATTTAAAATGATGGTCTGTGTGTCAGAAGTGCCAGTACAGTCAGAATTATTTTTAAAAGATTATATTAAAGCATAAATTAAAAGGCTATCCAAAAGGAAAAGTAGATGACTTCCAATAGGGTATAACATCTATCAAGGTTTAGCATATGCTGTGTAGTTACTCTTAATGGGCTCAGTCTTTCTCATAGATTATTCACATATTCTGTGGGAAGTCTGGCTGGATCCTCTTTCTATCCCTTGTAAACCACGGTTGATAATATCTTTCCATTATATTCCTAAGGTGTAGCTATTTCATTTTTACCCAAGGGATCCCAGAGCTATTGTGTAGTCCCTAGAAAGCTTTAAAACAATTTGTCTGTGTAGCAATTCTTCTTTTTTTCCTCCCCGTTGCACAAAATCTCACATTTTCTTAATTTGATCATATGAAATGTTTGGACTTGACTACTGAAAGAAATCACAATCTTTTAATGGGAAAAAAAATGTCTTGAGAGGTTACGTGTTGTCTGTGTAATGCTTGGACAAACAGTGCACGGACAATCCATTGCTTGATTAGATACTAATTCCCCGTGGTTTATCTTAAAGGTACATAGTTCAGTCTTTCTGCAAGTTCTGTCTTAAAAGCAATGCATATACCTGGAAAAGCAAATAGAAAAAAAGTAATAATGCTACTAGAATGGAAATATTCAGTCTTCCTACAGAGGATTTCACCTCATAAGTACTTTTAATTTAATTTATTTTATTTTTTATCTACTGGGATTTCCACAAATCACACAAATAGAGAGGGCATCTGCTGGGAGAGCAGCATTCCAAATGACTGTTAACTGCCTAAAAATTGCCTGCAAATACATATCTGGCTTTGTTATGCCTAATAATGACTCATTGCTGAATTATCCATCTCTTTATTGGATATGAGAACAAATTAGCAAAGCAAATGGAAGTGCTCTAGACTGAAATGCCTGTTATCTTAGGCCTGATCAATTGGTTCATTGAGGTTATTTCCTCCTCACCCTGACTTCCCAGAAAAACTCTTTTCTTCACCACGGGAAACTGATTTCTTTATTCGCATGCTATTATTGCTGAAGCTAATGGAGATATTTTTAAAATAGTGTTATCTGGACCACGTTTGGCCCTGCCAGCCCAGCCTGGGATGACTGGAAGGAGGCGTATCAGCATGATGGGAGCACATCAAAGCACTCACAAGCCCATGGTTCCCCACATGGCTGGCTGCCTCTGAATCAGACAGTGCTGCTTGGGGGGAATGTAGCCAAAGCTATGCAGTGCTCCTTCTGATGCTTTCTTATCCCTGAATCTTAACTGTTTTTTAGAACTTACCTCAGCTGGTAAAAGTCTCCCACTGCTGTTAATGCTTGCACAGCAGCCCCAGTTACAGCAGACACAGGTCTTAGCCATGAAGGCTCTTCCTCCATGTGGGTCCCCCACTGAACTGTGTCACAGGTGCCCTGCTGCTCTGCCTCTGTTGGTGATGCTGGTGACACCAGTGGCCAGGTCCCCCTGGCAGGGAAACAGCAGCACAACTTGTCCCATTTTCACGGAGCCAGCTTAGGCTGCTAGCCCCAGTCCAGGCTTTCTCTTGCTGAGTGGAGGTTTTGCATCTTGGGGCTGCAGAGCCAGCAGGGACAGGGCTGACCATCAGGTCTGAGGTCTGGAAGGTTTCTGTCCCAAGTGGCAGATTTGCAAGGCTGTTGTGTTTTCCCCTTGTAACATCTAGATCCCAGAGGGGCTGACAGGGAGCACTTAAATTACAAGGTTTTCAGCATCAATAGGCTCCAGCACTGCCGGTGGCTTAGAAAGTGCCTGACTGAGATGACTACAACTCAAAAGGCTGAGCCCTGGTATGCTGATGGAGCTTGGCATTGCATCTGCTGTAGCTGATCTAATTCCCTTTAGCTTCTCCCGAAGAAGAGCTGATGCTTGTACCTTAGTTTTACAGAGTTTCTCAGTAAATCTAAAGACACAGAAAGGCTTTACAGCCACCTTCAACTTTGGAGTCTACCATAGTCTACTATTGCTCACTGAAAACCAAACTGGGAGAAGTCTTACTAGGTAGGTTGAGCTAGTAACCTTTACTGCAATAGGTATTATTTGTAAATAAACCTAAATTCACATTTAACCGTATTCTGGTATCCGTGTCTCCACAGTTTTGCCTCTGCAAAAAATAAGAAGCGAAAATGAAATCAACAACATTGAAGCCACATTTCTTTAACTTAAAAAGCAGTGAACTGGGCCATGAAGCTCTGTAAATAATCCTTTAATACAAAGAACAGAACTCTATTATCCTTCTCTTATATTTGTAGAGAATGTACTTTGACTGAGAAGAGTATATTTGGACTGAAAGACAACCAAAAATGTGGATGAAAGCAGGAACACCTCCTGTGAGGAGCAGGGACAAAAGTAGCTTCTAATACGATGCAATCAAAAGCTCAACTCCCAGCTTCATTATTTTTCAATCAAATTTAACAAAAATTAAAATCTGAATCTCCTCCAAAACTGGACCTTATCTTTGTAACAAGAGACAAGAGAAACATCCCCATTTAATGCTCCTGGCTTTCAAAACTGGGACCCCCTCAAACTATTCTGAGTGTTCTATTGGATATATTAGAGGGATAGTGCTGGCTCAGAACAATTAAAGTGGGACAGTGCTGGCTCAGAACAATGAAAATCTTTGATTAATAAAATTCACACTTGTACTGAGGGCCATCATTGGACCTGTTTACCACTTAACTTTCACCTAAGCCTTCAAGCTTAAGCAAAACCTATTTGCCTTGTGCTGACTTTCTGCTTAGGGGTGAATTTCATTCCATGTGAGATCTGTCTGTGCAGTATAACCCGAGAAGTAAAGAGGAATGAGAAATATCTTCCTTCATTCCCACAAACATGTCCCTGATTTCCTCTTAAAATGTCTCTGATAATTGCTTTCAAATGCTGGCATGTATGTGCGCTTTGGAGGAGGCAATCATTCAAAGAAAATGTGCAAATCTCAAGGGCTGATTTCAGTTTTCAGAGGATGGAGTTCCCCAAAACAAACCCCTAAAAAAATATGAAGTTGTTATTTCTCTAATGAACACATCTGAAGAACAAGACATATCTTTCTTTCTCAGTCTGACAGAATGAAACTTCCATCCTGAGGAACATTTGCATGTAATTACATAGCTCATCTAACTTTTCCCGATCAAGTGATATGGCATGAAATCCAAGTGCCAACATACAATAAAACAGACTATATCTTTATTGCCAAGATTAACTTCAACAGCTCTTCGCATTTCTTGTTGAAAAATGCACTCTCAAGTCAGCTGATGGCTACATATTATTACTCCACTAAAAAATGTTGCAAAGGGTAAGCATTCTAACTCCAGCTATTGGAATAATTTATTCCTTTTGTTGATGTAAGGATGCAGAAGTGCTCATCTTCTCATCACAACTGACTTAAGAGAGATCTCTGGTGACAAAATGATTTTTTTCAACCTGCCAAGTTCCTGTAGTGCATTTAAAATGAAGCAATCTGTAATTTACTCTTAACATTTAATCCCAATAAAACACTCAAACAGCAGCTTCTGCTGGCACTCTGAATGCAGCTGTTTCATAAAATCGCAGCAGCAGTTCCAGTCTGTGGATGGATACATTTCTCTTTGTCTCTACACAATAGACTATAACCATGGCTAACTGAATTCCAGAGCTGACTTTACCATGGTATATTTTGTTTGGATCATGATACTCAAGCCTTTACACACACAGAGCCCCCACTGAAGTCACATGGCACAAAAGCTTAAGAGATACCAAAGAAATACCTCCAGTCTGGTGTCGTCACCAGATACTTCATCAGTCTTAATTCAGCTTCTTAGGGAAGCTGCTGCACACAGAGGCAAAGCCAACACCAGTGAAATTCAGAGCTTTTCTCTCTCTGTTCTATAGGACACCCTTCAGCAGATCCCGTCTGATAATGAACTATGAGCCAAGATGTGTGGATCTGTGCCTTTAGCACAGTGTTTCAGGAAACAAATATACTGTTACCTGCAGAAATGTCACTTGAAATCCCATCAAACCACACACACAGCATTGGTGAATACTCTGTGATTCCTGGAATCTGCACTGGTGTTTGACCTGGCTCATCCACTTAATGAGGAAATTAATAAGGATTTTCCTGCTGGTCAAGTGTCCTGTGCTGCCAGCAGTTCTGCCATCATCACCCCTGTTGTTCTCCATAGAACCTTTCACAATTTTAAAGCACATTTTTGTTTTCTTCCATCATAAGTGTTTTTGTTCACTGTTGACCAAATAATGTTGATAATAATTCCTTCTAGAGAATGAAGTTTACAAGCATAAAAATTACCTTTGTGTCTTGTAAGGCAACACAATCTCTAGCTCCCCATGGTCATTTGTCATAGGAAAATGAAAGTGTTTAATGGTATCAACCAATGCTACGTCCTCGATCTACTCTGAGGGCCCAGAACTTTTGGTCATGGGTTATATACTAGCCAGCCATGCATGCCACATCTATATAAAACACAGATCTTTAGTTCAGTCTTTCCTTTAAAAAATAATGTATATTCTGGCATTTTTCAGACAACTACTACTGATCTCTGTAAGTATGCAATACTTTTTCTGACTTAACCTCTCCCATCCCATAGACAAGCCATGTGAGGGGGCATTTACACATGGGGACTCGTACCAACAGCTTCTGGCCTCACAGAGGTGAAGACAAAGGTGAATCAAAATCTTATCCAGAACTTCTGGAAGACAGAGGTGTAAGGTGCACAGCAACTTTTAAGATGGTCAGATGAGCATTTCTGGTCATGGCCAGACACAAAAGTGTTAAGGCGCCATAAGGAAGACAGGTCTGCAAGATCTGAGTGTGAGCTGAAGAGGAAACCACTGAGATGGTTGTCATCAGGCTGACCTGCTGTGTCTCCTGGTTTCTTTGCAGTTCTCCATCTGTCTCTGTCCATCTGTTGACCCTTGCCTTTTACTTTGATTGCAAGCTCTTGGGGCTTTTGGAGCTTCTGGGAGTTTGGGACTTTCGGAGCCTGTATTGCACTTGGAACAAGTCCACATCTCCTAGTCATCAATGAGGGTCCCTCATGGGATGATAGTGATGGACCAGAATTTCCATCCTTTGGGAAATCCTGCTGCCGTGATTTTCTCTTTTGGAACCAAAAGCATATATTTCTCACAGAAAATAAATTATTAAAAAAATAATGAGCACTACTAAAATTTTTCATCTGAATAATACCAAGCGTAGGGCTGTTAAATAGCATAGGATTAGGAAATGTTAATATGACCTAGGAGTCTAAATAAAATGAATTGAAATGCCAACTACATAGCAAACCTTTTTATCTTTGAAGGTAAGAAAGATTTTGTCTTACTGTAACAAAATGTTTCAGCATTACTAAAATAAAATTATAGTGTCACAATTATTTGTTTCAACTTCTTATCTTTGAAAACCTCATCAGAGTTGACACATTCCTGCAAAATATTTCATAGTGATGAAGCCACACTTGTTGGATAGAAAACTGCTCTTTCAGAAAAGCTCTGCCTCAGAGACTTTAGCTTTGGCCTGGTGCTAGAATTCTGCATAACGAAATCATGAGAGGACCTGCACTTGTGGCAGTCCTGGGTGGAAGCACATCTTTGAATCAGTGAAAAACAAGATTCTCCCTGCATTAACGTTCAAGATGGATCTAAGGAGACAGTGCTCCAGCCTTCAATTATTTTCTCTTAGGCACCCAGACTGAACAAGGGCAACCTGGGAAGAGCTACCCATCAGTAGGTAAATCAATATAAATAGAATAAGGAGTAATATCAACTCCATTGTGCTCAGACACTAATTCATTCTTTTTTTTTTTTTTTTTTTTTTTTTTTTTTTTTTAATTTAAAGTACAGACTTTAAAGACTTTATTTAAAGTCTTTGAATAAAAACATTATTATTAAGATAGTATTTGGTTAGTAATGTGGCTGTGACCATTTCACTGACAGCTCATGCAACCCACCGTTCAGAGGGTTTGAACATCGCAGTTATTTCCTTTCTCTGGTGGATAACTTTGCATGAAGGAGAGAAGTTGACAGTCCTGTCCATGCCTACTTCCCTAACTCAGGCCCAACATTTCAGGGAGACTAGAGATGAACACATTGTGAAAATACCAAATCCACTATTGTTGTAATGCATGGAAACCAACAACATTCAGGAGAGAACAAAATTATAGAGCTGGGCTCTATGCAGTACTTCACATTCATCATCCTCGGAGGGGCTTCACAAAACCACTCAGTGTCATTCTCCCAGCTCTCCAGCATCTCAGCCTTGGCTCAGTGTGTAAGTAATAAACGGATAACTTTTCTTATCTTTCCTTATTAAAAGAGAGAGAGAAAAAGAGAGAAAGAAGCAGCAAAAACAAACTGATTCCGATCCAAGGATTTTTTCCATCTCCCATAAAAGACTCACATTCTTTGGACTTATAAATAAGTTTATGTTAACAGGCTAACATCATAAATAACAGCCCAGTTTGAAGCTGGCAAAAAGATACAGCATCTATTAAACGTGGCTCACCTCCACGAATCTAAACTAGGCTATGAAAATATAACTGACCTGATTCCACCAGATAGCCATGAAAGACAATGTGTTGAGCTTTGCCTCGCAGAACAAAGCTCTCTGGACCTTGCTGCTGGAGCACGGTGTGAGACCAGGCATGCCTCCCTTAGGATGCCAGCTTAGGTTTTGAAATGCCAAGAGAAAAGAAGGCTTTAGCTGGGTGACTCAGCACAGCTCCCTTCAGAGCTCTGGCTCCTGGCATAGGGCAGTGAAGTGCCTACAGCCAGCCCAGACCATGCCACCCTCTCCAAAATCTTAGCACCCAGATCATTGTGGTGCCTCAGGGTCTGGAGTACCAAAGATCTGTGAGAGGAAATCAATTGGAATCACCTTCAATTTTTATTTTTTATTTTTTAAAATGTATCTAATATCTAACAGAGCTGCTGTCCAGTGCTGGCACAAGGACAGTGCCCTGTTCAGCCCATGTTCAGTCCCACTCTGGCCAGGTTGCTACAGTGACACATGCGATGGGCCAGGTCCCCACGAACCTCCCTCCACCTGCCTTGGTGAGGAAATGAAAGACTGATGGAGTCTGGAGGCAGGCAGGGAAATATGGATCTCCCAGTCAGTAAGCTCTGCTCTTGGGGCCCTTGTTTGGTCCAGTGGGCTCCAGTGTAAAATAAACAGTCCCTGGGGAAGAATTCAGTTATGTACCTTGGTAGGGAGGAACACGTCCCCACTATGGTTGTTATAATGGCTGTTCATCAGCGTGCTGCTTACACCAGTTGCCTGTTCGTTCCTTTGCCAATTATACTTTCTAATCAGTCTTTAGCCAGTTCATCATAAATAACCTGTATCAATCCAGCCTTGTCGTCTGTGTAATATGTGCCTTGCAAAGTCAGACCAGGCAGCATAGGCTTGAAACTTTGACCAGGTTCAGCTCCAGGCTGGAGCCAGCAGAGAGCAGGGTGGGGGGACCGGAGATCTCCTGCCATTGCTTCTCGCTCTCTGTGTGGCCCTGAGAAAATTACAATCATGCTAGGCCAGACTGTGGTCTGAGTTACAGACAACAGTGTTAAATCTGTTGCATTCATGTGTAAAATGTGCTTGTAATACTTTGTGAGGCCCTCTGATATCTGTACAGTAAAGGTGCTAGGGAAATAAGCACAGTTATTCACCAAGATCCAGGAACCAGAGCCAATAACTGACTTTTGTCCGTCTTCAACCCTAAAGCAGGTAAGATTTGCCAGTTTTGGCAGTGTTTCACTGTCAGCTTTGGTTCAGCTGACCTTAATCTCCTGGAAAGTAGAAACCCACAGAAAAGAAAATGATATATATGTGTGTGCGTGCGTGAGAGTGAGATTCCCCTCAAGCTGTTGCCCTACTCGGTTTCAATAGCCCGACTTTAGCCCACATACCTTCCCCGTGGCTCTGGCCGCATGAGCAGCTCACCACAAGTCATGCTAAGGTGCAAATTTGCAGTGCGTCAGCTGCTCGGCGGTGACTGTCTGAGCTCACGAGCCACAGCAAGCGCAAGGCAGCTCAGCCCCTGCTCTTTGACAGCTAAACTACTTCATATTTAATGCAAGGGCTTACCACAGCTACCCCACGGGGCCGAGCGCGAGTGTGAGTTACCGCGGCCTAGCCCATGTGCTGTAAGTTTGCGCCGTATATCACAGCCTGCTTTAGAGACAGGCAGCTGCTGGGCAGGAGGGTGAGGAGGGCAACGAGACCTGTGCTGGACTCCCTGCTCGCAGCCCAGACCTGTGCTGGGTGCACTGGGTGCTTCTGCACTTTCTGGGGGGGTTTCCCTGTGCTGTGAAGGCCAGGCATGCAGCCTCCCATGCAGAACAGGAGCCACCAGAAAGCAGACCTCATTGCAGGATGAAGCCACCAAGGTCTGGTTGAGCTCAGATGTGCTGTGAAGGGGTGGCAGGGAATCCAGTGTGGAAAGAAAGCAAGTCTGCCTCCCACAGCTACCCTGTGCCTCACTCTGCAGCACTATAAACTCTTCCCCTACTCACATGCCCCCACGATCTCCACCTGTTCCCATCTCTGCATCCCCAGACTCCAGTTACCTCCTCCCCCTGCCCCTCTGGGAGCTCTGTGGGGACAGCAGTGCCTGAGGATGCTGGCTGCATGGTACATTTTTGTTTGCAGAGTTGAGAAACCTCAAGCCACCTCTGCTTGTGTTGCTTCATGGTAACTTGTGTCTGTGGGCACATTCCAGCCCAGAGACCCAGCTACCAGCCTCAGTGGGGGAATGCCCCAGCTCATGGTAGATAAGGATATCCATCCTGAGAGGTACTCCCTGTATCTGCAAGTTACACGTTAAGTGTAAGGAATTTGGATACAGCCCCAAGGACCAAGAATCCCAGATCCTAAGTCTGTTATTCTTGGCCTTTCACGGTGACATAAAAAAGACAATTTTTAGGAGAGTAATTGCTAAACCGAGATTGACTTGTTGGAGGTACTGACTTAGGTTCCAGCTCAGATGGATTTCATGCACAAAAGTTCCCTGACAGTGAAAAAGCCTTTTCAGGTGTCTCAAGCCAGGCATCCCAAATCAGTGACCACTTTTGAAAACAAAAATGTAGGTTTGGGAACCCGTTCCCACTCAGTCTTGTTTATGCGAATGTGCAGCTACAATGAACTGCTTGTGTGTGTAATGGCCAGACTCTGAGTAAGGATTTGCAGACTCAGCCTCCTAATCACAGCCAGTGGAATCCTGGCCCTACTGAAATCAAGGGAATTTTCCCTTTGACTTCAGCTGGGACCTGGATTTCACCTTCTGTGTCCCCACCTACTAAATGTGACTGTCTTTTTCACAGGAGTATTTCTCTGCCTTAACCAGACTACCTTTTCCACTGGAGTATTGAAAGGCTATATTCAATTGTGCCTACAAAGCATAATTTTATTTCTTAGGGTAGAAGCTGTTGAAATGCAAAATGTTGTTAATGCAGCTTTTTAAATCACATAATTTCTTGAGCATGGTACAAACAAGCAAACAAAATGCCTGAAGCTTCCCCAAATAATAATAAAAAAAACCCTTCACCTTTAGCACTTGAACTTGGAAGTACCAGATGTCAACCTGGGAGTGCAAAATCTGCATTTCATGAGCTGCAAAAACTCCCCGGGGGAGATCTAGGGACCGCCAAAAGTTCTTTGGGGGACTCTCTTTTGTACTGAAACTGGGGAACTCTCAGCGGGCTTACCCAGCTGCTGGAAATTCTTCCACAGACACTGATGTGCAGCGCTGTTCCAAAACAAATATCTCCGAGTCCCACACTTCATCCATCTGTTTCGCATTTCAAGGAGTTAGTGTTCCACACACAAGTGTGTTAAGAGACCAAGAGAGCAAGCTGGACCAACAAAGGCTCATTAAAGAAGAAAAAAAAAAAAGGAAAGGAAGACAGAAAGAAAGCTATTTTCCAAATATTGCATACAGAGTCATTGGGCAGGGTTAGCATGGAGCTGCAAAGGCCAGTAAGAAACCAAAGGATCTCCCACCCCTAAAAACCCTTCTGAAATATAAGATGTTCAGTTCCAGTTGAGAACAATACAGAGAGCTGAAGCAGAAGCACATTAACGTCAGGGGATAGTGCAAGTCAAATTTATCCCCGATGTAAAATCATCAGCTTGGGAGCAGCCGTACCAGGAACGAAGGATGCTGCAGGTTCCTATCACTGGAGCTGAATCCTGCTACATTTGAAGTCATAAAAGATACCTGGTGCTGACTAATAAAAATTAAAAGAAAAGTCAGGGTCATTTTTGTAGTTCCCTAGGTCTGATCCAAGCCCTTCAGACTGCTGGAAACATAAGTGAACTGCTCTGCAGCTTTTGTTTTCTATAATTGTCCCTCACACAGTGCACTGTGGGGACTGCTGAATGCATTTCATACATTTTTTGGCAGCGGCGTTCCGTGTTGTGTTAAGGGTTCATTAATCTACTTGCCACTAGGCCCCTGTGAAAAGAGGAAATTGTTTCACACTTGCTGAAAGACAGAGAAAAGAGTTTAGAGAGGAAGGAGAAACAGATTAAATGGGAAACACGAGAGATGGAGAGACAGGTTTGGGGTAGTGCTTTGTCACTTCTCAAATTGTTCAAGGGCTAACATGTGAACCTGGAGAATGCGACAGGCTTTTCTTCAGGGAAACTGTGCTACTGTGTCATTAATTAGCCCAAGACTTGAGATTTGGCTGCAGCTCATCTCTGCTTAGATTGTGTGGCTGAAACAATCAAGGCCAATTTCTAGGCTAAGATGACAAAGAAAACGAAAGGGGTGTAAGGAAGATATTTGTAGAAGGATCAAGGAAAGAGTAAACTGACATCACGAATTAAAGGAACAATCATTTCAGCTGAAGGAGCCTGGTGGGCTGAGGAGCAATGATTTTCCTGAGAAAAACAGGGTGGCACTGGCATGTGTTGTGTCTGCAAAGTGTTGTCCAGCCGCTCAAATGGATTTACCCAATTAACTCAGCCTGGACTCTCTGTGTGGTACCCAAGGCGTTCCGGCAGCCAAGATTCAGAGCTAAAATACCCTCAAGGACTGGAGATAAATTTTGGCTACCTTGCTAAGCCTTTATCTAAATTCCCTGGTGCACCAAATGGGGCTGCAAAGAGCACAGGACTCCTGTGTTTCACACTGGTGTAACTGACTGGAAGGGAACACCAAGTAATGAGGTCTCCCATCCAGACCCAAACATCGTGGTCACGTATTGGCAGCATGAAGTCCTCCACAGAGGCAAAAGCAAGAGCAAGAGCTGCTCTCACCACATTTCCCAGTGAACAGCTCTTCATGAACAACCCTGTGGGAAGTTTTGCTCTGGTCCCACCAAGCTGCTCATATACATAAGGGTTGCAGGATCAGGGCCAATGCTGTGCTAAAGCAGTGAAGATCAGACATGCAGTAAAGATGACATATTGTGTTTTCATGAAAAATAAACAAACTGCTGTGGTTTGAGTTTACAGGCCTATCAAGCATCCCTCTAAAGCAGAGTGGAAATTCTGATAAATGGTTTCAGCATTGCCTCACATTAAAATGTGCTAACCAGCGTGCTTTATTTTTTTCCTCAGTGATTACGACGAACTGGTTAGGCAAAACAAAATTTGAGAAAAATTTAAATTGGGTATAATCTATTTAATCTGAACCATAAAAATACAAAACTAGAGCTGCTGAATAACTTCTCATTGTGAACCAATTGTAATCAAGAACTTTTTCCCTTTCTCTTCATGAACTTTAATAGAAGCAAACTGGTTGCATTGGCCAGATGGCAATAAGAACTGAAGCCTCAAATTTTACCTGTTCATTTATTTATTTATTTATTTGGTTGCTTCTGAGAGTAATCACCTCCTACAGAGGTTCTGACAGCAAAAGAGCTGCTTTTACACTACCCATAGTTCAGCTGTTCAGAAACAAGGTCATAAATTGTTGATTAAGGAATACCAGCATTTAACATTTCACCTTGTACATCTACTACAAGGTAGTGCGTTTGGTACCTTTGCAAGAGGAAAGGACATTTTCCTTGAAATTCTGATAAATGTTTCTGCTTTTTTTTTTTTTTTTTTTTTTTTTTTTTTTTTTTTTCCTGCAGCACCCTGCCTGTTTGATAGTGCTTAATTTCTGCACAAAGGTAAAGGAACATAAGGTGGGCAGATGTACTCGTGCATTGACATTACACGTAGCATTTGGCAAGGCACACCTCACCCTTGCTCATCCCAGGAGTGGGCCTTTTTTTTTTTTTTTCTCCATTGCTGTTTCATGGAAATTTGAAATAGGCCAAATGAACAGGAATAACCCATGACATTATGCCTCCCACCACTGAGTCACTGCTGGTAGGACCAGGACGGAGTCGTGTGCTCCTGTGCCACAAAGGGGCCTATAGTTTCTCAGATACTTGATTGACTGCTAAATGAATGGCAAGCACTTCGTTCTCTGTAGCGTGTCATGATTAATTCATCTCCTCCCAGTACCCTGCTGTACATGTTGTAGTGGGCTTCATTCATGAACCGAAAAAGACCTGAGTAATGCTCCCCTACTCACAATTTTGTTTCGCCATAGAAGGTCACAAAATATACCATGGCTGCAGGTGGTCTTATGTAAACAAAGCAATCTGGACAGAGTTCAAGGCTCAGCAATATAATATTGTCAAGTGATCATTTTGTTGAAATAGTTGGATGCCTATAAAACATCTGCAAATGCTAAATTTAAAATACAAATAAAGCCCAAAGTTGGAAACTCCTCAGACTTCTGGTGAAAACATTGTTTTGTAAAACACAGCTCCTCTTGTCCCCTGTAAATCTAATGCTGAATGTGGACAAACAACTTAGCTCCCGATAGTGCCAAGAAAAGGGGCTTTGCATGGGTACAGAGCTCTTTTACTCCTGCAGGATCATCGCCCAGCTTCCCAGAGCAAAAGTGATGGGAGAGCAATAAAAATCAGCTTGGGAAGTGGGGGGAGAAGGCTCAGGGTGATATTCTTGCAGATTGTGAAACCTAAATTAAACAGAAGAATGAAATCATCTTTCTGTTACTTATTTAGCACTTGGCTGAGATGTTAGGCCCTGTCCTGAGAAAAGTCCATAAATGGTATCACCCCAGGAGCGGAACGGTGGAGGCATTAAGTCATGGGGATGCTCATCTAAGATGGAGTTCCCTGCTGACATTCAGCTGGCCCACAAAGGGATGGTCACTGACTGCCGGAGTAGAGTGGGAAGAAAATACCACCTCAGTCTGCCCTGACTCCCAGTCCTGTTTGTTTAGATGTGTGTTGCAAACAAAGTCAGGGAGAGAGCCAAAGCTCCCTCTGCTCACCGTCTACCTGCTCCAGACAAGCTGAGAGCTTGCAGCTGCACAACTTCTACCGAAGGAGCACGTGGGTGCACAATGGGAACTGAGGGAGATAGGTGCTTTAGGAGGATGCAAGAACTTCCTCTGGAAAGGGCTTAAAAAGGGGGGCTGCCACCTTACTTTACTCCATATATGATGGATAATATGGTTAAAGCCTCCCTGTAGGTAACCAGCAGGAGCCCCACAGTTCAGTTTAGCACTTAACAAAATGAGGGGAGAGAAGAAGGGAATGGAGAAAAGAAAGCAGCAGTCATTTTATACATATTTTTCTGTGCTTGCTTTTCAGCCCTACCAACTTTTCAGTTAACACTCTTATTCACGTTTTCTAAGAAAGTCCTACTTGGGGTTAGTGGAGAAAGTCACTTTGCCTCTCTCAGCATATCTGTAGCACTGAGCAGAGCCAAGAATCTCTGCTGTTGAGGAGAGACCGTGCATTGAAACAGCAGGTGGTGTTGCAGGTTAGGAGTGAGCTACAAAGCAGTTTTGCTCAGCTCTTGACTGCACAATGTCTGGCTCTAACCAGAGCTATTAGTCTCTGAGGCCCCGTCCAAGCTACAGCTTGAGCCGCACTCGCACTCGCAGCTGTGCTGTGTTCAGAACCATCAGCAGAGGTTTCCTGGCACAGTTTTGCTATCCAGCTTTGCAGCCTGGGATTTCTCTAACAATTGTGCGAGCTGAAACCATGCTCTTGACTGTCCCTCTGGGTAATATGTCACATAATTGGTTAATACGTTTATAATATCGCTTAAAGTCGTAGCGGGCGTGGACACAAATGGCTTTGAAAAGCAGCTTCAAATGCAATTATAAGCCTTATTGGCTTTTAAAAGAAAGAGAGGGGAAAAAAAAAAAAAAAAAGAAAACAACCCTCTGTTGCTTGCACTGGTGAGAGTGATCCTGTAGACAGGGCAAGAAAGGCCTTTGGCATTTTTACTGCTACACCAGGTCGTTGTTCCAGGCAGTGTGTAACTAGCATTTTCTCTGCTGGGCAGCCCTGAGCAAGGTTAGGTGATGCTGTGTTTCTGAGACCCTCGGCTGCTGGAAGCAGCCTCTGCCCTGTGGCTCTCATGAGGGTCAACCGTGGGCTGCAGGAAGCGTGCAGCATCCAAAGGCAGCAGACCCCCTGGAGCACTGAAACAGCCAGAGCTCTGCTGCCTGCACTGCCAATGACCAGCCCTGAAAACCCAGCCTGCTGTCACTGCCCCTTGGGGAAAGCAGGGTCAGAGGCGAGTGTCCTCCAAAACAATGGTCATTGCTCATGAGTGCCATTGCTCCAAGGGTATGCACACCTGCTGGCTCCACTGTTTGCATAAGGTTTGCTAAGCCCTCTAGCAACCCTTCACCCAGGGAATGAAACATTTCAGATGCTGTTTCTGTACTAGCAGGGGCATCTCCCCCCAGTTTCAGCAGGATGTCCCTGGGGAGCAGCAGTGCTCCCCACAGGCAGAGGCAGGGCTGAGGCAGCAGTACTGCAGTGCGCACATCGCCATGAGAGTAATAGGGGAATGGCTCTCTACTCTTCAAGAGGGTGTCCTAATCACATTAGATGTAACTCTCCTATGATCGTTTTCATTAACGGATAAATAATTCACCAAATTTTCCCTTCCGAGTTATCAGGCAAATGACCAGTGCTTACCTGGATTTTCTAGATGTGTCAATGTCCCTCAGGTATAAAGTAAATATTGCTCTGCAGCAGCCTACAGACACTGCTGCCGTACAGATGCATACAATTCACTTCCTTCGTGAGAAAAACATACACATTAATGATATATTCAAACTGTAACAAAGCAGTTAATTCATTTGCTAATACATCTTTTCTGCTTTAGAGCCTATCAAGTAATGAACATTTAATGACCCATTTATTTTCCTAAGAACTGCTCCATGGCACGGTAGAATCAATACAAAAGATGACCATTTTCACGCATCAGATAATCTTATCTACAAGGTTAAGATAATATTATGTTAATGTTTCCTGCATTATCTTGCATGCTTTCGGCTCCTTTGAGAGGGATTCATTTGGTTTTAGCAGCTTTTGCAAGCCTTTTTGCCTCCCAGATGATTTCCGTTTCATTTCAACTTTACAATTACTCTCTGCACTTGGTCAGATCCAGTAAACAGTAGTGAAACACACACACACACGCAAACAAAAACAGCACAGGCAAATGTTATATTTGACCTGCTTTAACCTCCAATATGCTCTGTACAACAGAACCAGAGAAGACAGGAAAGAAAGGCCAAGCTGCAGCTCAAGTATGGCTCTTGAACTGGCTTCTGAGTGCTTGCTATGAGTAATAATTGAACATAAATTAAAACCAAACAAAAACAGAATAAAAACCCTTCAGACTAATATCCCTCTCAGCCTTCAGTTCGTTCAAAGCCTGTCCTAGCAGACGTGGAGGCAACACTATTTATGTGTGGCTGCTCTCTCAGGAAGGCCCAGGTTTTCCTGGTATTGTCCTTCCTCAGAAAACTCAAACTCTGGTTCAGGCAGGAGGTGGGGGCTCCACCAGGGCCAACATGGGCATCCAAGGTGCACCAAGGGCCAGGAGTGGCATCTCTCAGTGCGCTCTTCTGCATGACCACGTTCACAAACAGCCACGGAGGAATGTCCAGCCCATACGCTGGGTGAAGCAGGTATTGGTAACACACAGGTCTGTCTGCAATACCTTCCATGCCAGAGAGTGCATATGCATCTGGGGTCCTCTGCATTTTGCCTCACACTGCAATTTTAGGGTGTACCCAGAGCCCTCACATGCATTCCTGGTAGCTACATAATAGGCCCATTTAGGAGTCCCTGAATACTTGTTTGCCTCTGTAAATACAGCCAAAAGGCTCATTATGGTCTGTTGGGTCAAAAAGCAAATTTTTTTAAAGTCCCTAAGCACAGATTTTATTGGTACGCCTCAACAGCTCCAACAAAAAGTCCTGCTAACACACCAGATATGTAACAGACATTAAAATGTGTCTGAGAAACCTTAAGGCCTTGTTTACACCAGTATTTTTCTTCAGCTTTCCTCTTATCCCTTGAAAGCCTGTGCCTGTATGGATGGAAGACAGGGGCCTCCAGAGGACAACCAGGATCTTCTGTAAGTTCCCTAAGTCTCAGACTCTTCAGAAACCTTTGGTCCTGCTGGCAGCAGCTCATCCAGTTGTGGGGGCACTCCTGGCCTTTGTGCTGTGTCACATTAAAGCCAGAGCTCAGCAAACCCTTTCATAGCCCTCTTTTGTTCTGGCCACACAGCCCAAGCCCCACTGTTGGCCATAGAAACTATAGTCATCTTCACCATGGTCACCTCGGCTTTCCCCGGGGTCCTAATGAAAGTGAGCCCCAGCAGAGCTCCTCCCTTTCAGCTTCAGAAGCACACCACCAGATTAAAAAACATCACATCCACCTCACTGTTTCTTTTTTAATTACTTCTTTCTGCAGGTAATCCAAGCTTACATGACCTGTCAGCAGGTTGGAAAACACAGACGTATGCAGGAGTACAGTGACAGGGGACATGTGCCCACACGGTGCATGTGACCACTCGCCATGTGCTTCCCCTGGGCTGCTCCCGCCTCCGTGTGCAGCTCTTTCACACAGCAACTTGGGAGAAAGAAATGTTTGTAGAAACTGGAAAATGAGCTGGCAAAAAAAAAAAAAAAAAAAAAAAAAAAAAAAAAAAAAAAAAAAAAAAACTGGCAAACGAGCTCAGTTTGGTGTCTTGCCACAGCCTGTTTCTCAATTCTGTCTTTTGTTTGTGCGTGCATGGCCTACCGTGTCTGACCAGGCCCTTAGCTGCTACCCCTCTAAAACTAACAAACAATTTTATTATGAAATGAGCACCAATTTTGCTTTTTCAAGCTGAACTCCACATCAAGGAGACAGGGCTCCACTAAGGCTCCCTTTGCTGCCTTTTGAAGGCATGAACATGCTCTCACTGCTGTCCAGGACTGCCAGCTGTCCAGTTTCTCGCTAGGCCTTGCAGCACTGGGTGCACTGCCTTCAGTCCGTAAACCACCAAGCTCACTTTTCTCTAACTATGCTTTCAGCTGTGTGGTTGGACTGAAAACCCTGAAAATAAGGGCTGATCAAATCGTGAAGCTCCAAAAGCAATTGGGCAAATTTAGAGAACAGAAAGAGCTGCTGTTTTATCCAAAGGAGACAAACTTGAACCCTCCTTGTTGAGAAACTGGAGCTGGCAGCTCTGCAAGTGGAGCTGTTTGCTCAGTGTGTGAGGATAGCTAATTGGGAAGACAAAATTTATAAAAGGCAAAAACTAGTGTTTGGCTCCTACCTTTCTGTTTGGATACCCAAAATATAGTACCCAAAATTTTCAGCACTGCAGGGCAGCCAGTGGCCCTCACGGGGCTGAAGTTTATGCCTTATCATTCATTCCTCTTGAGTTCTTACAGTTATCTAACTGCGAAGCATAAAGGATTACATAGCTCTTCCTTAGAAAACAAAACTAAACAAACAAAAAAAAATGAGTTAGCAAAAATATGTAGAGTAATTGCTCTATTCATCTCTGTTTTGTGTTTTTCCCTTTTTTTAAACATGGAATGTAACAGTATATATCCTACCATACTATCAGTGAGACACAGATATAAGAGAAACTGTATAAGTAAAAATTAGCTTGCCATTTTGTTGTGAAAGTTATTTTTCTTGTAAAACATGCTGAAATCATTTTACCTGAACACTCTAATTACATTTCAGGGTCTTACTGAAGCATAAAAGTAGAAGCCCAGAACAGACATATATTGTCCATCTTGCCTATAGGTTTAAAAAAAATAATAATAAAAAAATAAAAATAAAAAAAAAAGCTTTGCTTTGTTTTTTATTGCACAATGACAATATCTTAACTCTGTTGAGATTCAAGTAATTCTGTAAGTATGATGACTCTTATCTGCAGGCAGTCATTGCAGGACATGAGATGTAATCAGATGTGCCTCTCTGGAGGCTGTTCATATAGAATAAAGAATTTGTGCTCCTGCCTGAGCACAAATACCACTATCAGATTTTTCAGAGAGGGAGAGGAGAAAGAAAGGAGAGGGAGAGGAGAGATTTTCACGTGTGCAACAGCTTTTGCAAAGCGCTGTAATGACAAAGTTACGGAAAGTGGAGTGGGAGGAGAAGGAACTACTAAATGTAGACATAACTGGCTGACTTTGGGGGGATTATTGTTCACATAAACATGTAAGGTAATTCCACTGACTACCTGCAGGTTTGAATGACATCCTTTGTCAGTGGCTAAAACTAAATGATTTACTCAAGCTTGCAAATTAGTAGAGGGAAGGATTCTGCTTCCCATGGCAGAGTAGAAAATCATAAACCAGATGTAAACCCCCAGTTCAGCAGGAGGACCTAGGAGCAGCCTGCACCACTGAAATGAGCCACAATGATTCTATTAAGACAAATATGCCCCCCTCCTCTAGGGAGGAATCCATGTTAGAGCCTAAAAAGCCTTCCAGCAATAACTATACTTCTGTAGTGTTATTGCACAACCTCTGCTGTAAAGGGGCGGGGGGGAGAACCAAAGAGAATACTATAAAGAAGCCGCCTTGAAATGAGAGGAGAAAACCCTTGACAATTGGATGATTGGTTAAAATTAGTCCCACTACACAAAAGCAACTGTTCTGATCAAGCCCATGAGAATTAAGCTCTAACGCTGAAGAATAAAAACAGATAGAGAGACAGGTTGAGAACACAGTTTTTACATAGCTCCACAGATCAAAACCATCTACTATTGCTTAGAATAACACTGACAATTACTAGGAAGGGATTTTAAAGGAATAGGCACTGGAGAGGCCTATAGAATGGAAAAGGGAAAGCTGAAGTTCTCTACAGCAGGACTGAGGACAAAAAAAATGACAAAATGAACTTTTCCAGAAATCTACCAGGAAAAAAAAAAAAAAAAAAAAAAAATAAGAGAGAGAGAGAGAGACAGACAGAGAGGGATAGGGTCTTTGCAGCTAAAAGGCCTGACAGGAAATGTAAGTTTGGATGACTAATTAAAACTGATGAAAATAGAGCAAAGACAAATGAGTTCTGTTTCTAGTCTTCCACTGACTGACAAGGTGAATGCCTTAGTTTTCCCATCTATAAAATGTGTGGGCTAATCATTTCTCTGTCAAATGTGAGACAGTCTGCTATTAGAAATAGTTCAAAATTGCTGGGAGAGCCTTGGATGCAAGGTGTTGCAGAGATTATACTGGATTTATTTCTGGGGCTGCTGCTTCACAACCTGAATCTATGAACAGATGGGACAGGCCAGCAAACAGGCGTGTCAGCAAACTGGCTGTTTCATCTCCATGCTCCTAACCTTACCTTTGCAAACGGTGCCTCCTAAATGCAAATTAACATTTCTCTTTGCTCTTACCAACCTTTCTAGAATTGCCTTCTTCACTGACTGTTGGGTAACGAAACACCACTCCTCTGTTTTTTCTCCCCCTCCATATATTCTGTGTGCTCTTTTTTTTTCCACACTCTGATCAGGAATTGGCCCATTGTCTTTCAAGCTTTTGTGAATTGTTGTTTTTCCCCCTTACACAGTGGATTCTCATTGTTAATATGTGAGTTACATGATTACCCACAGCTGGAAATTCACTTCTGTAACCATATAGCTATTTCCTGTATTTTTAGAACTGGCTTTTTCCAGCCCCTCTTACATCTAGTCCCAGTAGTACTGGTTTTAAATAGAAACTTATATTTATCTACAAAGTACTGAGTCCTGCCATCCCTTGAGGGACATAAGAATCATTCCCCATCTCACATTTGACAGCTCTATGGAGATTGGTTTGGGATGGCAAGAGGGACTATAGCTTGGCCATTGTTCTTCCATGAATGGGCATCACAAACACCTTTGTTCTCTTGGGGTATATAACCAACCTGCAACCTACAACCTGTGCTTAGATGTTCCAGTCAGTTGCTCTCTGAAGTGCACTGGAAAGAGGTTGCTTATCAGAAGTCTCTTAGTTGTGTTGAGTGCTACACAAGATAGGAAGCTTGTCTGCTGTTTTTACAGCTATCAGCAGCTTTTACTTCTGATTTTACTCAGAAGGACCCTTCCAGGTGGCCTGGCATGAGTCTATAGGACAGAAACAGTTGTTTGTGGAAGATGAGGAGACACTGATGCATTTGGTCTTAAAGAGTAGAAGGAACAAGAGTAACAAAGAGTGCTAAGATAAAGGCAAGATCTAATGCAACAAAGGACAAGAGATTAGACCACATCCTGCACTGGATGTTCTGCCCATATTATAAATGTTCTGTGCACGACAGAAAGGAAAACATATTACCAGCACACAACTTGTAGTCACAGCAGGCCACTGCCACATCTCTACAGTGTAGACATGGCATCTGGAGGAGGAACCAATACTTCAGCATGCTATTCTTTTACAAAAATAGTGTGACCGTGAATAATGTACATAATTGAGCTATGGTTAATAACTGAAAGGTTCTCTTATTCTGCATGTAAGCCATTCAAGAAAAAAAAAAAAAAAAAAACATGACACAGAACATGCAAGAGCCACAAGAAACATGGGAAAAGCCTCCTGTTCTGTGCATCAGTCCATTACCTTGTGTCTCAGGTCTTTGCAGTGCTTATGTTCTGAAAGAACATGGGATAAAGCTTGTTTTTGGGAAAGGAAAGGCAGTTCCACTATCTGTACTAATGTGTCTGATTATCACTGCCTCAGCAAGCGAGTAAATTGTGACCCTCTTTTGTTTTTCCAAGATAGTGGAGATGACTCTGCCACCTGTCAATGATTCTTTTCCTCAAAACTGTTTGTTGTTTGTTTTGTTTTTTGTTTGTTTGCACTGACAACTTTGTCATATCTAGAAGAAGGTCTATTTTAACAATATATATATTTATTTTTTTAATGTAATGGAAACAGGGTGAACTGGTCCTATGACCAGAAGAACTCTATTTTAATTGCAGTTGATTGGGATGGGATGGGATGGGATGGGATGGGATGGGATGGGATGGGATGGGATGGGATGGGATGGATTAGATCAGTTGGAAGGGACCTTCAAAGATCATCTAACCCAACTGCCCCGTAACTTCAGGCAAAAGTTAAAGCATGTTATTGAGGGCATTATCAAAGTGCCTCTTGAACATTGACAGGCATGGGGTCATCAACCACCTCTCTAGGAAGCTTGTTCCAGTGTTTGACGATGCTCATGGTAAAGAAATTTTTCTTAATTTTCAGTTTGAACCTCCCCTGGCACAACCTTATGCCATTCTCTTGTGTTCTATCTGTTCTGAGATCACACAGTTGAGTTGTCTCAATTCTGCATCTGTAAAGACAGTAACTGCAAAAGAAAATGAAAGGTGTAAAGCAAAAGTGAAATGTCTCCTCGCCTGACTGCAGCAAGGCATGCTCCTTGCTACCATCTGCCATTCAGGGGCTAAACCAAAACTCAGAATCT
This sequence comes from Aythya ferina, assembly GCF_964211825.1. Lineage (NCBI taxonomy): Eukaryota > Metazoa > Chordata > Aves > Anseriformes > Anatidae > Aythya > Aythya ferina. The sequence goes on along the minus strand of NC_140302.1, from coordinate 28,709,065 downwards.
AACCTCTTCTGAAGCAAATCTTAATATTCTAAGGTTACATCTAAATAGTATGAAGTGCAGGGCATGCCTACCCTTATATAAATCTCTGAGGTAATGTCACCCCAACTGGTAGTTCTCCACAGTGCAACACTGCCTGAATACATTAGCTTGGGATCAGGCGCATTAAAGTCACTCTTGCGTGGAAACACAGTTATTCTGTTGCTGGATCAAAAATTGTTTCATATTGTGGGAGACATCTGTGTGTCTGCCTCACACCCTGAGCTCCTCTCATGCCAGGGGGATGCTGTGCAGGACACCCTTTGTAGATACAGCAAGTGGTTATAAAGCTAAGAGAGCACACCCTGATCATCTGACTTCTGCCGTGGGATCATTTTGTTTTAGGCCCCTCTTACAAAGCTATATAACATGAAAAGGCTCAATTTTCCACAAAGAAATATTTGGCTGTACAAGTGTTCCTGTGAAGACATCATTTCATGACTGTCCCGGTTCAGTTTAGGGAATGCGTGCGGGGAGGAGGGGTTAAAAATACTTAAGAAGAAAGTTTCCCCAGAACTACTCCCTGTTGAGTACACAGGGGGGATAAGCTTTGACAGTTTAGTTTTAAACAAGAGATAACATCAAATAGGCCCATGGGACTGGTTCCAATTATCAAGCCAAACAAAAAGAACAGCTGCACCCAAAAAGGCCTATACTTACAGTCGTATTTCATTTTAACCACATTACAAAGGAAAAGTCTCATGATATAGAAGGCTTTTGTTTTGGTTTGTTTTGGTTTTTAGCTCCACAATGTGTTTAGTAAGTCACCACATCATATGGTATAGGGATGCACAGTCAATTAAGCAGGCATTCCATTAACATTGCTTTTATACTCACATTAAAATGTCTTAGGTTAATCAAACCATTACATTAGAAGGGAATGCTACAAAAAGGAAATAACTGACAACTCTACCTACAAAACCCATGACTTGATGTCGATATTGTTCCTGGTTGCTTGTCAAGGTAAAGTATCTTGGGATTGTATTTCCTTGGAGTTTTCACAATGATAATGAGAACAATTATATTTCTCCATCTGGAATCCATTAAATATGATTATGATTGCTGACTTTCCTATCCTTATTACTATCTAGATTAGCTAACCCCATTACAAAGACCATGCTCCCAAAGCTCAGTTGCAAATATGGTTATATGATTTCCTGTCATCCAACCAGAGTGTCTTTCTCTTTCTCTCTCCCTCTCTCTCATCTTTCTGTTCATGTACCATTTTACAAACTATTTTGCCCTTGTTTCAATTATAAGAACCTTAATAGGTTCAAACTCCCAGGTGACTTGCATTTGCAGGTGTTTAAGGGAGGAAAATCGGCTGACCTATGTGGTAATGACTCTTACGTTGCCTCAATCAAGCAAATGGATCTGGCCTGTAACTTGCAGGTGGTACAGGGTGGAAACTTAAACATCCTGACCATTTATTTCATGCTGTATATTTCATGCAGATTAAGTCAGAACTATTAAGAAAGATGTTATTACAAAGAGGGCAGGAGACAGAGGTTTTGTACTATAAATTTAATAAGCAAACTTCTCAATTCAGAAAGCTGAGTCGTTGGCTTAAGTCTTCCTAGTCTCTGGTTTTCATTCCGTTCTCATTTACACTGTTAGTAAACCCAGAGCAATTCTGCTAGTTTCATTGAAGTTGCTCCAAATTTATACTGGTAAAATAAAGATCAGAATGTATCCTTATTTATCTGGAGAGTTTCTTATGAATTGTCATTAAGGAGTCTGTTAAAAGCAGAAATGTTATTGGGTAAGGGTCAATTCAGTGTTTAGTCCCAAATCAAATTAATTTCAAAGTTTGTATGTCTTCAGCTGCAAACTTTTAATGTGACTGTTCACAAAAGACGGTATCTACAATGGCAATATGACACACTAGAAATGTGCATTCAACTTTTCTTCTTGACCCCAGAGGAGTGTCTCTGGGTTAAAGCTGCAAAGGCGATGGTTTTCTGTAGGGCTTTACATGAGATGGTTTCAGAAGTTCTAAATTTGACTATGCCCATCGATCCATACTTCTTCCTCAGTTACTTTTTCTGCTGTACATCAATCATCCACTGTTTCAAGCACTAATTTAGAGGTTCGTTGATGCATTATAGCTTTGCACAGTGAGCTCAGAACTTTCAAACTGTTTGCTTTGTGCTTTAATTATGCATTCATTTTGACTTGAAAAAGGATTATATAATAATAAGCAGCATTTCAACAGAAGCCAGTTGTAGATGTTTCTATCTATAATGATTGTTTAATAACTGTTTAAGATGTGTTGCCTAGGGTTGTTTAATCAGCCAGTTTTTATTAGCTTTCAATGAATTCAGAGTGATACCTAATCGGTGGCAAAACTTCAGTATTGAGCAAAGTCGAGTTTCATGTAGAAAAATCATAAAGGTCAAAAAATATTAATGTATATTATTAATTATTATTGTGGGTATTTATAAAGCACCTATTATAATGACATCTAGGAGAAATTAAGTCAGAACAAAGAGTGTTTTCCTAGCCTACATTTTCTTCATTAAACCATGGGAAACTGGGTATTATTCCAAACTTCTTGAAGTCAACAGACAAAACTACTCTGGTGAGTCCCTCGCCTTTGGATCAGGCTCATGGCGAGAACAGTTGTTCACGCTTTGCTACTCTTGAATCCATTTCAGCTTCTCTCTGTTCACAGCCACTCTTAATTCTTTTACTTTCTGCACCACTGTAGAAGTAATACCTTCACAGCAAATTTGGGGAAGAACTGCGAACGGAATTTGGGAACCACATGAGTTAGGGAAATATGCTAGGTGATCGAAAACATCACACACACATTTCTCTCATTTTTAATTTAAGGAGTCAGACATTTCTGAATTACTGCAGTCTAATGAATCCTTTCTACTCACCAGCTGAGTACCAGCAACTAACTGTACGTGCTGTTCAACCATTGCAAGCATGAGCTGAAAGGTGTTTGCTTAAATTTCACTGAAGGAGGTTTACACTGACTCGTGTTTGTGGTAAGATAAGGACACACACATGTCACAGCTCAGCTGACACGTGGTAGTTCCTTAAGCCACAGTAGCATGGTCATGCTTAGGAATCCTAATTGTCATTACTGTGGTTGCCACTGTTTTACTGTGGTCACACTGAATTCTATCAAGTACCACCAGAATGAAATCCACATAGAAAAGTAAAAGCTTTTTAATTAAATCTCCTTTACTTCCCAAATTAAACATCCAACTCATTTTGTGACTCATTTCCAAGCGTCTGTAACTCAGATCTTCTTTGCTGCTCAAAACTTCCATTTTGGTTTCCTTTGCATTTCTGTCCAAATCTTTTCATTCCTCCCCTTGTGCTCTGCATTGCTAATGGTAAATTTGCTAGGCCACAATGAGCCGCCCAACACAAGTGCTATCCACAGCAGTAGTAGTGTTGATGTTAATGGGCCAGTGGAATCAGAATTGCCAAATAGGTATCTGTTCTAACCAAAATTACCACTCAGTTGTTGGTTGGCCTTCATATTGTTTCCCTGCTCAAGGAAAAAGAATTTACAGTACCATGGGCACCTCATATCTAGCACCCACGACACATTTATGGTGAGAAGGACAGCCCTGCTCCCCTTCATGATCTGGGCTTGAATAAACAAAGCATTTGGGATGGTATTCTTCCTTATGTGCTGGAGTGCCTGGAAGAAGCATAGCTTATGTGACTGTAATACCTGATATAACAGGACATGAGCATACTTTACACCCTTCAGGATTGACCTGTCATCAATCATCATTTGCTTAAAAAAAAAAATAAAAAATAATAAAAAAAAAAAAATAAAGCCTCCTTCATGTCATTATATGTAGATCAACTTACAAACCCTTCCTCTTGGAGTAAGGTATTGAAAGCCAAACCTACCCAGCAAAATCCTATCATACGTTACATGTAAAGTTTTTATGAGATGAACTATGAACTTTAAAAAGTCTGGAATCTTTAGCAATTGCTTATTGCCTGCAGGATAGATGCAGTTAGTATAGTGCCTTGTGGGCATGCCCTTAGCTGCAATCCTTATTGATGTTCCTTTGCTACTCTTTTCAAAACTGTTAAAATTCCTTCGCTCAAGTGTTCTTAGCACTTATGTTGATAGGGAATACTTCAAAGGATACATCTTTACTTTATCAAATCTACTCTAATTTTGTAGACAGAATCAAAGAGGTTCATTTTAAGTCTAGTCAAGTTTGCCAACTGTCCTAAGCTCAAGAAATCAATTCTGTGTTGCCATGTAATCAACCTAAACGAGAAGCCTGGAACACAACAGGGCAAACTTTTCCTTGGTGAAACTACATTTGCTTCAGCACATCTATACTGGGAAAAAAAAAGAAAAAAGGCAAACTATTCCTGCTCCCATGATTTTTCTATTTCTCCCTTTCCTCTGTATTCAACACTATGGCTGTACTGATGAGCAGCTGACAAATCAGACCCCAAACATAGCTCTCATAGTGTCGGTTTAAAGTAGAGCATCATGTATTTCATTCACTTTCTCACAGAAGCTTCCTCTGGAGCAAAGCACTTGCAGGGTGTTCTCACACTGTTATTACAACAACAAGGTATATAATGAGGGTCCATGCACTTGTCAAGCTTTTATGAACAAATAGCAAAAGGCAAAACAGGAGTTTTGTAGCTGAAGTTATGGGCATTAACCTCCACCTACTGTGACAACCAAAACACTTTTTTTCTCTTAACAACTTAAATACAATTGTAAACCTTATGTCAGCACAACTAGCTAGTCCCTAATGTTATGTTTGGGGTCATGCATAGCTGTGCGTCTAGTTGTAGCTATAGTGTGAGTTATTATGAATTCTATAGTCATGATACAAAAGGGACTTTTTGTTTGTTCTCTTTCACCTTGTAAAATAATTACAGGGATGGTCTAAACTGAAGGAGGACATCTGAACACACCAAGCAATTTCTGCAGAAAAAAAAATATGCAAAACCTGGAAAGCTATGCATCTTTTCTAGCAGAGTGCTTATCCTCATTTGGGACCAGATCAAGTGTGCATAACAGAGGTTACATAGAAGAGTTATCAAAAATCCTCCTTCATATCCCGGTTGCTTAGACTTTTTTAAATGGTTCTCACCATGATGCAGGACCTAGCCTGCTTCAGGCTTTGGAAATCACAAGATCAGGTTGGTTTTGCTCTTTTCAACAGTCTTGTCTCAGGTGTGGGCTCAGAAAAGTTTTATCTCAAGTGAGACTCACAGACTGCAGAACCATTATTAGGGTCCTTGTACTATATGTGATGGATTGAAGATTATTACCCTTCTGGGAAACTTATTTCTCAGAAGCTTTCAAAAACCAATGTAGATTCAGAAATGCAAAATGTGGGGCAGAACTATTATACAACTTCTATTAAAAATTCCTACTAATGCAAGATTAACCCTGGCTCAGCAGTGGCAGTTCTCTCTACAAAGTATCCACAGCTTCCTGGAGGAGAATATTCTCTTTCCTCATAAATTTCACCTCAGACAGTTTTCTCTGACATTCAGCTTCAGTTTTTACTTTTAACAGTATTTTGATTAGACCATGAAACTTAAAAAAATAGTGTCCTGCATTGATCTTATATTCACATTAAAAAAAAAGGTAGCAAAAAGCCATCCACTAGTGTCCTTACCTTTCCAGCAATATTGAAATGAAAGCCTGACTGTGGTGCAGGCAATGGTCAAAGTCACATTGACTTCAGCCAAGTTTCCATACAAAAAAAGTTACACTCTATGAAGACTTTTGTTCCTGCTTTGTCCTCTACTTACATCTTTTTGACAAGGAACTGACTTCACCTAAAAAAGATGATAAAGCACAGTCAAGAAATCTACAGCCACGTACATTGGCTCTAACACGCTGATTTTTGCATGAAGACAGTTTGCATGTTCTCATCAGCCCAAAGTTGTGGTAACATCTCTGCAAAAGGTCAAACCAAAGGAATGTGAAAAATACATACACAAATACACAAACATACAAAAACAAAAGGGTCGCATCATAGCTTAAATGCCACCTCCTTTGTCTCGTGCTTCCTGTTGTCTGGCTCAAGGCTTCAGTAAACAAGAAATTTGCTTACATGGAATTCAGGCTGCATGGGGCTGGGCTGAAGAGCAGAAACTCTGCATGTTTTCATTAAAACATACATGTACTTACATGTATTCAGTGTATTTAAATTCAATGGTGCCCTGCCTTCTGTCTGGGCATAAAGGACCTCCACCGAAGTAAATAATAATTATATACTAACTTTGCCAAGTTAATAGAAAATTCAGGCAGGACAGTAGGTGAGGGGTGTGTGTGTCCAGGTATGCAACTGTATACAAATATTCCAATATACAAAATACGTGGATATTGGTAGGTATCAATCCATAAACCATAAGTGTCATTGTGTGGATAACTTCCTGTATGAAAGGACACCCTCATGTCTCCCTACACAGTGTGCATGTGTGTGTAAGCAGTCACTGGCAAGTAGAGGAGTGTATAAAGTGTGTGTATGTGCCAATTAGGCTGACAGTCCGGTGCTGATGAGACACAGCGATTCCAGAGAGGCAGCTCTGAGCAGCAGAGTGGCTGCATCCACTGCCTTGTGGGAGACAAGCAGCCGGCAAAGAGGGAGCATCGACGTGATTGACACGTAAGCATTGTGCTACTCTGTGAGCCTTTGTTGTGTGCCTATATGGTCTCATTTATTGTTTTTTTCTTGGCACTCCCTGCAACCCATTTAGTGGCAGCGCGACTTGAAGAGACTGTGGCATTTGGTGGGGAGGGAAGGAGTTGCTGTTCAAAATAACAGCAACTTTTAAAAAGAAAAGTTGTCTCAATATTTAAGTTGTCTAAATATTTTACCAACACTTCTGTGTTTCATACGAGCAAGCAAGTGAAGGAATTTTCACCTCTTTATGCAGTGATGAAAGCAAGCTAACTGTGACTTTGCTGTTGAATGGGCCCACTTCCAGAGTTTAGAGGAACTTTCATTTGATATTCTCAACGTAGGATGTTCTTCTTTATTAACCTTTACATTAAGTTTGTGCAATTCCTGAGTGCTTTCCTCCAGATATTCCCTTATGACAGTTTTTCTCCTTTCTTTCCTTTTGCCATGGGAGTGCAGTAAGTGTGCAGAATGACCCCAGAGCCAACGCAGGCGCGATGTCCCCCGTGACTGCCACAAAGCTCCCTCCTCCTGGGGCATGAAGAAGAAGGGTTGTCCTTCCAAAGGGTTAAGGCATTCTCGAATACAGATTCGTATCTTGGGCACAGAAAACAGCACGTCGGGATGAACAAGAAAAAAAAAGATCCTGTTTAGTTTCAGTGTGTGACATTTGCCTGGGGGAAGAAAGTGCAGAGCTCATTGGAAATCCTATTGTTGAAACTCTGACCAGTCAGTTATAAAGTGTCATGATTTAATATGCCAGAGTTGTTTCCATTTTCAGGGTCAATCACTCCATCTGTGTGTGTGTGTGTGCGTGTGTGTGGTGAGCCTGTGCATTTAAAGAAATATTTTCAGGTTTTATGTTGCTTAATTTCCTTTACAGGAATTCATTTTGTTTTGAGCAGAACAGATCGCCAGAAAGATTACTTCCTCCACAGCACATGGAGGCACATTTTCCAACATCAAATCCCCTGATCAAAGCAATGAAAGTTATAGATCGAAGCAATAATTTTGACCTTGATCAGGGTTTATTCTGTTACATGATTAATCATACATGATATTTAAAAATGTCAGGTGCCTGCCTGCTGCTGGTGTGAAATACAACTAAAAACACCTCTTGTAAAATAGCTAGAAGAAAGGTCAACAAATCAGAGCTTGTTACAGCAACCTGCAAGTCCTACACATTTCAGTGTTTAGACATCAGTTTGCAATATCTGTTTTCTTTTATGACTCTGGGCTTTGTTACCAACTTACCATTAATAGGGTTCAGCCAATGCAGATCTTTTGACTCTTTTTCTCTCTCTGTCCTCACCTGTCAGGCTTCTCTTCATCAACTATATTTATTACAATCAAGCCCTGTCAACTGTCACAGCTTACATACAGTCTGCCAGTAAATATGTCTTTCCAGTCATTAGACATTCCTTCCAGTCACCTTGGGATTTCTACCTTGTCTATCTCACTCCAAAAAAACTTTTGTTCAGAAGTATTAGACTCCCACAGAGCAGTGTCAGCTTGGGGCCATTACTGTAGGAAGTGACAGAAAACACCAAACTGTCACTCATTAGGATCTAGTTTTTCCAGAGTTGATGTAAGTCAGATTTAGCCCCAAAACGAATCATGATTTATTTAATATATTTGCTTCTACAAGTGTCAGCTCATCAACTTAAAATGTTTCTCCTTTAACTCTATTGAGGCCTGTACAGAAAGTTTTCTTTGAAACCTAGTTTTTGCTCTAAGGCTCAATAATTAGAACAGAATCGAGAACAGTCAAGTTTCAGCTCTACAGGTGCACTTTAGTGGCCCTCAGTTTTATAATTATATGTACAAAGTGTTCATGTTAGAATTAGGGCTGGACACTTGTGAGAAAATGCCACCTGGTGGGTGAGCTCTTTTTATGCTGGCTCCCAAGTCCGAGGTGAGACAATGTAAGTCTATGGGTAAGTTTAAGGAGAGAAAAACAATTAGCTGGGGAAGCAAAGACGGAGAAAGAAAAAAAAATCCTATGATTTCCTGATTATGCTGTGAACTGTCTCTTGAAATGATCTATAGTACGTCCACCTAGAGCAAAACATATATACCAGGGAGGTATATCCAGAGTGCTGTGGCGTTCAGTGGATCGCAGAGAAAAGAGGTGGCGTAATAGGTGGCATATCCAAAAAAGTGAGAGGAAAGAAAGGAGGAATAAAAGTCCAGGATCGTTAACGCAAAAGATACGAATTGCTCACACGCCAGCCACCAGAGAGTGAGTCAGGTCCTCCACTGGTGCATATCAACACAGCCCAAATAACTCCAGTGAATTTACAGAGCACAGGTTTACCAGTGCTCACAAAGCCAGAGGAAATGTCAGTAGCCAGATTTTGCATTCAAACAGGGATATCATCGTTAGTGATTCACTCATGTAGCAGCTATTAAAGACTGTAGGGGACTATGCAGTCTTAGAAATAGTGCATGTATACCAATGACTTGGTTTCACTATCAAAATGCAAACATCTCTGAGGTAGAAAGAATGTCCTATAAAATCACAGGTTATATTGAACAGGAATATACACAGAAGCGATGGAGAAGAACAAAACTGTCCTGTAAATCAAAAGTTACTTCAGATTTTTAGTGGACACAGTTACCACTTCCTCTTCTTTTGTTTTCTGACTGTGAGAACAATTCCTGCCATAGATCACTACCTGAGATTAAATATGGAGCACTGATTATGGCAATCATCAGGGGTGAACAGGGCTGATAAATCTTCTACCATATTCCCACTAGCTGTGACTGAACAGGCTTGACCTTGATTACTGTGTGAGTTGGAACAGATTTCACCATACAGGATACAGAAAATTGTAGGTTATTTGAAGTTTCCATCTAAACACTGGGATCAGTGCTACCCCTGATCACGCAGGGGATTCAGCAGACCCAGAATGCCAGCACAGTGGCAGCACTGAACACTAGGAAATTTCAGGTTAAGTGCTTGAAATAACATAATGTGAGAAAAACCTCTGTGAACCCACATTGAAATGTTGTGTGTTGTATCAAAAAGTTGATCCTTCATTACTGCCCTGTTAGCACATAAGGTCAGCTAAAAGTGCTTCTGACAAGGTTAAGCTCATTTTCTACTTTTTCATACAGCAGGTCTAAAAATGTTTTGTTTAAAGAACAGGTGATTTCTAATGTTTTAGAGACACTAAGAGAATAAGTTGGTGCTTACATTTTTTAGCACCGAAACCCCAGTTTCCCTCTGATTAGTATTGGGTAACCTTCTTCTTTTTGACCTGGTGTATGATGAAGAGGCACTACCTGCTGCTAGGTAAACATAGTTCTCATAATTTACAACTTCTCACTGAAAAGAAGCAGCATTAATTGCAAAACAGGGAGCAGAAGGAAAAAGGTAGGGAGGTACTATTTACCACAAAGTGGGAAGGCCTGTTATCTGCCAGCATCACAGCCCTAGTTCTGCAGTAATTTTGCAACGTTTGAAGCTACATCAGGCTCCTAAACAACAAAGGGATCTGAATTCCTAACGTGCTTTTAAATCCCCCACCACCCGTGCCAGCCTAATTTCTGCTGTAGAAGTGCTTTGCCCCAGCTGGATCGCTCACCACCCCTACTGTGTGACAGGCCGCGAGGCCTCCCCGTCTTCCAAGCTGCACGTTCACAAAACAGACCTGTCTATACAACACCCTGCACAGGAAGGTCTTGAGGTCTTGTGAGGCCTCTACCAGTTAATATCTTTTAACACCTCCCAGGGAAGCTGGGGTGAACCCTTTCCAAGGACTGGCCATGTCAAAGCCTGTCCAGACCTTAAGACAAAACCAGCCAGTGCCTCCTTCTATCACAGCCAAGGGATAATTGCATTGCATTATTAATGGTGATTTCATGCCTAGGTGGTGCCTATACACACAGGCATGGAGGGAGAGATTGACTAAATTCTGTTATGCTTTTCTTTTGTCAAAAGGATGAAGAAACTGTCCGTGGGATGGCACTAATGTAGTGAAAAGTTCAAAGTACAGAAACACTAGTATAAGGGCTGCTAAAAGAGTACCTGAAATATTGTTGATATGCAGAGTAATGATAAATTAAGTCGATTTTTATTAGTATTGAAAGTAAATTGTCACAGGGCAGTCTGAGAAAGCAAAAACTTACCACACTGGGAAACAAATGGAAGAATCAGCACAGTCCAAAACAGAGCTGCGGCGGCTGGGACATAGCAAATGAAGCCTCAGCATGTTCCTCAGCATAACCCAAAGAAAGATCAGTAACAGGAGCAACCTGAGGAGGGGAATGTCAATAACACAGCATGACTTCCACCCACCCTGTGGGAGCTACCTCTGCATAGGAAGGAAATAATTCCTGTCTCCCTGGGCCTCCTACTGGGAATCTATCCAGCACCCTCTCAGAGGACAACGTGACTCAACTGAAATCAGCTGCAGATCTTGCTGGAACTCCAGTACTGCACTGCCATTCCCATCATACCCTTGACTTTTAAGGATTTTTTTCCCCTCCAATATGTCCTTTTATTCACTGCATAAAGAAACCTCAGTCCACAGAAAACCTTTCATCATTGCCCTAAAGAGGATGTCCAAAAATGAGTTACTAAATTCTGTTTGACAAAGCACCTGTAATACTTACACAGGCCTGATTGTTGCACTTGGTGTCTTTGGTGTGAAATCAGGCTAAATAAATGTTTGCTTGTTGACTGCTGCAAGATAATTATACAAACTGCAACCAACAAAGGAAATAATAACTGCTGGAGGTGTAGGCGGGGGAAGAGGGTAAGGAGAGGGTGGGGGGAAGGAGGAATGAAGGGAACCTCAAGGTCAAATGAGCAATAGGTCGGGGCACACAAAAAAAAGTGTAAACAAGAGGAATCTTTCAGCATAATTTTGAAAGTAATGGCAGATTGAGTTGTATTGTGCAGGTGTACAGAAAGCACTTTGCTGCATTATGCCATCTCAAGTTCTTGCTCCTATTTCCTTTTGTCAAGAGGTCTTTGATTGAAGACACGATTGTCTTCCTAAGAAAGGATGAAATGTCATGTGAATAGCTCAAGTGATAGACTGCAGTATCTTGGATGCAGCAAGAAAAAGCAATGCTAATGGATTTATACAGTAAATAATATGGGGCAAAAGGGAGAAACAATCAGGCCTAGCACAGGTAAAGAGAAGGCAGCTTAAACCTCCATACTTTGCAGTGATTGCCAGGGGTTGCTCAGCTCAATGGATTTCAGGCTGGGGGAGAAACCCTTCCAAATTCACCCCCCCAGATCAGAGGGACAAGTTCTGTACCTTAAGCCCTGTGTGTTTTTTTGTTTTGTTTTGTTTTGTTTTGTTTTGTTTGTTTTTGTTTTTTCTTCCTGATTTGCTAGTTCCTCAAAACTGGTTGTTGAAGGGTGTCTGTCCTCATTCCCGATGCACAAGTCACTCCAAACAGTTCCAAACAGCAGCTGTCCTGCAAGCTGGGGCAGAGAAGTCCAGTGCTCTGACCAGTACCTGTGGTCACAAAGTATTTCTGCTGGCCCATAACTGAACAGACCACGCTTCATAAGGCTAGTTTGTAGTCACGTGAAGCAAATTTTGCTCTTCAAGGGGCCTGTCTCACCTGAAGTATTGCCGATTCAGTGGAGATAAGGACCTGCTAAGCAGACATGAGTAGGTCCTAAATCAATCCCAGTGACGGAGAGGAAAAATATCTGGTCACAATCATCACTCTAGATTAAATTTATATGCCAAAAAATGCATTGAGAGGAGACAGGAGAAGCAAGCCACATGAAGCATTACTTTCAGGACTGGGTTGTTATGGTGTTTCCAGAGCTGAACACATGTCCTGCTACATTGGCATAGCACAACAACATGACAGCACTTCAGCTGCACATCTGGCAGGCTGCTGACCCCAGAGTTAGCAGGTTGGAGATGCTGGAGCCCGATCAGCCAGTGCAGCCCTGGCTTCAACCACCCCCAGCCCAGACAAATGAGGCTTTGGACATCACCCCCAATGTAGCCTTGTGGAGGGCTGTGCTCTGACCAAACGAGCTGCAGCAGGGGGAAATGGAGGTGAGCTGTACCTTAGCTCACACAGAACTATGCCTTTCCAGAGCCCCTACCCATCTTCACCCTGTGAGAAAGTCCATCCTGGGAGAAAGTGGACTGCTTGGCGACATTGTCTCCCCATTTGGAGCAAACTTGGACTTGCCACCAGTCAGGGTTGGATAATGACCAGACTCAAGAGTTGAACTCAGGTTTCCATCCACCAGCACATAACAGAAGGCTTTCTGAACAGTTGTGCATATTAGATATCAGATACAAAAAAATACATCCAACTCCCTTTGGCCTTTTGACTGAGATCAATTGTAGTATCTGAGATCTGACGCGTGCTGTATCAGGGACGACAGCACTCACTGGCAGGGGCATGTGCTCTGTGATCTGACAGATCTTGCCTGTCTTTAACTCCTCTGATCCTATGATTTGGCTGCCCTGTGGGTACACTGCACACTTACCTGAAGAAGCACAAGGAGCTGTGGGATGCCATCACACTGTCAAGATGCTTCACGAGATACCAACAGCAGAAGTCTTTCTGGGAATGACACCATCTCATCATCCACTTCATGCTGCTAACTTTGTGATGCTGTTTCCTGGAGCCATCTCATCCTTTTTGGGAACAACAGATGAGGTAAAAGAGGTGAGGTATGGCACTGAACATTAAAAACACCATTATCTAGTTTTCTAGTTATTGAGAGCTTAGACTGAACCCCAGGACTTCGAGTGACTCTTCGATCTCTGAGCTGACCCAGAAAGCTCAGGAGGTGGTAGTGGTAGGAGGCTTTGTAGACCACTAAATCAAACCAGAAAAGAGATTGTGCTACTCCTTAAGACCTGTCTGGAATACATCAGTGGGAAAACCTGTACTGTTAGGGGGTCCTCAGTTTGGGAGGCATATGCTGGAGGTCTCATGCAGCCTGTAAACAAAGTATTGCTTGGATCTCTTGACAAAATAAGACAGAGAGAGGGGAAAAAAAAAGAAGAAAAAAAAAATAAAGAAAGAAAAAAAAAAAAAGAGAGAGAGAGAGAATTGTAGAGGATAAATCCTTTAATGAGAAAGGTACAGATACACTACATCATTCCTGACTGCCAGGAGTTAATTAGTTACAGGCACAAAAGATGGTGGTCACTAGACACCTATAGTCATCCAATGATACAAAAAGGATAGTCCAAGCAAATAACATATGTAGTTGGCTCAAAAGAGCCAATTAATCACAAATAAATTGGAAGGGAGAAGAAAAAAGACAGAAAAATGCAAATGAAGATTAGAGGTACTTTATAATGAATTTCTTAAGCAAGATAATTATGGAATTGCTGTTAAGTTTAATTCACATATGATTTCAATTGAAAAAATGGCATTTGCAATACTGATAAGGCACAGGATGAATGGGTGAAGAGCTGGCTACTTGGCAGATCTCCAAAAGACAATTGTCAACAGAGAGCCATCACTGAATGGGATTTTTCCCTAACAAAATTTAGCAGCAAGTAGTACTGGTGTGCAACTAGCTGATGTTTTCTTCAGTGGATTCAGTTTGTAAACATCATTAGCTGCATAACTGTGAATTAGTCTCAATAAAAATTATGTCCACATCACCACAAATTGTTTTGGGGAACTTTCTCATCGAAAACCCTCCTGGTCTGCTCTCTGAAGTCTTTGCTGATAACAAGTACGTGAGAAAAGAGCCCGACAGAGGGACAAAAGAGAGTTCTGCTGTGAGGGTGGCACAGGCAGCACACTGAGACTTGGGAAAGTGGGATGAATTCAAAGAGAGGGTGCCCTGATATAGCCCAGAGCAACATTGTACAAATGGGCAAACTCTTCAGAAGTGTCCATCCGTCTCTGATGACTACTGAGGGAGCCTAGAAGATGCCTAACGCTATTAGATGCCTAACTTTTAGATGCCAAGCTTTTATTTTGGCTAAGCTCAGGTGAGATGCTTCCCACCCTCATAGCAAAGAGAATTCAGGCTAGAGACTATACCCCAGGCGAGCATATACTAGACTATGGGATCTGGTTGTCATGTTAAAGAAAGACATTACAAAATTGGAGAAGGCTCAGAAAAGAGCCACAGAAATGATTTACTGACTGTAGATAATGTTTGACAGTGAGAAACCTAAAGATCTCACACTGTTTAATTTATCAAAAAGAAGATTAAAAGGTTATTTCATTGCAAGCATTATCTCATAGGAATGCCACGTACTGAAATGCTCTTTAATCTAGCAAGAATGGCACAAATATTTAACATTGAAGGTGATTAGCCACTAGAATGAACCACCAAGGGAAGAGGTGGATTTTCTCTCTCCTGATGTCTTCAAATCAGGTCTGAATGCTTTTCTGGCAGATGTGCTTTAATCAAACAAAAGCTACGCTTTTGTCAGGTGCAAGTTATTGGGCTGAATACAGGGGAAATTGGGTGGGGAAAAAAAAGATGCACTCCTGGCCTCAAAAATCTACAAATCTGTGAATGCCAACTGTAATTTGAATGTATCTGCAGGAATCAAAGTGCTCAAAGTGTGCTCTTCTTTAAGGGATAAGAATCCCGGGAGAGTAGGTGATGACATGCTCCTAGTGTTTATGGGCAGTAATCAGGGCTCCAAAAACTTGGTATCTTGTCCAGAATTTGACACTGACTCCCTCCGTGGCCTAGGCGTGACTGCTGCTTCAAACAGGTCTATTGACAAAGAAACATCACAAAAATGGTCTGATTTCATAGGTGGTGAGCAGGCATGCATCGCTCTGGGTTCAGAGGGATCTGTGAGCACTTAGCACCTATGGATGTGAATTTAGACACCTAATGAAAGTAGAACACTTTGGGAGTAATTTCGATAGCATCTGAAAGACGCTTGGGAAAACCAGCCCTCTCTTCCAGTGGCTGCTGTGCTCCTGGATCACAGCAGTGTTTTCACAATTCTTGCTTTTTGGCATCACCTTTCTTTGTCTCTGCTCTCTCCGTTGCAAAATAATCACATTTCCTGGACTGGACAGCTGAAAGGATTAACATTAGAGTGCTAGTTTTTCAACCTGGGGGTCTGCAGACCTCTAGGGAGCTCTGTGGTCTACTTCTAAGGTGTCTGTGAGAGGTGGCTAAGAAAAACAAGTCCATTTATGCTGTGCAGCGCTTCAAGAATGTGCATTTCAAAAGGGACCCACTCCTCTGGAAAACACTTCACGGCCCACAAAGCAAAAAAGGTGAAAAACACAGAAACTGAGAAGCAGTCTGCAAGTGACCTCTGATTTGCAGCTGCTTTCCGTGCCTGGCAGCTGGGGCTCGCTGAGCCTCACTGGGTGCACCCCCGGCCACCCCTGCCGCAGTCGGTGGGTTAACACAACTCTCCGATCACCACCGGAGGCAACTCCAAGCAGAGGAAAGAAGCAAAAGGGCTGCGGTATGCAATTTCACCTAAAGCATTCCCATCGTCTAGCTTCCTCGCTGACGCCCCCCGCCCACCACCACACTCGGTGGCTGACAGGTTTTTGATTTTCTCCTCTGTGGGGTGGGCAGCAGCACCCGCAGCGCTGCTGAGCGCTCTCCGAGCAGCCTCCGATGCTCGCACGTTAAGGATCACTTCTCATCTTTGTCTCCAGCCTCTGTCGCTTTCACCTATTCCCAAGAGTTTGGAGCTTTATTTTTTTTTCCCCCTCCTCCTCCTTTTTTTTTTTTTTTAACAAAAAAAGCTTTGCTTGTCAAACAAGTTTTTTCTCCCTGAACTCTCAGGCTTTCAGCCTTGACGCAGGCACAGAAATGCTATTCCCAAGGTGAAAGTTTACAGGCTCGAATAACAATGCCAGCTTCTAGCTTGGCAACAAGTGCCGCCACCATGCAGAAGGTGGGGAAAAAAAGCCGGCACCCTGATGGCTCACGCTGCAGGACGGTTTGGGTACCTGAGGGCTGCAGCTGAAGGTGTCCATGTCTGCGTTGGCCCCGAGCAGCAGCTCTGCAGCATGAGAGGGAGCAGGAGATGGTGCTGGGCACAGAGCCTCTGCCCAGCCTTGGGGAAGAGCCTTTGCCTCCCTTGTGCCTCTGCTCTGAGGTGCTACCAGGAATACAGACCCTCTGCAGCTTGCTCAGGCTATAGTCAGATAGGAGAGGGATGTGTTATAGGGGAAAACGATCCAAACGGCATCACTTGGGGCTTAGCTGCTCTGCTAACAAGTACTTTTGCTGTGGGCGTCAGACCGCAGCTCATTTACAGCTGTAGAAAGGCTTTTCTGCCATACATGCTTTTTAAAGTACTTTGGACCATTTTCTTTACAATGTTTGTTTATTTATTTATTTATTTATTTAAATCATTGCTAAACATCCTTTAAAAATCAGACTAACGATACCTATTTATACACATTTACAGGAAACATTCATCTCCCATTTTAATCTTGGAATTTTAGCTCTTTCATCTTAACACTCCGGCTTTGTATTTGAGCTTAGTATTTGCATACGGAGTTTAAGCAAACAGCCAAGGTACCAAATAACAAAATAGAGAACTCTGAGAGCCATAATGTTAAATAAGAAACATCTATCACAACACCCAGGCTTGACACTGAACATTTTGAAACGCCAAGCAGCTGAAGGAAGATTCACAACACTGTTTCATTGACATCTGACTCCAAATTCTTTTATCATTTTGACATTATCAACAACATAATAAAAGAGTAGTTCACTTAAAAAATTAAAAAAAAAAAATTAGATACATAATTTATGATTTTATCATTTTTTAAAAAATATATATTTTAAACAAGCCATAGCCACAGAAAGCTTTGTGCTGTTTTGTGCTGTTTTTTTAAATCATCAGTGACTATAAGATGTGTATGTATCTAGCATAATCATGAACCCCACTTTCATGTTAATTGTGTATGTATATGGCTATAAATATACATATCCAAAATTAGTTATTGATGTGTTTTATTTTGTTTTGTTTTAATAAAGGTAAACATCTCTTGGATAGTTATTTAAGAGCCTGCTTTAAGAGAAACAAGTCTATTGACACAGCCTAAATTATGTATCTGCACCAAATTGGAGATGTCACTTTTTTAAGGACAGCAGAATGGTGAAAGAGTCGAGTGCCAGGAATGACTTAAATTGAGTAAGGAATGGTGACATGTACAGTACTCGGCACAGGTGTGACGAGCAGAATAGAGGTTTTGGGGCTCTACAGCCCCCGACCTGTGGAGCTTCCCCCTCCCACTGTGGCTCCATCCCCTCGCACCTCTCCCTGCACTGCAGACACCGGGTGGCACAGTGGGACTTCACAGCCCATGTCCCAGCCTCATGCTGTCCCCCCTCAGCCTGCTCCGACACCTGCTAAGGGAAGGAAGAGTTAAACCACGGTAATTTTTTTTTTCCTTTCCACTTCCTATCGCTGCTTAAATTACTGGAGCTTTGTACATCTGGTTCAGTTCATTGCGAATGATTCAGGTTCTCGCTTTCCCCCTCCCTTGGGGACACCTTTCCTGAGTCTTGCTGCGGAGACTGACCCTGGTGCCAGCAGGATGGAGCCCCAGGAAGTCCCAGCAGCCTCATCCCGACTGCGAATACCCAGCTGGGTTTTGAACGCATTGCATCAGAGAGCAGTAGGTCACCACATTAATCAGGAACTCTGAAATCCTCCGAGATACCTTGTTGGGAATGGTTCTGGCTAGTCTTAAACATAATTTAAAAGACTTTGGGGTTATTTTAAGGCTTTTCCTTTCCATCAGCCCTATCTCTATGTAAATGTTTCCCTCCCCTCCTCACTGCCGACTGCTTCTAACAGACAGATTATTTTGCTTCTCTGGCCTACTTTGTTTCAGACAAAGTTTTGACTATCCAAGTTCTTTTTTATTCCATTTTACATTTTTAATGCTATGTTGTAAAACGTCCTTCCTCTTGAGCAGTAATAAAAACCTTTTTTTTCCCCCCTCCCCTCTTCAGATTTCTTTTATAACACATTCAGCATTTTCTGGGACATAATTAAAACATCAAACAGTTTTCCTGCTGGTTATGCTAAAATCTGAATGCTCGAGTCTGCTGGCATTATTGAAAATTAAAATGTACTATTCTTGAGTGTATTTAGGATGCCCTTAAATAACTATCAGAAATGGTTTTGTTCTCCTTTATATAAAGATTTGCACCATAATGCTAAAATACCTGCATTAAATAATGTCTCTAATTGGTAGCATGAGGATACTTTTTAAAAGTATAAAATATGTATTTTTGTTCACTATTTTTCCTGGACTAATGTGTCTAATTTTCCCATACAACTTTATCCCCAAGGAAAAATATAGACGGAAAGACCATTACCAATACATGAAGTTCAGTGGTTCTCTCTCTTTAGATGTAATTGCTATCAAGGAGGCTGGCAGCAGGGTAATTTTAGTTCAAATGAGTACATATCCTGAAAAAGGATAAATCAACCTTTGTAGGTCTGAAATTAGATCCCAGTGTGGGATTGTTCTAGCTAAGTGTACATCAGGTTCATAAAATGCATTTGCCAGAATGAAAATCCCCTAAAATCCAAGGGCAGCAATGAGTGTGGGGCTAGAGGGAGGTTTTGTGCCCTGCTACAAGACCTCCTTCCTCCTTCCTTTACCAGAAATGGCCTCAAATCACCTTTTTAATAGGGCATGAAAGACTCGATCCTGCTTCCATTCAAGGCAATGGAAAGCCTCCCACTGCACCCAAAATCCTTGTCACAGGATTAATAATACACATAAGTCCACGTTCACAAAATAGTTGAGAAAGAAAAGAACAATTTCACTGGGAAGCTAGAAGGAGACATCTTGACCAGAATTAGGCACCGAATGTGGCTCTGGGTCCAGAGTCCCAACAGCACTCATAGATAGCAGGGGTAACAAAGCCTACATGTCAATTTAAACCTTTGCATTGGAATTAACGCCCAGTGATGGTGTTGATTAGTGCAGAGACTTCTATTTTTCTGTGGATGTCTTGGATATGGTGAACAATTCGTCAAAAATGGGACGGCTGGTGCACAGTGCTGAATTTAGGTCACACCTCTGCTTCAGACTCCGTGTCTTGTGTGTTTGTGAGCTGCAACACACGTGTTGGGTCAAACAGTGAGAGGTACAGGGGGGTCATACAAACAGCTGTGAACCTGGCTCCTCACTCCTGCCACAGTTCTCACCTCAGGGCAGCAGGGAAAGTCCCCTGTACCAAGAAAAATCCAAGACAAATGATTGTTATGAAAATGTAGGATAGTATCCTCTATATCCCAGGTCTTTTCTATAGATTAAGATCATACTAATGCTGAAATCTGACCTGCCCAATTTTTTCTCCATTTTGGCCAATGATGTGATGCCAGCAGAATATTTTCAGCAAGACATGGTTCTGTTTTTTCCACACTAAATAACATTTTGGTAAAAGCAGACATCTCCCAGCCACCATCACTTATCCACTATGGCTTAGAGAGTCAGACTGCCTGGAAGGCAGGGCCAAAGAAACAAGACAGAAACATAAAAGTATGTCCCAAGCAGCTGATGACGTAGTTTCCCAAAAAACTTGCAACAACTACTTATATTGAAGTACAATATTTCAATTTACTTTAGATACTTATGCAAATGCTATCCAATCCCTAAAAAGATCAATTAAGAAAGATATGATATGAGTATTCTTAGAAAAGCAGGCAGGTGACTGAAAATCAAAGGATACACATAGGTCCTTTTCTGAAAAGCAATTTAAAGGTTATAGCCACTTCTGGCTTTGAGGAGGGTAGATAGCACCAGACTTTCTCACTCCTGCTCTCAGCCTCCCACTAAGCATGGACAAACCATTTTCTGAAAGGTTAAAGAGGGTCTGCATAACCTCATATGTGCAGTGTGTCTGCTCCCTGACCTCAGCTCTCAACGATGTCCAAAGTGTTACTAGAGCGATAGCAATAATAATAAAACGCCCCAAATGCAGAAGATTGCTGAACACATTTCTTAAGCCAAAGACTTCTGTCTCACTACAATATGCTGAAGTAAAAACATATCCAGGAGTCGTCCCTGGAGTCTCAAATCATTCTCTCATCACACTGGGTTCAAAGACAATGTGAGTTGTGTAGCGTAGCTGAAAGTATCTGCATAAAGCAATTCCTCTATGATGTTGTTTTGTTTCTGGCTTGCTTTTACCTGGGCTATCTGAAGACATTGTTTGAGGCTAAGGAAAAAAATATGAATAATGTTTGGGCCTAGAGATCAAAAAATCAGGCTTATTTCCATAGTTGTTAGTAGCCAGTATCCCATGTGAATCTGTTCGTTTCTAAAGCTTCACTGAAATGCTGGGTGTATTAGGAAGGATTTCTTTTTATTTTTATTTTATTTTTGTAAGAGTTTGTTCTTCTTGATTTTTGAAGATGCTGAAAGCTTTTTGATGTCACAAAACCAATCATAAGAGGGAAAACACAAATTTAAATGTGAGATAAAAGGGGCTTTGCATGCATGCATAACAAGAAACCCATTGAACAAAACAAATTACTTACCACTTCCACAATGGCTCTCTGCCTCCAAGGGATGGGCTGGTTCACAATAAGGAGGTGATGGTGGTAAAGTCACTCTGATACTGTGATCAGAAAAGCTACGATAAGAAGAAAAATGTATATAGGGGAAAGTAAACTACAAAGAGGGGAGAGAGGAAAAAATGGCTCACCATCCCCCTGGGACTGTGAGTGACTTTCAGTATTCACCCAAAAGTTTCACTTCAAACATGACGAGGCCAAAGAGGTCTCTTTCTGTGTGCCAGTTCTGGCAGCCGACAGAGGAGGCAGAGGAAGGAGGATGGTTGAATTTTTCATTCAAGTAACTTTGTTCCCGTTTGGATGTGCCTTGTCTGGAATTCCCATTGACGGCAATGAGGTGTGAATTTTCCTGATTCGGACAGCAAGAGTGATCTCTTGGATCTGAGTTTGTTTTTAAGAGGTTTGTTTTTATTTGTTTTTGTTTTCCACTTACATCTTTTTCTTTCTTTTACCATTTTAAAGCCATGAATGATGAACAATAAGGATCGGGGAAAAGCCAAGAGAGTAAGGTTGTTATAAATTTCCTTTAGAGTTCCGTGTTTCAGTGTTTGGGAACACCTTTAAACTGGTTAGCAAGAAATTCTTCTCCCTCCAGTCCTCCCACCCAACCCCGGAGAGGGTTAGCTCAACCCCGGAGAGGGTTAGCTCACCCTGGACACAGGAATTTGATATGTTTTTTGTTGTTGTTGTTTTGTTTTGTTTGTTTGTTTGTTTTTGTTGATGTTTTGGTTTGGTTTATTATTATTATTTTTTATTATTTTTATTATTTAATATATTTTCATTTTATCTACCAGGACAAAGCACTGATTTTTAGGAGCTGAAAGTCTGAGGATACCTCAAAGGATCCGGGATAGTGTATCTAATATGGAATAAGGATATAACAGATGCCTAATCTGTAGGACATTTATATCTTTATTTGATCAGCTGATCATATTAAAAAAAAAAAAAAAAAAAAAAAAAAAAGATGGTGACAAAGAATTTCTGAGTATGAATCCTTACCTCTGCAGGTCTTCTCACCAACAGGATATATCAGCTTGCCCAGCAGTTCTCCATGAACCATTTCTACCAACGTTCAAAAACAGAGGGCATAAAGCCCACAAAGCACACTGAAGGCATTTCCATACCAAAGGACATGGAATATGGTCAGTGCTCCTGGAAATATTTACCTTTTAAAAATTATTATTATTACTTGTTTGTCTTAGTTTTGTCCCTTTCCTCTCTTCTTCTATCAGTCCCTATACTTCCTTGGTCACTGAAAAGGTAGAAGGTAGAAGAAGAGAAAGAAAAAAAATGATCAAACAGAAAAATAAATGAAAGGTTGACTTGATTTCTGAGCACTGAACAAAAAAACTGAAACAATTCCCTGAAGAGTTGTTTTGTGGGGTTTTTGTTTTTTAAATCTTTTTTTTTTTTTTTTTTTTTGGTCACAATATTTTGGAATATGAGTTTCCTGTCTAAGAATGCATTCTTTCTCTTTCACTCATTGGTATCCTTTCTACATGGGCAGAAAACTTTCCTGCCTGCTCTGAAACCATTGACCATGCCAAGCAACTTCTTTGCTGTCCCATCACAGCAAAAGCTTCAGCTTTCAAATCTATCAAAATTCAAACTATCTGTGAAAGTGGCTATTGTCAAAGGGTTTGCTCATGAATCCTATCAGTAGAAACTTATCCATGGTCTTAATTTGTGTTTTGGGATCACAGCTGACCTAATTCAGTGGACCACTGATCAAGTCTTCCTCCAGCATGCCTGCCTTATTTTTACTGATTTATGTTATAGGAGTTATCCTTGGGTTTTGATATCACAACAACTGTTCTGAAGTGAAGAATCATCACAGCACAATGAAAATTATCAATTTGAACTAATTTTTACCTCAGAGATTCTCACTGTATTTCAGGTTTCTAATTTTAATGCCAATCAGGGGACAAAAGTATATCTTCAGTACATAGAAAACATACAGAATGGGTTAGCAGTGTTGGAAGAAGCCTTCTGATACTTCAGGCAAGCATGTCTCTGAACAGCTGTTACTTTTGCCAGTAGTACTATGTCTTGAGGATCTGAAGAACATTTCCATCACTGAGAGAAGCTGCAGAGAGCTATACAATAATCACCTGCAAATTTGACAAAGCAACGTCAGGATCTTAATACTGCAATTCATTTCCTTTGATATATCATCTGTCATCTCCCCCTTCCCACACATCCTCTTTATACTGAGAAGGAGATGGCACATCACCTATTCCCTTGACTGTTGAGAGACGAAGTTATTTCTCTTCCCTTTCTCCCTCTCCTTCTCTGTCTCTCTCTGTCTCTCTCTGTCTCTCTCTCTTTTTTTTTTTTTTTTAATTCCCTGGTTTCTGGGGCTTAAGATGTTGGTTGTGTCTCTCCCTGCCTCTTTTATAATTCTTTCAAAGGAAAAAGAAAAAATCTTGTTGCTTCACCCCAACACAAAATACCACAGCAGAGAGGGAGCCCGTGGCGAGGGCTTTGGCCATGTGGCCCACAGCCAAGTGAGGGTGCCCCAGTACGCTCCATTAGGTATGTCCAGGTTGTATTTTAAGCAAAGGTCCACAATCTGCTCATTTCACTTTCAAAGAGCCTGGACGGGTCTTTGGGGAGCTCTGAAGTCCAGGGGAAGTGAAAGCTTGCATTCATGCAGCCCAATGCACGGTGAGGACAGGTCTGGCTGTGGATGTGTCTGCCCGCCTGCGGTTGCCACCCAGCTGCTCTTGGGAGCACAGTGCATGAGATCTACACAGTGCAAAAGAGCCCGGAGCTGAGAGATAATATTTATACAAACAGGCTTTTCATTACCACAGACTTCTTTGTCATGAGCTCTCGTTGGCTGGAGGAGGCTGAAGAAAGCTCACTTACAATTCGATTAATATTTAAATATCTTCTGTGACTTCGCTACATAAAAACTACGGTTTCAAGTGTGATTCACGTGGCGTATCTGGCCTACAACTTCAAATCGACATAAAACTTTGATAGAAACTCTGAAGACTACAAAGCTGAGGTTTATTTATATCTCTCGTAATCCCTGTGAAATCCTAGGAGTGGAGTCACCCAAATGAGAAGTCACAGTGTCTGGGTTCTTGTCTAACCAAGGCTCATTGATTTTTAAGCGCATAAATTCAGGAACTCTAAAGACCCAGCCAAAGACAATAAGGCAAGCAGTGCAGTTCAGAGATCCCCCCAGGGAGGAGATGTGGTTGTAAACACTTGAAAATGTTTAAATCCAGTGAATGCTCTAGTTATATTTGGTAGGTCCGACAGGACAAGCAGTCCTAACAATCTGAAACACTGGACAGAATGGAGGGAAATATGTGCCAAAGATAACGAAAGCCTTACAGCCCTTTTCTCATCTCCTCAACCAGGACATGGAGTTATCACGGTCTCCGTCCTCCTAGAGATGTTCTTATCCTTATCCCAGGTACACAGCAGCTGTCCTTTGCATTGCAGGTTCACCTGCTGAGGGCCTCATCCAGTTCTGAGGGGGCTTTTGGCTGAAAAACTACTGAAGAGCAAAGAGGTTTTCATCTAGGTACCCGAGGCCCAGATTAAAGCCAGTGAATGTCCGTGCAAAGAGCTTCGTAAGGCCTTGAGCCTAGCTTCTGACTTAATATTGTTGATGGTCACGTTCCTCTGGTAACGATTTCCAGAGCAAAGAGCCCTGGGGCAAACCTAAGCAGCCAGCTGAGACTTGTAGAGCAGGGAAGCCTCAGCAGATGTATACTTGCCACAGCAAAAGGTATCTTACATATAGGTAGCTTCTCTTATAGATGACATGTGGTCATTGGGCATTATTTTCCAGGCCCTTGGCTCCCAGCAGCAGCATTACATAGGGTAGGCATGAAGCCCTCCTAGGCAAGAAAATGTAAATCTATCTGTGCAGAAAGATGTTGGGGGTCTTCTAAAAACGCCTCAGTTTGAGAAGCATCAGAATTCCTCCAGGAAAAAAAAAAATTAAAAAAGTGTGGAACAAGCAGCAGAAAATGTCCAAAAATGTGCTGAATATAAGGGGCCTGTGATTCTAAAACAGTACTCTGGGGTCTGTGAGCAACAGACATGAGTATCAAAGAGACCAACGAGGTTAGCGCTAGATGGATGGGTAGGGAGAACAAGAGCATTCACAAAAATACCAGGGGAGAGGAGTACTAGCGAGAAGTTCTATCCTGCAGTAAACCATGAGACTGAACTCTTTTGAAATCTGTCTTTAAATAAATACACAAACATGAAGTTTGAACAACTAGAAAACACTGGAGAAAAATAAACCTGTAAAAATAAAGATAATGACAAAGAATGGGTAAGGGAATACAGAGAAAATATGAGTATAAACAAATCAGCTTTCCAGATTGCATACATCCTGGGACACTTAGGGAATTGAATACCAAAGTTATTGTACTACCAACAATTATTTTTTGACAAATCATGGGAGATTCCCAGGGCCTGGAGCAAAACAAATATTGTACAGATTTTTCAGAGAACTGAAGCGTGATCCTAATAATTATCATCTCATACGTCAGTTTTCTCTCCCTGGTCGTATAATAGCACAAATAATTTCCTGAGAGCTATGGGGCTGACTTGCTCATTACCCCCAGATGATGAGGTATAGTCCAATGCACAGTTGGTGTGAGGCTGACTGACAGCTACAGTCTCAGCCAGGTGACAGGAGAATTACTTGCTTGACTGTGATGCATCCAGCAGCATACTTCGATCCCACAGTGCAGACTTGTGCAGGAACTACATAAGGTGATTCTACATAAACTCAATTCCAAACTATAAATGATATTAGTGCTCTGCCTAAGCTAATTAGTCCTGATACTAATTTATCAGATCTAAAACTCAGTGAAGCTGTGGAAAGCATGTGTTTACATCTGTAAAGAGCCCATGAGGAAATACTCTCAGCTCAGCCACGCGCTGCAGAGACAATCTGCCCATTTTACTTGGATCCCACATTCCTAGAAATGCATTGGGAAGGAATTCAGAGAAAACGAAAAGATTTACAGATGACTAAAAAACCTCGCATTGTTATTATAAAAAAAAAAAAACATACAAAATAAAAAAATGGAGAGACAATGAATAAACAGCCACTGCTGCAGTCAGGGTAATGCTTGTAGCTGTTTGTCCAGCTTCTGGGATGAGGCTAAGGCAAAATTCCTTTCCTTTATTTCTTGTTCCCACCCAAAGCCTGCTGTTTTTGACTTTGTGCAGGGCATATATGTTTCATCCATAATCATTATTTACAGATATTTTTTAGGGCCAGGAGGGACCATTAGATCATCAGTTCTGGCCTCCTGCATAACACATGCTGTAGAATTTAATCCAAAAAGGTAATGAACTATTCACCTCCTTTGTGACAGCGAATGAGGTCTGAAACTGTGACTATTTCTGTGGCTTTGGGGGAGATCACAGATGATTTTTGACATTTCTTAACAGAGATTCTGCAAAGCATCATCACATGGAAAATCCCATATGATAAAAAAAAGTCTTGAAAAGCAACACTACTTGGAGAAGGAGAAAAGGGGGGTCGAAAGCCCACAGCATAAATGGAAAAATTTGGATTATCAGCTTTTTCCAAATTTCATATCAAGCTTTTTATTCTTACACTCTTCCCAGTTAACTTTTGTCAAAATAACCAGACACAAGAATCAGGGAAACTGAATGATAGTTTAGTCTCCAAAAGAGGGGAAAAAAAAAAAACTTACTGAAATGTGTTTCTATAGTAGACTTTATACATCCATTCAGTGCAGTCTAATGTAAGTCAGGCTTTAACAAATATTTTTTTCTCAACTTGGTTCCAGGATAAAATTGTAGAAGTTACTGAAAGGTGAAAAAAACCCTCAATCTATTCAACTTTAAAAAAAAAATAAAAAGACACTTAAGGGGGGTCTAACTGAAGTATACAAAAATCTTAGCTGAATGGATAATATCAATGCATGTTACTACTTTTGATACTGCATAGATGACAGGATCGGGGGCATAAATGGAAGTTCAAAAAACAAATTCAGAGGAGACATAAGGAAGTGCTTTGTCACTCAAAGAATAATAAATGTTTGGAATGGCCTACTGGGCAAGGTTGTTGAGGCAAAGACAGTGGGCTCGTTCAAGAAGCAATTAGATGCTATCCTGGGGGAAACGCTGTATTACAAGAGACAAGCATCAATGTGTTGAATGGCCTTTTCTCATTCCTAACATTTTCTATGTTCTTTTCTCCAGCTTGTACTCTTAAGGGTCTGCAGCCTCGGTGTATGATATCAAAACTGAAATCAGGCCCAGCAGTGTTCTCCACTAAACTGGGCCAAGAAGCATAATAAAGATTTGGCCTTGCTATAAAAATGTGCCGCGCTGTACTGCTACCCTGCTTATTCCATGCTGGCTTCTGGGCTTCTAATAAAGGAACAGGCATCGGGCAAAGCACCCAGGGTTCAAAGATTTGTTTCACGCCTTGTGTTGAGTCCAGAGCGCACTGTCAAGAAACTGGGGCACCCTGCCCTTCAGGTGGGAGCACTTCAGAGGTGGGAGAGGACAATTCCAGCGCACGCAGGGCTCTTTGGATCCTTCACAACAAAACTCGTCATTCAAATGTGCCTTTATTAGTAGTTATTAATATTTTTAGAGAATCACTCCATCCTTTTCACCTTACTCATCTGTCCTAATTCTGCTCCTTCTGCTTCTGAGCACAGCGCTGGTCTGTTTCCCCCTTTTGCCGCTTTGTGCAGATCAGAAGGAAAGTAAAGTTTGTATTTGTTCTTTGGCCATGTGCTCTAGGGGCAGCAGAGAAGTCCCCACAGAGCACCCTGCTGCAGCTGGCCCTTTGGGGAGGTGTCAACAATATGTTGGGGTGCTGAGGAGCACAGAGCTCCTAGTGCCCCACTGAGCAAGCTGAAGTCCATTCAGACAAGAGCAGTGACTCACGGCACCTCTCAGACTAGCTGCATTATTGCATTCACCTGATTTATGGATTATGGAGGAAGCTTCAATGGCCCTTTGCCATAAAATCAAGATGGTTTCTCCTCCCCTAAGTTTACTGTGTGCCCTACAACTAGAGGTAGCAGGCAGGCACAACCACATGGTGGGGAAGTCCTTGAGGACCTTCATTTTACTATGCAAGCACGCTGTGCAGCTCTTATCAAGTGTTTCATAGGTCAATCAGCAAAGAAGGGATTTTAAGGAAATATTTAAACAATGTTGCATTTGTAGCTGTGCAGTTTTGTATGGGAAATCTTCACCAAACATAAGGGGACTTATGAGAGAAAATATTAAATTGTTTTGTAGGAACAAGGAAAATGTACTTGTGTGCAAGAAATGCTCTACCAGTGACACCAGCTAAGAAAGACTGGAGAAGAGTGATGGCAGCCTCTCCTTCTGCAGGCAGAGAGAGGAAGGAAAAAAGACCACTGAGGTGCTGCCTCCAGTTCAGGAATTAAGACAGCCCCTAATTCAGGGTCATGCAAACAGAAGCTAAATTAACATGAGTTGCTGAAAGACTCACAGTCTGTCTGTCCTTTTTTACCCTAACCCTTCTGTTGTTTTGTTTTGTTTTATTTTATTATTATTATTTTTTATTTTATTTCTTTCTGATGAGGAAATCTTATTATTATGGTTCTAACGTCCATTACAGTATCTTTGTGCCCCAGCACTCCAGGGGGAATGCAAATGCAGAATAGCTTTGCAAGTGCTGCCGATGCCATTTGATGTCTGCACCACTAGCTAAATTATTTGCTAACAAACTTTGAGACTTTTTGCCCTTCCAAGGGAACCATTCCACATGTGGTTTTTGGCTTCCTCTGCAGTGGCCCAGCAATATTATTTTATCCCAGCAAAGAGCATATTATTGTTTAATATTACTGCTATATTCCAGTATTTTTCCCAGGATGATAAATGTTGGCACAGAAAAGAAGCAACTTTTTCAAACAATAAGTAATAAATTGTGGAAGGCTGAGGTAAATATTTTTCCATGTCCCCAAACAACTCTGAGTACATTCTTGAGGAGTGTATTGACAGCGAAATGTTTGAGAACAAGAAAATTTGTTGGATCAGGTTGTGGTTGTTGTCCAACCCATAAAATATCAAGAAAATTCCTAGCTCTTTCAACCATCTGTTCCACTGTGTACTTGTAGGTGCAGCTTTAAGGAAAGCAATTAAAACATCTACTACAGAAAATATGAATATGGATGAGTTATTGTGAGAAGATAAACTGCAATGCTACAAGGTTTAGAAAGAAAAAAAAAAAAAAAAAAGAAAGAAAGAAAAACAAACGTGTCAGATAGATCAAAATGCAGGAGGAGATGTCTTGTCAATGAGTTATTCCAGCACCTAGATTCATTGTGCCAGTGAGATTTGTGGTGCTCTGGGTACCTATTCCTACTTGGTGGCACGCATCCAGACCAAGCAAGGTCAAGAGAAGCCACACGTGGACTGCTGAGCAGTGAGCACATGCAATGAGCCTCTTGTGAACAAGACACAGATCACAAATGTCAGGAATTAACCTCTAAAATGTCACCTCAAGGTTACATTTGAAAACCACTCCCTGCTTGTGGTCAATGTGCAAAGAGAGAAGGATGACCAGAACCAAAATATTATTATCCAGTGTGACATTTACCTACAGGTAATGCCCCCGCAACCATCCTTGCAAGCTCTGCCTCCAACACATTTAACTGTACCCCTGGGATCTTTGACCCCACCTTCACAGATTCTGCCCTCAGGCTGGCACACTCACCCAGCAGGAGTGCTCCCTTAAACCCACCAGGAGTTTTATCAAAGCCAGAGGGAAAGGGACTACTAATTGTGAGCAAGGCTGTAAGTAGCTGGCCCCAGCTGCATGAACCTCTGTATATTTAGAGGTTACTTGGCTGTAATTTTTGCACTGACTTCAAAGGATTTTTACAGTGTTTGGATGTTGAATATAGACTTATTCAACATCCTTCTGGGTCTATATTTGCCTGTTTAAATGGAAATTACTAATCCTCTAGCACTATAAGGGGAAGACATACTCAGTGGACATACTCTGTACTTGAGACATAAATAATAAATGCAATTTAATCTTGTCTTGGACTGCTAGATGACATCCATGCGATGGAATTAATTGGCTTCTTTCTTGCCCCATGCTATTTCTGGTTTAATTATCCTGCAGTTTGGCCAGCAGTGGATGATGTTCTTCCTGTTACCACTCTTCTACTCTTAATGTTCTCTGTTGGTGTGTTTTCTAAATTCAGTCTCATTTTCCTTTTATAAGTTCCGGACCAATATTTGTGACATTTTCCATGGAAAGGACCATTTAGAGCCCAATGCAACGTGAACTTTAATCAGAATCCATTGACTTCAACAGCTGGGAGATCAGGTTTTCACACCTGCCACATGCCCCAGCAGTTTTAGGACAAAAATATGCATTTAAAAATTAAGTTGCACATGTGAGGAAGAAGAGATGACAAGACTGATTGGAAGAAATGAAACTGAGTTTCTACTTTTTCAGGAAACTACAGCCTGACCTCTAGTTACTGAAATATTTCCTCTGGCTTCATATCTTTTCCCTTCCTGATATACATCAGGTATTAGATATACACAGTGAAGTACGTTCCTTTGTAATTACTTAATTACCAAAGTGCAAAAAAGCATGAAGGAGGTGAAGTGCATTTTAGAATTAGACAGTGGTCTTTTTGGTTAACTTTTATGCTCTTTTTCCCCTTATGTTGACTGACTTTCTCCATGATGGTATTTTAAAGTGTTAAAAACCATCAGTCTCTCAGAGTTCACTCCATAAACTTGTGACACCTGGTATCTGACTTTTTCTGTCCCATGACACCGTGCCTAGTTTACAAGTCCAGCCAATGCTTCTTATATGGACTGTCAGATCTGGTCAAGTCTGTGTCGGGAGCCAAGTATTAGTAAGGCCGGGGAACATTCTCCTAGATCAAGAGAATATTCCTGTGCTATGAGCCAGGCACTGCAGCCACACTTAAGCCCAGCCATGGACACATACTGCACTCGGCAGTGGTATTTATAGAATTGTTAGCAGTTGAAGAGATGTGAGGCACAGCCCTGTAATATTATTTCCTTTGCCTTCAAAAAGCACTTCTCTGAAGTGCCCGGAGACATCCTGTCTTAGGGGTTATTCCCAGTTAAGATAAACCAAGTGAAAATGTGCAACTACTGTCAAAAGAAGAATAATGTTAGTGCTTACAAAAGCTCCCCTTCAGATACAAACACCGCGCTGCTATGCATAACCTCTGTGTTTGATTTTTCCGTCATATTTTCTCACACTGGAGATGGTCCCAAAGCAAACCTCTGAACACAAGCACAGAACATGATTAAGAATCAAAGCCTAGAACAGCAGAACATATGTTTGGCTGCTTCTTGTATCTTTATAGAGGTCCAGCCAAATGTCTGAGTGCAAACACCCTTGAATATTTGTATGTTTTGCACAGTAGGCCAAAATATTCCCTCTTAATTCTATTAACCTCTTGCTGACTAAAACTTTGATGCAACTGTAGTAATTGTCATTGATTCTGTGGGGGAGAGAAGCCTGGTTTGACCCATATTCAAGGCTTGTTCAGCCTTGTGTTCCTTCCCCAGATATCCTGATTGCTCCTTCAAATCGAGAAGACACCACTCTGCACAACTCAGTCCCTAAGGCAGGCTCCCATAATGGCCAGTCCCTTAGACAAAACTCCGGGGATGCAGTAGGGTACAGACCCACCATGCTTACTTCGAAGGCCCAGGTGTGGTGGTTTCTGTTGCATGCCAATGGCCCATGGTTAGGTCTGGTGTAAATTTTTCTCTCAATCAGCAGTTTTACCTCTAGCAGTTAGAAATTGGATAGCATATGAGAAAATTACCTTAGCAAGGAGAAAAGCTGATCTTCAGCATGATGAAAGGCATATGAACGTATCTCTCAAACATACAATGTACCCATACTCTTTCTGGCAGAAAAGTCAAATTTACCAAATTCCACAGCCAGAGGTCTGACATCATTCAGGTACCAACAACAACCTGGACTTTTCCTCCGTCCTTCTTATGTCCATGGGGGACTCTTCAAGTTCAACTGAAGGTTTCTGTCCTCCCAGTCTTTTAGCTTCCTTTGACACCACTCACCAGTCTATTGACTTCCCATACATGTCAAGACAAACTGTCAAACAAGTGATTTTTTGGCAATAAAAAAATAAGCTTCTGCACAGGATGAGATATTCACTGTCTTTTCCTCCTTGAGAATGTTTCTGATAAACTCACTAAATGAATTAATGAGGATCACACTTATATGGCATTCTTACACCATTCATGCAAGACTAGGAACTATCTGAACTATTACAAATCACACACACAGAATCACACACACAGAATCACACACAGAATTTCTAGGTTGGAAGAGACCTCAAGATCATCGAGTCCAACCTCTGACCTAATGCTAACAGTCCCCACTAAACCATATCCCTAAGCTCTACATCTAAACGTCTTTTGAAGACTTCCAGGGATGGTGACTCCACCACTTCCCTGGGCAGCCTGTTCCAATGCCTCACAACCCTTTCAGTAAAGAAGTTAAATCATCTGCAATCTGTCCTGGCTAGTACTCCATGGATATGATACAGGAGATATCTTACCATATTTTCCTTGCACACTCAAAATGGCAATGAAAAGATGAAACACAAAATCTTGTTTAAAAGTTACTCCAGGAAATTTCAGCATGGAACATGTTAATCATGCTCATTAATCAGATCACAAATAAAATCAGCTCCCTTCCAAAGTGAGAACAGAAGAAAAATTAGGACAACATACATCTGTGAAAAAAGTTAGACTTTTTTTTTTATTCCAGGAGAACTCAACTAAAAGCTCCCTCAATTCAGGCACCTGGGTTTCGTTTCATAATAGCTTCTGTCCATTGTTCCTTATTATCAGAGCTGACTATGTTCAAGCTAAGGCAGATCTTGTTCCTAAATTTATGTCTCTGTGTGTGACTGCTACAATATGTGTTTTGTATGCTTTTTCCTGAAAGCCTAATATAGTGATACCTGTGACACGGCTTGGACTCCCCCTTTCATGTATATTACCAACTCGAACTGCAACCTGCTGGTAGATTTTTCTTAAACTCTAAAATGAGGGTCTAACCTTCTCTTCTTTTTCTTTTTCTTCTCTGTTACCTATAATCTTGATTTGACTCACACAAAAGTGACACAGTGGGAAATCCACTCAAGAAGACTTTGACAACTAACAATGGAAACCTACCTACACGAAAGTTGACTGGTGGCGTTTATAGTGAAAAAATGTATTCAAGTTTAAAGATGTCATCTGTGTTAACTGATCCGTGTTGGTTTTGTGTGTTTTTGTCAAAAGAAATGTGCTGCGGAGTCACCTCTGCTAGAGTAAAGAAAACTAGCCAGAACAACATCACCGGTAAAAAAAGAAAGGTATAGTCTGAAGAAAAAACATCCCCCCAAAATATTTAAGTTTTGGATAAATACGATTTTTAGGTTGGACCAAATCCAAAAGACTTACAGGAAACAGGGAAACCTGAGCACTTTAAAATGCAATTAACGTACATAATTATTTATACTCTTTTGCCTTCTCTGACATAAAAAAATATTGTTATTGCATGCAGTACATAAGATGTACTAAGTGTGTCTTATAGATTAAAATAAAATAGGATCACTGTAGCTTTTGTCGTAGTATCTACTGATTGTTTTGGCTTCAGTTTTAGAGTCAAAGGTAAGGCAGTTTACACTGACTCCTTTTCCTCTGGAATGAAAGGAATCCAGGGCTTGCTGCAAACCAGCCTTCCTCCTCAGATGGGATGCCCAAGGGAGTGGCCCTGCTGCTGCTTGTCCATGCTGGAGGATGAAAAATTGGATATCAGACAGCAATCTGCACTTGCAGCCCAGAAAGTAAATTGTATCCTAGACCTGAGTGATATCCGCTCTGAGTGTTAATTTGTATTGACTTAAAAATTTAAAGAGGATAGGGAAAAGATAAAGATAATCTCCTAAAAGAAAAGAATCTCACGTGAAGTCACTTTGTTCAGTGGTTTTTCAGTAATCCAAATTCTTTGTCACTTCTCTCAAAGGGAAGAAGTTTACAAAAGCAAGCCACTTGGCTGCTTGAGCAAAATTCATGCAGTGAACAGGGAAATAAGACACATCGTCGGTGCAATGAGGAGAACCCCGGAGAATGCAGTGGGAAGCTAATACATTGGAATGGGTGACTGAAGAGGGAATGTCACCTCCTGCCGCTGTGACAACACTGTATCTGATGTGCAGGCTCTGAGCATGCTTATTATGGCAAGTAAGAACTGTGCAAGTCAGCACGCCTCATGACTGCATCTTTTTTACAGCCATTTTAGAGCCAGGTAAACTGAGGGACTTCAATGCACATCGCAGGCTGACAGGAATGTAATTTGGGCATCTTGCTTCACGTTTGCTTGTTTCAGCCACTGCCAAGCATTTTCTTGTATGCTGCTTTGTCCACAGTACGTCCTGCCCACGCAGACCCTCCTCCTCGGCCCACACAAGGGCTATGGCCTGGCCACAGCTCCTGTGTCACCTGCCTTATGCCTCCTGCGGCCTTGCTGCCAGAGAAGCCTCAGCATCCAGGAGATGAAAGCCACCTAAATTCTGCAACTAGAAAACCCCCAAAGTTCTGCACTTAAACAAAACAAAACAAAATGAAACAAAGCAAAAAAACACCTTTTAATTCTTATTTTGACAGTATCTGTTCAAGTGCAGATGGGGGTTCTTGCGTCTCAGTCTGTCATCAGGCAGTCAGGGTAATTGACCCCGTGATACCTGCCCAGAGGAAGAGACAATGTTTGAAATTCCTGCTAGAAACAATTATGTACTTGACCTTAAAGAATGGGTCTCTCTGCTTTTATTTTTTTTAGTAAGGCATAAAAAAATATATATATATAAAACAGAAAGGCTCCCGACTCTTTGAAGGTCCTGTTTGTGCTGAAACAGGCTGTGAATTGGTAATTGGCCTCCAGAGCCCAGGGGATGGAAGCTGAGGCCGCATGAAGCATGTGGCACCGCTGTCATGCTCCCCCACTTCCTCTGCCCTGTCTGCGGGGCCTCAGCTCTGTCCTGCTCTCAACATCCTCCTGTCCTCGCCAGGCATCCCTCAGCCTCAGCCCAGCTGGGCTCCCATCACTCTGGTCTGGAGAAGAGGGCACACAGGAAAATGGTTCCTGTAGAGATGTCAGTCTGCAGGGAAGGCACTCACAGTGTAGCCTCCCCATGAACACGGCTTCTTTCACAAAGGTGGAGTAGGCGCCTACCACCATGAATAGCCCTAAACAGTTGCAAAGGAGCAAATCTGCAAACATGGAGCTGTCTGCTAGTCAGCACCATTAACTGCTTCCTGTTAAACTGGTAGCTGAAATGATGCAAAGTCTCCCTGTGCTTAACTTGCTGCAGGACACAGGCAGGGGGTGAGGACAAGAGGCCCTGCGTTCCCTGCCCTGCAGGGTCAGAGCTGACCACACGACAGCAGCTGCCCAACATAGGCCCAAAAACAGCTCAACTTCTGGGCATCGCTGTTGGGAGCTCCCTGCTCGGTGGGTAGGGTGGCTTAGGGCAACGCAGGGCTGGAGGAGGAGGAGGACAGAAGAAGCCTCAGAAAATGGGATGACATCCACACTAAAACTATTTTCCCTGCAGGACACGCTTGTCACCTTTCACGTGTTGCTCTGGAGGGCATTGCCTTTCACCCAGGCAGGGCAGCTTTCCTGAAATGGAGGAGGAGGAGGAGGCCCAACAGCTGCCAAGGGAAGTCTGAAGCTGCTGGCTGAGAACCCGCTCAGGTTTTCTGGCTGGGACGCTGCTGCCACTGCCCTGGCTTGGAGGCAGGCATCAGGGCAATCCCTGCACGCAGACACCCTGGGCAGGTGGGAAGTTTCCCTCCTCCTCTACAGCAACATCACCACAGCAGAAGCATGTGTGGCCCAGCCATTGCACTCATCCCTTCTGCTCTCGTAACCACATGCAGACCTCCATTAGATCTTCAGCAAGACCACGAGCATTTCACAGGCAGGTGAGAAGACACTGGCTGGTACTGGCAGCCTCCCCACAGCCTCTGTGGAAGGGAAAGCTCCCTGTGAGCCTGGCAGCAGTGCACAACAGCACCCGGTCGGTCGTGCTACTCCTCCTGCCTCTCCCTGGGGGCACAACTGTGGCCCTGCATGGAGAGTGAGATTCAGCCCTGCTGCTCCCAAGGAGCTCAAACCATTAGAAGAAGAATTAAGCCTCACCAATGTCTGTGCTTTAAAATCAAAACAGGAATAACAAAAAGACCAGTCAGGTTAATTACACTAGAGCAGGGAGGAATCTCTAAGATGTAAATACATTGCCATGAACATTAAAAGCAAACTCCTCTCTAAAGTGTTTTTCTTTCACAAGCAAGCAAGAAAACGCACTGGATAAAACAAACTTTGCTTATTTTAGTTTCGACTCAATTACCTGTTAATGGAAAAAATCTGGCACCACTAATAATGAGGCAGGAATGAGATCACTGTTCTGGAGGCCTGGCTTGTCAGGGAAGCTTGCAACAAGAAGTGCATTTATCTGCCTTTCTATAACCCTTTTCAAGCACTCTGTCAGGGAGCCCAAACTGAACAGCCAGTTTAGGAGGAACTTGGAACCCGCTCCAGGCCCCCTAGGCCCTCTGGGAAAAGGAAAATTATTGTTGGCAAGTCTGCCTGGCTCCAGAAGTTGATCCAGTGCCCCCCACTTGCCCATGCAGCAGCAGACAGAGCTAAGAATTTTGTTATAATTAAATAACAGAGTGCTGATTGGTTGCTGGAGGTGGTCTTGAAACTGGTGTTTAAGGCAGTGGAGAACAACGGTTACTATTCATAGAAAAAGCAGAGTCTTAAAATCCATCTGTTTCTTTCCAAATTTAGGCCAAAAAAATGCTCACTCACTGTCTTTAAAAATAGCACCTGCTTAGCTATTTTGTATAATGTGCCATTATATAAGTTTGAAGGAGGAGCAGGCAGGGAGGCAGCGGGGGCTGGGAGAGGGGAACAGATTAAAAAGATATAGTTAGATCCAAAAATACCCCAGCAGCATATTCAAAAGGGAACACAAAATAAAGGAGCAAAGGAGAGGTTTTCTGAGGAAGATTAAAACTGGAGTGTTTACTAACGCCTGGGAACCAGCTACTACAAATGGGCTTGTTTGCAAGTAAGAAAACAATATTTTTTCTCTTCTTCTTCTTTTTTTTTTTATTTAATTTTTTTATTTTTTAAAAGAAAAAAAAGAAAAAGCCATTTGCTACATCGACACAACTCTGTTGTTACCATTACAGGGCCATGGAAACACCTGGAGCCCTTCTTACCCTGCAGACTTTTCCAGGGACATCACAGTCTGCCCAGCCAGAACTCCAGCCAGCAAGGACCTCCTGAATGGCACCATGCTTCTTGGGGAACATGTGTAAGCAGTGAGTGTGAAGCAAGGATACGAGGAGCTGGTAACATCATTGCTTCTATTTTTCCAGAGCGGCTTTGCTGTGTGAGCAGTAACATTAGCAAGGCCTGGTGTCCTGCAGATGTGCCTCCTATCTCCCCATTGTCCTTCCCCTCCCCTCGCTTTCCCACTGCAATCTTACATAATATCGCATCTTCCAGCTGCAGTATTTCCAGTTTTCCCTATACCCTTAACTCTCTCTCGTGTCCCTTGTTCCCTCCAGCACCCCAACACTCCCCATGTCTCCTAATCTTCTTGGCCTGCCAGCTGGGCAGGAGAGTGCAGATGCTGGTCCAGAAGTAGACGTGTGATAATTAGCCATCTGGACGCTGCCAGAGAGAATGGATAACAGCTGAGCTCTCCCTGCCTGTTCTTCAGCAGTGGATCTGGAAAGCCTCTCTTCTCAGCGCCGGCAGAGATTTCCCTGGAACTCACAGGGACTTTATCATCTCCCAGAGTTTGACTGCTTCTGTCAGACCTGGTTCAAAATGCCAGAGGATTCAAGAGTTACCAGGCGAGGGTCAAACAGATGGACAGACAGCATGACTTCATGATCTCCACCACCTTAGAGGTCCAGGCTAGCACCTCCGATGAATTAAATGCAATTCCAACCTCAGAAAAAGCACAACTCCTCAAACATGGGTGCAAGCGATTAGTTGATATTTTAAATTGATCCCTGGAGAAAATCAGTCCAGTGGCTGGCAGAGTCCTGCCCTCTGAGAGTCATAAAATGGGCTGGTGACATTATTAACAATGACGGGCTGCTGGGATGGATTCAGTTGTAGCTGGTCTGCCTTTGAAGTCTCAAGATGTTTTCCAAGAACATCTAAAAATGAATGCCAAAATACCTGTCCACCCTTTTCATTATCCAGCAATTGCTACAATCGCTGTGCATGTAGGCATATTCAAGGCTCCGAGAGCTTTCTCCTTCCTACCACAGACCACGGAAGCTCTCAGCGTTTGTCATGTCCTGAATCTGCTCTTCAGCTGCAGCATCTCCCAACATAGCATCCAAAGTCTTTATGCAGACTCTTAGGTGGTAAAGCATCCCTAGGTGTATGCAGGACACAGCTGTCTGGTGCTGTCACGTGCATTCATTTTTGTTATTGTTATTGCTTGCTTTCGTGATTGTTGCAATGGCCCATGCAGCTATTTTACTGTGAATTCTCCTTACATCTTTTTTCCGCCTAATGAAATGAATAGGTCTCTATAGATTGCTCTTTTTTTCCCTTTCCTTTCCTTTTTTTTTTTTTTTTTTTTTTTCCTTTCTTTCTTTCCTTTAAGCAAAGCTTAAAACCATGTGGCACTGGTTTATTGAGTCAGCAATTGCTCAAACTTTTTAAAATTCCATGCACTAAGTGAAAAATGAGATTTACAAAGCTAATGGAAAATAAATGTCTCCCAAACATGAAATACATTGACTTGCTTCCTTGCCTTATCCCATAAAAACAGATGGAAGCAATAGCTCCAGTGAATTACCTACTGTATGCAGGGCCCCATGCTGTCCTGTGGCAGCTCGTGCAAGGACAGAGCGTGCCAGCTTGCCACTGCGCTGCTCTGGAGGCTGCTGGGGGTCTGGGGGCAGCAGGGTGATGGGGCCATGTCCCTGCAGCCAGCCCTGGCCCCACTCTGCCCCAGGAGCCCTGACCCAGCTTGGGTGCAGGGGAATTTGGAGGCAATTCTGGAGGCATACGGCCCTCGAGGGACACAGCCAACGCACAACCTGCTGGAAACCCAACTGGTTCCTTTCCCAAGAACATGCACTTGTTTTCCACACACAAGGGCTCCCAGCGTGAGTTACACACCGACCCACGAGCTCTGCTCAGTGCATCTTTCGACCAAGTGCCTCTCGCTGCACGTGCAGACGGAAAACCAATTTGTCCGGGAACGATGTTTTTGGTTTCTGCTTTCCAAAGGCTAGCTAATAAAGCAGTGAGCAAAGAACACACCGTTTTGCTGAACACATGAATCATACCTTGATGGTGTCTCCTTTGAATCCTGGTATTCAAAGATCTCCCTGGAGCGCTATGTTTTACGTTAGAAGAGAGCAGTTATCCCCAGCAGAGACGCAGCACATGTGTCTGGCTGATGGATGGCCATGTTCTAGGGAGAGTCAAAATGTTTAGGAGAAGAAAAAAAATATTCCCCAGAAACCTTAAGTAGTGGGAGAGTAATTTGAGCATCGTGTTCAATTTCCTGGCTACCAAGAACAGCAAGATTTAGCATCGTCCTCATTTCCGAATGTACGAGGGCTTTCCAGCGACATCCTTTACCTCATGGCAGCCCCGTTGCCCCTGCACCGCGTGTGAGCCCTGAGCGGCTGGAGGGGGGGACCCTGGGACCTCCTGCAGGTTTATGTACATGCTGCTGGCTTTGGAGACTAGTCCTTAAAAATAATAATAATAAAGACTTGCTGGAATTTAAAGTACTAAGTATTCTGCTTAAGCATGAAGTATTTCACCTGGTACGTCCTTGCCCCTCCTGCTAGGTACAATCACTTTGTGTCCAGTTTTGGTTTCACCAGTGGAGGCAAAGCACCAGCATCCAAGTGGCTCCCCTCTTCTCTGCCTCGGGAAGAACCGACCAGCTTCCCTCTGCCCATCAGAAGCACCCGGCCACAGCACCCAGGCCCTGCAGCTGCTCTGGGGACAGAGGGTGAAGGGTCTCAGCACCGGGACATGGCCTGACACGGCCCTGCTCCCAGGTCCTTGCAGAAAATCGCTTCACTGCTCTGATTTGCCCATATTGTGGAGTGCCTCCCTTTGCCCATATGAGGAGGGATACTTACCCTTCCCGCAGAGCTCATCAAGACTGGCTGAAGAAAAGCAACACTACAAGAGCAACACTCGAGCGCGGCGGCACAGTGTGCCTGTTGGCAGACTTTTGCATTCAGTTGCCCTCGAGTGCCGTTGTAGAAATTACTACGGCTGAGATTTTCCATGACTGTGGGCCATGGTGACATCCACTTGTGAGAGATTCCTGGAAATCATGAAGCCAAAGTCCCTAATCCAAAAAAAAAAAAAAAAAAAAAAGACAACAAAAACAACCAAGCAAACCAACCGTTTTATAACATGCTCAGAAGCATTGTGCAGCATCTGTGGGCACTACTGCGTTTGAGGGATGCTGCGTGGTTTGGGGGTTGCTGGCTGCTCAGTGTCGAGAGCAAGCTGTGCTGCAAGAGCTCATTGCATAAGAAAAAATAAATGCAGAAACGGGCTCAAATCTGTCCAGGAGGACAAATCCTGAAACCCTGAGACCAGCACAAGGACTCTGACTGGTCAGGGTTACCTAAGCTTTCCTGCCTGACCTTTGTAGTGCACTAGCCCTGCTGTGGGATGACCAGGCTTTCTTTAAAATACAAGTTCTCATCAGCCCTTGTCCCCTGTCCCCTACTCAGGGTCACGGTAGGAGGACATCACTTTAGCTCACATGCTCTTTGCCTTTTGCCAAATCGTGTGCAACTTGCTTGAAATAAAAGTCATTTTCAACTGCTGCTGCTCATGCGAAAGCTTGCTGAGCAGGGAGAGGGCTCGTGCAGTGTGGATTTACGGGTGCTCGGCTGCAGTGAGGCAGCAGCAGGACAAGTTGAGAGAGGCAGAGCAGTTCGTGCAAGCGGAGCTGAGCTGCCGGGGAGTCACCACAGCTTTCGCAGCAGCTTTTCAAGGGAATTTT
Source organism: Aythya ferina (assembly GCF_964211825.1). Lineage (NCBI taxonomy): Eukaryota > Metazoa > Chordata > Aves > Anseriformes > Anatidae > Aythya > Aythya ferina. The sequence continues at coordinate 28,667,752 of NC_140302.1, read as the reverse complement.
CCACTCGGGCTGTCAATTGTTTTGGCCCGAATAAAATGCAGTCAACGCATAAATGAGTTGACAAGTCGTTCTCTGCACATACTAAGTTGCTTTTATTAATCCAGAACTGCATGCTACAGATACTGTACAGCATGAACATTTATTCATTACAAAAAATGGCTTCCAAACCATTAAAAATGAAAATCGGAATAAGAGCATAAAACGGAACAGTAACATCACAACTGTTAGGAAACATTCAAAGTATTCACAAAAAATGTTATAGTTAGCATCTTAATAAACCAGAGAAAAATCTGAGACAGTTTTACAATCGCTTCATGTCAACTACAATGGCACTGAATGAACAGATGAACAATTTTTCAGCTTTATACAGCGTTTTTTGCAACATCAACATGCCTAGTTTTTTTTTTTTTTGTTTTAAGTTTGCTACCTACCTGTATGTAGTAAGTGTACATAAAAGTGGCAGTCTGATTTTCCTTTTATGAATAATCTAATATACAGAATTTGGCCCTTAAGGGTTTATACCTCTTCATTTTAAATGCTTTCCGGACAATCTGCTACCAAACACGTCTGTTATAGGTGACATTAAAACTACATACATATCTACCTATGTAACATCACAGCAAAACATGATGAACAAAAAAATTACAGCATTAAAAAAAATAATAAAGTTGTCGGGAAAAAGTTAAAAGTCACTGAGAATTTTGGCACATAAAAATTTTGCACACAGCCTACAGTCCTAATGGCGCAGGGGATCCAGCTGCAGTTCTGAACGGGAGACACTTGGACCTTGCTATTTTTCAAACAGCGTTGCTAAAAATTCCCTTGCTAAATTTTCAAGTCTTTTCACGTGTAATGGCTTTTAAAGCAATTTTTTTTTTACACTATTGATCCTTGAAAAATGCATCTGCAAATGTCCATTTGGTGGCAACTGTGTTTCATACAGAAAAAAAAAAAAAAAACAAAATCACGAAAGGAAATCAAAAAAACAAAATTCCCAGAAAAAAATATATATATACACATTTATATATAAACTTAAAAACCTTGTACAAATGAGTTGTTATATATAAGATGCTTACACTAAGGGAAAAAAACTTTATACAATGTTTTGAGAAAAAAAAAAAAAGAGGAAAAAAACATTTAAAAAGGGACAACATACAGATACAACAAGCAATTTCTAAAGCAATAAATACTACTGGTCCAATAGCGTTGTGATACTTTTAATTGTTGAGTAGCGTTCCCTCCCCCAAAAAGAACAACACCATGGAACAAGGTATATTAACACATTTTTTTTTTTAACCCTTTGTTTCTGTACATTTAAACAATAACAAGTAACATCACAATAAAGGTTGTTTCACACGAGGAAGAAAAAAAAAAGAAGTAGTAGCGGCACTGCATTCACTGTGCCCTTAAAGGTTTAAAAACCAGATGTAAAATGATTGGTTCGCAAGCTCGTATTTAATACAAATAATAAAGAACCAATGCCTCCGGCAAGGGCTGCTTCAAAATTGCTTCTTTTTTTTTTTTTTTTTTTTTTAAATTTTTAAAATCAGTCTTTAAAACTAAGCTATTGGAACTACATAACAATTATGTATATATATATATTTTTTAAACGCTACAAAGACTTTAAACAGCTGTTGATAAAAATTTTGGCAGAATCATGAGGCTTTTCTCATCTACATATTTAAAAAGGAGAAATTGAAATAAGAATGGGTCAAATATTGACCAATGAACTCGATAAAACATCAACTAATGTAGCCACGTGGCACGAACTGGAAATGAAACCAAGAAACGACGACGAACGGCGGAGACGACGACAAGGAGGAGAAGGAAAGCAAAAAAAAAAAAAAAAAGAGAGAAAAAAATGGAAAGAAAAAAAAAAAAAAAGAATTCCCAACAGAATCCAACCCCCCCGAAGGAAACCGAAAGGGCGACAGAGGCTAAAGCTATTCTAAGGACTTGGTTACGAGGGAGAGCGGCTGGGGCTGCGGCCCTGGCAGCGAGCTGTGGGGGTGCAGGGAGGAGGTGGAGGGCTGCGCGAGGGGGGCGGCCGGCGGGAGGGCGGCCGGCGCGTGGTCCAGGGCCCCGTTGGGGCAGCTGGCGGCAGGCAGGGCGCCGGGCTTGCTCGCAGCGCTCTCGGCGAGGACGAGCGAGGATGGCGGCGGCATCATGACCAGGTGCGCCAGCGGGTCGGGCTTCAAGGAGAGCGAGAGGGGTTGCGTTTGTTCAGTCTGTGGTTTCGAGTCTCTGGAGGGGGAGGCGAGCATGGCGGGGGAGGACGGAGGAGAGTCTAGTAAGCTTCCATCTGAAGAGGGTGGGCTGACGCAGCTGCCTTCACCTTGTATGTAGCGAACGCACTTTTTTTTTCTCCTAGAAACAGGGAGAGAGCGCTCTGTGAGTGAAGGGCAGGGATGCAGACGGAGACAGTTTGCTAGAGCAAAGAGCCACCAGGCAGCTTGCGGGGCTCTGAGCGCCTGCGCCCCAGCCCTACGTGCCGTCCTGGGGGGCTGCCGGGGCGTCCTTGGCACCCCATCCGCTCGGGGACCCCCTGGGCTAACCATCTGCTGAGGGATCGCCCAGTGCCTCTTCGTCCCCCTCCACTGCAGGCCGCCTCCTTTCCCTACTTATTTACTTTCAGGCTAATAAAATTGGGTACGGGGTTTCTGAGCCCACTGTGCTGATCTATAGACTCCACTTTCCTCCCGAAAAGAAAAAAAAATAATAATATTTATGTATATATCCTTAGAAAATAAGAACTCTGGGTGTGTTGATCGTCCCCCAGCGCTGTCCACCTCAGCGGGGCTATCTCTACACCTGCGTCACCTGGCGTCTCTTACGGTGCTCTGCCCCGGGAGGCAAGGCCGGCTGCAAACTACTGCTCATTGCTTTCTCCTCTGTTAGGAACCACACCAAATCCAGAAACGTCAGAGTCAGACAGGAGGAGTATATAATAGAGAGAACGAGAGAGGGGAAATAAAAACAAAACGAACAAACAAAACGAACAGAAGAGGAAAGAAAAAAACAAAAACAAAAACAAAACAGAAAAAGAACAGGATAAATAGAGTATGATCCAAAATAACAAGAATAACTGGTTGTATGGCCTGCAGGTTGTGGCTTTAAATTGACTCAGTTTTACTTTTTGTTTCAAGGGAGAGTGGTAGATTTGGGAAGCTGCTTGTCTGCGTTTTGGGGAATTTTCCTCTGAGAGGCCATCCATGGAGCTTCAGAGTGGGATCCAATTTCAGTAGGTGAAGAGCACGACGACAGGCACAAGGATGAGGAGCAACATGGCACTTATTTCATACCGGGAAATACGAGCCTCATAAGAGCCGTTCATCTTCAAATAAATGAGTAAGTGACCCGACAGAGATCTTTTCTCCTCCCTCTGTCCACTTAACAATGTAAAGGAGCGATGAAAACAGATGACAGTTTCACACCATCTCTCTTGCCAAGTGTATGCAAGACAATTCTAGCAGCAGGACAGAAATAATGAGGCAAACAACCACAGCATCTGGCAAAACGACGTTCAGTGGCCACCTTGACCCTCCTAATGACAGCTCTCCAGCCCTCCTACTCACAAGCATGCTTGCCATGGGAAGTGCTGACCACTGCCACACAGCCCCGGGTCCTTGACCACGTCTGGCTAAAGCAGCTCTGCCGCAGAAACTCTGGACACTCGGCCAGGCTGCACAAACCCGCTGATGCGAGGGAATATGTTGCTCTCCCCCTCGGGGATGCCTCATGCTAGCTCAGCCACTCCATCAGGAGAAGCGCCCGAGTGTGGCGCAGAAGCTGAACGTCGCTGGGTGAAATTTCCCACTCGTTCAGGTGCCCTAACTCCGTCTCTGGTAGCCAACTTGCTCCCCTCTGGATGGGGACTGCATTTGACTTGGATGAATCCAAGGTCCTCTCTGTCTAGGCAGTAGGGCTAGATGTTTCTAGACTGCAGGGGAAATCTAACCAGCTGGAGCCTGGGGTTAGGATATCTCATCTCCCATGGTCAGGAAGGGAAGAGCTCCCCCAGCACCCCATCTCTCCACCTACTGCAGTGGGGATCAGTGCTGTGACATCCCTTCCTCCAGTGAATCGGGGAACAGCCTGGGGCTCTGCTCCACGCTCCCCATGGCAAGGTAAGGGGTTAGGGCTATTAGAGTTATAACCACGTTAGCCTGCAGATCAATACATGCTAAAAAACTAAAGACATCCATGCAACTTAAATGTTAAAAAGAAAGAAAGGAAGAAAGATAGAAGACAGCAAGTGAAGGCTGTAAACCATGCTTTATTAGAGCAACGTTAAAAGACAGGAAAAAAAAATTAACTTGGTGGGCTCAAAACAGAACCTGTTAATTCTTCTACCATCAACAAACAGCGTGGGAAGCCTCTGGCACTTGGCTAGGGCCAGTTCTGCTGCTCCTCGCCTCTGCCTCACCACTTCCTAGCCTCAGCTGCGCAATGCTGCCAGACCCCAAATTCATGGTGGGGCTTTCTGTACAGCTGCCAGTGGCAAAGCTGAGCACTGGTGTTCACAAATTTCTCTGATAACACCTGTGGGGAAAGGTGGGTTTTCACAATTTGGAGACTGCAGGGCTTGTCATCTCCCCCTTCTCCCCCTAATTAAAATAATTTGCAAGCAGAGACCCAAACTCTGCCCACCTCATTGATGGTGGTCCAGAAGTTATTCAGCTGGGTTGCTCTGCACCTACAAGGCAGTTAATTATTTCACTGGAGGCAATTTGAATCTGGTATGCCAAAAATTAAGAATGATTTTGCTAATACTGTTTTAAGTTCTGTGGCCTGAAAGAAGGGGTTTCCCATGGCAAAGCAGACTTAAATCAGGTTACCACAGAGCTGTCTTTCTGAGTTTGCAGAGTTAACAACTCTTTTAGAGCTAAAAACACTGGTTTGTTACCTTAAATAATTTCCCTTTGACTAGGATTAAGGTAGCAGAATGTTTCCTCTGTTTTTTTTTTTTTTTTTTTTTTTTTTTTTTTTATGTTAAACTCTTAAATAGTGGCCACTTTTGGTCTGAAAAGCCATTTACTTAAATCTTGATGGTTCCAGAGAGGACACTTCTCCATCCCCAGCTTGTGCCATTCCCACCATGTGGTCATGCATGGGACAGGGTTAGGTGCGCCAGAATAAATAGATGGGTAAAACCCCAAAATCTGCAAGCCAAATTTTACCAGAAGCAAATGGCTTCAGGCAACCCTGGTGAAAGGGGTAAGTCACCATTTGGGGAACATTTTGTGCCTCAGTTTCGCTGTCTTTAAAGCAGAAACAAAAGTGCTACCTATCCCCTCTTAGAAGCACATTGGGAGGATTATTCACTTGTGTGCCACTCTGAAAGTGTCACCCACTGTATCGGTATGGCATGCACCTACAGAGCTGATCCAGCTCATGCTGCTGTTGCAGCTAGCCCCAGGACAGCATCAGAAAAGCCAATAATGCTGCAATTGCCATGAGTGAAAGCCACAGATGACGACAAGGGTTTATTTGTTGGCTGTGGGCAAAGATGTCTCAGTTTCTGTTGTACTAGCAAACTGCACATCTTTTGCACCTTCCTAGGATGCACTATAAAAACTACCATGCTATCAAATGCAATGTTCTAATGGTTAGGACCACAGCTAGGAAAGAAATGCTCTAAAATCTACCCAGTAACAAAATGCCTCCATGCATTAAAACAACAAGAAAACAAAACAAAAAAAACTGTATTGGTAGGCCTCCAGTTATCAACTACACCGCTGAAAGGTGCTGCACTGCTCTTAACTAATTCTGAAATAGATCTAAAGAAGTGGTGTCTAATGTGCAGCAAAGATTTCTGATCAAAACCTGGCATAAGTAAAGAGAGGGTTTATGCTTGGTGTGTAACCTAAGTGCTGCACAGACTGCAGGAAAAGTCCCCTTGCTGATAAAATGTAGTTTTAAAAGCCTGACATTTCCTTAAACTGCTAGGGAAAGATAAAGCAACACAAACACAATGTGCCCCCATTCTGGTGCTTGGCATACTGAGCCTACCACGCTTCAGATATTGTATCTCTAGACTACACAAATATCTGTTGAGAGCATGTAGTAAATTAACCACAGAATAAAGCCCAATTAAACACTGCATTGGCGTTTAAGCCTTCAGTCAGCATAAGTCTCCTGACACAGGGAAAGTGCTTACTCAGTTTTTCTGGTCTGAACTCTTCTTCCTTTCCTTTCCTTAAGCTTTAAGAAACCACAACTTTCAAAACCCATTTAACATATATACTGGTATCTAACACCTCAACCCCGACACCCAGTACTAGCATTACTCAAATGGGACGTTTTTGGTGCCTTATCTTGTATTTTGACATACAATACCACCCCTGGTTCATGTTTTCCTCGACACTAAGCACAAACAAGACTGCGTGCATACACAAAATATGATGAACATCTGATCTACATTCTAAATGAGATGAAGCACATGGGACTGGCATGAGTAAGAGGGGAAAATGTGGGAGAGGAATCACTACACATAGAGTGTGGTTTGGGTTGAAATACCTACCATCATAATATTCCAAATTCAAAGACTGCTTGTATCAGAACAAAGAAACAACAAATTTAACCAAATGCGATCATATAAGGAAAAAGGAATGAGAAAAGAACTACTCGGTATCCCTCCACCAAGAAAGAAGCATGTACTGAGTTATACATGAAATTAAACTCCAGTAGAACATGGGCTGTCGAAATTTGGGCTCTCTGATGTCTTTCACCTCCTTTTAATGCTGGAAACTGTCCTACTAAAGTTGGAATTAGTTTTGTCTAGAGTTCAAGAGTTTACAGCTCACATGCTGGGATAAAATTTAGAAAAAAAAATATTTTCAGGGAGAAAAAAAAAAGACATCAGATCATTTAAAAAAAGTGTTATCTATATAAGCCTTACCAAGGCATATAAACCCATAGGTAGGGATTTAATTTTGCAAATAATGCCAAAAAAGTCTTACAATATAAGCTGTAAACACTGGCTTTTATATCTATAATCATTTGAAAAATACTAGTGCTGCAGATCCCAGAACAGCCTTTGGAGGCAGCGGACATGGATCCAAACAAAAGACAAAATATAGATGTCCAGCTAAATAATCTTTTTTTGCTGACAATCTGGAGGGGAAAAAAAAAAAAAAAAAACGACAAAACCAACTGCCAGCTAAAAACACTTCAAGTTTTCTTGTTCCCAGTTCTACCACCAGGGAGAGGTTATTGGTAAAGAAAGAGAGAAAATGGCATTAAATTAGCAAGAAATTCCAAGGATCAAAGATTATTAGCAATTGATGCTGTGGGAGAGAGAAAGGTGGGGAGTGGGGAAAAAAGATTAAAAAAATAAAATCACACAAATGCACTAAGAGGACAGATTGCTTTTATTTCCCCAAAGGCCTAATGGGTAGTATTATACCTGCATGGTTTGCACCATAAACTCTGTCGGTCAAGCCCGAACAATGCCCGACACTTCTTTGGAGTATTTGCATCTGTTAGCATAAGGTAAACACAAAAAATACAACACAATGGTGGATAGAGCTCATTTGGACTGTGTAATCTTAGCTACAGCTACGTTTAGGTTTTAATCACCTCCGTTTTATTTGGTAATCTCCCCTCATACCAAGGGCATGAATAAACAGGACTTTGACAATGAGCCAAAACAAAACCAAAAATCTCCGACACCGCTGTGCGTGTGTCCGGCGTCGGCACCGCACTCGGTGCCGTGCTACCGAGGGCTTTGGGGGCGCCTCACGAAAATGTGACTTTCCTGGATTGGAGGCCGGGAGGGCAGGGCTGTGTTTGAGCCAGGGATCAGAGAGGCTTAAGGCTGATGCTGTTTTACAGTGGGTTTTTGGCTAGCAGCAGCAAAGAGGAAGGAAAAAAAAAAAAAAAAGAAAAACCAACGAAAAAAAATAAGCAAAACCTTTTCAGAGAGACGATAACTCATGGCAGTGTCCCACTCCCTTGTGTCTTCTAGATCACAACACAGAGCTACAAAGCAACAAGGCAGGAAAAAAAGGGGAAAGTACCAAATAAACCAGCTGCAAATCAGCCATAGCGAGTCTGGGAAAACTATACACACCTGCAGGGGCCGCACCAGTTATTCTGTTGATCAAGGCCAAAGCGCGCTCGGCATTTCTTAGGAGCGCTCAGGTCTGAATGAGTTCAAGAAAAGCGAGCAGAAAAGGGGGAGAGGAAAAAGAAAGGGGAGAGGGGGAGAGAGAGAGAGAGAGAGAAAGAGAGAGAAAAGGGGAGAAAAAAGAGAAAGATAAAAATAAGGAAAAAATAAAAATAAAAAAGGGAATAAAAATCAATGTCCTCGTTATTAATTGCAAAATATTGACTTTTGATTTAAAAGTTAAAAAAGTGATAATCACATTTTTATTCAACTCTTGAAATTAGCTGTTGCAATTAAAGCTGCAGTATCCCTTTATAAAGGACTGTTTCTTTCCCTTTTAAAAGAGCAGGTAGAGGAAAGTCATTGTAGCTGGTCTAACAGGATGTTTCAGGTGAGATTTATTTGGGTTGTTTTTTTTTTATTCTCTTTTTTGAGAGGGGAAAAAAGGAAGAAAAGAAGCTGAGTATGGAAGTTAGATCCTGAACATGCTTTTTTCTTCAACTCAGATACAAAATAAAAATAAATAAAAAAAGAGAAAAATAAAGAAAAAAAAAGGAAATTATATCTCCTGGGATAATGCAGCTTTTGGAATAACATTCAATTTATTTCTTTTTATTAATTTGTATTTAAAAGAATGGATAAGAATAAGCAGATTGCGAAATGAGCATGTTAGTATCAGCCAGAAAATAAAACGTAAAGCATGGCAAGGTGCTGAGTTAGTAGAGCTAGTGAATTGCAATGAATAGGCTTGAGCAGAAATGCAAAAAAAAAAAAAAAAATCAAAACTAAAATAATAATAAAAAAATGCGTACGCATGCTAATGTGAGAAGACTTAGTGGGAGCCATGAAAAATGCCATTAGATTAAGGAGGTTCATTACTGACTTGCTTCCATTCTTTATCAGTCTCTTTAAAGAAATACTGCATATTCAATTTGCACAGTTAGTACAACTCTTGCGTTATTTTACTGTATTACGTTTTAATAGCAATTGTTACAAAAAGACGAAAACAAAATTAAAAAAATACTATCAAACATATAATAGATATAAAGATAAATAGATAATAAATATAAAAACGTGTGGATGGTATTTTTTTCTTAATGTCATAAGTGTTTAATGTTAAAGTCTATAATGGCAGGAAAAAAAAATTAAAAAGCAGTTTATAAACTATTTTAAATGACTCAAAATGACGTTAGCACCTGTAATCGGAGGAAGTGAAAGGCAAGGATTTAGGAAACATTCGCTGTGTTCTGAAAAAAAAGAACAAATTATACAAAGGCTTCAAAAAAATTAAGTCAGGGCTTCTTCAGAATTGACTATGAGATTGCCTATGCAGTATTTCTAATTTCCTATATAGAATGGCAAACCTCCTTAATTTAAAATGGGTGCGATTTACCACTGTAAGGCATGCATCAGAACATACAGGTACAGCCCAAATTAATACCAAACACATACATACGTACGTACACGCACACACATATGCGCAAAATAAGCAGACAACTTTATCAACAACAGCATAGGCATTACCACTATGGATCTGCAGTTAAAGGCTGGGTAATTACTAGGAATAAATTTGGCTAACGTCACAAGAGGCTCTTACATGCAATGGCTTGGTTACTAGTTTTAGAAGGGCAGTAATGTGTAAATAACTAGAGTGCATTAAAAAAAAGGCTGCCTGCTAAAGAGACCGGCTCCCCGTGAGGCCAGGAGACTCGAGCCCACCTCCCCCGAACCTAGGAGCGTCACACCGGGACTGCCACACTTCCACTAAGCGAGATATTTAGACTTATTTTTACTTACCGTTGGTCTCTCCTGGTTGCTTATCCCTTTTCCTCTTCTTCTTCTTGCCCTGCGTGACACACACACAAAGGAGAAGGATTAAAACCAAGCCGAGACAAAGCCACATATCCTGCGAGGCGGCACAGAGTGATAGGGCAGGGGCCGGAGGACACCAGGAGCTCAGCCCACTCCCCCCATCCTAGCGGGGCCAAGGGGTCCCAAGGGGATGCTTGTGCCATGGGGACGGCTCTGCCTGCCCCCCACTCCATACCAACACCCACCCCAAAGCCACGAGCAGCTGGAGGGGGTGCTGGCAGGCTTGCAAGATGCTCCTTTTGAGATGAGATTGTAATGACGGCACGCATTTGACACACACAATCCTGCATCTGGAAGTTTCACAAGTTACTTGTGGCCCCGTATGTGTGAGGCGGGGTGGGGAAGAAATGGGAACAGAGGAGACTGAAAGATGGGGGATGCATGGGTGAGGTGAGAGTGAGCCCTCGGAGTGCCCTGGCACCCAGTGTTGACTGCTAAAGCAGACAAGGGAGCTGTGATAATGAGCAACACCTAACCTGCAGGTCTGTAAGTGCACTCACAGCCTAGGGAACAAGGCCAAGAAAAGGAAAAAACACAGATATAACCAAGACCCTTTCCACATTTTGCTTGATCGCAAAGAAAACAAGCAGTATTTTGCTAAACTGTGTCTATTTTCCAAATACTGCCCAAGGAGATGATGTGATTTGTCACAGCCTCTAACTGGAGGGAGGAAGGGAACAGACGAGGTCAGGTAAGCAGGAGCTGGTCGCTCCTCAGTTTGGAGAGGACACAACCAGGAGCTCCAGCCTGAGTTCTAGGGAAACCCAAAAACCGTCTTCTAAGAGGAGTTATAAAGTGATAAGCATGGCTCAAAAGAGAAGTTGTTTTCTAAGAAAATTCTTCTAACGCTGAACTACAGAGTCTGCAGAGTACAAAAAGGCCAGTGCAAGATGATAGAGTCATTTTGTTTTTATAGCTCGCCAGCTACTAAAAGCAACAACTTTGGGGCCAGCAATGTTGACTGTGAACAGCGTGGGGACTCCTGCTTTTGAAGATGTGGTGGTAGGAGAAGTTGGTGAACAGACACCAGACCAACAGTTCCTTGTGGGCAAGAGGGAACAAACATGTCTTGGAAGAAGGAATCTCAGCACTTTTGAAGGGCTGGACTTATCTGTGGGGAAGCCAAAGGGTTCTCCCACATAGTGAACTTCTCAGTAGGTTGGTCTGGCTCCCAACTACAGGGTTAAGATCGGCTTCAGCTTGGCACATCCACTGTAACATTTGGCTCGCTCTGATACATATCAGTAAGAAATTCCCTCAGTGTGAATGCTGGATTCTGATCTGTTGTTGTCTTGTTTCTCCTCCCCTAAAGCCAGCTGTCTGGCATGGGGCTTCTGTACTCGCTCCCCCTTGCTTGTAAACTGCCCCCCTGCTGTCCAGGCTGTGATAAATACAGCCCTGTCTGAGAAAGCCTTCTTGTGATGGAAAAAGCAGTGTGCACTGTCGATTTTAAATGTCTTTCAAGCAACATGCACATAATCCTGCAGCCTGAATGCTGCTGAAAAAACGTTTTGGACACCTCTGAGGCCATTTGGGGAGATATTGAAAGCTCTGGGTTAATTGCTACAGCACCCATTAGTCGAACAAGACAGGAAGACAAGACAGACAAGCACTGCTCCTAAAAATCCTGAGACTAAAATAGGGGAAAACATGGATCCTGAAGTCCATACAACACACAGAAATACAAGGGGCTTGGGCTCTGCTCCATCTACATTAATCTAAATTGACAGTAATTCTGTGAAAGTCAGTGAATTTTTCCAGCTTTACAATGTAACTGAAACCAGACAATTGCCTAAGGATTGTAAGCCTGATTTCTATTTAATCTCAAGGAGGCCACTTGCATAATTAACAGACTGCATCTTGTGGCCATCTTGATTCATTTCTCAGTGCATTTGAGGATTGAAGGGCCGGTCTAACTAGAGACCTCATCACTTTTTCACTTGATGGCCAGCCAGAACACAGGTCAGGAGCCATCAGCCCTTTACAGACTTCTTCAAGCCAGGTATTTACATACTATAACCCCTTCAGGGAGCAATCTATTAAAAATGACTGATATACGGGAATGTCAGCCAGGGACCAGGAATTTTTGGTTCCTCTTCAACACACGCTTTCCTAACAAAGAACTGAAAGATGTCCCACTGACTTCTCTGACATTCTTTGCAAAGCTTATAGGGAAAAACTACCATGCTCTCTTGTTCAATTTTTGCACTGAGAGAAGATATTGCATAGCTAAATTAATATGTGGACTTAAAGAAAGAATTACAGCAGCAGTTCTTCCAGCACTCGGCAGAAGACAGTTTTGTCTTTGCCTCAGATTGCCCTCCTAAGACAGGAGCAGATGGTCTGTAACATTTCTCATCATCATCCTATATAAATTCTAAGGCTGCAAGGAAATGTGGATGTACATACTTGCTAAATGTTTTGGCAGCTCTCTCGACAGAGCCAAAGCAACATGGGTTTTGACAAGACTGCAGAGTTCTTTGGTACTAATTTTCCAGACAACCAGCAGGCAAAGTGACTAGACCCTTACATATACCTGAGTCCAGCACTCAGCGCCGCTTAACATCTCCTATTAGATCTCAGGAAGAACGAGCGCGCCTTGTGACACCAGCAAGCCACAGGGGATTCACTGAATCCTCTTCTCTTATTTAAGAGCAGGCTGAAAGCTGCATTTCTTGAATGCAGAGCTCCTATTTCTGAAGATGTGGGCTACAGCTGGCCCCATCCTCATGCCTAATGGGAAATGCCTAACGATTTAACCATTTCAAGCACCCCAAACACGCTCCCGTTCTAGATGTGTGAAGGTCTTAAGGTGCTATGAAATGCTGAGGGAGGTGGGGAACTTGGAGAGCTCTGAACGGATGGGAGAGGGGAAAAAAAAATCCTGCAGATGATGCAATCGTGTGATGCAAAGCTGCTGCGCTCTCCTCAGTCAGGAAGGTTCCCCCTGAAGGTCACCTGGGGGTACAGCATCAAGCCGCTGGGAAAGCGACGGCTTTCTCATCCTGTCCTTTTTAGCTCGAGAAGAAAGGGTTTCTCAGTGCTCACACGGTGAGGACAAAAGTAAAGGTCCTAAGCACTTCAGGCTTTGTACATGCCCATCTGTCAGTGGCACAGTCACCGTGCAGAATGAGCATTCCCGAAGCCTCAGTCGAGCCTGTAACTCTCTTTTGAACACCCAAGATGACAATACTGCACAGTGCCGAGGAACTACCTCAAGCCTATGGTCTGACAGTCTCAGGCCATACTATAACGAAAAGAAAGGAAATGTGTTCTTAGCAGGAGCAGTGCCTCGGTGGGCTTAAAGACGTTTCCTCTGTCTCTGAGGAACACACACCACTACACCTCCAGCGACAAGCAAAGGAGGGAGCAAGGCAGAACCCAACAGAATGAAAAGATGATCGAGAAAAACAGAAGTATTTCAAAAAATGTCCTTAAGGAAATGTAGCTAAGTAAGTGAGCATGTGTATGAGTATTCTCTACTGCTGAAATGCTGGAAGAGCGTGGAGAGATGCTGCTGCTCTAGGCTTTGCTGCAGACTGAGACCTGGTTTCACATGCATACATGTGAAAGCACAAATGCTCAAAGAGGTAAACATTGCCATACAGAAAGCACATGGTTCATGTGACTTAGGCAAAATGGTATTTATGGTAAAATAGGCAGTGATGATGGCAATGATAGAAGACACAGACTTCAGCAAAAACAAAACGTGTATCACTATACGTAACTAACATCAAATTTACAGATACTTGTCCCCAGACCTGCATGGAAGTCTATCTGCAAGGTAGGGAGCAAGGTTTATTCTAGAATCAGATAACTTGAAAGCTTTAGGTGGTTTAACTTTTTTTTTTTTTAAAAAAAAAAAGATGTTGCTATAATCCTATTAAGGAGGGTTTAGAGTTCCCCCCAGTCTACAAATATGTCAAAAATGTACGGGTTTAGGCTTGTAAACACTTATTACCAGATGCACTGCTTACCCTTCATGGAAGAAGGGGTTATATACTACCAGTAAGTGGTTACAATGCTGGCCTTACATTTTTAACAGACAGAAAATTCTACTACTTCTAGCTACAAAATGGGCTTTCTGAAAGGTGGATGAGGGAATCAGTCTTAAGAACACTCCATGAATTGATCACAAACTCCAAAATACTCTTCAAAAAAAGATGAGGGGAAAAAAAAAAAAAAAGATTATATGGCCATGAAAAAGCAGAACACAATCGAAATATACAACAGTAGAGCGTGGAATAATTCATTTAACCCCACTTGAGAGTAAGACTTTCCAACAAGTCATGCTTTTGGTTTTGCCAGTCCTTCTCTGAAGCTAGGATAAGTCATTCTTCCACTTTCCACTATACTCTCACACAGATAAGCACAAGACACTAATTATTCATATTTTTGGTGGAAAGGAGAGAAGCCATGCTAGGGGAATTTTATTTTTTTTTCTATATATGAAATAAAATTTAAAATGACCAGCAAGCCAAATAGCATCTCCAGATGTCAGTAAAAGTGAAGGCAAGAGTTTCTTCACAGAGTTCTACTGTCATGCCCCAATTCTAACCTTTTACTAGACCCAGCCAGGAAGCCTCTTCCAAGTGGAGGGCTGTGAATTATCCCCAATAGTTTTAGTATCAGAGAGGGAAGCGTCCGTTGTTGTTACCAGATTGGGATCCTGAGGCACGCTTTCCAAGTAGTGCTTGTGTGCAATGTGTGGTCGTAGTTCAGCAGGTCACATATACATTTCTACAAGCTCTACTACTAAAAAAATTTCCACCTACATAGGAACCTACATAGTTATCCCGTGCGGACCAGCCCGGGTACAGCTGCATATGAAGCTGTCGTTCCTTTCTTGCTAGTTCATAGTATTTCGCTTGTTCTTCTCTGGATAACGCATGCCACTGAGGTGAAGAAAAGAGAAAAAGACAAAATAAAAAACACAAGCGTGGTGTGGGTTTTGTTTGGCTGATTGGTTGTTTTTTAAGTGTGTTAACAGCAGAATATGTTATTTATACATAAATACAGCTAGAATTGATTTTCCCAAACAAATAGATAAAACAGATGATCAGGCACACTGACATTCATATTTTATGTATAACTCCAGATTATAACTCCAGTTAACTCAGCCGAGTCAAAACTAATTGCTTCTATTCATTCAGCCCTTTCATTTTCCTGATGAGACAATTAGGAAAAATAAACAAAAGCAAAGAACAGGGGAGAGGACCCAGAAGCTGGAGCACTTGTCCTAAGTCAGATTTCAGTTACAGATTTAGAGGTTCTCCCTTTCCCTTCTCCACCAGCATCCCCTCTTTTCCTCCAGCTTGCACAGTTTATGATACTTGTACCACACTTCCCAAAGACCTCCCTCTCCCCCGTTTACTTTCCTGCCCATTTGTTGAACAAAACAAGAAATCTGAGATTTCTCCATCCCCCAGTCATGGAAATAACACTGAAATAATACTGCTACTAATTAACTTTCCCCACTCCCCATGAACGACCCCACCAGCAAAAAGTGTCTGTGAAAACCAAACCAAAAAAAGGCCTTTGGTATAGTTGGATTCTGTGAACACAGAGTACTTCCCTTTCCATTACCAAAATAAGAGGAAAACACACCGATTCAGAAGGACACAACTCCCTCTCTCTGCAAGCGGTCCGAATCCTACCGAGGGTCAGTCCCTGTTTGTGCTTCTCCCTTGTTACCTACCCTCCGACCGAGGATTTGGTTGATGGCTGCGCTCTCTTTCAATGTGCATTCTGCTACAACTTTTGCTCTCATTTCCTTCATATACAACATAAATGCATTAAGAGGTTTCTTTATGTGTGGCTTCTTTTTCTCTTCTTCTTTTTTGGAGTCCTGATGTTTTCTGAAGGGTAAAGATACAACAGACAAAATCCTCACAGTGAGAACTCTTGTGAATTTATTAAATTAATCCCCTCAATCCCTTAACATTAATCCTCAGAAATTAGTCTCTAGAAAGAGGAACAGAAGGTTCTCTAGAGCCTTTACCCTAGCTGCTACATGAGAACAGTTTTAACAGCATTATTAAAAAAAAAACAGTCTCATGTTTGTGTAATATCATCAAGTACATCCTCAGCCCCTTGAATAACCTCAGAAAGAAATGGCCAGAAAATGGGTTCTTGCTTTATGGGGAGGGCCTGTGACCGTGATGGTGGAGGAAATAATCACACCCCATCATCCCTGGGAATGGAAATGCTTAAAATGTTAAAAAAATATATATACATTTATATATTCTACAGCAAAAACATTTGCACAAACCCAAGCCTTTCTAAAGCTACACTTGCAAAGCTGCTACTTTGGGTGTTCTAAAAGCAACACGCAAGAAGCAAAAACTTACGAGCTGTGGAGTGAGCCGACGTCGCTCTGGGAAGATTCTTGTTTGACTGTTGGTGTGACTATGGCCGGATGAGGGATTCCAGTTGTATGTAAACTATGGTGTGGCGGGACCATGTGTGGAGGAAACCTAGAGGAGAGAAAGCTGTGTAAATCGTCAGAATAAAAATGAATGAATGGGGAGGGATGTGTACACACATTTAAAAAAAAAAAAAAAAGGCATATAACAAGCACATGACAGCTAGACAAAGCATATGAAAGCTGGCAGCATTAATTAGCAATAAATTAAACATAATGACTCTTCTAATGTCATTAAAGCCAATCTTCCCCTTCATTATCATTACTGACATGAGACATCATGATTTTTAACATCTTTAACAAAAGGCAAATTCAACTGAATGAACTTGGGATGAAAGTGGAATTTCAGCTACCTGCAAGAAAATCCACTGGTCTATTTCTTTACTGAGAAATTATCTGTGGCAACCAAGGAATCAATTTTTATCGTGCTGAATCACATTGTGAATTTGGGATGACATCTTTTGTGGCATATTGACAGCAAAATAAAATATTAATGCCAACACAATCTAGATGCGTTTTTGATAATCCTGATAGAAGCCTCATTAGCTACATTTTGTTGATGGAGCAAAGGAAAATAGTAATTTATGTCTAATGTATCCCTGAGCCACGCTGCTTTAACAGAAGTTTGGTAGATTGTGGAATTAAGCCAATTTTGGTCCACTATGGTACCCTAGGAAGGCTTAAATTCAAGTCAAATAACAAAGTAGTTTTTCTAAAGACAAAAAATGTTGACAGCTTTATGGTCATATCCAGGGACAGGCCGCAGTCCTGCAACTGGATTCAGAGAGATGTGCAATGCTTCTCATGTATCTAATTTGGGGCCACAGCATAAACATACCACTATAAGTCAGACTTTCTAATTTTTAACTGCAGTTAACAAACTTGTCAAAAGCATTATTAACAACTTATGATTATTCCTCAATTATTGAAAAAAAAAAAAAAAAAAAAAAAAAGGTTTTGCAGTGAATAAGGAAAGCACAACAGAACTGAGCTACTGCCTGTCCCTTAGAAACCCACCACTGAAGTTTATACATTTCCAGGGAATGGGATCTAGCTTAACCTTTTGGCTTAAAAATACCTTCCCACAAAAAATCCATGGCTAGACTGATCCGGTAAGTAAGATTTTTGCTGTTGTACATTCCTACACTTATCCCAGACTTTGAGCCATCTTGGTCCAAATAAAGTACCCTGAGAATACGGAACATGCAATGGGTAAAGAATTACATCTTCTATCATTGATATATAATGTCCTTTTTTCTATCTAATAGGGTTTAAAATGGGGTGACAGACTATGGTGAAGCAGAGAGTGCACAATTATCAGAAATATAGTGAGATTTCTTTATTTTTATTCCTCTCTTATAAATTCCATTCCTGAGCTTAAAACCCAGAAAACTACCTAGACATTCCTTAAGTTCAGAAGATGACACAGAAGTACTTTCATAAACAAGAGGTATTGTCCACGACGAGCTCTGTGCATCTTTGTCTACCAGCTGGTAGTACTCAAGATCATGAGACAGAAGTATTTTGTCTTTGAGGCAGTGGTGGGAAGAGCAGGGACTGACAGGGAGAATGTGAAATTGTTCAGACTGCAGAGAATCGCAGCTCCTGTGAACAAAGACATGGAGAGAAGGAAAGGAGGAGGCTGTGACGGCAGGGGAGGAGGAGAACGGCCACCAAAATGGTCATTACTCTTTGGATTTTACTTTTGCTAAAGACTCATGGACACAAATATCCAAGTGGATTGTCAAAACTCTGACAAAAGAAGCTGGGAGAGAAGTGCATGTCTGAGGAAATGCTTTGATGAGCAGTACGTCAGAATGGAAGGGAATGGTGAGGCTGCAAGAAGACCAACATCCAGGTCCCACTTCTGCCATGGCACTACCCCACTGTCGCCAATACACAACCTGGACCTTTGCATTGCTTTCCTCTGCTCTCCTTCTCATGGTTGGACATGGCTAGAGGTAAAGTTTGCTCCCACAGTGGATGGGGCATCCAGACACAGTGCAATGCAAATAATAAAAGCTGATAGCAAGAGTCCACAGGGGACTGCTCTTCAAAAAAAAAAAAAATCTACAATTGTTTTAAAAATCTGATCTGCTGACATCAGTACAAGCACTGTGATAAAATGTTGGCACACATCCTATCCAATCCTAGGCTGACTGTAAAGATCCAGCATTGAGGTGAGGGCTGCTGGGACTGGCTAGGGTTCAAACTGGAAAGAGCCAGAGATGATGGGTCAATGAAGAATGAAGATGGAGACAACAAGCCTATCTCTGCAGAGCGGGCAGGAGGAGCTCGAGTGATGTGAGGACACGGGATAGAGAGCATATACCAACAAGGAAGAACAGCCAAGCGCAGTAGTAGCACAAGGCCAGCAGGGTATGAGGGCCTGAATGAGGTTAGGGTCATCACTGTGGAACGGCACCCAGATAGCACAGAAGGATCGTTACAGCTGGAGTTAACGGGGACAAGAGGTGGTGGTTGTTAAGCTTTTGAACAGGACCCCGGGAAGTGGCCGTGATAACTGGGTCGTGGACTTGCTCCCTGAAAGAGGATCCGGTCTAAAATTAAAACTAAAATGCACTGAAAAGTGAATGCTGCCTACACGCTGAATTGTGTGGTCAGGAGCTCTGAAGGAAACAAATTCAACAAAATATAGGGGCTTATTTTGTCAGTTTACTTTTGATGTAGATTTAAGTATCTTCTGCTAATCAAAAATTAAGGAGGGTGAAGAAATTTGCCTAAAATGCAACTCCTCCCCCAGTTATGGGAGAAGTGTTTTCCCCAGTTACCATTTAGGAGAATGAGTATCTGCACACTGGAGGAGTGGCCGTATGGGAGGAAGGGCAGCTGAGGAGGAGATGCCTACACACACGTTGTGCAGAACCATGGCCGTAACCAGAAGGATGGCAAAACCTCACTGAGTTCAGTGGGGCTGAGACCGTATCCAGCAAACCCTAAACTTCAGAGACATGGTAAACTTCATCG
This sequence comes from Aythya ferina, assembly GCF_964211825.1. Lineage (NCBI taxonomy): Eukaryota > Metazoa > Chordata > Aves > Anseriformes > Anatidae > Aythya > Aythya ferina. Next base: position 28,648,358 of record NC_140302.1, on the reverse strand, counting down.
GCAGGCAGCTGCAGCTCAGCAGTTATTTTGGGACTGGCAGTTTTCCCAAAGGAAGTTTTGTGTGCATTACCAGTGACCATTTATTATTACAGGTTGAAGATGCCCAACTGACACAATGCTACCCATCAGATTTACGTGCTCCTTCCTACGTTTGGGGCCGTAAAAACGTGCTCCAAAACCCCAGGTCAATCACACCACCCCATTGGCTCCAAAGATCAAAGTGTTAGACTCCAAGTCCAAGTGCCTACTGATTTCTACGCAGACACCCAGTCATATGGCAGTAAGAATGGGGAAGGAGTGTTAATTTTTAAGTTCCTGGCCGCGCTCCAACTTCAGTAATTACATTCAGCAAAAGTGAATTTCCTCTGAAATTTCAATTACAACAGGTATTTTCCACTGCCACCACTTAACTGCTGTGCAGTGTTTGTCTGGTGCAATTCTGTTAAATTATTTCCTGATTTCCTCTCCCAGCAGTTGTTTTTTCACAGTGGGTCCACTGTTTGCCCATCAGTTAGCTAACCCTGTCTCAGTTTGCGTTACGGGCATATTACAAAGGGATAATGAAGGATCAAGACATGTTATAAGCATATTGCATGCTTCAGAAGCGAGGGGGATGATGCTACAAGCAGAGAAAAGAGTTGTAAATGGTTAAAACAACCTGAAGACACTACCTTAATAGTTTAAACCGTTTATTAAAATCACTATTAGTCACCCATTAACCTTTTATAAACTATTCATAAGCACACTCTAACTAATGAAGTGTAATTACTAAGCTCAGGGAATATTCAGGGCTGGGAAGCGTTATGTGCTCCAAAGGTCTGCATCACAACGCAGGCAAGTGCGGGAATTCCCTTTAAAGCAAGGCTCTGGAAGGATGTGGACGAGGTCTTGGAGGACAGGGGGCTGAGACTGGGGTCTGCCCTGGATTCAGCGTTTGGCCAGAGTGGAGACAGCGGCCCTGAGGCTTGTGCCTTACTGCAGGGATGCTGCCCGCAGGGCACGTCTGCAGGCACGCCGGGCGCTCGGGGCCAGGGCTGCCCCACCGCTGAGTGCAGGTGCTCCACCTGATACGGCAGGCATGAGAAAATTGTGTGTCGGAGCACGGTCTGCCCAGAGGGTGTTCCCAGCTGTGGGAAACCAGGAGGGGAGTTTCTGGGCTGAAACAAAGGATAAACATCTTAAATCTATTCATCGGCCTGCGTCTGCGCCTGGGCGCGTGTGTACGTATGGGCACACGTCAAGACAAAAACAAAGGCTGTGCGCCGATACACACACCCCTCACCTTTGCCTAAGACATCCCCCCGTATTTTTTTTCTCTAGACAAGGATTCCTTGAATTGCAATAAACACCCTAAAAATTCTAAGTAGCTCATTATACACCACTGTCTCCTTTTATGGCTCCAAGCCAGAATATAATGATGAGTCTTAACTTGTTAAGGACAACTAATTTTTTGTTCCTGGCTGTCTCAAGGGCTTCTCTCTTACTCACTCTCACTTTACTTCACTGTTGACATGTTTCTGTTAACTGGATGTCATCTGCCTGCCTTGATTTTATGCACAAGCAGTGGGATGCATTTTTCTGTGCAACAATTCTGCTTTGAGTTGCATTAGATTTGTCATTATTCTCTCATTTTCCCCTTGCACTTGTAACATTTCATCTATTCCTGCCTTATTTTTTGAGCCACGGTGCACCCACATTATGGTTTATACATGATCTTGCTCCCTTTGAAGCCGGCAGATTTCAGAGCCAGCCCTCGTCAGGAGAAGTGCCTGCTACCAATTTAGCAGGCTGAGGGCCCCGAGCTCCAACAACTCAATCTAAAGGGGGTCACAGGGTGGCACAAGCGAGTGTCAGCAAGTGCTGTTTAATTGCCAATCTAGGCTTCTCCATGGTGTTTAAAGTATAATGACCCATCACTTAATTCTGAGAAGTCCTGGCCCTGCTGCTGAATGGAATGAATATCAAAGGATGTGCTAGAACAGGGCAAGGAGCCTACATTTCCTATAACTGCCATAAGTATAATAGACCTCTACTTCTGTCGTCCCATTACCACAATAATGTATTTAATTTGCTGTGTACTCTTTTTAACTAGATACCTTTCATAAAGCCTATCTTGGGAATATAGCCTCCCCCCTCCCACACCCCCCCTCCCCCAAATGACTAGCCTCTCTAATAATAATTAAACTAAATCAAGCTCTACTTTGCCTCGCACCATGCCTGCAAGCCTTTTATAGATATTAAAAAAGATTAAATAGAGGGAGGGAATCATTGTTTAAATTTGCAGCTCTCTCCCCACAACCCAGGATTTTTTTGCCTGAGCTGGGTCTATTAATTTTTTTTTTTTTCAAAAAGTTGCTTTTTCCATTGTCTTTTTCTGTTTGCCAGAGCGATGTGGGCAAATTTTAATTTTTGCTTTTACTCTACTTATCTAAAGCACGCAACACAGTATTTCCCTACCCATTCAGTCACGAGCTCTAGTTACAGGTTTCCCTTGCTCAAGGAGGTGTGTTCCCCCCCACCTAATCTTCTCCTTAAATCCTCTATATGCCAACCTTCACATATTAAACTGCAGAGACGGAGAGGAAGGGACAGAGAAGGGAAGAGATGTGGAACCTTGCTATGTAATGCATGCTAATTTAATTATGTGCCATCATCAAAATGGATTAGCTGTTTCAGCCCATCAGGAAAGTCTAAACCTCCACCGATTTAATTAACCAGACTGAAAATCAGATGAACAGAAAATAAAACTATCATTAGGAGCAATTAGTGATTACTTAAACATAGTGCTGCCAACCAGTTTGTAAATAAAACTAGCAGCCCCTGGAAAATTAGATGGAATTAATTGAAGGTAGGGAGGGGGAGAAATATATACTTCTAAAGCTTTAAGGGTCAGGCAGGCCCTTTCATGTTGTCTATCAGTGTTTGGAGCTTTGGTAGGGAAAATACAGCGCAATAACCTTCCTTCCAACTCTGCTTGAAGAGCAGCCCCCACCCTGCTCCCCGGCCTCCCCTCTCGCACACGGAGCACTGCTCTGGGTGATAGCCACCGAGAAAGCAAAAGGTGGCACGACTTCTCCTCCTTGCTTTTTCAACATCACATTCTCACAGCTTTTTCATTTAGTTGGCTTTTAAAGATGACTTCCTGCTCCTCCACCTCTCCCTCAAAAACAAATTCTTAAAGACCAATAAGAGCACTGAGACATCCTCTTCTGATCAAATTGGAAGGTACTGCTCGCCCTCTCCTCCTCCGCCCTACCAAAAAACTAAGGATGACTGTTTAACTGATGTGCTTTCAGGAATAAGTTTCCTAGATGAAATGCCCTCCTCTAGAGAGGGTGGCAGGAGGAGTTACACTTGCTCTCGACTCAGGACCTCAGTATTTGAACTCACCTTGACATGGAAGCATTGACGGTCAGAGCTGTTGGGTAAGGGTGGCGGAAACCCCCTGTCGTGATTGGGTACACTGGCTGACCTTGCCTGGCAAAAAGAAGGGAAAGAGAGAATGAGAGAAAGAAAAAAGGGTTTAAAAAAAAATACACAACAACAACAACAAAAAACTTCTCTCTGCACACTAAGCTTTATTCTCATTTGATCAGAACAAAAATCTTGGGGATTGTACAGCAAGGATCAAAGGAAAGAAACACAGAACAATTTGAATGCCATAAATCTGATAGGAATGGCTAATTAAATTTTATAACCTCTGCTTATGTCAATAGAGACCCTCTCCCCAAGCTGAAACTAGGTGTTTTGTTGTAATAATTAAAGGCGAAGTCTCGCTTGCTTTAATGGAGCCATCACACTAATTGAGGGCTACACATCCAAAGGAAAACAATAATGAATGTAAATTTATACCAAAATAAAGTACAGTGAATCAAAGGACTTCAGTTGCGCTTTGGGCCTCTTTCGGTATTTAGATCTCGGTGAGAAAACATTAAATTAACAGAGCTTAATTTGTAGCCTTTTGTCAGATTAACAAGTGTTGACAAGAGTTACCGGGGGAGAGTCCCCAAGAAGTATTGTGGGTAACCAATAGACAATCACACCTCATTACAATAATTAAAAAATACAGCAACATGCAAAACAGCATCCTCATGAAAGACACACAACTTTTTCTGATTGAGGTTTGTCTGTGCTGGCTAGCTCTTTTCATCTGTCCTTCAAATTTATCATCTGAATGGGCAGGATGCGTTCTGGGGGGGTACAGTGCTAGGGACACCCTGGCCAGTTGAAGATTGATGGGTTGGGAAGTAGATGGTAAAGCACGAGTGGCAATGAAAGGGGAAATAAAAATCTGGGGTTACTTCTGCGAAAACGGCCCAGCTGCTCTCCTAGAGCAACAGTGAATGTGACGGTATCATCCCTCAACAAAAACCATTCAGAGAAGCTCCAAGAGTTGTGGTTAGACAAATAAGCCATGGGTGTTGGCTTGTTATAAGCCAGCGGTGATGACAGAGTCTTCCTGTGACAAAGGTGGCCATTATCACCTGCCTGATGAACTTGGCCACACATGGCAACATTCGCGTAGGTTTGGCAGCCACAACATGAGGTTCAAGGAGGACAACCCTGTGTCTGCACACAATGATGAAAGGGTTTGAGACAACAATGTGCAATGAGGCACAGGCCAACAACACTGAGGAATTTCTTCCTAAACTCTCACATCTTTGATGTTAGTGCCTTTTGGTATTCACTGAGTATATTTATTTTAAGTGACGAGGCTTTTGCTGTGCCAACTTGAGCTAAGTGGTTGCAACAGAGCTCCAAGCCTGAGCTGGCTGTACTGCAGTTAGGCCCTGCTAGCAAGAAAGAAGAAAAAAAGAAGCCAACATGCGTTCAGGGTATCCTATATAAAAGGTAAATCACCACAAATGAGGAGAAATTTATCATTTCAGAGAGCAGCAACTCTGGGTTTTTGTTCTGCTCATGCTGTGCTCTTCTGTAGTAACTCAGCCTTCTGCAGGACATGATGGACGTGTCTTGCTTTCCGTGAGGGAGGGCCTCTACTCCACGCAAGTTGCATGACCATCCTGTGATGAAGGAGGGCTTGCAGAATGGCCAGAAGTGGGCTGCTGAGGCTGAGGTCCAAGCTCCAGCTCTCCTGAATCCTCTGCACCTCTTAAACACCCAGGCACGTGTGTTCTCAAACCCTTCACCTGCCCAAAAACTGAGTGCGTGTGAGGACTCCACCGCTCTGCCTCATTCTCCTGCAGGCGTGAATTTGGTTTCCTTAGGGAAGGCAAGCTATTTTAACACAGCTGACCAAACAACCTCAAGCAGGAACAAACTATTTCTATCTTTGGGAAAGTAATTTCTAAAGAAATCTGATCTCCCCCATATTGATGAGGCTAACTAGGTGAGAAAAATAAGGTAATGATCTTGATCTATAATGAACAGAATCATTGTATGCAGCGGCATGGAAGTATTTTATAATGTTTTAAATCAAATATACTGTACACAAGACCTAGGAAGTGTTCAAATGTGTCACAAAACCATTGCAGAGATGGTAACATAAGAAAAAAAAAAGAAAATAAGGACTCAGTTATCGGAGGGAACCTCATATCCAACAAGGTTCTGCAAGTGGAATATAAGGAGTTGGGAAAAAACAAACAAAATGCAAGAACAATAACTCTCCATAGCTTTTTTTTTCTAAGCCAGTTTTAAAGTAAACTAATTCTTCTTTCTTGTTTGCAAGAAAATTCCATTCTTTAGATGCCAACTGTCCAACCCTGTCTCAACCAGGAATGCTGTTCACCAGTTGATGTAAAGCTTTACTTTTTCACAAAAAAAATGAAGGGGATTTTAAGGGGAAATCCAATGACATTTAAAGTTGTGCATTTTCACTGAGGATGGCTGTTAAGAAAACATTAAAGAAGTCCATTAGATCCACTGTGAGCTCCCAGAAAACCAAGTGTGAGGGCATATTGAAAACAAACAAATGTGGTGGAGTGTGAGAGCATTAACAAGAAAAGAACATTTCTGCATAATGATTTAAAAATTCATGCTTCACAAGCCATCAGCTGGTTGAGACAACATGCAAAGCCGTGCCCAACTGCCCATGTTTGTTTAAGACCACATGACCTGGTATAAGTTTTAATTAATTTGTATGAGATGAGTAAATTGATAATCACTCAATAGATTGGCAGTTGGCAAACAGACTTATCCAAATGCACACACACAGGCTCGCACACACAATTTTTAACATAAATGTTACACATCAAAAAAGAAAATGGAAAATAAAAAAATGGAACTCCTTACTGTGGTACTAACCATCCTAGCGGATGGGGGATTTGTCCTACAGTGCCCGGTGATAGTGGATAGTAAGGAGATATATCTGGAGGATGTGGAGGCCTTGGAATTCCTGCAGGAGAGGAACATAAAGCGGTGTTACTGTTGAGATATGGAAATAAATAAATATAAGGAAAAATCACATATGTTTCCACATCACTATCTGTTCTTTTTTATTACAATACTCATGACTTTGCTTTCAGTTTTTAAAGGTTGCTTTGCAGCCTTATAGATAGCCTCTTGGCATCTTGTTAGATGAGTTTCAACCAGAAAAATTGATGCAATTCTGTCTCAGTCACCTCTTCAATCAAAGATAATTATTTTGCTATTTTTTAAGTGAAGAATTTAGGCATCTTGGCTACCATTTTGGTATGATGCTGTGCTAGGTGTCATCTTCAATGATCAAAAACAAAATGGACCCTGTATCAAGTTCATGATTATTTTATTCTCGAAGTCACCAAACGAGCATGGCCCTACCTATACTTTGCATACTCAATAGCATGGCACTATTCCAAAGTAATCTCCAAAACAAGCTATAAAGTCATTATAATTGCAAATGACGTTTGCTTTTCAGGGGCTTGGGAGACACATGGTTTGGATCCCTACCCTTTCTTGTAACCTAGGGGATGAGTAGAAATAAATAAATTGGGGACAGAACCTGGAAGTGCTTGCTAAAATGGGGGGAAAATGTTGAACGTGTGACAGGGAGGGCAGAGCGTCCACAGGTCCTCTCTGGAACTGGTGCAGCTCCAGGAAGGATAAATCGATTCCTGATGGAAGCCCAAATTTTATGCTCCTTACCTTGAAAGAGAGTAGGAATTACTCAGGGGAGTAAAGGCTACAGAACTGGGTCTTTCAAATACCAAGCCAGAGCACAATTATATAGCAGAAGCAAAATTAAAACAGAGAGTGTTAAAAGGAAGGGGTACTGTAGTCGTGGCTAAAAATTATTTTTTTTAAGTCACTCGGGAAGCTTTTAATCTCTAAATTAAATCTCCTTGTGTGACATTTTCACGCAGACATTGCTTTTTCTCCATTACAAAAACCAAACAGATTAACTGGGCTTTAACCATCCGGTGAGCTATTTGCACACTTGAAAGAATGTTCACAGAAGAAAAGTAAACAGTCTGCAGACGTTAATCATATGTTTTACGATAACCATTTAAATGCTATTCCCTGTACTACCATTATTTAAATGAGAGGTTGACTATGCCATTCACTCGCAATACCCAGGGATGGTGAGATGGATTCCTTTTAAGCCACGTGAAGGTAGCATTAAGGACAATTAAAAGGGGGCCCCCGCTGAAGCGCATGGAGTGAAAAACAGCTAATGCACTGCCTGGTTCAAGGGCTGCAGCTTAAATAAATTACCGGCGTATGCTAGGGCCAACACAGAGCAATTCTTCTGACAAACTCTGGACATGGATTCAGTTTCAGATGTAGTCTCTAATTAACTAGCTGGCATTTAGATTAACAAAAACAAAACCACTGTCACTAGGAACTCAATGCAGCCTGACGAGAGAAGATTGACACTGTTTGACTTCTCTGGGCCCTCGGGTTAAACAGGGACTCTTAAAAAGTTAGAATAACATGTAAATTCTATTCTGTTACACCAAAAAATCTAGTCAGGGTTTTACACGTTGCTCTATATTCAAGAAGACTGCCCTTCAGGCTGAACTGAGAGTTGGGTAGACTTACATTGGGGAAAAGAGTTGCAAGTATATAGCTGCAGTTAAGTAGTTAGAGTGGATAAAAATTCAACATTATAGGAGAAAAATGGCTGAACTCCTGACACAGAAACAATGGGGTTTGGGGAATTAAAAGAGATTCATTTTGAACCTGGTCATGACCCACCACCTTTAAAATTCCAGCTGCAATTTTGTAAGTGCAGATCACAGAACGTACATGTTTAACTCTCGGGGTTGTGCATGCAAACCAAGCTGTTAGCAGATCCACCTACGAGAAGGGCTATCACGCTCGCAAAGAAACACACCTGCGAACGACCCCACACATACAACTCCGGTGTCACTTTGCAGAAGCGTCATGAAAATTCACCCAGTAGGTTTCCTTCTGAAGTCTAATTGGCTTTAAAATAAACTATTTTGGCCAGATTCTTGCATGCATTTGACATTTTACATGCTCCCCTTTGGCGCTCCAGCATGGGAAATCCTTCCTACTGCACTCCTTCCCCGTAACACGCAAAATGGAAAGATCCACCCACTCTTAAAACCCCAAACTATTTCCCACCTACCTGTTTTTGGATCTACGTCGGCTGGTAAGTGTGGAGGAGGGTTTCCTGGTGTGAAGTGCTCATTGCTGTATGTGATAAGCGGCGTAAGAGGGTGTACATGGTGTGGGTGCTGCACAACTGGCACTTTGTTAGACTGTCGAGAGAAAAAGGTCGATGGCGTTAGAGGAGGGCTGCAAACTGCCCCCTGCAGCACAAGGTACAATGCATAGAAAACAGAGCACCCAGGACTTCCATGTGAGCTTCACACTTTTCTAGATCCCTTCTTGGTGTCACCCTTGCAGTTTTCCCACCTGTTTGCTTAAAACCTGCTCACCACACACCCTGATCTTGAGTTTCTTTAATCTTGACCTGTTGTGCTCCTGTACAGAGCAACAGCAATTCTTTAAAATTTGTTCCTTTTTATTTTATTTGTTTGTGCTTCACCTTGAAGATGCAGGCAGACTCCTCAGCGAGGGGCTGACAAAGTCCCCCATTTAATTAGCAAGGGACCCAAATGCTCACTGACCTGTAGGTCTTTTCCTTTCCCCTTCCTGTCCTCACTTTCAGTTCTGCATTTACTGCTCATTGCAAATACTCCAGATAAAAAGCCTTTGTAGTGCTAGAGTATTCCCTTCATCAGCAAGCATTAAGCTGACAAGCGATCACCTGCATATTTTATATATATATATTTTAGAAGAGCTGATTAATTATCAATTCATCAGAGAGCGCTGATAAATGGAAACTGGATACTGATGAATTAGGCTCCTGAAATATTCAGCTATATAAATAATGGCAGAAACACAGATAAAGCTATTGAAATTAAAACTCTTGTGGGGGGAAGAATCAGGCAGATATCATGAGGTTTTTCTTGTCACATTCCTAGCTCTGGGGGGAAAAAGAAATTTTTTCTTCACAACAATAAAAAAAAAAAAAGAGCAAGCGAGTGAATGAATGAAAGGAAAAGGCAGGCTGAACTGTAACTTACCCTCACAAGATCACAAAGAAAAAATTAAGCTGAAACAAGCGAACTGCTGGACCATTTACTGCGAGTAATCCAATTGCAAAAAACCCTATTCCCCATAGAGGATTTTCACTAAAATCCTACAACAGGGACATTTAACCAGATTAGGTACCAGCAAAGATAAAGAGGCTGGTATTAGATGATGAATGGATTAGAGTCAGGTTTCATTTTAGAATGTGTCTTCATTTCCTTTTATTACTTTAAGTAAGGAACAACTTGCATTAACATCAAGTCAAAGGAATCACATTAAAACAGAGCAGCGAGAGCAGGGCGGCCCCGACAGCGCCACTGCCGTCCAGGGGCTGCCGCTGCCGGGCCGCCGCGCGCCCCAGCACCCCAGCACTTCGCTTCTCCTAAAAGCATTTCATTCTCAAATAACGGAGTTATTTCTGGGATTCAAGACCAGGGGAAGGATGAGGGAAAGCAGGGTGAGAAGGAAAAGGAGAGCTGGCCTTGCCTAAAGCAGCAAAGTCCCTGCACCCTGCATTGGTCTGGATGCACACAGCTTTGGCTCTGGCTCTCCCAGCCTCCCCTAATCCCTGCCTTGCACCTCGCTGCTGGCACCCACATCCCTACGTGCCTCACCCACTCGATAACCTGCAAAGAAAGCGCCTGGATGAGAGAAGCAAGCAGAAAGGCAGTGCTCGTGCTTCCCACAACTTCTACTGTGTTTATTTTATTTGATTTTTTCCAGCCCTTACACGGATGCACCTCTGTAACAGGCATGTGCGTGAAGAGCTGTAGCACACTGTGCTGGCCAGGCTCTCGGTCAGCTCTTCTGCTAGGGGTACAACCACAGGCAACTTTTGGCCATGCAGACCCCTCATCATCATCAGAGAAGCTGTGGGGACTTCTTAGCCCCTGCATTGAAAAAGCTGAAGCCAATGCTCTGCCCCCAAATCTGCCTTCCTCCAAGTGAACCAACCTGAACAGGCCAAAAGTTGGGAATGGTTTGGCAAGGGCCTCACGTAACAAATAGCATTACACACCAGGCTCCTACCCAACACCACACAGCGTTATTTACATGCCAAATGACCGGTTATAAACCTGGTTTGCAGAGAACAACCATTCCCAACGAGAGGGATCTCTGCTGGGCCAGGGCTGTGCTCCTCAGTGACCCCCCCAGTGTGGCTGCTAGCTGCCAGGCCTCTGTGCTCCCCGCCTGCATCTGCACATCAGCGCAAACAAACCAAACAAAAAACCCCATCCAGATCCTGACAGGCATTACAACAGCACTGAGGTCTGTCTTCCACGGAGAGCTTGTTTTCACAGAAACTGGAACTGGTTAGTTAACAAAATAAGTAAGTGACAGAATAACATCAGAGGGTCAGACTTAAGCCGACAAACATGAAACAACACTTGAGAAGAGAGCAGGACTTACACGCTTACATAGACCATAGGCAGTTACATGGGAACTGTGGGAAACCACCTCCCACTGCTGTGATGCACCAAGGCCTCCTGCAAAATCCTGGCCAAACAGCCTGGGCGTCAAATTATTACATAGTTTACTTAGCACCTTTCACAGAAAAAATAAAAAGGGGGAAAAAAAATCACCCACAGCCCAGAGTTTGAGCCTCAGTCTGCAAACTTTTCCCCAGGTAAGTCATTTTTATTGGGGTGACTGCCCTGAAGTCAGGTGATTCGTATAAAGGTATGGGACAAAAGGGTAGGATGCTTTTTTGCCGCTGACAGTGCTGGAGCAGAGGTGTGGGGAAAATGTATAGGGGGAAAATGGGAAAATACTATCTTAATGCTCAAAAATACACCCTCTGGGTTAGAGGACTGTGATCCACTGCCCCTGAAAATCAGCCTGCATCTGTATCACTACCTCAGCTAGGGCTGTCTTCCGTCTTGCAGCAGCTTACTACACACAGGGCAAAAAGGACCTTGACTCCGCTCAGAATTGTGCACGCAATTTGCAAGCCAACCTAATCATGCATAATATGCTAAATAAGCTGCTCTTTAAAAGCAGCATTCCTGAAGTTAACTAAGCTTCCTTGGATGAGAAAAAGAAAGGACTAGCTGGGAAAGAGCAGGATTAATCCCGCATATGCATCTCTTTTGAAGTCAATGGGAGCTCTGCCTGAGTAACAAGTGTGGTCCTAACCCCATCCACTGGCAGAGAAAGGTAAACTGGAGAAGCTGTCAATAGGAGACACCTATTAGGTGACCTTAGCCATCCCCCTGCAAAAGGCCCTTCTCCCATATGCGTTTTTGAGCACTTCAGCACGGGCAGTTTTAAGCTAAAAGCCATGGCGAGAAGCAGGAATTTCTCTGGCAACTCGGAGCAGTCCATTTATGGCTGTGTCAGGCACGGAGAGCCGAGCGGCATGGGCACACGCAGATTAGCATCAGTGCATGGGCGAGAGCGAGAGGGGATTTCTGGAGAGAAATCCCAGCGTCTCCCAAGTACCAAGCCATCTGCCGGTAAATCACTCCTCCCCACTGAAAGCTGGGGTCTCGTACGCCGGGTTAGAGGGCACGGCAAAGAATTGCAAAAAAACAAGAGAAGTTCGCTTTTCTTGATAACCCCTGCCTGAAGCAAACCAGAGGAAATTGTCCCCATAGGGACTCAACTACTAAATCTCTCTATATGAATTTGAAATGCTTCTGGGAGTGCTTAAACACAGATGATTTTAAACAATAATGGAGCTCTGGAATGAGGGGGGAAAAAAAAAAGTAACAAATTTTGGACTGGTGTATGCTTGAGAGGGATACTGAGATCCATTTAGCCTGAGTTTTAATAGGTGCTTCCAGGAGAAAAAAAATAATCTGAACTTCAGATTTACACCGTGGGAGGTTGTGTGCATAAATTGCTGTGTATTAGTCTTTGTTGCATGGTAAGGACATTTCATTAACAGGATGAAAGATGCTTCTATGCGTACACAGGCCAATTTAATACACCCCACTGATGAATACTCCCCATTTATTGAAGAAGTTAATACATGCTGTATAAATCAATAGTTCCTAAGTCTCTGAAAGCAACACAAGACTTGCACGAGATGAAACATTGTATTGTTGAGCGCACAAAGAGAAACCAACCTTTAAATAGGAAGAGTTTGTTAGTGCAGTTTTTGTTTGCAAATTCAGAGCTTGTTTGGCTTCAGTCATGAAAACATGGCATTAATTGGAGACAGGAACGTGCCAAGGAGGCCAGAGGATCTGTGCTTGCCGGGGTACGGCAGTGTCAGTAACATCTGCGAAAACCACCCAGGCTCCACGCGAACCATCACGCCGCAGCAGCGGTGAATTGGCCAAACCCTACAGAGCTGCCTCCCGTCCCCATCCCAGCACTCCTGATGTGGCAGTGGGGGACCCATCCCTGCCTTGGTGACCTCCTGAGTGCTCCCGAAGCCTGGCGCCCCGCTCGGTGGGCAGGGGTGGGCGGCTGCCTGCTGAGCACCCCCCGCGAGCAGGAGCGTGGCAAGGGGGAGATTGATGAGGCACTGGTACCCCGGGCCCCCTCCCCTTCCTCGCCGCACAGGAACGGGGGCTTGCCATTCACCTTAAAACCTATTAATCACCAGGCACCGAAAACAAATGGAGCTAGAGCTCCGCCTGCCTTTTTTGCCACGTCCTCCTCTTCCCCGTTCCCCCCTTGCTTTCCCTTTCTGCCGGAGAAAGATGGGCGCTGAAAGTGCCTTTATGAGCCTCATACAATAAAACAAAAGCAGCACAGAAGAGGGTTTGTCAGCTTTTCCCCCTCCTCTGGGGTGGATGGAGAAGGTCGGCAGTGGTCGTGAATTAGCGGGCCCTCCTGGAATTGCTCCCTGGGCTAAGCAAAGGGTACCATTCAATACCAGTTTATGTTAAAAATAGGTTTGTAACTTGTCTCCTTGTATTTCCCAGATGGTGCTACTGCACTTGTGCTGACTCTGGCCATGGAAATGTTAACAGATGTTCCTGAGCTTCTCTGCAGCTCCAAAGATGCTCACAAGAGATTTTTTTTTCCTACAGGTTGATCTCTCCTTGGGTCTGCCCAGGAGCGAACTCCCTCCCTCTGCAAAAATATCAGAAACCTCAGTTGCAACAAGAGGCACCTCCTAAAATATCATTGCAAATATTGGAATATTCTTCGATTTCCTGCCAGGGTGACCAACACCCAAGGCCAGGCACCCAGCAGTGAGCACCACTGCGGCCGGGGGATCACCCACGTCAGCTGCAGCACCCCAAACTGCAGTAGGGACCTGCAAGCCAAAGGGGTTCCCTGTAACCATTCAGGGTCACTGAAACACTGAAACCAAGCAAAGCCACCAGCTGGGTGTCACTCCATCCTCGTCCCCTTCCCAGGCACCGAGATGTGATGCCAGTGATGAAACCCTTCCTGAAGGAGAAAAGATTTAATTCTGTCCTGCTCCATTTAGCCAGCGGGACTGCAGGTTTTTTGTTGTTGTTTTTTTTTTTTTTTTAAGGATGTTTTCACACCTGACTAAGCATTTTCTCCTGAAAACTACTTCCCCTTGCTCCATTATGGCCGATACAGTGGCCTGAGCCCTTTCACAGTTTAATGTAGCTGATTTCTGCCTAAGGTCCTGCCCTAAGCTAACTGCCTATTGTAACGGGAGACAAGGCCTCCATTGATAGCCCCAGCTCTCCCTGCTAAAAAAGGCTCATTTTCTTCTTTCACACAAATGATGACAGGAGCACTGACAACCATGTGCTGGGACAATACCCCCCCTAGACAGAGCCTGACAAAAACCACCCCCTTCAGAAAAAAAAAAGCAGAAGGGGGCACACAGGGGCAGCAGCGCTCTGCTGGCCAGAGCCTACCTGCTCCCACCAGAGCCTCCAGCCTTCCCCAAATCTGCTCTCCTAGCAAGCTCAACGACAACCCCAGCTTCCTGGCTGTCAATGTCCAGAAGGTCTTTTCAGGAGAGCGGGGTTTTCTTTTTCCTCCCGCTCCTCCTAAGTGCCCCCTGCGTCTTGCAGCACGGAGCCACCGCGCCTGACATTTCCCGCATCCTTCCTAGGTGGCAGCGGGTGCTCGGAGGGGAAAGGAGGGGGAAAGGGGGGGAAGCGAGCCTTTAAGATGTTCAGGAAATTTCCACTTAATTTCGCCAAAAGGCAATTATGTGAAATGATCTGGTGACAATTAGCATATGCCAAATCCTCTAGCGTACAAGGGAAAGAACAGGGCTTTAGCTACCTAATTACTGCCTGGTAGTTCCCGCGCAGGAGAATTGAAACATTAGGAGGAAAACATTGTTATTAAGTGTGCTCACACTTTGCTTTCAAAGCTGTTGTAAGCTGTAATCTTGCTGCTACAGTATTTTTATTTATTTTTTTTTCTTAAGAGAAGTAAAAAAAATGAACCTCAGGGCTTTGAATGCAAGGGGAGCGCTGTGCTCTCGGAGCACGCGGTGTTTCTGAATGTCAGGTCGGCCCCGCACAAGCACCTGTTTTAGACACAGCTGTACATTTGGAGATCCCTCCACATCACTTTTAATTACATTTATGCCAGATTTTGCCTCCCTCATTCTCCTCCTGCCTTATTGCTGAAGAGAAAGCTCCCTGCTGCATCTGTCCTGGCCGATCTTTGCACGCCCGTTTGCACACTGGCGTCACCCCAGCCAGCACCCCACTCATGTGGCTATCGCTCCCGGTCACTCAGGACTACCCCCAATTTGATCAACAGGTGAATTTTCCTGCAAGAGGACAGGGTAGAGCCTGGACTGGAAGTTTCAGGCCCCGGGGTGCACGGAGTGAGCTCTTCTATTACAATAGGAGCAGCGCTGCTTCCTTCCCAACCTGACAAACGCTCCGTGCTTTCTTCGTATGCTTTAGTTAATTACAGACAGGTATTATCTCCTTTATAACAGGCAAGCCTTCGTTCACATATAATGAGGTACGGAGCTGAGAGATGGCATACTTTGGATTAAACCCGAAAACGCTCTTTTCCTGAAGCAGCACCAGCAAAATGTGTCATGTAAACAGAACCGCTGTGTGAGGAGACTGATGAAAACCTGAACAGGTCTTCAGGAGATGGTCCTGAGCAGAGAGGGGGGTGGAGAGGGGAGAAATACAGAGCAATAGAGCATGCAGAAAAATTCAGAGAAGATGGGGAGAAGGTAGAAGTGAAATTAAGCAAAAGACTGACTGCATAATTGCCCTCATAGACCTTATTTCTACGTGCTTTATATGAACACCTCTTAATGCAATTTTACTTATTACCTAGCATTCTGTAAAATGCCACATAACCAGCCTGACTTCTTGCATATAAATCACATATTTCAGCACCAGACAGATACACACTGTCGGAGAAAAGGCTCCACTGATTTTATGAGGGTATCTGTGACTTCTGTCTACAGTACGAACTTGAATGCGAGGCTGTTAACAAACTGCAAGAAATGAAGAAAAATTAACATGCATGCCTATACCCACCGGTACTTGGCTATTTCAGTAATAACAGCGTTATTAAAAAACTAACATGCAGACACATGCCTCCAGATCCGATGCCAAGTTCTCAGAGCAGCTTTTAAAAATGCAGCATTCATGAATTGTAGCGGACTGTGCTCAATACCAATACACGATGTTTGGAGTAAACGCATATGAAATAACAAATAGCAAAGCTCCACAAATGTTTTCATTTTTAAACGTGCTAAAAACGCTACGCATCAGCCACAGAACAATTGAGCGATGAAACCAGTAAGTCCAGATCAATTATTTCTTGAACAAATTGAACAAAGTTTCCCCCAAACCGTGATGCTGAATGCACACCAGAATTGAAACACCTTGCAAAGGCTTCAGAGGAGAAGAAACACACACGTTTACCCAGCGCTATCGGGCCTTTTGCCCTAGGTCCCAACAAAAAGAATTCCTGCAAAGGCAGAGAAACGCTTACAAGATCCCAGCACTGGCCGTGTAAAACCTGCGTACGCAAGAGCATGCAGTGAAAGAAGAAACATCTAAATTACTGTCAGTTTAGATTTTCGCTACTGCTGTTACAAATCTCTACAGAATTTTTATCACCTCTACGTTTTATACAAGCAAAGGCAAATAAATCAAGTGAGCTGTTCAGGCAAAGGCATCACAGAGAACCGAAGCCCCAGAAATCCTCCTGGCTCGAGTGACTCCACGAGCACGCTTGGCAGAGTTAGAAAAGACAACAGCAGAAAACTCAAGACTCCCGCAAAACCTCCGGTTCAAATGAGATGCTTTCTCAAGTTCTTAAATACATTCCTGGTTTTCTGTGTATAATTACGGGCAATGTACAGAACTGGCTGACTGGCAGGTTTAGTTCCTGTAATACACGTCAATACGAGAAAAAAAGTCTCGTGGACTTCTGATAACGAACACAGAGACACTGTGTCAAGACACACACTATCTCATATTTATCAAAATTCGGTACTATTTTTCATCTTCCTTTATCCCTGAGTGAAATCATTTTTATGTAGTGTCCCTAAAATTTTAATCTTTCCCATTCCAGCTGCGCTTTCTGAGGAATTCAGAAAATTTAACGGAGTGTCAACCAAACACAGGATCAAAAGCACTCAATTAAAAATTACTACACACAATTTTCAATAATTCCCCCAGAAGAAAAAAAATATCTCGTTTTGTGTATGACAGGAGTTAAACCACCTCATTTCCAAAACCCCTTAGCTGCAACATCTGTGCCCTGCTACAAACCAACTTTTTCTCCTAAAAAAAGCATTTTTACCTTCATGGTTTCAGAGTTAAGGAAATATCGTACTGAACTGCAGAAAGCTTTGAAGTGGCCCCCTCCGCCCCAAAGGAGAAAAAGCACAGAAAGATAGTGATGTCATATTCACTGGGTGAATGTATTACCGCGTACAGAATACACAGATAATACACGCGCTCACACTTCTCCCTCGCTGTTAACCATTGTTCAACATCTATAAATCAGAACCCGAAACCTGCCGTATATGAGACTCTGAAAACTCCCCCCCCCAACACCCTCCACACACCCCCTGATCCCACCCTGCGAGCACAAGAGAATTTCTTCCCCCCTTTCCCCCTTTCCAAAAACCCGAGCCAAAAAAAAAAAAAAAATCGGGCGGAGGAAGGCAAAAGAGGAGGAGTGCAACAACTCTGCCCTGCTGCACCATTGTGCCGAGACAAAACCCCGCTCCGCCGCCTGCTTCTCGCGCCCGCTGGAAAAATTAAAGTGCCATCGAAAAGTCACGCTTCCCCCTGCTAAAAAAGATGATTACCATAAAATAAATAAATAAAAACAACACGGCTAACAAAGGTCGCAGCTAGAGATGCTTGCTTGATTTCCCCCCTCCTTTTTTTTTTTTTTTTTTTTTTTTATTCCGCACACAAGGAAAGGGAGAGAGAGGGAGAGGGGGGGAGAGAGGGAGCGAGGGAGAAGTCACATAAGAAGTTCAATGGTCAAGACGGAAAGCGCGCACGCAGCAAGTGCTACTCACCCAGCAATTCAAATTGAGATGCCAGCAGCCGAACTGCTGGAAGAGAGAGAACCCAGAGGCAAGCGCTCCTCCTTTACCACTCAAATCTTCCATTCCCACTAAAATTGCATCCCTCGGGTACATAACAGCTTTGTCTTTCCTTCTCTTAACCTCAAAAACTTTTTTTCTTTACTGTCTAGATGCCAATTGTACTGGCTTTGTATTATTTTCCTTGCAGCTTTTCTCTCTCTCTTTTTCGTTCTCCGCTTCCCCCCCCCCCCCCCTTTACTTAAAGTACTGGAAAAGCTGTCTTAAAAGATCAAGATGTCTCCAGTTTTTTGGCCTGGTGTTTTCTGAATGCTCAAAACCCACTGTCATGTTGGCCGTGAGAAGTGTCTTATTTCTAAATTGTCTGCTGCAGTTATCAAAATTTAGAGAAGCCTCCTCTCTTTGCCGGTATATCACTTCACCATCCTTCCAGGGAGCGGGGAAAAGACTTTCCCCCCCCCTCCTCACGCAGGTATGTCTGCTCAGAAGAGCAAAAAAGCAGTTACCTTGGAAATCAGTGACAATGCTACCGCAACCCAGGTTGCACAGGTAGTACTGAGAGCCGCTAGAAGCGCCGGCCAGCCGGGAGGGAGCATGATCAGTTAAGTGTAGCGAGCAGTCACTTTATCTGCAAGACTGTCAAATCCCTCAAAACAAATTTCTTAGGGGGAGAGCTGCGAGGAAAGTACATTTTCTCGGCATCGTAACACGGAGGTGACACTTGGCAGACCTTTACCGTCACCTCTGCTCTCTCCCCCTGCCGCCCTTTTCCCTTTAGTACCATTTAATAATTCTGTAAACCGCTGACCCCGCTGCCAGAGGAGCTCTGAGACCGCTCCCTTGATGGGATAGAGGCTGACGGATTTTCCCTCCTGA